>NW_026622661.1:0-2400000 GCF_028826775.1 Penicillium argentinense | reverse complement strand
TTCCCAACGTCACCGTAAACTTCTGTCGTATCAGGAATACCCCCTTTGTCAATACCCCAGACATTCAACTGCCCGACCGATGGCCACTCATAGACGAAGTCGTAGTTCCATCGAGAAGTTTTGGTGTCGAATTTCATTTCGCTGTCCAGTCCTTGGTCGTAGCCGTATTGATTATAGGGGCCGTTGAACCACAAGTGAGGGAACCTACGGACTCCATCGCTCTCCCATCCATAATCACCCTCCTGGATGTAATCGCTGCTCCCGGTGAGTCGAGAAAAGTACTGAACGCGGACATGAGTGCCCTTCCACTTCTGCTTGTCTGTTCCCATGAAAGTCGAGAGTTCAATGGTCGTGTTACCACCTTCATAGGAAGTCCACTTGGACCATGTACTCCCAAAATCAGTCGAGTATCGGAACTGATCCGCGCCTGCAGCACTATGCTGGATGTGGAATTGACCATTGGATTTGTGAAGCAGGCTGGTAGAGTAGTTGGAGAGAGGAGTGATTAACGGGTTGTTCTCGAGACCAACACGGAAGAGGAACTTGTCGGTCGAGTTGGTGTAGACTCCCAACGAGGAAACATTGCCGACAGTAAGTTGATGAATTCCGTGATGGACATTCGTCAGGTTCGCGGACCAAACCCACACAGTGGGAACCTCGCCGATGAAGTTGTTGCTGGTGGTGCGGGCAGATATCTTCTTGCAGCGCACGCTGTCTTTATCAAACGAGGCAGTGAGTCCATTCTCGGTCGTCGAGTTCAGACTGATCGCCTTGGTGATGCTACCACACTCCATCTCCGTCGAGTAGCCAAGCTCGATTGGCAGAGTCTCGCCAATGTCTTGTGAAGAGATTAGCCGAGCATCGTGACCAGGCGAGAAGTCAGTGACAGTCGGACCAGGCTCCACAAAGTCGGCCTTCTTCACATACGCCCGGTATTCCCAAGGAAGAAGTTCCATGCTCTTCACACAGCCATAGGAACTGTCCCTGGGTCCATCTTGAGGAGTGAGCTCGTCATATGGATAAAACAGATTCTTTAACTTCGTCCCGGATACGAATGGAGACAGCAGGGCAACACTCTTGTTGCTACAGTCACCGCCATAGGTTTCCGTCTTGTTTCCATTTTGATACACCAGCCACATGGTCTGGTTGGTCTCGCTGGCTTCTTTTTGGACTCCTGGGAAGTAGCTCCGCAAGACTGACCACAGACCAGTGACGGTGGGAGTTGTGGATGATCCAGGCAAGTAGATATCCTCAGTGAGTTGAGAGATTGTACTGAGATACAAGCCATCATTTGCGACCGGATAATGTTCTCGAATCTCGAACATACGCTTCATGAGGTTGCGAAGGGGATGGGCAGGATTCCGCTGATCATAGGTGACGGTGATATCGTTGCAACCATCACGGCCCTTGTCAATCGGGAAATCATAAAACTTTGACGTGTTGAGATTGAAGCAGCCATTTGTCCACCACGCAGTCTGGTAGGTCATGGGCTGTCGTCCGAACAGATAGTTCGATGCAGTGGCATCGAACACATACATTGCCTGCTCTTCACCCCACAGAATCAAAGGAATTCCTGGCAGCTCCAGTGTGACAATATACAGGCCCAGGAGATACTTCTCTGTTCCGTTCTTGATTGACGGCCAGCGGAAGTTATCCTGGTTGGAGACACCGTACATATGCCTCGGGTCCAGCTCTCCTGTGAACGCATTAATGAAATCGTTCGTGATGAGCATGTCATTCCACGCTTCGATGAAATCGGTAGGCAGGTCAAACCCCGCCACCAAATTACCATCCATTCCCAGGAAGCGGGTCATTGAACGATAGATGGTATAGTGAAATGCCGAGGCATCCAACGCTTGCAAGCCATTGTCTCTCAGGAAAGCCTCATCCGAGTTATTGGTCAACTTGGCGCCGGCACCTGCAGAGTTTGGTCGCTGATTTGGTTGACGTCCACGGCCCAAGTACAGACTGCCGAAGGTATCTCCGGCTGTGATCTCACCAGGAAGAAAGAAGTTGTGCTTGCCGTACTTCTTTGCACATTCACGGTAGACAGCAGTTATTTCACTCAAAGGCTCGAGGGTCGTTTGCACAGCCTTATCAAAACGGAAACCATCAACATCCAAGCTCGCGATTTGAGCACAGGAATGTTGAGTGATGATATCGCGGATCGGTTTGTGCCATTCACGTAACCGATCCTGTACTGAGGCGAACTTCGTGAGCTGGCGCTGCCAGTCAGGGAAATTTCCAAACGCCTCCAACTCTCCAAACTGATCAAAATCTGAGTTGTAGCAACCCTTCAAGACCTCGGGCCCGCCGGAAGTGATTGGATAACCAGTCTCGTCCCAGAATTTGGGAAAATTGCACGTTTCATTATAGTCGTTTCCGAATTGGAAGTCGGCGTATTGTCTCTCGGTGACCCATTCGACTTCGTATTCGTGGGGATTGAAATCGGCCGAGTCGTTCAAGTGGCCTTTGAACCCGATCAGATTACTCAGTCTTTATTCTCGAGTCAGTTTCTAGGTATTTAAAGCGTCTGGGAGGCAGCATCTGGAGGCATAGTGCATCAACTTACGTTGCTACCGTATTGTCCACCAGGACGTACATATCCCGCTTATGAATCTCCGCGATTGTTCGCCTCCAGTCCTCAAGTGTGCCGTGGTGCATATCGAGAAGGGTGGTATCGGTCGGTGAATAGCCATCGTAAGCCCATGGTAGGTTCATCAAATAAGTTCCGGCGAAATAAATACCCTGTGTTAAAAATTTGATTAGCAGCAGACCTTTTCTGCGACCAAAGAAGCTTCGACGTACCTTAAAGCCCATTCCCTGAATATAATCGAGAGTATCCAATAGTCCCTCTAAATCTCCGCCGTGGCGCATTTGATTTGAGTCGAGCACATGCTCGAAGGTTGTCCCATTGATATCATCGTTGGTCGGGTCGCCGTTGGAGATCCTGTCGAGGAAAATCGTGTAAATCGGAAATCGCCAATTATCTGGCGATGGGTGGTATTCATGGTCTGGCCAATCTCCCCAGTAATCGATGGGGGCTGTCGCAGATTGGTTCTCGTTAACATTATAATCAGTTAGTGATTCGTCGTAAGGCCAAGACAGGACCAGCGTGCTCAGTAACGAGAGTATGAGAAATGCCGAGCGCTGCATGTCTGCGTATAGGGTGGCTTGTGAAGCCTGTCAATGGCGACTGTGCGACGCGATAAGAGCGAATGAGATTATTGGTACGCTGGACAAGAAATATGAATATTGAAAAAAAAAAGAAAAAGAAAAGGAAAGAAATCAAGAGTGAGATATGAGTGTTAGATTCCAAGTGAGATATGTCTAAATTTTTCTATCTGCGACCAATGTTCCAAGTTGAAATCCTTTCGAGTGATATACATGGCGTCAGACCCTTACCGGGCCGAGCGGGACTGTTGGCAGTCGGGAATGCTCCGCTATACCGCGAGGCACCGCGGCGCTGCTGTAGACCCACGAACCGAAACCCTATCGGCAACGCTGAGTGGGCGGGTCTCAGGTGGGTGTCTCGGACAGATCTTTCGGAAGGATCCCACGCGGCTGAATGGCGGACAGAGGACGATCCAATGTTCTGCCTGCGCTGGCCAAATGTGCCTGTCAATTTGTCAGGTAGAAAATCTCTTCATTCCGGTTTTTTTCTTCGGTCTCCATGGTAGAAGAACATTCTCAATTGGGTCTTCGCTTGCTTTCATATTTATTAGGAAACTGTCTTCATGCTGAAGATTTTTTAATTCCACAGTTTCACCGAATTTTGAACAAGCCTCCAACAATCGCCCCACAGCCCCGATTCCATGAGGCGTCAGCAGCAGAAACCTGCCTACCTTCCCCCTCCCATCCACCCCAATTATGTTTCGAGATGAACCAGTGACAAGGCTAATTAGTTTTACGTTTGGAGATTGGTCAATGGTGTTCCTTTTTATAGAACCTCCCGCTATGTAGCCCCTCAATCTCTCACTTCGCACATATTAAAAACTTGAATCGGTAACCCTCCGCGCCCTTCACCTTTTGGCATCGACTCTCTCGACTTACCTTGGTCGTATATGTGATCTCACATACTTACGATCCACAGTCTTATCCATAAAAGTACCAGTTAAGATCCATTTTTCTATGGCAGCTCTATCGTATAATACTTGATCTTCCTACCCCTTTGATAAATGAAATCCCCAGCAAAGGCTAGAGGCTCGCTATGCAAGGCAAATGCAGGATAAATGCACCTGGGTCTTTGTAGGAGTACGATAATGAACCGTCCAATTAGCAAACAGGCATATAAATTGAAGCGAACTGAGCGTAAAATTTGTGTATCTTGAGTGTAACAGTGGGGCCTAGGATAGAATGCGGCTAGGAGAGAGGAAGGCAGCGCAGATAGTCCCCAGGGCGGGTGTGTCGCGGCAGAGCGTCCGCGTGTGGCGTTAACTGACTATCGGGGTCGATAAGAAAATTGCCTCGCTGGATTGAAATAAATGCGTGGAAATAATAAGCACAAGACCGAAGCTGGGAAGGTTTATGCTACTGATAGCATCCGTATGGTTATGAATCCCAGCACCAATACTAGCTCGCACTAAGTTGGGCCAATAATCTGCTAGATAGTGAAGAGGGGAACGCTCGATGGCAGCACGCGCTGAGACGTGCGGGTCGATTCAACAGAAAACCATCACAAAACACACGCGCAGCTGTCAGGAAATAGCGAGAAACCCAAATGTAGGGGTCAGGTGGGGAGGTGTAAGAAGGTGTATTCTAGAACTAGCCGTTACTCTGACGTTCGCCCATGGTATCATCTGCTCTTTGAAACATTCCTCGAGGAGCCTAAGAAGAATCCCGATCTACAAAATGAAAACTTCGTTCAATCGTTTTTCATGCGGTATACTGAGTGCCTGCGTAAAACCCAAGCTGATTATGACTTCATTGTCAGGATCACTCAGCAGTACTGGGACCAGGTCACGGAGTTCTTTGGTGCTACAGTATCAATTTCCATCAAGGCCACCCTGATACTTGCCATGGTGTACCAGGAGACTAGGGTCAATAAGAATCTTGCTATTGACATCTACCAGGAACTGCTTGGTATCCAGAGAGCTCGATCACGCTGACATCAAGGCCACGATCCATGGAATTCGTGAGGAGGAGGAATAAGCCGCTCTTCATTCATCCTCGGTTTCCTCCGAAGAAGTCAAGAAGGTTAAGACAATTCTGACGACACGCTTCGAAAGTTTTGTTAAAAAGCATAGCTGGGCTTCACACGTAACCCTGTCTAAACTAGAAGAAATGGTTTCTTTCTTCGCCAAGCATAAGGAGACTTCAGTCACACTTCAAGAGCTCCAGAAGTCAACATTCCAAATACTGTCGGCTAAATTGTCCTCTGAACAGTTGACCTCCGCCGTCACGGTGCTCGCAAATGGCTACATCGCTACCTCGCAAATTTCTAAGGCCAATGCATTGGCTACAGAGCTCTACCACCAGAGTTTTATGAAGAACACCTCCAACTCAAAGACGCACAAGCTCGACTTGACCCAGAGTCGCCAGAACTTGATCTTCCTGGCTCAGCTTGAGCATAGCCTCTACGCCAATCGTACCTCCACGATTGCTCAGAATTTGGCTTCTTTGACTGCTGAGTATCTTTACTTCGAGGAATTTCGCAACCTCACCTCGTCAACTTCAGAGTCGACTTTATTCCTCTCAGTCTGTCAGTCTGCTTCCAATCTTCACAGTATCTTGATTCAGAACAAACGCGATATGATCGCCAAACGTGTCTATGATGACTTCGTCGCCTATTTCCTCGTCACTGAAGGCAGGCGCATCCAGCTGACCAACACTGATGAAGTGAAGGAGCTGCTTTGGGCCCTCCTTGAGTACCTCAGCGAGCGCGAGCCCGACAAATTCCTACGCTCAGTGGGTATCGCAAGTTACTACGGTATTCGAGGGCGCCTCCAGAAAAAGGAATATGATAGCCCATCAAATCTTGCTTTGGCTGCCTTCCACTATATTTCGGCTGACAGTAAATACCATACTGAAGACATTGTCAAGTACGTCCTCAACTTGGGTCTGATAATCTCTGGCCGCACTAGCGTCGCTGAGGCCGATCAAGTCGCCGCTCAGAAACAGCTGGCCCACGTCTCTGGCCAAATTATCAAGGAGACTATTGTACAACTGTCGCCGCGTGAACGGCCCAAGCCACTCCAGTACATTAGAGATGTCAATCCTGCTATCCCAACTCTACACTGGTGTTGCCCAGCAGCTTCAGCATTCCAAGGGAGGTCAGCCCATGGTGCAGAGAATTTGCAAGAAGATTGCCGGTGTGCACGAGTATCTACTCCGTGTTTTCCTTGACCCCAATCTCGTGGACCTGGATGGCAGTCTTGAATCCAGCCTGGACGGTTCCAACTATGATTTTGATATCCGCGACTCCACTATCGATGCCATGTACACTTAAAAAGATCACATTCAGCAGCACCTGCAACTCATGAAGCTTGCTGTCCAGCGCCTGGGTGACTGGCCCCAGGGCCAAAGCGAATATATGAAACAAAACGAGAAGCTCTTCGACAATTTCGTCAAGGAGCTGGAGGGTGTCGACCGTATTGACACTTGGGACCTGAAGAACTTCGGCTCCAGCAAGGCTTCAGGTTCAGATGATATCCTGGATTTTGAGACTGTTTCGTGGGGCCTGGCCGTCCCCGGGGGAATTGAGGAGATTTAAAATCATCTTTGGGTTTTCCTTTCTAGTCGTCAAGCTTCTATCATTCACTTATTTCGTACCCTTTTATTCTTTGACGGCCATGTAGCGGTTGCCATAATAATGCTTGAAGGAGGACTCCCAACTGCCCTCTGCTGTCGCTGGCCACGCAGTATGCATCATGCAAGGTGATATCCTGCCTGCCCGACATTCTTCGGTTTGAGATCACGGTAGAACGAATAAGCTGGTATGAATCAGCAAAAATGATAACTTTGTACAGATCAAACATTGCTTACATAAGTGTATTATACGTGATGAGTTGCCCTGCCGAGACTCATTCCAACCTCCACGTCCACCATGACCTCTTTATTACTGAAGCGCCTAAGGTCCTCATCAAAATCAATCCGACCTTGCTCGAAAGCCACAATGATACTCGATCCACCAAACTGAAAAAGGCCAAGCTCGTCCCCCTTTTGGACAGGGTGTCCTTCTTTGATCTCGTCATGAATCCTTTTCTAATGTGAGCAGAGATATGAGAAGCTGGGAACTGACACCTACTCAACTGTCCCCACATCTGTAGCACCAATCGCCACAAAAAGGACATCGCCAAACTCCTTACTCTCAATGCAGACGCAGCTTCTGGCATTCTCGGTCAAGATATTGACGGAGCTATGAAGCGCCACCGGGTCAACCTGAAGATAATCACCCGGGATGTGCTTATACCATTTAACATTTCCCTTAACTGGAGAATGGTATCGATGATAGTCTTGTGGGCTCAGCCTGAAACTGGCGATGGATCCATCCTGCCATTGGACACTGCGTATATCATCCTGGATCAGGTTGTGAATCGTAAATTCGCTTCCCTTGACCCAAAGTGCCTGGGTTTTCTCCACAGTCTGGTACACCACTAGTCGCGAGTCTGCGACAACCGTGGCCTGAGTAGGGTCCTCGGGCGCAAAAATCGGCCTTGCGTTGGGTGCGAATGTACGAACGAAGAAATCCTCAAAAGTAGGGTAGCTTTCAGGGTTTGGAGGCTCGAAGCTGCTCATATCAATATGATAATAATCAATGAAAGCATTAATTTTGGCACGGGATTGTGGTCTGCCCTCTTTCCGCCCTGTGAAATTATGCCTCAGCATTTTTACCCGAAGCGGCATGATAAATTCATCTCTAGAACATGTTGAACAACTGACCAGCTTTAATGTTTTTCTTGTGTGTCCAAAGACGGAGAACATGTGTCCGATCAATCCATTCTGTAACAGGATTGAATAACAACAAGAGCTTGAGTTTCTTCCAAAGCGGTTGCTGTTCACGTTTGAAGTCGCCCGACTTGCGATCCCAGGTTAACCAACCCACTTGTCGATTTTCAATGAGTTTCAGATATCGAAGAGCAGTGTCGCATATAGCGTGCACCTTTCTCAGCAACCACATTTTTGATCAATGGCAATAGCTTCATGCTCTGGGGGTGAAATTTTCCTGTAGATTACGGGATAGTTAAATAGTTGGCCCTTGCGCCATGAGTTGCGTCATGCTGAAGTCACTCTATTTAGCGTTCTCTAAAGTGAGAGTATTGCTAGAATTCAGATCCTGACACCTGAACATTGTATTTGAGGATGCGTATATTAAGGTGCTACGAGAACTCGCCCAGAGAACCTTGGCGAGAAGCAAGTGTAATGTTTTCCATTTCAAGGCAGGAAGCACACTCCAACTGATTCTTGTGTCCTCTCCAATCTCGGACAAGTCTCAAAACATTTTATTTGTACCTTAGTACAACTGGAATGCAGGTACGATGACGTCTATCAAGACATAATTCCGAAGTTTCTACGCGGAACGATAAGTTGATCGACAGCCGACTCCTTCAAGCATGTTTTGCATCGGTACCTGATTTCCGTTATATAAAGGTATCAACAATTTTTCTCAGCTGCCACGTTTCTCCACATTCACTACAATGGACAGTGAACGTCGTTTCGGATATCATATGAATAAACATTAAAACCCTTAATTCTGAGTTGTACGTCGATGATAAAACATCACTGTAAAGGCTTCTGGGCTTTTAACTACAACTGAGAACTTCATCTTCTTTACATGGTATTCTTAAGATTCCCCATTCTGTATTTCCAAAGTACCTGGGTTGTGTGCTACTGTTTTTCCGTCTTTGTTCTGGAATAAGACCTTGAAGAGTTCCATCAGCCCCCCCTTATACCTATGGAGGTCGGTGTTCGCTAGACTTACCTTGGGAGGGTGCTTCACAGACATTTCTGCGGCTCGCTCTTCATTGGTTATGATCTCTTTAACCTGAATTTGGGATAAATGATCAGCCTTTACATATTGACAAGGACTATCTGCCGTAAAAAGATCGACCAATCAATGGTAATTCTAACACACCTTGCCCTCGTGCGATCCCCCCCGTATTCTGGTAAACACATAATCCCCTTTGTGAATAGTGCTACCATGCTTGTCGCAAATGTCACTGTATTCCATTTTGATTTTGATTAAATTGTTCTTTTCTGTATTAAAAAGATTTGAAAGCTAGCCCGAAAAGAAAACGCAGTCCAAGCCTTCGCATTTAAACGCATCAACGTTTCCTTATGCGCATCAGAATGACGTGTACTCATAATACTCTCTAATGGTTCGCCACTCCTTCTAATCTGCTGCGAAGAGATTGCTACGTGGCGAGGTATATATGGCACTCTGGTTAGTGCACTTCGGCTGCGTCATATCATCACCGGAACTATGTTTTCGTTCTTCGTGATACCAACGTACATTAATGCGATTCCTTCATAGCGCTCCTCGGCCAAAACATAATGGACAGCGAAGAGCCAAATCGTAGGATATCGAAAGTATCAGGAAAGAAGGTAGTTGTGACGTCATTCGTTGGGAGAGGTACCTTTCGTTTTCTATAACCGGCTTCCACCTTCTCATACCGTGGCGCAGCCGAATTGCGGCCCCCGCTGTCAATTTCGCCTCATTAGCTCGCAATCCCCTGAAGATTGAAGATACTCCCCGAAAATTCAACACTAAGTCTTGGAACCATGGCACGTTCCTGGCAGGACAACGCAGTCCTTTGGAACACACATCGACTTAAAATCGAGAACGGCCGTTGCATGATCTCCTGCTTCCGCTCAACCTTTTTGACATACCGTGTATGGTGTAGGGTTTCTGGCCACACGTTCTTCCGCCATCCACATTACGGCGATGGGTGTCTCGACTGAAAGAGCCTACCAAGCTTGGTGAGCATGGGCCTATTCATAATGGCGTGATCGGAAGGGCCTATCAATTGCGTAATTTCGGCTTGAAAATTAGTGATGGCTGTTTGAAGCCTATGTTGATGAACCGGAAGTGATTCGGACTCCAATTGACCAGCGGTCTCGTATCGTCTGAGGCTTCGCGCCCCCATCTCTTAGTTTGAACGAAATCGGGGGCTACATTATGCTTGCACTAACTAAACTTACTAAGATACCAGTTTCAGAAGTCTCAAAGGGGGCGAATAGGGAAGGATAGCTCCCGATAAGCAAAGGGGTGCCCAAAAAAAGCAAAGGTTCACACCAAACAGGAATTAAGGTCCATTAGCAAGAAATATTCAGTTCCTCTAATTTACAGTGTTAATAACGCATTTCAGTTCAAAAACTGGGTTTCGTGTTTTGAAGAGTTGGTTCCGGAGAAGCCAAGACGCAAGCTATCTAACGTCATTCATATGTCATGGGCAGAGAACGTTTAACAAAATCAGTACTATATTATCATCAAAACTGCATGATATTCTGGACCAATCCTATAATTGCTCTCACTGACACTTTTTATCCATCATGGCTCAAAATTCGAATAATTGTGGTCGTCACGACTTCAAAGTCAACGATAGACTCAATGTCCAAAACAGCAATGTCGAACGTACGATTTACATTTTCATTCTCGATTTGCCTCCCGAACCCAAGAACTGAAATTAACTAGTTAACATAGGTGATGGAGCCGTACCAGATGTACACTCCGAATTTCAACAGCATCACGGCAAGGGCGGTGCTTCCGAGAATAACGAATGCCCTCACATTAGAGAGCAGAGGGCAGATCCGACGAATAACGGGGTCCGCGAAGACATTGCCGCAAGTAATCGATTTATGCCTCAAGCTGGCAAACCCGCGGGCGTATATAGCAATCAAGAGGAGGGATATGCATCAGAAGAGGCGCCTGAAGAAGACCGGCGCCGCAAAGATATTCCTGCCAGCAATCGATTTATGCCCCAGGCTGGAAAGCCTACGGGAACATCTTTACTTTGATACAAGAGTGTATTAGTGAATAAACCCTTCCTTTAAAAGCGTGGTCTCTTTGTCAGTGTTATCCTTCCTTATCTATGGATTGTATAATGACCGAGCCAATATGTAAATGCAGAGGCGTTTGAGATCACGCTCCATGTGAAACACAAATAAACACCTGGTCTGTTAATCCAGATATGATTTTTCCCGCAGGTCGCACGTGTCGCGTACATGACCCTGGATCGAAGGACTGGAATGAAATCTGATAAAAGTCATGCATTTGTGTTGATAGGAGCGAAAGTGTAAATGGCTAAAAGAAACCAATCAATCAAACATGGGTTCTAAAATGACTGATTGCCGCAAAACTACAATGACAAAAAAGCACATAATTTGGATCGATGTTGCGCTTTTATTCATATTATGCCTGTACGTCAGTGTATTAGGACTTCTTTAGTCATTGAGAGCGTCTTCCTGCGTGCTTGACCAGACAAAGCGCTGTGTTAATTCTCGAGAATCACGTTTGCCGTAGTGGCAGAGAAATCGATCTGGATAAACTCAATCCTGATTGCATTAGTAGGTATTGTTACTAGATATCTGAAATGGTCTTGGTGAGCGCGTACTGGAAAGTCCCAGGCATCCAGCCTTACTTACATGATCACAATGAAAATAGTGTAAGCGGTGATGTCACAGAGACGTCAAGGATGGCTGCGGAAGAACCGACCGGGCTGACGAAAGGTGAACACAGTGAGGAGAGCGGTGAAGACACAGGAAGTCTTTGGCAGTGAAGATAGGATACAGCGCAGTCTCGAGGGGCAGACTAAGTGACCTGAGTAGTAAGCGGTGGGGTGTGGTCACGTATGTGCGAAACTGAAAAATGCATAAAATGAGCGTTTGGGTGGGTATGAGCAAATGAGTCGCGGATTTTCGTGTAGCGAGGGTTTGTAATTTATGAAATTAATGTAGGGCCCGCTAGTTACGCTTACTTCACCCCCAATCCCACCGCTTGACTTTCTTGTCAGAAGATCAAATTCTAGAGTCTGCAGACAGGAACTCGCTAAGACAATTGACGTATACACATTCATTTATACTTGAGATAGAAAAATATTTTCATGGGAATTATAGTTGATCGTTAGGTTGGCATATCACAGAACTTGTCACTAGGCTAGCCCAAATCATTACAATCATAGTCCTGATAATACGTGCCAAGAATTCAAGGTCTCATTCCGTTAGTTGCGTAAGTGTAAATAACGTCTGTATTTATCGTAAGGGTTCCAACTATCGAGCCCATCGCAAGTGCTATCGTCTAGGCTCCACTCGGATAGGGCGAGCGCCGTTTGCGGGTAATAAGCGGGGCATGCCGTTAAATCAAGTAAACTTTATTTCATTACTGGAATAGAAAAAACACAAGCCGTAAGCTATGCTTGTCATGCAAAGTAGATACTCCCAATAGCTAGATGCCAATGGCCAAAGTTTATTTTGATTTACGTGAGCTAATTTATAGTGCAAGACGACTCCAGGTCTCCTGATACGCATAAAGATCTTGGCAGCACACGATACTGGTACAAGGTGCTGATGATGTGGGGTCCACGTAAAACTCCTGTTCCCTGTGGCATTATAATTCTTGTAGCATGTGTATGAGATGGTTGTATTGTGTGTGGACCAGTGGGTCTCGGGCCCAGTTATATAGATACAGGTCTAACCCTAATGCATGAGTAGTGCGTATCAGGGTGACAAGACAAAAGTATCAAAACAGGTGCTCCAACACTCCCACTCAGCCTGACTACGCGCTACTCTTGCCATAGACAGGACCTCCCACTCGTAGTCTGGCTTTCCTTGCGAGCCTCATTAAAAACCTTGATCGAGTGCAAATATCTCTCATCGAGAGTAAAATCACCAATCTCAGGACAAAAAGAGTGCTCGCTCTCAGGCAAATCCTTTCCGTAGGCCCATTGATGAACTATGTTTCTCATGCAGTTCGCGGGGTAGTGCCTTGGTCAAGATATCTGCGGTCATTTCGGTTGTACGAATGTACTCAAGTCGAAGAATGCCGTTGGAAAGCGCTTCTCGTGTGATATGGTATCTGATGTCGATGTGTTTTGAACGAGGGGAACCGTCTTGGCCTGATCGTGCTGTGGTGATCGCACTTTGGTTGTCGGCATAAAGAGTCGTGGGATGAGTGGAATGGCATTCCGGATGAATGTCTGCAATCAAGCGTCGAAGATAGCTTGTTTCATAACTTGCATTCGCCATTGCGATGTATTCGGCTTGATGAGTGGATCGAGCAATTAGTGACTGTTGTTTCGATTGCCAGTGAACGCAGGCGCCATTCAGGAGAAACGCATATCCACTCGTGGATCTTCGATTGTCCACGTCTGCCGCGAAATCGGAGTCGGTGTATCCGTATAGCTCGGTGTCTCTTCCACCGTATACTAGGCCCATGTCACTTGTGTATTTGATGTATCGCAGAGCGTGCTTCGCAGCTTCCATGTGCTTTGTCGTTGGTTTTGCGTTGAATTTGGAGAGACGGGACAACGTGAATGCAAGGTCTGGGCGAGTCGCTGTCATGAGGTACATCAAACCTCCCACTATTGCTTGGTACTGTTTTCTGTCGTCGTGGTCGAGAAGCTTGTCGTTGTCTCGAGCTTCATATAGATTGGTCTTGATGGAGAGTGGTGTCGTGATGCCATGACTGCTCGACATGTTGAAGCGCTCCAATAGCTTGTCAACATAACGCGTTTGATGGATTCGGATTTGATGGGAATTTCGTTCGATCTGCATGCCCAGAAAGAGAGAGATTTTCCCTAGGTCTTTCATGTGGTACAGCTTCATGAGTTCTTGTTTGATCTGCAAGACATGTTCCTGTGGACCAGCAAGAAGGATGTCGTCAACGTAGAGAAGCAAAATGCACTGAACGAGTGTGGAGACATAAATATTGGGATCCTCGGTTGATCGACGGAATCCAAGAGTCATCAGCTTCTTGTGTATATCAGAGTACCATTCATAAGGGGATTGTTTCAAACCGTAGAGCGTCCGACGTAGACGCAGAGCTTTTCCAGCTTCAATGTCCATGCCTTCTGGTGGATCCATGTAGATCTCTTCTGATAAGTGAGGGTTGAGAAAGGCAGTGATCACATCAAGCTGCTCTATCTCCCACTGAAACCAGGCAGCAAGGGCTAACAGGAGCCTCACGGACGTCAACCTTGCGACAGGTGCGTATGTCTCTCGATAATGTACTCCATATTCTTGCTCAAAGCCTTTTGCAACTAGGCGAGCCTTATAATGCATGTCCCCTTGCGCATTGTACTTTGTCTTGAACACCCATTTGCAGCCAATCGCAGTCTTATCCAAGGGTAAGGGGATAACTTCATATGTCTGATTCTTCTGGTGCGCGGAAAACTCTTCGCGTATGGCACGAGACCAATTGACGGGATCCACCTGCATCGCAGTGTGAAAATCCAGTGGATCGCCTGCTACGTCCACTCGGAGCCTGCCAGCTGGCTTTTTCACTGCGCTCGGCTCCGCGCCACCCTTGGATAGATCCTCCCTACTCCGCTGAGCGGCGAGAGCAGTTGCGCGTGGAGGTATGATGGGGTCACATAAATGATAGTCATGTGGTGGCTCAATTCCACAGATCTTGAAATTCAACAGTTCCGGTTCTTGTTCAATAACCTCAATGTGAAGGTCTCGGAAACTGGCTTGCACAATATTGGCCACAGCACGTGGACCATCAACTTGCCATGACGGATGGCATTGCAGGTTTTGGGATACAACAGGGATTCCTGGAAATTGTTCTTCATCAAATATCACTTGACCAGAATTGAACGTTCTTTTTGCTTCGATGTCATATACTTTCCAAACCTTCGTGGTGTTATGGATGTACCCTATGAATAGGGATCTTCTTGTTCGTGATTGCCATGTTGAACGCTGCGTGGACGGGACGAGGACATAGGCCAAACAGCCAAACGGCTTGAGATGATCATACCTAGGGGTCAACTTCGGGTAGAGACCAGTGAGTGGGACCTTGCCATCGAATGCATGCGAGGGGGACAGATTGCGTGTGTAAGTGGCAGTTGCGACAGCTTCACCCCAAAATTCTTCATGGTCCTGTAGGTTCGCTCCTGCAAGCATGGTTCTTGCCATTTCCTTGAGGGTTCGAATTGTCCTCTCGCTCACACCGTTCATGTGTGGAGTATTCGGAGGGCTAAACTCGTGTTGAATTCCTTCGTTGATTATGTAGTCGTGCCAATACTGGTTGGCAAATTCTCCTGTGCCGTTGTCTGTACGGATTCTGCGAACTGTCGCGCCGAACTGAGTCTTGATCCAAGAGTGATAGGCACGAAAGGCTTCGATTGTCTCAGTCATGCCTTTGCCTTTGAGGAAATATGTATGGGTGTATCGAGTGAAGTCGTCCACGAAGACAAGGAAGTACCGGTAGCCACCTAGAGAGGTAGGCTGAAGACCACTAAGGTCAGAATGAATGAAGTCAAATGGCTTTGTGGCTCTTCCTTGAGGGCTTCTGTTATAGACGGCATGTTGTTTTCCTGCCATGCAAGATGCACATCGGGGTATTTGCTTTGGTAGTTGTATTTTGGTAATTTTGGAGACGTCTCTGTGGTTGAGATGGCCAAGTCGCTGATGCCAAATGGTGATTGGATGATAGCTGTTGAATTTGGCATTGAATGCAGACGCGGGTAAGTTAAGTTGGTAGAGATTCGATCGAATTTGGCTTGCAGTGGCAAGTAGCTTTCCGTCGCGTCGAATCTTGCATTGACCACCAGCAAAGATTACTTCCAGTCCCATGTCGTCCAGAGAACGTACGGATATCAGGTTCGTGCTAAGTTGAGGCACCCACCAGACTTCCTTCAAGTCGATAGAAGCCAGGTTGGTTCGAACGTGAAGTATACCGCTCCCGAGTGCTTGAACGTGTGATCCATCGCCAATAGTGACTTGGCGAGGTTGGAGAAATCGTTTGAAGTTTGTGAGAGCAGATCTCGTATGAGTCATTGTATGGCTTGCTCCAGAATCGAGTATCCATTCGTTTGTGGATGATGCAGCGTGGCTTGCCATGTGGGCAAATCCATCTTCCATGTAGTTCGCATCAGATCGAGATGACGGTTGTGGCGGGTTTGCTGATGCAGGCGGCACGTCTTCAGCTGTGTAGTTTGTACCGCGTGGTATTCGGGATAGTCGTGCTTGGTTTTGTCTGTCTTCTTCTTCACGTCGTTGGAGATCCCAGCAGCTTGATTTGGTGTGTCCTTTTCGTCCACAATGATAGCAGTATACTGTCTGCCGAGTGCTGGCACCTTGTTGCCTTTTATTGTATGGCTCGTAAGATCTGTATCGACTGCCTCTTCCTCTACGTGATTGAAACGGTCTTCGAGGTCGCGTGTGAGTGATTAATGCTGTTCCAGAGCCATTCGCGGCTCCGACCGGCAGCTGATTCTCGAAGTCGAGGAGTTGTTGTAGTGCAGTCTGGTAATCAAGGTTGGGTATTCTCTGAATGTGAGAGATAGTGATTTCGAAGCGTTTAGGAAGTGTGCTGAGCAATTTGGCGATTCGCTCGAGTTCAGAAAGTTCCGATCCAGACCCGATCAGTCGTTGGTTGTATGTGTCGAGTCGAGCAGACCATGTCTGAATGGTGTCATTTTCTTTGAAAGTCTCACTTCCAAGTTGTTGTCGCACTGCCCATATGTTGTAGTTGTTTCTTCCACCTAGTCGCCGTTCGAGCTCCAGCCACATTGCTCGTGGGTCTCGACGCACAGCTGCAACGATGCTGTGGTAGTCGCTGTGGATATGGTTCCAAATCCATTGTATCGCCTTTTCTCGAGCTTGTCTGTAGTCTTTGACATTCTGGCTATAATTTGTGACTTCGGCTGCTCGCGTTGTGGAGGGGCTTCGGGAACGGGCTCGGTGCCTTCAACGATGCCTAGTGCTCCCAGTCCGGTGAGTTGGACTTCGGCGTCTAGTCTCCAAGAGTGATAGTTTGTTCGAATAAGTTTTGGGTGTCCAGATTCACTATCCATGATGAGCAAAGAGGGCTCATAACCTCTTGTAGCATGTGTATGAGATGGTTGTATTGTGTGTGGACCAGTGGGTCTCGGGCCCAGTTATATAGATACAGGTCTAACCCTAATGCATGAGTAGTGCGTATCAGGGTGACAAGACAAAAGTATCAAAACAGGTGCTCCAACAATAATGCAATCATTGGAACCTACTGACCTAATTATAGGAAAGTATCATAATGAAATCTCTTGCGACTCAATGACTCAACTTAATCGCTGTGCATTCCAGTGTTACCCGAACGCCATAAGGTGGCATGAAGCTCCAGCCAGTGAGGATGTCGATAGTATCGGCGATTCTTTCGATATATAGTGAAGAGGGAAACGCTCGATGGCAGTACGCGCTGAGACGTGCGGGTCGATTCAGCAGAAAAACGACCACAAAACACACGCGTAGCAATCAGGAAATAGCGAGAAACCCAAATGTAGGGGTCAGGTCGGGGAGGTGTAAGAAGGTGTATTCTAGAACTAGCTATCCGGCCACTGTATACTGCCGGCTATGTCACATAGTCTGGATGGCACCCATGTAGTGGGGGAGGGGGTCTCCCCACTACAATAGGTAACCATGGTCTGTTTTCGTAAATAGGGTGTCATCACTTAATGTTTGCTCAGAACAGTTCGTTATTTTAGATATACTCGACATGCGAAACGCTGGTTCTCGACTAATGGGATTTAATTGACACACATACGCTTACTTCCACACTTCGTTCTAAGAACAGCCATTGCAGGACCACCATGTCCTACTTGTGTAGCAACGTTTCCTCTATTGCTCCAGTTGCCTTACCTAAGCCTACCCTCGAGCTCACAGCTGCCATACATCTCTCCCCCAAACGACCCCTTCGCTGTGACCGCCATCGCCGTCTCACCAACACAGGCAGTGCAGAAAAAGATGCCCGAATACGAGGTCAGGCTCCTGCTCGACCCAGCTGCGGTGCTCAGCCCTCAACACGAGCTAATGGACACTGTCCTATTGGCCTTCGAGATGCCCCCGACCGTCACGAAGCTGAATGTCCAATTCCTCGACACGAGTCCTAAGGAGCTCTTTACAGCCGACTGGAGTGCCCGCATCCGCAAGACCGAAAACCAAGACGGCTTCGAGCTGACGTATAAGAAGCGATATGCCATCACGGGCAGTGACATTGACGTCGCTCTCACTGCGGCTAATAGCGATGGTTTCAAGGATGGTAACTCGAAATACGAGGCGCAAGTCGAATGGGGTTACCAGAAGCAGACACTTTCCATCAGCCGCAAGAAAACTGTAAAGGATCATGGGAATAGCGGGATGAACCTGCCGGGGACGAGCAACTCGCGGAAAATGCTGATCAGCGAAGCGCCGGACAAGTTCGACAATTGGAGGCATAATAAACGGGGTACCGGCGCGTTAGCAATATCGCGCATTTTTGGCCCGGTCCTCACTAGGCGGTCTATTGGCACGTGGAACAAGATGAAACTATACATCGAGGTCTGGCCCCTCGTCAACCTCTCGGGTACTGAAAATGAATATGTCGTCGAGGCCTCTTTCAAGACGGAGAGCTTCACGGAAGCCTTGATTGAGCAGAGCAACTTGGCTACCTTCTTGCAGAGTAAGGGTTGGTTCCTCCCACAGGATTCACTGAAGACGCAGCTCATTATGGAGCGCTACTAATATGGAAAGTTATTGGACTCACGGGTGGTTCTCGATCTGGCCTCCACGATGGAGGGTCCTGAAGAAGAAAAACATGGATTATTGGTCGTATATTAGTTAATATAGCCAGGGTTCGTTCTGGTGGGTGCAAGGGAAAACCGTTATGGAACGCAGGCTTAGTGGTAAAACACTACCTATCGGATTGCAGGCAGGTACTAAAGATGGGTTCCTCTCGTCTGGGGTTTTGCTTTTTGCGTTATCGTAAAAATTAGGCCGGGACTGGGATTTCTTTTTCGTTTATTGTCACTCTCAATGGCCTGGGAATTCTGAGCAAGTCTATAGCAAGAAAGACACAAAAGGGATTATTGGTCTTTAGCAAAGCAACTCAAGTTTAAGGGTGGTGGAAGGGGAAATTTTAAGGCTTATCGCACTCTCTGGATTCTTCAACTTCCGGAAAGTGCTCACATTATCTTGCACCCCCCCCCCCCCCCCCCGGCGGAGGTAGTCGCTTTCACAATCACTCTAGTCTGCCTATTTCTCCGTAATCCAGTCTCCCAATGCCCTCAGATAAAACTTTGCACAAGATCCTACCGTCCATGCCAACAAGTGCTATTCTAAACCCTAAGACCTGAGTTTTCTCGTGAATCCGCTGAACAGCGACTCGCAACTAGCGAAATTTTGATCACACTGGAATGAGAGGGTGACAAACTGAGGAGGTGGTCAAATACCACTAGGACCCTTCGGGATTGACTTATTCATCGTTCACCCAATTTCCACCTAGTATGGTGTCATAACACGCCATAGTTCAACTATAAAGACCCCTGAGATCGCTCAACCGATCGGAGTACCTACAATCAATCATCTTATTCTGTTTGGACATCTTCAGTACTAGCCAGTACATCGATTCCTCATCCTGACAGAGGGTGAATGGTGTTTCCGGTCGCCCTAGGGTGGAAACGGTTACTAATCGGTCGATCTTGGCCGTCAGTTTCTATGACTGACTTATCGGGAAGCAAGTAGAATTTTACCATGATGCTCCGGCCCCATAGTCGATACCAGATGTTGTCAATGCCACGCTCAAGTATCCTCCGTTGTGTGTAAACCGAGCGAGAGGGCATTGCCTAACTCTCAACTAGAGGGCGGACACGGCCCTCCTTACCTTTACTATCAGGTGACTTTGCGGCTCCCATATGGTTCTTGGAGCTGTGTATGGTGCGGGATTACCGCCTTCCCCCCTCCCAAGACACATGGGGCACCATCATGGCTTATAACCGGTCCTGCTTTCCTGGCGCAGCTTCCATTTATTTTGGAAGATACATAGGAAAGTCCTGACGTATTTTCAAGAGACCAGGATTTGCGCCAAATGGCAAGTCAAAGCCTGCATATCTCTAAGTCGTCCAAGTTCACCCAAAGCGATGCTAAACCTGCATCTAACACCGGCTGATACGCCCTATATCCCGGTTGGAATGGGCCCCAATCACTGTGATTCGACATTAGACGCGATCATGCTTTGAATTTAAGTCGTCATACTAGGCTTGATTGAAATGCCCATTACAGCATCGAGGCTCGTAAATTTGAGTCTAAATCGGTCGCCACTCCGTCGCCACTCCGTCGCCGAGGGTTGCCGACAGTACATCAATATGGTCAGGCAGGAAGGGAGCCGAACGATAAAACAAACCTAATTCTGATTGACCAATAAACTAGGGCGATCTTATTTCAATATGACAATTTGTTGGTATCACCAGCTAGGTACTGTGTACACAGTTAAGTGGACAGTGTGTATGCTCCAAAGCAAAAGTCAACTGTGTTGATAGATGTAGATGTTCAGTCTAGTTGGAAAAACACCCCTAGATCCCACACGCCGGCCTTCGGCGGTCACAACACCGAGGCCACAGCCCAGCGCAAGAATGCGTACACCAAGCAAGGGATGTTATCCATCGGTCGCTAGCAGTGGGTCACAGCCAGTTTGTTCTGACAGGAGAATATATCCCGACACAATTCAAAATGAAATTCATTATTACAGGTATATTGCTAAACACTACTCGAAAAAAAAGCGGATGTTTGTCTAACAAGTCTAGATCATTCGATCCTAACGCAGCTATGTATCATACTTTAGATACTGCGAGTCGCAAAGCAACCACATGTATGGACGGCTTCTACATGAGCACACGTTTTGAGTTATCGGATCCCTTACGAACATGAACTGGTGATGAGATGCCCTACACATCTGCTCGCCCCACTGCCAACCACGGAAGCAATGGCCGTCTTACTATATACACGGGTTCTGACACTAGCGTGGAGGATTATTGTGCCCCCTAGAAAGCAAAAATAGGGAGCTAGGCTGTACTCCTCGCTAACTTATTAACCTCGGCTAACATTGAAGGTCAGGTTGATCTGACTGTTAATCTGTCTTGATCTTTGTTTCTATCACATTCTTGAAGTCAACAATTATCATTATAGCAGACATGGCTGAGCCACTGTCTATGACTGGGAGTGCAGTAGGCATTATGAAACTTGGCCTCACTGTCTGTCTGGTACTGTTTGCTAACTACCGGCAATTCAAAGCATTCCATGATGGAACAGATGAGATTATACGTCGAATGGCACCTGTTGAGCGGTAAGAGTAGCCAATGATGTCGTCACTCAGGAAACATCCCACTAGTTAGTTAATGTAAAAAAACCCAAAATATTAGAATATGTAATTAAGTCCATTATTTGTCTTTTATCGTATTCAGAGTAAATCTAACCCTTAAAACATCAAAAAAAGGAATGCCGCTCTTCTCTCAATTTCAAATTTGGATGTACCATAGAACTGTGAAAAATAAGCACACCAGTCAAAACCCACATTTGATGTTCGAATAGGACTATAACCTGCTGTCAAGCCTACCTAGGTATGTTGAGCGCTCTTTGTTAAGACATTTCTTTTTTGGAAGCATACACACTGTCCACTCAACTGCGTACACAGTACCTGGCTGCAGCTTCTGTAAAGAGGTTAGCTGGATACTATCTACTGTTGACATCTGTTATACTGACTCTGACCAAATGGGTGTCATTTATCGTAGAATTATATATCCTTTCTATACTCTATTCCGCTTTATTGACGACTTATCCTTGAATAGCAATAAATTTTGATATTATGTGACATTTAAAGAGTGGATAAATAGGGTCGGTAGACATAAAATATTACTGCCACATGAAAAGCAATAAATTGAGATATTCACCTACCTGTCAAAGGGGCTTGAATAAAACCTGACTTTTGAAGCTTCATAACACCTTTTCCATTTTCAATTTTCCCCTCGTATTCCCATTATACTATAACTGCTTTTGAGTTCTCATCTGAAGAAAGGCAAAAGAAATTAGATTGTCACACTTGCAAAGATGGCCTGGGTTAGGAACAGAGATCATTTCTCACCTTTCCATATTGACCATGGCGACTCTCCCGCGATGAAGCTCTGTCAGTTGCCAAAGCATTTAACCACACGGCCAGGCGAATTCCTGCTTTGAGAATCTGTGCCTGCACAATAGGAGCAGCTTCATCGTAATACTCTCCACCCAGGTCGTTATTCTTGAGCCATTCAATGCCATTTTTGAAAACGAAATCACAGTTCAGTCTGTTTGTTTCGGTTCCCCATATCATAGGGCATTTCAATGGTCTTTTTGTGTCAGTGCATTCTGCCTGAAGGGGCCTCAATCCGTGAGACTGGAACAACTTCTCGGCCCACTTCAAAGCAGGCTTTTTTTCATCGTTGTGCTTCGGCTTATCCTTAAGACCGTTGATTTTATGAGGGATATCGGTATCCCACACACTGTGAAGGTTCTTCGTCTCGGGGCAGCGATTGTCAAAGCAAACGTGGAGATCATTGCCCCCTCGGCACTTTGCCTCGACATGTAGTGGTTGGTGCAGATCACCTATGAAATGCATCAAGAATTTTAGCGCGTCCCGTTGCTGCGCCTTCTCTAGACTAAGGTCTTGGACTTGATGTGTCTTTTAACCCGTTAGTGACTTTCGTTAAGATTTGCATCTAATTAGGCTGCAATATTCAGAGGCTTTGCTCACTGACCATGTTTTCAATAGCGGATATAACACATCCATGCGTATTACAATCTGCTTCATAGGAAAGACGACATGAATCTGGTGGTTCGTCCATGGCATCTGCTCGAATAAGCTTGTGAATCTGGGGTAATTAACATTGGTACATACCTATGTAATGCCATGGCCTAGTAAATGGATACCGAAATTTTTTTTATCAGCCCAGACTGCCGCATCTGAAATATCAAAATTCTCATTTGGGGTAATAAGATCTTCCACTAGCTGAGCGCCCTGTTCGCTTAGGTACTTCTCTGCCAAATATGCTACTGTTCGATGACCGAGGTCTCCCCAGCCCCAAGTTAATTGAAGCATACAACTTAGTAATAGGAGTGACCAGAGGGAATACATTGCTGGTGGATCTGCAACTGGTAAGTGGATATTGAAGAGTTAGGCTTTGGATAGATGTTTGGGAGCCATAAATGGAATATAAAATAGCAGACACAGTGGTCCAATATTTATAAACCTTCGAAAATTTAAGCAATATTCAGTTGTACTGCGTTCAAATACGTATCTCTGCTGTTTGCAGCAAGAAAAATCATGTATCCATTACTGCATGTCACAACTGATTTTACAATGACTCAAAATATACCGCATAGCAGCATATATTTAGAGCAAGCTACATCGGGCAAATGAATTCATCATCATGACCCAAAATATCATGCTCTAGGGCTCGAACCTTCGCAAGGAGATCGCTGGTTCTCGGTGGCTGAACGAACCAAGTATGAAACACAGATACAACCAATAAATTACACGAAAAGGCACTTCTTCGATGCTCCTAATCACCAGAATCCTAAGTATAATCTTTGCATTTGCTGTGTTTTGCTTTTTTACCAGAACAATTCTTGCAACTTTATCTGCTGCTCGAATTAAGGAGCTTTCAACATAGAGAAAAACTATTATGGATGTAACGAAGTATTCATAGGAGAGCAACGGAGTTCAGGCGACGGATTTCAAACCGATCGGTTATGTGAAAATAAAAACCGGGGTTTGATGTTCACGCATGAACTCAGCGTAAGCTTGCGGGATCGGATGATCAACGTACGTCATGTGGCGTACCCGAAAGTGGTAATCATACGGTTGGTACAAGCTAAACATACCACATTTTTAAGTCTGGGTCAGCTGGCTCTATGTTGAATCTAGATTGCAGCTAGGAGATTATATTCCGGAAGCGTCGGAGCCTAGATAATTTAACGAACACCCTCGTGTGTTGATTGAGGACCACGGATGACCAACTTATCTGTGGCTTTGAATGGTTGTATCTTAAGCATTGTTTCGGTGCATCTGATCAATAATACGGTGCAACGTATTCATCGAATAAAGCGTCTGTTCTACGCGATACATTTGATTGGTTCTCGCGAATAAGGCAGCTTACAGGAAAATATCTATTAGAAAACTTCTATTGCAAAGCCATCTAAATAATTCATGATCCATTTGCTCGCTGCGAAAATTGGATTAATTCCAACGAGGGATAAAGGGCAGGTTCTTGGATTGATTGTGGTATACCATGTGGATGATGGAGTATCCAAATCCGCATACCCCGAATCCCGAACATTCAGAGCTATAGTTATGGCAAAAGCCGAGGCTGAAATCCAGATCAGTGTCAAAAGTCTAGACAATTCATCTGTCCGTTTTGTACACATTGGGTGGTGGTTTGTGACAGGATAGGTCACCAATGCGTCATGATCTGATCTCCATTGGGCAGGGCGAATAACTACAGGATAGGTCACCAATGCGTCATGATCCGATCTCCACTAGGTAGGACGAATAACTACACCATATCATAGGTAGACCAAGAGTCTGGACTGGTCTTCAGCACCTCGTGTGATACTTTTATCTCGGAACACTTCTTTGCCTTAAGTCTAAATTACCCAGTGTTGTAATACGTAATATTCGTCACATGCCTTGGACGTGGAGCTCCGACTATATGTATCTACACCTCCCACCTCTACTTCATGTTTCACTTAGCTCACACCTACATTCTATTAAATGACTTAATCATATACTTCCAGAAATCCACTTTGTCTAATTCTTCGACGAAGCCCTATCTTCCTCAATATGCCGCTTCATAATTACGGTGTCTGGAAAGCAACCCCTGTATCCTACGTCGTTGAACATGAAGAGGATGACAATAAAAGCCCCCATTTATCACTGTACTTCAGTGATAAAGGAGGACCGAGTCACCATTCTGGCCAAATGTTTCGCCGACTCAGACGCCATTCTGGCCACAAGATTCACCGGGCCGTCCGAGGTAACAAAGAAATTCCCGGGCTCTTCAGAGCTGCAATCAACATCAAGTCTGGTGACAAGAAGGAATCGCGACTTACCTACTGGGTGGATCACGACTTCAAAAATCACCCTATCGTCAATAGTCTCACCGACCTATCCTCGGGGTATTATCCTCTCGAAGAAACGGAGCCAAACCCTGCTGGTGTGAGGTTAGACTACATCCGGAGTAACTTATTCAATATCAACACCGGTCGAATCCTACCCCATGACATACCAGGCTCGAACAATGATATGATTGATGTTCTAGAACCTGAAGTCAAACAGGCGATCGACGATAACGCCGATATTTACCTATTTGGAGAACCGTTTAACGATCGAAAAGGTATTCACAATGTGCATATGAATCAAGGCAACGTTAAACAATTCGCAAATGATGACGGGGTGTTCCAAGATGGTGGCCTTTTGATCCACTACCCACGCTCTGGTCGATGGGTTGGGGTTTTTCTCGGATTCGCATCACAAGCTGTGCACACCGATAATTCCGACGGGCATGCCATATCATCAGAGACCTGGGGTCACTATCTAGAGAGAGAGAAGAGAGATACCGAGCTGACTGAGGACTCCGTGATAATAGACGAGGCGTTGATAAACCCCGAGTCAGATAGTTCCCGAGCCAGACGAAGGTCGGTTACTCTCACAAATCCGAAAGACCACACGATGCCCCTGTCTTCTTGGAAAATTAAAAATTCGGCTGGCGAACTCCAAGTACTGCCGCCTAATGCAGCTTTGGACGCCAAATCAACGCAAACGTTCGAAATTCCGGATGTTCATCTCTCGAAACTTGGCGATACCATCACACTGTTGAATGAAGAAGGACTGAAAGTTGACGGGGTAAGCTATCGCTCTCAGCAGGGAGTTGAAAGGCAACCAGTTGCCTTTGTTCATTAAAATGGGATATTGTAAAATTGGTCCATTGTCTCGTTTTTTCAAAAACTTTATTATCTGCTTAAAAAGGAATAGTCCAACCCAGAAAATTGCAGTAGTTGGATTAGTGATCGTATCCCTCAAATGTATCTTTGTGTTTTTGCTTTGATATCCTTGTGTAAATACCAATAGCACACAGCTATAGTGCCTTCTTATAGGGTTTCTCATTAAAATCCCTTAAGAATCAAGCAAAATGGAGTATTCACACATGCTCAACGCCTGCTTCGAATAGCTATCCAAGGCACTCAGTGTTACGGGCCGTTCGAAAGAAACAGATTCATTCGGTGCCTACAGGACGAGAATCTCGAAGATGAAGAAGGAAAGAGAAAGAAAGAAAGTCCGCCAGAAAAAGAGGGGTTAAAGTCCCTAGCAAACGCGTTGTGCAAACGACCCAATATTATGCCTCAGGCATCCTTCCACGAGACGAGGCTACTCCCAGGGTCATCCGTCACACTCAGATGAATTCTCGCAGAACGACTTCTTATGGGATTATGATTTGCTTCATGAACTTCTTACGACTCATTCTTCACCTGAGTGGCTTGAAGGGAACCGTACATGACACAACTCTCGCTCCGCGAAGCGATTTGGATTTTCAGGATGTTTTGTCATAAAACATGCCGCATCTTTCTATTTCAAAGCGCCACCGACATTTTCATGTGCGTTCGACTCAATCAGAGTCCCGAGCCGGGCAGTTGTGGAACACATCATTTCCGAAAGGTATTCAATTGAAGAAGCATCCGAAAGGTGGGAAACGCCAAATGGCACGCAGCCAGAAGATGCCAGGTAGTGAATAAGAGATAGTAAATGTTGATGGGAGGTTGCTCTTTTGCGCCTTTGTCAAGCTTCCATTCACTGCTGAGGGTTGGTTATGATTTTCATGATACCAGCGAAAGAAGGCTCCGATGACTCTCAATGTGAGATTTTCGGCTCTCAGCCAGTAGTGGTATGGTGGAGTGAGATTTTTTGCAAACCTGCCATGGTATCAGCTAGAGAGGAACACTAAAGGAGAAAGTATAGGAATCTTTAAAAGGCATTTCGAGCTTCCCGCCGTTTGTGTTTTGTCGGTTTCGCAAGGTCGGCTTAGATCCGGCTGTTGAACGAAAAAGTTCCAATCAACAGTTATCCTGTGCTTTTCTGTCTCGTTTTCGAATCAGAGAATTATTGAAGGGTAAAGTCTTTGAGAGGCAGACTCGGTCCTTTTTCATTCCATCAGCACCCATGGTGGAAGCGCTCTCATTGCCCTGTATACAAGCTATGTCAGGACACTTCGGCCAATCAACTCTCTTCGATGTAAGCGCTAGTATCCGCCTACTCAGCCTTACAGGATATAGCGTCGACACTAGCACCAGACTCCGTTGATTGCAATGTCTAAGTCGAAATGTGAACTGGCGGGTACCATGTTAGAGTCACTATCTGGGCTCCTGTGAATGGAGAAATCTGCCCGGGTATCGGCTGAAAGAGAACGCAATCAAACGTAAATAAAGTTGCTCTTTAGAGCTGCCTGGCCTTTCATACTAAGTACGCTCTGAAATTTTATACAGTATACTCCTGAAGCACAAAGACTCGCATGCCAGAAGGCACTTCTGATCCAATACCAACACCAACGGGCATTCCGCAAGGGTCGCCGATTTCGCCGATTCTCTATCTGATCTACAATGCAGACCTGATTGAGAAATGCGGAAGTGGAGTGACCAGTAACGGCTGGGTGGATGATGTCTGCTTTATGACCGAAGGAGATAGCGAGCGAGAGACCATCAGGAAGCTCAAAACAGCTTGCGGGAAGGCCGAACAGTGGGCCAGAAAGCATGCCTCAGTATTCGACACGAAGAAGTACACGCTCGTGCATTTCGTAAATACGAAAGAAGTCGAGCCTTGGTACACACCACTGTCACTGCAGGGGCACACAGTACCTGCGACAAGGACGGCGGAACGCTATCTGGGCTACTGGCTTGATCCCAAATTGGAGTTTCAGCATCACCGCGAAAAGGCAATTTCGAAAGCAAGCGTGTCCCTCCAGGCGCTACGAAGCTTGGCTGGCTCGACGTGGGGGGCCTCTCTTTCAGCCATGCGCAGGATCTACCAAGCGGCAGTCATCCCACAGATGCTCTTCGGAGTATCGGCCTGGTACCACCCAATGCTGATCAGCAAGATGAAGGCACGAATAATCAGTCAACCATTCGTGGCCATCCAGAAGCGGACAGCATGCCTGATCAGCGGGGCTTTCAGAACGACAGCAGCGGAGGCACTGAACACAGAACTACACCTACCACCAATTTCGATCCATATGAACCGCCTGTTAAACGAACCAGCTTTACGGTTACAGACTGGACCAGCATTCGCTGTCCCACCAACAATGCTACGACGCCGACCGGTGGACGAGAGAGATTGGTCTGGATGGACACCGATGAAGGCGCAAGCCTGGAAAACGGGCGGATGCCTTACGGCTCCCCCGGGAACTTTGGCGAGTCGGAAGGCATTCGTCCAGGAACCATGGCAAGCGCCGCCAGAAGTGTTCATCGAGGACAGAGAGATGGCAGTGAAAACTCACGACCACATTCTATCCAAAGACCCAAGAGAAAGACCCTTGATTCTCTACGCCGACGGGAGTGGGATCGAGGGAAAAATTGGAGCAGCAGTAGTCGTTGATCTCGAGGATCTCCACGCTCACAGCCAAATGGGCGGCGAAGACACGTCCACTGTATACGCTGCCGAGCTCCGTGCCATTGAAATGGCACTCAAAACAATCTTGGAGACCACGGAACCTAGACGCATATGATCAAATCGTGCCGCCTGGTAACTGGAGAAACGAGAACGGACACACGAGCAGTTGTTCATAAGAAGCATTCGGCTATGATATAACCGACGGTGCTGTCAGGACTTGTCGAATCAACTCTTCTCATTGATATTGTTTTCTTACTAATTTATTTTTTGGATTTGCTATATGCGTCACATGTGTTTTGGCTGTTGGTCGGGTTTTCATATCCCCACAGAATGGACCATCCAGCCAGGACCGAGACCACGGTGGAACTTGGTAATCAGCCCCGTGGGGCTGTGAACTTTTATTCCAGATTTTAGCTCACATTCCTGTGCAGATAGCATCATGGGCCTGCACTACGAGGAAAGCGCGTTCGCAGATTGGTACATAATTGAGAAGATGCGGAGCCCTAGTTCCATTGTTTAGTTACCTCATCCAAAGCCGACTAAACAGCGTTGTTGCAGAGGCACCCGCATGTCATGTGGGAGCTTAGTAGACGTTGTTTGTAGAACACCGGTACCTAACGTAGAGAATTCAGTATATATTCGCCAAGCAACTGCTAAGTAAAATTTTTTTACTTACCCCAAAAGAGATTCCTCATCCAATAGCGTTCTAACCAATCTCAGAACTTCCTTAATAAGTCCATAAACGGGTTATCGAGAGCCTTTGTCCACCCAATCTTCTCATCATTTTCGACCGGGGGAGGATTCCCTGAGATCATAGACCTACCTAGACTCGCTTTTATGGTGCCTCAGGGTCCCAAGGTAGCCTTCCGATCCTGTCGTATCCCTTCGAGTACACACATAATGCCACCGCTGCGCAGTCGCTCAAGAACGAGGTTCATCCCCTGTTTACCTTTCGAAACAGCATCTCGGGTCCGCCTGACACCGATCAATTCAATAGTCCGCTCGATGCCGGCTGCGGATAAGGAAGAAAGCAAGCCTGTCTTGTTATCTTCTTCTTTCTTATCGGTGTCATTTCTGCGACCAAAAACCATGCCCTGTCCGAATCTAGAGCGCAGGGTAACATTGGTATAGACAGTAGTTTGCTCGCTCTTCCGATCGAGTGAGATTCCATCTAGAGCGCCAGCGTTCTCGCTCGCGAGAAGGCGCTGATAGTGCTGTCTCTCAACGACGCTGAGAATGCCAGTCCATTCTAAGTTGCGAGACTCGGTCTTCATCCAGCCTTGTGTAGGATCGATTACGCTGGTTTCCAAGATATAACTCTGAGCGGAGTGGTCGGATCCACCTAATCTCTTGGGTACTAGCTTCAAAATATTCAAGGGGATCTTGGTCCTCTTCAGGTGGAGCCGAGTTGAGTGGAGGCGGTGTGTGTTCGGGTCGATGAATTGCTCGATCACGTCAGTAGATAAGACATGACGCGAATAGCGATTCGGATAACGAAGGAAGTAGGCGAGAGATACAGCGGAAAAGGGATAGTCATAGGCGTGTTCATTGTAGAAGCACTTCATCATGTCAAAATATATAGACTAAGTACGGGTGGGAGAGCGTAATCAATGCTGGGCAACTTTCGCGGCCCGATCATGTGTCCCCGCCCAAAACCCTCACCGCGTCTATCGCCATGGAAGAGAAATTGACGGTGATGCAATCATGTCGTCATCTCACATCGTACCGTAGAATAGTTAATCCGGACATCGGAATCCACTTTGAAGATCAACAGAGATCGAATTAAGACCACTTGCTTTTTCTTCAATGAGGGAAGTTTAACGCGTTACTCGCTCAATTATTACACACTGCCGTCCCAAGGTTGATATGCAACTCTGCTCGCTCTAGTCTTCCGTTCCAGTATCATCGTGGGGAGCCCTGGACGGTCCAGTATAATACCTGACCTCTTACGACGCTCGAGCACCCCTCGTGCAGTTTTCCCGAGAATTTATGCCCATATAATGAATTCTAGTTATGGATATACCTACTTTTTCGATTAGAGGCCGTTAAACTGTGATTCTAACCCAGCATATTCGCACTGTAAACCCGCTTACGAAGAAAACAATATCAATCTAGGTAGATCAACAATCGTCAAATACAGTCCAGTGTTGCCAACTAATTCCAATCGTAGAACATCGGCAGCAAAGGTAGGGGTGTCAGTCTGATCTTTAGAAGTACAAATACCCATAGACTAAGCTCGGCTTCAATGATCCCGGGAAGCTCAGTGAATCCACAGAGTTCCATTCAGGAGCCTAAGCGTCATTTTCCTCATTGTCTCGCGTCAAATGAAGGGTTATCATCAGTCATACTATACGTTTGCAGAGCATGTCTCAGGACAATTTCCGTAGCGAATCGGGTACACAACCTATCTTGTCTGGGGAAACGATTCCGCTAATTCCGTCCAACACGGAGCATTTGCCAGCAAACTGATCACCACACACCACTAGCTGAGGCAGTGCAACATAATCACCAACCCCGTTGGCGCGGATTTTATCGATTTGGTTGAGTCGCTAGGACGTTCTCACGGATTGGACACCAAGTTTGTCTCCGACCCGATGGAAGTCGATCGCGCTCCATTGTTCTTCTGAACTCCCTGGATTTTCTGATGTCGGGATCAGAATTTCCATGTCTTTTAGCAAGCAACTGGTCAAGGAACTGTCGCTTAAAATTATTTTCCAGGTTCGAAAAGAGAGTTAAGGGATATGAAACATGGGGCGAACTGGCCTCTTTAAGGTTGCGATGAACTCACCCTGGCCGGAAACAGACTTGGTCTTTGATCCTCGAGAACGTCTTAGCGACTCAACCAAATCGATCAAACCCGCGCCAACGGGACTGGCGATCATGCTGCAAGCGGGAAGGTAGGCCTGCTGTTTTCGGTGCGCACTTTAGCCTTTTATACTTCGCACCTCGGCATAATCGCCTCCAGGGGGCGAAATCCCTTGTTGCCTGCAACCATCACAGATTTTTCTCAAACCCCCTCCCCTCACTGCGGTAAGGGTTGCCAAGTAACACTGAGCGGAATTAAGCACTTATAGAAGATAATAGGGGGGTTGTTTCCAATTCCCGGGGCCTATACAGCACTCAACATTAACTGGCTTCTCACGACTTGGGAGACGAATTCTAAAAAGCGAATTCTAAAAAGCGAAGGTAATTTGAAGAGAATAAGATGATACATATGATATCGCAAAGCTGAAGTTAAAGCGGAACCGTAATGATAAATGCTCGTCAACATGTTGGAGATGTGCTCGAAGGCAGCGTTGCGGCGAGGAAATGGAGACAAAGAAAGGAGGTCGGTGTCTTTTGAGTCAAAGTCGAGATGTCTTGCAAACTTCTCAAACAACGCGAGCAAGGTCATTGACCAATGATAATTCACTGGATGCACAGAACAACCAGTCGATCAGTTAACAATCACTATCCTTCAGGGGCCGGTCGGCCGACCTTCTGAAGTGACCCACACCCCTCCGCAACCCTTCCAGGTGTGCGTCACTCCCAATTGCGGGGATCTAATGGATACCTCGAGAAATTTAGTTACGCACTACACTGTTTCTGTCTTTGGGAAAATTGGGAAGACCGAGTGTTTCCAGGAGCTCTTAGAGGATGGTGGTTCTTTTGTTTCTGATTTCTAGTATATCATCTGAAATAACTCCAGGAAGGGAAGTACAGGCTATGATGGATCAATTTGAGACCTCGCCTTGAGTAGAGGATGTTTCGAGGCCCAATATACACCACATGTCTTTCAATAATGTCGTGAACGTCATTCTCCCGTAGTTCCAATTCAAATGCGTCTTCCACAGCAGAATTCGGGTAAACTCCCATCGATACCTCCTAGATCCTGTCATCAAAATAAAGCTCCCGCACTACCTCTAATTCTGCCGTCAAGTTATTGACCAACTCATTATGCGTATTCCAATCTTCGATAAAAACGCCATGCTCGAGCCAGCGATCAAAGAGCGACTCGCTGATTCCCTGCGATATCCCATATAGGTGTTCTAAGTCGAAACTCTCAGAATCAAAACATTTAGAAGTATGAATATCGACATCGATTTTCCATACCCATTCAACCCATTGGGTACCCATTGGGTGTTTTTGTTATATGAGATCCATGTTAGACAATCGGTCAGAAGATCGTGGGCGATTGTATTCACTGGCGCCCTCGCGCCAAAACATTTGGCTATGTGACGAAGCTCCCTCCCAACGCAGTATCCGTCCAAAGATTTGCTTAGAATCATATTGACTATCGAGCATCGGAAATTTTGAAGCTTTGGTAGAGAACCCCATTTTAGATAGGGTAGGACTCCAGGGACCCCCCTTTTACTCCTCGGACTCCCCCAGGGCTAGGGGGACCCCTCATGCCTGAAGTATAAGACAGACATTCCTATTTCGGTTTAGCGTAAGGCAGTGAGGCAAAAATCCTTAGGCAAAAATTTACTAGAGAGACCCCCCCCTTCTCCGCCTTCACCGTCCTCACACCGCTTCCACAACCTCGTCACCGCCTACCTTTAATAATACTATCATCTCTTTAACGTAGTTCCCAAGCGAGTGACGCACCCAAGCGAGTGACGCACACCGCCTACCCCTTCATTTTTCCTTGCCGATAAAGAGGAGGAAGGATCGAACCATGCATATAATATAGTGTCTCACCTCACGACATCTTACCCGATCGTGCTAGAGTCTTTAAAGGAATCGCTTCAAGATTCTCACATACGCGTCGTAGAAGGGAAAGACCCAATATCGGTCATTGACGACCGGGACATCCACCAGAATGATATTAGACTACTAAAAACACTATTAAATTCAAAAACTATAGACTAGGGCACCGAGTAATTGAATGGCCAATACTATTGCAGCCGCTACATCTCCGCGGTGCACGTTTGGCTGGTGGGGGTGGCAAAATAGGTGATTCAACCGGTGCGGGCGGATGCTGTTCAACAGGTTCCACTGGCTGCACTGGCTGCACTGGTAGTCGCAAGCCCTCTCCAACTGTAATACCCTGTTCGCATCGAACGAGACAATTCGTTCTTGCTCGCTTTTGCCGTTTCTTCTCATTCGCAGCCCGTAAATCAGCAATTTCCTGCGCTTGTAGCACATTGGTGTGCATTGAGACACAGTAACCCTTGATAATCTGATCTAGGATAATCTTTGATGGGGAAGGAGGGCTTCTTGATCGTTTTCTAAGTAGTTTTTTGAGTGAAGAAAACTGTCTTTGTACTTGTTTGACTGTTTTTGGCGTTTTCGGACTGAATTGGCCCGATCGGCTGCTTGGGCGGCTAGGTGGTGGTGTAGGTGTTCGGAGAGAAATATTCAGTTTTGAAAGCACCCGTTCAGGATCTAGTGGAACTAGACCTGCTGCTGTGAAACTATGTTGAATAGTCTCTAGTTTAAAGGTCTCTTCTCGTGCCTGAGGATATTCTGCTAGGAAATCTAGCTTATCAATATGGTTAAATCCTAGCCGTGCTGGTTGGTAATCAGACGACTATAGGCACGCTTAAGAACAGCAAAACATCCAATATCTAGAGGTTGAAGAAGATTGGATGAATGTGCTGGCATGCAGAGTGGGATAATTGAGTTTTCAGCGCAAATTCGGTCGAATTGAGGCGTGAGATGGCTACCATGGCCATCAAGAATCAGAAGGCGATGCTTTCCTTTCATCCGACTTGAGGTGAATGGGATGAATAGATTTTGAAGCCATCGGACGCTAATCTCATCTGAAGTCCAGCCATTAGGTGAAACTTCAAATCGCCAATCTTTTGGAAGGCCATCAAGCCAACCGACGTTGTGGTTTTTGGCTTTGAAGATTATACATGGTGGAAGAGCAAAACCTGCTGCACTGATTGACTCGATTGTAGTCACCCATTCACGATTTCCTGGCTGTAGAACTGCCCGACGACCATAGTACTCGGCTCGAGTAACCACCTTTTGTGCTGAAATAAGGCCCATCGCGAATCCAGTCTCATCAAAGTTGTAGATATCATCTGATTGGATGCCGTTCATATTGATCACATTTTGAACGGTTTTAAACCACTCACGTAAGACCTTCGGGTCCTCGTTTTGAGCACGTTGATAGTCATAGCGTCTTGAGAAGCATGTTCGAAGCTCTTTTTGGCGATTGATAAAATTTGATGCCCAGTTTTTTCCAACTGTTGGTGAGGGGGTGTTTCCGCGGTCGGCAAGTAGAATATTCGCTATTTCTCTCACAGTTGAGGGCCTAGGCGCTGCACCGCGTGAATCCATTGAGAGTATCCACTGTACAAGCGATTCTTCTTCAAGTCCAGTCAATTTATGACTATTAGCGCGTGTATTCGCGCGAGAAGTCTGGCCCGCACGTCGGCGGCGGATTGTAGCCTCAGATACGCCGTATGTCTTGGCTGCAGCGCGAAGACTAGGAAATTGTCCTTTTTAAAGAGCCTGAATGGCTAATAAAATCCTGCCCTCACGATTATCCGAATCCTGGCTTGATTGAGCGTGTTTTGGTGGCATGGTGGGTGGTTGAAAATAGTGGGTACGCGTCAGGACGCCATTTTTGGTGGGGTGCGTCACTCGCTTGGGAACTACGTTATTCCTCTCTATCTTCTCTTCATAACCCTCTCTCTCTATCTCCAACACCCCCACACGCCAAATTTATCACCAGATTATCGTCAAATCATCGCCCAATATGGCAGGCTTAGGCCTGGAGCTGTATCTCTCGTCAGATACAGCGGATAGCCCTGGTATGGCTACCCGCATCGACCCACCTGTTGAAATCATATTCGCTCATAATTTGCAGATCCTCTAGCCACCGAAGACCTCCTATTCGCTGAAGAGCCAAGCCCTACCGAAGATCCGAACCCCACCGAGTACTCTAGCATCGATATCATGCCCGAGGTCGCTGGCATCGTGTCCGAAGATACCGACGAAGACCCTGCTACTTTCCGCATAACCCTACCACTCCCACCACTTGATCGACGATACAACACACCAGAGGAAGGAATCGAGGCCATCAATCAGCTCGGCTTCAACAATGGCTTCGCGGTGGTTAAGCGGCGGAGCAAGAAGACTAAGGGACAAGTACCAAGGCTTAAGAAGGTACAGCTCCAGTGCGACCGCGGAGGTCAGGCATTAGAGCACCCTAAGGAGGCACCAGAGCAGCCCGAGCAGGCACCAGTAGCTTCAGGCCGATCTAAGAAGCGGAAGACCCATTCACTAGCGATTGATTGTCCATTCGATATCTCTCTTCGCCTACAGGATGATGAGAAGTGGATTCTCACAATTACTAGCGACAAGCACAACCATAAGCCATCCCCTGCCACTACCCATGTCGCCCATCGCAAGCACGAGTTAGCTCAAAAGCGAGAGCAGCTACAGAACTGGTTTAAGCAGAATCTGCCGACCAGGCAGATCCTCAGGCTCTTAAGAGCGGAGGATAAACGCACATGTCTCTTGCCAAAAGACATCAATAATGCCCGTATGAGGATGAATGACGAGTTCTTAGCTGGCCAGACGCCGATTCAAGCCCTACTTATGGAACTTCCGACCGACGGAGAATGGCGTTTCAGGTATACTATTCACTTCTATTACGATACTGTTCATTTCTATTGCTAACATCGATCATCTAGATACTCTTTAGACCAGGATAATCATGTTGTTGTGCTTTTTGCAATACATCGGAACTCCATCGAGATGCTAAAGCGTCACTCCTTCGTTATCTCCATGGACTGTACGTGCAAGACCAATCAATATGGCCTCCCTCTCCTCGATATCGTGGGCTTCACTGCACTTAGCACCTCTGCCTTCCTTGGATTTGCTTTCCTGCAGAATGAGCAGCAGCCTACATACGAGATCGCCCTTGACTATCTAGCAGATGTCTACGATGAGCTTCAGATTCCATATCCTCGCACGATTCTCACCGACAAGGAAGATGGGTTGATTAACGCGATTCATGAGGTCTTTCCTGATACCCACACGATTATCTGCCTCTGGCATATCAACATGAATTTGATGAAGAAAGCCCTACCTCTCCTCCGAGACCAAATCGCCACTGCCCGCAGAGACGGTATCCCGGGTCCTAATGGATCTATCCCGCTTCCTGATGGGTCAACATTGTCATTGACTACTAATGCTACTAAGAAAGAGATTGATGATGCGATGAAGAAGGTGCTTGATGAGGGATGGAACAAGATGCTGAAGCGCTGGAGCCGGACGGTCTGCGCAGAGACGAAGGATACATTCGATACAGCATGGGCACGATTCCAGGAGCTCTACAATGCCCCGATCTTTACCGACCTCATTGCTTATATCAAGACTGAGTGGATTGACGATTGCCCAGAGGCTTTCCTCCGCTACCACACCCGTCGCTATCTCCATCTTGGTGAATGCGCGACCTCTCGTGCAGAAGGATCCCACTGGCTACTCAAACAGGACCTCCTTGTGTCCACTAAGCATCTTCTCTCTGTCCTAACTAACTTTGAGATAGTAGTTAAGGACCAGTACACGAAGCATCAGGCACAAATCGCCCGCGAGAGAATTCACCGACCAACGGCTATGCCTCATCTCTACCGACTTCTCATCAACCGCATCTCGGAGAAGGCAATTTACTACACTCGTCAGATTCATAACCAATATCTCCCACCGGCAGAGAAGAAGCCTCGGATTCCCGCCCTTTGCGACTGCAAATCAAAGGATACCGCGGGGTATCCCTGTATCCATATCATTAAGAAACATCTTGATGAGAACCGACAGCTATCTCCCTCTCTTTACCATCAGCAGTGGCATCTTTACCAGCTAGGTGATGCTCCACCTATTAACCCATTGCTCCTGATCCAGGATCCTCGCCCTATCCACCGTCGTGGACGCCCGCGTGGTGCGAGGAATAACATCCGACCCCAGGAACCAGCCACCCAGCCTGATCCTGTAGGTATCCAGGTTCCATCGGCACAGATACAAGTCCCGTCTACGCAGATTCCTGATGATGAGCCCCTGACCCCTTTCGAGCGATCTACCCAACGCGAGCCGTCGGTATTTGAGCATATTATAGCAGAGGCGACTGGCCGCAGTCGTGGAAGACGCCGTACACGTGGCAGTGGAGGCAATACCGGAGATACTCGTGGCCGTGGCCGTGGCCGTGGGGGCAATGACGGAGGACCTCGTGGGCGTGGCCGAGCCCGTGGCAGCCAGGCAGCTATATCTGACGTATCTGAGGCGTCTAATGCATCAAGCGCCTGAATCACAGCCAAAGAATCATGCATTAGATAGCTGTATATTGACGAATTTAAGCAACTTGTACGAGTGAGAAATGGTGGCGTCTGATTGGCTGAACCAGAATGGTAGGCTGTAGAGACCAGAATGGCAGAAAGCGGCAGAATAATTAGTCATGTGACTAGAGATCTGGCAGAAAATCTCCAAGAATTTTTTGAGGGGTTATGTATCATGTGATACAAACCTTACTGCCTTACGCTAAACCGAAATATGAATGTCTGTCTTATAATTCAGGCATGGGGGGTCCCCCTATCCCTGGGGGAGTCCGAGGAGTAAAAGGGGGGGTCTCTCTAGCTAGAGGGGGGGTCCCTGGAGTCCTACCCTAAATTTAAAGCGACAAAATATAAGAAATATACTATTCATAACTAAATACAGGATCATTTCTAAATATTTCATTAGGTCATCGTGTAAGTTTAGTGGCTGGTATGGTTAAGACCAAACGTGTATATCTGTCGCAGCTAGCTGATACAGTATGGCATTGTATGCAAGAATGGGGCTAATCTACCAAGGGGAACCAATCCAAAAAGATAGATGAATTAACTGAAAGAAGAAAAGAGCGGATGCTGCGAAGACACGTTAGGGTGTCCTTGCTTACAGGAGTAGGGTGAGGGGGGTTGAAACTCTCGATTCTCGGAGTGTCGAGAATCCCCTAGTACAAATGAAGATATCACGACACAAACGGAACTAAACTATTTCGGGTGCTACCCCACTATCCTCGACATTATGTATTATTACTGATCCAAAAATAACCACCCGTGGTGTCGTCCCATCACAATCGTCCCTCCCTACTCAGCAACCATTAATCCCCTAAATCGTTGCAAGATGGCGCGAAACCTGAATCCCTGGTAGCGTAAAATGATTGTATATATGATAAGCAGCAAGACACAACTGACTACATCACAAATGGCCAAACTGGTAAAGTGTAGCGAGCGTTCTATCACTACAGTCACATACGCAAGAATATGCGGTTGTTCGGCAGTCCCAACTCTCCCATAATTCCTCCCGGCCCCCCACCAAGCATAACTCCTGTGATGCTGGACGCCCTTTGTGACCACCTCGCTGAAAAACCCGGCCTTTATATCGAATAAATGGCTAAGTTCCTATGGGACGAGTTCAACATGTTACCGTCGCTATCCAGTATCCAACGGGCTCGTCTGGCCGAAAGCTAAAGAATAGAACCCTCAACTACGAGATTTATACCACTACACACTATCCGAGTTTCGTTAGTACCACCTTATTCTCGTTGATGAATCCGGATATGATAAGCGGGTAGGCCATAGGCGGACAGTTAGTCACCACTAGGCGTAACACCGGTGTAAGTGTCTAAATTTCATCGGGGCCAACGTTATCAGATACTGCCAGCATACACTTAAGATGGTGTCCTTTTATCGCGTATTTTTAAAGGTTCAACGGATTCCGTATTCTCGGAATCGGACCAAGTTAAGTAGTTGTGCTCTAATGCGGGGGTTAGACTACTGTACCTGCCGCCTTACTCTCCAGATTTCAGCCCTATTGAGGAGGTTTTTGCTGAGCTGAAAGCTTACATCAAGAAATCTTGGCCAAGTTATGAAAAGCACCCCGACGAAAGTTTTCATACCTTCCTTTGGCGGTGCGTCCATGATGTTGGAGCAAAGCAGGAAAATGCGGAGGGCCATTTTCGACATGCAGGTATAACAATTGAGAAAGTATGAGTAGCCGTGATTCTAGAAAGCGAGGCGTGTGCAGTAAGGAGCATAAGCCAGGTTGTATGTGCAGTATGATATCCCTATCGTGATCCAGTTTTATGCCAGTTTGCTTGTCCTTTGAGATCCTCAAATCGATATGCTCTCTCACGGGGACCTATATTGCGAAAAGTTGTCCCAACATAGAAATCAATCCATACGATCCTGGCACCAGATACAACAAGCATATTCTTCGGGTACATATATTAGCAAATTGCACTATGAAGCAGAGCCTGCTGCGAAATAAAATACGGTAGTCAAATATATGGCTCGTCTACGTATCAATACTCAACTTCTCTGTTTCCCATTCCAACAAGGATTCAGAATTATTAGGTCTGGTGGTCATTCAGCCCCAGTATTTTCTTCTGCTTGGCCAGGCAATCTCGTAGTAAATCGAGGGCTCGGGTTCTACGACCTGAAGATCTCCAAATGAAAGCGAGATTGGCCATGCTCGTCAGCGTGTGGGGTTGATCCACGCCAAGCTGCGGCTTGTGAGTCTCCAGGACCTGTACAAGGAGCTCCTCTACCTCGTCCCATTGGCCCGCGAGCAAGCATGCTCGTCCTAACATCACAGAACTCGCAAGGGCTGTTTAATTCTCGGTATCTAGTAACATGGACCATCTTAACGTCATGCTAGGTATGATGGTTGTACCTAATAAGCCACTTTGGAAACTGTTCCAATCATTCAGCTGCCTTTTCAGGAAGTTGATTGGCATTGAGAGCCAGACCTTCAAGCAAAGCAGGCTCTGCAAGCTTGCACCACCATTTGGGTACTAGTAAACAGCAGGGCTCATGTTTTCGAATAGGGTCAGTGCCGAAAAAATGAAGAAGGGTATAAAGTATCTCGGCAGAAACATTCGAAATGGCGTTCATTTTTCAGTTTTGAGTGTGACTGGGAGTTCCCAGGAAAGTATTCAAATTGAACGAGGGGGCAGGGTCGCACGAGGTTCCACTCCCGCAGCCCCCCACTGAGCTTAGGTATTATTAGAGATGATCATCTTCTCCATTATGAGCAAAGCCCCACCTAGCAGCGTGTAGCGGCAAAGCAGTCAAGTCCTTGCAGCGATAATTGACCAAATTGCAGCTCTGTACAACCTTGGAGCCTACACGGCACCAGGATACGGGCAATGCTTGTATTGGTCCTCCCGTCCTAAGTCCCTGAAAGGTATGAACTTATTGAATATTCCCGGGTTCAAAGACGTAGCTGCCAAAGAATACGGTGAGTGGCTTGCATCAAATATAAATGATGATACCCTCAACGCTGCATTCCGACGAGCTTTGTACTCGAACACATCTACAAGGATCAAATCCTAGAATTCTTCGTCGGTAAAGGGATCAAGCCCGGAATTGCCCGGAGTTTTGTAGAGAATATTCGTGACTGGGTTGAGAACATGAAGAAAGAGATACCTGTTCTTGAAATGGGTAGAAAAACGTGTTGGCGTTTTCTGTATGAGTTCGATGTATTTGCCGTATTAGATGACGCGGCTCTACTTCACGGTAGCCGGAAGATCTATTTGTTTGAATTTATCCATTATTCTTGAAGGTTGCCCAGCATATCAAGTGCCTCTTCTGCAGTAAGGCGACTGGAGGGTAAGAATCGCATCAATCCTTGATTGACATGAAGTAGAGGTTCCAGTGTTGGATTGGGCACCAACCCCGCAAACTTACGTTCAAGCTTCGACGTTCCGCAATCTTTGAGCGAAATTAGCAACAGATCTGATTGTATCATTTTGCTTACCTTCTTCTAGCTCCAGATCATGGCTAGACCTCATCTGCATTATGATTTCCACTTAGATTCCTATGCGGCCGGCAATCTCTCCCCAAAGCAAATCATTTAGAAAATCAAAACTTGATCCTCGCCAAGATACTAGAATGGCAATGTCGTGAATAAGAATTAATAAATCTATAGGTCACACCTCCATAAGCACTTTTGCTGCATAGAAGATATATTGAATTACCATGCAATCTGTGCGCTAATATTGTCTAAGTGCAGCTGCAGCTGCCGAACCGGTTACACAAAGCTGCGATAGCGATGGTGAAACGCAGATTTTCTTCCTCCCCTCGTCACTTTTGAGTTCCGATCTCACCATGCGAATTAGGTCATCCTACTACCAGGGAGGGACCGGGATATGCTAGAGGGAGGTAGGTAGATTTAATGGAACTTATGAGACATATTCCCAAGCAGCTGATGAATACGTGGCTGGATTGTGATAGAGGCTTGCGGATGATCAGCTAGTTACTAAAGTTTAATGCGGGTTTCACAACGCAAGTCGGATTGTGTTTGGTTTTAGTGGATAAACCGACTGGTTGGTTACGCGGTACTGCATTAAGACAATGAACTATCATTTGATCATGCACAAATAGTTTTTGAGCGCGTTTTGGTGGCATAAACATGGGTGTTTGAAGGAAAAGGGGGTTGGGAGGGGGGGGCCAGATACGCATTTAAGGTTTTAGCATCCTCCTTGCTTACTAAGTTAGCTTGGGAATTACGAACGAAAAAGATATGAGTGTATATGTGACCTGAACACCTGCGGGTGGGTCAGGCCACACCTGATAAGCCCGATAAGTCCAGGCCACACCTAATTTCTTGGCACCTGTAATTTATTTCTGGCGAATACATTTAATAAATTACTGATGTATTATTCACTCGCACTGAACCATGGGTCAGGCGGGGTAGTTCTCCTTCATCTCATTCTAGTGTTTGCACCCACACCCAGTATGGCAGCCTTTTTAGAGGACGACCAAGATATCGGTGAATCCCTTGAGCAGGAGCTTCAGCAGGAGCTTCAGCGGCAGCTTAATAGTGAGGAGAGTGCAGTTCCTGCTACTGTTCAAGGGACCCCTGGACCTACATATGCTCTAGATGAACCTCCGGTATGACGATAATATATTCTCAATATTTAAGTATACATTAATAATATATTGTGTCTTTAGGAATTCCTACGGACTATCTTACACGACAAGCGCTCGCCGATTCGAACACGCTTTATCGAATATACTTCAGCGCTACCTGAATATCCCCGGACAGACCCGGATGGCTTCACATATGTGATCAATGTGCCTGATCGGTCATTGTTCGCAGTGGAGCAGTCAATTGAAGGAGTATATTAATATCCCATTAATATATTGATAATATGTTAATAATATATTAGGTGCAATACTCGTCAAAACAAGCCTATCGAAACAGACGTAACCAGCATGATTCTATCTTTGGAGAAAGGGTCGCTTTTCTACACAGCCTCTACAGATGTACAGGCATAAAAATGTGTGAATTTACAGATCCTGAGCTCAAGCAAATGGTGCATTCGCATGTTACTGAGGGTATTTGGCAGCGAATCAAAGAGCTTCGCCAACATATCGCATTCAGTGATACCCAAAACCCTCTACAACCAGCAACATATAGGTTGTACCAATCTACGATGCGCCAATTCAAGATCAATCGCACTTCATGTGGATCTTGGAAGGATACTTGTTCGCCGCGCGGTCGATGGGTTCAGGATGTAAGTAATATACTACTAATATATTCTTAAAATATTTCTAACCTGTTATTTATATATCAGAGTGTTATTGGTGGATCTGACTTTTATATCTATTGCTCTAATTCATATGAAAGTCCAAGGTCTCATTTTGCATCATGTGTGCGCCCTGACTCTGGTATCGACAGGGAATTGCTTAGGCGAATCCTTGATGGAGAGGTCCAGGGAGAAATTCAAACCTGTGGTTATATCGACACAAATCGTCATCGTGGAGACTATTGTGGTAAGGAATATATCTTTAATACATTAAGAACATATTATTAATTACTATATTATAGAATTTGACCATACACGTGGGCTTGGTAAAATTAAAAGGCACAAATGCTCCGTTGAGTTCCATTGGTTTATTCCAATCGACCTCACGTCCAATCCATTTTGGGTTTTTACCTCAACCGGGATTCATATGCACCCTCCGCCACCTCCATCGAAGCCTCCACCCGCAATTATAGACTTAGTACGAATAATCCGCCTACAGAACAATCCTGCATTAACAACAGGTAAAGTTCTTTCTAATATGTTAGGAATATATTAAAGAAATATTAATAATGTTTTATCCTAGGACGTTTTCTCGTTAGCCCTGAGCTTCGGGGTCTATGCAAGCGATACAATAATAGCGAGTCGCTGCTCAATGTCCATGAAAGCTTTGCTAATTTAGACCGGATCAGCACACTCATTCGAAAGGAGAGACTCCTACGATTTCCTCATGGACAGGATATCAATTGTTTGATCTTTGAGATGGAAAAGGATCCTCCTTTAAAGGTATGAAGATAATAGGTCGTGATATAATGAGAATATATTATAATTAACCTTTTTGTAGGACTACGTTCAGCATATCTATCAAGACCCTGACCTTATGGTTATTTGCTTCACATCAGACATGGCTGAGCTTTTCATCCAATCTGAATCGGTAGAGATTGACATGTCTTTTAAACGATTCAAAGAAAGGTCAATGCGAGAGGTTACATTTTCAAAATATATACCTGAGCAAGACCGAGGTAAATATTACCCTAATATATTAATAGTTCTTTATTAATACAATGTTCTTCTAGTTTTTACACTAGCACGTGTGATTGTCGTTTCCGAGACCCATTCAACCTATTATCTCCTATTTACTCGGCTTTTTGAGTGCATAGAGCGTGTGCTTAGTCGCCAGTTCTACTTTTATCCAATCCATCGTACAGGGCTACATGCTGTCGTTCTGGATATGGATACAAAGCAATACGGAGGTGAGAAATAGATCATATACTATTAATATATTACTAATACGTTATAGGTCTTAGAGACTTTCTCGCTGATAAGAGTACTCTTCAAGTATCGCCTGATGATCTTATCCAACACTTCGTTGTCTTCTGTAGAGCCCACTTCTACAGGGGTATTGATAGAGCACTTCGTGGGCAACAGGTCGCTCCTGGATGTAGGGAAAGGATGCGAGCAGTGATCGATATTCCGAATCGAGAGGAGTATATTCAAGCTTTAGACTGGATAATCGGTAAGTATACTCTAATCGGTTCTTAATAGGTTATTAATTTATTATTAGAGCATGAATCATCCGTTGTCATTCAGCAATGGGCTCGCCATAAAAAACTGCCTTACGTTGCGGCAGCTTTGAATAAAGCTTGGAGTCAGATACCTGATGTGATTTTCGAAGGACTTCGAAAGAACACAAATGCAGTGGAGCAATCGCACCATATGATCAATAGTACTGGTGTTCAGCTTTCACTACTACAAGGGGTTTTGAAGTAAGTTCTTATTAACTTCGTCGTAATATATTAATAGTATATTAATACAATATTTCTAGTTCTTTTGCCCATGATAAGACCCGCATGCAAGCTTATTCTATTCGTCAAGTAACCGGAATTCGACAAAGGTATCGGATGAATGGTATTCATGCAGCATTCGATCGTCACCTAGCAAAGGGTAAGTTGATACGAAGAATATATACAATACATTATTAATCATTTCTATAGAGCAAAAAAGGCGCCAGGAGAGGCTACTAGAAGAGGAACTCAATCAGCTTGAGAGCTCATCGAACATAGATGAGTTCTTCGCATCTGATGAGACAAGTGTACGGTATACGACCTCAGGTGTACCAATTTCTCGACGTTCAGCTAGTGTACCAAGGAGATCTAGTACTAGATCCCCTACCGCTACTCCTCGCCGAACAAGAACACCTACACCAAGGTTAGTACTCTATGATGTTTTAAGAATATTTTATTAATATATTACAGAGCTCAAAGCCTACAACGGGTTGCCTCTGACAATTTACGACAAGAGCATGATAGTCTTGCTATCCAAAAGCTTGAACATCAGCTCCGAGAGGAGGACTTAAAGGCACAATTGCTCGAAAAGCAGCTTGCTAATCGTAAACGGCAGCAAGAATTAGATGAGATAGATAGACAGGTAAAGCGTAGGTAGGTTAAAATATGCCCACTTCTATTAACTCTAACAATTTTGGTCAAGGAATTAAGAATAATTGTAAATTTATGCTTCCTCCTCGAGACGCTCAAAGTCTGCGTCCACATCCCAAAAGCGAGTAAGATACTCGCAGGTGAATGGGGCAGTACCGCATTCTATTATGATATATTAGCAATGCATTAAGGATATATTAAGAATCGCTTACTGATATTAGCAGTGATACAGGCGTTGCAGTCATCGTGTATATGCTTAGTGGCGAGGAAATCCCTCACGGCTTTAACAGAAATCTATAATATATTAGCAATCTGTTCTCAATAAATCAGAGATAACTTACCTTCCGATTCTTGCCTTTACCCTTCGTGAAGGGAAGTCGCGGCTTCGTAGAGATACGGGCAACAAGAGCAGTGTACCAAGCTAAAATCATATATTAGTAGTATAACAAGAATAAATTAGGAATGTGTTAATACCCTTGACCTCGTCCATCTCCTTGATAGCGTGGCGGCCCTTACTAGCGTACTTACCAGAGACCGTCACGCCTTCATGACCGGTGAGGTGCGTCTTGAGGTTGCCAGTGTGAGAATACTGCTTCTGATAATACATTAGTAATAGATTCAGAATATTTTAAGATCATATAGCATACCTGGTGATCGCAATCCTCGAATCGACAGAAAAGCTCTCCAGGAAGGACAATAACGCTACCATCATCATCCTAGAAATGCATATTAGTCATATATTCAAGGTCACTATTAGGATTTTTTAGAAGCACAGATGGCGCATTCAATATATATTTCAATGCCCAGGACAATCAGAAACCCCACTCAGAGATGTTTCCACTCACCTTCTCATACGCGGGTAGTTCTAGCATACCGGCCTTCGCATCCGCCACGTATTGCTTGTATGGGGCGTGGGACTCCAGGAAACGCACCATCTTGACTCAGGGACCTGTACGGTGTAACTAGTTAGGATTCGACAATAATAGATTAATAATTTGTTCTTGATGAAAATAGGCGGGGAGTTGGGAGGGCTCACGATTGGTGGAGAGGAGGAGGGGTGTGGAGATTGAAAGGGTTGGTATTGCCAAGAAGTTGGTATTTGACCTGACCAATAATAATAGATTACTAATCTATGCTCTACACCTGGAAAATAGATCTTCCGGTCAGGTGTGGCCCGACCCACCTGTTACTGTCGGCCTGATCTGCTTCCTGAAAAGATATCCTTACCATTCTAGGCGAACTAGAGGAATACCGCAGCTACTCGTGCAGAAAAACTCGCTATGTATTTGGAAATTATGCCGTTGTCGATCATTCTGCTGTTTTCAAGTGTTATTCTGTAAGGGGGAAAATATGGTGAGAGGAAGATAAAGTATAAAACCTGCATTCCCACTCTGTTCATTCTTACTGTTGCATCTTTTACTACTTCGAAGTTATACCGTTAGACCGCCTATAAAGATTAGGACTCTTCCCGCTATCAAGATGCATTTTTTCCTCTTTATTTTTACTTCTCTATTTGCTGCTACTGCCACTACAGCTCTCCCAAATCATGGTATCTTACCGAATGGGATAACTGTGCGACAAGATAGCGGCTGTGATGCTGCTCAGGCTAATTATGTTGCTGCTTCGAAAAAACTGGAGACTGATATATCAGTTTATCAGAGCAGTCCAACCTCCGCAGCTCTCGCAACTGTTGCTAGAGATAGACAGGAATTGGTGGCCGCCATGAAGGCGCTGGAACTCTGCCAAAACAGCCAAGGTGAGTGTGGTCCGTACTACTCAATTACAGTCTACGTACGGAGCTAAAATAAATTGGGTTGAACAGGATAATTAATGCTCTTCGGATTCTTAACTCTAATATCCCACGGGTGTCGGAGATCTTGAGTCAGGTGAAATCAGGGCTTATGCTTATTGGTATGGGGTTAGGCTTCGTGTGAGGGTAGATATTGGAATTCCGAATAAGCGTGACAACAGGATTGTATCTAGCTCAACCAAGCAGACTGTAGCGGTGTATCTGTTCCCCTGTTCCCTCCTGCACATACAAGAAGACATAGTTGTGGTAGCCTGCACGTCGCTCAGCGAGTTGGATTCTGTCGGGATATATTCTCCTGTCAGAACAAACTGTCTGTGACCCACTGCTAGCGACCGATGGATAACATCCCTTGCTTGGTGTACGCATTCTTGCGCTGGGCTGTGGCCTCGGTGTTGTGACCGCCGAAGGCCGGCGTGTGGGATCTAGGGGTGTTTTTCCAACTAGACTGAATCTACACACACATCTATCAACAAGAATCAATTGACTTTGCTTTGGAGCATACACACTGTCCACTTAACTGTGTACACAGTACCTAGCTGGTGATACCAACACTATGTGAACTGACTACTGCTCTATTAGTCCCACTTAGATCTGCTGTGATTCTATTACTTTATAGTTGTCACTTAGCACGACCACGGTGGCTCCTAGATGCCCCTGCCTTCTAGAGGCATCTGAGTATATAGTGATTTTGGTGTCAGATTATATGCTTTCTGCTTACACTATTGCCGTTTTTTGGTCCGGCTCGATCTCAATATCTATAAAAGCCTCGCACTACTATAGTAGGAGTGGTCTTGGCCCAAGAGGCCTTCGCCATTTGCCTTGTATCGTTCTCCGATGGCTATGGATTGTTCTGGCATTCCGGAGTTGCAAGTCTCAGAAACATTATTCGGACAATCTCTGGGAGCTTGCCTGGTCGGCTGCTAAAAGCTTTGGTGATTTAAAGTCACCATAGTCACAGTATTTCACCACAAATTGAGCGAAAGCTGACGAACAAGGAAGTCGAGGATCAGAATTTGAAGAAAGATATGGGCTTCGTTCGCTGGCTTGATGATATGTATTTTTCCATTGGGCATGTCACATTTGGTTCTCGCGCGTTTCCATTCAGAGAAATTGAAGTTGAGTCTATGTCATGTTTTCACTGCACAGGAGTCTGAAACCAACAACGACGTAAAGCAAACATAGGCAACAAATCATGCAGGACTCAGCTCAGCGCCTTGGATGGGCGAGCAGATGCCGGACACCCCAGCAAGGCACTTTGCACAAGAAGTGAGCGAAGCGCTGGATGTTGGTGAAAGGAGGTGGCGGAGCTTGCAACAATCCCGATCAATAGCAAAAATGCCTCACTGCACTGAGCAGGGAAAGGAAGACAAAGAAATCTGGGGGCTGTGGAATCGATTGGCGAAGAGGGCGCGTAGAACAGCTGCAAGAGCAGGGATGAAAAGGTAACAAAAGACAACGGATTTTGGGGGCTGTTGGATGGAAAGGGGAAGAAGGGCGCGAAGTGATACAGGTACGCGAGGACGTGCGTAGGGGCACATGGGGCTAAACCCAGTAAATATAAGTTAAACCCGAATAAGTTTCACCGTAGTGGTCCGATATGGTGTAGTGGCTAACATCGCCGTCTCTCACACGGCAGCCGGGGGTTCGATTCCCCCTATCGGAGATTTTTTTTGAAACTTCTTTTTCTGACTTATCCATTTGCTACTCCTGGAGCCTTTTCTTTTTTGATATGCGCAAAGTGCAGCTGCACCGCAGGGGGGTCGACGATCAACCTGGACGAATGAGCGGCCAATTACGGAGGGACCACAGCTTCAAGTTCTTTCTTATGGTATATTTACGCTCTGCTTTCCGACGATGGCTGAGTCAACGTCGAGGGTAGAAAGGATCTCACAGGGTCAGTAGCGGTGATATTAGGTGACTGTTTGAGTGACTGTGTTGAAGACTGTTCTTGTACACTGTCAATGTAGGACGGTCAGAATGAGGTGCAAACTATAAGACAAGCATGGTGCAAGTCCTACTGGTATTAGAAAGTGAGCTTAGGCCATTGTACCCTTCCGCAGCCCAACGCTATTTTGGAAGTAACCAAAGGCGCAAAGATTGATATCTATAATTTTGGGAGTAGGGGAAAAAAAGAGTACATGAAATGCTACATGTAGTTTGCTAGCGAAGCTAGACTAAAAGTCCAACAAAAGTAGTACACAGGGGGGGGTGGGGGGGAGTATATCGGAATCACAGCAGCGTCAACGTCTAGAAGTGGATGGGCTTGGAGTAGGTGGCCATGGCAGCCTCCTTGAAGGCCTCAGAGAGAGTAGGGTGGGCGTGGCATGTCCGGGCAACGTCCTCGCTGGAAGCGCCGTACTCGACGGCGAGGGTAGCCTCGGCGATCATTTCACCGGCACCGGGGCCGATGATGTGGACACCCAGGATGCGGTCGGTCTCAGCGTCGGCGATGAACTTGACGAGACCCTCGGTGTCGAGGTTGGTCTTGGCACGAGAGTTGGCGCTGAAGGGGAAAGAACCAACGTTGTACTTGACACCGGAGGCCTTGACCTCAGCCTCGTTCTGGCCAACCCAGGCGACCTCGGGGTGGGTGTACATGACGGAGGGAATGGCGGCGTAGTTAACATGGCCGTGGCCCTTCTTGATGTACTCGATGGCAGCAACGGCCTCCTCCTCGGCCTTGTGGGCCAGCATGGGGCCGAAGGTAACGTCACCAACAACGCGGATGTGAGGCAGCTTGGTACGGTACTCCTGGTCGATAACGAGGCGGCCGCGGTCGTCCTTGTCGATACCGACGTTCTCAATGTTCAGACCCTCGGTGTAGGGGCGACGACCAATGGCGACCAGGACAACATCGGCGTCCAGGGTCTCCTCCTTGCCACCCTTAGCGGACTCGACGCTCAGGGAGACGGTAGCACCGCTGTCGTCACCCTTGGTGACCTTGGTGCCGGTCTTGAACTTGATGCCCTGCTTGCCCAGGATCTTCTGGGCCTGCTTGGCGATCTCGGCATCCATACCGGGACCTCCGATCTGGCCGAGGAACTCAACGACGGTAACCTCAGCGCCGAGGCGGGACCAAACAGAGGCCTATTGAAAAATAATTGTTAGCATCTTGAAGACTGATCTGACGTGCCAACCTGCGCGTATCGCTCCCAAAAAGAACGTACCATCTCAAGACCAATGATACCACCACCAATAACAACCATCTTCTTGGGGACCTCGGTGAGCGCAAGAGCGCCGGTGCTGGTGATGATGCGCTTCTCGTCGATGTTTAGGCCGGGGAAGGGAGTGGACTCGGAGCCGGTGGCAATCAGGATGTTCTTGCCGCGGACGGTCTGCTCACCACCATCGATCAGGTCGACCTTGACGGTATTGGCGTCAACGAAGGAACCGGCACCCTTGATGTAGTCAACGCCGTTCTTCTTCAGGAGGAACTCAACACCCTTGGTCAGGCCGTCAACGGACTGGTCCTTGGCCTTCATCATCTGGTTCAGGTTCAGCTTGACATCGCCAACCTCGATACCGCGCTTCTTGGTGTCGTGGAGGATCTGGTGGTACAGGTGGGAGTTGTTGAGCAGGGACTTTGAGGGAATGCAGCCGACGTTCAGGCAAGTACCACCGAGGGTACCGCGCTTCTCGATACAGGCAGTCTAGCAAAAGTGTCTAGTTAGCACCGGGCAAAATTCGTGGCCGCAGCCCCAACAGCTTCGCAGATTTTATCCGACGCCGGTTCCGACGATGTGATGCATACCTTCAGACCTTCCTGGCCGGCCTTAATAGCAGCGACGTAACCGGCGACACCACCACCGATGATAACAAGGTCGTGGTCTCCTGTTTGCCCAACACGGCGGAAATCAGCAATGGCACTCCGGGAAGCACAGGCAACGGCTCCGGCCGTTCCTGTGGGGGATTTGGCTGTACACTTACCAGCTTCAGAGGCGTAGCCGCGTTTTGAGCTGCCAATGAAGAGCATGGGGGGAGCGATGAAGGACGAAGGCACAGCCTTGGGGCTGGCGCGGAGCGCAGCCCGCGGCGCAGCTCGGGGAAGGACGGCGCGGAACATGACGATGACGAGAGCGGAAAGAACGAATAAATGTCAATCCTCCAAGAAACCGACCTGGAGGGAGAAGGGGTGGACAATTGGGGGGAGGATAATGGCTTCAAGGTACGGGAAAGATGACTGAGCTTTTGCAGTTTGAGATTCGCCGTCGCCGGTTATGTAAGCCGTCTCGGGTCGACTCGGCAAGTTCGCGTGTTTGCCGGGCGACGATGCCGACTTGAAGTCGAATCTGACAACTAAGGCTCCGACTAATTGTGGGAAACAAAGTCTCTGTATATTCCGGGTTTATTCTCACAATGGCCGGTTTTGCCCCTATGATATACTCCGTCACGCGGAGGGTCAACCGTCAGCGATCGGGAACCCAACAGACCTTTTCCGCCCTCCACCCACCCGGCGAGATCTACCCCGGGAAGGCCATAATTCCTAGTGCCTTTAGAGTTAGTCTGCCAGAATGACGACCCAGACCGTCGACGATACCCGCGGGCTTGGTCGAGTGCGATCTCCCTTTGCCGGAGCCACCGCCCGCGCCCTCTCCCCTGCACGGTTATACGCGGCCGCCTATGTACTCAACAATTATGAACGCTGATTTGCCTTGGATTGGTTATGATCCCTCCAATCATGCAAAATGTTGCTGCGTTGACAGAAATTCCTCGAGTCGAACTCTTATATCGTGATATAGACCGGGCCGGAGTGGCCCACCAGGTCCCCGGACTGACCCGGTTTGCTGAGATATATAGTTCGCATCTGCATACGAGGCGCTATTTGTTGAGATCGGTGCCCGATAACAAAAAGACGTCAGCTGAAATATCTACAAAAGTGATTGTAAATTAACAGTCCAAGTTTCAATCATTCCAAAATACTATGACTTCAAATCAAAACAATTTCCTGAGCACAATCCCAAACAACGTGGGGGACGGCAATATTGTGCCTGGCGGCGAGCGCCGACGCCCAAGTTCCAGGGTACGGAAAGTGATGCTTAGAAATGACCGGTGGCAACTGGCCACTTTCTTTGAAATACCATGAGCTTCTGCGATGGTCCAACTTGTCGATTTGAAAGCATCCCAAAATGGACAAAGGGACAATTTGAGATGCCAATTGCTCGTCCGTCGTGTTTGTTGGGGCGAACGTGCCGGCTACGTCACAACCCACGTGACCTTCGCTTCATCGGGGTGTTTCCTAGACTGTTGAGGGCAACGAATCCAGCCAGATATGGCGACATGGATTCAAAGGCGAAGAAAGACAAAGCTTCCGCTATTTCAATTTCTAATTGACGCGAAAATGTGCCTCAAACAATGTATAAAGGGGGTTTAGACGCAAGGTCACCGAGTCGCTATGAGCGATTTGTTGAGATTCCGTGAGTGGGCAAAAGGTTGTAGTCTGGCGGAACGAGTCCGAGGGGCTTGATTATAGATGGGATGGGTTTAGCGACCGCGCCGACCGGCGAGAAATCATACAGAGTGCAAGAGTCGGCCCTCTAATTCCCTTGGGCCGACATTTTTTGATTTGAATTGAATCGGGATCATCAAGTCCGGAGCCGCTGAGAGCAATGTTTTGTTTTGAGGCTGCTTACTCGCGATCGGCACTCCGTGTCGATGCTCCGTTCCCGATCACTAGCGAGTCAACACCATGTATATAAAGTATTAATAATTTGAACTCGAACACTTGTCAGAATATCATCTTTTGAGAAGCTAATATTTGAAATATTCGACATCAAAATATCCATTGAAATGTCTTCTCTCGCGTCATCAATTCTTGAAGGGTTCAAAGGGTCGCCGATCTATTCATTCCCTGTCGAACGAATCCATCATTTCCGATGAGCGCATAGAAGAAATCCTATCGGAGGTACTTACGCATATGACTAGTGGATTCAACACCCAGGCAACTAGGATGGTCGTCTTTTTGAGGGAACAACACGAAAATTCCCACGCAGTCGTCAAGGCTACAGTGCCCCCGGAGCAGTTCGAGAAGCTTACAGACATCGCATTGTGGTTTTTCGCGCTGCATACGGAACAGGGAGTAAATTTTATCGCATCGATGGAATCATTTTTTTGTACTGATATTCTGCTAGGTACTATTTTACGAGGACCGAGCTCCGTTCACGCTTCTAGAGGCGAAGATGCCCATTATCAAAGATAAATTCACTGAATGGTCCGACCATGCTAGCGGGATGTGCCAGCTTGCTGGTATGCCAGACTGTATTTGACTAGAAACAAAACTCAATGCTAATGTCATGACTAGTCTGGACGCTATTGGAAGCAGAAGGCCTCGGTTGTAATCTCCAGCATTATAATCCGATGATTGATGCTCAGGTCTCAGAACAATGGAATGTACCATTGGAATGGAGATCTAAAGCTCAGGTGGTCTTTGGCAAGCCGGCTGGTACTCCTCGAGAAAAGACCGTTGAGCCTGTGAGCGGTCGGCTTTTCATCCATGGGAAGTAGTGGGCTGATTTTACTACATTAGAAAATCGAATAGACAATCAAATCTTATAGAGAACATTAATTCAATTCTCTTCCTATTTTTTCTGCGTATGAAGAAGGAAATCGCCAGCTCTCCTGGCACTTTTCCGCGCCTCGTGGCGGAAATTCATCATCCAGCCAATGACCAAAATATCATGAGGAACCCTTTCTTCCGAGTAGAGCTCGACAGAATCCCGATTCTCCGGCAGTTTTAAAAACGATTGTGCAAGCTGCAAGTGCTGCTGGAACAGAATTTCCTTGCCACCAGTAACAATGAGAACCGGCGACGGCAACGGGAATGGATGTCGGATCGGAGCAACTTGTTCATCGATGGGACGGGTAATCTCCAGGTTCTTGAGATAATTCTTCGCGCCCCAAGCAGGAAACTCGGAGGGAATGTAGTCGGTCTTGTAATTCGGGTCTCGGTGCCAGGATTCTTTATCGAGAGCCGCAGGCACATCGCACCAGGGTGAAAATGCCCAGCTGCAGATCGGCGGAGGGAGAAGTAATGGATTTTCCAACTGGAAAATGTATCGTAGAAGCCCCAATACAAGGTGCGCCCCTGAGCTATCGCCGCTTAGAACAACCTGTGATGCCGGGATCCGGAGCATGTGGACGAGGTACGAGTAGGAAGCGATGGCATCTTGAAGCTGTGCTGGAAATCGGCCCGTCGGGGAACCGGCTAGTCTGTACTGGGGGCAAAAGATGTAGAGCGCAGACGTGTTGTTCAGGAATGTCTTTGCCAGGAAGTTGCTGGATGCGGTGCGACCGTCGCCGAGTATGTAGGACCCGCCGTGGAAGTGGAGGACAACATGCTGGTCCTCGGGGATGATGGTGTCGGAGGAAAAGCGCTTGGGATACCAGGTTCCGCCGATCGTCTCAGGCTTGACCTCCTTGTCGACGGCGACGCCGGTGTAGAGTTCCGGTCTGGCGGGATCGACCAGCACGAACCGGTCGCGTTCTAGGCCGGGCTTCAGGGACAGGGTCGGCCTGAATTGGGACGTAGAGAATTTCCAGAGTCCGATTTTGAGGAAGGTGTTTGTGACCGCTTGTCGATAACTCCAGCTTGGTTCTTGGCGATACCGAGGATGTAAATAGCGGGTCGCCAAGAATGGAAAACTGAGGATGGAGGTGTCTGACAGTGAGGGACTCATTGGGGGAAAAGGTTATGATTGCCGTAGCAGCAAGTAAAGCGACGAAGAGACTGAACAGGAGGAAAGGCACCGACAGCGAGCAAAGCTGCGAGTTTATTTGTTTAATCGAGAATGTTAATGCGGAGAAGCCAGCAGGGGCGTAAGCATGGGAAGAAGGTACAATCATTTCATCCAACCTTGGGAACACGTGCAGAGACACTAGAGAGAATAAAAAAGCTTGGTATAACAGTGGAGACTATTGTGAATCGACATTTAATTTCTGCCTGCGCATCTGTTGCGCCGGTGACATCAACATGATTCCATGCAACATTTCCGCCCGATCCCGTCGAACAGCTCATACACCTCTAGTATAAGGAGTAGTAATGAATTATTATGATGCAATATGGTCGTTGATGGAAACGAAGAACTAGCAACCAATACCTTCCCATAGCTTCGCATATTGCAATTCTGTCCAGTCGGACTGAGAAGCTTTTGTCGCGTCCGTGGAGGGTTCATCGAAAGCAAAGAACCGCATACCAAATGTCTCCTCGGCTGCATAAAGGCGAGTGGAGATCGCCGTGCGACCGTTGACAAAGACCTCGAGGACAGAGTTATCTCGCCATGCACGAATTCTCAAAGGCTCAGTGTATTCCTCCTTGGTGATTGTGTTTCGCTTTCGAAATAGTGTGTGGGGCGCGATCTCGGGCGAGCTATTGATGAAAGCACATGCACTGGGGCTCGACAAGCAGGGTCGAATGATCTTGAATGTCTCGTTCAAAGGCTCGAACATCAGCCGAGTGGAATTTTCAAAGCCTGTGATCATAATGAGTAGAGATTCCGGAGTGAAGGGGAGGCATGCATTGCTTACCCTCTGTATGGCCGATCGAGACACCAACGGCCGAGCACGATTTCGAGAGTTCGAAAGAACAGTCAAGCTCCCACTGCTTGCTTTGCATGGAAGTCGACGGAATCTCAGCAATCCTATCCTGCAGACCGAGAGTTGACTGCCCGATATTCAATTGCTGGACACCCGGGTTGCGACGAAGACTCTCAACAAGAGGCAGGTACGGCTCGCTGGCTAGTGTTTGGACTGTGAATGTGCCCTTTTCTTCGCTCGTGAGCTTGACAGATGTGACCGACGAAATTTCGGAGGCCAAGGCACCCGTCACCCCGTGTAGAGTCTGCAATGAAAGCTGGCGTGGCATTGAGAGCATTCCACTCCATCCTTGGCGATGGCGGAGATCATCACATAGATCTTCTTCGGTGATCCATCCCCAGACGACATGTTTCTGAGTCCTTGAATCAAAGAAAGAATTAGCAGCATACAAACAGCCATGATCCAAGTGGCCTCCGAAGTCGTATGACATGTTTACATCTCCATACTTTTCGTTCTTTCGAAGACTGCCGGACATCCATAGCTGGCCACGACTTGGGCGTGATGGACCCATAGGGCAGTTCTGCTTTGTGGAGTCATCCTCAAGACAGCCTTCAGTTCCCATGATGAGTAGGTCATGACTGACAGAAGGGTCTTCCTCGTCGCTCAGAGACAAAAAATTGGTAACCTCCCAATTCTTGCCCAGGTCGCCAGACCATCTCGATGGTCTGTAGTTCAGGCCAAAGTTGGTGAGAGGACCAATGTAAGACCAGCGAGATATGTCCTTTGCATCGACTTTATAGACGAAGCTTGTGGGGAATTTCTCTCGGATTCCTCCAGAGATGATGCCGAACATATACTCTTTGGGATCTAGCTCCAGAGCTTGACTCATGTTGGGCCATGGAGCGCAAAAGGGATCCCTCCAGCCTGTGACGTCGAGGCCATCGGGCTCTCCGGCCAAGATAGGGTTCCTGCTGCTCTTGTGCCATGTTTTTCCGTTGTCGAAAGAGGTAGCGATACTCAATGTCTCGCATCCTTTCTCGTGGGGGATTGTGTGATGAATCGGAAGCGAGCTCACAGAGGTGTAGATGTAGTTCAATGAACCGTCTTGGGCCTTGACAAAACATCCAGTAAAGACACCCTTGGCATTGTAGAAGCTATCTGGAGAGAGAATAGGTTCATCCTGGATCTCCCATGAGACCATATCCCTAGAAGTCGCAGTTCCCCAAGAGATATCGCCCCAGTCGGGGCCATTGGGGTTCCATTGGAAGGACACATGGTATAGGCCGGTTGCGGGATTGTAACCTGGCGCACAAGGATCATTCATCCAGCCCACTTGAGGCATAATATGATAAGACGGGCGCCATCGCGCAAAGAATTGGGCGGAATTGGCACTGTCAAGTTCGAAGTACTCAGGCGTCGTCAGCCGAGTCGAGCCACAAGAGGTTGAGCTCTGCGAGGTTTCTCCGAAGCTCGATGCAGTCGTCATCTTGGAAAGGGATATTAGAGCGACACATACTGAAATTCAATGGCAAGTTCTGCTGTTTAAAAGTTCGGCGTCTGAAGTATGTCGAGTGGTGAGGCAGCGGGATAGTCCGGTAGTCCGCTGGGAAGAGTTTCGCCGAGGTTTGCCCCGAGAGCAGCCGTAAGCTTCAAGTTTCTCCCAACCTTCCCACTTTCCTAACTCGCGACCTTTCCCCGTGGAGTACCGACATCAACTCAACTGAAGACATTCAGTTAACCGATTGCCAAACAGTCTTCTGAACGGTCAGCTGAACGGTCATCTAAACAGACACCTACCTCCATGGTGATATCGCCACTCCTAAATTTTGTACGGTCGATGAAGCTTTAGCAGAGCATCAATACGGGCGAGAAGAAGAAAATTGAGCGTTATAACCACCCATACTCTGAGAGTATCCCCGAGGATGCTCCACCCATGAACTTCTGAACTCCGCCCCGGATTCCTGCTTCCTGGGTTTCTCCGGAATGCAACGCGACGAAGGCATAAAATGCCATGATGCTCCACCTGGGAAGGGGATTTATCAGGAAATTTGAAGAGTTAACACTTCCTTCATTAAGTTCGTGCATAATGGATTCACCAGAGAAGACTATCCAGGCCGAAAAGCCCAATTCGAGCCATGTCGAGGCCTCATCCGAACCCCTTCCTGCGAAGTTCGAGAATCATCAGCTTGCCGAAATTACAGCGAAAGAGCAATTGCGTCAACTTTGGGCCGCGATCCGCTCTGAGAAGCGATTTTGTTGGTGGACGCTATATACGATGCTTCTTGTGTTCAGCTGGGGCTATGATTCCGGCCTCTCTGGCATTGCCATTGCATTCCCAGAATTCCGCAAAGCGTACGGCAATTACTATGCTGCTGGCGATGAGTACGTCATTCCAGCTCTATGGCAGTCTCTCTGGAATGCAGCATCTACAATCGGTCAAGTCTTCGGAGGCTATGCCGCAGGGCAGTTTGCCGACTTCTGTGGTCGAAAGGTGCTTCTCTACCTAGCTGTCGTCATCTCGCTGGCCTCGTCGTTCGCCTTGGTTTTTGCTCCCAGCTTACCCATACTGTTCGTTTCGAAACTTCTTCTTGGATTGTCGGTCGGCCTTTCAACAGTGCTTCCTCCGCTGTATGTCACCGAGAATGCACCCAAGAACCTGCGCAGCACGGCCTCATCTCTCACCAACGTCGTCATTGTCTTCGGTCAGTTTTGCTCCTCGATCACCGGATACGGAGCATCGAGTATTCAAGGAGTGTGGTCATTCAAGCTTGCCTTTGTCATGACTTTTGTCCTTCCTGGATTATATCTCTGCGGCCTCCCGTTTCTTCCCGAGAGCCCGGTCTGGTACATGAAAAAGGGCAGGGAGGAGGATGCACGCAAGGCAATCCTTAAACTTTATGGTTCCGACTCCAATATTGATGCATGCATCGAAACAATCAAGCTTGAGCTCCGCCAGATCGAAAATGAGGAATCGACTGCCAGTCAGACAAACTGGAAGAGCATTTTCTCCAAAGAGCATCGATCTCGCACACTTGTTGCCGTTCTTGGCCTCCAGTCCCAGAATTTCTCCGGTGGTTATTTCGCCAACACTTATCAGACATATTACTTTCAATTAATTGGGCAAGCCGACTCTTTCCAATTGACTGCGATCTCGTCGTCACTACAACTGCTCTCCAATTTTGCGGCTGTTTGCTTTTCAGATGTCATCCCACGCAGAAAAGGACTCATCGGTGGCGGTACATTCCTCATGTTCTGGTCAGTGATCATTGCTGGTGTATCTATGGCTCCAGTCTCGAATACTTCTGCCAACATCGCCCTTCTCGCCTTTATGATCACATGGTCTATGCTTTATACAGCGACAGTGGGATGCTACGGATGGGCTATCGCACAGGAAACTGCAGCACAAGCAACTCGTCCCAAGACAATCTCCTTCGTGTTAATCTGTCAACAGCTCACGGCACTGCTGTTGTCATCAGTGTTCCCGTATTTTATCAACCCTGATGAGCTGAACTGGGGTGGCAAGGTCATGTTCTTGTTCGTTGGTGCTGAATTGATCATCATGACTGGTCTTTATTTCTTCCAGCCTGAGACCAAGAACAGATCATTCGCAGATATCGATCTGCTGTATGCGAATAAGGTCTCTCCGCGGAAATTTGGCGACTTTGTGGTTGTTGATGGTCAGGTCATCGAAGCTCCGCAGCAGACCAGCATTTTTAAACGACTTGGGTTTAAGAACAAGCATGTTGGAGGAGGTGTGTGCTAGATGAGTTAGGGGTGAAGACATGATTATTGCCACAGTTAATTATTCATTCGGAAATGACAAGCACTGGACCTTGTGAATAGGTCTTCACACTTTCATTCCAATACCTATTGCTTATCGCGAGTAAAGATGCTGTAATCTTTTCAATACGGACATTGATGCTTCCACACCGCCTTTGTCTCAGACCACAACCTGTCATGGCTTCGCTCAGATAATACAGAACTAGAGCCTTGGCCAAACATGGTGCCAATTTTGACACCAAGTGCCACTTCGAATACGGTACTAATAGCCTGAAGCCTTCATTCTACCTACTGCCAGATTCATTGCTCAGTCACCTACCTGGTCATCTCACCAGTCACCTACAGTATGCGATCAGCTGTCTGGCTGTATCAATTCTTATCAATAAGTCACTTAATTTAAGTTTAGGAATACCGAGATATTGAAGCACTAATCCTTGGGGAGTAATATAATCAAGTCGCTTTCTTACTTGGGTGTACACTACTATATGATTCAAAATCCCGATGTGACTTCCGCCACCACCATTTTCTGCTCATTTGGGCGACTCAATCAGACTTTTGTTTCAACTTTCTTTCAACGATTAGCTCCGGAAGCGCGCAAATTGAACTCGGATACATGAGCTCTGCGGAGATCTCATCGACCAGATCCAACTTGGGGGGTCGTCGAGCCATCGGGAGTTCCTCGGAGAAACCGCATACACAACCAAACTACGCAGGGGCACTGACCCCGCGAATAGCTTCACGCGGGGACACGTCCCAAAATTTATTTCTCCGACCAACTTCAAGATACTCCCCAGATTCCCCCAGGATTTTACGCGAGAGCGACGATCAGTCTGGACGAGAGACATGGCGAGCTCTGTGCGAGTTGTCCAAGAAACATATAACCCCCAGGTCTTCATGTGAAGGGTTTCTCTTTAGCAACATTCTCTTTTTGTCTCCATCCCTCAAAGTCCACAACACATTCTGAAGCCCAAGATGCCCCCTCCACCCATCGAAAAAGCCTGGTGGAAAGAAGCCGTCGTCTACCAGATCTACCCAGCAAGCTTCCTCGACAGCAATGGCGACGGCCTGGGCGACATTCCGGGAATCATCAGCAAAATCCCCTACATCAAATCACTAGGAGTGGACACAATCTGGCTCTCACCAATATTTGCATCCCCCCAAAAAGACATGGGCTACGATGTCGCAGACTACCGCTCCATCCACGCGCCCTACGGCACAGTCGCTGATGTTCAAAAGCTCATCGACGAGCTCCACGCCAACAATGTCCGCATCCTCATGGATCTCGTCGTCAACCACACAAGCGATCAACACGCCTGGTTCAAGGAGTCCCGTGCCTCCAGATCCAGCTCCAAACGCGACTGGTATATCTGGCGTGACCCCAAGTACGACGAGCAAGGGAATCGGAAGGAGCCGAATAATTGGAAATCGATTTTCGGAGGTAGTGCTTGGGCATATGATGAGCCTACAGGCCAATACTACCTGGCACTGTTCCTGCCTAGTCAACCGGATCTAAACTGGGAGAATGCAGATATGCGCGAAGAGGCATATAATGATATGCGCTTCTGGCTTGATCGCGGCGTGGATGGATTCCGCATCGACAGTATGAATCTTATGTCGAAACATCCTAATCTACCGGATGGGAAAGTGGTGACCGATGAACCATATCAGTCCGGTGCAGAGTTTTTTGCTTCAGGCCCAAAGATGCACGATTACATTCGCGAGATGAGGACGAAAGTCTTTGATAACTACGAGGTCATGTCGGTCGGCGAGCTGGGGTTCACAAAAGACGAACAGTCCGTTAGCCAATACGTTGCCAAAGGCCGACACGAGCTGAACATGTTGTTTACCGGGGACATTGTGGACATGGACTTTGGCGCGAACGGCAAATATGAGCGCGACGATTTCCACCCTCGCAAGATTCGCAAGATCACCAATATGTGGCAAGGCGCCATGCCCAAGTTTGACGGGTGGAACACTGTTTACCTGGACAACCACGATAGCGGCCGGTCTCTTTCACGGTATGCCTCCGATGCCCCAGAGCATCGGTCTACGGCGGCGAAGATGCTGGCAACGTACATGATGTCGCTGAGCGGGACGCCATTCCTGCTTGCCGGACAGGAGATTGGAATGGCCAATCTGGCCAAAAACTATGGGGCAGAGGCCTACATCGACGTGGAGGGGAAGAACTACTATAATGAAGTGCTCCAGACTCGAGGCGGAGATACCTCGAAAATGGCCGATGTCCTCCGGGAGATGCAGCTGAAGTCGCGAGATCATGGACGATTGCCGATGCAGTGGGATGATTCTCCGAATGCGGGGTTCACGACGGCGGATTCGAAGCCTTGGATGACAATCAATAAAGATTATGTGGATTGGAATGTGGCCAGTCAGATTGATGATCCTGAAAGTATCATGGCGTACTGGAAGAGGATGATTGCTTTGCGGAAAGATTATTCTGATCTTCTTGTTTATGGCTCTTATATTCCCCTGCCGGAGACTTTGACGGGTGAGATGGTTCTCGGTTATGAGCGGTATTCGAAGACGACCGGGCAGAGAGCACTTGTGCTTTTGAATTTCTCGGATCAGGAGCAGATAGTTGTTGCGAAAGAGTATGCAGAGTATACGGACTCTTCTATTCTTGTTTCTAACCAGGAGGTTGAGGAGAGCGTTGGGAGCGAGGTCGCACTCAGGCCTTTCGGTGCCGTGATTATTCTCAAGCATGAGTAGTTTGAATTGCTTTTATTCTTGATTATTTCAAGATATATGTTTCCTTATTGTGTTCGTGTAGGCAGAATCTTTGTTCGAGATCATGTGATTTACCCGTCCTCGGCCCGCACTCCACATATCCCATGGCAAGTTTGTGATAGCTTCCCCATCATCATCACTCCATCCATCGGGCCATCCGTTTCCACAGTATGAACTGTTATGAGTTTTCAAGACACCTTGTGTTCAGGAGATGTCTGCGGAGTGCCTCCTGGACTTTGAAAACCACGTTCGTGCCAAGACTGCGGCTGATCGTCACCTGAGAGTGGGGGCTGGAGCTGGGCCCCAATCTCTGGCAGTGGGAATTTCACTCTACCGATAACAGGTCATTACAGCACCTTCTTCTGACAATGCACTCGATATTCTTTGGAGACGAAAATACAGGCGCTCAATTTGGCATCAACTACGGACCGATCCATCTCCAACATGGTATGTATGCTGCAGCCCTTTCGAGGCCAGATCAAATCCACTGACAGCTGATTTTGTGGCCCAGGCCGACAGGAAACCCCACAACAGAGGACGGACAACGGTAAGTTTCATATCATGGTCATCAAGAGGCTATCACTAATTATAGTGGCAGGGGTGCTCAGGTCACTTGCTTTCCCGCAGATGCTAGATCGAAGAGACAATATCAAGCCATGCCATACCAATACCTGCCAGTGGATTCTGGACTTGGATTCTTTCAAGAACTGGAAGAGCCAGTCTCGCGGTCTACTCTGGATTAAAGGCAAACCCGGTGCGGGAAAATCGACATTAATGGCATTCCTGCATGACAATCTCGAGGAGTCGCACGACGGGAATCAAGGCATCCGGCTCGACTTTTTCTTTAGCGCTCGAGGCACTGAGCTACAACGCACACCCCTCGGAATGCTCCGATCGCTGCTCAATCAAATATTTTACCACGATGAGACCGTGCGTGCTCGGGTTCGCGAGATCTACGAGGAACGATGCAGACAGTATGGATATGGTGAAAATAACTGGCAATGGACACAGGTCAGGCTAGAGCAGCTATTGGCAGATACAATCCTGATATCGGCCAAACGGCAGCAGGTGATGATTTTTGTGGACGCTCTCGATGAGGCTGGGGCTGAGTCCGCCCAGTATCTGGCAGGATATTTTCATCGGATTCTCGCCCGCGCAGAAGAAATGGAAGCAGCCGTTCAAATTTGTATCTCATGTCGACACTACCCTATCATGGAAGATGCCCGGGCTGTTGAGATACATGTTCAAAACCATAACTCTGATGATATCGCTATTTACATCAAGGACGCCCTTGCTGGCATGGCGGTCGGAGACAGTCTTAGTCAGGCGAAAAAGGAAGCCTTGGTAGAGCACTTGATCCATCAAGCCAAGGGGGTGTTCCAATGGATCTATCTCCTAATGCCCCTCATCAAGCGGAGGATCAACGAAGGGGAATCGTTTGACCATCATTCCTGGCTACGTGAGATTCCGGCCGACCTAGAAGAGGTGTATGTGTACATTCTCAACAATGTGATACTAGAAAGGAATCGCGAGCAGTCATTTCTGTTTTTCCAGTGGGTGTGTTTAGCTGAACGACCGCTGACTGTGACGGAAATGCGCTATGCCCTTGCTGCCGAGAATGCCCAGATATCGCCAACCCCCAAAGCATGGGATAATATCGTCGGTTTTGTCGAAAGCGACGGCCATATGAAGCAAAGAATCAATGTTCTTTCTGGTGGACTTGCAGAGCTAGTCTCAAGTGGGGATGACCCTGAGACTATACAGGTGGTGCATCAGTCTGTCAACGACTTTTTTCGCACAAAAGGACTGAAGCTTATGTCTTATCAAATTGGTACCACCTCATCAGTTATGGAAAGCGAAACGATTCTATTTCGATGTCAAGCATATCTCTACCGATCATGCCTGGTTTATCTAGCCACTGCAAAAATGGCTTGGAGAATGTCGAATAATCCTTCAACAACAAAAAGTGACATCGTTCAGGATCCATTGCTCGCCTATGCCACTGTCAACCTCTTTATTCATGCGGAAAAGGCTGCCAGCTCTCGGTCGGGCGTCTTAAAGAATGAAAAGGATGTTTTGCAGCAAGTGATTGGCCCTTGGGTCCAGATTTACCGTATCCTATATCCGTACAACACCGGATTTCCTGAAGACGGCACAACTCTCCTGCACGTGGCTGCAGCTTCTGACCTGATTGATGTCATAGAGTTTGTGTTAGAGAGAAACGATGATGTCGCGATGAAAGACAATCGCGGGAACACGGCTCTCCATCTAGCAGCACGACGGGACCATATAACAGCAGGCAAAATCCTCCGGAAAAGAGGCGCAGACTGCGACGCAAAAAATGAAGCTGGGATAACACCATTGGTTGAGGCGGCTAGTCGTGGGCATCTGAAATTTATCGAGTGGCTACTTCACGAGGGAGCTATGGTTAGAGTATGTGCAATGAGCGGAGACGCATTGCAGGCCGCTGTCCTGAGAGGATATGCTGAGGTGGTGCGTATGCTCCTCGATTCTCACGCCGATGTCAATGCCCAGGGTGGTGAATATGGCAATGCCCTACAGACCGCCGCCTTTGGAGGAAACACTGAGGTAGTGCGAATGCTGCTCGATGCTCACGCCGATGTCAATGCCCAGGGTGGTCGGTATGGCAATGCCCTACAGGCTGCCGCCTTTGTAGGAAACACTGAGGTAGTACGAATACTGCTCGATGCTCACGCCGATGTCAATGCCCAGGGTGGTAAATATAGCAATGCCCTACAGACCGCCGCCTTTGGAGGAAACACTGAGGTAGTGCGAATACTGCTCGGTGCTCACGCGGATGTCAATGCCCAGGGTGGTTTCTATGGTAATGCCCTACAGGCCGCCGCCTTTGGAGAAAACACTGAGGTAGTGCGAATGCTGCTCGGTGCTCACGCAGATGTCAATGCCCAGGGTGGTTACTATGGTAATGCCCTACAGGCCGCCGCCTTTGGAGGAAATACTGAGGTAGTGCGAATGCTGCTCGATGCTCACGCCGATGTCAATGCCCAGGGTGGTGAATATGGCAATGCCCTACAGGCCGCCGCCTTTGGAGGAAATACTGAGGTAGTGCGAATACTGCTCGATGCTCACGCCGATGTCAATGCCCAGGGTGGTTACTATGGTAATGCCCTACAGGCCGCCGCCTCTAGAGGAAGCACTGAGGTAGTGCGAATACTGCTCGGTGCTCACGCGGATGTCAATGCCCAGGGTGGTTTCTATGGTAATGCCCTACAGGCCGCCGCCTTTGGAGAAAACACTGAGGTAGTGCGAATGCTGCTCGGTGCTCACGCAGATGTCAATGCCCAGGGTGGTTACTATGGTAATGCCCTACAGGCCGCCGCCTCTGAAGGACGCACTGAGGTAGTACGAATGCTGCTCGATGCTCACGCCGATGTCAATACCCAGGGTGGTAAATATAGATCACCGCTTCATGCGGCTCTTCATATGGGTCATTCTGATCACATTGACCTTCTTCTTATCGCGGGCGCAGATCCGCTGCTTCCAGATGAGCTCGGTCAGACTTCGCTTCATCTTGCGGCCTCAATAAATATGATACACATCCTCCCTAGCTCTCCACGTCTCGCCTCGGTTCTTAACGACCGGGATAAGCTATTACGAACCCCTCTCCATGTCGCCATCCACCGAGGGCATATCACGTCTGCTGTCACACTCCTCGACCTCGGTGCAGATCCTTCTATTCTGGACGGTTATGGGAGAAATATCCTGGACTGGGTAAAAGAACACCAAATCCTAATGCACAAAATTCAAAACCATTGCCCTCAGATTTGCTCGACACCGAATGAGACTCAACACTCCACTATTCGTCAATCAGTCCTTCTTATGTCAGACATGCTTCTTCGTTCCATGCCGAACTTCCAATGGCCTCTTGTGCAGCAATTAGGTCGCTATCTCTTGTTTTTAGATGATGAAAACAACGCGAACTATCTATTTCAGCTTCATTTGTCTCAGGATACGGTACCTCAAGCAGGCATATTCAAAATTACCTGTACAAGGTGTTGCCATTGGATCTCTGGTCCCCGTTCTGTCTGCCGGAGATGTGCCTATGTTGATCTATGCTCGTCCTGCGTCCAGAGGTACCCCTACCACAGCCCATTGCACCCAAATCAGAAGCACAAAACCTTCGACGTGTCAGATGTGCTTGATACAGGGTTACATTCCGGATCAGTGTCCGAGCGATTAGTCCGCTTTTTGAACAATCTTATGCATGAGTATTCTGCGCCATCCATCCATGTAACTGAGATAAAGCCATCAAATGATTTTGTGTCTTCTCCGGTGGCAGGAACGACTACTCTTTCGTCACGGCGCATTTTCGGCCCAGCAATAATCGTTTGCACCGTTCTATTTGGACTTTCTGCCGTTATTTTGGGATTATGGCACTTTTAGCACTGTTTGAATACGAGTACATCTCTCGAACCTACATCGTTCAAGCTCATTATCTCTGACTTAGTCCGAGGAGCTGGACGGTCACGTTAATGAAACCCTGCACTTGAATATTGAAGTTCTGCATCTGTTTGTTTGAGGATTGAGTAAATAAGTGTTGCAATGAGGGCGAACTGTCGGGTTACTAGTATGGCGGGACTATACGTTATGCTTTTGGTTATACAAGTATGTATCCGTTGAATACTGTACTCTAGGATAGGATGCACCCCTGCAGGTGCACCTTCACGAGGCCAAAGTTGGCAAATCTCCGGGTTATCTGATTTATGGGGGAAGCTTAAAAACGGTCTGGGCGGGTTTCTGACGCGCTAAATTATTGTAGTGGGGTCTCCACCCCCTCCCTCTACTACATGGGTACCGTCCAGGCTATGTGACATAGCCGGCAGTATACGGTGGCCGGGTAGCTAGTTCTAGAATACACCTTCTTACACCTCCCCGGCCTGACCCCTACATTTGGGATTCTCGCTATTTCCTGATTGCTATGCGTGTGTTTTGTGGCGGTTTTTTCTGCTGAATCGACCCGCACGTCTCAGCGCGTGCTGCCATCGAGCGTTCCCCTCTTCAGTATCAGATGATGATCGGCGATCGCCAACCAGTTCCGGGTCAACGTATTCCGTCGTATTCTCTTACCGAGGAACCCCTTTCCACATACCTGCCGACAACAATCGCCCTGAAAAAGAATGCTGACTCATGACCAAACCGTCACTCCCGCCATATTGTTTCAGGAGATCGGCCTCCTGGCGCCAAATGGAGCAAGATTCAGGTCGTGCCATCGTATTCCCGCCGTATACCACTTCCAACCGAGGGTCCCCTTAGCAAAGGCCAGCGACTCCACGTGAAGACACGAAAGCATGTCACGATATTTGAACTCGGGTCCTGCCCTCTCTGGACGTCCTGTACGCACCCAGATTGATCCAGCATGTTCCCTCTCGTGCTGTCTATACTGGCCGGCATCGCGGCACCTGCAGCCGCGGCTGCGGGTCCATCTGCATGCTCGAATATCACCACCCAATTGGGGTCGTCGAAAGTGAGCAGCAATCTGCTTAGCCAGGAATATTCCAACAGTCTCGAATACTGGAATGCCCTGCTGGACGACTACAAACCTTCGTGTGTGGTGTATCCCAAGAACGCGCAGGATGTCTCCGTCATGGTGCAGGCCATCCGCGCCGCTGACAGTCGTTTCGCTATCAAAGCTGGCGGACATAACCCCAACACTTTCTACTCCTGCGTCGACAATGGCGTCCTGCTGGACCTGAGCGATATGACCGAAAAGTCCTACGATCCCCACACCACGCTCGCGACGTTCCAGCCCGGTGGCGTCTTTGGCGATATCTACGACTACTTCGTCAAGTACAACCGCACCGTCGTCGGCGCCCGTCTGGCTGGCGTCGGCACCGGACTAGCCCTGGGCGGCGGCATGAGTTACTTGTCTCCGCAGTACGGTCTGGCCTGTGATTCATTCCGCGAGCTGGAAATCGTCCTTCCGAGCGGCGAGATCGTCACGGCATCAGAAGATTCGAACCCGGATCTCTTCTTCGCGTCTCGCGGTGGCGGCGGCAATGCCTACGGCGTTGTCACCAAGTACACCGTGCAGAGCCGACCAGTCGGGCAATTCTACGCTGGCAATCTGATTTTCCCCTTCCCGCAAAAGGACAAGGTCATCGAGGCCATTGGCAACTTCATCAAGTACAATACCGACCCCAAAGCCGCCATCATTGGCACGTACGAGAAACTTGGCACACCCGACCTCAACCTCAACCTCGACGAAGCAATCATCATGTTCCTCGTCTATGACGGCGAAGACTCCGGCGATGCCTTCAAGAATTTCACCAGCATCCCGACAATCCTGAACACAATGAGTCTGAAAACCTACCCCGAAGTCGTGAACATGCCTATCCCGCTCTCGACCGAGCTCTCGCGCGGTGCAAACATGTTCCGCGTCGGCGTGCACCGTCCCGAAAACTGCTCATACGAAAACGCCCTCGACGTCTGGCGAAACTGGGCCGAGTCGAATAAGGGCAGGTACGAGCTGTTGTCGCTGGATTTCCAGCCCGTGCCCAAGAGCCTGACGGACGCGAGTAAGGCGCAGGGCGGGAATGCGATGCAGATGCCTGATGGTCCGTGGTACTGGTTGAATTATCTGCTGACGACGCCACCGGGGATGAGTGAGCCGGATTATAAGGCTGTGCAGGCGAGTTATCGTGATATGATCAAGTCTGTGGGCAATGCGGAGGGCCTGCCTTTGTTTATCAATGATGCGAATCATGATCAGAATCCGTTGCAGACATTCTCGACTTTTGCGAAGTTACAGGAGATTAAGAAGACGTATGACCCCGATAACTTTTTCGCAGATCGGACGGGGGGTTGGTCTTTTGCCTAGGCCGCTGCTGAGAATTCTCGAGCTGGTTTCGGTATGACTAGTTGCTCTGCTCAGAGCAAGCGAGGGGTGCTTTCCCATGTTCATGGTAAGGCATTCTTGCCACTTCTTTTCTGCCCATATATCCTCGGTAACGCTTCAACACCTACGCCGGAAATTGATCTCCGCCTAATGACTGAGAATGAGAATATACGACTTAAACCGCATCGCTAAATTAAGATAGTATCAACAAATTCCATGCCGAATTAACCCGGCCATGTCTGTCATATCCCGCGACTCCGTCCAGTACCATAAGGCAGAGGTGTACAAGCGCGGTTAATTACCCGCCGCGGAATGTGGAGATCATCGGCATTCGCTCGGTCTGCAGGACGCGAGTACTTAGATGACATCGGTAGACGCAGATGTATCGGGTGACCAGAAAATAACCTTAAATCAGGATTGAGGTCTAGGTATGACACACTGAATGAATCGGGTGGGCCGAAAGGCGTGTAGACGGCGGAATCGGCGAACTTCCGGTCTCCCAGCAGACGGAGACAAGAAATATCCATGATGGGTGCCTTCGGCAATTTACAATTAGCATAATCGAAAACTGATTGCCCTACTATAGTATTGACTGTTATTTTCTTCAGTATTGCCAGTCATGTCCTACTTTCAGATAACGTACAGTGCGGTGTAGCCCGGCTTGCCGAAGCGGGCAAAACCTGGAGACTCCGGATGGACTCACTTTTCCCGTCTTCTCGTCGTGGACCCAGCCCGAGTCGCCCTCCACCTGGCGCCTCCCATTGGCCCCTCGGCGCCTGGACTCGTCCCATCCGGAGTCGCGTTTTTGCCTCTGTGGAACCAGCCGAGCCTGGGGAATGCTGGAGACAATCTGGAATTTAACCGATGTCAACACAGTCAAATGATTGGCAACGAGAAGGAGAAACCCCACGGTTCATCGACGCCGCAAATGGCCATTTTGCGCCTGCCAAGCTAGTCACGCCTCAAACTGTACGAAAGATCCAGGAACATGCTAGTATCCTGTGGTGAGCATCGGATTGCCGAGACGTCGGTTAAAAGGGAACCCCGCCCCCAGTCCCAGCGAGTTCCCCGAAGCCGTCACGGAGCAACTGCGAGCCCAGGCCTGAAGCCGACTCATCGGCCCAGCCCGGTTTTGAGTTTCCAGTGGGGGCATCACCTGGGTCTCTGCTTCGTGCACGATCAGTCCACTGCCACTCCTTGCTGTTCCGGGGTGGCAGTCGGCCGATCCTCGTGGTGAAGTTGCCTCGCTAGGTGCGTGCAAGCGGGGGACCAATCGTACCGTTCCTACCACCTTGGGGCAGAACATGGCCTGAGGGGTACGGAGACAGGCCGGCAGACGCAGTGGGCCATGATATCGTGTTGATGGGTCCATGCCGATATGTTCTCGGATCGCGGTTCCCCACGGGGGAGGGGATTTCTTTATATTCCCCGGTTCGCCCACTTCAGTCGTATGCTCGCTCTCACTACACTAGAGACTCACCGGAGGTTCCTGCCTGTGGGCACCCTTTTTTACAATGGACAAGATCTCCCCATGGAACGTCGTCCACAAGCTCGAGAAGCGCCAGCTTCTCGTAGCTATCAATTGCGTCGCGGCGCTGTCGATTCTCTTCTTCGGCTACGACCAGGGCATGATGTCCGGCGTGAATAATTCCAAGGATTACATCGACCTGATGAAGTTCGGGTATACGAAGATGGAAGATGGGAAACCGACGCCTGTTGTCACCAATTCGCTGTTGCAGGGCGGGATTGTCTCGGTATATTACCTTGGTACATTATTTGGCGGTCTTTTTGGTGGTTGGCTTGGTGATCGTCTGGGTCGAATTAAGACTATTGCGGCGGGCTCGGTGTGGGCGATTTTGGGCGCGAGTCTGCAGTGCTCGGCTCAGAATCATAATTGGATGATTTGCTGTGAGTACTTAACCTCCTACCGTATCTGCAAGAGTTGAAGCTGATTCATGGCAGCACGCTTCATCAACGGTATTGGTACCGGTATCCTGAACGCCATTGTCCCCGTCTGGGCAACCGAAACGGCCGAACACACATCGCGTGGTCAGTTCATCGCTATCGAATTTACCCTGAATATTTTCGGTGTTGTCTTGGCCTACTGGCTCGAATTGTGCGTCCATTCATCACCTCCTCCGAATGAGATACTAACGTCTTCCAGCGGCCTCTCTTTCGTCGATGGCGGCAAATCCGCCTTCCAATGGAGATTCCCCATCGCATTCCAAATCATCTTCCTCCTCATCCTCTTCTGCGCCGTCTGGTTCTTCCCCGAGTCCCCCCGCTGGCTCGTCAACGTCGGCCGCGAGTACGAAGCGCGGTATATCCTGCAACGTTTGCGCGGAAGCAGTCCCGAAGACCGCGTTCGCGCCGAGGCCGAGTTCCAGGATATCCAGAACATTGCCGAGCTGGAGAAGACTGTCGTTCACGGCGGCGGTCATTCGTATCTCGGTATGCTCTTCGGCTACAAGTCTGGCGACCTGCATATTGGCCGTCGGGTGCAGCTGGTCGTTTGGCTGCAGATCATGCAGGAGTGGGTTGGTATCGCCGGTGTAACCGTCTACGCGCCGACGATCTTTAGCATTGCCGGATTCGACTCCACGAAGAGTCAGTGGATTAGCGGATTGAATAACATTTTCTACATGGTATGTTCCAGTGCCTTCAAGATTGCGGTTGCCAGCTAACTCTTTGCTAGTTTGCCACCCTCGTCTGCGTCTTCACCCTCGACCGCATCGGCCGTCGCTGGACTCTATACTGGGGCTCCGTCGTGCAAGGCATCGCAATGTTCCTAGCCGGAGGCTTCTCGCGCCTCGCGATCAACGCCAAAGCCGACGGCAACATGAGCCAAGCTTCCTCCTACGGCGCGGCCGCCGCCTCCATGATCTTCATCTTTACCTCCACCTTCGGTGCGACCTGGCTCACCGTGCCGTGGGTGTACCCAGCCGAGATCTTCCCGCTAGCCGTGCGAGCTCGCGGGAACGCGTGGGGTGTTGTGGGCTGGAGTATCGGAAACGGATGGCTGGTGAGTGCACACACGACCCCTTTAAAACGAAAGCATAAACTAATCCTGATGCAGACACTTCTCTGCCCGGTAATGTTCGGCGCCATCGGCGAAAAAACCCTCTACGTCTTCGCAGCCAGCAACGTCATCACCATTCCGATGGTCTGGGCGCTCTACCCCGAGAGTAGTCAGCGGACACTGGAAGATATGGATTTGTTGTTTGCGGCGCCGACGCCGTGGACTTGGGATGCGGAGGAGACGTTTGCAAGGCTTAAGGCTGAGAATCCGGGGATGGTGCAGACTAGTCGGAAGAATAGCGTGCTGGATCCGGAGGCGGGGAAGGAGATTGAGATTGCGAAGGATGAGATTGCGAAGGAGGAAAATGTTACGGCGTCGGAGCATGTAGATCGGCCGTGAGTGTTGCAGTATACTCAGGCTGCTAAGATACTGCCCTTTGGGTAACTTTTGTTATGGCTGGAGGATATACCCGAAGATATTCTGAGATGTTATGAGTCATGTAAGGAACTTTCGACATGCCATGTTCCATGTTATTGAATTATCAAATCATGTTGCGTCTTAATAGGGCTGTTGCGAATACGAATATTCGCAGGAATCGGTATTATTCGTTATTCGTATTCGCAACACACGAACACTGCGAATATTATTCGCAGTTTTATTCGCAGTACTAAAAGTGTGCGAATAATTATTCGCACTAAGGCTGCGAATACGAATAATATTCGCAAGATGTCACGTGCAGCTAGAATAGTGGAGCAAAAAAATAATTCCTAGTCACCCAATGCAAAATCACTCTTCTGTACAATTCGTGCTATATTCTTGACTCTTTGCAGAGATATTTATCGCCCAAGATGCTGACTCGTGGGAACCATCCGAATTACCTTGCTCTAAACGATGGCTATGAAGATGAAGCCCCTCTGAAGATTGGCTATCAAACCTAATAGAGAATCCGATAGCTCAGCATCCAGAAGAGCTTAGCCTACTGCCTCTACCGCATACCTCTGATCTGTCAGTGGTGACTGCAGATACCGATTCTTATCTTGATTCTCTGGATGAAGTGTTACCTTCAGAATCAGCCTCTCAACTACCTCCTCCAGCTACTGGTTCCCAAATTTCCCGCCCAAAAACACTGAAAAACGACTGGTTATGGGGTTTTCTTCATGTTAGAGAGTTCTCTAGCGAATGGATCGAAAAGAGAAGCAGAAAGAAGAGGCTCATCGATCGCGAAATCAGTTGTACGGCTATTGATAAAGCCACAGGGAAGAAATGCAACTGGTCTACAACAGATTCGAAGCGACAGACTTCTACCACTAATATTCGGCTCCATTTGAAGGAGAAACATGGGATTTTACCCCCTAATGGCCCTGAGCAAGTGATTACTACACCTAAATCTACTCTTCTGAGCCTATGGGGTAGTAAGGCAAATATCACGATTCAACAAAGTCTTGAAAAGAACCTTCTTCGCTGGGTTGTGAGCAGTAAGCAGCCTTTCACAGTCATTGAATCACCAGACTTTCAGCAACTCTTTAAGGATATACCGGGGGTTTCGCTCCCTTTTTCCTCTCGCCATACCCTTCGACAGCGTCTCCTAGAAGATTTCGACCAACAACGCGCTAAATTGAAAGAGGAGCTTGCGGCGACGTGCAAAACAATTGCTTTATCTCTTGATGTCTGGACTAGCAAGAATCACCTACCAATCCTTGGTGTTATTGGTCATTGGCTCACAGAAGAATTTGATTATCGTGAGAGAGTCCTAGAGTTTACAGAGCTTCATGGACCACACAGTGGGGAGAATCTAGCTACGGCTATTGAAACATTACTTATTGAACTCAATCTTGAGCACAAATTACTCTCAATTACTGGTGATAACGCTAGCAATAATGAGCGGATGGTGCTACAACTCTTTGAAAAGTTACAGCAGTCCGGAGCGAATACCATATTCTGTGGTCTAGGAAGCTATGTGCGGTGTTTAGCGCACATTATCAACCTGATCGTGAAGGATATCCTTTCCGCTCTCAAGTCTGGTAATACAGAAGAGGCCACTTCTGTCTGTGATAACCTTGATAGAGGGGAACATCACTCATTCCATACACTTGAACCACTCGCTAAGCTTCGTATCCTGGCTATCTGGATCTACCGAAGTCCTCAACGCAGACAGGCGTGGAAAAACAATTGCAAGCGTATGAACCTTCCCGAAAAGTTCATTCAATATGATGTTGATACACGATGGAATTCTACCTTCCGCATGATAAGTGACGCTCTAAAGGTGAGCTACTAGCACTCAACGATACTTTAATAAGACTAAATACTAATGCTTCTAAGTCAAAGGACCAGCTTGAGAAGTTCATTCATTACGAGACAGAGTTTCTACCTTTCTCGACAAAAGATTGGGAACGACTTTCACAAATCCACTCTATTCTCTCAAAATTCGATGAGTTCACCTTGTTTGTCTCAGAGAAAAGGCCCCAGATCAGTCTCACAGTGCCGGTCTATTATGAACTTCATGATTTACTACATGATGCTGCGGAGCGTAAGGAGGATTTTGCAGACATTGATGAGGATATTGCAAGTGCGGTTAGGCAAAGTATCAAGAAGTATATGAAGTACTATACTTTTATGGATATCTCTGATACATACTATACTGCTCTGATTCTGGATCCTCGTGTGAAAGGAGACCTCCTCCTATACGAATTGGAAGATAAAGCCACTAGCAGGGAGATTCTTCAATCTCTCCGTGATGACCTTTATTCCAAATATCCAGAGACTTCAGACCTACTTAGTATAGCAGAGCCCTCAGAGCCCAGTCACAAGAAGCAAAAAGTTGGAAGCCGGATGTTACGAAGGCTACAGCCTCACGATAAGCCTCAAGTATCTGATATTGATCGATATTTTGACAGTGCTCGGGTTGATGCTAGTGATATGGAAGATCCAAACTGGTTATGTGATTGGTGGAGGGTTCATAAACATGACTACCCTCGGATGGCTGCTGCTGCTAGAGATTACCTAGCAATCCCAGCCTCTGAAGTTTCGGTTGAGAGATTGTTCAATGCAGGAAGAGATGTACTTGGAGTACGGAGATACTCTATGAAGGCAGAGACGATGAGGGTTTTAATGTTGTTGAATGATGTTTATAAGTAATAGTGATTCGACTGGACAACTATATAGAGAGCAGTCTCAATTTCTAGTGTTTCCTCTGGTGTTCTATAAATGATAATTCAATTTAACTCCGCAAATCCGTAATATATATACCCATAACATGCTAGCTTCAAGTACTTACTCTAAATCTGTATAACTACTTTGAACACGCACTTCTAAAAGTAAGATGAGTCTAGCAGTAGAATCTACTACACTCCTTATATTCCTACTCTACAAGACTTACAAGTATAGAAATCTTACCTTAACCCTCTACGTAACCAAGTAACTAACTAGTTAGCATATACTTAATTAACTAGTCAACCATCATCATCCTGGAGGATTACATAATAATTCGGGGATTGCGAATATTCGCCGAATATTCGCAGACTCGCGAATAATTTATTCGTAATCCCGATTTGCTGCGAATAATATTCGCAAAATTTATTCGCAAAGCAAAAATCTCGCGAATAATTATTCGTACGAATATTCGCACGAATAATATTCGCAATTACGAATATTCGCAGCAGCCCTACGTCTTAAGGAAGCACTAATAGATACGTAGAACCGATGGTACTAGTGGTGTGCTTGGTACTTGTCAGTAAATGTGGACACATCTGGAGTATGGCTCCGCCCACTGATTGGCCACATTTAGAACAACGCATCAACTGCCTCCCATGCTTCGCATCGAACTTATATAAAATTCAAATTACCATTTCCAATAGCTCTTTTTCCGGCTCATTAACATCTACTACCCACATTATCAGCATCTACTATTATCCCCGTGACCCACGCTCGCCTTTCCACCCGTAACTTCGGAGAACGGCGAGTTGCCGCTTGACCGCCCGCTGCCCTGTACCGCCCCCTATTCTGCACCCAACAATATGGGTATGGGGAGGCCGGGGTTTATCTGCCGCAGTGGGGTACTCGGGAGCGAATCAGATATAAGACACCTATTGCCCCGCTGAACGAAGCGGAACTCTGTTGCCCACCGCCTTTGGGGAGAAGAATAGTCACGTGGAGACTCCCCGTCACGGCCCGCCGTTTACACCAGCAAATTTCAATATGAAGCAGAGCTTACTGCGAGGTAAAGGTATACGGCTCGTCTACGTATTTAAATTCTGTCAACTCTCAGAGAGGTAAAAGATATCGTATATTCTCCACAGTACTTGGTTATTCAGCAACCATCCACATTGCTATAGTAATTGTATGGTAATCCGGGCCATTCTCGGAAGAATTGTGATGGAACACGCATTTTATAGCTCCTGGACCATTCAACAGATCCTGGCACATACTCAATGCACAATCCATCTCAGTTGATCAATGGCCATCTTCGATACTAGCTCGTACACGTTTCCGATTATCTGACATATTCAACTTCTCCGCTTCCCATTCCAGCAACGTTTCAGAAATAGACAGGGTTTGGTGGTGATTTGAGCCCCAGCATTTGCTTCTGCTTAGTCACGCAGTCACGTAGTAAATTAAGGGACTTGGATTGTACGGCCTGAAGATTTCCAGGTGGGAGCCAGATTGGCCATGCTCGTCAGCGTATCAGGATGGTCCACGCCGAGCTTCGACTCGCGAGTCTCCATGATTCGCATAAAGAGCTGCTTTGCTCCTCTCATTGACCCTCGAGGCAGTATGCCTTCGCTAATATCATAGTACTTGCAAGAGCTTTTTCATCCTCACCACCAAGTATTTCCATTCTCTCCTTTCTCGATTTCAATGCCATTTCCCTCACATCTGCGATATTGTCACTTTTCTGACGCGTGCGATACACCTCTATAGAGACGTGTAGCCCATCTTAATAGAGACTTTAGGCTGCTGAAACATCGCTGATTACTGTATCTAAAGTCTCAACTGCCGACTTTGGTCCTTGTTCGTTGCCTAGAAGAAAAAATTGATGACTGATTGATCATACAGCCATGACCCAGTAGAAGATGTACTGGGAACCAAAGTTACCCTAGGAGGCAGAAGCCACTCGCGTGTTTACATCAGAGTTTGTGACCGCTGGAGTTACATTAGGCTTCTAGTCGAAGGTAATCCTAGTGTGCTTTAATGCTCGGCTCCCCAATACTGGAAGAGGCTGGGCGATTGCAAGGTGGCGAACCAGAAATGTAGGTGTGGAAAAAGGCCTTTTCTGTCGTTCAAGAAATCGCTGTCACTGCCTACACTATTTGATTGTCTATAGGGTCGAACACTGCTGACTGACTGTCGCTAAGATCTACTAGACTATTTTGAAATAGCCCCGGAATAGTATCAGGTTCCTGTATCATGCTGAATTCCAGTATTTTGCAGCAGTGATGCCACGAAATGTAACGTATTGGCGATATATGGCAAGTAGGCTTTCCTCATTGCTTTGGAAGAGGAAAAAAGAAATCAGAAAGACTTGTGACGGATATATAGTGTTTCATGGCACAAATTTGATAGGACTTGAAATGATCTCTGAGCATTAATGGAATGGAATTATTCGTCAGTCTTAAACGTATCGAATACTCGTCAAAGATTTTGCTCATACGGAGCACCTAATTATTCAGCGACAGGTCGAATATAATTTTTCCTCTTGCATGTCCTTCATCCAACCTCTTGAATGCCTCTTGATACTGCTCCAAGGGCCACACACTATCCACCATGCCGTGACATTTGCCGAGCTCAACCAGCTTCGTAATCTCCTCCAAGTGTCTTCTCACGGGTTCCATCACGAAAAACACGTCCTTCACTCCAGTTCCCTTATAGCCTTCGGGGCAAACCTGTTTCGGTGGCTGAAAGATACTAAGCACGGCTCCTCCATCGCGAATAGTCCACCATGCATCCTCAAGAGACTGGCGCCCAATACAATCAATCACGACGTCCACTTTCTTTCCCGGCTGCTCTGCCCACTCGCGAAGACTAGTACGCCGATAATCGAGTACCTCCTTCGCGCCGAGAGACTGTACGAGCGTAACATTCGCAGCACCACATGTCCCTATAACCTCCGCGCCGAGCAGGGTAGCCAACTGCACCACCCACATCCCAACGCCGCCTGACGCAGCAGTAACGAGCACTCTCTTCCCTTTCCATGCCTCCTGAGCCGTAGCGAAGTCTGCTTCCCCATCACCGGCTATTCCTGCATGAATAAATAGAATCTGCCACGCAGTCTCGGCAGACACTGGTATTGCGGCGGCTTCAATCCAACTCAGACTTTTAGGCTTGTGGGCCAATTCATCGGTGACACCGATAGTGAAATCGCGAGCATTACTAGGACGATTATAGTTTGTACGCGCGTAGACCTCGTCGCCAGGCTGGAATGGCGAATCCTCCGGTCCGGAGATAATTGTTCCCGCGACGTCGGGACAAGGAATTAACTCACGCGGGGTTGGCGGAGGGAAGTTGTTTGGCCAAAGGAGTTCTCCAGCACAAGGGGCGCATGCCTTGACACGTATGAGATGCTCTCCTAGGGATGGATTGATGGTCGGCAGCGGGAGTGAGGTGAGTATGAGATCTTTGGACTTAGGGTTGGGTTGGATGATACCCCGCATTTTGGCTGGGGTGGACATGGTGAAACACACTCAGCAGAAGCTTTGTGGATACAGTTGGAAGGGTATTATGGTCATTTTGATGGATAAGGGGAAATGCACTCTCTTTATATACAGATGATTCATACGTCATGTGGATTTTACGAACTATTTGTCGCGATCCCGGATAGCCTATCTAGGTTCTAACTCCGGATAGCCTATCCATCGCCTATTGCCTGGTGGCTTGATTACACTCGTATATACCCATCTGTGGAATGCCACACATCGTATTTCCCGTGGTCGCAAATATAACTACAAATCAAAGTTCAGCATTAAATTAGAGTGACGCCTCTAGAATAGTGAACTTATTTGGCCAGAAGGGTCTATACTACTACCCCGCGCTGTCTATGATGTAACGTGATTCACGGGCGAGTGGCGCACCCAAACCACTACAAAAATTTTAAAAATAGATAAAACCACCAAAACACTATTAAAATCAAAGGAATATCGATTAAGGCACCGGGTAATTGAATTGCCAATACTATTGCAGCCGCTATATCTCTGGGGTGCACGTTTGGCTGGTGGGGGTGGCAAAATAGGCGATTCAACCGGTGCAGGCGGAGGCTGTACATGTTCAACTGGCTGCACTTGCTGTACTGGTGGTGGTAGGCCCTCTCTAACAGTAACACCCTGTTCGCATAGGACTAGTCGATTCGTTCGTGCTTGTTTTTGCCATTTTTTCTCATTCGCAGCCCGTAATTAGCATTTTCCTGCGCTAATAGCGCAGTATTATGTATTAAGACAGTGTAGCCTTTGATAATCCGATCTAGGACAATCTTTGATGGGGTGGGACGACTTCTTGATTGAGTAGTTTTTTATGAAGAAACCTGTTTTTGTAGTTAGACGACTGTTTTTGGTGTTCTTGAGCTGAATTGACTTGATCGGCTGGAAGGTCGGCTATAGAGGGAGGGGGTGGTTGTAGGTGTTCAGGGAGAAATATTGAGTTTTGAAAGTACACGTTCAGGATCTAGTGGAACTAGACCTGCTGCTGTGAAACTAGACTCAATGGTCTCTAGTTTAATAGGAAATCTAGCATACTAATATGATTGAATCCTAGTTAGTTATACTGTGTGGAAGACGGTAGATCATGAAACTAGGCGGTATGATATGTGGGTCTCGAGGGGTGTTAAGACCTATGCGTCCTCACTGTAAGGATTATGTACAGTAGAAGTATCAACTTTGGCGTTGGTATTAGCGGTGTGTGAAATAACTTAAACATATGCTTCACTTAAGACTATAGCTGGTATGGCATTCTTCGGTCATACACGTCGGATGATCGTACTTCAGTACACTTGGATTGCACAGGGATTTCCCGTTTCGGTTCGAAAAAATAACCTCGTCACCTCTGACGACAGCTGTCACTCATCTCTTCTTTAACCGCAGCAGAAGGTCCACCTCTTACGAAGACCACGGCAAGCGCCCTTTGGCTTTCACTGGGTCTCGTTGCGATCACAACCCGTTGTCGCCAGTTTAGTGGCTGTTTCATCGAGCGCACGGTGGACCACACCTCTCCATACTCATACATGATCGACTTGCTTTGACCGACAAACTTTTAATCAGAATGATCGTCAGCTTCATCCCCTTCCATTACACTTTCCAAATTTCCTGGGACCAATCATCTTGATAGTCCTTCTCAAGGGGAACCACTCCCCATTGATAGAGATCGAGCGAAAGACAACCGCTGTGTAATGAGCGGAATGCGTTGGGTATGTGCAGCATGAGGTTCAGTGAGGCCGGAGAGACCGACGATGACGACAACTGGGCGCCAAGGTATTTGTGACCAGGCAACCGAGAGCAATTCTGTGACGCCGGGTTTGTGCAATGTAATCTCAGGCGGGGCGGACTGAGAGGCGCATATGGCCTCAAGGGTATGCCAGCACTTTCAAGGGAATGAAGGCCGGCGAGATCAGAGACGAGCAAGACGCACCGGCAGAGGGACACCTAGATAACTCGAAGTATGATGCACAGTCACTTGCTTGGGGGAATAGTAGGAGTATCGACATGAAATCACAAGATGCGCCTGCGGGCTGGATCATCCCAGTGATTCTGCTCCTGGACGACTTCTCCATTCCAGGGGCGAGAACGATCTGGGCGTCAGATCGAGCGGCATCTCTGGAAAAATGAAAGGAGAAGCGCCGGGCCGGAAGCCAAGGCGCAGCGGTCAGTTGGAGCTAGAGTGAAAAGAAAGAGGGTGGATAGGAGTGCAAGATAGAGGAGTTAAAGGGAGGGAGAAGAAGAAAAGAGGGCGAAAGGGCGAGGCCGGGTGTTTTATGTTGGGGCCATGCGAAGGAGAGGTTACAGGACGATGTAATAGGGAGCTAAACCTAAAGGGTAAAACTAGCCTGATATAGTAATTCACAGGTCCGCCATTACATCCCACATCTCAACCTCACCTGGCAGACAATCTCACAGCCATGACCACCGAATCAACAGACACAAGCAAATCCCCAACCCCACCCCCTAAGAAGGACACCATCTCCCCCCTCACCCAAAAATCCCTCCGCCGCATCTCCCTCCATCCCACCCTAACCCCCTTCCGCCGACGCGTCTACCGCACCCTCCTGTCCGTCCCCCCAGGAAGATGGACCACCTATTCAGCGATGGCAACATACCTGAACTCAAGCGCGCGCGCTGTCGGCAACGCAATGCGCACGAATCCGTTCGCGCCCGACGTGCCCTGTCACCGCGTGCTGGCGACTGATGCGACGCTGGGTGGGTATAAGGGGGAGTGGAAGGTTAGCAAACCTGTTCATTCTGGGGGTTCGTTTCGCGATGAGAAGAGGGCGATGTTGGCGGAGGAGGGGGTTGTTTTTGATGCGGCTGGGAAGGCGGGGGGTGTTTGTTTTCGGGAGTTTAGGGAGTTGAAGTGATTGGAGAACGGGAGATTTGAGTTATTCTCTTGATATTTATTTCTATTTGACGTTCTTTGTTACAGCTTATGATGTGATCATGTCAGATAGCACATGCCATGTGATATAATCAATATATCCCAGGTCCCGTGCCTCTTTGTGGACAGGGGGCTGTGATAAAGCCACTCCCTCTTTGACAAACCTTCCCTTTTGAATGGACACGTTAGACTCTTTGGAACTTTCACAAGTGTTAATCGATCCATCTCCTTTGCTCTGGATATGCATAAAAGCACCAACGGTGCTTCCGCGAGGTCGAGTCATCGCACAAATTTTTCATCCAATCTTTCCTCAACAATCTACTCTTCTCATCGCAGATGCGACTGGACATGACCCATGAATACCTTCAATCTGTTAACCTGGAGTTCGTCCTTGCTCAAAACATTTGAACGCAGCATTCCCTATCATCAAGCGGGGCTTCTATGTGCACCTATCGCTGCTGCCATTTAGTTGCGCAGCTTCACAACGTGTGGATATGGGCGAGAAAGAATGACAGTCACGACAGAAGTATATATATCGCGGCTAGATGTTTGACAATCCCGGGTCTAGCTGCTCGATCTTTCAGCTGCTCCAGGTGTGAAGTTCGAAGATAGGCGTGGAGAGCTTTGTAGCACTACGATCTGCGGCCGCGAATTGGGAATTGTCAGCCCATTTGAGTATAGCATTCGAGCAGCAGTTCTATAACCTCTAAATAAGTGATTCTCTGTGCAGTTCACATTGGTCGTGGTGGAGAATCATACTGGACCGAGATACATATCGATCGTGGCTAGATGCTTGTTAGTGCTGTACTCAAATGGGCTCACAATCCAGTTCCCTGCCGCAAGTAGCAGTGCTACACAGTCCTCACTATCGGCGTCTGAAGTCATGTACCTAAGCTAGCGTTGAATCAAGCCAAAAAGGCCTATAAGGTGACAGGTATTGAGAATCACAAATAATAGAAACCGGCTGAGAGCCGTAGATCCTCGTAGATCCTAAATCCACTCCGCTATACGCGCATCGACTCGTTCACATCGGGCATATTGTATGGACCAATTCGTCCATCGGTGAGCAGACATTAAGTTACACTACTACTCCATACATACCCTACTGTGGTGAGTGAAAACGGGGATGGAGCGATCTACCGCCAGCCAGACCCCCATCACCCGGGAATCCCAACCACTCACCACCAACCTCAGGATCCCTCCGCAACTCGTCGGCGCCGAAGGATTGCAGGACCGGGGTGTCGCGGCCCAATTCGGAGATACAGCCGACGATCAATCCTTCGGATGGGGGGGAGGCTTGGCTTACGTGCTCTCTTTCACAGCAATCTGGTTACTCTTTACCTAACGTAGGAGATTGAGGACAAGGCAGCTGGTCTGAGCGAGGGAGGTGGTAGCGGACAGCTATCGGAAGGATTTGCGTGTTGATCATGGTAGCGTCGCTTCCTGCTTGACCATTCCTTTGAGGCGAGGTCTTCAGGGTGGGAGCAAGCATTTTTGCTTTTGGGATCTGCGTGCGTGATTTTCTTTGTTACATCGTTCCTGGCTGCAACTACTCGTACCAGAGTAATTGAGCTAAGGATTCGAGCTGCCAGGTTGAACCCGCAATAATAATGGTAATAGCTGCGATGCGTCGTTCGATACTGGCGGAGTCGGTAGCTAAGTTACTAGTGGAACAGGTAGATGCTACACTTCCTTTTGATAGGTAGGATTTTCTATGCGGGATTGGATGAGTGCAGAATCCGGTAATTGGATTGGGCTGGTGCCTGAAACGAGAATCAAAAGGTGTACTAATCGTGATCCGTCCCAGTCGTATTTGGCCAGAATTCATCTAAGCCCGTCCGTCTATCGCGTAACAACATAAAAGGCAGGAAGTGTAAACAGGTAAAAGGGGAAGTGGAAGTGGAAGGTGGAGAACAAAGCATGCATGCCATCTATACAGCACGATCTATAAAAGACGAAAAAAATGCGAGGGGAGAAGTAAGGCGTAACTGTCGTAAATCATACACTGTGGAAGAGAAGCAACAGCGCTGTCGAAATAGATCTCAGAGGAGTCGAATCAGTTATGACATCTCCTTGGCAGAGCGCTTAAAGGCCCGTCGCTTCGGCACGTCAAGATGGTGATAAGAGCGCAGGTGCTCGACGAGATGGTCCTGTCGCGGGAAGCCATTGCCGCCCTTGCGCGAGCAGTGGTCGACGGGGCAGTTGCGGAAAACGGGGTAGTGCACGCTGGACTGGTGACGTTTCAGGTCGGCGAAACGGGTGAAGGACTTGGTGCAGCCGGCGGCGTCGCAGGCGAAGGGCTTGGTTGGTCTGGTCTTGTTAGTATCAGTTGCGACGAGTATAGACAGCGACGACTTACTTGGCTGCCGACGGCGAGTCTGGGCACGAGTCCTCGGTGAGGGGGTAGCTGGGCATCGGAACCTCCTCGGGGCCATTCCAGCAGCTGCTGCCGCAGGTACTGCTTGGCGGGCTGGGGACGCTGGTAGGCATCGGGGCGACCTCGTACATCTGAAAGTCCTGCACCGGCACACCCTTCACTGGCGGTGGCGGGGTCGAGTACATGTACGGGGAGCTGGTGAAGGAGTGGATCTCCGGGTGGACCTCGGGGATGGTCTCTGGGACGAAAGGGGAGGCGGGGTCGAGGTCGAACTGGGTGTCGAACTGGGGGTCGTAGATGGGAGGTTGGGGCGGGCCCATCCCGTAGAAAAAGTCCATGTCGCCGGGGGAGGAGGCGTAGGATGAAGCATACGAGTCGGAATAGCTGAAGGGGGATTGCATGTCGGGGGGAGAGAAGGAGGATTGTAATTGTATATGCGATTGTTTGGAGAGGGGAAGTGGAACTGGGATGGACTATGGGTTTTAAAGTGTTAGAAGGGAGTGATTGACGGAAAGATTCTAGAAAGCGACTAGTGGCCCTACCATGGTGGGATGTGAGACGCTGGTGGAATCCTTCGTGCTGATGCAGAACACAAACAGGAACAGAATCAGGACCGGCAGGTTGGGGGCGACAGGATGTCAGATGTCAGAGGGGACGAGGATGGGGTGAAATGAGAAAGGTTACAACACGGGCTGATTCCCCTTGCGCAAGCGTCTTTCTTATGTGTTTTTAACAGAAGAGCTGTCGGCCCTGTACCTGATGCAGGATCTCCACCATGACTTCTTACCGTACAGCCCTAAAAGCTCTTACCGTACAGCCAAGTTACAAGTCTTGGACACCCCGGCCCAACACGAAGTCATCTGCCCCGGAGAAAACGAGCCTCTGACTGGTCTGGACACCATCGATCGCAATTGGGGGAGCCGCGAGTGGACGACGAACCCACACAGCCCCCCCCGCCCTCACCGTCGTCATTCGAGGATCATTGCGGGAATTTCTGCAAACTGGCCGCGGGATCCTCGTGCATTAGGGCGAGCGAAAGAGGGGGTGAGGGGCTTCCAGAGCCATTCCAGAAATTCCAGAAACCTTCTAGCGTCAGGCCAAACCGAGCCCAACCCACTCATGCGTATCTGGCGGGCGTCCATTGGAAGATAGAGAGACGGACAGGCCACTCACGGGCGGTTCGAGGGTGATGGGGCTGCTTGATGGCTGCTCTGGCTGCTCTAGCTTCGCGGGCTGAGGGGGCTGGGGGGGGAGGGGGGAAGGGAGGGCCGAAGATCCCCAAGCGCTAAACCCTTTCACCAGGCCCTTTTGCATTGCACGCTTCGAGTAGTCGCGGCTGCACATCCGGTGGACATGGAACTTGGACTGGAGGGGCGGTCAGACCCGTCCACCATGGGCAGTTTGCGCCGTTAGCGTCGGTGCTGGAGTGCACTTGGCGTCAGTCCTGCAGGTGGGACTCCCGGGAGGGGAAAGCGATCATCGCTGCGGCTGAGCTGAGTGGTTAGCGCGGCTTGTTTTTTGTTCTCGAAGACTTCTAGCGGGTTTCGTGCCAAGAGGGGGCCAGGTTTGGCGTCCGAGGCCGTTTCAGGTGTGCAGTGTGCAGTGTGCATGTGGTGAGCTGGCAAGAGTGATGGCGAGGGTACCTGCCAGTGAGGTACCCTAGGATACTGGTGAAGAACAGTGTCATATCAGTCGGTGCAATAGACAGATCGATCAACCCCAGTGGTTTGGGAGTTCATCCCACGATCCCACACGAGGCTGAGTCGGCAAATTGGTGCCGAGGAGAAAGCCCAACGTCATCGCCTACACTAGAGGGTGATCGCCAAGCCCGGAAGCCGGCCTCTCTTCCACTACCACGTACTGCAGTATCGTAGGGCACTATGTACTGTGGTACACCCATAATACTACTTCCTAGTATGCAATATGTGTGAGTGCTTCCATTGGTCAAACTACAACTCGTACAGCCTACTAGAACTAGTGGCTCTAATGGTCTACAGTGCACTGAATACGCACAGCCCCTTCCACAATCCCGGCCTTCTAGAAGAAAATACCGCACTGGTCGCTCGTGCATGAGCCTCGCCCGATCGGTGCACTGCTCGAATACGCGCTACCCAGTGCGGTCGAGTACTTTGTCCTGCCCGCGGAATGGTTGCGTTTGCCTAACGAGATGCATCGCGATGCATCGCCTAGGGAACTATTCCATCCGCATGCGAAGACACTCCACCTCCACTCTTTCTATCCCTCCATTACGACAGTAGTACCAAGGTAGTGGGGTGTTGAGCTACAATAGTACTGTATTACTGTATCAGGATCAGCCAGCTGGCAGCCAGGATACCCCAGGGTCGCACATGCATGCACGTCAATAGTCCAGAACCGGTGCCCTGACTACGGCGCGGTACCTGAAGGCCCGGTTCCTGCTGTATCTACCCCGGATGGCTGCAAGGCAGACACGGTGGGGTTTGTAGACGCCTTCCACGGGACGAGAGCGATCGAGGCTGGATGTTAATACCATGTTCCTGCACACATGGTACATTCTTGGAGGTAGAAAAACCGGTGGCGGAGGTGTCTGCAGCAAATACGAGAGACAAAGAAAAAAAAAAAAAATTCCATAGGAATGCTTTATTCATGGAACCCGACAAATAGCACAGTACACAGTTAACTCCGTCCGAGGTCCCATTCATTGTACTCATTGCCCGAAGCCCGCGAAACAAGAATAGTAGCACCTCCCGCAAGAACTTGGGGGGATATGACGTGGCTGGGGGGAAACTTGGTTTCCCAAAAACCAGGGAAGAAACAATAGTAGCAAGACAAACATATTAATCCAACAACTCCCGAATGCGCAGAGCTCGCGGTGGATCGCCTGCACCCATGACACATCATCATCGGAAGGGTGTTGCCCGGCCCGAGTTCCCCGGGCAGATCCATGGCCCATTCGGTACAGTGGAAGCAAACATGTCGATCACATATTCAGATTCGGAAAATAGCACTCATACACGGAACGTCATGAATAGAGGGAGAGTAGGAGGGAAAGTAAAGTGGATTTCGCGCTCAGAGCTCATCCTCGAGGTATTTGTACACGAACTTGAATTCCGCCTTACGTCGATTCATCCTTTTGGGCAAGGCACTTAGTACGTAGTCCGAGGGCACGCCAACATTGTGGGGGGAAGCAAGTTGAACTGACCATGTACTCTCATAATCGAAAAAGCGGTAGGTGCCTTGTTCGAATTCCTCGGTGATCGTCTTTGGCTCTTCATGTCGCTGGAACCAGGTCTGATACTGCTTGTGGAAACGCCAGCTCTGGTTCTTGAGCGCCTTGGCCGCGAGATACTGCTGATATGTGCCTTGGCAGTAGTAGAAGAGATAGAACAGCGTGTCCGTGTCGATCCGCCCGGTTTCGTACAGCCGCGGGTCGTCGAAGATGGGAAGGGGCTCCTGGGGGTAGTAGAGGGGCGTGTTGTAGGGATTTTGCGGCTTGTAATGACGAGGCTTTTCCGCGTCACCGGGCTCGGGACAGGTGGTAAGTGATGTGGCGAGTAAACGCTGCACTGCGGGTGTAGAATTAATCGTGGAGCGCTGCTTGGTCAGTTCGAAAGATTGGGCCAATTCTTGCAAACCAGGTGGCAGGTGGTAAATTGGCTCCGCGTCATCACCCTTTTCCTTCGTAGTCGGGCCATTGCTGGTGGCTGTATCCTTGGTGCTCTCCGTCTTCTCGGCCGGTGCGGGTGACGATGTGCCCGAGACAGCGGGGCCACCGGGAGTTTTTGACCGCCCAGTAGTAGCAACGGGTTCCTCACTCGATGTAGCCGTGGCCACGGTTGATGCTGCCTTCGACGACACGGGCTGGACTGATGCGACGCTTGGCGACGCTGTAGAGGAGGCCTTGCCGGCCGGAATGACAGGCGAGAAGGCCGGGCTGGCACCCGGGGGTGGCGGCAAGGGCAGGATACCCACGCCATTTTTGTCAGCAGCAGCAGCAGATGCCGCCGCAGAGGCATACTTCAACGTCTCACCAGGCAGTCGGGTAGGGAGTGGTGCTGGTTTCATGCCCGGGGCACCACTGGAGGAGGTAGCGGGGTGGAGGGTCGCGAGAACAGGGAGAGGGGACTTCATTTGAGCAGACGGTCGACGGGTCGAGGTGGCATCGGCCTTTGGCTTAGGCTTAGGCTCCGGTTCCTCGTCCTGTATCGACTGGGCATCTTGCGATGACGGGGGCTCGTCGGCGCCCATTCCGAATTGCGCCTCCACATCCTCCCCAATGTTCAAGTCATCGTACAGTGTCTCGTCTTCCCCAGAGTAATCAGGGTTATGCCCTTCCTCAACGTAGTACTTAATGCTTTCCTTGAGGTCTTGCACGGCGCCCACTTCGAGGTTGCCATTTTGAAGGGATCGGAGGAGAAATTCGAGCTTGTTGACATGCCACTTATGCCGTTCTGTGACGCGAGAGATATCGGCCATTCGATTCGCCTTGCCGGTATCCTTCTTGCCCTTTTTCATCTGCGCTTGTAACACTTCCTCTTCGGCCTCCATGGCCTCGATTTTCTGCTGCAGTTCGTCCACCATCGAAGAAAGGAAATCGCAGGACTCCACCTTCTCTTTCTCTTTCGGGTCGAGCCGTGATGCTGCTGATAGACCCTCTTTAGAGTAGGCCTTGGTCTTCATCTCCTTCTCGACGGCCTTGAACTGCTCCATGCACTATTCGATGATGCGTTAGCCACAAACTCTGGTAGATGGGGCGGTGTACTCAATGGCAGTCTCACAGTCTCAATGGCCTTCCGCTGCTCCAGCAGCGGAGCCTTGTCCTTCACCTCATTGCCTGCCGCCCATGATTTGATCTGGTCACGAAACCGTTGGAGCTTCTTGATCTCGCGCTTCAAGTTTTCCTCGAGTTTATCACGTTGCGTAGGATTTGTGGCGGATCGGATCTTCTCGTAGATGCCTTCGAACGTTTGGATGCCTTCGGCGACCTTTTTGAAGGTCTTCTCAATCTCTTGTTGCGTCTTTCGAGACGCCATCGTGTGTTGGGGTTTGCGTGGGCGGCGCCCACTGCGGTGGAGGAGGAGTGGGGGCGGAGTTCGGCGTGCGCGTGCAACCGGAGAACAGGCGGTTGCACAATCGATCGAAGAAGAGAGAAAAGCGGATTCGCGTAGGGTGTCACGCAGCTTGAGGTCGGAGACCGCGGTGGAATTCGCTGGAGAAGAGCAGCCATTCCACGGCGAAGATGTTGCCCCGTCTCGGGAAGGCGGTGAGGCGGAAGTGCCTGAGGGACTCAAGGGGAAGCTGCGGACTTGACGAGAAGTTCGAAACAGACAGCTGCCTCTGCTTGGTGAGTGAGATTTAGCGTGGGCTCCGCGGTCCCCAGTTGCCGAATGTGCGGTCAGTCCAAATGGCGTATCACTGCATGCACTCCGGGCGAGCTCGTGCGGTTGCTTACTACGACGGATGACCGCAGCGGGTGACTGGGTGGCGCCGAGCTCCCCCGCGGACTCCAAGTCCATTCAACACCATTGCTAATTTCGCTACTCGCACAGTTTTTGCGCAGAGCGTCCTTACAGAATGAAACGTATGTCTGCTCTGTCTGGCCATGTTTTTTGTGCTGTCATTGTCACCAAGCGAAGCTAACTCATCCCCATCTAGTCATCATTCAAAGGGTCAAGTCTGCCTCGGTCACTGTTGATGAAGAGTTAATCTCCTCCATTGGCAAGGGGCTGCTAGTCTTCGCTGGCGTTGGAAAAGAAGATACCGAGAAGGAGGCAGAGAATATGGTCAACAAGGTCTTGAAAGCCAAGTTCTGGCCAGACGAGAATGGCAGTCAAGTGAGATCATGATGCGCCTGGCTTCGGTAGCCATTTGGCCCGTGCTGACGACATATTCCCAGTGGAAACGAAACGTGCAAGATATTGAGGGCGAAGTGCTGTGTGGTATGTCCGAGCCAAATACGCATACCCCGTTCATTGTGCTGACCCAGTCTCAATTCCTAGTTTCGCAATTTACGCTCTACGGCAAGATGAAGAAGGGCAACAAACCCGATTTTCACGACGCTGCCGATGCGATGACCGCGCGCCGTGTCTACGACCACTTCTACAATAAAATGCGGGATTCCTACAAGGCGGATCGGGTCAAGAATGGCGTCTTCCAGGCGATGATGGATGTCGAGCTGAAGAATGATGGGCCGGTGGGTGTCGATTACCGCAGTGAAGACGCGGCGGTACATACTTTGCCTTCCTGGCTCTTCCTCGCGCCGCCTGGGATTTCTCACTGACATAAAATACAGGTCACCATTGAGATCAACACGAATCTTCCCAAAAAAGAGCCCAAGGACGAGGCGAAGAAGGACCAACCGAAAGAAAAGGATGGCGGGGAAGGATCGACTGGGACGACCTTTGAGTTCAGAATTCCCCCGGAGTTGCTGCAATAAAAGCGAAAGAAATAATAGTACGGGATCACTTGCTATAAATATTAGGGCGCATTGGCGGGGTTGGCGCATTTGTACATAGAAAAGTTGTCGTGTATAGATACCCTGCATGTATTTTGGGGGCGTGGAAGCTTCCTGAACCACAGCCTTTACCACCTTCAAGTGCCGCCTTCCCCCACTCTGCGAGTTCTCCCCTCTCACTCCAAGCTCGCCTCGCCCTTGCTTCCAAGTACTCCTCCACACCTTTCTCCATCCTCTCCATTCGCCTTTCTATCCACCATGGCGGACACTCAGAGTACGTATCCCACTGCGGGGTCCGCTGATCGGCCCGCGCATTGCAGGAATTGACGGTTGCTGACTTTGTTCTCGCCAGAGCGATCCCGTGTCTTTTTTGACATTCAGATCGGCGACCAGAAGGCTGGCCGTATTACCTTTGAGCTTGTGAGTCCTCACTTTTCCCTTTTATGATTTCCGAAAGCTCCTCCGCTAACGTTTGTTCTCTTTCGCAGTTCGATGATGGTATGCCGCGGACTCCCCCGACTGCAATGCTTGAAAGAAACCCCAACTAATCGCCGTCATTAATAGTCGTTCCCAAGACCGCAGACAACTTCCGTGCTCTCTGCACTGGCGAGAAGGGTACCGGTACCCAGGGCAAGCCATTGACTTACAAGGGTATGTTGGACCCCGCCAAACTCGCGATCGCCGCAGCGCGATGCGATGCGATGCGACAGTGACTAATTTCCACTCTACACAGGCTCTATTTTCCACCGAGTGATCAAGCAGTTCATGATCCAGGGTGGTGACTTCACTGCGTTCAACGGTACCGGCGGCGAGTCGATCTACGGCGAGAAGTTCGCCGACGAGAACTTCGACCTCAAGCATGACCGACCTTTCCTGCTTTCCATGGCCAACTCCGGCCCCGGCACCAACGGAAGTCAGTTCTTTGTCACCACCGTTCCCACTCCCCACCTTGACGGCAAGCACGTTGTTTTCGGTGAGGTGATCAACGGCAAGAGCGTCGTCCGCAAGATCGAGAACCTGCGAACCCAGTCCGACAAGCCCGAGGTCGACGTGAAGGTGATCGAGTGTGGTCAGCTTTCCGGCGAGGACTACGAGAATGCGAGCAAGCGCGTCCAGGACGCCACCGGCGACCCTTACGAAGACTACCCTGAGGACCACCAGGGTGAGGAGCTGACTGCGCCCCTTGCTTTCAAGATTGCCTCCGACCTCAAGGGTTTTGGCAACACTGCTTTCAAGGCTGGTGACCTCGATGTTGGTCTGGAGAAGTACCAGAAGGGTCTGCGCTACCTCAACGAATTCCCAGAGCCGGCTGAGAACGACCCCAAAGAGCTTGCCCAGCAGCTGAAGTCTCTCCGTTTCACTCTCCACTCTAACTCGTCTCTCCTCGGCAACAAGCTTGGTCGTTACTACAAGGCCAAGGAATGGGCTGGTTACGCTCTGCAGGTTGCGGACGAGGCCCAGGCTAAGGACGCCGACCGGGCCAAGGCTCTCTACCGTCGGGCTCTGGCCTACGTCGGTCAGAAGGAGGAAGACAATGCTCTCAAGGATCTGGAGGCCGCCCTGAAGTTCGCTCCCGGTGATGCCGCGATTACCAACGAGATCGCCAAGGTGAAGAAAATTGTCAAGGACCGTGAGGCCAAGGACAAGAAGGCTGCCCAGAAGTTTTTCTCCTAAGGTGCCCTGACCCTTTTTTCCATACAACTTATGAGACATGCTGCTTTCTCATAACTTCGGTGATGTACGGTAATCCCATCGCTGAAGCTTTCTTGACTTGTCTCTGGCAGTATGCCATTTTACCTTCTGGGTATTTCTTCTGACGAGCCACGAATACAACCATGGAGCCCCTACTTTGTTTCCTACCAGTAACCTCGCTGCCCGTATATATAGCAAACACCACCTTCATTCGCCTGCTCAGTTGAGCCATCATACAGGCTTCGACCTAGTATGAAGTCAAGGCTTGAGCAAACTTGATAAACAATGCAAATACTACATACAATGTAAAAACTTCAAATCAAGCCATTATCCGCTGAGCCTGGATGCCTCGCCAGGTATGCGTCCTACTGTACGCCACATTTGATCTACTATAGGGCTGAAGAATGAAACAGCCCACAGGAAGAAGCCATTCTATTGACAGGCTGTTACATTTTGTGACGTGTCAATCGCTGCCTTCGATGTAAACAGCCCCCACGTTCTCAGCCGCGCGAGTATGTCTGCGACGCCAAGGGCTACGAGGCCAGACATAGAGGCTGTGTTTAAGGGCTAACTATCAGCAATGACCCTCCTTCGAGCGATGGTGATAAGTATTTTTCACAAGATGTCGCGTGGATGATAGTGATAAAAGATATTAAGTGGGAAGCGTGGACGCAATCTTGCCTCAACATGGCGGAGTTTCCCCTGGACACTTGCGCTGCCCGATGTCGTTGGTTACGTGGGAGTCAAGTGAGGCTGAGGCGATGGCACTGGCCGCAATTAGTACGTACATAATCTCCCCAACCCCTCTGCTCTCACTTGCGAGGACACCGTTTACATGAACATAGCTCAATAGACTCATTTCTAAGTTTTCTTTTCAATGGAAAGGTGACAACTAAAGAATCCTAAATAAATGCACAAATATTTAAACGATCACATCACATATTCGGCGGTAAGGTCAGCTGCTGCAACGCCCAGGCTGCCACAACTCAAATAAAACTTTGTCGGCCCAGCGCAACTTAACTTCGTTCTCGAAATCAAAAAAAAAAAAAAAAAAAAAAAAAAAAAAAAAAAGAGATCGAACTCAGAATCTATACTTACCAAAAAAACGACTCTGCTGGGGATCGAACCCAGGGTCTCGAGATATCGGGTTACCGCTTTTGGCAGAAAATCCGTAGGAGTCTCGCGCCGTACCACTTGGCCACAGAGCCGACCAATGCCCTTTCAGTCTCATGTTTAGCTCTATGAGCCACGCTCCATAAAACTCAATTCGTCGATTTTGAAGCTTAATACAGTACGAATAAACATTACGAGTATAATGCTGACTTTATGGTATTTTCGTCAATTCCTTGTGATTGCAGATTGATTTCATTCATCTGAAAATGTCAGTGGTTTCAGTGGCCTTCACCGCCTTCTACGGTCGCGTCTGGGCAGCCAAATTTTCGTCTAAGATTTGTAGACTAAGAAACAGTGAATGAGCAGGTATTAGCCTGGTCCCTCCCATAATAGAAGCTCAATCAAATAAGCAGAGGAACAGACGGATAAGTTCGGAGAAAAGCATAAGATGGTGGAAAGCGACGAATCTAATCTCGGAGCTATACTACTCTCCGGTACTGTACATCGAATATCGCACGAAGGGTGAATCACAAAGGAATATTGCATCACAACACTGTTTTCGCCTGCAACCACGTACTAGTGAGCGTGGCATTCTAACGAAATAAGATTAAGGGGCCTGCCCGACACGTCCAGTCTCCGCCAAAAACTTCATATACCGAGGCTTGCATTTCCGGCGCCATGACTTTCCCCAAATGATCATAGGAATACCCATGAAGACAGAAAGGACTGCCAGAATCCCATAGAACGTAAAGCTCCAGCCAAACCCTGCAGCTTCGATGAATGGCTGTACGGAATATGAAATGGCGAAGTTGATGGTAGACGAGCAGATAGCGAGGACGACGACAAGTTCGCCAGATATCTGTAGCAATGGTCAGAACAGCCTTAAGCCGATCATGGGGAACGAAAAAGCGAACATACCCCATCAAAGCACTCCATTGCATATGCTGTCGCCATACTGGTAATAGACACCTGCTGGGCGATCAGACAGCACAAAGCCACCGCGATAGCCATCCAATGAGACCCATTCGTAGCAGCCCATCCATATGTGAAATACCCGACCGCGCCGAATATCAACGGGAAAATATATGTCCACACACGCATCTCTGGCTCCTTATATCCCTTGTTCCGGCGCGCGAGGACAAGTACCACCCAGTCAGACAAGGATCCAACTCCCATACCGAGGAAGTTGCCAATAAGGGCGGAAAGGAATATCAGACCCGTGGAGCCAGCACTCCAATTGTAAGGTGCCTCGGTCATGATTTCCGAGATGGTGTTAAAAGACACGATGCCTGCCGTGCAGCCAAAGGCAAATTGGATACCGGCGAGGACGATGTTTGGGAATGCGAAGAGGTAGAAAGGGCGCCGGAAGTATTGGAACCATGTTGTCTTGTCATCGTCAAAACGATGGACTAAGGCAACTTTTTGGAGGTAGGTTCGGGGAGGGATGTCTTCGCCAAGACTAACATTGGTGGTATCGGAGACTGTCGGTCCTTTCTCGGGGTCGCTCTTGTCTTGGCTATGATTTCCAGAAAGGAGGCTATTGAAGCGATATCTGGGGAACATGGAGTCGTCGAAGGTAAAGATGAACAGCAGGATCAAGACACCCTGGAATTATGGTCAATAAAAGAGACAACCGAAAAAGGGATGGGTAACTCACGCAGGCCATTGCCACAATCGGTGAGCTCCAACGCCAGCCGATACCGTCGGATATATATCCACCCAGAATGAGCCCTAGAATAGAGCCAAGCTGCTGGAAAAAGATGTAAAATGCAACCATACGACCACGTTCATGCGTGAAGAACATATCAAAGATCTAGTATCGAGTTAGCATACTGTATCGCTTTTGGGGGGAGTGAGGGGAATTGGAAACTGACAGTAAGCTGGATCAAGGCCTGGTATGCCGCAGTACCGATACCTTGAATTGAAAGCATGATGTAGTACTGCGCAGTTCCCGTGTAGTACTTACCCCACACGGAACCACCAGTTAGAAGAAGCAAACTCAGAATGTAAACAATCTTCCGGCCGAACTTCATCACCGACGGGATCCAAATGATGTTGAAGAAACCAAGCAGGAGATAGTTGACGGCAGAACCTCCGTTCATGTTGGTCAGAGTAACGCCGGTTTCTTCAGAGATCAAAGTCCAGCTAGCCCCCCAGTTGTTTTCGCCGAACGAAAAGACGCATGCGTACATCGATATTAGGAATAGTGACCAGTACTTCTTTGTGAGGGACCAATTCTGAAAGAAGCTTGTGAGTCTCATCGGTCTCCCATGGCTGATAAACTTTGTCTTACCAGAGGGTCTGCGAGTGATTGGGAGGGGGGCGGAAGGAGCACGATGTCCTGTTTTCTAGCATGGGAGGCATCGGTCAAGGCATGCGAAGCTGCGTGACATGAATTAGCACACGTATAAAGAGGGTAAACAAGTACACTCCAAACGTACTGTCAACCAGATAAACAGTCCCAGGGACATCGATTTGATCATCTGAAGGAGCCATGGTTTTTTCCAGCTTGGATCGACGAAAATACTACCCTGGGCTACAATGGCTCTTTATATCCTGCTCGGCAAGAATCATCTTGGGCCTTGTCCTCGATCGTATCTCAAGCGATGTCAACAGGTGTTTCAGCCGATTGGTGGGCACTAATCGACTGGCTTGCGATCATCGCACTGTCTTCGGAATAGATGTGGTAGCCCATGAGGGGAAAGAGAAAACATAGGTTCCGAGCGGCGAGGATCGATGGTCCTAATGGTTGGCATGTGTCTCTCCCCGCCAAAAGGAGAATAGCGCGAGCAGGGATGCTGATAGGCAGTGCGGAGAAGCTTCCCCAGGTTTTGAGGGGCCGCAACCACCGGAAGGTCCACGCGACGCTCGCTGACGCACGCGACAAGCCTGCCCTATTGACTCCTAGTCCCACTATTGTCTATAAGAGCGAGCTCAATGACAGGGCCATGCCGAGGCCTGAGCTGTTTTCGCGATAATCACGACCATCCGACCGAATATCTATCGCGATGACGCCGCCGCTGAGCCCCTCATCTTCCATTTTGATCGTCGGCGCAGGTACCTGGGGCTGCTCGACTGCTCTGCATTTAGCGCGGAGAGGGTATACAAATGTTACAGTGCTGGACCCTCATCCGGTACCATCGCCAATTGCTGCCGGGAACGATGTCAATAAAATTATGGAGCACAAGGAGCTGAAGGGTATGATCTGATGAGACCTGATTAAGTCCCCGATAGGATTCTGACAAGTTTCAGGACATAAAATTGATGCGAAAAGTGTCGCCTTTGCCACTTTTACTCGTGCTGCTCTAGGCGGTTGGACTGAGGACCCTGTGTTCAAGCCTTACTTCCACGAGACGGGCTTCATCTTCTCTGCAAGCGCACCTGAGCTGATCGAGCACGTCAAGGAGGAAGAAATAGACGTCTACGAAGGAGACTTCACAGCCCTCAAAACTGCAGAAGACTTTCGCAAAACTATGCCCCCAGGCGTTCTCACCGGTGACTTTCCAGGGTGGAAGGGCTGGTTCAACCGGAAAGGAGCAGGCTGGATCCACGCTAGGAAAGCGATGATGTCTTCATACGCAGAGGCACAACGTTTAGGAGTCAAGTTTATCACGGGTACGCCACAAGGCAGCGTTGTGGCCCTGGTTTACGAGAACGAGGATGTAATCGGAGCCCAAACCGCCGATCAAACAGTGCATCGCGCAGACCATACCATTCTCGCGGCTGGTGCGGGCAGTGATCGGTTACTGGACTTCAAGAAACAGCTTCGACCTACTGCCTGGACACTGAGTCATATTCGCATGACACCAGAGGAAGCCCAACAGTACCGAAATCTGCCCGTCCTTTTCAACATCGCCAAAGGGTTCTTCATGGAGCCTGACGAAGACAAGCACGAGCTCAAGATCTGCGACGAGCATCCTGGCTACTGCAATTTTATTCCAGACTCCAGATACCCAGGGAGGAAAGGAGTATTCCATTTGCACGAGAGCAGATTCCCCTCGAGGCCGAAGCTCGAGCGAGAGAATTCTTGCGGGATACGATGCCACATCTTGCCGGGCGGCCCTTCGCTTTTGCTCGGATATGCTGGGATGCTGATACCCCCGATCGCGCTTTTTTGATTGATCGACACCCTGATCATCCATCTCTGCTGGTAGCTGTCGGTGGCTCTGGCAACGGAGCTATGCAGATGCCGACTATCGGAGGGTTCATCTCGGATGCCCTGGAGGGGAAGCTGTCGAAAAACGTGAAAGACGTGGTGCGCTGGAGACCCGAGACCGCAGTCGATCGAGACTGGAATTCTACGCAGGACCGATTTGGAGGGCCGAACGAGTTGATGAATTTTCAAAATATCAAAGACGATGAGTGGACTGAAATATCTACTGAGCATTGAAGAGAGTCTGAAGAGAGTTGGCATTGAACGATAGTACTATTTGGTAGCTGTCACTACACTAGTGTAGTCAATCAATTTCCAGTATATTGGAGCTCTTCCTAATCGCTCGTAATGGCACATGCTCCCATATTCCTCTTCACCACCTCAGCCTCAGGCCTAATATCAAAATCAAAGATATCCATCGGAACACCAAGAGTGGTACAGGCATTCGGAATATCCACAATACCAGCAATATGTCCCTGCACCGGCGCGCAGCTTAGCAGCAAATAGATTTGATAATCACTATACCCATAGCGACGAAGGTACTCGATGACCCGAAGACAAGTCTGTCTGTACGCAACAGTAGCGTCGAGATAGTGCTGCTTACCCTTCTCATCAACCGAGAATCCTTCAAAAGTGAGGTAGCGTCCGGGCCCAAACTGAGGCTCCACGGGGCCAGCATGGAAAATCGGCGACTTCATGTCCAGCTTCGCCATGCCGTCCTTGATGACAGAGAACTTGAGCGTGATCTCGCCTGCCATCTCGATGGCACCACAGAAAGAGATCTCGCCATCTCCCTGCGAGAAATGTAGGTCTCCGACGGAGAATTTGGCACCGGGGACATGAACTGGTAGGTACACCTTTGAGCCGCGGGAGAGGTTTTTGATATCGCAATTGCCGCCATGTTCGGGGCGACCCTAGGGTTAAGCAATTAGCACATCTGGACGCTCTCGGCATGAAGGTGCGACCTACTGGGATGGTACGAGCACCCTCCCTAGCGACCCGACTCTTAATGTCCTCAGCAGCACTACCCGCATGCGCATTCGAAGGGTTAGGAGGCTGGGCAACAATTCGATTCTCGACTGTATTAGCCGCAATGAGCTCACCCTCGCGACGATTCCACTCAGCAAGAATTTCGGCAGAAGGGGCGCATCCCAGAATACCAGGGTGAATCAAGCCGGCAAATCGCACACCGGGAATGTGTCGAGAAGAGCAGAAGATGCCTTCAAAGTCCCAGATCGCTTTCGCTCTAGGCTTGTCGTTAGCTGCGCTCGCCATATCGGAATGTAATTGTACCCACGCTTTGGGGTAATGCTCATCCAGGAATCCTCCGCCATTCTGGCGATGGAAAACGCCACTGAAGCCCCATGGCTGATCTTGGAAAGGCTGCACGTCCTGGATCTCAACTACGAGGACATCGCCGGGCTCTGCAGTCTCGATATCGAAGGGTCCGGAGAGGTAATGGATCTCAGTGAGATCGACATTTTTCACGTCTTCGGCCGAGTCATTGTTCTTGATCTGTCCTCCGGTCCAGTCAAGACATTCGATTTTCACGACTTCATTATTTGCAATATTGCCACAGGCCGGAACTGTTATGAGAACGAGTTAGTTTCGGACTGCATTGCTTTGGTCTCCTACACTGTAGAGCTCGCCGCGACATACTGTCTGGGTGCCACCGGTTCTGCGACATTGTTAGCGATTACCAGAAATTCAATTATGGTAACGAGAGCTCTTACGTGAAGCCCCGGCTGTTCCCTTGCATGCCTGTCGAGATCGACCTTCAAGGCCGTGCGAATCCCTTTGATACCCATAGTTTAAAATGTACTTGATCGTGTTGCTTTTTGGTGCTGTCGTATTCACTTGATTATCACCAATATTGGACAGCTAGAACCAGTGCCTGGTCCTAGTCATCAATAGAAGGAGGAAAGAGGGAAAGATCGAAAGTACCGTGACAGGCTGACGAGGCAGAGATAAGGACATGCTTCTCCGCAGCTTTGAGGGGTAACTCATGTACCGCTTCCAGCCGGCCCGATACTGACTAAGTAGTATACTAGCGAGTAGCTTTATCGCTCCAAATTTAGCGCTCAGTCCTCTCCGCCTGTTACGTATTCTGCAAATCTCTAAAATGATCATTGGTAGAGTACAGGACATTTTCCATATACGTAATCCTTGACACATACAACGGTGTACCCCGCCAATTGGAGCATAACCACATATAGTCCACTGGCTTCCTCGTCGCGTCTATTTACCCAAACAAGTTCATTGAGTAGCGCATGACTCTTCCTTGTTAGTAGCAGCAAGAAGTAGACTCATTACTAACACCGGTTGATTCTATTAGTAGTGCCGTTTCTCACCCCAGGCCTCGTGGCCTTGTCTGCCGTGGCGGGTACCATGTAGATCGAAGACAGCTCCAGGAACTGACTGTTGCGTTTAATGAATTCAAATTGTATCATACTGTGGGGTTATCTAATTTGCAGAGCATGATTGACGCGTTAGAGTGCTTTCCCTTGGAGGTCAGGAAGTTAGCTGGAAGGGTAGATTGGGAGATACTGACCTCTATCGCGCAAAAGTCGATCGTCATGTGAAACGTACCTCTTCCCCGTGGAATCGTCTATCGAATCCATTTTCATGCACCGCACCTGGTTCGATCTGGTTGTCACTAAATGTGATGCTCCCCCCCCGGCTGAACGACAATCATGACCTCGTTCAGGAACCCGGCGGCCATAGCAAAAAAGCCGACAAAAGGCTTGCTAGGGGCCAGCACTCGACTCATGTACTGTGCGTAGAGCTCCACACCGACGAACTAGGAATGGTCGGGAAGTTTACTATCCATGCGTATACCCTGGTAGTCTTAAGCAATGAGGATATTCCCGAGGTCAGGTATGGCAACAAGCATGGCCATGCGGCTAGAGGGAACCACGTAAAAGATGTGCCATCACTCCAAGATGACGAGGGCGTCGAGGCCATACATGCTCCGCAGTTTCGATCATTCGGTTCCTCGTCAAAAAACAACACCGCAAAAACCAACACCGCACTTTCCCTTGCGGGGACGGTCAACCGCATTGGTAACAAAGGTTCAGGATCCTAGGACACGAACCTAGGAGTGTGTCAGCACGCGAGTGGATAAATCTTCGAGAAAGATGATGTATGATATACCTCTTACGCGGTAGATCACCGTGCCGGGACTATCGTAGTGTTCTGCGCTGACGGCAGAAGGCATATTGCCAACATTGTGAGCAAGCTCGACGACAGTGTTCTGCATATCATAAGCGATTCCAAGGAATGGAGTCTGAGTGCTGCGCGCGTATTCGTTAGCCTCGAATGCTCCATTGTTGTCAACATCAAGCTGGACCAGGAACCAAGATGCCAGATGCCTTCAAGACTGACCGCCCGGCCTTGGCGTAAACTTCGGGATGTTTTAACTGAGTCGTGTGGGAAAGTTCACTCGAATCAACCCAGCTGAGATCAGGCATACGCCGGCAATACATGGCGGCGTGCACTTTCACCGCTTACTGGAGAATTTAACATCGAGGGCTTGAATGGATCGTCGGTGCAACTAGACTGAAATGCCCAGGGTTTGCAATCGAGTTCATCAATTGATAAATCCCTGCCCCTGCATTCTGCACAGACGGAAAAGAATGTGAAACTTCATTAACTATGGGGCCCGGGCATGATGGGGCTACAGTGTCATATGACTAGTACTGGTCTCTCGAGAAACCAATGTCCATCTTCCCATGCTATTGACTCCGCGTGAGGACAGTCCGCGGTATCTAAACTGATTTTTAAGCTGTACCGTACAGTTTTAAGAAAGAGAATGAACTCTGATCAATTGGCGATAAGCTATGCAGATACTCGCTTGATAAGCCATGGCTTCTGAAATAGTGCGAGATTGAGATCTCGTGTTGCTTTAATATTGGTCGATACCACTCACTATTTTGACAGGATTTTCAGAGGGAGATTAATGACACAATTTCAACCTGAAAGTCCTAAGGTGGACTCGTTGAGGGGCCAAATCGTCACCTATGAGAATTTCTTGCTCGGGGGACTCGGCTTCGTGTTGGTAGTCTGCTCATCCGTAACGACATTGAGTTTGTCAATTTTGTCGAGCGACAACTGCAAGAAATCATGCTTGTTGGCCCAGGTCACTTGGCTTTCCGCGAAGCCGGCACTTTCAGCAGGGGCTGGGGGTGGGTCGGTAATCTTGGTGACGAGATACGCCGTGGAGGCTTCGGCAACACCATACATAAGGACGCCGAGGAACGGGGTCTTGAGGATCATGGTGAATCCGAAGGCAAAGCCGAACAAGACACCTTCACGATCACGAAACCAACGTTGCTTTTGGTCTGAGGTGAACTTGATACGACGGAAGTAGGGTTCGAGCTGAAAGAAAGTTAGAAGGTTTCTTCTCTTCAATTGTGTTGTGGAATTGAGGACTCACGAGCTCACGCATCAGACTGCGAGATGCAAAATAGGTATGCAAGAAGCTGACCAAGAATGCCTTGGGCAAGAAGAGGCCGATGCAGAAGATGACTGTGGCAGGGACCGATCCGACATGCTTGCGGAAAGTGAAGTAACTGGCTGCTGGCATGACATAACGGCCGATGAGAGGGCTCAAAGACAATAAGTAAACTCCAATGAGAATAGCCATTCTCTTCGTGTATCGGTTGACAAAAGCCATCAGCGCCTCGAACTTGGGGCCCGATGCACGAGAGCCACCCTTCGTAGGGTACATAACAAGGTTAGGATAGTACATAGCACGCAGGGTGTCGGGGTCCTCGGCCTTGTGCTTAAGCACATAGGTGCTGTCAACCCATTGGATTGATTGCATGAAGCTGGGAGATGGTCAGCATGAACAACCTAGAAGCAAGTCCGAAAAAGCCCACATTTCATCAAGGGTAGGGGTCATGTATCCCATCAGAGTCATCAGAAGAAATGGCACCTGCAGGACAGACTTGGAAATGAATTCCAGGCCATTGAGAAGTTTGTTGTCCCATATCGCGTGGTCCAAGTTCACCATGAAGGATACGAGATAGACTGAAAATTTGACAGTGATGACCTAAGACAGGCATCAGCATATGATCTTATCATAAAGACCATTTATCATGTCATACCGGGATCTGAACGATGAGTTGGATGATGATCCCGACCGCAATGGCAAGAGCAGCCTGACGAAAATGCTCATACTTGAAGAGCTCGGGGTTCGTCAAAGCCCGCACGGCTGTAGAGATCGGTTAGCCTGGAAGAACAGGGTATCAGTCGGTTATAGGCCCAGTCCACGAGACTGCCATGGTACAGTAATTCCTCTGGTGGCTCTGGATGAATGTATCAAGGGCATGCCGGGAAACGTATCCAGAGCTCCAGTCCAGGAGGCCACCAGGCGAATCCAGTAGTGCAGATCTCGTGTCCTATGTCTGCTCTGGTGGTTTGGGAACAAGCAACTTGAAACATACTTCCTACCAGCACAAGCTGGAAGCCGCGGATGACAGCATTGGGCTCGAAATTGGACATGGCCGAGCCTCCTATGGTCCCTGACACTTCCACGGGTCTCTTTTGTTCACGAGTGATGAAATCCACGGCGATGTAAAGGCTGGCGTGGCCGCATCAACAATGTTTCAGGCGCCGATTTAAACTGCGTCACGGTCACCTGATCTGTTTCTGCCTGAGGCGTCAATCGCATGCCCCCGCGGGCGCAAACAACGCGAACCCCCGGGGATGCGATAAGCCTTCTCTCAGCCTCAGCTGCAGCATCCCTGAGTCTCGCAGGCCCGCCATGCATCGAGAGTGACTCGCTTTCCCCATGATCCTCTAACTGGACCTGCTCGTCTATTCCACCGACGATGCCCGAGACCTCTGAACCCGTGGGTCAGACGTCCATACGCCGTTCGTTCACCCTCCCCACGAAGTTAAACTCGCCGGCGCAACGCGGTTCGGTTGCGCCTGCGCCAAACCTCTCAGACAACGTCATCTTCTATCATCCCTCCGCGAAGATAGTCCATTTTGCTCCTAGGGCCCTCGTCCCGATCCCGTCCAGTTCCGCGCCGACCGATTTCGACTACCCCGTCGATACCATCGAAACGCTCCCATGGCGCTCAGCCACCGAGCGGACGGTCGCAACAGCGCCGCTCCGGCTTGAAAGGGTCCACGGATTGACCGCATTTCTCAAATGTGGAAACGTGGTTCACGCGATCTTGAAAAATTCGCAGTGCTGGTGTGTTGATGGGGTGTCCAAATTTGTCCTACGAATTCGCCCTTTGACCTACTATCGCATCGAGATACCATACGAGACAGAGCAAGATAAAGAGCTTGTCAAGAATTTGAAGGATGCACTGCCGACGGTGCTTCGATACGAGGTCACACCATGTCCCTTTAAGCGTGCGTTCACGGTTGAGCTGCCCGAGGATGCTATGGCACCTCGGCGCAAAAAGGCGTGGCGGCCGAAAGACAGGAGAGACAGTCTGTTTCCTGCGTCAGGGAGTAGCCAAGGCTCGCCATCTGAAACTAGGACAGAATGGCTGGACTCCGCTAGCACTGGAGAGGACACAGACGGAGGCGCAACCGACGACGGTGCTCCAAATCTCCAGAGAACAAATAGCGCGACATCCGAATCGATGCCTGTCAGAACAAATAGCGTGACATCTGAATCGATGCCTGCCCCTGATCAGTCGCCATCATCCGTTGACAAACTCGAATTCCCATCGCCACCAAAGTCCATCAGAAGATCAGTGACCGAGACCCCGCAGACATTTACTAGCCTTCTGGCTAAATTCGACGCCGCCTCGGTTCAGGAGGAAAGCGATAGCCTGAATATCTCGCCCGTCAGCGAAACGAAGGAAAATTCGAGTGTACAATCTGAGATTCCAACCATTCCGGAGGTTAAAATTCAACCGGCACCGGATGTTTCGGTTGATTCTCCGGTCGACCTTGTGTCTGCTCCGCAGAAACAGCCCACATCGCAACCAGCAAATCCCACGGTGGTCGAGTCGGCCACAGCCTTAGTATCTGTTTTAAGCCCTGCTGTATCTGAGAAGCCGGATCCTGCCGATCAGACATCAGCGGTTGTGTCTTCTTCCGTGGAGTCCGAACCACAGAACGGATTCCAGGGTGCGTCAGCGTCTAGGGATGAGACGGCCGCTGAACCAGACACTGCAGTGCAGTCAGACTCTGTATCGAGTCCCCAGCCAGCACCCTTACTTGTTACAGATACAAAGGATGAAGCAAATTACGATCCAGTGTCTGCAAACACCGCCGAATCAGCACCCGAACCTCAAGCAGTGCCAATCCCTTCGTTCCCGCCTGAGATCCGAACGGAGCCTGTCCCCAACTCAGAGCCTAGACTTGATACAACAACACAAGCTCCATGTCAAGCCGATGCTGCGCCTATGATTGCGACAAAGACTGACCCAGTGTCGGTGCCTACTCACGCGCCGGAACCCGCTTTGGAAGCCGGTCCAGATCACGATAGCTCATTCTCCTCCACACCGGAGTCGTTTCATTCAGTGGACCCGGCATCACCATCGGATTCTGTCTCGACCCATACTCCACCTGAACTGCAAAGCCCGGCTCACTCCCCGGAAACCGACCGCCCGAAGGGAGGAAATAGGACCTGGGAGACAGCAAAAGCCCTTCCTTCAAGCTTGCCCGCAGACAAATCCTCACCGAAAGCAAATCAAGACGCCTTGCGTGTCACTGATGGTCCAAGTCTGCCGCTACGGCCACAGCCTGTGGATCGCTCAGTCCGAGAGGACCCGCTCAAGCCCTCCTTGACCATTCCGTCAAGCACAAAGTCTTCCTCTTCTGCCACAGTCAAAACACCATCTCCCACCGACCTCAATCATATGAGCTCTGAATTCCGTCGCCGGGCCAAGGCAACCAGAGAGCGTGATATTTCTCCGATGCCTCCTGCTTCGGCTATCTACCAGCCAACGTCAGGAGAGGAAGCCTCATCATTCCTGTCCAAGGCCCTGACCCTCGTTTTGGTACCTCCAGTATCACTTTTCATCGTCCTTCTTCACATCGCCGCACGCATTGTCGTCAGCCCCGCGCTCAACTCTACGCTTAGTGATTCTAGCCAGGAATCTCAGTCTTCGAGCAAGGAACCCGTCACTGAGGATGATTTCAGCTTTCCTCTGGAGCGTGAACCCTCCTCGGAATACGAAGACGCCGAGATCACCAGGAAGCTAGATCCCTGGGATCTAGACTAGGCCAGTGAAGCTCTCATGTATAACTCTTTACGATCTTACCCCCTTTTTGATTCCTCTGTTCATTTTTGCCACTATTTTTGATTTTAATTCTCCACCTCTCGATCTCCCCCTTCCTACATGTGACAACACGCTTTATATCGATTTATGATCTTGCTTACCTTCATTGCATCTCAGGCGGGAGGATTTGGCTGACGGGCAGAAGAAATGCAAGCCCCGTGATAACTTTGTATTCTAGCGTTGCATATATCATCAGGAAACGCACTCGCTGTGCTCTGGCTGCTGTCGTTGGCCTGCAATATTTCCCTATATGAAATGAATAATTATCTTTACGAAAATTGATGTCACCAATTTCGCTGCCTGAATCTTCAGAACTTTCGTTAGCAATCATGTCCCCATGTCCGGCAAAAACAGACTATTCGCACGCTAAAAGCAGTTTCATCTCGCTTCGGAAAAAGTTCCATAACGCGGACGCTGTGTTGCTCTGCTCCCCTAAGCGGGCCGCGAATCGGCCCACTCGGGCCTGCCACGATTAGCTCTTCTCCACTCCAAACATCGACGGCCCGTAAGACATGCCGCAATTCTAAGCATCCTCTTCCAACCACAACCCCTTTCAACTTGTACCAGGAAGCCCGATCGAGCTCGACTTAGTCGGTACCATGGTGGACAGCACGCAGATCCTGCTGCTAGGCCTTGTCGCCGCGCTGGGGTACATGACTTACCATGGACTGCGACGGGATCCCCGAGAGCCGACTTTTCTGCCAAGCAAGATTCCAGTGGTCGGCCATGCACTGGGTATGCTCTGGAACGGTCTCCCATACTGGGGGCGAATGGCGTAGGTATATCTTGAAGACTACAGACCGGACTCGAGGCATCTAATGATCGAGACAGGAATGAAAATACTGGATTTCCAATCTTCACCTTGGATATGTTTTTCATGAAGGTCTACGTCATTTCTTCTACTGAGATTGTTCGTCTTATCCAGCGAAATGACAAAACGGTCTCATTCGATCCGCTTTTGAATATTAGCACGGTGAATTTCTCCGGTATCAAGAATAAGCGGACTCTGCACCTGATGCTGGACAAGCAGTCTGGAGGCGAAGGTCTCAATGCCGAGATTATGCATGCCATGACCCCTACACTTATTGGAGAGCATTTGGATAGAATGAACTCCATCATGATGCGAACCGTCGAGCGTTCGATCAGCGCGTTGGAAAAATCTACCGATTTTGATCTGTATCGGTGGCTGCGAAACATCGTTACTGCTGCGAGCACGGAGGCAACCTACGGGCCCAAGAACCCCTACAAAGATCCTGAAATTGTTGATGCATTTTGGTACGTTGGTACAGGAAAATTTCGACCTCGACTGAAAATGCCAAGATTCTAATCAGGGTTCCGACAGGGATTTTGAGTATAATCTCAACAGCCTACTTCCAAATTTCCTGCCCTGGCTCACAGCACGCAAAGCTTATAATGGCCGGGGCAAGGTCGCTCGTGCGATCTATGAGTACCTTGAGCAGAACGGCATTGAGGGTGCATCGGAACTGGAGAGAGTCCGATACACCAAGTCCATGGAGCGGGAGATCAGCCATGAAGATTTTGCACAACTTGAAGTTCCAATGCTGATCGGGCTTGTTTCGAATACTGTACCCGCATTATTCTGGGCCCTGTTTGAGCTGTATTCACAGCCGGAGCTACTCGATGAAATTCGGGAAGAGATCAAGCAAAATGCACTATCCGTTTCGGAGAATGGTACATATAGAGTCGACATCACTGCGATCAAAGAGCGCTGTCCTTTGACCTTGTCCACATACCAGGAAATCCTGCGCTGGCGCACGACCACAACGCCGACTCGCATGGTCGTCAAAGATACAATTCTGAGCGACCAGTACCTCCTCAAAGAAGGGTCTTTCGTTAGCATGCCCGGAAGCACACTAGGCAGACGGCCTGATGTGTGGGGAGAGAGCGCAGGCGTCTTTAACCCGCGGCGATTCATGAAGCCCGACCCGTCCAAGGATGAATCACGAAAGAACGAAAGGCGACGTACAGGCGGCTTCATGCCGTTTGGTATCTCGCCGATCATCTGTCCCGGTCGTCACTTTGCTAGCTCTGAAGTGCTTGGTATCTCGGCTATGATGATCATCCGGTATGATCTCGACCCTGCTGGCGGGGTCTGGAAGGCTCCGTCGACAGATACCATGTCTATGGTTTCCATTATGGGTGCTGTGAAGGGCGAGTTTCCTGTTAGTATCAGAACGAGACAAGAGTACCAGGGGACTAAGTGGGGATTTCATTGCGAAGAAGGCAAGGGACAATTCACGTTGGCTGTGGGGTGATGCTGGTTCTTGATAAATAGTCAAATAACATGTCGAATATACGTTTTTAACAGTAAAAAGCCAGATGAGTTGAGTCCAGTTCGAAACGGGGATTTCGATATATTGGTGTCTTAGAAAGTACCTGGTAGTATGTACACCGGGAAGAAATCGTGAATTCAGAACCAGAAAAAAGGACTATCAGATCAGAAATAACCACCATTAAACGCCGATAAATGCAAGCGAAGCCATGAACGGATCTCATCATGAAGAGAACGGGTATCAATGCAGAACCTAAGCCTTCGCAGCCTTCGCACCGCCCTTGCCCTTCGCCTTGCGCTTGCGATCCCGCTTCTTCATACCCGTCATACCGGCCTTGCACACCTCCGCATACCGAGTGTAGAAAGCTTCGATTCCATCGGCGGGAACCACGGTAGAGAACTTGACTCTGGTCACTTTCGGATTGCTGCCTTTGACGATCTTCCCATCTTTCTTGACCCTAGGAGCGCTGGTGTTTCCGTCGGACGCACGGATAAGAATCGAAGGCGGGCCGTTTGTAACAGGATCGACAAGAGGTTTTTGCGTCAGGGAGACAGACCCGTGCGCCTTTTGGGTAGTCGTAGATAGAAGATTGGTGAGAGCCTCGAAGAACTAGAGATCACAAGTTGGCGATTGCTGTTCAAAAGAGCGGAGGTGGTCTCGCGATCAATCGAGGAGGCATTTTCCCTGAAAGATCCACGAGCAAGAGTAGAACGAATGAATACTTACCTCTTCGGTTCCGATATGGGGCGCCATATTGTGTCTGACTCTGTGAGGGATGTTTTGGATTAGACTTGTGAGCTGAGGGCACAAACGAGTCGTGGGGGAGAAACTCCGCGGTGGATCCACCGCCCGGAATGCGCTGCAGAAAAAGTGTGGTACTCACCGCTCGCCGCAGCGGCCCAAATTTCTGGACGACACGGCGAAGATTGCGAAGGAACAACGATGCCTCGGCCGATGCACAATACGACCTCGCTCCCCCGTCACCTGCGGGCGGAGCTGGGGATCAGAGATACTTATGGCGACAAGAAGCGGAAACAGAACGCACCTTCGACACGGAAAGAACGAAGACAAGCCGAGCGAACGCAAAAGAAGTCGAGAAAGCCACTAGCGCCACAGTCGCGCCCGAACAAGAGCTTCAGCAAGAAGAGTGAGAAGGATAAGAACGACGAGGATGAATTTGACCTGCTCGAGGAGAGTGACTCCGCGGATGGTGGTCGACAATTGCCACCAAAGAAATTGAAGCTCGGTTCTAAAGAACTTCCAATTAATAAGAGCAACCACAAGTCCAATAAGGCCGACGATACCGAGTCCGACGAGGAGGAGCTTGATGGCCTCAGCGACATGGACGAAGACCCAGAGAGACAATTTTCTGAGACCGCGTCCGAAGATGAGGGAAGCGACTCCGGTATGACAGAATCTAGACATGTTTCTGCAGCGGTGAAAACCAAGCTTGCTCAAGACGATGCCGAAATCGCCGCGTTGGAAAAGAAACTGGGCCTCAAAAAAGGCAAAAAGCTCCCGAAGGCGTTTGCGGAGGACGGGTTGGATGATTTGATGGGAGATCTGGGCGAAGCGTCGGAGGATGACAGCAAGAAGCGCAAGCGCGAGGCGGACGACTGGCTGCAAAGTAAGCGGCAGAAGGCACAAGAACGCCAGGTTGCCGACAAAATGGTCAACGACGAGGATGAAAGTGAGAGCGAAGAGGGAATTGACCTTGACGATGAGGTGTTTGGGTCCGAGGACCAAAGTGAGTCGGGTGAGGATAGTGAGTTCGAAGGGTTTGATGAGGGGGAGAAGGCTCCCCCCAAGCAACGCGAAAACCCATATGTTGCGCCCCAGACAAAACAGGCTCCCACCGCCGCCCAGAAATACATCCCGCCATCACTACGTGCCCGTCAAGACCCCGAGTCGGAATCCATGACCCGATTGAAGCGGCAGGCCCAGGGACAACTGAACAAGCTGTCCGAGGCCAATCTGATCTCCATCGTGGCCGAGTTCGAGAAGCTCTATCGAGACTACCCCCGTCAGCATGTTACCTCCACTATTATCGACTTATTGATGGGCCTGATCTGCGAGAGATCGGTGCTCCAAGACACTTTCATGGTCCTCCATGCTGGTTTTATTGCTGCTCTGTACAAGATCATGGGTACGGACTTTGGTGCGGAGATGGTGCAGAAGATCGTCGAGACATTGGATGCTGGAGGTGACAGCCAAGGTAGTTTCGAGGGAAAGGAAGCCACCAATCTTGTCTCTCTGCTTTCTCAACTCTACAACTTCCATGTCATTGGCAGCCCTTTGATGTTCGACTACATCCGCCTCTTCTTGCAGGAGATCACGGAGGACAACACCGAGCTCCTGTTAAAGGTCATTCGAAGTGAGTGTTTGAACAACCTCGAGACAGGGGATCTTATTTACTGACATAATTGCAGACACTGGGCCTCAGCTTCGACAAGACGATCCCTCCGCACTGAAGGACATTGTGCTACTCATCCAGCCCGCCGTGGCGAAGGCCGGCGAAGCCAGCCTGTCTGTCCGCACGAAGTTCATGATCGACACAATCACCGATCTGAAGAACAATCGCGTCAAGTCCGGTGTCGGTGCCAATATCACCTCCGAGCACATTACCAAGATGCGCAAGGTCCTGGGATCATTGAACAGCTCCCGCGTGATCCGGGCCTCCGAGCCTATCAACATCACCCGCGCCGATATTCACGACTCCTCCAAGAAGGGCAAATGGTGGCTTGTCGGTGCCAGCTGGAGAGAAGATCCTTTGGTATCCGCCCGCCAAGAGCTGGCTGGTGTTCAGACTCGCAATGCCAATGCTGTGGACGATGACGACAGTGATGCCGAACCCGACCTCGGCGATCTGGCCAAGGCACACCGCATGAATACTGATGTCCGTCGATCTATCTTCGTGGCCATCATGTCTGCTACGGACTTTCAGGATGCCCACGTCCGCCTCATGAAGCTGCGCCTCAAGCGTGCGCAGGAGTTTGAAATTCCTCGCGTGCTTCTGCACTGCGCGATGGAGGAAGAGGTTCACAATCCCTACTATACTCTTATTGCCCGACGAATCTGTGGAGATATGGGCCGACGTATCAAAATGTCTTTCATGTTCAGTCTTTGGAACATCTTCAAGCGGATGGGTGAAACCGGCGACGATGAGGAGGACGCAGACTTTGACCCGGATGACGAAGAGAATGGTGTCAGCATGAAGTCTGTCGTCAACCTGGCCAAGATGTACGGCATGTTGATTGCGGACGGAAGCCTTACATTGGGTGTCCTAAAGAACCTCAACTTTGCATACCTTCAACCCAAGACCAAGACATTCGTCGAGGTCCTGCTGATCAGCATCATCCAGCAATCGCAGAAGACCAAAAAGGCTCTCAAAAAGAAGAAGACGAATAAGTCCGGCTCTGACGAGTCGAGCAAAGACGAGGAGTCCTTGATGCAAATCTTCCTTCGTGTCCAAGACACGCCTCACATTGCGAAGGGTCTCATCTTCTTCGTTCGCAAGGTCGTCGCGAAGAGCGATATTGTGGCCGAAAAGGATCAAAAGTTGATCAAATGGGGCTGCAATGTGGCCGTGGACGCACTCAAGGCTATCAAGGAGTAACGACTACATGCTTTTTTCTTCAACTTGTATTATGGATTCGCATCTAGATTATACCCAGCACATGCACATAGAAAAAATATTTGAACATAGTTCATATTCAATTCCTAATAAACCTCCCTGATTAAGATAATGTAATTAAAACCGACAATTTCCCCCTTCGCCCTACCGATAATCCTCATACCAAAAACTAACCGTCTCCTCAACATGCCTCTCCAACCCCGCCATCTTCATATGCAGCAGCACCTCCTCAAACGTCATCTGCGCCTCAGACTCAGGACCCCCCAAATCCTCCAAATGATGCGAACACCGCGGACACCCATGCTGGCGAATATACTGCCCCATACTCGTATGGTACGGCGTGCGAGGCATATTATGCTTGGCGAAGCAGCTCTCGCACCGCCAGCAAAGCATACAGTACATACCGTACCGTCGGCGCTCGTTACAGAGTGAGCAGAGAATTTGGCGCCGCCCGTTCACGACGATCGGCTGGCCGGGCTGGTAGATGCCTTTGCGGAAGCCGCAGTCTAGACAGACGCGCCGATCGCATTCTGCGTCGCCTTTGCTGCGACGCCCGTTTAATTGGTTGTCGGCGAAGGCGTGGCTTGGGCGGAGTTTGAGGCAGTATTTGCAGGCGTATCTTGCTGTATTTCTGTGAGATTGCTTAGTGACCTGATTAAAGATCCCCTTGATGAATAAGACAGGGTAGATACCGTTGCCATGTCTCGACGGCAGTTAGAAAGGCCATCTTTTGCGTGGATGTTTTGGGGGTCTCGACGGGAATCATTGAGTGAAGCTGCTTATTGGCATGTGATAGCGCCAGGGAGGAGGGATAGTCGAGGAAGCTGATGATGTGCAGCTGCAGTTCTATTGGGATAGCGAGGAGGAATGGCTCGATGGGGTTTGCCGTGAGGCGGAGATTGCGCTTCTCGATGATTGCATGCTCGATGTTGATCATCTTGATCCGATGATAGAAGCTTGAGAATTATCCTACTCGCAGTAATCTGGAAGGGATGGAGGCGAAGGGTTGTGAATGGCGGGGTTGACGTGTCTGACCGCGAGTTGGGTAACTTCAGAAAAACAAAGCATGTGTCGGGTGCATCACTTCTGCAACATTCGTCCTTTTTCTCTGTCAGCTCTATCTGCCCTCAGTGCATATGCCGTGGTTCACGTGGTAGGAGGATTATTCGGAGAGCGATCGGGCTTATATACACAAGACACTACGCTGCACATGTTTGGGGATTGGGTTGATTTAAGATGCTGCATGAAACGATTCGAAACTACACTGAAGCACGCGATAAGCCGAGATCAACTCAGTCGTGTCCGCTGATCAAGTCGGGTACGTACATCTCTTCCAGATAAGCTTCTTCCTGGCGTGTCAACGTCCGGTCTCCGCATTCCACAGCGCTGCTCCATCTTCTCCCACCGAGCTGAACCCTACGATGGGACTAGTGACACGACGGCTAATCCATGCCAAAGCGACCTGACTCATGGAACCAGCCCTTGTTCATCGCCGAGTCCTCCACGCGATGGATTATTGCTGCATCTGCAGTCGGGATTGCATCCGGGCTAGTGTCGCCCAATCCATCTGTGGTAGCGACGTCTTGTATGGACCGGGCGAGTCTGCCTGAGTCCAGGGGACCCCACTTGAGTATGTCAGACTTACTTTCAATACATCGATGTGTATCTTATCCGGATTTTTAGGATGACATACCGGGATCAGGCCGACGACTGTTTCATTGCAGAATCGATTCATCTCGCGCTCCTCTTCGCGGTAGTTGAGACTATACTGATTCTGCATGGAAATGAATTCTGCCCAGCCGTGCTTTTCAGCGCAAATCTGCATCATTGCGAATTGGTAAGTTCTCATCGAGCTCGCGCCGATGTACTGCACTTAGCCAGATCGAATAAGATCATGGAGTGCCTACATTGTTTCTTCGATCGGCGTGTAGGCGTCTACTGCGTTGAAGATTGATTGACGAGATAGGCCCGTTTCGCTGTCTTAAACACCAAGCAATTTCTCGTTTGGGGAATCAGTTGGGACACACACCGAACTGATTAACGTATTTTTTGTCTTTCCTCATCTCTTCGGCATATGGGACTACGAATACATTCTCGTGCTCGCTGACAGGGGCCAAGCATTTGGTTAGGAGGATGAGTTTGTGTCGCGGGAGGTTGTACTTTTTGATAGCCTTCCCAATGATCTCTTCGGAGGTGCCATTCGAGTAATTATTCGACGTGTCCCACTGCAGCATTTAGAGATTGATTTGACCACTGACTTTGGTGAAATCTTGACGTACAGTAGTCAATCCGCAAATGCAGCCTTTAACAGCGGAAACACCTTTTACTTCGAGGTCAGCGAGAAATCATTGCCGACAGAGGCCCAGAGGCCGCTCTGACCAAGCCGTCGGTAGAACCCCTGGTCTTCTCTCTTCACTCTTTCAGTAGAAGGGGCATTTCTGTGGCCATTGTCTTGATATTGTAGAAAGGTATGGATGGTATTTTTTTCCTTGATTTGCTTCAAAGCTGTTAAGTTATACTCCTCGTTCGAATGACTGAGTCTGGTTATATAGTCATCTCGTCGGGGTTAACTAGATGGATGTCCGTAGTGCTAATTGCTGATGTTAAACCACAAACGAAATCGAGTTGGAGTACCCTATAGGAATTGTTGCAGAGACTAGAGGGCGAGAGAATATCCCTATTAGCACGGATTGTGTAGTGATTCGTATAGTAGCCCCGCATACGAGATGGGATGTGAGTAATTCACGGAGCATCGGGCCGACACTGCAGGGGAGTCTTTCTCGTGTGAAAGATTGTCGTGGTATCGAACAATGCGCATGGCTGTGTATCAGTGCTTGCCATATTATATAACGTATATTATACAAATTTATTTTCACCATAGATGGGCGTTCGGGTTGATAGGCTCTGCAATTCACCTCGAGACGATATCCCATTCCATCGCGACCAGCCAGCGCTCTTGGGGATTAATGCAGCCATTGTTTTCGGACAAGGGACGCTGTAATCCTTCAGTGGCAACCAACCCCTGAAATACATGCAGCTCCACATCCCAAGCAAGACCGCGATGAATCCCAATCAAATCGCCCTCTTCAACAGCAACGGTCCGGACAGATCCGGGACGCGAGACTATTTGCCGTGAAGCCGGTTTAGATCGAGGCAACCCCATAGTCATAACATTCATAATATCCAATCCGTCCTCTTCCCGGGAAGATGCATTAACAATCTCAGCCCGTATAAACGCCAACGGGCCGGAGCTACTCAGAACAGCCTGGTTCGCCTGCACGACTCTGACGACCCTCAAATACCGAGTCATATCATCAGGATTAGGCTGCACTGTAGGTACACCTTCACGCCTGGACCCCATTTCCAGAATCCAGCTGCGGACTTCAGCAGCCATCCCGCCAGGCGCGTAGTCCTCGACGCCAGCACGAGGTCGACCGCGGCGACGCAGAGCGCGCGAAGAAGGCGAGAATGGAGCCGGGATATCCTCTGCCACGGCTGAAGGTGAGGGTGAGCGCGGCAGTACGAATGCCGGCCTGCGTCTCTCTGGCGGAGAGGGTGCTTGTGAAGCTAGTGGTGTATTGCCTCGGAATGTAGGCTGGGTACTTGGGGGTTTCTTTGTAGAGAGCATGAATCGTGGTTTACTGCGGAATGGCGTCTTCGTCGTAGCCGGCGTAGATACCCCGGGGCCCATGAGGTTTCGCACGGCTGGGGTACTTTGAGTGTTGGTTTGTCGTGCTGCGGCGCTAGGCGTCGGATGGGGGGCAGGTGAATCGAAGGCACCGGGGATCCGTTGTGATTCTGGCGATGAGGAAGGTAGGTTATTGCGCTGCGGGTTTCGAGAGGGCTGCCCGACTGTTTCTAGACGTCGGCGTTTCTGGCCCTCCCTCCTCCCGGGGGAAAAGAGTACGTCGAAGTCGTCGTCGAAAACTCCCGGTGTATCCAGTGCACCAGGGGGCGTCCTATCGATCGCATCATCGATGACCTCGTCCGTTTCCTCTCGAGTTTCATCGCCTCCTAATGGCACACCATCGTCCGAATCCTCAATCACCTCCCGCTGTCGACGCGGTGGAGGGACTGCGCCACGCGATTGGGGGGCCGCCCTGGCAATTGACGGTGGAGCATCGTCGCATTCATCGATATCGACATCATTCTTCTTTTCCGCTGAGGTCGATTGGGATAGGAGGAATCGCGGGGAGTTTGCGAATTGCGGGCCGGCGCTGCGGCGCGTCGACGGCTGGCGGCGGGAGAGGCGGAATGGAGATGGCGTCTGGGCTAGATGAGCGTGAGGAACTCGCATTGTGGGGTAGGCAGCTTACTCCCGGGAAAGGCATTTATTGTAGGGCGGTTGGTGCTGAATGGGACAGCATTGTGCAGATGAGAAGGCGCGTGGGAGTTGCGAAGCGGGAGTTTGTGTCGAGCAGTCTTGGAGTGCGGAGTGCGGGGAAGGCGTCCCGCTGCTGACGACTACACTCATTTGGAAGTGGGAATAAATTCTTCCATTAAACAGAAAATTCTTGTGTGTGATAACTTATCAAATTCTTATGGATATGCAATCACAGATGCGGGGAATTCCGTAATTACCTCTTTCTCAACTTTCTTCCGTGCATCAAGGATCACATTGGCGCAATCTACTCTAGCGTAGTATATCACGCCATGAAGCTATATACAATAGAACGAAATGTTACGCTTCCGCGCAGCCGATTCAAATTCTTCGGGGTGCTTTCTTCATCAAAGTCATCAGTCATGCAGATACCACTTCTCAACGAACCCTATAGTCTCGCAGCTTGAGGAGTGCTGTCCCTATAAAATCAAAGTTTTAGCACCACACATCCAAATCAAAGTCATCATGATTTTATTCGTGCAAGATTCGTGAATATACATGAGAAATATACAACCCAGGAGCCACAAGACTCCAGGGTAACGGCAGGCGCCAAAATCAAGATATGTGCAGAGAGAAGAAAGCGCTTACAGCTTAGAAAAGTACTCATCAAAGTTATCCTCCGTGACCTTGGTGCAGTCAAAGCCGTAAATCTCCCGCTGGACATCGGCATCAGCCCACTTATCCGGAACAGGACCCTTGCCGCCGCCAGCACGAAGAGCCGCGAACTGACGATCACGCTCGGCCTTCGCGGCACCATCACCCAAGTGCAGAGCCCGTCCAGAAGCAGCAGCCATCTCGACCAGGGCCTCAGCGCGACCCTTGCGGACCTTCTCATAGACGCGGAGGGCCTTGTTAATTGACTCGGGGCTGATATCCGGCAGACGGGAGAGAGCGACGGCGATGACAGCGCCGTCCTCGATGGCCTGGGCAGCACCCTGGGCCAGATGGGGCAGGGTGGGATGGCAGGCGTCGCCGACGAGAGCGACCTGCTCGTGAACCCAGGTTGGGAGGGGGTCGTGGACGCGCAGCTTCCACTCGCAGACCTCGCCCTCAGGGACGTAGTTCAGCATGCGCTGGACCATGGGGCAGAAATCGGAAAAGACGCCCAGCATGGCGCCTTTGTCGCCCTTGGTGGTGTAGGTGGCGTTGGTTGCCGCGGCGAAGTTGGTGTCGGGCTGAGTGGTAGACAGGTTGTATATGTTATTGTTGGAGACGGCGTAGGCGATGATGTGACGCTTCTCGCCGATCCAGCGGGTTACGCGCGTGCTGTTAATTAGCGCCAGCAGCTCCGGGTCGTCCTTGATTTGGTCCTTGTGGATCATAATCCGGTACGCGGCCTGGTTGGTATCCTTGACGCCGACATCGACGTTCAGCCGCTTAAGGATCTCCACGCGGGTTTGGCTCTTGATGCCGTCGGCCGATAGAAGGACGTCGCATTCGACCTTGTATGGCTTCTGGGCCTCGTCACGCGGCACCGCGGTGAATGAGGGCTTGGGGCCGAAGGAGTCCACGTTCTGTGCGGTAGTGGCGAAGTGGAACTTAATGGCTGGCTGCTTCAAGCAGCCTTGGTAGAGCCCATCGGCCAGCGACGAGCGGTGTCCGACCATGTGCTTGTAGCCGTAGGCCTGTTCGATATAATTCAAATCCACATGCGCGAGCTCGGTGTCGGTGGCACCCTCTGCGAGAGACAGTGAGCTTTAATATCCAATTATCACAGGGATTGCATGGAATCACCTACCGCGAACAGAGGTATCCGAGATATTCACTGCTTCAGCCTCAATGGACTTCCAAACACCCAACCCATCCAGCACACGCGCCATGTTCGGCGCAAGCTGGATACCAGCGCCGACAAAGCCAAGGTCGTGCGCATTCTCATAAACATCGATATTCTTAAAGCCACGCTGCGCCAACGCAAGAGCAGTTGTCAAACCGCCCATACCAGCGCCCAGAATGGCGACTCGTAAGTCTTGGGGTGTGGCCATGGTTGTCGAGTATGTGCGGAGGTGGAGGAGAGCAATTCAGCGCAACAAGAGAGAGAGAGAGAGAGAGAGAGAGAAAGAAAGAAAGGAGGGTTGCGAGTGCAACACTGATGGCGAGCGGCGATTCTTTAAATTTCGAAACATTCACCGAGCTCTTGTGCCGTCGCATTTGGCGCTGTCTCAGCATGACGAGGGCGGGAAAAACCATTGCCGCTGCTCCCACATCTCCCCACACGCCGCCGAGGGGCGTTGGAGGGCGAGCGAGCTCGAACTCGCTCATCGCGAAAATTTATCCGCCGCCCACCAAAGGCTGTGTGCGGATTACGCAGGGGGAGAAATTATTAGCAGCCGGCGAGGTGTTCCTGCGTTGCAGGCTGACTATACTCTGCTGATGTCGACTTGTACATAGATCGTCCAATTACGGGGCCGGGATACCCCGCCGGACTACACCCTCAGGCAGTATGCTAACTATGATGATTCTGTGCTTTTCCTTGTCGCTATATCTCATGCTGAAACTGCTCAATAGTAGTCCGACGATGCTATAGACGCGATCCACAACAATCTGGCTGCAAAGGCACGACCGGGGAAGCCCCGCGCCCCAACTTCCCCACATGCTCGATTCCGGAGAGAAACTGCCGATGCCTCGCCACATGGCCATCATTGTTACTCGTTATGGCTATTTAGTCCGACTCGAATCGTCCATATACTTCGCTCCGACAGTCGAGGCCACTGTGGGTCAAGTGGTTTCATCTGTAAACGCATGTTCATTCAACCATATTTAAATTCACAAGGCATTAAGGCATGAGACTTTATCGTGCTGGCCCAGCAACCGGCCACCCGACGTCAATGACATATAAACATTAGTAATAATACGATGAAAACCCACGCCTGCAAACATCAGCTCCATCCAGTCCATTCAAAACAGTACGCAGACATCTCAACACTTCATTAGGCCGATTCATCGCAATCGCACAACTAACTCGAGCCGTCTGCATCACAAACCACTTCCGTATCGGACCGGGCAAAGTCCTTCGGGCCCCGATCGCTAAGCACCAAATCAGCGCGCCCGACAACGGATCCCAGCAATTATCCAGATCAGTCGACTGGAGAAGATCTTTCAAATAAGCAATCGCATCGCACAGCCCCGCCACCTCGGCGTCAGAGGAAGCATGATGCGACCGTTCCATAATTAAAGTAGCCTGCAGCAGCGCCGGCGTGCGCGGATCATCATGCTGCAGCTGACTATTGAATAGCGTTGATTCGATCGACGACATCAAGTTCTGCACGGCGAGGCGGCAGTCTAGCCCGATGCCAGTTGTGCGGTGGGCCCGCTGCGTGGAGAGCTGGACGGAGTCGTAGAAGCTGCTTAAAACAAGGATCAGGCGTTGTATATCGGTCCACTCTTGCTGCGAGGTCGGCTGTGTTCCCAGGGTGAAAAGAGCTACGTCGACACCGGCAGATGGTAGTAGGTCTAGCTCGTCGTCGGTACTAAATCGGGAACTGAACGATGCATATGGGGGGATCTCGACGACTCGTTGGAGCTGCTCGATTCTGTTTGGTTGGCGTTAGTATTTTGATTGAAGCCACTCCTCCAGGTAGAACATTGCATACACGAGCAGACTGCTTTTCACGTGGCCCTCGAAGCCTAGATTGTCGATTCCCCCTCGGACGCTTATCAAGTGGTGCATCACTTTCAGGTCGTAAAGGAAGACGTCCCTTTGGTCATTAACCATCTATTTGTTCGCCTTGTTAGTAGGATCACGGTTTCAAATGTGAGTACATGACATCGTACATCGAATAATAAAGTTGCAACTAAGGCTGCAAGTGTAGGTTCCCCGTATGCGAGATCTTGATCTTCCAAAACATGGGTGATCAACTTGCGAGTAATCGTACGCTGCTTCAGCGTCAAATCACTAACTTCCCCCTCGGTATTAAGATCATCCCATGCCGATGCATTCAATATCTTCGTGCTCATCAGCGCCGTATGCGAGACCGCCGCATTGATAACATGGGAAAAGAACGGGTGGACCTGGTGTCCATACAGCACATACTGATGCATAACTACGTTCGACCAGAGTTAGCACAGGCACCAGACCCCCGTATCACAAGCATAAGCTCCTGCCCAGAAATGGCCCAACCTACACATCTGCATCCGGCGATACCCCGTCGCCGACGACGCAGCCAGCGGTGGAGCACTATGCGTAACGTCGATCTCCTTCGGTATAGCGCTCCGAGTCAAGGCATTTTCCAGCGCCAGGAAATCTTGGCTGCCATTGCTATGCACGACGAGACGATCCTTGCCTCGCCGAGACCGATGCCGTTCTTTCGCAAGATGCGATCGCACTTGACTCAGGCGCTTACCGCGATCTAGGTCCGGATCTTCGGTGATCACAATAAAGGCGGATGTAGTGCTTTCTGGCGCCATCGTTGACTGTCCCGCTACTGGTAATTCTAGGGCGGCTCTTCCGAAACGAGAAACTGTACCACGTACCACCAAGGGTGTACAAGCGAGATGAAATTGAGGGAGTTGCGATGCAGGCCTAGGGCGACTCGATGTTGGGGCGAATCTGACAGCAGTCGATCAGCCCGACCCACCGACGGCGTTAGTACATCTGCCTAATGCGGTTTAGGCTGGCTACGAACACTTGAAGCCTGAGTGTCGTTCATTGCGTGAAGATTAGCGCGGTCGGATTCAACGGAGATAAAAATCTCGAAAGGTATAAATAAGAGGAAATGTCTATCACTCATAGCTGTTTGTTAGATATTTCCAGCAACAATTCATTTTTCACGTCTGTGAAATGTTCGAGCCTTCCAACTGTATATCTCAACTTCAGTACGCTGCTATATATTCTCGACATGTCTTCACAATCAACGAAAATGAGCGAGAGCACCGTGTGGTTCGGTATGTCCACTCATTAATTCAAATTTTTACTGCAATCAACCGGAAAGAAAATACTTCTAACGGAATCAGTAACCGGCTGCTCCTCCGGTCTCGGCAAATCCTTCGCCAGCACCATCTACAACGCCGGCCACCACATCGTAGCCACAGCACGTAACATCCACTCACTCTCGTATCTCCCAGACGAACCGCGAGTGCTCAAACTAGAACTAGACGTCACCTCGCGCGACGCAATCATTACAACAGTCAACGCCGCAGTCCAAAAATTTCACCGCATCGATGTCTTCGTCAACAACGCCGGCTACGGTCTAGTCGGAGACATCGAATCAACGTCCGAGTCTGACGCACGACTTCAACTCGAGACCAACTTCTGGGGCCCCGTGCACATTACCAAAGAGGCGTTACGAGTATTCCGCGAGGTGAATCCGCAAGGTGAAGGGGGTACTGTCATCCAGGTAACGTCCATGGGCGGGTGGTGGACTGCGCCGGGCCACTCATTCTATCATGCCAGGCAAGTTCCAGATCATCCGTTAGTGTCATGGCCGACTTATCTAATACAGCCTTAGCAAATTCGCACTGGAGGGCTTCACAGAGTCCGTTGCGCAAGAAGTCAATCCAGAATGGAATATCAAGCTAATGCTCCTTGCGCCCGGGGGTGTGCGAACGAATTTTGCCGGGCCCAACATGAAAATCTCACCCCGGCATCCGGCGTATGATACGCCGAACACACCCTTTAACCAACTACTGGACTATATCACCAAGCCCGAGTCCCAGGCTACGTGGAGTGACCCGGATATCTGTGCTCGGGTTCTTTTCGATGCCGTGGTGGGACAGAAGGAGCGCCCGTTACCGATGAGGTTGCTTCTGGGCGCTGAGACGATTCCGTTGATCAAGCGTGATATCCAGAAGACGCTGGCGGAAATTGATGCGTGGATTGATGAGACAGTCAAGTGTTCACCTGGAGGCGGGGCGGTATTGTGAGATCGTGTCTTTTTAACCCCGACCAGTTTCTATTGCCAATTGATGCAGTGGATGCCCCTGGCGGAGTGCTGTATAGTATTTTTTTTTCTTCTTGGACGCAGGGACCGGGATTTGCTCTTCAGACACTCGTGCGGGTCTTAAACTTTTGCCTGACAGGGCTGCCCCTGTTTTCATCTTTTTCTGTTCTCCATACGCGGAGGTCCTTGATCCTTGCTTCAAGGCGTGTGGGTTGAACCGGTTCACCCGCGTGGCCAAATGCTGTTGCCCAAATCTATGATTTGAATCTTGCAACTCAGGAGATTGACCCGTGCAGCTGAATAATTCCACTAAGCCTACAAATTCTTCTAGCCGATGGTAGCCACATCATCATGTTGCCGCCTTTATTGGAGCTCTGGATGCCATAATAAAATAGCATATCGAAGCCAAGAGGCCACCTCTATCCAACTGCAGCTTTTATAGATAATAACGGCAGTAATCAGTTGGGTCTACGATATGTCATATTCTGGTCCTGGGCGCCAAGAGAAGACGTTTTTTTTTCGTGCACACGTTGGGCGCTCATGCTTTCCTGTTTAGTGGAGAAATTATTTCCTCGGGCTTCGATAGAAACAATGATTAGCCCAGATAAAAATAATACCCCAAGCCAAACTCATGGCAGAGATAAAAATCCGGTGAGCCATTTGCGAGGAGAGCCTGAATCCCCGACCGACGCCGCAGGTCACGAGTAAGATGAGGTTAGTACGTATTATTCCTCTAGCGGCACGTCTCCTCGACTTTGTCGGCATGAATCAAAGGTTAGTGCATGTGATAAAGAGTCGGTGGGTGTTGCTCCTTTGATTAGGTAGAGTTGGCTAATCCCGAGGCCCCAGTCTAGCGTATGCTTAGCGTAATAAAAAGCCCTTCAGGGTGCAAGCTTCACGGCGCTAGTTTAGAAACGACTCTGGCGTTAACCCTGGCGTACCCCTGCTCTATATATGCTGTTCACTCGAATCCCCCAGGTTGAACTGAGAGAAAGTCCTGGCGAAATTAACAATTTGAGTTTTATTCCCCCGCGTAAATACACCTCGTACTAAGAAGATAGTGGAACTCTGCTCGCCCGTTGACAGGCCATCCCCAATGTTTCTATCAGCAACGGTCGGATCCCGCAAACCTTGTGGGTTCTCAGGGGGATGCCCGCTGCCCCTCCTACAGTGGAGAGCGCCCGTTTCATCTTTTTCTGACGTCGAGTGCCGAGTGACCGCTCGCATGACGATATAGATCGCTCTCACAGCCTAAAAGTGATCCATTGATACCCAGAAAAGCAAATGACAAAAGCCCGCACGTAGATTGCACGTTCCTGAACGATGATGTCAAGGCTGGCTCGGCAGGCCGACAAACGTGCGCCTTCGTCTCTTTCCCTCTCCCCACCCCCTCCCCCTGACCACCAGGCTACGGGGAAGCTGCAGGGTCCACCGGCGGCGCTATTCAGCTTTAGTGCCTGTCTAGCCTCGAACTCTGTTAATACATTTGTATTACAATCTGCGGTGTTTTCTGCCCCGTTCGTGGGGTGCGAAGCTCCATTTAAACGTGTTTTGTGGCGGCACAGCACGCAGATCGTCCGCGACCTTAGCACGCCAGCGTTGCCGCCATTGGTGTCCGTGGTGCGTTTCGGCCGATGCCAATGACGATCCTTAGCCCCAGGACGCTCTTTCCGGGGGGTCCCAATGGTTGTTTACCCAGGAGAAGTGTGCTTTGACGCTCGAAAGGCCCTACTGGAAACATCTCCCCGGTGTGGCTGCAGGCGCGTGCGAACCATGTGGCAAATAGCCTGAGACGCGTGCGGCCCAACTGCCGAACGTATTTCTAAACCAACATCTATCCGATAAAGGTCAACATTGGACACACAAACCCACGACAAGACGTGACAAGGCTTCGGTGATGTCGTGTCACGATTTCAAATGACGTTAGGAGTCTCCTCCCCCTGGTGGGCTCGGCGAAGAGCCCCAACTCTGAGCGGTGGCGGCCGATCTGCGTAGTGGCTAATGAAGATAAACCGCGGCGAAGCTTATGAGCGGACTAAGACACATTATCCCAGGAGCCAATTCGCCGGAATCGACTCCTCTACTTTCCTGAGCAGGCCACTTGCCGGTGGATCGCTTTCCTTGATGGTGACAGGATGCCCTGCCTCCCCGCGGTCTCTTTGTCCATCGCATCAGACTGGACTATTGGCAACTCTCGTGGACCCTCAACTCCACTCCTGCTGCTGCCTTGGATTCAAATCCGGTATGTGGAGTCTCTGCTCCAGTTGACGACGTCAGGAAAGGCAGGAGAGAGTGGAGGGGATTGGATGCAACGGGTTGCGGCCCCTGAGAATCAGGATCGCTGGGAGAATGGTCCGGGGGCAGCTGTATAAAGACCATCCCATGCCATTTGACTTTCCTTTTGCTCCTCCATCCCAAGAAGCATTTCATTTCCCTCCGTTTCTTACTCCAGTCATTCCTTTTTCGGTTCTATACCGTCCATTCATTCCTGCTTTCCAAGCACAGTCACTCTCTACAACCACCAAGATGAAGTCTTTCGCTGTTGCCGCCCTCCTGGCTTCCACTGCCATGGCTCTGCCCACCAACGTCATCCCCAGCGGCACCATCCCCTCGGGCGTCCCCAGCTGTATTCCCTCCGGTGTCGTTCCCTCGGGCGTGCCCCTGCCCTCCGGCATCGAGATCTGCCTGCCCAGCGCTACTCCCAGCGCCAGCGCCAGCAGCATTGTCTCCAAGACCATGACCGTCACCAACCAGAACTCTGAGCAGATTCCCGTTCAACTGCAGTCCACCGTCGCCAACGCTCTGTCCAGCGTTGAGGGCCCCATCGGTCAGGTCGTCCAGACTGCCCCCTCCGTCGGCGCCCTGAACCTGGAGAACCTCGGCTCCGGCTTCATGACCGTCGCCACCAAGGAGGGCTCCGTCGCTCTCGTCAAGCTCACCTCCACCGCTGAAGGTCTCCTCTCCAGCCTCGGCCTCGGCCAGGTTTCCTCCCTTGTCGGCACCCTCGTCGGCACCGTCGAGGGCACCGTCGAGAGCATCGTCGGCGGACTCGGCGGTCTCGGTGGCCTGAAGCGCGACGCCGTTTCCGACGTCATGCAGATCACCAACCTGAACGGCGACGTTGTCCCCGTCAAGCTTGAGTCCTCCGTCCTCGGCCTCCTCAGCGGTCTGGACCTGACCTCCCTGCTCGGTGGTGCCTCCGGCCCCATCGGCTCCGTCGTTGCTGTCGCCCCCTCCGTCACCGACCTCGCCTCCAAGGCTCAGTCTATTGCCGCCGACCCCACCCAGCTGATCGGCGTTCTGTCCCAGGACGGCTCCTCCGCCATGCTTGTCAAGCTCGAGGGCACCGCCACCGGCCTCCTGAGCTCCCTGGGCCTCAGCACCGTCGGCACCACCGTCGGCTCCGTCGTCGGCGGTGTCGCTGGCAACGCTCTGTAAATGACGTTTCTTCACCATATATCCACCCTTGATACCCTTGAAGGGATTTGATCATTCGCTTCTATGGGTCCTCTGTTGATGTGTCTCGAGAGTGCAACAAGTTGCTTTCGAGCTGACGCTCGCGAAAACGACTGCACATGAGGAGTTCCCGTTTTAACATTTCTTCATAAATTCATCTGTACCTATTTATTACGTGAAAGCATCAACATCGAATTGAAAATGTTGGAATATCCATTATTAATACTTAATTGTTACTGTTCGAAAGCATAGTAGAAACAAATAAAATTGTTTTGACCCACACGATCAACCATAGATTCCACCCCAATAGCTCTCCCCATCATCGCCTTCATATACGGGTGAGAGACATCCCTGCACTTGGGCTGGTTGTAGCCATCAACTGTGCCCATTGGCCAGATGGGGACGACGCAAATCTCGTTATCTTGACAACCGCGGCGGTCCTTCCAGGTCGTCCAATCCAGATAATCGATCACAGAGCGGACGCGGTTCTGCGCTAGAACGAGCTTATCCTCGTTCCAGGCCTCGAGCAACGCCATGCACACACTGTGTGCAACATGGTGCACCGCCTTGGCAGCGGTAGTCTTCCCTTCCTGAATCTGAAGAGGCAGGAACTGCGTGGCGCATCGCTCTGCTTCCTCGAAGGTATTGCGCTCGCTGTAATCGATGAACGGCGACAGGAGGATCTCAATATGATCATGGAAAGCCTTGATTTCGGAGAACTTGTCCGAAGTCAGATACGACAGCTCATCACTATATCGGGTGACGATCATATCGACCGTGGCTTGCCAGTCCCAAGACGACTCCTTGAGATCCGTACGCAAAATCACAGAGCTGAGTTCGTCGCGGATAGCTGCTAGTTCGGAAGTCAAAAGGTTCGCTAGACGAGGCAATGTAGAGCCCTCGGGGAACAAATCGACGTCGTGCGAGTACGCCGTGACGAACTTATCATAGTTCAGCCAGACCCTGTTCCCTCCGATACTATCATACCGCGACGTGACAGCACGCATCCACCGCGACGATTCCGGCCCAGGCCCACCAGGTCCAGGAACCTTCCTCTTCTTGCCGCCTCTTGGAGGTCCGCCGCCTGGAGGTCCTGGCGGCTTCGATCCTCCCTTTCCAGGTCCCCATTCGTGAGTATCCTGCTTGACATGGGTAGTGCGGATTGGGAACAGATCCCGCTCGAAAGAGCAGAGGATAATCTCGAATCCCGCCTCCATACGAAGAACCCCGTCGATGCTACCCTCCCATTCATTTTTAGCCATTTCGCATGCCTTAAGCGCGCGATCACTCTCGCCGCCGGGACCGGGCCCTTTGCGCGGCTTCTTCTTGTCTTTTTCGGAAAATTCGTCGATCGTCCCGTTGAACAGGATGTAATCCTGCGAGTCCAGTGTCCCCTTCTTCGTCTTCCCGGCTGACATCCCGTCGATATACACGAGGCGAAGATCCTTGGCGGCGGCGTAGGTGTGGAGATACCCGGATGCATTCTCATCCATTTCCTCGAACGGCGTCTCGCCGTGGTCATGTCGGCGACGCAACTCTTCGTGGTGCCCATACTCCTTTTCTCCTTCCTCGGGCTTATCATCAATATCATCCTCCGGTCCTTTGGGCGGAGGACCGCGATGCGGACGGGCAAAGACCATAGCATGCTCGGGCTCAAATGCTAGCCACTCAGTCCCATTCACAGCGCCCGGGTTCGAGGCACCATGGTATAGCTGCGTGCCAGCCGGAACGGTCGCGAGAAAGAACGAAACGCCATTATGATGGAGCGACGAGCCCCATTGGCGCATCGATGGTTTGCATTGTGGATGGCGGGATCGACTAGCGTCGTTGCGGTGGGCAAGCTCGATAAGCTTATTTTGTTAGCACCCGGCAATCCAGAGTAGTTTCTCGGCTTGTCTACGGTAAGCAACCATTTTAATCTATTCATTTCACTATATTTACCTAGGGTTGAGTGACTTGTGAACCATTGTGGAGCTCAGGACTCTGTGTGACCATATTAATGTCAGATCGTGGGTGTCGGGATGTGTCCGAACTGAGAGACCAGTACTCTATTATGGAATAGTCAGATTGATAGAGAACTAACCTAGCGGTAGAATTATGTGAGCTGTTAACAAGGATCTCGATGAAATCAACAAAGATGGTTGATTCGAATTACTGGTTTAAAATATCGCTGCGACTTCAAGCTCAGCTTACTACATAGCTTAGATCAATGAAAGTGGCCCCAGAGGAATTGCTCGAGATTTGAGATTAAAAAAAGAGCAAAAATGTTTTGCAACGTTTTAGTCGCTCGGATGGTAGTCAAAAGTACCTCCTACTAGTAGTTGCTTAGTGTAGGACAGAGCCTGTTTGTTGTTTTTGATGGTGGGTCTGGGATCAGCACAAACCAGAATTTCCCCACATCTTCCCGTTCCCGCACCCGTCGTCATGCCTCCTGCTCGCTTCAACCTATCCTCGAGATGTCCACGAGCTCGCTCAATGGGAAGGCTGCCGCCTCGCGAATCCTTCTCTTAACCTTCGACGCCTTCGGGACGCTTTTTCACCCCCGCATTCCCGTCCCCGAGCTCTATGTTCAGGTCGCCTGCAAATATGGCCTCTCACAGCCCGTTATCACCCCGCAACGGCTGAAATCTGCCTTCAAGGAGACATTCCTCGCGCAATCGAAGCGATACCCCAACTACGGCCGCGCCGATGTCCTCCGCGGCCAATACGGCGGACCCAAGCAGTGGTGGCAGGAGGTGATCGAAGGCAGTTTTGCGCGAACGTTGGCTGGAACAGCGGCCGACGCGCAGGACGGCAAATTCAAGTTACCCGACGGAATGGTGGATCATCTTCTCGAGCTTTTCGCCGGTAAAGGCGGCTATGCCGAATACCCTGAAGTGTTACGGTTCTTCGAGATAATCCGATGGATGACTTATGAGCCCCTGCCGTCGAATAGCCGCTTTGATCGGATAATCCTAGGCGTTATATCGAATTCGGATGATCGAGTTCCTGCCGTGCTGAGAGCATTGGGGATAAATGTTGCGGATATGCGTGCGGACCAGGATGTCTCGAGCAAGCACTTGCCTGGATTCGAGTATCGAGGAGGAATCGAAGAGCCGTTCCCTCCAGAAGACGCATTCACCCCTCCGAAGGAAGAACCACCCCCTCCGCAAGAAGAACCCGGCTCCGAAGAGCCTCCACACCAACCACGCCAACGACGCGAAAAAAGCCCTTTAGAATACCGCGCCATACAATTGATGTTAATCGAACAGGAGTTGAAGACCAACTTAAAGCCGCAGCAACCAATCGGACCACCACGTGGAATTGAATTGAAACATCCCGGCGAAATACATCTAGTCATCACGAGCTATGAAGCCGGTGAAGAAAAGCCGAATCGATCGATCTTCGACGTTGCCAAGAGACAGGCGCGGTTAATTATGGAGAAAGAACGAGATAGTATACTCCCACAGCTGAAGGCTGCGCAAAGAGAATCAGAGCTGCCCGCACGTTTCAACCCAGATGGTGAATGGACGTGCGTGCATGTTGGAGACGATTTCGAGAAAGACTATTGCGGTGCACGTGATGCCGGGTGGGAGAGCTACCTCCTTGCGCGCGAGGAAGGGCAAAAAAGAGGCGATGATGTGAAGACCATCTCTTCATTGTACGGATTGTTGGATCTATGTTTCGATCGTGATCACCGGCCACGGGAAAGGGAAACCCCTAAAATGAGAAAGTGGCTCGATGAGGCATATGTAAAGGCGGGCAAATGATCCGATTGTGCCATTTTTGTGCAGAACATTTGTTTCAATCTAAATGCCAGTTGATTTTAGTCACATAAATATTCGTCCTTTGCCAAAACGCCAGTCCTATGAATGCTACAGATAAACAAGGTATTATGTGAATGCCGAAAGAACCAGTAGTTAACCACCCGATGCAAATTGAGAGCCCGCTCAATCCCACTGTCCCTTACCAGCCAATGCACCCAATTTAATATTAGCATGCTTGTTCAGCAGCTTGGCGATATTAGAACCACCATTCCGCTGCTTAACACGCAATTGTCTCTCGCGTTCCTGCTCACGAGCGGCGGTGTAGGAGTTGACAGCTCCGCCCTTCTTCGAGCCTGACGCGGCAGCTCTAGGGATTTTGCTGGAGCTACTGGATGTGGTGGAGTTGCTCGAGGAAGAACCTGAGGTAACACGGCGCAGGAGCTGGGGCGGACGGAAGCCGATAGGTCCCTCGGAGCTACCGCCGTTGTGGAATGCCATCTTGGGATTGCTTGTTGAGGTGGAGTTCGTTGCGGTTGCGGAGTTGGAAGATGCCTGGCGCAGCAGGGCAAGTCGATCGACGACGGTGCCGCGAGTGCGGCGCGGGTGGCTGGGTTTGGCGAAGGATTCCTTGGACTGGGTTTGGTTGTCGTCGGAGTAGGCTTGATCATTCCCAGAGTTGGCGTCATCTTCATCATCTTCACCTGCATCTTCATCCAGGGATGCGTCCTCGTGGAAGGAGTCGTATTCGGGTGTCTCGGTCAGGAAAGACAGGGTCTCGCGGATCTCAGCCAGAGTAGCAGGTTTCTTAGACATGGCACTGGCGGCGGTCCGACGGAGATGAGGCGGAGGTCGGTTGGTGGCATCTTCGGCAGATGGCTCAAGAGGTCGCTTGCGCTTCCTACTATCCTTGTCTTCCGCAGACTCGGTCTGCGGAGCGGCAGCTATATCCTGAGAGGACTCATTCTGGGATCCTCCTTCGTTCTCCTCCAGGAAGTCCAGCTCAAAGTCGTCCTGCTCGTCGCGGTCTTCAATGGCCTTGAAGAATGCGGCCTTCTTGGGGTTCTCGGCAAGCTCGCCCACTTTGTCATCGGCGAGAAGAGCTCTGCGCATCTTGGCGAATTCACGCTGCTTTTCACGGCGACGTGCTTGTTGCTCGTCGTCCGAGTCATCGAGATCGAAATCATCATCCGGGCCGCGGCGACGACGCAAAGCTCCAGTCGTGATATCCTTGAGCAGCTTGGCAACATCCTTCTCGTCTCGGTTTCGCTGGTGAGAACTGTCGGTATATTAGTAAATAGAGCCAGTAAAAAGGAACGAAGGTCATAAACATACGCATTCAGCGCAGCAAGTTCTTTCTCATCAACGACTTCGCCACTGTTGTCGTTGATCATCTGCAAGTCACGGACGTCTTCTTCGCCGTCGCTGTCATCGCTAGCACCACCGATACCAGCATATTCATCCTCGGACTCCTCAGCCGCCTCGTCCACAACACCCTTCGCCTTGCTGTTCTTCTTATCATAAGGAACATGTGCCTTGGCCTTCTTCGCCGACTTCTTCATGATGTTGAAAGCATTGGCACTGACTTCATAGTCGCCCTCGTCTTCATTCTCTTCCTCAACCATGGACAGGTTGGCACGTCCACGTCGAAGCTTTCCAGCTTTGCGCTGGGCAATAGGTGATTGGCTCTGGCCAACAATGACAGTGTCAATAGTCGAAACTGGTGGCGTTTCTCGGAATCGCTTCGCGGGGTCGAAGGGCGAGAAGACGAATCCTTCGTCCTGAGTCGGGTCGGGAATTTGTGAAAACTGGGAGAAACCATGGCTCGCGGGAGATTCAGACACGCTATTGAAATTTTGGCTGGGCGCTGGCATGAACTCTGGTTGCTCCTGGCTGTCCTTGACGAGGATTTCAGAATCCTCCGCACGAAGTCTAGGGACAGGTTGGCCAGGATCAGGAAGAGAGAATGGAATAGTGCCAGATCCGGGTTGACTGGCAGTAGCATCGTCGTCATCAGCAAGAGTGCCAGCGAAGGCTTGAGTGAGACCCAAAGACATGTTCGGTGTTTCCATGCCAGGGAACTTGGGTCTTTCGGCGGATTGGGCGCTCTGGGCTGAGGGTCGAACAGGTGTAGAGGGGATCTGCTGTTCGTTGTTGTTGTCGTCGTCGTCTTCATCGTCGCTGACAACGCGAGTCCGGCGCTTTCGTCGTGACCCAGGTGCCTCAAGTTCGACATCAGATGCGGCGGCCTCAGAATCATCTCCAGAAGACTCGTCCCCCTCATCTGCCTCTTGCTCAAAGTAGCCATTCTCGCCAGCAGTGCTGTTATTGTCATCTTCATCTTCATTTTCGTCCTCGCCCGATCCGTCTTCAGATCCTGAGAAGGTGTAGTCATCATCATCTTCCTCATCATCAGGATCAAGACCCTTGGCCTTCCTCCTAGCGGCACGCTCCTCTCGTGCGATATCATCGGCTTCCTTGCGGGCCTTCTCCACCAGGTCCTCCACATTGTCCTCCATGGCAGCTCGCTCCTCGGCAGTTTCAATGACAACACCCTTCGCTCGCAGCTCTTCAATGCGCTCGCGTCGGTCTTTGGCAGCCTGCTGCCGAGCCTTATACAAGAGACTCGCAGAAAGCTCGGAAGAGCTCATCGAGCTCATCTTGCGGTTTGGGGAGGTGAGGTGGGCCAGAGCTTTAAACTTCGTCATGGAAGAGGTTTCTTGCACTTTTCTCGCGGGTAGGTTTTCGAAAGCGGCAATGCGACGGCATTTGGCGGGAGATGTAATAACCTCGAGGTCATCACTGTCAGATCCATCATGTTGGTGCTGCGCAACCTCTTGTCGAGACATGAGGACACGGACAGAGGGCGGCGTAACCTTTCGGGTCTCCTGGTTCATGTTCGCAATTCCCGAAGGTGATTTTGCCGGGGCATCAGTCACCGGAGCATTAGCACTTCCCTTGAGATCTTTCGGCTCGAACTGAGTATCGGCAATGACCTCCTCAAGCGTGGGGAGATCAGTCATTTCCACATCCTCTTGTGGCTTGTCTCCTTCGGTTTGGTCTTGGCCTGTTGCTTCAGCAGCGGCGGGTTTTTCAGCATCGGAGGGACCAAGCACAGGTGAGGTGCGGGGAGTCTCGGCCTTTTGTCCCTCGGCATCAGAGGAGTTTTGCGAACCAGCTGTCGAAGAAGAGTTCACCGCAGCGGGTTCAGCTGGAGGGGCATCTGTTTGCATGAAGTTGAAACGAGCAAAGAGACTTTCTTTGGTGATCTTCTTTTTGGTCTGTGCCTGGTGCGCAAGCTGCATGTTTCGGCTCATTCGCTGAGTCTCTCTGCTCATCTCCTCCAACGCCTTTTTGCTCGCCTTCCGCGGCTGGCGGGCCTTCTGAGACAATTTTTGGGCTGATCCAGGACCACCACCTTCACTCTCTTCTCCAGACAGGATATCAGAGCTGAACTGCTCCATCTTAGCCCGTCTGGCGGCCTTTTCTTCCGCCTCGGCTTTCTCGCGCACTTCACGCTCCGTGCGCTTTTGGGCCACCAAGGCAAGGAACTTGGCATTTTTGTCTGGAGCTGGTCCCTCTTCTTCAAGAATTGCGGGTTCGGCACTTGAGGCTTCAGGCGATGAGACAAACAGAGGCGAGTCGGCGCGGGAGCCGACAGGCGAGCCCGCTGGGTGGCTACCAGGTGTTGTAGGTCGCTTTGATTGAAGGTTATTCTTTCGCTTTGGGCCAGCAGTAGGGAGTTCGTCATCGCTGGACTCGTCTGCAGGTGCAGGGCTCTTCTGGCTTGGTTTTTGTGCCTGTTCTCTCTCGGCTCGGAGAGCATTGGACAAACGGGAGAAAGCAGAATCCTGTGGACTTGTGTCATTTGAGTCGTTTTGCATTCGAGCAGCCATACGGCCTCGGGGTCGAACAATGTCATCGGCATCGTCGGAGTCGTTGTCAGAGGCGTTATTACTAGTAGATTGAGGTGGACGCGTTTTGGAGTTGGAGCTGTGCTTCTTTCCGAAGTCCAGCTTCGGAATTGTAGATTTCTTTTTCGGAGATTGAGAGTCGGAGTCGGAGTCGCTATCGAATTCTGCCATCATTGCCTTGATCTTTTGCCCCGGAGTGAGCATGTTGGGAGAATTGGCATCACTGGTCGGCGACGCGGAGCGCGTCGAGCGCGGCGTCGAGGCAGAGGACATCATGAGCAGATTGTAAGATTGGAAGGCGATTTGAAGCAATCAAATGGCCAAATTGGTCATAGTCGACTCGAAAAACAGTCTTGAAAGGGGTTTGCAGAGTTGACAGTGCGGGTCCCTAGGGCGCATGCCTGGGGGATCGAACGCGATGCGCGTGCTTCGCGTTGCCCAGCCGCGTGCACGTGATGCGGTCTTATCAACGCGCGCCACTACTCAAATCAGACGGATTGAGTACCTGACCCTAAGGACTACGTATAATAGTATAGAATACCCTACCTCCAAAATACGAACTTTTGTGAACAACTAGTTAAATTCATAATTGGTTGCTATGTCCTACATCCGAAAACTGATCCATCGTCAGCATACCAATTTAGCAAAATTCCGCCCAAGTTGCGCTAAAGATGATTGTGACTCTGTAAAAGTAGCCATGTTCACATCTAACAGGATCTCGGTATCGACATCGAAATCAAGTATGCTTTTGACGATATTTCTCAAAGGATTTTTTTCTGCTTTGCGTAGACCTTCACAGCGCGTGATAGTATACATCGCACTTCAAACTCATGTCCTAGACATTCCCTAGGTATATAAAAGTACTAGTAAATACTGTGTGCTGCTCTTAAGAGGGGAAGCATCATAGGCCCATTCCGTTCCAAGTGCCATCCTAAAAGATTATCTGTTCAACACGTGTAGGGCGAACCGCAAGATACACTCAATTATAAATCATGATAATACTAGTTAACATTCGGATATCTCTGACGAACTAACCAACCCTGGGAACCCTATGGCAAACATAAAAAAAAGATAGACATCGAAAGGGTGAAGATGTAAAGTTACAGGCAATTTAGATCTCAATCTCAACGTCAATGTCACTCCAATCCATGCCACGGAGGATATCGTCGGCAGTAGGTGCGTGGGTGATCATGAAGCCAGTCTTCTTTTTAGGCGTGAGCTTGACCTTGGGCACCTCCTCTTCTACCTTCGGGGTACTCTTGGCACGAGCCGCTTCGGTCGCGGCCTTGCGAGCGGCCTTGCGCTCCTCGATCTGGGCCTTGCGAACATTCTCGTGGTTGAGCTTTTGGATGCGAATGTTGTAATCATGTAGACGCTCGGCTGCGGTGAGATTCTCCGTCTTGGGCTGCTTCTTCGCAAAGAGGCCAGCCGTTCCCCATGAAAGCTTAGGATTGTGAATGGTGTCGATCTCCTTTTGGACGCGATCGGCCTCTTCCTTATCACCAACGTCGAGCGCGAGCTTCTTCTTTCTCTCAAGGTCATACTCGAGGAGCTCATTGGCGTGATAATTGAGAGCACCCTGCTGGCGCAGTTTCTTGGCAAGTTCTTCTTCGGTGAAGGTGTGGTTGATAAGGCGGTTGATGTCGGCAACCTTCGAGGCGACCTTCAGCTGAGTGGCCATCTTGCAGTCCTCCACTGCCATGGTCTTCCGATACCGGTTGTACTCGGCCTAAAGAAAGGTAAGATGTTATTTGAGGGAAGTGAGGGATCAGAGGGATCAACGTACTTCAGTGAAGGGAGAGTCGGAGCAGGCAATGAAGGGGAATTCACGAACGGCCTTGCCGTGGGCCAGCTTGGCGTATTTCTTGACAACGAAAGGACGTCCGCTAGCGGACTCCATGCCGTAGGGCTTTCCCTCCGTAATACCAGTGATAAGGCAGAGGCGGTATTCATTCATGCCAGTCTCCTTGTTGATACCGATGTTGACCCGAGCGTAGCAACCGGTGATGCGCTCCTCGAAATGGGGGTAGTAGACGACTTGGGCGAAGTTCGAACGGCCTACACGGGCGCGTTGAATGTCCCGAAGCTCGGCGGGAGGGTCATCCTTGGGGGAGCAGAACCACCCACACGATCATCTAGGTCGGGCTCACTCTCTTGGGTGGTTTGAGAACGAGGGGGAGACGGATCCGCTGGAGGCGGAAGAGCGACGGCGAGTCTTGGGAGTGCTGGTAGGGCGGGCCTGGTCGCGCTTGCCCTTCTGCTCACGCTGACGCTTGTAGGCGTCGATTGCGGCAGAGGTTTCTCCGACCTTGCGACCACCGAGGGTTGTCTTCTGGCGGGAGCTCTTGCGCTGGTTGTCATCAAGGCCAGCGGCACCGGCCTTGCGCTTGGCGGCCTTTGCTTCCTCGCGCTCGCGGTCTTTGAGGAGACGGCGCAGTGCGAGGTCCTGATGGTGGCGATCGACTTGTTGAGCGCGCTCGGAGAGCAGCTCCTCACGTTGGATTTCAGGCATAGCCATGATTTCGTCTTTCTCTTTCGCGGAATAGTAAAGTTTGTCGTAAGGAAAAATGGGCTTGTCTTCAGCGTCAGAGACGTCTGGTTCAGAATCATCATCTGAGTCGGACATGGGTGCGGATTTATGCGATTCGGTCTCGGAGCTAGAGCTGTTAGTGGATGATGCGTGCAGGGCTGGCGGCAGGTCAGGGACAAAGGAGCGCAGTAAATACTTACAGTTCGCCTTCCTCGTCCCCCACGACTTTCCGAGAGCTGCGAGAGGATTTGGCAATGCCTTTGCGAGCCATGGGTTCTGGTGAACGATCGCGATCGTGGTGTGATGAGTGCGAAAAGTTTGAGGGAGCTGGAGATGACTCCTTATGCTGAGGAGTGTGTGATTGCTCTTCCTCAGAGTCGCCCGCCAGAGCGAGCAGCTCCTCATCCAAGGCATCCGCCATATTGACCGCGCGCCTTCCTCTTCTGCCTTTCTAAGACTAGAATAGCAATGGCCGTGATTTTCTGCAGGCAGAAACCCCTCTTGGATCGCCGCCTAGCCTTGATCTAGAAGACAAAAGGCTCCCGACCAGGAGGCGCAAAGATTCAACTTCGAAGTCCTCAAGGCCAATCTCTCAACCAAATACCGATATAATCAACCGAAGTATTTCACCGTAATAATGAGTGTTGTATAGAGACGGTAGGAAGGTACGACGTGGGTAATGGGGGCGTGGAGGGTCTCGGTGGAAAAGGAAAGGGCGTGGTTGTTGGTCCCAAGTTGGCCTTCGGCCGTCGATTCATGACGTTCGGAGTGCCAAGCCTCAAGCGCGCGGCAGCGGCAAGTCCCTTCCTGCCAACCTCCGCGACTCGAACGCCGAGCTACAGCTCCAAATACGAACGATGGAGGCGGTCCCTGCTCTCCGAAGATGCCTGCTGGCACAATGTCGTCGCCCATCATCACGACCGTCTCCGGTCTTCCTTGACTTCCTCGCCCCAACGGCCCTGCGTTCCCACCGATACGCCTCGACGACCGGGACTGCCGGCACCTCCAAGCCTCGATATGTTCTCAGCAAGACTCAGCGCGAATTTTTGGACAGTGCGTTGCGAGTCAACCAAGCCGGTGAACTCGCCGCAACCCTCATCTACACCGCGCAGAACCCACAAGTGGTCCGGTCTCACCCGCACCTCCGGCCATTGATGAAGCACATGTACGACCAGGAAGCAGGCCACCTAAAGACATTCAATCACCTCATCGCGAAGCATGAGATCCGACCAACTGCCATGTACCCGGTCTGGGAGGCTGCTGCGACTTTCCTAGGGTGGTCAACTGCCGCGCTAGGCAGAGAAGCTGCAATGGCATGTACTGAGGCGGTGGAGACGGAGATTGGGTCACATTATAACGACCAAGTGAGGGAAATTCTTTCGTGGGAGGCTGATGCAGAGAGGAGGGGCGAAGAGCTCGATGATGAGTTGAAGGAGATGCTATCCACATTCCGGAGGATTCGGGATGAGGAACTTGAGCACCTAGACCACGCCGTCGCCAACGATTCCAAGGAGGCTAAGCCTTACGATCCACTGGTGGATGTAATTCGCCTTGGTTGCAGGACTGCCATCAAGATCAGCGAAAAGGTGTGATTGGGAGGACGAGTGAGCATGGCCCTTATATATATTGCGACACATACTTGTATAATATTATTGTACACCACACTGCAACAGAGGCTACCTTCCTCTTCAATAATTGATATATCTTGGTTTACAAAACCCCATCTTCGCCCGCTTGTGACTGGAGTAGTAGGGTACCATTATAAAGAAGCAAACCCTACCTCATCTAGTTCTATGACATGTGACGTCCCGCCGTCTATATGCTTGGCCAGTTTCCACCATTGTACCGTCCAGCTAACCTTCAAGTTGCTTTTAAATAAGTGAACACGACAACTACGAAGGACTCAGGTCATTGCTGCTGCTCCAGGAAATCCACAAAGCCCTCGGAAAACCGCACGACTTGCTGGTAGACCTCCTCGAACCCATTGGCACCACCATAGTATGGGTCCTGCACCACCTCGCCGCCGCCGACACGATCATGCAGCTTACCGCCACGACCGAAATCTCCGAACAAGCGAACCTCGGCGACCTTGGCGTCTTCGACCTGCGCACCCAACGCAGCGTCCCGCGCAGCTCGGGTATTCTTGGCCGCCGACTTGGGATCGGCCTTGCGGTTCAACGAGTTGATGACCGACTGGCGCGTGTCCAGCAGATCGCGCAAATTGTACTTGTCCATGGCTAGCAGGTAATCGAACTTGAGGAAGTCGTCCTTGTTGACCTTGCGCGCGGCGTGGTTGTAGCTTGTGATGCCATGGCGGCGGAGGGTGGACATGGTGCGGGAGTCGGGAGGCTCGTCGGTGTGATAGGCACCTGTGCCGGCCGAGTCAATCTCGCCGATGATTGGGTTAGACTCGGCGACATTGCGGAAGACACCTTCGGCCATAGGCGACCGGCCTGTGGTGGGGTGTTAGCAGCCGAACCAGAGTCTCACAACGCCCAGCAGGCGCGTCGTATATTGTGGGCGGAGCAAGGAGGTGGGTGTGGCTTACAGATGTTGCCCAGGCAGACAAATAGCACGCTGACGGGGGGAGACATTGTGGTGGGAGAGTGATTGAAGGACTCGACGGACGATGCTCGAGGGTCGAATTACGTAGGGCCCCATGCGACCATCGGGGAATCGGGCGGGGCCACTTTATCGATAGGCCCTAATTTCCCGTGATCCGTGCCTTGCCCTTAAGCCTTAACACTGTAGATTAAGCCCTTGGATTGCACTTTTATAGTATGCGAGGGGTGCATGGATTCCACGTCATCACATACAGCTTAACTATTACGTCCAGATGAGATACAAGAGATTTGACCGTAAGACATCGGTATACTTTCGCGGGGTAAATCTATTCATAGCCAGGCAACACGGTTCTCTAAAAAAAGACCGGCTGCCCCTAAGGTGCGTAAAGTAATGCTTTCTGCAAGTAAGACTCTGCCAGGAACCGCCACACTTGGCAGACGCAGCCACGGTTCGGCGTGGCGAGTGCAGGCGCCCGTGCCTCGCGTTGGCCCAGTGACCAGCCTGCGCTCCACCGCACCCGCGGCACTTTGCATCACCTTCACCCGTGGATCGCTGATGTTTCAGGCTTCGCTCTGCGTCCCAGGGAATTTACGCTCCCAAACGGTCGCTCTGATCACTTTGCCCTCATTCTCTGACTGCTTCCTTTTCGTCCCAGCACTCGTCGATACGGAAGGCAGTTCGTATCTTCCATACTAACACAGGCATATCCACCAGGCTGTGCGGGTCGCGCATGAACGCTCATTCGTCTGCCTGCCAACTCCACCGTCATCACAGCGATCGTCCAAAGGCCTCGTAAACACCCAGGGGCTCGGAATTTTATCTGGGCAATCCTGGCCTCTTCTACTCCTCCATTCTGCGACACGGACCCTCCCCCTCAGAGCTGTTCGCCCTCCCATTATTTCGCTTGGGACATTCGTTGTTTCTGAAACGACGCCGAGAGTTTGGGTCCGTCGTTCGGGCTAGTGATTCCTCACCACTGACCGTGCCTATTCCACTTGGCTCCTGGCGCAATCTCCAGCCGACGAGCCCCTACTATCAGCCTTAGGGGCGGGATCTTTTCGCTGTACTCGAATCCGAGGCTAGCTGAGCGGCCATGTCCTATAATCGCGTCGGTAGGTTCCCCTGCTTTTCTTGTTTCTGGTTTCTTAATCCCTCTGCCAATACCCCATATTTCCTTGCGCATTACCCCATTTGACATTGCGCCGTGGTGCTGGCCATTGATGGTGCATGATCATTGCGCGGACTTGTCCATTGTCTTCACCAATTCTCTTTTCGACTCGACACAACGAACTCTGGAGCACTCGTTGAACCACAGTAACTAACAAGATGCGCACCCCAGACCCCTTTGGGGATGAGCATCGCTCCCCCGTTTTGCACCCTCAGCAAATGAACACCAGTTACAACCGCACCCCGTCTCCCGGGCGACCTCTCGACGCCTACCAGCTGCAGGACAACCCATATGCCCCGACCGGACATTTGCCCATGCCCTCGAGTGATCGTCTTGCCGACCAACCTACCGTGAGTGGAAATCTCAAATAAAAAAAACAATTGCGAAGCCTTCCAAGCATTGAATTATGACACTAATTATTGTTTCATGCGTTAGTACTCGGTCGAGAATATCCACAACTCTTACGGCCACAACGAAGCCTACGAAGGACACCATCAACCTTACGGTTATGGCGAATATGCGGTTGACCCCGAAGCTCATCACGATGCCTATTATACCCAGCCGTACGAGCCTTCCCACACTCCTCACGACGATTATGACCTTGGCCAATACCCAGAGGGTGGCCACACCCCGTTTGATGACCACCCCCAAGCTCCCATGTTGCATCCTAGCGACAACCCCTTCGGGCCGGACCCCTACAAAGAAGGCTACGAGGATGAGCCGCGCTTAACTCCGAGCCCAGCTCCCATCCGACGCTGGAAGACGGTGAAGGAAGTTCAACTATTCAACGGCAATCTGGTCCTGGATTGTCCCATCGCGCCGAAACTGTTGAGCCAAGTACCCCACGCGCCGCCTCCAGACCGTGATGAGTTCACTCACATGCGCTATTCGGCCGCGACTTGCGATCCTGCAGAGTTCTTCGAGGAGCGCTTTACTCTGCGCCAGAAGCTCTTCGCCAAGCCCCGCCATACCGAGCTTTTCATCGCGGTGACCATGTACAATGAGGATGACTTCCTTTTTGCGCGCACCATGTCTGGTGTGTTCAAAAATATCAATCACATGTGCTCGCGCACCAGCAGCAAGACATGGGGCAAGGATGCTTGGAAGAAGATCGTGGTCTGTGTTATCAGCGACGGTCGTGCCAAGATCAACCCGCGCACACGCGCTGTGTTGGCTGGTCTGGGTGTTTATCAGGACGGAATTGCTAAGCAGCAGGTCAATGGCAAGGACGTGACTGCACACATCTACGAGTACACCACCCAGGTGGGTCTCGAGGTGAAGGGAACTCAGGTCCACCTCAAGCCGCGTGCAGGACCGCCTGTGCAAATGATTTTCTGCTTGAAGGAAAAGAACCAGAAAAAGATCAACTCTCATCGTTGGTTCTTCCAGGCGTTCGGCCGAGTGCTGGACCCGAATATCTGTGTTCTTCTTGATGCGGGTACTAAGCCCGGCAAGGATTCGATTTACCACTTGTGGAAGGCTTTCGACGTTGAGCCGATGTGTGGTGGTGCCTGCGGAGAGATTAAGGTCATGCTTTCGCACGGCAAGAAGCTGCTGAACCCCTTGGTGGCTGGTCAGAACTTCGAGTACAAGCTCAGTAACATTCTCGACAAGCCTTTAGAGTCTGCATTTGGTTTCATTACTGTGTTGCCTGGTGCCTTCTCAGCCTACCGTTACGTGGCTTTGCAGAACGACAAGAATGGCCAAGGCCCCCTGGAGCGATACTTCCTAGGTGAGAAGATGCACGGTGCCAACGCGGGTATTTTCACTGCCAATATGTACCTGGCTGAGGATCGTATTCTATGTTTCGAGATTGTGTCCAAGCGGAAATGCCGTTGGTTGTTGCAGTATGTCAAGTCATCTACTGGTGAAACCGATGTGCCCGACCGCATGGCCGAATTTATCTTGCAGCGACGTCGTTGGTTGAACGGTAGTTTTTTCGCTGCTGTCTATGCCATCACCCACTTCTACCAGATATTCCGCAGCGATCACAGTTTCCTGCGCAAGTTCGCACTAATGATTGAGTTCATCTATCAAACCGTCGCCATGATCTTTGCGTGGTTCGGTATCGGCAATTTCTTCCTGGTCTTCCATATCCTTACGACATACCTTGGTAGTGACGAACTGCTAGGTACAGCCGGAAAGGTCTTGGGTATAGTTTTCGAATGGCTTTATCTCGCAACTCTGGTCACCTGTTTCGTGCTCGCGCTTGGTAACCGACCTGGTGGGTCCAACAAGTTCTATATGACGATGGTCTACTTCTGGATCTTCATCATGATATACTTGTCTTTCGCAGCGGTCTTTGTCACTGTGAAGTCCATCCAGAGTGAAGTTCAACAAAACAACTTCACAGTCAGCGAACTTTTCACCAACAAGACTTTCTTCTCGATCATCGTGTCACTTGGATCAACCTATGTCATGTGGTTCATCGCGTCCTTCATCTTCATGGACCCTTGGCACATGTTCACTTCGGTATGTTGTCTAAATAGACCCAGCTGCTATGATGTTGCTAACAACTTGTCTAGTTCATCCAATACATTCTGCTAACTCCGACCTACATCAACGTTCTCAACATCTACGCCTTCTGTAACACCCACGATATCACATGGGGTACCAAGGGTGACGACAAGGCCGAGAAGCTGCCCTCTGCGAATCTGAAGCCCGGCGGCAAGGTCGACGTGAACATCCCGCAGGACGATGGAGATCTCAACGCGCAGTACGAGGCCGAATTATTGAAGTTCTCTATGAAACCACCCAAGGAGGTGGAGGTCATCTCGGAGGCAGATAAGCAAGCCGACTATTACAAGGGATTCCGCAGTGCTGTCGTGCTGGCCTGGGTCTTCTGTAACTTTGCCCTCGGCGCTGTTGTTCTAAGCGCAGCTGGTCTAGAAGCCTTCGACGACACGAGCAGCACCAACGACACCAACCAAGATACGACGCAATCCGAGCGTTCATTGATCTACATGGAGGTTGTCTTGTGGTCTGTGGCCGCGCTATCGATGTTCAAGTTCGTCGGTGCCATGTGGTACCTGGTGGTTCGGATGGTGAGTACCCTTGAATCCCATTCTTCAAATGATCACTCGCTAACACTCTCAAACAGTTCCGAGGCGTTTAAGGTTCGATATCCGAGCATGATTCTTATGTACGCTCAGCCTTACTTCGATCTTGTGTTTTCAATATATCCCCCTCGTTGCGTTGATACCATGGCGGGTCCGGTCTGGTATGGTATGTAAAAGGTACCTCGGAAGCTGGGCAAAATCATGTAATATGTGTGATGAACTCGCCTTACGATCGTGGCATATTGTATTTGCCTGCTGGCGATGTGATGTATGGTGTGTTGGGTTTATCTGTTCAACGGCGTTATTTCTATGTTTCTTTTTTCTGCTCGCCGTCAAAGCCATGGATGCATCATGCGTTGGTTACGGGGTCGCAATACGGGTAATATGTGTTTTTGTACTTGTAAATATGAGTATCGATTATGTGTCCTCTGACGGGAGTCAGATATGGTATAGATGAATGGACTCGTCAATGATTCACTGCAAAGATATGATTCTACACTTGATTCGGATTTACGTAGGGTAAAAATGGGAAACCAGTAGCTATTATGTAGCGCAAAGTGCGGGCTTTCCAAGGTTTCTCCAACTGAGACATCACTAGCAACCTCACGTCTCGCACTACATGATAACAATTCTGAAGATGACACTAGAGTATCAATATAACGACCAGTTCAATTGACACTTGAAACCTCGCGTACGCCGACCACAATTGCCTTCTCTCCTCCGAGTTCAGCCTCGCAATTTTTTGAATCTAAGAAGGGCAAGTTGGGGGCGAATACCAGCACTCGCCCCAAAAGCATCTCAGCCCGAAGCAATCAAACATGTAGTCTGCAAGTTAACGGCCCTTCTGCATACAAGCTTTGTATGGACACGTGTATTACACAATTGATCACCAAGACAAATACTAGCCTAGAAATCGTGGACATTGTTAAATTAATGCAATTGCAACTATTATTTTTCAGAGAGCCACGACGACAGATACCTGAGAATCCAATGTCTTGAGAATTGTTTTGTTGATGTACAATGGATCTATTCTCCATGCTTATCAGCAACTATCCTCTTCAGCCGTATACATATCGGCACTTCATTTTTCATCTGCCACATCTCCAGCGCTGTTCGATTACACCAATTAGCATCAACGCAACATGCGTTCCTCACGGGGCGTCTGCAACTATATTAATCGCCTCATTCCGCCGACCAATTGTCTTCCCAATGGTTGAAATTGTTAGGGCTCGGCCGCCGTGCCGGCCGATTAAGACTTCTCTACAAGTACCCCAACTGGCCAGCAACCCTGGAAGGAAATCCAATAGAAGATCCTGTCTTTACCGTGCATCGCTCTCATTTTCTTCTTTGGGGAGTGCTTCCAAGGATGAGATATATAGGAGGACTCATCGCAGCCGGCACGCCAACCGCCCAGGCGCATTCGGCTGTGTCGTCTTCGGCTGCAGCAAGCACGGTGGCAGCCAGCGGCTCCACGCCATCGCTTTTCCCGTTTGACACGGTACAATTGATCCAGATCGCACTCTTCGATGCTTCGGCAGCTCTGAAGGACACCACTCTTGCTCGAATGTTCGCTTTTGAGAGCAATGCCACAACATCCCACTCCACAGGGGCGCACACCATAGCCGCAAGCTGATGCTCGGAGATTCCTCCCCAAAGATTCCGCCTGGGAAGTCTTCAACGAATTGCTCGGGGAAAGCATCATCAAGACAATGCCCTTGGCCGCATACGGCTACCCAGAATGACCGGAGTACGATGCCACGAATTGTTCAAACACCACCGCAGACTGGCTGAACTCTGATTTGCACATGGAAGACCCTACTTTCATTATGTTGCCGCTATAAGAGGGTCGCTCATGTCTCCCTTCGCCATACAACTATACCGCCGGCTGCACACAGGGAGCCTACCCGGTATACGCTGTAAACATTACGACTGTGGCGCAGATACAACTGGCGGTCAAAGGACTCAATTGGAGTAGGCTGGCCGAGGCTCGGAGTGGCCTCAATTCCAGACCTGAAATTCATTTTCTTAGCCGGACAAAGTCCAGCGGAAACAGAATAATGAGGCGATACTGGCACTTTGCCGAGGATGGCTCTGATTTCTGCCATCCCCGTCCACGTCGATGTTGGCAGCCTCAGGACTTCCCGGCACAACACAACAGCCACACTCTCCCGTCTTCCCTCACCTCACCAACACCATGGCGCGTCTTAAATCCACCCTCATCTTGTTTCTCCTGTGCCTCCTTGTAGGTGCCGAGACTACGACCACTACAACGGCGCTGGTGTCTTTTCAATCGGTACCATTCCACCCCCTCCCCACCTGACGCGAGTGTTTGTCTCTTAACATATCGAACAGCCAGTCGTTGGAATCTCCCCATACTTTTACCACGGCCAACAGGAGCTGATCAAATGGGGGCTTTGCTACGCATTGCTTGATCCCATGTGAGTCGACCTTCCATACCTGCGAACATATATATACTGACCCGATTCTTAGCCTCAAGAACCTTGGTTCAATCGACATTCCCTGCCCCGAGAACAGTGAACCCAACACCTGCACGATCTACGAGTAAGTGAACCTTTTTGAATCCGAGTATTGCGAACAGATGTTAATTATCAACAGGGACTTGGCCTGCACCCGCGAGCTCCTCACCATCGACCGATCGCACTCACACTTGCAAGGTATGTGGGACTCAACCTCTCGAACGCCCGTCGGACTCCTCGCCGGAAGCGTGAAGTGCGATCAACGCATTTTCAATCGGGATACACATATCTGGACGAGCAAGTACGGTTGGACCAGACGCAGCTATCGCTGCGCTGGCGATTCTTGCCGTGACGATGGAGACTGCGAGACCTCACTCCGGAACCCGAGCTGCTATTGCTCGCACATGGGAATTTGCAAGATTCGCGGATTGGAGAGTACCTCGAAGAGCTCTATCTCCACTATCTCCACTATCTCCACTACTTCCGCTACGTCGTGATGGAGAATTGGTTGCTGAGGAGATCTATGAGGTGGTCGAGCAACGGGTGAACTACCCGATGGGTCAGCTGCCACCAGATCGATTCATACTTTAGGTGTCATCCCTTTGTAAGGAGTATCAAACTTCAACCGAAGCTCAAACAGATCAGAGACTTGATTTAATATGTCTGAAACAGGAATACTACTTTATCGATTTTTTATCTTGTTAGCTGCTGCCCAAAAAAGTAGCGATCGACACCAAGCTGCTCGGCTTGCCGAAGAATACCCGGATGTGCCCAATCCTATTTCCAGCCACATAAAGCAAAGTAAGTATCCATACCTAGACTAGCATTATTCTTGCCGTCCATATAAAAGCACTGTAATCTTGGCTAGAGGCCGCTCCCTAACTCTGGTGGCAAGTCATCTGCCTGGGTGGATTCGTGGATCTGTGCCATACACGCCCACGGCTATGACTTTGGTCTATGCGAGCTGTCAGATATGAGACTGTCAAAGCCGATTACGGTGTCCGTGGCATCTGTGATATTAACACATTGCGCTCACGATATCGGAAGCGCCTTGCCAAAGATGCTGAGTTTGCCAGCTTCGCTGTACTCTATATTACCATAATGATTAGCTCAATCTACTGGGAATGACCATGTTTCCTGCTCGGTCATCTATCTGGTCACCTATCCAGTCATTTACCTAGTCACCTAAGTGATAAACTATCTGGTCGAAGGATTAGCTCCTCCGGAGACTGATGCGCTACGTCGAAATTGCATCTGGTGCTATCCTACGCGAACCTCAGGCCATATTGGACCAACGCTGACGCCGCGAATGCAATGCTCCTAGCTATAGGCATATCAGGAATATCAGAATTGAGGGAGTTCAACTCCAACAATTATGAATAGTCTTGAAATACCCATTGACAACGGACCGGGCGGCTCTGATCGGCATGTTGATGGATGTAGATCTCGGCAGTCCCACACGAGGACTCTCGGGTTTTCCGAGCAGCGCGTTCTGCAGGCCCCCTTCTGCTCCGGCCGTTCCTGAACCACGTCAGAAACCCCCAATCCGCGTAATGGACCCCTCGTTAAAGCATAAGGCTGGGCTTCTCGTGGGGCCTCCCTCAGGGTCGTCCCTGGTTTCTACCCGTTTCATGCCTCGGTCCAAACCATTCGGGCAGCGCTGACGCACGACAGGTCCTAAGTACACCTTAAGGGTGTCGGGCTTGTTGTGCAAGATTGCCATGGTGATCCCATGAGAAGAGCTTTAGTCGTATAAGGCACTATGTCCTGATCCAGAATGCGGTTGATTCTCTTCTGTTCTGTCGCTGTCGCTGTCACTCTTTCATATATTTTCTCTTAGCAATCTCTAATTCCTATTCGCTGGAAGATGAAAATCCACTCATTTGCTCTCATCGGCGCCCTTTTTGGCTCTGCCTCTGCCTCTAGCAATACAAATCAGGGACTTCTCTCAAACGGCCAGGGTAAGCCGGTGCAAATATTGCAAATACTTTGGTTTTGTTGCTGACTACAGCCTCAACAGTCTCACTGGGCGATTGGCAAGCCGCATACGAAAACGCCTCCCATTTCGTCTCGAAGCCGAACACCACTGAAAAGATCAACTTGATCACTGGAAGCAGCGTCAACACCACCGATGGTTAGACCTTCACGGCACTCGAGTTTCTCGATGGCTCGATGGGTCTCCAGGATTACTACTACGTCTCGGCGTTCAGCCAGGCTTCGGGACTGGCCATGACCTGGGATAAGGATGCGATATACGCCCAGGCAAAGGCCGTAGCCACTGAGTTCTACCTCAAGGGCATTCAAGTTGTCGACGGACCTACTTCTCAGCCCCTGGGTCGCACGCCCTGGGGTGGGCGATCGGTTGAGACGTTTGGATCGGATCTGTACCTGAACGGCATTGCTACCGGATTGAGTGCTAAGGCATACAAGGATACGGGTGTTATTGGAGGAGCCAAGGTATGTCCTGCTGCACCTCTCACATATCTCACGGCGTTTTGATTGACCTTTTGATAGCATTTTATTTTGAACGAGTAGGAGACCAACCGTACTGGAAGCATGGGAGGAGACGTTGGTGCTGGCGGCGGTGCTGGAGGACCGCCCAGTATGGACTCTTCTTCTTCTTCCGCCTCACCTTCCTCAAGCTCTACTGCGGCTCAGCCTTCGTCCTCCTCTGCCGGTGGAATGGACGGCGGAGCTTCTATGTCGTCGCCTTCCTCGTCTTCATCCTCTGGTGCTCCTTACTCCTCCAACGCCGACACAAAGACCCTTCATGAGATGTACCTCTGGTCTTTCTACGATGGAGTGCATTCTGGCCTCGGTGGCGTGATGTGTCTTTAGAGCGCCGGCGTCAGGCGACGCATAATATTCACAAGCTCTTTCGTTGACATAATCAAACCATAAATTGCTTCCAGTGACACCCTTGACGATATTTGCATTGTAAAACAGTGAATGAGTGAGGTTGTCCCTCAGGGAGGGCATGTCTTCATGTAAAACAACTTTCCAACTCTTCCGGTGCCGATAATGATGATGTGTTCAACTTCGGTGGCGAAATGGTTGCTTGCGTGGCTGTGGATGGCTGTCTGAGAGGTTGTCATAGGGACAGAAGCTGTGGACCAGCTTGACATCCAGGGTCGGTTCACTCCCGGCGTCGTTGAAGACCCTTGGCGAACACATTGTGGACCAGAGAATCGGTATTGGTATAATCAAGCAGCGAGGAGGAAAATATGCCGTGTCTGTCCCGAGTTGGAATCCGACCGGCAAGTTAGATACACGAAGGAGAAACAGTTGTATAACCAAGAAAGAAAAGATTGGTACGTGACGGAGCATTCATCGCGACGGAGTACATCAAGTTATTGTGCGGAGCATTCCGCTCACTGGAGGTCTTCCTCGTGGCAAGTCCAGCAAGTGACTAAGTGACTGAAAGAAATTTTCTTTCCAACTTTCACCGAGGTTAATGGGGTCGAATAGATTTTGTATTGTAGCGGTAGGGTTTGCTGCGTATGTCGCCTTGTATTGATTCTGAGCAGGGCCATATTCTATTTCAAAGAGCCTGCACCGATGCCTGAGTTCTCGGCGGCTCGAGCGATTTGGTTCTTAGACGCGGTATTCTGTTCTGGCTGCAGCTGAATAGCTTGCTGGAGAGGATATGTACACTCCAATGGTAGGTTGATGTTGCGAGGACTTCGGACCTCATCAGTTAATTCGATGGGTGTCTCCGTAGCTGCTGTTGAGGGCCAGGGTGATCGTAGCAAAGACAAATGATGAAATTCTTTGTAACCGTTGGGGGACGTGGACAAGTGATGCGAGGATCGGTTGTAGATAAATGGATGGTCATGTCGGAAGACCGTGCTGAGAATATAGGCAGGCGGCGCATTGAAGAGGACGGGAGTATGGAAGATTGAAAGACTTGAAGAAGAGCTGGGTCCGAGTCAGTAATAATCCGACAGAGGGGGGCCAAGTCAACAATACCTTTTGTGTGCCCATGGCTGACGAGATGTAGTCTGGTAGTGGCAATGGATAGTGGTGGTGGTGGTGTTTTTTTTTTTTTGTTGTTTTCTCCCCTTTTCTTCGTCTTCCTCTATTTCCCTTTTCCCTTTTCCTTTTCCTTTTCCTTTTCTTTTCCTTTTCTTTTATTTTTTCTTTTTCTTTTTCTTTTTTTCTTTTTCCTTTTTTTTCTTTTGTTTTTAATTTTGACAGATGGTAAGATGAGCAGCGAAGGCTTCGGACTGCAGGCAAAAATGCCATATTGGAGTATGAGTAAAGCAGCAAGAAGAGAATTTTGATAGTGGATGTTTGGTAATGAGGTTCTTTTGTTGGGTTTGGTGGATGTTTGGCAATGGATGGTCGGTGGTGAACGTTTGATGGTGGATGTATGGTGGTGGACGCCCGAGGGTGGATAGAGCGCAAGAAAGGTAATAGATAACGCCTTGTTCGATCATGAAGGCAAGCCTGTTAAGAATTGGGCAGAGGCTCTATTAAGAATGGAGACAGGCTGTATGCGCGAGACGTTTTTCAACGGAGAGCGCGCGATGGCTTGAATGGTGGTAAATAATGCTCTTGATCACTAATGAATCGAGACACGATGGCCTGGCCGAAGGTAGACAAGGGCCTGATGGAGAGGTCTTCGGTGGTAGAAGACAGCGCGGCAGTTTGGTCGGAGGTAGATGTGGAATTGATCGATGAGGAGGTAGCATTGGTGAATATAGCAATTTTGATGAAGGACGAGAGCGCGAGGGCTTGGCGATGAAAGTTTGCGTGGTTGAACGGCGTCGCAGTAAGCCCAGGTATACGTCCTGTCCACAGCCCGACTTGTGGATTTCGAAGCAGAAATAGCCCCTTGCAAAAAGCCCCGGCAAACTTCCATTCCAAATTTGGAACCCCAAGTTGGGTCTTCGGTATCCGAGAGGCGAGGTGTGCGGACAGTTGTCGACAAAGATTGTAGGGAAAAAGAATGTTTAACGGTGGGCGATGAGTTGGCGGTAGTCAGAATTTGGCGACAAGTGAGTTTGACGGTGGTGGATATTGAAAACAGACAAAGGTGTGATGATGGAAAAGGCTTCGCGGTGGACAGAGCCTGATAGTCATGCTCAATTATTGGGAGAGCTCAATGATGGATGGAACTCAAAGGTGTGATTTGTGAAATGAACAAGTCATCCGCACGGACAATGATGGTGGAGGTACGTATGAACGAGACCATATCAATGCATGGCCTGTATCTCCGCGTTCCGTCCACAACCTCACTGGCGGTTTTCGAAGCAGAAGTAGCCCCTTGCAAAAAAGCCCCGGCAAACTTCCATTCCAAATTTGGAACCCCGAGTCGAGTCTTCGATACCTGTGGAGGCGAGTTGTGTGGACTGTTATAGACAGAGTGTGTATGAAAGAAGAATGTTTAATGGTAGGCGATGAGTTGGCAGTGGACAGAATTCGACGATGACGGAGTCTGTTCGACAAATTTCGGTAATTGACCGTGTCCGATAGTTGAAGTTGGTGGTAGACGGAGCTCGACGATGATTAAGCTTGATATCAGAGCCTAATGGACAGGTTTTGGTAGATACTGTCCGATGGTTGATGGGTGGTAATTTCCGATGATGAACAGGTCTTCCGTATGAACGATGACGGTGGAAAATATGTAGAAGCGACACCATAATTTTGGCTTGGGTCTCATGTCCCGTCCACAATTTTGGCCTCACTGGCGATTCTCGAAGCAGAAGTAGCCCCTTGCAAAAAGCCCCGGCAAACTTCCATTCCAAATTTGGAACCCCAAGTTGGGTCTTCGATATCTGTAGAGGCGTTGTGTGGATTGTTATGGACAGAATGTGAAAGAAGAATGTTCAGTGGTGGGTGGCGGCGCCGATGAGTTGGTGAACAGAGCTCCACTATGATAGTGCTCGATAGCAGACAAAGTCTGATGGACAGGTTTCAGTAATTGACTGAGTTCGATAATTGATGAAGTGGTAATGTTTGACGATGAAAGAGTCATCCGTATGGACGGTGATGGTGGGAATTAGGTATGAGCAACCCCATAATTTTGGCTTGGGTTTTCATACTCCATGAACGACTTGGACCTCACGGGCGAATTGAAGCAGAAGTAGCCCCTTGCAAAGAGCCCCGGCAGACTTCCATTCCAGATTTGGAACCCCAAGTCGGGTCTTCGACATCCGGGAGGCGAAGTGTATGGACGGTGGTGGGTGAAGATTGTACAGATGACGAACATCCGATGCAGACAGCGAGTCGACGGCTGCTTGAATTTGACCATGGACGAAGTTTAATGATGTTGAGCCTGGAGCTTAAGAACAGACATAGTCTGAAAATGAAAATTACTCCATAATGGGCAGGGTCCGAAAATTGATCATGTCCGACGGTTGATGTCTGGTTATTGATTCTTTCGTGGTGGTTGACGGAGCTCAAAGATAGAGCTCAGCAGTGTGTGGAATAGTCTTTGGCCATAAGCCAGTCGATCATATGAACGAAGATGGGTGAAGGTATGTATGAGCGAGACCATGTTCATGGCGTGAATTCTCATGATATGACCACACTCTATCTCACTGGCAGATCTCGAAGCAGAAGTAGCCCCTTGCAAAAAGCCCCGGCAGACTTCCATTCCAAATTTGGAACCCCAAGTGGGTCTTCGATATCCGGCAGACAAAGTGTATGGACAATGAAAGTTCGTGATGAACGGTGATCGGTGGTGGACAGAATTTGATCAGGGATGAAGGGGTGGTGGACTCAGAGCTTGAAAATAGACATAGTCCGATGGTGAGAAACGCTCTGAAAATTGACCATATCCGGGTGGTTGATGTCAAACTGGTGTTCTTTTGTCGTAATTGAAAGAGCTCAATGATGAAGTCTGTATGAACGACGATGATCGAAGGTGTCGAAGGTATGTATAATTGAAATCGTGTTCATGACGTGGATTCTCAGGTCCTGTCCACATCCTCGAAATTGTGCCAGATCTCAAAGCAGAAGTAGCCCCTTGCAAAAAGCCCCGGCAGACTTCTATTCCAAATTTGGAACCCCAAGTCAGGTCTTCGATATCCGGCAGACGAAGGATATGGACGGTGGTAGATGGACGGAGAGCGCACGGAAGTGATTTCCGAGATGGACGGACTCGGCTGTGGATCGAGTCCGATACCTGAGGAGGTCCAATGAAGAGTGGAGTAATCTTGGCGACGACCACATTGTCGGTATCGGCTGTGGGCAAATCGTCCGTAGAGATGATGATGCTGGTGGAAATAGCTTGTATGAATTAAGCCATTTTCATGGCACAATCCCTATGTCATGGGTTCGTGTCTGCTCACGGTTCTGTAAGCGGAAGAGAGACGAAGGATGTAGGTGGCAATGAGGGACAGTGCATCAACGGATTGGTGTCCTGAATCCTCGCTTATTGTTCATGTCACCCCTGTAGATCTCGAAGCAGAAGTAGCCCCTTGCAAAAAGCCCCGGCAAACTTCCATTCCAAATGTGGAACCCCAGGTGGGTCTTCGATACCTGGCAGACGAATTGAATGAACAGCGGTGGACGCAGAGTATGTGGACGAGGTAAAATCCGAAGATGGACGGACTCAATGGTGGATAGAGTCAGATAGTTGCTGGAGCTCAACGAACACCCGAGTAATCTTCATCGATGGAGAAATTGTCTGTATCTTGTGGAAGACAAAAGGTTCTGTCGTACAAGCGAAAACGGTGGAAAGTGGTATGAATTAATGGAGCCCCATTCATGGCATGAATCTCGTATTCAGTTCGTCCTGGTTGGCGAATATCGGAATGGACATACGAGGCATACGGTCGGCGATAAATGAAGAGCCTGAAGGCGAAGTGGTCTCAATTCCATGAGACTTCGCGACATTTTTAGGTCGTCACTGGTAGTAACCTCGAAGCAGAAGTAGCCCCTTGCAAAAAGCCCCGGCAGACTCCCATTCTTGTAGAACCCCAAGGAGGGTCTTCGAGATCGCATCAATGAAGCCATGTGCGACAGTGGATGAGGGTCCGCTCAACACAAGATGGAGTGGTTTCCATTGCATGAGTGCTCGCATCGTTTTCACGTCGTCACCGGTAAATCTCGAAGCAGAAGTAGCCCCTTGCAAAAAAGCCCCGGCAGACTTCTATTCTTGTAGAACCCCAAGGCGGGTCTTCGAGATTGCATCAATGAAGACGTACTAAATGGTGGATGAGTTCCCATGTGTTGAACGGGGACGTGTACGACAAACGAAGCCATGCTCCCTGGGCGAGACAATATCGGAGAGGCAGATGTTGTGGACCATGTGGGCGAGTGCCACAGAAACGCGGAAGCACAGTCAAAAGCCTTGATGAGCTCTGGAAGTTGCTGCACGCAGAGAATGTTTGTCCTGGCAAACTGTGGTAGTACCACAGGCAGAGCATACTCAAGGCTCAAGTGAGTGAGCTCCGTTGAAGGCTCAACGGGCGAAGCCCCTGTGAGAAAGGCTCAGTGAGCGAGGCCAGTGAGCAAAGGCTCAGTAAAGTAAAGCTCCCTAGAAGAAGCCTCGAGTGATGCGGATCTCGATGGAGGAAGCTTCAGTGGATGAAGGCTCATGGGGGGAAGGCTCAGTGAAGCGAGCCTCGATGGAGGAAGGCCCAAGTGAGCGAGGCCACAGGGAGGGAAGGCACAGCGAGTGAAGCCTCAGTGGCCGCATGCATGGCCGATGAGCAAGCAAATGCATGGTGGGCAAAGCCTTGATGGATGAACAGGATTACCTGTGGTGGGTTGATGGATGAGAGTGGGAGAAGAGTGATGGATGAGAGTGGGAGAAGAGTGGAAGATGGGAGTGGGAGAGGAGAGAAGGAGATGACGGGTGGAGGGGTACGGTTGCCTTGGGAGTTCCTTCCCTTTTAAACGCCCATTGTGCGAGCACGTGCCCAAGCGAGACCTGCGAAGCGAGTCACGCCACTACTTTTACGGAACTTTCCTTTAAAATAATTCTACGGAGTTCTATGGTTGACAGTTGCTAGGTGGGAGGGGGGAGGGTGTGTGGTAACCGAGGGGAGGAGGATTGGGTCTTCGATAATCGCGAGCGCTGTCCGTAGGTAGACTGATGATCTTGAAGTGGGTCATTACTTGGAAGCTGGAGACACTCTTGAACTTCTGCTTGGAATTTTTGCCACTTTTTCTTTCCCTCGTACGCGGTAGTGGCATGTGAGTGCGTCGCAGGCTGTGTGTTTGGTGCGCGGCGTCCGGTACGCTTCCATACTGGAGCACAATACGCTCTCCGTCTCCGACTCCTCAGAGTAGAATAAGTCCAGTGAGGATGGTGAGGATCCCCAGTCCACAACAAGCTGTATTACATTGCCTTTTTCCATTCTTCAAAAGCGATTGATCTCCGTAATCCAGGAATGCTTCAGCGTGGCCTCACAGCAAACTTGCTGGACTCAAGTTACTTTGACCATCTTCCAACAGTTTAAATCAGTCTCTTTAGTGGCATTTCGCTATACGTTCAAGTCTATTCACTACAGTATCAGGATTCTCTCACTCGAAGTATTTTGGTGGGGCATTTTATAGATCGTGAAGGTGGGTCTCTTCCTGAGGCACGTCCTATCACATCCATGGATGTGGTGAGCCCGGCGATCTTCTTCAGCACTCAGCCACATCGTAGTATCATGCTGACATGCTCTACGAATGTCATTCAGCAGGCCTCTGGTGGGCGAGCTCTATATGCACACCATGTATGCGTTTCAAAGCTTGGAAATGAACATTCATACATTGGCCGAAGATCCCCATCAGCCTTGAGACAGGTGGACCTCATGCCTACGGATAGTGTCGGCCAATCGACAAGTGGAAAGCGCCGTTACAGCTCCAGTGGCTCATCAACTTCACATCCTCAATTTCATATGTAGATAAGGGGCAGCGGACATCCCGGCCAACATTCAATGGATCAACCATGCACAGAAAGAAATCATCCGAGCTTGGTTTCCCTGGTTTTGTATTCCCAGACACCAGCGGTAAACAGCATGCACTCGCCTCCGCAATCAATGGCCTGGACTACGGCTCTTCCAGTATTTGGAGCACATCTACTATCGAGGGGTATCTGAAGCAGCATAATATGACCGAGGCCCGACTGAACGATATGGCCATTCGTAACCTCATCGGATACTACTATGTCAACCTGGACAATGGCACACAACCTTTGACAGCCGAACAGGACGCATATGTTGATGTCCGTGGTAACTACGCTAAGCTGATTCGCTCTCACGGATCCAAGTCGATGGCCCTTCTTAAAAACGAGAACAACGCTCTTCCCCTCAACAAGCCCCATAAAATGGCAATTTTCGGCTCTCATGCCCGCGCCGCTATTGCTGGACCGAATATGGAATTCAGCGTTGAGGGCTCTAGTCCTGTTTACGATGGCCACCTGGCCACTGACTCTGGCTCTGGACAAGGATCTCTGCCTTACCTCATTACTCCCGAGACTGCGTTTACCATCAAGGCCGCTCAGGATGGTACCATGCTCCACTGGGTTGCGAACGGCTTTGCTCGCAACCTGAATCTTCGGCTTGTTGTCAATAATACTGGTCATGCCTTTGCGGTTAAGGCTTCCGGGAAGGGTGGTCTTACTATCTGGACGCATTTTCTCAAGGACAAGGAGTACTACCCGTCCTTCAAGGCTGCCAACGGCTATACGGGACCGGCAATCAATTTTGGTTCTGTTGTTCAGGTTTTCGAAGCTTATGAGTTTGCTAAAAGTGTCGGCCACTTTGTTGTTGGTGGTGAAGCTGTCCCAGTTGGTCTTGGGGGCGGTTAAACTGCCGGTGGTGGCCACTCTCCCAATTGTCAAGCATGTACGGACTGGCATCTCACCAGGTCCTGGCTATGCAAGGAGAGTCATTTTTCTGCGTCACCACATCATGACTCGCATACTAATTAGTTTAGTCATACTTGTTGATGGCAGCTTCATCGCCGCTAGCTCAACCGAGAACTCAATGTTTTCTGGATGCTTCGCGGTGGCGGCGGCAGTACAATTGGCGTCGTCACGTCTCTGACCGTCAATGCCCTGGCCTCAATTGGAAAAACTACGACTGTGACGTTCAACTTCACAGTGCATGGCACTCCGGGCCCAGATTCCTTTTGGTCTGCTGTCAAGGCGTACTTGGACCACTTCGAAACCTTTGTGGACGCGGGCACCTATGGCTACTACTACATTGGAGCCTCCTCAGCCGAAATCGGAACGACATATAAAGGCGACACGAACTACTATTTCCGCATGGAGTCGTTCGTGTCGCCCAACATGGTCCTTCTTACTCCGTGGTTCAATACCCTGGACAAATTGCCTACACTCCTTGGTACAACCACGCGAATAACTTGTGCGTTCTTATTGTGCTCCATTTTACACCCGCAGCTATGCTAACTGTCATATTTCCAGCCATTATGCGTGGGTCGAAGCCTTCCCCCGGGAATACGTCGGAACCGACGTCGGGAAAACTGCATCCCGTCTGCTTCCCCGTAACGTCTTCCAAAGCGACGATCTTCGCGATCAGACCTGGGCTGCATATAAAGATGCAGTTGAGCAGGTATGTCATATTTGGACCCAAATATCTCTTTTAAAATAGTTTCTCAAGCAATATAGTGCTCTTCCTCGCCGGCTTCCACATCAGCGGAACTGGCATCTCCGTCAAACCACCAACAGATACCTCCGTCCACCCAGCATGCCATGACGCATATCATTGTGGGCTCCGAATGGTACTTCACCTCGACTTGGGACGTGGTAAAGAGCCAGACCTTCTTCGTGACCGAGTGGATGGATGTGCTGCGCAAGATTGCACCAGACTCGGGCGCTACATGAGCGAGCTGATCTCATTGAGCCGAATCTGCAGGATGCATTCTACGGCGTCAATTATCTGCGTCTCTATGTCCTTTGCAGAAGTATGACCTTATTGGTTTGTTCTTTGCGCTGACTGCTGTTGGGGCTGAGGATTGGGAGGTTCAGACTGTTGATCCGATTCCGAATTCGTGAAATAATAATGGGCGGCTTTGGCTTTGTCTGAAGTCTTCTAAATGAGATACGGTATGATGCACCTCCGGAGACCGGTCGATTGAGGTGCAAAAAGATATTTTCATTGCATTGCATGATGCAACTAGAAGTCCTCATATTTAAAAACAGGGCCAGATAGGCGACACTACAACGAATGTCAAGCTGATTTGTGGAGGATGGTAGCCAGAATGAGATCAGTAATTACTGCAAAATAATCAAATATGGGTAGATTAAGTTTCTATATTGAGTTCAGGTAGATTGTAACTTCCTGGAACTACTAAAAGGCCAGTCCACATCAACCCGTCTGGTTCTTAGAGTGCACACACAACGCAATGCCACCCAAAACCAGGATCAGGCCCAGCCACGTCTCCTTCGCAATAACCTTGCGATCAACATACCACTCCCCGAGTACCGTAAACAAGAAGGCACTCGAATTAGCCAGCGGAACCGTCAAAGACAACTCTACAAGCGCACGTCAGCATCAATCCCAACAAGACCAGGGAATATTCAAACCAAAGAACATACCGTGCTTGCCAACTAACAAGAAAAACCAAATACTCCCAGTCAAATTAATAACCAGGGGAATCGAGTACGCCGGCGTCCGCAACAAATTAACCACCGTCCAAAACACAGACACAATCTTCGTCCGGAGCCATGACCGCCTATTTGACTGCATCCAAGCCGGTGCAGGCGCATCATCCACATCAACCTCCTGCGCGACGCCGGCATCCGCACTCGCCCGACGTTCCTCCTCGCGCTGGCGACTCGCACTGCGCCTCCTCACGCCCTCATCTTGTATCTCGTCGTCGCGCTCGAGCAATTCTTGCTCCACTCCGGCGTCGGGCGAGGGTGATTGGTTCGATGAGTTTGTATGTGAGCGTCCTCGTGATGTGGTGTTGGCGGTTTGCTTCTCTTGTCGCGCGTTGAAGTCTGCTGCTGCGCGTCGTATAAAGGGGGTTGTGAAGCCCCAGGCTACTCCGACCAAGAGGAAGGAGAGGACGTAGTTGAATGCTGATGGTTGGGCCTCGGGGATACTTTCGTCTGGGTCCATGGTGTTTGGTTTGCGAGTGGGAGTGGTTGGAGCTGTGTTGGAATGGCGCTTGAGCTGTCGGCGGTGGTTGCTTTCTGGGGTGTTGGTCCGAGCGTCGGACCTGCAGCGACGAAGTACTACACTCAGTACACTCGAGATGAGCAACCGACAGGCCAGCTTTACTATTTCGTTCGAGATGGATTTTAAAAATATTTGAGATTGAGATCAAAGGAATACGACAGGAACGTAACAATGCCTTGACATGTCCTCATCCACGGCCTCATAGCACCAATTTGTCTTAACGTTAGATGGACTACTACTAAGAACAAAATTTAAAGAATAAAATAAGGCCAAAAATGGTCAAAATATCACATGCCAAAGTGGGTATAACCCAGTAAATCTTTCCGACGGCTTTCACACACCGCGGCTGACAAGAAGGCCAAGAGCAGATCGGTAGCTTAATAAACCCGGGATACCGAGCTGACTATAGTTACCAAGTGGAGACCAAGACAAAGTGGAATTGAAGCGGACTCGGACTGTCCGAAACCCGATGAGTCTCTGCTAGGCTACAGCATAACCTAGTTCACTCCTATAACGATGGCTTGGCTTTCTTTGCTGCTAACTAGAGCAGTGTCAGTATACTAGGTTAGAAAGGGGCTTTGAGCTCCACCTGCCAAGAGGACGGCACGTGGTCTAGAATAATCACATCCCAGATTGAATTTTATCGGTTTATTTAGGGGACATTTTTATACGAAAATTATGGAAATTATGCTCAGGAAAAATCCTTGAAGAGATGTTGAATTATATTATGAGGCAATCGACAGAATAGTGCCTGAGACCGTCTATACAAAAAATGAACCAAGCCTAGGGTAAGTGATAAATGCAATATAAACAAATGCAAAGATATACAGAGAAAGGAAAAAAATCAAAAGGAGGCGATCATTTATCAGCCTTGGACCTCTTCGAAGGAAGAATATTGGCAAACTTCTTCTTCATGCCTTCAAGATCCCACTTCTTAACACGGAAAAGATAGTAAAGCATCGTAGCCATGAAGATATTGAAGATAATGAAAGCCCAAACAATGCCGAAGTTTCGCCAGCGGTCAGAGTAGTAGATATCCGACTGCGAGGTGTATTGATCGGCAACCGTCAGAGAGCAATACTCGCAGTTCGAGGTAGCTTCCTTGTTCAGAACCTGGCCGCCGGCGAGAGTAGCGTATTTCTCAAGGTATTGCCAACAAGTCTGGCCGGATGGCGGGTTGAATTTGGACAGCTCGGAATCGGCACACTCGATTGCGCGGCCGTGGACTTGGGTGGAGACCATTGCACTGGTCCAGTAGGTGAAGGGTGATACGCGGTACATGAAGATCCAGAAGCCTGGTAGGGCGGAGGGAGGCTGCATCACACCGCAGAAGGTGAGGGACATGGCGAAGAGAAGGACGACGACGGCGCTGGCGGTTTGGGCGTCGGGAAGTGCAGCAATGCACATTTGGGCGAAGGTACTGGCGTAGATAAAAAATTGGATACAGAGGAGGAGAACGGTAATCTGGCTGACAGAGCTTGGGATGCCAACCACAGCGTAGAAGTAACAGGCGAAGATCAGGATACCAGTGATGACCATGTACGGGATTTCGACGATGACGTTTGCGATCAGGAAGGCTTTCCAGGAGTAGGCCTTGGAGGGACGCTCACGGACCTCGTAGAGAGATCGTTGAGTAACGAACAGAGGCATCAGTTGCTGCACCAGCGAGGTGAAAATCGTGCAAAGCATGAAGACTGAGTAGATGATAGTCTGCATTCCCTGCAACGATGTCTTGGCCTGGTAGAAAGAGAAACCGATGAAGAGACCAGCTGCAATACCCAGTCCCCACTTGGAGATAACATAGGACGGCATGCGCCAGTACTGCTGGAAGACACGGTAGGTGACCTGGTACAGCTGGAACCAGAAGGGCATGGCGAACTCGGCTTGCGTAGAAGCATCGTCGTCGTCACCTCCCTTGCCCTCTTGCTGCTTGTGGATGCGATCGATCTCGGATTGGACCTCGCCGGACTCCTTGCTTTCCTTCCAGACATCGAACCAGTCTTGGCCCTGGGGGTTGCATCCGGCGTTGACGACGTCAAGCATGAATTCGGCGGGGTTTTCGCTGTCGTCGCACTTGCGGGCACCGTGGGACTCGAAGTAATCCAGGAGAGTACGAGACTGCTCGCCGATAGGGCCGAAGTACACAGTCTTGCCACCTCGGGCGAGGAAGAGAAGCTGGTCGAATTGCTGGAAGAGAATAGCGCTAGGCTGGTGAATGGTGCAAAGGACGGCTTGGCCGTGCTCAGCGAGCTTGCGGAGGAAGGAGCAAATAGCCCATGAACTCTGGGAGTCGAGACCACTATAACATCATTAGTATTCGGAAAGGAGCAGAGGAAAAAGCGACACATACCTGGTCGGCTCATCTAAGAAAAGAAGCAGCTTAGGCTTCGCCGCCAGCTCAACACCGATAGTAAGAAGCTTGCGCTGCTCAACATTCAGACCTTCACCGGGGACACCGACAATGGCCTCAGCGAAATCTTCCATCTTCAACATTCCAATAACCTGTTCAACGTAGTCGTACTTTTCCTGAATCGGAACACTGGCAGGCTGACGCAAGAGAGCACTGAAACGCAAACTTTCACGAACGGTAGCAGTCTCCAAGTGCAGATCCTGCTGCTGGACGTAACCCGTCTTCCGCTGGAAACTGGCATCGAGACCGTTTCCATTCACAAACATGTCACCAGTCACAACGCCGACGGAAGTCCGATGAGCCAAGACATCCAAGAGAGTGGTCTTACCGGCTCCACTGACACCCATAAGAGCAGTGAGTGTGCCAGGCTTGACCCATCCAGAGACATGATCCAAGAGACGACGAGGCTCGCCCTTGATCTCAATGTCGTAGCTCACATCGCGCCAGGTGAATATATCGGTCTGAGGCTGAATCGCCGACATACCCTTTCCATCGTCTCCGTCGGTGGTGGACTGTCGCACAGGTGCCTCCGAGGTGTTTTCAACATCGTTATCTGACTTCTCGTGGCCACGGCGCATGTTTGGGGGCTCATGACCGCGACGGAAGACAAGTGCTTCAGCAGTGCTCGTGGTAGAAGAGTTGAGCTCGCAAGCAACAAAGTAGATGATCATGAAACCGACCAGGAACGCGAAAAGGATACCCAGGTTGCGCCACACGTGCTCGTAGGTGTACTTGTAGTTCAACCACATATAGGTATCTCCATTGACGGTTGTCTTTCCAGCTTCAGAACCAGTGACAGAGCAAGCGAAAGCGTCACCCGCCAAGTCAGCGTAGGATGGGACGAACTGGGAGCAGGGGAAATCTCTCCCGTGGAATTCGTTGGCAATCAGGATTTCAAAGGCGTAGTAAATTGGATTCAGATAGTGAATCCATTCAAACCAGGGATGCATAGACGGAACGGGTAAGACGAAGCCTGTGTAGACAACCAGAGCAAGAATCATCACACCAGCTAAACCCATGGCCTGTGATACCGTCTTCGTGACTGCCGCTAGAGTACGGAAAACCGCACTCATGACAAACATGATCAGGAACGTAACCAGGAAGTAGAGGAAGAAATTGCCTGCCTCGCGCTGAAGTCCGGACAGGAAGTAGATAATTATGTTGAAGGCGACTGCGAGGAGGAACTTGACAGGTATATCGGCTGCTATACCTGCAATTGCTTCGGTAAAAGGGTGATAGAAGGCGTATGAATTATGTTTCTCGACGATCGGGCGTTGTGCGTAAAGACTGTTGATTTCGCTCATCGCGGTAAGAGCGTTGAGCAGAACGGCGAAGAAGAGCGTGGCTCCACGAGCCTGGAAGCCGGAGGTCTCGAAGGGAGAGTCGTAGAATACGGATCCGATGATGAGGGCCATAATGATGTTACTGACGACTGTTGAGACTGTGGCGGCTGCGTCGTTCCAAAGCCGTTGATACGCGCGGACCGTGTTCAACTTGATCTGCATCGGCACACTGATGATGTAGGGCGACTTGGGTCGGGTATGCTTGGCTTGGTTGCCACGCTTCTTTTCCTGGAACTCGATGACAGCTGATGAGTCCTCCTTCACAGGATACTCCTGCTCGTACGCAGCAATCTCCTTTTGCAGCTGTGCGTACTCGGCAGAGCTGAGCCATGCCTTCTCGAAGTCTTCGGGGGTGCGAGGAACGCGGTTTTCGAAGCCGGGTTTGGCTTGACGTTCTCCTGGGTTCGTCACCGAGGTGAGGAAATCTCCGGTTGTCTGACGAGCAGGACAGACCCATCCTTGTCGCTCGAAGTATCCCTTTGCGACCTTGGCAGATCCAAAGAAGACCTGGCGACCTTCGTAGAGAACGACCACCTTGTCGAAGACGTCGTAAATGTTCTGACTAGCTTGATAAGCCGCGACGACGTGAGAAGAGCCGGCAAGATCAGAAAGTAGTCGCAGCGATTCGACAAACTTCAGGGCGGTGGCAGAGTCGAGTCCTCGCGTGGAATTATCCCACGCGCCCAGAGGTGCTGCTGCCAGAGCCATCTCCGCGATACTCACTCGCTTTCTCTCACCACCGGACACACCGCGGATAAAGTCATCACCAACGCGGGTGTTGTATGTGTGGCTGAGACCGAAAACGGCCATCACAACCTGGGCCATGTATTTGGCGTATTCCGAGCGCGACATTCCCTCGAAGCGATGAGATGGGGTTCGTGTGGCACTGGCGAATTCCAGTGTTTGACCGACGGTCAGATGGGGGAAATGGCGATCGACCTAGAGACATGGCTATCAGTATTTCGTCTGGTAACTGATAATTGGGGAAATCTTACCTCCTGGTTATACACCACTTCGCCCTTGAACTCCTTGACCATTCGAGATTGAGGGATACCTAACAAGTCAGATTAGTGACGTACATAAATTAGAGAAATAAGGAAGAATATTCACCATTATAGTGGATAGTGCTCTCCTTATCAAGATCTAGACCATGCAGTTCACCGCAAAGGGACTTAAGGAGTGTACTGCAGCCAGCACCGGGACGTCCTAGGACCAAAAGCAGTTCACCCTTCTTCAACAGACCATTAAAGTCCTTCAGAATCCGCCTTTGAGGGGCATGTGATTCCCGGACGACTTGGGGAATTCGAAGAGGAGCAGTCAACATGGAGTCGACCGTGTCCTGGAACTGCAGAGCTGCACCCGATCCATAGACATTAAGCTGCTTGAACACAATGCCCATGTTCTGGCCCGGGCGGCCATCCCGGGCGGCATCGCTCATGGCAGCACCGAGCCATTTTCGCAGATCGAATTCCTTGCTCTGTGGGTCCAATGTGACATCGTGTTGGGCGATGGATGCCAGGCGATGGGCGGCGGTGGTCGACTGCCGACGTGATTGTAGAGTCGCAATGCGTGTGAGAGTCTCGACATCCTGTTGATTGATGTAGTTGATGGATTCGTATGTGGGTGTTGATTCACCCTTGGACCAGGTTTCCTCATCATGAGAATGTGAAGAGGCCGACATGGCGTCTGAATAGGAGGAGACAACCTCCGAGCTGGGGAAGGAAGCACAACGAAAGTACTAGTGATGAGACAACTGAATGACGGATCTAGAAGGATGGGAGCGATTGGTATTTAAGGCAACGTGCAAAACAAATAGAGTTCATGGCATGGAACGACGACCGAAAATTTCACGCAGGGCTATCCACGGCTGAAAATAGATATAACGTTCGCTAGCCCTTCGCCGCAAACTCCTCCGGTGTTTTCGGACGAGCTATCAACAGAGTGGGTCGCGGAGTCGGACGAATTTCAGTGCCGGCAGTCGCGACTGGGCGAAGGGCCCCAGAAGGTGCCAATTCCCGCCACATTATTGGCCTCGGATGAGGTCGAATCCGGCAGTGGAGCGCATCGGCGTCGATCATTCGCGATGCCGTTTCGGGAAGGGCCTACATTCCTTCCGCTGACTCATCTCATCCGGCTTCCGACGAACAGACTAGTGCTGATCCGCTAGCTAGTTTGTGTTCAGTCTGGCCGCCGTTTCACATCTCCGACCGTCTGGCGACCATATGTAGGGCTAGATCTTCCCTAGTTGATCCACCCTTTTGGTCCCAAAAGCCACGACTATCACTTCATGATGTCACCATTACATACTCATCTTTAAATTGAGATGAAATGCACAATTTACACGCTTTTTGACATGTGACATTCTAAAACTACCCTTAACACTTTCCATCGCGTCTACTCTGCACTAAGACTGTGGCAGTCCTCCAAGGCGAACTTTGTATGTAATCGGGGATAAGGATTAACGTAACCCACAAGCGAACCGCCCACACAAGCGAACCGCCCACCCCATCAATTTTGATCTGAGTACTATAACCTCTCTTTTATAACCATCCACCATGCCACCAAATCGATCTAGTTCTGCCCGATTTTCGCAGGATAGGCAGGGCAGAATCTCATTAGCCCTGCATGCCATTCAAAATGGTCAAATTACCTCTATTCGCAAAGCAGCACGCCAATTCGACGTCCCCTGGTCCACTCTACGCGATCGCGTCAACGGTCAACAAAGTCGCTCAGAAACACGCGCCAACAACCATAAATTGACAGAAGACGAGGAGAGATCACTTCTACAATGGGTGCTCTCTATGGATTCACGTGGATCAGCTCCTCGGCCTGCTATGGTGGCAGAAATGGCCAATCTTCTATTAGCCGAACGCTGTACGCAGACTGTTGGCGTCAACTGGGTCTACAACTTTGTTAATCGCCATGATGATCTTAAATCTCGGTTCTCTCGAAAGTACAACTACCAACGAGCAAAATGCGAGGATCCAAAGGTCATACGAGAGTGGTTCGACTTGGTTCAACGCACGATTAATGAGAACGGCATCCAACCTGACGATATATATAACTTTGATGAGACTGGCTTCGCAATGGGTCTTATTGCTACTGCAAAAGTCGTCACCCGTGCTGAATACTACGGTCGGAGATCTCTTAAACAACCTGGAAATCGTGAATGGGTCACATCTATCGAGTGTATTGGTGCGTCGGGCTTCAAATTACCACCTTGTCTTATCTTCAAATCCAAGACACATCACCAGGCTTGGTACGAAGATAAAGGGGTAGGACCGGACTGGAGGATCGAAATCAGTGATAATGGATGGACAACTGATGCTATTGGCCTTCGCTGGCTGAAAGATCTCTTTATTCCGAGTACGGCGAGCCGTACAAAGGGTAAATATCGTCTTCTAGTCCTTGATGGTCATGGTAGCCATTTGACACCTCAATTCGACCGACTTTGCGCTGAACATGATATTATACCAATTTGCATGCCAGCGCATTCATCTCATTTGCTACAACCACTAGATGTCGGGTGTTTTGCGAACCTAAAGCGCGCATATGGTGGCTTGGTTGAGCGAAAAGCTCGATGCAATATCAACCATATTGACAAGCTTGATTTCCTTGCCGCCTACCCGCACGCTCGCGAGATCTCATATCACTCGGATATAATTCAGAGCGCATTCGAATCTGCTGGTTTAATACCCTTTGATCCCGATCGGGTTATATCGAAGCTTAATATTCAGCTTCGAACACCAACCCCCCAGGAAGCCGACCAGGAAGCCGATCAAGTGAGTGGAGCCCTACAACACCACTCAACACAAAACAATTATATCGGCAAGAATCTTCAGTCAAAGCTCTACTCAAATATCGATCCGTGAGCCCTCCAACGCCTACAAAGCATGTGGTAGAGCAGACTCTTAAAGGCTTCCATGTCACGCTTCAAAGGCTAGCGATGTTGGAGAAAGAAATCCGGGATTTGCGCGCTGCCAATGAGGTTCGGAAACAAAAACGCAAGAGGTCTAATAAACGCATCGACCGTACTGAAGGCATGTCAATTCAGGAGGGAAGAGACGTAATATTCAGTTCGAACCAAGCCGTTGAATCTCTGGATCCTGTTCATCCAGAACTAGCTCCGGTCGCAAATGAGACTAATACACCACGACAACGGGCGCCACCAAGATGCAGTGGTTGTGGAGGGATAGGGCATAAGATAAATAGATGTCCGAAGCAGTGATATCAATAATTTAATGGCGTTGTGGTTATTTTATATGCAAATCAAAATTATAGGTTGAGATGGGTGGGCGGTTCGCTTATGTGGGCGGTTCGCTTGTGGGTTACGTTAAATAGCGTCCCAGCTAGTGGGACGAAAGGAGCCGTCGCTCAAATACTAAATAAATAGGACAAACAAAAAGACCACATGTTGGCAAGATGCTTAACTCCATCTCGAGGTACAGGTGAATCATCGTTCCTTGTCCCTGACGGATGAAGGTCGTGAATGTCGTTGACTTTTACACGAATGACCTCATCCCACCAGCCCAGTCCACAGGACGCCAATGGAGCTAATCTCTGCATTAGCCCGGTCACGGCTTCATAAAACACGGGTGTCAAATCTATTCCAATCCCGAACCCGACGCCGGAGGTGCCCGGGCCAAGATCATCCGCTCCACTACAAGACACAACGGATCCGAGAGACTGTGAAGAAAATTATTGGCAGCGGCTCCGCCCAGCAACTATAAAAGGGAGATCGGAGGGATCGGTGTATTTTGCCTCCGAACCCCGATGGCCTGGCTGTCAAAGCCACGATGGCGGCTGCACGAGCCACGTTGAAATGTACGATCGCCGGCCACTTCGCCAGAGACGTCCAAGTTCCGCTGACTAAAGAGGGGATTAGATGCTGTTTAGATCACTAATCTGGAGAGGCATGCGAACTGCGTATACTGAACTCCCGGATGCAAGATGGAATTGTCCCGGTTTATCTTCCGCATGGAAAAAGCCTTCATGATGATTTAGGCTGAGGGGCTACGCTCGCTCAGTGTCGCAAGAATAAATAATGCCTGCACGTGCCCCTGTTGATTGTCCATCACTTTCCAGTCTATACAGTTTTCCTACGGCATCGTCTAGCCAGACATGCCGCCCTTCAAAATCATCATCGTCGGAGGGAGTATCGCGGGACTCACTCTCGCGAATATTCTGGAGCGATACGGAATCGACTATATTGTTCTCGAAAAGCACACGACCATCGCACCCCAGCTCGGCGCAAGTTTGTGCATGCTGCCCCATGGCGCAAGAATCCTCGATCAGCTAGGCATCTGGTCCAAGATTGAAAAAATGTCCATGTCAATCGGTCAGAGTCAAAGCTTTGGTCCAGATGGTCTTCCTTTGGGCGCTCCCGAGCCATTCGGGGATACCATGGCGGAAGTGTGAGTTATGGAGACACATGGTATATAGTCCGCTAGTATCAAGCACTAATTTGGAAAATGATCCAGACTCGGATATAGTATGCATTTCCTCGATCGACAGCAACTGCTGGAAGTTCTATTCCAAAATCTCCAGGACAAATCCAAGGTCTTCCCTGCCTGTGACGTCTTCAAGATCGAAGAGCTAGATGGGGGCGTACAAGTCGCACTTAAAGACGGATCCATCATCACCGGCGATATTCTGGTGGGCGCAGACGGAGTTCACAGCCGTATGAGAGACGAAATCTGGAGAATTGCTGAGTCCGAGTCGTCGGAGTATGGCGCGGCGAAGATGAGCCAATGTAAGGGGATCAAACAACGGTACATATGACAAAGGAAACCAGTACTGACAATACATTCCTTAGCTATTAAATGCGACTACAAGTGTATTTTCGGTATTGGGAAGCGCCCTGAAGGAATCACCGACTACGCCAGCTTCAAGTGTTTCCACAAAGGCCGTTCATATCTGATTTCGGCGGGTCCCGACAACAAATTATACTTCTTTGCCTTCTTCAAGAACTCGGCCACCACAACCCACAGGGCTATCCCGAGGTATACATCCGAGGACGCAAATGCGCTTGCCGCTAAATTTGCCAGTGATCCCTTATTCAACGGGATTACTTTTGGCCAAATCTACCAGCGAATCGCGAACGCCGTCCTCGTTCCTCTGGAAGAATACGTGCTGAAGAAGTGCTTCTACAAGCGAGCAATTTTGATAGGCGACTCATTCCACAAGGTATTTCGGACACTTTACACCTAACTCTACGTCCCATCTAACATTCATACCAGATGAACCCCCTCGCCGGCCAAGGAGGAAACTCCGCCATCGAATCTGCCGGGGTACTTGCCGACCTCTTCAAAGAAACCCTCGACCAAGAAAAGCAGCCGAGCAACGAAACAATCGAGCACATCTTCCACGAATTCCAAGAGATACGCCGCCCCCGAGCTACCGGATTAATGGAAATGACCAAGAAAATGCAGAAAATGGAGGTTCTCGACAACACTCTGATCGAATTTCTACAGCTCAAAATCACTTCGAAGATGGGAGTTGACCACATTGTTCCCATGATCGCTTCGGGGTCGACACCAGGTAGGACTCTAAAATATTTGCCGAAGAATATCAAGAATGGAGCAGTCGCTCTGGACGAAGAGGTTAGGGTGAATCCCCGGGACCGCTCGACTCTGGCAACGGTAGCGTGGTCGGTTTTGATGCTTTTTATTGCATCTCTGAGCTGGAGCTGGACTCAGTTGCTTGGATCTTCTATAGCCACCAACTTCGATAAGAGCGGGTTTGGTCCGCTTTACGTCCTTCCACTGGCTGTCGCCATCAATACGCTTTGGGTCATTGAGTCTTACCGACCTGGACTTTTTCTTAGTCCTCTTGTCAGGTATGCTTCCTATACACCCATAAATTTCTCATAGAAAACTGACTAATCGCATATATTGTAGTGCTGTACCGTTTAACCTGGCCGTGACGAAGCTGAACTGGGCAACTATCGCACCTCTTTACTTCGCCCTCTACATAATCACTAGTCGAGGAAAATCTTTCTATTTTCCGTTTCCCAGAGCCATCGATCACCTCGTCGCTAAATCACTGCTGGCGTCCCTTTTTATCGCTTACATTCCAGCAGCTCTGAGGGTTCTTCCGTCTCTGACTCAAGGGGAACGACCAGATCTCAGCAGCAACAGAATCCTCCTAGCTTCTCATCTCGCCCTCCCAGTCCTCCTCCACCTCGGCAAACGCATCTTGGGAGCCTCCTCAGTGAAGCTCTCAGTCGGCCAGAGGCTGTTTTCTAGTCACGATCTGAAGTACCTCACCCGATTCTATACACTTCTCTTCTTCCTGATGAGTACTGCCCATTTGGTTCTTGTGTCTCTGGCTGTTCCACAAGTTATTTCCGATATATCTGCTTTGCAGATCATCGGCTCATGGGAGCTGACTCAATTTGCTTGCCTTGCTCTTGCTATTGTCGCCTGGTGTTTGTTTGCTGTGTGGGAGATGCGGCGTGTGGACCTGACTGAGGTCTCTTTGCTAACCACATTCGTGGTTTCTACGCTCAGCTCGATACTCATCGGTCCTGCTGCGGTGCTATTTGCTCTCTGGGGGTGGCGGGAGCATGTTCTGGAAATTGGTAGGCAGAGAATATGAGCATGCGGAGGGAATTCAAGTTGCGCTTGAGAAGTAGGCCTTGTTAAGATCGTTTGTTTGGTATTTCATTTCATCGTACGTAGAGGCTTGGTAGGATATTCATTTTCTATAGAATATTTTCATGATATACACAAAACATTCAAGCACCGCATGTAGTATTTCTGAAATCATGATTTGCGTAGATACTGCACGCAGAAAGCAGAGTTGTCAATCAAGCCGATTCAACAATCTCCTTATGCTGATCCACAGGCTTCAAATCATCATCGTCGTCAAGATGTGTTCCTCTCAGGCTAGCTTCAATATGCTTGATACGTTCCTTTTCTTCGTGTGCGGCTGTATCTCCAAATATGAGATCCATGTCCTCGAGGGTCTATGACACATAAGGTTAGCAAGAATCCCAAAGCCCGCCTATATGACTGCCAAAATAGAAGTTTACCTTTCCTCTTGTTTCAGGAATGCAGAAGAATGTGAATGCCAGGGCGATTAGGGCAAATGCCGCGAAGAAGATATAGGTGCCGTAGGTGATGGAGTCAAGCATGTCAGGAGTGACAAGGCCGATGATGCTAAATACGAAGGTTAGTCGGGCTTTGATAAATTTTTGAACAGATAAACTCACAAGTTGCACATCCATGTGGCAGAGGTGGTAATTGACATAGCCTTGGATCGAATCGAAAGATTGAAAATCTCCGAAGGAAGCACCCACCCAATGGGACCTTTGCCCGTTAGTAATTTTTTCGGTCAAATGGGGAGGAGAGCTCACCAAAAGAGTACGAGAAATTGATATCGTAAATGTAGATGAAAGCAATACCAGCCCAACCAGCTGATTTATGGTTCATCAAATTATCACCATACGCCCCGAGGATTCCAGCCACGATCACCAGCGAAATGCAGGTACCCGTAGCACCAGCCATAAGCAGGGCGCGGCGTCCAAATTTATCAATAAAGAAGAGAGCCGGGAGTGTACTCAGGCAGTTGACAATACCGTAGACACCAGTTGCGAGAAGTGAGGTCGTGTTGCCATCCATACCGAGCTGGCCGAAGATTGTGGGCGCGTAGTATATCATGGCATTGCAGCCGACAAATTGCTGGAAGAACATCACGGCGCAACCAATGAAGAGACGCTTGAAGCGGGCCCATTTTGTAAAAAGTGACATATACTGCGCGGCGTGTAGCTTGAGACCGGAGAGGCCGGGGAAGTTCTCGTTCGCGAAGGAATTTTCTAGCATAATGGATGCTCGGATCTCCAGATACTCGGTTTGGAGGATGTTGCTATCCTGTGATTGTCGGCGCAGTCTTGAGAGTGCAGAGAGCGACTCGTCGTCGCGCTCTTTCATGAGGAGCCAGCGAGGCGATTCTGGGAAAAATAGCATTCCAATGCCCAGTACAATGGCGGGTACGATCTGTATGGCCAGTGGAAGACGCCATGATGCCTCAGATTGGCCATTGCAACCTCCAGCTGGGACATCGTTGTAGGGGTCAAAACTAGGCTTTGATGATGTTCCTCCAGTGTAGGGCAGACTGGGCGCGCATCGAGTACCGCCAATGTAGTTGGTTCCGTAGTCGATCCAATAGCTGATCAGGATACCGATGGTGACCGACACTTAAACAAGATTAGTGCATGCAAGGGAATAATCTACGAGTTGAAACAAACATTGTTGAGTAACCACCAGACCTCCACGGATCTCGGGTATAGAAACCTGTATCGGGTTAGCTGAATGTCCGCCTTCGACGGAAAATGATGCTTACCTCGGAGATGTATAATGGTACCACCATGGTAAGCATTCCAACGGCAAGACCAGCAATTGCCCGGCCTAAAACAGTCAGCTTTGAGTCCAAAAGCTTTTAGTTTCAATTGCACGTACCGGCAAATAGCATTGGGATATCGATGGCACCGCACTGGATCGCGGATCCAATAACGAAGATCACCACGGCCAGGTTGATGGACAATTTTCGGCCCAGGCGATCAGCAATAGGTCCATTGATCAGAGATCCAAACCATGCAGCTAGACAAAATTAGTATATGCAGCCCAGAGGATACCTTCCATGCTCCAGATATGTGATGCCAGAACTTACCGAGCAAAAGCGTGGACACGAACCAGCCCTTGAACCCGCTGTCAGAAAACACGCGAGGATATCGAGCCGCAAAGGACTCCATAGTAATCACACCGCTGATGACACCCTGGTCGTAACCGAACAGCCTAAACTCCAATTGATTAGCACAGCCAACAGTCCTAAATAGTACTGCATTGGCACATACAGGCCACCAAGCGTGGAGAACTAGACACTGAAGTCAGCTTTGGATCTCACTGCCTGGAAAGCTAATACTCACCGAGGCCACACCGCATAGATACGGATTCTGCAAAACCAGCTTAAAGCCACCCTTCCGGGGGCTATCAACAACGGAACCCATAATTAAAAGCGATCGCCGCGATCTCCGGACAACTCCAGACCTAGACCTCGAAGCGGACGAGCACTTTATACACGTAGCAGGCCGAGGATCCGGTGCCACGCCGGGGAAATAGAAACTCTATAAGGGCGCGATGCCGACAGGACGACAGTACTCCGGATTCCCGAGTCGGGCGAGGGTCATGACGGCAGCGAGGTGAGTTCGGCGCGGACTGCAGTGTTCCGCCAATGACGGCGCCAGTGTGGTGATGGTCAGGGCCCGGTGCCTTGCTCGATGGGCCGATGCGACTAAGGTGCTTGGCTCCAACGCGGGGAATCGATGTGGAACTGGAGGCCCCTGAAGCCAAGGTTGGCAGTAGAGGACGGGTATTGCCTGGGTGGTATAGAGGCCGGTCGCATAAAAGAGGATGTATCCTCTTCAACCTCCAATGTTCCCTCTCCCCGTTTTCTGGAAGCAGATCGTAGCACCGGTTCAGCTGCGATACTTGGCAGTTGGCCGGGGATGTGGAGATGGTCGAAACTTGGGGGTGGAGCCTTGGGGTAGCATTCGGGCGAGTCCAACGTGGAGAAGCGAAGATCCTCGGCCTTGCTCCGATCGCGTCAGTCGATGTAGGTACCACCAAGGAAATAGCATAGAACTACCTAACTTGGATACTGGTTCATTTCAAATCAAAGTGAGGTATGCAGATAATTTTGGTTTCTACCTTTGGGTGCTCTTGCAACTACACTCCGAATACACAGGGCAATAACATGAGCGACTTTGTTTCTTTTTGCATGTACTGGTGCATGAGTCCTTGCTACTAGCTCTCGAGATTCTTTGCAGTCTACTAGTAAAATTATCTGTATTTTGATTATCAAAGTTTACCTATTGGTCGCTCGGCTCCTGCTAGTGATCAGTCTCCTCCCCACATTCCACCCTGAAGTATTTCTAAAATCGCGATTGTGATTCTAGATTCGCACGATTGAAGGATCATTTACTCAATTGAGTCAACAGCCAGGCCCACTCGCAGAGAAAACAACAGACATTGTGCTTTTACCAGGGTACAAACTGTAGTACAACATCACCGCCGAATCATCGCTGCTCCAGTCATGAGATCGTGCAACGGGCTCCCCATCAACTGCAGTTTCTACTCAGCAAGTTGCATATTGAACAAATTAACTTTTCCTTGCTGACGACATCATTTGTCCTTTGTCAATGATATGAGGCTGCAATTAGTACGGGACCCAGACCATCTACGTGCCTCGTACCTCGTACCTTCGTGTCTCCATACCAAGATAATCGTTACATGGGTACTCCTGTTCTTGCCTTTGCATCATGGGACATTACCGCGCTTGGTGTACTGTTCTTTCATATACGGGGTCTCCTCCATCATAGTCTGATTTATTTTCAGCCATAATTTATTTGTTAACGCACGGCTGAGGCGATCAATTGTGGCTTTGATGACATTACTTACTCATGCATGTCAAGTATACATAGGTAGAATGATACCGGCGAGCTGGCAGTCCGTTTGTGAATGTCTCGCAAGATACAGCAATGTCACGGTAGCTCGCTAGCAGTCAGACTGCACAAGGTACTTTCTGACTAGCTGACTCCTTGCGAGGGTGTTTCCAGCGAGCTTCTCTACTTCCTCTTCCTCAAAGCTTCACCCTCCCTCTCTTACCTTCCCACTCCATTCGACATCATAATTTGTTTATCCGTTCACTTCGTCACCTTTTCTCTCCACTACCGCCTTCATCTCCCATCTGCTTGGCGTTGCGTCTATATCGTGTGTCGCGGCCATTACATCGCATCTTCTCTTCCACCAACATCCGTCCCTTCCTCCCCTTTCCCCAGCTTAACTTCCCACCTCAAATTCCCAGAAATCCAATATCAGCAAAAACCATGTCTCCCGCAAATCCCCTCCGAGTTGGAGTCCTCCTCGTTGACTCTGTCCAACTCCTGGACATCGCGGCCGTCGACCTACTGTACATGACCAGCCCGGAATACATCGCAGCAATCGGCATGCCAAAGCCGATGCAAGAACTCGGTCGCCCCTGCAAAGTCCACTATATCGGGCGTGATGGACCGAACAATCTTTCGCCAATGACCGCGCACCTCAAAGTCGCATTGACCGATTCCCTGAGCAGCCCGGCTGTTGCTCCCGGTAACTTGGACGTGCTGTTTATCCCCGGACCTCCACCCGACAACATGCCCTGCGCCGACAAGTACCTTGAATTCGTCCGCCAGCACTTCGCTGCTGGCGCTGACGTTATGTCTGTCTGCACTGCTGCTTTGGTCATTGCCTATGCCGGTATTACCAAAGGCAAGGTTGCGACGGCGCCCCGGTTTTTGATTCCCCGGCTGCGCAAGGAATTCTATGAGACCAAGCGCTGGGATAATGAGTTGCGGGTTGTGAGAGATGGGAATCTTTGGTCTTGTGGTGTGTCCTCACTAAGAATGCACGCTTTATCTTCATATGAACTCGGTTGCTAACTTACGTAGGTGGAATCACAAATGGACATGACCTGATGGCCGAATACCTTCGCCAGAACTACCCCATCCCCTTGGTCAATGTCATTCTTGGCGCCGCAGATATCGTTCCCCGTGTAATTAAGTACCCGACCCGTCCGGTGACCGACACGGCATTCTTCATGTGGCAGATCTTCCGGTCTGTCCCGGTCTATGTCCTTCGCATGCTTAGAGGAGGTTAATCAACACTAGACACCTCGCAGCCTCTTGGAATGGCGAAATGTTAGAATTGAAATGAACATGGATATATGGTGGTGCGTGCAAAGAACGGGATCCATATATGAGGACCCCCCTTGTGCTAAAGACGTTTCAAGAAAGAAGGTACGCAATGCTAAATGACATTCCAATCAGCTTGAAATTACCGCGCAAGTAATCCCCTCGGAGAATTGAAAGGTTACGGTACGAGAAAAATCTGCAAGTAACACAATGACCGTCGTACAAATCCTGTCTTACACATCGCCAGCTACTATCCTTGCCACTATAGGACTGTTGCCCAGTGCTGCGGTGTACAGCCTGTCATTGCACCCACCCCTCCCGGTCAAGAACAATTTTCGAGACCCTGTCATCTTTTTCGTTTCAGTATACATTGAACAAAACAGCAAAAAGCGTGACATGACCATTAGTCCCTCAAGATAGTCCGCGCATCGCGATGTCAACGTTCCTTCCGCGAAGCTTAAATGCGACCCCCACACTACGTCATCCCGAGAAGTCCTCAGCACCTTCGTCATCGTTCTTCACAAGGAACAAAACCACCGCCACCTCGACTTCCCTCCTAAACTACAATTATTTCAGAACCACTTCAAGCAGACCAACTCGCACTTCTACAATCTAGTAGCCAGAACAAAAACAAAACCTAATGCCAACCACCCTCTCAATCCTCGTCTTCGTCGCCTCGCCACTCGACTACGCCAGATACAGACACACAGCCCTATTCTTCGATTTCAACGCACAGTCGAGCAGAAACTCATCCAGCGAAGATGAAGACCAAATCGAAACAGCCGTGACCGACTCCGCGCTAATCCAGAAAACAAATACTCTCATGAACAGGCAAGACGCCCGTCCCGAATTCGAATCCGATAACGCCAATATCAAATCCTCCCTCATGGAAGTTATCGGGGAACGGGGCTTCTTTAATTTCACGGAGCGGGTTAATTCAGCCATTCCCGTTTCTTCGACTGGTATGTCTACCCCAACCTGCTCTGCTGTCCGGATGAAGGAAGGAGTTATAGTGCATGAGCTAATAATGTTTGTCAATCTAGATCTCGCGCACATAATCCCCGTTTCGACGCTAGAGGCTGCGCCGCCCTCCGCTCTCCGCCTAATTACCTCCGACACGCTGATTCCGTCGAATGCCTCCGATGAGCAGGATTGGAATAGTCAGAATTGGGTAGGGGATGCGCTGGGGCGGCTTGTGAAGGCTGGTTATTTGGATGCGGGCGATCGGGATCGGGCGTTGGATGAGATGGTTGATGCTGTTCTTGAGGCGGGGGATGAGGAGGTTGTTTCGAATGGGTGATTTCATATCTTTTTCTCTGGAACATACTTTAGGGCAAGGTTTACGTTGTATTAGTATTGTATTTTTATAATAGAATAGACTCGATTCATCAACAAGAGTTATTGATACTACAGTCGTAGCACAAAAAGCGATTGAAAAAAGATAAAGGTATTCAATTCCTAAGCCGAAGAGATAACCTAGGAAAGAGGTTGAAAAGAATACCTTGTCCAGAAACAGACAATCTGAAAAGCGTAGGACATAACGCTCAGTCCATGCAACGCGCTGCACCCACGCTAAGAAACGATCAAGGGAAGGGATCAAAAAGCAAGGTACTCAATGAAAGCCCCGCGAGAATTTGAATCGGGTCGAGGTCGGTTCGACTTCGGTCGTGTTGTGATGGTGTTCGATTAGCCCCTTACCAGCAACCGATCTGGAAATTGCTGGGCAGAAATGCATCCCATTCCATTCCGAGAAAGCCATGAAAAATGCCCGGAAAATGCGGAGAAGTGCAGGAAATCGGACGAGGGAATGGTAAGAAGGGAAATCAAAGTAGGAATTGGGGGATCCATCCGATACTGAATAGATCCTTAAAAAAGACGCTAAGTCCCAATTCTTGGACGCACAACCGGGTAAGAATGAAGAGGCGGGAAAATCGTGGGAATTGATAGACGTCAGGGTCGTATTAAGATCTGCGGGAATCGTTTGGCTCGTAATGGATGGGTTGGAAATCGGAATTTTGAAAATGCGCCTGATTGTAGGGCGAACTGTGTCGAGTCAGTAACCGTGTTCTCAGAATCTTGCTGGGCTAAGCAAACACCAGGGACTGTAAAAAACTCACTTCTTAAAAGGTGTCGTGACCGGCAGCGAATAACTCAGATTTGGCTTCATAACCAGCGGATTCAATCGTATTTGCGGACCATCAGATGACCGACTCGGCAGGGAGGTCATCGGCGGAGGCGCAGCAGACGGAATAGTAGGCGTAGGCGAAGAAACAGGGATAGAAGGGACAGGTGCGTGACTCTGCGCGTGCGATGGTGCATGACTGGACACATGGCTCTGCATGGGCGAAGAGTACATTTCCTGGGATGGAGATAGTCGGAAAGGGCTGGTTGGAGTCGGAGAAACCGAAGGCATGGGCGACATCGGGCCTGGAGCGCCCATCCCGAATCCCGGATCCGCCATCAGGTTTGGAATTGACATCAATTGGGAGTTGACGTCGAAGTTGAGAGCACCTTGGTCCCAGGCGGCAAGGTTAGAAGTCATATCGTATTGGAGGTTGACCATGGGTGTCATATTCACAGGAGGTGGGGACTGGTAGGTAGATTCCGCTCGGTAGAGAAGATCGTAGTGGCCACTAATTCGGTCAGAACGATCAACAACATGGTACAAACGGGGGAACTTACGGCCGATACAGCAGGCGGATTGTAGCTCCAGGGGGCCGTATGGGGGTCAGTTGGTGCGGTGTCACGTTCTCGCCTTCGCTTCGGTCCAGGTAGAGAATCTCAACGCCAAATTCGGCTCCTTCAAGGACGCCGTCCACCAGAGCTTGAAGGCCGATTTCGTCGATCTCCGTCCGCACTGGTTCGATCCGGGTGGCACAGTACTGGTCGAGCGGCAAGGTGAGGTATGCTTGGTATCGCTGGGGGTTGAGCTTCATCCAGGCACTGGTCAAAAGCTAAAAAAAAAAAAAAAAAAAAAAAGGGTCAGCTTGGCGGGTGGTGTGTGCGTAGAGAGAGATCGACATACTCGGAAGTGAGTGATGACTGCATTGGCACTGTATTCATCATTGAACGCACTGACAAGGAATTCCTCGTCCGGCTCGCCGTTCTGGATAGCTTGGTGGGTTTGCGTTAGGATCTCGTCTGTGGCGTCCGTGAAAATCTCGTAAAGATGTTCTTGGAGGCCGACTTGGCTCAGCATGGTGTTGAGAGACTTGAAACGGGCCATTTCATGGCGAACACGGATCGGGTCGAGTCTGCTGAACAAGGTTTCGAAATATCCAAAGGCCACGGCTAATAGCAATCAGTATACGTCGATTCGCAGAATGGGTCACTCGAATCATAAGAACTTACCTCGCCACCCGCAATTCCCATCACCTTTCATAATGCGAACTGTGGGGTGTGTCACGGCAAGAGCCTGCTTGCATGGTGAATATGGAGCTGAGAAAAAATTGAGGTCGCGCGGAACGTACATTCGTCTTTCGAGCGAAAGCGGGGTCCGCATTCGCATATTCCATCGCGATATTGTGACTTGACTGCTTGGTCGAGACGAGGGGTCCCTTGGCGGGGTCAGCTTTCCTCGCCTGGGAGGCCAGACTGGGGGACGGGGGTGAATCGCATACTTGGACATCAGGCTCGAACTCATTCGACAACTTCTGGAAACGCTCCATCTCGTCCTGGGAGAGGGCATTCATGTTGGCGGAGTTACTCATGTTGGAAGTGACCGGTGGGACCAATGCAGCTGATATTGAGAATCCTAGCGGCGGTAGAAAGGAAGGAGCGTCCCGGTAGAAACTGTGAAATCGCTGTTTGTCCGGGAAAGGATGGTGAGGACCGAAATGATTCCAGGGAGGTTTTGATAAGGACATCGCATACGATAGAAAAGAAAGTAGGAGTTGTTTTTTGACACAGGAAGAAAGAAAACAAAATGATTTTTTTTTTCCGATTCTCACGGAGAGTGGTGTGTCTAAATGCCGGTCAAAAGTTATCTGTGGGGGGGTAAAGAGAGATTAGAAACGAAGGTTATGATGACCGGTAGAAATCGATGGCAACGCACTCGAGGCGAGATGACATATCCTTCAGGCGTTTCCTCCTTGGGGGCAGCACGCGGGAGCGCGGCTTTTCGTCTTGTGCAACACAGCGGTACTGCAGGCGACCCGACAGTCTGGGTGGAACTAAACTATTGTCATCGTCTCAGCAAATTCAGATACAGCTTATGCAGCGAGTGGTAGTCATGGTATGTAAATCCATGAGGCGTGCATGAACACCGGCCAACCAATGGTTTAGACCAGGGCAGGCCGGTGGTCCACCACCATTCACATTGAAGATGGTGTGCACTCCGTCTGAGAAACTGGGCAGGACGGGTGTGATTGGGCCCAGCCAAGGCAGAAAGAGGATTTGTGATGAGAAATCCAGACGCCAAGGGGGGCGACAGGGCCACGACGACGGTGAGCACCTTCCAAGCCTCTCGAGTTTACTCCAAACATGCCAGGGCTCATCACCGGCGAAGAGGGGGTGAGGGGGAGGTGCCCATGATGTCAGCGCGAAAGCATCTAGCACAGACGACTGAGGCGATGGCCGCATCGAGACATCCCCTTTCGCCCTCAACGGTTACCTGATCTGCAGCAAGGGGACATGGTTGGCGGGCTCGGAAGGATCAACAGGCCGCGTTCGACCTCAGTCCAAAGGGTGCACGAACCACAAACGCGCGGGTCCACACGGGAGTACAGGGATTCCCAGCGCGGCCGAGAAGAAAGCCGGCGGAGATAGGTTCCGAGTCATCACAAGGCCACCAACGGGCATCTCAACGAGGGGGGTGGAGAGCCTCGCGGCGTGACGTGCAAGGGAAAAAGCGACCGGGGGCAATTTTTTTGGGAGGGGGAGGGAGGGAGCTCAGGCCTACCTTGGGAGGTTCCAAGACTGCGACTCGATCACCCGGATGAGATAATCATGGAGGGGAGCGGTGCAGCTGGTGATGTTGGTGATTGCGTTGATGGTAGTCGAGTGGAGGTGATGCTGGAGTGATGCGCGTGGATGACGGAGGTTGTTTTGGCGGTGGGGGAGTCTTGAGGTGTTGCTCCCAGCAAAGACAGCTCGCGGGTGACGGGGGGATGATATGGGCAGAGCTGATCGGAGGGGAGGAGAAAAAGGAAAGAACTACCCCGACCAGAAAAAACCCAACATCCGAGGGGACAGGAGCAAAATAAACGATGCCCCGCCGATGTCTGAAGATGCGGATCGAGTGCCAACGCAGAGCGCAAACAGGTCCCCGCTATTCAGTTTCACGTTGACCTTTCTTTTTCCTTTTCCTTTTTTTTTGGATAGGGTCATGACCAAAGTACCGTTGCAAGGTCCGGGGCAAATCCACTCCTACTAAATCAGATTGATTTCTATTTCTATTTCTATGGTGGTCTTTACCCGCGCGCTCTCTTCCATGTCTCAACGTCCAACACCAACACCGGGACAAGTACCGCTGTGATGTATCCTTTTACCCATTCAAAAAGCGGGGTTCAGGGCTGAGATGCTGCCATTTGTTCAAATTGTTTGATCGCGACTCCGTTGCACTGGCCCCGCCGTGATTCGCGGGTATGCTGCAACCGACGGTTTGGTCCACGATATTTCGATTTTCGCGAGCACAGCACACACACAGACTGCCCCCTGGCTCTGGGACTGCCCCGTATTGCTTTTTCCAGCGGAATGAAACCCGGCCAACTGCGACGACCGCGCAGAGCTCCCGGCGATCCGGTGACCTAGCCCGCCCTCGGCCCTGCTGGCCCAGAACCAGCGCGGCCTTGCTGAGCTCTGCTGGGAGATCGAGCCTTCTGGAAGGATTAACTTCGCGCAGAGTTTCCCGTCACCCGATGGCGCTTGGGGGCGAGAGGTGGGTGATCGTAATCCCAACTGGAGGGCGGGCCCCGACAGCGTACCGGCATGGATCGAGTCAGAAGGACGTGTAGCGGTACCCGCCACCGTTAAGGTCATGGGTCCCTACCTATCACACTTGATGGGTCATTGAGCTGCGTTTGCTTCGTGGGGATTCCTTTCCAAGGTTCGACCAGAGCCCGAATCACATCATCTTACAGCTCGTGCGGGATGACATATCAAATAATACAGGGTATGGTCGACATCATATTATTTCTTTCGCTACAATAAATGTAAGAAGTAAAAGGCTACCGACATCACCCTACACTAGTGTAGTGTCATAGACACCGCGAGCCTCCCATATTCCACAGGGGTAAAGTAGGCTCCCACTAAGCACCTGTGAGGCAATCCAATATGCTATCATCGGATAGCAGCACAATACTGTCATAAGGTGCAGCCGGTGTGCATGCAGTATCGCCTCGAATAGCCGGGCGATCTGACACGAGGAAAGTGCACAGCGAGACCCAGCGGCTGAGGGAGCGATAAGACCATTCACATGCCGCGCCTCGTTTTCTGGGACGCACGCTGCACGATGCACGCCCGCATAGCCGGAGTCGCTTCCGTTCTGAGCAGGGCTAACGATTGCAATCCCGGCGGCTATCCTTAGGGCCGACTTCGACTGACCCGGCTTCCAGGAAACACTGTACCAGTGAGTTTGCACTGTGTGTGTTGCGGTACGCGACGAGAGGTATCCCTGCCCCAGTGTACGAGGATGCGCCCACCATGCCTACTTAGGGGACTAGCAGAAAGTCCGGAGGCAACATACTTTGCCCTGACACAAAGTCCCGGCTGGAGATAACAATACATGATTCAGGTTTACAGAGGCACGGTCCGTCCCTCCGCTACCAGACTTTCTACATGTCATCCTACTGTATGTACTCAGCAGGAGACTCAAGGTTCGCCCTCGTAACACACTCGGGTTTACCTCGGGTTGCCCGATCTGGTAGCAGTACGGAGGTTGCGGGGCTACGAGACGGGAAATACGGCAACTCTGGAGAAAGAAATGCAAAATCCATTGTTCATCTTATCGTGAAATTTTTAGCGTCTTATGTCACAAGCAACTCTAAATTGCGGGGCGTCAAATGGCTTCAGGCCAGCGACCGCTCCACTGCCAGGACCCGGCGAAATCGCGGTGTGAGATTTGGACAGATATTAGTAGTACCCATCCACGTGGAGACATTTTCTTTGACTCTCGGCTCCATCCGCAAGGTACCACGTGCGGTGCGGATGCCCGCAGTTCAAAAGCACGAAAAGCCTCAAAAAGGTCAAAGGTGCAAACCGATCAAAGGATCAGAATGTAAACGGGGAATGTGTCGAGGCCGCGGTGGGCTCTAGACCGCAAATCTACTAGGGATTTGCTTGCGATCCCCCGTGCCGCGTGTGCGCCGGTGCAGTGCGCTGTACGACTCGTCTCCAAAGCCCTGGAACATGGTCCCTGGGCCGCCGCCGTGGGTCCCGTCATCGGGTCGAAGCCCCTCGCCGTTACGAGTCGTCTTCCACAGGGTCTGCAGCATGTTGTTCCACTCCCGCACCGCGCGTAGGCGCTCGGAATCGTTGGCGCGGGCGATCACCACCGTCTGCATGTTCTGGTCGATATGGGCGTCGAGCTTTTTATCCAGGATCAGGAAGCTGAGGATCTCCACCACTTCCGGGACGGGGATCTTGATGTGCTTGGAGATGAATTGCAGGGAGAATCGGTGGTAGGGGGCGATCAGCTTGAGCACGGCCTTGGTGCGCATGTTGCGGCTGACCTCGTCAATGTTCTCCGCAATGAAGGGGTCAGCCAGCACGTCAGGATTCTGACTCAGAACAGCCTCATACGCATGGATATCATCGCGCTGGTAGGCGTCCACGAGGTCGGTCATGGCCGAGATTCGGGGGTCACTCTTGTAGGGCTTGGTCTCTTGGGAATCGAAGGGATTGATATCTGACTTCATCAGCATGGTCGTGAGCACGAGGTACTTGAGCACCTGGATGCGTTGCATGGAGCCCGCCTCATCGTAGTTCCGGAATGATTCGAAGAAGTCGCTTTGTGCCTCCTTCCAGTTCTCTTCGCTCATGTGCATCTTGCCGCCACACTCCCGGATGATGCCCATGATCTTGGGGTGCGGCACGGCGGAGCGCACTCGCAACGCCCGCTGGTACAGCACCTTGAGGCGTTTGTTGTTCTTCATCTCGGCATACATCTGGATCTCGAGGGCAAAGAGCTCCAGCAGGTATGTTCCCTTGCTGCTATCATCCGATCCATCCTCCCGCTGGCATGCACGGTGCAGCTCCCGCACCTTCTTGCTGAGCTGACTGAATTCCTTGCGCTCCAGCCACAACCGGGCCAGTTTGATGTTGGTCTTCAGCCAGAGTCGCTCGTTGTTGGTATTCTGAAAGGAGTCGAGGGTCAAGGAGTAGAACTGTTCCATGCAATGATATGCTTGGGCATCATCGGATCCCTTTTCGATGTAGTCGAGCATATTATTGATGGATTTCTCGGAGTAGTTGCGCGTGACCGCGGATTTGACGTAGGTGAGGAGTTCGCGGTAGTGTTCCACGGCATCGCCGTATCGCCCGAGCTTGAATTCCAGCTTGATAGCCTGTTTCAGTCCCTTGAATCCCCTGTATGGGTTTTAGTATATCGGTTGCTGCATGCTTCAGTCGCATCGTCCCCTCACCAGTCGCTTTTGTCTTGTTCGAGTGCCGGTACACCTAGGAACTCGTCCACTGCCTCCTCTGGATTGTCCACCTTCATTTGCTTCGCATTGTAGTACTTGTTTTCGATACCGATATCGCCCTCCTGTTCGTCGTCATCGTCTTCGTACTCAAAGTCGTAGCTGCGCACGAGTCAGTTCAGTCCCCAGTGGGCCAAACACTGGGGCAAGGGCACGCACTCCTCGTCCCCCGAATCCTGCATGAAATCGTCGTCGTCCGACATTCTGGCAGTCGCGATCGATATGGGGCAGTCAGGAAGGTAGAGAGAGAATGGGGGCGGGCCGCGAGAGAGAGTTGGTGGTCGCGGGGTGGAGGTGGAAGCTTGGTTGCGAAGTGAGAGCTGCGAGGCTCCGCCCGTCCCCGCCCAGCAACTCCTCCGTGAGGCAACCGCACCAGTCGGCGCACTGCGCAAGACCTACGAGTAAGAGCTACAGCTGATAAAACACAGTAGGGTTTTAAACAATGCACTAATTGTATTCTAAGAATTTACAATCAATCCTAAGAACACCGTCAATACATAGTACTAAGCTTAGCAACCTCTCATTTTCCCCGCGCTCCAATTGCCGTGCCTGTGACGCTCGTTCTGTACCCACCACGACGTAGCTACGCATCTGAGACATCCAGCCGAACTGGTCTCGCGAGGTCATTCGTTCTATAAGAAGGGCCAGACCGGGTTCATTCGATATACCGCCATGACACTGCAACGGCAAGTTGCGAATAAGACCAGCTTTCCTGGCAGAGCTGCGTCGTTCACTGCACGACAATGGGCTCGGCCCATTCGCAGCACCGATGGCCATGAATGCACCATGCACCCCGGCCAAGCCATCGCCAGATAGCGCAGTGCTGCCATCATGTCGTGAGATGGGAAGAAGGGAGACGCAGCCGAGCAAAGTGGACCAGAAGGAGGAGAGACGTACCTTATTCGCCGATCCCTTTCAGGGCGCGATGTCATCGACTCCGGGCAGTGCTGGATTCCTCTCCCGACACCTTCTTCTCCCTCGAACCGCATTCCTCCCCCGACTCCTCGCGCGCACCCCAGACCGACATCTGCTGGATCCCGCGAAACGCTCGATTCCTCCCATCTCTCCAACTTCGCTCCCAGCGGGACCCCTTTAATTCACAATGGAACTGTGCGGACGTCAGAAGGTCGTCCAGCGCAAGATGGTGCTGCTGTTAGTTTGGACGCGCTTCCCTGCGACTGGCGGGCGGCTCTGTTAACATCCTCTGCTCAGTGGCGACGGTGCTTGCGGCAAGACTTCGGCGCTAAACGTGTTTACAAGAGGGTGCGCAATCCCCAATCTTCCCAACCCCTCCCCCCTCCAAAACTCCCGAGCTTCCCCTCCGCAGGGGAGCTGCAGTACACCCGCAGGAACATGTCGGCTAATTTGTCTCCTTATCATCCAGATTCTTCCCGACTGTTTAGTAAGGCCAATCCGAATCACAATTTCTTTTATCCGGCCGCAGGGTATACTGACGCCGAAACTTGTACTACACAGCGAACCAACAGTTTTTGGTATGCGTATCTCCCCCTCGCTCAAATAGAGTACCCAGAGGCTAACCTAGCTTTTTCTAGAAAATTACGTTCATGGTATGGATCTTTCAAATTAGACTATAACTCCCCACATTCGACATTAGACGGAATAACTTATGCGCAGCCACTGGCAGACATCTTCGTCGACAATGTACATATGGAACTTTCGCTTTGGGACACCGCCGGCCAGGAGGAATTTGACCGGTTGCGCGCGCTGTCATACGAAGACACGCACGTGCTGATGCTCTGCTTCAGTGTGAGTACCGGCCATACGAGCCACACGGAGCGCCCAGACCTAACAAAACGGGTACAGGTCGACAGCCCCGACTCATTCGAGAACGTCGGCTCAAAGTGGATCGCGGAAATCAATGAAAACTGCCCCGGCGTGCGGGTTGTCCTCACGGCCCTCAAGTGCGATTTGCGCAAAGACGACGAGGAGAACGAGAACCCGAATGCCATCTCTTTCGAACAGGGTCTGGCCAAGGCGAAGGAAATTGGTGCCGTCAAGTACTTGGGTATGTCCGCTTAGCCTTCGGTCCCAAGGGCTATCGCGCTAATCCTCCCAGAATGCTCGGCTGTGCAGAACCGCGGTATTCGAGAAAGCTTCTATGAAGCCGCCAAGGTTGCGCTGGAGGTCAAGCCTGCCGGGTCCAATGGGTCCGGTTCATCTTGCGTGATCCTCTGATCTCAGATCTCAGATCACACCCTCCAGCCGCCTATAACTATTTCTGACGCGTGAATGATTCGTGCGTTTTGCCATATATTCGCCATATCTTGCGTTTTTCTCTTCCTGTGGTTGATCCCCCTCTGCCTTCTCCCTCCCCTACTCCCGTATGTATTTTTGATTCCCCTCTGCATTGATGTTGACATCTTCCCGATTTGTGACACATTTATCTTCTCTACCTGGCCGGACACTGGTTTGCTCCACGTCCGCGTCTTTAGCATGGCTCCCACACTTGTTGTCGGGCATTTCAGCGAGGTTGGCTCTTTCTTATTTTATATACACCAATAATAGCTATTCAACGTTGACCTTACCTTCGCTTTATTCGGTACTCATCATGGCAAAGTCTCCATACCTATTGGGAAAGGCTTTCGGCTTTCATATCCATCTCCATAAAATAATACATACATTGCTGGGCGAATAAATATGCTCTCAAACCCTACCCCCTCAAAAGATCCTCCTCATTAACAGAATAGACCTCCTCAATCTTCTCCCCTGATGCACCTTCCCCACAAGCAAAATCCTGATTAATTCTACTAACAAACCGCTCCACAAACCCACTAGCAACCTCATCAATTCCAACTCCTTCAACACCAACACCTTCCAAACTAGTCGCCTCCTTTCCCTCAAGCCCACAAGCAACAATCTGCTTAAAGAACCACATCGGATCCTGCGTAACATTCAACCCAATCCCAAAACTACTAATATTCCTCCGCAAATGCACCCCGACAGCAGTAATCTTCCTGGCCGCAGAACCACCCCAAGGCCCATCAACCCACACCCCGGGATCTTCCGTCACAAACCCATTTACCCCGTATTGACTCAAGAGATCAATAACGCTATTTTCCAAAACTCGAATGTGACACCGCGGCGTGAGACCCAGCCTCTTCAGATCCATAACCGTATACGCGACCATCTGCCCAGGGCCATGGTACGTTGTCTGGCCGCCGCGGAGGGTGGGGTGGTACTCCGCTTTTGGAGGGCCGTTGGCACCGGGGGTGAGGAGGGAGCGAATTGGCTCGAGGGCCGGAGGGAGGGAGAGGTTTTTTGGATCTGGTGGGGCGGTGTTTGAGGGCGGCAGGTCGCGGCGGCCGGTCGTGTAGACTGGGTTTGGAGAGAAAGTGATGATTGTGGGGTCGGGCGGGGGTGGTGTTGCTTTCGCAGCGAGCTCGTGTGCGTACGCGCTTTCTTGGGAGGAGATTGAGCCGGGTGAGGCGAGTTTCTTGTGGGTGAGGAAGCGGGTAGTGAGGGCTTGTTGGAGAGCGGAGACGCGGGAAAAGGGCGTTATGCTTGGGAGGTGCAGGTGGGCGAGTCTCATTTTAGTGGTCACGGGAATGTCTTGATTCGTGTTGTAGAGATGATTTATTTTAGAGGAATTGGTTGGTTGGGTGGTTCATTGTTGGTTGGGGTGGTGAGGTTTTCCGAGGAGTTGTAAGGTCAATGCAATTCACTTGCGGAGAAGCTGGGAGCTCCGGCTCCGATAAGCACTGATACCGTGACAGCCACGGCAGCCCCTCGAAGCTCGATTTAGCTTGCGCCGCAGGTCCAGAATACGAGTTTTGATCTTTGACTAAGGTATATTTGAGGTTCAAGTATGTTTATTATTGTTCCTTTTTAAAAAAAATTAAAAATATTACATTGTGCAATGAGCAAGCCGTTGTTTGGTCCAATGATGGCGACGATATATATTTTTCTGCTGCAACTAACCTTGAAAGCTACACTACTCTACGACCTTTCTGCAAATACGATGCACAATCACATACCTTATCGATGGATGAAGGTACGGTGTTCTCGAGGTGCATGGTCATATTTGAATGATTCAAGACCGTTGCTACATGCAATATAATTTACCTGAGCCTACATGTAGGTGACGATGCTGCTACTTTACGAAACACTTAAGAACAGAGTCTGAACAAGAATAAATCCTCATATGATTCGAATGTGATTTCAGCAACCCGTAGATTAGCTTTTGAAAACCAGAGCACCAGAATGGCAACTCCAGAGAATGGAAATAGTATCGATCATTTCAACCGACATAACTATACGCCATTGACCAGTCCGGCGTGAGACTGCTGAGGAAGCAAGACCCAGTCACGAACACCACCCTTCCAGTCTGCAATGCGGCCCTCACGCACTTGCACTGTTACTACACGCACATCGCTCTCGAGGGACATACTCGGCCGTCGCTGGCTCGGGTCTTCGCGCTGCTGCTGACCAAAGAGGTTGATCTCCTCTTCCTCGAAAGTGTTGTTCTCCAGGTGACGCTCCTTGCACCACTTCTCCTCCGCTGAGCCAGGTTCCAAGAAGCGGGCCTCGCCGCAGATGGTGGTGGAGATGCTGGACAGCGCACTGGTGTTCAAGTTGAGCAGCAGACTGGCGAGCGACGACCGAGTCGCGGCCGGCGGGGAGAACCCTCACGGCCCTCGGGGTTGGAGGCCCGGGTGGGCGGGCGGTGCGAGACCCAATCGTGGACGAGGAGCGAAACGCGCGGGTTTCGGAGAAGATGGTTGGTCTTTCGCGATGCGGGGTTGGTGGTCATGATGATCGTTGGGTAGGGTTCGAATGGAGTCGAGGGGAGATAGGTGTAGGACATGAGCGAGATGTGAGGCGTGAGGTTGTCACATGTTGCCAGATGAAGCTATTCGCAATTGCAAAGTCAGTATTTGTTGGTTGCTGAGGTGAATCTGCGGGTATCTCGGGGCTCTTACGAAGCGGGAGTTCTTCAGGCAAGCGATGACCTCCGAGGGGAGGGAGTCCGCCTCATGGGGATGAGTCGTCGTAGCCGAGGGCTCGTACGAAAGCGGGGGATTGAGAGATTCTGACATAGCGAGATGATCGACTGAGCGAACAGGTCTCGATCGGACTCGGCTGGCTGATGTCGAGATGTGGGATGATCTGCCGGGCGGTGAGAGTGCCGGGAATCGACGTCATCAGATTGGTTTGTTTGTCACGTCCAAGCGACGCTGCTAATGTATAGTATGGGGCGATAGGTACATCCAGACGAATAGCCCCGTGGCTAGCCGTTTCAGATCGAATAGCTGTTTGCTTCAAACATAGTACCCTAGGGGTAGCTGAGAGATCAACATCTGAACAGGCATCAAGTGGCAAGCGTCGTGATTCCTAGTGGTCTCAAAAGAGTGGAGTCCGCTGGAGCCAGTATCGTCATGATGGCAAAAGGGAGCGATGGATGGGACGATCATCCGACGACCGGTCGAGCGGCAGTGCTGACCGTGTGGTGAGCTGCAGGCAAACCGCCGATATCCGCAATAGTATCATGGCTACTGGCTGTCGAGAAAGTGAGTACGATGACCTTGATAGGATCTACCTGCTGAGTAGGAGCCAGAGTTACCGTGGATCCGCGACTCGATGCCCGGTCTAGCCAGAAGTCGACGATACAAAGTCCCCCGACCTCCCGAGCTCACCTTTCCCCGCACTTTCTCCGTGCATCGCTGATTATCGCTCAAATCAATTCGCTGCTCATGGTAAGCACCGTGGAGCTTCTCCAGCGACGCACCCGGACTGCGTAATTGCCCGCTCCACCCCTTTCGCAGACCAGCTTCCCCCCAGGAGTCCAATCGGCGCACGCACTCCGGGGAACTTCCCATCGCGTGCCCTCTTCGCCTTTCTTTCTCAACTTCCGCTGATCCCTGCGACCCTTCCCCTCTCTCGTCAATTCTATCTTCCCCTCTCTTCATCTCATATTCTCCATCCACCTAAACCCCTCTACAACTCTCTCACTCTTCCCTTTGTGACTCGACACTGTCCTTTCCACTCGCCCTTCAAGTCAGCTTGGTGATCGCCATAGCTGTTTACCCCTTCTTTTACCACATCGACAGCAACGTGTCCTTGTCGATTCTGAATTATTGCTGCTTCCTACACATCCCTCCCTCACCTGTACGATGCTGGGCCCTCGCTTCATCCGCCCAGCGACCTCGCTGTTACGGCCCTTCAGCTCGTCCGCCGTGGCCTACCGCTCCCCCTCCATCCGAGATGTAACGGCTGATTCTGCCGAGGAGTTCAACAGGCGGCAGAAAGAATTCCGCGAGAACCTGGAAGAGGCTCGCAAGAGAAAGGAGCAGCAAGAGAGTCAGTCTGTCGATGCTTCTATTACTTCCCCTGCACGTGAGTCTGTTCCCACTGCTCCGTGTGTGAGCAATGCGAGCAGCTTTGATCGTATTCGCCCTTCGTTTGATGCGGCCGAGGCGCTTGACCATAAGGCATTAGGCTCACTGGCAACCCATCGTTATTTAGGAGATGAACAACAACTGGACCCCCACAACAAGCGCGGTGCCCTTTCTTCCCTCATCTACGGTACCAAGGAGGGCCAACACTTTGACAAGGACATCGAACGCTCCTTCTCGCAGGTACTTGCCCGCGGCAAGTACGTCCACTCGATTGTGTTCCACGATGTCAAGCCCGACAAGGTTGATGAGTATGTGGATCTGGTGGGCCAGTGGTATCCCCGCATGGCCGGCACTGAGGAGAACCGGGTCAACTTGGTCGGCAGTTGGCGCACACAGGTCGGTGACAACGACACCTTCAGTAAGTATTCCATAGACACTTTCCTTGCTTGCCCCAAGAGTGCCTACTGACCCTAATTGGGATCAACCAGTCCACATCTGGGAATACCAACGTTATGAAGGTTACCACGCCTCTCTGCACAACATCTCGCAGCACCCCGAATTCCGCGACTTTGACCACAAGCTGAAGAGCTTGATCAAGAGCAAGAAGACCTCATTGATGCAGGAGTTCTCTTTCTGGCCCACCACTCCCCCACGCCGCCTGGGTGGACTCTTCGAGCTCCGATCCTACACCTTGCACCCAGGCAACCTTTTGGAATGGGAGACCCACTGGCGCCGGGGTCTGACAGCGCGACGAGAGGTGATGGAAGGCGTGGGCGCGTGGTTCGTCCAGATCGGTGACCTCAACACGGTGCACCACCTGTGGCAGTATGCCAACCTGGAGGAGCGGAAGATCCGCCGCGAGCAGTCGTGGAGCGTCGAAGGCTGGGCCGAGACGGTACACAAGACAGTGCCCCTCATTCAGACGATGCAGAGCCGGATCCTGGTCCCGATGCCGTGGAGCCCTGTCGGTTAAAGATCCAGGGGGAACAAGGCGGGAGCCAACTGGCACCAACTCCACCCTGCTTTCCACCTCTTGAGCTATACCCTTATGAGTTGGCTGCAGGAGTGTATGATGACATGGACGTCGTCCCGTGAACACTTGATGTGACTGTCCAATCCCCGAACGCCTGGACCTGGAAGAACGAAAGCACTATTCTAGTCGGTAGTATCTTGTTCGGCCTGGGCAGTGGTTATTCTGTATCATGTATCTACTAGTAGCAACTAGGCATGGCGCATCCGTTCCAACGATTATTTTTGCATCTTGACCACCCCCTCGGTACGCGTCCTTGAAACTAACCGAAAATGAGGGCCTCGGACAGTCCCCCGCCTCTCGCAGGGCCGATCCTTGCCCGGTGATGCATCTTATTGGCGTCGCACCCTCAACCACGACATGACCGCGGCGATGACCATCCTGCACGTGGGCCACCGAGTGATGAACACCCTGGCATGTTCATTCTTGTAGACACTGTAAAATACACAGTAGATGTGATCGGTTCCTGGAGATCATAACAAAGAACTCCGACGAGATCGCCAGAAAAATAAAAAATAAAAAATAAAAGAAAAGAAAAAGAAAAAGAAAAAGAAAAAGAAAAACAAACCCAGAGTGGCTACTGTTTTGCAGAAGCGCCTCCGCCGATCTCGACGTCGCTGGGACCCATCTTTTTCCACCCGGTCTTCGCGCCGTCCCCAGCGGGGCCCGTTTTAATTTGTTTAACCCTTTTCCTTTTTCCCTCGGCCTCAACAAACTCTTTTCCCTGACGACTTACGACTTTTCTTTCTTCTCTCCGCTTTCCTCGTCTCGTTTCTCTTATTCCTCGCTCAACCTCGACCCCCGGCACCACCGCCCTCCCACGCGCGTCGCTGTCCTCCACCGCCGAACCCCAAGGTCTCCACGTCAACACCAGGGATATATGCGGTGAAAAGAAAACAACCAGCTCCAAACACGACGACAGCAGGAACCCGACCCGAACACCTCTCGAAATTACAGTTTAGGACTGCGACAGCACCTCAAGCATGGTGTACATTCGTCAACACCACTTGCCGAACCTGCGCAACTACCGCTATGCAGGCATCGACCACTCGCTTATCAGCCGGTATATCCTGAAGCCGTTCTACAACAAATGTGTGATTAGATGTTTCCCCATGGGCATGGCGTGAGTTCCACCACCTAGCTTGGAGCTCCGGGGATCTAGCTGCAGAGTTGTGGGAGCTAGAGTAAAATTTTCCGGAGCTTGCAGCTTTCCCTGGCGCGAAGCTGTCCCCTTTGTCTACTTTCCATCCCCGAAGATCTGGGCTCTGGGAGTAGATTCCAACATGAAACCGTGGCTAACATTTTATTTTTCGCGCGATAAAGACCTAATGCCGTAAGTACGAACCCTATGCGATTTACTTTATCGCCAAGTAGCTTGCTCAGGGAGCTTCCTTTTTTTTTTTTTTTTTTTTTTTTTGGAAGAAGACGAGACGTGGCCTCGTTGCGTATTGAAAATGGAAACTAACCAAATGACGTGGTAGATTACCCTGACCGGTTTTATGTTCGTGGTGGTTAATTTCCTCACCGTCATGTGGTACAACCCGAATCTGGACCAGGACTGTCCACCCTGGGTCTATGCCAGCTGTGCGCTGGGCCTGTTCCTCTACCAGACTTTCGATGCGGTAGATGGCATGCAGGCGTATGTTGCGTCCAATCTAGCCTGGAGATCATCCGAAGGTTGCTGACTATTGTTTAGACGTCGGACGAAGCAGAGTGGTCCGCTTGGTGAGCTTTTTGATCACAGTATGTGGCTCTACGATATGCCAGAACTAATGGAAAATTGGAATTGAATTGGTTATAACCTGATTTCATTATAGGTGTCGATGCATGTAACACCGGCTTGGGTGTTTTGATCTTTGCGGCTGCGATGAACCTCGGCCAATCGTGGATGACGATTCTGAGTCTGTTTGGATGTACGTTCTTACCTCCCAGCAGAACACCTTTCCGGGTTCAAGCTAACATAAAAAGCTACTATGACCTTCTACGTCCAAACCTGGGATGAGTACTACACCCAGGTCCTGACGCTGGGCGTCATCTCTGGCCCCGTCGAGGGAATCCTCACCCTCTGCACTGTCTACGCTTTCACCGCATACATGGGTGGCGGCAGCTTCTGGCACCGGCCAATGCTTGAGACTGTTGGTGTCTCCAAGCCGAGCTTCATCTCGCAGCGTGTCTACGAGATGCCCTTCACCGAGTGGTACCTGGTGTACGGCGCGTTGATGCTCTTCTTCGCCACCGGCTCGAGCATCTATCATGTCATGCAAGTCCGACGCCAGCGCGGCCAGGACCCCATTGCACCACTGTATGGTCTGTTGCCCCTGGCGGCAATCTGGACTCTCATCCCGGCCTATCTGTACCTGCATCCCGCCATCATGGAGAACTACACTATTCCATTCGGACTCTTCATCGGCCTGGTCAACGCCTACTCCGTCGGTCGTATGATTGTCGGCCACCTGGTGCAGTCTGGTTTCCCCTACCACAACATCTTGCTGTACCCGCTAGCTCTGGGCGTGATCGATAGTGCCGGCCCCATGTTCGGTCTCTGGTCGAGCCCCGTCCTTGGCAATGGCCAAGGACAAGTCGCATTTGTGTTCGGATGCCTCGGTCTGGCTGTCGGCATCTACGGCAGCTTCGTGGTATGTCTTCGCTTGTTTTGGGTTTCCTGTTTCTTCGAAGTGATTCCCAACTAACATCTTTTCCAGTTCGACGTGATCACTACCATCTGTGACTACATCGATATCTGGTGCTTAACCATCAAGTATCCGTATGTCGAGGAGACCGAGACCAAGGACAGCAACGGCCTCAAGGCCCAGGTCGAGGGCTCGAAGAAGGCGCAATAAAACGGTGCAAGTAAATCTCCAGCTGATCGAGTAGATCAGTTGTCTGGGGGCTCGTCGGGTTCGTGCATGCGGGTCAGTTCAACCTCCGACGGATCGAAGCCGAAGCACCAGACGAATCGCGATTTGCGGGGATGAATCGACAATGTTCGACCAGTGCTCAACGTTGGTGGAGTGTGGAGGCAAAAAGAATCTAATGTGGGCGGACCTAATGATTTGATTTCAGCCAGTATATACGTTTTCAACACCGGGCGTACCGCGTGCATTATTGTAGAATATGAGTGTAATGTGTTATGGTGACAACAACATCCCCCGTAAGGAAGTAGGACGTCAAGCGACAGCCTGCCCGATTGACCCGGCAGAACCACGGAAAGCTGGCGGGCGGTGAGTCAGCAGGGGCGGGTGGGCGGTGTGATTGGCGGGAACTACCCCTCGCGGCTCCCACATTCAGTTAGATTAGCGAGGGCAAAATCTGCACAAACCCTAAAATTAGGGTAGCGCAGCCCCCCGAGACAAATCCCTTCAAACTCCTCCTGGGATCACTTCCGACATCCACAAGGCCATCGCCATCAGCGCCATTCATCAACCCCCTCGCTGATTAAAAACCGCCAAGATGGTAAGCCCTCGCCCTGCTGCCAAGTGCCCTTTCATCCCACCGATTCGATTCGAACCGCACCGTGCGAGAGCCCCCGTGGGCTGCATCGAAATACCGATTCAACACTGAAAGAAAAAGTCTTTGCTGACGAGTGCTCTTCCAGGTTCTCGCGATCGACCTTCTCAACCCCACCCCTCAGGCTGAGGCCCGCAAGCACAAGCTTAAGGTACGCTGAACTCCGGAATCCGACGGGAAAAATCGACTTGAAGTTGTGGTGGATGTGGACCGAGAGATGGAGAGTGGACACACGATACCTCCGATATCATCGACACTCGATTACACAACTCAACCACACCACCACTCTCGTTGCCACTATACCACCACAACTTTGAAATCGAGAAGTGGAATACCCAATTTGGGAATATGGAAATGTTGGAATCTTGAAATACTGACATGACCTCTGCTTGGATAGACCCTTGTGCCCCAGCCCCGCTCCTTCTTCATGGACGTCAAGTGCCCCGGCTGCTTCACCATCACCACCGTCTTCTCGCACGCCCAGACCGTCGTCATCTGTGCCGGCTGCTCCACCGTTCTGTGCCAGCCCACTGGTGGTAAGGCCCGTCTGACTGAGGGCTGCTCCTTCCGCCGGAAGTAAACGAGACGCGCAAATGAAATCTCTTTTTTGTCTTGTTGAAACGCAGAGGAAATAGCATGGAGCAACTGGGATGAAATTACCACTCCCCATTGGATTCGGTTAACGGAGACCGCCGGCTTTTCAAAATGTCACATACAACAATTACCCTTTTTTACTCTTTCCCTCTCCCTCCTATCTCTACCTACGCCTTTTCACGGGATGACGCGCCTTTCGCTCTTGTTTCTCTTCCGACGACGTCTTCGATTCGAAAGTTTTGGAGATGTTGAACGAGTGAAGTGAGGGTGGGAGACGTGCAAAATGATATGATACGATCCATACCACTTTTCTTTCTTCCCTGGAAACCAAAAAAAAATTGAAATGTGACGTCTTGAAACCCGTCTCTTTCTTCATCCTACTTGACTTTCTCATCGTTTTCTCTGTGATGGTTTAATAATCACAGCGTCGTCTTTTGCTTCAACCGTTCATTCTTGCTTTTTTCCCTTCCGTTTCTGCGATTGATGACAGATAGAAGATGGAATGACGCCCTCCTACAAAAAAGCATTCGACCAAAAAAAAAAGCACTTGCAGCATTCAGCTCAGGGAGTTCCGGATATCTGGCACAAAAGGCACGTCGCTTTGCTGTGCCCTCGTTTTTGCTTTTTGTTTTGTCCTGTACTTGCATCTCTTGTATAATGGGTTCTCTACTCAATATGAGTTGTTGATACTCGGTATATTCTATTGTAGAACGATATGCTGTAGATCTGTCGGCCGCCGGTAATCCAGCCACATACGCTCTAGGTCCCATAGACTGATCAATTCATTCGTACTTTGTACTTCTGCCCTACGAAGTAGCATGTAGCAGATACCTAACCTAGACAACCCATCACCACCGCCATGAATGTATCTGTACCCTCAGTAAGACGCAGACTCCTTCCTTCACCCAACCCACACACCAAGACCCTACCCTAGCGGCGCTTGCCCAAAGAACACCCTAATGTCATCATGATCCCAAAGTTCGTCTCAAACTGAGCCAGGTCCTCGTTCCCATCCCCCCATAAAGACCGTGCGGACGTGCGTTCCCGCAACAGTCCCCACCGCGGGCTCCGGCTACGTAACTGCGCAGCGGATACGATCTTGTCCAGGAACAGTTCAGAGCATGATGTCATTTGGGAGGGCGAATTTCGTCGTGGGGATCTGCTATACTTCCCCGTGGTTGTGCAGATTGGGTCTGGTTTCTCAAGACGTAGAGCTTCACCTGGGTTGGGATTGTCTTGTTAGAAAGTATCATGTTGTGTTATTGTTCGGCTTAGTGCTCTTCCGAACATATTGATATAGATAGAGCTCTCGCTGAATAGAGTTTACATATTAAACTGCAAATCGGAAATTGCGTCGCTGATATTTGGGTATGGTCAATTTTGTGTGTGGTGATACATCGTGAAAGACAGAAGTCACGAAAAAACCAAGTCGAGGACAAACGAACGTATCTCGAGAATGCGAGAAACGGAAAAGTAGAATCATCATCAGGGGATCCTTCCTTTGCCCAGTTGAAAGAGAAAGCCAGATCCACACCTCGTTCAAAAGCGAGCAACGTTCGCTATACTCGCTCAATTCCCAATAAAAGGACGAATGTCAGACAACCAAGGAACCAGCCTATGGCGTTTACAATTCCTTGGCCTTGTTCCGAATATCTGGACCAATGTCGACCGGGCCGCCAATCATAGCCGTCAGTTTACCTCTTTCAGCTCTGACAAGCATGCTGGCGAAGGAGTTTCGGCCGATGATTTCATTCACTGCTTCTCCGGCGGCGGTGTCGCCGGCTACGTACTCGGACCTGTCGTTGGCCGTCAGCTGATTTGTGGGTGTTGCGGCCGAAGTCATAGGTGAAGAAGATGGTGGGGTTGGGAGTAGGAGGTTAGTTTTCCGGAGGGATTCGAAGACACTGTATTTTTATTAGAATTCTTTATATTTGCTCGTCTTGGTGAGATGTTCAGGCAGGGGCTGCAACATCGGATGCGATATGGAGAGTGCTGAGGATAATTGTTACTTCTGTTGGGGCTGTACGTACCCAATCAAAGCCTGCATTTTGGCGTCAAGCGCCTCAAGATCGTAGTCGTTGAGGTTGGCCATGTTTGTTGTCGGAGTAAACAAAAGATGTGACGAAATTGGCGGGACCGACCAATTGGGCCGCTTTAGTTTGGGCGCGATAAGGCTGACCTCGCGCTTATCGGGGTTTCCAATGGTTTCCGTTGCTACACGGTCGAGTTGCGCATGGCCCTTCTCCACCTCCGCCTGCCTCTATGTCTGCAGTCCGACATAGTCTCTCCCTCCTATCCAAATCTCCAATTCGAAGTACCCGACCTCTATTCACCATGGCACCCAATCCCGTCCCCTCCACCTCCACCCGGCAACCGCTCAAACTCCTCATGCTCCACGGCTACACCCAGTCGGGGCCTCTCTTCCACGCGAAAAGCCGTGCCCTGACCAAACACATTCAGAAGACCCTGCCGCTCCACGAAGTCTCCGCCATCTATCCAACTGCCCCGCTCCAGCTCAAACCCAGCGATATCCCAGGCTACGAACCTTCCGACTCCGGCGTCCCAGACGAAGACATCGAAGCATACGGTTGGTGGCGCCGCTCGAATAGCGCCAACCCGCCCCTGTATACAGGAATTGAAGAAGGCCTTGCGACTGTCGCGAAGGTGCTCCACGAAGAAGGCCCCTTCGATGGCATAATCGGGTTCTCGCAAGGCGCTGCGCTGGCGGCTATGGTTGTGGGGTTACTCGAGCCGGGGCGGAAGGATGTCTTTGCGCAATTTGCCAAGGACGAGGTTGATGGTGCGGCGGGGATGCCGTTCCCCAGTGCCTTTGAAGCGTCGGGATTCGAGCACCCGCCGTTGAAGTTTGCGATTTGTTATAGTGGGTTCCGGGCGCCGGGCCCGCGGTATCGGGGATTCTATGAGAACCCGGCTATCCAGACGCCTGTGCTGCATGTTTTAGGCTCTTTGGATGCGGTTGTTGAGGACAGTCGGAGTCGGGCTTTGGTTGATGCTTGTGCTGGAAATCCTGGGAAGGATGGTCTGGTTATTTGGCATCCTGGTGGTCACTTCTTACCGAGCCAGAGGCCTTTCTTGGATGCTGCGGTGCGGTTCATCCAGGAGCAGTTAAAGAAGGGCCATGGTGATGCAAAAGAGGAAGAGGAAGATGTGAATGATATGGATGTGCCATTCTAGGAGGCTCAATAGATGTATATACATAGAAGCTGGGCCCTGGCTAGACTAGATTTATACCCATAGCATGAACGTGATAGACGGGCTCATGTTACTTTCGGATTAAATGATTCCAATTGGATTCTCGATCAATGATTTACTCGAACATACTCATTTAGATCTCCACAGATAGTGGCTCGCATCTTCATAAGAGTCTACCGGCGAATTATTTTACACGCGGAGGCAACATTCACATCTCGTCCATCCCCAAGTCCAATTAGCGGGCCTTGGTCTCCTTGCCACGGGTGGGCAGGATGCGAGCCATCATCTCCTCCTTGGTAATCAAGTGATCGATGCGCTCCAAAAGACCCAGCAGGTTCTTCATATCACTGCTCCACTCGTTGAGGACATCGTCGGCATCACGGGGCTTGGCAAAGTTGACTAGGCGGGCCGGTCGGTCGATCTTAGCGTAGATGGTCTTCGAAGTGACCAGATCGCTAATATACTTCTCGGTCTCCTCCTCTGTCAAGTCCAGAAGCTGGGTCAGGCGACCCATCTGGATTCGGGTATAGTACTTGGCGACCACCCGCACGTTGTGCTCGATAACGCGCTTGCGCAGGTCTTCCCATCTCCGGTTGGCCTGGTTCTCGGAGGACTGTTGGGGCTGGGCGTCAAACACATCGGTGCCGCACAGGTGGGGACCGAATTGCTCTGCAACCATCGGCCAGCGCATCAGCTCGGGGATCGTGAACAGCTTAATCAGCCGGGCTTCTTCGGGAACCTGCGAAAGTCGGGAGTCTTGTTGAATGCGGTGCAGAAGATCTGACTGCTCGTTGTCGTATGGAGACAGGACAATATAGTAGACAATGCGAGCGAGAGACTAGGTAAATACTGATCAGCAACATGCAAATGAGAAGGAAATTTTGCAGGCAAAACTCACTGCACGGAGGTGCTCTGGGTTGTTCTCGACAGCCTCAGTGTCCAGAACTTCTCGGTAGTTCTTGCAAACATCGAGGTACTTGTAATCGTGGTTGGCCAGAGTGATCTGCTGGTCATAGTAACGAAGCTTGAGGTCCGTAACATCGTCATCAACCTCCATCGGAGCCTCATCCGGTCCACGGGTCTTCTCCCGCTCCTCCGCTTGCTTCTTCAGTTTCTCGATCTCCTCGGCGGACTTCTTCGGTTTGCGGTTGAAATAGCGCTTGTTGATCTTACGGATCAGAATCGAGGCCTGAGTCCAGTCTCCGCGCTCGATGCACAGAGAGACCTGCTCCAGGATAAACTCGGTCTTTTCACGTCGTGTCATCGATCCGAATGTCTCCACCTGCAGTTCGCACAGGATGTCTGCGGCGGCATTGAGATCGCCTTGAGTTTTCTTGATATTCGACAGGATCCGGGTCACACGGGCTCGCTCGACTTCGACAAAGATCTAAAGAGAGGATAGTCAGTCTCAACCATGTAGGACTCGGAATTTGCGCATCTACCTTTCCTTCAGTGACTGTCCGCAGTGTCTCAATGACAGACAGCTTCACTTCCATGTTCGGAGTCTGATCCAAGAACTTCATCACCTCCTGCACCATCCTTGTTGTCGCCTGCTTGAGCTGGGCATGTTTCTTGGAAAGGACAAGCACTTGGTCGTTGAGAAGACCCCAGTCGCCGGAGTTTTTGCTGATGGTGACGATGGCAATCAGGACACGGGAGGTAGTTGCGAGATCGGAAGCCTATTCAAAAAGGGAAGACGTTAATATCGGATGGCAGCTGAGGGTGAGAATCGTTCGGAGTATCTTACTTGTCGGGCTTGCTTCTCCAAGACCAGCAACTTATCGATCGCACCCTGCACATCGGTCTGAACGGAACAGAGTCAGTATAGAATCCAAAATAATGAAGCAAATTGTTTGCACCTTTGCGAGGGCCTCCGCCTCCGGGATGAGCTTGTCGGCATCCTTGGTGAAGTCCTTCTCGGCCTTCAGCAAGGTGTCGGACATGATTGCGGCTGTGATGAGTGTCTTCGACGAAATTCGGTATAGATGAGAGGAACAAGACGGGCTATAGTCGAATTAGCGGTGAACCGACAGGGCAATGCGTGAAAGCAGAACGAAGAGATGGCTGATGGTGATGACGGAGCTCTGGGGCGCCCTTTGGCTGCGAGCTGGAAGCTCCGCCTCACGTGATGCGGTCAACACCTCGAGCGCATGGCCTTCCATAACCGCACCACCAACAGTATCCTGCACTGCGAGAGACATTCAAATTTTTATGTGATTTGGCAGGTTCTCATGTTTTTCGAACGAATATTTTGTCATCAAGTATTTGAATTAGAGGCATTCCTCTCAAATAAAAAATGAAAGCCGACTAACGCAGGCTTTTTGCTCTCGATATTAAACAGCCTTCTGCAGCATCCGATCCCAATATTTGCGTGTCTCACTCCTAAGCACAGTGTATTGCTATTACTACGTAGGAGACAGTACTGTACTCCATACTCAAGTCAAGTGATGCTGCAACTGGATAACGTAATCAACCACCGAACCGCGGATACCACCGAACCGCGGATTCTCTGCTATAGCCACCACTTTTTGAAGCTTTTAAACCACCAACACCATTAGAATTGACTAATTAAATACATAAAAAAATAGCTATTTACTAGGGCAATTTCGAATCGCATGTCCCACTGTTCCACAGCCACTGCAGCGCTGCGGAGCTCGTCGGCGAGGCACGGGAGTAGATTCTTCAGGTTGCTCATTAAGCTGCGTATCATGCTGCTGAATCCGATTTTGACCTTCCTGTACATTAAGAAGGCGATCATTACCTAGTTTACCACGCTTTTTTGCCTTTCTTTGACGTTGTCGCCCGTTTTCAGCCCGTAAAGCCTTGATTTCTTGCTCTAAAAGCAGTTGGGTTTGCATCGCCATTTGCGCAGCTTTCTCAAGATGTTGAATATGAGCAATAGGACTGCTAGAAAGCTGCCGTTTTTTATTAAGGCTGTTCTGCAGGTTTCGGACTTTCCGATCTAGCTGGCGAGTATTCTGTGGAGTCTGAAAAGCAGAGGAAATCGAGCCTTCAACTAGTGATGGTGCAGGTGTAGGCGTACGTAGTCGGAAGGTAAGTTTTGAGAGAACATGCTCTGGATTGAATGGCTTGAGCCCTGCCCCTTTAAAACCGCTGCAAATCTTCTCTAAAGTAAATACTTTAGCGTGTGCATCGGGGTATAGCGATAAAAAGTCTTCTTTATCGATATGATTGTTGCCGACTTTCATACGATGTTCAAGAAGCTTTCCGTACGCCCCTTTAAGCGGGCTAAAGACACCCACATCAAGCGGTTGAAGAAGATGCGAAGCATGAGCAGGCATGCAGTGACAGATTATTGCATTCTGCTTGCAGAAATCATCGAATTCAGCAGTTAAATGACTGCTATGGCCGTCAAGAATAAGCAAGCGCTTTGCACCAGTCATATAGCGCTTAGAAAGCGGTTCGAAGATATTTTTTAGCCAAAGAAGGCCTATTTCATCAGTCGTCCAGCCATTCTGACTAGTAGAAATCCACCAGTCGCGAGGAAGCTTAGGTTCTTGAAACCAGGCAGCTTGTTGAAAGCTTGCTTTTAATATAATGACTGGCGGTAGATGTATGCCTTTTGACCCGATTGTCTCGATAACTGTGACCCATTCGCGATTGCCTTGAATGACTCTACGCGGTCGCTCGCTGCGCTCAACTGCAGTAATCACTTTTGAAGTAGAGCAGAGTCCCATTGCAAAGCCAGTCTCGTCAAAATTCCAGATATCGTCTTCGTGTATGCCGTGCTCTTGAATGGTCGCTTGTAAAGTCTCAAACCACGGTTTTATAACTTTTGGATCTTCCTGCTTTGCGCGCTGATAGGTAATACGTCTTGTATATCGCTTACGTAGCTCAGGATGGCGTTTAACGAACTTATAAGGCCAGTTAATTCCGAGAGCTGCCGTTGAATCTTGTAATCGATTGCAAAGCAATGTTTGAGCCATTCCACGTAGGAATTCAGGTCGAATTGGAAATCCTCGCGTATCTGCTTCCAATAATCGCTTTAAGAGTAATTCCTCTTCGAATTCAGTAAGTCTATGACCATTGGCGCGTCGTTCTGTCCGTGATTTTGAACCATGAAGCCGATCGCGTAGAGTATTTTCAGGAATCGCAAAGACCTGCGCAGCGCGTAAAATTGATTTAATTTGACCATTCTGATAGGCTGAAATAGCCATCTGAATACGCGACTCTTTAGAAAGAGGCATATTGTATTGTGGTGATGAAGATTCGACGCGTTAAACAGAGAGAATAGAAATTGGATTGAAAATCCGCGGTTCGGTGGTATCCGCGGTTCGGTGGTTGATTACGTTAACCCCAGGGGCCGCTTACCTAAGCTTGCGTCGCGCTGCCAATGCAATCACGCAATTTCGCCCTAGGCTGTTTTAGGGCATGCAATTGTATAGAAAAACTTCCGCCGCAACCACAAAGTGACTCAGTCGAGTGTGATCTGCGTGGGATTATCGCATCTGCATATTCTGAGCGTCCCCCAGCATTCTCGCCAAGGACCTTTTACCTGCATTGTCGAGCGCAGACAGCGGCAGCTATCTAGTTTGCCACTCGATCGACCCCGGCTCCTTATCAGCGACGTTATCTCCAATCGCGACGGGCCTTTTACTCAGTCCAGAGTAATTTCTCTTTCTCCGCGGAATCTTTGCACATCGGATTGAGTCAATCGTGTGACAAAGGATTGCTATAATTACATTCCAGAGTGCTTCGACTTTCTTTTATACTTGCATTTTCGACTGCCGATTTGCATTTGATCCGATTAAAGCAAGCATCTATCTTGGAGGGGCAACCCGCACTTTGCGGCCACACGACACTATGAAGGACGCCTCAAACGGCTCTGGCCAGCCGGTGCCCTTGATGGCAGCATGGAATACCGAGTCGCAGATCCATTTGATTGTCGGCGCCAGCCCTCTTGCCGCAGCGAGATGTACGAAGAGCCTGGAAGCTGGCGCCACGCCGATTATAATTACGCCGGAGACGGTGGACATGCATTTTACCCTGTCAGAGCATATTTCTAAAGGCTCGGCACAGTGGGTGAAGCGCGAATTTCAAGACGGCGACTTGACTAGTCTGGGTAGAGAGGAGGTAGACCATGTGGTGGACATGGTTTTCGTTACCTTGGGTGGCAACCATCCATTGAGTATGTGCTACTTAGGTAGAATGCTGTCGACATAAGCTAATTCTATTTTGTCTAGGTCCGCATATCTCGAAAATATGCCGCCGTCTTCGAATCCCTGTGAATGTGTCTGATTCTCCCGAGCTTTGCTCTTTCAGCCTTCTCTCCACCTACTCCGACGGCCCGCTTCACATTGGAATTACAACATCAGGTCGTGGATGCAAGCTTGCCTCTAGACTTCGACGAGAAATTGGTTCATTTTTGCCTGCCAACCTTGGATCCGCGATTGATCGACTTGGCGCCGTGCGTCGACGACTCTGGGAAGAAGACAATGCGGCTGGTTTGAGTGAAACGGCCCTGGAGGTGGATGACGACGATACATCTGGACAAAGCCACCACTTCAACGCCTTGGTAACAGAGGGCGACGTTGCCGCGGCAAAGACAAGACGTATGCGCTGGCTTTCGCAAATCTGCGAGTACTGGCCGCTACGCAAACTTGTCTCGATTACTGACGCCGACATTGATGCTATATTGAAAGCCTATAACTCTGGTCGGGATACTTCCAGTGATACAAATTGTGTAAATGGGATTAGTGGGGTTTCAGAGAAGGGCAGGATCGTGCTTGCAGGCTCTGGCCCCGGACATCCAGACCTCTTGACCCGTGCCACCTACAATGCCATCCAAAACGCGGATATCATTCTGGCAGACAAGCTGGTGCCAGCTCCTGTTTTGGACTTGATTCCTCGTCGGACAGAGGTTCACATTGCGCGCAAGTTCCCTGGCAATGCTGATCAGGCACAAGAAGAGTTCTTGCAGATGGGTCTTACCTCGCTGAGAAAGGGACAGAAAGTGCTGCGATTAAAGCAGGGCGACCCTTATCTTTACGGTCGCGGAGCCGAGGAGTTTGACTTCTTCCGAAATGAGGGATACACTCCCGTTGTGCTGCCTGGCATCACTAGCGCCATGAGCGCATCTCTTTTCGCTGATATTCCGGCTACTCACCGGGGCGTTTCCGACCAAGTACTGGTCTGCACAGGAACTGGCAGGAAGGGTGCTGCTCCCAATCCGCCTACCTATGTTCCCACCCAGACAGTGGTTTTCTTGATGGCCCTGCACCGGCTTTCTGCTCTTATCGAATCCCTCACCGCATTCCCTACTGAAGATACTGAGCGGGCGCGAACACTTTGGCCCAAGGACACACCTTGTGCAATTGTTGAACGTGCATCATGTCCTGATCAGAGAGTCATCCGCTCGACTTTGGAAAACATCTGCTTGGCTTTCGAGGAGGCTGGTTCTCGGCCACCTGGTCTGCTGGTTGTTGGAGCTAGTTGCCATGTTCTGCACAGCCCTAACGATGGACAGAAATGGGTGATCGAGGAGGGCTTCCACGGCCTTGAAGAACTGGATAGCGATTTGGAAGCTGCATTGGAAAAATGATGGGATATATTTGCATGTTGAGCGACTATGATCAACTATAGAAACGGAGTTACGAGATCGTGTACATAGACTGGATTCAGATACCCCTTGAACAAAACAAACAAACTTTCAATTCATCCGAAATTAAACATTTTCATCTCATGTATGACTGTATCCGTCTCAGATATCGTCGCGGTTATCTTATTTTTGGATGTAAGGCATCGGATGTACTTGCTGCCAAAAGCTGCTATGACGCCATCTCCGCGCCGACACCACCTCCCCGCCCGCGGCAACTCCATCCATCGCCAACCATCCAAGCAGAAGCAACGTATAGTCATCATGGCCCCGACATCGCATCTCCCTCTATTCGGCGGCGTCCGGTAAGTATTGGCCGGTATCTTGAATGCTACATGTCCAAACATTAACATAGTTATTTATAGAGCCTGGACATCCGCCGACTGGACCTCATCTGACGACCGCGTCCGCGGCGGATCTTCCCACTCGACCCTAACCTGCTCTTCCGCCTCTCTCGTCGCCCGATTCCATGGATACCTCGACATCAAGACCCTTGGAGGGGCGGGCTTTGCGTCTCAACGAACAACAGGCGAGGACCGGACCTGGAACTTGTCACGGTACGACGGTCTGGAGCTAGTCATTGACCGGGCGGACGGCAAATTGTATACGTTGAACCTGAAGGATGAGATTCTTCCCAAGAGACCTGATGGCCGGGAGCAGAGCTCCATCAGCTGGGAATTCAATTTTCGGGCTGAGGGCCAGAAGAATATCTTTGTTAAATGGGGAGATTTCAAGCCTACTTGCCGTGGGAAGGAAAAGAATGATGCTGAGCCGTTGGATTTGAAGAACATTAAGAGATTTGGAATTATGGTCCGGAGGTTCGTTTTGCTGTCTGCTTCGTGGTGCCTTCGGGCAATGTGCTGACTCCTCATTATAGCTTCTTTGGTGAGCAGGAGGGCTCCTTTGAACTTGATATCGTCTCTATTGCGGCTCTGCGCACAGAGCGTTATATGGATTTTCCGGAGGAGGAAGATTTCCATGATGATATGGATGAGAAGTCAGGTGCTGCGCAGCCCTCTAGGGCACGAGGAGGCTGGTTCGGATGGTTGTTCTCCTGCCTTGGCCGCTAAACGGCGGGCCCATGATACGTAAAGCATATTTCGGGTTTCTTCATGAAAGCACAGTAGTGCGGGGCTAAAAATGTATCTGATATAACGAAACTATCTCGCAGACGGCTATACATCCCGGCTCCAGTACGAAATATCTCATGTCCAAATTCTCAAACTCCAAACTAATATCTGTACACTAATAAAATCACAAATCACTCTTGTGTCGGGAAGTTGACCCACTCAGAGAAGTCCATGCCTCCTGGGCTGGGCATCGTCTGTTCCACAGGAAACATTCCGCCGAAACCAGGGTCACTGAACAAATGTTCTGGGAACGGCATGAAACTCTGTGGCGGTTGCTGTTGAGGATATTGTTGTTGGTTAGGTTGCTGAGAGCCCGGCTGCATGCCAGGGACAGAACCTGAGGGTGGGCATAGAAGTCTGTTGATGACTTCAGAGCATCGTGCAGCAAAGCGGTTGTTGCAGAATGATGGGTGGTTCAAGAGGGCTTTGGTGGTCTCGATATCCTGGATCCAACCTGGGGCTTCGGGGTTTGTCGGATCTGTCATGAGGAACACCATTGGGATCAAGCCGGCCTGGAAGAGGAAGTACCTGTGATGACTTAGTCTTGATTCATGGTGAGAGTTGAAGCATGAAACTTACAGCATATACCATGCCCCGATTCTGGTGCAGACATAGTTGTCCATATAATCAGAGATGGAGGAAATCGTCAACCGCGCATTCTGAAGGCAGCGCATACGGCATTCAGTTTCACATGGGTCTTCAGCTCCCCCATCCGAACTGACAGACGACCCGTCCGAACCTCCACTCTGCGGCCCCCAACGCCGAGCAGCCCAACGCAGCAAGATGGGTCGGTAGATCAGAATGATCAGGTTCCAGTTCCGCCACAAGAGGCGGTTGCGAACAAGAGCAAGGTTGTCTGGGTCTGGTTGTGTTGGTTGCATAGACAATGGTTGTAGTGGATAGTGCATATACGACGGTAAGGCTTTGTACCATTCATCCATGGGTTTCTGCAGATTCAGTGTTTCTTCCGGTGTAATGCTGGGACTGGAGATCAGGCGCTGGTAGACGCTGTTGGTGAGTAGGTGAAATTGGGCTTGGGCGATCAAGCCGGAGTAGAGAGTCGGCCCCGGCGATTCTGGTGGCAATGAAATCGTTGCTGGTGTCAAAGCCTAGAACTTATTAGCATCGGGCGATGATTTGCTGCCATATCGATGTACATACGTTATCATGGATATTCAAGACTTGCTTGGCATCCATCACGCTTTCTTCTGGAAGAAGAATTGGTCTTCCAAAGGTTTTCGCGGCACCACTGTCGAAAATGAAGACACCCCACCATAGTCTACGGCGGATCTCCCGCTGTAGCAGACTGATCTTCCACCCAGGGAACTCTTTGTGGAGACCCAAACTCATCGCCATTCGAACGGCCAATCCCAGATAATTCCAACCCGTGTTGGGTTTGTTACGTTTTTGAGCATAGTTGCTAAGAAGTAACAACGCTTGGACCAAGGTCAGATTACCGGTTTCAAAAACCGATGCCTGTTGAAGGCAACTTCTGGCTTCTTGATAAAAAGTGATGTCGAGATCAGAGCTATCGTCTCCAATGCTCCATGCGCCAAGTGCTAAGATGGTGTTTAGCAGAATCTGCCATGCGGTGCCATGCGGGCGTAGAGATGGCTCATTGAATTGAGCGCGAAAGGTAGGTTCGTGAACGAATGGGTAGCTGGTGTGGTAATTCAGGAAATAGGCGTCAATGAAAGCTTGCTCAATGAGACCAGACGGGGCGCTTTCCAAAAGCTGTGCTTTGAGCGGTACACCGCCAGATCTTGCAGAACGAACAGGGATGTTCAAGTCAAAGCCATGGTCAAAAAGTGCTCGAAGTGGCACAACACTTGACGATGCACCTGATATAACAGTTAGCCACGCCTATCTTGAGAAGTGTGACATGGAAATACGAACCAAAATAACCGGCACCTTCAGGCTTGATGGACAATGCGGCCATCCCATCTGTCAAGTCACCAAGTGTTAGTTCTTTCTCTGCCCAGTCAAACCCATCGGCCTGCTGAGGCAGGGCTTCCGGCGCTGGCTCTGTCCGATCAGCGTCAGGCTTTGCCGGAGTCGAGTGTCTCGAGGATGACTTTGATGAAGGAGCCTTGGGAGGTTCTGGGTTCTGGATAAGAGAACGAAGGGTGGCATCCAGGTCACCACCTGGGAACAGCCTGCTCAGAGCTGTTTCAAATGAATGTAGACGGTCTTCGACATATGTCAAGTGTCTGAACTTTGTTAATCTCATCGGCTCTAGGAAGCATGGGACAATGGGGTACATACTGCCGTGTCAGAGGGCTTCTGGACACTTTCGGACTGTATTTACACTCCTTGTTCAACTGCCGGCATTGCAGGCAGACTGGGCGTTCTTTCGAGCACTAAAGTGATGAATGAGCTACACATTCAAATAAACGCGGTTAGTTCAAGGCACCTACTCTCGACTTTCGGAGACGGCATTCATCGCACTGTGTCGAGTCAGTTCCGAGGATTCGAATGTCACTTCAAACATAAAATTGGCTGTCCGAGAGCCCAGCAGGATGACACATACAGCGAATGAATGGGAGTCGCGAGTGCTGGCCATATTTGCCATATTTATCGAGACAAGGCGGATTGCTTGTACTGTGTGTCCAATGCGCTCTGATCATGACACAACATAGGAGTCATCTTTCACACGGTCAGTAGGGTTGCTCTTTGGATGCTTGCCCTGGTGGCTCGGACCTGTGGCGACAGGCGTTGGGTGGATGTATAGCACTCCGACGCGGGTGGGTACGTGTACATGAGTGTTGAAGGGCACTCGGGGTAGACGTGAGGGAGAACAGGTAGACTCACGATCGGCGCTAGAGCAAGCATAGATCCACTCTGATCAAATCGATTCACGACTTGATGAGCAAGATGCCGCATCCAAACGCTCCCCTCCATGAGTGGGGAAGATGGTCAGGTGATTTGCGGGAAAAAATCTCATCGTCGCCTGAGGCAGCACATCCGGTGTCGGGGCTCCTGAGTTTGCGGAATGCTGGGTGATAGTGTAGGAAAATTGAAGGGTAATGTATTGATTTCGAATCGAAACCGGATTTAGCTCATGTATAACCTTAGTGTAATGATTTAACGGCTTTTTCCCGTCCGAGACAAGATGGTATAGTGTCACATTATTTAATCTGTCAGCATGTGAGGGGTCGCCAGAGTACAAAAGTATATATCGTTGATAAGAACAACCACTTCTCGCCAACAAAACCGATCCTCAAGTCAAGGATTTGTTTTTGAGGAACAGACGAAGACAAATAATACATCAAGAGCTCCGAGCAATTTAGTGTATTCTTGAGTAGAATATTCAATCCGTTAATCTGTGTTGGTTCTGCTGCACCATCGCAGCAGCTCTTCTTGGCGGACTTGCGGGAGCAGCCAATCACGGCCCCATTACATTTTTTTCCACCTCGCAATCGCCAACTTCACCCGCCAGAAAGCATGAAATAAACGAGCCCGGACAAGCTTCGCATCAGCGAGAAAACAATCGCCTTCGAACAATTCTTCAGTCGAGTCAGATACAGCAAGCGAGGCGCCGCCATGCCTTCTCAACCCCCGCTTCCGCACCTCCTTGTGCCTTACTTATCAGACCAAACTGACTCCTCATTGACGTTGATCTCTTCTATCCTGGGTGCTACATCTAATTGGCTCGTACTGAGGTTCCTACATGCGGCCCTCAGTTCTTCATCAAGCCCCCATATGCCAATCGGGGTGGAGGATCAGTACGACGGCAAGAAAAGGAAGGTCGTTCTCGTGAGCTTTATGCGAGGCTGGGAGTTCTGGAAGTCCGAAGCTAAGCGATTGGTATGTCAGTCTATTGTATTCCTCGAAGGTCTGATATACCATACATAATCTCAAGAATTGTGCATGAAGAGCGAGGATTTATACCCGACTGGCCTTTTCATTGGTAGCAGAAAGATACTGACGAAAGCTCCAGGGCCTTGATCTTACTCGGTTGTCAAGCAAGCAGCAATTTACATTTGTGGATGGTCTTTCAGAGCTATTTAGCCTCCCACAAAACACAAAAACCCGCTTGCCTGCTCAACATGCGGGGGCTCCAGCACGTACAGCATTGCCACTTCGATCCCAATCAGCAGTGCCGGATAGAATGCCACCACAAGCCACACCAGCAGATCAGACCAGCAGCCGCGGAAGCACAGAGCCCATTGCGAAGAAACTGCATTTCTCAGGACACGGAATTACAGCCTTGAATGCTCTGGGACGTGACATCCAAACCGTTATCGAGAAGCAGAAGATTTCGCAAGATGACGAAATCCTTCTGATAATTGACCAACCGGACTTGCTTCTCGCCTCCACAGGCCCAAGCCAGGCGATAGGAGCTACAGAGATGATGAATTGGTTGACTGGTTTACAGTTGGTAAGAGCTCAATTGATCGAATAGAGCTGTGATATGACTAATTCTCTACTAGGACGTGCATTCGACAGTCTTGACTTTGGCTGCCGACTCGCCGCTTCTACACAATGCATCGGCCTCGAGCAATCAAATGGCGAACCCGACAGAGGCCGAACATGCAGCGTTTTCTATTGGGTTGGCGCATCGGGCACGGTCGGTCATGCAGCTCCGTACTCTGGAGACAGGAGCCGCAAGAGATGTGAGTGGGGTGTTGCGGATCAGCCGTGGTGGTGGCTGGACCGTTGGAGACGACAACCTAGACGAAAGGGAGTTGCTGTTCTACATCCAACGAGACGGTGGAGTCCGAGTGTTTGGGCGCGGGGAGTCTTGAATGCTGTATGTAGCAGAGTAGTTCACTCCTACCGACTTGAGTCTATCAGGATATAGTCCTGGCAAGTCGACTGAAATAAAACTTTGCCCAAACCCAAATCGGGCATATGGCCACGCCGTAGAAAGTGGTATGAACGCGGAGAAGCACATCGGAGATGTTAGGAAGAGAGATCTTCACATTTGTATCTGTCACGACATGGGGATATTCGCCAGCCATAAACGAGGAAGAAAAGGAAATTCATGCATATTTTCCCTTGATTTTTATGCCAATTCTCTTCCTCATAAGAAAAGAGATATCAAACTTTTCCCGCCTTCCCGACAAGTCTCCCCTTAACCGTGGTTGATGCCATCGGCAAGTGGGAGATTGAAAAGAAACGGGAATCGACGACTCGCACCACACCAACACCACGGGGAAACTTAATATTCCGGAATTGCCAGTTGCATTTCGAGTGTATTCTATCTCGCAATGCTAGGCCATGTCATGCCAGTTGATGCCCACCCCTCATTCCTTTCCAGCCTCTCAGAGAACGAAACGCGACGCCGAATGGGAAAAACGGGTAATTTAGTTGGCCTCGGGGCCACGAGCTCCCTTGGGAGTGCCGGTCTGGAAGCCGTTCTTGAAGCGGCGGTGGACGTCGCGCAGGGAGCGCATGCGGCCGGAGCCGGTGGTCTTGCGGCGCTTGGCCTTCTCGCCCCAGTTGACTGTTGCGTAAAAATTCTGGTAAGCCAATATATTCCCAAATGCGAATTTGTATGTTCAACAACATCCACATCCGAATCACGAAGCTTTTAGAGGGAGGGTATGCGTACACTTGCGGGTCTTAGCGGAAGGGTAACCGCAGTTGGCGCAGGTCGACTTCTGGATGTGGAAGGACCGCTTGCCTATAGTCGCGAAAAAAGACAACCGGTCAGCACTTGTCCTATATGATGGCAGCCAAATTCCACCCAGTATAATCCGTCCGTATCGCCCAAATCCATCAATCGACACTTGAGAAATCTTGCTTTGCGAATTTTCGGACTGGGTGGAAAATTGACATTCATGGGGAGGTGTGATACATACCACAACGACGGCACAGAGTGTGCGTCTTGTTGTGGCGCTTTCCGAAGCTCGAGGTACCCTTAGCTGTTGAGGTTGTCAGTCTGGATCGTTTCGATATTGCGGAGGTTCGCGGTGCGAGGATTCGACATGGGACGTACTCATTTTGAATTAGGGAACTTCAAAAGAAGATAAATTGTCAGTGACCAGACAAAGGGATTGAACGTATGGGGGGACCGTATGTGAGCGTACCTGGCGATTCCGCTGAAGGGCTGTTGTCGTGGTCGTCGTCGCTAGGCGTATTGAAACTTCCCGTTGGGTGAGTGATGTGTCCGAGGGCTAAGCGAGGGTGCGGACCCTACCAGGTCACGGGATGGCTCAAGCCCTTGCCCCATGACTAAGAGTCACATGATGACAACACCTATGGTCCGTGCACTTTTAAAAAAATCATGTGATAAAAATCCATCGAACAAACAGACTTGTCCTAATCGGATTCTGACATCACCTTGTTAATTCCCCTCCTTGTAGTAGGAATTCAGTTTCAGGGTGATGAGGACAGTAGCGGCTATATTATGTTTTACGTCTACAAATGAAGTATTGCGTGCAGCCATCTTAGAATTTGACAGTGCCTCGCGAATCTAAATTTGATGAAAACCGAAAAAAGGCGTGATAACTCGATGCAGTCGAGTCTCCATTGATCATGCAGTAAATGAAGGGGTATTTAAGAATACAGAAACGCCCAGTATAAGAGGTATAACAATGCTCAATCAGTCCTTGCCAATGAATTTGGCCATCGGATCATCAGCGGAGAGTCGACTCCGCTTATAAGAATCGATTTCCTCCTCTGTAATCCCAGATCGCAGTTCCTCCAATGTTCGCTTTTTCCCATTAGCTCCCGCGTCATCCTGTTGACCCTGACGGCTTGTAGATTCGGGCTGACGATCTTCAACTTCTTGTGATGGCTCATCTTGGTTGCCATCTGCTTCCTCAATCATCAACATGTTGCCCTCTTCTTCAAATGCCTTTTTCCCGTCTTCACCAGTGCAATAACTGTTCTTTACAGTAGAGAAACAGCAAGCATAGCCCCATTGGAAATCATACCACCAACTGCCCCATACTGATGTATGGTTGTTGATCTTGATATCCTCGGGATACTTGGACTTGGTAGCATTCTTGGGGGCACCCTTGATCGCACCACTCTCATCGTATTCCACAAAACGCTCGTTTTCGACGACAGCGGCATCGCGTAGTGTATTCGGCTGCAAATGCTCACTGCCTCCGTACTTCTCCAAGAGAGCCTTGCGCTGCGCCTCGCGCTTGGCTTCACTCTCCTCCCTTTCTTTCTTCCGCAGGACCTCGCCTGATGTCGGGTTGGCTTGTAGGTGAATCTGGGGAAGACCTTTCTCTTGAGATTCCCATGCATACTGCTGCGCTTTCTCAAATTCGGCTGCATCGCCAGAAGCCCGGACGAAGTTCTCCTCTGCGACTAATGCAGACGCCTGGTCTTCTTGCGCACCCATGTCCACCATTCGTCGTGTTTTGGGATCGTACTTAGCGGAATCAAGATCAAGATTCAGGAGATATTTGGCGGTATCCTCGCGAATACGAAGGTTGCGCGTGGCGGTGCTCTGTTGACGACCCATGTCGGATTCTTCAGCATAACGAATATCCTCTTGGTCACCATCGCCCTCCTCCGCGTCCATGAGTTTTTTAAGATCGTGGCTTTCTTTCAATGAACGCTGGACGGTCTCCTTCTCTGCGTAATCGTCGACAACTTTGCGAAATTCACTGGCGTCATAACCATTCCACCTGTCTCGCTTGGCATCCCATCCCATGTCTACCTTCTGAAGCACTTCATCGGCCTGGATATCTTTGCCAGTCCATCTGGCGCCTTGCTTTCGCGGGCGACTTAGGCAGTCCTTGACTTTGTGTGTCATTGCACCGCAGTTTTCGCATGCGCCTTTTCGGTACTTGGTCGCGGCCGGGCCTGCGCGCTTTCCTCGGTCGTACCATTTTGACTGATCCTGAGTAGTTTTGTGTAGACGTTGATGCTCGAGGTAGTCGGTGTCCTGGTCGTCGTCGATGTAGAACGGCTTCTTCGAGATGAAGGACGGGATGTATTCGTTGCGTTCCTTCGACGCCACATCGGCTGGCTTGCGAGAAGACATGGTGAGGCTATCTGTACCCGAGCTACCCGAGTGAGGTATTTCGGAAGGAGGGAGATGAACAATGAGGAATCCCAGACGAACCGAGAATCTGGGGAAGTTGAGGCGAGGTTGGGAAAGTGATTGGAATCAAGATCTGGATCCACGTGATCTGGCGTTCCGCCGCGCCCGGCGCGTCCGGCAATGCCGCATACTTCAACCCGCCGGCAACTGGCGCGTGTGGGATTTGTTAATCCTGGCGACATTTCAACCTATGGAAAATCTGTCTGGAAACTTGGCACGATGACACCCAGGCTCCTGGCCGAGCCAACTCAGCCCGATGGAGCCCTTTCGCGTGCGCCTCAACTGTATCGACCACTACCAGGCGATCGCGTCGGAGCTAGACCCTCCACTGCCTATTCGAGATGAGTTCTTTGAAAAAGATTCAAGGCCAAGAGTGCCTGTCATTCGAATCTTTGGGGCAACTGAAACAGGCCAACGGGTCTGTGTTCATGTTCATGGTGCATTTCCTTACCTCTACATCGAATACAATGGGTCTTTGGCTCCTGAAGCGGGTATGTACAAGCATGGTGGGATTAATGTATCGGGCGCTGGCTAACTTGAAGCTATAGTGAGCTCAGCTATCCGTACCCTCCATCTTTCGATCGATCACGCCCTGGCTGTCAGCTTTCGCCGGAACGCCTACGATAGGAAGATCGCGTTCGTTGCACATATCACACTTGTCAAAGGAGTGCCCTTCTATGGTTATCATGTTGGCTACCGGTTCTTCTTCAAAATATATCTCCTCAACCCTATATACAGCCCTCGCCTAGCCGATCTTCTGCACCAGGGAGCTGTCCTGAAACGTCCACTGCAGCCGTACGAAAGCCATCTCCAATATATTCCTCAATGGATGTGCGACTATAACTTGTGTGGATGTGAATACATGGACTGTGAAAAGGTTAAATTTAGACCAACAGTCCCGGAATATTTGGAATTGAACAATCTGAATCATCGTTGGCATGATCGAACGATTCACCCCCAGGACATACTTGATGACCCAGCCCTTCAGAAACAAAGTCATTGCGCGCTGGAAGTGGACGTTTGCGTACATGACATCTTAAATCGGGCTCAAGTGAAAGAACGCCCGCTCCATCATGATTTCACCGAAATGCTTAGACCAGTCGCTATCGACGAGAGATTAGTCCCGAGTGTTGCGGGATTGTGGCAAGACGAGACACGAAGACGCAAGAAGAGAATGGGAATTATCGATCCTGGAAGTACACCATTTGGCCCAGATGAGCTGGTTTCCATGTCTGCCAACTCAAGAGATCAATCAAGGGGTGGCTGGGTCCACGAAGACGAGTTTCACGAGATGGCCAAACAGATCGCTGCAGCCGAAGAAGAAGATGCCGATGAAAAAGACACATCGTTTGAGACATTCTTGGACGCAAATCAATACGAAAAACATGTGAAGACAGCCCTGAGCAGCGTTGAAGACTTCTACCCGAGCACAATCGACAGTTTTACTGCTGATGAACAAGCACCTGAAGAAGAAACGAAGATTTCCGTGGACGAAAATGTCGCTCTATCTTCGCAACCCGAGGAGAGCTTCCTCTCGTATTTGGACCACCCGCATGATGTATTGGGGGAGTCAGTCGGCGAGGAAACTCTGACAACCACCAACAAGGCATCTGATGAAAGCTTCTATGACGGCGTCTTTGACGAATTTTCCTCTGAGATACCGATCCAAGAACCTGAACAAATGGCAAATTCAAATACAACAATGAAAGACATGTCGGCGAGTGCACTAGAGGAACCGAATTTTGACATCGCAGGAGAATTTGGGGAAAGAAATTCCTCGCTCAAGCGCCCTCACGATGACATGTCTCCTCCCAGTCGCGTACCAGTCAAGAAACCAAGATTCTTTGTCCAAGAGGACCATGACTCCTACAAAGCCCTGGAAACCCAATGCAAAGTCATCGATGGCATGCAGAAAAATGAGGATCTGCTTGGAAGCACTTTGGCCTTGCAAGCACCTCCGTCCTCAGAGCCTATATCATCCTCCTCGCAGAAGACTCTTCGTCCAAGGTCCCACCTGCCTGATAGTAGGCTGAATTTTCCAGTGGTGAAAGACCCCAACGATCCCTTGACGATCCTACGATTTAGCCAAGGTGACTCCCAATCCTCGAAGAAGGATATCGAGTCTTCCCAGCCCCTGCCAAGTTCATTCCCCTCCGGGTCTACCACGAGCGACTCGGGTAACGCTAGCACGATCGACGGCTCATCAATCTTACCGTCTTCGACGGTCATGGGGAGTGTCGTGCTCGATCCGCACGTCGCTGACGTTAAAGACAAGCTCCATGCTTCATTTCGTTTCTCGACGGAAACGACATTATCCATCTTCAAGTTTCCTAGTCCTGGCACAAACGAGGTGGCCAGTACCCTTGATCAATATGGTCGACCTTCTGTTATTTACCAGAAAGCATACTACAGTGACGAAGCAGATGTACCTGAAAGACCCCGGGAATATGCCGGGAAGGAGTTTCGACTTGAAAGTGACTCTATACACTTCCTTCCCGCATTCGATCCTTCCGGAGAAACTCCCGCGGTATTTGGAGAGCAAGCCCCAGTATTGCTTGACCGGGAGCACCAAGAAGAATTCGACCAGAAGTTGCGACAGTCTTCCACAGCTAGAGTATGGGAGTTTGCACCAGTACCTCCAAGCCGGTCCGAAGTGGTTGAATGGTTTGAAAATACCCTGGCCGAATCCTCTTCAAAGTCTACAAAAAAGGAATCAAGTGAGCTCAAGATTGAGACCAAGCTCGAGGCCCTATCACAGATCGAAGGCCCCACACAGAAAACTAGCGGAATCAAAAGTTCTCAGAAAAGCAAGACAAGCGTGGAGCATCAAGCACAGTACATGAGTATAATGAGCCTAGAAGTTCACGTCAACACTCGTGGAACTCTCTCGGCAAATCCCGAAGAGGACGAGATATCCTGTATCTTCTGGTGCATTCAGTCTGAAGATGATGATATCGAGGTCAACAGTCATCTTCCTGGCGTCCACGTCGGGATGATCTATCAAGGCGAGGGTGAAAGGCCCGAAGCAAAGATCTCGAAAGCATTAAGAACCGAGCTTGACCATGAGCCAACGGAACTCGACATGATCAACAGATTGGTGGATATTGTGCGTTATCTTGACCCAGATATCATGACTGGGTACGAAGTCCACAATGGCTCCTGGGGCTATGTGATTGAACGAGCCCGCAAGAAGTATGATTTCGATATCTGTTCAGAGCTTTCTCGGGTCAAATCGCAGCCCAATGTGAAATTCGGGAAAGAGGATGACCGCTGGGGGTTTGAGCATGCTTCCTCTATTCGAATGACTGGTCGACACATGATTAATATCTGGCGTGCCATGAGAGGCGAGATGAACTTGCTGCAGTATAGCATGGAGAATGTTGTATTTCATCTGCTGCATCGTCGAATTCCTCACTTCTCCCACCGGGACCTCACTCAATGGTACCAGAGTGGACAGCCTCGCAATCTTCTTCGGGTCGTGGAGTATTTCACATCCCGCGTGCAGCTGAATTTGGAGATCCTGGAAGTCAATGAATTGATTCCGCGACTCAGCGAGCAAGCAAGACTGCTGGGTATTGACTTCTATTCGGTTTTCTCACGCGGATCCCAGTTCAAAGTTGAATCGTTGATGTTTCGCATTGCAAAGCCAGAGAACTTCTTGCTGGTGTCTCCTAGCAAGAAGCAGGTTGGCCAGCAAAATGCGCTTGAGTGTCTACCGCTAGTCATGGAGCCTCAGAGCGACTTTTACACCAGTCCCCTTTTGGTCCTGGATTTCCAGTCTCTCTACCCAAGCATCATGATTGCCTACAATTACTGCTACTCCACTTTTCTTGGAAGGGCAGCCAATTGGCGTGGCAGGGACAAGATGGGATTTCTGGATTACAAGCGACAACCGCGCTTGCTTGAGTTGCTGAAAGACAAGATCAACATCGCTCCAAATGGAATGATGTATGCCAAGCAGGAGGTTCGAAAATCACTCCTAGCTAAGATGCTCACGGAAATCTTGGAAACCCGTGTAATGGTCAAGTCGGGAATGAAAGCCGACAAAGATGACAAGGTCTTGCAACGTCTGCTGAACAATCGGCAGCTGGCTCTAAAGCTGATTGCAAATGTCACGTATGGATACACCTCTGCCTCCTACTCAGGCCGGATGCCCTGCTCTGAAATTGCAGACAGCATTGTACAGTCTGGACGAGAAACGCTTGAAAAGGCAATTGCCTACATCCACTCAGTCGAGAGATGGGGCGCTGAGGTGGTTTACGGCGATACAGACAGCTTGTTCGTCTACCTGAAAGGTCGAAGCCGAGATCAGGCCTTTGACATCGGGGGAGAGATCGCACAGGCAGTCACCGAAATGAATCCTCGCCCGGTTAAACTCAAATTCGAAAAGGTGTACCACCCCTGCGTGCTCTTGGCCAAGAAACGATACGTTGGCTTCAAATATGAACACCGCGCGCAAACCGAGCCTGACTTCGACGCCAAGGGCATCGAAACCGTCCGCCGAGATGGCACGCCCGCCGAACAAAAGATTGAAGAGAAGGCCCTGAAACTTCTCTTCCGCACCGCTGATCTCACCCAAGTGAAGTCTTATTTCCAGCGTCAGTGCAGTAAGATCATGCAAGGCCGTGTGTCTATCCAGGATTTCTGCTTCGCACGTGAAGTCAGGTTGGGCACATACAGTGAACGAGGAACATTGCCTGCCGGCGCAATGATAAGCACCAAGCGCATGCTCGAGGATCCCCGTCTAGAACCGCAGTATGGTGAGCGTGTACCTTACGTTGTCGTCACTGGCGCCCCTGGATCAAGACTCATCGATCGGTGTGTCGCACCTGAGACGCTTCTGCATGATGCACAGCTCGACCTAGACGCGGAGTATTACATAACCAAGAACCTTATTCCGCCTCTAGAACGAATCTTCAACCTCGTGGGTGCGAATGTGCGACAATGGTACGACGAGATGCCCAAGATTCAGCGTATCCGGCGCGTCAATACAAGTTCTTCTGCCGGATCACGACCAGACATGCAAATTGGCCCAATGAAGAAGACACTGGAGTCATACATGCGCTCTTCATCATGTATCATTTGCCGGGAGAAGCTATCTAACGCTGCGGTCCCGCTATGCACGGAGTGCCTCTCCCGTCCACATATATCCCTTTTGGATGTTGTTTCGAGACTCCAGCGTGCCGAGAAACGAGTTGTGGATACTAAGGCCGTGTGTCGGTCTTGTACGGGCATTTCTGGTGGTGATCCCATCGCCTGTGATAGCATGGATTGTCCGGTTTTCTATTCCCGCACACGAGATGCGGCGCATTTGCGTCATTCGAGGGATGTTTTGGGGCCTGTGGTAGATCTATTGGAAAAGAAAGGGGATGAGGGGTTGGATTGGTGACGGTACCTCATTCGTGACATCAAGATGATGTCCTGCGATGTGTCAATGACCTCGGCTCATTGGAGTTCGGCTCTTGTTTCTTTTTTCTCCTTTAGCATATCCTGATTGTATCATGGCTGGCGTTCGGAATACCCTACACTCAATAATATCAGCGAATGATTTAATGCTTGCAAAGCTGTTACCTTCTCGAAAATACCTGCATTAAAACTCGTAGCCGGAGCTGTGAGCCCTATGTAACAGAGCGTGAAATCTACTTCTGCTACTGATCAGGCGAGAGCAACCCGAAGAGGATAGCCTAGGAATTTAAAACTTGGGCTTAGCGATTCCATTCCAATTTTTTCTTCCCGGAAAAAAAAAGGGTCAAGTGAAAGAAGAAAAATAATAAGGGAACTTAATAAGCATCAACGCCCTGAGGAACTCAATCTTCACTGTTAAGCAATTCCAGCAGCTTATCGAGGGCGGATGGAGGAGGTTCAGTTTCCACGATCTCCTTAGCAGCCCGGTCATCGGAACTTTCTTTATCCTGGACGTCAACGCCTGAATCACTGTCATCGTCCATCATCACCTTAGGTGCCTCCGTCTGCAGATCATCGGCCGAAGGCAACTCGTCACCATCATGCGCCGTCTGGCAGCGAACCCCCTTCTTCTTGTTCTTCTCTTTCGACTCTCCAGTCCGGGTCATTTCCGCAAGAATTGGCTGAATCTCCGCTTGACTGTAGACTCTGGAAATGCTACTTTCTTTCTTTTCAGTAGATTCAGAAGTCACAATCATGTTTAGGTCGTAGTGGCCCTGTGCAATCTTGCCGAGATAATCGTGGAAAATCCAGGGGAAGCTGATGAGAGGAAGCTTGCTTAGACTTAGGTCCCCGTTGTCAGGAGATTCACCCCATTCGTCATCGTCGTCAAAAGTGGTAGGCTCCGTATCCTTCTTGGTGAGGGCTTCCGTGATGGCTTCATGTGTGACGCGGTACATGGCCACGACCAAGGGGGCAACAGCTTCGAAGCGACCACCAACCTTCTCATAGCACTCCTTGCGGAAGCCGTTTCGGAGCAGAGTTGCAATCCGGCCGAGATCCTCGTGCATGTTGTAATCTCGATTGAGGTTATTGTGGCTCAAGACCCAAGTTGACCAGACCTCGAATTCGGTGGCGATATCGTATTGGGCCATGATGCGGCGCATCGCGGCATCGTACACTTTTTTGAGATTCTTTGCATATTCCATGAACTCTTCGCTGGCTTCCTTGAGCTTGCATTCCAGAATACGGTTGTCGAAAGGCATGCTCAGGTTGGGAAAAAAGTCTGTCGTTTGAACCTTGTCGTAAAGTTGGCCTAGGATCTTCCTCGAGTGGTAGATCATGCTCTTGGGCTTGTGATTCTTTTCCATAAAGTGCGGCCACATGTTAGGCTCCAGATCGCGAGTCATATGGGCTGCGCCTCCGGTCTTGTTATAATCGACTGCATCCGAGTGTAGCTGGGCCAGACGGAGACATTTTGTTTCTTCAACTCCCCTTGGAAGCCTGTCGGCCCATGCCATATGTGCAGTAGCGACCTTGGGGAGACAGTCATGTTTCATGTAAGTGACGAAGAAAGAAGTGATCTCATCGACTGTGACTTCATGGTCAAGGTCCGGCGCTTTCTTGGAACGGAATCTCATCGGCGCGACGCCCCAGTTCCATGGAATCAGATCCTTGTCCCAGAAGATGAAAAAGTCGTCACCATCAAGGTCGCCCCCAGAGCACATACCAGGGATATCTTGGTCACCTGTCTGTGGAAACACGATCACGTTGCGGAGATGTCTCAACTCGGGCACATCGACAGCATTGACGACACGGATGTCTCCTGGATGAAGAGAGGGATTGCGAGCCACGATACAAACGCCAGTAATGACTTCGGGGGCCCAGCCGTTTTCAGGACGAGTTATTTGAACAAAGATCTGTGGGAGTGCTGCTATCTTATGTTTCCCGTTCAGATAATTTATTCTTTCCATCTTTTGGTTGCTGTGGCCCTTTAAGATCCCAGTCTCGTCAATGCATCCCAGGAGATCCGCACCTTTGTCGATAGCAATTTTTGCCTTTTCCTTGAGGAGCTTGAGGTGCCATGTCCTCCACAATGTCAGAAGAGAGTACACAAAAGGCTCTTTTGTTTTTCTGAATCCATCATCCACCATCTGGGCCAATGCAAGTGTCATCTGATTGGGGTCCACGTATTTTCGGAGCATCAACTTTGCCTGCTGATCATCCTTCATAGCTTGTTCAAAGTTTCGCAAAAGCTCCATGAGCTTTTGATGAAAAACGTTATCGCGAATTCCCCGAGCAGAGAGGACGAGGATAAGCTGGCGGTTCAAAGTTGCGATAGAAAAATGAGAGGCGCGAATGATCTCCAGCCGGCCATTGTCAGTCTCGTACTTTGTTTGACTCGGTCGAATATGAATTTCAAAACGGGTAGGATCTGAAGATGCAACCAGCATTCCCTTGGATCCACCGTGTCGGAATTGGAAGGCTGAAGGTGGCTGACCATTTGGGTCGTTTAACTTCAGGTCCTGCGAGATGATTGATACCAAGAAGTTCGAGACCTTGCCGACGCCATCAGAGAACACGCATCCATGATGGGAGATATCCTCAATTTTTCGGACAACAGAGGAGCTTCCCTCGACAGCCCGAGTTGTAGAGAAGCTTTGTCCCAATCGAGCCGCATACTTGGCGATATTTCGGATGTGGCTGAATTGGCCCATCCAAGCGCGAATGCTAGCAGCGGTCACATCGCGAAGCTCCGGATGAGGCGCAAAAAAGTATGCACCATGCTCACGAAATTGAGAGTTTCCAAAGGCAAGGAATTCATAATGGCGATCACCAATTGTGATCCCGTTGGCCAGCGTTCTTTTGACCCGGGTGTAGACTTCGTCGTTCGAATCACTCACGCTGGATCCGATGCGGCCCAGATACTTTTCGTCAGTGAAGCGAACACGAAGGAAGCGGTCTGAATGTTCCAGGTAGCGGCGAGTGATCCGGTTGGAAGTATCAACTGTCGGGGTATTGTAGTACACCGTGCTTGGAGTTACCCGCGCTGTCCGCATGTAGCAGCAATACGTAGGGATCTTTGTGTCCCTGGCGCCCCTGTAGCCCTGAATCTTGAATATATCCAGGGGGTTTATGTAGCTGGTCCTTTCTGTAGCCACTTGCTCGAGCAGATTCCTGCCTTTCTCAGGTCCAAGGTCTCGCAAAGCTCGCGCAAATCGGCGAGTCGTGGTGAATTCCGAGAGCCGACCATGGGAGATACAAACCTCTAACTGATAACGAACGAGGGGGTCCAAGTCGACGAAGTTCGGGTCTGCGAGGCCAGCGAGCTCCTCAGAATTTGACTTAGTCTGCTGGCCCTCCGAGCGGTCGATCCAGTCCCAGATCGATGTCGGACGAGTAGAACTCTGAGTGAAGTGGCTCCCATCTTCAACCTGGATGTTGTGGTCACCAAAGATTTGGTACATCAAGACTGCCGCTCCTTTTTTAATCTCTTCAGAAGGAAATGTGATTCGAAATACATTCCAGCGACCTGTGAAAAATCGTCAGCGATAGGGAGGCAAAGAATACAATTGGAGATGGGGAAATATACCAATATCCACGATGTGGCCGGTTCGACGCAAATTCGTTCTCTGTCTATCCAGAGTCCAAGGATTGTGGACCAGTGCCGTCTGTCGAGTCCATATGTCATACTCTCTCCACGAGTCCTGCCCTATAAAGGTATGAGAGATATCTTTCAGGCGACGGTAGTATCGTGCCGGCGTGTCCAAGATGAATAAGAACGACACGCACTTCGTCTCGGGATTGGTGGTTTTCCATACTTTTTTCAACTGGAGGAATTGAATTGTGGCCCTGAAGACACTCTGAGACTCTTGCAGATCGATCGTGGTGGTGTTCCTCCGGTCGAGAATAGCGGTCGTGAATTTCAAATTTACTTCGCGCCGCCGCACATCGATGGTCATTTTGGGGGAGGTCTCGAAACTCCGCATCGGGAAAATGGAATTTTGACCGGTCAATACACAGACTTCGAGCTTCAAGGCGACGAGATCCTTTGTCATGTATCAGCATTGTTGTCATAGCTAGTGGGCGATATAACTTGCCAGTTCTGCTGGGTATGCCATCCCGGAACCAAGTGGACTTTCTACCAGGTTACTCCCAGGGCTGTCGAGCTGAAAACGGAGAGGTACTTTGGTGCCATTGCGCAACGTGATCGGGTAGGGGCCGTTTTCCCAGAAATTCGAGGTAGGTGGTGGCCTACAGGAGAGGATCAGTCATTTGAAACAACAAGGCAAAGAGGGCTGGGGGTAGTACTTGAATCGAACCTTCCCGTGAACGTAAGTATCGGCTTCATTCCGTCGGTAGATGTCAATCGAGATCAAGTATCCCTCTTTCTCCAAATTCTTCCAGAGGATGAAGGTGCTTGTCTCACGGGGGATGTTGAAGATGTGGAGGGCTAGAGACTCCCAGATTCTCCATGTTTGAATCACAGGCATCTCCGCGGCATCTGCCGAGAAGATCTGAGCACGGTCTGCCATATTGGATCAAGCTAGGAGGAAGGAGAGTGAGTCGAAGAGAAGGAGGAAGGAAGTGGGAGGTGGAGAGCGAAGAAGAGATTGGCGAAATGAAGAAAGTTGAAGGAAAATCAATGGAGAAGGCGAAGTGAGATTGTTGGGGAATGAGGTAGACGAAGAAAGGTTGGCGATTGAACGTGGTTTTTTCGTTAATTTTTGGGATTCGAGTGGAGTAGCGCAAGTTAAGTTGATGGCGGTTGGTTTACTTGAGGGATATCAGCCTGGGTTCTGCGGCCATAGGTTGCCGTATCACCGGGGCCACACAGGGGGTTCACGAATGCAACATGTTGTTGTCTCTGTGTAAGCACATAGGTTTGAATGTTGAAGTCGTTTCAGAAGTGTGATCTGAGAAATTCATGGCCTTCCGTGTCGACATGTCATATAGTAGAAGAATGCGAAGGCGGAAGCTGTGTCTTCAAAGAAAACGAGCCTTTTGTAACGAGAAGATGCGGGCTATTGCGTGAACACAGTATCCGCCACATCATACCTTGAATGTTCTGCGTCTTCCTTTTGTGCCTTCAACGGGATTTGATGCTCGGCATTATACTGGTAGACTTGGAATCGAAAGCCTGAGGCTCGAAGTTGACGGCAAGTTTGAAAATGGCTATGGGGAAATAATATGACGAGAATATACGTGGATGGCATTTATAAAAATAAAGGCCTATCTCTAGCTCCGGTGAGCTAACATCCATCCAAGCCCCATAAAAAGGATTGTCCTTTTATTTATGGGCTCATAATAGGACATCAAATTTGCATTGAACCTACCATGCTTCCATCAAGTTCAATTGAGCTGTGAGATAGAATTAACAGTACCATGGTTATGGTTTGAGGACAGGGGCTCCATTAAGCCCGCATGTGGTCTCGAAATGAGCTCTCTAACAAGAAATTAAGGCGGAGCTGTAGTCTGTATGCCACAACCCAGTAATCGAGAATAAATGGTAAGGGAAAGATTGACTGGAGCATCGGCAGCCAGGCCGATTGGGTATATTATGCATCCAAAATTAAGTATACGGAAGATAGAATAATAAAACCACCATCACCAAACAAGCAAAGTGCGAGGAAGGCCTATTGCAAGACAATATGATGAGCTTCGGAGATTCCGAAAAAGCCTTCACTGCTGTGCCAATTTTTCTTCCGACCCCGAGAAGGCAGTGCTCGTAAAAATAAAGTCCCTGGAGAACTCTAGATCCATATCCAAGTCAAAGTCCTGCAGATGATTCTCCTCAAAGTTATTCGTCAGACCGACCGCCGGCTGACTGTGCTTGGAGAGATCGGCGGACTGGAATTTGTCCGGGTTGCTGTTGGCACGCGACTCAGTGAAAGGTTGTCGAGCAGAACGTTGCGCGGTGTCGGGAGTCTTCGTCGCCGACCGTGTAGTAGGGGCTGCAGGGGTTCGGGGCGGAGGCTGTGATGGGTTTAGGGAGAGTCGGTTCGCTCGGGGTCGCTTTGGAGAAGGTCTCTTGGAAGAATGTTCCTGGAGATTGGTGGATTCAAACGACTGCACCAATTGCGAATCCTCGTCATATGCGGCAGAGTGACACGCTGCTGCCTGAGAAGGTCCGCTCGTTCTAGTTTGCTGTTTTGTGGTGGACTGGGGCTCGGTTGGCTGCGCAGAGAACCCCATGACGCTCATCAAGCGACCAATGTGTTGTTGAGCCTCGGAAAATTCTCTGGCTTTGGCCTCTCTCTCATCCCGCATGGCTTGTATCTATTTCAAAGTTAGTACAAAGAAACACTCTAACGTGGAAAAGATCGTACCTTTCTCTCCAAGTGCTGTAGGCGTTTGTCCTTAGACTGGAGTTTCTTGGAAGCATCGCTAGCGGCCTCTTGCATTGCTGCACGTAGGCGTGCGACTTCCCTTTTTTCGTTTGCAACCTATGCGAATCATGGATTAGCAGCGGATCAAGGAATATGGAATCTATGACTGCTCACCTCTGTTGCGACTTTGGAGATTTCAATTTCGTGCTGTTGCTGGAGAGTCTCCCTCCCCGAAATTGACTTCTCTTCGGCCTCTTGAAGCGAACCGTAGAGTCTCTCGACTTCCCGACTCTGTTCCTCAACCTTGTAATCATCCGTTAGCTTTGGTCCACTATCATCCATGACTAAGGAATGCTCACCGTAACCTTCATGGACGCTGTTTCCATTTTCAGATTCCCGTTGTCTGCCATTAGGCGCTTAACCTCGTCTTCCTTTTCAGAACATAATGACCTGCTTTGCTCCAGAAGAGTTATATGATGCTCCAGATCACGTTCCAAGAGACCAGCCCTTTCTGAAGAGAACAGTTTTACTTGTGACTCAATTTCCAGCGATTGGCGCATATTTTCATTATTGGCTCGAAGAAGCTGTACTTCTGCCTCTAGCTCCTCCAGTTGATCGTCCTTCTCAGTCGAAGTAGCAATCAGATCAAGCTCTCGCGTTCGGAACCTTTCTTTCTCCACGTTGAATATTTCCTCGGAATGGCATTGTTGCTCATGGAGCTGTTGCTGGACAGAGTTGAGAGAAAGGGACAGTTCGTCGACTCGACTATACGCCTTTTCAGCATGCTTTTCCAGCTCAGCCATCTCTTCGCGGAGATCTGAGATTGTCTGGTTAGATCGTCCGAGACTCCGAGCCAACTCTTCATTTTGATACTTGAGTTCCTCGACTTCAAGAACGCATCTGTCGCGGTCTTTCTCAACTGAGCGCAATGGACCTTCGACATCATGGCATCGGCGTTCCATATCGAAGCAGATGTCTTCAATTTTCTTCAGTATGTTCGTATGCGCCATCTCGGAGGTTTGCATAAAAGTGCCAGTGATGGAGGATTTCCAATCCCAGTTCGGAATTTCTTTCGATGCAAACTCTTGTCGATCGCGAAAGAGAAGAGAGCTGCGGAAATTCTTCGACTCGGCATCCGCAAAAGAGCATTTTTGGCTAGTCATGGTCCTCGCCGCGCGCTCCACAAAGGACTTCATGATGGAAATGTCCCTATCACTTCCATTCTGAGACAGTGTGGCCGCAAAGTACATCTGAAAAAGGTTGAGCAAGATTTTGTTCTGCAAAGCGCTGTATGCACACTGGCAGACATCCGATCCCTGGCACTGGTCTCGATCAGTTGTGACTGGGAATTTTACAAAGAGACTCGCAATGGTCTCTTTTGTCGACGCCGAGCTTAAGAGAGAAGACACGATCTGGTGGGACTCATTCGCTTGGAAGCTGGAAAGTAAAGTATCCGCAACGTGTAGGCTCGATAAAGAGTCCTGGTTCAAACTGTTGTCTTTCACAGCATCAACAGTAAATCGGAGAAGTTCGTAAACAATAGACTCGTCGCAGGCAGAGAGACATTCCGTCAAGCGGATGACTAGATCGCGCGACATTGTGGTTAAAGCTCCTCGGCTGTCCCGAGAGACAAGCAGGCGTAGTCCCAGGTTGCGAACCTGCGGTGGGAAATTTTTGATGGGGCAAAGAGATAGCAAGAAGGTCAGACCCTATAGTACAAAATTAGATGATATCCGGTGTGGGCTGATTGGAGGAGACATACCATGAGTTGGATTCCGCGATCCAGGCCATCGCGGGCTATCTTGTCGCACAGCTTGGCAATTTTGGAGGACCCGGCTGAAATCCAAGCATTTTTTTGCTCCGGACCAATAGTATCAATAATCGAAATAGAAAGGCGAATACTCTCCTCTGCTTGGGCTGGCGTGAGAGAGGTACTGCTTGAAGAGCAGGCTAGGATGACTCGCAAGACAACCAAGTCAAGTGTCTTAACCCCACGCTTTGGACCAAAGAAGTGTTGAATGTTAAGAAGCCACGTCGGCGGCTCTGACCCCTGTTGATATCGGGGACTGCGGGACTGGGTGGATGCAATGCGTGCGAAGGTAGCGAGACTCAAGAGAATACCCATGTGATCATCCATATTGCGAAGGGTTTTGGTGAACTCGACTTGCAGATTCGACATAATGTCATCTGGGATTTCGTGAAAAAGGCGCGGAGATGCCTGCAGTGTGCTTACAAGGGTATGCAGGGGGGCCACAGTCTCTGCACATGGACTTCCTGCCATCGATGCGACTAACTTAGCGAGGAAGCCAGCAACTCGACCAGGCAGAACAATGTCTGATGGAAGAGGAGACGATAATATATCAGTACAGGCATTAATGTACTGTGCACAATATTAGTTTCGTGGGTCTGGGACAATGTGGGGATGTTCATATCACTCACTTCGGGCTCCGTTTCCATAGCCTTCTCCAAAAAGGCGTCCAAGACAACGGGATGACGCTTCAGAAGTGCATCTCGAAAGCAAGTCATTCGAGCTGGGACCGATATTAGCGACTAGTATAAGAATACCCCAAGTTCCTGCGTCACTGTGCTCACCAAATGCCGAGAGAAGCGGCAATGCAGCCCGCGATCGAGACAGGCCTTCCATCAAAACGTCCGTCAACAGGCCCACTTGACAAGGCTTCTGCAGAGCCCATACTTCGACTTTTGATGGCGCAACGCGCTGGACGAGCTCGTACAGGTCCTAGATTCGGCGTTAGCGCGATCCCAGAACCGAAAAGACACGAGACGCAGCCTACCTGTAGCGAGGGCACATAGGGCGCAGTCACGACACGTTCTATCTCGCGTACAAGGCGCATGGTATCCTCAGCCATAGCGATCGCGGCTTGGATCGCGGAAATTGTCGTGGTCACGATTGTCGCGCTTATCTCGTGCTCTTGGATGCGCGATGGTTGAACAGGTGAAGTGTTGTCGTGGTTGCCCCGTCAACCGCGGGGGGCTCTTCTGGCCGCCGACCGCAGTGGATCTATGCGATTGCACTACGTCTTCCTCCACTGTCGAACTAGATCCTCGTGCAATTGTGAGCTATGATGATACAATCAGCGCCTTAACGATTCTATTCACTATCTAAGCATCAGGCAGCCCTATTAGATGGTGCTAGATCCTCGGTGCTCCCCCACACCGCTGTTGCCCCCACGCGCGGAACTGATTCCTCTCGGCCGAATCTGATGCGGGGGAAGCCTCGTGCTGCCTTTGCCCCGAGGCCTACGTCTGACGGACTTTCTTTCTTTCTAATGTCAAACTATTCCATGCGATCGTGAATTTGCTCAACCTTCGCTTCAGCTGTTCAATTGTGCGCATATATCCTCATGGCCATGCGAGCGCCCACCCTCCGGGGCTTCTCCACTCCCCGCATGGCCCTGTGCCATCCCCGGATTCCCCTCCCAACACGTTGGGCCAATAGATCCACTGGAATTCGCAGCAACTCCAGCAGTAGAGAAACGAAAGAGCAGCAACATCAACTCTCGTCAGGCTCAAGCTCTAACTCATCCAACAACTCGACTTCTTGGAGCCCAGCTCGGACTCTCTTAATCTCCGCATTCGCTGCGGGGTTGGGATACACCTACGCTTATTACAACAAGATCTCCAATAATTCCCAGGCATCTGTGAAGCCTCAGTACGCCTCGGCGAAGGACTGCGAGAAGGTATATCCGTCAAGGCAGAGCGTCTGTAAGAAAGCACAGACTGACAATCGCAGGTCATTACCGAACTGCGGGCCAAGCTGGGTGAAGACACCGTGTCTACCGACGAAGATGATCTCGAGCGACACGGCTATTCCGAATGGTCCAGCCTCAACGCCGATCGTCTTCCCGTCGCAATTGCTTACCCCCAAACCACCGAGGATGTCGTGGAAATCGCAAAAGTCTGCCACAAGTATCGCATGCCCATGATCCCCTTCTCCGGCGGGTCCAGCCTAGAAGCCAATTTCTCCGCCCCCTACGGTGGAATGACAATTGACTTCGCCATGATGAACAAGGTTCTGGAAATTCACGAGAATGACATGGACGTTGTGGTTCAGCCGTCAATTGGGTGGATGGACCTGAACGAGCAGATCAAGGAGACGGGTCTTTTCTTCCCTGTTGACCCCGGTCCATCTGCCATGATCGGCGGCATGGTTGGTACCAACTGCAGTGGAACAAATGCAGTGAGATATGGTACGATGAAGGACTGGGTGATCAACCTCACTGTCGTCTTGGCTGACGGTCGGGTCATGAAAACACGTCGACGCCCTCGGAAGACCTCCGCCGGATATAATCTTACCGGGCTGCTTGTCGGATCAGAGGGGACATTGGGAATAGTGACAGAAGCAACTCTGAAATTGGCGCCTATCCCAGAAGAAACTCGAGTTGGTGTTGTTTCATTCCCAACGATTCGTGATTGCGCCTCGACAGCGATGCAATTGATTCGCAAGGGTATTCAGGTACAATGTATGGAGATCTTGGATGACGTTCAGATGGACGTGATTAATCGTGCTGGCGGAACGGGACGGACCTGGAGTGTCTCGCCAACTCTCTTCTTCAAGTTCTCTGGGACCTCGGCGGGCGTTGAGGATAGCATCAACCTGACTCGAAACCTCGCAAAAGACAACCGCGCCGAAACGTTCCAGTTTGCCCAGGATGAGAAGGAGGCCCACGACCTCTGGTCTGCTCGTAAGCAGTCCCTATGGAGCATGATGGCCCTGCGCAAGGAAGGATCCGAAGTTTGGTCTACAGATGTTGCTGTACCAATTTCCAGACTTCCCGATATCATTGGTGTGTACCCAAACACTCTGCTCCCTCGATACGCAATTGTTACTGACCGGCCCAGAAATATCGAAGAAGGAATTAGATGACCTTGGTATCTTTGCTAGCATTTTGGGTCACATTGGAGATGGAAATTTCCACTCGAGCATCATGTACGACCGCAATGACCCAGAAGAGAAAGCTCGAGTGGAGAAAGTTGTATACGACATGGTTGACCGAGCTTTGGAGATGGAGGGCTCCTGCACGGTATGGAGTCTTAACATCGTTCCGCGAACACCGCTGGTGCTAACACATCTCATAGGGTGAACACGGTGTCGGCCTGGGCAAGAAGGACTCCTTGCGAAAGGAAGTTGGAGAGGGAACCATTGACGTTATGCGCAGTCTGAAGCGATCGCTGGATCCACACTGGTTGTTGAACCCAGGGAAGATATTCGATGTGGAGGAGTGACCTGTATTGTACATATTATGACTGGGACATAGATAAAACTTTCGGTAGGATCTAGATTATATCCAGAGCATACTTTCTTTTTTCTCTGCACAGAAACACTGTGAAGTATTCTTCTAATAGAGACAATCTCGTAATAGATGATTTACATGTACTCGATCTGCTTGCCGGGTATCGTATAGGAAGGCTCGTGGTTATGAGATGGCTCTTCGGCAATGAATCTCCAAAATTGGACGACCTTCACATAGAGTAATGTTACCCAAAAAGTACAAGGAGGGATATATGGATAGTCCATGTCTTGTAGAAACTCAGGAAACGTAGAGATTTGTTACGCGCTAGTGGCTGGGCGCGGTGAACCTAAGTGTTCCTGGGTTATATTTGCCTTAAGCATTCGTAACTCCAAGCCTGTCCGCAACCGTACCGTTGCTACACTGAGCCTTACACGGACTCGGGTCTTTAGGATGCTTGCGGAGATGCGCCAGTCGAGTGCGCCAAGTAGGTCATTCCGAAGAGCTCCCCTACTTGAAGGATGCTTGGCTTTAATTGAATTGTGATGCATTAATCAACAGTAGATTCAAATAACAATATGTGAATTGATCGCGAAGAACTAAATACATGTGCGTAAAGGAGTGTCTTTATACATCCAGTCCTTCCTATTCTATTATTGGAGTTGAATGTCACGTGACCTATTGAAGTGTGTTGGAATCCATAGTTAGTTGGTTCGGAGGTGGATTATCTAAATTGCCGATTGTTTTGTATTAGTCAGCTTACCCCATAAATTGCCGGATAGGGGCTATACAGCAATTCAGACTCTCTTTTTGCGATTCCATTGGCTGCACCCTGTGTAGCGACTAAGTGTGATGTGCCTGAGGCCTTGTGTTGCTTTCTGCCTTGGACGTGATCTCCCGGGGTTTGAGCGCGCTTCCTCCGGATGATTGGTTGTGAGTTGTTCCTCAGTAAGCCGCAGCCAATCATAATTGCAGGGTACATAACAAGATGTCGTGAAGCGTAGTGCTCTCAATTGTCTCACCCGTTAGGCAGTTCCCCTCCCCATCTCTTCTCTGCATCGCCAGGCGCTTGTAGAATTCTTCGGCTCGCGGCAATTTCTCCATTATCAACATCTCCTCATCGATAGACTCAGCATTGAAATTCACATTCGAAACTCTCGGTCTCACGGGTCTGGATTTCATTTCTTCGAGCTCCGTATCTTCAGTGTCGTCAGAAATTTCAGTGGTGTCGGATCTTCCAGGGCTATCATAGCATTCAGATCCTGCAGAGCTGTCCGAGGTTGGCCTCCTCATAACTGGCTCATTACGGCTCCTGCATCCAAATCGGAGAACAACATGTCGCATCTGACCGTCCCGACCGTTCCGAGTCCGACGTTTCACGACATCATATTCCCGACACCGAGCGTGGATCTGGACTTCCTCTAAGCCTTCCTCCCATGTCTCATATGTTGCACCAACCCGTGACGGCATGAGCGGAATAATTCCATTCTCAACGTCGTCTGGGAAATTTAACTTTTCCTCGTCGTCAGAGGAATCAATTGCATAGTCATCATCCGATTCCATTTGTGGAGAAGCATTGAAAGCATCATGGTCCGTGAGGGCAACCGTCATTTGGGTAGAAACGAGGCAGGGGAGCAATTGAGTAGTTGCAGGATAAATTGATTTCGATCAAACAACAATCCTAAATAGATTATTCGAAGCTTCAGCCAAATTCCTGGTTTGGACTGAGTAGGGCTTCGCCTAGCCTAGCTAGATTTGACGTTTGGAATCGTAGCATTATCACATGAGATGATGAATTGCCAGCGTAGAGTATGTGTAGAGTGCCATATCCATCATATTACAGTAGGAGTTATTACTGGTATATTCCAGGCAAACAAGCTCTGTATTTTCACCATATGACGGAAGGACAATTTTCTCTCAGCATGTATTCGGCAACTTCAACCGATGCACTGAGAATCAACAATGATCTCTCTGCCGGTCCATAGCCTATTTATTTTCCGGTGAGGGGGTCTCCTCGCGTCCTCATCATCGGTGCGGGAGTGACTGCTCTGACCCTATCCTGGTTCCTCTTAGACCGTGGGTACCATGTTACCATCACTTTCAGAGAGTGGACGAGCTATGGCGATGGCCCGCGTCTTACATCTCAGATCGCCGATGTGATCTGGGAGCTTCCCCGGCTGGATGTGGACCGCAGGCGCTCCAAGGAAGGCTTCCCATGGTCTAGAAACGGGCTCTCGAAAGCTTGGATGTATTCCGCGTAATTGCGGACAATAAGGCTATCGCGGAGCCGTACGGAGTGAAGATGAGGGCTCCACGAGGATAAATCGAAGCAGACAAGATCCAGTCTATCCATGACTCTGGGATGGACGGCTTCTCTCAGGGTGCCCATCTCTTCGATAAATATGGGGTCAATACCGACTCCCACGATGGACTGAAGGATGCCTATGAGCACATTTCCCCGATTTTTGACTCTTTTCCCGGTTTTTGACTCCGGTGTTGCAATGGCAATCCGCACAAGACTGGTCCGAAGCAAGGGGGCCAGAAAATGGAAACCGATACACTCAACAGAGGTCCTTGCTCAGGAAGAACAACTGCTAGGCATATATGAGGCAGATACCATCGTTAATGCCATGGGCGTCTGGGCTGGGGAGACCGCCGCAGATGACACCGTTTACCCTGTGCGCGGGGGGTTGTTGCGCCTGATAAATGACGGTTCGGCCTTTCACAAGGGTGGAGAACTGCATGGTTGTTTCATCCAAGACGATGTACAATGGAAATTTCCGGGACACGGCAGTCATCTACTGCCCCGCTTTATTTTGCATCAGGATTCCTGGTTTTTGGACGTGTACCCAATACGTGAAGCAGTTCAATGAATGCGAGTCCGATGTAAGGTTGCTTCCTGCGCTGAAAAATGGCCCGCCCGGAGCCTAGATACCCTCTGGATCAAGGGAGATCAAGGGAAATCAAGGGTGAAGACCGATGAGAGAGGCTCATGTGCACGTGGAGCGCGATGAACGAAAGACAAGCCAGGGCCAGCGAAGATGTGTTCTTCATGTTACGGGCCGTTCGAAAGAAACAGAGTCATTCAGTGCCTACAGACGAGAATCTCGAAGATGAAGAAGGAGAAAGAAAGGAAGTCCGCCAGAAAAAGAGGGCTTAAGTACCCAGCAAACGCGCACCAGCGAACGCGTAGTGTAAACGACCCAAAATTATACCTCAGGCACCCTTCCACGAGATGAGGCTATTCCCAGGTTCATCCGTCACACTTCATTCGTACGACATAGAGGAGCGGGATAGTCCCTGGAATTTGGTTCGGCGAGACAAGTTGTACGGCTTCTCCAGGGTGCATGAAAGGACTCTTTGTAGAGACTTTGCGGTTGATGAGCACTCGATCGAGACGAAAAAGTTGCCAAATGGGAGCATTGTGGCCAATGGATGCCATATCCAAGCAGAGAACCAGATTGCTTTCCGTATTCAGAGAGGGACCATATGCAACCTTTCTCTAAGGCCCATAGTCATCGTATGGCTTCTCATCTCGTATTGAATGGGCATAAAAAACACCAGCATAGGCAGAGCATATTGCTCCGGCGACATATTCGAACCAAAGCATTTTTTGAACAATGCCAGCATCCCCGTGAGCCCTACAAATTTGAAAATAATCCCATATCCGGCGATTCGCTAACTGAGAAATACCGATCGAAGCGATTCGAATTCTTCGAAAGCCATGAACAAAAAAAATACGCCTTCAATAGCCAAAACCCGCACGAGTAACCCTTTCAAAATAGGATTACCCGGAGGAGGCGTTTGGGAAGATATCTTGAAATCTGGATCCTCGAATGATAAAGGGGACTGGAATCCGTCTTTGACAGCGATTTGGTGTTGGTGCAATACCTTTCGGACTTCCTGCACTGCAGTGTATAATTCCTCAACGGAGCGACGCAAGGCGGCAATCTCATCTTTGCCATTATGCTAGGTGGGCGGGATATCTGCTGACTATGCCTGACGAGAGGAGAAGGACATTTTCAACAGGAGTAGAGTTGCAAGGATGAAGATGCCGAGAGAGAATATGGCGGGCCGAAATTCGCTGCCCATGGCAGGCGCGCCAGGTCTGGGAGCCATCGGATTTGCGAAGGAGGAGCCTACTTTCGAAGTGAGCGACGACAACGCCGACACAGCGTCCATGAGTGAGTTCTGACGAGGAGATAGAAAAGGGAGTTTCGACTCGGTGGGGATTTCGGGGCCAAAACTCAAGGCGATCCGTGATCAACGCATCGCCAATATTAGAGTGCACTTTTTGTGGGGAAATTAACCAAGCAGTCCGAGATCCAGGCTTAGCGCGTATCCACCTGCCCAGGTGGGAACCTGGCTAAAACCTTCATATTGATCCTTGACATAGGGCCGGCCTAGATAGCAGCTGGTTAGAGGCTGGGAGGTGAATGAATGCTGTTTCCTGTGACCCCTCACCCGAGCCGCGCACCGAGGTCCGAAGTACTCATGAGCACGCGGGTGCCCTCTCACTCGATTTAAGACCCAACAGGATTATTTGTGAGTCGGCTAGGAAAAGGTATATAAGATAATTCATATTTCAACATCATTAATTACTCTGCGAAATAACATGGGCCACACAGAGACAGAAACAATGGCCATAAGCCCCCATGCATCGTATTCTTTGGAGGATGTCGCATCTCACAACCAAGAGAATAGTTTATGGGTTATCATCGACGACAAGATCTTTGATCTCACAAGCTACCTAGATGACCATCCGGGTGGGAAGAAAGGTCCGTTACTGCGATCTCGATCATTTCCATTCTGAAGTTCTCCTGCCATTTTGACGAATTACTTGTATCTTACGTTCTATTCCCTCTGCAGTCCTACTTTCCGTGGGTGGCCAAGATGCGACCAAGAAGTACCATAAATACCATCGACCAGCAATCATGCACAAGTACGGGAACGATCTCTGTATCGGGACACTGAGAAGAGATTCAAAGCCAGGGAAAGGTCTTCAGAAACTATTTTCTTCAATCTTCCACCGTTGATGAGCAATTTTGTCAAGCATCAAATGCCCATTGTAAACTATAATATCCTTCTCGTTCGTAATAACAACAGAAGTAGTAGCAGCCGAGCATGTTACATAACAATATTCTGTAATGTCTTTGCAAGCTGGTCCGGCATGCTCAAAAATGGCGAATGAGAGCTTGGAAGACGGTACGTGTTTTCAGGGCCTCCCATCTTAGAGGCGAATAGCTCCTGCATTGGAGGGGGTAGAGCTCGATCCTCCTCGCAAACAATATATGCATATGGGATTTCTTTCCATGGTTCGTATGTTGATTCTCCAGAGAATACCGCCTGAGAGGTGTGCAGTGTTAGAGAATTCCACTTCTCTTGGCTCTCCATAGGTATGTCCTGACAGCCAATATCGCCTGCCCCATCGGCAAGGACGTAATCATGCTGTTCAGTGTCAGTTTTATTCTAAAGACGAACTTGTCCAAATACCTCGCATGTAGAAATGCAATAGGAGTCCACCTACTTCGACTTTCATCCATGGCAGATAGTGTCCACCCAGAATACCCAATATACTCTGGCCTTTGTCCAGCGCGAATGCGGAGAGGAATATCACTTTTATCACGTTACCGGACTTGCCTTCATTCTCACGAGCAGACTTTGTGAGCCCCTCGACGGCTGAGGAAGCAACGATGCCCCCGTAGGAGAGGGCAACGATGATAACGTCACGTCCTTCTTCGAAGAGACATCGTCCTCGAGTGTCTTTGAAGGGGGTTCAGCACCAATCGACGGGTGCGCGGGGCAAGCAGAGGGGACCCCGAGGGCTTCCAGGCGAGAACGAGTAGCACTGAAGAAGGCCGGGATGACCCAAGCGTCACGACAGAAGACGAAGGTAGGTTTGCTCATCCTGACCCAGCTTGGATTGTAGCCTGGACGAGTATCGAAATCACAGCAAGACTGAACGAGAATCGGGCATCGCGGCCAGGGAGCCGGAAGTCAGGATATCCGGCACTCTTGCTAGTGTACATCCCGGCAACCTGTAAGCAGTTAAAATGATTGAAATGGCCAAACGGTTGAGCTCATTCTGGAATGAATCATGTTATTCGAGGGAGGACTAGAGAAGAGCCATGTGGGTCGGGGTCCGAGATGGCGCTCGCGAAGACGCGTGTTGATCAATGAGCACTGAACAGAAGAGCTGGCGGTTTTAGCCCGGCTTAGTATGTATTTTCTGGGCCACTTCGCCTATCACAGCGTCGTCATCGCCCGTAAAATGATTGCGGGGCGATAATGTAGTCGGATTGGCCCGCCCGTCCTGTTGTGCGGCTCGACCATTGGATTGTCAAAAGTTGCCGGTAATATCGCCGTCTTCGAGCCGGATTCTCTGCTAGGACGACTCAGGCTAAGGATTATGTGATAACCCGTTATCATGCATTGTTGCCCACCATAGGACACAGCACTGCATTTTCTTAGAGATTGCAGGCTTTGTCTCGACCAGATGCGTCGGTCTACGCAAGGGCTTTTTGAGAGGCTTAAAAACGGTAGAGTTGGTGCAAGAATATTCTGAACTAATTTGAGAGATGTTTGATGATGATTAATATCTCGATGAACAGGGAAGACACATTCAGAGCTCCTTATTAAAAAAAAAAAAAAAAAAAAAAAGGTTGGATCCTTTCACCAAAAGTTCCGGTTGTCGAGCTGGCAACTCCCCACTGGATTCGTCTGCGGTCCCTCGCTAGGGCTGCGGAAGGTCTGCGTCCGCTATTGCGGCCTGGTAGCTGGATGTAACAAGGTTGCGGCTCAGGTGGGACGGGCGGCGTGATCTGTAGGTTCGAGAGGCTGGCGGGTAGGAGGATTTGCAGATCCGGGCACAGTTCCCACGCCCTCTTTTTTTCTTTTTTTTCTTTTAATCTATGACTTTTTCTGACTTCTTGGTTCGAACATTATGAAGATATTTGGTGTTGAAAATGGTGATGCTAGAGAGCGTGCAACGACGGTACTTGAAGATACTTTATTTACCTAATCGTGCGAAAGCGAGAGTTCAATTCCGCGCAATGGCGAAAGTGACATTTCAGTTTGGGACACGCAGGACTCCCTTGTAGGGGCGTAGTATAGCATATTCCATTTTTATCCACTGAAGGCAAACTGAACAATGTCGCCGTCGTATTTTCCGTCCTCGATACCCATCACCTGGCTTCCAAGACTCATCCTTCGTCCAGCACATGACTCAGCACTGTCACAGACCCTGGATGCCGACACTGGTTTATCCCGAACCGGACCTGTTCTGCTATGTTTGACCGCTTTGTATATATACAGTGGCACCGCAAAAGTCTGTGAGACCACTCCCCCCCCAATTGACCGCTCCCATCTCCACCTTCCTAAAATTGGCAAATATACTCTGCCGCGTTGTAGTATCGCGTTCGCGTCTCTTTATACACCCCTCTACATCACACAATGCCTCGTGTAAGAGCTTTACCACAGCGCCTAGTTCCTAAGGGCCCTCTCCCTACACCTCCTAGGCCACCTACTCCTCCACCTACAAGCACACCACGTCGCCGGAATTGTGCATTAGACCCTAATCTACGTACCCAGATCACTACATTGAAAGAGATCGCTGGGTGGTCTTATAGGGAAATCCACAAGAAATTCTCTGATCTACCACTCTCAACTATCAAAATGACATGCCTACGGTCAAGAGTTCGGCAAAAAGAGCAGTCTTTGAAGCGGTCTGGGCGTCCAAAGATCCTCCAGAAGATTCACGAAACACCCCGAGTTACATATGAAGATCTACTCTCTGGGGTCATCAATAAGTGCAAAAAAGACTCAATCGCTCGTCTTCTCTGTGTTGAGAACCTTCGAAAGTGGCGAGTGATGAAACGACCCTATCTAAGACCTGAACATGCTGAACAACGATTGGCGTGGGCTTTACGGTATCAACACTATACAAAGGAGGATTTTGATCGTGTCTTCTGGACTGACAAATGTACAGTTGAGCGTGGTATCGGCCTTCGACCCGAGTGGACATTCATTCGTCCTGGAGAGCAAGCAATTCAAGGCGAAGTCTATTCAACTCCATACCGAGGATTCCAAATTAAACAGAAGTTTTGGGCTTCATTTTCTGGCTCCTCTCAACGAACTGCTCTTATCCCACTTTCTGGAGATCCGAATTCACATCGACGGGGTGTAAATCGCTTTGTTATTCGTGATTTATATCGCCGAATATTACCAACTTTACTTGTTGATCCAAGGCCAATTTTTCAGCAAGACAATGCTCCATCTCATACTGCAATCATTTTACGTGAATATATTGCTCAGCTTGGACGTGAAATTATGATTTGGCCACCTAATTCACCAGATCTAAATCCAATTGAGAACTTCTGGATGCTGTTGAAACATAAGATCTATCAAATCAGACCAGATCTACTACACATGCCTAATATTGATGATACATTAGAGATTCTGATCACTACAGCAAAGGAGGCCTGGCAGCAACTTGACCTTAGCATTCTAGAAGATCTATCAGATAGTATGCCACGTAGGGTGCAGGCTATTATTGAGTCTAGTGGATGATACACTAAATATTAGTTATATCTGAGTATTACATGAGTTTTTTTGGTGTGGCAGAATTATGGCAGAAAATAGCGATGAATAAGGGGTGGTCACAGACTTTTGCGGTGCCACTGTATAGTGTACCTAACCACATCCATTGTGGCTCTAACAATCGCCGAGTGAACCACTTTAATTAGATAATGATCACTGATCAGCTCAGACTGGTCAGGGCCGTGCTCAATTCTACTCAGTGAGCAAAAGCGGCGAGGGGGTGAGCACTAGAACGAAAGGAGCGTGCCAAGAGTTGTCAGACATTCTCCAGCACATATGCGCACCTATATAGACCGGATTATGTCTGGCGGGTGGGGCTTTCCTGTCTCGGCTGCCGCCGCTTTTATGAGGGCACTCAGGCTCAGGCTCACTGAGTAGATATCAGCACAGGCTCAGACTCAGTGATCAGGTCAGTGGGGTCATGTGATCAATGAGTAATGCTCAGTGATCGCTCAGTGATCGCTCAGTGACCAATCAGTGATCGTTCAAATTCGCTTAGTGATCAGGCAGTGCTTAGTCACACGGTAATGTTGCTCGTCCAATCAGAGGTTGACTCCTATCGTATCTCTCGCTATTCCTAAATTGGTATGGCCCGTAAGGTTGTATATTCTGTGACAACTAGTACCTTGACGCTTGTAAGCTGAGTGACTGTTTAAACAAAAGACTGCGTCACTCTTGCTCACCGCATTAAATGATTGTTTAAAAAAAAAGACTGCGCCACTCTTGCCCACCGCATCAAAGATAGGGCTGGACCAGCCCGTTCAGGATGACATGGTCAAGAGTTATTCCTCCACCATGTCTCGTGCTGAGTTTGTAATCTCTCAAATATAAAAGATAGACCCCATTCCCCTCAATATTCCATTCATTGCACACCTTCCATTCATATGTCCTTACCAAAGTCCAATCCTGCCTAATATTGTGTCTATTCAACAACAAATCTCAGAGATATCTGAGTATGGGCCAAAAAGCCTTTTTCGCCAATCGTGATGATCAAGCCAAAGAGAGGCGGCGTCTTCAACGACAGAGAAATGGATATCTGCCTGGCGCTTTCAAGGAAGAAGACGAAGTTCGAAGAAAAGATAAGAAGCTCCCGAAAACCAAGGAATTACATCAAGAAGCTCTGGATCTTTGGTTCGAGTAGGTTTAAAAACAGTGACTCATAATCGACAATAAGGCTGACTTTGCCAGGTTCACAGGAGACCCAGAAAATGGATTCCAAGATTACAAAACCGTCCAAGGTTGCCAGCCTCCAGGCCATGAAATGGTCAAGGCATTCATTCGCTGGTATGCGGACTCTACTTACGGCCGACTCAGCAAAAGCAGAAAACCAACCGTGAGAACAACCAAGGCATGCGCAGAGAGATTTTTCGGCGGATTTAGGGACTTTACCAAAACTGAGGTCCCTGAAACGGACCGAACAGAAATTTACACTGTGAGTTCTCGTTTGCCTCCTTTTCAAACAAGTTCTGACGCCGTGGACGACGAGGTGCAGTGGATAAAAAATACATTGACGAAAGATGGAAAAGTTGTGAATGAAAGAAAACAGAAGTACAACTTCGAAAAAGACGACTTCTTGAAGGTAGTTTCGTCAATGTGGCAGGCTGATCACAAAGGATTCATTCCTGCGCTGATCAAATGTCAAATTCTGTTTGCTCTTCAATTATACCTTTTTACAGGAGCAAGAGTTGGGTCTTTCATGCCTTCCGATGAAAACAAAATGGAACGAGGTCTCCGATATGAAGTAAGGAAACTGTAATTTGAAAAGTTGCCCAATTCTAACCCATGATGCCAGCATATTAATTTGGTCCTATTTCCTTCATCCACAGCAAAATGGGAAGTTGGGTGGAAAGTTAATCAGGTTTGGCTCAAGAATAATCGAGATTCAGAATATACGGTGTATGGCGAATGCATCCTTGTTTACCCGTCTCAGAAAGCTAATCGACAATTAGTTTTGGAATCGGCATTCGTGATAGCAAACGACCACAATTTGCGTCTGGCGACCTCCTCCTTGGACTGGCACTGGGACATGGCGCTCTTTTTGCAATCGAAACCCGGGCAGACTTGGCAAAGTATGATCTATCCAAGCATCGTCTGGTCCCACGAAGGCGTAGCTCAAATCGATAATTGTCAAAGAACCTTTGTCAAATCTCCATAGATCCTGGACTTGCGCTTTCTAGGCATCAAAGTTTGTAGGCGGTTGGTCTGAAAAACCACAGGTCGATGTTGCTGGAGAAAGGAAGGACTCCAGGATCGAGAGTCTGACTTTCAAGGGAGCCAGCTGTCCATCTTTGAAGGGTGCCGCGTCAATGCGCTGTCTGAATAAGGTGTAGTTAAAGCCTTGGCGGCCCTGATCAGCAGTAGCCATTTCACGCAGGATCTACAGCACCATCTATTTGAGTGGTGATGATTAGTCTGTATATATTGGACATCGCCATTGTGTACACATACCTCTATATAAAGCGGGCAGTCACTCTTGTTGTCGACCCCCATTAATGTTTTCATCATAGCAGTTGTGAGGCTTTCCGGGGGGATAAACATTGGCTTAACAGTAATCAGGTGATGCTTAGGGCTCAGACCCTTAGCCTGGCTGTACAAGTCTTTCATGGTCACAAAATTAGTCGGGGAGACCAAGATTCGAACCAGGATTTTAGCAGAGCAGAGATACGCTGCTTCACACAGCTGAGTGCTAGTGAATCCTGTGAACTTGTCGTAGTGGAAGACCAGCCCCGCAAGAGGGGAGGTCAGCTTACCGACGGGCAGTGACTTAATTAGAGAGTTCTCTAGAATACACGACAGTGTATGGCTCTTTCCACTGCCTTGCGAGCCACAAATCATTGCCGCCTAGGGGGCCGTCGTGTTTGTATAGATAAGCGTGTCAGTGTGGTCTGCCTTGGTTGTCTCTGTGACTTCACTCCCAATTAGCCCATATTGGGGAAAGACAGCAGGCTGCTCAGAAGGATTTGCCTGAATAGTGGCATACGCCGCGTGAGTAAAGATCGGGGCCATCTGGATCTCCTCAGTGGTCTTCTGGCTTTTGAGACGTGTCTTGGGCTACTCAGCCTCACTGGCCTTGATGAAGCAGAGATGGCTAGCTGCCTGGTCCTCTAGGCCTTGAGCCAGGGACATGGACTGGTCCTCTATGCCGCCGGCAGAGAAAGTGAATCAAGCTGTATAGGTTGCAGCAATAAAAGTAGCTTTGTAAACGCAAATTGATTGCGAGAGTTTAGTGTGGTTGGGGGTGAGGGGTGTGAGGGTGGTGAGAGAAGCAAGAGTAAGAAGAGGGGTGGGAGTGGGAAAGTAGATAGTGCGAGAAGAAAGAGCAAATAGGTGTCAAGGCGGCAAAGGCGCTCTCCTGTTGCTGGAAGTTGCCGGTGAGGCAGACGCGTTGTGATGTCACGAGACTTGCAGTAAATGCGAGCACCATAGGGCGACTTGAACCCTGATGCTTCTTTCCCTCTCTAGCTCCCCTTCCTGCTTTCATTCCTACTCCTACTCGCCCTATACAGCAGCAGAATTGTTCTTTGTCCCGCTTGAATCATTCCCCTCTTCTCGGAGTCGTGTATTGTACGAGACTTAGTTTTGCTTCTACATTCTCTCAATGTCGGTCTCAGACTCGATATTTCCGATGATGTACTATATCCCTCCAATGGCGGCATTAGTGGCTCGGCGGGTTAATAAGCACTAGTGGACCAGAATGTTATCACTCAACTGTATGTCGAGTTTCATAATCTAGGTTGTCGACAGATCGCAGGGTCACACAGCCACGCTTGTCCCCAATCCTGCATAGCATATGTGCCCTCGTCCGTTTATTGCTTTGGGTCAGCCTTCGGGCGACGACCTGGTTTTCAGCCTAGCAATAGTCATTCTCTGCCCTGCACAAACTAAATATTGTTTTTATCTTAATAGACGACCAGGATACTTATCTTGGCTCTTTAGATTATATGCCTTATGTGCAGAGGCATCTCCTAAATAGCAGTACATACTATTGCAGCCACTACTACACGACCAGTGTCTGCTGTCTGTCGCGCGTGACACTATAGATGGGCAGGCTGGCCCACAACACTAACGTCACTGACATCAATCCTCTATATGGTATGCTTTGAAGAGTTTGATATTGCAATTTTATGATTCGAGTGTACTAACACGCTTGTAGGTGGTTATCCTAAATTCATCTCCCAAGGCTTCAATGAAAACTACCTCCCCGTCTAGTTGAGGGAGGCCGGATACAATATCTACTATGTCGGCAAGCTATTAAACGTCCACACTATCAATAATTACAATTCTCTATTCCCAAATGGTTTTACGAGCCATATGAGTAAGCTAAGAGTTTCAGTGGGGCAACCCTTCTAAATATGTGGTAATATAGGAGTTCCTCCTCGATCTATATATATATGACTATTTGAACAGTACATTTCAGCAGAATGATGAGGCCCTGAGAAGCTACAAAGGAGAGTATATCACAGACATCCTTGCGCAGAAAGCATACACGCTTCTTGAAGAGGCCGCCGAAGCCCAAAAACCCTTTTTCCTCACAGTTGCTCTAAGTGCTCCGCATTGCAATGTGTTTATGAATGGGATAGGCCTAGATAAGCACCCTGTTTTCGATTTTGGTGCGCCAATTCCTGCAGAAAGACACTAACAATTATTTGATGATGTAAATGTTCTATAAACACCCTTATTTAATCCAGACATTCCCTCGGGTGCAAACTAGATCAAAACACTGAGACGCTAGAATCAAACTAATGTCAAATACAATGACTATTTCTACTATAATAGACTCTAAGCTCTGTAGACTATTAATAAGATGGTTGATGGCATTTTCTCTCACTTAGAGGGGCTTAGCCTCCTCAATAATATATACATTGTTTATAGTAGTGACAATAGCTATCACATAGGGCAGTATAGGCTCTAACTAGGAAAGTCTTATGGGTTTGAAGAGGATATTAATATACCCTTGATCATTTGTGGACCAAGAGTACGCGAGAATGCGACCACAGACATTGTCACAACGCATACTGACCTGGCCCCAACATTTTTCCGATTACTTAGAATCCCTTTGCAAAGCGACTTTGATGGCTAGCTAATACCTATAACAAAGGAACAGATAGAGTCACTATATCTCGAGAGGCAGGAATATGTCACTGTGGAGTATTGAGGTTTTGCAGCTAGCGAAGGTATCTATGACTATATGTATCACTAGGTTTCTTTAATCAGGCTCTGGCTAATAATAACGATCACTGAATAGCTGACTTATCCGCTTACAACAACTCTTATAAGGCCATCTAGATCAAGGGGGGCGGGTACAATCTTTATTATTTAGTTTAGTGCAACAATGAGCATGAGCTCTACGATCTGGATGTAAGATCTCGACATATTGACCTAGAAGCCCTCAAAATCTGACTATTAACAGACCGATCCACATCAAATGACGAATCTTTTGTCGGAAAATGAGAAAGTCTCCTTATCACATCATATACTAGGGATAGGCATCCCAAAAGTGGTTCTAAGATTGGACTCGCTGCTTCTGGTTCTCAAGTCCTACAAGGGCAAAGTATGCGTCACTCTGTGGAAGGCGCTGCATCCTAATAGAGCAGTCAATTGTTTGAAAGATGCGTTAAATGAGGTATATGATCATTTCTATGAGGCGGAGCAGAGTACAAGAGTTGTTTTCGATGAATATATGCGTGGGTACCTTCTCCATGCCGAGGGCCCGCAATTCGACTTTGATCGTGACGGGCAGGGAAACAATCTTATACGCGATGGCCTACTATGGCACGAATGGGTCTGATGAATTTGCCTGAATGTGAAATGACAAGCGATATAGCATTTCGAAGACATGGACATTGTAATAGGAGGTAATAGGAGCGACTCGGCCAAGTGAATTTTAAAATGCACCTTCGCAATAGCTGGGAAATTCCCGAGCGGGGTTGCCAAATTGGGGCCAAAATACCACCCTAACATGATCAAAGCACGTTATATCAAGCCTTTTGAACGTCACATGATGACTACTGACTCAACGTGGTTGGGGGCCTAATCCATCTCAGCCTCGAGTCTTGCACGCTAAAGTTACGCCGTTTCCCCGCCTTCTCTTCGCATCACTTCTAATGCACCTAAATTCCTCCAGTCTCCCTCAGCGCCAGCTTCAACCTACGCGATACAATGCCGACAGCAGAATATCTCGAGAGCATTTCGCCATTTTCTTCCCATGTTTCCGTGATCCCTGTGCCAACAGTGTCTCTTCACGAACTAGAAAATAGCCGCGACCATTAGCATAGAACCCGCATCAAGTGTATCTGGAGTAGCCATGCGCTCGTGGGCGGACTGCGACTGTGGAGATGAGTCCGCCTCTCGTCTCGACTCGTGTGGATCCCGAACTACTTGCTCGAACTCTGCAATCGATGGTTAAATGGCAGTGCGGAATCAAATTGGCAAATTATAACACACTTACGCGTTTGTGAACGTCCTGGGACTGATGACTCCTGAGACAGGAGTGGACCTCGCTTCGCTCACGATAGCGGTCCCGACGGGCTGCATTCTTCTCAGCCCTCATTTTGTATATCGCAGTAGGTCCTCTTCGACCCATTTTGCTTGCGTATGAAGGATGGTCAAGACGGGAGTGGATGAGGTAGCATGGCTGGCCCTTGTAGGGGTGTTTGTCGACTTTTTGACAACGCAGCCCACCCCTGATGAACACCATAGTCTCGATATATCGTTTCTTGGCACTGAGCGCAACAACCGGCGCCCGCCGGCAGAGTAAATACATGCGTACACTGCAAATGGTATTCATTGGATCCAAATTCGTGTGTTCCGTGATTGAATTTGATCACTGTGTTAATATCGTACGTTGCCGATTATGCGACCGTATAACTGGGAGAATACAAGTTTCGGAGGTTTGATGATGCCCTCTGCATCGAAGGGCCAAGCGTCCTAGTACAACAGGTTCCACTCAGCCGATGGGATAGCACGTGACCATCTTGGGCTTTCGTCCGAGTTTCTATTGGCTGAAACAGTGCCGACCCTATCCTGCCACCATTTTTGAGGAAAATTAAAAGATAGAAGAATACTGGCAGCAGACAATTGTTCTGATTCTAATGCTACCAAGTTCAATATACAAAAGGCGTTGTGGCGCTGGTGGTTGGTGGCTTGATTTTCCCCACACGTGATCTTCGTCCGGGTTTTTTGTTCGAGTTTCTATTGGCTGAGAGCATTTCAGCATTCCTGCCACCAGTTTTCAATAATATGTAAAAATAAAATCAGTTTTGGAATCTGGCCGATGGGAGCTTTCTACTCATCTTGAAATTTTTTCCATCCGCGCATTGTGGTGTTGTGGTCACCGTCACAATTTGCCCGTTGGGGTTGGTTTGCGTCAACTGATTGACAAAATCGCCATCCGATTTCCGCAGCAGCAGTCTGCGCAGGCTCGACAATGTGAGTGGTCGAATAGGAAAAAATCAACTCCTTAGCCTTATCAACTGAATTTTATGAGTCCAGCATATCCTTTCATGTTGCCCTGGATGAGTCAAAATTGGTTGTACTTGTGACAGGCCAGAGCCCGATGGTAAACCATGTGCCATGGCCTTTCGAATACTGTTTGGGTGGAAGGATTCCAAGCGATTCCGTCACGAGGTTCTAGAGGATTCTATCCGATACGGGACCAACACTCTTAAGGACCGGGATCGACCCTGTCCTCTTCTTCTTTCCTCAAGATTGTTGTAAACAGCATGTTGGCCTAGCTTAATTGAATCAATTCAGCTATAGCCCTTCACAGTACTAATGTTGTTTTGATTTCGATAAGTAAAAAAATCGATCTGGTGACTCTCACAACCTAATGACCCAGTCGATCCCAATTGGAGTGTTATATTGTTATATTCAAGTATTCTGTCACTAGGCTCATTCAAAACGTGGCGGAATGTACCACCCCTCATCCTCACCCTTCCCTTCCTCACTTCCTCTTGTGCTCCTGTCATTAATTACAACGACACCCTTCTAAGAATCCACATATGATGGACTGTATCTAGTTCACATTGGCAGACCAGTTTGACACCGTAAATGTAGACTTCCCGCCGGTGAATGGCTCTGTTCCAAATTGCATGGCTGGAGGGAGTATAACTCATTAGCATTTTGCACTTTTTAGGACACTTCTCTTTGACGAAACATACTGATGAGATATTGACTGCTGGCTGGATAGCCTTGGTGCTGAGTTAAGTAGTCAAAAAAGCCTTTGATATCCCCGCTCCAAGAGGTAATAGGGCTGGAAGCAACAAAGCTGTACGTCTTCTGCGCACCGTTGGCACCGTACCACAGCTCCCAGGTATTGCCACCCACGGAGGCCGTCGCAATCCGGGAACCTATGGGTTGAACCTGGCCATATCTGGCCAGCCTGAGTGTTTGATAAAGTCAGCAATAGACGATAACGAGCCGAAACGGGCGGAAATACCAGATCATGAGTTCATAGTCACCGCTATAGGTATTGTGGTTGATATCTGCGGCTGTGAAAAGGTCATACGAGACGTCGGCGCGGATATTGGTGTTGTCGTAGCTCCATTTCACCGAAGTAGGGATACTACTAATTTGGCTGACGTGCTGCTTCTTCAGATTCACTAAACCCGAGTTGGGGTAGCTCTTCACGTTGTTTTCACTACCAGACCAGGTCCATGTAGTGTACCACGAGATGCCTGAACCCGAGACGGAGTTGACGTAAGAGCACTGAGAGCCAGTCCCAGAATCCTTCCCCCAAAGATTGTTGTTGACACTGTAACTGCCGCTGGCATAATAGCCATACTGGTCACATAGCGTCTGTTGCTGAGCGAATGCAGTGGTAGCTAGTGCAAGTAAAAAGAGAGTGATCTTCATTTTAAAAAGCAAGCAAATGAATTGTACCGTTGTATGAAATGATTGGAATATTCTCAGAGATTTTATAGTTGTGACAGCGGCACGGCCAAGGTCAGACTCAACACATCCTTTCCATTTCTATCCAAAGGACCGTTTATCCGCGGGAAACAACGCAATTCGCTGTAAGATCGAGACTTTTTCTGTTGAGAGCTGTAGACTAAAGGCTATAATGCGTTTCATAATATCAATATAGCCGGAGCAAAAACTGGATACCATTGCTATACAATCAAGTAAAGGAAAATGACTGAGCACTGTATGCTCACTGAAAATTACAAACATACGAAGCCAGATCATGGTGATGCCCTCGGGCCTGGGAGAACCTCCTTAAGGTTCTGGACTCAAACTATGTATTTTTAGTTTACACCGGGCCTTGAGGCGCTGATTTCTTCACCCTGTGGCACTTGCGTGGATCCGAATAATTTCCGAGTAGATCTATCCACCTAGAGGAAGCCGAGGCTATTCCAGTTTCCTGAAGCGGTATAACACCTGGCATCAAGTATGTGTTGAAAGCCCCTCTTCCGGCGAAACCCCCGTGTCCTCAACGGTAAATATCCTTGCTTCGTGGCGTTGCTTAATGAGCTGCGCATCCCTTATGATGCTCAGCGCTCAATCTGCGGACACTTTACTAAATATTGGCATAATATTCACATTAAATTAATTCGATAAAAATATTTTGTGGGTATATGACGAAATAGCTAGCTATTCGAGCAGAGCGCTGGGGTTGACCCTGCCGCAGTAGTGCTAATGCTGAGGTATCATCCCAACTGCCCTTAGCATAACGCTTTTTTCCAATACTTGTGTGTGAATTACCGTCATGTATTGTCAGTCTTATGAGCAAGCAATATCCTTTTCTCTGATTTATCACGCGTACGGCCAGAAAAAGTGCTTTTTTTCTTCCATGGTGGCTGATCCAAGTGCGAGAGTGAGTAGAGTGCTGTTACCTTTGCTACTGCGGTGTTAACACACCGATTCTCGCACACTGTCTGTTTGTTCAGGCGGAGGCACGAAAAAGTCGAACATGTGGATTAAAGGTCACGGATCAGAGGTGAGGCTTAGAGCTTTGAGCAAAGGGCAGAAGATACCTATTCAGATAGGAGCCGCACTAACTGAGCTTATGCGATGGTCTTGTCGAGGGGCAGCTAAAGGGGATATCGGATGCCATTGAGTTTTTCTATGTATTTCAGACAAGACTGGCATGCCGCAGACATTCAAAAATTCGGAATGCTGACACCGAACGCCGAATTATCGCGAGCTCATCCTGCACTAGTTTCTCATTTCTGAAAGTTCATGTTGAGTTTTCCCAAACTCCGTCTACCTCTCTTGGTTAGCAGATTGAAAGCCACATCCAAGATTAATGATAAATTACGATAATCACATCCTGTTAAAGGAATGGAAACATCGAATTCTACCGGCCATGGGTGATTATCCCGCGAGACAACACCTTGTTGACAGGATTGACAGCCGTACAGGAGCTAGGAAACTTTGTGCAGCAGCCTTGGCCGACTGCATGAACGAAACCCACCGGAAAAAATCCTGTTTCAATCAGAGCCTCTTCCAACACGGGATTATGGCCTGGAAACCACTATTTGGTTCAGGTTGATACGCCGGTTGACGGGAGCTAAGGATATTGAGTTTGTCACGCCGAGAAGTGGAGAACTATGCGTCCCGTTCGGGAGTTGTCAATTTTCTAACTACCGTGAGACACCCCAAATCAGGAAGCTCGTCCGATGGAGGTAGTAGTCAAATCGAGCTGTTCTGAAACAAGGGTCCAGAACATGCGCAGGGTGCTTCACATAGATTTCGATTTGGTCTAGCTCAGCCTGGTGTTCCAATTTCGGATGCAGTTCCTAGATACGTTTATATAATATCCGAACTAATCGGCTAGTAATACCCCTTCCTACACTCCTCTCTCATCCGCTGCCAGTCCAGATCTAGCTGAGTAGAGTGTATTGAAACCGCAGGTGTGCTCCCAGAAGATGTGGGGCTCAAAGGTACGAAGCTATTTTCCACTTGCTTGTGAACTCCGGCACTAGTCAAGAACCTTTATTCTCACTATATCTGGAGCCAGGCTATAGATCAAGCTTTCGGTCAATTGTGCCCTTTTGTTGAGGGAGTTACGGCATGACTTCAATATCATCAATAGGAGAAGACGTCTAAGAGTTTTAACAAAGTGGCATTTTTTTGTTAAAGATCAATTTCTCTGATGTAAATGACAAGTAGTTCCTAAAGCCCTAGTCTTTCCTGTCCTTACGACCCGAATTCTCTATATAAATTGGACACTTTAGAATGAAGTGTAGCCTACTCAGTAGCAGACTTCGCATTGTCAGATAGAGATCAAGAGCACCGCAATTAAAGGGCATTTGCGATAGCGTTGTATGCAGCCTTGGGGTTATAGCCCCCATCAAAGAGCAATGGGCTGGAGCTGGAGCGCCACGAATCCTGAAGAAATATCTTGTATCAGTATACAATCCTTTTTATCTTTATGCAATGGGCAGTTACCGGGTCAGCGACTCCCCAAACAGTGATTCCGACACACTTTGGCTGGTTCAGACAGGCGTTGACAACCTATGGAGATAGTTATTAGTGGTGAACTCGATTGGACTAGCCTTGGGATGATGGAAAAGCACATTGACATAGTCAGTAGGGTTGGCACCAGCAATATCAAGCTCAGTGATAGCAACCTCCTTCGTTCCTGCACTGGCAAGAGCATTGAGAGCTGTATAAGGGCGTGAGCTAATGTTCGGTTGACAGGAGGCAAGGGGTACTTATCCAGCAACTGCTGCACCGGCACCAGCACCCAAATGAGTCTGGGAGCCTAGAAAGGAGTGAGTGGTCATATACGGTGAAATACTATAGCAGGTATCTTACCAATTCCGTCGATCGGGATGCCGGCAGCAATCCATTTCTTGACATGACTGATCATACCGTTCGTCTTAGAGTAGGAGGCGGAATCCAGGCTTTGCAAGATCAGAACATATGCAAAACGAAGAGAGCTAAGGGACATAACTCACTTGTAGTCATTTATGTAGAGCTTCGCATTTGGGTCCGTAGCACGGGCTGTTTCGAAAGCGATCCGTACAAAATCTTCGCCAATTACATTGTAGAAGACGCTGTTACGTAGAGAGCCATCTTCGTTAAAGATCTCGTTCACAACGTCCTTGAACAAGTTAGCGATGTGCCATTGTAGGACTGAGACTATTGAGTTCACGTACCCAGGCGTAGATCTTGCCCTTGTAACGGTTCATCACCGTGGTAATGTGGTTCTTCAGGACATTGATCAGAGTTGTCTTGTCTCTGATGGAAGAGACCCAAGATGGGAGCTGGGAGTGCCACACTTGATGAGTTTAGCTTCTCTCCTTCTGGCATGTTTGGGACCTAGGGTTTCAGTACTTACCGAGAGTATGACCACGAATCAGCTTTCCATTGGACTGAGCAAAGTTGACCTAGAGTCTCTATTAGAAACACGCAAAGGAGCAAAAAGGCTGGATTCATACCAGATAGTCCGATCCAGTGAAAGAAAATTGCCCAGGGTTTGCTAATTTCCGACTCAGCTTCTCATACTCTAATTGCCCCGTAAATGATGATACTTACGCTCAGTAGCATCCCACTTCATGCTATTCTCCGGAGTCAGTTGACCGAAATCGGCCTTGATGATTGCGGGGGTCTTTGCGTTTTTGTTCAAGGTGTACTGGTCACCAATGTTTCCGAGATATTTCTTCCCGTGAGCCTTGAACTTGGCATCAATGCTCACAGAGGACTGTCGGGCTTCAACAGGTCCGGAAAGCGCTTGACCAGCGAAAAGAAGAGCCAGAGCGGCTGCCTTGATTTGAACCATTTTGGGAAACGCGTCGAGGGTTTTCAAATCGAGGAATGGAAATGATAATGATAGAAGACAAAGACCGTCTGGAAGGGTTGAGGAGACTATCTATATAGTAATCTGATGCGTATCATCTATCTCCACTGATGCGGAACGGATATTGCCTATTTTATCCAATGTCCTAGCATTTACCTCAATCATTTTTTGCCTAAATGATTGCATAGCTTTAGCCTGGACGCTGATCTCTAGACACGATCAGACCATGAAGCTCCCTTTGGGCCGGTAGGCCCACTGTAAAGTCTAGCCTCTACATGTAATGATGAAAGGACCATAAAGACTTGGCTTGTGTTCAAGGGGAAAACATGGCGGTTAGTGGAAACCAAAAAAAGGGTCCTCCCTCCCCGTGCGGAGACGACGGCGATCGAGGATACCTTGGCGGTCATCGAAACCAATCATCTTCGATTTCGCCAAGCTAAAGCTTGCCCTGGTTTCAAATACTATATTCTCAAATTTATTTTCGGCTTCCCCTGACAAATCTTCCGAGGAACCTCCGAGACTCCGAGGGGTATTCCGACATTCTTCAAGAAGGCACAATGAACAACCCGCACATACGGATAAGCCATCAAACTGGAAATTTTTGAAGATTAGTGTGTCTTATAGTGAAACAGCCTTAGGGTGATGGATGGTGTCTCAGTATAATTTATATCCATTGAACGTTGCCATCGGCACCGACACGTCTGTTCATAGTCCATTTACGGCATTAATCCAGTCCCACGAGGCAGTTCAACAACTAGACATGTACAAACTTAAACAATAGCCTGAAGAAAATCTCGGAATGGTTACCTCGGTGCGGGGTGCATGTCAGCTCCAATCCCCAGAAAGGCATAAACCCGGCGGACGAGTAGTTCTGGCTAATGTACTTTATCCTAAATTATTTTCTTTGAGAGCGAAAAAGAAAAAAGGGAAATACCAAACATAATTTCTTTTCCACTTGAAACAGCGTGGAGCTTATTTGCATATGAAAGTAGTTGATCTCATATTTCCCAGTTAAACAAATCAATCGTTAAGCTGCACTTGGATGATTTAAGCACGGTCGACCTCCAGCCCAGATTTTTTGTCTTTCTGCTTGGAGACTTTCAATCATCTTTCAATAATCATCACTGACTGGAGCCTTCACCACAATGATGTTCTTCAAGGCGAAGGCTGGCCTAGTGTCATCTGTCTTGTTGTTACTTGCATCATCGCCAGCTGTCGTCGCTGACTGCGCGCTCCCGTCAACTTACAGTTGGACATCCACTGGCCCTCTCGTGAACCCCAAGTCTGGATGGGTGGCACTTAAGGACTTCACCAACGTGGTCTTCAACAACAAACATGTCGTCTATGCATCAACTGCCAACGCAGCTGGGAACTACGGATCTGTGAGCTTCAGCGCCTTTTCCGACTGGTCTGGTATGGCATCTGCGAGCCAAAACGCAATGGGCTTTAATGCTGTTGCGCCCACTTTGTTCTACTTCCAGCCAAAGAATATTTGGGTCCTGGCCTACCAATGGGGCTCGAGCACCTTTACCTATCGAACATCAACTGATCCTACCACCAATCAATGGTCATCGGAGCAAGCCCTTTTCTCTGGAAAGATCGCCAATTCAGGCACTGGTGCTATTGACCAGACCCTTATCGGCGACTCGACACATATGTATCTTTTCTTTGCAGGAGACAATGGAAAGATCTACCGCTCTAGCATGCCCATCAACAATTTCCCAGGAAATTTCGGAACGAACTCAGAGGTGGTGCTCAGTGACACTCAGAACAACCTGTTTGAGGCAGTTCAAGTCTACACCGTCAAAGGCCAAAACAAGTACCTTATGATCGTTGAGGCAATGGGATCACAAGGGCGGTTTTTCCGTTCATTCACTGCTAGCAGTCTCGGAGGCTCGTGGACCCCGCAGGCAACGAGCGAGAGCAAGCCGTTTGCCGGAAAGGCTAACAGTGGTGCAACCTGGACCAACGACATCAGTCACGGCGACTTGGTCCGCACCAACCCTGACCAAACAATGACTATCGACCCATGCAAACTCCAATTCCTCTACCAAGGCCGAGACCCGAATGCCGGTGGCCAGTACAATGCTCTTCCGTACAAGCCTGGTTTGCTCACTCTGAAGAGATGAAGAGAAATTGTTGTTGCAATGGAGCCGTAAAGGAGAACTTGCGGGAGTTTTAGGGTGATGGCCCTGTGTGTCCGAATGCATGTAAAGAAGGGAGAGGGTTTATGTCTGAGATGGGCGGCGGTGGATGAATATGATGTTCCGCACCGGTTCTGGTACTAATCTGTGGCGCCATTGAATGTAGATAGAGACTATTTTATCCAATGGTCATCTTCACATAGGTGTTGAAATATATATGGACACGATTAGAGTTAACCCTTTACAACAAATAATGCATACTAGTGACCGTCTGACCGTTTAACCCACTGAACAATCATCTATCACTCTTTATTACATTTTAACCCAGAACTGAAGCTACACCAAGGGGTACAGAGATTGCTTTAGGATAAAACCTCATCGATAGACTGATTCATTTGAGTTTTAAAGGACAAGAAACATGTATGTATTATTGTTCTTCCGGTTGAAAACTTCTCTAATAGAATACAGAAACCTGGATCTCTCTCCCGGATACAGGACTCGAGATACTGTGAAACTGGTATGATCCCCAATCGAGTCTCCGTGAGTCGGTAGTGACCAATTTTAGTCCGTGGTCGAAGCTGAACACGCCTTGAACTGCGCAGATAAAAGAGCAGATAACATTAATGAATTTGGTTTTGAACTACTCACGATAATGCCCATCATCAGCCACATTTTCTCAACCCCTGGACAAATTCCCATACAGCTCCCTGGTGTAGGCCGCCGGTAGAGTGCTATCGATTTTTCGCATGTGGTCGCCTTTGGTAGATGCCTTCCATTCCCGCTCCCACTGAGCGCGGATGTTGTCGCGGATAAGCGCCCTCTCCCTTGTCAGGAGGGGGCGAAAGGAGTGTGTTTTGCCCAGGTTTGCCGCATCCTTGGCCAGTCGATCTACTGCGTGGTTTCCTAGATTGTCGCAGTGTCCGGGTATCCAGGATCCAACTTCCTCACTCACAAAGGGGGCCTGAGACTGGTCTTGATAGGTCGAAGCGGTGTCGTCCTAGTTGATCTGCCCGTGACGTATACTTATGGGGCAAACTGAGACACCCTCAAGAGACCAGAAGCCTCTTATGCTGGGCGAAAAACTGGAGTAGTGGCCTATGCAAGTAGGCCTGTCGAAGCTACTTAATGTCTTTTGGTCAGGACAGTGGCCACCACGATCCTGGAATTGGAAGCACACGTTCTGCCAACGCACCTCATGCCCGCATCAAATACAGTAGAATTCGAGAACAGTTTACCCCCAGACACTCACGCTTTGTTTCTCGCCCCTACTCGGTACGACACTAGACCATATGAGGCTACTTTCAAAATAGCCCCGACTTAACAGTATCGTGGGTAAAGAACGTTTTGGACTGTAGTGTCTAATGTCGATCAGAGGTGGATATTTTACAACCAGGAGCAGGATGATTCAGCGAATACCCAATCTCCCACCTGTTTTGTATAGTAATCGGGGTATTCTCGGAAAAGCAGCGCTGTAACACGCTAACAACCCCTGAATAGATGGCGTTCTGAATAGATAGTTCTTGAATCAATCAGTCGATCGCTGGGATGGTTCAATTGGCCCTCACGAGTACTAACTAACTAACTAACTAAGTTATTATGTGATGCTTATGTAAACAGCATCCCTGCCTCGATAGACAGGACCCGCGGAACTAGGGTGGGCCATTTGGCTGCTTCTCGTGTCTCAAGGGTGTGTCGTGGAGGGCTTGCCCGCGGCCGGCAAAATACGATGAGCTTCCATGGCCCTAGTGGGACATGATCCACTCCGTCCATAGTCATTATCCGATGGTCCCCTATTTAAGAGATGGAAATGAGTTCTCTTATTTTTCCTCTCATCACCCATTGCCCATCTAGTCATTCCAGGAACTAATTTTTCAAAATGAAAACCTTCTCTGCAGCGCACGCCCTTGTCCTTGCCACGACAGCAGGACAAGGTCTAGCTGCCGTCAAGCAGGGCATCTCCGACAGCATTTACAACCGCCTAGTGGGGATGGCAACCATCTCTCAGGCTGCTTATGCGGACCTGTGCAACATCCCAGCAACAATCACCACAGTGAACAAGATATACAACCCCCAAACGGACATCAACGGATGGGTCCTCCGCGACGATACCCGCCGTGAGATTATAACCGTCTTCCGCGGCACGGGTAGTGGTAAGAACCTGGACCTCGACACCAACTACACTCTCGCGGCGCTGGACACACTTCCTAAATGCACTGGTTGCGCAGTGCATGGTGGATACTATCTTGGATGGCTCTCCGTCCAAGATCAGGTTGAATCCTTTGTTCAACAGCAGGCCAAAAACTATCCAGACTATGCATTGACAGTGACGGGTCATAGGTATGATTGATATTGCTGCCAATTTCTCAAGGCTTCTCTTCTTTCCAGCCGCAGTATTTCCCTTATTAACAGAGCTAACATATGGCCCAGCCTAGGTGCATCCATGGCAGCAATTACTGCCGCCCAGCTCTCCGCCACATATGGAAATATCAGCCTGTACACCTTCGGCGAACCGAGAACCGGTAACCAGGCCTATGCGTCGTACGTCAATCAGGCATTCAACACGGGCAGCCCGGAGACAACCCGCTTCTTCCGGGTCACTCATGCTAACGACGGCATCCCAAACCTGCCCCCGGTCGAACAGGGCTATGTCCACGCCGGAGTCGAATACTGGAGCGTGGACCCCTATAGTGCGCAAAACACGTATATCTGCACCGGCAACGGGGCCCAGTGTTGTGAAGGTCAGGGCGGACAGGGAGTGAATGATGCCCATGTTACTTACTTTGGGATGGCGAGTGGAGCTTGTTCATGGTAGTTTGGTTGATCCGGGTCGGCGGCACAGCCATGTACATCCTTATTTTCTACTGTAGAACAACTTCTTTCTTCAATACTACTATCGATCCGCTCCTCCGCTCAGTTAATCGGGTTGGCAGCAGGTTTCGGATTACCGACATTTCCAGTCCCTTCTACTCATAGGACTCTTACTTTCGCGACTAGGTAGATCTCAGTCAGCACGACCTTAATCCCGATCCGCAGCACACGCTTTGCCAACATCTAGCTCGACGGGATGTTTCGTCAACCCAACAACTAATAAAGTGATCTGCGAAAGTCAAATGGGACATTTGCCGCCGTCATTACCAAGTTCTTCTGACTACATTCCGAGCTTTGTTAGAAAACCCTACTATAGTGGAAGATCCTAACTAGTAAATCCTGTAGTGTCCGTAACAATTCCCGGCACTTGGCACGTGACTACGGCAGCCGATAGTGAGGTAGGGGCCAAAAGTCGAATTTGGCAGGCAGAAAACGGGCGGTAGGATTAATATAGTAATCTCGACACCTAAGGTACGTAATTTTCTGCCAGAATCTATGGATAGGGAATTTTGACATTGCCAATTAGGTTTGGTAGAGAAGGTGACGTTGGTTTTATGGATCATATGACCATATAAAAAAAGCTCTCCAAGTGCCCATAATCTGTTTACGTGCCAGAATTTGACCAATTTCGATGATTTTAGGTGCTCAAAATGGCCTAGATATGCATTTGAAAGCTACTTTAACTAACCAGACTCTGTTGTTCCACCACGGGGGGCCATACTGCGCGTACGCCGCGGTGAGGTGGCCCCTGATAGTGCCGAGAGTGCTGCCACTGGAGTACACCTAGCTCTATCTTTCCTGACACCACCACGTCGCCGCGGGCGCCCACGTTGCCGGGCACCTGAAGCCTCTCTTCGCTGCGTTATGTCCTCCTGCGGTATCTCCTTCGATGTCTCCTGCTGGTGTGCTTTCTCTAGCTGAACAATTTTCTCACTAGCAATTCTAAGTCTCTCAGCGAGGATCTCCTCCTGTGACGCGGTACGCGACTGGAAGCTTAGCCCTGGGGTCTCTGGATTGCTCCAGTTACTGACCAAGCTTGCCTCACGGAGAGGCTCTGGCTCGGACTCAGGCTTGATGACCACGTCCTTATCTATCTCTTCTTCACGTATGATGATAAGGTAGATCTGGCGTGCTTGGCTACCGAAAGTAAACTGCGAAGCGAGCTCTGCCGCGCACCGTGCATGGTTTTCAGTAGCGGATAACCACTGTGGTTCCTTCTTTGGTTTTTGGCCCTTTAGCCCAGTCGCGAGCTGGTATCGGTCGATGTGTGGTATCGGATTATAGGCTCCAAGCTCCGGACTAAGCGCAGGAAGAAGGTCTCTTGTAATAAAGTCTTGGAAGTTAAAGACACGGTGGGGAGAGATCCACTGGGAGACGTCAGCTACAGTGTAGCGTCTATTAGCAAGCGCGCCTTGAAAGAATCAAGTAATAGAGTCATACTTACTGAGTTCGTCCATCGTCCAAGTTTTTCGATCTGATGATGGCTTTCGCCAGAGACAGAAGTGGATAATTGTCGGAATTCTCTGCTGCTGTGGTGCTAGCATCTGCGCTGGTCTGCTCTTCTGCATATGGAGCTTGCGATGCCTCCCTGCTACCCTACCCGTTATTCGCTGGCTGACTAGGCTGTATGGCTCAGGAAGGAGGTGTTCGTTTGGTATGAGCTGACCAGGTCGTCTCGGTGGTGCTCCTGAGTAGACGGAGGACGAGGAGGATGGTGAGTCATCGTATGTGTCTGTTAAATCAACGAGATCGGGTGTGTCGCTTGGGTAATAATGAGAGGCCATGCTTTGTAGATGTAGTAGCCTAGGAGATGCAGAGGGCGCAGAGTAGGTGCAGAAAGCCTAGGACGCTCTCTACACCCTGTCTCCCACTAAAGTTGAAAAAACTAATGATTGATAGTCATTAAGGTCCTACCAAATATAGGTATTGATCTCCATTGATCCCCATTAATCTCCACCACGGTGCGGGCCCGCAGCCCGCACCCTTAATTCTGCGCCCAGTTAGGGGGCATAGTTGGCTTCTCGCATAGTGAGAGGACGGGAAAGAGGCCCCCTTCGGTATGATCGACAGCGAGCTCCCGTAACCGAAGGTAGGTATTGACATATGGGTGGGTGCCATGGTCTCTCGCTGGTGGTTTTTCAGGGTCAAAGCCCATGCCCAGTAGCTGAGTACGGCACCAGTGTATAGTCTCTGTAGGTAGATATACGTCAGTATCCCAACTCCCCACGTCAGTCTTGATAGCATCAAGCTTTGTAGGGTCAATATGATGCCTATAATCCTTAATATCCTCCTCGTCACGCCCTGGGTAATAGTAGTCCAACCATGGCTTGCCTGGAACGCTATAGGGGCGACCCTTCTGCTTCCTGATCCGATGGGAGTTCCATGTGAGCACGAACTCCGCACATGTATCCTTAATTGAAGGCATGTAAACAGCAAGAAGTGCAACTTTGTCGATCTTAGACGCCTCGTAGTAGCCTCGCTCTTGAAGCCAACTAAAAAGCTCACGCCATACGAAGTTCGTAGAGCTTGTAAGCTGTCCCCACCAGGACTCGATGCGCTGGTTTTGGGTGCTGCGACCGTACCAAAAGCAGTCGGTAAACTGTAGTTCTGGGTGGCCATCAACAGCTTCAGCGCCAGCTTTTCTTAATGCATAGTGGGCGTCTGCGATCAGCATGGTCTCTGTACCATAGTCAGAGCGGATCGCGCGCGGTTGGAAACCAGTGGTCGATATTGTATTCAGATACTGGTGGAGGACACTGAATCCGGTCCGCGTGCTGATGCCCACGTAAAACCAGGTAACATAGCGCGAATACCCATCAACCGCAGCATATATCTCGATCCCGAAGAGCTCTAACTTCATATAGCCATCAATATGCCATACAAAATTCGGCCCAGGGCATCGGTATGCACCGCGAGACCGCTGTAGACCGGTCGAGCGACGTAGGAGGGCGTCAGGCCGTAGAGAGCACCATACATCGAAGATTCGGTCTCGGGCGAAGACATGACCATGACGGCGTAGATGGGCCCAGAGGTGACCTTTTCCATATCCTTCAACAAGGCCAATGGCCTGTTGGTCCACTAATATCTCGAGTATCTCGTCCTCCTGCTGCTCCTGATCATCCTGGTCGTCAATGCGAAGACGTATACCAAGTAGGCTACGAATTCGCCTGAGTGTGTCGGTAGAGATAGGTGTTTCATCGAGCGAAAGTACCTGAAGGATCTCTTTCGAAGAGAGATTACCCTCACAGATAAGGGTCTCAACACGCATTTGTAAGGCTCTGTTATTGGTGATACCATTTGGTGCTCGCTGTTGGATGCCCCAGGCCCGCGTGCGACGTTTGAATGTCCTCGGTGACATTTTGAGACCGTAGTATTCGTGTAAAATGTCTAAAATATTGCTTATAGGTATCTTCTGTGCCAGAAGCATGGTAATTTGGTCTTTGTATGGCTCCACCTCGAGCCGTGGGCGACCAAATGGCATATCAGGTCTCTATAGGTGGTCAGCGTAGTCAAAAAAAAAAAAGAGTATTCAGGTCATTTGGGGCATACAAAATGGAGCAAAATTGGTCAAAAATTAGTAAAGAAACCAGAATTCAGTCCCATGGAGATTTATTTTGATGTATTTTGAAATCCAGGTTTGGATCCAAGCCGAATAGACTTAGTATGACTAAAAACCCCCTACCATATGACCCACAAACCAGCGGTATCTCTCTTCCGAAACCTGGTTGGTGGATGCTGGCTTGAGCGGTCAGGCCGGCGGGGTCTAGGGCGGTGAGCCGAATGATTGGTCCTCGACTTTTGACCCCTACCTCACTATCGGCTGCCGTACAGCATACTGTACCTGCAAAATTGTTGAGTCAGAATCAAGGCTTAGGATCCGATCGTATTTTGTTTGATTGAAAGCCAGAAGCTTGGTAAAGCTCTCGGCCCATGTCGCTGTTCTCATCATGAGCCCATTTGTTCGCTATAGGAAATCAAGCAGTTTATGTAACGAAGTATGCTCTATGCGATGATATCCCAGAAACACGAAAGACTCACAGTCCTTTACCTCCCTTCTCTGTATCTTGATCGGCTTGAGCTTGGCTCCGAATTTGTCTCGAGCGAGGCGAAGCAGTCGGGATTCGGTCGAATTGTCGTCATCCGCAGTAGAATAGTTAAAGGGATACATCAACAAACGATCGGCTTTAGACCCAAGACGGTGTAAAGTTTCAAATAGCATCACCGAATTGCATAGATACTCCGTGTTGGTCACGTATTGAGTGTAAGCAAATCGAGACCAGTCAACTTGCTTACCGGACATTATAGTAGAGTAATCGTTGAAGGGGCTCATCGTTCTTGGTACTTGCAATAAAGCGATTGTAGTACCCAACACAAGAACACCAATTATGGCGGATCGAATAGCTTTGGGAGTAATGGAAAACATTTTTATTGTGAAAAATGGCAGACACAGGAGAGGCTCTAATAGGGCAGGTTAGTTTGTGCAAATTGTATCCCTATGTAGTTATCGCCACTGAACTCATCATCACCTCCGGTACAACTCTTATTAGGGACGGACCCCTCCTACCTGTTGAAGAGGAAACGTCGTGTTCTTTACCCATTTGTTTTATCTTGGCGCAACCAAGCACCATTGACCTAGTCAGCCGACATACTGACCGAGTTCAGTCAGACTCCGAGTTTGACCCAGCACACGCGCCGTGAACAAAGCGTTTAACATTCATGTAATGAGTAATACTGTACGCTTATGCGTTACTACATCCTTTCAGGGGATGGAAGCACTTCCAAATTTCATGGGATATCTCCCTATTAATATAGCACCGTTGCTCTGTTCAAACTTGAGTGCTATTGTTGGTCGCGGACCAAGCTTGGCAATCAAGCTAAGTTCTCAATGGGAAAGAGTAGACAGACTTCTCTCTGCTGGCATCCGGCTCCCTCGCTTAGGAGGTTCTCGGACCAGAATTATTTTCTAGGGAACTGTGCTGTAACAAAGAGTGTAAGTGTACGTGTAGTACGTAGAAAGAGTGAATGGGAATGATCGAATGGATGATAAAAGGGTCTATCTAGGCTATGGAAATGGAGCAGTAGATCACAGGAGAGCGCTGTGTCACCTGACACTGCAAACAGTAAGATATATAGTTGAAGGATGTACGAATGGTGCGACGAACCAACACAGCATATCCAGGTTCCTTTGAATGCGGGAAAGCTTCATTTTTGTTCGTTTCGTCACGGTGACTTGTACATCTATATTTCCGCATCAGTTCAAGTGGAATAATCTAGCGAGAAAAAGCTAAGGCAACTGGCTGACACCACTTCCTGGTGGCCCAGCGAATGGTGTATTAAGGGTGCATAAATCCTGTGGCGTGCAAGTTGCTTTGCATTTCATTCACCACCTCCAGTGTATCTGATTTAGTCGAATACTCCCGCATAAAATGGACTCAATATTATGTTCCTTCAGCTGAGACACTGACCGAGTTCAATTAGACTCCAGGTTTGGCAAAGCACACAAGCCGTGGAAAAGCGTTTAACATATATGTAATGACGCGGCAATAGTACGTTTAATTGTGCATTTAATTTGAATTTCCTCTGCTGTCAATTCGTCGTTGAAAGTGAATTTGTTCTCTCATGGACTTAAACTCTCGAAATGTTCTACGCAAATTGTAACGATTGGCAGAACAGCCTATTCAAACCGTATTTCGTCTGATACTGTAACACACGCGTCCCGTATTTATTGTCATTACATCAAGTACTAGAATCATGTGGCTGGTGGTAATCTATTGTGGCTGATATCGATATGTCATTAAGCCGCCGTATTTACGTTACGCCGGCAAGTACAGTACCATGATTTTCTCGGTCTTCGACCGCCTCCAACCTACCGCCTCTATCTCCGCTCTCAGCGACAACTTAGCCGCTCTAGAAACAAGCTCCGGCGAGGCAAATTGTACAAGAAGAGGCTCTTCTCGTGGGTTTTACACTTATGTTTCTAATCGATTAGCAAGGGTTGGCGTAAAAGTCCAGGTTCCATCTCCCGGCTCTAAAATAAGCCCCAGTTCTTCACCGTGAAATCTTCGTTAAAGTGCCTACTGTGCTGCCGTATCTTCTTGTGAGTCGGCACAATAAAAATGCTCTGTAGTGTATGGAATATTCATGTTAGATTTGAAAGCAGCCCACTGCAAAGTCATTGGAAGCCAAGTGCGCCACAACGCTTACATACTAAATCCTGGTACGTTCCACCAGATCTTTCTGACCGATTAGTGCGATTGCAGAAGATCAATGAGATATAAATGTGTCCGGGGCAGCCTATTGGCGTTGAAGATGTTATTTTGCTCACAACACTACCACCACCGGAATCTGGAAAAGAACCCGAATTTACGCGAACCTATATCACGACGGGCTTTCCGGCACTCGAAAAGGGCCGGTCGGCAGGCTATCATCAAATCTGCGATAGTGGATCTCGACCTCGTGACAGCTCCAAGTCTCTTCCAGCGTTTGACGCAATATACCAGGGGCTCTGCTATAGCTGGTAATAGATTCAAGGTGTATAGGGAGGCTTTTTTGGGCCAAATCTTTGGTGAATGGAAAGCTTGGCTTTTTTTCCCAGTCAACAAACACTAGTTTGGTCAAAGAGGCAGGGAATACAGCATTAGCGGCTAGATCATGTTCATTAATCTCGAGATCTTGCAGGCGCAATAAGGAATCGAAAGACAAGATTCTATTGAATCCACTCCAGGAATCGCGATAGCCACTGATGTGTAAAGCCAGTTTCTTAAGGTGACTCTTGGATGAATCCAATGCCTTGACGATTCCCGCCACTTTTGGCTCGCAACTGAAGGAAGCACAGTCCCATAGCTCGACCTTATATAACTCAACCACCTCAAGGCGTCGGAGTCGTCGCAGAAGTCTAATAGTAGACCGATAGTCTAATCCACATGAGCCAATAACTATGCGTTGGAGTTGTAATTCGTCTGGTCGGTGGTAGGTGTACAGTTGGTCACACTGAACGGGAGACCGGACGAGTGTTATCTCGTTAAGGCCTAAAATCCAATCATATGCAGCCTTGATCTTCAAGTCCTTCCCGAGATAGCCAAAAGCATGACTGTCAAGGAGATTTGCAGTAGCCATATGAATTGGAAGAGACAAAGAGCGAAGATTCGTAGTCTTGTGAAGAATTGGACGAAGGAGTTGTGTGAGTTTTTCCACATGCTGAAGCGTATGGAGTTTGACAGAGATATGAAACATCTTCTGTCCAAGAGTTGGGCGGCTCGTTAATGCATTTGCTAGGAGTTCTAGTTGCTTCCAAAGGCCTGGCTGATCGTATAAATCCGAGTGAAATTCTGTGAATATCATTGGCTGCACCAATCTCTGGAAGCTACGCGACACGCGGCTAAAGCTTATGATAACGTTGACATCCAAGTAGTCGCAGATCATACATAACAATTCAGACGGCAAGAATACTATCGGACCTTGGGCAGATAATAGCTAATCACTACATTAGAGGAGTTGTATGAGGGCCACTGCAGTTTCTCGGTATATAGCTCACCTTTTTTTGCCGGACCCCGTGTGCTGTCTGTTCAGCAGGGCGCTTTCGCCTCCGAAGAAGCATTTCCATGGATATCGTTGAGGCGGGTAAATTTCTGAATTGACTAAAAAGACGGGCTTCTTAGATGTCGGTAGCGAACAGTTTTACCTGGCATCCGAACAAGTTTGGTATGCGGTATTAGAGGAAAATTATTGTCAAGGTCAATGTTCAACTCTTCCTCGCGTGGTCGAAAAGCGGCTTCATTCAGTACAACAGGTCAAATTTTGGAGGTTGTCGAGGGAGGAAGTTTTGTTCAGTTTTATATCTTCGTGAATATGGACAGCACCAATCAGAGATAAGCTCCTGGGAACTTGGAGGAGTATTCCATCTGAACAGGCTATGTCATTGAATCTAAGGCACGGCACATATTGATGAGGCCCCTGGAAGGATTCCTGGGAACGGGCTGATGCTCCCAGGAGCAATTTCTGGGGCAAATGCGGATAGCAAATCTTATTTTTTTCGGTTATTTTCCACTTAATATTGCAAGAAAGGCATGAAGTCGAAGACAACGAAACAATTTTAGTCAAGTAGGAGACGAACGCTGAGTGGTTATCTGCTCAATAATATCCAATAAAAACGAAATGGTTTACGTAGTCCATCTAGTTATACATCTGCCTACGTAGTTCTCCCAATCGGGTCGATGCATCACGGAGAACGGAGAATGCTCCTAGGAGCGTCAAATCTCGATAGGTTCAATTGTCCAATAAAAGGAAATTAATCAGGTACATCCTGTTTGCAAAGGGAAAGATCGTCAGTTAGTGGCAACTTTACGACGCTAATTCTTGTACAGCGGTCGAGCTAGCGTGTCGCGTTTTATTGATCCCGCTTACTCAGGCTACCAGGAGCTTAGTAAGCAATCCGGGATTGATCAGGTCAGGGTCAGTGATCAGATCAAGTGCTCAGGGCAGGCTCACTGAGCAAATCAGGGTGCTTCGATCAGGCTCAGTGAGCGATCAGTTTGATTACGTAATGATCACTGAGCAGCTCAGGCCGGTCAGGGGCGTGCTCGATTCTACTCAGGGAGCAAAAGCGGCGAGGGGGTGAGCACTAAAACGGAAGGGGAGAGCCAAGAATTGCCAGACATTATCCAGTATGTATGCGATTTGGCGAACTACTGATCACGTCATGGATCAGAGTAAGCTTACCATGTTCGACTTACTATGGGGTGACCCTAATGGAGAACTATGCCAGTGCCCATGCACACGCTACATCGGGCTAGGCTTCCAGCTAGGATCTAATGGAAGTTTAACCATCGTGTCCCGCGGCAGCTGTTGATTGAATGCGATTGATGAGCTTTGGGGGCATAAATAGGACCGTCCGCCATGGGGGAAGCCCCAGCGCACGGAATAGCTGTCTTTTTTTTCAATCCTTTCAAGCTCACTGATAGCTGTGGCGACTTTCAAGGGCAAAATTTTCACTGTTGCTGGTAAGTGTCGGGATTTTCCAGCAAATTTGACTCTGCAGATCAATGAAGTTTCTAACGAAAGATCTGTTTCTAGGTACTGCGCCTGGAATAGGGAAGGCCACAGCAATAGTGCTGTATTCTCAAGGCGCTTCACTTGCTCTAGCTGATCTACAAGCCGAGACACTGGATGCAGTCCCCGAGGAGCTTCTAAAATCCCACCCAGAGCAACAATTCTCTTGTAATGTTGTCAATGTCAGCGGCACCGAGCAAGTCAACTCGCAGATCGATGGCATAGTGGAAAAAGTTGGCAAATTCGATGGCGCCGCCAATATTGCAGGTGTTGTTCGTAACGCTCCGCTAGGCACGGAAATCACAGCTACAACAGAAGACGGTTTTACCTTCACGATGCAAATCAATGCATACGGAGTGTATGTCTCGATCGTCTTCCACTACGCGCACGAATCCCTTTAGGACCACCGCTCAATGGTTTCAAATGTCTTCGAGCCGAGTTAAATGCTATGCCAGAAGGAGGCGCAATTGTTAAAACGGGCTCGAAGGCGTTTTTGGTTGGGTGGATTCTCCAAGCAAACACGCAATAAGTAGATTCCCGGAATCCGGAAGTCAGAATTCATTCCGAAGGGACTCTCTAGGCAATTGGCATTACCCAAACCGCGGTGAAAAAGGTCACAGCCAGAGGAATTCGAGTGAATGCGATTGCACCGTGAGTGGTAGATTCCGCAGCAACCATACCTTTTTCTTATCACTGTCTCGAAACGTTATAACCCAGTGGCTTGATCGATACTCCTGTGCTTGCCACACATTGGTTTCCGGTGGAACAACATACGAAGCTAGTGCTCATGCTGCGAGTTGCAAAGCCTGAGGAAATAGGTCGCATGGTCGCTGTTTTGTTGAGCGAAGGTTCAAGCTATGTTAATGGCGAAGTCTTACGCGTCGATGGCGGTCTTAGCGCGTGATGATGGAATGCTGTTTCTTTGGGATATCTAGAGGCCAGTATCGAATCAATAATGGTGCTTTGTGAATCCTCTGTGGTGCGGGTGAACTTGTAAAGAGCGCCGCGTATGACTGGATAAGTGCATGCTAATGTCTGTGAGGAATGATGAATAAATTGACTTTTCCTACCATTGTCGAAGTAGAATTCACCGAAGGGCGGAATGTGAAAAGGTTCGAATTACTATCCATTATCCTTGGTTGCCAATTTCGAAACTCGTGGCTGGCCATGTATGGCTGCATACTCCTGGCTCCTTGGTGCCGTCGGGGGCAAGCCTTGGGCCCCTTTAGCGTAGTCTAAAGAAGGCTTCGGAGAAAGTCGCCCACTCCGGTGTAAAACAGGCGGAACTGTCGGCAACCGCCAATCAGCGCCGGTGAAATTTTTGCCCGCCCCGGAGCTGCTGAGTCACCGCGGGGCTTTGCGATATCGCAGTTCGCCAGGAACCGTTGAATCGCCACTCCTTCATCGTCAACTGCGAAAGTGGTGAGTACGGCCGTTTCTTTGTTTTGCTAGAACCCAATTGTGTCCAGTGTTTCCACCTCATGCAATCAATGGGTCAATTGAGCGCGGAGCGCTTCTTATCCACCATGCGGGGCACTGGACGAAGCCTTGACTCATAGGATCCCCGTGCTCGATGATAGTGCCCCCGATCTGACATATCGATATGCCATTCCTCTGTTTATCGTCTATTCACGAAGTTTTTTGAGGTCCTAAGACGCTAACATTGTGCCAAGATCGCTCTGTCCTTTACATATACCTCAAAAGCTCAACATGGTGGCCTCGCTCCCTAAGAAGAAGTGCGGTATGTTTCTTCCAATCATTGACAATGATATCATTCACGCGTTTTTCTAACTGTCTTTAGGTGTTCTCGGCGCCACTGGCTCTGTTGGCCAGCGCTTCATTCTCCTCCTGGCTGATCACCCCTTCCTGGAGCTTCACGCCGTGGGTGCCTCCGAGCGCAATGCTGGCAAGAAGTACAAGGATGCCGTGCGCTGGAAGCAGGCATCCTCAATGTCTGAAAAGCTCAGCAACCTCGTTCTGCGCGAGTGCCGCGCCGCTCAGTTTAGTGACTGTGACCTGGTCTTCTCCGGACTGAACAGCGACATCGCCGGCGAGACTGGTAAGAATTGCTCGTTATATCATTCCTCCAGACCGCGATGCTAATTGCAAACAGAGATGGAATTCATCAAGGCAGAGATTCCTGTCTTCTCCAACGCGAAGAACTACCGCAAGGACCCCATCGTCCCTCTAGTGGTGCCCACCGTGAACCCTGCTCACTTGGACCTCATCCCTCACCAGCGCAAGCACTTCGGTCTGAAGAAGGGCTTCCTGGTCTGCAACTCCAACTGCGCCGTCATTGGTATTGTCATTCCTTTCGCCGCCCTCCAGGCCAAGTTTGGACCCGTTGAGGAGGTGGAGGTCTTCACTGAGCAGGCAATCTCTGGTGCTGGCTACCCTGGTGTGCCCAGCATGGACATTGTCGACAACGTCATCCCCTACATCAGTGGTGAGGAGGACAAGTTGGAGAATGAGGCCCAGAAGATCCTCGGTGACCTCAACTCCGATGCTACTGCTTTCAACGAGCAGACCGGTCTGCGCATCGGTGCCACCTGCACTCGTGTCGGTGTCACTGACGGCCACATGGCCTTCGTGTCGCTGCGCTTCAGGAACCGCCCTGCCCCCAGTGCTGAGCAAGTCATGCAGGCCCTGCGGGAGTATCAGTCCGAGGCTCAGAAGCTCGGCGCTCCCTCCGCTCCGGAGAACGCCATTAAGGTGTTCGACGAGCCCGACCGTCCCCAGCCCCGCTTGGACCGTGATATCTCCAAGGGATACACGGTGAGCGTTGGACGTGTTCGCGAGGGACAGGAGGGTGGCTACTTCGATATTCGTTTCGCGGCCCTATCTCACAACACCGTCATCGGTGCGGCCGGTTCGTCCATCCTGAACGCCGAGGTTGCGGTCATCAAGGGATACATTTAAATGTAGATACCAAAAGTTCGAGTTTTCAGCGATGTCAATAATACATTTTATCATTCATAGACCCTGCAGCCACAACACATCCAGTCGATGCTCAAGAAAACATATTGAATGCCTCAGGCTTGCATACGAATCAACCGCATTTCCCAATAACGTAATCCACGGCCGACCTGTCCACACGGCCGACCTGTCCACTTTCACCGCACCCTCAATAAAATTGCGGCTTTTCACCCACGAGACAAAATTATATTAGACTATCTAATCGTGAATATATAGCTATTTACTAGGACAACTTCTTACAGTATGTCCTATAGTCCCACACCCACTGCAGCGCCGTGGAGCTCGCTGGCATGGCCTAGCAGTAGGCTCACTATGTTGCTCGTTCGGCTGCGTATCAAGCTGCTGAACGCGATTTTGACCCTCATCTCTAGATAAAAAGAGATCGTCGCCTATCTTACCACGCCTTCTTGCCTTCTTTTTCAGTTTCCGCTCATTCTCATCGCGTAGAACCTTGATTTCTTGTTGGAGAAGAACGTTCATGTTCATTGCCATCTGCGCAGCCTTTTCAAGATGTTGAATATGAGAAATTGGGCTACTAGAGAGCATTCTTTTTCGAAGGCTTCTCTGTAGACTGCGAACCTCATGATATAGCTGGCGAGGATTCTCAGGTGTTTGAAAAGTAGAGGATATTGATCCTTCGACAAGAGGTGGTGTTGGCGTCCGAAGTTGAAATGTAATCTTTTCGAGGACCCGGTCTTCGTTAAGTGGCCTAAGACCAGCTCCTGCGAAGCCATTCCGTATATTCTCTAGATTAAAAACCATCTCGCGTGTAGGAGGATATAGGTGTAGGAAGTCTTCCTTGTCGATATGATTGTTGCCGGCAGTCATCATTCCTTCAACCAATTTCCCATAGGAACGTTTTTAACGGGCCGAAAACACCAACATCGAGTGGTTGTAGTAGATGAGAGGTATGAGGAGGCATACAGAGACAGATAATTGCATTCTCTTTGCAAAAAGCATCAAACTCTGCAGTTTGGTGGCTAGAATGGCCGTCGAGAATAAGTAATCGCTTCGCACCGGTTGAAAGGCGTTTAGAATATGGCTCAAATGTCTCTTTTAGCCAAGCAAGGCCTATTTCATCTGTTGTCCAGCCATTTTGGCTTCTGGCAAGAACCCAGCCATTCTTGATAGCAGGCTCTTGATACCAAGCGGCCTGGTGAGATCCAGCCTTTAAGATGACCCATGGAGGTATAGAAATGCCTTTCGAGCTCACACATTCAATGATTGTAACCCATTCGCGATTTCCCTGAATAACTCTCCGAGGTCTTTCACTACGATCTACCGCAGTAATAACCTTAGAGGTTGAACAGAGTCCCATTGCAAAGCCGGTTTCGTCAAAGTTCCAGATATCATCCTCATGGATACCTTGTTCTTGAATAGCTTCGCGTACGGTCGCAAACCACTGTTTTATAACCTTTGGATCCTCCTGCTTTGATCGCTGGTATGTAATCCTCCGGTTATATCTTGTTTGTATTTCAGGGCGGCGTTTTGTAAAGGAGTAGGCCCAGTTAACCCCAAGGGTTGCTGAAGGATCCTGTAGACGCGCTTGGAGTAAATTCTGCGCCATTCCACGTAGAAACTCTGGCCGAATTGAAAATCCTCGTTTATCAGCATCTAGTAGCCGTTTAACTAGTGCTTCTTCTTCAGTCGCTGTTAATTTATGGCCGCTAGCGCGTGTTTCCGACCGTGGTTTGATTCCTTTCAGCCGAGAGAGTAAGGTGGATTTAGGCACTCCAAATATTGCCGCAAGCCTTGATTTTGATCCAATTTTTTTGTTTTTGTAAGTCGCAATAGCCATTTGCATTCGATTTTCTTGGGAAAGAGGCATTTTGTATGCTGGTGGTGTAAAAACAACGCGTTGAAAGATGTTGCCGGAAGGTTGGACGCGAAAGTGGACAGGTCGGCCGTGTGGACAGGTCGGCCGTGGATTACGTTACAGAAGGTGGGTCGATGACATAATCAGACTAGTAACCCTAATTGTCTATTTCTGGACTAGTGTGTGGTCGCGGGCTAGGGCACGCACAAGCGAAGGCATTTTGACAACCAGTGATCTCCGACCCTTCTCTCATCGCGACTCTTCCGACAACCACCACCGGTCGACAACATCCAAAATGGCTCGCGGACCGTAAGTTTAGCTCGCCCATCAGACTCGAATTGCTCGTCGCGACGAAATCACTGGACTCCCCAACACTCAAAATCGATTGCTGTCGATTCCAGACCGTCGCTTCTTGCACCGAGAAAAATTGACATGCAGTGAATTGAAGACTAACCGATATGCCTCTACAGTAAGAAGCACCAGAAGCGCCTTAGCGCCCCCTCGCACTGGTTGCTGGACAAGATGTCCGGCACCTATGCCCCCAAGGCCTCCCCCGGTCCCCACAAGCTCCGGGACTGCCTGCCCCTGATTGTCTTCATCCGCAACCGGTACGACTCGAACGATCCTGCACAATGAACGAAGCGAATAGCGAAACTGACTTTTCCCGATAGTCTCAAGTACGCCCTGAACGGTCGTGAGGTCAAGGCCATCATGATGCAGCGTCTGGTCAAGGTTGACGGCAAGGTCCGCACCGACACCACCTTCCCCGCTGGCTTCATGGATGTCATCTCCCTTGAGAAGACTGGCGAGCACTTCCGCCTCATCTACGACACCAAGGGTCGCTTCACCGTCCACCGCATCCAGGCCGAGGAGGCTGAGTTCAAGCTCTGCAAGGTCAAGCGCGTCCAGCTTGGCAAGGGCGGCATCCCATTCTTGGTTACGCACGATGCGCGAACGTGAGTGCATACTCCACAAGTTCCGTGTCATTCAGTCGTTGGACCAAGTTTTGGTTGATCGGCGGAGGACGCATCCCCGGGAACACAGTAAGATTCCTATATAAAAGAACATGGTTTTGCTAACTTGCGTTTCTTCTGGCCTACAGCATCCGCTACCCCGACCCTGCCATCAAGGTCAACGACACCGTCAAGGTCGACATTGCCACCGGCAAGATCGCCGACTTTGTCAAGTTCGACTCCGGTGTTGTCTGCATGGTCACCGGTGGTCGTAACATGGGTCGTGTCGGTGTTGTCACTCACCGTGAGCGTCACGACGGTGGTTTCAACGTCGTCCACGTCAAGGACGCCATTGACAACACCTTCGCTACCCGCGAGTCCAACGTCTTCGTCATCGGCCAGGAGAAGCCCTGGATCTCCCTTCCCAAGGGCAAGGGTGTCAAGGTATGTTCAATCAACCACTTTTTATCATCGGTCTCTTTACTAAATCATTTACTAGCTCTCCATCTCCGAGGAGCGTGACCGCCGCCGCGCCCACGCTCTTGCCAACTAAATGTCTTAGGACGTTGGTATTGAGCTGCATGCCGGCCATCTCCAGTCTCTGGGGATGAAAACAAAAAAATCATTAACCAAAACAATAGCTTGGAATCTGCGTCTTGTCTTGCTTTATGGGCTTGGATGATGCTTTGTTCCGTAGATTCGAACCATAGCAAACAATACCGGGGACGGGCTAACCGTCTCGTTTCCGAGTGATATGATACCTATTTAACGTTACCTTCTCGAATGATTTAATGAGCGTACTTCAAATCCTGGTCTCCCTCTCCTGAATTTGTCAACCCCCTTTGTCTGAGCTTGATTGCCTTGTCGCGGCCTCGCCTACGGCCTCTACACCTTTGATTCGGGATTTGTCTTCGTAACTACACAATATAGCGTAACGTCATGTAATTGTAGTCTGCCTACCTTTTGAACAATGCTTGTGGACTTCATTTTTTTCTATGACCGCGGTTCAATCGTGAAATGTATATATTTTCATCTGAAGCTCCATCGTTCATGAAGGAGATATATTCGATGCCACCGCACTCCATCGACATTGTACGTCTTGATTGGCGGCCATTTGAATTTGATACCGTCGCGTTCCGTCTCTGCTACCTGGGCATCATATGATGGCTCGACACGTGGACCTGGTACTTCAGCATCGTCAAGCCTGTACCACACTGGCGCATCGCATCACTTTGACTACTCCGTGGATATATGGTGCCCTTTCCTTTTGTTTGACCTTAGCATATGAAAATCGGTTCAACTGTCCTGGCGCTGTGACACTCACCACGTTATAGGAGAGAACCAACTCCCATCTGATTCTCAGGTTCAGCTCTAGGGCAATTCCTGTCCAGTGTCTTGATACCGTAGTATCGATCCACATTTGAGACTTATTAGAGTTGCTTTGATTGAACGAATACCTGCGACATAAAGCAGCAGACATCAGTAGTACCGCCGCACCGGGGAGTGATAAAGTTGTATCCAACCTGGTGGGTGGTCAGAGCAGCAAAGTACATTTCCAATATCACTGACTCTTCTCAAGCCCATGAAGCCCAGTATCTTCGACCGACATGCTCCTCAGAGACTGGGTGAAGCGGAATGGAAAAGGAGAATGAAGCCTGCTTCGACCTTTTTAGCTGCTTTCTTAATACTGAGAATAGGCAAAGCCCACAGACACCGCCAGAAATCAATGGAGTCGCGTAGTGCACCGCCAAATCGTAGTTTCAGCAATGCCCAGGGACTCCTTGACCCATTCCACCCTCCCCTCTTTCCCGGCAGGCGGCGGGGGCAGCTTGCCTTTCGATATGACGGCAAAGTGGTTACAACATGGCCTCTATTCGTTTGAACCATCATTGCCGGTAGCGAAAGATTAGTGTGAGGTACGCATAGTTCGAATGAGTGCTGTCCACTCGGATAGTATTCCATTAACATTAAGACAGACATACATAATCTACCAAGATCGAGTATCAAAGTGCAATGCAGCAGGCAGTCCGTCGAAGCTAAAATTAGCGATCACAGGCAGGCGCATAGTACTTTGTCCAAATTTCCATCCCAACCAGAGTAGCACAGACCGATCCTTATTTCATTGACCCCATCTCGAAAGTGCAGACTAATAGTTCATCACCATATCCCACCCCGCCAATACCTAACATGATAGGGCATCTGTCCCGGAGATGTTCGCCGTCAGTATCCCACCGCGACCCAAGGGAACGGAGCCTGTGATGGAAATGCAAACTCTATGTCCATTTGGCTCATTCTGGAATATATCATATTTGAATCTTATACAGATGGTGACTGCAACTGGTCTTTGAGAGTACCACGCCTGTTCATAGGGTTCCTCAGGAAGGTTTTGCGAAAGTGGAGGCGCTAGGCATTCAACCAACGCCCTAATAATCCAGGGATATTCCCGAGCCCAGGAACTGCGTCATGCTTGCCTGGAAGGATCCGTTATTTCCCTGCATTTTCTCAAGTCAACACAATCTTATTCATAAAGTGAAATGAAAACACGTGGTGCCAGTGACCGCTTTTCTGGAATACTCGAGCCACATGCAAGCTGAACGGTGGATGCTTTGCACGAGCTGCGGGAAACGAGGCGGTCCATACTGTCATACGCGGCATACAGCGGAGAACATTGTCAGGATGGTCGTCCGGGGCGAACCGCCGCCACCAAATTATGTGCTGAATGATTCGCAACGAATTTTGCCGGGAGGATTCTCGGTCTTGCGCCATGGAGACGATCCATGCAAGACAAGGGGGGGGTCGTTCCGGGCCAATTGAGGGGCCTCGCTGCGCGAACGATCGTACTTCAACCACTATACTCCGTACGCCGGAGGTGTCCTCGACGAGACCGAGACTGACACCGTCTGGTCGGCCATTGGTGCATTTGCCCTGCTGGTAATTTCGTCAGCAGAGGGCAACTAGAGCTCGCTAACACAATGCAACTTGATCAAAGTTTCCGATGTGGGGATGGGCTGCAACCCACCCACGTCGCGATGGAGACCCCAGGGAACCATTTCTAGCAAACAGAGCCAGAAGGAAACGATTTCCGGGCAGTTCTTACCAATGAGGCGTGCAGGGGAACAGTCTGGCCGGAGCTACACCGTTGGGTCTGTGAAGGAAGGGGCCCCCTTCTGGCGACGGTGCTTCACAAGTGTAGCTGGGCCCCCGTCGATCGAGTTCTGATCGGCGGTTGAGGAGGTCTCCTGCATTCGCATCTCACTGTGTGTCCAGATCAGTGCCCTTCTCCCAGTGAGCGTTACATACTAGAAGCATGTATTTCAATAGGAGGAATTCGAGGGGGCGAGCACGGTTCGTACGCACCGCAAGAATAGGAACAGGGGTATTCCCAGCCGCTGTCGCCTCGCTAGCTGGACCGCGCACACAGCGTCATTGTCCAGTTGTCGCGGCGCGATGCGACCCCCCCGGCCTGTGATCGAGGCCGATCGCGCCGACGACAAATGTGATATATCGACTGCCTTAATCCATTGCCCTACCCCATTGCCCTACCAGGCCCAGAGTCAGTGGAGTTTCCCCCACAGGGGAAGAAGAACTCTGGGTGTCCGCCAGGGCGCGTCTCGGAATCTGCACGACAGCATAGCGCAGCTCGGATTCCGGCGTGTCCTGGATGCAACTTGGCCTCTCCTGCCACCGTGTCACTGCCCGTTCTTAACGGTGGTAGGTACATGCTTTGCGCAGCCTGCAACTGTCTTGCGCCCGCATTCTGAGTGGCTGGTCCGTCGCTGCAGAAACATATCTCCTGGACTCGAGAATTCGTGTATGCTACACCAAACCAATATGAGAACCAACACCAACTAGGTTCGATGCCGTGAGCGATCGTCCGCCGCCACCTCCCCTAGGAAGGTGATTCCTAGCCATGGGCACGGGCGCAGCAGTCCTCATGCGACCCGCGAATCCGATCGACCACTGGCAACGCCGATATCAGCGGTATGGACGAGTGAAGGACCTCGCGATAATTTCAAATCGTATTTTCCTTTTTCTCTCTCCCCTTTTTCTGTTTAAGGGATGGAAGAGTGCGGAGAAAGGGAGTGCATCGAGCAGCCACGGCGCTCGGGGCGGGTCTAGAACATTGCGCTGCGAAAGGAGGATGACGATGGCCTCCTTCTGGCTTCGTGGCTCGCTCTTCCAAGGCTCTGCTGACTTGGACTCTACTGGACAGTGACTCTGAATATCTGCATGCTACAGTCGACGTTCTCTCTCTGTATAGAGCAGATGTCAACTGCGATGCTCTAGATCCATCGCAAGCTCTGGGACATGTGGATCTACCAAGATCCGGATCCCAGTGCCCTGGCTCTGGGTTCTGGGAGCCCCCGTTGAATTCCTGCTCGAACTTCACGTGGCACGAGAGTTCGAGGGGGTGGGGGCGTCTGTAACGATGTCGAAGTATGGAGGGCGACTAGCGATATGATGCAGAAGATTCACGTTGGGAGGGGAATGGGATGCCGGCGGTGTGCCTTTCACTCTTGCCTACGTAGTAAATAGTGTATACTACGCAGCGTGAGAAAGGCTCTCCAGCAGAGTTTCGTATAGAACCGCAAGCCTTGAGACTAGTCCGATGTACCCATGACGACTCCACGATCAATGATCAACAGGCTTTTCTCTGAACGAGGCGACACTCCCATTTTTTTTCTGTGTGTGTTCTCGATTCCCAAAAAGGATGCCGGCGGTGAGCCTCCATTCTTCAGACCGCAACACTGCGATCTTCGATCTTCGATCCTCGACTTCACTTGCCACCACCATCGCGGGTCTGGTCCTGACGGATAACCGCCGACGTGCGACCCCCCGGGAGTTTACGCCTTGATTGGCGACCATTGTGAATAAAAGCATGTTCAATTTCCGAGACCCAGAAGAGGCGGCCGACCGCCTCACTCTGCCTCGATCGATTTGGATTCCATCATGATCGTCCGCGCCCGCCCCTCGCTACGGCTTAGCGCCAGAACCCACTGGGGCTGCAGATGAAACCATCCTGAAAAGTCGAGAGATGGACAGGGCTAAGGCCTACTTATCTCGGGAATGGGTCAACCACAATGAACCCGCCACCAATCGAATCAGCCTGCTCAGCACAAGAGCACTATTCAAATAAAGGAAAAAGAAAAAAAAAGAAAAAGAAAAAAGGAACAAGATTCAAGAATAATTCAGCCATCCGCGTACGTGCGTGTTCTCGAACGTACCGACACAGTTTACGAGCAGCAACACCCATGTAGGTATCCAGGTACCCTCCGGTATTCGCGAGGATTATCGGCCTGACCAGACGGCGCCGCAACCCAAACACTATTTACCTACATACCCACCACCCGATTCCAGCATTTGGTCCGTTCGACGCAAGAAGACATCCTCAGCACTCTATCGAGCTGACCGCTCCTACGGCTCGTCCCGTCGGGCTGGGGCCTGCACGCCAGAGGGTGTCATATTCGCAACTCACCCAGGCCAACGGGCGTTCGGGCTGCGCTCATTCCTTGCGGTGGAGCCGCGCAGGGAGGCGTGTGGCAATCAGATCGTCTCCCAGCGCGTCCGGGCCTCCGTGCTACCCGAGTATGCGGGAGTTGCTAGTTGCGATAATCATCCCCCCTTCCCCGGCTCGTCCTGGCTGTCGGGTTTCCAGCAGTCTGGATACCCTTCTCTATAGTTAGTTTCTTGAAAAGTGCCCTTGGTACTACATTGTACCCTAGTAGGGTACCCACATAGCCCCGGCACTAGAACAAGACCTCCACTCTCTCTTCAGGCCGTAAGCCCATCACGATTTCTCCCATCGTGATGTGTCGAACGTGGCGGGGGGTCGACAATCTTGCACGTAAGCCAATCACTCGCGCCCTTTCCGATGAACCCGGCAACTGGCGATCTACCCTTGACCCTTATTACCCTCAGATACCCTCAGATACCCTCAGATACTCTCAGGTACTACAGATACGGCAGGCATGGGCATGATTATTATTACATATTGATTCTCCTCGCATTCCTGCATGGCCATGACTTGTACTTAGACCAGCTCCGAGACCCCGTCCTGAACACACCGTTCCCCATTTCCTGCATTGCCTCCCCTCCCCTCCCCTACCCTAAGTATAAACCCTCTTCATTGCTCATTGCTCATTGATTCATTTACCCATTACCACACCCTACCTCCGGCTCCCCAGTCCCGCCAGTCTGTTCCACCTCCCCATCACATGGGGCTCATCGCTTGTTTGACCAGATGCGTTGGCCGCTGAGAGCCCAGGGTGGTCAGGAGCATAAATGCACTCCATCAGCGTCGGAAGTGAACGTGGCTCGGTTGAACCACTGGCACCCCCCGCTTCATTAACCGCCAGCTACTCGCCCTTCCGGTCCTTGTCGCCGACAAGAACCGCCATGTCGCAACTTGACGCTCTGCCGGCACGGTCCGCGCCTCCCGACTTGCCCCAGTCGTACCAAGCTATCTTCCAGATCGCCTCCGAGTTTCCGCGCTTCGTCGTCCCCTACTATCCCTGGTGGGAGGACGAGGCGACCACCGTGCTGTGGGCCTTCAAAAACCTTGACATCCGTCTCGTCATTCGCTATGGCCTCTTCCGGGACGAAAATCTCCCGCGCAGTTCGCTGCTCAGTCGGAATGTGGACGCAATTGATGCCGTCTTTGTGGCTCTAACCGAACCGCGCGAGCATCAATTGCTCGGCCATCTCTCGCACATGCAGCGAGTGGAGGAGATCCTCCGTCGATCTGGCACGCCACCATTCCAGCCGGTTCCATGGTCGTGGTTGCCTCAATTGCCAGGCCACTCGCCCGATGCGCGTACCATCGCACAGGCCATTGAGGCAGAGAGCCATTTCCAGCTGAGCAAGGTTGCCTTTGAGGACATTGTGCGCGCCTCCTTGGGATACACGGCTACCTCGGTGGAATGGTTCCTCATGCAGCATACCGCACTCTATATCCATCTTCTAGACCATTTGCATATGTACCCAGATGACTTGCCCACGTATGTAGAGGTGGAAAAGGTGTGTCTGCTACCAGCCCTCGTCATATTTGATCCGATCTCGAAGCTAATATCTACCAGCACCTACAAACAAAAAGCCCCTTCGCCCACCGGGCAGTGGTACAATGCCTGCTTGCAATTCGGCCAGAAGCAGCAGCAGATATGCCCCTACCATCCACGCGCGGGTTCGAATTCGTGGCCGGCCCCATCCAGCAATTATTCCAAGATCGACCAGAGAGCTTGACGAACATGCTCAAGATCTGCAACGTGTTTGCTGTTCGTTACCGGCGCCAATATATCAACACGGCCAAGGTGCCCTGGAACATGACCTTTGACGCATCATACCCGTTCCTGGAAGATTATCTAGGCTCATCCTCACCCTCTGACCTGGCCCGAACTCTCACATCCTTAGACAAGGGCGATTTCGCCAGCCTGTCTCGCCAGAGCATTGTGGCACAAGACGAAATTGTCAAAGACCTGCTAGAAAGTTGGCAAGTCCTAACCGTCTCTGTGTGGGAGTGTTGTTCTGCCATCCCAGACCTACCCGCATACCTCCGCGAATGCGCAAAGGTAAGCTATCCTCAACCAAAAGTACCAACCGGAAATCTTTTAACCACAAATAAAAAAAACAACAGAGTCTCCTCCAACTCCACAACTACCACTCTCTAACAGCCATCCTAAATGGCCTACACAAATACGCCATCTCAACCGCCCGATCCCGGGGCCTCAACACCACCGTCGGCGGAATGGTCGTTCTAGACCCGATCCTCCCGCCAGAAACAAATTTCCTCTGCGACGCGAGCCACAATTACGCCGCCTATCGCCACCATTACAACGATTACCCGGGCCTCCCATTCCTGCTTCCGCATCTTCGCGACGCCCAGCAAAATGGCGATTTGGCCCTCCAGCCGATCTTTCGCTTCTTGCAGAAATAGCCTTGACATGTCATGACATGCGTGTGGTCCACCGCTCTTTCGATCAGCGAATCCAATACCTGCTGTCGGCTTCAGGCCCTTCTGAATTGGTCTCACCGAATGCATTGGCTGTGAGGGCAGGGGATGTATGATCTGCTTGGGATTTGCCGCAGTGGCTTGAATGGCTGCAGGTGATGGTAACGCTACTCTGTGGGATTGTTTCAAGCCTACACGAAAACTTTTATTTTTCATTTTTTATTTTCCATTTTTTATTTTCCATTTTCCATTTTCCATTTTCCATTCCTGTTTTTTTTTTGCCTTGTTTCTTTTTGTTTGTTTCTTTCGACTTCCTTCCACCCCTCTTTATAACCCCCAGGTTGCATCGGATGCTCGTTGATTGGTGAACCTTGCGTTACAATTAGATTGCTTCAGTTTGAGAGCTTGTGTATTGTTTTATTACGCTAATACCCATGCTAGCATCTGCAGCGCTGGCGTCTGGCGCAAATCTATCCAAGGCAGGATCTTCTTTTTCAGATCATTTATTTTTAGCTCTGTAAATCCTCGTCCCCACTTAGTGTGACTCTTTCAAACCTCGCCGTGTAGGAGACGTATTTACATCGCTGTACCCCAGCCTTCGATCCGTTTAATACAGGTTAAGTATGGTAAAGGGCATCCGCATAATCATAATAAAGCCATGCCAAGCGCCGATCATTCGACGGGACCGGCCCGCGAATCTCAAACACAGATGGAATCCAAAATCTTCGAAACGATTCCGGCCGGAACCCCTGCAAATCATCCGGTCTAGCCTCACGCGCCCAGGCGCCAACCCGGCGGCTAGAATATAACAACCAGTCACTACTCGTATCCTAGGGACACCCTGTCTGCGCCACACTTCGATCCATTGCTCAAGAACATAGTATGTAATCATTCTTTCTTGGACGCGACCTTCAGCGCCTTGGGCGATCCAAAAACGCCGGCGAAGTAGGCCAGTCGGTTGAAGAACAGAAAGGCGGTGGCGCCAATGTTTCCCCACGTCAGGGCGTTCCAAGATCCCACGTCGCTAAACGCGCTCCAGCCCATCCCCAGGTATGTGGCGTAGACATGACCAACGTCGGCGATGGCTAGCCCAATGAAGTAGTTCCGGATGACCTTGGGTTCGGTGCTAGTATGCAGAACGGCGACGCCGACCATGAAGAGCAGGGAATAGAGATTCCCGATCTGGTAGGCGAGGGCTACGGTACTAGGGTGCGAGATGGGCGGGTCCACGTGTGGTGTTTGGTCGGCAACGAAGCTCTCAAGGTTGTAGAGCGGGGCGAGGCTGCCGAGGACTCTTGAGGTGGATTGTAGTGAGTGGGATGCTCATGTGGCAGGGTCATGGGAGGGTGGACAGGGCTCTTACAGGGAAAGAGGCTCAATGATTCCAAAGAGGACGTGAGGCCATGTTGGGAGGATTGTGGGCATTCTGTAGGTCTGTAGACGGGCGTCAGCGGTGTTGGTTGGAGCTGATGCCTCTGGGGCTTTGTAGCTGCTGGAATGCTGTGAGAAGCTCGGAAACTTACCTGTAATGTGACTGGAGTCGGTAGGAGAAGAAGGAGAACTGGAGACGCCCAACTGCCGCTGGCATGGAGAGGTGAATCTCCTGAAGTCCCCGGCCGATCGGGTGGAGCTGGGCGCGGAGCTGACGTAGCGGCTGGCCTGAGGCACGCGTCAAATTACTAAGGTTATCGTTATCGACCCTCCCTTCACATCAAATTATTGTTCCTGTCGACAAGTGAAACCAAGCAAACTAGATTGTTCATCATGGATAACCCAATGAATCCGTCATATCGCATTACAGTCAGCACGTGCTGTTAGAGGGATGGATTCCAACGGGGCACTCCGGCCCCTCGACGAATCCCACCTCCGTGAACTGCCCCAACTGTCGCTGCGCATCGCGCCGCTGCGAGAGCCAGTCTCCTCGCGAACCCTCAGAGCCCCGTCGCCTCTTGAACCCAACGCTAGTGGTGCGCGGGACTCGCAGACGATCCCCAAGACCAACGCAGCAACCGGGAATATCCCCTCCACTTCATCCACTTCGACCGCAAAAGAGGGTCTACCAACCGTGACCGAGTTTCTCAATGCCGCGCGAACGAGAAAGGCCGAGCCGGCCTCAGATTCACAGTCTAATGTGGAACGCCCGCCCAAGCCCATTCTTCCCGCTTTTGTAAATCTGCGCGCTCTGGAACGAGTCCCGTTCTCGTCCTTCGATGATGATGCGTCCCATGGTCAGCGCAAGAGAAGGCGCTTAGAGCTCCAGGCCGAGTCATTTAGCGAACATCTTCAGCTGCCGATCCCACAGGCTTCGCACAAAGAGCAGCGTCCGCCACCGTTTGGTCCCTTTGCGATCTTGAATGGGTTGAATGAACCCCCGCCGAACGCTGCCCTTCTCCCTCCCATCGAAGCGGGGTCTATCCCTCAGTTTCTGACGAAGCCCTCCCGTCGGGATCCTGCTGCGTCCGCCGCTGCCGTGGATCCGAACCATTTAGTCTCTGTCCATGGTACCCTAGCCGAAGGTCAGTCCGTAGAACGAAGAGAGGCGAAGATCGAGGAGCTTCTAGGCGCTACTCTTGATGAGAACCCCGACGACGAACTACAAGAACCCTATAAAGAACGGAATATCCGACGTGAGGCCGAGGATGTATCTAAGCCCCCGGTTCTCGAAAAGGAAGACTCCGCAGGTGGAAAGACCATGACTAGCGTACGACAGGGTAATGAGCCTATCTCCCCCAAGACCCGAGGCCGATCGCGCAAGAACCTACGCAAATGGACTGAGGAGGAGACAATGGCATTACTGCACGGCGTGGTGAAGTGTGGAATTGGAAACTGGACAACTATCTTGGCGCAAACTGAGCTCAAATTCAACAAAAGAACTGCATCCAACTTGAAGGACCGATTCCGCGTGTGCTGTCCCTGGGCCTACCGCGCATCCGATCCCAACGAGGCAACAAAGCAACTCCGAGACTACCTTGCCAATGCACTCCATCGAGCTCAAACCGAGGGCACAGACGAAACACTTGGCAAAACCAAGCTACCACTCGCAACCCCGACGACCGAGAAATCCGAACCAATTTCCGTATCAGGAAGTCCGGCGCCAAGGTCCCATAAAACTTCAGCCTCAAGCATATCCTCTTCAACGCCTGACACCGAACTCGGATCCGTATATAGCCAGAGTCGTCCTACAAGTACTCGGCGTACCCTCTCAAACGAATCCCAATCAACCCTCGAATCCCTGGGCATCCCGGAACCACACGTCGCGAAGAACACCAAACGCCGCTCCCGCAATCCATTCACCAACGCGGAAGACGAGGCCCTGCTAAAAGGCTATGCAGTCCACGGCTTCCAATGGACCCTAATCCAACAAGACCCCCGACTCAATCTCAGCCATCGCCGCGCAACAGACCTGCGAGACCGCTTTCGAACTAAATTCCCCCACGCATATCGCGACGGGGGCTCGGTGAGTGGCAGTGCCTTCAACCAACCCAAACCTGAAGCATCTGGTACTGCCACCCCGACACCTCGAGACCTCCCCGCTAGCACCGAGTCGACCCCGACGAAGCCTACAGTTCCCCGTCGTCAAACTGCACACAGCCGACATCCCTCCTCGACATCTCATTCCAATCTCGGTCCTATCGACCCAGCCTTCCTGCCTCCACCGCAGGGATACATCGATGCTTCGACGGGCAACCCTGTCTCAACAGGTGTCCTTGGTTTCCCATTAGACGAGACTGCTGCGGGAACTGCGTCACCGTGGGAAGACAATACGCTTGCACCTATGGTCTGGGATGATCTAAGTTAGGTTTCGATCTCGTTTACAAGATTTTATCTTATTTTATTCATTTAGTCTAAAAACTTTTTCTTTTTTTTCCCTTTTTCGTTTGTCTTGGTTTTACTTGGTTTGTGCTAGCTAGTTTCGTTTTCTGATTTTCGTTCGGATTGGATAGCTTGCTGTCTGGGCCTGGCATCTCGGGTGTTTCTTTTATTTGTTTTATCTCAAGTCATATATCCCGCAGTACACGATGGCTCTGTTTGAAAGTATAGAATGAGAATGAGAAGTGATTCTACCTTGGTATAGCACCGTATTTGTAACCCTGTAGATAGAAAGAACGGCTGTGATTCTTAGCATGCTCTGGTCAGGAGCACAATTTTTTGGATTGACTTTCGAGATTTACGAAGGGAATTCTGGGTATAAATCACTGATTAGATATTACTACATGTAGCTAGGGTAGTAGCTTTTACTAGGGTATAATATTGAAGTGAGGTGCGGTGAGGATAGAAACGGAGAGAAGAAAGGATTAGCCCGAATACAATGTCGGCCTGCGATACATGACACCTACGCGAGGATAAATTTGGAATTTGATCTGTAAGTGGAGCTTTCAGAACGAAAATCAAGTAGGTTTTCGACAAACTGGCTGTCGATGATTATTCTGCGCTGGTGCAATACTTTTTAACTTGGTCACGCGAAGAGCTCGAAATTGCTGCTACCAGATGAATAGCGGCGGTGAAAGGTATGAGACACAAGAAAAGAACAACTTAATCGGATATCGGATATCGAACAAGTTCAATGACGGCATTAGAAACCTAACGAACAGCTGTCTATTATGTTTTGTCAAATAGACAGTACGCACTCATGCAAACAAGAAGATAGTGACCGTGGGAGAGACCCACGACCTTGCGCTCAAGGTACTGAATGAAGGAAACATGAGATGGAGGATGGGCGAGAGGGGAAGAGAAAGACATTGGGAAATTGTCACAGACAATTCAAACGAGGGCCAGAGCGAGGACCTCAATAGACAGCTAATCTACCAAGAGTTTCTGTCCCAATTAGGGTCTATAAACGATAGTTAGCAACTGTTCAAGAGAACTGAGGCAAAGAGAGTTTCTCCGAAGAGTCCGAGACGTTCGAACTGACCCTGAATGAAGCTAGCCAGGACTTTGCTTCCTGTCTGCAGCAAGGGGTGACCTGCCACAATCTGCAGGAACCGCTGAAGCCCCTCCCGGCGGTGCTCGATGACGTCGTCACTAAAGCGATTGGTAAAGACCTTTCCTGGCAGCGGGGGAATAGTCACGCGAGTGCTCTCGCGCTCGAGGATATCGCGGAAGTATTCGAAGTCGGAGTATCGGCGGCGTACGACGGAGTGCTTCAGTTTAAATGCGGGGATATTGGTACGGCAAACAATTTCGTAGGAAGTGTACATGTTGCGCGATGTGCCGTGAGTCTGGGGGTTGCGAACCTAATAATGGCGAATTTGTTAGAATGGTATTTAGAGCTTCTTGAGGTGGGGGTAGAGAGGTGGGAAATGGACTTGGGCGCTTTGAGCAGGAGGGCACAAGACCACCGAGAAAATGGATAGGATTTTTGAACAGTATGCAGCGGCATTGAGGGAAACTCACTTCAATCTCGAGGAAGTTCTCTGGAGGTCCGTAGATCTCCTCGAAGGTCTGTTGGCGGGACTCCGGGACGGACTGCATGGTGGGATGGGGGGGTGGGCCAGGACGGTCTGTAAGGAGGGGGAAGTTCGTCGGAAGGCGGTAGACCCGTGCTCTGCAGGCGAGAGAATATATGAGACGCAGCCCTGTGGGAATCAAGAGTGAATATTAATGCGTGTCTCCGCACCACCGATGCAAAGTGGAGGAGCGGGGGGATGCTCTATCAGCCCGGAAAATGGTTGCTCCACATCCGCCGGGCTTATCGGGCTCGTTTGGGCAGTGACACTTTTACATTCCTCATTATTGTCATATATGCGACTGAAGAAACAAGTATCATGAATTTCTATATACAAGAAACTGTGCCACTATTCCAGGGAAGAGCTACTCATCTATCATGATCCTCGGTTACGCTGGCTCATATTGCGGTGCTGGTTCATCCTTGGCCGAATATGGCGGCGGCGGTGATACAGCTCGGGGCACAACAATAGGGCGCGGTCTTTGTATATTCACAGCTGTGCCAGCTCCCCTCTGTGAGTTTAATCTCCTCGCAGTATGAATTGGAAGTGGCGGGCTGGAATAAGTTGTCTGTCTCGAACCTTTGCAGCACATGGTAAGGGCTATCATCAAGGCAAAGGTTGCGATCACGCTGCCAATCACGATCCCAGCAAGCTGTCCCCCGGCCAGGGATGTGTCGTGATTAGTGTTACTATCATCTTTATTCCTGCTAGCCGTCGAAGTGGCGGAGCATGCGGTCGCAAGCGGTAAGGTTGTTGTCTGACTACCTGTGCTGGATGTAGTCGTTGAATTTGGCGACGAGGTATCTGAGTCATCTGAGCACCACGCCAAAAGGTCGTTGCTGATAGCTAAGTTTTGATGAGAAGGGTTAGTCTACTAGTAATTCATCAAAGATGTTGGTCGAAGAACTCACTTGTCAGGTTGGTCGAGCACTCCTGGACAATACAGCACTCCAGGCGTTCGAAAAAGATGTTGTCAACGCCTCTACACCAGCATTCCGGCTTGCTGTTACAGGTATAGGCTGGTTTCCATGTCAAGGCATTACTTGCGCATGTATCCTGAAGGAGTTTCTCGTATTAGTTTGCGGTTGGCATGCAAAGTTGGGAGGCACTTCAATCTTATTAAGACATCACATACTGCACAGGCCCCGTAATTATGGTTCGTAAATTCTTTCAATATGTTCCAGGCCGATACCATCCCGCAGGTCACCAGGATCAGCGACAAGAAAATAAATTTCATGGTGTTTACTCGTGAATCCAAGAGGTCGAAGAAGTCACGAATAATCTGACAACAGATAATCAAGATGCCACCCCGACACCCCGGATAAAAAGCTTCGCAATTTAGACCTAGCGCCTTGTGCTATTTAAACACTATGAACCCTGAATTTTTGGGGGCTGTGGAGTTCGGGCTGAGCCTCAAGCGCCCGGGTGGACAGGGATGTCATCGGGCAACTCATGATCCACCAACTGTTTACCGCGACCTCCACAGGTTGCAAATAGGCCCAGGGGTAGACAGACGAAACGAATACCACCGATTTGCTTCCTTGGTTTCTTCGCGATGTGTGATACTCTGATTCTAAGCTTAAGCGGAGCCATCGGTCCCGCACTCCATCTCATGGAGGTAGCTCCGAGTTGTACAAGGCTGAACGCTAGCGCCACTTCCGATCGCCAGGCGAATTATTTATTTAGTTCTCAAATGCCTTATCTTGGCTTATATATATGAGCCTATCGCTTGCTGAGCGGCAGGTTTTGATTGGGTCTCGTGGAATGTCATCCACCAGCCATGCAAGGAGATACATGGGGGCCAGACACAGCAATCGCTTTGGTATTCGCAGTTCACACGGAGATGGAATGACATATGCATGCAATAATACTTGCCAAAAATGATGCACCTACATAGAAGATATTTATATTGGCAAGTAAGTTTATCGTAGAAAATAGGGAACGAGGGAGACGAAACACAAAGAACTCGCCTCTTACAGACATGAGTTTTTCGTCCCGATATTTCTAATAAGTGGACATCTGGGATAAAGTAAATTGATCAATATTTGCGACGGGTAGATTCACTCGAGATATTTTGATTCACTTAGCATATGCGCAGAAGGTCGCCTGGTGGGAATGACCTCTGTACTTACCCCAAAACCCATAAATCTAGAAGTATCCGACTTGTCCCCGAGATTGTACGTTTAATCTCATGTGTATTGATCGGAAACGATCAAATCTATTCGGAGAAAGCTTTAATGTGCAGCCATTCCTTACAAGTATGCTTTTCCCCGCGCATCTAAATGCGGGGACTAAATATGAAACCAATGCCCTGACAGCGGGATCCCAATGTGTCCCCGGTTGCTTGCATGCATAAAAGCAAATTTACAGATTCCAGTGCTCGATATCAGGAAAATTATTTTTCCAGCTTTGACGCGGATATCATGTCGCTGCTCGCGTCTATTTGGGAAAATAGCTCTCCTACGCTATGGGCATCGGCCATTCTCGTGCTGGTGAGTGATCCTTTTCTGTCGCCCTTGAGAAAAAGCAAAGTGAAATGTTTTCTGTTCTGACACATTGGTCGAGCAAAAGCTCATCAGCCGTATTCTACTCAATGCCTTACCTGGACCATTGCATGGATGGAAATGCTAAAAACTTTGGTAACGCTATTCAAGACTTTCAATATCGAGAGAGTCAATACGTCGGAAACTCGAGTCCGCGAAGGCTTCTTTATGAAGAAAAGCGAGTGTAATGTGAAGATTACCAAGAGGCACTTGGTCAAGCTAGTACATCATTATCAAGGAATTGATGAGATAGCTTGGGATACGTGGCTGCATATAGCTGAAGACTTTGGCAACATATTATACCAGAAATTATTTTCTAGGTGGATTGAAGGCACCAGGAGGCCTCAAGTACAGCTAGCTTGTGGTGGCTTGGGCCAATGTTCGAACGTAGGTCGCGGAACAGCTTCCAGCGCTTCGCAGTGCAATTCCACGAGGTCGAGAGTAATTGTGATAAGGGCTACTTAGATCCAAACAACATACTCTCGTATCTATAATTTGATATCATATAGTATCGTCTGCTAGCTCAGCATCAGCCTAAAAAACCGGGCTGGAAGGTGCACCGGATTTAATGGATTTAAGGGCGGGACCTCAGTCGCGGAGAGTGGGGCGAGCGGGGATGACATAACCATTCCAAGCCGGCGTCGGAAGCCGAGCGGTGATTGTTATCGACGATAAGCTCTCCCATTACAAACCACCAGGACCGCCACCATGAGCTCGCCAGGGTCTAACCAGGCGGGGCCTGAGAGGGATGATTCGATAATCTGGCATCCTGCACAGGAATGGCTCGAGGAAGACGATGAGAACGACCCAGACTACACCATGCCCCCAAGGAACATGGAGGCTGAAGACGACTGGGACGGTGACGATGCGGAGGATGAGCCGCTGAGCATCAGCATTTCCGACGGTGAGTCGCACCACTCAGAACTTTACTGGGCTTTGCACGAGGCAGCCATGTCTAACGCATCGGAAATGCCTGAAGAAAACCCCCATATCAATATCGGCAACATCCAGATCGAACTGACGCAGGACGATCTTGACGATGACAGGGAAGCGGGGATTGGGGGGCCTCACGGCAGTATGATCTTATTTGACAACGAAGCATCCTTTGAACAACCTCACTGACTTCTTTTTAGTACCTGCAGCGCAGATTTTCGAGTTACTCGCGGCGAACGGTTTGCAACATATCCTCCAATCAAACGGCTGGGCTACACATCTCGCTGTAAACGATGAAGACGATGAAGACGAAGACGAGGACGATGAAGATGACGACGACCTTGATGCAGCATTCATACGCAGAATGCGTCCTCGGCGGGCAGTGGGCGGTAAACAATTTCCCAAGCCCAAAGTGCCGAGTGATGAGGGTACGGAATTGATGGGTCAGGGTCACTTCGGAACCAACCAGCACTATGTTGATCGATTGAAGAAACGCAAGAGAGCATTTGCGACTGACCTTATGTGGCGCGAGCTTGGTGTTGAGCCTTATGGCTTACGTAGGAGGACCGACCAGTCCCTCAGTCAGGTAAGTTGCCCAAACCCCCTAACTCTCAACACCATTCTACAAGATACTAGGTGAGCTAACTATTGGCTTAATTCCAGCGAATGATTCCAGGTTCGGTGGCAGATAAGATCATTCACTACGATTCGCGAAGCTACTCCGGTCAATTCTCCGATGACGGAAACTTTTTTTCAGCTGTGCACAAGATTTCAAGGTCCGGATGTACGACACATCCAACCCATTCGAGTGGAAATATTACAAGACCGTCGATTATCCATTCGGTCAATGGACAATCACCGATGCAACTCTGAGCCCCGACAACCGTTTTCTGGTCTACAGCTCAATTCGAAGCCAGGCGTATCTAGCGACAACCGACCCGGAGGACGATTCCGATCCAACTGTATTAGATTTCTCTCTCCCGCCAGGTCAACGGCGACGACGAAGCTGGGGTAGCTCACATTTTGGAGTAAGTAAATCGGAAAACTATTGTAAGCTATAATTGACTAACGTTTTTGTCCAGATATGGTCTCTTCGCTTTTCTGGAGATGGACGAGAAGTGGTCGCAGGTACATCGGAAGACTCGGTCATTGTCTACGATATCGAAACGAAACAGCCAGTCCTCAATCTTCGAGACCGACACCAACACCACGTCAACGCGGTCTGTTATGGCGACACATCTTCCCCGCACTTGCTCTACTCCGGTTCTGATGATACCACCCTCCGAGTCTGGGATCGACGTTCGATGGCGGACGGTCGCGAAGCAGGCGCTTTCATGGGTCACACCGAAGGTATCACCTATGTCGACAGCAAGGGTGATGGAAGATACGTTTTATCAAACGGCAAGGACCAAACGATGAAACTGTGGGATCTGCGGAAGATGATGACCACCGTTGACTTCGACCGGATCGACGCTATTCGTTACACCACTGGATTTGATTACCGCTTTGAGCCTTATCCCGATGACTGCTATGAGCCTCATGAGCATGATTGCTCAGTTGTCACGTTCCGCGGCCACCGTGTCCTGAAAACGCTCATCCGTTGCCACTTTTCGCCTCCAGGAAGCACGAACTCTCGATACGTGTATACTGGTAGCGAAGACGGAAAAGTCTACGTGTACAATATGGATGCCACCTTGGCCGGGACCATTGACGTCGGATCGGCAACTTTGAACTCCCGGCCTCGCGAGCTAGACGTATTTTCCACGGCGTATGAGATGAGCGGAGAAATGCTATGGAGGACTTGCGTTCGGGATGCCAGCTGGCACCCGAATGCTCCGGTTCTAGCAGGTACTTAATTATTGTCCTTCATTCAGATGCATTTTGCTAATTTGGATCACAGCTACATCTTGGAATGGTTGGGGCCTATCTACCGGTACGTGCACCGTACATTCCTGGAACGACGGTGCGAACGACGACGAGGGTGATCCGCCGATTGGAAAGAGCTACGATGACAAGCTGCGATATGTGCCCGAATTCAATCACTATCGTGAACACGCACCCGTTCCGCGTTCGCGGCGTCGCCCTTTGCGCAGTCGTCCGGTGCGTCGACAGTCCATCGATGAGGATGACGAAGACGAAATGTGGTGAAACGGAGGGTACCAGACAAGTTATTTCTGATCTTCCAAAAAAGATTTCGACTGGCTTCAATCCTGTTCATCTGGGAGGATTTGTGCATATTCTTTCCCTTCCGGGCTGTAAGTGTAACGACTAACGAACATTCGAATACGACTCCGTGGTTTTGAAAGTAACCAGAAACAATGCCTTAGGCAACCATGGTAGCATCGTATACCAAATAAGTAGACAGGCGCACCGCTGCGTCGTAGGGCAGGCGAGTCGAGAACAATTTGAAGAATCGGATATGGGTATGAAGGGTCGTCAATTAGAACAAAACAATAGCCCCTATTGGTACAGGAATGAATAGTGGTATATGGTATCTCAAGAGCGGCGGACGAGGCACTCCCTCTAGCGCAACCAAAAAATTGGCCAATGTGATGTGCTGGCCGCAACGTAAAACAAAAAGAACCCTTCGCGACTGGGTTTAAGTCCGCGGGTCCACCCTCTAACGCGCGACTGACAGTACTCGAGGTGTTTCGCTCGGACGTGCTCGTGGTGATTCATCGGAGGACGTTGGTCTTCTCCGTGCTGGTGTCCGGTGTCTTCACTCGCCCCCTTTCCAGCTTCCAGCTCATCGGATATATGAATCGAGGCATTTATGCGCCACCGACCAGAACCTGGTTGACGGGAATGTGAACTGCAGAGGAAAAAGTAATTAGTATCCGTATTCCACAGCAATGGTTTGTCGATGCGGTCGACTCGGAGAGCGGTTGTCTCGGAGAGCGAATGAGCGATCGGCGGTATCACGTACTCAGCTTAACGAAGTAGCCAATGGCACCCTAATAGCCAGTTAGTTAAGCTGCAGCAAAGACGAGATCCCCAAAATGAAGGATGAGACATACCATGACCAGGAAACCCATGCCAACAGCCTGGCTGATCTTAATGAACTCGCGCTTGTCGGGCTTGGTGCAGCGCTTGATGAAGAGGGAACCCTCGCGGACAAAGTCCTTGGGAATATCGGCGAGCTCTTGGAAAGTCTCAGACATGGTGGATGAGAAGGGTGGAAAAGAGGAGAGGAAGAAGGGGAATAAGGAGGGAACGAGGTAGTAGAGGACAGCAATGGCCGAAGTGGCCAGAATGGCTCCTCCGATCCTGGGGAACCGGCGCAACCTTTTTCCGACCGGCGCGCCTCCCTTTGGACCTCCAGCTCGAACCAACTGCTTTGGATCTCCATCCGACGCTCTCAACATCTGTTCCGTGGTCCCTGGTCGAGGAAGGAATTGATCAACTCTCTTTTGTGTGTCTGCCCTCGCGGTTTTCGCTCCTGCCGGTCTGTGGCAGCCTATCTTTTCCCCTGTATCGGAGCTCGAAGGTATCCTCATCTCTGTACGCGCCTCGGTTGTCACTCGTCTTGTTCGCGCTCGGAGGCAAATTGGTCTCGGACTGTACGTTTGCCTTTGTGTCTCTTCTCTGTGTGCTCTCGTTTGTTCTTCGTGGTGACCCCGCCTGGTTGGGCGCTTTTGTTCGACGTCTGTGATCCTTGGGCCTGGGCGGACGGTAGGCATCGGCGACTGTCTTGTGTTTGCTCCCGATTCTGCCTGTTTCTCTTTCACATCTGCTGGCGTTATCTCCTCTGACTTCTCATACTAATCCGCCGCTGCCAATAGGCAATTGTCTCCCTGTCACAAGCCAAGCAAGAAGAGCACAGAAAGATCCACAAGGGCCTGTATTTCCAGCATCACTATCTCCAGAATCGAATACTTGCTCTCAGCCTGCGCTCCCTGAGGACTAGGATCTCCTAGTGCACCATGGCTACGGAAGATGATAACTTCGATATTGACATTTATGGGGATGGCAGTGGTTACAACACCAATGAGCCAGGCGACCAGAATCAAGATGACACCGACCTGGTCCTAGACGCCCCAGAGTCGACTTCTGCCGAACCTTCCGCGAACACAAACAACGCAGGCAGCAACACAGGCAGCGATCCGAACAGCACAAACAACGCGCCCGCGGAGCCCAATCCTTCTACCGACCCGACACACTCCGCAAACAGCGGCGACCAAACCATGAACCAGCAACAGAAAACACCCCAAGATGCTCAGGCCCCTCACGGGGTCAAGCGCAAGGACTATGATGACCGTCCATCGGACCCAGATGCGACTACTGCCTTGATTATCTCTGACCTGTTCTGGTGGACCACAGAGGACGAAATCCGTGGCTGGATCAACTCCGCCGGTGCCGAAGCCGAGCTCAAGGATGTGACCTTCAGCGAACACAAGGTCAATGGCAAGAGCAAGGGGTATGTCATTCAGCGTTTGCGCTTCCTTTCCTCGTATATCATCGAACGACTATGCTAATCCATCTGACAGACAAGTTTTCGTCGAGTTCACAACAACCCAAGCTGCGACCGCCAGCAAGCACAAGATCGAATCGGGCGAAGCACCGGGACAGAGAGGTCGCAAGCATATGGTCACCTACACCAACCCGCACCAGAACCCGTTCAAGACCCTCCCTAAAGACGCGCCCATGCGCAAGGACAACCGAAACATGGGCGGCAACTTCAATGCCGGTGGGAGCCAGAGCAACTTCGGCATGAACATGGGCAGCGGTGGCTACCGTGGCGGACGTGGTGGATACAACCGTGGTATGGGGGGCAGCAACTACAACAACCGTGGCAACTTCAACAACATGGGTGGCTTCCAAGGCGGCGGTGGTCCCGGCATGATGGGCGGCTTCCAGGGCGGTCCCATGGGAGGTATGCAGAACTACGGCTTCAACAACCGCGGAGGCATGATGGGCGGCATGCGCGGTGGACCAGGTGGTATGCGTGGACGAGGTGGTGGGAACATGGGCGGCAACAACATGATGGGTATGCCAAATATGAACCCAATGGCTGGCGGCATGGCCATGAATCCAATGGCTGGAGCGATGAATCCCATGATGAACATGGGAATGCAAGGTCAGTACTATTACCCCCAGCCTCAGATCAGCTACCCGGCGATCACCTATCCTCAGACCACCCCCGGATGGCCGCTCTACGGTCCTACGGAGCCATTCGCTGCGGATGAGGAAGAGCGCTCGCTGTCAAACGTCTCGTCTGACACCATTACAGGCCAAGGATTCCAGGGTCCTAACCCGGCAGCCTTCAACCAAGGCTTCTTCAATCAGGGTAGTACTGGCGGTGGAAATGATGCTTCATGGAACCCGCACGGTGCGAAGCGCAGTCGACAGGAGTAGGGCTTCTGGAAACGTCCTTACCTGGGAAGATAGCTTCTTACCCTCGATCCACATCTAACCCCATCTTCCTTTACGGCTGGCTACGAACGCTTTACCAGCCCATATGCTGAACGATCGTCTTCTTTCCCGTTTTCTATTTCGCTTATTTTTGTTACCATCATTGTTTTTCTGGGACGGTTTCGCTTGCCGGCGTTTAGTCGTGAAAGCCACGCAACTTCGTTGTCCATGGAAGTCCGGTTCCCCGTATCTTTCCTGGCTCGAGATTTTTCAGTGGTATCTCTCTTTCCTTCGGTGTATTAGATGCAATTGAAACGGGGTTTTTACTTTTGACGTGTACAATATTCTTATCTGGCGAAAAGCATTCTGTCTTATTCTGCGTTCGATATAGGTCCACTGCGGAGGGGCGAGGTCATCAAACTGGGCCGGCTATGTACAAGTAAGAACCGTCCTGCAATACCAACAGCCCAGATTGTGTGTATCTGTAACACCTTCTGCTATCGACGTGTGATTATCAGCTTACATAAGAACAACCTGACTCATGAATCTTGGCTGATAAATTCGAGCTCAGAGTGGGCTGTCAGCCAGGAGTAGAAAAATACAGCTGAAGTACTCTCTCCGTAAGCAGGACAAGTTTGACCCAGTCTGTCTTGTGAATCTATAACAAGCACAGCCTCTTTCTCCCTTTACCATCTCATGACTCGCGCACTGAAACACGCATGCTGCAGAACTTTGCTTCTTCGGTGGTCGGGGACTGGTGGAGAAAGCGTCAAGGTAGCCCGGCAAGGCTGTCTGCGAGGCAGTGCCGAATTTTAAGTTATTATGTCAACTGCGAGGGTGTCAGCAGTTTAAAGGGCGTGGGTGGCCTTAAATAAGTTACCTTGAGTTGAGTACGCTTCGTACGGGCGAGGAGGTTACTACGTTGTAGAAAACATGATGGTGATTACGAAGCGGTGCGATTAGTGTAGTTGAGCCTTCAGCTGATTTTTGTCGATCTTTCGTTTTTACGATACAAAATGGAACAGATTGAAACGTTACCATTCGGTTAGCAATGCAAAGTAAGCGCGTGTGAAAGATAATAATGCAATTTGAAGGTTGCCCTTCGTAAGTCGTCCCAGTAACTCGTAAATCATGACAATGGCCCGCCCAAACGATCAATCGCAATAAAGTTAAACGTAAATTCAAATCAAATCGTCGAAAAGAATGGAAAGGGAAAAAACGAAGAGAGGAAGAAGCAGATACCCGTCTAAAGTAGTGTACAAGCCCCAAGTAGTACACTTTTAGATCGCCAACACAGTGTATGAAGGTGAGGTAGGCTGAGCGGGCCCGAGAGGGGAATTTTTATTTTTCGCAAAATAACATATGTTGGAAGAAAAAGAAGAATAAAAGCAAACCAGGGGTTTTAGAAGAGAAAAAAGAGATCCAACTTAACCTGGGGTATCGGGGTATAGGAGGGTATCGTCGGTAAGCAGGATGCCAGGTTAGAAAACGGAAGGAGGTGTCACCAAGCCCAGAAGAAGAAGAAGAAGAAGAAGAGGAAGAGGAAGAAGAAGAAGAAGAAGACGACGAAGAAGAAGATAAAACGAGGAAGACAGAGAGAGAGAGAGGATCAGTCATTCAATCGCGAACAAAGTCGAAGATCAGCCGACCGACCAAAAACCATAATGAAACACAGAATATACCTGAAGAAGTACTCAAACAATTTTTCAGAATCAAAGAACTCAGCTTCACAAGAGTCCCACTCGCCAAAATCCGACATCAACCCCCCAGTCCAGAGGGAGATACGACGGAGTGACGAAGGGATATCGACATCGAGCGTGAACTCCGTCTCGAACGGTTGTCTCGCGGGGACGGGTTCTTGATCGTCAAACAGGGACATGTCCGTCGCAGAAGTAGAGTCCGAAAAGATGGAGCCGTCATCCAAGGATTCATCGTCCTCGTCCTCGCATTTAACAGCCTGCGACCGCCCTCGAATCGGCTTGCCACCCTTCTCGATGGCAAGTCTCGCTTCCGTCTTCTTCCTTGTTGCGCCACGGAGACTTAGGAGCTTAACGACAATCTGGACCCTGTTGCGGAGGGTTGGGCCGGGTCCGCTAGGAGATAGAGCGAAGCTCATCTCGACTCGGCGGCCGCGGGAGAAGTCGGCGGCTAATTTGGAGGTTTGGGTGTTGCAGGCGCAGTTGCAGCGGAAGGACTGAGGTAGACATTGGCTTTTCAAAGGAGTTACAGCGATTCCTGACTCGATTAATACACCGAAGACAACAGTATAGTAGACTGTGTTGAGCTTACCACCATAAGTCCCCGTGAAAGGAACACTCTTAGATGGCTTGTTGATCCATCCGAGAGGTGACATCTTCCATGTCATGGTACGCATCAGAGCGCCTATGGTCGATGTGGGCTTGCCTCCCAGAGGTGGCGCGCAGAGCTCTTCTTCACTCAGACCGGGCTGGGTAGTGTCCCTGACTACCCAGGTGGAGGGGTTGTTTGGGCCGTGTCCTTGGTAGTTTCCAGGGAAGTTCATCTGGTTTCCTGGCATGCCATGGAAGCTCCTGTGGTTTTGTTGTCCGGGGTGGAACTGGCCCATCTGGGCATAATACTGCATAGTCTGCCCTGTGGGGAAGGAGCTAGCTGCTGTCTGTTCGAAAAGAACGGCCGGGTCGATGCCGTGAGAAGTATCCAGTGGGGAGATGAGTTCCTCGAATCCTTGGGACTGACGAGGATGGTTAGAAGCGACGGCTGTCGCATTCGCTCCTGGAGAAAAACACATGTGGCAGACATCTGTCGACTGCCCCTGATTGTTACAGAATGCGATGGGGCAATTGTAAAAGGTGTGATGACAGTTGAAGCATCCTGGTCCATGTGAGTTCCTGGACCTTGGCTCCGGGCGTGCATGGCGCGAAGCCACACCACCCGGCGGATGATGGTGGTGAAGGTGGCGTCGATTCCCAGGCGTCTCGGTTCTGGAAGCGGCCGGACGAGGTACACACCTGGGGTTCGAGGAATTTGAGCCTTCGCGGGACATTCCAAACCCACGACGGCTTGGAGTTTGACGGCGTCGAGGTCCTTCGGGGACATCGAGATGTCCCCTTGATCGGCGAGGCTGTTCATTAGCACCCGGAGCGAGCGGGCCAGTGACGTTGCCATTAGGACCTCCCTGACCTGCATCGGCACTGCTGCGTCGGGAATTGGTGCCTTCGGAGCCATTCACGACGCAGTGCGAGATGAAGCATCTGTAGAAATGGTCCCAGGTGGGCGTGGTAATCGGACAGAGACTGCAGGTCAACGGGCAGAGGAGCTGACGCTTGTGCCAGTTGTTCCACTCCCCGTGAGTTCGAACGTGAGTCCGAATCTTGTCCTTGCGGTGCTGTTTCGTCCTGCAGCCAGGCTTGGTGCAAAGGTATTCGAACTCGGGGTGATGTTGGTCGTTGACATGCCTCTTGAACGATCCTCTATTTCTAGATTCACTGCCACAGGTGAGACACTTGAAATGTTCTCGGGTAGTGGCAGGGGGAGGACCAGATGCTGAAGAGCTGGGAGGGGGCAGGGGTACTTGTTGTGTAGAGTTTAAGAGGCCGAGGAAATAAGTCAGGCTCTGTTGAGCTGCGGTTTTATTGCGTGTGTCGAGCTGCCCATTGCGGTACAGAGTAAACGCATTGTTTATCTGTTTTTGTGACTCGTCAAGAAGTTCCTGGCCAGACCGGGGGCGATGGGTGTCATTGGTCGTCAAGCCGGCCAGGGCCATCCTGCCGACATCAGACGCTGCGGCCATCAGGCCTGTCTCCAGACTGTCCCCGGCAGAGAAAGGTTCGTGATTAATGCCGGTCAAGACATCGTCACCTTGAAAGTTGATCGTTGGGGTGATTTCAGTCATCCCACTACCCACCCCGACAAAGTCTACCGGATCAGCTGGGGGCGGACGAGGAACGTTCACCGGATCGTCCATTGAGCCTGAGGAATTGTTCAGGTCTGCCCGGTCAAAGCTCGTCTCGCTTGTGGTGGTCTGGTCGGAGCTTGTGAGACATTGATACGACGAGAAGTCAGACCCCTATGAACAGGATGATTAGCTCCCAGTTGCCCGATGAGAGGTACAATTAATGACAGCTCAGTAATGCCAGGGCAGGAGCAGCAGTGGCCTCGCAACTTACCCGGTTCGACCGCACAGCTGTATTCTGGAGCGCTTCATGGTAGGACCCGACGCTTCCATAGATACTTTGGGTCATGGTTGCTACCGACTCCGTCAACGGGTCGGGACGATGTTGCTCTGGGTCCTCGTCCTCGCCGTCGGCGGCCCTACTGGCATAGCTTGTATCGTTTGGGTTGCAGTAATGATTCGGATGGTAATGCATGATGACGACGACCTATCTGGTGCAAATACCCAGACAGATTGGGGGGAGGGGAAAAAAAGAGGGTTGGCGGGAGGCAGGAGGGAAGGGTGCTTTATAGTTCAACGGGAGGAAAGGTTGGGCCTCTGAAAACACGCCCGGGTGAATAGTAATGCCAAACTTGAGAGATCAGTGCTAAGAGGAGTCCAGGTGGGGAGGGTGCCGCTGTTATAGAAGGAAAGGCGCCTCCCGAATGCCACGGAGATTTAAAAGCAAAAAAAGAAAAAAAAAAGTTAGGAAAAGAAAAAGGGAACAACGGTCTCAAACGACCCCTTGTAGTCGTCCAGTTGCCTTCTGCCAGCGAAGAGCAGAAGGCAGCGGAGGGCGTACTGAAATTACCAGCGATACGCCGTATGATACGAAGTCGGTCTGAGAAAGGGCAAAGAATACATGCCGCTGATACAATTGTATTTTATCGCATACAATCGCAGCGTGAGGTCATCGCAGCAGCTCCAACACAGCCCGACGGATTGGAATGAAGCAAACTAGTGTGGAGCAGAAGCAGAGCTCGCGATGCGCACAGCCCCAGGACACTCCAAACGCCAGGGCGAGCAACTTGACTCGGCTCCGCCACATCCAGATGGATACACTTGACCGCTGAGGCTCAAAGTGGGGTCAGTTGTGATGCGTTCACGATGTACGGAGCATATAACCTAACGTAAGGGCACAATGCATCTATACCTTAACCGCCGAAGCTATGCTTAAACCCCATTATACTCGATTTGCCCCCCTTTCTTGTATTCGAATACAGATCCACTCCGTCCCACGGCTCCCAGCCGCCTCGTCCCCGCCTGGATCTTCGATTGCGATCTCGTCCCATCCCCTCTGACCCTGCCATGTAGAGCCAGAGAACCTTAACCCCATGCCGGGGTTGAGAAGGCCAAGAAAAAACCATCGCCTCGCTTCCCAGGCTTCACCGGCGTCACTTTTTGAGCAAACCTCGTCGTGGACGAAAGGGTAAAAAGAGGGGGCAGGTCCAATCGGCCTCCCTTCCACGTCCCGAGGGTCAGGTGGGAAGGGAAACCCGCGGTAATCAACGGTAAAATAGATGAACTGTAATATGTACAGACGGCGCTCACCGTCACCGCTGATACCCACGAGCACGATGATGCAGGCGGGTTGGGACGAGCTCGGCAATGAGATGAACCGGGGGTCTCGCGAAAACCGGTGAGGCGAACGGTCGGGATGGTGACTTGTCGCGAACTCGAAACTAACGCGATTGTGAAACTGAGGCTCGAGAACGGGTGGCATCGGATGTCCATCATCTAGGACTTTTGGGCATCAACAGGGTATGTTGAGTCACCCTGAGGCAACCTCTCGCTCGACTCTCGACGGTACGTACAGATATACACTGTAAGATGTACCGTATTTACACGGGCGATACAACACATCAGTCTCCGGACACTGCCCTTGAGAAAGTGTCTAGTATAGGCAATGACATCACCCAGCCCGATGCCCTGGAAAGAAGAAGCAGGGAGCTCGATCTCGGCAAGCAAATCAAATCCACGCGCTGGTGTTGGTCCAGGGCCGCGCGCGCATCCTCGTCCGGACCGAGGGGCTTCACATCCGAATGGAAAAAAAGCACGACGCCGGGCGACCGGGGAATGGCGCGCAGGGCTGCGGCCGCATTGATTCGTCGCAACAGTAATTCTTCCATGGACTTCACAGACAGCCGACGCAGACAAATAGATAGCGCCGGGCGTCTGATGGGGCGTTCGGAGGAATTGTGAAGAAGTGAGGCAAGCCGGAGCGGGCGCAATCTACGATCCCTTCCGAACTGGGCAAAAATCGCGAGGACGGCAAGGGCAGATATGGTGGGCGTCAAAAAGTCCTGCTATGTTGTTTGCCCTTGTCGTTCTCACCGCATCGTGAGTAACGTGACCCTACGCTATTCCTTAGCTTAGGACCCTGTGGGGTGAGTTAGGCATTGCTAATTCGGATAAGACAGGGTTGGTATGGGCTGCGCACTCGCCATCGCCCTGCAAAGGCCGAAAGGTTGTTTATCGCGAAAACGAAAATTTTGCTGGCCATCTGACAGGATGACCGGGATAAGCATTGGCTGTACAGACATGCAACCGTGAGAGTATACTGTAGAGTAATGATTGAAAGGGAGAAAGTAGCCGCCGCGCCGCTCAGTGGTTGCGCTGCGGTATAGAAATTTAGACTGGGAATTAGCTTCTCTGTCATCTTCGAAGCTCGTTCTCCCAGAGCCAATCGAAACCACCAATTAACGAAGTTTTTTCTTTGACCCCATGATTTGCTAGCCCACAGGCCCTGATGATCATAATCCGGAGGGTCGCTCCCACTACCTCGCAGCAGGGTGAACTGCGCCCTAACAGCCAAGACGCCGTCGCAAGCTGAATACTGCACTGGCGATCGCTGGACTCCTCCGCGGAACAATGGAATGGGTATCCTCCCCTCCAGAAGGGAGTTTGGAGTCGTCAGCCTTACCTGGACGCGTGGGCATTGAAGAGCAGTGAAGTCGTGGGGCGTCGATCGCAGGGAACTTTGTCTTTGGGTCGACCCCACTCGATCCGGCCCGTGTTGAACCACGGATGCATGAACTCTGATATACTCCTATGTCGAGGGAAAGGGGATTGTGTATGGACATGAAACAAATCCAGGAGTGGGCGTCGTCGTAAGGTCGTCCGACAGGGGCCATGCATTGCGATCGGCGATACATACGTGTGCGTGCCCCTGACAAGTACGAGTTAAATTCTCGCGCGCATTCCAGCGGTCGCAGAAGACAAGAGTGGCAGGGGGCCTGAAGGTACATGCAAGATCTCTGACCTTAATTACCGGTCTGCCAAAATCTACCGATGTGGGGTCTGTTTCATGATGAATCACTAGTGAAGGTTTTCTATAGTCTATAGTTTATCGCATAGGTACAAAAACATAAAAAAGATCAAAGAGCGGAAAATCCTCAGAAAAAAGATGAAAACACCCTTCGTCACCTTCTCCACTGGGGCAACCCTACCCATGCCCGAGTGAGCCTCGCACCCTCGAGGCAAAAACCCCGGATCGACCGTTCCAGATCTACCCATGAGGTCAGCAACTCCAGTACCTATGAAAATAACGCCCGACCCATACAGTCATATCCATCCATCCAACCCATATGTCCCTCAACGCCTATTGCCTATCCACATGAAATCCAAAAAGTACCCCGCACCGGCTCAAGCTCAGTGACCACTACTTTTGCTCGACAGGCCGGACAGGTTCAGGTGCGTAAAGTGGCCGGCCGAGGGGGATTCATTCAGGAATGCACCCAGCATGGCGCCTTTGCCGGAGCTGCCCTCCGGGACGAGCGAGGCATAGGAAGGAGGGGCGGCGTTGCGAGCGGTGGAGGAGCCGGTGGAGCCGCCGTAGGGTGGTTCTTGCGCAAAGCGGGAGCCCGCGTAACGAGTGTCGGCCTCGGGGCTGGATCGTAGATTAGCATTGGCTTTTTGATTTATTGGAAGAATGATGGATGGATGCAGCTACCCTAGTAGAGCTTGAGGGCTATCCTCAGGCTAGGGATATATGGTTGCAGGTGGATGGGTCTATCGTGGCGCAAGGCCGTAGCTAGGGTAGCTTACCGGGAGCTCATGTTGACGTAGTGGAGACTGAAGAAATCAAATACTTCGCAAAGTAGGCGGGAGAATCTTCGCAGGGTACCTAAGTCTAGTACCTGGCTACCACACGGCAATATACTGTAGGTACAGGTGTACTCGTACAAGCAATCTTAATTGGAATGGGAGAGGTCGCTGTCCACGCAATAGAATCGCGTGTTTGAGAGAATGCAGTGTCGATGGCGATGCAGAGGACATTGGGGAGAGGGAGAAGGAGCGTCGTTTTTAAATCTGGGCAGGCGTTCTCCGTCTCTTCTCTCGCATCTAGCCTACAAGTCCTCAACTCTCAACCCGGGTGTCGCCAGGGTGTGGCCGTGATGATGGCCATCTTGATCCGACTCGGTGGAGTCGGGTGGTCATTGGACTACCAGTGGGCACAGAGCGAAAGTGCGAACTTTCAAGGCGATCCGTAATTCTAGAAAGCTTCCTCCTCCGTCCACTTCTCTGCCCGGTTGCCTGGGCTGGGGGGTATCCAGGCTGAATCTAAATTTTTTTTTTCTTTCTCTCTTTTTTATTCGAATTTTTCGAGGGTTTTTGGAGAGTGCCGACCGAAGGACAAATGCTCGAATATTCACTGGTCCGATTGTAGTAGCTGGAGCCAGCGTGAGATCCTGCTGCGGAGCCTTGTCTGCACCCTGTCCTGTCGCCGTCCAGTACACGCATACAGGAACGCACCCAAGGCGCTGGCCCTGGGTCGTCATTGATCCCTTTGGGCAGTCATTCAATCCAATTATCGACGTAATTCATACCCACAAACCTCCCCCGGGATCCCGTTAATACTTCCGCACTGCATTAGCCCGACTCATGGATCGTCCCGTTCTGACACTTGCATGGAAAGAGTCGGTGAGGTCTACGCCTACGCCTACGCCTACGCCTATGGATGTTCTGGGTGGGCGCGGTGATCCTGAGCTGATTGGAGGATCTGCTGGCAGGGATCAGGATCGCTTAGTGGACAAGAGCGAAGATGTTATTGGCGGTGGATATAGACGCAGTGTGCTAGGCTCAGATGGCAGCCTAAGGATTCACGTAGGGGCCTGGGGCATGATGAATGATGCACTATGGCGGTGATGGCCCTGGGAGCAAAGTCTGAATATTCACCACGCCCAGGAGCTGGTCACCTGGTGAGCAGAAAGCGAGTGCAAAATATGAAACAACGCCTGGGTCTTCACCCTCTCTAAGCCCCCGGACTCACAGCGGTGCTGGGTTGGGTCAGACTGCGGTGGAGCACCGCTCGAACCCCCTTGAGGTGAGGCAGATTGGAGATGCCATTAGTGTAGGTGACCTGATAGCGAAAAATTCAGAATTTATTTCAAATTTGATGACGAAGTACAAAGCACCCGTGAGATTCTCTGAAACGCTGGTTGCAGACCTGTCCCTACACTACTTTAGCAGTAGTGCCGAGTGATTCATCACCATCACGGGGCCATCGAGGCAGATTCGAGCCCGGCACGGAGGAAAGAGCCATTGAGGTACCACTGCCCTGGGGCCCAGGAATGCCGATATCCCAGACTCATGCTCCGACCTGCTGGCTACGACTTCGTGCAACATTCCTGCCAGCGGAGAGCAATTCTGGGCGCAGTTATTTCTCCGGCATTGTGGCGCCGGGGATGGGGGATGGGGGATGGGGGATGGGGGATGGGGGATATGACAGGCCGAATGTGCGTGCCTTAGAAAAGAAAAAAAAGGCGAAAAAGGAAAAATGAAAAATGAAAAGAAATATGTCTGCAGGAAAAAATAAATAGGAGTTCGCGAGGAGGGTAAATGGCCGGACACGAGGATCGGACAGGCGTCGATCGTCCGGGGCCCTGGGAGTTCGCCCAGTAATGGGCGTGGCTGAACCCACAACGCTGTGGTCTTGGATGAGAGTGTATCAAGGGTGATGCAAAGATGGCAAGAAAATGGTTTATGCGAACGTGCAAACCACTGGACAGGTCGGAAATGCTATTTAACGTTCTCAGCTTGAAACCAGGGAAGATGCCCACGTCGCGAGGCAGAATGCGCACCGCCACATCACGATTTGTATGGCTCACGCGGCTCCATTCTCCGCCAACAGTGACACACTGCAGTCGGTCATGGCACCGTGGATGCCTGCTGCATGCTGCGCGAGTGCCCCGGCAGGCAGTCGATGATCCTGCGGACAAGTGCACTACTCGGGGCCGAAACCATTCTCGACACATCCGGCCGGTCTCGCAGCCAGTCATGGAAAGAGCGCATCCAAGGATAGTCCGTCGCCCGGCAGTATTTGGAAGGGCCGATGTATATTGTGGAGCCGAGACTTCATATTGCTTTTTCACCACCACCAATTCAAGCCCGGACCGATCCAACACACTGCGGACAATGTGGAGGTTAGCGAGGACTGGGCCGGACCTGCACGACTTGTCGCCAGAAAAGCAAATGATAGCCCTACCCGCGGATGGGACCGCCATGCTGGGACGGATGGCCGGTGTGGTGACACAACCGACCACAGCCTCCAACCCTGTCAACCCGAGGGCTTGGGCGACAAGATGCCAGCTCGCCACTAATGGCTCAGTCGTCGATCATGGTGGACGGAACGCCAGCGTATTACGCAGCCGCAGCCCACTATGACCACCCTCAGGGACAGCGTGCGATCCGGGCCCCGACAAGAGAAAGAATAACATAATGGAAACCGCCGTCGCAAGGGTCCGTGTCACCCGGCAGAGGGTTCAACGCAGGACCCGAGTTTCCAATGGCCCCAAGCTACCTCGAAGGTTTACACTGTTCAGGGTATAGAGTAGACGCAGGCACCTATGCCAGGGACTCAACGCTAGATCTTCTCTTAGGCGATTGTAGTTTACGGTGGCGACCAACCCAAGATCGTGAGGTTCTGGACTCGGACTGAGGCTCGGACTCTGGGGATGCCACCTGCATCGTGAGGCCTTTTCTTCGTCTAGGTGTCGTCCTCCGCTAGTGTATGACGCCTACTGCAAGTGTTTGAGCGCGGGTGATCCTGCCCCTTCCCTACATTAGTACACTTGTTATCTCCGATTTTTCCTCTCTGATTTCTTTTCTCATGAGATTAGACCTCACGGTGCAATGTTCAACAATCCAAAGCGGAGACTGTGCAATGTGGTGATCTTCCATTAGTTCTTCTGGAGATTGGATTCTTGGCGATCGGCTTGCCGCTTAGATGCACTCCGAACGGTACACAGCACATATGTATGTGTTCTTGTTCGCATACAATTCCGGTACGCCTGGAAATCCGAGATACCCTTTCATTCGAAATACCGTTTCGAACAGTTAAAAAAGATACCTGCTTCCACCTTCCTCTTTCCACTGTCTCCGTGGCTCAGGCCTTCACTTGCCGCTGTCTCACCCAAGTCCAATCGGCCACTCCAGGAACACACTGACCACGTAATCACCACTTCAAAAATTGCTGGTGGGCGCGGATAGCGAGGATTCTATTCTCTGGCTCTTACTGGTCGAGCTGGAGGTCGTGACAGGCACGGAGGCGCAGTATTTGATGGTAAGTCGGTGAGCTCATGTGTGGCTGTGCGGGTGTTCGTTGCGGGTCAATCTGCCTGGATGGTGAGATAGCACTGGACGTTGAAGGTCTAGACCGTATACCCTGGACATCAGTGGTGTTGCGATCGGCTTGCCGGGGTGCTTGGTGCCTGGCGCTGCTGTCTTCTGCTATTGGAGTGTCACGGTTGGAGGCGGTGACCTCATTTCGGATCTAGAAGCGGTTCCCCATGTTGATAGTTGTCATGTGTCCTGGAGGCTACTACCAGAAATGGATTGGTGCATCATTCCTTCGAGGGTGGAGGTCAATATCGCAAAGGTTGGATTAGCGGTGTAGGAGTTGTTCTTCATGGCTTTACTTTGGTCTTATTCTAGAGTTGGATTCATTCGAGGCATATTGGGCCGAAGGTTGCGATGAATATATACAATCAGCATCATATTGCAGCTAGCGTCGAATTGTTATTAGGATCAATCTCATATATTCCACACTATTCATGATTTGACCTATTTATCTGATATCTCGAACAATGCCTGGGATGGTTTACATCCTAAGACTTGCCCAGAGTTTACTGGAGCTTGAATATACTGGATAAGGGCACTATACCTTGATAGGAAATGCCTGGTGCTCTCACATACTGCGGTCTTCAGACCTTCAGACCCGACTCCATTATGCCAGCAGCCCAACTCTCCCGACTACCGTGGCCTTAAAATGACCACAAGTCATCGACCGGCCTAGATTCGACAGACGGTACGCTGATACACTGTGTTCCTCGAACCGCATGTAGATGGCGGGAATGGCGGCAGCCGCCAGTGGCGAGCTTTCCAACCTAGTCAGCCTTGTCACTTACTACTGTTGGAGTAAGTCTGGAGAAGTCGGTCGCAACGGTCTAGAACGATCCTACTGCTGAACGCATCCTACGGCCAATTCTCCGACCCATACAGAAAGTAAAGTTTTAATGAACTCAGAAATTTTTGATTTTGTTTCATTCGGGGAATCTATGCACAGGCGAGAGATGTGCCAGGGCATCGACACCCTTCACGTGTCGTCTCATGCAGCCCAAGTCCATTCCACCCTCGGGTGAGGGATAAAAAAAGCGGCTGAAAACCCTTAACTGGAAAAACACCAAGCAACCACGCACACACCGGACCCAACCCAAAATTTTTCGTTTAGATGTGGGTGTCGTAGGCGATGGGCACAACGGTCTCGGGGGTGTTGTCGGCCATGCTGATGGTGTGGGCGGCACGGGGGCCAACGGCCTGGCGCTTCAGGTGGACGTGAACACCCTTCTCCTTGGCCTCACGCTTCTTGAGGGCGTTCTCCTTGACGCGGTTGATGAACTCCTCACGGGAGCGGGAGTGCTGGACGTGCTCAATGCGGACGTTGATGCGCTTCTCGATGTAGCGGTTGTCGACGCGCTTGTACAGGAGGACACCGACGGAGGACTTGGTCACGTTGTAGACGACACCGGTCTTGCCGTGGTAGACCTTGTGGGGCATACTATATTCAAATTTGTCAATTTCAAGGTCTTTGGGAAAGTCGCGATTTCGAGTGCTGGCGTGGACGGATTGATTGCGAGCAAAGAGGTTGTGTGCGATGGGTGGGAAAATTTCGGTGGTACTGACCCCTTCTGAACGGCACCGTTAACCTTCAGGTCGACAATGTCACCAACACTAAAAAACTTGTTAGATTCCTTGCTCTTGTTCCTCGGTCGTTTCGATTCGGGGTTTTGCGCTCGTACCGGAAGGTCTTCAGGTAGGTGGAGAGACGGATCATACCGTGCTCCTTGAAGTTACGGCTGAAGGCATACTGTTGTCCATCTGGTCAGCGATCAATCCTTCAATATCGGCCCCGGGGGTGGGCGGCAGCGAATAGATCGTAAAAATCGAGAATTCGAACACGTGGAACGCAAACGTACCCGAGTGCCGGCGCGGAGACCGTAGGAGTGAGGCATGACGGCGGTGTTGTCGTTGGTGCTTGTTGAGGAAATTCGACACGGACAACCTTCGTCGGGAGTTGAGGCGGCGGACCCGTGACAGTGTGCGCTTGGCGGGTACCCTAGGGTTAGCACATCCCGTGACCAGCACTAAACCATTTACGGATAGGACCCACCACCTCGCTTATGGACTGTGAGTGTGGATGAAGCATTTCGACTTCGCGATTTTGATTCTCGTTCTCCATCCCGCCGCCAACCCCGACACCCAGCAGCCATGGCTCCCGCTCCGTGAGTGCGATCGAAGTCCATCATGATAGTCGCATTATTCTAATCGGTTTTATCTTTACAGCCGTGTCTACTCCAAGACCTACAAGGTCCCCCGTCGCCGTAAGTGCCTTACTGCGAAAAAAAATCACCATGAAGAGACCAAAAAACTAACTTCATCGCAGCTTTCGAGTCGGCCCGTCTGTTAGTACTCTCCGGCCAATGATCAGAAGCGTGCTTCTGTTTATGTCGTGTGTTCCATATTAACCCATTTCTAGTGACTCGGAACTGAAGGTTGTCGGCGAGTACGGCCTCCGCAACAAGCGTGAGGTGTGGCGTGTCCAGCTCACTCTGTCCAAGATTCGTCGTGCTGCTCGGTATGTGGAGGATACACTCTTGATCGCAATTGGGTTTTTGTGGCCTCGGGGACAACCCAGCGCACAATCCACCTGCTCAGCAAGAACTTGGCTAACATCTCTTCGTCGTTTTTAGTGAGCTGCTCACTCTCGATGAGAAGGACCCCAAGCGTCTTTTCGAGGGTAACGCCCTGATTCGCCGTCTTGTGCGTATTGGTGTCCTCGACGAGTCCCGCATGAAGCTCGATTACGTCCTTGCCCTGAAGGTCGAGGATTTCCTTGAGCGCCGTCTGCAGACCTGCGTGTACAAGCTTGGCCTCGCCAAGTCCATCCACCACGCCCGTGTCTTGATCAAGCAGCGTCACATCCGTGTCGGCAAGCAGATCGTCAACGTTCCCTCCTACATGGTCCGCCTTGACTCCCAGAAGCACATCGACTTCGCCCTGACCTCGCCCTTCGGTGGTGGCCGCCCCGGTCGTTGCCGCCGCAAGAAGGCCGCTGCCGCCGCCGGTGGTGACGACGGCGAGGAGGCCGAGGAGGATGAGGAGTAAATGTCCACCTAAAAAAGAAAATACGGGAGTACGGACGGGTTTCGCTTTGGGCAGTTCTATACTCTGGGATGTTCATGATGACTACCACAGAGCGTCTTATGTATGCTCGTGCATATTGAATGAATCAAAAACAGCCGGATGGCTTCAATTCGAAACCCGAATTCTAGAGAATATTTCCCATTGCACCTTGTCCATTTATGACCGAAATAGTCTCTCGCCCTATGTACTGTAGATATAGTATACCCTTAACGCCTTTCCCCATTCAACCTTACCCATAATCATGTAGTCATTGCCGATACGCTCCTTGCGCAGAGCCTCATCCCTCAACACCGACCATTTCCTTGAGAGTCTCCTCCGCCCCTCTGTACCACCGGCCCATTTCCTCCAGGCCATCGCTCTCCCCTTGCTGCTTCTTCCTTTGCGCCTCTTGCGCCTGTGCAATGGCCTCTACCTTTCGTCGTTCCAGAACCGAGCATTCTCTCTCGATAGCCTCCGCCTCTCGAGTCTTGCGCGGCAATGTATTCTGCACAGCAGCGATTTGCCGATTCAGCGCCGCCAATTCCGACTCGCGCTCAGCTAACAGCGACGTAGTCGCCGGGAGAGGGAGATTCTGTGAAGATCGTGGGTCAGAAGTGTCCATGCCGGCCACTTGCTTCGCCTTGAGACCCGCAATTGTGGACTCCAGCTTCTCAATGGACTCGGGGAGCGATGCGAGCTGTGTCATTTGGAGTTCGACGTTCTTATAACCTTTAATGCGATTCATGTTTAGCCAGCGGACCAAAAAGTCAGAGAAAAATTCAAGGACTCTTACGGGTAGCCAGATCGCGTCCAATCTTCTCCATTTCTTCAATCATCAGACGCGCTTCTTCCTTGCGGGACTTCAGTTCGGCCTTCACGTCTGCCAATTGGGTTTCCAGTTCCACATTCTCATTGTGCCCGACGACGAGAGGCGGCTCGCCCACAATTGCTCGAAGGAATTTCTCCTTTGTGACTTGTTCGAGGTAGGAAAATCGTAGTTTAGAGAAGAGTTCCTGCGTAATTCGTTAGCGGTTGCGACTGGATCGAGAACGGACGCATCGCGTACCTTGTAGTGTGTCAGGTCGGCTTCAAGGACAGCCGGGGTCGGATCATTTAAGTTCGAGATCGAGACATCCGATCCTCTCTTGGAAGGGGATACGGTCGTGTCGCCAACGTCGGATATAGGTTCGCTAATTCGGATGATTGCGAGTTGTTTCTTCAGGTCGCCCTCGTCCTGTTCGAGTCGCTGTAGCTCAGCGAGGGCATCAGAGCCGTTCGACATGATAACAAGGCTCGAAATTTCTGTGTTATTCGGCAAGAATTGTCCAGTTTAGTGTCTCTGTTGGGAAAGAGTCGTTGCCTCCATCCGCAACCGCGTAAACATTGACGCCGCCTTCCCAAAAGCGGGTAACACTATCGCGATGATAAGAAGGCGGGAACGGGCGGCACAATTTTGGTAGGCGCCCGCACCTTCACTTCTTTGCTATGTCCTTCTTGTCGTCCTTCTTGTCGTCCTTCCTGTCTCTGGGAAGGGGATTTGCTGGTTGGGAGCATACTGCCGCACTCAATCCAAAGGCCCCAGGTTTTACTCCCACTTTCATCTCTTCTCATCACCTTCGTTCTCCTAATCCGAATTCGCAATTTGCGTCTTGACATCATGGACGATGATTCCATCGCGGAGTTACTGGCCAAGGAGGCCCGAGAATCTTCTCAGAGGTACTCAAGAGAGGGTCTTCTCGCCTACCAGACTCGAAGGTTAGTTTGGTCTCCAGATACTATCATACTAGTTCAAACCGTTTAATCACCAGTCGCCTACAGACCAGCCGGCAAGCCTAACATGAGGTTCCTGCGAAATCTCTTGATGGATACGGATAGTCACAATACTGCTCTAAAGCGTAAAGAAGAGAGAGAAGCGAGGGGCCGGATGCGCGAATTGAGTGAGAAGAAACGGGATGAGATACACCCCCGAACTTCTGGGAAAGGTGATCAAGATCGCCGGTCCAGCGTGCGAGATTCGGAGAGACGCCGCCGAGGAGATGACAAATATGACCTTCGTGACGAAGACCGAGACCGAGAACATTCGCGCCGCTCACATCGACGGAGCCACCGCCACCGCAGCCGTTCTACTAGCACGTCCTCGGAGCGAAATCGGTCCCGCAGACATCGACGAGAAGAGACTCGGGAGAAATTCAAAGTTCGGGAAACATCCAGCAATCGCGACAAGTACAGAGATCATGACGATTACAGGGACCGCAAGGAGTACAGAGATCGCGATAGACAGAAGAAGCGGGAAAGGTCGAAAGATCGAGACGGAGAGGGCAGGGAACGCCGACGAGATCGACATGGACATCGCTCCTCGCGGTCAGACCGGCGACACCGAGAGCGATCAAACTCGAGTTCTCGCAGTCGGTCCCCGCGCCGGTCCAAGCACACCAGCAGGTCTCGTTCTCACGAACCGGACAGGGAACATAAATCGAGGCACGAGGACGAGCACTGTTCGCCGATTCAAAAACAGACCGAGAGGAAAGAGGATGACAAGCTGCGTCGTGATATTGAAAACGAATCAGACTCTCTTGATGAGCTTATTGGCCCTACTTTGCCGGGTGACAGCAAAGCGCCTATTCGTTCCCGCGGTCGTGGCGCCTACAAATCGAACACCAGTGCGATTGATTCCCATTTTGTAGCTGACTACGACCCTGCTCTTGATCTGCATCTCGAAGATGACGAGCAGCCTACCCAAAAGAAACCACGTCACGTCGTGGGTCTGTCACAAGAAGATGATTGGGACATGGCGCTCGAAGCCTTGCGCGATCGGGCTCGTTGGCGTCAAAAGGGAGAGGAAAGGTTGCGTGCTGCTGGAATGAATGAATCGACGATCGAACGATGGAAGTCTAATGCGTCCTCTTCCGCTGTGAATGGCGACGAGAAACCAGAGCAGGTGCAATGGTCGAAGAAGGGAGAAGGCCGCGAGTGGGATCGTGGTAAAGTGATGGACGATAGGGGACATACCGACGTTCATGCCCAATGGTAGAAATGTTTTGTTCATTATTTAGGGGCGTTTATGGCTGTTTTCAAAATACCAGGACCGGTTATTTGTTGTACAACATCTCAACGGGCGTCAGTACAGTTATTGTGACCAGCTTTGTTATTACCCAGCTGCTATTGTTCTTACCAGTCATTGCTATTCTCTGCTTCGGTGTATTATGGTCATCTTTTTCCATGTAGTTCCAGACCCTTACATCGTAGCACTCATACGCTAAGCATCAAATCACGTGGAGTGGATGCCGACGGGCGGTTCCGCGGTGTTAGTGCGGAATTGCCGCGATGGCGATGGTGAGGGGGCAGTCGGGTTTGACGACATCGAATTCGACCTATTTCCAATGCTTATGCAGCAAATGGTCGCTTGTCTCACTTAAGAACTCTGCATCCACCACGAGCGCCGCCCGAGATTGATAAGATTGTTTCCCACGTTATCTGTCACGTCGCACGAAGCCCACCTAAGCACTATTCAGATCGGTGCTACCACAAATATATAAACTCTATCCGGTGCACTTCAGATCAGACTGTCAAGCGTTGCAAACAAGAGTTTTCTGGAGACGAAAGGACAACAGCAACGCACAACACACGCCACGATGACCGATCCGTTCGCCTACTCTTACCCTTACCCATTGGAGGGGTACGAGAATCTGGAGCCACTGTCCGAGTGAGTCGAGGCCACAATTTGGCATCGCACACGCAAACGCAGAGTTTCCGACCAAGTGACTGACACATTGGCACCTAGCGAGCGCAACGAAGATGGCAAATCGCTCAAGAATCCCCAGCACGGAGTTCTGAGCAAAGCATACGAGGAATTCCCCGATCCTCTGAGCAAAGATCGTCGCGGCGGCTTCGATATCCACATCTATTATTTCCAGGTGCGACAACAGCCTGCAATCCCAGGATCAACCTAGCAAGATTACGATGATTGCGAAATTATGGCGAATACAAATACTAACACGGGATAGAACAATCCCGACCAAGCAACCTACGCCAAAGCTCTCCATGAGCGAATCCGCCGCGAATGTAAGCACGAGACTAACCCAAGCAAGAATCCTCTCACAATTAGAGCGATACTAACACTCAATCCTGAAGTCCCCGAACTCCGAATCTACACATTCTGGGACAAGCCCATCGGCCCACACCCCGTCGCCATGTTCGAGGTGAACCTCTTCACACCGGCGCAGTTCGGCGCCTTCGTCCCGTGGCTGGTGATTAACCGCGGCCCATTGAGTGCCCTTGTCCACCCGAATACGGTTGATGAGGGGGCACTGGAGGATGAGCGGAATCATACGCAGCGGGCGACGTGGTTGGGGGATCGGATTCCGTTGGATTTGAGGGTTTTTAAGTTGATGAGGGCGAGGGAGGTTGAGGAGGAGGTGAAGCAGGGAAAGTTGTGATTGAATACTAAGCATGGGAAGCAAATTAATTTTCGGACTTAGATTAAGAATATCTTTATCATCAGAAATTTCGTAGTAGATTTGATGTTGATAACTCGCCTGGAGGGTATTGGATTCGGCGGTTAACTCGAGAGCGGGCGTAATTGGTCGATCAGGGATGATCCTGTAGATTTGGATTTCATTCATCATGTTATTACCGATGAGAGTAACAAAAACAAAACTCCCTGCATAAATCTAGCTTCAGGCCCAGGACCCTTCTTCAGTTGCCCCTCAAGCCCTCAGCCAAGCCAAGTGATTACAGCAGCTGACCAGCCAAGTCCCACATGATGTGTACCTCACGCTCACCAGGTCCAACCCAAGACCACACCCAAGCACAAAATGCACCACCCAATCTTCGGTTCAAGTTTGGCCGCCTGTTCCTGGCCTTGTAGATCGCTTGCCTACCCGAGACAGTTCGTTCACCATGGTCGCATTCCGAGGTATCCCTTCCAACCCGAAAGGGTTCCTCCTGCCCGGTGCCGGCGACATCTCCGCACCGTTGCACGTTGAATCACGTCGTGGTTCGCAGGTGGCGCCTCAAAATTTCGAAGAGGGGGGTGGTGATATTCCTTCTTCATTGGATGCGACTCAGTCTCGAAGACGGGCGCGGGAGTAACCGCTGGTTTGGGGATCGCACCTGCCAATATCAAAGCTTCTTATTCGAGCCTCGCAAGCTTCTTCACATGGTCGCTTTTTTCAGAATCCGGGATCCTACTATCCATAGGTAAGTGAACGGTTGCTGCGCGCATGTCTTGTGATGGGTGACGCTAACACAGCTACAGATTTAAAAGAGTCAAGGACTCGGACCGCTCCAGGCTTGCTGAGTCCCATTCTGACCGAAGCTTTCAATGCGGCCGTTCTGCGCTATATTTTATATCATGCACCTGATACAGCGGCTACTGGTCGTCGCCCCATTGGCTACACTCCCTTTCATCCCATCTGTTGCTGCTGCGACGGTCCCGCAATATGTATACGATTACGGTGAGTGAACCCCGGGTTCCTATTGCAGATTGATGCTGACTTTGATCATCAGCGCCGCTGGTATGGCTGCATAGTCAAGACCCGTATAGACCCAGTGATCTCCAGCAGCAACTGGTCCACACCAGTCCCCAGGTGAACTGGACGACCGTTGCTGGGGCCCCGACGCCGTTGACGTTGGATAACCTCGACCAGCTCAATGGATCGGGTAATACGAGCGTTTATCTGACGTCGCATGAAGGGATCGATGCTAGTCCGGAGCCAGCCTGGTTCCACGGGATTACTCCGGATACACAGGGACGTCTTGGGAATGGGACTGGGTGTGCAATTGTGGTGATTGACCATGGTAGTGGGAATGTGGATGCGTTCTATTTCTACTTCTATGCGTATGTCAACCGATTCTACCGTCTGATGAACATTTGCTCACTACCGTACTTTGCAGATACAACAAGGGCAACAAAGTCCTCGGCCTCGAATTCGGCAACCACATTGGTGATTGGTATGTGCGCTGAAAACTTCAAAGATGAATAAGGATATCTGATCCGAACAGGGAACACAATATGATGCGCTTTTCCAACGGGACCCCACAAGCACTGTGGTACAGCCAACACGCTAGCGGGCAGGCATTTACCTATAACGCGGTGGAAAAGAAGGGTCTTCGTCCATACACCTACTCCGGGAATGGCACGCACGCGAACTACGTGAAAGAAGGGTCCGTCAATTCATTCTATCTCTACAACTATCTCATTCACGCTAACTCCATGCTTAGATCCCATGACCACACCATCCCCGGCGTCAACCTCCCAACCGGCTTCCTCGTGGACTACGCGGATCGCGGCCGGTTATGGGATCCCGTTCTCAACGCCTACGCTTACACCTACAACACCACGACGCGGATTTTCGAAACTGCCAGCCCCGGGGCACCGTTGGCGTGGATTAATTTCAATGGGAAATGGGGCAATGATCAGCCGCCGAATGAGCCGTCGATCTTTGGCGAGGCGAAGTATGTGGCTGGTCCGAATGGGCCGAAGTTTAAGGTCTTGGATCGGCAGCATGTGTGTCCGTCTACGCCTTGTGTTGTTCTGCCATTTAGGACTTGGGCAGAGAAGAGCAAGGATGCGTGAGATGAGATGAGATGAGATGGGTACTTGCTATAGATGTGTCGTGCTCATCCTCATTGTATATACACTTCACAAGTTCATTTCGAGGATAATTATTCTAGTTATGCTCTTTCCTTGATCAGAACATGTCCATCATTATTTCTTGTCTTTCTTTCTCATGTGCTTGTCAGAGCATTGTGGCTCTGTCCTGTCTGCCACAGACTTGCTTTCGTCGTATATACCTGGGTGCCCCCCAATCCATGTGTATATCGCCAGACCCCACACAGAAGGCTTGGTAACCGCAAACCCTGTAAAACCCCTCCAAATAAATTAATCCGACACAGACACCCAAGCCAATCCGCATTCCCGTCGGTCCAGCAAACTTCTTCCGCAGCCCTCGGTAATTCAGCGCACGCGAGGCCCCACAATTCGGGCTCCACTCTGGAACGTGCTTCGCGGGAGGTTTCTGCCCAAGCCGCACACAGCTTCATGAGTATTGTTTTCGCAGGCCGGTTGTACGGAGGAACGAGTTGGGTTGCATGCTCTGGCACGTCTCGCTGGTACCCTGGATGCGATCCAGTAGTTTATCCGGGGCTGCGGTCAGTCGCGTCCCAGAGACGAGGGTTCCGCGGGTGCGCTCTGGACGCCCCACGTTGGTATGCGAGATCGCGAGCTCGCGTGGATCTATGCGAGGTTATCGGGCCCCTGGATAAAGTGATTAGGGTTGTTTTGCTGGGCTATACTGGTGGCCGCCAGCTTCACGTGTTCTTGATTGATGTTGATGCGAGCAAGGCTGAGGGTTTGTCAAGGACCTTTGCTTTGGGGTTCCTTGATGTCTGTCTCTGTTTATTCAAAGGTCTGATGCGTTCTAATTATCTGGGGCTGATGAGACCCGGACATTTTAATTGCAGTTTCCGATCTAACTGCCAACGCCAGCCAACCGCAAGTTAAAACTCTCGCCCTAATTTCGAGCCGGCCGCCTCGGTGAGCTGGAGATTGCAGCCCCATCGGATGGATTCCGAGTTCGTCGCAGCAGTGGTTCATCCTAGACCCGTTGGAGGGATTTATTCATGGTTTGCAGCTCGGTATCTGATCGCTGATCTCGAAATGCTCTGTCTCAAGCTCCCCGTCATATCGATACCCATACTCATATCCTATGATGCTGATGTCGGGACAGTTCGGTGACCTGCGGACCTTCGACCCTCTGCTACATAGCTCCCCTCCAGCAGAAAACTCGAACAACGAAAAAAACGAGCGCCGATCGCAGTGGAGTCACACCAACGGCCCCTGGCGTCTGTTGTGCACGAGCCACTCAGGGGGTTGTGGCAGGAGAGTGTATGCAGCAGTGTTGGATGAGTATGAGGCGAGGTGTGCAGGACCAGCCGGATTCGTCGGAGCGTCGTGGCGAACCCCCGTCAAGACATGGACGATCGACTCGACAGGTCGAGAATCGGCTCTGGTCGTTTTCGAGGGAGCGACGGTACGAGGAGACGAACGAGCCGGCGCCAAGTGGGGCGGGAGCTGGTCTCGACGCGCTGTGGACGGTTTACCCCTGAATCTCAGCTCGTGCGGTTGCCCACGAGGTGGCAAGCTGCGGCGATGGAGAGACGAGGTGTAGAATGCGTAGGGACAGTAATGTAATAGATCAAGTGTGCCACTGGGGAAGTCCTAGCAGGAAATGCGGACTCGTAACGACCTAAATTGAAGGTACCCTAGGGTAGAAAGTCAATGAAGTAATGGTACAAATGTCAACGGAAAGGTCACAGGTCAGGTACGGCCCCTCCGCATCGTATCTCCATCTCTTCTTCTCCACGCCCTCCTTTCATCTTTGCCTCTCTGCCTCTCTCTTCTTCTCTCCATGCGCCGCTAGAGCCGGACGCTGTGAGCAGGCCCTTTCGCAAGCAATCAAAAACCCCCAAAAAAATCAAAAACCGGGATTGGCCCTTCCCAACTTTCACTTCTGCCCCGAACTCGCGCGAGTTCGCTCTTCCCCTATCTCCGTCCTCCAGTAGCGACGGCCCCGCGACACCCTCACACTGGCTGGGAGCTTCGTGTCGCCTTTGGAAATCCACTCTCACTTCTGTCGACTCTCGTTCTTTCTGTCGATCGACCTGATCGTTTTTTTTGACTCCCAACTATCCACTGTGAAACCCATGCCAACGGATTGAGTCCTCGTGCGGCATACTCGCAGACCCGGATCTCGAAATCACCCCAAGTATTGGACTTGGAATTGCTGCATCTACTGCATCTACTATTTCTATTGCATACTTTTGGATTCCACTTGGATCTGATCTATAGTAAGTCATTCTCATTCATTCTTCATTCAACCCCTCCATGCACGACCCCTGCATGAAGGGGACACCACGCCAGGCGAAATTGGGATTATAAGAGCGGTGTCTGGATGTCACTTGTACTACGAGATACAAGACCAAGGCACCTAGGTACTCTGCTGGGTCATATTAGTATTGCTACTGATCGTAATCTGGGGTATGCCAAGTACTGAGGTCAAGCTGACCAAGCTGAAGAAACTAGGCAACGCAACTAGCAAACAGACCAACCCGAAAATGGCGACGCCGACTTCCTCGCGCGCACCTTCCGATGCGCAACCTTCGGAGAACGGCCAGTCCCTCAACGCGCGCCGCACCTCGCTCGGCTTCCTTCGTCGTTCCAAATCCACCGAACCCCTCGGCGAACGCAAAGTCTCCGGCTCCCGCAAGAAAATGTCCAAGGCCCAGGCCATGGAGGAGGAAATGCGCCGTCAGCGCGAGTCCTACGCCCCCAAGATCGCCCCGCGCTTGCCCGATCTGTCGCCTGCCCCCCAGCTCGAGACCTTTGGAGGCGAAGAGCGCGATACCCTGGGCGCGCCGCCGCCGATGCCTCGTCCCCAGTCTGGCTTTGCGGCCCCTCCCTCCGCCATCGAGCCCATCGATCCCTATGCTCGCACCGAAAGCATGACCCATCGCGGCCGCTACAGCTACGCCAGCAGTGCCGTCAGCACGGTCAACAGTCCCCGCCGGGTCCGCCGTCGCAAGGACCCCACTCCATACAAGTAAGTGATGGGCATTCAGACAGTGCTGATGCTAAATAAAGCGCATGCTAACGTGCGGCAGTGTTCTGGTCGTGGGAGCCCGTAACTCCGGCAAGACCTCGTTCCTCAACTTTCTCCGCAAGTCGTTGACGATGCCCCCGCATAAGCACCCCTCACGCACCCCCGAAGAGCTGGAGGAGCTGGAGAGCCAGACCTCCGCCTACGAAGGATTCACCTCGCAGTACCTGGAGACCGAGATCGACGGCGAGCGGGTCGGGCTGACCCTCTGGGACTCCAACGGTCTGGAGCGCAACATTGCGGACCTGCAGATGCGCGCCGTGACCGGGTTCCTGGAGAGCAAGTTCGAGGAGACCCTCGCGGAGGAGATGAAGGTGGTGCGCTCCCCCGGTGCCCGTGACACCCACATCCATTGCACGTTCTTGCTCTTGGACCCCGTCCGTCTGGACGAGAACATTGCTGCGGCGGAGCGCGCCGCCAATGGCACCCCGAAGGCCACCGATAGCCCTGTTCTGGGCGTCCTGGACCAGAACCTGGATCTGCAGGTGCTGCGCACCATCCTGGGCAAGACTACTGTGGTCCCGGTCATCAGCAAGGCCGACACCATTACCTCCGTCCACATGGAATACCTTCGCAAGGCGGTCTGGAACAGCCTGAAGAAGGCCAACATCGACCCGCTCGAAATCCTGACTCTGGAGGGCGAAGAGGACGAGTACACCTCATCGGAGAGCGCGGACGAGGCCTCTCTGGGCGAGCAGGAGGAGACCGCCGCTGCCGAACCGCCGACCACCTCCGACGCCAGCGCCAACCCCGAGACCGAGGCTGAAACCCAGGAGGAGGCCTCCGCCGTGCCAGTCCCCAAGTCGCCGTCGCAGCGCAGTGCCAGCACGCGTGCCTCGCAGCAGACGGTCAACCCGCACGTCCCCTTCTCGATCCTGTCGCCGGACCCGCACTCGCTGGCGTCGGGCGAAGAGCCGATCGGCCGGCGCTTCCCTTGGGGCTTCGCGGACCCGTACAACGCGGAGCACTGCGACTTTGTGCGCCTGAAGGACTCTGTGTTCAGCGAGTGGCGGTCGGAACTGCGCGAGGCCAGTCGCGTGGTGTGGTACGAACGTTGGCGCACCAACCGACTCAACCGCAACGGGCAGCCGGCGCGGCCTGCGCAGGCCAAGTCGTATGGCGGTCGCACGGGACCGAGTTCCTATGATGGGCGTCGCACGCGATGATCTTTCTGTGCTCCCCTGTTTCTATCGACCTGACTCCCTAGTTTATTGGGGGCACTCTGTCTGCTTCGCTTCTGTTCGCATAGCTTGCTCTTTCGCACATACCCCCCCCGCTTCTTGCCTCGTTGAGGACTCTTTTTTAGTCTTTCCTTCTGAAAAGGCCCCTGGCCCTGTACTTCCGTGATAATTTACGTGTATTTCTGCTCCACTGAAGTGTGCATCAATTGTATCTTGCATACGTAGTATAGAGTGTGTAGCCCTACAGCGGCTGAAGAAACGCCGTGGAGCCGGCGCCTGCAGAACACCAATCGCACCTGCAGCAGTTGGGGGCCATTGCAGAATACGAGGACGAGGCTCTTGTTCTCGCTTCTTCTGCCTTTCTTTTCCCTTCTTCTGTAGTCCTGAATCATTTTTATTTTATTTTATCTGCTGATTCTCTGCTGACCAAATTGCTGCCTGCATCTCACGATAACCTCACAACGTAAAAGTTCCCCGCACCGTCGAGTTGCCCACGTTGGGATCTGACAGAGTGGGCTAGGCGACACGAGCTGATCCTCGAGACCCTCCTCTCCTCGACTCTCCTGTGTGCGACACTTCTCTCAAGCCCAGGAGTATACGCAGATAAACACATCTCTTGATCCGGCAACCCCCACCGCTGGACCCTGGAACGCAATGTCGCTCCAGGTACACGACCCACGGTCGCGCACCCGATCCAAGTCCCCTGGTCGCGAACGCTCACGCTCCCGGTCGCGCGACAGTCGTGTGCCCTCCCCGTCGCCCTCGCGAGGAGATCGAGACCGTGAACGAGACCGCTCGCGTGCGCGCTCACCCGCTCTTGAGGTCCGTCCCAAGTCCTCGGTCGACTACGCGAAAAGCGACGTCTCCAACCAGGAAGCCGAGATCGAGCGCCAGTACAGATTGCTCAAGGAAAGTCGACTGGCCGACGACGACCGCAATGTCGTCTCGCGTGCCCCGCGCAGTCCAGCGCCCCGCAGTCCAGCTCCTTACGACGTGCGCCGCTCCGACGAGGAAGACAGTGACCGTCGTCGCGGCCGTGAGCAGTCCTCGCGCCGCCGCCGTCGCGCGGACCCCTACGATGATCGCTACGAGCACTCGGACCAGGAGAGTGACGTGAGACTGCAAGTTGCGCAGCCGCGCGAGCATCCGTCTCGCTCTCCGCGTCGTTCGTCTCCTCCGCGTAGCAGTCGACATGACTCGGACTCGGAGGATGATGGTCTTGCGTATGGCGATGCGCCGGGTGCGCACCCTAGTTATGCCCGTCCCGGGCGATTCCAGTATGCGCAGCCGGCAAATTATTTGCCCACACAGTCCCAGGCCCAGCCTCAGCCTCCCGACTGGGCTCCTGTCCCCGAATGTGAGCGTCCCGGCTTCGTCCCGCCGGCTTCACAGCCCCCCGTCTCGTCCGGGATGCCGGGAGCTTTTCCTCCAGCTTCGACTTATGTGGAAAGCCCTGCGACAACAGCGCCGACGTACCCCGCGCCGCAGTATGCGGGCATTCCTTCTACGCAGCCGCTTGCATATGCCTCGTCAGGTGGCTATACCCCGTCGCATTATCGTACTGCCTCGGCAAGTGATGTTTCGCAAGCGACTGCGCCGTATTATGCCCAGCCTGGTCAGTTCCAGTATGCACAGGTTGATCCGAATGTGCGGTATACTTCCAAGACGACGCCGACAGTTCCGTACGCTGTGTCGGCGCATGAACAGTTTAGTACTGGCAGAAACCCCGACCCGTATGCAAATGCGAGAATGCCTGAGCAGCATCATAGATTGCCGGACCAATATGCTAGCAAAACGCCGGAGCAGCCTGCATATCCCTATCGCTATAGCCATGATCCTCAATTTGGTGACCGAGCACCGTCTCAATCGCACTCCCACTCCCACTCACTGTCGCAGTCGCAGTCGCAGTCGCATTCCCACTCGCAGTCCCAGCTAGCGACTTCCACCCCACAGCAGGTGGTGGAGATCACCCCCGGCGGCGGACGCGGCCGTCCCCACAGTCTGTCTGTCTCGTCTGCGAACAATCTCGTCGTGGCCTCACCGGGAGGCCATCTGGGCCATCCGCCGGCCAGTCCGCTGCTGGAGCCGTACAAGGGTACCTATCAGTCAATGTCACCGATGCCATCTCCCATCATGATGCCGACCCGAGACGACGACATCTCCGACCTCGAACCACTAGACGGAGGTAGCTCGCTTTCTGACTCTGGACGACGAAAGAAAAAGTCCTCATCCTCGCGCGAGGAGACAGAAAGCCGACACCGGAGCAGCAAAGACAAAAAAGAAAAAGACCGAGACCGCGACGACAAACGCCGCAGATCTGGTCATGACAGACACGACTCATCCTCCTCCTTCCGCGGCGACGACCTCGTCCTCATCTCCCCATCCACCGGCCGCAAACGCGTCTCCTTCTACGACGCCGCCTCCGACGCTTCGGCCATGCAATCCGCCCTCAATCACACCCGCAACATCGACAACAAAGCAATCATCGCCGTCCTGCCCCGTCTCACAACCGACGAGATCCTTTTACTCAGAGCAGAGTACAAGAACAAAGTCAAAATGCACGGCAAAGGCATAAACCTCGCCAAACACCTTCGCCTGAAACTCGGCAACTCCTCCTTCGGAAAGGTAGCCTACGCCACAGCCCTAGGCCGGTGGGAAAGCGAAGCCTACTGGGCAAACTGCTACTACCAAGCCGGGACCTCCCGGCGTGAACTGCTAATCGAATCCCTAATCGGGCGATCGAACGCAGCAATCCGAGAAATTAAATCATGTTTCCGCGATACAAGATACGACAACTCACTGGAGCGCTGCATGCGCTCTGAGCTGCGCGCGGATAAATTCCGCGTTGCGGTCTTGCTGGCACTCGAGGAGCGCAGACAGGATGAGCGTGATCCGATTGATGCTCGGCTTGTTAGACAGGATGTTTCGGATTTGCATCGTGCGCTGGTCAGTCGGGACGGCGGCGAGACGGCTATGATTCAGATTATTGTTACGAGGTCTGATGCGCATCTTAGAGAGGTGCTTCGTGCTTATGAAGCGGTTTATGGGCATAATTTTGCTAGGGCTATGATTGCTAAGTCGAGGAATCTTGTGGTGAGTCCCTCCTCCAGGAGTATGGCGGCGTTCGTTGTTGCCTATCCTGTAGGATACTTTATGGTACAATACTAATGATGACCAGGGAGAAACACTAGCCCATATCCTCAACGGTGCTATAAACAGACCCATGCGTGACGCCCTCCTTCTGCACCAAGCACTGCGAGAATCGAGGTCCGGACGGGAACGTTCTGAACTGTTGATTTCTAGACTTGTCCGATTGCATTGGGAGCCGAAACATCTCGAGAAGGTTAAGATTGAGTATCGAAGACGGTATGATGAGCGGCTCGAGGAGGCGATTGCGGAGGAGGTAATGTCTTCTAGTACTGGTGCTGAATGGGGTGAGTTTTGTATAGAGCTGGTTAGGAGTTCGTCGTAGTGAATGGTGGTGGGATCTGTTGTGGGAGCGAAGTGGAAGTGCTGGGTTGAGATGGTAGTAATGGTAACGTTCGTACACGATTTTGTAGGAAGGGGTAATGAATTTGGCTTTTTTTGTTTGTTGTAATTCACATTCATAATGTTTTTGTTTTCATTCTACTGCCAGGCTTATCGCTCAGTTGCCTATACGGTCAGCTACCTGGTCATCTACTGGTCATCTACTGGTCATCTACTGGTCTTCTACTGGTCATCTACTGGTCATCTACCTGGTCAACTACTGGTCATCTACCTGGTTAGCTACATGATTAGCTCTCTGGCTAGCTACTCTGGATAGTGGTGTGCAATAGTGGTGTGCAATCACAGTGCTGAATGAGTGGACTACGGGCTAGAATATTCTACCCATAGAGCTAAATGTCTGTTTTTCTATTTGAATCATCAGGACACTTACGTCGAAGAACTAGTAGATACACTTGTAGAGAACCAGAAAGGTCGGGAGGGGGTATGGTCTGAGGCAGAAGGGGTGTGGTTGTATCAATTTCCAACAGATAATACTCGCTTCACGGGAAGGAAAGACGATAAATTATAATTAGAACGATGTTATTTCAAGCCTCCTTCCAGCAATAAGAAAAGGTCTCAGAAAGCTGCACCGGTTACATGCAGGTGTTGAATGTCTGCATATAGGCAAAAAAAAAAAAACCAAAGGCGCCAACGGGACCGAGAAACAATTCGATGTTTAGAGTATATCGGACCCCTCAGATATAGCAGGTGTTGGAACAGGCGTTGTGGAGGAGTGCCTTAACGCAGTGTAAGCGGAGAATTTATGCCCAGGGGGTTTGCTCGTAGCTTACTCTGGGTCCCATTGGGAGTTTTCCGAGCAGTCATCCGAGCTATGCTCCATCCAGCTCTGGTGGTGAATGCAGAAATGATGGCACAGCGAGGAATTCTTGCCCGTAATTCTGCCGGTATTACTTGAAGTAAACACAGAAGTCGTCGAACGATGATTTAAGAACCATTTTGGGGCCTTTGGGATTGTGCTTGATGTCTTCGAGCTAAGTCTGAGTAGCTTCGTTTGCGCTGATAGCTTTGAGAAACTGATAACGGATACAGTATAGCGGTATGGGAGCTGACCAATGACTTCAGTACCTCCACGAGAGAATTGCGACATAGATTGACAAAGGACTGGGGGTTATTGCTCGTGTAGGTAAGAGAAACCCACTTGTCGTAGAGAGCGTACCCTGAGTTGCAAGGCGTATCAGTGAAGTCACGTTTGAGACTTTGATATGCCTCTCTAGCATTTCCTGCCTCTATTATATGGGACCTGAGGCCTTAGTGAATTGTCACGTTGAGTATTGGAATATGGGAAGTATTCAATTTTTCCCAAGCTTTTTAGTTGCGGTCCCATTCGGAATATGAGAGAAGACATCCGAGATCGTATTCACCTGCGAGGAGCTTGAACACCCATTGGTATTGGCATCGAGTATGCCCATTTTAACGATCTATTCCATGTGATAAAGTCTAAAGCGCCTCGGAGAAGAGGAACCAGCTCTGAATTCTTAGGCTCTGCGGAGCTGGCCTTCTCAGTGGAATCCTGCTGGGGATTCTGTGCCATGTCGAGGTATGAAAGCAGTGGCACAGAATCAAAGAAGTGCGATAAGTGATTTCGATGAAGATCAGACGAGAAGGAAAAAGGACTCCGAGAGAGAAAGTGCCAGTGGGGGTGTGGCGTGGATGTGATAGTGGATGTAATGGATCTGTTGTGCTTTTCTCCAATCCCCTCCGCCAAGATATGACACTCAAGGAAGATCAGGCCCAGATAGGCCCCAAAACTGGATTATTACAAGATAAGTTTGAGAATCAAGTTGAAGGAACTGAATCAACGTATTCGAATATCGACTAAGGATGGACGAGATCGACAGTAAAGATGCAAGACATAATAAATCGACGACGGAAAGATCGCAAGTAACAACATCGAACAGTCTGAGATTACAAGCATGTGTACCGGCAATACTTGTGTATCACGCATCACCACCCCCAACGCCAAAAAATAACCTCAATATTCCTTCGGCGGCGCAGTCATCAAAGCCGGCGCTTTAGCTCCAAACGGAACGCCCGGTGGAGGACTATGATAGAGTGGAACGGGCGGCAGCTTGTCTATTGTCGACCGAAGTAAGTGTTCTGATATGAGTGACCAATTCACCAGGCATAAAGTACTTCATATTGTCTGGAGCTCTTCCTCATATTATCTGGAGCTGTTCCCGAATACATGATACCCGCATCCATGGGCCACTGAGTCTTTCACGGCCGGGCGGCCCTGGTCCCGGTAGTACAGCGACTTGAATCGTTGCCCAGTCACCAATAAGACGATTTGGTCTGCCATGAATGTCCGTGAATGTGACGTTCACCTCAAGCGCACAGGTCGGCAGGACAATCTTTCCACCAGCGGTGTTGAAAACTTCCCATGATAGGAAAGTGGCAACCCAGCCATTGGAAATCGCTCTAATATCCTCAAAGACTTCTTGGAAAATCAGGGCCATGTCTGATCCCGTGTCGTCCAACATGTCAAAAGACATCCGAACCTGACCGGGCAAATCCTCAGTACCGGTGATTCTGAAGCTCATTGGGTACTAAGAAGGTTATGTTAACAGGTTTCTCTCGCAACTCTGAATATCGGAAAGCTCATACTACATGATGTCCAAATTGCGTGGCCCCTCCGGAAGAGAAAGCACCAGGAACGTTGAAGTCGTACATCCTTCCAGGTTCTGGATAATTCATCTTAAGAGTAATCCAGGTTAGTCGAATAAGGGGAATTTTATCTGAAATGGAAGAACTCACTCCCTCTACCCAGAAATTGATACCCTTGGTCTCTTGATGGTATTGATGCACTTCTTTCCAATCAAACGGTTGCGGACCCGCGGACAGCTTTCCCCCGGACCAATAGGTTACTTGGCCATATTCCCAAACCAGCTCTCGAGTTCTGTGAGCCAGTGAGATTGTGTCGATATTGGCAATTGCACCAGTATGGTCTGGATCATCCTCCTTTCTCAAAATGCTTTTTGATTTGTGCGAGGGATTTCAATCGAAGCACAGTCGAGCGGTCAAGGCCAGGGAGCCTCTATAACTGAAATTAGATAAATTATTCAAAAATGGAAAAATCAGTGACTCGTACAGAATTAGTCCTGATACTGAGCTCTCTCTTTTGTGCCCTGCAGCTTTTCAGTTTCTTTTGCCACCAGTCCGGCATGATCCCGTCTGCAATTCGATCGCAGCATCGCTGGATATGGGCATCGATATGAATAAGTAGCAGCGAAGATTAGCTCACCATGTTTCGTACAACATTACTTAGGTAACATGCACGTGATGCTGTACTCCTCGGGAATGTCCAAGTCTTGGGGGTTTCATCCATCTGGGACTTCGGTGGTTTTATAAATAGGACAGTCTCCATAGTTCCACTTTTAAACGGTACATTTTTGCCCCAGAATTCACGGTTCCCAGAGTCCTGCGTGAAGTCTATTGGGGTGATCGTAACTCATCTTGAAAATCGACATTGGCTGTAGGATAGAAACTTGAGGCTACAATGGTGCAAGGAAACGTGTTTCGATGGAGAGACTCAGGCCATTGATAATTTGGGTGTACTAAATAACATTATATATTGACAAAGAAGTCGTTTTCCTCGAGATCGCGATGCTCTCTTCCAGTCTCAACAAAGGGTATGACCCACGACCGTCGAAAGGACAAGGGTAGGCTCAAAGAGAAAAACTCCACATAGGACTTCGAATCCATGTGTAATCCAATTTTCTAAGAAAACACAGTGGTGTGCGGTCGGTCCCGTTTTCCTTTGTTTCGCACTCGACCTGGGTCACTAGAAAGAAAGGGGCGCCGAACCCACCGAAGAATCGCACAGGAGGGATTAGACATGATAAAGGGGGGCTCAGATGGATGAGCAAGCGGAGCCGACAGGGCTTGTCTTGAACTTTGAGGTTATGTGCAATGAAGGAATTTCATCCCTGGACTCCGTCAGCGTGGATGACCGCCTACCCAAGTCTCGCTTCGGCAGCAAGCCGAGTTCGCCAACCAGCTCGTGCTAGTCAGCCTATTAGAAAATGCAGAAAATGTCCCAAACATGCATCATCTACTGGCGCTCCCACGTTCCGAGCGCGACCGAGCATGTCTGGGGCTGACAAGCTGTATGGGGCAAGGGGCCTGCATGCTCGAGACAAATACTTCAAGAACATCTCATTGGACACAAGGCGACCCGGGGTTCTATGTTTGATTTAGCTCGGACCGCTTCCGATATTAACAAAGAGCAGTTCTTGAAGTTTCTTCCAGTGTCGTCGTAATTTCTTCGATCCGAGATCTTTTCGATGCAGCGATGAAGTCGAGCTTGCAGAAGTTCTGCAAGACGATGGCACATGCATATAATTGTGGCGGTCGGAAGAAGCCGCTATTATCCAAGTAGTGCCGAAGACCGAAGACTATGCGTAGTCCTGCAACTTGAACAACTTGTAACCCCGTGATCATGACTGAAATGAGGTGGATACCAGCATATCACGATCCCGATCTATAGGCGCTCCCACTTGCTCCAGTTACAGCAGGGTACCAGATGCCCAGATTCTTCAAGCCAGCACATCCATTATATCGTACGTGCAGATTTGCAGAAGTCATTCAACTTGTCGACTCACTTCCTTTTGCGGGTCTGATACCCCCGAAGCTCGCCGTGATGGCCGTTTGGGTATACTCCGTTCCCCGACAGTCGAAGATGTTACATCGGCTGTCCGCCACGACCGCCTCTCTCCCCCTCTTTCATCCCACGAAGTCTGCAAAGGGACCCTGTCACGTCGGCCTTTTGCCGGAGAAAAGAACAAAGGACATGGAGATTGTTAAGAGTATACGATGCCTGCAACTTCATTTCCCCCTGAAGCCACTCTGACGTAACACAGGTGATCATCCAGCCCCGGCAAGGAGGTGCCAGTACGAAGTGGATCGTTGTGAAGTATCTCTAGGTACATCCCAGCGCCGGAGGTACTGTGTACATGCAGACGCCTGCAGGGCGACCTCTCGCACGCGGGCATGACTCAATCTCTGGGGCGTACGTGACCCCGGTCGTGCTGCATACGAGGTACCCAATACTTCACAGTGTCGCACCGTCGCTCTTCGATCCCAAAGTCGTCCAAAACCCACCAAAGCAGACGCGTAGGGATGAATAACGCTGCAAGGGGAGCGACTGTGATTTGAACACTCCAGAAACCATGAGCCATGCCGGTCCCAGGCCTGATCCACTTCTGCAGGTCCCCGTGGGTTACTCGACTCGGCCCCGATGAGTTCATGCTGGACGCCATGCTGCCGCTCTTCAACGATAGCTCTCGCTGATCGTCGTTTTCCCCGCATAGTTGTCCGGCACTAAGGGCGATATACTCCAAATGGATTCCCCGTCTTTAACAGACTGCGCTATGCGGCACGCCGAGTGCCGAGGGGTCGCATGATGGCATCACGCCCGGGCACCTTCCCTCGTGAATGACTGCCACCTCCACAGACCTCAAACCTCCCCCCAGGCGCATCTCCGCCAACACTCCTTCTCCACAAAACTACATCCTTATTTGCGCCATCCCGTGTGCTCAGTCACCTGCAAGCTTCCCTCAAGAAATCCTTGCAAGGCTAAGTGCCTGGCTTCTCTCGTTCGGCGCCACCACCACGGTCGATCCCGCATAGACCGCTGCTTGTTCCATGCGACCTGTTCGAAGTGTCTTGTGTTGACCGCGATTTCGGAGCATCTTCCAGGTAAAGCCCCATCCTCCACGGACCTTCGATTAGTCTTATTTGAGTCCTGTGCTTGGCTCCGGCCGACTTGCGCCCTATCACCGTACCTCCTCTCCCCCCCTGCCTCCGCCTTTCCTCCCTTGTTATATGGCCGAAACGACCGCATGAGATCTCGGGCACTCGGGCACTGACGCTGATCAGCCGACTCGCACGCTCGGAACTTTCTGCTCATGCACGTCTGCTGCGCGGTGGAATCATACATCATTTTCCAGCACGCTAAGCGGCTTTCCATCGTGGCCGTGGAGTGAACAGTCTGGCATGCGGGACCGGGTCGCTTTTACTGGAGTCGACCCCCTCTCGTGCTGGACGGGGCTTGACTATAAAAATGTCCCAGGCATTCCAGTAAACACAACGACGATCCTTTCCTGCAACTGCTCCGTCATACCCTGGACTTTCTGCAGCTCTGAGCTCTCGGCAACCTTTTCCTTCCTTAACCTATTGTCGACACTTAATCTCCTACAAAAAAAAAGGATCATGTTCCTTGGTTGATCGTTTCGATCCCGTCCAATCCTTTTTCACCAACTTAATCGTCATCATGCAGCTGTTACGCCTCGGTCTGCTAGTTGCTTCTTTCGCTGCCTCCATTGGAGCGCAGTCCACGTTCTCGCCCGCTCGCCCTCCATCTCTCCCACTTGCTGTTCGGTCCCCGTATCTGAGTACCTGGCTCGATGCTGGCAGCGATGGTGGAAATGGAGGATACCTCGCTGGTCAATGGCCCGTCTTTTGGCAGTAAGTTTATTCGGGTGTCATGTCGTAACGCGTCTAATTTCATTGCGTGAACAGAAACCAGGTCAATGGATGGGCTGGTATGGTTCGTGTCGATGGCGAGACCTACACTTGGATGGGTCTCCCTGGCACCACTACTGTCAACCAGACTGCGTTCGAGTACACTTCGACAAAGAGCATCTTTACCATGAACGTTGCGGGCAAGCTGGAGATGAACATTACATTCCTTTCGCCTATTACTCCCGCTGATTACAAGCGTCAATCCCTTGTCTTTTCTTACTTGAATGTTGAGGTCGCCTCTTTGGATGGCAGTGACCACGATGTGCAGGTCTACGCGGATATCTCTGCTGGTGAGTTCACCTATTTGTGTGCAATCAGACAAATAAGCTAACTTAACCCAGAATGGGTGTCCGGAGATCGCAGCTCCATCGCTCAATGGGACTATGGTACCAATGACGGCGTCGCCTACCACAAGGTGTACCGCCAGACTCAGGCGGCATTCTCTCAGTGGAACGAGCAGGCTGAATGGGGTTATTGGTACTGGGCCACGGATGACAAGAACGGCATGACCTACCAGTCTGGAGGCGACACCGACGTGCGCGGACAATTCCGCAACAATGGTAAACTTGCCAACACTGGCGACACCAGATTCCGAGCCATCCAAGACAACTGGCCTGTGTTTGGCTTTGCTTCCGAACTTGGCAGCGTTAGCTCAGAACCCGCGAGCACTTTGTTCTCGATTGGCCTGGCCCAAGACGACGCTATCCAGTATGAGGGCTCTGAAGCCTATGGCCCTGTTCCGTCTCTCTGGAAGAGCTATTTTGACACTGATGTGGACGCTTTGACCTTCTTCCACCTGGATTATGAAAAGTCTAGCCACATCTCCGGCTCTTTTGACGCCCAGGTTGCCCGGGATTCTCTTGCCGTTGCTGGTCAGAACTACCTCACGCTTACCTCGCTCTCGGTCCGCCAGGCGTTTGGTGCAACCCAGCTGTGTGGTACAGAGGACCACATGTACCTGTTCCTGAAGGAGATCTCGTCCGACGGTAACATGAACACAGTTGATGTTGTTTTCCCTGCTTACCCGATCTTCCTGTACTCCAACCCGGAGCTTTTGAAGCTGGTTCTTGAGCCGCTGTACGAGAACCAGGAAGCTGGCAAATACCCCAACACTTATGCCATGCACGACATGGGCTCGAGCTACCCCAATGCCACCGGACACAATGACGGAACTGATGAGCCCATGCCGCTGGAAGAATGCGGCAACATGCTCATCATGACTCTGGCCTACGCCAAGGCTGCCAAGGATACTGACTACCTGAAAGAGCACTATGATCTTCTCAAGAAGTGGACCGGTTATCTCGTTGAGGATGCTCTGTACCCGGCGAATCAAATCTCCACCGACGACTTTGCAGGGTCTCTGGCGTGAGTATAAGATTAATTCTGTTCCCGGTACCCGGGCTAACCAGTGCTGTTAGCAATCAAACCAACCTGGCCCTCAAGGGTATGATCGGAATCCAGGCTATGTCGGTCATTGCGAGCAAGACTGGTCACCAGGACGATGCTGCCAAATTCACTAGCATCGCTCAGGACTACATCACCAAGTGGCAGGATCTGGCTATCAATAAGGATGTTAGCCCGTCGCACACTACTCTTTCATACGGTGATGATAGCAGCCATGGTAAGTCGCATCTTTTCGGAAGTGTGTTTAACAAATTTCTAATAACCTATCAGGTATTCTTTACAACCTCTTCGCCGATGCTCAGTTGGGTCTTGGTCTGGTGCCAAACTCTGTCTACCAGATGCAGAGTGACTTCTACCCGACTGTCGCCAACGAGTATGGCGTTCCCCTCGACACTCGTCACACCTACACCAAGGGTAAGTCCCCAAACCCCAAGTAACAATTCAACATGCTAACTCTGCGATAGGTGACTGGGAATGCTTCGCCGCAGCCATCGCCTCCGTCGACACGCGAGACATGTTCCTCCAGCACCTGGCGACCTGGCTCGACAAGACCCCCACCAACCGCCCCCTGACCGATCTCTACGACACCATCACCGGAAAGTAAGTGATCCATCCTCCATCAACAGTTTGAACAAATCCTTATATAAGAAATAGCTACCCATCGAGCCTGACCTTCGTCGCGCGCCCTGTCATTGGAGGTGCCTTCGCGCCGCTCCTTGTGACCTCGTAAACGGAGGCTAACCTCTTCTTGTCATTTATTCTTAAATATCTTTTGCTATCGATACGGAAGCGTCGCTAATCGAGACATTGTTATTCTGAGCAGTGTTGATTGTCGCGGCCCAGAACGCTTAAAGCGTTGTCCACTCGCTTGGTTTGGTTTGGAGGCGCTGAATGTTTTTTCTGGTACTTGATACCTTTTCAAAGAGCTTGCGCTGAAAGATAGCTGTGTTGATGAATCTGTGTTTGGTGGAGGACTTGGGGTCCGGTGGGCTTGTATGCTTACTTGACCTAACCTGACTGGGACCCTACAATCCACTTGATACCTTTCATATAGATTGCTGCTCACATTGAGAGGCATAGACGTGACAGTTGATCTATGGACAGCCTCTAAAATCATAACTCATAACTGTTATCGTGGCTGTGAAATAGCACGGTGCCGAGGCGTCATTCCAAATTACTAGATCGTCGACTGAAAGGATACGCTACGCAAATTCATGGCAAGAAAATCAAGAATTTCGAACAGGATTTCGAAGTCCATTCGGTATGGTAGTATACTAATATGACACGGATCACCAGACCCATTAACGAGCGTATGAATATATGGCGCAAACAGCGCACAAGTCCTCTAAACCACAAATGGACCCGACCCGCGGACCCAGTCTTCACCAAACAGAAACCAGCCATCACCGACGACATAGTCTCATTTGTATGCCAGTATACAGAGAATAGTTGTAAAAGTAAGAGCCCCTGCCTTAAGGGTGGGGCCAAGGCAGGGCGAGATAGGGCGGCTAGCTCATAGAAGCAGACCCAGGCCAGCAACCAGGACACCGGCGACGTGGCCGGCGCGGAGGGTATTGGCTGCGTTGGGGGTGGAGGAGGGCGTGGAGCTTGTGCTTGCTGTAGCGATGGCCGGGGCAGAGGTTACCTTCGCCGTGGCGATGACCGTGCTGGCCTTGGAGACCATTGAGGCTGGTGCGGTCAGGATGCCGGTAGGCAGGTTGGACTCGTCGATGTTTGTTGGGGCGACGACGATGCCGCCGCCAGCTGTCGACGGGATTGCTTTGGTCATGGTCACGATTTCGTCGGAGCCTGAGCCAGAGCCAGAGGTGTTGGGGTTAGGCTCGGACGACGAGCTCAAGTTAGAGCTTGAGTCCGCGGCGGAGTATTCGGCCGTGGTGAGGACGGTGAAGAGGTGGTCGCCGCCGCCTGTAGAAGGGTTTATATTAGCATATGCTACCAAGATTTCGCGATGCATGTGCTGTTGGCAATGCGTCATATGACCTCGAGGCCAACTTACACATATCCGCGGGGAAGCCCTGGCAGGGAGTGTCGCACTTGTCGTCGTCGACTTTGTCGGACTCGGAAGGAAGCTCGTTACCGCACGAGCACTGGCTGCCATCGCTCAGAGCGGAAATGCGGTATCCAAGTCTGGAGCACTTGTTCGTGCAATATTCCAGGGACATAAACTCGAATTCACTCTGGGCCGTCGGGGAATTGACCTTGGAGTAGCAGCCAATGGTCTCCTTCGCGAGGCTCGCAAAAGCCGGCAAGGCGAGCGCGCAAACAGCGAGGATGGGCTGAGGATACATCTTGAGATTGTAAGGAAAGAGAAAGAGAGTCTCAGACAGGAAAGAAGGTGTGTGATGAGCGAGTGGGATGTCGCGTATGCGGAATGCGCCGATGAAACGAAAGATGGAGTCGCAAACGCAAAACACAAACAGAAAAAACCGATTCAAGAGGCTTAGCAGCTCCGGGTCTATTTTAAGGGTCCTTTCCGAAGTACTGCCAAAGTTCGCCCCCGAAAGGAACACCCGGAGACCCGTAAATTTATGGAGCCGGAGCCATGAAACGGAGACGATGACATCGTGATGCACCCCGATCAGCTCTGAAACACTAACCGAGTGCTCTATTGAACTTTGCACCGCGCATTGATTGGCGTACAAGTAAAGATCGGCCCGATCGTCATCCCCAGAGTGGATGCCTTGCTGGGTATTTTCCTTTGAGGCGTCGAGTTGACAGTCGGCCCCAGGCCAGAGGTGAAACCGACGAGCTTGGTTTGCCACTTGGTTCGTTCGGGGATAGCTGCATCCCCGTTGCATTTTTGAGCTTTCCCCCTTGTGCCCTCCCTTCGGGATCGGCGGATCTGCCTCGGCAGCAACCACTGAGGGTAGGGAGTGGCAGGAGAGTCGCTCACAAAGGGCACATCGGCAGCGAGTTGCCGCAATAATACCTTGCGAGGATACTGGTGGTCTGTTGTGCTTGCCAGACGACTCCCAGCAGGCTGGTTTTCAAGTCGTGTGCCCGTTCCTGGCATGTTACTGGTTCCACGTTTTTCCTTAGCTTCTTCCCCTGGTTCCACATCATTCATAGCGGCCCAGGAACGCATTTCTTGGCCCGGCTGCTCATCTACGCGACTCACCCGAAATCAAACCGCATCATAGTGCATCGTTGCATCGCTGCATTGTATACATCTTTAGTGACCTCTCTGCAAGAGGTGATGATGCATTGCCGACCCATCGGCTAACCCTAGCTAAAACTTGCCTGAACGGGCAAAGAGCGGCATCGGCCGCTGGCCGAAGCGGATTTGTGAGGGGAAGATAAGATAGCAGGGCAGTCGCAATAGGATGCCTCGTATTATAAAACACGCCAGAAGTCGCTGTGCACAGTCCTTGTGAACCTTTACTCTCCAAGTGCATATAGGGAATAAAAAGGAGACTCAATTGCATCTCTAGACGATGAAAGGCCTCGCTCTCTTGGGCTTGGTGCCATCGGCCCTCGCATTGAACATCCCCACACAGCAGATTCTCTTCCCCGAGAAAGCGACATCCCATAATGAGGCCATCGAGGCTGTCGAGCCTGCCAGCCGCGAAACCTGCCCACAGGCACCCAAGGTCGCCGCACCATATGATGGCTTCCATTCGTCATTGACGTTCCTGAAGGACGAGGCATTCCGTGCTCGTCAGGCACAGCGGTTGTCGCGTGCCGTGCAGGTGCCCACCACCGTCGGCGACTATGCCACGGATCCCTATGACGAGTCGTTTGAGCCGGTGGTGCAGTTCCAGAAGCTGCTGGAGCAGATGTTTCCCCTCGTGTAGGTTCTTCGTAGTGCGGGTGAGCAAGGGAGACGGAGATCATCGCTAATGCTCAACCCAGACACAAGCATGCAGAGCTCGAGCATATCAACCGCCTAGGCCTGGTCTTCACTTTCAAGGGAGCCGACACCACTCGCAAGCCGGTTCTTTTTATGGCTCATCAAGATGTCGTCCCCATCGCCGACCCCTCCGACTGGACATACCCGCCCTTCGAAGGACATTTCGACGGAGAATGGATCTGGGGCCGCGGCTCAAGCGATTGCAAGAACGTGCTGATCGGTCTGATGTCTTCATTGGAAGACCTGCTGTCTCAGAACTGGCGCCCTCAACGTACCGTTGTGCTGGCCTTTGGCTTTGATGAAGAGTCGCATGGATTCCTGGGTGCGGGCTCCATTGCTCCGGTGCTGGAGGAGCGATATGGCAAGGACAGCTTTGAGTTTATTCTCGACGAGGGCGGCATGGGTCTCCAGAGTCTAGGCGAAGACTCTGACATAGTATATGCTCTGCCTGGTGTTGGCGAGAAGGGCAGTCTCGATCTGATCCTCGATCTGGCCGTGCCTGGTGGACACAGCTCCATCCCCCCGGCCCACACAGGCGTTGGTATCATGTCGGAGATCATCTATGAGCTCGAGCGACAGGACCTCTTCTCGCCCTGGCTCGACAACTCGCACCCATCGCATGGCATGCTTGAATGCCAGGTCCGATACTCGCCCGAGCACGTCGAGTCGTGGCTGGCCGACAAACTGACTGAGGGTGATGCTGCGTCGTTAGCTGAGGCGGTTGCCGAGTCACGGGGCCCGGCGGTCCGCTATACTTTGCAGACCTCGCAGGCCGCCGACTTATTCCACGGCGGCGTCAAGACCAACGCCCTCCCCGAGAAGATCTCGGCAGTCATGAACTACCGGGTTGCCCTGCATATGACCCCCGACCAGCTGCGTGAGCGTGCTGTTCGGATCATCCGCCCCATTGCTGAGCGTCACAACATCACGATGCACATTGCTTTCCCTGGCGAAGCTGACGTCCGTGATGATAGCGCGGAAGACCGTACTCTTACTCTATCGCCGCTCAGTGTGCCGCTGAAGCCGGCCCCGATCTCTCCGACTGACCCTCTGTCCTCGAAGACCTGGGCTCGCTTTGCCGGTGTGGCTCGCAGTGTCTTCGAATCACACCCCAACCCGCTTGCAAAGAGCAAGTCCGAATCCTCACCGACTGTCGTCGTGACCGGTGATATCATGACTGGTAACACAGACACCCGCTTCTACTGGTCTCTGTCCGAGAACATCTACCGCTGGAGTCCGTCGCGTGCTGGTGGAACTTTCAATATCCACACCGTGGATGAACGTATCCATCTTGATGTGCACTTGGAAGCCATGATGCTGTACTATGGTAAGTCTTCTTCAGTTTAACATTTGCACAGTGATGGAAACTGTGCTAATAAAGTCCCCAGATCTGATCCGCTCATTTGACGGCTGGGATGAGAGCTCTGAGTAGATATCATTGCAGGTGTCTGCAAGGAGGCCCCGACATCAACCAACTTGCTGCCTCTTATCCTTAAAAATTACTCGGGATCTTCCAAGGCTGAAGATCATGTTTTGGAAAGGAATAAATCGGTAAAATGCAATGTTAGACATTACGAATAAGAATTTTTTGAGAAACAGTCCTTTCCATTTTTATGACTTTTTCCTTTATTTTTGATCACAAAACGGTTTCATATGTTCATTCCGCTTCAAATACTTGCTTGCTAGATAGATCGACATGATTGGCCTGATGATGCAGGTGCGTATTAGTGGCGCTTGCAGAGCTGAGCCCGAGGAGCCTCTCCCCAACTCACCCCGGTATCTGATGTTCCATGCTATCTCCCCAGTCGTATCGACCAAAGCCTCCAGAACTTGTTGAATTCAGAGCCGTGGGGCTGCCACTTGGCATACTTGCCCGGGGATGGCTTCCTCGACTTTTACGCAGGGCGGCGCGGTTTTTGGCAATCTCGGCGCCGAGCGAGATCTCACAATCAGTATGGCTGAGTCCTCCCTGAACCGCATGTGATATTGACTCAAGATACCAAACAGACTGCTTTCCACTACCAGACCTTTAGCCGACGAGATCAACGCTTGTTGTATTGGATCCAGTGTACCAAATATCTTCACGATGTGCAGGAAGCACTCACCCGGCTGATTCCAATCCTCGACATTGCAGCGGTAAAGCACGGTGAGTTCAACCACCATGACGAAAATCTCCCCGCAATGGGATGTGAGTTCCAGATATGCCAGAGCGCTTTGCAAGAATTGAAGGACCTGAAGCATCACTACGACGGCTTACCATAATCTTCAAAAGTCATATGGGAGCGATTGGGGATTGGGGCAGACGCCTTCGTGGCTATACGTGCACTAATCACATCGCCCCGGCAGACGATCATGATGCTGAACACAAAAATGATTGCGTATCTTCACCAAGATACTTCACAATGAAATTCAGAGTTAACGATGTCACAGCTGCTCAAAAGCAAATGTTGAACGACTTCTTCGAAAGTTCCTTGAACAGAAAACTGCAAGATCAGAGACCCAGCCATATCGAACTTCTCGGATAGTTTGCTTTTGATAGACGGTAAAGGGACATGGAGAGAAATTAGCAAAGAAATGCAAAGTATAGGGATGAGCCCGGATGTCTTTGACAGAAATCGCAACTTCATTCTTCAAGCTCTCCAGAATGCTATTAAACGCACAAGAGTCTTCGTCTAATAACATTCCAGGCGGACTGAGGTTGGAATTAGTATTCCGGTGTCCGATGGCGAGATATTTGGCGAAATATTATATTATAGGACTGAACGAAGCCGTAAGAGCCAAGAAGCCCAGTGATTGTTCGGAAGTTAGCTACAAGTTGATCAGCAATACCATTGGCCTTATTCTTGCTGCCAGTGATGGAAATCCTGAGATGACACGAAGTATTCTGAGAAAAGGTCCAGATGTTGATGCACAAGATGGCGAGGGTCGAACTGCCTTTGGTGGAAGCTGCGTCCCATGGGCACAATCAAACTTTCGAAGTCCTTCTGGAACATGACGTGGATCTCAATCTTCGCTTCCAGGGCTATAGATCTCTTTCTGCTGCATCATCTTGCGGTAATGGGTCTGTGGCCCGTACTCTCTTGGATGCTGGTGCTCAGGTCGATTTGGATCCTGATATCATTCCGGAAACACCGTCTCCGATTTTGCAGCGACTTTCAGCGGACAAATTGAAAATTTGAAGCTTTTCTGGGAGCTTTGAGTAGATATTCACTCCAGAAGCCGAAGAAATTACTTCCGTCTGCAAAGAACTCTTTCAAAATACGGATGGCGGGATTTGCGTGACTTTCACACAATTGATCACATGAAAATGCAGTCCTCTACTCGAGAACGCCCTCAAACATCCAAAGCAGTGACGGCATTTCTTCTGGCCCTGTTCATTCGCCATGTTGGGATTGTCGGCTTGTTCCTACAGACTGGACGAAAAATCGACATAACTAACTAATCCGAATTGATGACTCAAAACCATCGCTGTACGGGTTGCTGATCGGTCCCTCTAAAAATGATGTGGTGATGAAAAACAACCATACTCAAGAAGATCCTCCGTACCTGGCCCCTGGATACATGGGATTGTTGGGAAAAGAAACACGATATGAAACCCCCACCTGGCTCTTTATCGCCTTTTCTTTTGCATCGTCAAGTAGAGACAAGGCACCTCGTGGCGAGAACTCTTCTGGTCACAGTCCAACAATCTTCGGCTTCTATAGTTGAGGGAGATTCTTTTGGCCAACGGAGCGCTTGTCGACTGGAGATATGAGAACGGAGAATCGGTCCTTTGGGCAGCGATGCGCCTGAAAATACCCATCTGTTACCAATCTCCTTTTGAAGAAAGGAACCGACCCCAACGCCAAGAACAAGGATGGAGAGTCTATCCTTGAGCTGCAATAGATATTGCAGATCACAGTACTGGCACTAGGGTCGACCAGACGATTCGATTGTTGGTCGAATATGGAGCAGATGTTACTAACCTGACTGACCAAAAGAAATCCGCACTTTGGGAAGCAGTTGTGAAAGAAAACACCGCTGTTCTGAACTTTCTTTCTCAAACAGCGGCCCGTCATTATAAGCAAGGTTTGATGGACAGGCTTCTTAGATAATATGCATTTTCCCGCTTACCTACTCGATAGATCACACAATGTATACGTGAAAATCAAATACCTGAAGTTGCGCACGCTGATTTGAGGCCGATAGTGATTTTTACTGTAGATAAAAAATAAGGTTAAAGTGAATAAAAGGTATCATAATGAACACGAAGATAAAAATAAATATGAAGAAAAGAACGGTAAAAAACCAGAATGAACAGGGGTATCAGCGTGCCTAAAGTGAAAGCAAAAAGGAGCAGGAGCCAGGGCAATCAATAATAACAAAACGATATTCACAAGTGTCAACTTTATGTCGAATCCCAGCCAGGTCTAGCACGTAATTTGGTCAAAGTTCTTCGGGAGCGGTCGGCCCTCTCTGTATAAAGCGTTAGCAAGATTATCAAAAAAGGAAATGATAGCATAGACGTACCGAATGTATTTCTTCTTGATGTTACGCGCCTTGTCCTTGAGCTGGACTTGGGTGCGGTGGGTCAACAGAGGGCCGCCGTCGGATCGGGGGCAAACAGCGTCAATTCTCTTGATATCGGCCCATCTCGGGCCACTACGTGTGACCAGGTCGACGAGACGTTCTTCCTCGTTTGCAGACCATCTCTTCCTGGGGGCCGCGGTGTCAAAAGGACCCAGTTGTGACCAACGAGACTGACTAGGCGGCGGATCGATGGCGTTGATACGGGCTATTGCAGTCTGCGATGGGGTTGGCTGCGGAGACTCGAGCTGGGTAGAAGTGGGTGGGGTAGAATTTTCTTGCTCTTGGGTCTGCGCGGGCTGGCTGCTTGCCATTAGGTCGCCCCGGAGCTGATTTCCCGGATCGCCATCTTCGCTTGACACTCGTTTCCGCTTGCTGGGCTTGTGGGCCCGGCAGGACTGGATATCGAGCTCGCGGTCATCTTGGTCAAAGTCATCGTCGGAGTCATCGTCTGCCACACTACGACGACGCTTTCTTGTTGCTTGGGTGGACCGAGAGGGCGGCGGCTGATGTTCTTCGGCATGCGGACTGTCCTCATCATCAGTCCAGATAACTCGCGAGCGAGTGTTCTGAGGGTCGAGGAGGGTCCGTCGTGGCGTGGACTGTTTCTGCTTTTGCGGGCCTGACGTTTGACTTTTCTGAGGAGAGCCAAAAAATCGGCCCTGGTTATAGCTGACTTGGCGCGTTCTTTCAGAGCCAGGGGGACTGTTGGACTGCATGAGATCGTTCTCATGGGGATTCGTCAAGTCCAGATCATCGCCGTCCCCGAGAAGAGTAGAATCGGCATCCATTACCCGGTGCCCTTGTTCCGGCTCAGGCGTTTGCGCAACCTCCATGGGCGATCTAGCGTTACGGGTGGCAGCAGCATCGCGGATCAACGTTCCAACGGAAGGAAAGTCGCCATCTTCCGCCGCAGAGGAGCGGCGGGCGGTTTGCGGCGTTGCATTGACCGCTTCGCGTTGCCGACGAGCTTCTCTGCGCTTCTTCATTAAGTCCATATGGGTCGCCATGGTTTTCTCACTCGAACGCTTGGAAGGCTTCTTATTGAGTTCACTCTTGGACGTGGACTGCTTTTTCTGGCTCGCTGAATTTCTCTGTCCTACAGAGGCCGGGTGTTCGGGTGTTCTTTGAATCTGCTTAGTTTGGCAGGCTGGGGTTCTTCGTCCAACAGGCGTAGAGAGTTGAGACGTTTGGCGAGCTGGAGTTCCTTGTACAGCAGCCGCGGAATATTGAGTATTTTGGCGATTTGGAGTTCCCTTTACAACAGCCGCAGAGGACTGAGGAATCTGTGCTTCCGCCCCCTCAGTGGAAGTTCCCGGGAGTAGAGGAGATGGGGTATCTCCTTCATCCCTTTCCGTAGAAGGCAGCACTTGCTCGCTGCGCTGCTGGCTTTCCGTTTCGGGGTGTGGTGACTTTGACTTTTGCTGGTCAGAATTCTCGGCCTCCCAAAACGAAAGATCACCATCGTCGGCCCTTGTCTCGATGTATTCCCTGACATCATCCACCTCCGGCAGCATTTCTACCTGATGACGAAGTTCTTGCTCGCGGGACCACAAAAACCGCGCAGTGCGCATCTGAAGGCGATTCCACGAGAAAGCAGCTTGCAAGGCCTTCGGGTCAACCTCGTCGTCCTCGTTGACTATAGCCTCCTGCAACTCCAAGACGTGGTCAGTGACGGTGACATGGAAGGCCTCGGGAAGAAGACCCATCTCGTCACTGAGACCTTCGACAGGGAATCCGCGCAGACTAGCAGGGGGAGGGGCGGAGTCAGGGTCAGGAGAACCGTTCTCCTTGATTGCGTCTTCCAGTGCCTCTTTATTGTAGAACGTTTCCAGCAGACATTGGACAGCATCAAACCCTTTCTCATCCTTGCTGCTTATGAGCTGAGCAATGAAATGTTGTGTTCGAATTTCCATTCCCAATTCAAGAGTTGCTTTTTCAGCGGCACTTGCTCCCCAGGGGTGGGTAAGGATTCAGTGTCCTTGACGATGCTTTGCAGGAAAGGCTGAGGGAAATGTTCCTCCTCTAGCTCTCGGACGATGTTTCCGCGAGAAACTGGGTTCTTTGTCGCGTTGAAAACGAACAGCGCTAGACGAGCACAATTGGCTCTGTACACAAGAGGCATTGGATTCCATTCTCCAAAGTGCCGTGTAGCAGGCACCGGCTCGATCTTGGTCGAGATATCAAACGGCCGGATAAACTGACGCTCGGTAAACGTTTCCATCTGGGCGAGTAGTCTTTTTATCGCGGGGGCTAGGCGTCTGTTTTCGGTAGTTGTGGGGTCCGCATGTCTTTTTGCGATGGTAAGAATTGGTTTTGGATCAGCTCCGTGCGCCTTGTACAAGCCCAGAATACGATCCGTCGCCTCGTGGAGGCCGGGAAACTCATCGAGCATGATGAGTGTTTGGAGTTTGGCCTCCTCGTGTGGATTCCAGTGGCCATCTCGGCGAGAATGGGCGTCAGTCAAGAATGTCGTACCGGACAGGTTGGTGTGGCCTTCGTGGTTTTCGGGAGACTCAGTGACAAGCGAGGTTGCAGTACCTTTCTGGCGTGACTTGCGCGGCGATTCCTCGGCCACCGTGTTCAATCCTGCCAGAGTCAGAAAATCGACACGGTGAAGTTCAAGTGAACTGGGAAGGCAAAAAGAGGAAACAAAAACAAAGAGCAGGGAAGTGACAGGAGTATGAGGTAACGGGACTTGAGATATGGCTATCAGGTTTGGGTGATGAATGCTCTGAATCAGCACTAACCAGTGGTAGTCTTACCAGTGGTAGTCTTCCCAGCTGCTGTATTCCCAGCTGCTGTCTTCCCAGCTGCTGTCTTCCCAGTTGCTCTCTTCCCAGCTGGATGGGCTCCTTTGACAGGACTTGTGCCATTCTTGGCAGGCTCGCGGCTTTGGCTTCGGGTCACCCGACGCGGGGGCGCTGCGGCGCGTGCCATCCGGGGCGGTGAACCGAGCGTTGGGGATCAACACCCGCGTGCTGATGGAGGAACAACTGTCGCGCGATCGATGAATTGTTGGGTACGAGTATCCGAGCAAGCTCCAGATAAGTCAGGGCGTTTCGGTGGAAATTAGAAGGTGAAAGGATGTCGGGATGGGTGGAGTCAGCGACGCGACGAGAATTCGGGGTAACTCTAGCTTCCGGGCCGGAATATATTTTTTCCAGTTGATGCCTGACGATTTGACAAAGAAATGAAGCGCAAATATTGAGATGAAGACGACGTCTGTGAGAAAATTAAAAACTTTTAAAAACTGTGCCCATAGTATCAGACCCTTCATGTTCAGTGGTGGACAGCGAATTGGCGAAATTTCCCCCAGGATTTAGGGTTTAGAGGGTTTAGGGTTCATGCCTGGTGTCTAGGGTTTACAAATTAAAGAATGGCCCAGGGTTTAAGTCTTAAGGTTTTTTGGCACTCGGATCCCCAGATCCCCATACCCACTTCGATCCTTCATATCCACTCTGATCTGCCATTGCCGGGTCTTACCGCGGGAATATCGCGAGTAAATGACGCTGAATACGCCAGGATAAAAATGACCCGCACCAAAAGGTCGTACGGCCGAAGAAAGTGAGTACCGCTACAAGTACATAACCGCGTCAACAAATTTCCGAGGTTGTCATTCCAATTTCTCAGCGTCTTCGGCATACGAGCTCTACGCAGAAATCCTGGATCACTTTATTAAAAATCCCCACATCCTCTCAGTTTGACATACAGGTCGCCAAAAACGCCTACATGCTACATTTTATCATAAATCGCGAATTGAGTTCAGAGTGAATTGCCTGGTGCTCTTTTTCCAGGCCAGCGCTGATAGTATTATTGTCATTAATTAATGTAGGGCACAGTGCGTCAGATATTGACCATTTCCCCCACACAGCGAGACACGCCGCGAATCGAATACAGTCCTCCCACGTTCTGTTCAGAAAAAGCCTTCGATCAGGTAGATGATGCCAAATACAAGGAACGCCACGGCGCCACCCAGCGTAACTAGAGTTCAACTGTTAGTTTTGGAACGAAGAAGAGTTGAGGTGATGATAACATACCGACGCGCATGCTGACACGGCCTGCGATCGCACGTCCGCCGATGACAGCGGCAGCCGTGCAGAGACCGTGGCCGGTGATCGCGCCAATCGTGACCCACCAATAGTCCTGGCCAGCGGCCATGGCAATGGTGGCGATCTGGCTGCGGTCACCCCATTCGCCGAGGAATGTCATAACAAAGGTTTGAACCCACGCGGGGCTGAGGAGAAGGGAAAAGAGGTTGCTCACGCCCGCCATGAAGTCGTTCAGGCGGTGTTGAGGGTTGGGGGATGAGCCACGAGAGGAAGAAGAGGAAATGCTCTCCGGGGGAGAAGGCATGCGGTTTCCACGCGACTTGGGGCGACCGCCAGCACGGCCGGCTTCCAGGTTATGGGGCGTGACCGACGAACGACGACGGCCCAAGCGAATTTGCTCTTGTTCCTTTTCTTCCAGTTCCTGCTCCACCTCGCGCATTTCCTCGCCAACACCCTCGTCCGGAGACATCTCGCGACCCTCTTTCAACATCTTGGCGCCAAAAACCAAGAAAAGGATCGCAGCCATGAACTTTGTGACGGACTTGGGAATCAGCGTGGGAACGGCGTGGCCAAGGACGGCTGAGAGGACGGTCATGGCGATCAACGCGGAGAACGCAGACGAGAACACGACCAATCGTGGGTGTCGCATGGCCATTAGTGCGGCCACAAGGAAAGTCTTGTCTCCAATCTCTGAGACAACGATCATGGTAAATGCGAAAACAAGCGAATGGAGACCATCGCTCTCTTCGGGAAGGCCGGTGGTCTTGTCGTAGCTTGAGGTGGAGCCGGCGTATGATCCAGATCCAGTTGATGAATGTTCAATGGCCAAAGGATCTTCCTTCATCTGAGAGGGAGGCTGGGGGTGGGGGATATCGTGTGGTTTGTTGGGCAGATCGGCGGGTTTCTTTTAAAGGTTAGTGAATCATGCTTAACGCATTTTGAGAAGCGTATGGAGCCTACCTCAAGCTTGCCGCGTGTGCTCGAGTCATCGGCAGTTCGCCCACTCCCTCCGGAGCTGCTGTCGCCATCCGACGGCAGCTTTTGCATCTCGCTGTGAGGTAACGGGGGCGCCTCTTTGGGACTTCCAGGCAATTTGTCCGCATACTGGTAGTCCTTGCTCTTCTCCGACACACCACCCTCAGTACCCCTTGTGCCTTCTTTTGGACCCGCTCGGTGAGGATCGTCCATCACGCCTCCATTGGAATGTGGAATCACTTTTCCATCTTCAGTGCTTATGTGGTCCGACGACGGGATTTTCATATCAAGCTTCGAGGGCACGACCTCGTACTCGTCACTTCCTTTGATAGTAGTACCTGAGCTCTTGCGGTCACGTTCTGCGCCCGTTTCTACCCACGGGCCTGCGTGAGGTTTGCCATCTTGACGGTCCACGGGGCTTCCCTGTAACCCTTTAGCAACATTGCCAGAAGCGTATGAGTCAGGTTCAGTGTAGCGATTTTGGAGGCCCGAAGAACCATATGAGGCGCGAGCTGTCGACTGAGGCACGTCCACCAACGCAGTCGACAGCGCGGGAAGGAGAAGGATCAGCGACGAGGAGAGGTTGATTTTCATCGTGAATGGCGGCAGCTACCGCGAAACGAGCGGCACGACGGCGATGGCGGTCGAATGGGTTGGGAGGGAGTGTTGGTGGGAGATTTGGAAGGTAATCAACTCGGTGTCGGGCCGATCGAATTTCAAGACTGCCACGGGGTCCAGACGCGAGAAGACTCCGGAGGGTACGGCACACGATCAAGAAAATTCGGGAGGGACTTGGTGTAGCGGCGGGACGAAAAGAATGATGAAAAATAAACGAAAAAAATAAACGAAAAAAGAGCTGAGATTAGGATTGAATATGAAAAAAGACGTCAAGGAGCGAAGGCCGGTGGTGTTTGAGGCAAAAGGTTGCGGTGTTCTTGCAAAGGGGCGGCCCCACGTGACCCCCACACCACAAGTGGCTGCTAATCGCGAGTCTCTGATTGACGCATTCTTCAACTGGAGTGGTCTACTCAATTTTTTGTCTCGTTGAAAAATTACTTTGAACTGGCCTTGATGGGCCTGGATATGCACTGTGTGGGTTTGCGCCAGACTAGAGATAAATAATGTTGGTGCTAATATGTACCCCTGCATGCCACCCATATTAACGCCAAATATATATAGACCTGTCCCACTCAACAAGCATTGCCCACGCCTCTATCATTTGATTCAATTTTTGTACCTGACCAAATAAAAATAAAAAATAAAAACACAGCGACGACACGTAAACGAAGTTAAGGTTACTCCAGGACATAGTTGCAACAAAGATGGGTGTTTCTCAATATGTCCTGAAGTAGATGCACCCGTTGCTGCGCCACGACAAGTACGATGCGCTGCTATTTCCAAGCTTCGGAAAAGGACAACTTTGGAAGTCATGACCCTGCAGCAAAATTGAGATCAAATTATGTATTCTATTCTGTCTACCACACTGAATGTCGTGGAAACTACCATGTGAAATATTTTGTACGTAATTCTCAAGCACAGACTGTCCAAATTCCGAGTATAATGTGAGATGGATCTCAGGCACCAGTCCCATCGCACTCGTACTTGGGCACAGTTGTGGTAGGGATCGATTGTTCAACAGGCGGTCTACTTCTCCACTTATTCTTTCTTTCCATAGGCCCGGAAAAATAAAGATTACCAGGGATTACACTGCATGATTCTGAAGATTGTCAACCCAGGGATTCGGTACAATCGAACGAATGAAAGATCGGCGATTCCACCGAAAAACCACGGCTAAAACCTCCGGCGAACTATCTATGCTCACAGAGAACTCGAGCTAATGCCCAATTTACAACTAGATGCATATGGCAGCGGATGCCTGTCATGTTACACACCATTGTAGATGGTAGACATCTGAGACGGAATGGGCAATGATCTACCACTACGCTCATTAGTTGCCGCCAGTTATTGTCAAGGACCACCCTCCATTAACCTCTAGTGTTTTCTCTTGTCGTCATTTCCAAGTTCGGGCATTTTCTCACGAACTGGAAATCACAATGTTGTGTGGCAAATGACACATCATGTGGATGATAGATTGCTTCGTGTGCTTACAGTCAAGGGACGCCAGGACATGAAGAGGCTCGCTCTTTACAGAACTCTGCCAGTAAGTTCCGGTTGTCAAAAGAAGAGACTCTGAAGCACCGACGGAAGATGGGTATTGCCGGCCAGCTGGATTGAAACACGTCCAAGTGAACCCTTGCATACGTTCGCACTAAGGCTGCAGGACATAAAAGGAAAACCCGAGAAGTCTCTTGACAGTCCCGAAAAGTTGTTCTCATATAGAAGAAGTTACGCAAGGATAAGCAGGTGCGATGCAATTCTATACGATAATGCAACATCAAGTGGGGGTGTCAATCTTCCAAGAAAAGAAGGAAAGCCAGAGACAGTAAGCATTATCCCCTTCTCTGGCCACTTATCGTGCGGTCTCAACTGTACCACACAGGCATCTCCCCAGCTCGAACGACGCCCAGTTACTCGGAAGACCCGGTGGATTTGATTCCGAGGTTACACATTGTCCTGAATCTCAAAATGCTGCGATGCGACTCGCGATTGAAGAGGATTGACTGCTACGTTTTTGTCTTCATGCAGATGGCAAGAGAGCCTACTTTTACAAAGAAAGTCGATACTTCTTCGAACATGACTTCAAATCGAGTGGCAAGGGTCTCGAGACAAGCTATATAAGCCAGCAATAGTCCCGAATCATCTCAAATCAAATTCGCCATATACAATTTGGGGATTGTTCGAAACAATGTCTTTGATCATCCAGTATCTGCCTTCTACAGTTGCCATTATCTTTGGTTTGCTTCAAGATATGGTTCTTCGCCTACACACCATGACACCTGGGATTTACATTATAAGCATTTTATGTATTGTTGGTACTCTGAATGTCATGCCCACCCCACGCCAAGACTACATCTCTCGAGTCAAAGAAACTCGTGATAGTCATGAAACAATAAAGGCCTTGCAGAGAATGGTCAAGGTGGATGGTGCCGGCTCATGGCCTCCCAAAGCAACCCACAGAGATTCTTGGCCAAAAGCACTTCAACCATATCACGATATCTTCCAGGAACTAGCGGCCTTGATATCGGTCGATACTGTCTCTACAAACGATGAAATTAACCAAAGTCGACGCCTAGAGTATCGAAAACGCTTGCAGAGGCTCCTTAAGGAGCGAATCAACCTTGAAGCTGTGCAGTCTGTTTTTGCCATCTCCGATCAAGCAGGCTCGACGGGCTTGCAAGGTGTTGCATGCAACGGGTTCTTTGCCTGCATCGCGAACCTGCGACATGGGTTTAGGTAAGACTCCTTCCGTTATGCATCTCATACTTCTTGCAGCTTACAAGGAATGACAGATGGGGGACTGTTCCTATCGTGAAGGTTGCACAAGAGGAGAAAATCATTGATTTCCCACAAGAGCTCGACATCCCGTGGGCGTTCCTCCAACGTCGATATGGGGTAAACTCTCAGGGTGGAAATCTCATGTCAAATTTCCATTGCAACTTTGACAGCAACGGGGAGCTCGTATACAAGCTGAACAACGGCATGGCCGAGCCGGTCCCGTCAGCAGAGTACAATTTGGTTTACTCTTTTACTGGAACCGAGAAAGAGGTATGTCCTTTACAAGCCGTGACCTGGATGAGCCACGCTAACATCGTCAAAAGTCTCTACCAGTTTACTATCACTTGGCGCAGGCCATTGCTGCCTTCGAGCGGAACCAAAAGCAACAATGCAGTCAACAACTCGCACAAGTCAATTGGCATCTTCGCAACACGATGCGAGTGTACTACGAGTACGTCGTGAGCTCAAAGATTCCACACAGCCTCTTCGTGGGCTATATCCAAGGCTTCCACGGCTGGGCTGCCGGCAAGTTCGTGGATGGGAAGTTTAAAGAGTACGACGGTTTGTCGGGAGGTCATCTGATCCTGTTCAATCTTCTGGATGGCTTTTTTGGATTCGAACACTTCCTCAATGACGAGTCGCGTTTGAATTATATCCCTGCCACGCAACGGGAGTTCATTGAGTCGGTCAAGAAACACGGTTTTCGGGAAGAAGCCGAAAGGGCTGGAGATGTTGAAGTGAAGAAACAATTAGATGGGATCCTCAAACAACTGCGAGTATGTTTGGCTTCTACACATTGTGGGCGACTTGCTGACCTTCTGCAGACTTTCCGCAGTGCCCATAAAACGCGTACAAATCGATATATGAGCGTTGAGCGGCCGGAGCGAGTAGTCATGACAGCAGGGGCTTCCATTCCCAAAGGTGGGGCAAAGGGTACCGCCCAGGATCTGGCCAAGTCCGTGGATGATGCTCTGGCGAAACAGTTGAAGAATACTGTATAGGCCCATTGTGGATAGATGCCGGCGGCAGGGTACACTGATTGGAACTGATTTATCTTGAGGCATATATAGAACCGGTCACTTGAAGATAATGATCAGAGCCAGTTCATTTGTACGACCCTTTGGAAGGTATCCAATTAGAAAGAACGTAGAGTTTATATTGTTGATCTGAGTTATCCTGGATGATCAGTTAAAATGAGGGGTATCCATAAAAAACATGTCAGCATGCTCGAATATCATTCTCGAATTCTGACGAGGGTCAAGACGCAGGTTTTTGATACCCCCCGACCTCCAACCGCAGACATGTTCGATGGACTCTCGGCATCGGCTACCCCTCACCAGCGGCGGCAGCAGCGGAAGCTTGCCAAGCATATCAATCGCATGTTAGCCAGCCAGAGAATTAGCGACGCATGAACGGGGCGACTGAGAATGCTGGATAGACGTTGTGGATAACGTGTCAAGGAAGCAGCCGTGGAAAGTCTTGACCGACCCTCTGAAAGGCGCATGGATCAACTGCCAATGTCGAATGACGCCATGGAACAGCTCGAGCACATGGCGCGGAGCTATCGAAAACAGACTTTCAGCCGCGCGATTCGAATATTGAACGCTTTCCCCGCGACAAAGAATTTATTTGCTACTGCAAGATGACGCCGGCCAATACTGAACCAAGTCAGCTGGAACTGTCACTGAGCATCATCTGAGCAACCGCCATTCAGCGCTAGATCCCCCGAGGAGTAGAAAAGATGGCCCCAGCCCATCGCCAGCTACCAATCAGGCATCAGACAGGAGTGGCGTTGAGCAACGTGCCAACCGATATTCGGGGTCAAGGGGGAGATAGTGGGGCGCTTGGAATTCAAGAATGGCCGGGTGCATTTGGCCATCCCTTGCTCGACCATTGAGGTTGCGCCTCGTCCGGATTAAACACCTCGTGCTCAACGGGCACGAGGCATCGGAGCCGTGCGAGAGGCTATCTCGTTGGCGTGATCGCAAAGTCTTGCGTGATGGCAGATCGACTGCTGGACGAGGCGTGTTGGCTAAGCCAGTGAGACGCACACCGACGCCATTGTGCTGGCGCGACCGGAAACGTGCGGTGGCTCGGAGTCCGACGATGCACGCGGATGCGCTAGCGCGATCAAAGCCGTCGATCCAGGGCCAAGCCCCGCGAGTAAATAAAGCTATCAAGCATGGCGTACCCGTCGAAGTGTCGAATCCTCGCAGCTTTTGTGATACGGCCCAAACCGCCGTTATCTCGGGAGGTTTTGATCGGCTCACCGCCTCCCCCCACGTTGGCCACGCGGCGACGATCTCCTGCCGGCTGATGCTTGCTGCCATCGTCTGACAACGGCTCATAAGTTGGCCTCTTGCTCACCACTGTTCTTTGTACAGCCCCAGCCAAGTTATGTCGCGCGGTCTTGCGATTCAGTTGACGCTGCCCGGGTTCTATCGCAAGCGTTGATCGCGAACTCCCACAACGGGAATCTTGGGAATAAATATCGATTCAACCTCGAGCTGGACCTACACCGGACATTCTTATATTGGACGAAGCAGTGCGCATTCCCGCATAAGACAAATATCATACTGCATCATACATCTGCAGGTCTCTCGCAATAGACGTGAGTCTCTCACCATCCACCTGGAGAAGCTATGACTAACTCAATTTTTTACTATAACTAGTCTGCGCAGATTAATTCATACTAGTACTCATTTACACCATTTCAAATATCATTCAAGATGCAAACGACGGAAGATCAGCCATCCTCGGATGCACGCGAACCGAAAGCCACCAACAATAATGCTGAACAGACGGGATCACGTTGGAGGAAGTTGTTCGGGACGAATCCGTGGAATAAGACCGAAGTCCACGAGAAATCGACATACCGCTCGAGAGCAACTCTGGGTATTCTGAGTGACAAAGAGACAGATGAAGTTCCTGGTATGTGGCAATGCTCCCGTAACCCTCCTGCATGAATATCAGGGTAGCACCCGGGTCCTCACAGACAGGACAGAGCAAAATGGTTTCTAATCGCGGGCGATGAATAGGTACCGTCCTTCTTCTGTCGTCAAATCGAAACGAGCCTCTGGGCTTGAGGCACCAGCCTCGACGCACATCTGCGTCATCTCTCCCTTCCTCCCAACCGCCCTCGCGCTCTTCCTCTCGCACTGCCGCACCGCAGAAGAAGAAAACGGCAGACGGACAAATCGTGCTTGATCCCCAACCTGACGATTCCGTGAATGATCCTCTCAATTGGCCAGTATGGCAGAGAGATGCGGCGTTGATATCCTTGGGATTTTATTGTCTCATGGGCGGTGGCATGACCACCATCCTCGCAGCAGGATTCACTAGCGTCTCGGAGACATATGACGTCCCCAAGCAGAAAGTTGCGTATACAACCGGTCTATACATGATGGGCATGGGACTGGGATCAGTTGTTATGTCACCAACGGCGATTCTCTTCGGCAAAAGACCCGTCTATCTGCTGGGCGCGAGCATGTTCATCATCTCTGGAGTCTGGTGCGCGGCTTCTCCCAATTATTCCAGTCTAGTGGTCGCTCGAATTTTCCAGGGCATTGCTGTGAGTCCGGTAGAATGTCTTCCATCTGCGACTATTGCCGAAATCTATTTCTTGCACGAGAGGGCTTATCGCGTGGGTATCTACACCCTGCTTCTCCTCGGTGGCAAGAACCTCGTTCCACTGGCCAGTGCAGCCGTCATTGGGACTCTTGGATGGCGCTGGGTATTCTGGATTGTCGCCATCATCGTCGGCGCTTGCTTAATACTCCTATTTTTCTTCGTACCAGAGACTTTCTGGGATCGAACACCTCGCCCTAGACGTCATCAATATAAGCGTCCACACATGCCTCGAACCGTGTCTGATTTGGTCTCTCATGGGTTCCGAGGACGGCGGTCGCATGCGCAGATCCCCGATGGACCGTCCGAAACAAGTCAGAAAAAGGAAGAAACCGCGCAGTCTCCAGCTCCCAGGAAGCCAAAGCATGCACATGTTGGATTTGCCGATGAGCCAGAGGGGACAGAGAACGAGAAACCGGCCCATGCTCGTGAAACCGAAGATCTTCCACCCAACGTTCACCTTGCGCCCACCGAGGATCACATCATCACAGAGCCCTCGACTCCCGCAGTTGAGAGACCAGATGGTCTACTACACCCGCCTCCAGCAGCTCTAGCGCCACAGCATAACCCAAGTGACTTGGAAGCAGCCCGCAGTGGAGCTATCTCACCTGCTCGCAGCGAGTCACTTGAGCCTGGAGCATCTATCAGCTCTACACTCCACTACACTAATCGCCTCCGCGAGAAACCTAAGTTGCCGTACCTGTCCATGCTGAAGGTCTGGAATGGACGAATCGCGCACGATAAGTGGCTCAAGATTGCCGTTCGCCCGTTCATTCTATTCGCGTATCCCTCTGTTTTATGGTCCACAGTCGTATACTCACTGTCGGTTGGCTGGTTGATCGTGCTCTCCGAATCCGTGTCCGTCGTCTACGAAAGCGCCGATCACTACGGATTTACTGCACTCCAAACGGGTCTTATATACATCTCTCCCTTCGTTGGCGGTTTACTTGGCACTGCAGTTGCAGGAAAAGTGTCCGATATTGTCGCCCGATTCCTCACAAGCCGTAATGGCGGTGTCTACGAACCCGAGTTCCGCCTTGTCATGGCCATTCCCATCGCCCTGTCAACAGTGATCGGACTCATGGGCTTCGGCTGGAGTGCCCAGCTCATGGACCACTGGATTGTGCCCACAGTTTTCTTTGGAATGATTTCATTTGGCTGCTGTCTTGGAAGTACCACTGCCATTACCTTCTGTGTGGATAGTTATCGCCAGTATGCTGGAGAGGCACTGGTAACGCTGAATTTCAGCAAGAGTATGTTTGTTCCGCTTGATCTATGAGTGAAGCACCTGATGCTAACGCTGTCCGTCTAGATATCTTCCACGGCCTCATTTTCTCACTTTTCATTGTTAACTGGCTCGAGTCCGACGGTTCTCGGACAGTTTTCCTTGCCATTGGTGGTATTCAATTGTTCTGCCTGCTAATGTCGATCCCCATGTACATTTATGGCAAGCGGGCTCGCATGTGGACAGTGCGTAAACGTTTGATGGAGCGGTTTTAGTTTGCATCTTTTCAGAACTACGAGACATGTCATGAACATTGCATATATTGGATTTAGAATGATTTGGCATTGGCCTGATCAAGCCAGTATGAAATTGGATATTTGAACAGCTTTTTCCGACACTCGGAGCGGTGGGAATCACTATGCCCTATATTGAATTCTCCACCTTCCATACCCGAACACCCGATCAGCACCACTGCTCGTACGTTCTGTCTCTCAATCTGAAGGCAAGATATGGTGCATCTTAATACCGGAACCGTGGTGTCAAAAGTCGAGAAGACAGAGCCCAACAATTGAAAGCTACGGATCGGCTCCGATTTCCATTCTTGCCAAGAACCATGTCGCTATGTAATGCTTGCCAATCCAACAGCTATACACAGGACGTCTGCATTAGATATTATGCTAGCAAATAAATGGCCTAGACGCCGCTGTACGGCAAAATTACCCAGATCCCTTTTCTACTCCACAGCAACAAAAGTGACAGGCACAGCATCTGCATCGAGACACACGTGGCTCTGGATACCATTCCATGATTCTAGCAGGGTGGAGCTCAACAATTCGGCCGGTCTTACTCACGCTGCGTATTCTAATCTTTTTTTCGTCTCCATCCACCGAAAAGCTTTCTTCCTAAAATCTCCACCCAGCTGTGGTTTCCTTCCTCTTTGCGGATGGATAGGTCCATCTGAGCCTCGAGGAAGTGCTTAAAGACCGGATGACAGCATGCTCGGACCTTGTGAACAAAAGTAGAACAGTCAGGTCGGAGCAACGAATTGGTCAGACACGACAAATGCCTCCGGCAGCATGTCAAGTTCCTTGGCTGAATGGATGCGTTTCGCCGACGAAGCGCCGAGTTGGAGGGTTTTCACTGGAACTAAACCCAAAAGACTTCACCATGTTCCATTTAGGGCAAATAGCCGAACCCAACAATCTTATCAGATCACAACGAATACAAGAATTCCTCGGCGCTGCACGGTTACGTATTACAATTGGAGAATGGCGAGAGCGACCGTTCAACATGCTTGATCGACCCCAATTTAGACTTACTGTTCTCGGAAGATGCCCGTTATCTGATCGTCCGGGTCCACCGAGCATGTTTTTACTTCGTGTCCAGTCGGGCGGGTTTTCACTATGCCGGACCTGGTGGCCATTGTTTCATTTGCTTAAGTAGCTACGACGGCGCCGATCTCTTGTAAATATCTTCTCCGTCTTGTTCCGATTTCTAAGCATGAATTGACAATGGCGGCCAAAGAATCGGTAGCAAAGACCGTGACGGATGTGGTGGCAGAGCCTGTGTCTGACGACGGTCGCCCTCCAAACGCAGACAATGTCTTGAAGGAGAATGAGTCAGATGATGGGAGGAAGCAGCCGCCATTGTTTGCGAAACTTTTCGCAGTTCTCCTGATCTCATGTATCAGTTTCGGGTCGCATTGGAGTTCTAACGTGACGTCTGCGATGAAGAGTACCATCAAAAAGGTGACAGCGATCGAATTTACGAGGTCGAACTTGTACTGACATGGGGCTCTTCATAGGACATGCACATTAATAACGTACAATTCTCCCTCCTCGAAGCTAGTGAGAACTTCATGGCGACTGTTCTCCTTTTGCCCAGTGGCATTGTAACCGATCGGGTTGGTGGTGCTGGTATGTGCCCAAACATTGGACAAGAGACAAGAAATTGCGTTGGCTAAAGGTCGACAGAAATGATCGTGTACGGAAACATCGTTTATACCCTCGGATCGATTTTGGTCGCGGCTGCTACAACTGTTCGCTCGTTCAATTTTATGATTGGAGGCAGGGTGATACTTGCCCTGGGCGATATTGCGACGCAGATTGCCCAGTACAAAATGTTTTCTTCATGGTTCGCGCCAAGCAATGGGTTTGCATCAACTCTTGGGTTTGAACTGGCTATTGGAAAAGTATGAAAACAGGCAGATCGGTCAAAATTCATGATAACTAACTGAACGTAGATCGGCGGATTCGTTGGAACATCTACGGCAAATATTATTGCCAAGGTGAGTTAATCCTATGGCATTTCAGAGTCAGGCGATGAAGCTGATGATTAAAGAACACTGGCAATTTCGCTTGGGTCTTTTGGATGGCCGTATTCATGAACCTCTTCACCAACGTCGCGACAGCGGTATTCTGGTTCTTCAATAAGTATTGCAGCAAGCATTACCGGGGTCGACGTGATACTGCGACCGACGAACAGCTGACGGAGAGGAACAAAAAGTTCGAGTTTCAGAAGATGTTCGAGTTGCCGTGGATGTTTTGGGCTGTTTTGGCTTTCTCTCTATTCCAGACCAGCACGGCCTCGACATTCAGCCAAAATGCCACGGAGCTAGCCGAACAGCGGTTCGCGGTCGATGCCATCAAGGCTGGATGGTATAGCTCTTTGTCTCAATATGCCGGTTTCTTTTTGGTGCCCTGCCTAGGAGTTTTCCTCGACGTACTGGGACACCGGGCGTCCGTTTGTGAGTTGCTAACATCTGGCAAAATGAAATCCACCAAGCTAATGATATTTCAGTGTTCACCTGTGGCTTGGGCATGTGCTTGAGTATGATCCTTCTCAACTTTGCGACCTCCACCCCAGGCACCGGGGCATCATTCGGCATCTATGCCATTGCCATGTCTTTGGGTCCGACTTCTATCATTGACGGTATCCGCACAACCCTCTGGCATCAGTCCGTATTTGGCTCCGCATATGCACTTAAAGTGACCATGAACAATGCGTATGTGGCGTTCCCTGTCGTCTCTGATATCCAGTCGTGTCGCTGACCCATTGCAGCATGAGTATCATCATCCGAATCATCATCGGAGCCTTGCAAGACGCGGACGACAACTCCTACCGACGAGTTGTACAGGTGTATTTGTTCTTCGCGTGCGCCTCTCTGGTAGTGGGTGCTGCGCTGCTGATCGGCTCGTTCCTGAACGACTACCTCGCGCCATTGCAATGGACTCGAAAGAAGCGACTGACGTCGGGGGCAGACATCATCGGGGCCAACCGAGAGCGCAGTCTAGTGACGAATGCCCAGCGGACGCGGAACATCTCAATTGTCTGCTTTGGCGCACTGCTGGTTCTGACAGTTGGGGGATGGGTGGCATATGTCTGGGGTGCGGTGACGGGTCACAACACGTAAGGTATGACTGAAGAAGAGGATAGGCCGATCATCAGGAAGTGAAGCATCTAGAAAAGTCATTTTAATCATATCAGACGGTCAAAGGTTAAGTTTTAGATGCAGGCCGAGGCTAAATGTATCACCAAGTACCGCTTACCAAGTTGGGGACTTAATCCGTGCGTATCGGGTACACACGACACCCGATACGGTAAGAGAGTCGCCACCGCCACCGCCACCGCATCACGGCCGCGCCGCCAGTGCATCGGCTGCCTTGCAATGCGAACTCCAGCGACACTAGAAGTAGCCGCAAAACGCCAGTCAGCTGGAAGAGGAGCCCGGTGACGAATGGCTGATGGCTGATGGCTCTTTGAATATTGCACCCGAAAACGCCGCCTGATGTCGTCGGCGGCGACGTAGCTGGGAGCTTTGGGCCAGGTGGGCCAGGCTTGGTGGAACTTGGTGACTGGACCCATGCAAATAATCCCCTCAGCCGCCAGGAACGATCTGCTCCACCGTGCAGATTGATGATGGTCGTGTGGAGGATGTGGATTGTGGAAGGCGAAGTGGTGAAGCTCCCAAACGTTGTGCATGTTCGATGCCCCCATTGGTAGCCTGAGGCTAACATGGGTCGTGATTGGCACGCGCCACCCCTGGCGACCCCAGAGTGGCTTTCTCCAACAACATCCCCTCCTCCCACACAGTACCTGATGTACATTCACCTCCTGCGATGTACTGTACTGACCGCGAGGTACCGCTCGTATGTTTCGCATCGTGGATCGTCCCTCCACCTCTCTGGTTCATCCAGTCTCACCAATGTCCTTCGCACACTCAACCCCTTCCACAGGTCCCCCGACCTGGTTGGGCAATCGATGGAGACCAGGGTACACGGCCGATCGAGTCACATTGCACATCTGTTCCAAGCCACTAATCAGATCGCCAGGACTTTTCTTCCTGATGCCCCGTCCCCACCTTACAGTTTGAGTGCACAGTGGCCTCTCCTTGGGAATTTTTATTGCTCTTAGGTCCGCTTTGCTCCCAATTCCTTCCTATTCTCGTGAATGCTGGTGGGGACGGTTGTTGAATTGGCTACTTTTTGCACACACCGACCAAGAACAATTCGCATTTTCCTCCGCTCGATGAGCCGTCTAGTGGTACCTCTAGACTTCCCTGACACTTTCCACTTCACATTCTTTTAGCCTCGGACGGCAACCCCCAACCTCGCCTGCGAACGAACACACGGATTGAACCCCGCGTGCTTGCGCGACCTCCGGCTTGCTTCGACTTCATACGCGGGGGGGCTCAAGAATGCATGACTGTGCCCCAGCGTCTCCGAAGCTAGCAGCACAGCAATGGAAGAAACAAGACCGAAACAGGGCATTGAGCATGGCGAGGATCGGCGCGTGAGAGAACTTTACCGCTATTACCAGCCAGTGGGACCGACAAGCTTCCTTCCGGTGTGGTTATCTGCGGGGGAAAATGCGACATCGGGTTCGACGGGGAGTTCGAATACGCCACAGAATGAAGGGTCAGTGGAAGGGAACTCCAGTAGCAGTGCTACGTCGGGCCCCTCGACCGCAATCGGACCGGAGGAGCTGGTATTGGGTCTTTCCAACAACACTCTGACTTCGTTTGCGCAACTGGCTGCCCTACGGCTGAATGTAGAGCGGGCTTTTATTTGCATCCTCGACCGAGATGCACAATATATGCTCTCTGAGGCTACCAAGTCTGTGAATATAAATGATAACTCGATCCACGATCATAAAGATGCAATTTGGTCGGGTACCACTGGCAGTCGCAAGACATGGAACTTGTGCCGGGTAAGTATCCAAGACAAACATAGGAATCGGACCTCTCGCAGAGGTCTTACCCTTTTTGCAACCCTCTCGTCTTTCCAAGCAGTGCAAAGGCTCATATTCTTTCTTCCCTCCCGACAGGATACTGTTGCCCTGCCGTCCTCCGTTCGTGAAAATGCCCAGTATTCGTTCCTTGTTGTCAACGACCTCTCCGAGCACGAGCGTTACCGCAACCTGTCATTCGTCAAAAAATGTCCGAATTTCCGATTCTATGCCGGAACACCACTCTCAACCGACAACAACATCAATCTGGGTTGTTTCTTTGTGATGGACAAGACCCCGCGCGATGGATTGACGCCGTTAGAAAAGGATACACTGGGATCATTGTCAATGCTGGTTATGGATTATCTCAAAGTGTGCCGACAAGCTTCTGAAGGTCGCCGAGCGGCACGGCTTTCGCGCGGATTAAGCTATTTCGTTGAAGGAAGCTCGAGCTTCGTGGAAAGCGGCGACCCCTCTCGCGCTGATAGCTGTGCGCCGTCTCTCTCTACGACACCACCTTCAACAAACAATCGGATCAGTGTCTCCGGTGGATCTCGTGGTAGCTCTGTCCAGTACGACCAAATGTCGCAGTCAGAAGGAACACCTCAGGGCGCATCGAATAGCCCACCTAATGACCGTTCCTTGAGCACCGATGCACAGTCAATTAGTTCGGGCGGATCCAAGCTTGATACGTGGACTTCGGGTGGAGCAAGCTCCTTGCCCGAGTGGATCACCAGTAGCAGCCGGAATCGACTTCCTCCTGATGATTCTCACGGCAATTCCTGGTGCTTCAAACGAGCGGCCAATTTGCTACGCGAGAGTTTGGAGTTGAAAAGTGATGGTGGAGTTATCTTCTTGGAGGCCAACAGCCCCCCGTTCGCCGACGGCGAGAGCGCAAGCGACTGCTCCATGAGTGATGCCAGTGGTCCCGCGATCGTTTTGTCCATGTCAACCTTTGATGAGCCATTTGCTCCTCGGGCCGGAGCTCTTAGTGCCTCCCCCGCGGCCGGTATTGATCGGTCGTTCCTTCAACTGAATCTGCGCCGCTATCCCAAGGGCAAACTTTGGTCCTTCCACCGAGATGGATTGATCTCCACATCTGATGATGATGACCATTTGCCGTACGACCAGGCTGCTTCAGCCTCGAGTTGCTCACCCCCCGGTATGCCTCCAATCGACGTTTCGAAACCCCTGGGCAAGCGCCGCAAGGCAGCCGAAAACACGATGTTGAATCAATATTTTCCCAATGCAACCCAGATCATGTTCGTCCCGCTTTGGAATGCCGTGAGTTCACAGTGGTTCGCTGGATGCTTCTGCTGGACTACTGTGGAAACCCAAGTTTTCTCTTCTGCGGTTGAGTTGAGCTCGGTTCTTGGGTTTGGCTCGTCCATCATGGCAGAATACAGTCGTATTGAGTCGCTCATTGCCGATCGACAGAAAGGTGATTTCATCGGTAGTATATCTCACGAACTGCGCAGTCCACTGCACGGTATCCTTGCGGCAGCAGAGTTCCTAAACGGGACCAATCTCAACGAGTTCCAAAATTCACTGCTAGAGACAGTCAATGCTTGTGGTCGTACCCTGCTTGATACGATGAACCAAGTCCTCGACTTCAGCAAGGTTGTTTCGCTTGAGCGAACATTGCGTTCCTTGAAACGGAGGAAGGAATCGCCACTCGACTTCAAAGGAACGGACGAGCTGGCATCCCATCTCGATTCATATGTTGTGACTGATCTTGCGATCTTGGTCGAAGAGGTCGTGGAAGGGATCTGCCTGGGTCTTGCTTACGGACAGAATTCCAGTGCGTCCGCTGATCTCTCAGTTTTGTCCTCAAATACCCCCAAGATGAGTACTGGCCGATCCAACGTCGATGTCATCATTGATGTGGCGCCTCGCGATTGGATTTACCGCACGCAACCGGGTGCTCTTCGGCGCATTATCATGAACATTTTCGGCAATGCGATGAAATACACGGACTCGGGTCGTGTCACTGTCAGTCTAGAAGCATCAAGCCAATCTGAAGGTCGCTCCCGGCGGCAAGGTTTAGAGGATCTTGTCACGTTGACTGTGTCTGACACCGGAAAGGGTATCTCGGAAGAATTCCTTCGCAGAAAGCTCTATATGCCGTTCGCACAAGAGGACTCGTTGGCAGTGGGTACCGGTTTGGGACTGTCGATCGTTCGAAGCCTGGTCAAGGCGTTGAATGGCAACATTCGTGTCCGTTCAAGGCCTGGTGAAGGTACGACCGTACGTGTTTCTCTGCCTCTCGCACGTCCGGTTGGCGAAGAAAGCCCGCCGGTTGACCAAGCGTCGGACAATTGTCAGCAAAATGAAGCCTTGACACAGACCCTTCTGCTCCAGGAAGGCTACCCTGGCAAACGGGCTGCTTTCTGGGGCGTGGAGCCAGAAAAGATCGCAGAGAATCAGACCTGGGCCGAGATCGGGAAATACCTCAGAGACTGGTTTAGGGTCGAGATCGTCTCTTGGCCCTCTCATCTTCCGTTGGATATGCTGGTCATTGAAGAGGCGATGTTGCCAGAATTGCGCAATACACCGCTGACTGCCACCTTGCCGTCTTTGCTCATCCTCTGCCATAAGCCCGTTGATTACAGCATGGCACGGTCTGAGTGGCTGGCACTTGCCACATCGGTCAACATCATTCGACGCCCTTGTGGGCCTCACAAGCTGGCTCGCAGCGTGTTGAAGTGCTTCCAAAACTCTCGCTCTACGGTGGTGACACCGGCTTCTGTTCTCCAGAATCCGATGGAGTCACTGGATCTCGTCATCAGAACACCCCCGATTACCCCCACGGTCAAATCTCCCGCATTCGCGCTATCACCTTCGCCGCCCAGCGTTTCACCGCCACTGGTAGCTGGGACTGGCCCCAAATCGACTGGAGAGCCTCCGCCGAATGCGCCCTCTGTCGTGTCCTCTCCTCCTGATGCCATCGCCGCGGCTCCTCTCCCGGCGCCACTAGTCGAAGGGAGCATCGATTCAACTGCGCGAGTACTTGTCGTAGATGACAACCGCATCAACCTCAACCTCATGATGACATTCATGAAGAAACGCAAGCTTTCCGAGCTCGCGTCCGCGGAGAACGGCAAGCTTGCCGTTGAGGCCGTGGAGCGGTTACAAACTGGCTTCGACATCATCTTCATGGACATCTCGATGCCTGTGATGAACGGATTCGAAGCAACTCGTGCCATTCGCGCCATGGAGAAGGAGAACGACGATCGCAGGCCGGCTATCATCATTGCTCTGACGGGACTGAGTAGCTCCCGGGATGAATCTGAGGCACTTGCCTCTGGCGTGGACATGTTCCTCACCAAGCCCGTTTCATTCCGGGAGGTCTCCCGCCTTCTGGACGAGTGGGAAAAGAACGGGTTGGAGAAGGAACGGAAGAAGGCGCCATGATAGGATCTCTTCTCTTGAACTTTGTTCGACCTTTTGCTTATAAGCGTTTCCTCTTTTTTTTTTTTTTCCTGGACATCTGGCTTTACTTTCAATGCCTATTTCACCATCTCGCATCAAATGATACAGAAAGTGACCATTATGCTTGCGTTTCGGTCTGTCTTATCTGAATTTGATGGAAATTATATTGCAATCTCCGTCATTGACTGCAGACACCTGATTATATTTGATCATGTCGATTTGCATTATCAAAATAGTCAAGTGGTCAATGTTTGTAGTGCTATCTAACCGCTTTTATTTTCCCTCGCGCATCATTTCTTCCATTTACATTCTCGTTTTTATTTGGGAGGAGCATACATCACTTGTGCATATAGCATCGAGGTCCGGCTAGATATACGGCAGCTAACGGCCGGGCGTTTTCGCATATTGTTTTCCCTATCCCAGCCTGGGGTGCCGAACCGGCTATCCCAAGCTGAACGTTTGCATGAATCGACAAGGCTACTAATATTAAAAATGAAAAATACACGATTTCATACGAATATAATTTATACACTATCTTCATCCATTTTATTACCTGTTTGGATAAATCAAGCTGCGACAGCCTCCTTAAAGCAGTGACGACGCTTACAAACCATCCCACGCCAACAAGCCAAACACTGCTTAAGATCAAAATGCCTCGGGGAGACCTCGGGGACGGGCGAATTAATGTATTGGCATCCGATGATCAGCCATGCATTTCCCTCATTCAACTAGTCCTAGTGCACTCCGTCAAATTTCAGCATCGCCCTCCTGATTTGATTTGTTCTGGCAGCCTCGTACTTCTCATGCGGGGTCATCCGGATCCACTTGGACTGTCCCAATCGGACAAATCCACTCGCACTTCCACGGACAGATTCTGACAAGCGAGCTGTCAGTTTTTCTATAAGAACCGCCGTACAGCTACCGCGAAGCTGTCGAACAAGGATTGCCTTCTCGCCCCGCCAATCACCGTCCGATTCCACCCTGTCCAGACATAAGACGCCATGAGTATCTCGCAGCAGCCGAAGGTGAAATCTTTCGAGACGCGCCTTTTCATCAACGGCAAGGTGGGTTGCGTTTAGCTCGCGATATCTCAATAATAATGTGAATCCGTGGGGGTGCTGACAGTGCGCAGTTCGTCGAAGCCTCCGACGGCGGTACATTCGACCTGTCCTCACCCGCGACGGGCGAGAAATTCGCTTCAGGTACTTTTGACTTGACTGCAACACTCCCCGGAATTGACCAATCTCACCATGTTGATCGATCTAGTCTCTGAGGCGACTGAAGCCGACACAAATGCTGCCGTTGCCGCTGCAAAGGCTGCGTTTCCCGCGTGGTCTGCGCTCGCCCCGTCGGACCGTGGAACGTACTTCAAGAAGCTGGCCCAATTGATTCGCGAATCTCATGATGAGCTTGCTGAGCTTGAGGCTTTGTCCATGGGCCGGCCGGTCTCGATGTATTTTGAGTCTTTTGTTACTGCAGAGTCTTTGGAGCACTATGCCGAGACGGGCTATGATGCGCAGGGAACAACCAGTCTCAATACGCCTGGTTTTGTCAATATCACTATGCGTCAGCCATATGGTGTTGTTGGTGCGATTATTCCTTGGAATGTGCCTATTTTGTTCTTGGTCAGTTACCTTCATGCTATTCATATGCCTGCATGTTTCTGACGAGTTCTTAAGATTGGAAAGTGTGCTCCGGCCTTGATTACCGGCAACACAGTCATTGTGAAGAGCAGTGAAAAGGCTCCGTTGACGGTAGGACCATGAGGATATACACTCCTTTTGTCAAATCACTAAATCTTGGGTCAACACAGTCAGCCAAGATCGCAACCCTCGTCGAAAAAGCAGGATTCCCTCCTGGCGTGATCAACATCATCCACGGCCACGGCCAGGTCTCCGGCAACGTGATGTCCCACCACATGGACATCCGTGTCATAAGCTTCACAGGCTCGGGCCGAACGGGCCGCCTCATCCAAGCCGCAGCAGCAAAGTCGAACCTGAAAAACGTCATTCTGGAACTGGGCGGCAAGTCCCCCGCAATCATCTTCCCAGATGCCAACATCGAAAAGGCCGTCGAGCAGACCAAGTCCAGCATCCACTTCAACAGCGGCCAAGTCTGCATGGCCAACACCCGAATCTACGTCCACGAGTCCATCGCTCAGAAGTTCATTGAACTGTTCCAGAAGAGTTTCGCCCAGGTCAACAGCGGCGACCCTCTCCTTCCCACAACCACACACGGCCCCCAGGCTGATGAGATCCAATACAAGCAAATCCAGTCTTATATCGAGGAGGCGAAGAAGGTCGGTAAGCTGGCGTTGGGTGCTGAGCCGTCCGATGGGAAGAACGGGTTCTTCATCTCCCCCACTTTGTTCCTGGAAACACCTGAGAACGCGAGGCCGATGAAGGAGGAGATTTTTGGTCCCGTCGTGCATATTAACACATTCCGTGATGAGGACGAGGTTGTTGCGAAGGCTAATGATACTGAGTATGGTCTTTATGCGGCCGTCTACACCAAGGATATCAGTCGGGCTTTGCGGATGGCGAAGAAGCTTGAATCTGGAAGTGTTGGTGTTAACTGTACTTCTCCGACTACGGCTAAAGATATGCCGTTTGGTGGGTATAAAGCTAGTGGGATTGGTCGGGAGGGATGGACTGTTAGTCTTGATAACTATTTGGAGACTAAGACTGTTTTGATTAGTATTGATGATGAGTGATTTTGTCGTGAATCTCAGTTTAAAAATTTCTCAAATTGAATCGTCGGCTTTTGAGCAAATTTGCTACCGTCTCATATTTTCACTTCTTGTTTCTCATCTAAACTTGCGATGAAAAGTTCGAGACGAACGATAAAGCTGAAGTATCTTTCTCATAAACACTTCAAGAGGACTACTTCGTATAGAAATAAAATTCAAGGTACAAGAATCGTAAGGGTATTTCATTTTTCAAGACACCTACTCCTGCATATGCCGGTAACACCATATCCATCGTTGACCCGACGGTCCCCCAGCGGTTCACCGCAGCACATAATCGGATCAAGATAAAGAAGAAATAAAAATCAAACATCCTTCGACTTGACAACCGGAAGCAGGTATCCCGACGGATAAGTGTTGGAATAATCGTAATAGAGCTGGTAGACACCCGAGATATTCGTGGGCTTAAGACGGAACGAGTCAGACAGGGCACCACCAGTCTGTTCCCACATAAGATAAGTCCCATAGAAGATGAAGCTGTCGGTCACAGCATCAGAAGGCGTCTTGGTGCCATTCTCAGTGAAGCCCACCGGCAGAACTTCGTTGCTGGTAGGACGGATGTAGAAAAGCGTGCTGGCGTCCAGTGTAACGCCGGGTGTGGTGGCGGTTGTGACTAGCTCGGTATTCTTCATGGTGACTATTACCGTCCATTAGTGTCGGATGACCTTGCCACAGTACTGCAGGCAGGTTATTTGATATACTGGTAGGGGTAGGGCCTTACACGTAACATCGGTAACAACGTTCCCCTCTTGTTTCCACAGTGAGGAATCACCGGCGTAGGCAAGTCCTGCGAACCGTTAGCTAGGAAATCCTCATGAACTGAAGAAACGAACCATCTGAGAAGAAAACATCGATATACGACGAAGCAACACCGTACGCAACAAGCTTAAACTCGCCCGACGGATTCCGCTTCCCAATCTCACCCCCCGCCGGCGCCGCCACAGCGGAGGAAATCCACGTCAGAACCATGGCGAAAATAGCTAGCTTCATGATGGCGAGACATAGAGTTTTAGCCTTGCACTCTCCTCCATTGCACGTCGACAAACCTTCAGCTTTTATACTCGGGAGCCCTCGAATGCCCTGCTGACAGACGGAGCTGATAGAGGGTGCACCCCGCTTCGAAATGACGCGGCCAGAACAACCTTGAAATTACCAGGGCTGTGACCAGGATCGACTCTAGTCAATGAACACTCTGTATGCGATTGCTCACGTTTCACTATACCGGATACGGGCTAGTTTTGGATGTGTTGGGCAGTGATGTCCACTCAAAGCCGAATCTAAGGTGTAGTGGGTGTATTTCGGGTTCTGCTATGTTACTGGAGAGTATTATTCCGTTGCGGGAGTGGTATGGCTGAACCTTTTTTGTGTTCGCGAACTAGGTCATGAGGCACAATGGTACATGCTTAACTGGACAACAAGTTAGTCCAATCAGATTGGAGTTTGTGACGCCGTGCCTCAGGCTGTCACTTTGGAAATTAAGGATAGTTGAAGCGATTGGTTAGAATTAGGCTTGCCGGTGATTCGATACCCACAACCTAAATATTACTACTAAACGCCCCGTCTTGCATTTTGATAAGGTCATAGGTCCGCAAGAATTCAATCAAAATTGCGAAATTCGACCAGCAGGAACACGGTGGAAATTGAGTGTCAGGGGCTAGCATAACTCCCGGATGAAGCAAGCAGGCAAGTGCCGTGCCAAGATGTTGTGCCACAGCCGGTTCATTTTACTGGATTATCTGCTCGTTTAGAAGAAATATCTCATCCTGTCGGCCGGCTCGAATCGCCCAGCGACGTGTTATTTGATTATAGTATATTCAATATCTCTCAAGCAGCCAAAGCCGGCGTTTCGCCTCAGGCACAGCCCGGAGACATTCAGACTCAGCACGCTTAACGGCAATATAATTCCTCACAAGCTTAGGACCCATAAGGTCCCACAAGACCACATCTTCCTCAAGGGCCTCAAGGCTTTCGGTAAGCGTCTTAGGCAGAGGCGTCCTAATACCTAGTTCCGCACGCTCAGAAGCACTAAGACTCGATGCATCCACTGCCACTAGTCAGTCCAGTTCGTCCGCAAAAAGAAACTCATCATACCTGTACACTCCTCCACAGTCAATTTTGCACCAGTATTCAACCCGATATACCCGCCAGCCAGCAGGGCAGCCACGGCAAGATACGTATTCGCCACCCCATCAACAGACTTGAACTCCCAGTACCCAGCCCCAATCTTCCGCACAGGTGCCTCGCGATTCTGGAAGCCCCACGCAACCCATTCCGAGCCAGCCCAGATTCCTGAGCGCACGCGCTCGTAGCTTGCATCCTGGGAAAGGGTGAATGCCGCAATGGCGGGATAGTGGTTGAGAATACCAGCCAAGAAGGCATCTTCGCGCTCGGGCTTGTTGATTGAGATATGTGTGTGTGCTGCGCTTCCTGCGCCGCTGGCAATGGGTCGGGGGTGGAACGTTGCTCTCAAGCTATGCTTTTCTGCAATGTTTGTAACGACTTGTCGCGCGGCGTAGAGTGCGTCTACCGCTGCGAGGGGTGTTGCTGGTGGGAGGATAAATTCGAATTGGCCTGGTGCGGATTCGGCGTGGAATTGTTGCAGGTTTATTCCCATGGATGCCAGCATCTCGTTGATTTCTTCTAGGATGGGAACCATGATTCGGGTATCGGAGGTCATTTGGGACCAGGAATGGTTTCTGGTCGCGGGCGCATAGTTGGTGGTCATTCCTGTTTCGTCTGTTTGTGGTCTCAAGAAAACCACTTCGATCTCGAATCCGCAGAGGACTTCGACCCGATGCTCCGCTCTGAGTTTCTGCACTATGTTTTCGAGCGTCGTTCTTGGACACCCATCCATTACTTCGTTGCGTTCTGATCGCCAGAAAGTCATGATCGTCGCACTGGCAGAAGATGACAGGCTCACATTATGATAGAGGCTAGTCAGGTCAGGCTCTAGATAGAACTGACCGGTCGTTGAACCCTCGGGCAGAACGGTGTCGTCCTGCAACATCCAGCATACCGCCAAGGAGATACCTATCCGTCTTTGCCTTCGGGGCGATGCGCTTGAACTCTGCAATGGGGAATATTCGCACTCTTGTAGTTGCGGTATAGTCAATCCACTGCATCCAAATGTACTTGAGGTCGGGGTATTTTTGCAATAAGGCATCAAGAGGGTCTGTCGTCGCTTTCTGGGTCTGTGTGATACGCATTACCGATGGAGGGTCGTAGAAACCAAACTTTGTCTCATTCACTGATGCGTTTAAGTTATAGATCTTGTTCGAGTTTTCAAAAAGGATTCCAATGGCAGCAGTCTTTGCCTGCTCCACATTCATATCGCCGCACTGGACATACTCAACGAGGACCTGCGTGGCATCAGTATACCAGTAACATGAAACAAAAGAAAGAGAGAGATCGTACCTTCTCAAGTGCCTGGCGGAACTGACAATTGGCCAGCCAAAAGGTCTCAGGGTGGAAATGGCCATCCGTACTCCACAACAGACGATCCAAGGGAGCGATCTCGAGACTTTCCCGAAGAAGCTTCTCCTGACCATCACGGCTTACCATGGGGAACACTTCGCCAAGGTCAAGATAAACATTGGGATAAACACTCGCCAAATACCCAGCCTCGCGGGTATAAGGGTACGCAGAATGTAGCAGAATTATATCCGCATCCTGGTACTGGTCAATCAACGGCTGCAAATAAGCGGGATTGGCCCTGACCAGATTGATATCGTTATCACCGAGTCCAGTATGAAACTGAAGCGGCTTCACGATACCAGCCCGTTTCTTAAACGTAATGGCCTTAAGCGTCTGCTGCACAAGCCAGTCATTCAAAGCCTTATCCTCAACACGGTAGCCCGATCTCTTCGTACCCGAGTCCAGGGTCCGATGGAGCGAGGCTGTCAACGCCTCCTCATCGGCAGAGTAGGGATCGACATCCAAGCCCGTCCGGTAGCAAACCACGGACTTGAATCCGACGACAGCCGGGTCATCCATAGCACTATCGAGTGCGGCGAGAAAGCGGGCTCGGAATAGACCCCACACCGTCTCGTCGGGCTTGCGCTCGTAGTCCATCAGCTCGACGAGTAGGGAAGCAGCCACGGCCTCGATGCGCACGATGCGCTTCGTCGCGGCTCCGGTGAACTGGTCGTGCCAGCTGTACGGCTCGACATCATCGTCCGTCAGTAGGTCATCGAGGAGAAGGGTGTGGGTGCCTTCCAGCGATCGTCGGACCAGGCCCTGGTAGTCGCTTTGCACCCAGTGAGCATGGGCTTTCTCGACATCGGTCCAGTTGGAGCAGAGGGTGCCGTAGAGCTCGGAAAGCTGGTTTGTTGCGCGGATTAGAGGCAGAGTGGTGAGCGCATTGTCCAGGGCGCGACCGTGGGCCTCGGAGACGATGGACTTTAGAGGATAGTCGTCTTCTGAGGCTGCTGCATTTTGCTCGAGAAGATTGTGGGCGTGATTATCGATTAGGGGATGCGTCTGGATCAGCTGGCGCAGAGACGTGAGGTCCATGGTTGTCGGTAGGATATCGAGTTGCGGCGGGCGGAGGAAAAGCGAGTCGCGATAACTCAGATGATGATAAGAATCGGACGGCTCAACTCGCGAGGCTGCACATTGCAAATTCTACCCTCAAAAGCTCGGGATATTTGCACTAAGTGAAAATACGAGCTGACTCGCATATACCTCGCGCACGCTACTCTTGCATGGAATTCAGTACAATGACGAATGACATTGGCTGGGCTTCAATCTGGCTATACTCGACTCGGGTATCTCCACGACGGTCCATCGCTACATTCTTCAAGAACAAGCATAAAACCACGACTCGTTCGGCAGCTTTCCGGTCGTCGCGCATTTCTTACGACGATCTCCATGTGTTCGCAGCTTCTAGGCCAGTCGGACCGCGCCGCCACAAGCTTTTCGACGGACAGAATTTCAAATCATTGCATCTGGAGACTCGCCCAAATCAACCCTCTCCACATCTACACCCAAGCCGACGCTTGCTTTACTCAGTACTGGCCCTCGATCGTCAAGGTTCCCGTTTTGGTCACCAGATACTCGTTGACAGCAACCTCCTTGCCGCTCTCCTTGCCATAGCCAGACTCCTTCATGCCTCCAAATGGCGACTCCGCGGCCGATTGGTTTCCTAATAACTTGTCAGCTCTGTTTGCGAATTTTTATCATCAAGAAACAACTTGCACCCACCTGTATTCATTCCAATCATTCCAGCCTCCAGATTCTCAAACAGCCGCCAAACGCGATCGACGTTCTTAGTAAACGCGTAGCTGGCCAAACCCATGCTGGTCGCATTAGCGACTCGCACCGCCTCTTCCTCAGTGTCGAACCGGTACAGCGCCGCGATGGGCGCGAACGACTCCTCGTGCGAGATCTGCATCTCTTCGGTCATACCCGACAGGATCGTCGGCTCGAAGAAGTAACCCTTCTGCGAAGTCAACGGCTTCCCGCCGAGGATCACCTGCGCTCCGCGGTTCCGCGCATCCTCGACCTGCGCAACCGCCTTATCGATGCTGCGGGGCGTCGTCAAGGGTCCCATCGTGGTATCCTTGGCTGAACCGTGGCCCACCACCAATGCACTGGTGCGTTCCTTCAGAAGGGCAGCGAAGCGATCGTAAATACCGGCCTGCACGTAGATTCGATTGGCGGTAATGCACGCTTGGCCAGCGTGGCGCCATTTCAGTGCCATGAGCTGGTCCAGAGCCTGGTCGAGGTTTGCATCGTCGAAGACAATGAACGGACAATTACCACCCAGCTCGAGGGTCAGCTTCTTCAGACCTTGTGCGCAGTGTGTAGCGACCAGTTTGCCGACGCGAGTCGAGCCGGTGAAGGTCACCTTCTTGACGAGTGGGTGCTTGCACAGCGCCTCGCTCAATGGTGGAGTGTTCTCTAGGTCAGTCGTCAAGACATTCAACACACCAGCCGGGATGCCCGCTCGCTGCGCCAGTTCAGCCAGCACCAACGAGGAAATGGGTGTCTCCGGGCTCGGTTTGACAACCATCGTACACCCTGCCGCCATCGCGGCGCCAACCTTGCGCAGCACCATCGCGACGGGGAAATTCCAGGGCACCAGCGCCGCAGCCACGCCGATGGGCTGCTTAATCGTAAATAAACGGCGGTTTGGCGCCGCAGGAACAGACACGGTGCCCTGGATACGCTCTGCTTCGCCGGCAAACCACCAGAGGAAACCCAAGGAGTAGTCCAATTCTCCATAGGACTCCGCCAGCGGCTTACCCGTCTCGTGGGTGACGATTTGAGCAAGGTCGTCCCGCGCTGCGGTGGTAAGCTCCCACCATTTCAGCAGCCACTGCGCCCGCTTGCGCGGGCTTACTTTGCGGAAGTCCTCGAAGGCCGCGTGGGCATTCTGCACCGCGGCATCGACGTCGTCGGCTGTATTGACGGGGCAGCTGGCCCATGCTTTGTCGGTCCCGGGGTCTGAAGAGTGTTAATCATGTATACGCTGACCGACCGGTTGAGGACACTGAGAATTGATGCGTACCGAGGACTTCAAATCGCTGCTTGTTCTTGGCCTCTACCCATTTGTTCCCCACGAAGGAGTCGAAATGCAGGAGAGATGGGTCGGATAGCTGTGGCAGCGTTAGTGTCGGCTGTCAGGAACGCTGCCGAATGCCTCGGACATCTCGCCGAGAACTCCACAGCCCGCTCAGGGTTCAATGGGCGCGGGCAGCACGACGCTACAGAATGCGACGAGATGGAAAACACACCTTAAACGGAAGCTCATATTGCTGTGCCATTGTGAGGTGTTCGATATGCGCAAAAGCTGCGATGTGGAGGAGGAAAGGTGAGAGTTTGATAGCTGGCGGGGTCGCGTACTTCCCCTCTTCTTCCGTCCCTCGGGATGGACTACCCCAACTTGGAGATCCTGATGATTAATAGTAGATTCGATTGTCACTATGTCCGTATCATACTGTACAATAACTTTTATCTCGGGCCTAGTGTCCTATTAGACCAGACTATCCACACTGGAATGCTTCCCATGCGACCGGCCATTATCCGGCATGGGAATCGCCTGGCCGATGGTATACTTCACCGACACATCCGTCGTCTTCACAATCCCAGCCACCCCGTCCTCGCTCCCACTCGAGATACTGGGACTATCTCCCCCGCGCTTATATTTCCGCATGTCGAAGCGATCGCCATCAACGCCGATATCGACGCGGTGCGTCGGATCCGCCATCTCGTACCCATCATCCGCATTCGAGTGTAGCTGCGACTTATTCCGGGTGAAGATCTTCGAGCCGGGAAATCCGCGTGATCCGCTCATTCCAGGCCCGTAGCCGGATGTCGCGCCGCGGGAGGTGCCGAGGAGCCGGGGGAGGTACTTGGTTGCGATGGCCTTCATGGATGGGGCGCAGGCTGTGACGACGGCGACGTTGACTTCGATGGCGGAGCTGCAGAATCCGATTGAATAGGTTGCATCTGTGACAATTTTGTGAGAGAGGAAGCCCTCGGCGAGGATCACGATGCGCCAGACGCCGATTGCGGTGGCTCTGGATGATGTTAGCTTTGTTCTGGATGTGAAGCGTTGACCATCGATGACGTACACTCCACCGAGACACAGGATGACGCAGACAGCGAGCTTTCGTCGCAGGGGCATTTGAAGGTTCCATGTGATGATTATGGGAATGGATAGGACGATGATATCGGTGAACAGGTTCAATGCTGCTGTCGAAACGTAGAAGCCGCCTTGGTCGATGCATTTTCCGTCTTCGATCGATAAGTCGTAGACATATTGGACGGGTTGGCACTGGAAGATGTCGACGAATAGCACCGCCAGGAACAGACCAACCACAATTCCAATCGAGGCCCATATAAGAGTGTTGACGAGGCGTGACCGAGATTCCAGTCGGCGAAGGAAAGTGAGGATGGACAATTTGATGATCGTCAATGTTGGGTTATAGAGCAATTGGTTCACGAAGTTCCACTGCCATCTATGTTAGTGAAGATATTCCAAGTGTAAGTACCAAAAGTACTCACTATTAAGCCCGTTTTAACATCATAATCTTTAGGAATATCCCATGAGTGAATGCCGACATAATTCGTCTTGATGTCTTCAAGGTCATTAGCAACGGCGTTCTCAACACCCAGCTCCGGAAAACTTACAATACCACGATGTAACAGATTGCGACACGGCCAGAATCTGTTCACTCAAGTCAGTGAGCAGCAAATACAAACACATGAGCCATCAACATACGTAACCGACAACAATTAAATAATCATCTAGTAGCTTCATCAGTACACCAAGACCCTAGCCGAACCTAGATGCAGATCAATGGGGGCAGATCAAGACTAACATACCACTGGTAAGTGCAGATCGCGACAAGCCCCGACTCCAAAGCCTGAGAACTACCGCGAGCCCGCCGAGGACCGGGAAAGCGACCACAATTCCCAGCGCCGTCTTTTGGTGATGGTCGTCAACCATCCTGCATGGTCTCACAGAGTGTGGGAGGAAAATGAAAGCAGACCTCGTAGGAAATGTTTCACAACGCCCCGAGCCTCCTATTAAAAAGCGCTGCACATAGCCAACCGCCACCCACAAGGCGAATTAAGGTATGCTATGTGCAACGAACGAAACGAGGTCCAGCCAGGGCTGAATACCCCTTCCATACACTTCGCCGAGGATCCGAGACGCAGGCCCAGGAACCTGATTGACGGAATGGGGCTCGAGTCCGGACGCCCCGAAAGAGCAACTCATAGAGTCCTAGATCTTCCGGCGGCCAATTGTCGATGGCGTAGAGGATGAAGCTCCACCAAGAGGGAAATGCAGGAGTTACTATGAGTGCTGGCCCGTCTTCGATATATAATCCGATATTAAATGTTGGAGACTCGGCTATGCATGTTCCTGCAGCCATCTTCGCTAGAGAAAGCAAAATAAAGGTGTGATGTGTCTACTTTCGCAATCTGATTTTCTGCAGGCCGGTTAAATTCTCGATGGATGTAAGATTAGATCGGGAGATCCGCATATCTGCTGCCAAGCACACTTGGGAAATTTTCTTCGCATCGTTGACGGGAGTGTCTGCCAGGTGAGTGTTTGAGACATCTTCTCGGGACTCGCAAGCCCACGGAACCGAGGTGGGGCCTCCCCAGATCCAGTCACACCATCCATCCGCCCACGAACCGTGGGCAAGGCGAGATTTTCCCGTCCAATAAATAACGGCATCATTATCACGAGAGGCGGGTGAAACAGATCCTTCAGGATCGATAGATCAGAGTTTATCATATCAGGAAAGTCTGTTCCTGTCGTCAGGTTGTGGCGGAGTCGCGGTGGGAAATCTCTGTGGAAGGTGGACGCCCCAACTTTAATGTTTGCTTGTACGGTCTGCCACAGCCGGCCAGGGCCTCGACTCTAATTTCCCCATCGTACGATGCCCTAGGGTAGGCGAACAACAACCTCGGCCGAGCAGTTGAATTAATTGTAGTCATGTCCGAGCGTCTGGTGTCCACTGCGAACCCGGGTGGATCGGTAAATCTCGAGTAGATCGAAGCTGATGGCAAGGTTGTCCTTATTATATCAATGCCTCGGGTCCTTTCACCCGGCAAATATCCATTTCTAGAGGCTGGTCGGACGTGCAGAAAATGGATCAAAAATGGCCACGTAGACTCTTAATCCTATTGTCTCTTGTGGCGCATGCACTATTGAAACCACGAGGGAATCCCTCGATCCGTCTTCCATGTCGGCATAAGCGAAGGACACGCCGGAGAATCGCCGGTGTGGGGGCCGATCGGGAGATGAACAGGGCCATAAACAGACTCCAAGTCCGCTCTGGTAACAAGTCCGGCCCTGGACTAGTTCAGCCAGAGCCACCCCTCTAGCCCCAATACAGTAGGACTGTCGTCGCGGGTAAAGTGTGGCGTGGAACTAGCTGCAATGCGAATAGTGCCAGCATAATGCAATATCATTCACCGTTGCCCACTGCCGGAGCGATGCATGTCTCGGAGATTTAATCGGCGCACCCACCCAGTCTGTCCGGACTCGTCGCCCTAGCGGAAAAGTGGAGTCGAATCAGGGCTCGCTGCAAAGATTCCGCGATGCTTTTCCAACGCTTGGTGTAGTCAGTGGGGCGGAGCACATCTCGGTGGCCAGCATTTGCAAAGAATGCACAAGTAGACTTGGTCGTTGTGGTGGGGAGATTTTCGTCTTGTCAACCTCGTGGCCTGAGAGCTTGTCTACCGATCAGCTCCGCTCTCTTAAAAAGGCCGTTTGCTCTTAGAATTGCTCTGGGTAATCCTCTTGCCGATCCAGAGGTGTAGTGTTTGTTCCCTTCAACACTCCTCTCTTTCTCCCCTCCACAATGGCGCCCCGTTCATTGATTGCGGGTGGTCTGGTCGCCCTGGCTGCCACCGGCGATGCTCTTGCCACTGTGCAGCGTGTGTCCACAGGCTCGACATCTGGCGCGGCCTTCTTCGAGAGTGAGACCCTGCAATTGACCGAGGCTTCGCTGTCGCAACTCAGCGAGAATCAGTCTGCTTGGTTCGACTTTGCCAAGAATGACAGCGACCTGCACACCCGGTCTTTTGGAGGCTGCAAGGTCTTCCCAGGGGATTGGCTGTGGCCGTCAGAGTGGGTGTGGCGGTTGTTCGATGAGCTGCTGGGAGGTGCTCTGATCAAGACGGTGCCCCTGGCGGCATCTTGCTATTCTTCGTGGCCCGAGTATGATGCCAATGAATGCGAGACTCTGACCTCAGAATGGACCAACTCCAACATCCAGTAAGTTGCCTCTCGGAAGTGCATAGCATAAGAAGTGCTGACTCGCCAGCGCCGCGGATCCTGCCTCGGTGATGTGGCCCCTGTTTGAGGGCCGAACTTGCCTTCCCACGACAAATGCCTCTGCCTCCTGCACGGTAGGTGGATACAGCAGCTATGCGGTCAATGTGAGCAACGTGGCCCAAATTCAGCTGGCGGTGAACTTTGCTCGCAACGCTGGTCTGCGTCTGGTAGTCAAGAACACCGGACATGATTTCAATGGAAAGTCGACCGGAGCCGGTGCTCTCGGCATCTGGACTCACAATCTCAAGGAGATTGACTACATCGAGAACTACCGCAGCCCCAGCTACCAAGGCCCCGCTGTCAAGCTGGGTGCCGGTGTCCAAGCCTACGAGATCTATGAAAAGGCCAACGAGCTGGGCTTTACCGCCATCGGTGGAGAGGGCAAGGTGAGATTCCCCAATATCAACATCACTTAAATGTTTCTGACTGACAATCTATCACCAGACTGTTGGAGTTGCTGGCGGCTACGTCCTCGGAGGCGGTCATAGCCCCATGTCTTCCATCTATGGCCTGGCTGCTGACCATGTCCTCGCTCTGGAGGTTGTCCTTGCCAACGGCCGCTTCATGACCGTGACCGAAGAGAGCAACCCCGATCTCTTCTGGGCCATCCGCGGTGGCGGTGGTGGTACCTTCGGCGTCGTCACCTCTGTGATCAGCCGTGTCCAGCCTAAGGTCGGCGTGACCGTCTCGACCTTCACCTTCTCCACCGGCACCAACGTCTCCGCCGATACCTTCTGGGCCGGAGTGCGCTCGTACATGAAGCGTTTCCCCGCCCACGCCAACGCGGGCACCTACGCCTACTTCTGGGTCCTGTCCACCGGCACCGACTCCTTCACCTTCATGATGAACCCCTTCTTTGCCGTCAACCACACTCTCGCCCAGTACAACGCCCTCATCAAGCCGTGGTACAACGACCTCAAGGCCCTAGGCATCTCCTTCACCCCCAACTCCACCTACTACGACAATTTCTACGACGCGTGGAACGCAGGGTTTCCCCTCGAGACGGTCGCTTCATCAGTCATGATGACCGGCTCCCGGCTCTTCCCTCGCGAAAACTGGGAGACAGCCTCATCATTCAACGCCACCTTCAACGCTCTCCACGAGACCGTCGCCAATGGATACTCTCTCCTCGCCTTCAACGTGAAAGCTGAGCTGCCGGACGGGTACACGCCCAACTCTGCCAACCCTGCTTTCCGCAACACTCTGCTGCACGCCATTACCTCGACGTCGTGGGATGCCAATGCCACCAACTCCGAGATCAAGTCCAAGATGGAAGACTTCACTAACAATGTTCTTGACAAGTGGCGTGCTACTTGCCCGGATGCTGGTGCCTACATGTCGGAGTCGGATATTCTGGAGCCGAACTTCCAGCAGGCTTTCTACGGATCGAACTATGCTCGTCTGTACAAGCTGAAGCAGCGCTACGATCCTACTGGTCTCTTCTATGTCCCTACTGGTGTTGGTAGTGAGAACTGGGTTGTGAAGAGCGAGGATGGTCTGCCTGACCAGAATGGCCGCTTGTGTCGAGTTTAGATCATGTGTTAGGTAATGTGTATAGAAATTTCTAGAGTGTACAGAGTATTTTAGAATAATGACTTGGAACATGGAGTTTTATTTATCCGGCCATCGAATCTATGAAGGGTTTACAGCGCATAATCTCCGACTTCCGATCCAAATTGTTATCGAATGTGCGTGGGCTTGTTTATTGACGATCGCCGTCCCAACCTCAATGCAAGGTTCTGCGCCTTACCGTCGCAACTTGAATTGTGCATACAGAATGCAATATCAACACTCGCATGTCTCAAAATAATCACACTATACTTTATTTCTCCCCCACTCGCCATCGCTCCCGTATCTTTGGTTTGATGCTCTACCTCTGGAGTCTGGATGGTCGCTGCGGATCATTCCCCGCCGGTGGGTCTGCCGCCGATCAGCGCACGGCGCCGATCGTGGCTTCCCTTTCCGCACGTTGTACGGCAACTCTCCGCGGAATGCGCGTCTGCATCTTCGCTGAGAATGCAATCATGTTCCTTCTGTTGTATCTTACGTGACACTTGATCAACTCCTTGATCCCCGGGTACAAATATCCCGGGATCAGCTGCACGGAGTTCAGCAACCCAGACGCTTGCGACGTCATGCGACTCAGTCGGACCTTTTTCTGCGCCGCAAATGCGTTGACTTGGGTTGGTGGTATGATTCTGATCGAACCTCACGCGTTGGTTTCGAAAGGCTGACGCTTTCCAGCACACGCCGACTTGTTAACGGTTCCTACGACGCCATTCACCGAGACCGGCGGAGAGTATGCGCTGTCGGACATCACGGGTATCGTGGTGGATAGTCGCTACGCGGACGATGTGAATACCAATGGACAGACTTTGATACCACCGACACTGTCGGAGTTTGCACACACTTTCCAGGAGGACCTGAGGTCGGTTCTGATGCTGGAATTGCCGATTGGAATGGATGATACGCGCCAGGCGAATACGATCTTCATCACCCTTGGGAACAATACCGGCTTCAAGGATGCTGCAGGGACGTATAACTACGAGGGGTATTCTCTGGAGGTTGATGGTACTGGAATTGTCATTCAAGGAGCGAGCCCTCTCGGTGCATGGTGGGCGACCCGGACGGTCATTCAAGCCGCCGTGACAGGCGACGGTGCCCTTGCAAAGGGTTGGGGCCTGGATGCTCCTGGGTGGGGGGAACGCGGTGCGATGGTAGGTCCCATTGTATCCTGAACATCGTACTCCATTAACTAACATTTGCAGATTGACGCCGGCCGATTCTATTATCCCCCTGAATTTCTAGTCGAGATGTGTTCCTACCTCTCCTTCTTCAAGCAAAACGTCTTCCATGTGCATCTCAGCGATAACCTCGTTGTCGAGAGCAAATATTCTCGTGAATTCCAGTTCAACCTGGCATCAGCTTTCCGTCTCTGGTCCGACGATCCTGCTGTAGCCGGGTTGAATCGCCATGCCAATGAATCCTATACCCGCGAGCAATTCGACCTCGTCCAGACGCAATGCGCAAAGAGAGGTGTGACCGTTATACCCGAAATCGAAGCTCCCGGCCATGCACTTGTTATCGTACAGTGGAAGCCAGAACTGGGCCTTGATGATCTCAGCATGCTCAACATCAGCCACCCGGACACAATTCCAACCATGAAAACGATCTGGAAGACGTTCCTGCCGTGGTTTCACAGCAAGGTCGTGCATATTGGCGCCGATGAATACGATAGCGGCCTGATCGAGGACTATACTCGCTTCGTGAATGAAATGGACACTTTCATCCGTGAGGAAACATCCGGCAGCAAGCAGATCCGAATCTGGGGGACATTCACGCCCAAACAAGGCGCGAACATTTCCACGACAGTGTCATACCATCATTGGACTACAGATGCAGACCATCCATACTGGGACTACGTGCAGAATGGATACAATGTCCTCAACTCCGACGACTACCTCTATCTTGTCAGCGGCTGGTCACCGGTGTATGCACAAGAGTTGCAACTAAGCCAGATCTTCGACGGCCCGTACGGAAGGCCCTATTCTCCCATTACATTTGACCCCGAGAAGGTCGGCGACAATCCATCTCGCGGAAACCCCCACGTTCTGGGCCAGCTGGCCGCGTTGTGGACCGATTACGGTCAGAATTCCACCACCGTGCTGCAGGCCTACTACTCCTGGCGCGATGCTCTACCCGCCCTCGCGGATAAACAATGGGGGGCAACATCACCGAGGATCAATATCGCTCAGTTTTCGACGCGCTACACAACGCAGTGCCGGCGCAGAATCTCGACCGGAGAATCCCCAGCAAATCAGATACGATCTTGCACTATACCTTTGACGAGTCGAACTCGAATACTGTCACCGACCATTCGGGAAATGGGTATCATGGCACGGTCCACGGCTGCAAGATTTCTGATCGAGCCCTCCATCTCGCCGACGGGTGCTATCTCGAGACACCACTGGGTAGCAAGGGACGCGACTATACGCTTTCGTTCCGGGTGAAGCCGACGTCCACATCTCCCGGGACACTTTTCTCAGGTCCGGACTCGATTTTCGCCCACGGCAATGGCACAATCTCTAACATGACTTTGATCAGTGGTGGCAGTCCGTTCTCGCTGAATTATAGTCTCCCGCTGAACAAATGGACGGATGTGAGTTTGATCGCTCAGGGTAATACCACCAAATTGACTGTTGGGAAAGGAGACAGTTCCTCCCGCATGGAGTTCCTTGCGAAAATCGGAATCAATGGGGATTCGTTTGCTTGGGCGTCTATTGGCGTTGAAGCGCCTTTGGCGCGCGTTGGTGAGGGTTTTACTGGGCTGATGAAGAATATTGTTTTGAGGGGAAGGGCGGAGTGAGGTATTCTTAACTGGGGCTGTATATTTATGATTGTGATGCTGGTTGACGACCACACCGGGCGCTTCGATGGGATTGATTTTCTAGATGCGCCGACCGTGCCAAGTATTAGATCGCTGTATTTTCCCTCTGAATCATCAAGTAAATGGCTGACACCATGGACATATTTTTCCATGTCGGCTAAATCTCCCTGGGCTGTTGTGGCTGCAGGGTCTGCATGGCTTTGTATAGTCTGCTCCTTGCCCCATCCGGAGTCCCTGCATTCCGCAGGGTCCAGCCACTCCAAATTGCTGGATCTCAACACGAATGCGATCAACTCAGTAGATGAAGATTAGATATTCAGCAAATAGAATTTTAGCTATACGTATAATTTATCTTAAGGACTTCTATGTACAGTATACCTATGTCTGACTGAGTTGCACGATTGCTGACTGTTAAGGTGAGGCGGTCCTCGCCCAATCAGAATCGGGTAACGGCCACATGCTTCGGCGGATGGCTTGTTGCTGCTCGCGGCGACACCCAACTTAGTACACCTCTAGTACTTCTCGCTCCCCCTCAACTCCCACCTTCATGCAACTCCCACCCTCCCTTATTTTCAGGGGGCGCCCCTGCCACCATGAAGGTCGCCTTCGTCCTGTTGTGTGCGGCGCTTAGCACCGGGTTGCCCATCCAGCTGGTTCTTACCGGTGATACTCCCACCATCCACATTAGCTCAAAGAAAGCCTCCGCGCAACAGACGACCAAAACCGGAGAACAGAAGTTTCCCATTCCCGAGCCCTTCCAGGACTACGTCGAACATCTTCGACTTGAACATGAGCAGCCTTCTTCCGCCAAAGGCTCCGACTTCGATGCAGTGCCCGCAGAATCCAAGTCTAAGTCCCAAGAGGACCAACTCACGTCCGTGAAACACTACGGCTCTTTCATGGGCAAGCTCCGCCTCTCAAAGCTCCCAGAGCAACACGACGACCCCATTTCATTCAACCACCAGTACGGCATATTCGCAGGCAAAGGCACTAGCAAGCACCCGACCAAAGCGACGGCATCCAAGCACGACTCCGAACCCGACTCTTCACTCGGCCAGTTCTATGGCACTTTCCTAGGCAAAATGGACAGCCTCATCCCATCCGAAACGCACCCTCGACACGCACTCGCCCAGTCCCGCAAGAACACCTGCGGCTCCAAGCGGGTCGTCTCGTACTCCAAGCCCTCGGATCTAATCGATGTCCTCGATGCGCACGGTCCCGAGTGCGTCGCCCTGGCAATCTTCGTTCTATTCCCGCTCGCTTATTTTGTACTGGAGGGACTGGAGCTCGTTGTTAAGAGCTGGGTTTCTGAGAAGTATCCCCATCGCGGACGTGAGAGGGTTAGACTTGATGGTCCCGAGAGACAGCTTCGTGCTTGGAAGAATCGGCAGCGGGAAATGGTGCTTGATGAGAAGAAGTGGTGGCGGACGCGGCAGGTGCGGGCGTAGGCTTGACTGTTAGTACAGCTTGGTTGGTAATAGACATGTTGTCTCGGGTGGTTTCTCTATATTTGATTTTTTCTTTATACCCAGGAGTTAATTCAATCATGATATTGTTGTTCGATGAAAAGGATTGGGTTTTGTTTTGTAAAACGACTGTAGAGTAAGTCTAGGCGGGGCTTTCCTAGAGACATAGTGTACTTTTGAAATCCGCTTGGGACTTGCCAAAAAGGGAAAGAAGCCAACTTTATTTCATGTGTTAATGATGTATCTATCAGTGAATATTTAGCCCGGCTGCCTTCATGCCAAGCATACCCGTATCAGCGATGTTGTGGGCTGGAATGTCAGCTTTTTCTGGGCTGTGCGATTTCGATGGCAATGAGTGGTCGACGTTGCGGACCCTACAAAGAGGAGAGTGTAACCTTGGAGGATGAGGTAAAAAAAAAAAAAAAAAAAAAAAAAAAAAAAGACATAAGAGAATAACGGTGGAAGGAAGGAAGAGGAAAAAGGAAAAAAAGTGCTGCAAGAGCCGTCCAGTCCGACGGAACATATGGCAAGCCGAGTTCCAGTAGCTTAACGTGAGGGACCGACATAGGGACAACCCATCCTCGAAGGTCTCTCACACCACCAGTTCCCAACTTATGGTCCATTACCACTCAGCCATAGTCCCGTCGCGGAACGATAGTATACCCTTTAAATAGTTTATATAGGTGCATTTGTGGCACTTGACAAAAGAGAGGCATTTTGAGCATCTTTCACTTGGAATTTTCTGCTCTAAGTTGAGCCTATGATTAGTCAAGAAGTATACTGTAGAATATGAAGTTTTTGAGAATATTGAAAGGTATTTAAATCGGGAGCAGTGAGTTGAAATTGATAGCTCGCAATGCAATATGGAGCTTGTTTGCAGTTCGATGCCCCTGGCGCCAAGGTATCAACGTAAGCTGAGGTTCGCAAAAAATTGGAAAAAGCATTTACGACTGACTTGAGTCCTCCGGTTCGATTCCTGGTATTGTCGGATTGCTTTTCTTTTCTATTATTTTTCCCCCAAAGGTTGGTGCCTACCTAGGTAGGGCAAGAGATCCCCCATCCAGTCACACCACACGCCCGTATACCATCTCCCTCCTCCATCTTTTCCCATCCATCACCATTTCGTTTCACTTCTCATCACACTTTCCACAATCTCTTAAGCAATCATGCATCCAGTCATCGATCAGCAATCCGGAAATAAGATGTTCAACGAGTTCCCCCCAGGTCTAATCCTCCTCGTCACAGAGCATCTCGACAGACCCTCATTCGTCGCTTTCGCCTCCACATCCAAGGTAATGTACAACTTCCTTGGCACCCACCTATACGCATTCATCGAAAGTCACTGCTCCTGTGCGAAGACGTACAAGGGCCTAGTCTTCACTCTTCTTCGCCATCCCGAACTCGCCCGATCCGTCCGTCACCTGAAAATCGGTCGAGTCTACGACAGCGACCCAATCGCCAACGGACCTCACATGCACGAGATTTGCAAAGGCCACGATGGCGACAGGCTCATGATGTCGAAAGTACGGAGGTTCAGCTCCTCTGAGAAAGAATACTGGGAGTGAAGCCCCCATCTGCGCAGTGAGTGGGAACTCGATGAGTACATGACCCTGCTTCTTTGCCTCGTCCCTAACGTACAGACTCTCAGCCTCTACTGGAGCCGCGCTGCCACCAAGACCATTAATAGAGTCCTTTCCCATGTGGCTTCTCAGCCTGAGTGCGCCGACATGATACGCTTCCTCCCAAATCTTCGGGAATTAAAGATCAGAAATGTGCCGCGTGGACTCTACGACCTTCTAGAAGGCGTACGGCCATCTCTTCTGCCCAAGCTTGTTTCCTTCCGCACCTTCATTGACTACCCGCAGGAGACCGAAGGTTCAAGCGAGTTCGTGACTATGGAGGAGGGAATGGCCGAAAAAGAGCTGGGCGGAAGAAGGAGGCAGACGAGGAGGCAGATGTGGAGTCAGTCCTTGGGCAAATGATTAACGCAGTGAGTGATTCACCGCTGGAAGACGAGACAGAGTCTGACTCGAATGAATGGTGGTAAAAATGAACAGTCGAAGCCAGCTTGATGAAGAAGATCGATGTGTGGGAGGACCGGAGTTGTGAATGCCCGCTGAAGGTAAATACTCCCCCAACTCAATAGTTATTGATTCATCATTTCTTCACACCCAGCCCTCCCGACTCTAACATCTAGCGTGCGGTGCCCATACTGGTTAAGACATGATGAGAGCGCAGAGACAGCACAAAAGACATCCAGGCAGTGCCTGACGGCCTCCCATTTGTTCATTAACATCCAGAGGTCTTCAAGGTGAGCCCGTATATTTTAAACCCGTAGTCCGTACATTCTAATCTCGTAGTCACCACAAGAAGTAAGTCATAATTGATCTGAGAAATGCATTATGGTCGTAATATGAAGTCCTACGCATTACGTTACGTGAAAAAGAGCCCAATTCCTCTTAATTATAATAATAAAATTAATTTAGAATACTCATACCAGACCATCAAGCAAACCTCTTGAATGCGTCGTATTAAACTCATAAATTTTAATATTAGGAGTGCCTCTTATCCTTCTTCTTGCCATCGGCCTTCTTCTGAGTAGACTGCTTGACACCATCCTGCATAGCATCAAGATGAGCAAACTTGTAGGTATCCTCACCCAGACTCCAAGCCATAACACCACCAAGCTTCTTGGTATCGACAATGTCGTTGAACTTACGGGTGATGATCTCGGGGGTATCCCAGGTCCAGAAGAGATTGGTCTCCTTGTCCCAGTAGTACTGACCACCGGCCTTCTCATCGGTCTTACCGTTCTTCTCGGCGCGGCGCCAGGAGTCGGTGATGGAGATGCCCTTGCAGGTTCCGTAGTCAGACATGCAGCCGGCCATGCAGAAGTCGTTGCCGGAGCCACTGTAATGAGTGTTAGTTGGTTCATGAGAGAAGAGGTGTTTGGTTGGCACGTACCAGTTACCGTAGGCACTGCAGCACTGTCCCTCGGGGCACTTAGTACCCTCGCTAGCACCGCACTTGCCGTTGGTGGAAACCTTAAGGTCCTTGGGAGGCGCAGACAGAACACTCTTCTCGAAGGTCAGAGCACCAGACTTGCCGTTGTCACTTCCATCGTCCTCCTCAAGCTTCACAACCTTGCAGCCGAGCGGGTGCTCCTCACAGTCCGAGTCGGGGTCGGTGGTGAACCACTTGGCGTAGTAGGCGAATCCGAGGTTGAGCTTCTCAGCGTCAGCACCGAAGGAGAGGTAGTCGTTGATAACATCGAGGGAGTCCTCGACGCTGCTGGCGTGGAAAGTGACGTTATCGCGGCGGTTCATGATATCGTAGCTCATGACGTTGACCATGTCGACGGACTTGAAGATGTCGGGACCCTGCTCCTTGTTGAAGGCGATCATGTCGACCTTGCGTCCAGGGACAGCGATGGAAAGGGTCTTGTTGTTTCCGATGGCCTCGCGGATGGCGGAGAGGAACTTGGGGTAAGTCTCGATTTCGTCGACCTTGTCCTTGTTGGGGTGCTGTTTGTAGTCCTGGCCGTTGCCTCCGGGATATTCCCAGTCAATGTCTGTGACAGGTTAGGAGAAAGATTCAATCAGATTTACGGATATAGAGAAATCTCACCGACACCGTCAAAGTCGTTGGCTTCCAGCATGGAAGCGACATTCTTGGCGAAGCGCTTGCGAGTGGTGTCGTCCTTCGCACCGGCAGAGAAGCCCTCAGTATCACCCCATCCACCGATAGCAATCATGAGCTTGGTGTCAGGGCCGAAACGCTTGCGCATATTCTCGGGAGACTCGAAGGGCTTGAAATCGGGAGCCGAATCGGAGTTGAAGATCTTGGAAGGTGCGAAAGCCATGATGGCATGGTCAATGCCTTGTGTCTGATTCCCGCTGGGAAGATCGGTCGTGTGGTATCTGGACATTGTTAGCTCCGTATCCCATTATCCCCTGGTCTGAGAAAGTCCGGCATACTCACTGGTCAATGTACATAGCGAACCGCAGCGCAGCGGCGCTTTGAGCGGCCAAAAGGCCGAGAGCAAGAGACTTGAGCATGATGGACCGGATCTCGCGAATCACGTAAATATCAGAAGAGAGATGTATAAGAAGATAAGACAGATCAGGCGACCAAGCCAGCAATGGGAATAGGAGGGCAGCCGGGTGCTGCTGGGAGTGAATGGAGAAGAAGCACGAGGGGAGGAAAACAGCCAACGCGCGAAGAGCCGAGGAAGTCGAGTATAAGAGTTGTAAAGCGCAGGGGCTCTTTCCAAACATGCCCGAATGCCTCAGGTCCGAGCTTGAATCATTGGTCTAGCCAAACGGATAGCAACCAGTCCAGTTGAGAGCCGCCGTTTGGCTGGCAGAGGTTTTCCGCGGGGCATGTACATCCCTGTATGAGGTTCGAGCTCATTGGAGCGGTCCATGAGTATGAGGAAGGGGACCCCAAAAGGGCAATGGGGGGTTCTGGAATGTCGGCGAGGCCGGTCAGCGGGATATCGCCAAAGACGGTTCACCATTCATAGATCACTGGTCCTCTTGACCTCTTGACCTCTTGGCCTAAGAGAGGTCTATATTTTTGCTCGTGGATGCTGCATCCCCGAGACTTTGGAGCAGTTGATGCCGGACGGCGGGAGTTAAAAGGTGGACCAATGTTGGAGCTCGCATGCCGCGTCGGCACCAGATCCATTTCCTCCAACTCACATTCCTCCGACGTCATTGAATATTCCAGGCTTCCGCACATCAACCCCAATGAAAAGCAAGACAATTAAGGAAATCTTTCTGTCCAGGAAATCGAATCGGCCGAGTCTCGGCCGTCACGGATGCTTAGCATGCAAGGGCTGGCTGCCTTTAGGCAAAGCCAGGCATAAGAATAGATCAGGTAAATGCAATGTGTGTATTCCCATATCAAGCCATACAATAATCTAGGGGTATAAGAAAAGAGCCCAGAAACGCCAGATCTATGTCACGATGGGGAACCGGTGAAAGGAAATAATTAGTTCCAGTGCCGCCGAATAATAGGTCGCGCCGGATCCCAAGGCCCAATTACAACATTCTTGTACTTCTGCAAGCTAATGAGCCACCAACTGCAGCCGCCCATCGCAAGTGCTGTCAGAAGCCCACCGAGGAAGGCTCCGATAATGGCGGATGCCCAGCCACCGCTGAGAGTCATGCCCACGGCACCACCTGCGATGATCACGAGGGCGAGGGTGAGAAGAACGTGGCCAGTCCATGATTTCTGGCGGAGTTGTCGGCGGAAAATGGGGAAGAGCCCGAAGACTTCCATGGAGAAGAGCATCAGGCTGAATACGTGGGTAGTGGATGGTAGGCGAGATGCAAGCACGGTGGAGGCCATGACGGCTGCGTTTGTGGAGAGGGATGCGGGAAACTTGGTGGCGCCAGCGCCTTCGCCGCTTCCGTAGTCGAAGGAAAATATGTTCATGATTAAGAGCCAGCAGCTCATTGCCCAGATAGAGTCGCTGGCGGTGGATTTGGTAAGAGATTTGAGGATTGGACTCAATCCCAGCAGGGAGAAGTAAATTAAGAAGGCGGACTTCACCGTCGAGAGACGTTGGCGGTTGCGAGAGGAGAAGAGGGAGGATCGGTCAATGTCTTGAGCGTCTACACTACCAACAGTAGCATTTGGTGGAGCAGGGTGAAGACCAGATCGTGTGGTGGCGTCGATCACTCCATCCAGACTGCCATTAGAGTCAAGACTTTGGTGCGGAAGCTGCTCTTTGGAGTTGTTCGCAGCCATCGTCAATCCAAGTCCGTGGATCGGGCTGACCTTCGTGCCATTGGCGTGCGTATCATTGCCGGGGGGGTTGGCAGAACTGACCATAGAGCTGGAACTAGAGCCATCATCACCCCCGATGGCACCATTGGCATTCGACAGCTCCGTCTGTTCTCGCCAGATCCAGTTGTCCCAGAGAATCCAGCCCATGGCGGTACCAACGCTTCCCCAGCAAACAATCGAAACAGGGCTGACCCGATCCTGCACAATACCAACAAAGCAGCAAACAAAGATGACGACAGAGCAAACGTGTTGCACGATAACCGTCGAGTCCGAAACAAGCGGCCAAAAGTCATATGGCCGTACTCGAGGATTCCGTTGAAGATGGTCCAGAAATGTCTCGGTATCGGTATAGTTATCCGGATCTAGTACCTGTCAGCAAACATGTTCCCCCCAGAGTATTGAGCTTTCACCAAAGAGCCATATCACATACAAGACTGCTTCACCCAAAGCAACTTCTTCCAAGCGCCCTTCCGTCTCCTCCTCCCAACACCGGGGCCAGCTCCCAATTTCCGCACATCCTTCCGATTAGGGTCCGCGCCAAGGACCCCCCGCGGCGGGCGCAGCGTCGCCTCGCCATTCAGCGAACCCAGGGTATCATCGTAATTTGCCGGCGCAGAGCGAGCTCGCGACAGCGAGGGCGCAAAGTATGCATCCTCCGGCGCCAGGCGATTGGGGTCCGGGATGCGATCTTGTTCAGGAGCTTGGGAACCGGGACTGGGGCTGCGGTTGGGGTGTGTTTCGACGGGGATTGGCGGAGGGATTGTCGAGTGTGATGTTGGCAGTGAAGTCATCGAGGTGAGCTGACTAGCATCGACGCATGGCGTGTCCAGGAGAGCTTGTGGGACTGGGCTGTGGTCGTGGTGGTTTCGCGCAGAACGCGCAATCCCACGTGTCGGGATCGGGTCATGTGATCTAACCTCCTGGGATTTCTTATCTGAGATAGGAACAGATCTATACACAACTACGAGCAGTGCCAATCACCAGCACTTATCGTACTTGGGCTGTCTCGAAATAAAAAGCCGGGAATGATTCGCTCAATTGAAGATCATATTAAATTGAAGGCACCTTTTCCTGGTACAAAAAAAAGGCCAAAAAAATTCCCTCTTCACAACATTTCCTAAAATTCCTCAAAACTCCTCACACCCAAACTCCGGAAGGAAGCCTTCCATCACCAGATTCGAAGATCCCTCAAAACTCCACACAACCAGACTCCTTCCTAGATCTTGTGGGATCAAGATCAATTCTGCGTGAAGGGGCCAACGGGTTCCCAAGGGTGCACGTACACGTCCACGCGGTAGGGCACATGGGCGGCCATGGCCTCCATGTCCTCTCGCATTATCTCGAACTCGTCGATAATGCCCAGCTTAACCATGCGCTTCGGGAAGCCGTTGCACTGGAAGGAGACAGCCGAAATCTCAGATCCATTACGGTAGAACTCTCTGATCTTCCGGGCGAAGCTGTTGGTGTCCACATTGTCCAAAGAGAAAGGTCGCCAGGTGAAGTTCGCCCCAACGAGAATGACGCGGACAGGGTATCCATTCACAGGACGCTCGCCAAGATAGTGTTCAATGTGAGCGTTCCATGGATGGGCAGCAGCATTGGCCGGGGAAGCTTGGGGAGCCAGGCGAGCCGAGGGCTAAGTTAAGTCAAATGCCAGTCCAAACCTTTCGCGAAAGCAAAGAATGGTTCGTGATCATACCTGGAGGAAGGTCGTAGGACGATTGACACCACCTTGTCTATAAAGAACGAACGTGGCCGGGCCTTCAGTACCAGGACGATACTGGCCCCGAAGGATTAGATTTATGCCTTAAGGAGCAGCTTTGGAAGTTCAGTAGTAAATTCTTACTTGGCTGTGGCTTTGCGTGCCCCCAGGGACGACGCCAGGCGACCAGGTCCGGACGTAGCTGGGCAGCTGGGTCGGAGGAGCTGCCAGCAGGGCGTTCAGTTGGCCCTGGTTTATAGGGCTGGTGGTCCAGCCAGTCAGGGAGTGGCCATCGGGAAGATGGATCCACATCAAAACGCTCCACTGACCGGGAGCATGGCCCTGAGGAGATTAAAGATAACGGGTTAGTTGAAAGCTGGGCTTTCGTGATGGCATTGGGAATTTCGAGGTGATACTTGGTCGGGGTTGGGCATGAGGGTGCCCGCAATAGCGGGCGCCGCTTCGCCCGCGGGAGGAGAGTTAGAGGTGTGCTCCATGGCTTAGTAGCCTTATGGGCACCAAAGAATAGCGATTTTAATGAAAAATAAGAAAAAAAAAAAAAAGTGACGGGCCAGTGATGGCGTGAGTGTGCAGATGGAGGAGTTGCAGAAGAGAAAATGAAGCTGGAGGGACTAGGGCTCAAGTAGCCGTGAGCGCGCATCCAAAACGGCAGGTGCGCGCTGCTGCCTGAGTTTTCTGGCTGTCTCCACTGCTTTTTGACGGTGTGGCATACTATATTTTACTCTACGACACCTTAGAAATCGATTCTCTTTTCATTGTTGTATTACATGTGCCTTTACTCGTTGTGTTGGTGGATCTTATGTACATCACCCTGCAAGTCCACATAATGGTACACAACATAGGTATCTGGGGATATTTTGAACACTATAGGCAATAACCACGGGATTTCTACAATTAGTAACAATACTGACATTGGCTCGCCATTAGAACCCTTCCCAACACACCCCCAGCCGACGCCGTGAATCGTATGTCAAACGTACATTGTATTCACACTGCGACGATATCGAGTCCTTCAAGGACAAGGCTAGAGCATTGCAATATACAGTTGGTATACATACCTTGAGCTGATGGCTGTAACCAACTCGGCACACACAGAGTATCTCGCGCTCATCAGCGGGTTCACTTACGATTTGCAACGCGAGCAAACCGGCGCAACCCCACAAGCTGTTCAGCCTTGGTTTCTGTGGTACTCACCGGCGCCTCAACCTGCTCGCTTGAAGGCAGATCCAAGGAAGATTACATCAATGAGCCACTCCTGGATTGTTGAGTGCTAGTAGGCTTGGCTGACGGGGCCACCGGTTCCACTGGGCTTGTTGCCAGTTCTGCAAGAGGGAATAGTCCTTCCAAGCGAAGCTGCAGCTCTGCTCGGGGGTTTTCCAACCATTCACTGGTTATCTCCAGGTATCTGGGCTGGAAAGTGATCCGTGGGTTTCATAGCGTTGAAGCCCTTGGTATGCACTCACTCTGATGGCACAGAAGTCTCTTTCAAACTTGGCGGCTCTAGCATCCCACGCCCAGAGGAAGCGAACAATCCGACCCAGTCCTTGATCGCCTGACGCGATCTGAATGAAGATCTTACTTTTACCGTCTTCAGTGTTCAGAAGTGAAACTCAGTATTTCATGACACTGCTCGTCGGAAGGCTTCGTGGGCTGATCACGACGAAGCGGAAAACAGACATCTCGAGCTCTTGGCCTTCACGGCTGAAGATCTTGCTTGATCTCCATTCGAGCTGTGAGCCGTCTTCTTCTGCCTTGTCGAGTCGAGCGAACTAGGGAACCACGTCCAGGTACGCCGAGGCGGCAATCGAAGACCCAATCGAAGCCGTAGTCATCCAGGTGGTGAACTCCGGTCTTCATGTCCGTGGGTGCTTCTGAGCAAAGTGATGTGAGGCTACCAGTGGATGTGATCAAATCGATTACTGAGATAGTGCTACTAGGAGCTATTCCTGGCTTCGTGATATCGTCAGCAGGTCTGGTAGGCATCGTAGGAGGAGGGGGCAGGTTGGATGAGAGGTCAAGTTCGAGGTCGACGTCGAGGTCAAGGTCATTCCGTGCAACGCGGGAGCTGGCAACCAGTGAGGTACTTGCAGGAGTGGACCTTTTGAAATCGGCATTCAAAACGGGATCATCGTCAAAGTCAGGCACGGCAGCGCTGGGATCATCACCAATTGCGGCTCGAGTCCCTCTAGGTTCGAGGACAACGTCTGAATAAGAGGAAATGTCGACGTCAGGCCAAATGAGCTCGGGTCTCACAGCAGTGCTTGCATCCGGGATCTGGGGACGTTCGACAAACGATGGAGGTAGAAGGAGGTTCAAAGTTCAATCGTAGATTATGTCTCGCGGGTTTACGTATTTGTACATCGTGTTGACAAGGTGGACGGAGAACGAGAACGAGAAGATCAGGGGACGGACCTGAAGAGATCGGAATGGAGAGCATACTCGAATCCTCAAGGACAGCACCGAGGGGGGAGGGACAGGCCATGAACCAGGGAGCGTAACGCGAGAGCTGCCATGGCAAGGTTGCGGCCTCGGCGTATTGTAAGGGCGACACTGATGGCGATTCTCCGAGGCGAGTACCGCGCCGGAACGGAGACGTTGAAAGACTGGGCGTGAAAACATCACCCTGGTGACAGTCATCCGATTCTGCATCGGTGAGTTGTGAATGTAGGCAAGACAATGGGAGCTTGACACTTTCCAACCTTCACAAAGGGGAATAAAAATAAGGAGTAGGTAACTGATAGTCAAATATATATGCATGCACAGAGTGATGCGAACTATTCTAGAACTCCTGACAAAGGCGGGTACAAGATAGAGCATAGAACCTATTGTCATTCTATCTAGCCAACAACGTGTTCAACAGGTACTAGAGACAGGTCTAAGGGTATATGTGGATAATTTTATGGGGTAAGAACAAAGTCGTCTTTGATTCCGAGACTGACCGTAACGAAATGCAATGCAAGGCCACGCCGGGCCAGTCTTTGAAGAAGCAGAGAAGGCATCCAGGACTCGATTCGAGGGGACCATGTGTTGGATGATGTACATTCAATGGGTATCGGTTTGACTCAATGGACAGATTGATGGAGAAAGGGGGATGGGAGGAGGTAAGGTCCCTGTCAATTAGGATGAGCTGGATGAACGATTCTGTTGATTCAGAACGGTGTTTTGGACAAGATTTCGGACCGCCTGCGGTGCCACAACGTCATCCAGACTGTTTCGGCGACCCCAGTTTTGGGGCTGGCGTCTAATAAACGCACCGACTGCGCCGAGATAGCCTTCGTGACGGAGGAAATATGCCTGCTTCTCGCCCTTGGACCAGAAGCGGATGGCGTAGGAAAGGGTGTTCATGGTTTGGCGGTGGCCACGGATGAAGGAGCCACCGAAGTAGATGTGCTTGACCTGATGCTTTTCTGATTGGAGGTAAGCGATTTGGCCGATGTTGTTACTGTTTTACGATTAGTGTTACTGATCTACTAGTAGAAGTGTTAGGAAACGGCGGGTACTTACCTGATGGCATAAAGAAGGCTTCGGCTCATGTCTTCATGCTGGAAGTTGACGCCGTGCTTGCCATTGGCCTGCTCATGATCATTGTGGTAGAGGCCCTCTCCATCTTCGGCGCCGTCCTCAGCGGCATTCTTCAAACGGAAGACCTTGCCAAAAGTGCTGGCGATCGCGGTACTCTTCAGACCGATTTTGCTGTAGTCCATGCCATAAATATCGCCCACGAGCATGTCGACTCCGCTATTGTCTCCCCGGTCCGCCATGGCCAGCATTTCGTCAAAGGTTCGGGCCCCGGTGAGCAGGGACATGAGTCCCCAGAAGGTACCACCACCCAGGTGAGTACCGCCCACACGCTCGAACTGTCGGGGACCAGAGACCTTGATCATCGAGACACCGGAGCCAATGTTGACGAGGAGATAGGGATAGACGTCTGGTCTGGCCTCGGCGAACTGCATAGGCTCATTGTCGGAATCGCTGTAAGTAAAGACCTCGTTGGGGATCTCAGTGATGAAGAAATCGAGACCTCGAAGGCAGTCAGTAAAATCGCAGACATTTCAGTCACACCGTCAGAAACCTTACCAATAATGAGGCACTCCATCTCCTCCTCACGCAGAATGTTGACGTCCAGCGCCTCCTTCATCTTGTCATAGAACTTGAACGCGCCCCCGCCGGTCGCGACGACGCAGAGCTCGTCCTTGGTGCCACCATTATTCTTCTTGTGCTCTTCGTTCAACTGGCGAATGAAGTTGATGCAGATGTCGATCCGATGGGTCTCGAAATTGATGAAATTCAAACGTCCGCCATTGTCGGCCGCATCGAGCTCTCGCGTGAAATAGACCAGTTTGACGAGGGATCCGCCGATCTTAAGAAGTCATGGAAAGTTAGCCACAAGGTCTCCCAGCTGTCCGGCAATTGCCCTCGTGATGTGGTTCGCGCCAAAGCGACGCCATCATCCCTCGTGCTAACTCGATGCCATCTCACTGCGGGGGAGCATGTCGCAAGCGGGGCACGGCGCCAAACGATTTGCAGCAGAGCGTCGACAGGCACAGGCACTTACATCGACGGCGACATGGCTGACGACGCCAGTATGGTGCGGCAGCCGAATGTCTTTATTCTCGTAGTGGACGCCATCGGCCTCCACGGGGCTCCGCGAGCGGACATCGTCGTCGACAATGAAGGCGCCCTTGACATTGATCTTCACGGCGCCAGGATTGCTGATCGCCTCCTCCAAGCGAGCCGGGCGCTTGCGCCGGCCATCCTCTTCGCGATGGTCCATGGCGAATGCAATGAAGAGGATGAAGAAGGAGCGGTGCAGCTGCGTTGAAGCTCCGGCAGTCCCGTGCCCACGCTTACGGCGTATATTTCCTTCTACCCGGCCGCCGCAACGGGGTTCCACTTACCACCGCGTCGACCGAGGACCACCACTTCCGAGGCCCCGCGGGGAGCCGAAGAGAGGGCGATGCCGAGTCAATCTGGCAATACAATCCACAGGATCCGAGGGGGGTTTACCGGGGGGATGGTGGGGGAGCATGGGGCTATTTGTATACTACAAACGGGCTCCCGGTGCCCTGGAGAAGTCGCCAGTCCGCCTCAGTACGACTGGGATTTTTTGGGGTGCAAACTGGATGTGTTTGACTGTTTGACCTCAAGGAACTCCCGCCTCACCGCCCTGGCATACTGCAACCCGAACGTATATACTAGTGCGCACTAGGAGTATACCCGAACGTCAGCCAGACCCTGCAGTGCAAGCCGGATGCTCTAAAACATTGTGAATGGCCATGTCGCCGTTAGCTTGGCCTTGTTGGACCATACAATGGCTTAGAGATCCATGCCCCAATGATGTACAAATCGGAACTATCCATGTATCTTCGCATACCTTCTGCCAGATCCAATTGACGACTACCATCATCAATCACCAGTGCTTGTCCTAACAACCTTGCAAGTGTGATATTGTTCAGCCGAGCTGTTCAATGGCTCGAGTTCTCACTGTTCGTGGGCCTCGCACCTCAACTCTCTTTCCGTGGGCGTACCAAATATCGCATTCAACACACTCGAATAGTCTTTTTCTCCTGCTCCGTCGGTTTCTGGGTCTCCTCAAGGTCTTCTGCCTGTTTGTATCAAAGTCCAAATTGGACCAACGGCGGTTATCTGCGTGCAGCATGGGCTCTCGTAGCCAATGGAATCACTCACAGGTCCTTGACTTGGCCTTCTATGTCGCTGACTCGGCGCCTGTCACCAGGCGGCCACCCTAACGCAATACTTTACCAGAGAACAGGCGCGACCTCTTCACAGGGAAGGAGCGTAACAGTGGCACCTGCCGCCATAATACGGATCGTTCCAGGATACGCTTCTGGCGGCTGCGTTGCGTCTGCCTGGTAACGCAGCCGCCCAGCTCACTTAAATACAACTTCCCACCCCTCCTTCTCCTTCTCCTCTTCTCTTTCCTCTCCGCCACGCTTTTTATCTCTCATCCGCTACTCCCATCATCTCAGTCTTGCCTTACGAGACTATCGCTTCTCGATTGACGGCATTTAGGTCTCTACCTGGGTGTATTGTCAATTTCCCGCTTTTTTCGTCAGGGTCCATCCACTCTGGTCTGTGGAAAGGGCCTGGGCATGCACACCAGTTCGAGTGTGTTTACTCTCGCGATGTCCAGTTCACCTGGCCATGATGAGATCCCCGGCGCGTTGGACGATGTATCCAACGCGCCCGACGCCCCTCAGTCCCCGGCCGGGGCAACTGAGGAGATTCCTCAGGCACCGCAGGCACCGAAGCCGACGCCGGCTCAACGTGCTGCTATGGCCCGCGAGCGCGGTTGGGCTGAACCGACTCCTCTGGAGTACGCCCGATACGCCGACACCAAAGGAAATGATTACGAATGGGCCGGCTCCGCGACTCGCTACGAATGGAAGGAGGAGTATGGAGATATCGGTCCTCGCAATGAGGAGCTGGAAAACATGTTGTTCCACCACGATCTGATCCCTCGCGCCGGTAACCGCTTCAGCGAGTGAGTATCTTTTTCCCTTCCCTTGCTGTTCATAGCTAACTATGTTTTTATCCAGCTATCAAAACCTTCACGTTGTTTGCGAGAGCGAAAACCGGTTCGAGCCCATCACGCGAGTATGTTTCCTATGCTTCCTCTATACCACGGGGTATTTTCAGGATTGTCTTTGCTGACCATCTCATAGTGGAAAGATGCGGGCCTGCACCCCATCATGCTTCAGAACATTGATCTTTGCCTTTATGCACACCCCACCCCGATTCAGTGCTATGTCCTTCCGGCCATGACTTTCAACAGGGACATCATCGGCATCGCTGCCACTGGTATGTTAATAGGGCTTCATTTTCTTTCTCTATCTCCTGTCCAGAGCTAATAATGCGTGATTATTGTTAGGTTCCGGCAAGACTGGGGCGTTTTTGATTCCCATTATCTCTCAGCTTATGGGAAAGGCCAAGAGATTGGCCGCCGCCCGGCCTGATTCTTCACAACCGGGCTTCAATCCTGAAACGGATGGTGTTCGTGCGGAGCCCCTTGTGCTGATTGTTTGCCCTACCCGCGAGCTTGCTACGCAGATCTTCGACGAGGCCCGTCGTCTCTGTTATCGCTCCATGCTTCGTCCTTGTGTTGTGTACGGTGGTGCTCCCGCCAGATATCAACGCGCGGAGCTCAAGAAGGGTTGCGACATTCTGGTCGGTACTACTGGACGCCTGATAGACTTCATGAACCAGCCACATGTTCTGTCACTCCGCCGTGTTCGGTAAGCAGCTTCAACTCTCCTCCCCCCAACTCCTCCTTCCCTCTCTTCATTGCAGACACGCTAACATGTCCCTAGATACACTGTGATCGATGAGGCCGATGAGATGCTCGACCCTGGCTGGGAGGACGACTTTCAAAAGATCATGTCCGGTGGTGGTAAGTGTCGTCCCCTTTGGTGTTAGTTTTAGAGATTGCTACTGACAGCTACACAGATATCAACGAAGACGCGGATCACCGTTATCTCATGTTTTCGGCAACCTTCAACCGGGAGTGCCGAAAGCTAGCCCGTACGTACCTGGGTCAAGAGTACATTCGCGTTCGAATTGGTCGCGCCGGCAGTGCCCACCTTCAAATCCAGCAAGTGGTATGTACTACACTCCTCGGTGCTCTTCCATCTCCTTTTCATGTGGCTTGAGCTGACTGTCCACCCAGATCATTCTTGTCCTCGACCATCTCAAGCAGAATGCTCTCCTGGATCTTCTCTGCAGCGTCGTTCCTATTCGCACTCTGATTTTCTGCAACAACCGTACTACCGTTGATGCGCTCGATGACTTGCTGTTTAACAATGGATTTCCTGTTACCTCGATGCATTCCGGACGTACCCAAAAGGAGCGCGAGGACTCTATGTGAGTGATATCTTCCCCCTGTCGCTTTCCTTCTCTATTTGCTTTTGCTAATCTAATTGCTATCAAAATAGTCGTGCTTTCAAAACCGGTAAGTCCCCTATCATGGTTGCTACTGGTATTTCTGCTCGTGGTCTGGACATTATCAACGTCATGCATGTGATCAACTACGATCTGCCAACCCTTGAACACGGTGGTATCAACGAGTACGTTCACCGTATTGGTAAGTGCCTATCTATACTTTGCACCCCATCCCCTCTGCGACACATTTTTGTTGATGCTGACTATTCTTTCCTAGGCCGCACTGCTCGTATCGGAAACGAAGGCCTGGCCACTTCGTTTTACAACGAGAGGAACGAGGAGCTCGGCCCTGACCTTGTCAAGATTTTGATCGAGTCTAAGCAAGACGTCCCGGAATTCCTTGCTGAATTTGCCCCTTCGGACTCTGTTGATCTCCGCTTCGATGACACTACAGACTCTGACGAAGCCGAGGAGATTCAGAACGCTGGCACCGACGCCGCCGACACCGCCGACGCTGAGGATGAGGCCGTCCACTCCGACACGGCTGGTGAGGACCAGTGGGAGCGTGATGCCAAGGACAACCAGGACTGGTAGAGCGCCCTATGTTCTCCCTCTTGGGATTTCACAGTCCCATCTCGACTGCGCTCTTCGACGTTTTATGTGATGACTACGACATGGCCGGACTTTTTGACGTTTTTTCTCTTCAACTCTCTGAAATAGGCAAAGGCTCGAGGCTTTTCGGTGTGTTGGGGGAATCGGTCGTTGTCTTTTAGGTCGTGCTTTCACTTGCGCCCCCAGGGTCCTGCGGGAACTAGGGAGTACTCGGAGAGCTGATCATTGACGGCAACCTTGGATCTTCCACCATCTATTCCCTTGATCTACCTATGAAATTCACAAATTCGGCCACTTTAATTTTCCCCCTCTCGTAATTTCCAGTACCCACAGGTAAGTTGCTTTCTATTCCAATGAGACGCTTTTCTATTCTAAGGTATTAGTTTGTAGTGTGCTGTTGTCTCTGGCAGTCGATACGTAGTCGTGGCTGCCGTTTACGCCTTCCTTCCGTATAGTCACCAGCTCACCTCCACCTCACTCGTTAACACCCTCACAACATCCCCAATGAACCTCGCCAACCGACCATTTCATTCAGTCATTTCCACGGCGAATCCAGCATAATGCAAATCCCCTCCCTCCTCGCATACTTCCGTGCCGCTATTGTTTTGACCTTGCTCCCTTCGACAGCGACGAGCTTCCCGCACCAGGAACCTAGGCCTTTCCACTGGCTCGAGGCTCGCGATTCGGAGCAGCTACCAACACGACAAGCTCCGCTCCCCTCTCTCGTCATCGATACATTCCAAGACTCGCTACACAACGACCTGGGATTTTGGCATGGCGCCGGCGAGAATTTGACGGTACACCATGAGCCCGGTTTCATGCGCCTCTCCCCCAACGACCCCGATCAGAACTTCCATACACAGTTCGATACACGCGGGTGCTTCAGTCTTCTTCCTTGGAAGAATCAGTTCCTGCACGTCGTCTTTGACGGTACGGATCAGTTTACTGTCTCGCTGAACGAACATAATGCCGAGTGTTTTCCGTCTCGCAGTCCGTTTCCCGGTGTGCCAGACAGTATACAGGCATCTCGATACGTGATGAGGACCAAGCCCGAATGGTTTGACGCGGATGAGTCGGAAATGGATGAGTCGGAAATGGATGAGTCGGAAGAGAGAAGGCCCCGAGCGCGCTCGCTTCAGTTCAAGAGACCTTCGTCGATGGGATCTTGCGGAGACGACGATGATGACCAGGCTCCTGCGTCACCGACACGGACAGAACTCTTCATCCCTCTGTCTCACTTTCACATTAATCACGGGCGGGTTGTCTCTGTGTCTTTCACAGGCTTCTACACCAACGAGTCCATCACCCTCCGTCGCGTCGAAATCGTCCCCTCCACCCCGCCGCCAACTTCAAAGAACAACCACTTCAAGATCCCCGAGAAGCTTCCGAGCGGCCACATGATCCTTCGCTGCAGTGTACCAAATTCTTTCGCATTCGGGATCGATGATGGGCAGCCGCAATATGCGCAGGAGGTGATGAAAATTCTGGACGAAGAGGATGTCCGGGTGACGTTCTTCGTCGTCGGGGCCGGCCTTCGAGACCAAACAACCAATTTCACACACTTCTACCGGGAGATGTTGAAGAAGGGCCACCAGGTTGCATTGCATTCAAACACCCACCCAAAGTGCGAACTCATGCAGACACTCTACCCTCTATGCTCAATGCTAACGCTAACACCAATCCCAGAATGGAAGCTCTCCCAACAACCGAGAAGATCGACGAAGAAATCATGCAGACAATTCGCGTCTTCCAAGACCGCCTAGACCTAACCTGTAAGCCACCCACCTCCCCCTTCGCGCGCCATCTAACCCTTCCACACAAGCCCGCTACTTCAGACCCCCCTTCGGAACCGTCGGTGCCCGCATGCGCCAGCGACTGGCTAAACACATCGAGAGCCCGTTTATTGTCAACTGGAGCGTCGACGTGGAAGACTGGCTATGGGCGAATACGTCAACCCCGGAAAAGCAACTTGATGCATTTTACCGGGGGGTTGCGCGGGGCGGCAACTTGGCTGTCATGCATTTTCTGAATCCGACGACGGTTGCGTATCTCCGGCGGTTTATCCGGCATGTTAAGTCTGTTGGGTTCAAGATTATGCGCATTGATCAGTGTTTGGGGGATCCGTTTAGTCCAGCGTTGTGAGTGGGCAGTACCCTAAACTCCCTGGAAGTGGGTGATCTGCGCCCACTCCCGGGGTGATGGGGATAGAATATCCTTAGTTCGAGTCTAACCTACCTAATACCCTGGTATATATATAATCCAGACTATTCTTTTAATTTTCTCTGCAGGTCTTGACTTTGGACTCGTCGATCGTGATTCAAGTGGCGTAGGCCGTGACGTTGCTAATATATTTGCATGTGGTAGCTTCCAAGAGTCACCGTCACGCGAAATGTATCTTCAGAATGATGATTGCCACAAGCAGCCCACAACGGAAACAATACCGTCAACCAGCAAAAACCATCCGATATACGCTGTGGTCCAGTCACCTCGCATGCATCCTTGAAATCGAGTTCATACTACTGTACACTACCCAACATTAGTAGTAGGGGTTCAAACAATGAATCAGCCCTCCACATTCGGGCGTCGGAGAATACCAGAAACCAATCAAAACGGAGAGCATATCTCCATTTCCGGGCACTGATTCATTGCATGGCGGATGCTCTGCAGTCAAATAATGTGGGGGATCAGGATATCTCCGGGACAAAACACCAAAGGGATCCCAAGGCAGTAGCGTCAATCATAAGGCGCTTTATCCAATGCATAAATTGTTGTCGCCCGGGCGGGGCATTGCAGAGTGGGTCGTCGTGCATTGCAGCTGTTAGTCTGTAACACCAGTCTGGAATCAGGTGGCGAGTATATCTAACGGCTCGTCACTGGTGACACCTGCGTTGTACGGGTCCGGGATTGCGGCGATAAACCTGGTCATAGTGTATAGATTGAGATGGGCTCAAACATGTGGGCAACGTGTTTATTCTCCGAATTTGTGGCTGAAATAAGCTTTGATCTGAAGTATATTTTAGTCTTTTCAAGTCAACACTTTGAGAATTCCCCGGCATCATTATGGAGATGTGGCTGTCAAATCTTCACAATTAAGAGTCTGACTGTACCGGCTAGGGGGTCTGCCGTGTTTGTGGCTGTAATTCGCATACGGCGACTTGACCTTGCAAAACGCTAGTGCGCGTATCATGCCATGCAGAAGGTGGGGAGGGTCGAGGCTTGGGCCGTTTTCTAATGCACGCTTTTCGTGTCATTATTTTTAGTGCTGCACACAACGTCAGAGAGGGGTGCGGGCCTCGAGGAGATGGAGAGGGGTGTTGCGTGTATTTATATCGTGGTGGTGGGTGGTGTGGTTGGTGTTTGGATCGTTATACTGGGCGCCTTTTCAATCGTTTGTGAGAGTGAATCAATATGGCGGTTATTCCGAAGTTCTCGGTCTTTCCGAGCATCGAGGCGCCCTCTATGGGGGTTTACTTGGCGTTGGCTTTGCTTGGGCTGGGAGTTGGTTTGGTATGCGATGTTGCTTTGTGTTGTTTTGAGACTCAAATTCGGCAACTCCCGCAAAAGGCTTTTAGCTAACCATGTCTGACTCTCCAGATCTCATCCTACTACCTCGGATGCATCATCTACAATGTCTACTTCCACCCACTGTCCAAATATCCCGGCCCCAGACTAATGGCCGCCACCCGCATCCCCTACATGCAAGTCGTGATCGGCGGCCGCTACGCCCAAAGACTAAAAGAGCTCCACGCAAAATACGGGGACGTCGTCCGCATTGCCCCAGACGAACTCTCCTTCATCGACGGCAACGCCTGGAAAGCAATTTACGGCACTCGACCAGGTCACAGCCAAAAGCAAAAAGATTACCGCTTCTACACACCAACAGTCACAAACACATCCAGCATCATTCAATCCAACGACATCGACCACACCCGCTTCCGCCGCCTACTCTCTCACGCCTTCTCAGACAGCTCGCTCCGGGGCCAGGAACCGATTATAAAATGCTACGTCGACTTGCTCATACAGCGACTGCACGAGAACGCAGACAACGGCACCAAGCCGCTGAACATGGTCGCTTGGTACAACTACGCAACCTTCGACATCATCGGCGACCTGGCCTTTGGCGAGCCCTTCGACTGCCTTAAGAACTCCGAGTACCACGAGTGGGTCAAATTGATCTTTAGCGAAATCAAGTTCAGCGCCTATGCGAATGTCTCGCGACGATTGCCGGCGTCTAAGTTGTTATTGCCGCTTATTACGCCGAAAAGGGTTATGACGCAGAAAGAGTGGCATCGGCAGCTGACGACGGAGAAGGTTATGGGACGATTGGAAAAGAATAATGAGCGGCCGGACTTTTATGCGAATATTTTGAAGCATAATGGGACGGAGAAGGGGTTTAGTGTTGGTGAGATGATTGCGAATGGGAGTACGCTTATTATTGCCGGGTCTGAGACGACGGCAACGCTTCTCTCCGGTGTGACCTATTTGCTTCTCAAGAATCCGCGGGTACTGGCAAAGTTGCAAGAGGAGGTTCGTGGGGCATTTAAGAGTGAGGCCCAGATTTCGTTTGAGTCGTGTAATCGGTTGGAGTATTGTTTGGCTGTGCTGACAGAAGCGTTGCGTGTTTATCCGCCTGTTGGTGTTGGGCTGCCTAGGATTGTGGATCCGCAGGGTGATGTTATTGCTGGGGAGTGGGTTCCTGGCGGCGTGAGTATTTCAGGGATGATATGATGTTGGCTGCCCTGGTCTAATTTTGGACATATAGACTATCGTCTCGGTTCCTCATCTCGCGGCCTACCACTCGCCCAAGAACTTTACCGATGCAGAGCAATTTGTTCCGGAACGCCATCTCGGTGATCCTCGCTATGCAAATGATAGCAGGATGGTTATGCAGCCGTTTAGCTTTGGGCCGAGAAACTGCATTGGGCGGAAGTATGTACCACTAGTTACTGTGTTTACCGGCTGTCATCCTGAGTCTCCACTAATGCTTCATGTACAGCCTTGCTTACGTCGAGATGCGCATCATTCTTGCACGAATGATCTTTAACTTCGACATGGAATTGGATCCAGTCAGCGAGAATTGGATGGATCATAAATCATTTATCCTGTGGGATAAGCCGGACCTGATGGTCAAGCTTAAACCCCGAACCAAGCTACAATAACTTCTTCGTCCGCCACGGCAATGGCCATAAACCATGACTGAACGGGGTTTGTCTGCAGCTTGATTGTTGATTGCATTACGACTTTATCATTACCATGTTGTCATGAGACTGAAAGCGTTGCATTAGCATTTATCTTTTCTATCATCCGAACTCGTTTTCCTTTCCTAGATTGTCTAGTCCTTTGTCAATATCCACGCATGATGGATTTTCCCAATCAACGCCCCGGACCAAAAGGGTCACTTTTTCCAAAGCAATCCGGACAGACACCAGCAAAAGTAATAAAAGATCCTAGCAATCATACAAGGTGAGAAGCAATGGTCGCTGGTGCCTGCCATCCATATCGTATACCTAATTCAAGATTCAAAAAAGCAACAGCCATCATGGCAAACATTCATAGAAGAAATGGAGGGAGTGTTCATCCAACCAACAGTTTATCAGTTGATGTTTCCAAACTCAGGAGCGCGACACATTCCCTTGTTATCCATCAGTTCGCGGATACGGCTTGTGATGAAGCCAGACGTCGCGTCGCCAGAGGATGAAGGGTTTCCTAGACGTGGTCGGCTGCCGGTAAAGCAGACTCCGCCGCGCCAGGCATATTGCATGCATGTCTTTAGCGACTCGCAAATCTGGCGACAGTCTTCAAATGTCTCTGCGTACGGTTGCTCCTCGTCTGAGAGATTGTCCCAGCTCAGTCGCGTTGGCAAAGAGGCCATTTCCGGGTAGATGTATTCGCGGAATACATCGCTATGTAGGAGAATGCGTTTGTTTTTCTTTTTTGGAACCGAAAATGTTAATTCATCGAACGTCGAGATGAAATTTCGGTATACTCACATCGTGCCAGCGCTTTTGCTCGAATTTCCAAAGGTCCTCGACCTCAAGCGGATTGAGGTGGTGGAAAGCTACAGAAATATAGCACCAAGGAACTCGATAAAGCTCATTCGTGAATTCATCCAGTTCACCAATGTTGGAGTTCTGTAGAATGGGCCAGGTAAAGTGCAAGTTGATGCCCGCATCAGCCAGAACCTTGCCCAAAACGCAATCTCCGGCCCAATGCTGATCGACATACTTGTCCAGCTCGGAGCGGCGCGCAGTGTAGTGGTCCGACGCATCCTGCAGAGCCGGATTCGAAAGCATAAACCCAGAACCACCGTGGGCGAATATAACGTCCGCGATCTGAGTCTCTGTGCCGAGATAGTGCGGCTTGCTGGGGTCGAACTTGGCCAGCCACGCCAGAAGCGTCGGCCACGAGACGTAGGTGTCGGCCTCCATGAAGACGTACCACTTCGCGTCCTTTTTGTATTTCAGCGCCTCCTGCGCCATGGGCAGGAACTTCCACTTATCCAGCTTCCATCCCGGGTTATTAGGCTTGCCGATGGCGGAGTTGGCTTCGTCCGCGAAATCGTGCTGTTCGAGACCTTTGCGCCCCTGCTTGACGATGCGGTTGTAGATGTCGAAATCGGGGACATGCTCCTTCACCTCCGGGTTCATGTTCCGCAGGACATCGTGGATCTTGACACCCTCGATCTCCTCCTCAAAGTCGGAGTAAATTACGTAGTGCGGGATGCAGCGGAGGGTGGTCTTGAAGTGGATGGGGACCTTGTCTCGCGACTCGGTTACACCGGTTTTCATCACGACCAGCACGTCGTCAATGCCGGGCAGCGGGGGACAGATCGGAGCTGGTTCACCGACATGGTCGAGGTCGGCGCCGGCACTCGACGAGAGGGTGGATTGGAGGGAGAAGACGTGGTAGAGGAAGAAGAGGGCGGCAGCGGCGGCGATGGCAGCGAAGCGACGGCTGAAACGGCGACGGGGGACCATCCTGGGTAGCAGTCGCCGGGCCTCGAGGTCATCGTGAGAGAACAGGTCGAATGCGCTGCAGCTGGAAGGACGCAGGTGATCGGCGCGCGTTTCACGGGTCTCCTTGACGGCGGTGGCTGACGCAGCCGACGCGTCGTCCGTGCGAACACACTATCTTATACTACTCTACACAGTATATACTTGATGCACTGAATTGGCAAGGATGACCAAAATCATACAAATAATATATCAGTCGAGCAAGAGAGAATACCCGTTGATTTGTCTACCACGATCGTCTTTGTCCGTCTCTTACGGTCGCAGCAATGGCATATCTGGCCACTCGAACGGCCCCTGGATCGGCTGCCGATCGACTGTACAGCCCCAGCCCCGATGCCGAGTGCCCCTGATTTCAACGGAATGTGGAATGACCCAAGCCTTCGCAGACTGCTTGCAGCTCATTATGGAGAGCGTACATTTGTCTTTCTTCTTGTTTCATTTCTATCTCATATTAGATCTAAAGTGAGTTGAAATGACCACTGTTTGTATACCCGATTTATGATGTCTTTATTATACATCGGAATTATTTGTACCCACAGATCAATCTATCATACTTGGTTTGGTTACCATCCAGCATGCAGTAGGTATTGTGGAGCAACCTGACATGGCATGAATTCGCATGACAGATGTAAAATCAAAGGAACAAGGGTATATTATCCAACCATCCACCCTGCATCTCCATCAGTCGCTCAATCATTGCCCAAAAGTCCCCCGCAAATTTATCAGAGGGCTCACTAAACCATAGCCACCAGTCTGCCAGTGATGGGCCGTGTGAGAATCCGATCAATCGAATAACAAAGCCCTTAGAATGGATGAAAGGTTGAAAATCGATAGCACCCCCTGGGTCTTTCAGTATTAACTCTTCCCTCCCATTGCCAGCCGCCGTATGCTCTTTTCGCTTGTATTTCATAGGCCTTCGAGATAATCCAAAGTGGCAGACCAAACTACCACGAATACGAGCTTTTCTGCGACGATGAACGAACTATAGTTGAGCGGGACTGAGGTTCGTCCTTGTCTTCTTCACATGGTAGTCAGCACAGATATTGTCACGTCGCCAACTGTAAAGAGCCTTACCATCGTTCGTCCGACCATCAATCTGAGCGACCATAACAGGTTGTATCTGCGCCAGATCTCTGTAGTTACATTAGCCGCAAAGCTCATACAGTGAGAAGAGCCTAACATACACCAAATAGCATTGCTGCGAAAAAAAAAAAAAAAAAAAATGTGTAACCAAAAATCGAACTGATGAGCTTCGCCTTATACTTCTCCACTTCGCTCCATTGAAGCTCCATCTTGAGCGACGGTAGGACCTTCGAAAGACGACCAGAAGAGCCAGAAGGACGAAGATCATCAAACAGGTCTTTTGAGACCGTATTCAAACTCTCCGCTGCTTTTTTGCAATCCAGACTCCGAAATTCGTGTTTGTTCTTTTTCATGGCATCCGCCAGGGGACCGGAAGGGAGATTCTGTTCGATTTCTTGCTAGATATCTCTATACATCTCCAGTTCAGCGATGAGTTCCTGCATTTCCTCGGGCGCATCGCGAACTTGGGCCCAGAAGTCCTTGATCTGGGTAGTCGACTTGGTGACTTGCGCTACGACGGTTGCGCATGTGATCGTCCTCGGACGACCTCACTTCGGCTATTTTGCTTCAGCGACCACGAAGACGGACATTTCAGAGGAAAGGAAGAGAGGATAGGCTGCCAGCTGGACTGCAGATTTCGTGGCGCATGAATTTGTAATGCACGAGGGCAGCTCAAGTTGCTCTTTTCATTGAGCAAGTATGCTGCGCCTCGGATTCAGCTATCGCTGGCTGATCTGGCCCCCGAAGTTGGCAACTTCTTAACCACTGGCAAACACAATTCTTCGGAGGTATGGCGAAAAGCAATTGATAACTCCATTATGATCTACAAATGACTATGATGCTGAGAAAAATGCTTTTCGATGTGTCTTCATGGCAGAAAGCCGCCCGAGAAAGAAACCACTTCACGGCGTCGCCTTATTCTTCTTCTCAATCATCTTGTCATGCAGCTTCACCAGCTCCGGAATGATCAAGCCTTCGATCTCAAGACCATCATCAACAGGACCCTCCGCCTGAGTTGGCTGCTGTCTTGTCTCCGTCGGAGCAGCACCACCCTTCTTGATCTCTGCCAATCCAACCTGATCCTCCACGCCAGATATACTCTTGCTGCGACGGGCCTTGGGCACGCGAATCCAGCGCTCGTGCGGCGCATCCGGCGTGATGAAGACGACTTCCCACTTGCGAGTCGAGAGCAGGTTGCCGATGACCAGATGGTGCGAGTAACGCTGCAAAGCCGTGCGCGCCTTGTACACAAGCAGCGCCGGATCGGTCTCCAACTTGAACGAAACAACCATACTCCCATCCGGAGCCCATCCATCCACCAACCGATGCAAGAACTTCGGAACGGGGTCCAGGTTGATAACGAGCTTCTTCCGACTCCCCGGCTCAGCCTCGTTCTCCCCAGTATAAATTTCATCGCCCTCCCCACCAACCGCACTATCCTTCTCATACTCCGGCGGCAACTCCGACGACTGAATCTTGTGCTCCACCATGCGATTCCTGGGAATGAAAAAGTCGCTCACGGCAGCGGCAAGATAAAACAACGCGTTCGGACCAAGTGGGCGCATCAACTTGGCCATCGACCGCAGCTCAAACATATACTCCGCAACAGTCGTGAACGGCAACAGAAGCAAACGATTATTCTTCTTCGCATAGCGATACTTCCTCAACACATCACGCATCTGATCCTGGTACTCATCCCTTACAACAATGCTCCCATCATCCTGATTCGCGGCCCCAACAACAGGCGGCGCCTCGTCCATGAAATCCAAGAAACAGTTCGTGGAATGGCTATAGTGCCGTGAATATGGCAGCAGACTATACTGCCGATGGAGGAAGATCACCGCATATCCCTGCTGCAGGAAATACTCCGCCGAGGTCGCGCCTCGTGTTCCCGCGGAAAAATTATCGATGAACCGCACTGTCTGCGTCTCGAGTGGTACCGTTGTCCCGCCCGATGTTACCAGCACCACGCGCCGATTGGCTTCCACGTGGAGTTCGATGAAAGCGCGTGCGAGGGCTTCGTGCTTGGGGAGGGCCTTTGGCGGAGGGTATTCATTGAAGTAGACTGATTCGGCCTCCGCGGGCTCCATGTCGCCGAGGGCGGGTGCCATGGTATCGGTAGAAGGTTGTAGAGGTAGATATGGTGAAAAGGGTAGTCGGGATCGAAGCGATTGAGAAAGATGGAGGGAGGTTGCGATGGTATTCTAGAGGAATCCGAAAAACTGGCCGCTTTGAATCGGTGGGGCGCGCAAATCAGATGCCGAGGCCGCGGTTGATCGTGGAGGGGGTTCAATCGCTGCGACCGGGGTCAATCGGGCGAGTTGGCGATTTATTGACTGCCACGCTTTGCTGGGGCTGTGTGAAGCTGTATTAAAAGGAGGTATTTCGCTGCAGACAGCTTGCAGGGACAGACGACGTGTTTGTAGCCGCTGGCAGGGACAGTTGGGAAGCTCCGCAACTTGACAGTGCCCCGCCGTCAACCTGCGCCTTGCGGAGATCGGCCGGATTCGGCGCTAGCGCTGCCGCTGGGCCGATGCGGAGCTCGGTGTATGTGAAGAATCCCCGAAGGTCGGCAGTCCCGGTATCACTTGTACAGAGTAAAGCAGTGACCACGGTGGAGAGCAACTCTTGGATGACGGGGTTTTTGAAGGTTCAAATTGGCTGTGACTGGCGAACGACGCCGAGCCGGATGCGGGGCGTCACGTGTGGATAGATATATACCAAGTAGATCGCAGCACTTGCGCGGACGAAAGGATCAGTTATGTTTTAATCAACAATGAGGAAAAGGGAGAAATGCATCTTAGAATTAAATATACTCGGTAGCTTCGATCATGCAGGTGCAGGGTGGGTGATCATAGTACACCATCCCCACATAAAGCCGCACCTCAGCTTGAGCTATGGTCGTACATCATACAAGCTTGCCACCACTTTTTATCTGGTTTGTTACATTCAGATGAACCCGTTATGACGCACAGTTTTGAGGAATATCAGGCTGTTTAGAATTTAGCACAGATCGCTGATCTCCATTCTTTCGATGGTAGCTAGTTGATTAACTAGCTAATGATGTAGATGGTAACACAAACTAGACCACCAGCGGCCCTCCATGGGTTCAATGTCCATCCAGCCATATTCAATTCTTGGAATTATCAGCTTGTAGTTAGCCAGATACGCACAAGACTGCCGCCTAGACTCATTGCCCACCAGGAAGGTACCGACTACGGAGAGCCTGGCTGATGGTACTCATGCGACTCGCCATACCGCCCTGCTGCATATTGCTCATGAGAGCTTCTTCTAGTGCAGACTGTGTAACACTTGTATCGAGACCTGAGATGGTTAGATAAAACCACGACTGAAATCAAGAGCGATGACCTACCATCCAAATCACTGAAGCTACTGCCCATACTGGGAGTTCCAGAGCTACCATTAACACCACTCTTTTGTGGACTGGCGCGGGACTGATCCGCCGCACTCCGGGTGATTCTCCCAGAAACACGTCGCTCCTCGCTCTGTGCGGTATTGCTCGGCGCCGCAGAGCTCGCAGAACTCATACCAGTAGAACTGGTTCCGGACTCTATGTCGGCAGGCATGAAGCCTCCTCGGCGTTCGGTCGGGCGCCACGCGGCCGTCGCACGTTCAGCATCCAGTCGGAGGGTACCACTAAGCTCCTGGCTCAGATGTTCAACAGGACGCTTAGTGGTACCCTGATCCATGTGACTGGACAGGGGGGGGAAGGCGGGTGCCTCATCCTCATCGTCTTCATCGTCGCGGAGGCCCGGTCGTGAGCGATGGGTCGAGTATTTTCCAAAGTTGCGCCAGCGTGGGAAGCGCCGTGGCGATGATTCGTCCTCAGAGTCGGCTCCATCGGAGCTAGAGCTGGGACTTAGATCTTCTTCCTTGAGTGGAGGCGATCGCACGAATGAAGCGCCCGGTGGTTGGTCACGCCGGGCGAAGGACGTCCGACGGGTGGTAGTCTCTGGTGCCTGTTCTCGACCTTCCGCTGTCGGTGTATCGGTCCGCAAAGTGTCGCGGGGGTGTTGAGCCCGATTAATAGTGGTGGTTGATGTTGAACTAGTTCGTCGCCCAGGAGCAGACGGTTGAGGTGTGTCTTTCTGCTGAGAGCCCTGACGGAACATGGGCCGAGATCCTGGAAGCTCATCAGTCTTTGCCCAAATATTGTCATTGTTCAAACCTTAATACCTGCTGTTGGAGGCCGCTGGTGCTGACTTCCGAGTGCAGTGCTTCCTGCTACAGACCCCGGCGCGGGAGACGAAGAGTTGGACTGTGACTGGGGTTGCAAAGGCATGCGCATTTGAGCGCGGGCTTGCGTGAGCTGTCGTTCATACAGCCATGCGACCTTATGCTGCAGGAACTGAAGGGTAACGCCGAAGCGCTCAGACCTGCAAGGTTCAAGTTAGATCACGGGATTCTCATTCGTCAGAAACGGGTGATAAGTACAGTTCATTCCCTGATTCAGCCAGTTAGCTTAGGTTTCTTTAGTGGTGACAACCATGGGAAACTTACAGTCAAGCGCATCTTTGGATGGACGGGATATCAGATCCCATAGTTCTCTCTCCTTGGAAGCATCCCAATTTACCTGCTCTGTTGTTAGATGAGTAGACGACATGACTGGTTGGTGGTGCATCATCAGCAACTTACCGAGGGAGGGTCTTCGAAGTCTCCACGCGGAAAAGGGAGGCGAACCAAGACAACAAACTGGTCAGTTGGTTCTTCCGGGTTTGACATCGGGGATGGCGGAGAGCGGATCTGATTGCTGGCGGAAAGTGGTCCAGACGAGTGGCTGTCACTCAAGCCGAGTAGTGGACAGAAGCACGATGATCGTATTACTGCCAAGCAGACGAATCAAGTGGCTGAGAAGTTCATGCCTTGCGAATTCAGAGTGGACGAGAAGGGCTGAACAGCCAGGGTAGGTATTTCTTGCCGCGAGCAGCTGGAGATGGAGGTGGAGATCGGCGTTGTCTGGGGACAATGCTGGAGCTCGGGAGAGGTGCGTGCGCGACCGGGCGGTGAGTGCGTGGTGTCAGATAAGCTGAGACAGGTTAGTAATGAGATTAGGCGATAATGGGAAAACACGTGATAATGCCGTCATACATACGCACCTTGACGTAAAGCGACGCTCTGGCTGATCACGGGAGCAAGACAGTATAAGACATCATTGGCAAGCACAGGCCTTAAGCAGATTCAGTATGATTTTTTGCTTGACCCACATTCATTCTATTATTTGGTTCGATCTACCATGTGATCACATCCATGTCGACTCTTTTCCGTGGCTTGGACGAAGTTTGGACTTGGATCTTGAAGGGTGGGTCAATCAGCATGAAGCCTTGAGCTAAAGCAGGTCAGCATTCTTCTTAGAACTTAATGTTGAAAAAAACCACGAGTTTCAATGTTTCTTTGAACTTTCATGACAGCTAGCTTGGTGTATGGTCGTCTCTGGTTGCCATTTAGCCTGTTTATGTGCGACTTGCCGCGTCAGTGGCCAGGGGTCTCTCTGTCTCTCGTACGTAGTTCTGCCCACATCTGTAGAAGTTGACCACTGGAGGGGTATATTATGGTACTGAGGAATGGAGAATATCCAGCACATGGTTTCTGCCTGTAGATAGCTTAAGTAAGGTTAAGTTGGCGCGGGGTGGTGGGTTCAATCGATCTATACTAGCGTGATCCGGACCCAAACCCCAAACCAGCAGCCTCGGCCCAACTCCAACCCTCAATTTCCACATACTCATTCCTCCATAATGCAAGGATTGACTTACTGCTACTACAAAACCGTGGTGGTGATCATCCGATTCCTGGCCGACGTCCTGGGTTTCTTTGTGGGCCGGCCATCGCCCACCCCCGATGAAGTGCTCCAAATTCCATCCCGCGACGCTGGACGGACCATCAAGGCTCATGTCTACCGCTCAGCCACTGCATCCGCCGGCACCGGCCCCAAGCCAGTTCTTCTCAACTTTCACGGCAGTGGATTCATCTTCCCGCATCACGGCAGCGATGTGAAATACTGTCAGCGCCTGAGGCGCGAGACCAAATATACGGTGGTGGACTGCTCCTACCGCCTGGCGCCAGAGAACCCATTTCCAGCCGCCCTCAACGACGTCGAAGATGCCGTGAAATACGTCCTGAGCCGTCCAGACGAATACGATGCCTCGCACTTCGCCATCGGCGGCTTCAGCGCCGGTGGGAACCTGTCCCTGGCAGCCTCGGCTATTCTGTTCCCCCGGGCACTTTCCGCTCCTTGCTCGCCTTCTATCCCGCCTTGGACCTGAGCAGCCCTGCCAACTCCAAGACGGCCCCGAACCCGGGTGGCATGCCCATTCCGGCCCCGCTGGCACGCCTGTTCAATCGATGCTACGTGCAGAACGAAATGGACAAGCGAGACCCGCGCATCTCCCCCCGCTTTGCGCCGCTGGAGCGGCTCCCGCGCCGCCTGCTGATGATCACGGCCGGCCACGACACTTTGGCCCACGAGGCGGAGGAGCTGGCGGCGAAGCTCCAGCAGCTCGAGGGCTGGCATGTGGTCAGTGAACGCATGGAGTGGTGCAACCACGGGTGGGACAAGCTCACGCGGGCCAAGCCCGAGCAGCGGCAGGCGACGGAGCGAGCGTACGGGCTGGCGGTTGATATGCTGAACGAATAGAATGTCTTGCGTTCATGCTATACTAGTTCATCTGATATCGATTCATCCCATCTGAAATTTCTCCTATCAGCGGATGACCTGCCTGTGCCCAAAGGGGTAATAGTACCCAGCGCCGCGTGTACCTGAACTGCCCCATCCGAAACCCATGGCTCGCCACAGGGCCCGCTGGACAACCCTAACCCTACATCATATTCACCCAGGTACATATACATAGACAGTGTACTTTGTACATAGGTATTCACCCAAGGACCAACCTTAGGTACTAGTAGTCCCTGCTAGGCGTACACGGCATTCCGGCTCCGCTCCTGGGATGCCGACTATCATCGCGAGTCTCATTCCCGGATTGCATCAGGGTCGCCCCGTGGGTCTTGTTTCATCAAACCCCGTCAAAGAAATTAGGAACCCGTGGAGTGCAGCGACCAAGATTTCCTAAATAAACACCGAAAAGGAGACATGTCAATCACTTGACAACAGGTTTTCTCCCCCGTGGCTCGAGCCCTCGTCTGAACCTGAAGACGCTTAATTCACCTGCCATCACATTCACCCTCTCCCACCACTTCCCACTTCCACCCTCACCGGCGGATGCTGTCTTTGTGCGCCTCCTCGTCCACCGTGCTCGCCGTACTGTGGACGAGTCCATTCCTTTCGTGATCTCGCCAACCCGCGCGCGCTGCGCATCCTCGCCCAACCCCTCCAGCCCATGCGCGCCCGCTGGCTAGGCGCCATCCTCTTGTACATAAATCCCAGAACCACCATCGGCCATGGCCACCGCCGAGCCCGTCCTCGACGAGCAACGGTACCGGACCGAGGTCCTCTGCCTCGACTCGGCGGAAGCAGAACAAGCGCGGGCGCAACAGCTTTCCGACGAAGCGCGCACCCTCGGTCTGAAGGTCCCGGATATCGAGGCCTCCGCGCCGCTGGCTGCGTCCATCGCATCGGGCTTGGTCGACCTGTCGTCTCCCGTGCTTTCATCCGGTTCCTCGACCGATCAGAACTCCCTCGCCGACGGCTCTGTCACGCCCTCCTATGAACCTTCCTCCCCGTCGCCGCTCGATCAGGTCGTTTCCTCGCCGTCCGAAATCACAATTGCCTCCGAGCGCGCAAAACCTGGCAGTACCCGATCTCTCGCCTCCCTGTCAACTCGTCCAACCTCCTACTGCTCCAGCGAGAGTCGGACACTGCCCGGCGCCTATGCACATAATGTGGACGGGCTGTCCGTGCCCTCGAATCGCATGTCAATGCTCAGCATTGCGTCGGCGGATAAGAAGGAGAAGCGACGCAGCAGCCTGAAAAACGCCATTGGACGAATTCATTTCCGCAAGAAGAGACCCTCCAGTGCTATGCTGCCGCCCTATTCGCAAATCCTCGTTTCTAAAGGCGAAACCGGCGTCGATCATGTTTACCTAGAGCGAAAACAAGAACCGCCCATCAGCAACGATGTACTGGCCCGCCCCGCGACAAGCGAGTCGCTCAGCAAAGTAGAAATTCCTCTTTTCGACAAGGAATCGCTGCAAAGAAGTCTGGATGATCCCGAGCTGGCCGAGATGCTCGAGCGTCATCGCATGGAGAAAAACCGGCACATGGCATTTCAAGACGCGGCCCTGAGTCTCGTTCGTCGCCGACATCAAACCGCCATCACCGAGCGTCAGGCCGAGAACCAGCGCAAGGAGGAGGAAAAGCGTGAGCAGGTAAGATTGGAGTCGGCGCTCCAAATCTCAAACGAGGCTAATCCGTCGGAATAGAATACAGCCGCCGCCATTCGGCTCGAGGAGCGGCAACTCGCAGTGGAGGTGGAACAGCAGCGCGAATTCGAGCGAGCGAAACTGAACTCGCGAACGCGAATCAAGCACATGGAAGGCTACTTCCGCAACGCCAGTCCACCCTCTTCACCTGCGACCACTGCACAACAATCCTCCGAATCCTTCTCCGGGTCCGATGGTACCCCGCCCACTCGTCGTTTCACGCAGCAGCAGAAAGAGCAGCTGGAGCAACAGTATCATCTGCACGAGTCCATGGATGCCCTCCACGAAGCCCGCATCAAAGTCCTGCGCGATCGCCAGGAACTGAAACTGCAAGAAGCAATGGAGCGGATGGGGAATGAGCTTGATACTCTCTGCGAGCAGAATATCAAGAGCGTCAAGGGTCTGCAAATCGAGCACCGCAATGAAGAAACGTCTGTAATCCAGGCACTCGATGCGAAGAAGAATGAACTCCGACACCGCTGGCACCTGGAGGAGGCGATTCTGCGCTGCCAACTCGAACAGAAAAACGGCCAATTATACGGTCCCCTGCCACCGATCCCGTTCACCGTCGCGGAGCCCGAAACTCGGGATTCGGCCATCTGTGTTTCGGAGGGTTCTCCTGTTACCATTGGGCAGAAGTAACTCATGTCCCACCACATCTATCCTCTAATTTGGCGGGCTGGTAATGTACATTCATCAGCCTGCCTTGATACCCACACCCCTCACTAATGCGTTTCCATGAACCTTTGTTCTCACACGTGACCCTTGTGTTCAGATGCACATGTTCGTCTTTCTATTCCATTTCATGTCCCTACCTTTCTTGTAATCACCCTTTTAGTCAATATTGCCGTGCAGTGGCGTGGATTTTGTCTATACAATTGCATTGCGGCGGTCTTTTGATGTGCATAGCATTTCTTTCTGGGGTACCACGGTTCAATAGAAGTGATTCAAATCTGAGTATCGTTCAATGCAATTGCAATTGCGCCTAACTGCCGGGTATCATAAACTCGAATTAATATCGCATCTTTCTCCTCTCGCCACACACTGGCGCAGCTAAGTCGACACACTCTTCAACCGATCGAAAAGTGTCTCAACGCGCCCACCCTGGCCAACCATCGCATTCTCAACCTTCTTATCCCGCCCATGATCATTCATAAAAATCGCCCTTTCCACAATCCCAGAATTAGACAGCTTAAACCGCCCAACACGACCATCTTCGTATTCCATGCGCACATACCGCGCTTCAATCGCAGTCGCCTCCAGCGAAACAATCCCGAGACTATTCACCGGGGACTGAGCAGACTCCCCATCCTCCATACCAAGCCCCAACTTCTCACGCAAAGACTCAACCGCATCAGTCCTAACATGCCACGCCACAACTTCCCTCCTAAGCTCGCGCACAAAACCGCGTAAATCCTGCTTCCTAGCACCAGCCTTTAACACCTTCAACGGCCCCTCCTCCTCATCAGATTCCCCCTCGCTCGAAGGAAATGACAAATATACCCCCTCCAACCTGCCCACTGAAATAAACGTAGGAATTGTATGACGATACACCCTAAACCTCTTCCCCTTCTCTCCGTGCGCACGCTCCCGCTTCAGGAGGACGTAGTACGGCTTCGCGAAGCGGCCGTTTCGGGCGCAGACGTCGATCCGCACGCCGAGGAGATTCTCGTCGGGCGCGGAGGGCGAGGGGTCTTTGAAGGGGAAGGCGGTTGCACCGAAGGCGATGCGGTGGTGGTTTGTTACTGAGTGGTTTCCTGCTGCCGTGGCTAGTGGGGAGAGGTCTTCTTTTAGGGTGCGGAGGGTGGTCGGTTTTTGGAGGTGAGATTGGATTGTTGGTGTTGAGAGGAGGGCGGTGCTTAGAATTCTTTTGCGGTTCTTGTGGGTTTGAACTGTAGGTTTGTATTGTAAGGTTCTGGTCTTTTTGGGGTTACGTTTCAGGTTGGGTGACTTACTCTCCGCGCGGAGGGCGCGGATCTCTTCATCCAGCTCTTGTTCTTGCGGGTCTGGGGGTTCGCCGGGGCGGCGTGTGCTTTGGTTCATCTTGCTCTGGTAGATGATACCCTTGTTTGGATGTGTGTTGCAGAGACAAAGATGTCTCCAGATCGTAGCGTTGTGGTTTGCGACGGTTGGAGTGTCCCGCGTGGCGCAAATCCGCGGTTTGTTTACATGCACGTGACCTGCCATCATGCATGCATGGTCTTTGCCTGTCGAATCGAGTTTAGAACGGCATATTGAATAGACAGCCGATAAAATTTTGGGTAATTGAAAGTATGCGACAGAAAATTATTCGAGTCTGTTATTGGCGACTTACAAATGTGGTCTAATGGTCACTCCGCCTCGCCCGAAGTATACCGCAATATCAAGACTCATTCGGGCTCGGGCATGCGCTCGACCCTGGACATGCACTCGACCCTAATCAGGCACAGTCGCGATGATCATTCGAAACCCTGACTCAATGCTTAGCTTGTTCTGCGCGTTGGGTGGATCCCCAGGAGAACGGTGATCCATGCGCACACACACTAATCATCCTACAAGTTATGGAATCCGTCATGTACACTATGACTTTCATCTGATATTGCAACTACGGGTATAGATTAACGCAATTTTCAAAAATGAGACCATATCTATACAAGATCAAACCCTGAAAACGAATGGCTCGTGGAACGACAGTAGATACCAAGACGTCTCCGCAGAATCTGTTGAGCCATATCCATGTCGACCGACTCCAATCACCAAGCACCAACAACCCGGCTGTGACACAAGCAACTGCAGCCCAGGCTGATCTCATCGCTCACATGGACTGTACCAAAACCTCGCCTCCCCACAAAGGTACTGCTAAAGACTCCACCGCGAGCAAACCCTGAGCGACGAATTCTGGGGCGCGGCCCCAGGCGCTGTGCCCTTCCCGGTTTGGCTTGGCCAAGAGGCAAGCTGGCCTCTCCACATTTCGCCGGTCCAAGGTTGCTATCTTCCTCCCTCATGCTTGGGCTCTCAACCACGCCTCCATGCATTGTCCACTCGTTCATCTTCTCCCGATCGCTTAACACGCGCCCAACCCACGCGGTACCCTACGGCACAGCCTACGAGCTCCGCCCGTTCCCTCCCTCGATTATCAACTTGACCTACCACCGCACCGCGTGAACCTCCATTCCCTCCCACGAACCCAACTTTGCCCAACTCTCGTCCTCTCCCTATTCATCAACACTCGCAACGGCCCCCGCCGTCCTAGATCCTCGCGACGGATAATCAATGACACGCAAGAACGCCACACTCTCCAAACGCCGCTCCAAACCGAGCTTGAAAGTAGCAACCGGTCAGAACGGCCATGCGAACGGCAAGATGAACACCAACATCGAAATGCGCAAGCGCGACACTCCCTCCACCGAATCCTCAAGCGAACGAACCGCTCGGGCCATCGCCAGCCCCAGCTTCTCTCTCGATAATGAACCCGTTATCCCTGTCCCTCAAACCCCCGTCATGACCACCACCAGCTTCCACAATTTGCCTCCGAGCGATAAGCGGAACTTCCTCTTGCTCTGCGTCCTATACTTCCTGCAGGGTGTGCCCATGGGCCTGGCCACCGGCTCCGTGCCTTTTTTGCTGAAACCATACCTTTCCTACGGCCAGATTGGCGTCTTCTCTCTCGCCTCATACCCTTACTCCCTGAAGCTCTTCTGGAGCCCCATCGTCGATGCTGTCTGGAGTCCGACATTTGGCCGACGTAAGAGCTGGATTACTCCCGTCCAAGTGATTGCCGGTCTCGCAATGATCTACTTGGGCCGCCATATTGGAAGCATGATGGACGAGGCCGGCGCCAATGGTGGCGCGGGAGTGTGGAATTTCACCTACTGGTGGTTTATGCTTGTCTTCTTCTGTGCTACTCAAGACATTGCTGTAGACGGGTGGGCTATCACTTTGATGTCTCCGCCGAACATCTCCTACGCCTCGACCGCGCAGACGGTTGGTCTCACAGCCGGCCATTTCCTGTCCTACACCGTTTTCTTGGCCTTCAACTCGAAGGACTTTGCCAATCGGTGGTTCCGAGCTGTTCCTTCCGACGAAGGACTGCTCTCTTTGGGCGGATACTTGACCTTCTGGGGCTGGTGCTATCTGATCGTGACCCTGTGTCTGGCTCTGCTCAAGAAGGAAGACCGTACCAAGGAGCGTGACAGCATCACCGACGTGTATAAGAGCATGTGGAGTGTGCTGAAGCTTAAGAACATTCAGACCATAATCATCATCCACCTCATTGCCAAGATCGGCTTCCAGGCCAATGACGGCGTAACCAGCCTCAAATTGCTCGACAAGGGCTTTGGCCAGGACAACATGGCATTGGTCGTGTTGATTGACTTCCCCTTTGAAATTATGCTTGGTTACTACGCCGGCAAATGGTCCACCGAGTACGGTGCCATGCGACTCTGGGGATGGGCCTTTGTCGGCCGACTGGCTGCGGCCGTCATCGCCCAATTCACCGTGATGATCTATCCCAGTGGCCCGGACGTTCCTTTCTGGTACCTCATGACCGTCATCTTCGAGCATGTGATCTCGACCTTCATGAACACGGTCATGTTCGTGGCCATCTCGGCCTTCCACGCTCGCATTGCAGACCCCGCGATTGGCGGAACCTACATGACGCTCCTCGCAACGTAAGTGTTTATTCTTTCATCCGCATGACCTCGTACTCATTTACTTTCAGCGTCTCCAATCTGGGTGGTACCTTCCCCCGCTTCTTCATCCTCAAACTGGTCGACCTCTTCACCGAGGCCACCTGCCTCCCACCCAGCACTCCCCCCACCCGCCGACAAGCTAAAAGACGCCCTCGTCACATCTCCTTTCTCCTGCGCTCTGGAGCCGGAGAAGAACCGCTGTGTCAACGGCGGTGGTACCTGCGAAGTCGGCCGTGATGGCTATTACATCACCAATATTTTGTGTGTGCTGATCGGCATCGTCACCTTCGTGATGTTCATCAAGCCGGCCGCCACCAAGCTCCAGAACCTGCCTCTCCGGGCGTGGCGGCTGATGCCTGGTACGCGGGAGTAGTGGGTATGAGAACATGTGGCTCCTTTTTCCCCTTCGAAGGCATATCCATCGATAGATTGAAAAGATTTAATTGAACAATACCCCTGTACTGCGCCCTCCATCTCCGTATATGGAGCACGTCTTGCGCGCATCCAGCACCTACCACGCTACAAGCAGCACTATACATACAGCTTAGTAGTATGTAGTATGGGTACCTCAGCGGTTAAACCCCTGAAAAACCCTGCAGAAATCAGCTCGTGTCTGCAGTGCCCAATTCGCCCATTCGCCATGTTCCTGAATCCCACCGCAGCCCCGCCGCCTCTAGCCCTCTCCTTTCCACTTCCCCTCGTGTACCTACCAGTGTATCCGACCCCGAGTCACCCCAACCAACCTGATGCTCTTTCGTTATCACGATCAGATGAATCAAAGGCCCGTCCCGCCAAAATCTCTTGTCTGCATGAAACATACCCTATAGCAGACCAATGACAGCCCCCAATTGCCACCCATCCCTGTTGCCAAGAACACCCCTCAGCCTAGCTGCAGATTTTGCCAGGACCAGCTGAACGCGATTTGACAGGTATTTCTTTTCGTGGTCAAGCGGATCGAGAGTCGGCTGGTCTAGATGGTGGCTTTCGGCGCTAATTTGGTTTGTCGGATTGGGGTATAAAGATGGGGCCATCTTTGTTTGATCGTGGATTTTGGGCTTTCAGCTTTTTGCTTATTCGAGTTTCCCTAGGACATCTGCTTTCTTAGCAATCGCTTCTTCCTAGCGTCAATCACTATAACTTTAATCTCGATAATGCTTTTTCCTACCTCTTCCTCCGTCGCGATCGCGACGCTGATCACAGCTGCTTCGGCTCTACCTGGATCGAACATCGTCGAACGAGGAACAGCAGCCATCCAGGCATACACAAGCGTACGTCCACCCTCAAATCGTCTCGTTTTGTCTCGTTCTAACTTGAATTACCTCGGGATTAATAGTGGCAACTCCGCCTCTTCAGTGAAGCCCAACCAGTCTGCAACCCCGAAGTATCAAACGTGAACATCAGCATCTGGACTCGCTCCGGACGATACGGGCGCGAATGCACGGCCTTTGACCCGACCACTGATACCGAAGACAGCGTCACGCCGAAGAGTCTTTCTTTCAAGACGGTTGAAGAGGATGCGAAGGACTTTTGCATGTTTAGTTCTACTGATTGTGCGCCTGAGAGCTTCATTGATAGTATCACGAATGGATGGGAGGTTTGTTATCCGTATGCGGGGTGGGTTGGGTGGAGTGTTGTTGAGGCGGGGACGAGCTGTGTTTGAGCTGTTTTAGGAACAATAGGGTCGGGATGTTGAGTTACGATGTATATGAGGAGAAAACCTGTATGTACAATGTGGATATCGGGTAGGGTACTTTGAGTACCAACATGAACTGATAATGCAACGCTAAACCATGGAGACCTGGCCACTCAAGCACAAACCGAGATCATTGGGGCCCTTCAAATTCCCTAACCACCTCCCTCACAGCACAATCAAGAATAAACCTCGCAAACCCGCGATGCAACCGATTACTCCACTCCGGAAGAATCTTCTGATTATTCCCCTCACCAGGCACAACCTCATAATCATGCGCCGCCGAAAAACGAACCTCAACAAACCTCCCCTCCCCCTTAACCTCAAACGGCTCGGAAACGCTCATCTCATGCCGTCCACCAGACATAAGCCGCCAAGGATAACCCCAGCGAGCAATCCTCTCAAAGAAAACCCGGGGTGCATCAGCCATACTCCAAGAAATAAGTAACCCATACCCCTCGTTCTGCGCCGGTTCAGCCTCAACACTAAAGAGTCCATTTAGCAATTTCCGCCGCGCACCCGTCTTCCAGTGGATACCGAATCCATTCGCGCCTACATCGCCGGGCTCGTATGAGCCTTTCGTGAAGAGTCCGTAAAGTGAAGCTTCGCTTCGGAGGACTTTTGATGAGAGCAGCGCTTGCGCCCATGCTTCGTCTAGTGCGTATCGTCTGCACCGCGCGTGTTCTGGGATTCGTGATGATAGTGCGGCGAGTGGGATCCGCGCGGAGTAGATGTCTGTGTAGGCGCAGCGTTGGCTTGGAAGACTTGGCGTGCTGAGGGCTTTGCTTCCTGCTGCTGCGGGCGGAAGTGCTGGGTATTTTTCTTCCAGGTGCTTTAGGCCCAGGTGGGTTGCGTAGGTTGCTGCGAGGGTTGGGATGGCGATGTTCCGCGCGATGCGGAGGGCTCGTTTGGACATGTTGAGCCTTGGTTGTAGATGTGGTTGGATAATGAATGGTGGATGTGAGGTTCAGGTTTAATATCCTGGAATTTGTTTTGTGTTTGTGGGCTGTTGGTTGGGTGAGTGTGTCGTTGAGGGTGAGGCGAGGTTGAGTTTCAAGGTCGTCATCGGGAGAATGTCGTGCCGCTGGGCGGAAGTCGAGCCAGTTGGGGGCCAGAGGCCACGGGGGCACATCACAACCTTCACAAGGTAGATAACAATACTAATCCAAAAGGTATTTGTATAGGCGTCTATCTTTGATTTAAGAAAAAAGAAGGCAATTGCGACCAGGATCAGTGTGGCCCATTGTATTAATTCACCACTTCTAGAAAATTAAGCAAATTTAGAGTTCCGCAGGCAGCAAGTGGATCGGCCCGCAGATCGCCATCAGAGCGTCAGTGTTGATGAGCGATACCAAACGAAGAGTGTCCGTAAGAGAGAAATAAGGTGGAGATTTCAGAAATGAAGACAAGGATTAACGAGAGTTCTGGAGGTAGTAAAGCGATCGCATTTAAGAAGTGGGACGGTAGGTGATAGATAACATACGAATGTACCTTAGGCCACGTCCAGCGCCATCGCAGCAGCAGGTTCCGTGATATGGCCCTCACCTAATGCTGGAGAAAATACAAGAACTTCCCGTGACACCATAACTGTTGCATCATTGATAGGAAGAAACTCCATATGGGTCCATCGGTCGTGCATTTACTGCTTCAAACGCCAGTGTGGCGTACTTGTGCCAATCCGTAACGATGCTCAAGTTGTCTACCTCATAATGTTTAATGTTTGAATCACCTTGACCACGAACTGAACGATCCGTTCGACGAGTCCGGAGCATCATGGGGCAGTTCGCTGGCGGGTTGGCCAATCCATGTGCCGAGCTCTACTACTTGGAAGTGACGTTCAGACGCAATGAACGCAATGAAGCGTTGACTGTTATCTGTGTAGAACCCTGTTGGCCACCCAAAATTTCATGTGACCACATCTCGTAGAAATCTAGGACATCTTCCCAATTCGTGGTCCGTTTGGATCACAAACGTGTACCGTGCCATATGTCCACTCCGAACAGGATAGATTCATGTCCCTGTTCGATTGCGGTGTGGTCTTCCTAATAAAGTCAACCGCAACCGACGACTTTGATCCGACTGGTTGGCCAGCGTTATCGCTTGGCATCCAGGAAGGATCGGGACACTTAGTTTTCCTAGGCAGAATCACAGTCAAGTAATTGATCGCGGAGAGAGGCAGCAACCTGTATTATTGGCTCGCTGCCAATGAGCAGTGCTTTTCCCATCCATTTGTACAAGTCCATTGCAGTCACCAGAGCCCTTATGCTTCGAAGCGCTTGGAAAAGAGGTAAACACCTTCGTCTTCGGCTTCTTTCTGTTTTGCTTGTTTCGCTTGATCCTGTTTTGACGTCGAGGTATATGCAGGTGGACTTATGCGCTATCGTTTGGCAGACTGTAGTCAGCCACAATTATGGAGCCCAGGGATGTCTCAAGTAGTCAAGAAGCAAGAGTGCCAGATGACTCAGGAGACTCAGTTTGCTTCGCTATTAAAGAGATCATTGAATGCTTCGAGAGAGAAGCCATTTCGTAGTCACTAGCTGGTAGTGAGTTCCTTCTAGCGATTCCACTCGTAGTAGTATATGACGAGACCATGCATCTTTTCTAACATCGGTCGGCTTGAAGAAAGTTGACACATTTGTCGAATACTAAACTTCTCGCGAAATGTCTGAACTAACCGGGAGTTCAGCCTCTTCTGTTGGCTTGCTTTTGGCCCATTCCGTTCTGCACGGCTTGTCGTCACTCGTACTATGCACTTTCTTTGCCCTACGGCCTAATCCTCTATACTGGGCATCCTGTGTTCTCCAGGGAAGACACTGTATCCGCGAGCCGCATCCTCGTTGACAATGTGGTCGAGCACGCGAGAAAGCGATGCGTATACATACTGACTGCCGTAGCGGGATAAATTCTGGGACCCAGTACGACCACCCTTCTGAGGGGGAGGAGGGTGAACGTAGGGTACCACACCGTCATCGACGCGAAGGTACTGGGACTCCTCACCGTTCCACCGGAATGTAAGCTTCACATGAAAGTATCTCTGGGGGATCTTGCTGCGGAGCTCAGTTCGTGTGAACTCGCTAGTATTGTCGGACACGGGAGCAAACTCGATCTCCAGATCCTTCACGGTATCCTCATTCCACTCCACCCTCGGGGATTTTCGTTTGAAGATCCCGTCCATTTCACAGCACCACTGTTCCATTCCACTCTCATACCAAGACAGGTATGAAAGCAGGCGCTTCGTAAACCCTTGAGAACCAAAAGGCATGAGCTTCATCCTTATTGCAATGAAGCTTCTTTTGTTTGCTTGCCGGATGACAGTTAATCCAACACTGTGGTGTTGACTACTATCAGGCTCGCAGTGGCTCCTCTTCAGTGTCGAGACAACCAACAACTTTGAGATGGTCTGAGCCCACGCACAAGACCAACGACAAATTTGCATGAACTTAGGCATGCCATTTCGATCTCTTTGGTATAGCTTAACGATGCCGGACACATGTCCCTTTGAATCGCCAAACACAATCACGAGTGTTTGGTCATGTGTGCTGGAATCCGGGCCCTCCATGCTGGAAGCCCGGGGAGGCGTCAAATATGCCGACATCCCTTTTCCGTGTTAGGGCCTCCAATTGAGCGGAGTTGGCTCTTTCTAAATCATCAAGACGAAGGATTCAGCTTGGCCACAATTCCCAGAGCGGTTCTTGTGCCATCTGGTTCTGCTTCTAATCGCACATGGAAGGAACGATTCACTGTATCAGTGAACGTTGAGGGATAATCAAGAAGAACTGGAGACAATGGAATACCAACAAGCACAGCCAAAGAAACTTAGAAGCTTTCGGCAGAAGCAGAGAAAGTCCCCAAAGGGTCATCGCCGACCTCCGACTATCCTATGTTTACGCCACTGACTCAAAACGACCCCGTCGCCCAGGGGAAAAAGAAACAACGACGCACGCTGCAGCAGAGCGGGCCATGCGTCCCTGCGCGGCCCCGCTGCCCGTCCCCGCTGCCCGTTCCATCCTGCACGATTCTCACTCCCTGGATCTGTCTGGGAGAGTGAGACCCGTACACCTGGATCGGTGGGTGCAGGGTTGCTGCAAGGACCACGCAGGCGGGGCGGAAGTCGGTCCGGTGCGAAATGATGCTAGGAAGGGAACTTTTATGGTTCTTCTTCTCCGAGACATAGACACGACGCCCTTCCTTCTCTGTAGGGGTTGTTTTCCGATTTACTTCAGCTGCAGTGCAGGAGTTCCACCCTGGGTAAACAAAGTAAACAAATTCGAAAGAGTGTGTGCAAAGTGCAAGCATTTGATTTATGGGTATCCATGTCAGAATCAACGCGTCTGGACGATGTCAGATTTGCGCTGTCAACTTTCTATTTGTACTTTTGACGGGCCCACTAACGTAGGTCAATAGCGTGTTTGCTTTGGACTCGAGTCGGGGCTCTGGGTGTGATCTTCAGCAATCGACAGGCCAGCCCGATCGCGGGAGCGGATGGACAAACTCCACAGCCAACTACGATAGGTCTGAAACCCACCAGCTGGTCGGGTCTCGCGGAAGTCGAGCCCGCAGCCGGCGGGACTGGTGTGCCTTGCCTATCCCATTGATGGCTGGTGGGTCGGGAGTTCCGAGGACTTTATTTGCGATCGCTGTACAGATGCTAGTGGTTTGTTTCGCGTTAGGCTTTGAATATTCTTGTTCCTTTCCCGTGGTTGCCTGCTCAGTGGGAATCTGATATACACCAGGCACCCGTCATGAAGCACATCAAGTCAAGGATACCTTGTCGTGGATCGGGGAGGGAGATGTTAAATATGCTGCTCGCATTATCGACAGCTCCAGTGTGCGTAGTGCTCGTTCCGCCGGGCGATTTGGGCCGAGGCAAGTCTGAATGGAAATGTTCAGGCCGAGGCGTTGAGGGGCATGCAAGGGGTGGAAGTGGAAGCGACGTGTAGTTCTCGTACTTTGAATGGATGCTGCTTTAATCTTAGTGGGTCAATGTTAAGGCGGCGGGCGATCGCTCGAATCGGGCAAAGCGTAAGCATCGTCTCCTTCTGTAGGAGTGCTTTGAGATCCACCGTTCATCCCATTTTGCCCTTGTCCTGAACACAATGCTCATTAACGAAGGCCTGCTGTGTGGGGAAAACCATTTCAACCAACCACCCCTTCCACCTATTCCACCAACGGAAGTACGAGGCTGATGCCAACAAAAGACATATCACCCTGCGTATCCCAGCCCGAACCCACACGCGCACAAGCGCAAACCCGTCATGAAAAAGCCTTCCTCTGGCAGCGACAGCACACGACAAATTGAGTTTGTAACAAGCGTCAATGGCCAGCGGGTCTGCTCCTGTACATACAAAAGTCTCGGAGTAAAAAGTACTCGACTGCGATCATCAATGCAGAAACGGGGGTCCCAATACCAAGGTTCATATCCCTGCTTGCGCATGATACATGATACGTGATCTGGAGCTAGGGTAGCTGCGAGCTTCGTACTTTTTGCACACTGCAGGCCGCATGAACGGGCTCACCTGTCTAGATCCGACTTTAGTCAAAGCAAATCCCAGAAGGTTTTTGAGGCAGGACAGCGGTACTCAGACATACACCGATAATCGAAATAGTGCACTGCATTATAATTGCATTGAGAATTTATATGAGCCCCTTTGTTTTTTCTATTTCGTCTGCAGAGTACCCTAAGGTAGTAACGAGACAGAAGGGTAGGATAGAATAGTGACCCGTGCATACTTGCCTTAGGAATTGGGTTCGACAGACCACCGGGCTTTCCAAACTATGGCTCCGCCTTGTTCCATTGTTGAATTCCGGTGGCCGATTTTGTCGTCATAAGCATACTTGGCGGGTTCTACTCCAGCATTCCAGAGGTCACCTTGACAACGGAGTCTACATGTGTAAAGGTGAATTGTGGAAACAATAATCTAATTCAATTGCATTTTTGTCTCAGTTCGTAATGTTTCATTGTTCATTGTTCATTTCAGATGCTTTTTGACGCCGAAGGTAATGCAGTCTTGGGTCAGAGACCCCGGTAGAGAAACAAATCGCACACCTTATTCCTTATCATATCATTATGGTAGATCAGACAGAAAAGACGAGATGGTTGACAAGATAGAAAAAGGAAATAGCTTCAGTCGAGACAGCCGTGATGGAATCAATCATTGAAAGGACATTGAAGTGCAGCGACAAGGCGCAATAACACATAACAGCATAGAGATCATCGGAGGTTTATACCTCAAAAGAAAATTGAACCGGGACGGTTGTGAGAATCATGAGCAACTGGAAGGCTCTTTTGGTCCGTGTCGTTGTCGAATCGGACGTCTGCGGAGAGTGAATTCCGCAATCATTAGGTTCATGTGGGGTGGACCCCAAACATCAAGCGTAAAGAGTGTAATGTGCACATAGACACTTGACAATAAGGAAACATGGCAGTGATTGATTTCATAATGAAAAGGCCGTGGTGATGATTTCGTAAAGCAAAATTTAACGCCGTATTCGTCCCGAACGCCTTAGCAATGAGGGTATCAGATTGTTGTAACATTGGATTTTGTGGACTTGTGACAGCTCAGAGACCGAAGAGAGTCAATGACTTTCTTCAAAAAGGGGCGGTTGTCAACGCCAGGGTCCGGGAATGGAACTGGCGAGTGTTGTTCGTAACACATGGAGGTGAGCTGCTCCTTGTCCGAGTTGTATTCGGGAGTGTCAGATTGTTTCCGACGTTGTTGCGCGTGGTTGGCCGCTGCCGCGGCGCGTTCAACGTCTGACTCCTGGATGCTGCTGTTGTTTCTTGAGCGGCTAGAAAGTGGCTTCATCAAAGAGGTAGTGGAAGGTGCCACGAGACGGAGAGTTTGAAGAGGGTGGTTTGGCTTAAATCCATCTCGGATATTGCTAGGCCTGCTGGTGCTAGGTCGGTCGAGACTAACGCCGCGGGACGGGTCAATAACGGGCATTCCGACAACATCATCTGGCAAAGTAGGGAATTTCTCTGGCATCTGGTCATCCAGCATAGCCTGGTGAAGCTTCGGTTGGGACTTGGCACCGCGAAGCTTGGCTCGGCTGCGAACCTTTCGCAGGGTGTCAATGGGCTTGCGTGAAAGCGACTTGTGACCGATGGACTCGTTGTCAGAGTCCGACTCCCACACAGATTGTTCACCCATGTAAGCATCCATTGTGGATGTGGAGGGGCGCTCCATGGATGTGGCAGTCCATTGGCGAGAGATGGGAGGGGAGCTGGCAACAGGACTCGGGATGGGACTGGCGCCATCATTGGCAGGGATGAACAGAGCCTGATCGAAGTGGGTGGCATGCGGCTCCATGGTCACCGGGTTGATCAAGCTCGGGGGCGAGATCATGGACGGGTCCAGTGGAGGACGCGTACCAGGGCTAGACTGTTTCCTCCGATAGCTGTGGGCGCTTGTGCCGCGAGACAGGTTGGGCAATGTAGGAGGTTGCTTTCTTCGACTCCTGCGCGAGGAGGAAGACATACTTGATGCCTCGTACTTCATTGTGGAAGTGGCGGGGTCGGCAACGGGTGTAGTGGGTCGGGTGAGGGCCTTGGGGAGTGAAGGCACGGGAGGTGGAGGTGGAAGGGAGTATTTGGGAGGGGTTGATGCAGGAAGATAGAAGGCGCGTCGAGGCTCGTCGTGAGCCTGCTGGGCGTGGTGGTAGAGCTTCTCGGTTGCCTTAAGAACGGCTTCCGGGCAAGCAGGAGAGGAGTAGGTCGAGGAGAAGGAAGAACTGGGCGTCAAGTCTGGGACGGTAGCGTCTGTCTGTACCGAACTAAATGAGCCCTGACTGCCATGCGCTGGTCTCCTTTCGTCGGTGGAGGAGGAATAGCTGCGGAAACTCAGGCTGTTTTCCAATTCCAGCTGGGCGAGTGTGGATCGATCGGGCCCGTTGTATTGCAAAGACCCCTGGCGAGAGTGCTTGTGGTGTTTCTCATGTGTCAAGGACAGTGTATAGTATTGGCTGTGGTCTTCACTGTATCTCTCATCGCGAATATCCGGGGTATACGAGTCCGTCCAAGGCGGCGTCGCGGCCAGCGACTGTTCGAGATAGAAAGGGTCTTGGTTGGATTCTTCCTGTACCTTGGGACCCGCCTGCGAATAGTAGGAGGAAGCTCGCTTCACCGGGGAAGGCGAAGGCAAGCAGATGGTGGTTTCTGATCTGTTCCGGTCTTCATGCAACGCGTCCAACTCGCCGGGACAGTAAGGATCTCCGAGAGCCATGGACTGTGGATTCAAAGCACGGTGGACAGAATGGAGCTGGACGCGGGGTCCCAGGGACAATAGGACATGAAAGAGAAAGAGATAGATGGGCAACCAGGACAACGCAATGGTTATGGACAGAGTCAGGGGGGTTTGTGGAATGGGGGGCGAAGGGGATATGTTTATAGACGTCCCCGAAAATAGGCCCTCGGACCAGGGTGGCCGGGGGAGAGCAGCAGATGCATACCAATGCAGGTAAACAAAAGAACCCAGGAGCACAGACGATCTGACCTTACATGACGTCCCCTTCCGCTGTAGGGATGGGAGCTGCAGCAAGGACAGCGAGCAAGGGCGGCGGAACAAGCATCCGTAGGGCTCTGCATATTTTTTGCACCGTACTTTTTCGCGTCGTCTTTTTGCTCAGTGCCCTTAGACACCATCTCCCGTAGCTTTCTCCTTCAATCTATTCCCCCACAGTCCAGGGAACGGCAAAACTCTGCGGGTGCTGGCGTGGTTCCTGGCGACCTGAGGCCCCTTGACCAGGTTGCACGGGGCTGTTCGTACGACCCGTCTTAACTTGCCATAGCCATGTCTGAGTGTGGCCTGTGGACTTTGAGTGGCAGACTGCCACCGCGTCAGAGCTGCACGCTGCATCGTCGAGTCCATGCAGCGGCTGGGCTTTGGGGGAATGTGAGATGTCGACCGGACGGTGTTCCAGAGAGTGGGTCCGTTCTTAGTACTTTCCTCTCTACCGGATCTCCCACCATACCTGAGTACCTGCCCTACACAGCACCCGAGGGAAGAGACAGCTGCGATCGCCACACCAAGCCACAGCCATTCCTCCTCTCCATTCCGCTGGGAACCGCGCAACGGCGTGTACTCGAGCCGCACTCGGCCACCACAGCGTTTCATCTTGAATTCTCCCGCGCGCACCACGCTCTACTTGACGCCGTAGAGTAGGATCCATCCACGCCGCCATCGTATTCGGTGGCTGATCGACGTCATCTCATTGCTTTTGAGCCGTGGCTGGCTCAATTCCGATGTTTCTTTTTGTCTCGTGGTCGAGTCGTGCCACCAACTCAATCGACAGCCTACAGCACTCTCTTCTGCATCATCTCATTGTGCCCCGGGTGTTCCACATTGCGTAGACAGTCTCAGACCCTCTCCACGTCCCTGTGTGCCAATCGAGGGGACCAGGGCCTTTCCGGATGGGAAATCCTAAGTTTGCCGCGAAAGGTTTGCAGGGCCGGGGATGACAGTTGATCCATCACATTTCCATCTGGCCCCTGCCACGCCGGGGGCAAACTGCCTCTGCCCACGATCATTGGCGCACCTGCCAGCTGAATTACGCTCGGCCCAATCAATATCTGCGATACAACAATTGTCGTGTGCGGGGATTCCCATTCGCTCTCACTGTCGCGTGTGTCCGACTCGAATATGACCTCGCGCGGGCCGAGTTGACCCTTCACCTGAGCCAGTCCACACTGCACAAGAGATCGAATCTGATCCAAATTGTGACCTCCACTAGGATGTTCTGTACACACTTGCAGCAACCGGTCCAGAGCATTGCTTCCCCGGTGTTGACCCCCACATTCCAATGAAAAGTCTGACTTGCATCTGCATCCCGTCTCACAGCGGGCTCTCCGGCCGCACTGCAGACGTCTATATATCTACGGCGCAGCCCCTGATCGACAACTCTATCCTCCACAGAGGCCACTATTTCTTCAGCCGGATGCAGAGCAGAGCCCTCACGTCTGTCCGCTCACATTCCTCGCCGTTGTCGCCGCAGCCCGTCTATGGGATGTGCTGCATCGACGATGGGATTTGGAATCGTTCCTTCCAAAAGTGCGTTGCCCTAGCGTACCTCGGTATGGTACCATTGGAAAAAGTGCGAGATGCTCATAGTGCGCACAAGGGCTCACCCTCGCAGAGCACAATCTCCCCACGAAGCCCTTCTTCGCAAGGCCCCATATCCCAGGCAACGTAGTACCTCGATCGACTCGATCACCCGAGACCTTCCTGAGTCCCCGGAAGCAGCTGAACGATCGCCCGTCGATAGCCACGACGATCCCTTTCCATTCGATCGGGACGGAAAAGACGGCCTATATTCCGGCGTCTATCCCCAGCATCGACTGGTCAACGGCCAGAACCCAGGGACGTGGAAAGGGGAGCGGAAGTGAAACACCTCGCGGAATTCGAAACATCGTCGTAGTCAGAGGACCTATCGGATGTCGGGAAAGGGCGACGGAGATGCATTCCCGTGTGCGTCAATGGGTTGACGCCAGGTACAGGCTCGCGGAAGAGGTTCCCCGGGACGCACCGTTCGATCTCCGATGATCCTGATCCTGATCCGATCTCAGAGCTGGCGAGTGCTGCAGGCTGCAAGGCATGCTTGAAACCTACCTGGATATTGGGACTTCGCGCCCTGTTCTCGATCGCCGGGTCTCGCGGGCCTGCGTCCGCGATGCTACCGGGACCGCTCGTCCCCTGAGCTTATTGGGATATTTTCCGAACCCCTGGGTCCTTGCATGGCCAGCCCGTCTCCAGCTTGGGAGTCTAGAGCGAATGCTGAACGATCGCGCGTTGTTTTGTCTTAGGTGGGCGGGATAGGTGTTCACCAGTGATAGTGGTGGCTTCCAGGGAAGCAGGGCACGGCAGTACTACACTGCTGGTAGTACGTATGTGGAAAGAGTCGCAGTGCATAATCGAGAATAATTTGAGATTGCAATGGCCGGACTCCCTTCGCCCTTCATAGTGAGGGATGTCGAGGCTGCGTTTACTCGAGATGTGGGGTGCGGAGAAGCTACGGCCCACGCTACTAACGAGTAGGTACAGTAGTCAGTCGGAGCTGTCCAGTTTCCTACTAATGTAAGCCCTAGGAGCTAGCATCGTACAGGCCAGTCAGAGCTCGGCTATTGCATTCCAGCTCGGCGCTGGCTCGGACGGGGCATCGCTGGTTCTTGTGGGGATGTTCGTTCCAGGAGAGACGTGAACCATGGGAGCTGCCGGAACTGTTGGGGCGACCCAGAGACAGCAGTAAACAGGGTACCCGGTACAGATCCAGGGACTGTGAAATGTAGATGAGATGAGTGATATCAGAACCATTAACGATGAGTACGACTGGCATTCCATGTAAGCACTACTCTCGCCGATAGACTGGTCTAGCCCGATGAGGATATATATCTACTCCTCGATGCCCGACATCCCGCGCCAACGCATCGTCATGTACTTACTGTACAGTAGTTGTATCCTTAGCCTCGCCCAACCGTGGCGCCAGACTGGAGTCGATGGAGATCGCCTCGTTTCTGCGAGATCTCCTGTTGCAGAGCCCTGGCCTAGCACAGGGTTCCCCTAGAGCCTCTCGTGCCTTCTCCTCGCCTCATAGCTCGCCCTGGTCTTGCCTTGATCGTGCCAGAGCCTTGATAGCGAGGGATCAGCCCAAGAATTCCACACAGAGCGTCCTGGGTTCGACTCCCTCACAGTCGCCCTGTTCGTCCGATCGTCCGCTGTGCAACCGATCCAGCCCGGTGCAGGCAATAATTGAGGTCGTGCTCCGAATTGCGCGACGTCGAAAAAACCCGATTTCGATCTGGCCTTGCCAGTAGTTAGTCACACAAGAGCTTTCACAAGGTAGATTGTCTCGAGGACGTCGGAATATTCCGAGGTTCTTGTGTTGGTCAGCACTTGACGGTTGTGGTGTATTGGCTGTGAAAAGTGGGAGAGGAAAGAGCTGGACTGTGACGTCGCCAGGCACATTCCACGCGGGAACCGCCCGAGGCCTTCCATTCCAGCCCAAATCCCATTCCACGGACCAATTCCCCTCCGTCGTTTCTCAATTGCTTCGTGGTGTTCGATTGCAACTCCGACCGGCCGCGCGCATCGAGCGTTGGCGCATCCTATGCTCCGGGCGACACGTTTGGTGCGCTGCTGCAGCCGCTGCGGCAACCCCAGCCATCCCAATTAACCAGCCACCAGCGCTCGGCCTCTACCCTCACTCCTATTCTCAAACCCTCTGTTTCTCGAACGCATCTGCTCTCGCAGTCTCGGAGACCACAACCTGAATTTCACCTCATCCTTGCGCTGCACAGAGACCCTGCTCGTCTCTTGTACCGCCACTAGCTAGCTGGTCCAGCTCCAGCTTTACGTCCGGCGCAACTCGCTCTCACATTGTCCCACCCGCCGCAATTCCCCAGACCTTTGCCAGAAGTGTATCACCACACTCGCAGACCGTCTAACGAAGTCTACGACCCTTACGACCCATCTACGCTTACGACCGCGCCGCAGCGCCAGCAGCCTGCTGCTCCCCGTCCTTCTTCCTCCCAGTCAGTCGAGAGCCGCCCAACCTCGGCCACCGGTGCTCCCCGTTACCTGCGCCGCGCTCGACGCACCCCCGAGGCCCGTCAATTGCCTCATCGTCGAGCCGTCTCGCTTGACACCGGTAGACCGCTGCCTGTCCCCGACCCCCAGCCGGCGCATTCGATCCCCATCTCCGTACATCCGCCGCCGAAGAGTGGAATTGCGGCCCTACGCCCAGCCCTTTCGGAAGCACAGACAGACGACAACGGATCGACCATCGACGATCCGTATCAGCTGCTCAATAGCTCATATTGGCCCTGGAGAACGACGACCGTCTCCTCGCGTACTGCCTCGGCCATCCTCTACGCCCTTGAAGACGCCATCCGCCGCCCGTTCTCCTTCACGACCGACTGGGACGAAGTGAATGCGTCTATGTCAGATATGGTAGGTGTTGCTGGTCCCGCTGGTCTTGTAGGCAATGGCCGCGCGCAGAATGGTGCCTCTCGCGCACCCCCGGCTCCGGCGCCGACGTCAACACACCCGCCGAGTGGTGTTCGCACGCCGACAGATATCATGAGACAACGCCGAGATCGCGAGGCCCGCCGCAAGGCCGAGCAGGAAGCTCGGGAGAAAGAACAGGAAGAAATGGAAAGACAGCAATTTGAGCAAGAGCAGTCCCAGGCTCAAGCCCAACAGTACGCTGCTGGCGCTGCTGCAGACCCGGCGTCGCAACGCCGCGCCCAGCCCCCGCGTGCTCCTCGAGGAGCGCAGCCTCAGCCGCAGCCTGACACCGGCTCTGGCCCTAGCTTTCGCCCCGGTACGGCTGCTACACCGAGCTCTGGTGCCGCTGGACCCGGATATCAAGCACCTCCAGCCACGGCCGATGTGCCCCCTCAACCACGGCCAGCCCCTGCGTCAGCTCAGCAACAATTCGGACCAGCTCCGCAACATGCTCGCTCGCAGAGTGCCGCGGCAGGGACCGGCGGACAAACCGGCACTGCAGGAATCTCACGATCTGGGCAGGCTCCCACAAGCCAGTCTGGGGCCCCGCAAAGTCTCCAACAACCCAAGCGCGCGGGCTTCCCTCACGCCTTCGAGCGTTGGGAGACCCTGTCTTCGCACTGGGAAGGTCTCACGAGTTACTGGATTCGCAAGCTCGAGCAGCACAATGAAGACCTCGAGAAAGATCCTCTAAGTCAGCAACTCGCCCGCCAAATCACGGACTTGTCCGCCGCCGGCGCCAATCTCTTCCATGCAGTAGTCGAGCTTCAACGCCTGCGTGCATCCTCAGAGCGCAAGTTCCAGCGCTGGTTCTTTGACACTCGGTCCGAACAAGAACGCGCAAAGGAACTGCAAGCAGACCTGGAACGTCAGCTCAAGACCGAGCGACAAGGCCGCGCCGACGCATTTGCTGCAGCTCAGACCGCTGAACAAGACAAGTCTCGATCCGAAGAGCTCCTCCGGGAAATGCGCCGCGAGCTCCAGATCTCCCGCGAAGAAGCACGCCGCGCTTGGGAGGAACTCGGCCGCCGCGAGCAAGAAGAGCGAGACAAGACCAATGCCCTCCGCAACGGCGAACCGACTCTCGTCGGCGGCGTACAAGTCGTCCCGATGATCCAGGGAGTTCCCAGCCGTCACACCACGCGCCCACCCACCCGCGAGGGTAGTTACGCTAGTGGACCAACCGCTACCTCTGAGTACCAAGGCAAACCGGCCGACGCTAGTGCTGGTCAGCAGTATTATCACGAAAACCCGCCCATGTCCCCCACCGGCTCAGACCCTTTCATCGAGCCCAAAAAGACCGACCCGCCCACCAGCAAACCGCTGTACGCAGAGCAGATGTACCAGCACGATCCCACCAGCGCCGCCTACCATGGTGCCGCCACCTCCGAGGCAGACGACCGTTCCTACGTCGGAAGCAGCGAGGCCGGCGACGAAGACTACGCGCATTACCCGCAGCCGCATGGAAACTTGACCTATCCCCCGCCTCCGCTGTCAGAAGGAAGCGAAGACTACGACGATGAAGGGAACTATGTCACTGACGCCGCATTCTCCGGTGCGCCCGCCTCAGCGCCGATGCATGCGCCCTACCCACCTACGACAATCGACTACAGCGGCTCGGGATGGGGCGTGGGAACAGGCTGGGAGTCTGTCACGCCGCGACACCGCCACCCGACACGTTTGAGTGATGTGTTGGAGGAGGATGAGCCGAGCCGGACTAGTCCCAGCCGTGCAAGCCAGGCGAGTCGCAGTCAGGCTGGTCGTAGTCAGACGGGTCGCAGCATCCAGTGAAGTACCTCGACGTGACTCGTTTGGGAGATAGGAGAAGCTGCTTGCATCTAGCATCTTGCCTGCTTGGGGATTAGATCTTACCTCGCGTTATCGTGGGTGAGAATTTGTGGTGCTGGGCTATTGGATTTGACTTGAATCCGCATATTGCGTGGTGCTGCGTACATAGAAAAATGGGGGTGTGTTGTTGCTTTTGCGTTTCGTTTCGCATTCGGCACGAGCGTCATCCTTGGCCGTTTTATTTTATCCACTTTTGGTTTTGGTTTCCTTATGTTTTATGTTGAATTCCTTAGGCTCGATATCACTTACCTCTTGGCGTTATCCTTTGCTTTTTCACTTTCCTTGTGTTTCGCGTGGTATTTCATTAGTTCATTGGTAATAATACATAATTGCCAGCTTTACTGGAAGGTTTCTCGACATTTTGCGATGCGGATAATTTTAAATGAGCTGCAATTTAGCGTTATTCTTGAGCTATATATTTCTAGTAGTGTTAGCTGGAAACTCTGCGTGATCCTGTTTAGATAGAACCGACAACGCCACTCCAGCAAGACAGGCATTTCAATAACTTTGGCCCTCGTGACTTGCCCAGCTACCCTGCCCAATAAAAAGCTATCTGATCACCCCGTTCCATCGAAGAAACACTATATATAGGCAACGTCCCATCTTCCGTGACTAGATGGTACAGCACTGGATTCACACGCACCAAACATGGCATCCTACCACTGGATGCAGGCAAGAGCCGCCATAGCTATACCGACAGCATATCTTTTCTACACGAGCCTACAGCCGCAAACAGACACGACAAAAATCAACCCACAATGTACAGTCCAAGAAACCATCTCAAAGATCTCAAACGAAGACTGGATCAGCTTACGACATGGTTTCACCCCTCTCATTCGAATCTTTCTCCCGAATCCCCCCTCCAAAAAGCCTGGAACATCGTCCACAATTCTTCGGCCTACTCCAACCCCAGAGCACCCGCGATCTAATAATTACGCCGGATGGTACCTAACATCCATCAAACTCCCGCTGAATCACCAACATGCCCAATTCAACCTTTACCTGATGATAACCCAGAAGGCAATCTTGTCGGATTCCAATTTAAAAGGGCTCGGGAGTACGTGGAAGGAAGGTTCATTCTACGCAGTCTAGACGAGAGACATTGAAATCACCCTGGGAAAAGAATACCCTGTCGGCGGAACATTCTGCTTACTTCCGCCATCACCCTTAACACACGAGTCGCAAACCCCTTGCATAATCTTCCTACGAGGCTCAGGACCACTCGACCGCGACTCAACAATACAAGCAAACAAAACCCTCAAAGATCTCGCACTAGGTCTAGCAAGCTACGGCATAGCCTCAATCCGCCTCGACAAAGTAGCACACGTCCACCGACGCTTCCGCCGACAAAAGAATATAACCCTGACAGACGTATATATACCGCACGCTATCGACGCAATCTCGCTAGCACAGGAACATCCCGAAATAAATTCTTCGAACATCTTCATTCTAGGCCATAGTCTCAGCGCAGTCGTCGCGCCGCGTATTGTCGCTGCACACCCCGCTCTCGTAGTGGTATATACCTCATGGCCGGGCCCACGGAACCAATCTATCGCTCTCTTATCCGGCAATTGGGATATATATATTCGCTGGAGGGGCCGGAGACGCTGGCACTTGACAAGCGGAGTGAAGAAGTGAGGGCGTCCGCTTGAGGTCGCGGATAATTGTGACCTTGACCTTTCAGTGTCTGCGAAGAAATTGCCTTTTGGACTTAGACCGGCCTATTAGCTTGACTATGGCCGGTTTGAGCCGACTAAGACTTGTGCGGGCGGCAGAAGCCGGTATGTGCGCTGCAGGGTGAGAGGGATTATCAGGTTACTATTAATGATGATTATGAGATGGCGACAATTGCTAGGTCAGAAAGGGAATGTGAGATTTGGGCTGCATGAGGGGTTGAATCATATTTTTATGTGCGGGTGTGGAGGTGGATTGTCGACGCCGTTGGAGTATGCTGTCCATGGGAAAATTGATGGGAGGGTTGTTGGTGATGGTTGCCGGTCGGGGTTTGGAAGTTTGTGGGCTGCCCTGTCTTGTTGATTAGATGTCTGCTATGGAACAGATGAGAGATATATGTATGTATTTTGTCTGAATGTGATTGGTGATGACACTAGAAGGCGGCAGACATTGAGTTCTCTCATCTACAGGTGTGACGTGCGTCTCAAGTATGCAGCCCTGACGATAACAAGCGGTCACGTGCAAAACTCTTGGAAATTAGATGTTTAGAGCACTAACTTCGATGAAAGTGTGTACGAATCAAGATTAGATGTGAAGTATTGATCCGATATCGACAAAGAGGCGAATGATGCAACAGGTGGCTACTTGAAAGCGAGACATTCTCCTCTCTTGTCAGACGCACCATGCGAAGGTGTGATACCAAGAGAAATATCACATTTCAGTGCGTTCAATGCGTGCTGAGACTGCAGACACAGTTATATAGCCAATCACACCGGACCTTCAAGTAATTTTCTGCCCAAGGAAATCTCGGTAGCGACACGTACTTTCGCCCAGACTACACTAGTGTAGTCCACGCTTATTTTTTCTTGTGGTCGCGTGGCGGCGTGGCAAGGACAAAGCCGATTGGCCTAGCCGGCAGAGCCGCACTAGCATCGACACGATAAGCTATTTTGCTCAGGCACAGAGCCTAGCGTAGGGCTATCTAACATATTGGATAATATCATTTGGTCAAATTTCCAACGCAGATAACCTTAGTGCAGTCCAAATGCTCAATATAGTTTAGTAGGTAGGGTACTCGGACTCGGGGTTCGGCGCGCAGCAGTCAAAAATCGGGCCGATGTTGCACCATTTGCGGTCCAACCAATCCGCAACCAGGAGGTGGGGCGCAATGGAGTTTATGTTACTCAACCTCACGACCGTTTTAGGAAGGCGCCGAGAATTTTCGAGGGTCGCTGGGAGCTGCTTGCCCTGACTCAAACGGAGTTTTTACTCGCGTTTGCCTTCGGTGCTGACTTTCCCACTTGCCTAGCGCGTCACGCTATATCCTTGTCGTCTCGCCTTCTTCTCTTTCTCCCCATCCTCCCGCACTCGCAACCCCATACCACCACCCTCTACCTCCGAAGGTCTCGCGCCCCCGCAGCCCGCATCCGATGTCACCAAAGGCTAAGGAGGGGGAAGCTTTCTTCCCGCAAGATGGGTTTGGCGATATGACCGACCACGAGAAGCAGGTCTATCAGGGTGGTGTCCAGAAGTACAATCAGCTGGGCTGGAAGCAGCTGACGATTGTCCTGATCGTTGAGGCTGTCGCTCTGGGAACTCTCTCGATCCCGTCCACCTTCGCGACACTGGGCATGGTGGCCGGTGTGATCTGCTGTGTCGGTATCGGTCTGATTGCCGTGTACACCAGTTATATCATCGGTCAGGTCAAGGTCAAATTCCCGCATATCTCCAACTACCCCGAGGCAGGCCGACAGATGTTCGGCCGAATTGGCTATGAGGTCGTCTACATGATGCTGTGTCTTGAGCTTCTTCTGTCTGCCGGTTCGCACTGTTTGACCGGAACTATTGCGTTCGCCAACATCACCGGAAGCAGCATCTGCTCCCTGGTGTTCGGTGTTGTTTCGATGATCATCCTGCTCATCTTCGCCATCCCGCCCAGTTTCTCCGAGATGGCCATTTTGGGTTATATCGATTTCGTCTCGATCATTATTGCCGTTGGAATCACAATCATCGGAACCGGTGTTGAAGCCACCAACTCGACTGGTCTTTCTGCCGTTAACTGGTCGGCTTGGCCTAAGGAAGGCCTGACTTTCTCTGAGGCCTTCATCGCACTCTCCAACATCATTTTCGCGTACAGTTTCGCTCTGTGCCAGTTCTCCTTCATGGATGAAATGCACACTCCCACTGACTTCCCCAAGTCGATCTGGTCCCTCGGTCTGATCGAGATCTTCATTTACACCATTACCGGCGCTCTCGTCTACGCTTTCGTTGGCCAGGACGTCCAGAGCCCCGCACTGCTTTCTGCCGGCAGCTTGCTCAGCCGTATCGCATTCGGTGTCGCTCTGCCTGTGATTTTCATCAGTGGATCAATCAACACAGTCGTGTTGGGCCGTCTAGTTCACGGACGCATCTTCAAGAACTCCAACATCCGCTTCGTCAACACCAAGATGGGCTGGATTACCTGGCTGGTCGTTGTCTCCGTCCTAACTGTTCTGGAGTTCGTTGTTGCGGAGGTTATCCCCTTCTTCGACGACCTTCTATCCGTGATTTCGTCGCTCTTCGTCTCCGGATTCACCTTCTACTTCCCGGCCATCATGTGGTTCATGTTCATTCGCCAGGGTAGCTGGTTTTCTACGAAAAACATCGTCTACAGTGTTGTGAACATTCTCGTTCTTATCATTGGTTTGATTGTGTTGGGTGCTGGTACCTACTCCAGCATTGTCGATATAGTGAGTTCCTTTCTTAATGTTTATCCCGGCACAAACGCTTACCATCAAACAGATCAAATCTTACGACGAGGGCACTGTTGGTGGTGTTTTCTCTTGCTCGTCTACATAGATTACCGTGCTGGCCATGGGTCATGTATAAAAAGATAGACATATGCTATGAATGTATTATAAGATATACGATAATGGTTTCCATCCGATTGTAAAGGTCTCCGCCGCTTCGTATCCATGTCGATGACCTTAAACCATCGAGAGGAAGGAATTGTTTCATAACTCAAGGGAATCTATCACCGCCGCAAAGTTCGAGATCCAGCTCGTCCGACAATGATCGTCCAAAAAAGCCAGCCTGACATCACGTATAGCATCCATCCATTCATTTACACCAACAGCATCCCAGAGAGGACGATTAGTCGGCAAGGGGAATTGCAGCTCACCTGCAGTCAACAAAGAAGCAACATCATTTCCGCTTCTTCCAGAACCGCGCACTTTGCCACAAACCTTGTACAAGGCGAGATTAAACCGTTTTATCTCCTCAATACTCACCCAAACAAACGTGTCCAAATCATCCTCGTTGAATCTGGCAAGTATATTCGGATAATAGAACATACCAAGCCTCCGACAGCTTCGAATAAGTGCCTCCAGCAAGTCGAAGTAAGGTGTCGAAAGAGAGGCCTTCAGATCGAAGCCGCGAGTCTCCTGGCTTTGGAGGGTAGCGGCGAAAATTATATGCAGCAGGATCGCCTGGTATGTCGGTATCGGCCAGAGACAGGTGCTATTTGCTTCTTTGATGGTCGTGGCGTCCCATTTGTTCTATCGAATGTCAGTTTAACAGGTACGATGTGCTCATCTGGTCGCGCGAACCTTTTGTTCTCGAATGGCTAGGTCGATTTTATCATGCAACTCTACGGCCGAGGATCGTGCACGTCGTTCTCCACTAGCCCACAGCCCGAAGCAAGTCATCGTCTGTATTAATAAGGGTGCATCGGAGCGCATGTCAAATGATCCTTTATGGACAAAGGGCCAAGAGGGGTGGAAAGCTGTAAAGTAGAGGTCTATCCACCGGTCTGTCTTTCCCGAATGATTCTGCTGCGGGTCATGCTGAATTGATGTGTGGTGGTTTGATGATTCAGGATATTGCCGTTCTATCGACCCCGTATCGTCGTTCAAGGAGCATTGGATCTTGCGACGGAGACACTCGTCACATGGCACGCCTCCTTCGCATCGAGTCTTTCCCGCGTGGCAACCCTGACAAGCCACTGCCGCACGATTCAATGGTTTATTTATTTTGTGGCGCTTTTGAAGATGGCGTCGGAGTGTGTCGCTGATCCCGGTTAGCATGTATGAGTATAGCAGTAAGGCTGGTACACTACCTCCGTCCGTACCCCCCACCACATTCAGAACATATGAAGATTTGTTGTTGTGAATGCTGTGTTTCATGACGATTCAAGTGTTCCTTGCGCCGGTAGCTAGCATTGCAGTTTGGAAAGTGACAACTGAAGGCATGGGATTTGACTGTGTTAGAGGGGTTGTCTAGGAGTTCGGAGTTGTTTTCTCCGCTTGGCATGATGTCCTAGAACGAAAGGCGGGTTATTTCAAACACAGTGACATCGACGAAATAGCATTGCGCAGCACAAGCCTAGAAACAAATGCAGGTACTTCCGCGATTTGGACTGAAGCTTGCAAGAGGCTTGCGGGTGCCAAACCTCCCGCTGCCGAGGCCGAGAACTTTATTGGCCGTGGCGATCTGCATGACATAATCCAAATTGCGTCCTCCCACCGGCCTCCCACCGGCCTCCCACCGGCATCCCATCAGCTTACTACATACTACCTCCTACGCATGGGATACCAACCCCCTCAGTACAAGTCACTGCTCGTTACTAATTCTTTATCGTATCCTCCTGTGAAATGATGTGATGTCCAATTAAATTGGTACATGCTATGTGCCACTTCGCTTGCGAAACCCCAAATTACAAAGCAGGGCATAAGTATAAGATGGGAGGCAGCATCTTCGCGAATAACAGCAACAATTCATATCTGACACTTCGCTTTATCCAAATTCAAGCCTTTTTTAATCCCATCATGACACCTTCAATCCTCATCATCGGCGCAACCGGCAACACCGGCCAAAGCCTAACGGAAGCCCTCCCAAAACTCCTCAAAACAAGCAAAACCCTCTCCACGCACCGGGTGCTAGTTTTAACACGCAACCCATCAAGCTCAGCTGCCACCAAACTCTCCCAAATCCCAAATGTCGAAGTCCTAGAAAAAAACTGGGTTGAAATAACACCCTCCTGGCTCCGTTCTTACAACGTAACCCGAGCCTTCATCGCCTCGCACAACGAACCAACCCAATTCGCCGAAGAATCAACCTTCCACACTGCCGCCCTAACAGCAGGCGTCGAGTATGTCGTCCGGGTCTCGACAACGGCAGCTAATGTCCGACCCGATTGTCTGGCGTATTACCCGCGCTCGCACTGGGCTATCGAGGCACTCTTGGACTCGCGGGAGTTCGGGGGTTTGAAGTGGTCTTCGCTGCAGCCGAATATCTTCTCGACGATGTACCTCTCCGCTGCCGCGGAGTTTGTTCGGAAACACCGTGACGGGGAGCCACAGAGCTCGCTTCGTTTGCTTGCGAACGAGGACGCACCTGTCGGCATTATCGATCCTGCGGACGTCGGTCTTGTTGCTGCGAGGCTTTTGGCGGAGGATGATGTTTCGTCTCATGATCGAGCGAGATATGTTCTGAATGGACCCCTGGATATCACGGGCAGGCAGATTGTTGATATGGTTGAGGAGTATATTGGGGTGAAGGTTGAGAATGTCTGTTATAAAGATCTGTCGTTTTTGGAGGATCTTTATGATGCTAAGTATGCTGCGACTAATCAGTCGAGGAATGTTATTTTCTCTATTAAGTATGCTCCTGATACGGCGTGGGAGGGGAAGTGTTCGGCTGAGACTACTAGTCCCGAGGTGCTGAAACTCGCTGCCCCTAAGCGGACGCCTGCTGATGTGTTCAGGGATCTTGTGGAGGGACTGTGAAGTAGCCGTTGGAGAGCATAGCCGAGATGGATTTTTCCTTTACCCTACTTAGATTTAGTCGAAATCGCAGAAACATTACGAAAATGCCATTTGCTTTAGTTGACACATTTTATTCACATAAATCGTTCGGGTATTAGGAGAAAGAAATATGGTAACATGAGAAGATAAAACCCACCACCAGGACAAAACATCAACCAACAATAAACACCAGAAACCAGACCAAACAAACTACCCTCCACCCCCAGAAGCAGAATCTACCTCCCTCACCTCCCTTTCTACCTCCTCACTTTCCCCAGGAGAATGGAAAGACCGGCTAGCCTTCCTCAATTCCCTTTCCAACGCATCCGTCAACGCATTAAGCAACCACTGCACTTCACTCTTTTCCCCAAGAAGGGGGTTCTTCCTATCAATCCAGCTCCACTCCTTCATCTCCCTCACGCGTTTCTCATCCGCCTCTTTCTCGCTAATCGTATCCGAAACAGGCGGTTTATTCTCACCCGAAATAAGCGCGAGGTAGTATTCCCATTCCAAATAGTCGAATTCCTTCGACATGTTGCCCTGTGCGTATTCCATCATCTTCCGGATCTCGCGGAAGAGGAGGTAGTGGTAGTGGTGGATGTTCTCTCCTGCGACGTCACCGCGTCGGTGGGCGGATTCTTTTTTTTGTGCTCGGATGCTTCTATCGCGTGTCGACTGTCACTGGCGTTCCAGTTTCCATTTGAATTGGTTGTGGGGAAGCCATCATTGGGTTCGCCGGTTACTTCTTGTAGCCACTTGTCTTTCCAGGAAATGTGCAGGACGTCATAGATGCGGTCGAGGAATGGCTCGTCGCCGGGCAAGATGGTTATTTCACCGAGGAAGAGGGTCAGGTCACGGATGGAGCGGATGAGGGTATCGCCGATATTAGAGATGAGGATGGTGATGGCTGGCACGGCGAGAAGAGACCAGAAGACGAAAAATGCTTTGCCGAGACTGCTGATCGGGTAAAAGTCGCCGTATCCGATGGTTAGCAGGGTCGTGTAGGCGAAATAGAGAGCTTCAAAGTAGGACCACTTGCGCTCGTCTTCAGAACGCCAGAATACCACTGCTCCGATGAGCCACATTGCCATCCAGATCACGAAGGATACGGCTAGAGATATCAATTTGTATTGGACGGTTGCTAGCTGTCGCACGCGCCGCATGGTGACGAATTCTCGCTTCTGCCTCTCCCGTTTGCTGATTTGGGTATTGGAATTGTTCGTATCTGGTAGGTCGGGGACGAGTCGGCGGAGACGGTTGTTGTCTGAAAAGGCTTCTTTGACGAGGAGTCGGTGCGTGTGTGCCGTGAGGAGATCGGCGATCTTTTGGCGACCGCGCTCGAGCATAAGGGTGCGAATGGATGAGATAATCAGACCAAGAACCACGATTCCGCCAACGGCGTACGGAAAAAGAAGACCGCGTCCAAGATGTGTCTCTGGGATGAAGTTTCCAACTCCGATGGTGAGCAGTGTGTAGTCTGCCCAGTAGACAGAGTCCAAAAACCGCCATCCCTCTATGTTGGCATATACAGCCGCACCACCTAGCAGATAGATGAACAGAATGATAGTCTGCAGCATCAGTGTGCGCTGGCTGGTTGTCAACTTGAATTCTCGCGCGGAATGACCTGTGTAGGCGCCGTAAGCTGTCACGGTGAGCAGAGCGGAGATAATGAAGTAAAGACCCGCGGCGAATGTCGCATAGAAGTATCCCTGACTGTATATGCGTCCGTCATTTTGCGGCTTGTACATTAATACGCCGACGGGAATCAGGATCCCGATGAGCAGTGCAGATGAGATGTACCAGCCAATGATTGTGATCGGCTGAGCAATCTCGAAGCGGATTCGACGGGCCATATTGAGCGAGAGAAAGAGGTTGGAAATGAGGGCAAAGACCAGAGATATTGCGTTGATGGCAGTGACCCTGGGAAGTGTTATTTCGATTATGCGCGATCACAATTCGAGGTCTTCTTCGTACCATTTTGGGTCAGCAATGTCTTTCCCTCCCAGCTCCATCCGCCACGGTTGGGATAGAGAACATACACTAAAAGCGCTGGCCATGGGGCCAAAGGTTCCCTAAAAATGGTCAAAATGTTCAAGTCTCAAGATATACAGAGTGTTGGCTTACTGCTACTAGCGGGTATGCAGTACTGGCCAGCCACCACCGCCCTGCATGGGGAACTTCCGTATCTATGCGATTCTCCGCGTCGTCTCCAGAGGCAATACTGTTGGCGACCTGGTCATCGGCCACCAGGTCGAGAGCATGCGCCTCGCCAGCGACGGCATCGTCCAGACCGGGATCGTTCATCGTGCCAAGTGGTTGACAGGTGGAACCGGGGGTGCTTGGCAGGGATGAGGGGGACCCATCCTTTAAAAAGAAAAACAGCAAGTTGGATGAACTTCCCCGAATCACTTAGCGAGTGTGGCGCTCATCAGAACCAAGCTTTGACCGAAGCAAAGCCAAGGCAGGCGCGGCCGTCATGATCGACAGCAATCGAGATGCGCGACGTCATAACACGTGGATGTAAACTCGTCCATGGAAACAGCCAGCCCAAACAAGGTCTGAGAGCAAATCTTGATGAGAAATAACCTACACAAAAGAAGGAATCAGAGAACAGCCTAGAGAGAAGTGGGATAGGAATATATGTGGATTCGGGTTAGTACTAAGGATAGCTACCCAAAGTAAAACGTGACAAGATAAAGGGGATAGTACCAAGCGTACTCTTACAGCACTGTGCTCAGAATCCCGGTAGAAATAGAAAGTAAATCACAGAAAAAAAAAAAAAAAATAAAAAATAAAAATAAAAGAACCATAAATCATCCCTGTACATCGCATAGCCTCACTGCTATACACATTGGAAGGAACAGCAGAGTAGAGCCAGCTTCTGCTTTCTCACCAACCGACTCATACTCCGGGTGCGCAATTCTAAGCAAAAGCGCGATGCCGGAATGAAAGATAACATAATAATCCGCCATAATAATAAAATACACCAGAACTCCGCTCCGCAATATGACCCGCATAGCCATGGTAATGAGGAGAAAAATCCATAGTCATCCAGAGGAGATTGTGGAATTAGGGTATCGCAAGTAAAAATCGGTGAGATCATGTCACAATATGGATTCACCTCGAGTCATCAGACTGAGGACCAGTTAGTTGGGGACGGTTCGTTGAAGAGCTTGTATGGCAGAGGCCGTAGGAACTTGTACTTACAGTGGGCGCCTCCAGGGGTCAAGGCCGACGGGAGGCCTGGTTGGGGGTCGGTCGCGGCGAGGGGCGACGCGCGAATTGAGGATCGACATCTTCGTAGTAGGCGGTGCCGCCATTCGCATGGACTGGCGACGGAGTTGGACGGGGCGAGAGTCCACGGGGGTCAGGAGCACCCCATCCGGCACGAGCTGGGACGTAGGATTCAGTTCGACTGTAGAGACTGGTTGGGCTCTCCAGTGGGGCGTGTTGGCCGTCCACAGACAGGGCATGCGGGTTAGAGTCCCCACTCATGCTGGAATCAGGTCCTTCGTAACGTCGCGGTTGAGGCTGCATCTCGATCGCTTGGCCTACGGTTTCGGGCGAGACCGCCATTCCAATCGGACCTGGGGATGGTTCGCGCATCGGGCCAACAGGCGCCTGTCCTTGAGGCTCATACATGTCATCTTCCGGGCCCATTGGTCGACCATACGAATCAAAGCTGCGGTTAGGACCAGGCATATAGCCAACGCCAACGCCACCTCCGCGCGGCGCTCCACGACCAGGCATCATACCTCCGCGGCCCCGAGGAGGCATCGGGCCCATGTAGGCACCTCGGGCGCCACCAGGGGGTCCCCGGGGTGGTCCAGCGTATGGACCTCCACGGCCATAGCCGCCGCGAGGGGGATATCCTCCTCTGCCACGGGGAACGAATCCAGGCGGACCACCACCACGCCGCGAACCCATGCTACCGTCGGAGTATTGCTGGCGCAATCGGGGATCCGAAGGGTTGCGCATTGGACTAGCGCCATAAGGACCTTGGGGAGGCAGACCAGGCTCGTCCGCGGCGCGATACGGGGTTCCATAACGACTGGGGTATTGGTTGTCTGGCGGAGCCGGCACATCATTCATGGCATTGACGGGAGTGCGTGAGTTGAGAGGTGTCTGATCATCGTCGCTGTCGCGTGTGTTCGTACGGAAGGTCGCGAATGTAGGGCCCGACTCCGAGGTGGGCGAGCCGGAGACAATAGCCTCCTTGTTTTCGACGGGAACTGGGGGGACAGGCGGTGTGGTTGGCGCAGCAGCATTCTGGCGATTGTAGTAGTTCTCACCACTCATCTCCGCGTTCTCGGCAATGCGACGCTTCCGCGCCTTGCGGCTCACCAGAGTCCGGCGCATGGCGCAGGTCACCACACCACAGGAAACGTGGATAATGGTCGCCGCCAGCACAATCCAGCCACCCCATTGTAGATGCGGAACGAAGAGAAGAATATCGACGAGAAACGCGAGGAGCGTCGCGAGGAGCGTCGGCAGAAGGAGAATGAGCAGAGCGAGCAAGAAGCGCGGCGAATGGGACGGGCCATGGAAGTGGGCGGCGGCGGCCAGGCACAGGCAAACCAGGGTCAGGAAGGCAGCAACGGGATGCACGATCAGAATCGCCGACAGCGACTTGCGGGTACTCGACGGCAGGTTGAAATCATCGCCGGTGTTATTAATATCATCTGCAAAAGAACTTAGCTACGAACACTAGGCAGAAACATAAACGGCCGCGACATACTGCTCGTGTATCCCACATGGATGTTCGTGCACTTGTCAGCCTGGCAGTAGCCAAAGACACCGTAGTCGACATCGTTGAAGGTCGCGAGGGGAATGCCCTTAACGATGGGGGTGGACAGGCAGGACAGTAGCAGGAGCGCAAAGGCGACCAGCAGTAAGATGGTGAGGGGTGTTGCGGGCTTGAGTAACATGGTAACGAGGGCGACCGATCCCTCCAGGACCTGGTCTCAATCCGGGCAGTAAACGAGCGATGTCCGCACTTGCAAATGCAACGCTTGGATCGGATTGAGGAGGGTGTTGTGAATTAAGCCAGCATTGGCATGAACATTGCAGGTCTCCTGAGACGAGCGCGCCGGAAGGGAGGAGATGTGAAGGGGCGAGTGATGGGTAAAAATGGCAGGGCGAGCGATGAAAGAAAGTAAGTAGTGAGGGGAAAAGGAACGAAAGAAGAGACGAGCTACTTCGGGGTTGTCGAGACGTTGGAGGCGAAGGAGGAAGAGAGCCAAACCGTGGAAGGTGCGGGCCTGAGGCAGGCGGGGCGGCCGGTCACCTCACGGCAGTTCCCTCTTACGTTCTTACTCTCTTACTCTCTTAGAGTATCGTCTCCGTTTGTCTACTCTACTGTCAACTCTACAATCCGCTTTCTTCGAAGCGACATTCGCATTCATGATCGCAATCCCTGCCATCTGGCACATCCGGCTGACTGCCGGGCTCAGATCTCCTCATTGGCGCAGGTAGCGCAGCGATGGCCGGCCTCCTCATTCGCTGTACCTCCGACGTCGCTTCGGGGCACTTCCATGGAAGCACCGCGCCAAGCCTCGCTGGATGCCGGAATCAGCCTGGCAAAATGGGGGATTTTTTCGCTGATCAAACGGGGCGATCCGTGTTATGAACAGAGAGTCGCAAATGCCCATATTCAACTAGATCAGCGAGATCGGGCACGACATTCAACAGCATCTTCACAGATTTTCTGGAAGGCCGAGAACAATTTTTCGTCGGTTCCAGCCCCCGATGTCCCGCGGACAACACCTTCGCCACGTACCGAAGAACCCACGAAGCTTAACACGCCCGCTGTTGGTCCGGATTGCCGGGCCCTTCTCCAGCGTGCCAGGTACCCGAGCCATCCAGTGCTCAATGATGGTGAAACATCGATCGGCAATGCTGAAATTTATACGATTCACGGGGTTTACTGGCCAGTATGATACATCATTGAAGATCCAAGATTTGCGCGTCCCTTCCGACAGCTCATCTCGTCGAAGTCCAGAACGCACGGTGCATCGATTAGCTGGGGTGTGCCAGTCTCCCGCGCCCGTCTGGACCGGGGCCTCCATACCGTTGTGGCCCACAGCCCGCGGTTTAAATGAAACAAGCGGATCTCCGCCGGTATAAGCTAGCCTGATTCTGAATAGCAAACGCCTAGATTACGATAGCTTCTGGGGGAGATAAGATTCGTCTTTGGAGAGCAATAAGATGTCTTGGTGGCCTGCGACAGCGGTCGGCTACTTCTGCTTGTGTTTGGGCCTGCCGCCCTCCGCGGTGCACGCGACCAAACGCCATGCCAGCTTCGACCGAGCCTAATTAAGCTTATGCATATCGTCGTGCATTGCGTGTACCCCATTGGCCTGACGGCTGTTGAAGCATCGCTGAGAGGAAGCGCTGCTGAGAGATCGAATCCCACGCTGGATCATTTGATCGGTCGCATGCATTGATGCCCGGATGGTGTCGCCTGCAGACCCGGGGGAACTTTGAGGAACGCAAGTCACAGCCGGGGTGGGTGACACGGACAACGATATTGTTGCAATGATCCCTCATGAAAGCTCTAGATGCAGGTGAAAGACGGCGGTGAATGATTGTTTGTATTCGAGATCTCATTCAGTTTGCAGAGACACCCGATTAACTTAGGACGGCTGCTGGAGATCAATCCTTCGTGGAGCGGCTCATTCTGCATTGTCGCAATGTCGATCTACGATGACGTTCCATGTTGATCATCAAAACTGATCGATCATGTCTAGCTTTTGGATCGATATTCGTTTTGTGGCACAAAGTCTGTGCGACATACAGCAGGGGTGTCCTATAAGTGCGGACTGATGCCCCGTCTTCGACTTCAAAGCGTAATACTCCTTTCAACGCATTGTCAGCCTGGCAAGCAGGCTTACTCACTAGTAACCACAACGAATATCGCTGTTACCCTGCACAATCCAACGAGGGTTTTCCCTGGATCACAACTGGCTCCGACTTGGCACCATGCGCTGTCTGTGGAGATTCTGGCCCTGGCCTAGAAGAAGCAAACGACAGGACGAAGAAGTCTGTGCACTATTGGGCGATCGAACTACAACAATGCAATCATGGGAGCTGCATTCGAGGAATACAGAGCAATATGTGAGGTTTGGCATTGGGGGCGCGGGCAATATGCGCAAGTCTTGCTACCCTTCCTTCTCGTTGGTCGGATAGAGTCGTCCCCTTTGATGTGCTGACTTTCCGCGTCGACGATCTAGAGTTGCTATGATTGATGCACGGGCGATTAAAGATACCCTATACCGGCCTACTCCAGTGTGACTGTAAATAGGGTCTTAAGGGAATATGACTACCCAAGGGTACCTCACTGCCGATGCACGACAGCAAGGGCGACGTCGGATCATTCACGATCGGATCCCAGATCGGGATATCCTTATATTACAAGATAGTTGAGCGATTTGCATAATTCATTTATGAGCCTGGAGACTATATTCAAATATTTCGATGATTATGATCTATCTCGGCGCCCTCCGAGCTATTTTAATCGCGACAGCACAGTCTGATGGAATATCCGGCCGAACTTGTACGACTATCCCTAGAATATATTGCACTTGACCAATTTCACTGCGACAAGATAGTAAGAAATCTGTTTCATGACCATGACAGAATTATTCGCTAGTAGATGTCATGTGGCTTGAACCCTAAATTGGCGTGAGCGAGGCGGGATGCCTGGAGGCAATAGCTGGCAAGTAAAACAACCAACCCAGGCATTCAAGACAACTCAGGAAATCCACAAAGATAACAACTGTGAATGAGAATCTATGGTCCTTGTCAACCCCAAATTTTCACTTTGGTTGTAGGGGTCGTGCCCGATTATATGGGGTGCAGCCTCGTGTTTTCATCGCCCAGCCAGATAGCGACCAGCCACGTCCATGGGCAGCAAGGGAGAGAATCATGCCCGCTGTGCCGCCATGCAGGGTTGGCGGAAGCCTGGTGGTCTTGCTAGCTCCGAAGGCACCCTGCTTCTGGCCATTATCTAGGATGTAAATTATTGGGGGTTCTATTCTTAGTTTGCGGGCTGATGCTGCCTGGTCGCACCGAGTACGTAGATGCGATCGCAGGACAACACAACACAGCAGTAGAAGACCGCCTCTGTTTTGCCTATATGTGTACTTCTTAAATGATATTTGATATTTATTTTTCAATTATAGCTGATCTAAGATACTAGTAGTAAGCGCATCGATCATGTCCGGTCGATCACGCCAAGCTTCGAGGAATCCTTGGGCGACGGCGGGGGCATTCGGGCCGCCGACTGACACGACGTCAGGCCGATCACCTCAAAAAGAATTTTATAATAATTTAATTTGAAAGGCTGCGTTGTGATTCATCAGATGAATTGTCTAGCTTCACCTCCTCCCTTGTCTCAATCCTCCCTATTGGTGTGTTGGTGATCGGGTTGGGGCGTGGTGGCTGGGGGAGGCTGGGACCAGGCAGGTGCTGCCCACCGACATGCCAACATCCAAACAAAAGCCTGCTCGGCTCCATTCGTGACTCTCCCAACATTCTCATTGACCCTCTCAGCTCCCGAGGAATGCTTCGAGATTGAATCCCTCGCGGAATCAGAGTCTGCATTCCCAGTCATGTCGAACACATCTATACCGCGCAACTTCAGCCTCCGCAACGTCAACAGTGAGTACAACCCGCCGCCGGCCAAAGATGCTGCTAAGTTTAAAAGAACTGTGGCAGCTTCTAAAGCTCTGCAGAGAAAATTTCGCCTAACCCGTGGCACAGCAAGCAAACCCCAACTCCATCGCACAGAGTCCCGACAGTCAGCTGCTGCGTCGGACGACTACTACTCTTTCTCTGAACGGGGTGCTTCGTCAAGCCCCGAAAGCCGTGTAACTGCCATGCGCTTTACCACTCCAGACTCGCAGCCGTCATCCACGGCTTCATCACCCACAGTTCCTAGGACACAGCAGCCCCAAGCCGTGGCTCAACCGCCTCGTCGGCACAACCCAGACCCTCAAGACCTGGGGTCTCCACGTCCGCCAACGACCAGCACCGTTCGCTTTGGAGAGGACAGTATCGCGCGCATTAGCCCCAAGTCCGATGAGACTGTGCGACGTGTACCCAGTGAATACGCCGGTCCAGCACCAACTCCTGGCTTGGACGACTCTCCATATGTCCGATTCGCGATTGACCAGCTTACCCGTGATGAACAAGTCCATGGCCCTCGGAGACAGGACTCTGTTTCGACAAGGGAAAGCGACTACAATGAGGAACGCCTAGTCTGGGACGAGGGGTTGGGTTATTTCACCCGGGCACGCACTCCTATCCGACACACCCCGACGCCTTTGCCTGAACGTCCCAAGTACAAGTCCCCATCACCACAGGCCCTGCCGCAACGACCAGACTCCATTGACCCCGAGTCATTCGTGGCCGTTGATCCCCCGGAAGATGACCTGCTGTATCCGCCTCTGGACTATCTCCCTATCGCCCTCCGGCCGTTGACCCTGCTGGCGGTCACCTTTTGCTGTCTGCTCATGATCGCGGGCATTGTGTTCTGCAATGTCTGGTCTAATCGACATGATGGTATCTGGGCGTACGATGGCCAGAGCAGTGCTCGGTATTTTGTGATGCAGTTTCTTCCGCAAATCCTGGCGGCTCCGATTATGATCCTGACCTTTATTGTGCAAGCGGCCGTCTATCGCATAGCTCCATTCGCCATGATGGCAGCAGAACGCAAACGAGGCTATGTGTTGCAGGGCCTGCCCATTATTCCGCGCAACTTCGTCTTCCCTGACTTCTCGCATTTCCGCTACGGCGAGCCTCTGTTCGGATTCTCGCATTGTGCCATCTGGCTATCCAACTTCTTCTCGATCCCGTTGATCAGCTGTTTGTTTCAGGCCAAGTACTATGTCGTCGATGGTCAGGGTCTGTGGAAGTGGACCTCGGTGCAAGCAATTGGCTGGACCTTGGTGGCTTCGTATGGTCTGTTGACCATCGGCCTGCTTCTCCTCGTCGTTCGCTTTATCCCAGGATGGACTGGACTGATGTGGGATCCAGTCTGCCTTGCGGACCTCATCTCGATCATCCAGCGGTCCAATATTCTCCACGACTACGAGCACTCCGAGACAGTTCCCTCAGTCAAAGAGTCTCTGGACCCCCGCGTCCTCCGCCTTGGCTACTGGAAGCTATCCATGAAGCCCGAAGTGTTCTACGGAATCGGCGAGGTCGACGCTCCCATCCGCACACCATCGCTGCATCAAACTGAGAAGACCAAAGAGAAGCAGCCTCACGGACTTGCCAAAGTGTGCTTCGACCTCGAGCACGCCGGCGCCTTTGCCAACGACCCCTTCGACCACCACTTGTACTCGCCTTTCACTCGCTACCGATGGACCCCGTGGTTCCTGCGCAAGCCCTCCATCATTATCTGGACCATCATCGTCTTTGCCCTCTTCATCGCCTTTGTTGCCGTCAGCTTCATCGACAACGCGATAAAAGGCGGATTCCCCCCTAAGTTGCCCACACTCCCCTCTGTCAGCGCATTCTCCTCCTCCAACTTCCTCTACAGCTTTGTCCCCGCCCTGATTGGCAACTTCCTCTTCCTCGCCTGGCAGCCCGTTGATCTCTACTTCCGCGCTCTGCAACCGTTTGAGGAGCTCTCGGCTCCCAGTGGTGCCTCAGCAGACAAATCCATCCTCCTCTCCTACCCATCCTCTCTCCCACTTCAAATCACTATGCAAGCCATCATTAACGGCCACTTCAAAGTCGCCTGGATCTCATTCATGAGCATCGTCTTCATCGCAATCCCGATTCTTTCAGGCGGCGTTTTCATTGCATTGTGGTATCCATCTCACCAAGACGTCCGCATCTCCTCGCTAATGCCGGCCTTCTACTCCCTCATCGCCTTCTGCGCCTTGTACGCTGTCTCATTCCTAGCCATCTGGCCCGGTCGTCGTCGCCACTTGCCGCACGATATCACAACTCTCGCGGACCTGATGAGCTATTTCTACCAGTCCCCTCTGCTTGCCGATAAGCTCCTACGTGAACCACGCAGCAAGACGGATCTCGTGACCAGACTTATCGTCGCGCCTCCCTCGGAGCGCCTTCTGCCAATGTACGGCTTTGGAATATATGTCGGTCGTGACGGCAAGGAACATCTCGGTATCGACCGCTTTCACCGGCCTGGTCGGACGGATATGTTGATCACGACGGGGTCGATGAAATAATGACCTCGTGTTTGCTTTATGTTTTTCTCATGCTGTTATGATCTGCATCTCGTTTAAGCGTCTTATCCAGAACATCGCATCTTACATTTGCATCTTTGCAGGTGCTTTTACTTGCTCGAGAGATTTCTGTTCCAAAACCTGACGCACAGCTTTTGATGATTTTGACTATTTATTCGGATGCATACTCGGCGCTCTTATTTTTGTATTATCTCATTGTTTGTGTTTACTGCTTGATGTTTCGGTATCTAGCGCTGGAAATACGTATTCTTATCACAATAGATTAATAACTCCAAATGGATTTACAATATTTGTTCGATCTATACTCCTAATCTCTTAGTCTAGCACCAAAATTTCCAGCACCACATCCCAATAGCTCACATCGTAAAATATCACCGTTGAAAGTAAATAACCAAAACCCGATTAATTTGCCCCCCAATCCAAGAAACCTGCTCAGGAGGCAACCCCAACCCCGAGAAAAACAAATTCTTCAAGAACGGCAAAACATGCCACGGCCCCATAAGCGGCGCCGACATCGTCTGCGTAACAGGCCTCGTCTCCGCCCACGGATACCTAACAAGACCAGACTTCATCCTAACCGATTCAACCTGATCCCCAAGAAAATAAGGCACGGAAGCGCAAACATCATCCGCAAGCTTGCGAAGTGTCATCGAGATCGCCGCATCTCGTGTTCCGTCCGGATCAAAAGACGGCTTCATCCGAAGACAACTGAGCATTATCCTCTGCACCAGAATTCTGCAGTCGCGGAAGGTATTCCAGGTTAGTGCGATCCACATGTCGGTGTAGGCGTCGCAGCGGTTGCGGTACATTCCTGCTTCTCGGACGGAAGGGGGTATTATGGTCGCTGGGATGGGACGCCAGTGCTCTGGGAGCCAGTGGGACCAGGAGACGAGGTTTATGTCAATTTCGTTGGCTTTTTTGAGGAGATTCTTGATTTGGGTTTCGTTTTTGGGGAATGCCTGGGTTTGGAGGAATTCCCAGGTTTGTCGGAGGTGCACGATTTGTGAGGCTACCGAGGAGAGTATTACTTTTGGTGAGGGGCTTCGGGCGTGTGGGAGGGGCCAGATTTTGGGCGTTGGGACCATAGGGTTCACCAACGTCCGGGAATTTTTGATCTAAGATTGTTAGAATCGGTCCGGGTTGGCGAGCGAGGGAGGTCGTACTATTTGGGCTTCGATTGCGTGTGAGATTTGTTGGGATGGAGCCTGCTCTGTGATTGTAGGTTTTGATCGTTTCTCGTTGATGAGCGCGATGGCTCCGCGGAGATGGGTTCGAACGGGGTGTTCTGAGTCTTTAGTCGCTGCCAGTTCCTGTGATTTGTCAGTTTGCGGTTTTGTAGATGGTAGCGACGAAAAAAAAACTACTTCGTATGTTGAGAGCAGAAGGATGGACACAAGCATAGTGTCAACATCGGCATCTTTGGGTGATTGCAAAGCCTCCCTGACCTTAGGCAATGCCCTCAAGAAACATCGCTCTGATTCCCGCAGCAAAGGCCCCTGTCCTGTCCAAGCAGCAATAGTGAAGAACCCAACAGCCAAAGTGCTGAGATGAAGATGAGATCCCGGGGGAGCGTTGGAGTACATTCCCGGAAGAACTTCCATAAAGCCACTTCGAACGGACGGATCTTGGGGTAGGTACAGATAGGCATTGAACCAGAGAGGAATAATCGTATCTTCCATCGGCTGGTAGAGATCTGCAGGGCCTAGAGGTGGCGGCCAAGTAGACACGGCACTTGTTGAGCTGGCGCGGGAGAGCGCTTTTGACTCTGCGGGACTCGGCGTGTCTTTATCAGCTGTGCTGGATTTGGACATCTGGTTCACAAGAGAAGATCTCTTTGATCCTATGAATGAGGATGTATGGTCCCGGAGCACTAGATCGAAGGGATCTGGATACCCGGGACATGTCCGCTTTGTCCGTACACATGCTTTGCATTGAGGTCGGGTCTCGTCGCACTGCGAGAATTAGTTTGATATACCCTTGTCGTTGTTTAATCGGGTCATGCCTTGATATGCCGCTGCCTACAGTTTCGGCAACCAGTGCTCGGTTTGCCGGTGTAAGGCATAACGTCAAGTTGTTTGCTGACTCGAGACGGAGATTGGTTGACTGACAGCCGACAAGGCTACCGTCGAGACATGCTGTTATGCAAAATTCAGCAGAGCTTTGAGCTCTCAGGAACGGCCCATCACCACAATCAGCAATTAATGCGCCTAAAATTTCGGAGCACCAACGTATCTAGTGCAATCTGCACTGAATCCCTGCTGATGCCTCGAACAAGGTCGGCGGCCATGGCCAATCCCGCTCCCACCGCGGCACGTGACTTGGATCGGCATTCAGCAGCTCCGTCTCCGCAGATTCGCGCCATCTGGCATTCCCACCTCACAGCATACCTTTGTCGAGGCCGATTGGATTCCATCACCTGGGATTTCAACCCTGGAAGACATTTCATAACTCTTATATTCTCATAGTGGCGTGCAATCCACATCCGCCATATTCTAATCTCTCCACGAACCGCTGCGACAGCGTCCGCAAACCTCAACAAGCCTATACACCAACCCAAAACCATGCTCTCCTTCCTGGGCTGGGGCTCCAGCTCCAAGTCAGACGCAAATACGCCAAAACATCAAGATAATGCCTCCACGAAACCAGACCAATCGTCCTCACAACTCTCCCCTGCCGCCACACCAACATCAACACAACTAGCCCAACCACCCGCCACAAAAGACACTACCAACCTAAAACTCCTCGTCGGAGGAATGGCCTTCTTCGCCTTCTCAGTCTTCATCACACGACGAGCACACATCAAGAAACGCATCGCCTGCATTCCGCCCTTCTACACCAGCTCAATGTTCCACCAGCCCCAAGCCAACGGCGCAATGGAAGCATTCGAGGCCCTCAATCTTGCCACAATCAACGTCATGTCCTTTGGAATGATGACTGCCGGCGGTATCATGTACATGTTGGATGTGAATGGAGTTGACGATATGCGACGGATTATGCGGGGTGGGCTTGAAGGTGCTGCGGCGGGTAAGTCGGATGAGGAGCTTGAGAAGGAGGTCACGGATTGGGTTGCTAGTGTGCTTGGGGATCGCTTTGAGAAGCAGCTTGAGAAGGAACGGGCGAAGAAGCGGGAGCTGGGCGAATTGAAGGAATAGGTTGCTCCTGCTGTGGATGCGAAACACTCTGCTCTTGGATTTTTGTTATGATACCTTTTACATTACTTGATGCATCTGTCTGATATATTCGGCATGGCATATTGGCGTTCTATACTGCAATGGGAAGCAAAAGTTTTGTCAAAGTCGCATTGTTGTATTATTTACAATGTATTGAATTGAGGTGATCCTCGTCTCGTCTGCTGTCATCACTACCCTTACATCCGCGAGGATATCGCCTCCATCAAATCGTAAATGCCCTTGTAGGCATTTTCCTTGGGTCGCACATCATATCCACCTCGCACATTGTGAGCTGCTTCTTACTGGCATCGCCTATTTGTCTTCCTCTAGCCCCCTATCTGCCGTCATGGTACATTCGCTACCTATTCAATTGATGAGTGGACTATCGAATGCTTGTTGATGTTCATTGTAGTCTCTTTCAGTACACATCGAAATTAATATCGAAATTTAACTTCGAATTATGTCCTACGAAGTAATCCATGGATGTCAATAAACCATTCAAGTATTCGAGTCATTTGAAGCCGCGTCGTTCAGAAGGTGATGGACAGAGAAGAAGAAACTTGCTATTACTCATCATCTCCTCGCCTAGGTAGTTAGTATAGTCTTCCAGTCAATGCGGCATTAAATTGATTCTTGTTCTCACCTTGACGGGCCTTCGTGGCTATCATACAACTCCGTGGTAAAGGTACGGTCAGTGATTCATATCATCAGATCGTTTCCGGGAACTTTTCTTCCTCTTCACTAGCATCGTGGGGTCAGGCCAAAACACAGATGCCCTTTTCAGAACCCCTGGCTCGTGATTCGTGGTCCATCACTCGCAGAGAGTTGGATGTGGCTCTGCTCATCAGCTGGAAGTGGCTGGTCCGCAATAAGAAGTATGTAGCTTTCATGGTCGTAGAGCAAACAGTAGTAATGAGGGTTGGGAAAGCGGATCATCACGAACTAGATGATTCCTCTTCAACAGTCGCCAACGATATGGTGATTGGCTTGCTTGCATCGCCAGGTAAAATCGAATCCGGGCCAGCACTAGAACGTGGTATTTGATGACTGGAGAACGTGAATCCATGGATTTCTCGGTATTTGTTTTCCAGTCGATGCGGATGTCTGGGCGTTTCACGAGGATTGACGTAGCCATGTACATATTCCAATAGCATCGAGGACTCGAAAAGTGATGTACTTCATTGGGATATTCCACGCTACTATGGGATTGTTAGCACACAATGCCGATATCGATACTTTACCAGCATTGTTGCCCTCTACAGTGCTACAATGTCAATGGGGGATTTTAAAGAAACTTACTGGTCATAGTTGCAGCGTTGCATCATCAGCATTTCATTGTGCTGGCGCTGGAATTTCCTTTTTTTGGGGTTTTCTTTGGTTCTCCATTTCCTGTCCAGCCGGCTTTCTCAGCCAAACATAACCTTCCGAGACGAGGAAAAATTCAGCGATTCATTTCATCAAACCGCTGGCGGGCATTCTCCTTCGTTTTCGCGAGGAACTCGTCAGGGCGACCCCGAGTGTTCCGGGCAGCTTCTTCACTCGCGTCCCCGATCTTGCTGCCACGGGCACCCAGTCCGACGCCTTGGGCGTAAAGTTCCGTAGCAATGGGAGCTGTAGCCCCGGTTCCGTGAGCACCTAGGCCAGAGCCCTCTGACCAACCCATCTTGCTCAGCATGGACGCACCCTTGGACGTGGTCTGCACCGGTGCCTCGTCCTCCGACGTCGGAGCTACTGGCTTCCGCTGAGCTGCATTGGACTTGCCCTGGTCTGTGCCATAGGCCTGACGACGTTCTCGGGCACGGTCACGGTACTCAGAGTCGGGTGCAGGCTTGAGAAGGCCGAAACTTTTGAGAGATTCCATGGCCTTGGCGACTAGTGCTTCATCCTTCAGGTTTGACACGTGTAATTCGCTGGATTGTTCATGAATGGTAACCTCTTCAATGCTTTGGAACTGCCGGGTGCACAGGAGGCAGATGTAATGCTCTGGGTCGGCGAAGGACTGATGAGGGAAGTCACGGGCTGGAGGAATGACGCGTAGCGAGACAAGACGCCGAGTACCTTCGGCAACGGCGTCCTTGTTCTTGAGCTTTTCCAGGTGCACTTGGCTCTCCTCGTGACGAGTAAGCTGTCTTTGGTTGCTGAAGCCCCCCACCTTACATAACCAACAGCACATGCGCTTAGAATCGGCAAATGACTGAGTAGGGAGGTCTTCGGGCTTGCCCTCAGGCTCGTTTTCATTATCCTGGGCGAGGCCGTGGAGCTCAGCATGACGGCTATTCCAGAATTGCATTAGACGCGGGCCGGCGGGCTTCTTAGTGCTCGCACCAGTTGTAGCATCGCCCTTTTTCTTCTTGGGCTTGTCGATGCTCTTCTTGGATTGACCGTCTTGGGCGACCCCGGCTGCATTGTCGTTCTTCGCTTGTTCAGTCGCGGGGTCATCCTCGGGACGTGTCACCACCATTTCTTTCAGGTAGGCCCTGTCATCATAGTACATGAGGTGCTTAGACTTATCAGCGAGCGGGTTGAAGGTGAATTGCTCCGTACGCCGGTCTGGGACCAGGACCGGGACAAAAACACCAGAGTGTGGAAAGTTGACTTGGACTTTGTGGGAAGAAATGGTGAATGTTTCGAACGATGGTAATCTGTTCATCGCATCCTGTGCGTCCTGTGCAAGATAAAGTCAGAAATTGAATTCTCGATCTTTCCGCGCAATCACGTACAGTTGCACTTGCAAATTCTGCAAACCCATAGCGCCAACTCTCATCTGTTGCGCGATCCCGCACTAGCAGGACGCGACGGAGAGAGCCTTGACGGGCTCCCAGGTTGGTATCCCTAGTCGTTGATGCAACTCCCTCGGTCGTCTCCCGGGCACTCGCAGAATCACCAGACGCCGGGCGACACAGTTTGGCAACGCCCTTGGCAAGAAGTTTCTCATCCACATTTGGTTGAAGTTCGCGAATGATGATGTACTGCGACGGCTGATTCCGAGGGTCGGTGTCATTGGAGCCCCTGTTCGTTTCATGCAAGTTGGGGAACACCCAAGGTTGAGAAGCGGGGAACATGTCTGCACGTGGATGCCATTTAGAATCCAGTCTGTCATGGTCATGACGTGCTTCGTGGCTGGACTTACCTGGACGGGGAGCATTGCACTGTGAGCATGTCATTCGGAATGCACGATTGACAGCGCCATCCTGCGGGCTGATTGTTAGTACTAGACAGTCTCGACCCTTCGTCAAAGAGAATATACCATGCGGCATGTCCAGTCACCACTGCCCTTCGCATGTGGGTGGCCCCGATCGCGACTGTACATGATACGGACCCTGGAAGCGCGGTCATTTTGCCCGGCTGTTGGACCGTACAGGTAGATGTAAGGGTGATGGCGTTGCATAAATTTCTTCGCCTCCTCGATGGCACGGAATTCAAGAAAGCCAATCCCGCGAGATGTCCCTGTGAACACAACAACTGATTAGTATTATCGTTCTTATTATTGAATATAGTTTCACCACCCACCTGTTTGCCTGTCCCGGATGACACGAACATCTTCGAGCTCTGCAATGTCTGGGGCGTAAGCCGCCTTGAGCTCTTCGAAGACCTGCAAATCAAGGGTTCAGCATGAATCAATATTGGCAAGAGTTCACAAGATCAATCTCAACTCACGTCATCCTGGGTCATATCCCTCGGAACGCCCTCCATCATGATCACTGTGTTTTCTGCGCCTGGGTGCAGCTCGCCTCGTGGGCGGCTGTGGCGTCGGGGTGCGCGATACTGATCATGATCGCGGTCACTGTATGGCTGTCTGCCGCGCTGGTAAGGTGAGCGAGACCGCCAGTGACGATCATATCCCTGATCTCGGTCTCGATAGTCCGATCGGGGCTCTCGGCCCCGGGAGTACTCACGCGGGCGATCGTGGTATCGGGAGGATGCGTGAGGAGCGCGGGGGTTGGCTTAGCAAAGGAGCGAAAGTCAGCAGGAATTCGAAATCAGGCAAGAATCATGCTCGTGCTGTACACTGCCGCAAGAGGAGCATCATGACCATGCATATAGGGCAGGTTTTGTTGGGGTGGGGCGGGTGGTAGCATACAGGAACCTTCAGGTGAGCGAGATCGCGATCGGTCTTCATACATACGACCGTCGCGGTCTTCGGAGCCAACGTCAGGAAGGTATTGGGCCCTCCATGGAGGGCCAGGGGGCCGTCTGCTCTCATATTGGTCAAATCGCTCCATCGTGCATGAAACGTTTGCGAATGAAAGGCCGAGGACGAGTAACTCGAGAGCTTCGAGAGAAGGAAGGTTTGCTGGGGAGCTCGCGATACACGATAAAGCGTTACTGTGGCAGAATTATTGACCGCCTTAAGCTGCCTTACCGCTTTCCAAAAAGGGCTGGCTACCTCTGGTTGCGCTCGGCTGCATAGTACTGCAGCAATCCGTTTATTCCCATTTCACCGCGAGATGCTCCTAAGGTTTGTCATAAATACCTGTCAAATGAGGACCTGTCTGTGCCAATATCTAGGAAAATGAATCCTGAATTGCCTGCTGAATTAATGCGTTTGTAATGCCCAGTAAGTCGTAGCTAGTCCCCGCACAATCCCTCGTTTCTTTTCTATAATAAATACTCTATCAATTTCAAAAATTCATAAGTGAGAATCTATCAATTGCATGGTCAGATGATCGTCTCCTTTTTCAAATAAGAAACGACGCCTACCTTGGTGAATCACCGACAATCCCCCGCGTCTTGTCGAGCCATGGGCCGGACTATGTGTTGGCCCGCGAGGACGCAGCTCCTCGTTGCATCATCAGCACAGCGCGCACCGACGGTGGAGCAACTCCACTAGATCCGTAAGCGCATGAGCTCAACGTGGCCGATCACAACTGCAGTGGAACTCGACCCCTGCATCTCGGACCGACTTCAGACGGTACATATCGTCTGGCTAGAGACGGGTCTCCACCGTGCCCCGCGGTGTGGTGTCTGGGTGCTGCGCAACTTCAGTATGGGCGATTGGCTGCTTCTGGGCTCCATGTGGAAACACCTCTGCTACTTATAGGCGCAACTGCCCTTGGTCGAGTTCTGCATTCGTGTTAACATTGCCCTACTGGAGACCTCTCCTTCCATACAACTTCGACACCCCGCATCATGACCCAAACGAAGCAGCCAAACCACCGAGCCTGGTGGAAGGAGTCCTCTGTATACCAGATCTGGCCAGCTTCGTTTAAAGATTCGAATAACGATGGAATTGGCGATATCCCGGGTATCATTTCTGAGCTGGACTATATAAAGAACTTGGGCATCGATATCGTGTGGCTATGCCCGTCATACAAATCCCCGCAGGTCGACATGGGCTACGACATTGCCGACTATTACAGCATTGCCGACGAGTATGGCACGGTCGCAGATGTGGAGAAACTGATTGAGGGCTGCCACAAGCGTGGAATGAAGCTGCTTATGGATCTGGTGGTGAATCACACTAGCGATCAGCATGAGTGGTTTAAGCAGTCGCGCAGTTCTAAGGATAACGAATACCGTGACTGGTACGTCTGGAAGCCTCCTCGCTATGATGAGCAGGGCAATCGTCAGCCTCCCAATAACTGGATCTCTCACTTCCAAGGTACGTGCTCGTCTGCTACGGGGAAAGAACCAGCTTTAACAAATTCCCAGGGAGTGCATGGCAATTTGACGAACACACGGGCGAATATTACCTTCATCTATACGCTACAGAGCAGCCCGATCTGAACTGGGAGCACCCACCTGTCCGCAAAGCCGTCCACGACATCGTCCGCTTCTGGCTGAACAAGGGCTGCGACGGTTTCCGTATGGACGTAATCAACTTCATTAGCAAGGACCTCAACTACCCCGACGCAGAAATTCAAGACCCTCGCCGCGACTGGCAATGGGGTGACAAGTTCTACGCCAACGGACCTCGCCTACACGAATACCTGCAGGGAATCGGCGCGATTCTTAAAGAATATGATGCGTTCAGTGTGGGCGAGATGCCCTTCGTCAAGGACGAGAAGGAAGTGCTGCGAGCCGTGCAGTTCGACCGTAATGAGCTGAACATGATTTTCAACTTCGAACACGTTGATATTGATCACGGGCCTCATGGAAATAAGTTCGAGCCTGGTAGCTGGAAACTCACACAGCTTAAGGATTTCTTCCAGCGCTGGCAGACTTTTATGTATGCCAATGATGGCTGGAATGCTCTGTACTGGGAGAACCATGACCAGCCTCGGTCTATTGATCGCTATGCGAATGCGCCTGAGAAGTATCGCCGTATCGCGTCGAAGATGCTGGCTATTGCTTTGGCTCTGCAGTCTGGAACTCCGTTCGTGTATCAGGGTCAGGAGATTGGTATGCGAAATGTGCCCAAGGAATGGCCCATCGAGGAGTACAAGGACATTGATTGTCTTAACCACTGGTACGGGTAAGTTGACGCCTCAACCAATTCAACTTGGTAAAAAAAATACATGACCGGATCTAATGCTGACAAACTTACAGAGAGCAAAAGAAGGCATACTTCACCCCAGAAGCCCAAGCCATCGCCCTACAAGAATACCAAAAGAAATCCCGAGACAACGGCCGCACCCCGGTGCAATGGAGCGATGCTGAAAACGGAGGCTTCACCGGTCCGGGCGTCAAGCCCTGGATGTCCGTGAATCCGGATTACCACCGAGTCAACGCCGCGGCCGAAGTCAAAGACCCCAACTCGACCTATCACTTCTGGGCTTCTGTACTTGGACTGCGGAAGAAGTATCTCGACGTTTTTGTCTACGGTGATTGGGTCCAAGTCGATGCGCCGAGCGAGGAAATCTTCGCTTACACTCGCCAATATGAGAACCAGAAGGCACTGGTCCTTTGCAACTTCACGACGAAGGCTCTCGACTGGGATGCTGGTAGCAGTGGAGTTGCGACTGTCAAGGAGGTGCTTTTGAATAACTATGACGGCGCCTCTGATGCTGCGCAGCGCTTTTCCGGCGAGAAGTGGTCTCTTCGACCTTACGAGGGAGCTGTCTTGCTTCTGTAGATGCAGGTCGGTGTTGGACTTTGACAGCGCAGCAGTCTCAACATACTGTGATTAAATAGTAAATCAGAATAAACTGAAATCAAATAGAACACTTCTTTCCAAGCCTCAATTGATTGTAAAAACCACCGTGTCCCACCGTGTCCAAGACCAAAGTAGTCTCGGTAATCTCCGCCACCTCGGAGCCCACTTATCCACCGGTTCCCCGCAGCGATAAGCGCAACAATCCAAGTTCAGCATTCCTCCGACCATAACAACTCACCTCTCACAAACTCCAATGCCAACACGATGACAACAAAAGATACGCCGCTCCCAGCACACCTGGACCCAAAAACCTACCCGCGCACACAACATGACGAAAGCAAAAACATCCACCTCACCCTAACCTACATGCCCCTCGACGCAACCATCTACCTGTCGCAAACATCCTCCCCCGCCGCCGGCGCAAACACCCTCTTCCTCGGAACAACACGAGACACATTCGAGGGCCGCTCCGTCTCCCAGCTCAGCTACACTTCCTACCCGCCGCTGACCCTGAAGACGCTGAAGGAGATCGCGGAGGCGGCCGTGGAGAAACACCAACTGCTCGGCGTTAGCATTGCGCACAGACTGGGCGTTGTGCCGGTTGGGGAGGCTTCTATTGCTATTGCTGTTAGCTCGGGGCATCGGGCTGCGGCTTGGAGGGCTGGAGAGGAGATTCTTGAGGCCTGTAAAGAACGAGCGGAGATTTGGAAGAGGGAGGAGTTTGTTGATGGGGGAATGGAGTGGAGGGCTAATGCGGATCGAGATGCGGAGGGGAGGTTGCGGGTAGCTTCTTGAGATTGGGTTTACTCGATGGTGCATTGGTGTGGCGTTAAGTTAGTATGTCATGATATGTGCAAAAAGTACGAGCGCAGTGACTGCTCTACCCCGGGCAAGTACAGCGACTGTCGATGTATAGAGTTTGAACAATTCCGATGAGCAGGGTATTGAGATTTGATAGGGCTATGATACAATTTTGATACACCTCGACACGCTTACTCCACCTTGAGGGGCTTGCCCTCACGCTTCCAGTCATTGATGTGTTCCAGGATGACCTTGGACGCGGACTCGGGGGTATCCTGACGACCGATGCACTCGACGAAGTCGTTATCGGGATCTGTCGGGCCGAATTAGCATCTATACAAAACCACAAAAATGCAAGGCGCGCCTTACCCATCAGGTAGAAGTAGATACTGTGGTCCACCAGGTAGTCCTCGCCAGGCTTGACATCCCGGGGTGTGCTAAAGTACACACGGTACTGGCGGCAGACATTCTTCACCTGCTCGTAGGTACCTGTCAAGCCGACGATGCCGGGGTGGAACTCCTTCAGGTAGGCGCGCAGGACCTCGGGTGTATCACGGGCAGGATCACAGGTAATGAAGACAGGCAGGAAAACCTTGTCGTCCTGTGTAGCCTCCTTGACCTTGTCGATGATCTCGGCCATCTTGTCCAGCTCGTCAGGGCAGATATCGGGACAGTGGGTGAAGCCGAAGTAGACCTACCCAAAAAAAAGTCAGTCAATGCTGATCAATCAAGCGTTTATCTCGAACTCACAAAGCTGTATTTTCCCTTCAGATCTTCCGCGGTGAATTCCTTCCCATCCAGATCCTTCAGTGTAAACGGACCGCCAACCTTAGGCTTCCCAACACCCTTGCTCATCTCTGCAATGCGCTTCCGCTCAAGCCGTGCCTTCTCAACGCGGAAATAAATCATCATACCGGCACCGGTCAGCACGAAAAGCGTCGCCGCCTTCCACGAGAAGGGGCCGGTGGAATTGCGCTGCTTCAGTTGGCCCATCGTCTTGGCACGGGCGCAAGAGGCGGTCACGGAGAAGCTCTTGCGCGACAGCATGCCCTGGGCGCTTTGGATGCGAGGGCGCTGCGCTTGGGCGTAGGCGCGGCATTGTGATCGGGTGTTGCGGAGAGGGAGGATGCGGGTGGATTGGCGGGATTCAGCGGCAAGGAGGGTTCGTGTGGCCTGGCCGAGCAGGCCAGAGGCCATTCTCAACGAGGACGACATTGTCGGTGCCGAGCAATGTGGTGTGTTGCTGCGGGAAATTGATCGGACGGTTGGCAGACGCCGAGCTTCCTGAAAGTCTCCGGATCGTCGCCTGATCGGGTTAGGCTAATGCCCAAGGCATCAAGGCATCAAGGCATGAAACCGTTGTATGGCACTAGTTACTGTGGCAGTTACCTACTTGTAGCTACTGAGTTGTGCTATTGTGCAAGCTAACAGGTCCTTTGAGTTGTCTGCATACGACACAAGGCGGGAGAGGAGATAGAGAAGTCCATTATTAAGACGAAGAGAAAATGAAAGCCTTGGAAAAGGAGTACATTATATCACATACACCAAAATAGATATCTCTGAATTCGAAACAAGAGCCGGAAAAACATCGCTTTCACAAAACAGCAATCAGTTGAAATGTCAAATCTCAGGTCGTGATCATCAGAATCTTGTTGTTATACTGCTCATCCCTCTTGAATATGAGGTTCTCCGCCATCCATTTCCCAGCATCCTCCCTGGTGATGGTATACCCAATCGCCTCGGATTGGCGACCAGTCCAGGGATCCTCAATACCAACCCTCACTGTGCGGTTCGTCTCGCCGTCCGTTAGAAGACTCCCACGAACGATGGTATAAGGCTCACCACTTTCGATAAGCTGGCTCTCCATGACCTTCTTGTCTTCGTGAGGCACCTTAAGCACCACAAGGTACATAAACGCCAGTACGATCGGGTAGTCGCGGCCGTACTTTGACATTCCAGTCGTGCTGAAAGGGATGATGTGCGGCTGACCCGTGATGCCGGACTCTCGAAGCTGAGCGAGAGCTTTCAGCATCGTGTCCATGGCATTGCGGCAGCAGTTTGGGTCTTCGATGGTCATCTTTCTCAAGATCGGTCGGCTGCCGATGGTTGAAACGATGTAGTCGACTAGGTTTCCGTTTCCTGCATCGAGGATCTGGGTCATGGCGTTGATATCATGCGCGTTTCCCTCGACGATCTTCAGGTTAGATGTGGAACCCTCTGGGAAAATTGCGGTGAGTTTGGAGGGAGTTCGACAAAGTGCGATGCATTGATAGCCTGCAGCAAGGGTGTGCTTTAGTGCTGACAGGCCGACTCCGCCGCTGGCGCCGATGAATGCGACTGATTTGGTGGAGTTCATGACTGTATTGTGATGAATGACTTGAGGAACTTCCGGCTGACCGAGTAGGTTGTAAGTTGACTGTTTTGGATAAGCAGTGGTGATGAAGAATGATGACCGGTTATCCAGGACACGTCCAGCTCTTTTATGTGTCCTCTGAAGATATCGAGGTCGCTGGCAGCCCGCCGAAAGACGACCGATGTCGAGGCGTGCTGCTTATGTCGGCCGGATTTCGCCCCTCCAGCGAGCTTTTCCGGTCGACGTCGAGTGGCTGTCCGCTATGCCTCATCCAGACGCTGACATGACAAGAATCCACCTCGCGCTTTTCTCGCGTTTTGAGCGAAGCATGCTTGCTGCGTAGTGCTCTGATCTATTTCCGACTAACTGAGATAGACACGAGTGCTGGGGGTTGCAGGATGTCGCAGGAGGGCGCGTCCGCTCTCGCGCCCGCCTCGGCGTCGAAGGCCGAGAAACACGCGAGACCTCCCGCCGGCACATCCCTTGCCAACCCACGCAGCTGTGCTATTTGTAGGAGCCGAAAGGTCCGCTGCGACAAGCAGTCACCATGCTCGAACTGTCGTCGCGCAAATATCGCCTGTGTCCGCCCGAGCATTGATCAGGCTCCACGATGGGCCCGTCGTATGCAGCGAGGTCCATCCGGCGACGTCATGGACAGGCTGAGGACCCTTGAACATCTTGTCAAAGACTTGAGCAGTCGGCTTGAACAGGCGAATGCGGCTATTTCGGCGGCTGGAGGCTCATCTGGTGTGAATTCGCCTGGCAGCCTCACGCACGGGACAGAGACCGGGTCTCAAGATGCATCATCCTCGGCAGATAGGAGGATGCAAACACAGTTTGGGAGACTGGTTGTTGGAGATGCAACTCGTAGTCGATATGTCGGCAGTGGGTTCTGGTCGCGGGTGAATGATGAGGTATGCACCTATTTGCATCGAACGAGCCAATATCTAATTGGATTTTAAGCTCGACGAGCTCAAAATGGATACGCAAGACCCAGCATATGAAGAATACGACACTACAGACGATGGGTTCTCATATGAGCGGATTCCGTCCACTCAAGAGCTCGAAAGAAGCCCTATGGAGCGACATTCGTTTTTATTCCGCCACAATCTGAGCTCGCCCACTCCTGATTTGAGAGAATTCCATCCATTGCCATCCCAGATTCCCTTTTTGTTGGATGTGTTCTCAGAAAATGTGAATTCGGTCACACAGACTATCCATCTCCCCACCGTCACTCAGATGGTTCGCGATTTGCGAGGAGACATGACTCGCCTGACGCCAGCCAATGAAGCCTTAATGTTTTCGATATACTATGCCACAATTACCTCTATGGAAGACGATGACATTGCCATGAACTTTGGGTCTACGAAACAGGAACTTAATTTGAAGTACCGTCTTGGCCTCGAACTCGCTCTAGCAAAAGCCGATTTTCTCAATGTGCCGGACCTTGTTCTCATACAAGCATTTGTCAACTTCCTGGTCCTGCTTCGCCGTCATGATAGTCCGCGATTCGTGTGGATGATGACAGGCCTAGCAATTCGGATGGGGATTGCTCTAGGACTACACCGGGACGGGTCGAAATTCCCAAATCTGAGCCTATACGACATTGAAATGCGACGGAGAGTGTGGTGGGGAATATGCATGCTCGACCAGCGCGCGTCAGAAGATCAAGGAACCGAGTTCACAATCCAGGAAGGGAGCTTCGATACGAAAATGCCTTTGAACATCAACAATGCCGACATTGGGCCGAACATGAAAGAGATGCCCATTGAGCGCGAAGGATTGACGGATATGTCTCTCCCACGTCTCCATGTCCGAACAATCATGATCGGGCGTCAGTTGATGGCACAAAGTGCCCGGGGAGCGAGTATCGAGGAACAAAACCAACTCCTTCAAGAGATCTACCTAAGTACCGAAGAATTCTACCTGCAACACTCCGCCGAGTCGAAAATTGCTCACTGGGTCATTCTCACCATCACACGACTAGTCATGGCCAAGATGACGCTGCTAATCCACCTTCCACTTCTATTCACTTCGCCGAGTGAGCAGCTTACAGCAGACCTTAGAACCAGGCTTCTCGTCTCGGCAATTGAAGTCGCGGAATACAACCATGCACTCAACGCCGAACAAGCCTGTCGTCATTGGCGCTGGATTTACCAAACATACACACATTGGCATGCGATCGTTTATATTTTAATCGAGATCTGCCGGCAATCCTGGTCCCTGGAACGGGCGTGGGTGGCTCTGCACAGCGTGTGGCTGATTCCAAACCAGTCGCACATGGACAAGAATGCACGATTTTGCTTTCCATTGCAGAAATTGATGGCCAATGCCCGGAAGCACCGCCAAAGCGAGCTTATCCGACTGAGAAGCGATTCGGAGGCAGTCTCGGACCTTGAAAGGGAGCATACAAAGATGCCCATCCCCTCAAGTCCGGAGTTGGCTTCCAACGGGTTGACCTCGACACTTGAGCGATGGCGCCAGCTTTTAGTAACGAACGTGAATGATGGAGGAAGTGCTGCTGTGTCTGACGCCCAGTTATCTGTGCAGGGATATCCCGGCTCGAGCTCCGCCCTCGCTTCTGTCCCTCTTTACCCAACCGCCGACTCAGAATCGTTGAATCCAGTTTTCAAAGGACCGGGTTTGGCAGCAACCAATCCCGATGAATCCGCATGTATACAGACCGTAGAACAGCCATCCGATGTCCTTCCCGTCGTTCCAGCATACCGGTCAGACGGACAACCTGTTGGTCCTACGGTCATCCCCTGGATCTGGGCTAGTGACGCTTCTCCAAACATGAACCTGGATCCAAATGATATCAATATGGATTTTGATGCCGATGTCGATTGGTATGAATGGGTTGCTTCTGCGAAGAATATGGAGCTTTATGGAAACCAAGAGGGATTCCAATGATGCCTGTGAGACACAGTATAGCTCGAGATTGCAAGATGCTCTTGACATAACCCCGCTTGAGTGTAATGAAAGGATGTGGGTATTCCAATATTCCAACATGTTAAGGAACACTCTTTGAATGATCCCGAGCGGTGTAACCAGATGGTGATTCTGGCTTGATATTCTCCGGGCTGGCCTTCATCTGTACTCGAGATAAAGACAGATTCCTCACATGAGAATTCTACTCAAGTCCGATCAGCGTGAATGATGTGGCATATATCCGCAAAGACATGGTAAGAATAACTAATAAGTATCTGCTCCGCATATTGAAGATTTTAGGGCCTGGGAGTCAGACACAACCTCACTCCTTCTCATGGAGAGGGCCACTCTGCACAAGAGACAATGGACCGGGTCGGCCTGACACTCAAAGACCGCTATAAAAGATGGTAAATTGCTCTCGCAGGATTGCACCTCTGGGGTGACGAGATAGATCGGCAAGTTCTCAAGTTTGTTGAGAGTTGTAGGTTAATCAGTCCGGGGAGTTTCCATTGGAGGTGAGTATTATCACATTGCCGTACGGCGGAAAAAATATTCTGACTTCCCGTTTAGTTTCTTGACGGGGAGACATCTGGGTCCGAATGGGGATGATGCTGATCTGCATAGGACCAGGCAATTGAAGTTGCCACTGCTTAAGGAGGGGAAATATGCTGGGCCAAAGATGGTCTTAGCATGGGATTTGTCTGACAACTTGGGTTACGCTTCCATCTTCGGCGTGAATCGATATAGAATGAACAAAATCCAGCATTAACCTCGAAAGCGAGTTTTTGATCCCCTAGTCTACTCGCTATCACCACCTCGCTGGTCCAAATATTTCTCCCTCCGCGACCGTATTTCTAACTGCACTGTAAAGATAGTCCTACAAACCATGAGTTAGCAACAACTAAGACGAGTAGATCTGCAATACACACCATAGTTTCGAACGGGGCAGTATTTCCCCACCAATTAGGCAACGAAGCATCCGCAAACGTGATCGCGAAGAAGACCACAATAGTAGAAAGAATAAGCCCAGTGTCAAGTCCTGCAGCCGTGATGTAATTGTAAGTGTGCCACCAGCCACGCCATCGTTTATGGATCCAATAGTTGAAGATGAGACCGAAAATAACCCAGGAGAAGTAGCTCAAGGGAGTTGCGCTGTAGTCATGCAGATTAGCGATATTCCCGGTGATTCACAAATACGACTCACGGAGGTATCCAGGACATGGCACCCAGCATTCTGATTCTCAGTTAGCAATTGAATATGGTAGCGGAATTGTATACATACACTGGCGCGTTGAGGAGTCTAGCCTTTGATCGTGGAAATACCCGCATCAAAATGCAAAAAGTTTCTGGGAGGAGAGCGCCCAGGAGCCAGAACCATAGGATGCTGTTGTAGATTGCGCCAGGTCCGAACATTCGTTGCGGGCCGATCACACCTGGTATGTCATTAGTACCCTTCTATACGCCTGTACAAGGAAAGGGAACGCCCACCCCATGTAATGCTATTAGAGAAAAATGCTCGCCCGTTGGGACACGTGAAATGCGCTGATTGATCACTATTGCGATGGATGTCAGAGCGAGATGGCTCGGAGAATCAGACTGCGGATTGATACTCACGAGGTGCAAACATTTTCAATATTTCCTAGTGTCCAGTTCATGACTGCGATTTGCACAAAGCAAGCCCAAATCGTAGCGACTACTTGACACATGAATGTAACACGCGGAGGAATCTTCATGTAGTGCGCGATCTTGAGGTCCTGGCAGAAGTATTGCCTAAATAAACATATTAAATGTCTCGAACAAGGATTAAATGCCAGAGAGACAGCCAAACTTACGCTTGTCCCAGGGTGATGGTGCTGAAAACCTTGAAAACCATGACACCGATCGGTTTTCCTGGGATCATGAATCCAGCCAGGAATGGCGACAGGACATTCAGAGCTGAAAAGATTAGTTCTAGCCAGAGAAAAGGATATTGCCTCCCTCACAAAGTTGGATATTAGTAATCGCCAGAATCATACACGTCGGAACCTATCATAGTCAGATGAATTCTCGCAAAATCAGGCGTTTGACCCACAATGAAAACAGCCGCAATGATAATAGAGACAAAGAGTCCCCACCCTGCGCTCAAATCAGCATTTGACATCAAATGTTCAGGCAATCAGCACTTACAAGGAAGCTGGGAATCATAAGCCAGAATGCCCCACAGACCCAACGCGATAGACCCCACCCCCAAACTCGCATACCACCACTCCGGAACCTCCTGATACCTCTTCATCAATATTAAGTGAATATCAGGCTCCTGCTCACGAGCAGCGGTAAATCGATGCCAGATTTCCTTCCGGTGGAAGAGGATGATGTGCACGATTGCTGCTGTCAGTGCGGCGAACGACAAGCCGTAGTTCAGGGCGAAGGTCGGCGCGAGGAACATGGGAGAATATGCTTTGTATTTCTCCACGTCGAAGGAGAAGTTCGGGCCGAGAATTCGGGTAACGTTGTAGGATCCTTGGGTGTTGTCGAAGGTTGAGGAGGTGTTTATTGGTAGATAGGCGGAGTAGCTGGGATTTATGTTAGTTCGGTTTGGGAAAATCTGTTGTTAGGTAACTTGCAAGGCCCCGGTGTATGCGATTCCAATGGTTGCGATGATGATGAATACCATGAGTCCAATGAAGGTGTTGACTATCGCGTGGGCCGGTGCCAGAAGTGGATCGAGTAGATAGGCTGACACGTAGCTTGTCGCTGTTAGCATAAGTGCGTTCTCATATTCAATAGTGTTGGCAACTTACGTCCAGTCGAAGGTGATTGGAATCAATGATAGACCCGAGAAGCCTCCGAACAGCTGATTCAACACCACGTTGTTTGGTCGAATCCCTATGCGATGAGCGTCAGGTCGGAACGGAAGATAGCTCATCGAATATCAACTGACAAGTCACAAATGCAAAGACTGACAACCCTTGCCAAATGACACCGGGAATCCTATAGGAAATTAGCACTCCAGAATACAAAATAGGGTAAATCAGATTAGCTCACCAATACCAGACAAAAGCTCCCGCCATGACGTAGATGAAGTACCTATATCGCGACATGCTCCAGCCGTTGGTCTCTGCGGGGTTTGAAGGGCGCTGATCATGAAGGGCATGGAACAGCGCGGTGTTTGCAAATTGACCAGGCCAGATCATGGCGGCGGGCCTGATGACTTAGAAGCTGGAATTCATGAGTCTGTAGTAGCTGAGACTTACCAGACTAAGAACCGGCGAAAGATCCCAGCCAGTGCAATGCCGACCACTTGACTGCTCAATGCAAACAGAAGCTGGAAACCCCATCCGATTTCCACGTTGTACAGAGCTTTCTTGATCAGCCGCGAACAGTCTTAAGGGAGGATGAATCGTACGTTTCGCTTTTAATGCCAAGAGGGCGTCCGTGCAATATGCATAGCCGATAGACACACTGTAATTGACATGTTAGACCTGGTTCTCAAGAATGAGATTCGCCTTACTTTGCCATTATCTGGGACGAGTTAGCAAGATAGCATGACCAGTAATGAAGGTGAACTTACTGTGATGACTGTATGCTCCTTGATAGTGAACGGGCCAGTATTGAAAGTCCATCGCACTCCAAAGGTATTGAACACCTTTGTCGGCACCACCTTTGCCCAGAAACATCCGATCGGGTAGACCAGCAGCTGCACAACAATGGCGGGGAACGAGATAGCAGGGCTCCTATACCATAAATCATTTCAGCCGTCATGTTGTGATCTCAGAACAGGACCGGAAAATTAGGCACCCACCTCATACTCAGAAACATGTTCAGCCCGCTACCAACAGTCGTAAAAAGTAACCCCAGAATCCACGCCCGCACCGTATTAGCAACCTCGCCGCCATCTGTATTGCGCACGGCTGCACGCACAGATTCATACTGCGAATCCTGCGCAAAGGATTTGTCGAGCTCGGCGGCTTTTTCATGATCACCGCTGTGAACAGCTTCCTTAATCGCATCGAGCTTTTCTTGCGGTAAATTTGGATCCCATTGGTGTGAAAGCTCGATATTGTGAAGCTCCTGGATGTCATTTCTAGCAATTATGTCCTTGTCGTCGCTTCTCTTTAACTGCGAGGGCGCAATGCCATCGATGGCACTGCCAGGTAAGGTCGGACTCATTCTAGCGAGCGGACAGAATCGAAACACCTGGATAAGAGCGCAGAGGGAATGCCGACCTGTCGCTATATATGCGTGGATGGTTGCACCTGCTCTGCTAGTAGAGTACTAGTGTAGATGCGCCCCCACCTAAGATAAGCTCGCCCAAGCCTTCTCCCGCTGGGATGCAACCCTCTTTCCCCGCATCCTTGGCCGGTCTGATAGTCCCAACGCCCACCTGCCGATAGTGAAACGGTCCCATTTAGGCAAAAATGCGGAGTACGGTTCCTCTAGCAGCGTCGTATGCCAGTCTCGACTCGCTTGCGTCCTCGAGAAATTGTGCCGCTTAAATGGGATAGCGAAATCATCGTTGCTGCTGCCAGTGTTATCATTGTCGTCCGTTAGGCTAGAGGTAGGAAACACCAGCCGAGTCGAGATCTGTCAGACACTAAGGCTAGGCAGTGCATCTGTTAGAGAGCACACTTGGATGGCAGATTACGTATGCCTGGATGCTACATCGTAGTCTCACCGCTCCCCGCTGTTTACCCTCGCCGCCCCTCGATGTATCTCCTTGCATCAGTCCATCGGCATAATTATCTCCGCAATCATGGTGACTTTGACTGTCGTCGCCCCCTCAGTGAACGGCTCTGAGCCCTCTGTGCTCCGCTCATTGATCGAACGTATCACAGCAGACCTCAAGGATATTGAATCATTCTTTTCAATCAAGTTATCGAGCAGAAGGAAAAAGAAGATCTATGAATTCCTGGAATCAGAGCTGAACTCGTTGAAGGGGCTCTCATGGGTATTCAAAAGCCCAAACACGCAAAGCCATGTCGACTACCTCCTTATCAAGAACTACATGGAGCGCCGATTCCAACAACTCGAGCTTGACTCTAGTCTTGACGAAAAGACAACGCCGCTGCTACCATTCGCAAGCACCCTGGTGGATATTTGCGAAGCTCGGATTCTGGTCCTGCCAATGCACTCACAGACTGTTGCGCAAAAGTTATTTGAGGTCCAACTGCAGATTGCGGACATGATCGAGAAGGTCAAGATCAGCGCCGATAAACTACCGGTTGGGACCGTCGCCTTCCGTGCAGCCAGCCATATTGACAATCTGAGAGAGCATTTGAAAGAGTGGTATACATTCTACGAAGGATATGACCCACTCTTTGACTGGTGGGCATCAAATCCATACAAAGTCGTGGACAAGAATCTAGCCACCATCTCCGAAGTGATCCGCGAAGAGCTAGTGGGTATCAAACCGGGGAACAATGATGCGATTGTGGGTCAGCCGATCGGGCGGGATGGCCTTCTCGCCGACCTCCAGGCGGAGATGATCCCCTACACGCCGGAGGAAATCATCTCGATCGGCGAAAAGGAATTCGGGTGGTGTATCTCCGAGCTGAAAACGGCCGCTAATGCCATGAAGCTGGGCAACGACTGGCGTCAAGCTCTCGAGGAAGTCAAAAACGACTATGTGGAACCAGGAAAACAAACTCAACTCGTCCAGGACCTCATCCTCGAAGCTATCACCTTCGTGGAAAAACACAAGCTCGTCACAGTCCCACCAATCGCCAAGCAAACCTGGCAGATGTTCATGATGTCGCCCCAACGCCAAAAAGTCAATCCATTCTTTCTCGGCGGCGAGTCAATCATCGTATCATACCCGACAGACGCAATGGACCACGAGTCGAAAATGATGAGTATGCGGGGGAACAACATCCACTTCTCCCGCGCAACAGTCTTCCACGAAATGATCCCGGGCCACCACCTCCAAATGCACATTAACGCCAGATCAAACTCCTACCGACGCATCTTCGACACCCCTTTCTCGGTCGAAGGCTGGGCTTTATATTGGGAGTTCCTCCTCTGGGACGACGAGCGATTCGTCAAAACACCGAAGAACCGCATTGGAATGCTTTTCTGGCGTCTTCATCGATGTGCTCGGATTATTTTCTCGGTGAGGTTCCATCTTGGACAGATGTCGCCGCAAGAGTGCATTGATTTACTTGTCAATGAGGTGGGGCACGAACGCGCGACTGCAGAAGGGGAAGTCAGGCGCTCTTTAAGTGGTGAATATTCGCCGCTTTACCAGGCTGGGTATATGCTGGGCGCCCTGCAGATATATGCTTTGAGGAAAGAGGTTCTTCGTGATGGAGTGATTTCCGAAATGGAATTCCACGACTTGTTCTTGCAGCAGAATCGGATGCCTAATGAGATTATGAGGGCGTGGCTGTTGAACAAGGAGTTGTCTGCGGATTATAAGCCCACTTGGAGGTTCTATTCTGGGATTTAATTACATTTATATATTATGAAGACGTTAAGTGTTGTGTGATTCGATCGCCGTTCACATACCACGCTGCACTGTATGGTGTTTCGAAAATATATACCGCGCACTGACTTCAGGTGTTCAGTAATGTGATGTTACATGTTGCGCTACCATATACCAGAATACATTACGATAGCACTTCCAGCTATCACATTTGAAATTTGAATAGGAAGCCAACATTGCACCGAAGTCATCATGAATTTTGGGAGAGAATATTGCTCAATATCAACATTAAATCCCTAACGGGTACACCTCTTTTGCTCGCACAGTAATATCAAACTTTCCCAGAGACAGAATAAATCAAGCATCGACCACCTACCCAGAAAAAGAAACTAAAAATCTACATATTATAATGAAAGCATGGACATGCTTAAAATACGGTACCCTTGACCTGCTGGACAGCCTTCAGGTCAATGTTGCGAATCATCATAGTCCAAGGAACAGCCAGTACCATGATCGAGGTACCAGCGGCAAGCATGCGAGTTTGCGCATATCCATACGCTTTCTGGATAGCTAGTCTGGTAGGAGAGCCAGGGGCATAAAGCACCTGAGTCTCGACATCATCGTAGATAAGATCGAAGTTATCCATCGCACTTTGAGGAAGGTAATTCTGCAGCGCCTTCTTGAAAGTAGCCTGCCAGATAACACCGCAAATAGTCGAGCCAGCGGCGTCACCGACAGTTCCGACGACGTTCAGTAGGGCCAGAACGGTCGCGACGTGCTGGTGGTCCACGGCGGCGAGGATAGCGAGCTGCTCGCAAATAATGAAGACGGCTCCACCGATGGAAATGAAGACTTGGCACATCACCAGGTAGCCAACGGATTGGTTGGGACGACGGAAGTAGATCATCAGGCCTTGGGCGAAGATGTACAGCGGTACAGCGATGTACAAAAGCCACTTGAAGCGACCGGTTCGGCGGATCAGGAAGCCGACGCCGAGGAGGAGCACGCCAGAGACGACATCGAAGGTGTTGGCGACGTAGCCGGACTCTGCGATGGTGATGTCGTTCACGACTCGCAGGAAGGACGTGAAGTAGCCGTTCCAGCAGTAGTAGCAGAGCTGGTAGGTGGCATCCAACAAGCAGGCGCCGATCACGGTGCGATCCGAAAGCAGCTTCCAGTTCAGCATGGGTCGGGGCGCAGTGTATGCCTCGTGAAGGATGAAGACGAAGAGCATGACGAAGCCAACCACGATCATGGCGATGATATAGTCGGAGCCCCAGCCATTCGGAGCCTCGGGCGCAATCGAGAACGGAAGGAGGAAGACGACTAGGCCGCCAGAGAAGAGGATGACGCCGATCAGGTCAAGCTCATTGTTATAGTGGAAGATAGATTGCAGGAAGGTGCGGTTGCTCGGCTCGCGGACAAGGAGACCCAGCTTCTTCGCCTTGTGGGTGTTCCACTTCAGCATGCAGAAGAGAGGCGCGGCGACAATGGGGAATATGATGGCGAAGCAGCCGAAGCCCCAGCGCCAGCTGATGTCTCCATAGAAGTCCTCGGCCACCTTCGGACCAGCGAAGGCGGTGATGATGTATGGGGAGGAGGTGAAGGCGAAGGCCAAGCCTCGATTCTTCAACTTGGATGCGTCGGCAGTAATGACATCGATTGAGTAAGTCATACCGCTGAAACCGATATTGTAGAAGACCTTAAAAAGAGAGCGTTAGGGAAAACTTTGTTAGGAGGCTCTAGAATGGCGCAACTTACGTATGCAGCGCAGAACGTGGGAAGATTGTGGCATGCAGCCATCATGATCAAACCCAGAGTCGCGAAGATGCACATGGCCAAAAAGCCTTCGGCACGACCGAAGGTGTCCATGGTCCGGGCCAAGGGGATATAAGTCGCGGCAGACATGCAGTCTCCAACGACGTAGATGACATTAAGAAGCGAATGGGCAGTGAATTCACTGGTAATGTAGGGGACTAGAGTCCAGAATACCGCGGATTGGAAGGCATTGACGAAGTACAGGAACCAGATACTAGAAGCAAAATAAAGTTATTGATAATTCAAGGTCGTAGGGCTGGCGAACGACGATCTCGGGTCCAAACGTACTTGATGAATACTGCGATCAGCGTGGCCTTGGTCCAAGTCAAAGTCACAGCCTCGATATTCTTGACACCGTGCTGCAGATCCTCGCTGGGACGCGAAGGATCGTGCTGCTCCTGCTCCGGTGCAGTGACTGGAGCGGTACCATCGGCGACAGAGTCTTGCTTGGGCTCCTCGGTCGTGTTGGTCACGGCAGGCACAGTTTCCTCTGTCGAGTGGCGCCTCAGGGCCCGAAATCTGTTGATGACCGTCATTCTGCCCTATAGAACCCTACGAAGGTCAGAGCAAGATGGTTTCAAGAACTCGAATCAGCCGCAGACCACGCGGGAAAAGTTTTGTTTTTATGGCATTCGCTTACTTTCGTCGGCTACGAGAAACACTGATTGATAAATTCCTCTTGTGTTGGTTCGGTGGCACACTAACGAGGGGCCTTTCGCCGTGCCAAGGGTTCTCTGGTCTGGCTTCAGAGTCCTTGGCTCTCTTGGCTGCCCTTGGCATCGCCAGGTGCTGCACTCTAGCTATTTTTAATTCGCCGAGAACCGGACGCCACGCGCGGATAGGATTAATTGGCAACAATACAAGCCGCAGCCCAGGCTTTGTGCATTGTGCATTATATCTGCCCTATGGAAGTACCAGGGTACGGTGCACCGGCATCAACGCAGAGAGCAAAGGCTTTCTACCGCCTCGAGGGTTGAAGAGGAGCTGCGCGGGCGCGAGGGTGGTGGTGGCATTATTAAAAGGAACGCCGAGAAAAGGGGGCCAGCGCTGGCAGCCAGGGCCCCATCTAATCAGATGATCGAGCCAAGCAGGACCACGAGCTGGCACGGCGTGGGCGGAACCGGCGCTTCAGGTCCAAGTTTTCACACTCCACCCCGGCAATTGAGCAGAAACAAGCGAAGCGAAGGAACGGACTTAGGGCGTCGTTTAGATGGCCCGAGATGGGACCACACCGGAGGAAGTAGCTAGTGGTTAAGGCCACGTATTAGCCACGTCGGGCCAATCCAGCGTGCTTGGCAAATTGAATACCTGAGGGCTGAAGGCGATTCAGGCAGAAGGGTCGGCGTCGGTGGACGAGGCCGCAAAGGGCAAGGACAGAGTTATCAGATTCTTTTCTCGGGTCCGTGCGATGGATCGTGTTGGTTCGGATTCACCCGACCGTACGGGCCTGACAGTACCGGGGAGACGTACCATACTACCAGTGAGTCACTAGTGTAAGTTACACGTCGGAGTAAGGTAAACTATTCCGTACGGTCAATACCGATCTATGGGCCCAGGCAAATGTCAGAACCTCGGGGTTCGAGGCCGCTGCGGAGTTTAGTACTGTTTCGGGTTGGGGTTTGCGAGTCAATCCCTAGTCAACCCTGCTGGGCCGAATGCAACCCTCCAGCGCCCGGGATCTCGTGGCAAATTACTCTCCGAGGGCTACGAATCCAATCCATGGCACGGCCGCATCAGATAAGATGGTATCTATTCACGACTGAGACATACGGGGCAATTCGGGAAGCCAAGAGCCGTTCACGCCATCATCAAGCCCGCAAGCGACGAGACCATCTGATTAGATTGAGTTGAATTTGTCCCATGTTTTAGGCAACATCGTAATATCCTTCTCATAGCTTCGAATTGACCCAGTTTGGCGGCCGCTTCTCCACAAACGCCTGGATCCCCTCCGCGAAATTCACTCCACCCATGAGGCGAGGATACCACTGATCGGCTAGGGTGGACACGGCCTCCTCCACGCTGCCAGACTCCCAGCTCAAGCGAACCCCTTCACGGCCAACGATCAAGGAATCTGGGCTATTTTGGCACATTTGTTGGGCAATCTTCACCGCAGCCGAGGCAACATCTGCGCCAGCATCCACAACCTGGCTCACGAGTCCCCAGTCGTGGAGAGTTTTCGCGTTCACATTCCTGCCCGTCAACACGAGGTCCATGGTCCGCTGGAGACCGATCGTACGTGTGAGTCGCGGAAGACATCCAGCCACAGGCACGATTCCGCGCTTCACTTCCGGTAGGGCGAAAGTCGCCGAAGCGGACGCGAGGACTAGATCGCAATTGGCGATCATCTCGAAGCCTCCACCCATACAGATTCCGTTGACGGCCGCGATGATTGGTTTCTTGCCACTTCGTCGGGGGAGGCCTGCGAGACCCGGTGCATCCATGCTGTTGACCTCCCTTGTCTGATTCATCCTGTTCCATTCTGCTCATGTGGGCCGTGATCAGCTGGTGTCGGGGCAACAATTCAATATGGGAAAGAGAAATCAAAGTACCTTGTAGGTCAGCGCCGGTGCAGAAGGCTCTGCCATTGCCCGTAATAATGCCTACCCAGAGAGACTCATCCTGGTCGAATGCCTCCCACACCGCTTGAATCTCCCTGCTTGTAGCCTTGTCGATGGAGTTGAGCTTCTGTGGTCTGTTCAAGGTGATCTGGAGGATGCGCTCGTCCGGGAACGAGACAATGAAGTTTTGGTATTTGGGGGACTGGGGCCAAGGAGACATGGTGGCAGATGATTGTAAGTGAAGGTGTCGAACAACGCAAGACGCAGGCGTTATGCACGGGAGGCATGGGAAGTCGTGGCTTCCTTTCTGGGACAGTAATATACTCTTTGGGTCGAGCCTGCCAGTGGAGCCTTCCGCATTGGGGCGAAGGTTTGTAGGGCCACGAAGGAGACAGCGGAAACGAGCGACATCGGGGTCCGTCCGCGTCTTCGCTACCTGCCGAGGCTTCTTGGAAGTCAATTACACGAGTCATTCGCTTAGAGCCGTGAAACTAAAGTAATGCCCTGGCTACCAAGTTCTGCTAGACACGACTAGTAAGCTACCGATCCAGGTCCGGCCCAATAGGAGGATCTCGGCTTTCCTATCCTAAACGGTATTTTGTCGGAATTCGAGCTATATAATCTATTTCTCGAAGAAAGCATCCTTCTGGTCTTTAAATCGTCCAAGAACCTCTGCAGCCTGCAGATTCTTGTTCAAGCTTATACCACACAATACCCTAGAATAAACAGCAATGGTGTCGACTTCTTCACCGCAGTATCCGCGGGTAAAGCTCCCGCACCCTTTCCTCACTTCATATCGCATCACCAGCGTCCCCAGTAACGCAAGCACTGCCAAGCTCAATCTGGCCTTTGACGATCAGCCGTCGAATGGTCGTCCTCTCCCCCAGCCTCTTCATCTGGATACCTTGACCTGGCAGGAGCTCTCTCTCATCCCCGAGAACCAGCGTTCACTGGTCAATGACAACACCCCATGGGCGCGAGCCCGCCGCAGCCCACACACTACATTCGAATGGTCTGGCGACAGTGCGCCTTCGCTTGGTCAAATCTGGAACGTCATCCACGCGATCAACCTTACCCACCCAACAAACGAATACTTCCGTCTTCACCTCCAAGGCGCCGGAAGCGATGTCATCCGCAGCGAGCTGCTCACCACAGGTCTGGCCACTGTGCACCCAAAGCCATTTCAGCACTGGTCCAAAGGCACCGAGGAGTTTGACGAGCTCCTGGTTCTCCGAAGCTCCTTCTGGCAGGGCGCCGCCTCTCCGCTGGGCCCTCGGCCGATCTGGGTGATTGGCGATGGCACAGATGGCCCCGTGCGAGAGGGTCTCGCAAACTACCCGATTATGCCGGAGAACTACCAGATCACATCCAAGTTCCCTGCCGAACCCGTATATACTCGACATCCAACACGCCGTCCCAAGCCGTACCCCGGGTCCATCGCCTACAGTCGCTATATCCCCGAGATCGACGAGCATTTCTCCCTCGAGGTTGTGGATTGGCAGAACCTAGAGCACTTGAAGTTGTTCAATACATGGCAGAATGACCCCCGGGTGGCGAAGGGGTGGAACGAGACTGGCACTCTGGATGAGCATCGGGAGTATCTGCGCAAGTTGCACTTTGACCCCCATGTGCTGTGCTTGTTCGGTCGCTTCAATGAGTCGCGATTCTCTTATTATGAGCTTTACTGGTCGAAGGTTTGATTCCAAATTCCGACCAACATTTTTCGTTCGCTTCTGATGGTAACAATATCTTTGTCTTCAGGAGGACCACTACGGTGCCCACTATGACGCCGGCGACTACGACCGCGGCCGACACTCTCTTGTCGGTGACGCATCATTCCGCGGAGCGAAGCGAGTCAACGCCTGGTACTCCAGTTGTATTCACTATTGTTTCCTTGATGACCCCCGAACCGTCAACGTGGTCGGCGAGCCCAAAGCCAATGGGCCGATCATTCTCTCCTACGAGAACTCTCAGGGTCTAACAATCGGCAAATATGTTGATTTGTGTCACAAGAGATCGGTCCATTCGATTGCCAGCAGGGAAAAGTGGTTCCAGTTGTGCCCGCTCTGGTGGGACGGCCGCGAACGACCGCTCGAATCCGCCGATCGTGCCGCTTGGAATGCGAAGCTGTAATCTGCCCTTAATATATAGCGAGTTTAGAGCCTGCATCGCAGTTGCTGTTGGATGAGGTAGAGAGCTCAGTCTCATTGTTATATCACTCGATGAATACATCTTATCCAAGTTCCAGCTGCACCATTGCTTTTGACCCCGTTCTTCCAGGGACAATTGATATTCTTCACCGGAATAGGAGCGATTGGATCCGACGCGAAAACCATCGTGTGAGGACGATCCGGCAGAATTCCGAGAACCGAGCACTCTGAGTAAGTGGAGAGTAGTGGGGCCTGCCAGGAATAATGTGCCCACTTTCTCGCGTGGTGAAAACGAAGTGGATATCCTTACTCCGAGATATGGTACAGCCTGCAATACAGGTCGCAATACCAAAGTTACGCTAAATGTATCAGGCGTACTTTCATAGTATCGCCAAGCCTCCACGCGAAATAGATACTTGAAGTCTTCGCCCCACCACGCAGTCATGGGTGCTGCGCAGTGTAGGGCGCGCTCGTGTCGTCGTGCTCGTGTGTATTTGATCTGCTTCGGATTCAATGCAAGCCGGTAAGGTGTGGACCGATGTTGGCCGAACCCTAAGCCCGTTTGGGCCTTCGTCACGGCCCCTGGTGATTTTTCTTGGAGACGAATGTCACTTCTGCATGCTCGAGCTTCCAACTGCATTTTATGACCTGAAGCAGCGAAACTGTCTCTGCAGGTTGATCTTCGAGCTGGCTGCATTCTATTAGTGCTGGATATTTTCGCTGGTGCGGACGCAACTGCTACATATCCCAGGCAGCGTTATCAATCAGCTACTGATTGATAAGTCGCTCCGGGGTCCTGCGCTGCTCGCGCATACACACTCAGCCTCTTTCTCGGGTATAAGCACCTTGATCCCGTCACCATGAGAGTGCTTTCCAAGATGGCGGGTTATCCCCGCATGCTTCTGGCCGGCGGTCCTCCAAGGATCGAGCTGGGAACACTTTTCGTCGGCTTCGTATGCGCCTGCGCATCCGGTGTTCCCTTCCCATTGATCGGAATTCTGTTCGGTCAACTGCTCGACGACTTCAACGAGGCGACCTGCTCTGCATCCGCGGGTACAGCCACTGCATCCTCCGACGCCTCCGAACAAAGCGACATCAACGGCAAGATTCTGATCATTGTCTACCTGGCCATTGCACAATTCGTCACGATCTACCTGCATCTTTCCTGCTGGACCATGTACGGCGCCCGACTAGCACAGAGGCTGCGCGAGAGATATCTGCAGAACTTGCTGCGCCAAGAGCCTTCATACTTCGATAATCTCCCTCCCGGTGAGGTGGCCTCTCGTCTGAACACCGATATTCAAACGATTCGTTCGGGATCTTCTGAAAAAGCGGGAATCTGCATTTCTAGCTTTTCCTTTTTCATCACCGCCTATATCGTAGCTTTCATCAAGCAGTCTATTCTGGCCGCAATGTTGATCTCGCTGATTCCGGCTTATTTCTTGATGTCATTTATTGGAAGTCACTATATCGAGAAGTATTCTGCGCGCGTCTCGGACTATGCTGCCTCTGCTGCGTCGATCGCTTCTGAGGCACTTTCCAATCTCGTTGTGGTTCAGGCATTTGGTGCGAACACCCGTCTGGAGGAGAAATTCTCCAAGGCACTGAAGGAGAGTGAGCGTGAGGGTATGAAGAAAGCTACTGCTGTCGGTGTGCAGGCCGGATTCCTCTACTTTATTGCATACTCGGCCAACGGTCTCGCTTTCTGGCAGGGAAGTCGGAAGGTCGCTGACTCAGTGGATGGTGGTGACGCTGGTACCACTGTCGGTTCTGTCTTTACGGTTATCTTCATTTTGGTTGAGGGTGAGTGGTTGCCATCGAATTTTCTGTATTGGCACATACTAACAAGATCAAGCTACTCTTCTTCTGAGCCAGGTTGCGCCCTTCCTCCACCTTTTCACTGCCGCTGTTGCATCATTTGAGAAGCTCCACGGCGACATTTATCGCGAGCCTCAAATCGATGGTACCACCGATGCTGGTCTTCGTCTCACCGAGGCGCAAGGCGCATTTGAATTCAAGAATGTCTCTTTCTGCTATCCCTCCCGACCGGAGGTGACTGTTCTCGACAACATTAGCCTCAGTATTCCAGCAAACAAGCACACCGCTCTTGTTGGTTTGTCTGGAAGTGGAAAGTCCACGATTGCAGGCCTGGTCACTCGACTGTACGATCCCGATCAAGGAGAGATTTTCTTTGACGGACACAACCTCCGTGAAGTCAACACCCGGGACCTCAGAAGCTACCTGAGTCTTGTGCAGCAGGAACCATCTCTTCTCGATCGTTCCCTTCTCGAAAACATAGCCCACGGGCTCATGAGTTCAAGCAACCCGAGCCACACAGAGCTAAAGGCTGCGCTTCTCGCATCTGATCTTGAGGGACTCGCTGCTGAGGTTCGTGGAGGCGTGGATCTCATGGTCGCTGCCGAAAGCCGTGGATCGGAAGTCGTGAAAATTGTCAATCTTGTCAAGGAAGCCGCGAATCTTGCCGATGCGCATGGTTTCATCTCCAACCTGCACCACGGGTATGCCACCAGTGTTGGCTCGAGTGGTCGTCTTATTAGCGGAGGCCAGAAGCAACGTGTCTCGCTTGCCAGAGCTCTTATACGGGACCCCACTGTTCTCATCTTGGACGAGGCTACTGCCTCTCTTGACTCGCGGACTGAACGCCGAATTCAGGATGCCATTAACAGAATTGCCAGTGGCAGAACTATGATCACCATCGCTCATCGCCTTTCCACTATCACCAACGCTGATAACATCATCGTCATGCATAAAGGCCATATCATCGAGCAGGGCAGTCACTCTGAGCTCATGGCTCAGAATGGATCCTACGCCAACTTAGTGTATATGCAGGGATTAGGTGGCACGACTAACAAGAACGACGCCACTGTCAGCATTGAGAGTGTCAGTAAATCTGATCAGACTTCGACTACGGATACGGACATTGAGAAAGTCAGCACATCGAACGAATTCGAGCCTGCGGATGAGCACAAGGCTACAGCAACGGAAACCCCAGTCACGGATGCTCCCGAGGAGGAAGAGGGACTCGAAACTCCATCCAAGTCCCTCTGGCAAATTCTGCGCGGATACGGTCCTGCCGTCAAACCTCATCTTCTGATCATTTTCTTTGCCCTGATCGGCTCGGTGATTGTCGGTGGTGCCTTCTCTGGTGAGGCCGTTATTTTCGGTAACACCGTTGGAAGCCTGAACCCCTGCAAGAGCGCCGACAGCATTCGATCCAAAGGCGACTTCTTCGGTCTGATGTTCTTCGTTCTTGCCATCATCGAATTCTTCTCGAACTTGGTCAGTTGGGCCGGCTTTGGCTGGGCTTCGGAGAAGATTGTCTACACTGTGCGTGTTTTGTCATTCCGTTCTTTGTTCGAGCAGGACTTGCAATGGCACCAGTCGAATGGTCGATCGCCGCCTTTGCTTCTCTCGTATATTACCCGGGATGGCAATGCCCTTGCAGGCCTCAGTGGGTCTGTTATCGGTACTTTGATCTCGATTACTGTCAATCTCATCGCCGCAATCATTCTGACGCACATTATTGCGTGGAAAATCGCCTTGGTTTGTCTTGCCCTGGTTCCTCTTCTTCTTGGAGCGGGCTTGATGGAGTTGCATGTCCTGGGCAAGTTCGAAGAGAAACACGAGACTGCCTATACCAAGTCCGTTGACATTGGTGTGGAGGCAATTACTTCTATCAAGACCATCGCTTCTCTGTCTCTCGAGCACGATATCCTCAAAACTTACCGGAAGTCGCTCAAGGGTCCCCGCAAGGAGACTCTTCAAGTCACCCTGCACGCAAGTCTCTGGCAAGCTACCACCTACTTCCTGGGGAACTGCGTGAACGCGCTCGCGTACTGGTGGGGCGCGAAACAAATTATTGCCGGTACCTATACCCAGACGCAGTTCCTGATCGTGGTTTTCTCTCTGCTCGTCAGCGCTCTTCTCTGGAGTCAGATGTTCGCCCTCGCACCCGAGCTTACAAACGCGCGTAATGCGATGGCCCGAATTCTCGGTTTGATCGAAATTGGTTCTGAGGGTATGAAGGGCAAGGTCCCAACCCACGCTGAAATCGATTCTGCGGAGAAAGACCCCGAAATGACTGCTGAGCTGAAACCCATCGTTTCCGACAACACTGCCTCGGGGGTTCAATTCCGCGACGTCCACTTCGCGTACCCTGCCCGCCCAGACTCGAAAATCCTCAACGGGTTGAGCATGGACATCCGACCCGGCAAATTCGCAGCGCTAGTCGGACCCAGTGGTGCCGGCAAGTCAACCATCATCTCACTTGTTGAACGCCTCTACACCCCCGAAGCAGGATCCATCCTCGTGGACGGCTTCGACGTAACAAAGGGCCACAGTGTCTCATTCCGCGACAGTATCTCTCTCGTCCCGCAGGAAAGTGTCCTCTTCGAAGGAACCATCGAGTTCAACATCGGTCTCGGCGCAGCCCCAGGACGCAACGTCACGCTTGCCGATATCGAGGATGCGTGCAAACTCGCCAACATCCACGACACCATTATGAGTCTGCCGGACGGCTACCAGACCCTTTGCGGACCGAACGGTAGTCAGTTCTCCGGTGGTCAGAAGCAGAGATTGTCGATTGCTCGTGCACTTGTTCGGAAGCCTAAGCTCTTGATCCTTGATGAGTCGACTAGTGCGCTGGACGCGGAGTCTGAGAAGCTCCTCCAGGATGGTCTTGAGAAGGCTGCGAGGGGTATTACAGTTATTGCGATTGCTCATCGGCTGCGGACTATTCGGAAGGCGGATGTCATTTTCTTGATTGAGGCTGGTCGTTGTGTTGATCATGGTTCGCATGAGCAGTTGCTCGAGCGCTCGGAGAGTTATAGGGCTAATGTCATGCATCAGACTGTGGCCACTGATTGATAGATTTTTTAAACTACTACTAGACTTGCTTTCTTTAGTTTTCTTAATCAAAATTTGTTTCATCTGTTCATTATCGAGAGCTTCTACATTACCATTGTAATAAGAAACATAGATAGTAGAGATCTCCGCTTTATGCTTCACAAATGTTGCACCCCGTCCGTGATAGTGGACTGAATCCTTGCCAAGTGTCAAGGCATCTTTGTATTGCCTAAATTGCGGGAATACACAGTATTGCATTTTTGCTAGATTTCGAAAAGGAAATAAGAAGATAAATCACATTCAAATAAACAAATGAACAAGCAGAACTGAAAAAAAAAAAAAATCCTAAAACAACAATTTATGCGATGTAAATGCCTCTCGGCTCAATACTCCAGTGATCCGACCTTAAAATCACTCAGCATCAAGCAACTTCTCAGATTGACGAGCTCCCAGCTCCCGAACAGCATCAACAAGTTTACCAAGAACTTCGTCAACAAATGGCGAATCCAATTCACACCCAACAACGCCAACATGCATCTGCCCCTCACGCACATACGAAACAATCTTCAACGGATGAGGCGCATCTCCATGGGGATTCAAGATATCCACCTTATAAGTGCCACCCGCAAAGGTCATGGTATCAAAATCATCCCAGTCCTGATGATGCACGAGAGAGTCAAAGCCTTGCGCATCCGACGACCACTGAGCACATTTCTCGGCGATTTGGTTGAAACCGAGATAATCGTACGCCGCCGACTCCGCGCTTTGCTTCTGAACAAACTTCAAAAGATCCATGGCCGTCCACTGGGGCTGAAATGGGACTCTGACTGGCGAAAGCTGGTAGCATGGTCCGATAACATTTTCCGCACCTGCCAGGTCCAGCATACGGCCAGATGTAACGCTTCCGAAGGTCACGTCTGATTTCTTCAGGACACGAGCCAGGACCAGGGCCCAGGCTGCAGTCAGCAGGCTTGCAGTGGTGATTTCCTCGATTGGAAGGGAAATGTCGACGGGCTTTGTGTGGAACACTGCCTTGTCGGTGGGTTTTCCTGACTTTCCTTCCATAATGGACATTGATGACCCAGTCAGGAGGTTGGTCCAATATGAGACAGCCTTGGCGTTAGCCTTCTCATCAGAGATGCGAGCCATGTATGTGGAGAAGGGCTCGTAATCGACAATGTTTCCTTTAGTGTACAAGGTCTCCAGGTCTTGCAGAAGCCTTGGCAGGGAAACACCATCGTACAGGGCATGGGAAAGGCCAAAAATGAGACATTCACGACCGTCATTTCCTTGGACATGGAGGACCTTGAAGAATGATGAGCCTAGTTGGAACTCTCTCTCGATGTGGACGCTGCAGACATCGGTAATGGCTTGCTCCAGCTCCTTTTCGGCCTTTTGCGTCATCACCGGGGCATACAGGCTATCGAGAACCACCTGCAGGAATGTCGACTCGTGTTTGATAAAGACCGTTCGCAAGATATCATGCGTCTTGACTAAGTCGTTGCAAGCGCGCATCAGTCTGTCGTTGTTGATTTTGCTGTCGAAGTAGAGCATTGTATATTGGACGGATGTTCGTGGTAGTTCGACTGTTCCCTTGATGTCGAGTGCCTGCGAGTCTGTAACGGGATATACATCTCGAATCTTCCAACTTGGGTTGGCCAGTTTTGGCCGCACGATATCGGAGAGGAACAGCTCGGTGTCTTTGGTGTCCAGCAGGGAGAATGGTGCGTACGCCTTGATCTTGGTGGTCGAAGCTCGATCCAACTTCAACACTCTTGCAGCATCGGTCAGTCGCATGTTCTGGAAAATATCGGCGACTGTTAGGCCGTGTCCATGAGCGCGCAGGCTTGAGACCAGTTTCATGGCGAGGACGGAGTCACCGCCCAGCCGGAAGAAGTTGTCGTCGACATCGATCTTTTCCTCGGCGAGTCCGAGGATCTTCGCCCACGCCGACCGCAAGATATTCTCGGACGGCGTCAGGTTGCTTTGCGCTACGCCATTTCCCCATGCCTCCTTGTAGGCACCGCGGAGGCCATTCAGCAAGCTGCGTGGAACGCTGGATGCCAGCTTGTGGAGAAGAGCGCGATCGATATTCTCCATGCTAAAGGGCATGCGGTCGACCACTACATAAGCGGAAGGAACCATGTAGGACGGCAGGTTGTCTTGGGCGAACTTGTTCAACTTCTTCAGGGCCACAGCAAAACTGACTGGAATGCTGGTGCTGATGTTTGCACTGAGTTGCTGTCCGGACACTTCGCAGCTCACTTCTTGCGGCTGCGACAACAGCATCACTCGCTCTCCATCGACGGATGGCAGCTCAATCAAGACCACCAACTCTTGCTCGATTTCCTTCTTGCTGGAACCATGCTGGTATTGAACAACGGTGGCAGCAGCAATAATCCCCGAAGGAAGCTGGTTTGCGACATTTGCTTCGACGTCGGCGATATCGACGGCGTGGCCATAAACTGGCACCACATCTTCCTTGCGTCCGACGAAAACCAAACTACCGTCGTGTCCAAGGTGGACCATGTCCCCTGTCGATTGCACCTTACCCCTTCGACCGGCGACATCAGAGCACCCAGCTTCGAGCCACGCAGGAGACTCGATATTCTCATCGGAGAGAAGAGCACCTTCGAACCATAGTTCTCCAACACAACCAATGGGCGACAGGAGCGATGGATTGCGAGGATCACAAACCCAAGGAACGAGTGGGCGAGGGTAGTTTGTCCCAGGCTTGACGCTGGCATCTGCCCGCAGGGATCCCAATTCCTGGCCAAGAGAGAGTGGTGGCGTCTGGTTCCATTGCCAGATTTGGCTGAGCTCGACCTCCGACATGCAGCTAATCTCCCCAACCTTGTGGGTAAGACCCTTGCTAAGTTTCTGGCATGCCATTTCCAGCTGCGCAAGAATGCGTTTCATCTGTGCAACTTCGATCAAGCCGGTATCGAAGCTAGCGCAGATTCTGAATCCGCCCTTGCGAATGCCACACGCCAGCATCAATGGGTACGGATTGAAATGAAGAGCTTCACGCACCACATCTCCCTGCTCGACTCCAAGCTCGCTTCCAGGATTATCAGGCTCGGGCTGAATTACCAATCCAGTACCGGCCTCGCAAGCATGCTGGGCATCACGGCTGACCTTTCTGATATTCTGCATACCCATGTGCTGATATGGTACGCGAGCCAGTATGGTTTTCTGGACGCTGTGCAGGTAGGATTCCACGGTGCTGTGTCGATTCACGTTGATACGGACAGGCAATGTTGCAATCAATGGTCCGATGATTCCTTCGACTCCCGCGAGAGGGATATCACGACCCGTAAGCGTTTCGCCGAAGATAACATCGTCACTTCGTGTGTACTGGGATGCCACCAGGGCCCAGGCACCACGGATCAGTGTGGCCATAGTAAAGACCGAGCCAGCAGTGGTCTCGAGCGAGATCTGGTGCTCCACAAATCCGTCTGGCGTGGGCAAATAGTCACGCGACGGCAGGCGAGGGAATTGAGGGCCAACAGCTCCACTCAGCTCTCGTCGCCAGAAATCTCCCATCGCCGCCTCATTTGTGTCACGCACGTACTTGACAAAATCTCTCATCTGAGTTTCGGGACTAGGGGCCTCTTGGTCCATCAGAGCATCACTGATTTTCTTCAGAATGATGGGTTCGGACCAGCCGTCATAAAGTACGTGGTGGACAGTCCAGACCATATACCGTTTGCCATCCTTTTGGTCGTCAATGATGGCATATCGAGCAAGGCTCTCTCCGAGATTCATCTTTATTTCCCGGTCGGTATCAAGATATTTGTTCAAATCTTCGGCGTGTTTCCAGGCAATGTTTTCAATCAGAACGACTTGCTGGAGACCTGGCTCCTGAAGCTGGGCCACCCGAGTGCGCAGGATAGGGATCTGGCGAACGACTTTCTCCCAAGCTCCTTTCCAAGCATCGAGGGCGATGTGAGATGGAATGCATGCCACTCGTTGGGCGACATATGCCTTCACAGACTTGAGAGAGAAGGTGAAAAGCGATTCTTGTGTCGGTGTGCAAGGATACATATCCTCGATATTTGCTACATCGAAACCGTATATTTTTGACGCTTCAGCGCAGACAGTATCGCGGGATTGCGAGATGAGTGAAAATGATGGAATCACAGACTGCGTCTCAATGACACACAACTGCGTGATCTCTGCCATTGCAGCCAAGGTCGGGTGGCCGAAAATGTTGGCAACAGTAAGTTCAAGTCCCTGGTCCCGACAGACGGACACGAGCTTCATGGCAGCCAAGGAGTCTCCGCCCAGCGTGACGAAGTTATCATCAGGTCGAATACCTTCAGCTTCCAGCTTCAGTACCTGACCCCATGTCTGACGCAGTTGCTTTTCAAGCTCGGTCAGATCGCGTGCAGCAGCTGTTGTGGTGCCCAGGTCCAGCTGCCGCAAGTCCACTGTTGCACCAAACTGTCGCAGACGTCTTCGGTCTGTCTTTCCTGAGATCAAAACCGGAAGGCAGTTGACGGGGATGTACGCGGTCGGCACCATATATCTCGGTAGAGCAGTTGCAATTTCGGAATTCGCTGTTGAAAGGCAGTTTTTTTGTTCCTCAGAAAACTGGATAGAGCTAATTCCGTCTTGTCCTGAGCTAGCAAGGGACTGAGAGGTAACAAAGGCAACGAGCGTCGGCTGACCTCCCGTTTCGTCGGGCTTGATGACCTCGACAATGACGCTGATCTCAGAAGGCAGTCTAGCTCGAAGCTGGCTCTCAATTTCACCCAACTCGACACGCTGACCTCGAAGTTTGACTTGCGTATCCTTTCTCCCGGCAAACACGATACCTCCAGAGCCATCAGGGTCGTATTTACCGAGGTCTCCAGTCTTATACAGTCGGCCTTGGCGACCGGTAAAGTTGTCGTGGCCTTCAACGAGCCATTTTGGGTCTTCGATAAAGGCTGCAGCCGTCTTGTCTGGATCATTCAGGTATCCCTGTCCAACAATCGGGCCTTCCACCAGGAGCTCACCCACTGCACCAACAGGCATGAGGATTTCGTGGTCATTAGGATCGACTATCCAGATAGCCGCTCCATTACCAGTTCCGATGGAGATGTAGTCGCGTCCCGTCGCGGCACTGCTGTTCACCGTGCACCCGATGGTACATTCGCAGGGACCATAGCCGATAATGATTCTAGCATCCTGGCCCCACAAATTTACATCACTGGGAGATGCAGCTTCACCTCCAAGACCAAGGCCGCTGAGTGAGGCAATCACATCCGGCTCCAGGATACGCGCCATCGAAGGCGTAATACCGGCATAGTTGACCTGCATGCGTCGAATAGCGCCGTTGATATCGTTCAATCGATCCTCGTCAGAAGGAATACAGAGGCACCCACCGTTTCCAAGTGTCAACAGCATGCTGTCAATGCTCACGTCAAAAGCATAGGATGCAAAATCGAGGACTCTCGACTCATCGTCATAGCCGACTGCCTTTGCACGAGGAAAGGCACTGCTTGTGTATGTTTCGTGGGAGATCTTGACACCCTTTGGTGTACCAGTGCTCCCCGAAGTAAAAATCAGGTACATCAGCGCTGACCCGGGGACGGTGGGCATTGTAGCGATTTGCTCAATTGCCGGAATATCTTTGAATGTGTCTTGCTCGATAACAAGCAGATTTCCATCCGGAAGAATCTCTTTCGATAAAGACTGTTGCTTCAAGGATGCCAGCATTGTCTTTGCGCCGACTTGAGTTGCCATATTCTGCAGACGAGCAAGCGGGAGCGTCGGGTCCATCATCACCATGGTCCCGCCGGCTTTCATTACAGCGAGAACGGCGACGATCGTCCAGCAGGACTTTTCGAAACAAACTGGGATGAAATCATGGAGCTGCACAGCCAAGCCTCGGAGAGAGCTTGCGATGAAGTTTGAATAGTGCTCGACTTCTCCGTATGTCAATTCGCCATCCCATGACGAAATTGCGGTCTTGCTTGGATGCTTTTGGGCGCGTTCTGAGATGACTTCATGCATGCCAAATCTGTATGCTGGTGGCAAGACGCCATTCCAACCCCAGATGTCTCTCAAGTCGCGTGAGGTTGGGCAGAGACACTCTTGGACTGACTGACTCTGTCCAGAAAGGCACTTGGTGATGGTTTCGGCTAAGGTCTCGATATACAATGAGACGGTGTATGGGAGCATGTTGTCCGATGTCCACAATGGTCGAATATCTAGGCGGTTATTGCTGAAGCGGAGCTCAAGGTGGATTGCTCCCTTCATTCAGTCAGCGAGGGTTCCGTATATCGCGCTAAAAGGCTACTTACTTCATCTTTGGCTTCTTCGGCAGTATGCGAAAACGCACTTGTGCTCATAATCAAGGGAATTGAGCGCGGCGATGATGATTGCGATGTTGATGAGGAGGATTTGATATGCCGGCGAATTGCAGTGGCGACATTCGCGATATCCTCTTGAAGGTCTGGTACTACTTCGCTCATGGAAAGATGGCTGCCTATTCCGGATAGGTCATATGTCCATTCGAAGGATATCTGGCCTCCTTCGCGTGTTCGGAGAAGAACAAGAAACCACGAGAGAAGAACAATTTCCTCCTTCATGCCGCTGGGCGTCGCTTCCTGAGAGGCCAGAACGGGCAGCTCGAAGCTCTGCTGGTCGCTATTCACATGATCCTTTGCTGGTCCAGCACCGCCATGACCCCTGTCCTTGCGATCAAGGATATCATTAACCCCTTGGTATCCCAACGTATATGGAGGCGCCATAGCTGCGGCTATGCGCTGACAATTGAGGTTTCCGTGCGAGAGCTCAATGGTATACTAAACAGCCAAGGCAAGCTGTGCCATGTCAGAGATGCGCTTTGGAATGAAGCAAGTTACAAAACAGTTGCAAGCTCACCTGAGAGACACCTGCACTTCTCTCGAGGTCGGCAGTTCCGGATGACGACGTATTCGACGGCAGCCCACAATTTGGATCCGCTGGTCTTACAACGAAGTCATAAAATTTTCAGGGACAAACTGAAGAATGAAAGCCACGGACTGACGAAACTAGCCGAGGCGCGACTGGGGCTAGTTCAGGAGTCCGGTCGAACCGTACTTAACAAGCTTGCTGGTGGAGTGAGACAAAGTTATCTGATCCGCGTTCCACCCTGGTGACTGACTCATTACTCCCAGGGAAGTGAATATTTTAACTTGTCTAGAGGCAAGGTTGTGACCCTGCGCTCCATAACACGAGCAACCCACTACGAGCGTCCTAAATCGCTCCGTAGGGCGTGCTCCGCTTCGCCGCGTAAACTCCGAGGCGCTGTTCTGTTCCTTCAGGAAAAATGGAGTTTAGCCCCACGAGACATATGCAGGGTGTCTTCTACGCAGACCCATCCCGAACTTGACATCGAATTGGGGGGGGGGTGTACATTCGGCATGAGACGACGACAATCGATGTCTACTACATTCGACAGCAATACTGAATGTTTCTACGATAATTCGCGGCGCGCGCGGTTGCAGATACAAAGGCTTCTTCTAACCGAGCACGCATGATCCCACTCTGCAGAATTCTTTCCTTGGCTCTGGCCAATGCCTCGTGCAGCTTGGATATTGCTCTGTGGCGTCGCAGCTCAACACGAATCATACTCCTGAAATACCCGAGATGGGGGCCGTCGCCGGCGGAATCTCCTATCAGATCCGCTAGCTGCCAGCCACCATATCTGATTAATTTTCTGGGTTTGAGCCAGGCGCTCTAGTGTCTCCTGGCACGTTACCGCCGCGCCATGGCACATAAAACTTGGGCGGCGGAGGATGAATTCACACCTGCAACGTCACATCTCTTGGCCTTACAACGATGATACATGCACTCGCAGTGGGTCGTATTGATTTTCATGTAATACATATGTATTACAGCACTGGCTCCGGCGATGTCTCAGACTCCCCCTGGATCCTGTGGATCGTCACCGGTTTGATGTTCTCGAGAATCCTTTGTATCCGTTTTTGACAAGTCATGCTTCGTCTGTCTGCAAGAGGTGTTGGGAGTGGGGGGTCTTCGATTCGGGGTACTCGTCACCCTTCGAACCCACGAAACGCAGGTTTCGGCGCCCGGGTCCGGAAATTGGCGCGATCTGATAACGCAGGCTCGGCAGTTGCTCACCTAATACATAATCTAATTTCACGCTGTTGTGCGTCGTTTCCTCACTCCATTCATTCAGAGGACTCCTTGATTCCAGCGGCAAACATGTACTCCAAATTCTGGCCCAAGGGTGGTGTGCCTGGGATTCTGCATCATTACGTGAGTGACCCCTCGGGTTTCGAAGGAGAAGGGGACGAATTTGAAGCTAACGGTGCCGGTTGATGACCTTAGACGGAAAGCCTGGTTACGTTCGAATACACTTCCAATGCCATTCCTCAACCGCACAGTCTCGTATTTCTCGGTGGACTAGGCGACGGTCTCGCGACCACATCCTATATGGCCGATCTTGTCCAGGCCCTGAAGAAAACGGAATGGTCGCTCTTCTCGCTGAACCTCACATCTTCTTATCAATCATGGGGGCTCGGACACCTTGACCGGGACACCAATGAGATCGCACAATGTCTCAACTATATCAAAGACTATAAGACCGAGAAATATGGCACCGGCAAAATCGTCCTCATGGGTCACTCGACTGGCAGTCAGTGTGTACTACACTACCTCTCCCGGCCGAACCCCCACACCAGTGCTTTGGCATTTGATTCGGGCCTTGAACACATAAAGCGCATGCCGCTCGATGGAGCTATCATGCAAGCCCCCGTCTCCGACCGCGAAGCTATCTTCTGGGTCCTGACGCACGGCATTGGAGGCAAATCGCCCGGCGAGATTCGGGTGGTATATGACAAGATGGAGGCGATAGCGAAGGAGGCTGCGAAGATTGATAGCACATATGACACCATGCTGCCGTTGTCGCTTACCAGTAATATCTACCCCGGGAACACTGCGATCAGCTGTCGCAGGTTCCTGAGTTTGATCAGTCTGGACAGCCCCCACTCTCCATCAGAAGATGATCTGTTTAGCTCTGATATTAGCGACGAGCAGCTGGGCAAGACCTTTGGCATGATCCAGCAGCAGCAGCTCTTGAGACACAAGTTGGCGGTTCTATTCTCGGGGGCAGACCAGTCTGTCCCTGACTGGGTTGACAAGGAGAATTTGCTGAAGAGGTGGAAGAATGCCACCAACCGTGGCAGCGACACCGAAATTTGGGACGATGAGCACTCCGCGATCATCCCCAACGCCTCGCATGCGCTGAGCAACGACGACCAAGCCGAGCCGCGGAAATTCCTCGTTGAAAAGGTGATGGGATACCTCGGCGATGTATAGACATTCAGAACATAGACAGAAATAAACCGATCAGGAATCACAGGCCAAATCCAGCCCCACCCCTCCCCAAAAATATGCGTGCTTAATCTGATCTGCCCACCTACCTCGCGCACGATTTTATCCTGTCCAGCGCCCCACCCCAATTTCAGTAGCTCGTTCCTCGCCTGCAACCGAGAGAGAGTTTCAGTCGGGGTCCGCGGAGCTCCGGTTTTGGTCGGCGATACCAAATACCTGAACATACGTGGATGCCGTATCAGGGTCGACGGTAACTCCGAGCTCGGCAATGTCTTCCCAAAGGGGAAGTCGTTGGACTCCATCGGTCCATTCCGCGCTAGGCCCTTTATCGGTCCCGAAGGTCCGAGGCCAATCGTCTCCACTATGGACTGATTTGTAGATACTCTTCTTCGCCGAGTCGTGCAGGTAATCCTGAGAGACATTTGGGCTGCAATTTTTGTCTGTTACCATTTTCTTCGGGTTCAAGAGAATCGACGATTTTTATTTGTTTACGTCGAGGGTCAGTTCGTGAACATCGGGGGACTGCTCGGTCTTGTGCTAATCGCGTTCAGTCTTCTAGGCATCAGTCATATCAGTTGACAAAACCTTCACTGTCGGAAGCTTTCCGTCGGGGATACGTGAAGTGCAATGATAATTGATTCTTCTGTCGACAAATTTTTCAAGTCTGCAAACTCGCAACGAGGCATCAAAGCATCAAAACTCAAATGGAGACGTACAATGGCTTCATCCGCACACCAGCGGACGCAATCCTCCTCATCCAAGCCTGCTACAACGGATTTCTCCCCCGAGTCCAGAAACGATTATCCCCAAAAGAAGGCCGATCAATCCGAAACGGCTCAGTATTCATCTGGGAAGAACACGAAACGGGACTGAGAAGATGGACCGACGGAAGAAAGTGGAGCGCAAGTCGAGTATCCGGACGATTCCTTATCTATCGAGAGATGGGACAAAAGCCCAGGGACGAGCCTGAGGCCGAACCTCCATCCGACCCCGGAAGAAACCAGGAAATCTCAAGCAGCAATAGAGATTTCCGATCAGTCGTCGGGATAAACGATGGCCAATGTTCTGAACAACCCATTGGCATGCCACAGCTCATGAAGCTTTCGTTCAGCATTACCAGCCCTACCGGTCATAACTGGCATCTCATTAACTATTATCACCAATTCGAGTCATCGTCTGATAATTTACGACAACCCATACACGACCCTTCTCTCAAACATATCTGTCCGCAAAAATCGCTCTTTCCTCAGTCGCTTGTCAATGATCGGCAGAATTTCGCTATATTCTCGAAGGGGTCTTCGCCTGGGACAAAACTCCTACAACAAACGAATCAGAGTTGCAAGATATGTGGTGGCTGCTATCGACAGCAAGTTTCGTCAAGACAGATTGTTGGGGATTCGAATGATTCGTCATAGATTAATGAGAAACGTGGAACGAAATTGACGACTACAGGAGAGTTTTATCTACGCGTTCACTGCTCACTTTTCCCCATGAAAAGGCAGCCAATACTGATGTAGCTGATTTTTTCACAAACTGATATGATTGTCTAAAGTTCCCATAGTAGGAAGGAGAGACCCTGTAAGCCAATAGAAGCTATCAGCCCAATTGCCGCGGAAATGCAAACATGTGACCTGCCGCTGAGGACGTAGGTGGTAACAATCACGCCGCCTTCTTCTCGTCAACGAAAGTCACCGTCAAAAGAGCGGTCAGTTTCCTAATCGGGAAGGACCTACTTTTCAAATAAAGAAATCATTGAGCCATTATTGAAGGGGAATTTGATGAAATTACGGTTATTATGTAGTCAAAAAGCGCCTTGGTCCTATATCAGTGTAAAAAGGACAACACCCCGGAGCCTCGAGCTTGAAGATAGAAAAATCAGAAATCAATTTCTTTGAACTTCATAATTCCGACCCGCTCATCTAACATTCCATATACCAAGGATATCGAACTAAACACCCACGGCAATCTGATATCCTTGTCGCGACCGAATATACTCACGGAATGCCAGTACAGCGTGGAAATACCTGTGTCATCAACGGTCAGATGGATCGTCTCAAAATGGAAACGTTCAGATAAAAAAACTCATACATAGAGGCCATAAAAAACAAGCACATGGCGAATGTAGGTAGACTCATATACAAAGCCCCCGCAAAAAGCATAATCGGCATAATCCAGAGATAAAAAGCCGCGATGACAGCATCACAGACTGCGTTGATGAACGGATGAATGACCTTGCGCTGATAATTCAAATATACCGAGATTCCGGACCAAATCATGAGAAAGGTGAACTAGTATATTCTTGTGAGCTTAAATGTAATGGTACACGCGCATCACCCGCTGAATGTCTTGAATATACCGGAATTGCATAGGCTATGCTGCTGGTATGCCGCGCCTTTAGGAATATCCAGCCTAGCAGGCCAAAGCCCATAGCGCCATGTCTAAGGATCAAATTGGTACCTTGATACTCATCTTCAAAGTCTGTAGGGAAATAGAGCGACATTTTGTTCGTGTATGGATACAGTTGAAGGATGAAGATGCTGATAAAGAAAGCGATAGAAAAGACACGGTCGCAAACACCTGCAGCTGCCTAGACTTGGCCCCAGACCAACACGAAGCAGGGCTCTGATTCGTGTTTCTTTGGCCCCCAACTGTGAGGCAGCCTCCCGTTCAGCCTCGGGCCCTTGTTTGCTCCTGCCTCGCCGCTTACTCCGCATGTTCCGCGTGCGCCTTGTCCTGGTTCACGCCTGTCGACTTGGCGTTCTTCATTATCTCCTCCTCTTCGTGCTGGATGTATTTCATCGGTCGCTGGACGCAGACGGCGTCGAGGTCTTTGGTGACGATCGGGGATGGGTTGGAACGGTAGTAGATGTTCAGATCTTCGAGGGAGCAATTCGCTAAAGTGCAAGTGAGCTAGGTCTTCGCTATTGTCATAGGTGATGGACGAACCTGTTTCTGGGTAGAAGAAGTAGATGACTGAGATAAAGGCGGCGCTTAATACAGACCATACGATCCAGAATCGCCATCCGATGTTTTGGTTGCCGATGGGCGTGATTTCGACGATGACGAAGTTGCAAATCCTGTATCACTTGTCAGTACAACGCAAATCATACTCAGGAAGGTTTCTCACCAGTTTGTTGCAGTTGCCACCGCAGCACTCTTGGTTCGCATCGGCAGTGAACTGATTTCGGTTGGATAAAGCCAAGGAATTCCCAACATTCCCAAGCCAAATGCAATATATAAGAGGAAGAAGAAGACAATAGAGCCTTCAGCGACCTTTTCGTTGCCATCAGTATATCGCAGCAAGATCGTGATTATCAAGAAAGCAAGGAATTGCCCTGCAGTGGAGAGCAACATAAGACCCCGTCGTCCCCAACGTTCAACCAGTGGGGCAGATGCACAGGTGAAGACAAAGTATGAGACCGAGTTGCAGGCAGTGAGGAGTCGTGGCATTCTATTAGAGAGACCGAAGGCGTCTGAAGAGTCAGCGTCCAGATCTTACAAGAAAATAGCTCAGCAGGGGTTCTTACCGATCAGAACAGTCGGCAGGTTGTAAGACATGATGTTGATTCCTTGAAGCTGCTGCATAAATTGCGTGCCAGCTCCGAGAGGCAATCTGCGCATAGTCTTTGGGGCGATGTTCTTCTTCCAGTTGAAAATAAGTTGCGACCGTCCGATGGAATTCTGGCGCTCATAGTGGATGCTGTAGGCGATTTCGTTGCGTTGGGTCGAGATGTAGGGGTCGTTGACGAGTTTTTACTCGATGCAACTCAGGACCTCGATGGCCGCGATTTCATCGCCGTGCGACATGAGCCATCTGGAATTGGCACATATGATTAGTGTCCGGACAGTAGTTGAAAATCGTTGGTCACGCAGGGGCTCTTACCTTGGAGACTCGGGAAGCCATGGAACGGTAGTAAACAGAATGATGATAAAAAAGAACTGCAGTGCAATCGGCAGACTTCAGGCAATCGCACCACACCGGAATGGTAGGCTGGTAGGCCGTAATTGATCCAGTTAACGAGAGCAAAACCAGCAATATTCATGACCATCTCAAGCATGACGAGCTTTCCAGCCCACCACGGAGGGGATGTCTCGGTTTGCCAGATTGAGGCCGTTGCAGTGTTGATTCTGTTACCGACTCTGTTACTACTGTTAGCCTTATTGCGTGAGAGTCCATAAATTATAATTTACCCAAGTACCACACGTCCGACGAACATCCGCGGAAGACTGAATGAGCCGGCTTGAAGGATCGTTCCGACCGACATGATTGTGGTGCCCAGCAGGATTGACCTCTTCCGGACAAAGCGCTCACCAATAGTGAAGGCAATGATGGCACCGAGGAAATAATCGACATCTTTAAATGGCCGTGTCGGTCGATAGTGTTTGAGTCTTCGATGGTCCGACCAAGGACCTCCAGAAAGTTGTCGTAACGACGACACCGCCTATTTCGCGTATTTAATTAGCATATTAGTTCTTGCAGGGTTTGTTTGGTGTCATCGTACTAAAAGTGCCCTGATCATAACCAAACAGGGTCATATCAGTCGCACACGCAATCTAGAAATATCCGTTAGCAATAACGCGCATGATCCTCAACAAGAAATGGAAACATACCGTGAGTCAAATAGTCAACCATCCTCCCGTCAGACCAAAATACGGCTTTTTTCCCTCATAAGTTGCAGGTGAGGACGCCATATTCCATAGATAAGAAGCAGTAAGGCTAATGAGTGTTTCCTATGTCAATTTCTAGCGCAATCCGGCATTGGCGCCAGTACTTATATTATATAACTCTGTACAAATAACCGTGACTTCAGTTCCCCGTATCCAACATGAGAAAAACCGGTTCCATCTCGGCATCCGAGCCCACTAGGGACGGGCTACTCTGTCTGGGAGATTTGCGGGGGAATAGACATGAAATGATGCCAGGGTGGCGGAAAGGGCCATTTAGTAGAGATGTGGACCATTATCTCACGGCAGCAATAAGCTTCGAACCATATGGAAGTCTCGTCCCGACTGTGACTTTTCCACCGGGCACGAATAAAGTGGATAATGAGGCAGAATTCGACGCAGGAGCCACGCAACGCGGGTTAGGGTGGTCCGCATCAGCGGGACGCGGGGAAATGTACGAGTTGAGTAGCACCTCGTGAAGTACTTGCGAGCACGGAGCTAGAGAACTGTTTGTATACTAGCTCAACATTGAGGAAGGAACAATTTAGCTCCTCTGAAGTATTAGAGTTTATTCGTATTTTCTGCAAGCTCACAAAGCCAACGTCTTTGGTATAACAACACAACAGTACGGGATCATACGGCCTTCAAAGGAAGCTCTAGCACGGTCACCTCATAACTAAATCATTCCACGCTCTTTTATTCTTCCAGTGGCAGTCATGACATGCTGAAAAGGACCGTCGACCGTGCATAGCCGCTTGTCCCGAACATCAAAACCGACTATACCTAGCGAAAAACATTCCAGAGCAACTCCAGCAACTCTATTTCGTGCAGATCATTCCTATAGCGCGCACAGTGATTATCGGCCCATAGATTAATTCACACATCCCGATCCGAATTTCCTGGGCGTCAGTTAAGCCAGTTGGCGTGAGGGCCGGCGTTCATAGGAACATCTCGAGCCAAGTATAAGTATACTCGGCACTATCTTTCTAGATGGCTATAGCTCATCATATCTAAAACGGCTCGTTCAATATCCCTCAGTTTTCTACCCGTATTGTAGCTAGCTATTCTTTGCCTGTCAGGTCTGTATCGGAATAGATCAGCACCATCGGCCAAGGGTTCTCAGTTCTCGAACAACACCCAGACTAACACCCCTGGTGCTACGGGCTACTCCGGACAATGTCAATATTTTTTTTCCCTGGGAATTTAGATACACTTGGATCTTATGTTTGTCTTCGGCAGGAAACCATTTTTGTCGTAGCCTTCGTTGGGCAACCGAGAGGGCTGTGATTATACGAACTTCAAATATGCTATCGCAAATACATCGAAATTACAATGCCGACAAAAAGGATTTAGTCATACATAGGGGCTTGGGCTTTGAGACCTGCAAACATTGTCAGAACAGGCTATTGGAAATGACGGAATAGTACACCACACTGTTGCTGTTCAACTGTGCCAGTATTTCCAAATCGGGACATTCAAGCGGATCCATCGTCTCAAGGTCGCCACCATCTCCACGCTGCCAACTACAGTACTTCCACCGGACAAACATGACCCCAGCGCATAGTAAAGCAACGCGTCTGTGGCTCTTTCAGTGCGAAACTAGGGAGAGATCGGTCCGTTTTTGTGGGGTATCCAAGTCCCGATGAATCGCCGGTCTCCACCCGGCTGTAGTTCAGCGCTTTCTCACCCCAAAATCCCGCCGGGCTTGGACAATTGTACTGCCGGTCTACGGCTTGTTGGAGTCGGTGATGTGGTTCGGTCTGGTGGGGTTGGTCGAGGGATTGTGTTTTCGGCACCGGTTTTGAGGCGTACTGGTGAGGGGATAATGTTTACTGCACCTAACAGCGTGTGGTTCTCTTGGTTCGTCTCATAGTGTTGCACTGTCGTGCTTAAGTGCTTTCCTCCTACGTGCTATAGTGTACATTCATCATCATTATGGTAATTATTTCTGGGATTTTTTGTCTTGAACACTGGTATATTGACTTCTGCTTTTGTCTATCTCATCTAATAGTTATATCTCGTAAATTATTCATCACTCATCATTATTGCACACCGGCAATCATAACCTTGAAAACATCCTGTCTTCCCGCCTTCACAAGCTCAAACGCCTGCTCAGCCTCCTCAAACTTGTAGCGATTGGTAATCAGACGCTTGACGTCAATCTGCCCACTGCCAATCAAGTCGATGGCGGCGGGGTAGCAGCCAGCCAGATAACGAATGGATCCCTTAACAGTCAGCCCACGGGTGCAGACAGCAGTAATTGGGAAGGCAATAACCTCCTTGCCCATACCAGCCTGCACGAAAGTCGCGCCGCGCTTGGCAGCATAGATACCGAGCTGTACGCAAGGCTCGGCACCGGAGCACTCAAGCACAACGTCAGCGCCCTCGCCGAGTCCGACCTCCTCCTTCATCATCTCAGCCGCCTTCTCCGCGTGCTCCATTGGATCGGCGCCGGGCTCGGCGCGCGGAACCATGTATGTGTGGTCGACGCCATATGACTTGGAAACATCCAGACGAGACTGCACAACGTCAACACCGATGACCTTCTTAGCGCCGTAGGCCCTGGGCCACGGCCTGGCACAGGACACCGATAGGACCACACCCCAAAACCAGAACAGACTGGTGGGCGCGGAGCTCGGCGGTCTTTGCAATGGCGCAGGCGACGGAAACGGGCTCCACCATGGCGGCCTCCTCGAGGTTCATCGAGTCGGGAACCTTGTAGCAGAAGTCGGCGGCGTTGACATAGTACTTGGCCAGAGTTCCGTCCCAGGGTGGAGTGGCGGCGAAGATCATATCACCACACAGGTGGTAGGAGCCGGCACACCAGGCTCCTTGGCGACGCGGTCGCCGGCCTTTAAGTGCTTGACCTTAGCCCCGGTCTCGACGACCACGCCGGAGGACTCGTGGCCCAGGACCATGGGCCCGGTAAGCCTGTAATCGCCAATGCGACCGCGTTGCCAGCTGTGATGCATTTGTCAGAGTATTCTTTGCGTGACCCGAGAGTGAGAACATCCTAGTGAACATCGCTGCCGTAGATACCGGTCTGGGCGACGTAGACAATAACATCATAGGGATCCTTGAGCTCGGGCTTGGGACGGTCCTCGGTTACAATGTCCTTGATGGCCTTCAGAACGAAAGATGGGTTCTGTTGTTGCTAGTATTTAGATATAGTCCAAGTCATGCGCAGCAAGGAAAATCGGAGCGAAGCAAGCGACATACCTCCATTTTGGACAGATGTGTGATTAAGATGGATTGATTGAATTCGACACTCTCTCGAACATGAGAAATGTTCCCCTGTTATGCTCCGTCCGCTCGACACATCTTCCTACGGGGCTTGTTCTTGGTCTACGGAACGTCCCAAAAGGGTAATTCTCGCGACCCCTCACATCTTTGGAGGAAGTACCCCGCCAGCTTCGAGTTGCCACGATTTCTGCCCCTCCTCCACGTCGAAAGCCGTGGAACCGCCGCTCGCATCGTGGGTGTACCACTGAGTGTATCGAAGGGGAAGTCGACGGACGACAGTCTTCTCGCGCCGCAGGAAGAACGATTCTCCCGCCCCCGCACTTCCGGCCTCGCGGGCACCTTCCCTCCTCTTCCATCGGCCGTCGCCATGCCCGAGACGTCTCTTCTACAGTCCGCCGCAATCTATTGCTATGCGGGTCTCATTCTTGTCGGCGCGTTCTCGCGTCTCACCCACGGCAGATACACACCCCAATACTACGCGTTTCAGGTAGACCGCGCGCCGGACGATGGGTCGACGGCTTCGCTTATTATACCGATTATCGACCTCGTCATCGGCCTGACGCTGTTGTTGGCTTCGCGGATGCTTCAAATCTCGGTGGCCATGTTTAGCTGTGTGTGCTGCGCTATCGGGTTGGTGATGCGCGTTCGGGGAGGGAGAGACTTTCACAATGATGCTGCCTTGGTCGGTCTGTCGGCTTACACCACTATATCGTTAATTCGAGTCGCGAGAGCCTATTAGCTGCAATATCTTCTTCGGTCGTCAAAGTTCTGTGTCGCTAGAACAAATTTGTGGGCGCGAGACTCGAATTTCTAGCATTAATTAATGAAGCCATGCATTGGCGCGAATGAAAGAACCAGAATCGTTTCGAAGCCAATTTCCAGATTTTGAACTCATACTCGATAGCAAAGGCCCGACTCTAACAAATAAAGTTCAGAAACTCAAGAAAGCAAAACAAACATCAAATTCAACATGTCCGTACATCTCAAACTGTCTCAGAATAGAACCCCTCAACCACCACTCTACCATAACAGCAAAATCAGGTTTATAAAGCCACTCCAAATCAAACGGCCTGCTCTCAATCTCCTCCGGCTTAGCACCAAATCCCTCGGTACCCTCCTCGCATCAATCTGCGCATTCAATTCCAAAATCCGATCAGTCAGATGCGACTTCCTGGACAAAGCCTTGCTTTGTCTTGATGACTGGGTACCTCGATGGAGAGCGAGGGATGGGCTCGGATGCTACCAGGGCAGACCCGAAAGCCAACCCGGCAACGAGTAAAAGGAGATGCATGGTCAAGACAAACAAATGGATCAGCTTAGTCCATATCAAGGGCCGATACATGAAGATCTTTTGGTCAAATTCTCGTCGTTGTCCATACTGCATAACTCCGAGGTATGCTCTGCAGCATATCCACGCTGTGTCGAATAATGGTGTCGTCCGAGGTATACGTCAGCGCCAACGCCACATCTAATCGACTTTAGCAGAATCGTGCCGTCAGAGAGTCACAGTGCTCGATTTCAGAGTTGTCTGGTGCTCGGTGATCGGCCTGCAAAATGGCCAAGTGGACGCGAGGCATCGGTCTTCGGGGTCAGGTTAACTCGGAGATCAGCTTTGCGGTCTGGTCGCTCTGGGAATCCGTTCTAGGTAATTCAAGCCGCATATCTTGGATTTTAACTCCGCGGCATCAATAAATCAAATCAGAGTGCACGTGTGTGTGAGCATAGGAGTGTTGTTAGTTAAGGGATCATCGCGTGCTCGGAAACTTCCATCTTTTTGAACATCGTTTCAGTTGTGAACATTCATTCGTCAAATTTCATACTATTGATACAGGAGGGGGAAAGCATGGCTCGAGAAGACTGAGCTTCTAGGCATTGATGCAAAACTCGTGAGAGGAAAGGTACTCCTCCAGCTGAGCTTCAACCTCTTCACCTTCAAAGACACCCGCAATGTAATGATCCGGACGCAGCAGGTACGTCGCATCTTTCCTAAGTCCAATCTGCGCATGCCTCTGATCCCATTCAAAGACATGGAGCTGCACATTTTTTCCCTTGCACCACTCCGTCAAGGCTGGCTGTTCATCCCCATATACGTGTGCCTGCCAAGAGATGCCACTCAGACTGGAAAAGTTGTCAGAGTCTTCAGTCTTGGCCCACGGCAAACGATCGCCAGACTGCACAGTCCCGCCATTCCCAATGCACCGGCTGATCGGACTGCCCCGGTAGCAACAGACTAACTGAGAACCACGCCGGAAAATCTCAGATCGCACAGATTGAATCTTGGTGACGAGAGGAACAATGTACGGGATGATCCAAGCACGAAGAATATGCGGCAAGAAACCGGGTGTAGTGATAGTCTTGAAACCATGATCAGTCGCACCGACAACGCTAAGCGCGAACGAGCGGCGTTCAGACTCATACGAGTCTAGGAGCTGATTCCTCGCACCCTCCCCTATGGACGGCTGCTTGACTACCGTCGCGAGTTTCCAGGCCAGATTAATGGCGTCCATGATTCCGGTGTTCATACCCTGCCCGCCGACGGGGCTATGAATATGAGCGGCATCGCCGACCAGAAATGCACGATTGCTGCGGAATTTTTCGGCGATGCGGTGGTGGCTGCGGTATGTGGAGAACCAGTTGACTTGTTTTATCTCTAGTTTCGACGCTTTCTTGATGTCCGGGAGGACGTCTTCGAAGGTGATTTCTGGATGGTCTGACTGGTCGGCTTCGGGTTCGTTGGTTCGCGGGATTGTAGTGCCGATTAGGCGGATGCGTCGTTCTTGAGCATATGGGACGATGAGGTTGAATGTGTCGTCGACGAAGGTTAGGTGTGCCTCGCCGTTGAAGAAAGGACTTTCTTGTTCTTCCGCTTCGAGATCGGCGATGTAGAATAGCGGGACGTAGGTGTCGCCCTCGTATTTGGCGCCGATCCCGTGTCGAACGACTGAATGTGCTCCGTCGCAGCCGACGATGTATGCGCTTTCGCAGGTCGATTCAATCCCGGTGTCTTCATTCACCAGCGTCGCGACCACCCCTAATTCACCATTCACGAAGTTCTTGAGGCTTGTGCGTCGCTCAACGAAGATACCGTGGGAGTTTAATCGTCGCTCGAGTATTCGCTCGTGCTCGTCTTGTGGGATGCTCAGAATAAAAGGGTATGGTGTCATCTCGATGCCGAATTCGCGGAGGGGAATGTGAGCACGTTGATGGCCATCGACCCAGACATTGGTTGCTGGGAGCTTGTAGCCATGGCTGAGTAGCTCGTCGGCCAAGTCGATCTGGCGGTACAGCTCGAGGATACGTGCATGGACGACGAGTGCACGGGAGTTTGTCGCTGGTCCGCTTGCTTTGTCGATGATGCGAACATTGACGCCTTGTTTCTGGAGCCAAAGGGCGAGGACGAGGCCCGTTGGTCCCGCTCCGACGATCAACACGTCTAACTGGGACATTTTCTCTGAAACAATGGCCAGCTATATGAGAATTTGGATAGAAATAGTTGCGATCGAATTGTCTGGTAAAGCGACAACCGTGTCGTGACTGGGATCGAGGCGGCCTTATATGGAGGCTGAGTTCGTGTTGTGACGGCATCGCCAGATGGAGCCCGTTCGTGTTCGGGCGGGCTAACCACCGACTCCGAGCTGACGGTAGACGATCCTCGCCCACCAATCGCCCCGACTTCCGATCGCAATGAGGCTTTTACCTTTCAAAAAAGGGTGCTGGTCACACGGAGACATCCATCCTGGTTGAGAAACGATAAGCGTACGGTAAATGTCTCCTCCAGGCTGTGTCTCCAGCTATCCCGACATCGCCCGAGCGCCGGCATTTCACCGCGTTCACGCGACTTTGCGACTCCCCACTCATACCTTAGGAACTTGGCATAAGAGTCATATCATCCACGAGCGATTCTTGGAACTGGTTGAGAAGGTTGTCCCATTCATCCCAGTTGGGACTGTCCTCTAGCAAATAGCTGACGTCCTCGGCGCCAGCCCCGAAGTATTCGGCACTGACACCTTGACTGGGTAACTCCATGGGAGCTTGTTCACTGGGCTCGGCCACCCTGGAACCTTCGAAGTTCGAGGGTTGTTCTGTGGAACCGTTTGCGGTTTCTAGCAACGTTGCCACAATGGTGGGACAAGAGGTTGGGATTCGGTTGTGAGTGGTGCAGTCGTCGATGTATGCCTTCCAGGCCTTGACAATCAAGGTCTGAAGGGCGTTATGAAGGGGCATGTGGGCAGTTTTGGTCATTTGTCGAAGGTGTCGTGCATAAATATCTCCAATGATATGCCAGACCTTACTCTTCTCGTCTGAATCGGTTCGATGCCGCATCTCGGAGAGCATGAAGATCATGGCGTCCCAGGGCATATGGTTAACCATGTGCCAGATGAATCGTTGGACTTTCGGGCTAGTTTGGGCCTGGTGGGCGTATTCCGCCATCTTCAGACAATTTTCAAAGATAATGTCCTTCTCTTCCTGCGGAATCCGACGATTCGGATCTTGATACTGGCGAGGGTGATGCGCCATCAATCGCGCGTAGTGAACAGCCGAGCGCGCCATCATGATAGTAGCCAGGTGCAGCGGAATAGACGGGTCGCAGAAACGAAGGAACTTTTCCTGCACAGTACTTTCAAATTCATCGATAGCGTCATCTTTTTGGCGCAGCGACATGGCAGACGATGAAATGAATGCCCAGGGTGAATGAGATTCTCCGGACAGTTTACTCCAACGCCGAAGCCATTTCCCAAATTCGCTCCGCGCGAGGGCGAAGATCATCTCAGTCGCGCCTTCTTTCTCGCCGACCGGTTCAGTCATGTGCGGATCAAGGTCGCTGTCGTTCACGTTTGTCGGGAGTCGGGTATCCGCACTCGCCAGCATTGGGCCAGTGGCCACGCCGCAGAATTGAGCAGATGTCGCATCAATGATAATGAGTTGAAACCATATCCGACGTCTCATCTCGGTCTCGAAGACTGAAAGTCCATACCCGGAACCGTCGCGGTGGATGCCGATTCTCTGGGCGATGCGTAGAGCAATGCCATTGAGGGTCCAGATTGTATGCGGGTCTGAGAATCCGCGCATTGATAGCTAGAGTGTCATTAGAAAAAAAACAAGACCATGTGGGCTCAGGGCGTACGCACCAAATATAGCATGAATGCCTGAAGTACCATTGTATTCGACGTTCGAAGAAGTGAGACGTTCCTGAATGCATTCTGAGCGCCTCTTCGGCATCGAGATAACAGCTTCCGTTTGCCTTCTCCGAACGATTTCTCAACTTCCGTTGCCTGTAAGGATACCAATGATATGCAATAGATGGAGAACAGCAGTGCCTCAAGCTCTCTACTTGCTTTTGGTAGGTCGCTCATCGCTTCCAGGATTTTTGGCTGGACGGTCGGGGCATGCAGGATCTTGGTCAGAGGGTTGACGTTTTCCAAGAAGGTCTGCCACAACTTGAAGATATGCAACGAATTCGGGTGGAGCTCCGAAAGGCTTTGTTTAGTTCCGGCGCATAAAAGCATTGTGGCCTCATCTTCACCGTCGTCCGATACATTCTCACCCCCAGCTTCTGGTGCATCATTTATCATATCTGTTGCATCCGCGAGCTATGATGTTTCGTTAGGTGTATTCCGTGTATGATGAGGCTTCAGTAACTGACCTCATGGCTGACACTTGTCCACAGAACACTATCCCAACGTTAGCTTGGCCCAGATTATATTCATACAGAGACTAACTTGTCAATGAAGAAGGAGTTGCCATCTTTGATAATCAACTTTCCCGAGCCCGGTTTTTTTCCAGAAGGAACGCTCTCCCCACGCACGCGAGGTGACGACGTGCACTCATCGTCATGAACATGTGCCAACTCGTCTCCGCTCTGACGACGCGACTTTCCGCGGCTTTGAGACGCGTTGTCGTCCCGATCGCGCTCTCGTTTCCGACGGCGCGGCGTCGGCGGAGGACGATAGATGCACTCGACTTCGGCTTTCGCGCAATTCGCGCATGGCTCTTCCCGGTCGCATTTGACTTTTCTCTTGTGGCATACTACGCATGAGTATGGTTTCGAGGAGCTTGATGGCGAGTCGGTTGGCGTTTGCGCTGCATCCTTGACGGAATGGCCGGTACCTGGCATGGCTATGTTTGAGCCGGATCAAATAGCCTAGACCAGACCAGCCTGAGAATTCCGATTTGTGCAGTTTTGGTCTTTTGGTCGAAGGCTGCTGGAAGTCCGCGGCATGCGACGTGACTACCTCCAGCCAATGAAATGTAGTGAAAGCCAAGCCTCGGCCGGTGGGTCACCTTTAGGGTCCTTCGACACCGTATTTCTCAGGCACATATAACACTACGCCTGAATTTGGCGAAAGGTTCGTGGGAAATAACCAACAGCTGTTGACCATGTGGCTAAAATTTGGCGCCTCTTCATATTTGACAGTTACTGGCTCATTATCCCTGTTGATATCGGCGTAAATGTTGCTCTGCCCACAATGTATTCTGATCCAGATGTGATTCGGTGGGGAATCAATACTGATGTGATGGCTACCAAATATCTGATAGCATCTTGAAAAATATTGGGATCCAAAGCCATTGAGATCTGATCCAACCTGACTGGATTGAATGTTGAATTATACCCAAGTTCATCAATAATGGTATAGTATTATAGACGATGAAATGCCCCTCGGTACAGTGCTCATCCAATCTGAAAATAGTCCTGGTCCACGCCTTCATACATTGGGAACATAAATTTTCCGCATCACTTTTCAACGCACGATGAGCACATCAATCCAATAGGATTCAATTCAAATCTCTCATCTACTCCATGCTTGAAGTATCGTGATGGAAAAGCCGGACAATGAGGGCAGGGTGGAGATGCGGCCTTGATGCCTTGCCGCCTTGTCTCAAGTAGACGACCCAGCGGGTCCAACCTGCGATTCTCGCTGCCTGCCAAGCTGTCAGCGCTGCTCAGCGCAACGACCTATGCTTCAATTCTCGGCCTCTTCCGCTTCCATAAAGCTCCGCGACCAATCTCATTCATCAATCCTTTCCTCCTGTGGGCGACTATCCACTGTCCGTCCGATGGCACGGCTGTCCGGTGGCAACTGCATCCGAAGCAATTTAGTGCGATCTTGATATGAAGGATGACGCCCTTTTTCGGACGGGTTCGCGCCGCAGTCTCGCGTAGAGGAAAGCGAGCATATTCCTTCAACCTGGAGCCGAAGGAGTCGCCCTGGAAACGTCTACCAGACAACGTCTTCGTAGCACTTGTCGCCTACTGTAGGGTCAATGACATTGCTGCGTTGGCGTTGACCTGCCGATTACTGCACCACCGAATTTCAATGAATGAGATTCTGATCGCGCAGACATACCTTGGTCTCCGCAAACAAGCTCGGTTACGAGAAGACGAAGATGATGCCGATGTTTCGCCGGGAGATGAGCTGACCTTCATTTCGGAACTGTTTCCGCCCCCGCCACCGCACTACGCACTGAGCGAGCGTCACGACGACGCCGAATATTCGCTGGCCTATATTTCCGACCTTGAGCGATGCTGGACAACCTGCATCCAGCTATCCTATCATTTGGCCGATCATGCCGTTAGGCATCACCTCGAAACAGACGCCATTGCCCGCGAGCTCTGGTCTTGGAAGAAGACGGAGAAGGAATATGTGTATAGCAAAGCCGTGGAGGCGACTCAGGCGAAGCTTCTGCATCCTTTGTAAATATTCCGAATCTGATCAGACCCAAACAGACGGCTAACCCTCAGCAGGGCCTATGCAATCTTCTTCCTCGAATCATCAGCTTCCGACGATTCGGCATCGAACTGGTCGGACCAAACTACGGATCTCTCTGTTTCGATCGGCCATCAGCAGTCCATCCTTCAAAGACCACCATTTAACGACACCCAGATCCTCATCACAGTTCAGCACTGCATGCAACTTCTCTGCTCGACAGTCCGACGACTGATGCATCCCGATTTCCCGTGCTCTTCCTCGGAAAGCTGGGTCAGTCTCCTCCTTCTGACATCAACATTGGAACGAATCGTTCAATTCTTCGCAGCCGTCGCAAAGGACGAAGCAAAGCAAATGAATGCAAAACACCCCTACTCCTCCCCTGGCTCGACCTGGTCCCATCGCAAAGAATTCATGTGGCAAATGCGTGACGACTTGAGTCATTATCTAGCGTCAAGCAGACCATCCACGTCCGGAGGAGCGAAAGCCCAGCCTACACTCGACGACGTCTGGTTCGGCGCTGCCTATCGCGAGTTGGTTGAACGGAGTGCCATCCCGCATTTGGCCGAAGAGCCAGTTCCTGTCCTTCACGGATTGGGCATCTCTTTACGATGTAAACACTGCTTGGGAGAAGACTAGCAGTGTATCTACAATGAATATATACGAGCATAGCATCAATTTACCTGACATTATATTTATTTATAGATAGAACTAGTCTGCCTGCAGAGCCTCGGCGAAGTCCGACGGTTACGCTATTCCCCGCCCGTTCGGGCCCGGCTTTTCGGATCTCCGACATTGAGGCCGCGTCCTCTTTTCAACGCCATTCCTGCACATTTCATCCGGAACTGACATGACGAGGTGCTGAGAGAGGAAATCCATAATCGCATTATCCAGTCGGCATTTAGGTCGTCGGGGGTCATCTGGGCATCATCTCCTGTTCTGACTCGGCAAAATGGCGTCTTTGGCAGCAGTAGGTCTTCCGAATGGGCCACTTCAAACAAATAGATCCTCTTGAAGGAAAGAATGGAAAGCAATACTGATGTCATGCTAAACTTTTCAAAAGTGTGACTTGTGTCATTCAAGAAAAGTGAGACGCTATTCCCCTACCCTGGACTATTATTGTGACATACTAAAAGGGAAGCGCTATCAAGGTGAAATGTGATCGCGAGGACCCTTGCATGAACTGTGTAGATGCACGAGCAGAATGCTTGCGGACCCGTCAATCACGAGTTCACCGGCCGCGGGTTTCACGGTAAGCTTGCACCCCATCACCTTTATTTTCTACAACTAACACGACACAGCCTCGACGCCATAGCCGAAAGACTAGCCAAACTGGAAAGAACAAACGAGGATAGTTACATCTTCTCTTCTCCTCCAGAAACTGACGATACAAGCCGAACAACGGCCTCATCGCCTCGAACAAAACTCACTGACTCCGCGTGGGTCTCTGCAAAAAGAAAACTTCCATCGATATTGTCCCACCATGAAAGTCCTTCGGGTCAACCAGAGCTCAAGCGACGAATGTCGCACAATATCGACCCGAAGACTCACAACGAGCGACATTCTCCAGACGCAACGCGCCATGCTAGTGAAGCACGAGAATACATCGAACATGAGCTGCAATGCAACCTGACTCTTTCGCAGGATAGACGAACGACCTTGGAAATGGCTCGGAAATTCGTGGGTCAGCTCTCGAATCCGGGATTACACGGTCAGAAGGTCGGTGCGGGGGAGCACCTGGAGATTGCTGATAACTTGGGTCCTCCGACTCTTACGCCGGAGATGCTATATATGATGCTACCAGGTGAGTGTAATCAATGGACGATCTAGCAGGCAAAGCCATTCTAATAATCACAGGCCCCGATAAGAAGACTAACTCCCAAGGGACATATGTTTGGCCTGATCACATTTCCGACAAGACGCTAGAGCGAATGGGCCTTGCAATCATTGAAGGCAGTGAGAGCGAACACGTCCTGCACCTCTATCGAATCAGCGTTTGGGTGAAAGCGCTATCCTGCATATCAAAGATGGCACCCATGATCTCAAGCGAGCCATTGCGAGTTCATTTTAGAGCATTGAAAAAGCAATACGAGGCCGCAGCTGTGGAGGAGCTAGATTCGATTTCTCTAACCGCTGCGCCGAGTCTAGCCTTGCTCCAAGCCCTGCTATCAGGCGTAAGCTCCATCTCGCTTTCTCATACAAGAATCTTGCTAACAACTCCAGAAACGGCTCATGCAATACCTAGGCAACATGTCTCGCTGCTGGATGTTCACAGCCCTCGCATCAAGAATCATCGTCGCCCTCAATTACCACAACATCACAGATCCCATTCCACGAAATGAAGTAGAAGAGGATATTCATGCGTGTGTGTATACATGCTACTACTTCGACAAAACCCTCAGTGTCCTCCTCCTCCGACCCCCCTCGTTACCAGTCCTCAAAGTCGAACCGGTGAAATTAATCCATATGGACCCGGATCTCCCGACAACGCCCATGATCCGGGGAATCGTCGAGTACGCCCATATCAAGAGTACGCTCGTCGACATCCTACTCGACTCGAACAAGGAGATGCGAGAAATGGATAAGGCGAGTGTACTTTCTAACCTCGTGGCCCGCGCACACGCGATTTACTCGGACTTGCAAAAAGTACGTTCAGATAGGCATGAACACAAATGTGGAGGCTTGAGCTGACCCTTCAAGTATCGAAATCGCCAGGAACTAGAATTCCCAGACTCATGGGGTAATCTTCGTTGCGAGTGGCTTTCAATGGACTTCAACTACTACTCCGTTCTAGCAACGATTATCCGCGCAAGATCCTCGGTGCTCAAGTCCCGGCTCGTCTGTGAGGATTGTCTTTACGCGGCTCGGAAAGCTCTCACCACCCTCCGGGCTTTGCAGGAGGCATTTTCCAGTCGTGCTACTTCCGTTGATTCCTATCCGTATTTCTTAACATGGTACGCAAATTTCCCAATATTCCCCTATTAAAAGTTCCTAGTAATACTCACGCATCACATCCAGGACAATGCTCCTATTCCCCCTATCTCCCTTCTTCATCCTATTCTGCAACGTTGTAGCAACATCAGACCAGCGGGACTTCGAAATGATCAAGAAAATCACCGATGACCTCCGACAGTTTGCAAAGGCGAATGCCTCCATCGGTAAATTGTATGGTCTATTTTCCAAGTTCTTGGATCTTTGTGCGCCGTTGATTAAAGCGAATTCCGCCCCTCTAGCCGCGGCCAGTTCTTCGTTTGTCGCAGAGGATTCGAGTAGGAAAGCTGCTGCTCAAATTCGAACTTCTAATTCGGTTACTTTTGGTCGGGGGTCTGCGCAGGCTATGGATTTGCCGAGTCCAGTGGCTACCAATAATAGGGTAGCTCACAGTGGAGGTGTGACACAGCCTATGGAGGGTTGGGATGATAGTCTTATGTGGGAATTGTTTGATAATCAGCCCTCTCTTGGGTGGGCGGAGTCGGAGCTTTGGGATGCGCTCACGCAGTTGAGCTCTTAATTTGGGTTAGATGGCACATCTAGTTGAAGATTTCAGGAATAAAGACATGGTGTATCATGTTGTTGATTAATACATGGAGCATATTTACTCAGGTAACTCGTCGGGACACAGTCCCAGAGGTCAATAAAAAGGAAACGTTGAGCGAGCAGGGCGACCCAGAGTCTAGCCAAAAGACAAAAAAAACAAAGCTGACAATGCTCGATGGGTGCGGGACATGCAGAAAGACCAGCCGTGAGCTACACGCGGCCGTTTATTATAATACAGTATTCAACGGAAAGGTGAAAAGTCGTATCTATCACGAAATCAAGACCCAAAGAAGGAAGAAAATCTGAGAGTTATTAGCGGTCGTCCAAGTGAAAAGCCGTGGAGTAAAAAACCTACCATCAAGACACCAAACATTTTGGCGATGAGCCACCGGTTGCCGGAAACGCGGGTCCAGTACTTCATCAGTTCGCGTTGGGCTCCTTGCACATTATCCACCACATCTTCCGTGTTGGCATCAATGCGTTGGATCATTTCAGACTGCTCGCTAACCATTTGCGCGAGCTGGCCGAAGATACCACCGAGTTCACTGATGGTGCGCTCGATAGCATCAATGGCCTCGCCACGAGCTTGGATGTAAGAATTGCTGGACTGGGCTTCCTCCATCACCAGGAGCTGTTGGTCGGATTGCATGGAGGGACGGCCGAGTGGGGAAGGGTTGGATGGATCGAGGGTCAAGAGGTCGGATGAGTTTCCTTGGTATCCCTGTTGTGGTGTGCGTCTTCCGGATGGGTTGTAGAGAGGTGAGTCGGACCGTTGCGAGTCGAGTGCGGTTTGCGATTTGGAAGATACGGAGGAGACGAAGTTTTCGGTTCGTGTGCGAGAGGCCTGGATGTTCTTCGTCCGGACTTCCAGCACTTCCTTAAAGTTGGCGCCTACGTCGGCCAGTTTTCCTTGCAGCATCACGACAACCTAGCCCATCTTGTTAGCCATGTCTTCGCAGTCACATTCACCTAGCCCTACTCACATTATCATTGTGTTCTCCCTCCTGGTCGGTCTTTGAACGAGTTGCCTTTGGGTGTTGCGATTGGGTCAAGGCAGACAAGGACGCGATTTGTTGGTTCAATGCAGCCAGATCTTGTTTGATCACGTAGGTCAATTCCGAAATCTCGACAGGTCGGTCATCAAATAGGGTCTTTCGCTTGGCCACTAGACTCAAATGTTAGGATCCATTCAGTTTCTTTCGAGAGCTTCCACAAGGCATCTCATGACGGAGTTAATCGGACTCACATTCTGCCAGTCGCTGGAGCTTCGCGGTCGTTCCAGTGATTCCCTTTCCAATGTCTCGCGCCCTGCGCGCAAACTCTGACCTTCCTGAATGGCCATTCTGAGCAGCAGTTGGCGAACCATTCGCCTGTCGTCGCTGGGCATCTGTCAGCAGGGCCTGGCGCTGCGACCCGACCTTCGAGGTACCCAGGCGTCTTTGGGCTTGACCCAGGATGGCGCTGAACTCGCTCGTGCGATCTTGAATCGACGGCCCAGTCATTGTGTAACGTGCGACTGCGGCAGCGGAGTGAGTTGGACTAAGGGACGTGTCCTCCGTGAGTTAGCGGAGGAGGGGCTCTTGAAGAGTGGACTCGGTGTTTCGGATCGCGATCCAACGGCAATCGACAAGGGGGTGGGCTCCGATGCCAACACGCCAGACGTCAAATGTGGGGAGAGTCGTGGTCAGTCTCGGCGAGGTCGAGGATCGAGTTGAAGGAACGGCAGGCCGCTGAATATGCCTCGGAGGAAGAGTAGCCAGGGGACACGCCGTTGCTCGTCGCCGCAAGCCACGAAATGAAACACGTAGATCCGCACGTGATCCATGCGCCACCGCTTATGTCATTCGATAAATTTAGATCGCAGGCAACCCCGGACTCAATCAGGGGAGGCGGCTTCGTGTTGTTTCCGGCTTTGCTTTCCTTTTGCTTCACTTTCACGATTTGCACAGCTCGTCGCCAGCTTCTTGCCGACGTTTAGCATCGCTTTTGCATCAGCCCACGTCATTCGTGTTTAGTACTTTCGTACAACTGTGGCAATCTTGTTTCCCGCGCCGTTCCCAACTAACCGATCTGATCGGCGCCCGCATTGGCACATTCGCAACGTTGCTCACGCCACCGTTGTCCTCCCTCAAATACCGGACGCGCGCTGTGGCAGGCCGAAACCTCCACGCAGGTCGCACTTTGCTGCTATCTAAATTAGCGTTCACATACGCTCCCTCAGTTTCATTTTCCGAGCGAGTCGGGCATCGATGCTCTATAGCCCGACAAGCTCGACCTGACGCCACTCCTTCGAATGGCGGACTCTAACCCTTCATGGCAAGGCCGGCCAGGCCAGAAACAGTATGTATACAATCCATCAGAGCTCTATGTTTGCGGTTTTGGTGTACAAGTACTGACACAGTCACCTAGTCCCTCCCCGCCAAATGCCAACAGTCCTCTCTCCCCTGCCAGCGGAGGCAGCAACCCAATCTCCTTTCGGCCTAATGTGAATCGTGCAAAGACAAAGCGCTGGGTAGAAGCAAAGCAATATTCATACGACGGTGGGGATTGGGGTTCTGAAGAAGAGGAAGAAGAAGAGGAAGAACAGCCCCCTGCCGTGCCTCGGCCCCCGTACGCCACCGAACGAACCACTAGCTCGTCGGAGCTGAGCTCCAGACGCTTGTCCGGAATCGGATTTGGAGGTGACGAGTCGCGAGGAAGCCCATCTACCGAAGTCGGGACGAACCCTGCGGCAGGCGATCAAAAGAACCTGCCCTTCGTCAGGCCCGCCGACATCTACAGACGGATGGACGATCGATCCCCGCAACAGGACGCGACTACTAGTCCAAAAGCTCCTGAGCCTATGCAAAGCGCCGCGCCAGGAGCGTTCGGAGCTACAGCTTCTACCACAACACAGAACGCGCCCTCCATGGGACTGCCTGAGGTCAAGCGCATCTCTGGGTTCGGAACTGATTTCTTGAGTGGTACTGACTTTAACCAGCAAACCCCAAGCTCCGAACAGCCGCCTCTGCAGCACAACCCCTCTCAGGCCTCCGATTCTTCTCAAGGATTCCGATCGGTGGTCCACCAAGCCTTCGATGTTCCGGAAACTCCAAACTCCACTGCCGGCAGTGTGGCTCGTTCCAACAGCGATGGTACTTCTGTGATTAGCCCTATTATGGGCCACCGTGCAATGACTGATGACAAAACTCCCACAATTCCTGAGGAGCCTCCAGACACTAGTACCCCTACTGCACAGGATGGCGCAGGCGAGGCACCATTTTTCAAGCCTGGTCATAGGCGCGACATGAGTCTACCTGAGCGTGACAACAGCCCTTCCAGGCGACCTGTCGTGACTGACCATGAGGCTCCCTCAGCTGGCCAAGCGGAAATCGCCTCGGTGTCTCCGGGTCAAGAGAATCGATCGCCTGAGCGACCAGCAGATAATGCTGGGATCCCTCCCACGATCCCGCCTTCCCAGACTCATGATGGCGCATTTGTTGCTCCCTTGAAGTTTGGTAGTGCTGGTACTTCTACATCTGAAGGCTACCGCGGTAGCATCCCCACTATTGTGGGCGCGAATACCTCGCCCGATGACGACGCCGATAACGACCGACTTCGGGAGGAGATTATCCGTTCGTTGAGCAGGGAAAATTCTCAAGAACCCGAAGAGCAACCCCAGACAGAAGGATCTAGGGAGAAATCCATCCCGAACCAGTATGAGAAGAGCTGGGATGGCCAGACTGGACCTAGTGATGAAACACCCAGACAACTTGTCTCTGAGTCGCACCCGGACTGGGCCAGCACTCACCCTCTTGCCTCTCGGGATCCTTATGCCGCAGCCTCCCAAGAGGCTCAATCTACCGCAGTCGAGCAGCCTACGAAGCCTAAGCTCGGCAGGCGCTTCTCATGGGAATCATCGTCGTCGGGTGAACCTGCGCAGAACCCCAGTATCCAAGTCCCTCATTCTGAGGGATTGGCAGCGCAAGCACCGGAGCCCATCGCGGATGGTTTTGAGGGCCGTCCCCCGTCTCAAGGCCTATTCGCAGAGGCCCCAGTGACAGACGGTGAAGTGTCCGGCTCCGAGAGTCATAAGGCTGAGAGGCCCAGACTTTCCATCGTGCCTCCAGTCTCGCAGAGCACCACCCCGCCTGAGCAAATTATTCCTGCGCCGGAGGGCTCTCAGCGAGATCTAACTCTCCCGGCCAATCTCGGATCCTCGTCTATTGACGAGACCAAGCTTCAAGGTTTCCGCGAAATTCTCACGATCACGACCCCTGGCGCTCGGATTCGAGCTTTTGATGAGACCAGAAATCAGTTTGCGGCCCTTGACACGGGCTTGAACCACTGGCTCCAAGTCACGCTTCGTGATCAGCCGCAGCATTCCGACCTGGTTCAGGCCAGCCAGAACGTGTCGTCCGGATTCCCCAAGGCTTCGCCTACCACTCGCCGATTCCCCAAACTGCCAACCCTCGGAAACTTGGCTGCGTCTCGAGAAGATGGTACTCCTACCAATCCCAGCCATATCAGACGCCCGTCTGGCCACATTGGAACTATTGTGAACAGACAAAACGTTGAGCAGCGTGGAAAGGACTTCCTGCACACTGCGGGCACATTTGGTGGAAAGGCTGGTGAGGCTGCTAAGGGACTATTTGCCAAGGGGCGAAGCAAATTTCGACAAGGTGGAAACGACAAGGTAGATACATAATTCTCTTTTTTTTTTTCTTTATTCGCGGGCGTCCTATCTGGAAAAAGCGTGCTGGTAGCCAGCGCAGCGGGTCTCTCGCCCAGCTTCATTTGTTTCTCATCATCTCTTCTCGATACCACGATGTAATTTCCCATCGCTTTGGGATTGATTTTAGAATGCGACACGATTGATGCACTTCCTTTACTCCCTTCCGTTTTCAACCAGTTTCTGATGTTGGTAATGTTGTAGGTTCAATCACCTTCTGCCCGCAAAAGCCTGCAGTTCCAGTTCTCTTTCCAGTCGGATTCGCCCAATTCGACTGGCCACTCTGGTAAAAAGCCCCGACGCAATTCTCTCAACTTCAACAGTCTGCCCGTCTTCAAGTTTGGACGTGAGGACAAGTCCTCCACGAAAGATCCTGCTTCCATAGAGGATTCGCAGGTGGGAACTGAGCGTTGGGGCAAGCGCCCTAAATCGAATGGAACTTTGGATCTGTTTCGCTGGCAGAATGAGAATGAAGAAAATAATTCCAAAGGAGGCGGTGCTGGAGATTCTGATCTTGTGAGCAATTTTGAACAAGAGATGAATACTGCGTTGGGTCTTTCTCCAACGGAAACTCGCGCGCAGCAGACCCAGCCGGCAATCGTTGAGCCTGCTCAACCTGCCCAATGGACTCCGCGTGATGTGGACTCGAGCAGAGCTGCAAATGATACAAAGGGTCTACAGCCGCCGTCGCGAGATGAGTCGGCTGTGTCTAGCGACGAGGCCGAGGCTAATACGTACCTCACCTCACTGCCACTAGGTGAATTTCCAGATCCTGAGAAGGACCTCCCACTGCCACCTAGCGAGCGTACCGATGACTCTGCTTCTTCTGATGCAGCAGACCTTCCGAGTCGATCTGGGGTCGAGGTATCTCATACCACTATTCCGTCAATTCGTGCAGTGCCTCAGGAGGACCAAGAAGATCTCAAGCCACAAACTCCGCCGAAAGACCTACAACCCAAAGGCAACGAGTCAAAGGACTTGCCACTAGTTCCACCAAAGGATGATCTTCCTGAAAATCCTCTTGGCTCTCAGGGAACCCAGGGCCCGTCTAAGTCTCCTCAGCATGCGCTGCGGCTACCATCCGTCTCAACCCTGGGCGAAAAAGAGAAAGCCGAAATGCACTCCTCTGAAGAGCAAGTCAACACACCCCCTTCTCCCGTCCAAGCCGCAACAGACGACAAGCATGATCCCGAGCCCGAAGCCGCCGTCTACGGCAAAGCCATCGCCCCAGCCAGCGTATCTCGCACATCCCTACCGCACGACGAATCCGGATTCACAGGACTGGACCCTCTCCCACTCCGAGCCCCAAGCTCGCAAGAAATCCTCGAATTCAAGCGTCGATCCATCAGCGGCCTACCTCCATCCGCACCGGGTGTTCAGAGCCCGCTGAGAAACGAAGTGAGATATTCCCCCGGAACGCGAAGCAGCATGATGAGCTTCGGTAGTTTCGGTCGTCGAAGTACCGGTAACAGCAAGGGGACTCGTCCCAATACGCCTGGCAATGATCTGGCGCAGCAGAGTTCGTCTGGCTCTGCTCAAAATGGCGAATCGAAGATGGATAAGCTGAAGGAATTTGGACGACGGCGCCGCGCTTCGGTGGGGTATCTCCTGACTGGTATTCAAGGGGAGCTGCAGGGTGGAATTCAGGGTCTACAGGAGAAGAGTCAGAAGAAACGCACTTTTAGTCGGATTAGTGGTTTCTTTGGTCGTCAGCAGGACTCTCAGCCATCTGAAAGTAAAGTTGAGGAGCAAAGGAAGACGGATCAGGGTCCATTGGATGTTAAGGCTCTGCCGACACTTCCGAATAACAATCGGTCTTCCTATGCCAACGGCTTTACCGGGAAGTCACTCCCATTAACACCACCCGTTGAAAACGGCAACATCTCAACACGTTCTTCTATCGACCGTCCTCGAGCAAGTATTTCTGGCCCGCCCACTGCATCCTCGAATCCAATGGGAGGCAGCCGGTTCTACTCGCAGCTGATGTCCGGAGAAACCCAGGCGAATCCCCAACACACCCGGTCCAGAAGTCAGCCCTTGATGATGGGCCAACCGCTATCACCAGTAGCCCCATCGGTATCAGAGAGTGATTCGAACCCCTCGCCTCCTCTCCCGGGTTTCAACGAACTCGAAGAACAGTTATCACCAAAAGAAGTGTCACCCCCTCCATCCGTTCCTCCGAAATCACCACAACTCGAACAGTCCCAACCCCAAGAGCAAAGCAAGACCGAAGAAAGACCTGAACCCAACACCTCTACGGACTCAACCCCTATCCGATCTCGCAAACCCCTAGACTCAGCAGAGCCCACAAACAACCAACCCGAGCCCAAAAACATCGTCGTCTCCGGCTCCTCCCTCCTCTCCAACCACCCCACCCGCGACAGCGAAGCACGCATGCTCAACGAGACTGAGCCCGTTGAGCTTGCGTTGAAGGATGACTCGAGTGAGGAGATTGTAATGTCTCCGACTGCGTATCCGGGTCAAGAGTGGACGCCGATGCACTATTAGCTGTTTGTCTGAGCGATACGATACCCATTTTGCATTCGTCGCTGTCGAAAATTGATTGCGTGTACTTTTCAGGTTGACTTTTGAATTTTGAATTTTTTGAATATGGTGGACATTTTGATGGTTCATTCTTCTGTACTTTGTCTTTCGTTTGGATACACCGTGGCTTGTATACTGCCACTCGCTTTTTTGCATAGTGAATTTATGGACCAGGTTGGTGCCCGGTATCGAAAACTCGCATGTATGCTTTGTCTTTGTTTTGGTCTGGCATTGGGTCAGTCTGTACTCTACTATTCTCGACTATGAGACATGAGCAAAACACTTGAACTAGGATGACTATGATAACGAAACTCGCTGATCAAATTAACAAGATGAGAGTTCGGATGTATCATTGGAGATATTTCTATGCTCTAGTAGCGAGTCCGTATATTACACTTTTCAGAGCAGCTACATGCAGACAGAGACAGAGCGAGTAATCAGAAATCTACCCCTCAAAAATATTCTGATTCAACTCAACCCCCATCTCCTTCGCCATCCCCTGCATCTGAGCCTCAATATCATCCTCCATCCCGCCACCCAGGTGCAAAAACTGACGAATCTTCGTAAACCAGAAGAAAACATCACTAGAAAACAACACAAGCCGGAAAATAACATGCTGACCCAGATTGCGAATCTTCTCGGAAAGAGGCAGATCCGGACTCTCGACCAGCGCACGCGAGGCCCACGTCCCGGTAATCTTCACCCGGTTGACGGGCGAGCCGAGGAATTGGTTATTCGCCTGGACGATTCGCAGGTTCCGACCGATGAAGATTAGTTCTTGTGGCCATTTTTTCTCGTCGCCCAGTATCTCACGGATGGCTTTGCGGGCTGCTTGTTGCATTTCGTAGTGTCGCTGGGCGCGCTCGGATTTGCTTAGGCCTTCTATTCCGCGCTGTGTTGACATGTCGCCGCCGCGGTAGGGGCGCATTAGGGTGGCGGAGGCGAATATGTCGGCGTTATTGATACCCCATGTCTTGACGATTTCGCCTAGGGTCTTGTTGTCGAATGTTAGCATCGCCTTCCAGAGGCGTGCGTATTGGTGTCGGAAGTTGGGTTCCATGTGGATGTATAGGCCGTGGTCGATGAGGACTAGTTCGGGTTTACCGGAGGGCTTACGGCGGATGAAGATGTTGCCTGGGTGCGGATCGCAATGGACCCAGCCCCAGAGGAACATCTGGGCGGAGAACAAATCAACCATGGTCGTCATCACGTCCTTGAGTGACAGGCCAAGCCCGCCACGGTTATTCTGGCCCCGCCAGTGATTGCGGTCCGGTTTGGCCATTGCCTGTTGCGGGTTGAGGGGTGTGTTTTTGCTTGTTGCAGGGTCCATGGGGGTTCCGTGACAACCGGGACTGCCCTGGCGCCAGCCTCCACGCCATGATCGCGTGATCGCATCTTTATCCCAGAGCCTTACGCCCTCGATCCATTCAGCGGTCATCACTCGCTTGGAGCTGAGGTCACGCCACACTTTGGGGATATAGACGCGATCACGCAGGCGTGGTTCGCCGGCGACCAGTCGAGCCATGTTCTCTGAGTTATCGGCTTCGTTGAGGAAATCTGTCTCGAGGGACAGTCGCTCGCTGATATAAGGTACCAAGCTATAGAAGGGGATATCGAACAGTTTGCTGTAGATCCAGGTGACGGTCCTTGAAGAAGCAGTTAGCCCAATTGTCATGTCTCATATACTGATGATCACTCACTTGAACGCGAACAAATCCCAAGCCAATTGTTGCACAATCTCATGCTTCTGGATCTTAATCGCAACTTCGCGGCCATCCTCCAACCTCGCCCAATGCACCTGCGCAACACTAGCACTAGCACGCGCCTTGCGCTCCATCACACCCTTCCCCGGCTCGCCAGTAAACGAGACGCCAAAGACCTCTTCGGGCGACTTGCCAAAATCCTCGTGGATGACCTTCTCCACCTGCTTCCAGTCATTCTGCGGCGCATCATCGAACATGCGCGAGAACATCTGCTGGAACTCGGGCGGCAGGATGGCCGATTGCATTGCAATCGCCTGGCCCATCTTCAGGTACAACCCTCCATTGTGACGTAAGAGGTCCGATAAGCGCTCTGCGTTCCGGGCATGCACGGCCGCAATGGAGCTGGCTAGTGGGGGGTTTGGTCGGAAATTGATCTTGTAGTCGAGGGCGACGAGAAGACCCAGCGAGAAGGTCCGGGTTGTGCGGGTTAATGATGAGGCGTAGAATTGGGTGTCGATGCCATAGGCGACGCCCGTGGTGAGGGAGAGGTAGAGAAGCCGTCGGAGCCATTTGCGGGTTCGCTTATAGTCTTTCGCCGGGGTTGGCTTTCCTAGTGAGGCTGGCGACGGCGGGACGAAGGGCTGGTAGCTGCCGGGGTGGACATGTCTTCGGGGAAGCGGGAGGGGACGAGATGCGACGGTGGGACGGAGCCGCAGTGAGCGGAGGGTAGCGTACGCCATAACTAGGAGCAACGTGGACTCAGCGCATCGCGGATAAGTTCAAGAGATGTGAAAGAGGGAAGGTGGGAGGTGTGTGCGGATTCTAAGAGACGAAGCTGCCTGCTCGAGGTGAGCTTAGGGAAGGCAGTCGGCGTCGGAGATAAGATCGGGCTGTCGTCATCCGCGGTGGCACCGCGGAGCATCCACCACTTTCCTAAGGTACGACTCTCTCCTAGACCCGCGCCAATTGTGCGATGCGGCAGGTTCCACAGGCTGACTCTGTCTACACTCTACAATTCGGGCTATTCACCTCATCCGAGCCCGACAGCTGACTTGAAGTCGCTTAAAGTCGCCGGGCACATCCGTCTCACTTCTTACACCACCCCGCTTGGGGCAAGAGTTGCGAGTAGGCCCCATATATCAAGGCCGAGATGGACACACAATTCTTCCGAGAATCAACAGCACCCGACATCGACATGGACGAAGCCGATTTTGGCCTGCAAGAAGTGGACGCCCTCGAGGCGATTGTCATCGTCGACAATGAACTGGATCCCATGTCTCCGCCGGCCCCAGAGACCGTCCAGATCACAGGCAACTTGGGACACATCGCCATGAAATCGGAGCATACACTCACCGACCGCGGTGGTGCTTGTAAAGAACTGCAGATGGAAGATATATGCTGCTCGGCGCATGGGCTATCAATCCTAGTAGTAAGAGACGGCCTTGAAGCTCTGCCTGCTTGAGTCGACATGGAGCTCATCCGGTATGATGATATAGACAGCCACGAAGGGCAACAAGAAGCATTCAGTTCTCTTTGATACTGGGCCTGAAGAAGACGTTTGGGAGAGAAATGTCAAGCGGTTACGCCCGGATCTCTCGTCTGTCGAGGTTATTCAATTATCACATTGGCATCGAGATCACTCCGGTCGGTCTTTTCTTGCAGTCGATCAGACATTAACTAATTTCATTACTAGGCGGCCTTCTTCGAGCTATTAAGATGATCAAGGAAGCCCGCTCAGAGAACCTGGTTGTGGACGTACATCCAGACCGGCCGGTCTATCGAGGCATTTCGCTCCCAGAGCACATAATCTCCCTCCAAGCAGATCCCACCTTCGAAGAAATCCAAACAAGCGGCGCAACCCTCATCAAAGACGAAAACCCCAAGACCATTCTTGACGACTTCTTCCTTGTCTCAGGCGAGATACCACGCGTGACGCCGTACGAAACAGGCCTCAAGAATGCAGTGCGCTACGACCCCGAAGAAAAAGACTGGTTCTCCGACGAAGTCATTGCCGACGAACGCTTCCTCATGTGCAACCTCAAGGGCAAAGGCCTTGTTGTCTTCACAGGCTGTAGCCACGCCGGCGTAGTGAATACCGTCAAGAGCGCCGTCCAGCTCGGCGGCGGCGCACCGGTCCACTGCGTCGTCGGTGGGTATCACCTGTCCATGAGCGAGCCGGCGCAGGTACAGAGCACCGTTGCCGATCTGAAACGGCTGGATCCTGCAGTACTCATGCCAGGGCACTGTACGGGCTGGCGGGCGAAATTCGCCATCGAAAAGCACATGCCCGGTGTCATGGTTCCTTGCACGGTGGGGACGAAGATTGCATTTTAGCATATCCCTCTCGGGAAACTTGGACGATACATGATTGTGTGATTATTCCTTGCTGAGCGTCTGAGTGTCTCCACGTGCGTATGAAGGGTCCGATGTGAAACCTCATGGCACGGGTTGCTCAGGGCAACTTTCATTCTTACAAGGGGCAGGTTTCATCGTTTCCCGTGGTTGTCGGCTAAGTATGCTCTTTTGGATAAGGTCGCGTCTGACATATGTATTACTCCTTGCTGTGTTCCAGACCGTTGGGAATATGCTCTCTGAGTCTGAAATGATTGAGTTTGAGTGGTTTGTTTGAGATTGTCTAGAAATCGTAGCATGGGTGAGCGATGAGCGATGAGCGAGATTTTGTAGATAAAATCCATTCGGTTAACTACCTTCATGATGGTATAATTTATCTCTTTCAATCTGATTAGAAAACTTAAAAGAAATTTCGAAATGTAATCACTGATGCTGGGTTTAATGGTGTCGTTGTTTGGTAGGCGGGTGAAGATATATATCAATACCATCGGGATTACCGATCCACACCAACGCTTTTCTGATAGAGAATACCGCAGCAAATAGAATGAAATATAATCTAAATGCCGTAGTCGTTACTAAGAGCCAGGAATATCAAAATGCATCCAAGGTCCGATCCATAGCCGTAGAAGCTTGATTGCTGACGAGTAGCTCGAGTACAAGACGCGATGATTTTCAAAACGATAATCCCGAGAATATCAACTCCATTCGAGCATCCACAGTTTCTACGTCTATCTTTCTAATCGAACTGTCTATCCATGACACTGAATATGGATGTGATTCCTCACGATCTCGACCACGCCCTGCCCAAACACACCCAACCCGAATCAACTCCGCCTCGTAAAACCAACCACAGGCAATTTGACATCCTCCTGCACCACACTCTACACTAGTCTAGACACGGGTTACACCTCAACCTCCAAAATTGGACCTCCAGCCAAGTCTCTTGGAACGGCGAGAGTCCGTCCTACAACCACACCCTCCCGTCCACGGCAGGTAAATGCCGCACTCCTTGGCAGCAAAAGCCACCCCCAATCCCACACACCCAGCAGGCACCATAGAATGAATCTGGACATCTCTACTGCATCAGGCACAACCAAGATACCCAGACTCGATAGAACAAACTCTGCAGGCAAGCATACATCGCATCAACGTCGCAGTGTACAGTGTACAGCCCCCGCCAAGAAACGGATCACCATGCAGACGTCGGACGCGCATTATCGAACCGCCCTTGCTCCCTTCCCTCCCTCTCTCTGTCCACCCCGCCAGCAGGCGGAGAGCGATCATCGCGGAGAGTGGTCTGTGTGCATTGCGGAGGATGTTACGACCAAAGCCGGCGTCAAGCGGAGGTCGTGGGGGTAAAGAAAGGGGGAGATACCTGCCAAGACGATAATGCGTGTGGGATGCGAGGCAGTTCTTGGCGGTTCAGGGGGAGGGGCTCACTCACATTATTGTGCTTGGTGGCCTATTGGTCTTCCCGGCCGATCAAGGGGTGTTGCCTCTGTGTGCTGGGCGCTGTGCTGGGCGTCCTAATCTTTGGGATACGAGGCCAAGAGGCTGCAAAGAAGATCATGATCCCCGAGTGCAATGTGCGGGCAAGGTGCCAAGACCGGAGGGATGATCGGAGGGATGAGCATCTGGAGTCAGAATTGCCACTGCAACGATAGTCATCTGGATTGGGTTTGTTCATGATTTTGAGTCATCTTGTATTTTGTAATTGAGTATTGCCAAGATCTTACTTCTTACTACGGCGGTCTATAAATTCCTCGATATCCTATAGTGTGACGCTATGTACAACTAGCAGTCCAGACAAGAGAACGAAAATCGATCCACAGCTCATGTGAAGTCCCATGATTGGGTCCAATGACGCCGAGATACCGTCGGCCAAGACCTGTGAAACTACGCAGTTCCAGGTGTAAAGAGACCCCTGCCATCGTCACTCGAAAAATGAAAGGTTGGGGTCGTCGATCGTGGAGAGCATCGTGGCGATGCTAGACAGATGCAATCATGCACCCTTCTTTCTATCTATAGTACTCTGCAACAATACTGGGTTCTGGAATAGGCAGCATGTCGATCGGATCCTCGATGACTGCATCCCTGTCTGCTTGGCGGTTTCTGAACACAGCCAAGCTCCATTGTATGAAGAGTATCTGCCAAGCTTGACGCTGTATCTGCGGGATACCATACGAGAAGCTTCATATACGCATCTACACTGTATCTCAGTATGCACGGCAGTCGCAAAAGCCTCAGATCAAACTTACAGTAATACCCCGATCGACGTCGGGCAATGGCTGCATACACAGCCACCGCGTTTAGCTGCTGTCTATGCCGGAGCCTGGCAGGCAGTTACTTTCAAACTGTAACCATTGGCCTCAACATTGACATCGACGAGATCAGCAGCATGGCCTACATCACAGGCAGTGTTGTAGAATCATCCCAATTCGGACGGTATCATGTATCAGGCACAGAATCGAATGCAGAAATTGTATTCTGGCCGTAAGCCCGTCATACATGTTTCACCAGGTACAATCTCAAACTGACTAACCCGACGCACTTTTTCTTTATGTGGTGTATGTACGACAGCCGACCCCAGGATCTAGCGACAATAGACTATTGCCAGAGTGTGCCGTCTGCATCACATCTCTCTCGGCAAACCTACCATAGCGGGCATCGCGTCAACACGTCGATCGTCGCGGCTCTAAACTTCAACCTGCCACATGCAAGTACATACTACGTAGTAGGGTTACCTATGCGGGAGGAAAATAGTAAATTGTAGAGCTGGGTCTATGCCAGGGAACTTGCATGAGCTTGCGCGGTCGAATCTCGCAGTCAAACGCATGGAGCACGCACAGTAATGTCGCGAAAACCAGTTTCTGAAATAGTGATGTGCGCTCTGGGGCCCGCGACCGGAGAAGAGTTCGCTCCATGCCGTTGCGAGCATCGCGTCGAGGCGGGTGGGGGCGTTTGTTGTCCTTTTCTCCTTTCTCCTGTCGATCTGTCGCGAGCTAGAATAGTACATACATACGTAGTACAGCTGTGAAAGGCGACGCGCTCGCGTTGTTTTGATCGGGCTCATCCCTGAAATAGAATAGAGTGAGAGTAAATCCCCGACAACCCCTGATTCTGTCGTCATAGACCCCCAATTTGGGACCCCATTCCCCAGATGGAGATGAAAGGAGCACAGTATGAGCTAGACTATCCGAGATAGACGCCTGGCCTGGCTTGGCCATACGAGGGTGATTTCATGACGGTCCACGACCTGCCTGCTTCAGTGAGGATGCCGGCCTTATGCTTAGAGGAGTGTCCTGAAAGATAAACTTGCACCGGGCGGGACGGCCCATTTCTTCTGGACTCTGTTCCTGACTAACTGAAGCTTTCGGGAATGATTAGCGTGACCAGCTGGCAATGCGAGGCCGAAGCCGATAGAACCTTGACATCATGTATTATGTAGTGTGTTCAGCAGGTTTGTCCAGCGATCGGCGCTGGGTTCGCGAGATCGTGCTGTACATACAGTAGTACTAGCTAGACGATGTACGTAGGTACTTCAAGCACGAACAGGTACATCGTCGCTATTAAGTCTATAGCGTACCATGAAAAATGCACAGGGCTGACCAAATCTACCCTACACTATACTGTAGTGCATTGTGTATGTGCATTGTTACCGAGGGAACCCACTAGGGTCAGTATCGCCAACCCTGAGATAGTCAGCCGACAGCAAACAACCGACCCTCACCCTCTTCAGGGGTATCATAGGAGGATATGGCCGAATCCAGACACCTATAATGTAAGACCCAAAAAAGAGCCAGCCGTGGGACCAGATGCCTGCGACATGTCGCACTAGGAAAAAAATTAGGAGATGCCGACTCCCGGCCGCGTAGCCCGAGTCCTGGACGGGATTCCGACCGACACCCCGACGCCGAGTCGAGGCTCTGCTTATTTAGACAAGGCCCAGTAATAATGACGTGGGATGACCTTATCTGCTAATGACCGAGGTTGCCGTTTACCCTATCCTCAAGGGTAGGGTCGGTTCATTATTACCCTCACTATTCCCAGGTAATGTGGATGGATGCCGAGAACCGAGTTGCCCCATGCCTTGGCGTAATTGAAAATTCTCGATGGCAATAATGCCCAGCGGTGGAAGGGAAAACGGCACGCGAGCACAGGCGATGACGAAGGTAACGGACTCCTAATAATAATAATACTACTACTACCACTATTGAGGGTAATTTGCAGCCGGGTAAAAAGGAAAGCACGTTCCACGCCTGACGTCCGACTACCCGTCCTAGGTATACACGTATACACACCGATACCCCGTACTGTCACCGATAGTGAGGCGAATCGCCAGATGGTAAAGCGCGATTTTTGCGATCCCGTCGCCACGTTCTCTCCTTGCGTATTCAGTGCCCGGCAGCACTCTAAGTATTACAGTAAGTAGGGAGGAATCGGGTTCCATGCATGCATGAATGCAGCAGAAGCGGGCCCATCCCATTCGCGAACCTTAATGCACGCGCGGGAACCGCAGACCGTCACTACACATAGCAGTATACTCCAGTATACTACTAGTAGTAGTGTATGTAGGCAGGTCGATTCTCCAGATTACTCTCCATGGGCAGAACCCGGGGTTAACGAACGCTGGGATCGCTTGGCGAACCGAGGGGGTTAGTGTTGTCTAGTGGGAGGTACTACTGTAATCTAGCTATACATAGTATGTACTTCGGAGGAGGACAATAGTTCCCTAGGGCACATATTGCGGTCCGCGGCGAAACAATCAGCTCTCACGTCAATTTCCCTCGGGCAGGTCGAGCCATATTCTCCAAGGTGAAGTAGTCTACTGCAGGAGGGGTAATTGTTATGGGTTGGTGCGGGCAATAAATGCCTCAATCCTAACCCTCTTCAGCGCGGCGTTGGGGCATCGGGAAGCGCTCTTACAACGTACATCGTACACGTACAGCACGTACAGCACAGCACAGTCTGAGAGTAAGAACTAGGGTAGATTTGGCAGGGCGATCGTCAGGTGGGGCAACCCCTTCACGATGCTCCTCTGGCCCACCGGTGAGGGTTTGATTCAGATGGGGGACCCAGTCCGTCGCCCAGGCCGGCGTGTGATTGCTCCAGGGAGCGCGTCGGGCCCATCCCGCTCGCCCGCTACTGTAGGTACACGGCTGCGAGGTGAAGCCAAGAAATGATGGTCGCGCGATCGGTTTCGCCGTTGGAGGGGTGGACTTGACTTGTTGGTAGTTACTTGCCGAGCTCAACTGAGAGTGTCTGGTCAATTGAGTAAGCCAATTGAATCTGGTCAGTTGGGTCGAGCGATGCCAATGCCAATGCCAATGCCGTGATCTGGCGGGTGCGAGAAATCTCTGCAACTGCGTCGGCAGAAACGGCAGTCCGCCTGACTCAGCAGATTTGACGCGCCTTTATTGGCTGGTGGCTCCAATTGCGCTAGCCTGAGTGGGAATTTCGTTCCTTTCCGGGTGTCACGTGCGTATTGTATGTATCGTAAGTATAGTATTCCTCAGTCTGCGTATTCTATGGCAATCGTACCCTCGTACTGCTGGAGGAATCCCCAGGCTAACCAGAAACGACCGACGGAATTGGCACGATAAGGCCATGACGTGAGAGTTTCACCCTTATCATCCTCTTACTCTATCTCATCTTTCCTAAGGTGTGCCCTGACGAGAGGAGAGTCAGGGCATTCCCATTCCAGTGCCACGGCGAAATCTCTTCTGGTACTTCCGAGCCAGCAGAACCACTGCAGCAACCATGGAACCGGCTCGCAGAAGCCTTCTAGAAAACGTCTCGAAGACTTGTGCACACGCACGCGGGTCCACCGGGAAATTGGCGGATGTGTGCCGGTCACTCACCACCAGAGGAGAGTGGTGCTGCTCCGGGGCTCCACTGGGGAAAAAAGTCTCGCAGTTGCTCCGTGCCGACCCCGATGTCGACTATCTCCGCGCGATTATTTTTACTACGGAGAAAGGTGATTTTTACACCGCTGGGGAAAGTGGCAAGCAGAAAACAGCAAGTGGCAATGAGGTATTTTGGAGAGGCTCCGTGCCCTGCTCGGCCTGCCACGATGTCAGCGGCGTGATCGTCCAAGGCTGAAAATTGAATCTTCGAGCCTGTGGTGGGTGACGTCGAATGTCTGCACTGTCGGATCGCGGTGACCCTACCTTAGAACAATGGGCGATCAGATCAGTACTTTGTGCTGGTGATATACAAGCGGACCACATTGAACCATTGTAATGGCATGGGAGGTATATCCTGGTGCCCCGTAGAGAACACCACAACACAGTGTAGGGTGTACTACCGCTACATTTTTATCTGAGTGATAACATGAAAAAAGGATCGCACGGTCGCATCCTCAATTCATCTCAACACCATATTGAATAAATATCAACCGACAATCTACCTCCGACACTGACTGTGAGCACGTTGCTGTCTACCCACGGGTCGCCGTGGGGGACCTCTTCTCTCCTCGACGACGCCAATTCGCACACACTTCTGAGCAAGCTCTCCACTCCTGCAACCCGAGCCGACACAAAATCCTCAGAGGGTCCGCCTGCATTTGCCCAGGTGTCAAGTGCCCAGACAATGCACCCACCAGACCCTTTGTCTACGGGTGGAGGGTAGTAGCCATGGGATAATACCTCTCCAGTGCACTCCAGCCTCCAAATCCATCGGTTATTGCCAGCGCAGTGTGGAAGGAAAGCTTGGCTGACGTGTCCAACGGCGAGAATCCCCCGGAATCGCAGCACGGGGTCGCAGGGGGATGAAGCGCGACTTTCCGCTCCCTAGTCGTTTACATAGCATAGTGGGTGACAGTGGTAGTAAAGACCGCAGTGCTCTACGAACACGGCAAGGATGTTGTGAGGTTGCCGCTCTTTGCGGTCCACACGCCCAACAGGCACACCGGTCGGTTTCCCGAACGGGTTTGGTTTCGCAGAGGATAGGGGAGATTGTGAGGTCTGGAGTTGCCGTGGTTTGGGAGATGATTGGGGCCCCTCGGGGCCCCTCCTTCCGTACTTTCCTCGTGGAGGAATCGAGGGGGGGGATGCACATTAATATTACCTTAACTTGCCTGAGCAGGAGTGGTAGGATTCGAATTACCCTCGTTGTCGCTGCCAGAGTATACCCGACCCTGGTGATTGATCTAGACTCTAACGCGGAAAGCGCCGGGATGTTCCTTCGGGTAGCCCGAGATGTCCCATAGAGCGTATACCTCGAATATCTGTCCTGGAGTATACGAAAACGAATTCTATATCAACGATTGACGGGGCGCGACCCCGTCGGCCTTTGAACGTGATCGTGGGGATCCTGATCCTTCAAAGCCGGGGTGCATCCTGTTTCGCCAAGCCCAATGGTGCGCGTAGATTTGCAGCATCCTTGTCCTCGTCTACCCTATACATGCATTGCATCTGGAGTGTGATGTGACGGAGGCTGGAGGCTGGAGATCAACTCATCGAGTATCCCGGAAAGCTTGGACTGGGATGCTACTGCACCTAGTGTTGTCAGGCGATCACCAGCCTCCATACCTAACCTCCACAATAATGAGGTGCTGTGTATAGGATAGGGCAACCGTTGTGCAACTCATCTCCATCCATCTCACCAGCGCGTCGCGTCTCGTCTCATCTGGTCGGCCAACGTCCAGTCACGCCAGCCCTACTACACCCAGCACAACCACTATACCAAGCACAGCAGCCCCCGAAGACGCGAGCGCGCGCTGGGGCCGAGTCGGCGATCGGCGCGATGACTTCATCGTCGGCGCCGGGATGAGGTGTGATTCGCCGCATGCCGGCCAACGCAGGCAAGACGGCGTTAGTCGATGGAGCCGGCATGGCCGCGGCAAATCAGGCGGGCGCAATTAAATGACTCTCCACGAGGGAGCTCGATCGAAGAAGGTAGCTGGGGCGAGGCCGTCGCTGCAGTGGGGGGTTGTGTCGATAAGACATGACATAATGGTATCACCCACAGCGTACAGCATACACGATACTGTACAGAAGGCTGGAGGTATTGCTAAGGCACTAAGGTATGAGGGTATGTATGTAGGGGGATGCACATTCTGCTACTGGCAGCTCTTCCGCTTGCGGCGCTGCCCCCGAACAATTGAATCATAGTGTAGCATCGGGTCGACATTGTGCAGTGATGACTACTGCAGAGAAATCTCTGACCCGTGAAGCCGTGAGGGTCGACGACCGGGCGGTAAGCCCCTGATACACGGTACCGTACGAGGCACAGGTTACACGCGGATACATTACCTGTAAAGTATTATCGGGCCGTCTCGCTCAAAGGAGCAAGATGTTCCTGCAAGGGGATCGTTTATTTTGATGCTGCGGAATGCGAAAATCTCCGACATAACAATCTGAATCATTCCAGTTCGCTGTATTCTGCAGCTGTGCCAATGCGATAGTCGGCGTAAGGTTTTTCTTAACTACACTGCTGTGTGCTGGGCAAAGTGGTGCTGTTTCTACTGTATGGTAGAGGGAACCCCAGAAAATCGCGCATAGTCAAGCCGGGAGCAACTGGGGCACCACACTTGGCTGGCCAGTCGTACCAGGTGGAGCTCGGCAGCGAGTGCCGTGGTGGCGGTAATGTAATTACACACAATACACGCTGGTCACCCTAGTCTGGAAGCACCAACCTTGGGAAGGATCACGAAAAATAAAAGTATAAAAAATAAAAAAAAGTGGAGAGTACTTCTCCCCCCAGCAACGCCCTCCCCGACGGCCAAGTACCTCGCCCTGCTCCAACCTCCATCGACACGGACCCAAATTACTTAGCCTTTCCTGTTTCGCTCTTCAGATTTTTCTTTTTGTCCATTTTCTTTTTCCCTCACGACCAGCTTTATCCACACACCCACTTCCGTTCTCTCTTTCTGTCCACCCAACCCAGGGCCCCCCGTATTATAAAGTCCCATTCCCTTCCAACCCACTCTCTTTTTCTTTCCTTTCCCTTTCTTCATAGGATTATTCCGTCTCGTTCGATACCTGCCATTGAAAGCGTTGGTCCCCCAAGGCTTGTGAGCCGGTACAACAGCAACAATGGCGACAACCCAGACGAGCTCGAGCGAGCGGAGGATCTCCTATGCCGTCGACGTCGAGAATGGCGAACGTCACACCAAGGAGACTCACGAAACTAGCGGTGGCGACGGTGGTGCTCTCGACGAGTACTCCGCCCTGAACCGTTACATTTCGACTGCCCGTGATGGCCGTCGCGGTTCCACCTCCTCGGCCGGCGCGCTGAGCGAGAAGGGTACTAAGAAGCCCTGGTGGAAGTTCTGGGGCAAGCAGGGCGACTCCGTTGAGGAGGGCTGGCAGTGCCCCGATGAGTGGCTCGAGACCGACTTGCGCTCCGGTCTGAGCTCCTCTGACATTGAGCCTCGCCGCAAGAAGTGCGGCTGGAACGAGCTGGTGACTGAGAAGACCAACATCTTCATCCAGTTCATCGGTTACTTCCGTGGTCCTATTCTGTATGGTGAGTACGGACCCAATGACCCCTAATACACATTCCAATGGCTTTTAGACGCGTCATTCTAACTTCTACGCGTCTAGTTATGGAACTTGCTGTCCTGCTCGCCGCTGGTCTGCGTGACTGGATCGATCTTGGTGTCATCTGTGGTATTCTTCTGCTCAACGCCCTCGTCGGTTGGTACCAGGAGAAGCAGGCCGCCGATGTTGTTGCTTCGCTGAAGGGTGATATTGCCATGCGTGCCGTTGTTGTCCGCAACGGCCAGGAGGAGGAGATTCTGGCCCGAGAGCTCGTTGCTGGTGACATTGTCATTGTCGAGGAGGGTCACGTTATCCCCGCCGATGTCCGTCTCATCTGTGACTACGACAAGCCCGAGAATTTCGAAACCTACAAGGAGTACCTCGCTACCGCCAACGACGACACCCTCAAGGAGAAGGACGACGATGAGGACGAGGATGCCCGCGAGGCCCACACCGGTGTTTCCCTGATTGCTTGCGATCAGTCCGCTATCACCGGTGAGTCTCTCGCCGTCGACAAGTACATGGCCGACACTTGCTACTACACCACCGGTTGCAAGCGCGGCAAGGCCTACGCTATCGTCACTGCCACTGCCCGTCAGTCCTTTGTCGGTAAGACCGCTGCTCTGGTCCAGGGCGCCCAGGACCAGGGTCACTTCAAGGCTGTCATGGACAACATTGGTACCTCCCTGCTGGTTCTCGTCATGTTCTGGATTCTCGCTGCCTGGATCGGTGGTTTCTTCCGTCACCTGAAGATCGCTACCCCCGAGGAGTCCGACAACAACCTGCTGCACTACACTCTGATTCTGCTCATCATTGGTGTTCCCGTCGGTCTGCCCGTCGTCACCACCACCACCCTCGCCGTCGGTGCCGCCTACCTGGCCGAGCAGAAGGCTATCGTCCAGAAGCTTACTGCCATCGAGTCCCTCGCTGGTGTCGATGTTCTGTGCTCTGACAAGACCGGTACCCTGACCGCCAACCAGCTGTCCATCCGTGAGCCCTACGTCGCTGAGGGTGTCGATGTCAACTGGATGATGGCTGTCGCCGCCATTGCCTCCTCCCACAACGTCAAGAACCTGGACCCCATTGACAAGGTCACCATTCTTACTCTCCGTCGCTACCCCAAGGCCCGTGAGATTCTGGCCCGCAACTGGATCACTGAGAAGTACACTCCTTTCGACCCTGTCTCCAAGCGTATCACCACCATCTGTACCTGCGACGGTGTCCGCTACATCTGCGCCAAGGGTGCCCCCAAGGCCATCCTGAACATGTCTGAGTGCTCCGAGGAGGAGGCCCAGCTCTACCGTGACAAGGCTACCGAGTTCGCTCGCCGTGGTTTCCGTTCCCTCGGTGTCGCCGTCCAGAAGGAGGGTGAGCCCTGGCAGCTTCTGGGCATGTACCCCATGTTCGACCCCCCTCGTGAGGACACTGCCCACACCATCGCTGAGGCCCAGGTTCTTGGTCTCTCCGTCAAGATGCTTACTGGTGACGCCATCGCTATCGCCAAGGAGACCTGCAAGATGCTTGCCCTTGGTACCAAGGTTTACGACTCTGAGCGCCTGATCCACGGTGGTCTCGCCGGCTCTGCCCAGCACGAGCTTGTTGAGAAGGCCGACGGTTTCGCTGAGGTTTTCCCCGAGCACAAGTACCAGGTCGTCGAGATGCTCCAGCAGCGTGGTCACCTGACTGCCATGACTGGTGACGGTGTCAACGATGCTCCCTCCCTGAAGAAGGCTGACTGCGGTATTGCCGTCGAGGGCTCCACTGAGGCTGCCCAGGCTGCTGCCGATATTGTCTTCCTTGCCCCCGGTCTGTCCACCATTGTCGATGCTATCAAGCTGGCCCGTCAGATCTTCCAGCGCATGAAGGCCTACATCCAGTACCGTATCGCCCTGTGTCTGCACCTTGAGATCTACCTGGTCACCTCGATGATCATCATTGACGAGACCATCCGCTCCGACCTGATTGTCTTCATCGCCCTTTTCGCTGATCTGGCCACCATTGCCGTCGCCTACGACAACGCTCACTTCGAGGCCCGCCCCGTCGAGTGGCAGCTGCCTAAGATCTGGGTCATCTCCATCGTTCTCGGTATCCTGCTGGCTGCCGCCACCTGGATCATCCGTGGTACTCTGTTCCTGGCCAACGGCGGTATCATCCAGAACTACGGCTCTCCTCAGGAGATTCTCTTCCTTGAGGTTGCCTTGACTGAGAACTGGCTGATCTTCGTCACCCGTGGTGGCAAGACCTGGCCCTCGTGGCAGCTGGTCATTGCCATCTTCATCGTTGATGTCCTGGCCACTCTCTTCGCTGTCTTCGGCTGGTTGGCCGGTGAGTGGAAGCAGACTCACCCCTACGACCCTGCTGGCCCTACCTTCTCCGTCAACAACGATGTCGACATCGTCACCGTCGTTGTCATCTGGGCTTACTCCATCGGTGTCACCGTCATCATTGCCGTGGTCTACTACATCCTGACCATCATTCCCGGCCTGGACAACCTTGGCCGCAAGACCCGCTCCAAGGCCGACACCCAGATCGAGAACATGATCGCTCACCTCTCCAAGCTCGCCATCGAGCACGAGAAGAGTGCCGACGGTACTTCCCGCTTCACCCTGGGTGCTCGCACTGACGACATCGAGGAGGATGAGTAAATTCTTGCGCTCCCCGCGTAAGAGTTTTATTACCAGCCTGGTCGGCTTTCTCTTTTTCTGAACTCGATACTGGTCCGATGTTCAATTAATTTTCCTTACATTTTTTCTTTGACAAAGCCCCCTTGCTACCATATCCTACCACGCAACTTCGCTTGCTTGCCATCTATCCTGGACATGCATACCGTGGGAAAAAAAAAGGCTGGGTCCCGTCTTTTTTCTTCCTTTTTCCACCGTATTATAGACTTTTGTGTGTTCCATTTACCCCTTGAGCTCTGTTGCTTTCGAGTTGTTAGAGTCAAGTTTTCTTTCTCTACGTGTATGTATGTCGTTAATAGTGGTATCTTGTCAATCATCAAGGGATTCTAATGAGCTCTCTCCATACCTGTAAGCATAACTGTAGTTCCCTTAACATACCTTAGCCCCCCTTTGGTCCTTGATTCAATTGAACTTAGCCCCGTTCGCCTTAGCCAGCTGACCCGGTATCGGCCGCGGTATGCAAGTCCCACGCCTTTAACAGGCGGAAGTCCAATTTTCCGTCCCATCAAAACCAACAACTTCCCGGAAGATTTTCCACCATGCGGGGAAAAGACAAGCTTCTTCATAGCCACAGCTTGCGGGGGAACGCGGAGATCGTACATTCCACTGCTCTACAGCCGTAGGAAGCTAATCTATGTCCGGGCTTAACTCCCACTCTCGGCCAGTCTCGATCTATGAGGAGATTTTCCGTCTGCTGCTTACTAGTAGATTAATGTCAATGAGGAGTAATACAAGCTACAATCGCACAGAGCTGCTATAAAAGTCGTAGACTCAGGCTTGCTTTACATGTTGTATTCTGTCTCCTGGATCAACCAAGCCAATTAACCAGGACGTGAGAATAGCCACCATGCAAATCTTCTCTCTCCTCCCCCTCCTCCCACTGCTATGGCAAGCAACCGCACAACCCTTGAAATCATCAACCCGACAAAAATGCCAACAAAACCCCACCCACTGCCCAGCAGGAACAATAATAGTCGGCAACAGCACAACAGCAGACTTCCCAACCCTCCAATCAGCAATAACCTCCCTGCCAGACGACACAACGCCACAAATAATCCTCCTCCTCGCCGGCATCTACGTCGAACAAGTAAATATCACCCGCGCAGGCCCAATAACACTCCTGGGGCAGACGAAATCTCCGCACGACGCATCCAAGAACGAGGTCACGCTCACCTGGGCGGCCGCGAATAAGGACAGCACGGGACAGAGCGTCGATAATGTCTTCTCGAGCGTACTGGTCGTTGCGCCGACGCTGGATGCGTCCTTGACGGGGTCTGGTACGACGGGTTTTGCGGTGCCCGATGATACGCCGTTTGGGAATTCGGATTTTAGGGTCTATAATGTTGACTTTCGGAATACTTGGGCTGAGTACTCGGATGGGCCGGCTCATGCGCTCAGTTTTAGTCGAGCTAATGGTGGGTTCTATTTTTGTGGGTTTTATTCTTATCAGGATACGGTTCGTCCTTCCCTCTTTCAAAGATGACTCTCAGCACCTGTGAGAAACGAAGAAAAAACTCACAGAATGAGCTAACTCACTCCCGATAGGTCTACGTAGGCAAACTCGGTAACGCCTACTTCTACAAAAGCATAATAGCCGGCCAAACAGACTTCATCTACGGCTTCGGCACAGCCTGGATCCAATCCAGCAAACTACAACTCCGCTCCTGCGGCGGCGGGATAACAGCCTGGAAAGGCACGAACACGACCTTTGAAAACAAGTACGGCGTGTACATCGTCGACTCGACCGTGCAGGCCGCCAACGCTTCCATCGCGGCTGATATCAAGGGTGCGTGTGCGCTCGGTCGACCGTGGAACTCGCAGCATCGCTCGATCTTTGCGAGGTGCTATGAGGATGGGAGCATTGAGCCCAGTGGGTATATTGATTGGGTTGTTTCAGGTGTGGCGAGGTATGTGAAGGGGACGACGCTTATGGCGGAGTATAGGATTAGTGGTCCGGGGTTTAATAAAACTGGGAGGGTGGAGGGTGGTGTTACGGCGCTCTTGACGAAGAGTGCTTGGAAGGGGTATAGTGAGCCGGTGAAGGTGTTTCAGGATCAGGAGGGGGTTTTTGGGGACGTGGAATGGATTGATTGGGAGGTTGTTGGTGGAGAGTAGGTTTGGAGAGGGTTGAAGGTGGTATACTAGCTATTTTGTGCAGAATTGATAAAAGCCGAATGGGGATGGATTTTGTTAAGCTGAATTTCATCAGAATTACTTTCGTCCATACATGAATCATAACCACAACCACCAGTTCCGAGTCAATTAACTCGCTCACCCACAAGAACCATAAACATTCAACCCACCCCCAAGTACATCCTTCTGACCCTGCTCTTTCCCAAGAGAATCCCCAGCAAGCACATCCTCCAACCTCCCAATCCTAGCAAGATACGCAGCCCCCGTATCCGCCCAAATCCGATACTCACAGACGGCCACCTTCCCCTCCCCCTCATCCCTCGCCAGCCCAAGCCGATAAAAAAAAGTCTCATCCCACGCTTGCCCAGTCTCCTTCCAAACGAACCTCGCAGACCCACGCAAAGAAACAGTCATACTCTCCTCATCAACGACCCACGCATCCTCAGATTCAAAACCCATCTTTTCGATACTCAGGTACTGAGCCAGAATCTCGAAGTACCGCGTAACACCCTCGGATCCTGTGAACGTCCGCCCGAGGAACGGAGCTAGTTGCTGTAGCCCGTGTTCGTGGATTAGAGGGCGTGGGTTTGTAGTGAATGTTTTTAGGAGGTTGGGGGTGGAGGGTGGTGAGGCTGTTAGAGCATTGAGGAAGTGCTGGACTGCCTCGGTGAGTGAGGTTTTGGGCGTCATTGTTATCCTGATGTGAACTGGAGTATCTCTGTCTAGTACTCAATTGCACACTAGTAAGATGTAGGAATGGTTTTGATGTTGTGAGGTTGATTTAAGCTTGGAGGCTGCCCTTGGTAGGTCTTACATAACCATGACGTTCGTTGCATTGTTCTTTATGATTTTCTGCGGACTACCCTAGGTGTAAAGTAGGGCATCGAATATTTGCTCGTGATAGATTTCTCAATGCAATAATTGAGGTCAGACTTTCCAGTCTGCTTTTTGGCCTGGACAAAGCGGACGGAAAAGTCCCCTTGTATTTCCCCCTTTTATTTAGTTCTCCGGATTTCGGCCTTGACAGCCTCAAATGAACGCAAGAATAAGACAGAAATAAACCCCAAGCAAAAAAAACGCAACAGTAAGCGTGGGCCAAAATGAAGGGCCCACGGGAAAACCGCAGAAACCAAAAACGCCGATTCCCAGTAATAATAAATTGATACATTTGCTCGCTCCTCTCGTGCTCGAATTCGATTTCACATCACTACCTTACCTCACTGCTTCCACGACTTGCCGCAGTTCATGCAGGTGCAGAACAGAGTCATCGGTTCATCTGCACTGCGGGTCTGGGCCTCGGTGTAGGTTACCTTGCGCTGACCGCACTTGCCGCACTGCAAACTGGTACTGATCGAACGCTCGGCCTGAGCAACCATGGCATTGTTCATGTTCTCCTTCTTGATCTTCTCATCCGCCTCACGCTGCGAGTCGGACCGCAGTTCATCGGACGACATGCGAATGAACTGATCGGGCTTGATTTCGCCGGAAAGTACACGCACGCGAAGGGTGGGATTGGACTTGTTCTTTAGATTTTGGAACAAGCTGCGCATCTTAGTGCGGTACGCCTCCTTCGTGTCGGGTCCGAGGTGGTCGTGCGCGGCCGTCTCGACGGCAATGGCCTTCTTCAATACGTCCTTGGGCGACTCGGTCGATCCCAGACACAGACCGTCGTACATCAGACCGATGCAGCTGTCGCGGACCTTGCTCGTAGTCACGTTGGTATCGACGCCATCCGCCTTCCATGTCCGCTTGTCCGGGGGAACCGACAGCTTCGAGGCCTTATCAGATGGAGTAGTCTTTGCGGGGGTGGATGCGCCAGTTCCGTTCTGTGCTGGGCGCGGGGAGCTAGAGCCCCGACTGGAAGCTGCGCCGCCGGCCTGCTTCTGCTTGTTGACCTCAGTCCGCCATTTCGAGACCATTTCACTGGCCAGTCGCGCCACCTCTGGTGCCTTGCTGGTCTTGAGCTTGTTGACGACGATTCCGACGCGTGTCGATCGCAGGAGATCCTCCGTGGCGCGCACCCCCGATTGCAGTTCTTTGAGCAGGCTGGTGAGTGTCGCGGGCGACTCGCCGGACGAGGCCGCCTTTGTCAAGGCCTTCGTCTTCGTTTCGATCTCCTTGGCGTCCATGGCCGTGGTTATGTGAGGATTCGAGGAGTGGAGGTTAAGTCGTGGGGGTTTGAGAGCGAGCGTCTAGGCGCTGGACAGTGATTTTGTTGCAATCTGCACCGTGAGAATCTTGTTAGCAACTTGCGCACTGAAGATTGCCGAGAAAAAAAACATTGTTGTCACCCCCCACAAAGGACCCGTAGCCAGCACGATGGAATATCAGGGTATTTGTACTCATATAATAGCCAGGAAGTGAGGACATTGCCACTGGCCATGTGTGAGCACAATTTCCATATTGTTCTTCGTCTTGGCCACCGTCTAAGTAGACAGCCCTGGTCGCAAACGGCATGTGCCCAACATCCCACCTGAAGCATTTGCTTCACATTCGCCTGGAGAGACGGCATCGCTCGACGCAATGAGAGAAATGCGCCAGGTTGAATGCGGTTTGCGACCGCCATGGCTTGGGGTATGGGGGAGCGCAGAATGGGAGGGGCGGGTCGCGCAAAGACTTACCTCAGGGCGAAAATCGATTTTGGGCGGAGAGTTGCGAGAGAGAAGAATTCAGGAAATTGGGGCGGCGAGTTTTGCCGTAGAGAAACGTGGGAGTGTTATAGACGGTGCGGGTCGAATGAATGGAGTCGAGCGAGAGAAGAAGTCGGGAGCTCCGAGGTCGAGTGCCAAGACATAGCTGCCCGATTCGGAAATCCTTCACTCGGCGCGTCGGGCTGGTCAGTATACAGCTATTACGACTGGAAAAGTGGATTCGAAAAATGGGTTTTAACCGAATGAAACACCGGCATGTTGAAGTGATATTCTAGGCTCGTTATTCCCTTCTACGACTGATTTTAAACCTTTTATCCGATATTTGATTGAGCTGATTTCATTCAAGGCGCTGAAACTAGTGGTACTATTTATCCTTTTCATACATTCATACAACCTCAATTGGAACAAAAATTCAATATCAGAAAGGGCTCAAATAATCAAACAGCGAGAAGAGAATAAGATCACTCAGTTTCCTTCACATTCCAGGAAAATCCTCAAGACATGTCCATAGGACTCATACAAGAGAGTGAACCAAAGGTATCATCCGACAAAACACCAGTATGTTCATCTTGGCACGGTCTAGAAGTACCAGGGTAAACCGAGCCACCCGGTTCCTTGCACGCACGATCTCTGAAGGTTGCGCAGCCGCCAGCCCTCATAGCCCAGGATTTGGGATGGAGCAGGTCATTCGCAGAACAATTGGACCACGAGAATCCACCATTGGTGTAATACTGACACCAGATCTGGGCATCGTCGTCCGAGGGAGGGAGATCAGACGAAACGTCGATGCAGGGAGACCAGTCAGCCGAGTATCCCGACACAACGAAGTAGTTTCCGTTGTCAGGATCACAGTTTTTGCCTTCGTAGGCGGTTATGCTGAAGGTTTTGACTGGTTTCCTGGAGGTTGTCGTCGTGGTTTTGGGCTCTTCCTTTTTGGTGGTTGTCGTCGTGGTCTTGGGCTCTTCCTCCTTGGTAGTTGTCGTCATGGTCTTGGGCTCTTCCTTCTTGGTGGTTGTCGTTTCCTTGGTAGCGGTCGAAGATATCTTCTGCTCTTGTGAAGTGGTGGTTACTGTTTGTTCTGTCGTAGTAGTTGTCACAGCTGCAACTGCACCCGAGTCACCACTGGAGCACTTCGAGTCACAATGGCCATTCGCGAAGCACTGATTCGAATGAAAGTTAGCAGAAATCCACGAGACTGAAGAAAAAAACTTACACAATCACCACTGGGGCAGGGATTCAGACTCTTCAGATCATCCATGTTCGCTGGTCTCTGAGTTCCAGGCACCTGCGGACCACACACAGCCTGCGGCAAAGCAACTGGCATGGGGATTTCGCCAGGGCCCAGGCAGACGATGCTTCCCAGGGCCATGGGATTGCATCCCGCCCATCGCCACGTCTTCGTATTGTACTTTACTAGATCATCCGCTGTGATCTTTCGAGTCGAGGCAACGCTTTCGCAGGTATCACCTTCTTGAACGACATAGGTGTAGCAGACTCCATCACCGGCTGCGGGAAACGGGTATGTGGAGTCTCGAGCTCTAAGTTGGATGGTCTGAAGAGAAAATGTTAGCTTGAGAAACAGTAAGAGGGACTGGAGGTACTCACGCTGTTGTTTTCACCGAACGTGTGTATGGCCGACGCAAAGCTCAGAAGGAGACTGAGCAGGGAGCCGAGCACGAGAACGTGCTTTGGGTGACGCCCCATCATGTAAAAAGTTAATGTCAGTCGGTAATTGAAGTTGGTTGTACAGATGAAAAGGTGCAGAGGTAAACAACAAGGTGCGTTGTGGCCGTTGCTGGGTTGCTGCGGGTGTTGTTTACATTGGGATGAAAGTGGGACTTGGGAAAGAGCGATAAAGACACCTTCCAGAACCTAATATATGGCAAACAACTTCGATGGACTTTGGATTTTCAGGTCCGGGTGACCAGGAGTGCTACATAAAATAAAATGTTTCTTTGTTACGACCTCAGGGATAGAAATGGTCTTGTAAACATCTCATCTTATTGGGCGAAAGGTAGATGTACTCGACTTTCCCAACAAAGGTCATCTTGATAGCGTGACTGAAACCGAGTCCTCTATTGCCTTTGTGAGCTACTCTCTTGCCTCCCATCTCCACGACCGAAAATGGGTCTCAATAAGCATCAACTAGCCCCAATAGGGTCTCAATTACCTTTGTTCGGATTTGCCTGTAGACGAAAGAGACTTTTGGCAACCACTATCCGCTGCCAGTTGAAGATGGCCTTGTTTCGGCCCGCGATGTCTAGATTCGTAAATGGTGCTACCAAGGATTAAACAGCAAGTTACGCGTGGAGCGGTTTAAATTAAGCAAGTGGTGGTCTGGTGGGACCAAGTGTATTCACATCTATGAAGTTTCTTTTCTTTCGTGTCCTCCAAGGCATCAGAGCTCGTAATGGCTATGCATGTATGGATGAAATCGAACAGGATTATGTGCAGTCGTCATCGTCAACAGGGTATTATGAAGTTAGGGGAAAGTTTTGTGATGTGGCGTCGGTATCGTCAGTCGGGACCTCATGAGTGGCGCGCGGGAAGACCTCGAAGACCAAAAGAACTGGCGGGCATTTTGCACGACTAGAGCAAGAGGCGTACGACTCCAGGATCCATGGATTAGAAAGAAACATCCCAGAATCGAGGCGGAAAGGTTCTGATCTACAGACCAGTCTTGCCCAGAGCGTTGGCAAGATCCTCGACGGCCTTTTCGATCTTCTGGGAGACCTTCTCCTCCTCGGCACGCTCAGTATCCTTGACTTCCTTCTCGGCCTTCTGCTCTCTTTCTTCCTCCTCCTCCTCCTCCTCTTCCTCGGACTCCTCCTCTTCGAGCTCGTCAAGCTCATCCAGACCCCAGGTGTCCTCGGGATCCTCGTCGGTACCGTGCTCCTCCTGACGAGCCTCCAGAAGCTCGCGAAGCTCAGTGATGTTGTTATCGTCCTCGTTAAGGATGTTGCCGTTCAGCTCAACACGACGAAGGCTGGGAAGGGCAGTCTTGGCGGCATGGGTAAGCTCCTTCAAACTCTCAGCCTTGAGCTCGTTGTACTGGAGACGCAGGGTCTGGATCTTCTGGTTCTTGTTGGCAGCCAGGGCCTTGGCAACCTTGACACCACCACGGGCGGAGAGAAGGCAGTCACCAACACCCAGCTCGCGCAGGGAAGGCCAGCCCTCCAAAACGCTAGCCAGAGCAGTAGAGCCCAGAACAGTGAAAGTGTTATCCTGCAGATCCAGAACCTCAAGCGCAGAGGCGTGGCGAAGACCTTCCTTGAGCAGGTGGAAGATACCCTCCTGGCGAATGCCGTTCTGTGTCATCTTGACGGACTTCATGCCAGCGGAGTGCTTCTCGTAGGCACGGGCCCAAGCCTCCATACTGCCATTCTCAAGACGGTTACGTCCGCAGACGATGCTCTCTAGCTGAGCAATCTCCTTGCCCTCTTTGCGGGCCTCCTCCTTGCGCTCAGCAAGCTTGCTCAGAGCATCGGCAACCAGGGTACCAGCGGCAGGGCCAAGACCGTTGTTGTTCAGAATCAGGTGGCGGAGGGGAGTGTGACGCGACAGGAAATCGACGAGGGGGCCTGGGTGTTGAGACCAAAGGCATTGTCGGAAAGGTTGACGGTGTGGACGGAGGGGATCTCGAGTATGGCATCGAGGAGGGACTTCAGGGCGGGAGGGATCTCCGACAAGAGACGGGAAGTGAAGATATCGGCAAGCTCGGCGACTTCGAGGCTCTTCTGGGTAGCGATAACGGCGGCGAGACGCTCAGAGGCACCGACGCCCAAAGTGTTACCGCCAAAACGAATCTCAGTGTAATCAGTGTTATCGACAAGAGGCTTGATGTGGGACTCGATGTCCTCGGCAGTGTCGAGCTTGAGGCCTTTGCCTTCGAGGGAGAAGATCTTAGGAGGGGCCATGGCGGGGTAGTAGTTGAGGGGGGAGATGGGATAGAATCGGGATAGATAATCAGGATGAGAATTGAGATTAGGTTTCAAAGAGTTGTAGCAATCCTAGAAGCGACAAGGACCAAACCCGGTAGAAAGGAAAAATAAGGAGGCAGAGCGGGGAGCAAAATATGGAGGGGGGCAACGGAGAGTGTTTGGCGATAACAAAAAAATTACTACGGCGGCGAAAGCGAACCAGTTACGCAGGAATTAATAATGATATGATAGGCAACCGATCACGACAATTCAACCTGGAATTCACACTCTCTCACAGCTACTCTCCACACTCTTTCACATCCAACTTCTATAGTAACACCATCACTCTCTATTTAAAATGTCGTGGCTTACCGGTTTCTTCGGCTCCTCCAGCGGTAAGTTTAAACATTCCAATCTGCATGCGCCGCAAGTCCGGCGCATTCACGGATTATCGGTGAAATGCGCAAGGGCCGTCAACGTGGTCATTGACTGGAAAGAGTCGATTGCTGACCTATTACTTAAACAGACAAAGCTGCTCTCGCCCCTACTGAGGTCCAGACCAAGCCCGCCCAGACCGACAAGCCCAAGGTACGTCGCGAAACTTCAGCACGATACAAATGTCAGCAAAGAATGATTCTGATGTGATGATAGCCTTGCTGCGTCTGCAAGGACGAGAAGACCGCTCGCGACGACTGCATGCTTTTCTCGAAGTCCGACGATCCCGCCAAGGAATGTGAGGCCCTGGTCGAGAAGTACAAGACCTGCATGGCCGGCTTCGGCTTCAAGGTCTAAACAGATCGATGGCCATTTCACCGAATCCGCACCTTGTACAATACCACACTGTACCATAGCATTTACGGGCTGGAGTTTTTTATTGTTTTGATATCATTGCGCGTTCTTCATGCATGAACCATGGATTCGGGGTTCTGCTTCAGAGTATTTTCGGCTATATCAAATTTGATCTTGAATACATCCCATCTCCTACGAACAATCTTCAAGACAAGAAATAAGATTTCACTACGCTAGCAGTAGATGCAGATCCTCCCTAGGTGTCACTTATATGGGGTATCACTGAAGAAAATGCAGAACGTCGGCGCTCAAGAACTCATCATTGCTTCTTCTTCCGACTGTCTTCTTCGGCCACACGGAGATCGATCTGGCGGCACTGTGTGATCAACTTCCACATACACCAGAGATAGGCAAGCCCAAAACCGCCAAATCCAATGAGAGCATTGAGGACCACCCACAGATCGGGCTTGTCAGGGGGAGGAACAACAAATGCGTCAAGAACATGCCAGACAATCATAGCAAAGTAGAACGCAAAATGAATGAGCTTGGTCAAGATATTGGGCTCCAACTGGTTGTTGGTGTCTTCTGACGATGCGCGGCTCCGGTAAGTCTCCAGACAGACCGGCGGCAGGCCCATCAAATAGGCCCACAGGAGGGTCATAACAAAGTATGGCACGCGCAATTCGTCGCGCTTAAGAAGTGGATACATAGTCCATGAGCCGAGCACATTGGCCCAGCCAACCCAGGCGCGGTTTTCTTTGCTTAGCCCACCGTCTCCAGCAAGCAAAAGAGTCATTGGGAGGAGAGGAAGAAGAACGCTCTTCTCGTGCACCTGAAAAGAAAACAGGAAAAATCCCCACGCGACAGAAGACAAAGCAGGGAGAAGAAGAGATGCTCGCGGGTGACGGAAGATGATACCACATGGAACCACAATCGAGGCCAGGGTGGCACCGAGAGAGGCCCGTTGGAGCAAGGAGACATCGAAGCGGTGAAGCTTGTAGAAGGTGTGAATCGCACACCATGCATTGGCAACCTTATCCTCGAAGATACCACGGGAAAAGGGAAGCACTCGGTGGATAGTCTGAGTGATCTGGAAGATAATCGCATACGCCACGGTATCCTTGTCGAGGGAGACGGGGGATGCCTGCAGTAGGGGAGGCTGGGGCGAGGACGCGAACAGTTTCCGGGCTTCGGGGTTCGTCGCACCAACCACGAGAGGCGCAAAGAGCAAAGCAAAAGCGGCTAGAGTGATAAGAGCAATATTGATCAGTCGGCCGATGCGGCACCGCGGGAAGACGCAGACGCCCAAAAGGTAAGCAAACATGACTGGTGCGTAGTATAGAGCCATCTGCTTGAAACCCAATGCACCGACGAAGAAGACGCAAGCCCAGAGCATTCGTCCGGCAAGAATGGCGTCCAAGCTTGCGACCATCAAGCCCAACATGACAGTATTATATTGGAAGTGGCCATGGTCGATGAGGATGGTGGCGGGCTGGAGAAGGATCGCAACGAGAGCAATTGAGGTGGACCAGGCGTGTACACCGTGCATGCGGGTGTATCGGCGGAGGAAATTGACAATGGCGGGCACATATACCAAGTACTCGGAGACGACGACGGTGGCGCGCATGAAGACCTTTAGATGCGGTTCCTCGAGGCCGCGGGAGCTGTCCAATGCGAACCATGCGGGTTCAACAATAGAGCCACTATCTCAGTTAGCCGGTATTCGTGTCAAACACAAGACAACCCGCTGGGGCGCAATTGAAAGACATACATTTTGCCCAGAAGCCAGCTATGATATGCCGTCAATGGGGGATAGTCGAGACCCCAGTACTGCAAGTCGTAGAGATACCACTTGGCCATTGGAAGGTGTGTGGTAATCTCCATCCAGTGTCTTTGCGCCTCAAAATCCCCGTGCATCGGAGGAACCTGGAATCCTGCTCAATTGTCAGAAACTGTATTTCTAGCCCAAGTAACAGGCGAAATTACCAGAGTAACCCCACAGACTGACAGCCCATCGGAAGAGCCCGACAACCATGAGGGTGAGAGGCAGGATCAGCCATTGTGAGACACCAGCGCGTGCAGCCCAGAGGAAGGAGACAAGCGGAAAAGCTGGTGTTTGTTGACCATTGCTAATGTCCAAGATCAGGTTGTTGTTCGACCCCGGAGCAGTGGGAACCTTTCTCTTCTTGCGCGGGCGATGGGAGGAAGGAGTGGAAGGTGCCATTGCGATTCTGGCAAGATGGGAAATTAAGCGTGTCCCATTGACTGAATTCCGTCGAAGATGTCGCAGAAAGATGTCTAGTGTAAACCCATGTGACCGTACACGCTGTACTAATGCCGTCCCAGGGTTGACATGAAAGCGGAGAAGGCCCGGCAGTTCCACAGGAGCCTCGAGGACTGGCAGTTTGGCAGGGCGACCGTCTCGAAAAGCGGTGAGCAGCTGGAAGAGAAAGGTCTCCACTGAGTCTCCACTTAGTGCCTGGTTAGTGCCTGGGTTTAGCCGTATGAAGAAGGCGGAAGGCTGTTCTGCCAGCCTCCGAAATTTTTCAGTCGAATTTTTTCCTTATCAGAGCTCGCCCCAGCTGCTGCCGCCTCTTTTTTTCTTCCTTTTTCTTCCTTCACACCCTCCCATCTTTCTCCTGCCATCACTTTCTTGTGTCGGCTTTTTTTATTCTCTCAAATCATATTCACAAGGTATAACATATCCCTTCCCCCTTCCCCCCCAACTGACTTGCGGCGTGGGTTCGTACTTTCAAAGTACTTCAACAGACTTCTGTGGGCTTTTTCACATCGAGGGCTGTGGGCTTCAATAACTGCACATTTTCTGTTACCCTACGAGATAACTCTCCGTGGGTCTCTGGATTTGCGCATCGCCGGTCTCTGTGGGCTTCATATCTGTCGGTTGCGGGTTACTTCGTGGGTTTCAAACCAGCTGTGGTGAAATCACTCCTGGCGTTGCAAGTTCGTTCCTGAGGGTTAATTGCTCTTCCACATCAAAGAAAAAGAAAATCATCACGGGTTTTATTGAGGGCTTGTTGGCTGTGCCGCACACAAACAAATCACTCGATATTATCAACCACAGTACGTGGGATGTGAGGGAAACCGACGTTTTGAAACAGACCGCTAACATCCCTCTTTGGTATCTAGATGTCTAAGACTAAGGTTACCACCAAGGCCGACAAGGGCAGCAAGGCTCTGAACAAGGTCAAGGACGCTGGTGTCACCAAGGCTTCCCAGTCTCCTGCCGCCAAGAGCAAGTCCGTCGCCAAGAAGGTCGCTGCCAAGGAGGACAAGTCCAAGAAGAACAAGAAGAAGGAGCCTACTCCCAGCTCCTCCGAGTCCGAGTCCGACAGCGATGAGGAGATGGACTCTTCCAGCTCCTCTTCCGAGTCTGAGTCCGAGGACGAGAAGCCCGCTCCCAAGAAGGATAACAAGAAGGAGGCTAAGAAGCCTGCCAAAAAGGCCGAGTCCTCTTCCGAGTCTGAGTCTGAGTCCGACAGCGATGAGGACATGAAGGATGCTTCCAGCTCTTCTGAGTCTTCCGAGTCCGAGTCTGAGGACGAGAAGCCCGCTCCTAAGAAGGACGCCAAGAAGGACACCAAGAAGGCCGAGAAGAAGGTTGAGAAGAAGGCCGAGTCTTCCTCTTCCTCTGAGTCTTCTGACTCTGACTCTTCCGACTCCGAGTCTGAGGATGAGAAGCCTGCCCCCAAGAAGGCTGAGAAGAAGGAGTCTTCTGACTCCGAGTCCGACTCCGACTCCTCTAACTCCTCCTCTGAGGAGGAGTCTCCCAAGAAGGAGACCAAGAAGGTGAGTTATGAACCAGAACCCGAATATACTCATGTACATTGTCTCATGTTTTGTCCTAAAGGATTCTTCCGACTCCGACTCCGACTCTGACAGCTCCGACTCCTCCGACTCTGACTCCGACAGCGAGGACTCCAAGCCTTCCAAGAAGCGCAAGGCCGATGAGGAGCCTGCTGCCGCCGCTAAGAAGACTAAGACCGCGGATGCCCCCGAGGGCGCCTCCGCTAACCTGTTCGTCGGCAACCTGTCTTGGAACGTCGATGAGGAGTGGCTCAAGAGCGAGTTCGAGCAGTTCGGTGAGCTTGCTGGCTGCCGTATCGTGACTGACCGTGACTCTGGCCGCTCCCGCGGCTTCGGCTACGTCGAGTTCACCAACGCCGTCGATGCCTCCAAGGCCATGGAGGCCAAGAAGGGTACTGACCTCGATGGACGCCCCATCAACCTTGACTACGCCACTGGCCGTCAGAACAACCAGGGTGACCGCGCCCAGAACCGTGCCCGTTCCTTCGGTGACTCCACCAGCCCCGAGAGCGACACTCTCTTCGTCGGCAACCTGCCCTTCAGTGCCACCGAGGATGCTCTCACTGAGGCCTTCGGCGAGCACGGCGGCATTCTCGGCATCCGCCTGCCCACTGAGCAGGAGAGCGGCCGTCCCAAGGGCTTTGGCTACATCCAGTACGGCTCCGTTGAGGAGGCCAAGGCTGCCCACAGCGCCATGCAGGGCTATGAGCTTGAGGGCCGTCCCCTCCGTCTTGACTTCAGCTCCCCCCGTCCCTCCAACGGCGGCGGTGGTGGTTTCGGCGGCCGTGGCGGTGGCCGTGGTGGCTTCGGCGGCCGCGGTGGTGGTGGTGGTCGTGGCGGCGGCCGCGGTGGTCGCGGAGGCTTCGGCGGTGGCCGTGGCGGCTTCAACGGTGGTCTGAACAAGGGTAAGGGCAGCATCCCTGAGTTCAAGGGCACCAAGGTCACCTTCTAAGGGAGTTAACTTTCTGCCATTTTGCTACTGACATCATATCCCCCCTTGCAATTTTCTGCGTGTAATCGGATCGGCCATGGAAGGCCTGGGTATTTTAAAAGTTTGCTTGTTTGTCTCAATAGTCTGCATATGATAGTCTAATTTCATACTGTATTCCACGGATCATCGTTCATCATCTCATCCATCCCGGTCATTGCCAGTGTACCTAAGGTATGCTGTACTACCCGTCATACTACCCTCTGTATGTAGTATGGTGGAGACGTCAATACTGCCATCGTTGACCGCCTCACCCCGCACGGCGGCCTCGTGCTGTTTCTGCCTGAATCTAGCCTGAGGGGCACACGGCATGCAGATGGCGTGGTGGTTTTGCTTCTTGTATCCGAAACCGTGCGACTTTTCAAACCCAAAACCGTCTATTCAATATCGTTCGATCTGCCGATCGTCACAATTTTAAGGGCCTGGGGGTTTCCTTGACACTTTACGTTCGTCTTTGTTGCCTGCCCCTCCCCCTTCGGTGGCTTCCGTCACGGGCTGGGGCTGCAAATCACCTGTTCCGTCTGCTGATCACCTCATCCTCAGCTCCCCCTTTCTCTTTCTTCCTCCTTCATCCTGCGATCCCACATCGCAGCGCACTGCTTGCCTAAGACTCACTTCGTTCTTTGCGACGGCTCAACCATACCAGCACCGTTTCCACGCCTTCGCCCGGCGTATACACCGAGCCAAGACCTTTGGGCATCAGGGATTGGGAGGATCGCCCAGCGGATCTCCACATTGATAAGATAGACTCATTGTCCTTCCCCACGCTTGACCGCTCTTGCTGCTAGCACCGGGTGGCCTGATCTCTTTCTCAGGCCAAGAGCACTGCTATAACTGCTATAACAATCCTCGATCCTCACCCGTCCCACTCCTCTCTTTATTTAACCAAGGACCATGCAGCCAAATCACTGCGACCTGCTCGGTCAGGTGCGCGAACCCAGAGCCGCAAGTCAACTGATACGCGATGGCCACTCGCGCAATCAGAATGGCGACGGTGGTCAGCCTCGTCCATCCGGTGCGGCGCCCATGAGATCAGAAGGTAAGTAGAGAATCATTCTTATATCGAGCCCGCCTTGGCCCCTGCCCCCTGCCGATCTGCTTGCATCATTATATGTTTCTATCTGTCCACCAAACATGTACTCACTACGGTACTACATAGACTCGTGGATCGAAGTCTCATCTCAGCCCTCGTCCTCGTCGCTCTCCTCCGCCGCTACGAACGACGATATCATTACAACCGGTCTCTCGGTGGAGCCCCGCACGGCAGCCATGTATCAGCACCGCAGCCGGCGTCGGCGGGTGCAACATCTGGCTGCCGTTGCGACCGCGCAGGTAGACTACTCGTCGAACACTGCGAATAGCAGCAGCCAGGAAGAATACGAGGAGAGTGAAAGCGAGTCCGATCCCCCGATGAGCAGTTCCAACGAAGATATTGGCCCGGCCCTCCGCGCTCCGTTGCCAGCCCCATCGTCTAATGACGGCGACGCCTCTAGCGATGATGATGATGATGATGATGACGATGCATCGACGGCTCTGGGAATGGGAATAAGTCCATCTCCGTTCGTTCCACAACCGAACGTATTCAGCCACCCCCCAAACACCAGTGACCCGTCATGGACTTGCCCCAGCGAGAACCGTCGGTCCCAACCAAGCGTACTGTCCACCTCAAGCCGCCGCACCTCCATCCGACGAGATTCATACCCGCCCAGTGCAAGGGCACCTCGTCGGTCCCAGCAGCCGCAGCATAGTCCCTATAACATGTTTTCGCCCTCCCACCACGCAGACCACGACGCTGCTCTCCGAGCCAGCCTCTCAACCCTTCTATCATGCGCTGCAGCAGCCCGCGGCCTGCCAAAATCAGATGCCCAGCCAGCCCCCCGTCGTCCCTCAGGACCCGCCAATCCAGCATCTTTCCGACTTGTAGGCGAGAACGTCGCAATGGGAGAAGAAAGTGGCGAGGAAGCCCCCTCATCCCACGACACAGAAACCAGTCCTTCAGTGGGTCCACCCCGCCACAGACATCCCCGCTCCCCCGTACCTCCACACATCGCCAAAACAAAGCGTCGGTCCGTCTCGCCAAAAGAGCGCAGTGCGACGTCAAAGAAGAGCCGGCGTGCCAGTTTGGCCGATTCGACTACGCCCGTCAGTCCCACAGTCATGACCTGGGTGATCAGCGCCGGCGTCGTAGTCTTGTTTTCGGCGATCAGTTTCTCGGCGGGATACATGCTCGGTCGGGAGGTTGGTCGGACAGAGATGGGACTGATGACCGATGGCTCTGTTCCAGGCGCACGATCGTCTGCGGCGTGTGGCCAGGAGGCAGTTCGTGGTGGTCTAAAGCGGTTCCGATGGGGTACTGCTGCAGCAGGCTCTGCGAGTCTGGCCTGAGCTTTTATCCCTCGACATGATATAACGGCCTGCGATGCGATGTCAGTCACGAACGCAACGGCATGGTAATGACATGAATATATGATGAACGTTATGACAGGGAGTGGTGGCTTTTTTCCGACGACACAAAGGGTGTCGACATAACTGACTTTCCTTTCTTTCCTTTGCGATTTTTCTGATTTTTTATCTCCGTCATTTGACGAGTCGTACCTTATTGTGTGGCTCGCGAAAATTGGGTGATTTAGTTCTTTTGTTGGCAATCGCCGGTGCAAGGAGTTTGGTAGCATTCAGCAATAAGGTGAAGCGGGACCTTTAATGTCGACCTGAATCTATGTTTTTATTGAAACATTGAACCGACCATCGTAGCACAGGATGAAGCCCCTAGTACCCTAGACATGGGTAGTCGGTCCAGGCCATGCAACAAAAAGGGGGTAGTTATCGACTCAAACCACGACTCACACCCAGGTAGAATTTCAATATACCTTCCTTAGGAGCCCGACACATATCGTGTAGGGCAGTAACTGAAACCAAGACCAATATCTTCCACCTCCAAAGTCCGAAGCCTTCTTGGATTTTGAAAACAGGCTATCGGGATCGCCCCCACTACCTCATGTACTTCCTGGCAGGTGTGGCGGTCACCCGGGAACTATTATATACATGCCTAGAGTAATCACAACCTACCTACAACAGGGGTGTGGCGCTGTAACACTTGCGAATTTTGCAGTGACCAAGGAAAGGTATCAAACACGAGAACGAAATCCGATATCAGATCATCCGCCTCACTCAGTATCCATGACGAGCCTATTCCTAGGGTGCTCTGCCAAAACCCGCATCGGTAGCTGCGCCACAAGCCTACCATTACCCGAAGTGGAAGGAGTAGTGGCTGGTGCTGCACTTTCCCTGTGAGTATGCAAGGAGGTACTGAAGGAGAACGCCGAGTCCGTTCAACCGAAGGATTTACTACACCAGTGTGGGCCTCACTGGCTCTTGCTGTATGAGAAGAGAGGGATTGCGTCATGCTGGCTCGTGCGTGATCTGCGCTCGTGGGTCTCTTTTCGTTCCTTCTCTTTTCTTGAGGTGTTGAGGGGTTGTGGCGCACGAGGGTGGTTCTACTTTGGATTTTTTTCTGCCTGTTACTTGATTAGATCGACCTAGGTAGCATTGCGATTGCTTCTTATTCTTAGTCAGTAGATGATAGTGCAGGATCTACTCACCTACCTAAACTACGTCAGGTGATATCCCATCCTATGTACTTACTTTTGCCATATATACACCCTGTAGTGAAGTACCGGACAAATGCAATACCACCCGACCCTCACGATGCAACGACAATTAAAGTGAGGCGTATGCATTTCAAATACCTTAAGACCATTAAGCCCGCTGGACGCTCTAGCTTGGTTACACAACATACAGTTAGCCGGATCTACCTAGCTGGAGATCCTGCTACGATGGAAACAATCTTGGAAGTCATGACATACATAGTGTAGCCTCTGAATCTCAAATACTTCCAAGGTTTGTCGGGCGCAACGCACTATTGATCTGCACGGGTCGGGCCTCTGCTCGGACCAGGGTGGTGTGTGCGGGATCCAAAGTACATATTGGTCATAGTGGCTTGCGACATGGATGTTGGGGATCGGACTGATCTCGATCGGTTATTGAGCGATTCATTTTTCCAATTTGTACTGCCTAGGTGTAGTAACTCGGACACATTAGGCCATAGTAAAGTATGTCGGGATCACCGAGTTCAACATTGCTCCCCAAGACCCCGGCGACGGGATTTGATCAAGGTTTACTGGGTGCGGAGGTAGTCGATCCTTAGCTGCTTGTGGCTAAGTGGCTAGTGGGGAAGTGAGGCACGAATCTCGTTTGTCCGGAGACGTTCGCTCTTGCGATGATCTGCAAGGGCGATGCGAGTCATTCCACTACCCTGAGTCGTTTACCCTAGGGTAGGGTAGAGTGCACTAAGGCGGGCGCGCTAGAGCGATTCGATTGCTTTTCGTCCCTGCTACCAGGTTATGCGGGCTGCTATGTTGCACGGGGTTCTCCACGGGGTTAGGCCTGCCTTGCCTTACCCAGGGTACACTAGGGTTGGCTGCAGGGGTTAGGCTAAGATTGACGTCGGTGTGATGGTGCTATGTAGGGGTGTGACTTTGAGGTGTAGGTTCCGTACGGTCGGCACGGTACCACACTACTTACAGGCAGTCTAGATTCCAAGCTGATTTTGTAGAGAAAAGGTAGTGTATGTTCAGAGTGTATGTATTGATCTGACTAAATAGAGTCCGTGTATATACTCAGTACAGCCGAAAATGTCCAAAGGTCTCTTAAGAGTAGTAGAGAACCATGCGAAACCCAAACGCCTTGCTCGTTGCTTGTACCATGAAAAGTAGGAAAAAAAAAATAAAATACAATATGACCACCAGGTCAAACATAGGAAAAAGCTCAGGTGCCCGCGCTGGGAGACCTGAATGTCGTGGTCGGATGTCGCTAAATCACGAAAAAGCCATGTACGCTAATATATGCAGAGAATCGAACAGGAGATAGATATTCGAGAAGGAAAGAAAGCCGTTCATGCGGTCGCGGCGGTTGCGGTGGTGGCTTCGGATCGTCGACGGGGTTTTAAATCGTCCCGGCTAAGAAGTCGCCGGAGTTGGGAGCGACGGAGTCGGAGCTTGGAGACGAGACGGCAGTGGAGGTGATCTAAAGCAGATTGTTAAACCAATGTCGAATAATAAATGGTGTGAAGACAGGCGTACCACTGCTGCGCCGGGGCAGGCACTCTTGGGTGGTGTAGGCGGCGGCCCAGTAACCGGTGTCGCGGTAGCCGGTGAAGGTGCAGGTGTTGGGGTCGTACTGCGGCTGCAGCGCCGTAACATGAGGGTAGAGCGTTGCCAACGGGTACAGCAGCTCGTCGGGTGGCGGGGAGCGCCTGTTGTCGAGCGACTCTCGGGACTGCCGATGAATGTATGTTAATTAGGATTCGATGGAAGGCTGTGTGGGCACATACGTAAAGCTCGTAGTTGGTCTTGTAGATCATGGTGGAATGCGGAGAGGACCGAGGTTATTTCAGGCGTAGCACGGTGCGTATGCGTATGCAACTACCTTTTGAAGGGTATGCAGGTTGGTCTTGGTATCTTGGATGTACTCGTCAAGCCTGATGCAGTTGAGTGTTGAGATGCAAGATGACCAGGGCTCTGCTCCATTTAAAGCGAGTTGGACTCAGGCGCAGGCAGGCAGAGGCACAGACCGACATTCAGCCGCGGGGCACGTCAATGCCGATTGATTTGCGTTTAGCGAGAGCCCCAGCGGAGTGGAGTAGGTTGGATCGATGACGACCAGGGAGCCGGGATGCTGGCGGTCGTGATTGGGGGGACGAGCGTTCGCGTCGCTGCGATCGATCGGCGTGGCCGACGACTGGGGCAATCGGCAATACGAGATTCGCTTGATCTGGTCAGCTTTAATCTATCCCCCCTAAGTGAGGTTAGGATAATATGATGTGCAAGGATAACCGACCAATAATGAGGTGAGGATGGTCATAATTATAGCCCTGTCTACAATAATATAACCCTTGTAATAATAACACCGTGGGAAGACCAGGGTCTTCCCTGCCGGCCATGCCGCTTCGGCTCGTTCTGCCCCCTTGCAGCCTCCACGTTATTCATTCTCATGTCACACCGATTATACTGTTGTCAAAATCAATACCAAGTACAAGGTAGCAATGCAAGAGATGCAACCGGATCGATAGATACCTACTGGACCCTAGACCTGCTCTCGGCTAGTAGTATGTAGGTACTAGTGGGATCATTCATCATGACGATCGCCGAATACATCCGCGACGCCTGGGTGGGTCGGTGTCAGGCATGTCACAGACCAGGGTAGAAGCCCTACTCATCCTGAAATATCCTGAAATCCTCAAGAGGCACAAGAGATTCGGAGATCGGAGGCAATCTGAGCACACTTCCAAATCATTCGCGAGAAGTGGGCCAACCCCGACTATTGGGCGCTAAGCAGGACGCTACCGGTGCTAGTGCCTGGGGAAAGAATCTGATGCATCTAGTTAGTTAACCGGTAGTAGAACTGGTGAGTCAGCACAATTGCTTTGTACAGCCACATCCCTATGCACGAGCCACTCGGTCTCGCCGTGGCTGTAGATGTGGCTTGAGATGTGGCTGGCGATAGATTCGTGCCGGGATCCACTCTGTCAGGGCCGAACTAGTCCGCCCTTGATCTTCACATCTTTTTGGCATCACACCCTTGGGGCCTTCGGGCTGCCCGGGGTGCCGGGTCTATAAGGGTTGGCTTCCCACCTTGCTTTCTCTCCAGCAATCAACACCAGTCTCCAACCTCCAGACTTGATCCCTCCCAAGTCATACTCCCTCATATACCCCGAGGCTACTACAACATCCTTCTAGCTGCTCCCCACATGACCTCCGACCATGTCACTGAGCATGCAGGGTTCCGGAAGAGAGTGCTGGGAAAACTCTCCGTGTATGGACCTGCGCGGTCGTTACTCAAACGAGCATCCCGCTTCAACCGTCGGTAGGTCTTGTCCTTCTTCAACTCAGTTCGAGTCCTTTCCCCTCAGCTACCCTGCGAGCTCCCGACCCAATGATCGTTTCTGAGACATTCCCCTTCCTCCAGGGCCCGTCGAGCGAGACGCTGAAAGCTCCTCGGACAGGCGCGAGCCCCACACCTGCGAGGGCATGATCTATCCCCAAGCCCAGTCCATCTTGCACGACGAGTTTGGGCGGGTCGACCCCACCGGCTGGTACCCGCACTACAAGACCTGCGTCCAGCACTTTGTCGAGATCGGCCAATTCACCTCGACCGTGCAGTCCATCGCGGCCTTTATCAACATTCGCCTGCCATGCCAACGACCCGACTCCAATGACGGGGCTGCTCCCTCACCCATGCCGTTCATCTCGCTCCGGCCGTATCTGCGCCGACTGATCATCACGGCCCAGGACTCGCCCATTGTCATGCAGGCGTTTTTCGGCAACGACTGGGAAGCCGGTGTCGGCTGTATCTATCGACAGGAGCGTATTAACTATCTCTTTACGGCGAAAAGTGGCGGATGGGCGCGCACCAAGGCTGCGTACGATATCTTGCCGGACGAGCAAACTCCCTTCCTGCGACCCCTCCGCGACCCCTCAGAGGATGAGATGCGGGCGGCTGATGACCGGTGGAGTGAATGGATGTTGATGGAGGACTGGCTCATTGGGCCGCGGAGTCCCTGGTAAAGGGGCGATCCACGGACCCAACGTAACCCATTGTAATGAGAAACGACTATTTCTTTCCTTTGTTTTGCGCTGTCACATTTTGTCTATTTCCTATGTTCTGCCATGATTGTCAATGGCTCAAAATCGTGGCGCTCGAGGCGTTCATTCTGGCGTTGTTGTGCCGGGTGAATCTAGGGTTAGTTACTCGGCGTTAAGTGATCTGCAATACCATCGTCATCCTCAACAAAGATCGTCATTCCTCCATTCTGCAATCTCGACCTCTAGGCTACCGTGTCTGAGGTACCCCCAACACACGGACACGCACTCTAGGGTCGTCAAGAACAACCCGACTGGATCGTGCCCAATGATCCCCCTAACCCGCACGCCAATGCATAGTTGACAGTGATCGCCGGCCGATCCCCTGTCAGAATCAATAGTGCGCACCGCCACAGGCCCTGGCCAGCGTGACAAATACTTGTGAGCTCGGTCAGTGGCCGTCGAAGCTATGACTTCATTAATCTATCTGCCCTACGCTAGTCCTCCCTGTCGCGACAGGCTGAGGTCAACGCGACTATATACCCGCTCGGGCTAGTTCTGTTAGTTCCCCCACAGTGACTCACCAGCCAAGACACGTCAACCTGTCACTTCACTCCACTCCTTGGATAAAACTAGCATCTTCGCAGACGGTAGCTCACCCGATCACCAGGAACCACGCAGGATCCTCGTGACAGCCCGAACCAGGTAGTCGGGTCAGCATCAGCCAGCATGTCGGGAACAATAGATACTTCACACGCCACGCAAAAGGTCTACGAACACGATGGAAGCATTCTCCCGCATCTAGCAAGGCATCTGCCATACTCGATCTCGCTCCTCCGACGCGTCCAGCACGGCCTCGCGCACCCCACGCCTACCGCCAAGATCCTGGCGACGTTCCCTCCCAGTTGTGGTCCCCCTGACAACAGTCATCCGTGGCTGGCTGCGCGAGTGGATCTCTTTCGCGGCCGCGAGACCCAGATGATCGTCTATTCTAGTCTGGAGGCGGGTAACACGTCAAACTTGATCATCCCTGTCACCAGCTCTGGTGGCTCAAGCGGAACCCCGACAATGGGCGCGAATGCGATTCAGAGTGGTACCGAGATCAATCTAAATGATCACAGCAACTCTCAGCCCGAATACATCGTGTCCACATTCAACAATCTCCCGGACTCAACGCAGGATCTCGTCCGTGAGCAATTAGTCGCGCTACTCAGCTACGTGAAGAAATATCTCCTCCCAACATACCTCGCTTCGCTCCCAGCAGGAGGAGCTGAAAAAAAGGAGGCCAAAACAGGCGTCGAACTAATCCCCGCCCCATCCCCTCAAGCCTTCCTAATCGGCTCCCTCCACACAGCCCTCTTCTCCCTCCTCCAAAACACCGGCGCAAATGTCTTCAGTGCGTCCAAGGCCGCCGCCGACGGATCATCGTCGGACCCGGTGACAAGGCTGCGGGTGCACCGCTTCGACGATCCACCCTACTACAAATTTTTCTTTCGTCGGTCGGATTTTGCCTGGCCTGAGGCTGGATCGGGCTTACCCGCCGGGTATCGGTTTCTGGATCGGTGCGGAAGAAGGGGGGTGCTGGAGTCCCAGCTTGATCTTGTGCAGAGTCGGACGCACATTCCGAGATCTAGGGAGCAGTTGCGGTTGATGCCCGGTGTTGCGATTTATTGCGATAGCCCCTTGCAAGGGAAGGGAAGTGAAAATAGGGATGGGGATGAGATGCCCATTGCATGGGCTTTCCTGGGTCTCGACGGGGCGTTGGCGACGCTTCATGTTGAACCCGAGCATCGGGGGAAGGGACTTGCGCTTGCGTTGTCGAAGGAGGCGATGAGGAGGGGATTGGATGAGGAGGGTGTTTTTGGGGCGCGCTCTGGGGACTGGATACACCAGCCCGAGTTGCGGGATGCTGTTGCTGGTTGGGTGCATACGGAGGTTGCGCAGTATAATGTTGCGAGTAAGAGGGTTATGCAGAAGATTGGCGGGGAGGTTTTGAGTACGGTTATGTGGACTGTTATTGAGGTTTTGGATTAGTGTTCCAAGGTTCGTAGAGATATATTGGGTTTTAGAATGGTTGTTTTAGCGTAGTTAGCTGCTAGAACGTGATTGTACGTTTTTGATAATGATTATCTGATCGGTGTCTTTATTGACACTCTTTTGGCAGTGGTCATTCTACATTGTTTGATGCACTTCCAAGGTTAGTGTGAGACGGACACAGTGTGACCAGTCGTGGTGGAAATAGGTCATTTTGATAGACCGACTGAACAGGTGCTACCCCTGTGTCGATGTAGTGCTAATCCGCGCTATCCACATATATATTCATTTGCGCGGTCACACTGTTTACAGTTTTGGATTCACCAAATATTCTCATCTCACTCTCACTCGAGACTTTTCCCGATTGCAAACTGAATAAAATCACGCCACAAAGATCATGCTATGTAATACGACGCTTTCTTACCGTCAATACACACCTGGGTGATGCTTTTGTCCGATTAAAGTTGGCCTTGATGCAAACATGAAGAGACCAAATAAAGTCGCCGACATAATCGGCCGTGTTGATGGCAGATGCAGATCGTCTGACGTACCCTATTCGACATTTCATGTTGCCCCTAAATCGAGTTCTGGCTGTCGAGACCTGAGAGTCGCTATTAGCGCGCTATTATCGGGCAGTTGGCGACGTTGTGTGTCTAGAGACATCCAAGGCGAGGGCTTTGGTATTGCAGCACCACGTAAATCACCCTAGCGCGTGTTTAAAGAACGCATTCACCATTCGATTCGCCAAGATGGCGACCGCGAACAGGAACATTGGTGGTTTTGTCGACGTCAAAAGAGAGCCTTGAAATGATGCTCGACCTTTTGACGCTATTCCTGCTCTAACGCTTGACACAACTCGAACTCAATTCCCTACCGGACCCATTCAATTTCAATTTCTTGATGCCAGTCCGACTCAACCTCTTAGGCCTGTTCATGCTCAATTTCATGGTGCTGCTCAAGATCGAATTCAATCTCTAAGATCAAATCAATCCCAAATCCCAATCCCAACCTCCTGGGGCTGCTCAATTTCAGCCGTCTGATGCCGTTCATGCTCAACCGCTTGGTGCTATTCACCCTTCACCCTCTGGTGCTGTCCATGCACAGGAACAGCCCTTAAAACTCAGACCCCAAACCAATCTTTCACGAATCACATAACCAATATTTGATTGCCTGGTGAGACACGGTTCTCAGACTTGCTTGATTCTGAGAGATTGCCCCCTCCCATGACATTACGTCTCTTTGACAGGTCAATGCTTGTATACAGAAAATGGATGAAAGAAGTAACCTCCACTCTGCTCGATTACAGATTGGAAGCACTGATCGACAACAAGGAGTTGCTATCGATTGACGATGGCTCTGAGATTTCCTAAAAGTGGTTCCGACTTTTGATCTACATTGGGAAATGGCTCCTTAACGCCTTTGACGACGTGGAATTGCTCAATGATATCGAAGCGACCGATAAAAATTGTGTACTTGCAGATGAGACGATGGCAGCGATCCGCTCTGATGTCTCGCGCAAAGATGCATTTGACAATCTATTTGACTATGAATCGTTCTACGAGCTCAACGAGGCAGACTATGAATTCTTCTTGTTGTTCACCGATAAACTTAGGAGTTCATATAAAGCCTTGGAGGAAACAAAATCCAACCAAAGCCATTTTTTGTTGCATTGAAGCTCCTCCATAATGCTGGAAACCCCGATCCTAGCTTGAATATGACTTCCTTGAGCTCGTTACTACAATAAAGATCAACCCGGACACATTCACCGAGACTGATCTAGAGGACTTGATTCTGCTCGTCGAAAGGCGCCTCCTCGAATGAGGGAGGGAGCGTGGTTATCTATCTGTGGAGCTGACGAAGACAATAGAAATGGAACCCGGGCCTTTTGTCGTGGAAGACACGATGCACAGCCCTAGGGCAAGGGAGCAAGGGATCGGCCGATCCCACTTCGCCGGACGTCTTCATTTATCCTCAGGGGGTTTGGCACTCCAGACTGCCTCAGAGTCTATGAAAGTAGGGTATCATTCCACTCAGACCCTTCCTTCCGCATATCTCCATCTTCATACGCTCCACCTCATTTCTCTTCATCTCGAATAGCTCCACCTCAGCTTGCTTTGAGCTGAATCCTCACATATCTTCAAATCACCTTCATTCACTACTTCGCATCTTCTCACATACTTCCGAATCACCCCCAATCATCACAGTCACATCGAAGGTATCGGATGAAATGAAAAGGTTAGATGAATTTGAAGAGATGAGGTGAGATTTAGGAGATCCTATCACCAGTCACCTTGTTGATTTTATTCGTAGTCAACAGAATACTCAGCTTCCTGTCAATCTACCCCGTATGCTGATACCTCACTGCGGACATGGGGTCCGAGGTCAAAAGGCGGGGTCACAGTGTCTTCAAGTGATATTGAACTCTATTTTCACCAGTGTAGTAATACCTCAGGTAAGATCGACAACTGTGCTACACAAAACAGCATGGGGAGAGTCCCATTTAAAATATTTTGCCCCATATAGTTTGGTCGCGTGAAAGAAATTGCATCTGATGCATGCTGTGTCACAGTACATACGAGGCAAACATATCCCAGTTGCCTCGCAAATTACCCCACTCCGCCTTCCTCATGCCCTAATATTATTGTCAAGAAGAGTATCGGGTAGTTATAAAAACCACCAAATAACATTTCCCAGAGTTCCGACCGACAATATCAAGCTCACAAATCTCAAAAGCCACTCGCATATTACTGTTGCATTAAGCTCATCAATAAGCAAAGCAGGAGCACCTTGGCTTGGCAATCAAATCATAATGTCAAAGTCCAACACCCTCAAAGTCCTTCTCCTCCCCTTTCCTTCATTCGACACACTTGACCTCTACGCCCCTATAGAAGTCCTCGGCAAAGGCGCTGCAACGGGTGGCCTCAATATCATCTTTGAGATAGCTACCGTTCAACAACCAACTCTATCCGCGGAGAAAATCCCCGTCTACCCAACTCGAACGATTACTGAAGCGCTGAGGAACATCGACGAATACGAAATTGTTATTCAGCCCGGAGCCGGGATTCCAGAGATAGAGAAGTATCTCGGAGATCTGCGGACCAATGGCTTGCATCTCGAACTGCTGAAGTGTTTTTCCGAGTTAAAGACACCGTCGCCGCGAGGCTGTCAGCGCGTTCTAATGTCAATTTGCACTGGGGCGTTGATAGTCGGATACTCGGGCGCGTTCAGTCATCTCACCGTCACGACGCATTACGAGGGGCTGGATAAATTGATCCAGTTTTGTGAGTTGAGAGGAAGAGGAACGACAGTCGTACCTGACATTCGGGGTTCCCTTACCAATGGGGAGTTTCCTGTTGATGGAAAAGTATCGGAAATCGAACAGCGGGCATGGGATGGGTATAAGCTCGGCCAAAAACAGAACAAGCGCTGGGTTGATGCAGGATGCAATGAATCTGGGGTCCGGGTGATTAGTTCCGGAGGTATTAGTTGTGGGATTGATGCGTCATTGTTTCTTGTGAGTGAGTTAGAGAAGTGGGAGGAGAATGGACAATGCAGGAAGTTAGGGATTGAGCAGGCACATCTAGGGGCCAGGATTATGGAGTATGCCTGGCGGTGGGCTTAAATCCTGTCCTGTTCAGACAGGTCAATGATTTCTAAACCGTATTTTCGGGTCATATTCCTCTCTCTTTATTCGGGCTATATTGTTGACACTTTGAAATGGTGGTTGTGGGAGGCGTCCAATGCTCTACTGTCAGTTTCGTGCGACTATCAGTGCATTCTCCGTTTATCCTCTATAGCGATTGTCTTCCAGGTCACGCGGTAGAGTGTGGCCATACATAGCACAGACTCTCGACAGCGTCTAGTCCTTTCGGCGCAGCGGCTGGAAAGCCGACGAAAATCCCAAATTGCGGCGATGGTGACCCTCCATCACTGTTGTTCGAATCACCCATATCGTTCATCGGTGACCAACTGGTCTTTTCGAGCGCATTATGTGATCATGCTATTATATGTACAGAAAAATTGTGGGGATATATGGGTAAATATTTGTTAAGTCCTGCCAAGGACTCCTTACCTCCCACAGCTTCGAGTTCTTCTGGTCACTCTCGAGCAACCTATCTGGTATCGACTTATTGGCTATATACAGACTTCTGGCTCTGAGAGCTGGCGCTCAAGGTTGATTAGGAGATGGGGAGGTCCTGCTGGACTGTTTCTTCTGCTTCATCTTGCCATAACCGTAGATCAGGCTGCTGAAGAATTTCGGGAGAATAGCCGAGATGCTACTGAACGTGACGGGAGCATCAAAGAACACGATGCCGCTAATGGCAAGCGGGAGCTTGTTGAGGTAACCGACGAACAAGTACGTAGTCGGAGTCTTGCGAATGCGCCAAGCAGACGAGTACGAGATGAGGATGGCGCCTAGGCCAGAATAGAGCATGCCAACCATGAGGTTGTTGCGACCATTCGGAAAATTTTATAGCCAAGTTAGCTGAGGACCAGTCCTCGGCGGCCAGGGAGCAGATTATCATGATAGGGAGGGCAATGAGGCTCGGTGGGGGGTCGGGTGAGGATGCCTGGGGCAGTGACCCTTGCCCGGTCCGTAGCTTGGTACACTAGTCTGTACGTGGCAAGTCATGAGGAACCTTGGAAGTGCGTTCGATACTGAAGGTCACGTTTCTTTAGGGGCCCAATGCCGGCCAAGGCCGGTAACGTGAGTTTTATGTGATCTTACCCTAATTATTGAAGAGTGGAACGCTCGATGGCACACACGCCGAGACGTGCGGGTCGATTAAGCAGATAAACCAATACAAAATACACGCGTAGCAACCAGGAAATAGCGAGAATCCCAAATGTAGGGGTCAGGTCGGGGTGGTGTAAGAAGGAGTAATCTAGAACTAGCTATCCGGCCACCGTATACTGCCGGCTATGTCACATAGGTTGGATGGCACCCATGTAGTATGGGGGGAGGGGGTCTCCCCACTACACTATCTACCTAGGTGGTATTAAACTGCCGGGAACTCGGTGGTACTACGAATAACGTGATCAATAGGGACTTGAAGCGCTCGTAAGGAAGAAAGAATTTATAAAGAAAGACGATTATTTCTAGATCGAGCGTCAAGCAACCACGACGGTGGCTCACCACTAGTACTTTAGGGCATATTTTAGTAGATGTTGCGGTCTTATGCTAGTGCTATAGTAGTTGAGACCCGGTGGATATAGTGCTCGTAAGGCCTTCCTTAATGGTTATACGCTAAACAACAGTCTCTACCTAATCCTCTGTCTCTAACGTTTCGCAAAATTTTGAACGGAACCCTTTTAGTCTTAGAAGTCTTTAAAGGGTGAGTGAGAACAGGGCAGAGTCCCTTCCTGTCTCTATAATCTGCCTTTGCTCAATATATATCTGTCGTATTTTCTTGTAGAGGAGTAAATATAAAGGGTAGTTGCCACCCAGGCCTTGAATTGCTCTAACTCAGTATTTGCGATCTTTATAGTCCTTGGGAATGAACATTCGAGTTTTGAACCTCTTAAAGCATAGTATTTCTGGATATATGTCAGTCTTCTGAATCTAGGCTAGTTACTGCGGCTATTTTCACTAGGCTCAAGTAGCTCTAGAATAACGTATTGTTAGTAGTTGTTAGAAGTTAACACGGTTCAACACCTAAATTATAAGGCTGCGATCAGATTCACCTTAACTATCAATTGGCTAGGACTCGAGATTCATCCCCGGGATGAGAGCAAAATGGAATTTCTCCATTCTTATGAGCGATCTGTCATATACCCCGCTTTACCCCGCTTTCTTCTTCACCGTGCTTGCTTAGTATGTTTCTATTTCGGTCTACATTTACGAGAATCATCCTACAGGCAGACACACAGACAGTTCTCTCTCTATCTATCTTTTCTCATACACTTATCATTTATCTCATTTGGGGTCCAGCACATGACTAATCGAAGTCATATGTGAAGGGCTAAAGCGAGACTTAAATTCAATCTGACTAGGCCACAAACTGTGTACGAAAGCTTAGAGGAGAGAAGGAGCGGAACAAGCAAATCAACAATAGAAGCGGACAGGGCGGTGGCAGAACGGGAGTGGGCTATATGGCAAGGCAGTATTGGACCTGCTTCCGTCTCTCTTCTCTTTGCTTCTGTCTCGCTTGCAGAGAAGGAGTTCTATAATCTGGGGATCTGTTGTCGGCCATCGACTTGTTGGAAAGAGAAGTAACAGCTTGAGACGACTATGTCAGGTCCCGACGGTGCTTGATGAAGGAGACGGTCTATTTGCGAAGTATATGACAGTAGCACGGCTAAACAAAGCATTTATACGCAGGGGCAGGACAAGCACCCGATAAGCAGAGGGTCTACAGTTCATAGCTGAATAAATGCTAGCAAATGAATGTCTACCAGGTCCCGTCCCATAGGGGGCAACGCGAGAACCCACGGCCCAATAGGCCCCAGAGCGTGTATCCTTTTCAACGTTGTGAAGCCCCCATACTCTCCACTGGTGACCCATCGGCAGAATAAAAATTGGAGCTCATTTAATTAAAATTTTAACTGGTCAAGTACCTCAGTAGTTTGGCTAGGAGAGCTCTTCTCTGTTTGTTTATTTGCATCGAGTGAACTATTGTTTGTGCACCTCCCCTTGGAATCTTCACTGCGTCCTTGGAGAGGAGATAGCCAAGACCACACAGTAGTAGAAGCTACGGTGAATCTATTTCCCGAGATCAACTTCGACCAGGATCAGTTCAAGCCACCAAAAAAGCAAAGATGAGAGAGCTAAGAGAGAAACGGAAAGAAGTTGGGACAGAGGAAAAGTTTAGTCGAGGGTCCACGCCAGCGTTTCTGGGGTGTTCAGGGCGTTCGGGTGAACGGGCCTGAAGGGACTGAAGAATAAGGCAGCAAGGGCAGTCGTCCCAGCAGCTAATGACAAAAAAGTCAAGCAAAAACATACAACAGCAGGGATTCGCATGTGGTCACCCACCATACTACTAACCTGCCGGCGTGTGGCTTAAGTACGGCTGAGCGGACGGGAAGCCCTGTTCTCCACACCCTATGGTCGTATGTACTAGAACCGTCGTTGATCAGGAAAGTAAAGTACAATTTACCAATCATAATCTACATTCGATCAGCATCAGGAAGATGGCTGATTGCGTACAATGACGATCGGTACGTTCCTCAGGGACTCATCGCCCGCCCAGCCGCCCATGCATCACTCTTTAAGCATTAAATATATAAAAAGCATTAAGTAAAGCATTAAGTAAAGCATTAAGTAGCTTCAATAGGCCAACCAGCGTCCATACATACACTGCTACCCTTACTTTCCCTCCAATACCTGAGACTTCCAGACTCTCGAGGTTCACCACGCCTCCCGCTGTGGGTGTCTTCCAGTTCGCCCAAGCATCCATCACGGGTAAACCGAGTAAAAATACATCACTCTAATTGATCGAGATCTACCCCAAACCCTCAGAGCGAGAAAGCCAGTTGACTCACGGCTCACTGTTCAACAACACGCGCATTTATCCCCGCCGGCCGTAGAAACAGCCGTTTGGCAGTCTCTTACCCCATCGTAGTGACTTTGACCTTAGATTATACTATTGACCTCGCTCTGGAAGCCGGATAATCCTGAGCTTCTCGCCCACAACCTGAGGTTTGCGTTTCATTTATTGACCTGACTGAAGAATATACTCTGAATTGTCAAGCCTTTACCTGAATAGTTATGTGAAAATGTCTTTGGCTCGTGTGAAAGATCGATCGTTTTTATAGCAGAAAAACATGTATATTTTCGTTCCCTTGCTCATATGATGTTGAATCATGAATGTGGAACTCAGGTATGCTATGTAACACTGCAAATATACCTCTAAGATAAAAGTGAATGTGCGCGCAATCTGCACTGGAGAATGTCTTGTTCATTACAGAAATAATTTTTCCGACATACACAGAAGTCCATCGAGAAGAAAGGCAAAGTCGTTCCTTATTCACATTTGCCACAGGCCCGGTTCTTGCAGCAGTACCCGGCACAGCAGCGAATAGTGGCATAGTCGCAGTACTGTCCATCGCTCTGGCAACGCTTCTGAAGCTGCCCGAAAACATCACGAGTGTCGACTTCGGCGGCGGGGGCTGCCTCTGCTTCGGCAGCAGGCTGGGGTACAGCAGCCACAAGAGCAGCTGAAGCGACGAGGAGGGCGAGGATGGAGAAACGCCTACGAGAATAAGTCAGCATAAATCATATTAAAGCCACACTGGTGCAGTGTATGTATTGAAGCCATTTTCGGAGATTTTGCATAAATGGTAGAAAATCTGGTGGAAGTTTGTAGAAGACTTGATTACACTAGTGTAGTGTCTTGAAGGCTTTTTGTGATTGTGAATAAAATTTTATTCCAGGGGAGAGAAGAGGACATATATATAGTAAAATCTTCAAGGCATCGACACTTGTGAACTAGTCCCTCGGCCATAAAAGATAAGGAGGCGTCCAAAATCAGGTCCCCTAGGGTGGAGCATGATGTAATATCAACATGACCTCTATTCACGACGGTCACTCCTTCGGTCAAAGGATCGGTAAGCCGAAACAATATCACTGGGAATATTGTAGATCGTTAATTATTATCAGGAAGGTTCTCTTGATATCGGATGCCGGGGCGACCAGCCAAGAATTAGGATGAAACTTTTCCTTCAAGTAGTAAACCAAGCCAAGCCTGTATAGTTTGATCATACTAGCAAATATTTCCAATTCTTCCCCCTTTGATACAACACCTATGGGCTCTTTAGCTAAATATGATCTGTTTACACCTCACAATTTGTAATGACTATAAATATCTGGTCGTTGTTTGTATCACAAAAAGGAACGAAGAAATTGCATGGAACGAAGAAATTGCATCCATGTAATACACCCAAATTGGCAAATATACAGTAGACCACTATTGTTCTCCACATATACACTGCCATATCAGTAAGTCAGCCTCACTGCTTTCTTTAGCTGAGACGACTGGTTGCTAGAAACCAGATGAAGTAATGGTGATGGGTGATCAATCTACTTTAAAAGGATAAACGCAGCAGAAATATGGAGACGGGCAACATATGCATAAAGGATACTAACTTAACCCGCCGAAGACCTAACCGCGTTAGGTAACCAATCGTCGCCTGCGACCTGATCGTCATGTTCGCAGAGACCAAAAAAGATAGCAAAAACAAATAATCGCTCATATTGGCGTGTGCTGACAGGTAGAGCTGCGGTTTGTATGGCCAAAGCCTAGTCTTCGAGAGAAGAATGCATTCGCAACGAACAGGTGGCGATCAAATGCCTCGCTTGATCCTTAAGGGGTCTCACAATTTTGGAGTTGCCATTGACACGCCCAACGGCCTCACCATTCCGGTTGTGAAAGACGTTCAAAAGCGATCCTTGGTGTCGATCGCACAAGAAATTCACCGCTTGTCTCTTCTCGCCAAGGAGGGTGCCTTGAAGCCTCATCATTTTACGGGTGCTAATTTCACCGTCAGCAATTTTGGAAGCATCGGTGGCAATGTCGTCAGCCCCACCATCGTGCACTCCACGGCTGGGATCGTTGCAATCGGCAAGATCGAAGACGTGCCGGCGCTCGTGAAAGATGCCGAGGGTGTTCCGCGCATTGAAACTCGTCGAAAGGCCACTCTGAGCTGGAGCGCAGATCACCGGGTCCTTGACAGGGCAACGGTGGCAAGACGCGCTCGTCTCGTCAACGCAATCTGGAGGAGATGAACGGGGCCGGTGTTGCGGTGCTCTAGATTGCTCTGTTTTCACTACACCATGCTCCTGTGACCATCCCTTTGCGATGGTTTCTTTCCCCTTCCTTCTTTTCCCACTAGAGCTAGCTGAGTCAATATACTTTGCTTGTCATTCGTATTATTTAGATAATATCATGACTCTGTAAATTTCTGGAATCCAACGCAGTCTTACGCTATCATCTGTTTACGAACGTCTCATGTACACCCTTTTTTTGCAGCCGAGTGTAGTAATCCAGCTTTGTGAATGCCAATAACAAGCCTCCTTAGAATCGGAGGATATCTTCGGAGACTAGAGTAATGCAATATGACATTTTTGTCAGAGAAAATTTTCTGCTGGATTGGCGTTGATTATTGTCGGCCGAGAGATATGAGGCTCCCTTGGGACTGGACCCTCCACGGCAAGGGCCGCGGGGCGCTAAGCGCTATAGTCAAATTGAAGCGGAGGGGTTGCCAGATACGATCCTATTCGGGCTTGTTGCTGGTCAATATGCTCGATAAGACTGGTCTGAGCGGCCTTAAGAGTGCGCCGCTCGTGGCGGCTATCACGACGGTTTGTTCTGCGTCTTTTTTGTATGTTCTTCATTTCGGCGCAAGCCTACGCCAGTCGTTTGTTGTGCTGACATGCATTCACAGACTCTTCGGCTACGATCAAGGCGTCATGTCGGGCGTCGTCATCTCGAAATACTGGCTGGACGAGGTAGGCAATCCGAGCATCGTGATGACAGGTACGATAACAGCATTATATGATGTCGGTGGTGTGTTCGGGGCTATAACTACCGCATTCACTGTCGAGCGACTGGGTCGCAAGCGGCAACCACCGAGCTAGTTATGATGATTGTTGGCAGGATCATCACGGGAATGGGTATGGTCCGCAGAAATATGAGCAGGTGGAATCCAACTGATACTTTTGCTGCAGGATTCGGCTTCCTAACCTCCGAAGCCCCAGTTTACCAAAGCGAAATCTGCCTGCCCAGCCAACGAGGCGAGCATCTATCATGCCAACGGACAATGATGTTATTCGGCCTAATGCTGGCTTACTGGATCAACTACGCATTCTATTTCCACGCGGGGGCAATACAGTGGCGATTCCCGCTTCTTTTCCAGGCTGTTTTCGCTCTCTACTTTCTATTCATTAAACCTTTCTTACCTGATACGCCTCGCTGGCTGATGCTTCACGAACCCACGCCTAACAGAGGAACGACTGTGCTCGCTAAGATGCGCAATAAGTCCGAAGACGACGTCGTTGTGCAAAAGGAGAGATCGGAATTCTGTCAGCGATCAATATTGAGGCGGAGGGGGAGGGGAATTGGAAATCTTTGTTCATGGATGGGGGATGCGCCGCTAATAAGCGGTTTTTCCTTGCGCTTGGGATTCAATTCATGCAACAGCTTTCCGGTAAGACCTGCGACTAATACCTTCAATCCACGAAGCTCGATGTTACCCAGGTATCAATATCGTCAGCTACTATGCCCCAACACTCTTTCAGTATAGCCTGGGGATGGACCAAGAGGAATCTTTATTCGTCGGCTGCTTCCTTCAAGTGTGGTATATCATCGCCTCTTTCCTGACGGTATGACCTATACCCTGTCCCCTGCCTATCTAATCCTTATCTAACATATCCCGTTTCCAATACAGTGTTACATGGTCGACTCGGTCGGCAGAAGACGTCTCTTCATCATAATGGCAATCGCTAGTCTGCGAAGCCATCGCCGTCGCTATCGATTACAAACCCTCCGGTATCGCAGCGGGATTCTTCGTCTTCGCATTCGAAGCCTGTTTCACGTGGGGTGGGTTGCATTCCTTTTTATCTTATACTCAGCTAGTTATGTGGACACACGCTAACATCACATCACATTCCAGGCTGGATGGCCACGGTCTGGGTGTATCCCGCGGAGATTCTTCCGCTAAAGATACGATCCAAGGGCGCGGCGCTAGCGGCGGCGGCGGATTTCCTCGGGAATTTCTTGGTAAAATTGACCCAGAACTACTCACTCAAGACCCGGTCGAGATTCCTAATACTGATTGATTGATGTGATTTCTAGTTCGTCGAATTCACACCACCCGCCCTCCAGAACATCGGGTACAAGTCATACGTCATTTTCGCGGTGTTTAATATCGTCGCTGCGTCTATTGTTTGGTGTTCTATCCTGAGACATCTTATCTCAATCTTGAGTCTGTTGATCTGCTGTTTCTCGATGATGGAGAGCGGGATTGAGAGATCGAAGCTAAATAGAATTTGAGCCATCGAGACAGACATGAAGAGGCCTGATTATGGAGATGCATTGTGCCCACAGTGTCAGGAGGAAAACGGTCATGTTGCTGGCTTTGCAGCGCCGATGAGCCTGTCTGGTGAGCTATTCGCACAAAGATGCCGGTGCACGACCTCGAAGTGAATGATGGACGAATGCAGTTCCAGTCGATCAGGAATACTCGCATTTGAATCATCTCCTATAATTAAATATCATTAGCGCGAATATTTTTTGGATTTTTCCTTTTTTAATGCACTTGACCAGTTTCGTCTGAATTTATCTCACCTTAATATGATCGCTATCTACATGGTTCCTTTAAATTATCTTGATAGAGTGTCGCAACTGTTCGATCTTTATCTCAGCAATTTTTAACACTATTTCTCAGTGAAATCTCATATTAATCCCTCTCTTTCAATAGTTCGGATAGATGACTGCGTTCCCACTGACGATCTTGCCCAACGCGGACTAGTGGCCCGAGTATCGGCGAGGCCAATGATTCACGCCGCCCTCCGCCCTCCGCCATTTCGTCTCCCACTTCTTCCAATTCCCAGCCATTGACTATACATCCGCCATAATGAGCAATCCCAAGGGCGTCGCCGAGAACATGCTGTGGGGAGGTCGTTTTACCGGTAAGTTGGCGCCCGCAAACTCCCACCAATTCTCCCCCTCCTCCCCCCATCCGCACCTTGACTCATGGCTCATAAAAAATAATTCCAGAGGGCATCGACCCTCTCATGATGCAGTACAACATGTCTCTGCCCTACGACCGTGTCCTCTGGAAGCAGGACATCGCTGGATCCATTGCCTTCGCCCGCGCCAACATGAACAACGGCATCCTGACCCCACAAGAGTTCGCCGAGATCGAGCGCGGTTTCCAGCAGATCGCACAGGAATGGAGCACCAACACCTTCGAGGCCAAGGAGAATGATGAGGATATTCACACAGCCAACGAGCGCCGTCTCAGCGAGATCATTGGCAAGGAAATTGGCGGGAAGCTGCACACCGGCCGCTCGCGCAATGAGCAGGTCGCTACCGACATGCGCCTGTGGCTGCGCGACGAACTGCGCAAGCTCGACTCCCACCTGTGCGATCTCATCAAGGTCTCTGTTGCCCGTGCCGAGAAAGAAATCGAGATTCTCATGCCTGGTTACACCCATCTCCAGAAAGCCCAGCCCGTCCGCTGGTCCCACTGGATCCTGTCGCACGCCACTGCCTTCGCCAGTGAGCTCCAGCGTCTGCGCGAGGTCATTGCCCGCGTGAACCGCAGCCCCCTTGGCTGTGGTGCCCTGGCTGGTAACCCCTTCCACATCGACCGTCATGCTATGGCCAAGGAGCTCGGCTTCGACGATCTGCTGTACAACTCCATGAACACTGTCGGTGACCGTGACTTCGCTATGGAGACCATGCAATGGGGTAGCTCTTTCATGCTCAAGATTTCCCGCTGGGCCGAGGACTTGATCATCTACAGCAGTCTGGAGTTTGGCTTCGTCCGTCTGTCTGATGCCTATTCTACTGGTTCCTCTCTGATGCCCCAGAAGAAGAACGCCGGTGAGTACAATCCCATTCTTATTCACTAAAATTCTACTGATTCAGCTTCTTTAGATTCCCTTGAGCTTCTCCGCGGTAAGTCCGGCCGTGCTTTTGGTCAAATGGCCGGCCTGATGTGCACCATCAAGGGTCTGCCCACCACCTACAACAAGGATCTGCAGGAGAGCATTGAGCCCCTGCTCGACCACATCAAGACTGTCAGCGACAGCATCCAGATCGCCACCGGTGTTCTGTCTACTCTGACCACCATTCCCGAGAAGATGACCGCCGCCCTGGCTCCCGAGATGCTGGCCACCGAGTTTGCCGACTACCTCGTCCGCAAGGGTGTTCCCTTCCGTGAGGGCCACCACGTCTCTGGCCGTGTTGTTGCCCTTGCCGAGAACACTGGCATTCCCATGGACAAGCTCACCATGGAGCAGCTCAAGACTGTTGACGCCCGTTTCGGAGATGATGTCCAGGAGTGCCTTGATTATGAGCGTGCTGTCGAGCTGAAGGATGCTGTTGGCGGTACCAGCAAGCGGGCTGTTTTGGAGCAGACTGCTGTCCTGAAGAAGCTGCTATAAATATCTCACGAAGGGATTTAAAATAAGGATTGATGGAATTAACAGTATAAGTACATTATGAAAAAGATTAGCATCGCGGGATATTTCGGTTAGACAAAATGGTATCAGCGAAGATCTGATGACTTCTTAAAACACTTCACCTCTCAATTAATTCGAGTATCTAGACAAAGGAAATAACCAGATCGGATCCCCATCACGTTTTCAACCTCACCAATGCGAGAGAATGACACACACCACCTGGCGCAGACCAACTAGACCGGCTTCATATACACCTTCTTCAACCCCGGATCACCCTCGTTGCTCTGAAAGAACCTACCAGACTCATAAGTCGGCAAAATATCACTAACAGTGAAAAGCGGTTCATCTCTTCCGCCAAAACATCCTAAGTAGATGTAGACCGCGATATAGGAATTCCCGCACGTGGACTCTCAGAAGCAGGCATCCTATACCCCACAGTAGAGCCGGAAATACGCTCAGACAACTCAATATCCCTACTGAAATCCATAAAGCTCATAACGTGATCTCCCTGATATCCCTCTCCAGCCCCCTTCCCCTTCGACCGGAGCTCATCAACGCTCGAAATCAGGTCCAGGTTCGCGCCTAGCACAATCCCATCCTCCGTGACGACTTTTTGTGCCGTTTGTCTCGCTATCAGATCGTTGCCAGAATCGCCGTATCGGAACCTATTCGGGCTGTCTGGGAATACCGAAGCTGATGAACCAAAGGGATACGAGCCGGAAGTGTGGTATCTATGGTGCGAGGCTCTCTGCTGTCGTCTTGTGTGTTGTTGATTGATCATTTCCGACTGCGAGTGCGTTGCTAGTTCAACTCTTTGACGGCGGAATCCTGTATCTGAGAGCTCTGGGACGTAGCCCGCTGCTCGTGGAGTGAGGGTGGGCGCAGAGCATATCGTTGGTCGGTCGACGAGTATTCTTATAGGGGGTGTAATTGGTGGTCCTGACTTTGTTGATGTTGCGGAGTTTGTTAGATATCTCGAGGAAAATGTCATAGAAGATACGGTTGAGCCGAGACTCTGCTCGTTTGCGGGGATTTTGTCTAGGCTGGAGATTGCCGTGGTTGCGTTTGAGCCGGTTGTCGATGAGAGCAAGTTTTGAAGGCTTCGAGAAGTGCCTGTGTCTTTGTTAATCGGGTTTTGTGATTTGAGAAGGGATTTGGACTCGATGCTTACCGGTGAGAGGTTGGCTCTCGTCTGCTGCTGAAGGGAGTTGCTTTGTTGCAGTCGTGGGTTCTCGATATTTCAGTGACGCCGTGGATACAGAACGGTGTAGGTGGAAATTGATTTCTTTCCCTCGTCTCTTGCGCCGCAAACAGAGGCAAAGTAGCAAGGCGAGAATGACTGCAGCTGCCGCCCCGCCCACGACGCCGCCTATTATACCCGTATGTCTGGAGATTTTAGATGGGGTGCTGACTGCGGTGGATGTAGCAATAATTGTGGACGTTGCCGACAATGTACTTGTCGGGATTTCTGTGCTTGTGGTTGCAGATGAGGTCGTTGAAGCTATCTCCGAGGCAGATTTAGTAGCGGATGTGGTTTTTCTAGGCGTGATTGTGAGAGTAGTGCTAGATGTCGACTTAGACTTAGTCGATTTATTATCATCGGAACAGATCCCATCAGCGCAAGGGTCGATAGAGCAGCATCCCGAATAGGCGCCTGCAGAACAGACATACCACTGCTTTCCAGATGAACAGCTGGTATCTGCCTGAGGAGCCAGCTCCATGGCGAAGAGGACTTTTGCGAAAAGAAACGATCTTCCACGAATGCCAAGATAACCCGATCATGAACACAAAGTGGAGCGCTAGATGATCACTGAAAATGGCATAAGAGGAAGGGAAACTCGAGATCCAGAGACATTGAACTCGGCCATCGTGTGAGAGATATCACAATGCACTAAAACCGAGTAGGTCTTTGACTGTTTGAACAAAGAAAACAGTTCTTTGTCCCACAGCGAGGAAAGAAGGTTTCCAGCAGCATCACTAGCTGCAACAGAAGAATTCGTGTTCGAGTACAGTCTTATTTTCCGATGCTGACTCGACAGGACCGAGGTGCTATTGCCGCACCTAATACAACAACGCCGCTGGTTAGACCTTAGCGTTGCTGTCGATACTGCCAGTATTTGCGAGTTGAGAAGACAACAGGGGCCATGTCTTTGTTGCCAAGGGATACTGGGATGTCGCCCGGCATAGACAACAAAGAGAACCTCGGCGAGGTCTACAAACAAATACCTGTGACATCTACGAAAGAACCATTTTAACAAAAAGGAAAATCCAGTGATATGAGACAACTGAGAAAAAAAACTCTCAGTACACCAACTCTTCGCCTGTCAGATAAAAGAAAAAAAATATGGCTATACAGTATGGTAAGTAACACAAGTCAAATAGAAAACATGCTCTTTTCGTGGTGGACTCCAATCGACGCCACGAGCTGCTTTCACCCCGATATTAGGCCAAGGCCAGAGGTGGTGTATTGCTCAGTTGGTATCGGAAACAAATCCGTGGTATTTCTCCAGCAAGCAACCTCAAATCGTTTACATTCCTCTCCCAGAAATAAGCGAGCTTAATAGGTACGCTTGAATGGGGGAACAGGCTTGCACTCGCTCTCGTCCAGAGTACCAGCCTCGACAGCACGGTAGCCGAGCTCGACCTCACCGTGGGGCTTCTTCTGCCAGGTGAGGGTGTGCTTCATCCAGTTCTCGTCATCACGGTCGGGGAAGTCCTCACGGGCGTGAGCACCACGAGACTCCTTACGGTTGGAGGCGGCCAGGGCGGTTTGGGAACTGTCAGAGAGTTAGTTTTTGATATAATGTCAAGAAGCATGAGAAAGGAAGACATACGCGCAAGTCAGCAGGTTACGGAGCTCAAGAGTCTCAACAAGGTCCGAGTTCCAGATCATGGAACGGTCCTTGGTGCCGACCTGGTCGTACCATGTGTCGATCTCGTTGACACGCTTGACACCCTCGTCCAAGCTCTCCTGGGTACGGAAGACGGAGACATCAGACTGCATAGCCTTCTGCATGGCGAGACGGATGTCGTTGGTGGACTTGGGACCATCGGCGTTGCGGACGAAGTCGAGGTCCTTGATGGACTGGGCACCAGCGTCGGAGGACAGCTCCTTGTGGGGCTTGTTGGGGGTAGAGATCTCGCGGACACGATGGGAAACGGCACGGCCGAAGACGATCAGATCGAGCAGGGAGTTGGCACCCAGACGGTTAGCACCGTGGACGGAGACGGAGGCGGCCTCACCGCAGGCGAACAGACCAGGGACAACCTTATCCTTGCCCTGCTCATCAACGGTCAGGACCTCACCAGTGTACTTAGTGGGGATACCACCCATGTTGTAGTGGACGGTGGGCAGGACGGGGATGGGCTGCTTGGTGACATCGACACCGGCGAAAATGGAAGCGGTCTCGGAGATACCGGGCAGACGCTCGTGGAGCAGCTCAGCGGGCAAGTGGCTCAGCTGCAGGTAGATGTGGTCCTTCTCGGGACCGACACCGCGGCCCTCGCGGATCTCAAGGGTCATGGAACGAGACACAACGTCACGGGAGGCCAGATCCTTGGCAGTAGGGGCGTAACGCTCCATGAAACGCTCACCCTCGGAGTTGAGCAGGTAACCACCCTCACCACGGGAACCCTCGGTAATCAGGCAACCGGCGCCGTAGATACCGGTAGGGTGGAACTGGACGAACTCCAGATCCTGGTTGGGCAGACCGGCACGGGCAGCCATGGCCATACCGTCACCAGTGCAAGTGTGGGCGGAGGTGCAGGAGAAGTAGGCACGTCCGTAACCACCGGTGGCCAGGACGGTGTGGTGAGCCTTGAAGCGGTGCAGGGTACCATCCTCCTGGTTGTAGGCAATAATACCACGGCATTCACCGTCCTCCATCAGAAGATCGAGAGCGAAGTACTCGATGAAGTAATTGGTGTTGTGGCGAAGAGACTGTCCGTAGAGAGTGTGCAGCAGGGCGTGACCGGTACGGTCAGCAGCAGCGCAGCAACGGTAGGCCTGGCCACCCTTGCCGAATTCCTTGGACTGACCACCGAAGGCACGCTGGTAAATGCGGCCATCCTCAGTACGGGAGAAGGGGCAACCATAGCCCTCGAGCTCGCGAACGGAGGCGGGAGCCTCGCGAGTCATGTAGTGAATCGCATCTTGGTCACCGAGCCAATCCGAACCCTTGACGGTATCGTACATGTGCCATCTCCAGTCGTCCTCGTGCATGCTGTAAAGACCCAGTTAATTCTGGCTCGGCGCATCGTTAGTTGCGGGTGTTGGGAATTGACGTACTTTCCGAGAGCAGCATTGATACCACCCTGGGCAGCGACGGTGTGAGATCGAGTAGGGAAAAGCTTAGAAACACAAGCAGTGTTGAAGCCAGCCTCGGCCAGACCGAAGGCGGCTCGCAGACCGGCGCCGCCAGCACCGACAACCACGGCATCGTACTCGTGATCCTGTTCGCGGTCAGATTTCTCTTCAATTGCAACGTATTCGAAATGCGGCGGCGATGTCGGCTTACAATGATCGGGTACTTCTCAGCGAGATAGCTGGTGTTCTCCTTGGCGCGAAGAGGTCCGTTGCCAAATATCCGGGCTAATGGGTGAGGAAAAAAGATGTCAGTGGTGACGAACGACGCGACGGAAGTCGTCGGACGGATAGCAATGCATACCAGCGGGGCGCGAGGAGGAGAAAAGACGTCTCTGATCCCTCAAAATACGGGAAACCTGCAGCAAGACAGAGTTAGTGGACTGTCGCGCACTCGGGCCGAAAATGATGGGCCGGATAGACACACCTTGGAGGCGGGAGCGAGGCTCCGCAGGCTCAGGGAGCTCATGATGGCGGGTCAGAAGAGAAGCGATCTCCAATTACCCTAACGAGGAAGAGACACCGGAGGACGGTGGGAATCAGCTGGAGAGCGGAGAGGTTGGAATGGGGGAACTCCTTCCTGAATACTGTTCGGGTTCACGGTTGGCAGTTTCGCGCTGACTAACCCGGTTGATGCCCCCCAGCTGCCGAGCAGTCGGACCGAGGCCAATCATCGTGCGCGGAATGGTCAGGGTGCCGCCCAGTCCTGCCCCTGCACGTGATGCGTTTTTCGTTTTGCCGGCTGTCGGAAGAGGTCGGGCACGGCCATAGCCGGTCAATATGCGACAGGAAGCTGAGATATTCAAGTCATATTCCCAAAATTTTCGTGAGCTAACTTCTAGGAGTACTTAAAACCCTATCACAGTGTCATATATACGGGTTTAGGTGGTGTCCACAGCTCCCAGTTTGCAAAGAGCTCTCACACATTGGGAAATGCGATGGATCCTATTGTTGGCCTGAGGCTCCGGCCACCGAAAGCCCAGTGCCTCGGATCATGATTAAACAGCCTTGGCACGGACCTTAACTCCATGCGACAATGTATAGACTGGTTTAAGTTAAAATGTAGTTTCAAGTTTGATAAAGCAACCGTCGAACCTGAAAAAGTTCGATTACATTAATAAAGTTTAAATCAAACTATTTGAGACGTTCCAAAATTTTAATCTGATTATGGAAAAATGTAAAAGCTTAATGGCAACAGAAGCACATCATATCGTGGGATGATAACTGAAATATTATACAAAAATAAGCAAACAACAATCGAAAAAGAGTACAAGCTTAATCACATAATATTGACTATTTCCTTTGATCATCGACCAGCAAAGGACAGTTTATTTCGTCAAATATGGCTTCGAGAGCAGCTGCTGTTTCTTCACTCGACTCTTTGGAGTAAATGAGGATGAAACATATCTGCTTATGAAGGCGGATCTTGTCCTTACGACCACATAGCTTCTCGCAAATGGGCTCGGGCATTTGTATCGATTTGGAGCGATATGAGTAGACTTGATATGTCAGACGAGGCACACTTCGCGGGAAAAGCTACCTGTGTATGGTCAGTTTTTTCCAGTGGCATCTCAGTGGAGCCAGAGGAATACTTCGAAGTACAGCAATTATTTCGTTAGAAATGAGACACCATAGTGCATTATAGAGACACTCGACTTCTCAATGGTGCTTTCTTTAAATCACTGACAAAGGTTTGATGGTTCTTTTGGGAGGACATCGGTAGGAATCTGAGAAGGCGCCAGAGGAAAGAGGCCCAATAGAATGGCCGAGGGTCGAGCCCTTATATGTGGTCCTTGGATATGAAGACGTGCGATTGTTTGTACATCGCTAACACGAAGTGTCAATCTCATCAAGGAAGGAGAAGTCAGCAGCATTGAAATTTTGGAGCAGGTTCTCAAACTCATACGTGGGTTGAGATGGCGACGTGATGGTCAAGCTCGATGTGGAGGATGAGGGAGGAAGGCATTGTCCAAGTGGTGCTGTATCAGCACCCAACTTTACCCTTTCAGGTACAGTATGTTGATGTGGCTCTCTCTCTCGACGGGTTCATCTGGAACTTGATCGAGACTGGCAGACCATAGATCAAACCAATCTGAACCATAGCCAATGCTCCGCGGTGGTTGAGACACTATGTGGCTTTTGCTGAAGATGACAAGTTCCGTTGGGAATAGATTGATGATGTAGAGTAAAACTAAAGCTTTTGATAAGAAACAGCTGCGAGATACCCCTTTTTAACTTCAGAAAAGCTCCCCGCATTTGGTAGCCATCAGTATGATTGCCAGTGTATCTGAGGCTGGCGTGAGAAGCAGGAGGCTCCTCCCGCATTTCCCCCATTGGACGGGCGCTTGAATATTAACATTGGGGCTTTCGCACAGCAGTCCATTGGCTCGTTGAGCCAAGTCTGAACTTAAGACCATGCATGCCAGTGCCATAGCTCGCTCGCACATCCTGCGGGACAGGTGTGAGGGAAGTGTGTGTGCATGCACTGCCATCCCTTCCGATTTCCCAATTAGGTCCTGTCCAGTTTCCTACTCCTCAATTTTCCTTCTCTTTGGTTCGACTCGAAGCACCAAGCCTGTTGAACGCGATTGGTGGCTCCGACCAGGAAAATCGTGACAGACCATGCGATTTCCTGTGGTCAACGTGGAATTACGTACTAGCTTAGTCCCGTGTCTGGTAATATTAAATCCTAGGAGAGCATTAAAGACCCCCCGACTTGTCCGGAGACTCGTGAAGAGATGACGGGAGGAACTATTCTGCCAAACAGCTCTGGAATACGCGATTCATGAACATATTGTAGATTATAAATTCGTCCACAATGACGAGGCATAAGGCCTCAAAATGATAAAAAATAGAGGTGATCGTACAGCCTATCCGCAACGCTCCATGCAAGAACCAACATTCAGACCTTTAGTTGTACTGCATGTATGTCGCGGTCGAGTTGAACTTCAGGTTGCCCTTGATGACCTTCTCCACCGATGCCAGGAAGTCCTTCTCGGTGGCCACCTTTCTTCGTGCCCGAATAGCGAACATGCCGGCCTCTGTAGCGACACTGCGCAGTTCGGCACCAGTCGCGTTGGGGCACAGACGAGAAATAAGCTCCCATCGGATGTCCCGCTCCACGGACATGCTCTTGGCGTGGATACGCAGAATGTTGGCTCGTCCCTCGACGTCGGGGAGCGAGAATTCGATCTTTCGGTCGATACGACCAGGACGCATCAGGGCCGGGTCCAGTGTGGACGGTCGGTTGGTAGCGAACATGACCTTGATGTTACCACGAGCGTCGAAACCATCCAGCTGGGTAATCAACTCCAGCATAGTACGCTGGACTTCGTTGTCACCACCGGCACCATCGTCGAATCGAGCACCACCAACGGCATCGATTTCGTCGAAGAAGATAATGCAGGCCTTCTTGGTACGGGCCATCTCGAACAGCTCACGAACCATACGAGCACCCTCACCAACGTACTTCTGGACCAGCTCGCTACCAATGACACGGATGAAGGTCGCGTCGGTTCGGTTGGCGACGGCACGGGCGCAAAGAGTCTTACCGGTACCGGGAGGACCGTAGAGAAGAGCACCCTTGGGCGGGTCGATACCGAGGTTCACAAATCGCTCTGGCGATAGCAAAGGCATCTCGACGACTTCTCGTAGCTTCTCAATCTGTTCCTTGCAACCACCCACATCACCGTATGTGACATCGGGCTTATCTTCGACAGTCATCATCGTCACGCTGGGGTCGATCTTGGGAGGGAGTGGCAGCATGATCTGGTACTTATTCCGGTCGACACTATGACGCAGGTATCAGTATACGGAAGTCCGTAATTTTTCTAGGTGGGATACTCACCCGACTCGCATGCCCTCCTCGATATCTGTCGGACTCACGCGCTCCCCTAGATTGACAACAAACTTGGCAATCTGCTTCACGTTGATGACATATTTGCTCTTGTCCGAATCCTTCTCATCCTGAATAATCTTTGTGCAGCGAGCAACCTGCAGAGGCTGCTCTTCGGCCATTCGTTGCCGATCGGCGGCAACATCCCAAAGGTGTGGAGGAGCAAGACCCGTGTCGGATTCCTGTAGCGCGCGTAAGCATCGGCCATGGGGGTTGGAGATAGCTTGGACAGCTAATTACCTTGACGCCGATCTTTTCGTTGACGCTGTTTTGCTTGTCTTTGATATCCTTTTCGAGCTTCTTAAGGGCGTTCGCGTAGGGAGCGGCTCCGTAGGTCTTCAGTACTGCGATATCACTGCGAACGACGTCAGTCACCATTACCACCGGAGCTCGGGGACATCTCGAGTCGTTGCATGGCAATAACTTACTCGTCTGTGAGGGGTGTGATCTTCTTCTCTGGCTCTTCATCGTCGGCGTAGTTCTTCTGGTACTTCTCCCAGTTCTGGCCCGTGGCGCTAGGCATGGTGAGCTGTGGGCAGCCTAGGACTGAGGAGTTGGGTTGGGTTCAAAGACTAAAAAAAGGGAGTGGCAGAAAAGGCGAGATGAATGGGAGATGCAGGATCGTGGGATCTCCGGAATTGACGGGGGATGGGGGTAGCTGGGAATCGCGCGGCGAGGTGGTGATGTAGCAGAGCTGCGGTGGCCGAGCTCAACTCACTAATCAGTGCCAAGCTTCATCACCGCCCCAGAACCTCGCAGAATTTCCTGTGTGTCCTCCACCTCCGCCAACTCAACTTCCCCTTTTGTCTTTCGAAATCGGTTGCTTTTTGAATATTCACATTCAAGATGGCGACTACAGTGGCTCCGGGAGCCGCTGGCAACAACACCTTCAAGGTGCGATTCCTAAAAAAGCTGTTTGTGTGGTCCGATTGCTGAATATCGTGCAGGACAAGGAGAAGCCTATGGCCGTGCGGTCATCCAACATTCTCGCTGCTCGAGGTATGTTGCCAATGCTGAAACGTATGATAACTCTTCGCTAACCATTTTCCAGCTGTGGCCGATGCCATCCGAACTGTATGTCGATTGAAGCTATTCACAAACACGGAGATGAGGGGCTAACGCGGAAAAACAGTCTTTGGGACCCAGGGGTATGGACAAGATGGTAGGTTTTTGATCACACCTCGATTTTGGTTATAATACTGACGCTGGCACAGATCCAAACTCCCAAGGGAAACACCATTATCGTACGCAATTCGCCCCTAACCTCCGATTGACCCCTCCGACTAACTCCCCGCAGACCAACGATGGCAACACCATGCTGAAGGATATGAGCGTTATGCACCCGGCCGCCCGGATGCTGGTCAACCTCAGTGCTGCACAGGATGTAGAGGCGGGTGATGGTACCACCTCCGTTGTCGTTATCGCCGGTAGCCTTCTGGGCGCCGCCGAGCGCCTGCTGTCCAAGGGCATTCACCCCACCGTCATCTCCGAGTCCTTCCAGCGCGCCGCCAATGCTGCTGTCGAGATCCTCCACAACATGTCCCGCCCTATTAACCTGACCGACCGTGCTACCCTCCTCCAAGCCGCCTCCACCTCCCTCTCCTCGAAGATTGTCTCCCAGCACTCTGGTCTTCTCGGCCCTATGGCCGTTGACTCCGTGCTGAAGGTTGTCGACCCCATGACCGCTGATAACGTCGACCTGCGCAACATCCGTATCGTCAAGAAGGTTGGCGGTACTATTGAGGACAGTGAGATGGTTGATGGTCTGGTGTTGAACCAGCCCGTCATCAAGAGCAGCAGTGGCCCAACAAGAATTGAGAAGGCCCGGATAGGTCTCATTCAGTTCCAGCTCAGCCCTCCCAAGCCTGACGTAGGTGCTACTGTTCATATTTCGCTTCTACCGAATGGCCGCGCTAACCCATATTAGATGGAGAACCAAATTGTCGTGAACGACTACCGCCAGATGGATAAGATTCTGAAGGAGGAGCGCCAGTACTTGCTGAACATGGTCAAGAAGATTCAGAAGACCAAGTGTAACGTGCTTCTGATTCAGAAGTCCATTCTCCGCGACGCCGTTAACGAATTGTCCCTGCACTTCCTTTCCCGCCTCAAGATTCTCGCCATCAAGGACATCGAGCGCGACGAGGTTGAGTTCCTGTGCAAGAGTCTGGGCTGTAAGCCCGTTGCCAACGTTGACAGCTTCACCGAGGACAAGCTCGGAACCGCTGACCTAGTCGAGGAGGTCCAAGCCTCTGGTGCTCGCTACGTCAAGATTACTGGCATCAAGGCCCCCGCAGTGCCCATCAACCAGACCGTCTCGATCGTCGCCCGCGGTGCCAATAGCCTGATCCTGGATGAGGCCGAGCGCTCCCTCCATGATGCCCTCTGTGTTATCCGCTGCCTCGTCAAGAAGCGTGCCATGATTGCTGGTGGTGGTGCCCCTGAGGTCGAGGTTGCTCACTCTCTTGCCATGCGTGCCCGTGAGCTCACTGGTACCGAGTCCATCTGCTGGAAGGCGTTTGCCGATGCCATGGAGGTTATCCCCACTACCCTGGCCGAGAACGCCGGTCTGAACTCGATCAAGGTTGTCACTGATCTGCGCTCCCGTCATGCGCAGGGCCAGCACAACGCTGGTGTCAGCATCCGCAGCGGCGGTGTCAAGGATGATATCACCGAGGAAAACATTCTCCAGCCCCTGCTGGTCAGCACCAGCGCTATCGAGCTGGCTGCGGAGACTGTGAAGATGATCATGAGAATTGACGACATTGCTCTGTCGCGGTAGATGGCTTCAAGGACCTCTGCCTAGAGCTGTATGATGAAATGCGATGCACTCGCGACGAGTAATTACTGCCAAAAAAATATCCGTTTTCACATAGATTCCTGGAATTGAACACACTTGAATGTGGATTTTTTTTTATTAAGATTGCTTCTATTCTGCGACGGTAGCAGGCACTAACCTACAACTGTAGAATACATGTAGCTACTTCCGTCTGATCTGTTACGAAAATATGTAATTTGGTGTAGAATCAATTTTGGTTGAATCAAGTTGACAAACCATTCCATGTCCCAATTGACACTGGAATGGCAATTATCGCCTGGTGTCTCCTCACAGGCCTTACGTACTGCACTGTGAGTGTAGTGCCTCGTGGAGTCGTGCCGGTTGCTGCGGTCGGTGTTCCAGTGTCCCGGGGTATTCAAACCCCGACGGCAAGCCAAACAAAGAACCGACCCGGCAAATTTCCACCTCAGAAATGCTCCCGGCTTAACTTCTTGATACTGATGATCAATCTTCTCCCTTCCGATCAGTCTTCCTACGTGTATTATGGCTATAGACGATGCACCTATTATAGAGTCCGTTCAAGGGCCGACTTCTAACCAGTGTAGTCCAACAGCATTCAAACGAGTAGCTTATGCTCCAGCAGTCCAACTCTTATTGAGGACCACATCGGGACAAGCTCGACTCACATCTTCCACTGGCAATCCAATCCTCGCCACCCACTTGATCCAAAATAGGGCTCAATAATCGGCCCCATGCTTTGTCCGATTTGCCAAGGGGGCCTCCGCCTCGTTCGATACGAGATGGCTGCCTTGCTGTTTTCAGCAGCGACGTGTCAACTGTCTGTCCCGCAGGCAGTCCTTGCCATAAAAAAACCATTCGATCTAGGAGAAGTGCCTGTGATATATGATTGCGAGATCGAGTGCTGAACTAGCGCGAACCCCGGCTCCACCGTTCCGCCCGATAAGACGGCGATCGGGTATCCCAGCTGCGCCCGGAGCTTCCACCACCGCGACCATGGGGAAGCTCGACGACGAAGGTGTCCCCGAGGCCGTGCCCTTGACTCGCAACCGGTCGGGCTCCCTCGCTTCACAAACAACGACCGACTCGGGTTTGTCCGTGGCCTCCGCAACGTTCCTCGACGCTTACAAGGGAGAGATGTTCGCCGCGGCGGGCGATGAGACGGAAGATCAGGGACAGCCATACCGCGATATAGAAGATGGAGGAGACCGGGGCACTGAGGAGCCGTTCCTACCCGGCGTAAAGAAGACTACGTCTTCAAGTCGTATGCGTCGGGTTCTATGGGCGTTGGGCTCACTCTGCGTGGGAGGTTGGGTGCTCGCGTTTGTGCTGTTCCTGACCCAGAAACGGCCAGAGACCGCGGCACTTTCCTCGGCCTCTACCGTGAGCGTCCATGATCCGCACTCGGCTACAGGTGGTTCGAGCTATGGAAGGCCGGTGACCCTGGAGCAGGTGCTGGCGGGACAATGGTTGCCGCAATCGCATGCGATTTCGTGGATTGCGGGGCCGAATGGCGAGGACGGGCTCTTGGTTAAGCAGGGAGAAAGTGGCTCGGGATACCTGCGAGTGGAGGATATTCGCAGCCAGAAAAACGAGGCCAGCACCTTCGAGACGAGAGTATTGATGGAAAACTCGTATTTCTGGGTTGATGGGGAACTCGTCAGTCCTGTCAAGACATGGCCGAGCCCCAATTTGGAGAAGGTCTTGGTCCTGTCCAACTACCAATCTAACTGGAGACACTCTTATTATGGAAAGTACTGGATCTTCGATGTTGCCACGCAAAAGGCAGAGCCGCTGGACCCCAAAGACCTGAGTGATCGAGTACAGCTGGCTACTTGGTCGCCGCAGTCCGATGCCGTTGTCTTCGTCCGGGAAAACAACCTGTTCCTCCGCAAGCTGTCATCCTCCGAAGTCATTCCCATCACGAAGAATGGCGGGGCCGATCTCTTCTACGGTGTGCCCGATTGGGTGTACGAGGAGGAAGTGTTCTCGGGCAACGTTGGCACTTGGTGGTCCAAAGATGGGAAGTTCCTTACTTTCCTGCGGACGAATGAGTCCGAGGTCCCCGAATACCCAGTTCAGTACTTCCTCTCGCGTCCGTCAGGCGAAGTGCCGCCGCCGGGTCTGGAGAACTACCCGGAGGTCAGACAAATCAAGTACCCCAAGGCCGGAGCTCCCAACCCGGTCGTCGATCTGCAATTCTACGACGTGGAGAAAAATGAGGTGTTCTCCATCGACATGCCGGATGACTTTGCTGATGATGACCGTATCATCATCGAGGTTGTCTGGGCATCCGGGGGCAAGGCCCTTATTCGGGAGACCAACCGCGAGAGCGATGTTGTCAAGATTTTCGTGATTGATACCAAGCCTCGAACTGGCAAACTTGTCCGTTCAGACGATGTTGCCGCTCTTGATGGAGGCTGGGTTGAGCCTTCGCAGTCCACCCGCTTCATCCCGGCAGATCCCAAGAATGGCCGCCCAGAGGATGGCTATGTCGATACTGTGATCCACGAGGGCTATGACCATCTCGCCTACTTCTCACCGATCGATAACCCTGAACCCGTGATGCTTACCAAGGGTGCATGGGAAGTAGTCAAGGCACCTTCCGCTGTCGACTTGACGAGGAACCTGGTCTACTTTGTGTCGACGAAGGAATCGCCCACTCAACGCCATGTATACCAGGTCAAGCTTGACGGATCTGACCTTCGACCGCTGACCGATACCTCAAAGCCTGGTTACTTTGATATTTCATTCTCCGAGGGCTCTGGATACGGCCTCCTCAGTTCCCGGGGCCCAGCAGTCCCATGGCAAGCAATCATTAACAATCAAGGGGACAAAGTCGAATACGAAGCTGTCATCGAGGAGAATCCGCGCCTCACCGAGATGGTTGAAGATTACGCACTCCCCGCGGAGATCTATACAAACGTGACAATTGATGGCTACACCCTTCAAGTGCTCGAGCGCCGACCGCCACACTTTACCCCGTCCAAGAAGTACCCAGTGCTCTTCTTCCTATATGGTGGACCTGGCTCTCAGACAGTTGACCGCAAGTTCACTGTCGACTTCCAATCATATGTCGCTTCCAGCCTTGGATACATTGTTGTCACTGTCGATGGTCGAGGAACCGGATTCATTGGACGTGAGGCACGCTGCATCGTCCGTGGCAATCTGGGCCACTACGAAGCGAATGATCAGATTGAGGCCGCCAAAATCTGGGCCGCCAAGCCCTACGTTGATGAAAGTCGATTAGCTATCTGGGGCTGGAGCTATGGTGGTTTCATGACTCTGAAAGTCCTCGAGCAAGATGCCGGCCAAACATTCCAATATGGCATGGCTGTGGCGCCGGTCACAGACTGGAGATATTATGGTGAGCCCCTCAAAAAACCTGACCTCACAGGCCCAAAATCAATATACTAATGCGCACGCCTCATAGACTCCATTTACAGCGAGCGCTACATGCACACCCCCGAGCATAATCCTACCGGCTTTGACAACGCGACAATTAATGACGCAGCGGCTCTGGGCCAGAACACACGATTCTTGATAATGCATGGTGTTGCAGATGATAACGTCCACTTCCAGAACACACTTGTCTTGATTGACAAGCTGGACTTGGCGAACATCGACAACTACGACATGCAAGTGTTCCCGGATTCAGATCACAGCATCTTCTTCCACAATGGACACACGCTCGTCTATGAACGTAAGTCATACCAGACTCTCCTCTGTATAACTGAAACTAATCATAACAGGCCTTTCGAGCTGGCTCATCAATGCGTTTAATGGCGAGTGGCTTCGCATCGCGAATCCGAAACCCCAAGAGGATTCGGCGTGGAATCGGGTGAAGCGGTCTTTGCCATTGAGAATTCTTGCTTGATTTATTATTGTACCTCATTTCGGTTTATAGATATCATTATTGGACACCAAATACAAATGTTCACTCAAGATTCCAAGCACCTTGGCGATCCCCTTTGCACTATGATGGCCAACCTTGGAAAGCAAAGTTTCCTGTACACAGCGCTCACTGACGGTAGCTTATTCTTTAGTCGCGGAGTCTTCTACCAGATTGTTGCGATCTCTGCTGTCATGGTTAGTCACTATTTGAGAACAGGTACTAATCGGGTAACTCACGGGAGTTGATGATTTGGCATAAACCAGGCCAGGAAGACAGCAGGTACAGAGGATGCCAGTGCCGTATATGTCATATATCTTAGTACATCGGAGAACTTCGAGCTTTATTAGCTATTTTCAATATCGGCAAGGTGGAATTTGAGAAAACTCACAGCCAAATTCACCGCAATTCGTTCTGGAGACCCCCAGTCAGGCGCAACACCTTGAATAGAGTTCGACAAGCTGTTGATCAATGCCGGCGTTGCTTCGTCCCCGAGGTGGTGCTTCAAGGCTTCCCCGATGGTGTTCGTGTATATACCACCCGCAATACAAGCACCAACACTCGAGCCCAAGAATGAGAAACAAACGACCAATGCGGTGATTTGTGGCATCTGTGCGTGAGGCACAGATATCTGAGCTGGGACCAGCAGGTTGGTCTGCATGATACCCGATCCAATACCCTGTATGACTTGCACGAAGAAAAGTTCAAAGTGAGAATTGGATGCTCCTCGAAGACGAACCATGACGCCATAACCGATGAGGCGAATGACGGCACCGACGATCACCAGCCACTTATAGCGGCGCGTCCACATCATGAAAACTCCCGCTATGATTGCCATCAGGCACTGCATGACACCATTTGTGGCATTATAGAATGTGGCGTTTCGGGCTGAGAAATTGCGCGCCACTGTTACCCACGTGTAGAGGTATGTGTGGGTGCATGAGAAGCCCAGAGAGTCCGTCGCGATGAGGAAGAGACAGAGACTTATGGTGGAGTTCTTGAAGTACGAAGGCGGCATGAATGGGTGGCGGGAGACCATGCGTTCGTGGAATGGGAATGCTATTAGCATGATGGTTCCGATGACGAGGAGCGCGTCGAGATATGGGGTTTTCCATTTGCTGGTTGTCGTGGCTGCTAAGGTCAGTGGTACCAGGATCATGGCAAACCCGCCGCTGAACAAAACCACGCCACCCAGATCAATCTGGGAGCAGAACTCATAGACCGATATGCTCTGTCGTGTCACGAAACCTATCTTCTTTGCCCGTATCTGGTAATACAGAAGTGTGGTGATGATGAAACTCGCACCGAACGGCATGAGAATGGCAAACATGCCAATACCCCAGCGCCAGCCGATCCCGCTCACAACACTGTCTGCAATGAAGCCGGCGATCCAGGGCGTTACAAGGTACGGGGTGAAAGAGACCCCTATAGCGAAGCCACGCCACCGGGCATTGCTGATGTCCGAGATGATGATGTCGTTCATGATGTTGGTTCCGGACTGTCCCATGACATAGAAGATGTACCCTGCGGCATAGGTATTAATCGTCTTGGCGGATGCCATGAGGATATAAGAAAGCACGTAGAAGCTGATGGTCATCATGTATGTTTGGCCGCGACCCATAACGTTTGAGAGCTTTGCGATGGGCGGTTTAAAGACGGCAAAAAGCACAGATCCGGCTGTGCTTAGCGCTGCAAGCTTCGACAGAGCATTGAATGAGGATGTTGAGTAGTTGTTGTAGACATATACAGTCGAGTTGTCCAGCTCACTGGAGACTCGAGTTAGCAGAAGTCCAGCATATCTGATGTTTCGAACACTTACTAGATTATCATGATCATCGCCAGGCTTCGCACATGGTTAGTGAGTGATGGCTTTCGAGATCTCGCAACCCGAAACTCACCCGATGATGACAAGCCATTTTCCCTTTCTGCCCCAAGTACTGATGATCGCTTCAATCCCTGAGAGGCTCGCACCTGTCTCGGTCGTGGTGGCCCCTGCGTCCGTTTTCGTTTCCACGGTCGGACTTGAGATCTCGACATCTGGACTGGACAGCCCCAGCCCAGCCTCGTTGGGCTTCATTGGCGAAACCTAGACTTCCTTCCGAGCGGTATATACAGATTCCACCACTGTGGCTCATCACATACGCGGGCAGGAGTCCAAAGTCCGAAATGCTCGAGACAACCCCTTTTGCCAGCGTTATGCAAGGGGGCACGACCGACAGGAATCTGATATCTCGTGCGGTGTCGAACAGTAAAGTCCTGTTTCAGTCATTCGCAGTCACGTCATGTTATCTGAAGGGTTCTTGGCGAGACCGGAACGCGCCGCACCTTAAGGTGTTTTGGATTCTTGAGTCGGTGTCCGAGCACGGAAGCTTAACTCCTCCAGCTGACTCGCCCTGCAGCGAGAACTAGTGAAGAGAAAGCGAGAACTAGTGAAGAGAAAGCGAGAACTAGTGAAGAGAAAGCAAAAAGGAAGACTCCTTTATGCATGGAACGACAATTATTGCTCGCAAAGGTGGTTCTTCGGACGCTTTACAACTAGGTCGAGGCGCTGTTATCGGGATCGACTTTGCTTTTTCTAACCACAAAATGGAACGCGGAGGTACCATGTTTTAGTGCTATCTCTCGACCCAATCATGGATGCGAGATATGTCATACAACGTGATAGCGATGCCGAGTAGTAAGCATGGCAGTGACGTCTGTGATGGCTTCTCAGCGCTTGTTATGATACTACGTGGGTTCACAATCTTGTCGGTCGGAATAGCTTCAATTTTGATCGCTTTTGGTTGCCCCGGGTGAATGTATTTGGTTTGCCTTAGGTAAGAGTGGTCATCATGGTGCGCATTATTCTCGGTCGGCGCTCTGGCAGAAAAAAGAAATTAGCTCTCTGAACTGAAATAGAAATGAAGTTGCGCATCAATAAAAACAAACCTCGCTGCGCCGGCTTTTCCGCTTCTCCTTTCGTTTGGATCTCCATCGGCATGATGGAAATGCCGCTCCGTGAGCTCAATAACGCCTTGTTGCTCGAGCCGCAAGAGTCTGATCTCCTCTTCAAGTTCTGGAATGAAGTCGTCGGCGTCGATACTATTTTTGCTGGGCCTCACCAAATGGCGGCTTGGGCTCATGAGACGCTCCTTTTCTCTTCTCACTCCAGTTATTGGGCTTCTCAACGGTCTGTGGGTTTCCCCTTCTGCACTCCTGCCGATGCGAACTTTTGATCTTTGCTCTCCCTTGCTGTCTAGTACAGATATACCAAAGCGCCGCTCTCTCGAAATGGACACATCTATTCAGCGTCATAATAACGCTCGAATCGCCCCAGGCATTGTGATAGTCATGATTCTCGTCCACGAGGCCCCTATCACGGCGCCTTTGCGCCTCACATTCGATTCGAGTAATGTCAGCTTCAAGCTGTGAGGTATCCTCCCGCGGATTTAAGACCCCCTGTGCATCCACGATCAATTTATCCAGTCGTGCAATTGCTTGGTCCCTTGCCGTGTCATCTGAAGTGGGAACCGGAGCTTGTGCTGAAGATTGGGGCGCAGGCACAGAAGTCTGTGGAGCCGTAGTCTCGGGCTTGTCAGTAATGTCGATCTTTTCTCCACGATGCCGTTGACCAGTCGAGGATTCTCTCGAGGCTGCTCCTTCCCTTGCTCCTCTTAGAGCACTTCATGGGGTTGTAGACTGTCTGGATATTCGGTTGTTTGCTGGTCGCAATATATCGACCCATTCTTGCTCTCGTTGTACCCCCTGCTCGTCTGGAAAAGATTCGACATCCCGCTCCTTCGCATGCTTTTTGGTAGACTTTTTGTTCGTCTGAGACAAAAAATTGTCGGTTTCCTCAAGAAAACTAGCAGCTGAGAGCTCGTTTGAGACTGCCCAGGGAGTAACCCGAGGTAGCTACCAATGCGTTAGCCCATAAATACTTCTCTTCTGCGAATATGCTTACCTTTGCTCTAGCTCAATGAAGTCAGTTATATGGACCCCGATTATGTGGTCCACAGATGATACAGCGTTCGTTGCTTCGTGTACGTCGTATGAATCCGATGGCTCGAATGTCGGACTTTGGTGCGGATCAGCCGAGTCTCCAGATCCATCAGATCCATCTATCACGAGCTGTTCTTGATCCTCCAGCTTTTCGGATTTTGTCGAATGATAAGGCTCGCCTTCTTCGTCGAGCTGGATCGTGGGAGCGCAAAAAGCGCGAGCTCCGAGCTCTCGAAGATGGCGGCCAAGATGTCGTTCAAAAGGTTTCCCTGGGCCAACGGACAGATCACAAAGAGGACATGACACCGAGCTACCTGCCTCATTAAGGTCTGAGTGTTCATTTTGCAGATGCGTGTTCCATTCGCGACGGCTGTCGAAAAGCCGATGTGGCGTTCGACAGTCGGCAAAAACACGTACATACGGCATCAGGTCTTGGGAAACATGCAGTGTCCATGAATGGCTGTTACCCACCTTGATGAGGAGAAAGCAGTATGGACATTCGAAAAATTTCCCATTCATTGAATAAGTAAACTTGTAACATAAGGTCCAGGTATATATTCCCGAAAAAATGCCTGTAAAGAACAATGGCGTGTGGGGAATACTGTATATCAAGTAGAGTATTCGGTCGCGACAACTCGAATCCACTACTGTTGGAGTAAATATCCTATAAGGAGCTCGCCCCAGCTACACTCCAGAACTATGAGAAGAATGCTAAAAACTGGATTCTGTAAGAAGGAATTACTTCAGCACAGTGATCGAATCATACTAATCGCTTGAGCAGATGGAGGCTTTCTCGGGGTGAAGCGTCCGATCCCAACTTTCACAAAGATCAGCCAATTCCAACACCACAAGTCCTAAAATCATTTGTTGAGTACTATGTTGTGACAAGAGAGAAAATCCCCACGCAGAGCTCCACATGCCAGAACTTCATCAAATTCACATCTCCATGGGAACGAAAAACTTCTTGTTCTATCTCAAAGGAGGTCAAGGACGATGTTCTGAATGTAAGTCAAGTGTATATTCTGCAGCGTGCCCTATAAGGATAATTTGCTCTAGCTAACGCCTGGAAGTATATAAGGACTGAGTTGACAAGTAAATGGAAGCTTCCAACAAAGCCACGAGAGCGATTTATGGTAACAGCCAAGGACATGGACTATCTTATTCGAGGTATTTTTAATGACGATTGGCATAATTACAAACATAAGAGATCGTATCCAGAGCGCGAGCGCACTCGCATTGTTTTGTGCGTCGGGTGCCAGAGCAGGTGCTATAGTTGAGTCGAGTGCTTATCGTAACTCAAATGACTGCCTCTACTATAGGGTTTGTTCAATGCCTAAGACTATCATGCGCGGTAAAAAAGGCTAAGAAAGTATTTGAAGCATCTGACTTTCAACATAATGCGGAGTTCTCGTGATGAGGGTTTAAAACGTTGGGTGACAATTTCGCCTGAGTTTCTTAAGGGATGGCGCTATCATGACGAGAAAGATCTGTGAGTTTCTAGGTCTCTATTCATTTAAGAAGAATCTCGTGAATTCTAATATAGAGCACCCTGCTCTTGGGATGAGCTTTGTATTTTGGGTGATAGTCCATGGGGTCGCAGATGGGGCATTTAAGGGCCTCACAACAATGGCAGAAGTTCTCTCTATCATGCCCCCCAAGTGGCGCGAGTCACTCACCCTTGAGTGGAACGAGAACAAAAAGGAATTGCCTTTCTTGCGGATGATCAATCATGACGGCCCCTAAGGAAGCAGGGCGCTGACATTCTTGCTCTGCAGCACAGCTTCTCAAGCCTGACGCAACGAATGTGATTCACGGATATACTACGTGTGCACGGAATCTGTGGAGGTGTTGCCAATCGCATTGACCGTAAGGTGTCAATACATAAAACGGAAAGCAGAAGTCAGGCTAACACATCACAGCCAAGGCATCTGAAGCAGCTCGTGGTCAGGCTCTCGACCATCAAAACCACAGTACATTCCTTAAGTACCAGTCAGTGCTCAAGTCTGTCGACATCCAGTCATCATTCTATGATATAGAACCTGACTACGAATCTCGCGACATGGAGCAGAGTCTTGCCCATCACAGAGATATCAATATGCCTCAGAGGTTAGATGCGGTCACAATCACAGAGTTTACAGAGTCAGAAGAGGTCCAATCTCTAATACAGAGAATACGTCACCTAACATCTGAAATTTCTGGGAAGCCACATCTACATGAGCACCTTGCAAAAGAGCGATCGCAGCTTTATACAAGGAAGGCAAAGCTACTAGCTGCTCGGAAGAGCGAGTTTATTCAGGAGTGGTGGAACTCCTCTTATGAGGAATATGTCTCTGGAAATGAATTCACAGAGCGTGACAGAACGTCATTGTTTGAGATCTACAAAAAGTATCTTCCAGAGCGCACCAGAGTTAGAGAGCTCTTATTTACAGAGACAGCAATGGATAGAGAGATTGACAGAGCATGCCTTGAAGATATGGTTATCCTTTGTATCTCTACTGAGCGGGTTGCATATTATCCAGGGCTTTTTCCGAAAGAGAAACAATGTCCAACCTGCACTCGTTCTATGTTGAAGTATGATCTATTGTCCCTTCCCGGTTTAAATACTTACCTCAGGCTAACAAAACTAGTATTCCGAAACAGGGAAGAGCGAAGCATATATTACAATGTCACAGACGATCGCTTGGTGGGGCAAATTACCAACGACGCTACACAAATAACATGCGAGCCCATCGGCGTGTCCCCCGCAAATTTGTTGAATTTTGTTATCTCTGCGCAAAAATATTTTGCGAGGAAGAAGAATGGATGGCGCACTGTCGAGAGCATCTCAATCATCTTCACCCTCGATGCGGGAGTTTGACATTCCGGTATACACTCGTTGCGCCAGGGTTCTGCCCCTTTTGCCTAGGGGACAAAGAGAAGAGACCAGATGAGAGATTCATGCAGTGGATGACCAACTCGACGCTTCCGAATCACATCGACAATCATTTGGATAGTCTAGAAGGTTCAAGAGAGCTCGGTTGTCCACACCCGTGCTGCCAGGGAAAGAACTACAAGAGCATACAGGATCTTAATCGGCATTTGCACGATGCACACTCTCTCGAGGAACGAGGTTCTAACTGTGTTGGCCGCAAAAGGAAGTGGCAGCCAGATCCAAAGCCTGAGCTTGAAAAATCTCAGGAAAGTCACCGCCATACCTCTGTCGGAAAACCCCTCGCGGATTCTCATCTCTACGAAGACACTCCCCTCAACAAAGAAGTCGGACAGACCAGATTTGACGGATTGGGCGTATCTGATACGGAGGGACTTATGAAGCTCGTGGAAGAGTTTATCCATTTCCCTGAAAGTCAAGCCAGAACAGAATAGTTTTGAGAAGATATGCATTTGTTGATATTCTGGGCGCCTCAGGTTGTTGATTTCATAAGATTGATCTTACCATGTCATTCATCTTTATATTAGCCACCAAGAGGCTCTTCTACTCGTATAACTATTAATATTAAGGCTGGGCGTTCCATAATGTTGTAGAGCGCAACGAAGTACTCTCCAGCCACGGAGTTGTTAAGTCATATGACTCACTTTCCGGTGTTCTCCCCCCCCCCCCCCCCCCACACCTTACTTTCCATATCGTAGATAGCTTCATCATCAACAAATTTAATTCCTTCATCGCCTTCTTTTTCAGGAATAATATGAAAGGGTGGAGGACAGTAGATGCTGCAATCGGATTAGTAGAAACAGCATTTAACCAACCATCCTCACTCTACTATCAACTCTGAAGGGGATGGTGATGATGGACTGAAGATCCATATGATGAAGCTATCTAGGCTATGCAAAGTTAGGATAATGTGGGGTACGCCGCGCTAACACGTCCTTCTAACACTCTCGGTGCTACGTAGTGTAGTGGGGAGACCCTCTCCCCCTACTACATGGGTGCCATCCAGGCTATGTGGCATAGCCGGGAGTATACGGTGGCCGGATAGCTAGTTCTAGAATACACCTTCTTACACCTCTCCGACCTGGCCCCTAACATTTGGGTTTCTCGCTATTTCTTGATTGCTACGTGTGTTTTGTGGTGGTTTTTCTTCTGGATCGACCCGCACGTCTCAGCGCGTGCTGCCATCGAGCGTTACCCCTTCACTAGTTAACTAGTGAAGAATGAGGAATGCGCGGTGGCAGCCAGTAGGCCTGGATTATCGACGGAAGCACGAGAAACCAACCACCAAACAGAACAAGGAAGCCTGCGGTGGCGATGGCTACGATGGATAGATGGCAGATACCGGTGGGAAATTTATCATCAATAGGGAGGTCAACAATTCTTCATTTCGTCGGCGATGTGTGTGTGTGTAAGATCTCAGTCTGCTACGAATGAGACGAACCTCACGGTCACGGTCTGGTTAAAGATGCCACATTCATCAGGCACCAAGGCAGGACTTCCTCTTTGGGAATTGTAATGTTGAATGGCAATCCCCCACTACATTATGAACATTTGAGTTATTTCTACTTACACAGTACGTATCTCGGAGTTCACCTCCCTAATACAGTGTATTTCGTAGGATCCAACGATAACACGGCCTTTGCATTTGCAGAAGGATATGGGGAAACCTAAAACTATAGGAGAAAACCCACATCAAGGCTGAATGAAGAAAATTGCTGCTGGTACAAAGGTGACAGCAATTAAGAAGATCTTTCAAGCCACACAGTCGTACCCATCCACCATTAATGACCCAGAAAGAAGCGGCCATAAATAGCTCACATTTACTAGTGGATTATGAGCTCGAGCCACACAGTTATCCTTCTTCGCAGAGGGAAACCACCACTTACACCCTATCGATCGCCATCTGTTAGCACTGGCCATATGGTTATTGTTCTTCAGAGCGGACGCATCACTTACAGTCTTGTCGAACGCCATCAGTAAACCCTGGCCACACAGTTATCGTCCTTCGCAAAGGGAAACCATCACTTACAGCCTATCGATTGTCGTCCGTTAGCCCTGGTCACATGGTTATTGTCCTTCGTAACGGGAAACCATCACTTACACCCTATCGATCGCCATCTGTCAGCCCAAGCCTCACGGTTATTGTTCTTCGAAAGGGGACCCATCACTTACTTGCTATTGTGCGCTATCTTTTAGCTCTGGTCGCACGGTTATTGTTCTTCAAAGAAGAGGATCGTCACTTACAGCCTGTCAATCGCTCAATTAGCCCAGGGAATATGGTTGTTATTTTCCAAAGAGGACCATCACTTACAACCTATCGATCGTCGTCCGTTAGCCCTGCCCGCACGGTTACTATTCTTCAAATTGGGGAGTCATCACTTACAGCCTATTAATCGCCATCCGTTAGACCTGGCCACACGGTGATTGTTATTTGGAGAGGGATCCATCACTTACTTGCTATTGTTCGCTATCTGTTAGCTCTGGCTGTACGGTTACTGTTCTTCAAAGAGGGGAATCATCACTTACAGCCTGTCAATCGCTCAATTAGCCCAGGCAATATGGTTGTTTTTTTTTTTCAGAGGAGACCATCACTTACAGCCTATCGATCGCCATCCGTTAGCCCTGCACGCACGGTTATAGTTGTTCGCTGAAAGAAACCAACACTTACAGCCTATCGATCACTATCCGTTAGCCCTGGCCACACGGTGATTGTTATTTGGAGAGGGATCCATCACTTACTTGCTATTGTTCGCTATCTGTTAGCTCTGGCTGCACGGTTACTGTTCTTCAAAGAGGGGAATCATCACTTACAAACTGTCAATCGCTCAATTAGCCCAGGCAATATGGTTGTTAGTTTTCAGAGGAGACCATCACTTACAGCCTATCGATCGCCATCCGTTAGCCCGGGACACACAATTATTATTCTCAAGAGAGGAAAATTATCACTTACATCCTAACGATAGCCATCCATTAACCCTGACTATATGGTTATTGTTCTTCAGAGAGGGACCCATCACTTACAGCCTATCGATCGCCATCTGTTAGCTCTGGCCATACGGTTATTATTCTTTAAAGACGGGAACCATCACTTACCACCTATTGATCACCATTCGTTAACCCTGGGCGTACGGTTATTGTTCTCCAAAGAGGGAAACCATCACTTACGCCCTATCGATCGTCATCTATTAGCACTGGCCATACGGTCTATTTTCTTCAGAGCGGAACCATCACTTACTTTCTTTGAATATCTATCCGTCAGCCCTGGCCACACAGTTATTGTCCTTCGTAACGGGAAACCATCACTTACAGCCTATCGATCGCTATCTGTCAGCCCTGGCCACACAGTTATTGTCCTTCGCAAAGGGAAACCATCACTTACAGCCTATCGATCGTCATCTGTAAGCCCTAGCCACACGGTTATTGTTCTTCAAAGAATGGATTTATCGCTTACACCCTATCAATAGCCATCCGTTAGCCCTGGCCACAGGGTTATTATTTTTCAAGAGGGAGCCATCACTTACAGCCTATCGATCGCCATCTGTTAGCTCTGGCCATACGGTTGTTATTCTTTAAAGACGGGAACCATCACTTACCATCTATTGATCACCATCCGTTAGCCCTGGCCATACGGTTATTATTCTTCAAAGAGGGGAACCATCACTTACAGCCTATTGATCGCTCTCCGTTAACCCTGGCCGTATAGTTATTGTTCTTCAAAGAGAGGTTCTATCACTTACACCCTACCGATCGCCATCTGTTAGCACTGGCCATATAGTTATTGTTCTTCAGAGCGGAAGCATCACTTACAGTCTTGTCGAACGCCATCCGTTAACCCTAACCACACAGTTATTGTCCTTCGCAAAGGGAAACCATCACTTACAGCCTATCGATTGTCGTCCGTTAGCCCTGGCCACATGGTTATTGTCCTTCGTAACGAGAAACCATCACTTACACCCTATCGATCGCTATCTGTCAGCCCTAGCGCCACGGTTATTGTTCTTCAAAAAGGGGATCTATCACTTACACCCTACCGATCGCCATCTATTAGCACTGGCCATATGGTTATTGTTCTTCAGAGCGGAAGCATCACTTACAGACTTGTCGAACGCCATCAGTTAGCCCTTGCTACACGGTTATTGTCCTTCGCAAAAGGAAGCCATCACTTACATCCTATTGATTGTCATCAATTAGCTCCATATTCTCCAGAAGACAGGTTTCTTACTTGACGCTCGGTCAACGCCTTGGACCGGCGCTCATCGACCGGAAAAGCCATCACGGTTGCGAGAAGAAAGGCGGAGAGAAAATAAATTGGTTGCATCTTCACTTCTTCACTGTAAACTAGATTGCAGTAACTGCTTTTTTTTTCGCAGGTGTATAGGAGAATGTGGAGAGGAAGTGGTCATGCGGTGTGGCAGTTATATATGCTATCGTCAGGATATATCTGTAGTGGAGTTTTCGTTTGCACAGATAAAAAGACAAAGAGGCCTCTCAATTTGACCGATATATTGCTGTCAGATCGTCCAAATCGGCCAATCAAAGATCGATCCTTTATTGCTATGACGCAAGGGGCCTGATGCAACTCGTCATCTGGACAGAATGGGGTCGCACGTAAAACAACGTAGACAGATCTACATTCTGCCGTACTAGCGAGTGAGGTCATAGCGCTGACTTCCATCTCCCAAATGAACTATCGATTCTTAGGTGGGTAAAATTCCTGTTCTAGCTTGCTTAGCCTGGAGGAGGGGAAGGGGTAAGCAGCTCCGACGAAGCGAACATTACTACTCAATCTGATGGTGATCCAAAAGATCTGAAGAACTCCACCCTACGTTTCCTCTGTTGCATCCCAAGCCGCATACGGAGTACAGAAAGGACTTACTATAGTGAAGAGAGGAGGTCTGGATGCGAAGGAAACGAATATCTGTGCCGACTAGGCAGCGAAAAGAAGTGTTGGAGACTCAAGCAATTTGGGATAACCCCCTGATTGGAGGGGAGATTCATACCTTCCGTGAATACGAATTACTATCTGTCATAGAAAAAGCAATAACGTACCTCCCACTTACGCCGCCCACCCGCTTACACCGCCCACAATATCACATACTATATTTTTAAGAACATCGCTGGCTCAAGGGCCTTTCTTGGGAAAAGAGCTTTCCAATGCCTGGTGAATTGAGAACTGCTTTCGATTTTTACCAACGAAAAAATGAACAACATCAGATTGCAGGACTCTGCGCAATTGTTAGGGATTGGAACAATGTTTGTCTAAAAGGGGGCAAACTTAACTATGATATGCAAGCCGCATTATGTAGAGAGTATAGAAAGATATCTGTCTAAGGCGGCGGTGTTGTTCAATTCAATAATAAGATAGCAGAGAGAGCACAGATTCTCGATATTCTTTTTACAAAAGAGGATTCTCGTGGCTCTTTATAGTGATCGGCTAGGCCCTAGCTCTGATTTCAGTCATGGTCCGCAGCACTGTTATATTGTCGCCCAATGACAGCTACTGCAGAGACCCGCTCCTACAGCAAGATGATAAGCCAATGAAATCAATCCTCACTGGGACAGCGTGGCTGTCTGGCTGAGAACGGCCATCTATACGCCACGGTTACATCGGTAGAGCATCTTGCTATTCCCAGTGTGGTCAAATAAGAGCCTACTGCGGAGACCACTACAGTTAAGGATATCGCACCTAGGGCAGCAGACCAGACCAGGGGCGGATCAGGCAGATCGCTGCCCAACCCTTCTTATGGGAACTAGACTTATCACTTATCGTTGATTGGGCAGGGCTAGCGCCTGCAAACTCTTGGTCTCTTGGCACCTGCACATAGCCACCCAAGAATTGAGTGGGCACTCAGGAGCTGAACTGGCTCCGTCGCTAAGTTCTGTCTTTCCCGAGTTGTTAGTTAAACGGGGACCTTGCTGACCCGCGCAGAGCCTTGACAGGCGCCATGGGCGGAGGCAGTGCCCGTGCATCATGGGCGATGTCGCGGTCGCAAGGCAGATTTAACAATTACTGTACTGAACTCAGGCCGATCAGCTGCCCATTTCCTAGGCTCCTGCATATCGGTGAATCTTAGGGGCGCGTAATCAAACCGTAGTGCCAAAATACTATTTCGGGCTCCTTCCATCAGCCACTAGCTTGAATGTGCGCTTCCGCTAGGTAGACTCAATTAACTATATTAAGCTTCCTCTAAATCCTGATCCTACATCTTATTCAGGTGTTTATCAATCATGAACGACACTATCACAACCACCCGTGGCTGGGTCCCTGAGCCCGACGGGAGAGGGACGTGGGGCATTTTATCCACTTGCGTTCTCACAATCGTCCTCTGTTGCTGGACATCCGTGTCTCCAAATCTGCCTGCCCAATCCGATGGCGCATTCAGAAAATGGAGATACAAATTCGATCTTGCTTGTATTGCAATACTCGGATCCGAATTCCTATTGATGCTAGCTCTGGGCCAATGGTCATCTGCGCGCTGCTCTGTTAAGGTGGGTTATAAGTTAGTCAGACGTCGGTGTGATGTCGAAGCTGACGGAGCAGAATTTCTACGAGGCTGGATATAAAGACTGGACTATTAAGCATGCGTTCTTTGCCGATATGGGGGCTTTTGGATAGAGCCCCCGGAAATAGATCTTTTACCTTCATTTCCTTTGGACGCCAAGCAGCTCTATATCCTAGTCAAGGAGGGATACGTTGAATATCCCATATTGGAAGAAGAGGAAATTAAAGACAAGAGTAAAGCAGATGGACTAGCTAGGTAAGTCACGGTCTACCTTAATTGGAATTTCCTTTCTATTTATTCACTATGCTTACCTAGGTAGGTTAATGACAATAGCGCAAGTCCTATGGTTCTCTTTAAACTGCATATTTCGTTTTGCCCAGGGACTCTTTCTTACCACCCTCGAACTCACTACCCTCTCCTTTATTCTGGTCTTTCTCGTGACATCCTACTGCTGGTATCACAAACCTATGGATATTAACAAACCAATCATATTAAAACCTAAGAAATCCGTGGCTATTATTCGGAATAATCTTGGTCAAAATTCCGGATCGAAGTGGTATGAAACACCACTCGACTTTCTCTCGCGGGATGAGTGGTTTTGTGCTCGATTTTGGAAATACTACGTTCAAATCCTACACTATATACATATACCGCTATTTACTCGGCCGGAGCGACGACCATATGATCGCATTCCAAGTCATTTCATTCCAAACGTGGATACCCAGGCGGAGATAATCTGTGCCCCAACAATCCTTCTCTTCAGCTCTGTGTTTCTTATTGCCTGGAATTCCACCTTTCCGTCCACGACAGAGAAGTTACTTTGGCGTATCACTAGTGTGAATACCTTGGCCTTTGCGTTGGTTGCAGGTCTTCTTTCGCTATACTTTCACAAAAAAATGTTTCAACCGGAGCTAGCAAAAGCAAGGGCACAAGCTACACTGAAGCGGAAAAGAGGGTCAAAAAACAGATGGATCAGCCGTCTTGCCGCGAGGCTTAGGAATATTGATCCTGAGCAGGATCCCAACTTGGAAATCCCCCTTCGTGCTTTGATTCCAATTTCTTTTGTCTGTGCCCTTTATTGTGTGGGTCGAGGATTTATCTTAACGGAAGACTTGATTGGACTGAGGACCTTGCCGGAGAGTGCGTATCAAACTGTCTCATGGTCAAAATACGTTCCGCATTGGTAATTTGTTGTGGTTAGAATTTTTGTTGATAAGTGTGGCTTATAAATTATACGATTATAAGTAGGTGCGGTTGTAAGGCCTAATGTTGATAGAACTTCTTACCCACCCCATTCGGCCACAGATGAGGAAAACCGTTGGTAGTACCCCATTGTTATTGGTCGTTTGCTGCCCCATAACCTTTACGCGACAGGCCGAGTCTGAAGTCCCAAAATACCCCACTGTCTAGATTATGATAGGCTACAATAATTAACATGTTGCAGCAAGTATTCGAATTCCAAACTGTAGTTGACGACGAAAAGGATAGCTATTTTCAGTCGCGATATCAGCGCTTTGATCATGCTTCTGATTGGAAAAAGAGAACCAGGACGATCCAGGAGGGGTGGAGATATCGGGGATGTTTGGGCGGCTACCATATCATTGGCGCACCCCTGCAGGGTCCCTCAGTGACCGCAGTACATCACGCCAGGGAGCAGTTAAAAGACTACGACAAGTAGTGCTTTGCAAAGCTATCTTTTCTTTACTTTCTCACCTGGATTGAACTATGTGCAGCTCCATCATGAAATTGAAGGCTGACAAGCGATTTGTACCACCAAAACGCCATGAATCAATTTAAATGAAGCTATTTTTGCATACATTAATCTTATGCCCAACCTCTCTGCATCCACTACACCTTGGCGGCGCCTTTCCGGTAGGCTGAGGTTGTTGTATAGCCTGTTCACCCACTACTGCTAGAGCGTGTTGAACGTGCTCTATAGCCTGTGTAGGAGGTAATAGGGCCTCTGCGGCCTCAGCGCCTGTTAGGCCACTTTCGCGTGCTACCTGCCGTGTAGATTGATGATAGAGACTGCTTTAACTCTGAGATTTTGAGGTGTTTGGATAGACCCGCTTGATAGTAGACTGCCTAGCAGTTCTTCTGGTGGTGTAGGCGTCTGAAGTAATATATTGAGCTTAGCAAGCACCCGATCTGCGTCGATTGGAAGGATTGCGGCGGCTGCGAAGCTATTTCGAATAGTCTCTTCTTTAAATGCATCCTTACGAGCTTGTGGGTATGCATCTAGGAAATCAAGCTTATCGATATGTGTAAAGCCTAGGCGTGAGCGGTCTTCAATCATGCGACCGTACGATCGTTTTAGGCTAGCAAAACAATCAACATCTAGTGTCTGTAGGCGATGCGACGTATGCGGTGGCATACAGAGAGGGTTAACCGCGTTATCTTTGCAAATTTGATCGAATCGAGCCGAAAGATGGCTGCTATGGCCGTCAAGAATCAAAAGGCGATATTTCCCCCTGTACGCGTAGTAGTCGCTGGAATAAAGTGGTTGTGGAGCCATCGTAGGCCTATTTCGTCGCTAGTCCAGCCATTAGGCGAGATTTCAACAAGCCAGGCTTTATCTGGTAGGCTTTCGAACCAGCCCTCGATATAGACCTTCCCTTTGAATATGAAACACGGTGGTAGAAGAGTCACCGGCACTAATTGATTCAATCACCGTAACCCATTCACGGTTTCCTGGCTGTAGAACTTGTCGCCGACTGCTAAAAATAGCGTGTGTAACAACCTGATGCGATGATATTAGACCCATCGCGAAGCCTGTCTCATCGAAGGTGTATATATCCTCTGGCTGGATACCATTATCGTTAATGACGAGTTGAAGCGTGTTAAACCACTCCCGAAGGGTTGCTGGGTTATCGTTTAGAGCGCGCTGGTAGTCATAACGCCTAGACCACCGCGTACGAAGTTCAGGCTGGCGATGTATAAATTCTGATAGCCAATTTTTTGCCGACCGTAGGGGAGGGATCTCCGCCGCGAGCTGCTAGGATAATATTGGCCATACCTCGAATAGCACAGGGCCTAGGCGCTAGACCTCGCATATCTGCGTCGAATATCAATTTTTTAGCGATTCCTCCTCAGTAGAAGATAATCTCAGCCGGTGGTGACGTTTAGGTGTAGTAGAGAGTGTTCCGTTGATGCGGTCGCGCAGGGTAGTCCATGGCAATTCGTATCGCGTAGCTGCTGCGCGAAAAGACTGAAATTAGCCATTTTTATATAATTCTATAGCGTGTAGAAGCATCTCCTCTCGTTCCTGCACTTTTGACGCGTTTTGGGCGTTTTAACGTGTCATGGTGTGTGGTAGAAGAAGATACGTAGGTATGGGAGACGCGTTTTTGGTAGGGTGGAAGCGGGAGGTACGTTAGTTAACTAGCCGTGCCTGATTGGTAATCTGTCGGTACCACTTTAGACCCAATCACCTGGACGAATCATAGATACCTTGTCATCTGCATTGGTTATGTTCGTTCTCACACACGAATTTGTAACGTAACCCGTAAGCGAGTGGATCATGCAAGCGGCCGGATCAGCCCAGAACACCATACTTAAGGCGATATTTTAGGAGTCTATACCTCAACACCTCTTATCTATTTTTAATCAACACTTTTATATTATCTTTATAGTAGCAATATAAGTATCTTAACAAATTTCCAGATATTTCAAGATAGTCTCATAGAAGATATATATGTTTGGCTTCGTTTAGTCAAAAATACAATGTAATTTATGGTAATTCTACTAAAATCGATTTGAATTATTTCAAAATCTAATAGCTTTCTATATGTATTTTAATAATACTATATACTCAATTTTAATAAGTAATACTTTATTATGGTTGAGTTATCAAGTTATAAAAGATCGCCTTAAGTATGGTTTTCTGGGCTGATCCGGCCGCTTGCATGATCCACTCGCTTACGGGTTACGTTATGCCACCGAGCATGACTAAGACTCTTGGCTAAGTTACAATGATACAATCTGACCATCCCTTACAATACTGATTCTCCACTGATACCGACATAATCAGACAACCATAGGCACGCTTAAGATGCTGGCATGCAAAGTGGGATGGTTGAGATTACAGCACAAATTCGGTCGAATTGAGGCGTGAGATGGCTACTATTGCCATCAAAAATCAGAAGGCGGTATTTTCCTTTCATCCGAACTGATGTGAATGAGATGAATAGATTTTTGAGCCATCTGATACTGATTTCATCCGAAGTCCATCCATTAGGTGAGACTTCAATTCGCCACTCTTTGGAAGTCCATCAAGCCAACTAGTGTTGTGGTTTTTGGCTTTAAAGATAATGCATGGTAGGAGAGCAAAACCAGCCGCACTAATTGACTCAATAACAGTCACCTATTCACGATTTCCAGGTTGCAGAATTGCCCGACGACCGTGATACTCAGCTCGAGCAGCCATCTTTCGTGCTGAAATAAGGCCCATCGCAAAACCAGTCTCATCAGAGTTATAGATATCATCTGATTGGATACCATTCTTATTGATGACAGATTGAACAGTTTTAAACCATTCACGTAAGACTGTTGGATTCTCATTTTCAGCGCGTTAGTAATCATGTCGTCTTGAAAAACATGTTCGAAGCTCTTCTCGGCGTTTGGCAAGCTTAGTTAGCCAATTGATCCCAACAGTTGGGTTTGGGGGGTGGCATTGTTTCCACGGTCGGCAAGTAGAATATTAGCCATTTCTCTCACAGTAGAGGGCCTAGGGGCCGCACCACAAGAATCCATAAATAGTATCCACTGCACAAGCGGTTCTTCTTCAAATTCAGTCAATTTATGACTATTAGCGTGTATTCGCGCGAGAAGACTGGTCCGCACGTCGGCAGCGGATTGTAGCCTCAGATACGCCGTATATCTTGGCTGCAGCGCGAAGACTAGGTAATTGTCCGTTTTGAAGTGCCTAAATGGCTAATAAGATTCTGCCCTCATGATTAGCCGAATCCTGGCTTGATTGAGCCTGTTTTGGTGGCATGGTGGGTACGCGTCGGAACGCGATTTTTGGTGGGATGCGTCACTCGATAGTGAATTACATTAACTACCTAGTTCGTGAAGAGATGTAAGCTCTCTGGCAGCACGATCAAGCCGTGCGGGTCGATTCAACAGCAATATCACGACCAAAGAACCCAAACCTATCATCTACCATACGTAGCATCATCAAGAAGAGGCACGAGAGGGGTGGCGTGAGATGTGGACCGGCCGCAACCTTTCAATTACCTTGACAAATTTGTTCGATACCTTGGCGGGTAACTGAAACTTGAATCCAGCCGAGTCACCCTGGGCTTAACATTTGCAAGTCAGTCTAGTGTCTCGACATCCGAGGACTAAGTGGTTTCAGGATTAACGATAACGCTATTTACCTTGTTCCAGGTGATAGAAAAGCCGTAGAAACCGTTAAAATATCGGATCCTTAGGCAGGGATCTCGTGTATTGCTTTAATGAGGCATCGTGTTAATTTTGCATTCGCTATCGTGTAAAGCTGACTGAATTCAAATTCTAGACTTGTTTGTACAGACCAATGAGAGATCTTTGTATTTAAGGATTTGTAAATCGTTCACAATAAACATGTCCAGTAATTCTTAAAGTGTAGGATACCTCAGAAACTTTTGTCGAAAACCCTAAAAGCCCATATAGGCTCCTCCATAGTAGCACCACATAGTCTTATAATTTGCGTACACCTGTCTTTGGAATTCTTTTGTACGTCAGTTGGCGTGCTGTTTCTGACTTATTTAGTTTGCGGTAAATTATCCATGAAAAACCCGGTACTTAACAGGCCAATTCAAGTACGCCTAGCATGTAAGACTGTAATTGATCATTCTTGAAATATGTTTCTTATCTTCTAGCTTAAGAGAATGTCTATATTCGCTCCAGTCTAGCGTGATAACAAGGGCTTTACGCTCCTTGCTTTCAGAGTAGGAATATTCGATATTTCAGTCTTTGTTTACTCTCCACACATAAGTAGTGCCTTCAAAGCTAGGTAAAAAGACAACCCTGGATTCACTTCATGAAAAAGTTGATATAGTCACCTGATTGAATATATCGGAGGTCGACACATTGCAAACTCTTCCCTGAAGCTATGAGCGCTTTCAGACCTGATCTGGATGCATCCTTTGCACATGCTGGCTCATGTTATCTTTGCGATTGAATCGTTTAGTGCAGTGGTCACATTTAAAAGCACTAGGATCTATATGTGCTCTCGAGTGCCTCACCAGCACTGACCTGCGCGAAAATGGGCCGGGATTTTTGCATCCTTTCCAAGTACATAATAAAGCGTTTTCCCTGTAAAATCATACATAAGAACGACTTGTCAGTAATCTGGACAATTAATGTGTGACGGTCTTGAATGGCACGAAGTAAACTCACGCGATTTGCCCTCGTTTGCAAGATGTTCTTTCTAAGCTTTCACCCATATACCTCGCTTTAGGCGGGGTTTCCACCGGCTCAGCGGCTAGCTTTGACCAATTCGTCAAAGCTAATCCAGGTTCAGCATCACGGAGGATGATAGGTTGATGTTCCGGGCCAATGAAGCTCAATGATGCATGCGCCGTTCCGGCATCTGTCAAGCATTCTGTATCGTCATACTCCACAAGACCAGAGTCAAGTTTTGGCCAAGAATTAAGAGCTTCATCCATATGGCTAGCATGGAACTCAGTGCTCGGGTAAAATGGAAGAGCCTCCCTGGAGGGCCGCGCGCGAGGATCATTAAGCTGAGCGATCTCCCAGCCATGTCTCCCCAGCAGATCTGAAGGATTAATGAAGGCACTGGACCACGACCAATCCATGAGTAAAAGTCCACTCCGGGCAATCAAAAAAGAAATGAGTTGCAAATGGGTGAATGAACAGAATATGGAATAGGAATTGCAGAAACCACCCCAACTTGAGATACATCTTGTTTATATACTTATCTTCAGAAATATAAGGGGCATCTGGGCTACAAACGTAGCATTTCATGTTGGGCGATAAACCTCATCACGCTTGAAGGATGAAGCCATCACGAAAAATTTTGTCCAATCAGGAGGAGGAGTTCCGACAAGGAGCCGAATGAAAACGCGACTTTTAGACTGCCCAGCTCTGAGGTGTTGCCTCAGCCTCAACACCCCACCCGAATTCGCGGCCTAGTTGGAGAAGTGACAACGAGTGGGAAAGACCTGCTCTCTAATTTGGGAGGGACCGAATCAGACATGCAGCATTTTCCAAATGTAGAACCTGCCCGAGCAGGTTCCCTTCTCGGTTTAAAGGCCATCCAACAACCGACAGAGGCCAGCTCGCATCTTCTACACCATGGCGGAACGAGCATTCTCTTACTCGTGCAGGTCCCCAGATCCTATGCTCAGAAACTTAGAATGCACTCTGAAATTCGAGGGGCTTGAATCGGGTTCCAGTTGAGCGGGACCCAGAATTCGCTCAGCGGGACCCAGCCGGCTCGGAGCTATTATAATTCCGTTCTGAGTCCCGTTCTAACTCCCGCACTTGAACGGGACCCAAAATATTTTGGGTCCTGCTCAGGAGTTATCCGTGATTTTATGCTTTTATGTCGAAATTATACGCGATTACCTAAGGGTTCAACTGGGGTTACCCCTCTAAACTGTACTATACCTCTATTAACTCTATACAATATCTCTTATTCTCATGTCTACCACTCTCGATCTCGATTCTTTTGTTACAATCGATCAAACTGACCTTTGTAATGATAAATGAAGCATAGACACAGAGGGTTATCAAAGAAGTTCTAATGTTAGTACGCAAGTGTAAACAATGAAGTAAGAGATATATATCTTCATAATACTACCGCCTCTCTTTCTCTCTTCCATAACTACTCCAATTGTCTACCTAAGGCAATACTTATTTCTCTTCCTCTGACACGCCTGATCTTGTTTTTTTGCCTTCACCGAGCATATCAGAAACATCACTATGGCAAATCTTGGTGTTTTCCCAGGCCTGGGCCCAACCCGGGCCGACTTTGACAATCCTACAGTCTTAGCCGCGGTCAACCCCGACCCAATCGTGGGTTATGCGCATGGTATGTTAACGCGACACATATGGTTTCAATATGCTAAACATGTACAGGCCCGATTCCCGACAACAACCCTGGTTGGAAGCCGACTGCGTATACAGCAGCTATTGCTAGCGGCGCCAACAAGTACGAGATCAAGGCTGCTGATATTACGGCTACTCCTCCCCCTAACCCAGCCGTGGTTCTGAACAAGGAGAACACTGAGGTGTGAGTAAATATACCATATGCTGAGTATATGTAGAGGGTATACTGACTCGAGGGAAAATAGCTGCGACATTATTGTTAACCCGCCGAATCAGATGTGCGGCCTGGTGTTTTCTGGGGGACCCGCCATGCGTCGGCATATACGCCAGGATCATTCTGGAGCTAGTGAGTATCTGCGGATATGATTTTCTGAGTATATGCTAAATATATGCTTATAATAGTCGTCAACACCGACCGCCGCGCTAAGTCCCGCACCGAGATCGCCGCGGGCCAGAACGCTATTAAGCGCTGGATTCTCCAGCTTGGCTGGCAGAATGCCAGCCGAAGCGGACCCGGGGCCCCGGCAGGGCCCGCTATATGTATGAGCCTGGCCGTGGCCCTGATAATGGGATGATTGGATTTTGCTGTGACGCCCTAGAGCGCATTGCGTAAGTGCTAATATTCCCTTGGGTAGACACTCAATGTGTCATGTGTAACGGGCCAGAGCCCGGCAGATAAGCACTTCACATTAAGTATATATTAACAATATCCACAGAGCTAACGACGCTGGATTCGCCGCCATCTATAGCACGCGTTTCCATCGGTTTCAGGTCCCGGCAACGCCTACCTCTGGCTATCGTAGCCGTCGTGTAAGTCTACACCTGGCATATATTTTAGATGTGCAGAGCATATGCTAATATCATATAGCGTGGACCTAATGTCCCTTCTAAACCTATTCCTTTTCCTGGTTTTGGACCTGCTGCTAGTGCCGCTCCTAGTGGAACTGCTTCTGGTCAGCTTCCTCCCGAGTCTGTTACTAGAACCGGAGATGACAGTGCGGAAGATGGCGAGAAGTCCTCCGAAGCCTTTGAGCCTCTATAGTGCAAAACTATTTTCTGATCTAGATTCTATCTTAAATACGATAACTTAGAATGTATGCAAAACGTATGACTTAAAGGTGAAAAATGACTAGATTAACTCTTAACTCCTAGACTGCGTCCCGCGTTCTGCGTACTAATTCTTCCTTTCTTCTTCGGAGGGCCTGAATCCTTTCTTTTCGCTCAAGAGCTTCAATTTCCCGTTGTAGCTGTGCCTCTTCATCCTGTGAATCCTGAGTTTGATGAAACTGCTGAGATATACTATCCTGCGGCGCTAATCCAGATGATTCAGTATAAACTGAACTACCTCTATATCGAGGTAGACTAGATCGTGATGCAGGAATAGTTTGACCATATACTGAACTTATGTTAGTTATCTCTGAAGCGGTCATCGAGACAGAATCAGAGATATCCGGAAGCTCCGGTGGTTGCATCACTGGGTCAAGTGTATCATATGGATTACTTGGGTTCCAAGGTTGCTGTGGCCTCTGCATCCGACGATTTGCAGAATAACGGTGACGTTTATCTAATATGTTGTTAGCATATACTTAGCACATGTAACAAAAAGACACAAACCCTTCTTTCGATATTGCTTAGCAATCCGATGAATAGGATTCTGAGACCGCCAAGTTGGGTATATACCCTCTTGTACTGCAAGTTTGTTCTTTTCTCCATCTCTCGAACATGTCTCTTGCACCTATTAAATATATGTGAGCTTTATAATCAAAATATGAACTAGAGAAAATACCTAAGAATCGCAGTTAACAAGGTTTGCTTTCGACCAACCGCCTCATTATCATGAAAATGGCTGCTTTCGCTAATTCCAGTATGGTTTGGCGCATTAGTCCACCAATCAATAGGAATTTTTGATGCCTCAGAAGTCAGCCCAGCAAGTATCCAATCAACCTTCTTATTTTGAAACCACTTCTGGGTCTCTGGCCACTTTTCGGCAACATCATCCATAATTTGGATAACTTCTGCCTTTGAATTTGCACTCCAAATCAAATCGATAGCCGCAGTAGCTTCATGGTCAGGAAATCTTTTCCGAAACGCTCGCTTAACATGTGTCTGGCATAGGATCAACACATGCTGTAAATGCTCTGACCACGTCCAGCGAGGATCTAGACCAACAAGATAATCTCCTAGTCCTAAAGATATTATTAGTATCGGTATAACATATGTTTAGTATCTCAACCACATACCAGGTGCTTGTTTTTTACACATATCCACAGTAACAGTACGAATACCATCACACGAATCGTCGCCGCCAAGCTGATACGCCCATTGAACAGGTTTCCGTCCAACATCCCCAAGAGTCTTAAAGATTTTCTCAAAAAGAACTCGATATGCAGCACGGGTCTCAAGGTTCATGAAAGCATAGACATAGGTATTTAACCCTATTATAGTTGGTATATAGTTAGCATATATTTAACGTATTAAAATTATTTTTTAAGCAGCAGGAGGAAACTTCACTTTTTGCCTGTTCGTTCCATCCGGAGATTGAAAACACTTTAGTCTTTCCCTGAACCATCTTGAAGGCTAGATCCATCTCAAGATGTCGTACACATTGAAAAAGCTTAGCTTGTTCATATGTACAACATATAATGAGATAATGCTCCCGCTGCTCGTCAAAGAAAAAGACTTCACGGATCCATTGTTCGTCATTGTTCTTTGTGAGATCAAACTGATATTCGCGCCAAACACCAGCGAAACTTGTACCTTGTGGATAGTATAGTAATCTCTGCTTATGAATTAAAGCAGTCACTTTATCCTCAATATGCAAGCTTTTGTGGATATATCGTAACGCCGAGTCACCATGTTGATGCAGGATTTTCGCAAATGTAGGTGAAACCATCAATTTACCTAAATTAGAGTTAATAACTTAATGATAATAGGCTTTGCTTTGCAAAGAAATACGTACGTGCGGTTAACCCTAGGATATCTTGTGCATGAATTGCCGCTGCGATTTCCTGTCCAATCTGATATGGTAGCTTTGTGGGTAGCGGTGGGAAATGCGAATGAGACCCTCGGGAAACAACGATGTAAAATGGAAAGCGATCCCATGAGCAAGGGATATAAAGATCAATCCTGACAGGGCACTCGGTTTTAGTGATTCTACCTATACCATCAGCATGAACGGAGTCTGCCGTATGGTTAGCGTCTGATAAATGTATGTCTTGCATATGCTTAGTTAACATATGTTAACGATAAATTTAACATACCGCAATGCTGACGCTTCGCTGCACGATGGAGGACGAAATGGCAATCTCTGGTATTGTAACCTATTGCTCGCATTCCGTCCTTCTCACATAGAAGTTTCAAGAACCCAATGTCAACCCTTGCAGAACTATTCGACACAGCCTGAGCATAATGCCAAGTTTGTTCAGGTGAGTGATTAGGGCAACCGATGAAGGTGGTCTAATCTTGGTTAGCATATGTTTAGTATATAACGAGTATATATACTAACTCCATTCCGAATCCACACTCGTGGTTTTTGTCCTCTACATGTCCGATCACCAGTTACGTAGCGGCATGGCCCATCGAGATCCCATGTGTGGAGGAAACCGAAGTAGAGTCTACCTTAATATAAGCAAGGTATATTTTGAATATAGTGAGAAACTTACTCCCTGGTTCGCTGCTCGATCTCTTGCCTAATAGAGCTATACACAGGTTTCGCAGCCTGGAACTGAAGCTCAAGGAAAAGACTTGGCTTAACCCGATTATACCTTGGCGATGGGGTGATAAGGCTGGGATGGACTTGATGGCAATGTTGAATCCCCGTACATTGATAAGATCGGTGCCATGATCTTGACTCTTTGTCTTTGGGGTCTTTTTGGAGAAGTTTTGTGTAGATTTGCTTCGCAGATTTGAGATGTTTGGTTGAAAATTGAACCTAAGAATGTTAACTTCATTGCCGTATATTAGGTATATGTTAAGCATATGTAGAACATACGGATGACATGAGCTGCGTGAATATCTCGTTAATTTCACGAGAACTGCTTTCCACATTTTGCAACGGATTTTTCGACACGTGGATAATATGTAGAACACCGTTCTCATCTGTATCAGGATACTCAGGAAGCATAAGGTGGTCTTGGACTTCGTAGGCGATAACAGCATCCCTACTACTACCACTAACTATCGTCCCATCTCGAGACACATCTACTTGATCGAGGCTTATTGTAGAAGTAGGACCTAAAGAAGTGGTATTTTCCTCGCTATCTTGACAAGAATCTCCATCAGATGATTGATATTCATCATGGCAATCCTGGTACACGGAAGTCTGGGAATTTGACCTGTCCCGCTTTTATTGAACATGAAGTTAGCACATACTTAACATATGATCAACGTATCACTTACAGGTGGAAAATCGTAGAGAATACGATCAAGTTCTAACGCTGCACTAGCTGTAGCTTGTGCATCAGCAACAATCTCAGGGTCATGGGGCCCAAATAGGGGTGGTGGGAAGAAGGAATGTGCCATGTTGTGGAACACACACAACACACACAGAGTATTGAAAAGGGGTAAATAAAAGTGACTGAGATTATTTCAGCGCTAAAAACTATTATATAATACAAGTTTTTGGGTCCCCCTCAGCTCAGGAAGCAGATCAGGCCGACAGTAACAGGTGGGTCGGGCCACACCTGACCGGAAGATCTATTTTCCAGGTGTAGAGCATAGATTAGTAATCTATTATTATTGGTCAGGTCAAATACCAACTTCTTGGCAATACCAACCCTTTCAATCTCCACACCCCTCCTCCTCTCCACCAATCGTGAGCCCTCCCAACTCCCCGCCTATTTTCATCAAGAACAAATTATTAATCTATTATTGTCGAATCCTAACTAGTTACACCGTACAGGTCCCTGAGTCAAGATGGTGCGTTTCCTGGAGTCCCACGCCCCATACAAGCAATACGTGGCGGATGCGAAGGCCGGTATGCTAGAACTACCCGCGTATGAGAAGGTGAGTGGAAACATCTCTGAGTGGGGTTTCTGATTGTCCTGGGCATTGAAATATATATTGAATGCGCCATCTGTGCTTCTAAAAAATCCTAATAGTGACCTTGAATATATGACTAATATGCATTTCTAGGATGATGATGGTAGCGTTATTGTCCTTCCTGGAGAGCTTTTCTGTCGATTCGAGGATTGCGATCACCAGGTATGCTATATGATCTTAAAATATTCTGAATCTATTACTAATGTATTATCAGAAGCAGTATTCTCACACTGGCAACCTCAAGACGCACCTCACCGGTCATCAAGGCGTGACGGTCTCTGGTAAGTACGCTAGTAAGGGCCGCCACGCTATCAAGGAGATGGACGAGGTCAAGGGTATTAACACATTCCTAATTTATTCTTGTTATACTACTAATATATGATTTTAGCTTGGTACACTGCTCTTGTTGCCCGTATCTCTACGAAGCCGCGACTTCCCTTCACGAAGGGTAAAGGCAAGAATCGGAAGGTAAGTTATCTCTGATTTATTGAGAACAGATTGCTAATATATTATAGATTTCTGTAAAAGCCGTGAGGGATTTCCTCGCCACTAAGCATATACACGATGACTGCAACGCCTGTATCACTGCTAATATCAGTAAGCGATTCTTAATATATCCTTAATGCATTGCTAATATATCATAATAGAATGCGGTACTGCCCCATTCACCTGCGAGTATCTTACTCGCTTTTGGGATGTGGACGCAGACTTTGAGCGTCTCGAGGAGGAAGCATAAATTTACAATTATTCTTAATTCCTTGACCAAAATTGTTAGAGTTAATAGAAGTGGGCATATTTTAACCTACCTACGCTTTACCTGTCTATCTATCTCATCTAATTCTTGCTGCCGTTTACGATTAGCAAGCTGCTTTTCGAGCAATTGTGCCTTTAAGTCCTCCTCTCGGAGCTGATGTTCAAGCTTTTGGATAGCAAGACTATCATGCTCTTGTCGTAAATTGTCAGAGGCAACCCGTTGTAGGCTTTGAGCTCTGTAATATATTAATAAAATATTCTTAAAACATCATAGAGTACTAACCTTGGTGTAGGTGTTCTTGTTCGGCGAGGAGTAGCGGTAGGGGATCTAGTACTAGATCTCCTTGGTACACTAGCTGAACGTCGAGAATTGGTACACCTGAGGTCGTATACCGTACACTTGTCTCATCAGATGCGAAGAACTCATCTATGTTCGATGAGCTCTCAAGCTGATTGAGTTCCTCTTCTAGTAGCCTCTCCTGGCGCCTTTTTTGCTCTATAGAAATGATTAATAATGTATTGTATATATTCTTCGTATCAACTTACCCTTTGCTAGGTGACGATCGAATGCTGCATGAATACCATTCATCCGATACCTTTGTCGAATTCCGGTTACTTGACGAATAGAATAAGCTTGCATGCGGGTCTTATCATGGGCAAAAGAACTAGAAATATTGTATTAATATACTATTAATATATTACGACGAAATTAATAAGAACTTACTTCAAAACCCCTTGTAGTAGTGAAAGCTGAACACCAGTACTATTGATCATATGGTGCGATTGCTCCACTGCATTTGTGTTCTTTCGAAGTCCTTCGAAAATCACATCAGGTATCTGACTCCAAGCTTTATTCAAAGCTGCCGCAACGTAAGGCAGTTTTTTATGGCGAGCCCATTGCTGAATGACAACGGATGATTCATGCTCTAATAATAAATTAATAACCTATTAAGAACCGATTAGAGTATACTTACCGATTATCCAGTCTAAAGCTTGAATATACTCCTCTCGATTCGGAATATCGATCACTGCTCGCATCCTTTCCCTACATCCAGGAGCGACCTGTTGCCCACGAAGTGCTCTATCAATACCCCTGTAGAAGTGGGCTCTACAGAAGACAACGAAGTGTTGGATAAGATCATCAGGCGATACTTGAAGAGTACTCTTATCAGCGAGAAAGTCTCTAAGACCTATAACGTATTAGTAATATATTAATAGTATATGATCTATTTCTCACCTCCGTATTGCTTTGTATCCATATCCAGAACGACAGCATGTAGCCCTGTACGATGGATTGGATAAAAGTAGAACTGGCGACTAAGCACACGCTCTATGCACTCAAAAAGCCGAGTAAATAGGAGATAATAGGTTGAATGGGTCTCGGAAACGACAATCACACGTGCTAGTGTAAAAACTAGAAGAACATTGTATTAATAAAGAACTATTAATATATTAGGGTAATATTTACCTCGGTCTTGCTCAGGTATATATTTTGAAAATGTAACCTCTCGCATTGACCTTTCTTTGAATCGTTTAAAAGACATGTCAATCTCTACCGATTCAGATTGGATGAAAAGCTCAGCCATGTCAGATGTGAAGCAAATAACCATAAGGTCAGGGTCTTGATAGATACGCTTCCTACAAAAAGGTTAATTATAATATATTCTCATTATATCACGACCTATTATCTTCATACCTTTAAAGGAGGATCCTTTTCCATCTCAAAGATCAAACCATTGATATCCTGTCCATGAGGAAATCGTAGGAGTCTCTCCTTTCGAATGAGTGTGCTGATCCGGTCTAAATTAGCAAAGCTTTCATGGACATGGAGCAGCGACTCGCTATTATTGTATCGCTTGCATAGACCCCGAAGCTCAGGGCTAAGGAGAAAACGTCCTAGGATAAAACATTATTAATATTTCTTTAATATATTCCTAACATATTAGAAAGAACTTTACCTGTTGTTAATGCAGGATTGTTCTGTAGGCGGATTATTCGTACTAATCCGTCTATAATTGCGGGTGGAGGCTTCGATGGAGGTGGCGGAGGGTGCATATGAATCCCGGTTGAGGTAAAAACCCAAAATGGATTGGACGTGAGGTCTATTGGAATAAACCAATGGAACTCAACGGAGCATTTGTGCCTTTTAATTTTACCAAGCCCACGTGTATGGTCAAATTCTATAATATAGTAATTAATAATATGTTCTTAATGTATTAAATATATATTCCTTACCACAATAGTCTCCACGATGACGATTTGTGTCGATATAACCACAGGTTTGAATTTCTCCCTGGACCTCTCCATCAAGGATTCGCCTAAGCAATTCCCTGTCGATACCAGAGTCAGGGCGCACACATGATGCAAAATGAGACCTTGGACTTTCATATGAATTAGAGCAATAGATATAAAAGTCAGATCCACCAATAACACTCTGATATATAAATAACAGGTTAGAAATATTTTAAGAATATATTAGTAGTATATTACTTACATTCTGAACCCATCGACCGCGCGGCGAACAAGTATCCTTCCAAGATCCACATGAAGTGCGATTGATCTTGAATTGGCGCATCGTAGATTGGTACAACCTATATGTTGCTGGTTGTAGAGGGTTTTGGGTATCACTGAATGCGATATGTTGGCGAAGCTCTTTGATTCGCTGCCAAATACCCTCAGTAACATGCGAATGCACCATTTGCTTGAGCTCAGGATCTGTAAATTCACACATTTTTATGCCTGTACATCTGTAGAGGCTGTGTAGAAAAGCGACCCTTTCTCCAAAGATAGAATCATGCTGGTTACGTCTGTTTCGATAGGCTTGTTTTGACGAGTATTGCACCTAATATATTATTAACATATTATCAATATATTAATGGGATATTAATATACTCCTTCAATTGACTGCTCCACTGCGAACAATGACCGATCAGGCACATTGATCACATATGTGAAGCCATCCGGGTCTGTCCGGGGACATTCAGGTAGCGCTGAAGTATATTCGATAAAGCGTGTTCGAATCGGCGAGCGCTTGTCGTGTAAGATAGTCCGTAGGAATTCCTAAAGACACAATATATTATTAATGTATACTTAAATATTGAGAATATATTATCGTCATACCGGAGGTTCATCTAGAGCATCTGTAGGTCCAGGGGTCCCTTGAACAGTAGCAGGAACTGCACTCTCCTCACTAATTAGCTGCCGCTGAAGCTCCTGCTGAAACTCCTGCTCAAGGGATTCACCGATATCTTGGTCGTCCTCTAAAAAGGCTGCCATACTGGGTGTGGGTGCAAACACTAGAATGAGATGAAGGAGAACTACCCCGCCTGACCCATGGTTCAGTGCGAGTGAATAATACATCAGTAATTTATTAAATGTATTCGCCAGAAATAAATTACAGGTGCCAAGAAATTAGGTGTGGCCTGGACTTATCGGGCTTATCAGGTGTGGCCTTACCCACCCGCAGGTGTTCAGGTCACATATACACTCCCCTCAGCTGTGGAAGCTGGGCGGGACCCAAAATTAGTCAGAATTTTTTGAGTCCTGCTGAGCAAATTTTGGGTCCCGCTCAACTGGGTGCCCCTATGAAACCCCTGTTCTGGCAATTTATGGGGGCAAGCTGACTAACCACAAAACAAGGCAATACGGCATCAATCTAAGCCCAATTAGGTCCTCCAGCACCTGGATTCCGACAGTTTGTTTCAGTCCCCAATTGGCTTGATTGATAAGCCTCGGCCATCCCCCAATTGGCGTGATTGATAAGCCTCGGCCATACTGAACCCCTAGTCCGATGCATCACGGAGAGGTAAGATCTTTAAGTACATACGCCGACTGTTCCCTAACGCTCCAAATTGAAATTCCCTCATTGAATCTTCCGTCTTCTTCATGTCTAAAGTTCTCGCCATTTTCGGTGCCACCGGTCAGCAGGGCAGCTCAGTCCTCAACCATGTCCTGAATGACCCAGAGCTCTCCCAGCAGTACAAGCTCCGCGCCATCACCCGCGATGTCAACTCCGAGAAGGCCCAGGAGTTGAAGAAAAAGAGTGTCGAGGTTGTGGAGGGCGATATCTCGAGCTCTACCTCTCTGGCCACGGCCTTGACAGGTGTGCACACTGTCTTCGCCATGACCACTCCCTCCCTCGGCCCCGACGCCTTCGAAGTCGAGCTCGGCAACGCGAAACGGATCGCCGACGTGGCTGTGGAGCAAGGCGCCGAATATATTATCTGGAGCACTCTTCCCTCCGTTCGGGATATCTCCAAAGGCAAATACACCGCCGTCGACCCCTTTGATGCTAAGGCTGCCGCAGAGGAGTATATTCGTGCACTTCCTATCAAATGCGCATTTCTATCTCTTGGGTCATTTATGGAGAATTACCAGTCGCAACCCTTCCTATCCCCCACAAAGGCCGATGATGGTACCTATGTGATGGCCCGCCATATATCGCCCCAGGCGAAGTTTCCTCTACTTGACGCGGTCGATGACGCCGGCAAGTTCGCGGGGGCTATCCTCGCTGATCCCACCAAGTTTGAGGGAAAGCGCCTCCACTGCGCTACAAAGCTATACACTATCACAGAGATCGCCGCCCTCCTATCTAAGAGCTCTGGCAAGACCATCGTCTACGAGCATGTCTCCGTCGACGATTTTAAGGCAAGCTTGCCTATCTTCCAGGATGTCTTTGCGGAGGCCTTTAGCTTCTATGATGAGTATGGATACTTCGGTCCCGGTACGGAGGAGTTAGTTGCTGAGGCTGCGGCAGTCGCCCGGGGCAAGCTCTCCACTTTCGAGGAGTACCTGGAGAGACACCCCTTCCAGCTTCCGTAGAGAACACCTTCAGCTTGCAGAGAGGAGAACGCAAGGAAATACAAATACAATTAAATTTACCATACAGCAGTGAAACTTCACGGTGCCTAGACTTGATGAACTGCATACATAGACTGAGCAAACCGCGAACGGATCACCATTTCGTAGTATGAAGATTACCATGAAATTCAAGTTACATAGGCTACTACCTAGTTCTTAATTCTGCTTTGAGTTCCAATGCGAGCAGGACGTGAACCCTAAAGAACTAGAGAACCCTCAAAATGACGGATATCTAGAAGTACAGGATACTAGATGGCAGTTGTGTGTAAATGGATATAAAAATGCAGTTCAAATACTAGTATCTAGCGAATCTATTGCACGTCGACAAGGCTGCCCATCACGATGCATCGTCGTATTTGGAATCCTGTTCGAGTCATACTTAAATAGGTGATCACAAGTTTTTCCAGACCCACTTTTAAACACCACCATATTCCAATATATATACATAGTACCCTAGTGAAGGGGAAGCAGCCTCGTCATTGTGAAAGAGCTAGGCTTGATCAACTACTAGTAAGCAGTAGGTCGCCGTCAGGAAGTTAGCCATACCGGGCACACAAAGAACGTAAACAAAACACTTGTTAGCTCTCTTTCTACTTCTTGTCCGTGGGCTGACCTGTATATATATGCCTTGAAACAAGTAGGCTCCGACATTACCAGGGGGATTAATGGTGGGGCGAAGTCACAGAAAAGCTAGATCGGTTAGTTAGCGAAGATGATTTCTAAGCAAGTCTAGTAGTATGACTGAAGTTGTAATAAATATAAGATGGGTTGCATCATTTAAATTCATTATATCTTCGTAACGGAGTAGTCATATCCTAGTAGGTAACAAGAAAGCTAGTGAAAGCCATGTATAGTCTAAAGATCTATGCCCTAAAGCCCCCCAAAAACCGGTGATAGGTGAATAGCAGCAAAATGTATACCAAATATCTCGAAATAACAAGAGTGGCCACCATGGCTGTGGCCTTAGGGGCCTGTCGATCTTCACCCTGACGGGGTTTATAAAGGGAATCCGTTGGAACATTCTAATGTTGTTCAAAGCCCGGGACATCCGAGCCGTGTTGCCCACAGATCGTCGCCTTGGAACAAAGAGTCGGTGTAGAGATGACAAATACCAACGCACAGCGGATGTTCCCTTTCGGGTGTGGTGTAGCGAAACAAGATTATTAAATCGTCCCACTTCCCCCCCTCTCTTGGGTGCCTCCCATGTCTCAACAACTATGAAACACGCAGCAGCTATGAAACAAGTTCACAATCAGAATCATTTGGTGCCGAAGTGAGCTTGTGAATCACTTGGTGCCGAAGTACTCCCCACATCGATATTCTCGCGATTATTATACAGTGAATCAATCGCTTATCCATTATAGCAATCTTCCTTCTCCGTCCCGAAGCCTCATCTGATCAGTAAGAGGAGTAGAGAGACCGATCGCGTTGTCTTTGGAATACAAGGTGCTTGTTTACAAGCTATGTGGATGTGCCGTAGCACCCACCCATCTCCACACCCCTGTAAAATTTCACCGTAAGGAATAGTCCGGCTTTGAATGCGTTGTGATATGTCATATTGTACCGGAATCAATTCCTGACCTCCCGGAATCACCAGCTTTGATTGGAAATATATAAATTGTCAAGCCTCCTGTCTGAAGAAAATAAGCAGCCCTGAAATATAAGACCTCATAATGAGTCCCAATCGGTGTCCTATGAAGTTCCCGTGAATATGGACTAAGAAGCATGGTAGGAGGAAGCCCATCGGGTCCTGCGACATTGTAAGCTTTGTAGCCTTTAGCTACAGCCTCATTGGCACGGCGTACGTAAACCGTGGTGACCGTTTTGCCGGGGCTATGTAATGGGCCACTTAAACAGAAAGTTTTCTGGAAGCACCATTATTACTTGTAGGTCAATCTCCAGATCTGCTCTACGATTATATTGCGATACAACTGCCCATCAATGAATTATACAGCCCCGTTTCTCGACACACAAACCGGGCCACCTTCATTTTATCCCTCCAAATGGAACCATTAATGTACTGCTCCAGAGAGGGCCACGGACACCTGTCGAACACCAGCCGCAACGCATAGCTACGGGCCTGGTCTCCGAATTTCTCTACGCCGCCATGGTCCTCCATAAAAGGTTTGGCGAATCTCCCGCTCTCGAGGCGGACAGAAAACGTCCTGGGCTGGAATGCGCCCTCCTTGAACCTTGAAGTGGTCATCCGAATTCGTTCGAGGGTATTCTCGTCAAAATTCCAACCCGGGGGACAGGGACAGCGGCGTTCCGTGGAGGTTATCTCTAGGCTCAGGTGGGTCAGTGTCTTCGCAGTCCTGCTTCCAGTGATCGCCAGCTGCTCGTCCAGGGCTGTAGGGTTTAGGGCTCTCCAGTCAAAGCTCGCGGCCAGTGTAAAGGCCGTTTCGTGTCCGTCCCAGATCTGCTGGTGTTGAGCGCACGCCTTTTGCGACAAATGGAAATGGACATACCTCACCGGTGCCGTCAACACGGAACTTGATGCATTGCCTGTCGCCGTCGTAGTACCATGGCTCTACAGCCAGGATGGAGCTGATCGTTTGTGTCGCCATGGTCAGGATATTTGGCTGCTTTGGTATCTGTCCAGGAAAGCCACTGTTAAGTGAAGAGAATACCCCCGCATAGGCTTGATCAGCACATGACTAATTTGAGTTTGGGGCCTGACTTTGCATTCATCACCATCTCGAAGAACAGTATTAGGCAACCAAATGAGCATGAATATTATTGAGGTGCCTATTCCTAGTAAATATACAAAAAATTTCAACCATACCCAGACCCAGTGAGCAACGGGGTGAGCGGAACCATGGAGATCAGTGTAAAGTTTCCCAGGAGATAAATGCCATACCTACACAAGTCATAATTACCTAGGTATATTTGGCAATCCGCTGGTATAGATACGTAGGAAACCGAACGGGCAGACGAAAAATCTTCTTCGATCTCTTTTTGTCATGTAGTAGATCCGAAGCCTGAAATCAGGTCCTCACCCGCGATCCTTGTTTTCATTGCCTCCCGCATGTATCGAGCCTGATCCTTGGCACGGATGATCCTCCCAGTAGCGAGGTCTGCGTCTAACCCGCACGAAAGACGGAAAATTTTAAGCTGACCAAGCTTGACAGTCACCTCCCAGTGCTTTTTGGGTATTTTGTCTTCACGGTCGCTATGTCTGCCCACATCGTTATACCAGGCTACTCCTCCATCGTTGGCGTCGGTAAAATTGCTCGTGAGCAGAGCCGACCTCGCCACTGGGTCAATTTGTAGGCCAGGACCTGTTCGTTCCGGGTCTCCGATCCAATAGACCTTGTTTGATGTCGGAGGTGTTTTGTCACTTGCTACGATAGCTTCGAGCGACAATTCCTCTTCATGTGTATTGATGATGTCTGTGAGCTGTATATTAGGCCAAATCCATCGGAGAAGGCGGAATTGAGGCTCAAGCTGAAAGAGGATATGGGAAGTGCCAGTCTTGAATTCGCGCAAATCTTTTCCATTTGCTTTGAGCCAGAGCGGACCAGGGAAGTATGCTCCTACCACCGTGACTGGCGTTGTAGTTGCATCGCTGGTTAGTAGCATTAGGTGTGGATATGCATTATTTTCCAGGGTCTTCACAAGACGGGTCACTGTCAAGTCATCTGGCCTCTGTGTTTGTTTTTCCAAAGTAATCCGCGCGTCCTGCATCGTCGCCCAAGTGCTCGTCGGGAATTTAGGGTGAGGGATGAACAGTGTAATAGCCCTAATAATCCCGCTAGATACAGCTCCTTCTGGCTCCGGTACATGTGACAATATATTTGATTATCTGCATCCATCGGTGGTTGAAATAGAACAGTCCAAAGCTGGTGGAATCGTTGGTTCAAGTTCGGCTGTCAAAGATTAGATATACCCAGACACTCCAGTGTATACGCGCATACCAACAAATCCATTGCCCTGAGAAGATGCTCAGATCCAAGTTTCTCTCCATTATAGTCCCCGCCCAGTCCTTTAACCAGAATATCGGCCAATCTTTCGACAACAGGCTCAGTATTGTCGAAAGTGCCAAAACAGAAGTATGATCCCCATTTAGCTTTGTGCAGTCTCAGCCGTAGAAGCAAGCTCAATAATGTCGACAAATCCTTTCGAGTCACCCGACACCCTGTCCGAACTGGACTTTCACTAAGCAGCTTTCGGGATGCAGGTCCTAGCTGATCCTGAGAAGGAGCCAAGCTCACCGATTGCGGCTGCGTCATGGCCAAAATATCCATGACTTCCTCCTCCAGAGATGGATCTGTGGGCTGGTTGTTTGGACCCTCCGGAAGGCTAATGCTTCTAAAGAGACTTTGGAAATCGGCTCTGCGGAAGAAAGCGCAGTCATGGCGCCAGAAATACTCCCCTTCGTCCTGTGTACCCAGGATATCAGTGCCTTGAACGGCTAGGAGTGATACAGCACGTTGGAAGCCGCTCGAGTCGACTTTGGTACTGTCGGTGGCATCGCAGGGGAAAGGGTGATAGGCAAAGTAGAGGAAACATCTCCACAGCAGTTGGACCACGGTCTCGGAATTTGCCACATCAGGGTGCTTTTTCTCAATGTATTCCCGGAAACTTATCACGTTCCAGTCTAAACGTATCGTTAGTTTCGAGAGCATCCTTTTAGTGGTCCACGTACACCGCTGGTGGGAATAGTCTTCGACACAATAGGCGTCGAATGTGATCCAGAGATGCTGGACCTCCTTTATTCTAGGGGCGAGGGCTATCTTCAGATCTTCGAGGACAGAATCTGGTGAAGTTAAAGATGGCGATTCACATCAATATATATCTATTTCGACTGACCTTGAGAGGCTTCATTGAGATACCTTTTCACCTTTCGTTCGTGGGGGCCGAAGTGAAGGCTATTCAGCACCTGGCCGAGTGCTCCCAGCATGTTTCTGACTGCAGTCGCTCCGAATTATTACTTTGCGTGAAAGAATCCAATATGAGGATAGATAGATACGTGAGACTTCGAACCTAAAATGAGGTAATATAAATAATAGGCGAGCTGCGCGGTAGTTGCCATCTATAACAAAGCGTCCTGCATCTGGTTCGCTGATGCCTAACCAGAAGGCCGCCAACTGTGCACTACCACTGCTTTTGGGCCAGGGGATATCCTTAGAGTGGGAGGATCAGGAGTTTGCTGTTTGTGTTGGATCTGCAGGAGGTAGCAAGCTAAGGATTCCTGTTCAGATTAGTCAGCATCTCACCCAACAACCACGACAGTTAGTTACTCTTACAGTACACTCACTATTCCTTCATTCACACATACGGTGGCTATGTGTAGGTGCCAAGAAGACTAGTGTTTCAGGTGCTGGTAGATCATCCAATGATGTGCACTTTACTTCAGCTGAGATGGCCAGAGGGCGACTCGCATGACAGAGCGATTCTCACCCGGGCTCACCCCGTTCTCACCCTGTCTATTGCACACTCACCCTAATCACCCGAGTCGCGCGACGCTAAAGCGGCGCTCACCCTATTCATCCAGGCGATAACCACTAGAGTATTGACTGAGCAGAAGTCACACATGCCGGATTGTAGTATGTTGATCTGCGAAGACAGGATATTACTTTTTGTAACTATCTTTTAGGTACATACGACCATAGGGTGTGGAGAACAGGGCTTCCCGTCCGCTCAGCCGTACTTAAGCCACACGCCGGCAGGTTAGTAGTATGGTGGGTGACCACATGCGAATCCCTGCTGTTGTATGTTTTTGCCCTTTTTTTTTTTTTTTTTTTTGGCTCGTCCTTTTTCCATCCGAAGTTCTTTTTTATCTTATCTTTTTTATCTGTTTCATTCTCCAGACAAAAGGGAAGAAGAAAAAAAGCACGCGAATTTCAAGGGCGCTTCCATCGCCGCGAGCATGTGCGAATCTTCAAAGGTTCGACATTGCCATGTGGCGAGTTGAGCGTTCGTGCTACTTTCATAAGCAAATTGAATTTTCCCATATCCAATTCAAGTACCAAAGTATGGAAAACTATAGTTCGATCTATCACGAATTCCTCCCTCCTAGTGGAATATCCGAATTACCGGGGACGTAAAGAAGTGAGTTTCTAGTCTTATGTTAGAGCAAAGCGGAATGCGAAACACATACAAGGAATGGTATCGACAGGATCATGGGCAGATTGAGACGGCAGCTTTTTCGATGGAATGCTCTCGGAAGTGAATGCCTGCGAAGTGTGTTAAGACGGAGGGAATAAAGAGATATGCTATATGTAAGGCTGGATTTTACTGCGGGATCGAGCATCAGAAAGCAGATTGGAAGACACAAATGGGAAATATTGTCTGCTGTTGGAGGTATTATTCCTCCCCTATTTATGTTTGTTCCAACACTCCTATTTATAGAGTAGGCAGGTGAGCTGGTGGGCGGTGAGGTAAACACATTTGTCCTAGTGGTAATCTACCACTTCAGTTTCTTCTCCCCGCACTCTTACGAGCAGTATTTACCATGGACTCCCTCCCTATTATTGACCTGTCGATAAAGCAGAACCCCGCAACCATTTCCAGGTTGCGACAAGCACTACTTAAATACGGCGCTTTTCGCTTATGGGCCCCCGAACTGAAGCAGGCGGTTGCTGGAGGCTTATTGCGCGATGTCGGTTTCATTTTCCTGATGCTGACCCTTCCTTTCAGCTCACATTAACGTTTCCTAGGCCCGGAACTTCTTCCAGCTCCCCAGTGTAATAAAACAAAGAACCCAGGGGTATTCAGGTTTTGGTACGGAGCTTATTCGTGGAACTACGCCAATACCAAAGGAAGGCATCAATTTCTTTCGGACCAACGACCAGCGAGAAGGCCGTATTCCTCCCCCTGCCGAGTTTTTTCGCTCTGTCACAGCACTGCACGATGTAGGAACTCCCGTCCGCCTCCCCCAAACAGCAAACGCTCGAGCTAAGTATGCGAACATCAGAAATGGAAGCATTCTCGGGACCAGTTGTTCAGCACGATCTTTTGTGACGTTCTCGAATCGGAGATAGATTTGACGGGGACTCCCCTCCTTGACTATGAGTCTGTGGGCATACAATACTATAACTCGCAACGGATGATCGTTGAGGGTGGCGATTATTCCCCTCCGCATATGGACGGCGGCACACTGGCGATATTGATTCGGGAGGATGACGATGGTGACGGCTTAGAAGTCGCCGACCTTGAATCCACGGAGGAGCTAAGCAGCGACGGTGTAGGTCGCGAGGCGTCTTTTTTGCGTGTTCCTGCGGCTCCAAATGAAGTGGTTGTATTGGCAGGAACTCGATTGCAACGTCTACTGGGGAGAACCAAGGTTCGTGCCTGCGTGCACCGAGTGGTTGGCCCAGGCCAGAAACACAGCGCAGAAGATCGGGTAAGCGTTGGAATCTTCCGTGCTTGTGCTCCTCATCCCGCTTAGGGAGGTCGCCATTAGTTTCCCATGTCGAAGGTAGCCAAGTAATAATAGTAATAATTTCGCCGGACAAGCTTTTCCCCAGAGTACTCTACACCAGCCAGAATTGGGAGCGTTGGAGTCTGCAGATCGGAGAGATTGATAGTGATCCAGAAAGCGGGTATGCCGTACCGGGCAATCAGCCCCTCGAATTTCAGAGCGCATTCTAAGTTTCTGAGCATAGGATCTGGGGACCTGCACGAGTAAGAGAATGCTCGTTCCGCCATGGTGTAGAAGATGCGAGGTGGCCTCTGTCGGTTGTTGGATGGCCTTTAAACCGAGAAGGGAACCTGCTCGGGCAGGTTCTACATTTGGAAAAATGACCACACGGGCCCTCGCTATTCGTCTTTAAAGACTAAGGCGGAAGACACCAGCAATGCTCAACAAGATGCGGAATGAGGCTTCGACTAGTGGTTTTTAATCCAAGCCTTTGGTATCTCGAGGTGCAGGGCCTAGATGGATGGCCAGTGCTGATCTGACAACGTTTCATATTTTGTAGCAGTTGCTAAATTATCGGAACCTCAATCCTCTGTCCGAGTGCGGCCGCCTTCGCTGCGTTCTCGTCCAATGTCCGGAATGCGATATCGTCCATTGCCAACTGCTAACTCTGCCGTTTAATTAGGTAAGTGTTGGCCAGTGACGACTTCTGGAGCAGGACCACATCTTATAGCAGGTGTATGAAGGCTTTTTGACGAGCGAATCTACACGAATAGGCAGGACAAGCATCATTTTGTAATAATCTTGTGAAGAGAGCAATACATATTCTACTGTGATGACGCAAAGTCTAGTCGGCACAAGCGAAAAGCGATACCGGGATATGCCGCTCATCTAGATGGCCTCGGATCCCTGCCGGAAACAAGGTTGGGAATGCGGTGGTAAGGTAATGGGGATCTGTCCAATGATCCACCATGGTGGCATCTCCCCGGATTGCATAGAGGATGGCCGGCATCTCTCGACGATCAGGAAACGGACAGACCCCTGTGCACACGTGGGTACGATCCTGAGGGTACGCGGCTGACAAAAGTATAACGGACCTTCTGCCGTGGTGTTCAGAGCCACTCCACGAATGATCCCAGCGATAAAGAGAAAGGATGGTGTTTGAGATGATCTCCACCGCCTAGGCGTTGGAATTAGAGTAGGGAATTCAGCAGCGAAATATTGGATGTCGGCCCGTGAGCCCACTAGATTGATTTGACCACGCATGATGTAAGATATTCCGGTACATATCGAGACATAGATTGTGTATTGTCTCATTGGACAGTTCGTTCGCTCCTCTGCCGGGCCCTGTTAGAGACTAACTCAAGTAAAGTATTCAGAAGACGTGTGTCTGGATTCTGACGTTTACCACTGATGTCAGTGGAAACCGATCCCGTGATTAGAGGTTCAGCTTTCCCGGTATCAAAGGTACCATTTTCAGCTGCTTGGAGATCATTTTCATGGTTACCTGCACGTAGGCTGATTGTGTAACCCTCGCGCTCACGGAAATCAGACTCGTTGAAGCAAATGATATTTTCGCGCACTTCAAGGGGAATAGAATCATCACTCCAGCCGTTTATCATATGGTAATTAATCGCAAAGTGTCTCGATAGAGACGATTGCGTTGAAGTAAATATTGAAGGGCAGCTAGTACCTTGACCTTTCGCACAAGTAGGAAAGGCTTCAAGTCTGCCTTCAGAGGACTATTTTTTCCTAGCCAGAGAACTTTTATTATCTAACCTCGGATCAGGGCTCGGTAGTATCTGCAGTAATAGTTCAGAGACCTGTGGTATCACAATAAAGTGACCCCGCACTGCACAATAGCTAACAGGTGATGGGTGTCCTCCAGGGCGTAGCTTCATCACAATTCCAAGCGGGTGACACTTAGCAATCAAACATTCCTCAACAGGAGTTAGATATTCAAAATGCTTGTATAGTGCTGGCACAACGTCACATTGACATGATTCTTGGCAGAGAAATTTGAGGTCGTCTTTTGTGAAAGGGAAGTCAGGCAAGTCAAGCACAAGTTCGAAGCATTGTCTTGCCCACTGCAATAGTCGAAGTCACTACCTAGAAGCCCTAGGCTGCGATCAACCTTTTCAACTGCGTGGATATCTGCGACGTGGAGGAGTCTTCCGTAAGAGGCATATACGAATCGCTTGCTAGCAGCCTCGTTCGCTTTTTCATATCGGGCCACGGCTGAACGTATATGCACAGGAGATATATGCGTGGGAAATGCATTTGACGCTCCTATGCACCCATTAAGTTGTTGTCACGAACAAGTCAAGGCTTGGTCTACGAGACATCGTATCCTGTTTGGGAATCCCCCACATTTGCGTGATAGATCTAGTTTTGTTCACACTGGAGGGTCTCAGACACAACTGGTTCGATTCAAGCTGCATATGAAATGAGAAGCGCTGGGTAATGCCTTTCAACTGCAGGGAAGTGTGTGGAAACTGACTGAGGGTGAGGATAGAGAAGACGTTGCTCGTCCTCTGCTTGTGCTAAGGCTCGTGTCCGGCAAAATCTTTCTGCGGCAGGGCGAGTGCGCGGAGGGGGATAAGCGGAGAACAGAATCTTCTGAGCAGGATGGCGAAGGGCAAGGGCGGAAGCGATGGTTCGAAACAATCGATGAGGGGTACGGTGTCTTCCTGTTTAATTGTTGCTTTGAGTGCGATGGCGGCCTAGTAGTAGTATGAAAGTGGGGCCAGGTGCTCTTAGTACAGCCTACGATTGGCTGAGCGCTCTGCATTCACTGCAAAATAGGCAGGCGCGGTCGTCTCCCACCACACGAAAGATTCCTGCTGCCCTTCAGTGGTTTTCCCTTCTGCAACCTCCCAACGCGTATTCAACAACAGTATCAATTTTTTTTCAAGTGTGAAGCTCTCATAACGCATCTCATATCCTGTATTGAGGCTAACGGGTTTGCAGCAAAATGTCGAGTGCAGGTGTGGGTGGTGGTGGAAGGGAACCCCCCAAGAAGCCCAGCGATCTTCCCGAAGATCGCGAAAAGATAAAAGAGCGACGGAAGATCGCCAAGGAACGCCGCCGCGCCCGTCGGCAAGAAGTCACCGAGAACCGCCGTCAGAGTCAGCGTCTCCAGGACCAGCGCCGCCGAGAGGAAGCTTTGACGGCGGGGGGCGTGTTTTCTCAGCGTATGGCGACTGCGATTCAGACTGCGATACACTCTGCGATGATTGAATTTACTAGCCAATATATGCAGGACTCAGGCCTAGCGGTATGCTGTTGTCGGCCTATTGCTAAGGAATCATTGAAAGCTAACCTATTTGCTGATACAGGGCAACTGGCGCGAGAACCAGGCTCGTGGTGGTGGTAGTGGTCTCGGTGCTCGTGGAGGTCGTGCTCGTGGCCGCCGTGATGGCTGGCGTGGACGCATGAATCAAGATCGTGGACAAGCGGCTTGGCAGGGCCACGGCCGAGGAGCCGCCAACGCTGGTTCCGTTGTCGCTGCTCAGCAGCCTGCCAGTGAGCTTCAGGCCCTGGCCGTGACTCAAGTTGAATACAACAACCTGCAAGTTGAGGAACCCCCTCCCACTGATGGAGCGTTGATTCTCCAAGATGCTTTGGCATCCGGTGCCGCTGGCCTGCCGGATAACCCTGATGAGGTGTCCATCCAAGAGGTCGTGGAAGGGCAACAGCCCGTATAAGTCTCTCCGATGAGACAAGGGAGGACCCAAAAAAGTTCTAGCTCTAGTACAAGAGGACCCAAACAAGTTTCTAGTCAAAAGATGCACCCTCACGCATCTTATACATTTCACATTCATATTTTCCACATAACTGACCGGCCACAGCTATTTGTCTGGGATCCCCCAGACTGTAACACTGTTTAGCTTCGAGTTGTCTCGGGGGATCCATCAGCGATGAGCATGGACCTCTCCGCGGTGCTGTTGACTAGTGACCCTAGCCTGGGCGAAGCCAACACATGCTCAATTCTCTACCCGGATTCTGGGTGATGAAAAGCCAGTCAACCCCACATGCGCTTTTCATTACAGGCAGGTGTGGATGTAGTTGGTTAGGGTGGTGCCAATATGCCGAGGGTCGGCTATGGAGGTCTGCGGAGGATAGATTGCAGGTGGAAGACAGATAGCTTCAGTTTCTACAGAGATGGAGGCTGCTTGCCTGCCTGCGATGCCGCTGGTCGTACTATGAAAGCGGGTCGGGTGATCTGTGAGTCCGGGCTTTGATTGGCAGAGAACTATAAGTTCACCGCCCACCAGACTATTGCAAGAAGACAAGTTGCTACAACTACGCCCTGGTGTTTCGGGATTTTGCTACAGTTCTAACGATTCTGAAAAGTATTCGCAAATCGCCCCACCACGTCAAAATATAGATGGTTCAAACGATCTATTCCAGGCACTGTAGCAGGTGAACTTGAAGCTGTTCAAACATAGTTTGCCGCGGCACATCTTGCTTTCTCCAAGTTCTTGGTAAAACAGTAACAGATAGTATACCAGTGTAAGTTGAATGAAGCCTTGATTTCGCCATTCGCATCATAAATCTACCTGCGGAAGTCTTTGTAAGGGCCAGTGCTCTTCATTCCAGCTCTCGGCCTCGGCATCCCTTTATTCTTTCTCGAGCTTTTGATATTTTGTCCCTTCGTAGCGGAACTCTGCGTTTGAATTCATGTTCTCTCTCAGCATTTGTCCACAAAAAAAATATGTCTCCACTTCTTTCCCTTCTCTGACTTGCGTTTCGTTATTCCACAATTTCATAGGATGACGTGCACGCGGAACACCCTGCTTTCTACGTAGCAGAGGCCTGACAGCGACTCTAATATCGAGGGCCTCTATTGGGAGTTTTTCTACTACTCCTGTATCATTGGGACTGGGACGTACGCAGCTGGTAGGGAGATGCAACGATTTGGCCACATTAGCCATAGCGTGCTGGAGACTTCTGCAACTATGTGATCATCATGGACGCCGACTTCAGCCACCACCCGAAGTTTATTCCCGAGATGGTCAAGATCCAGAAGGAGACTGATGCAGACATCGTCACTGGCATCCGCTATGCAACTCGTGGGGATATCAAGGGCGGTGTTTAAAAACGCCGAGTATTGACATAATGTTGACCAGTAAGCTTCATACGGAGGGGACTTGAATTGATCTAAAGCCCCTCGGGAGTCTAGACTTGAGAATTTAGACGTTTGATATCATATTTGGTAAAGTTACCTTACCTGTTGAGAAAAACATGATCTGGGCGTTCTTCGATTCGACCCCATCTAGAAGAAAGATAGTGTCCGGGAGATCTTTGTAGGTTCCAGAAAATCGGCCCATACTTGTCCTCCAGACTTTCGGTCGTAGGCACATGGAGTTTTATGAATACAATAATGTTCGGGGATACACTGATTTCCGGGGATGCCATATCGGTAATCGTAGCCGAAGCCAAAAGCGAAGCAATGATTTGACTGTAGAGTTGGCAAAATGGAGATAACGAGAACAACAGCTCCCTGCTAGTAACTCGCTAGTCATTAGAAAATCAGATCCCGAGCTCGATTGACCGATGACGTTTCAGCCTCACGTGTTGTGGGAAGTTGTGGCTTGGTGAAATCAACGCATTCAGGATGGAGGTCCGGGGGTCGGGGCCGGGGGCGAGAGGCGGGGGCATCTGGCCTTCTGATTCCACATAAACCAATAGATTAATCCAGCTTGGGGCTTGTCCCTTCACGCCCATTCCTGTCCATGCACCTGGGGCTGCGTTTCTTCGTTATCGCCGCCCGTGCCTATTCGAAAAAAGTTACCCCCTCCGCCCGCGGATCATAGGGCACCGCTTAAATGACAGTGGCTGAACGCGACTGCATTCGTCTCTGAGACCGCCCCGATTGGTCTTTGGAAACATTCTCCGTTGTGTGTATGGAGATATTGACGGAGCGATTTGCCCATCTGCACCGTAGGTTCTTTGGTACTCGTAATAGATTGTCTTCAGTGCGGTCTGTTCTTGCTCGATGGGGGCCTGATAGTACGTGCAGTCTTGGCTTGGCGCAGCAGGGTCCGCAGCCACATTTATCGGAGGAGCCGTCTGCGTGGGTTGGCGGTCTGTTGACCGAGGAATCATTTGCTGGGCCTCCTCTGCTGTGGGTACGAGGCGTTACTTCGTGGGTTGGGGGTTATTGCGAAGATTTAAACAGACATCCTAGCTACAGATCAGCATGAAAGGACAAAGGAGAAGGGATTATGCAGGTAGTATTACGCCAGATACGAAGCATCATCTCGAACCGGGAGCTGGGTAATCGGGGGCGGCTCGATGGACTTGCGTTTTATCCCTGTGTTTCCAGGCATGCACTCCTGGTTGGACTTCTGCTAATGGCGAAGTCAAAATCGGTACTCTGGGTATCGAGCGAGAAAGATACGTCGGCGAACGGCGAGGTGCTCGTCGAGGCGAACGGGAAACAAAGACAGGCGAACACGGGATTGATTACTAGAGAGATGAGTAGCGTGTGGAACTAGAACTGCATCGTCGTGTGGGTGAGGCGTGGTGACTTCAGATCATATTTCGATAGGAAATGGCGTAGAGAATGTCAGAGACGTGTAGGATTGGGAGAGCTTTGATCGTGTAGGTGGCTTATAGTAGGCCGCAGAGAGACTAGACCTATTACGGAATAGCCTTCGTACCTCTGGGTGCATTATAATGGGGTGAAGTGTGCACGCAGGGTCGTATTTTGGGCTTATTTGATTCTGATTCATGAATGAAAATATTGGATTAGAATATTTAAGGAGCGTACTAGTGCACTATTATCTGAAATCAAAAAGAACGACAGAATCCCACGCAGATTCTTCTGACCGAAGAAACTCCGAGTCTGATTTGGACGATTCCATGGGAATCTCAAGGACATTTTCCCACGTTCACAACTACAAGTTGAGAGAGAAAAGTCAGTCCATCCAAGACAGCAAACCATGTCGAGGGTTCTTTGAGTGGAAATGATCTTACCGCAGCGGGGGGGCTTGAATTCGTCCTTAACCCACCAGCCCTTGGAATTCTTGTACCAGTTCCTATGGTAAAATTAGTATTTGGGGCTCCTGACAAGGTGGAGGGTCATACTGGTACTTGCAGACAGGCGCAAAGTTGTCGCCGACGCTCGACTTGCCGACAATTCCACTCTGATCACAAGGATACTTGTGGTACCAGTAAGGTTTCTTCACCTTGCACCAATTCTCATGGTGATCATGGTCGCCTCCCCAGTGGTTGTTTCCGTTGTCCCAGTTTTCACCTCTGCCCCTTTCCTCCAGAGAGAAGTCGTCGGATGCAGCCGCAACCGGCTTGGCAAAGGCGACCGACGAAGTCAGGGGAAGGAGGGTGGTGAGGATCACGACGGGGGATTTCATGATGATATGAAGCAAGAGTTGGATAATTTCTCCAAAGACAAAGGTGTGGATTGCTGTAATTGCTCTGAGATGCTGAAGATAACAAGATTGATTGACTGGATTCGAGGGAGCTTTTATGATTTTCCAGCGACAACAAGGGTTCTATCTTTGTCCACGATATCTATAGAATAACTTTCATTCCATGCAAGTTCATTTTCCTAACCTGGTATCGTGCTGTATACTTGACATCAAACTGTCATGACTTCGTGAGTCCATGGTTAATTTTGATGAAGCGAGCTGATCTCCTATATTAGACGATCTAGTCCCGGGAAGACTTATTCCCGATTTGTATAGCTCAAGAGCCGCAGGAGATCAAGTCTACTTGATCTAAAATTGGGTTCGTAATCTGACGAGATCAACCGAGACGGAACAATTTTGAATGTCTTGGCTAGCCTTGTCCAACAAAATCTCACGCTGCTGGTGTCAATGAAGCAAAAAAAATTACAGTTCTAGACCACAGCGAAAACAAAGTTTTTAGTTCGATTCGCTTGCGACTTTTAAATTTAAAAGAGAGACCGGGAGCGAGAGCGAAAAACCACAGCCTCAATCAGCCTCCCAGAGGAAATGCCATGGTCGAGTACACGAGTGCTATTCTCGTCCTCATTTCAAAGTTCGTTTGCTGGGAAATCTAGGCCGCTGGCAGCTTGGTGGATCTTGGCAGACGTCAAAGAGTGCGAGTCAACTGATCTCCTTGTTTTGTAAATTCGGGACCATACGCTTGTCCATTTAGGTTTCTGGTACGCGAGCTTTCTTTAGAAACCAAAGATCTTAGGTGGCGATTCCGATGCTTGGGACTAAGTACTGAGCATGTCATCCGAGTATAATCGTCAAGCGGAACTGAATCCCGCCGCCGGGAATCTGGGGTTGGTGTAGTCCCCACCACCTGAGTCGAGAGTTAGACTCTACCCAATCTGCCTTGTAGTTACCGACAAGTACAGATTGTTCACTTTTGTACTCGGTGAAGATAGGTTGAGATGAGTTGAGATGAGTTGAGATCGAAGCACTTTTCTCTCCTAGTCAGCTGGATCTGCCTTGGCCGACCGCGTCTGCCTCTCTCCCACTCTTGCTTAAGCCAACAGAAAGCGCACACATTCCTTCATGAGCCACCTCACTACTGAATCCAAAATTTTGTTTGGTCTTTCATTTTCTTATCAGGCCCAATCTGCCATTTGAGGGGGTGTGGACCCCAAAAAATTCTAAAGCAAAAAGAAAATGATGCGGCGAACCGGGATTGAACCGGTGACCTCACGATTTCAAACCGAAGTGGACTTCAGTCGTGCGCTCTCCCAACTGAGCTATCACCGCAAGTGATGGGATGAGGCAATAATTTTGCCGCCATAAACAGATCTCATTTGAATGTAGTTAAGCGAGATTTTAGCCCAGATACAAACACTCTGCACGCCTTCAAGGTATACCATCAGCATCAGCCGGTCGAGACTCGTGTATCGGTAAGAATCTTTTATAAAGTCAGTGGGAGATGATATCTCAAGCAAAATAATTTGACTCATTTGCGAGTGAGTACATAACTAGCATTTTGAAGAAAGCTTCTACAAAACGGATGTGGTGAGCCGTTTGTGGAGTGTCGAGTACAGAACGGGAACCCCGCCGATGGCTTCAGGAGTATATATTCTCGTCTTGCTGGTGCGTTTTATGGTCGCCGATCGTGCCAAATCCATGAAGGCTTTCCTTCTTTTTGTTCATTGAAGTCACACTCTTGTCGAGTCCCACTGTCGGTCTCTGAGTCACTTCGATCGGTTGTTTACCTGCAACTACTTGTGCACAATATAAACAGTTTACGCCGCCAGAATATACCTCCCGAACCCATTCATAGGAGTTGTGGCGGCCGCCTTCCTCCTTCAGCTCCTCTTCCTTGCCAACATATCCTATTTTTACCAGACGGCGTTCTACGACTCTCTCTGAGTCAGTAGCGTGGATGTACTATTCGTTGACTACGACCAAAACGTTGTTGGTCGCTCGGTAAACGCAGCCTACCAAGGGCTCGCAAGCAAAAGGTTGCCCAACAATCCATCGATGCCAGACAACCCGACTTTCCCACCCTGGACGATGTGCGACAGGCTGTTTGCAGGGGCAATATTGGGGCGCCTTGTACACAAACTGCCGTGCCTCATCCAGACTCTCTTCTGCACTTGCGTCGCCCCAGGCAGCGGAAGTCTATGACGACTCAAAGCCCTTGACTAATGTGTGAATGGGGCCAAATAAGCTGCAAAGGCTCAAACCGTTCATTCGAATCTGGAGATACCGGTGCAGGCAATCAGAGGAACCTACTCCCAGTTAACTGAGACCGCAGTGATGGCCACAGCGAACGTGACGTGGATACACGAATTGCACAAACTCTTCTGGACCCGATCTCAGCATCGATCAATATAAAGCCCACCAAACGAGGGCTCGTTTCTACTTAATCACAGTCTGAAAGGTGATGCCGATTTAGGAACAATTTCTTTTTCATCATGGCACAGAACGGAATTTCCTCCGACTTCAAGATCTTTCACCTGCTTTCGCTCAAAAGGGGCATCCTTTGTGACGGATGAACCTAGGAATAGCCTCATCTCGTGGAAGGATCTTTGAGGCATAATTTTGGGTCGTTTGCACTACGCATCTTTTTCTGGCAGATTTTCTTTCTTTCTCCTTCCTTCTTCATCTTCGGGATTCTCGTCCGTAGGCACCGAATGAATCTGTTTCTTTCGAACGGCCCGTAACATCCTTTTCCGATTCGGTCTTTCTATTGCTGCACATTCATTGCTTCTTTATGCATGGCCGGCTACATATGGGGATTTTGCGAAGATTGGAGCATCAACAGCGGCCAATTTGCTCTCACTTGGAAGGCGATCTGGCTAGTCAAGCATCTGAACTTTTATTGACTGACCCAGACCCTGCAGTCCTTCAGCCGGGGTTTATTCCGCTTGCTATGCTAAGTCGGATAATCGTCAATGTCTCGAGCAGCAACTCGCCGTTTGACCTATCGGCCGGGTTTTATCGAGTTGGGTTTAGGGTTTACCTCTACCAGCTTCTACTTGATATTGGACAACGGCTGCAAACTACCCCTCTACCGGAACTTACCATTTCTTTTCGCCAGATGACTTATTGAATTTGTCGCATTTCTATTCGGTATGCGCAAGCGACACCATCAGGAGCTGAATGGGTATACAGAAAAGGACCTTGCCAACGTGCCCCTGCCAGCGGCCTGAGCCGATGATTGTCTTCAGCGATGCGAATATATGAGTAGCGCAACTTGCTTCTTAGACAAGGCCCAACATTAGCAGCCTTGAATTTCCATGGACCCGAGAGCCCCCTTTTGCATTGCCTATCCACCTCTACGGCAGGGCTGTCAAAACGGTGTACATGAAAAGAGGTAAAAAAAGCAAAAAAGTAGATAATAAAAAATCATCAGATGAAATTATCAGATTAAAAGATTAAAGTAAACAAAAAATTTAGCTTAAAAATTAAAGCAAAAACATACAACAGCAGTGATTCGCATGTGGTCACCCATCATACTACTAACCTGCCCACGTGTGGCTAGTCGACATTTAATAGTCGGGTAAGTGTCGTCTGTGGAGAATACGGTGAGCGCTGCTTTAGCTTCGCGAGACCCAGGTGACAAGGGTGAGTGCGCAATAGACAGGGTGTGAAGCAGCGTGAGAGTGGGTGAGAATCACCATCCGTAGCACGACCGCCGTACTGACCCTCTCAGCTTAACTATGATTGAATGTTATTAGGTCGCCCTGACCCACCTGAAACACTCAGTTTCTTGGCGCCTCCACACAGCCACCAGAGGTGGTTCGACAGCTTTGTGTTGTTTTAATATAATGCTATCTATTGTGAGATTGAGTGAATTCGATGAGCCTATAATAGCAATGGGTAGAAGGTGGTGGCATGAGATATTTAGGCAAAAATCGAGTGATTCTGAGCGAAGTACACCAGTCGGGCACTCTTTCGCCCACCTAGCCCACAGTCAGTGGTTCGTGGCCAGCTGGGCGGCAGAGCCCTAGATTGGCGACCAGGGTGGCCTACCAATGAGAAAAGCTTAGGAATAGGTGTATCTATTGCTTCAGAGATGTATAGTAGTGTCAGTTTCTAGAGTCTATGACTCGATTAGTCATATGTTGGACCCTTAAATTAGTTAGATAAAAAGAGGAGAATGAGATCAGATGATATTGAGAAAAAAACTGTCTGTGTAGAGAAAATAGCCGGTTTATTGGCGCCAGGTGGCTAGGTGGTAGTCAAGAGGGACTTAGGATAGAATATGTGTATTCCTGTAAACACAAGATTAACGCTTGGAGAACTCAAGCGTATCGGTCGCTAGGCGAGTAGTCTTATACCCATAGGTTAGCCGCTCGTTCTGACTCGGTTATGCACACAATTCTGCCAGACACCTAGGCAGTAATGTTCTCAGTGTGTCCTTTATGGCAGCCACTCTAATAAGGAGTGGTGTGTTATGTGTTTCTCTATCTCGACCCGTCTACGCTGTCAGACAGCCATGGCGCATCTTCCTCTGCGCTATGTGACTTCTCTATTCAAATGGCTGTTCGTTCTATTAATAGGTAGATAGGACGTAACTTTTAGAGTCGCAGTTAGAAGGGCCTTTATAATCTTGTCTTCAAATAATTCTATGAATGGAGCGCTTAGAAATGTCAAGGGCTTCCTACACATTTCCAACAGCCTCCATATGCTCTCCATGTCCAGATGCGTCTTGCTTTGTATCGGATACGCACTTGTTCTGATGCACCAACTCGTCTTCGATCGCAATGTACCGCTCTGGGCGGGTAAGGGATACCGCTTCTGGGTTGTTATGAATCAACAATGACTGGTTGTCTCGGAAGAACAAATCAATGTCCTCCAGTTGTCGGTGCGCCGTCTCGGGGTAGAAGAAGTAGATGGTCGGCACAAAGACCAAATTGAGTACTGTCCAGATGATGTAGAACCTCCAGTGCAGTTTTTCGATCCCGATAGGCGTGATTTCAACAACCAAAAAGTTGATAGCCCAATTTGTTGCTGTTCCCAATGCAGCACCCTTAGTCCGCATACTGAGTGAGTTTAGCTCTACAGGTAAGAGCCACGGGATACCTTGAAATCCACAACCAAAGAATAAGTAGTAGATAAAAAAGAACGTGATTGAAGCAGATGCCACCTCCTTCGAATGAGGATATCCATCCTTTTCGTTGAAGCGTAGGAGGACAGTGATGAGTAGGTAGCAAAGGCCCTGGCCCAAGGCGCAAGTCATGAAGAGTCGTCTACGGCCCCAGCGTTCAATATTTGCGATTCCGATAGTGCCTGCAATTAGATAAGACACCGAATTGCACGCCGCCAGCAGCCGAGACAACGTCTCTGAGAGCCCGACAGACTGCATCAGGACAGTAGGTAGATAGTAACTGGTTCCATAGTCAGTATTTCTAATATTAAGAGCTTTCAGTGAAAGCTGGACTCACCTAGTGACGTTTATTCCTGCACCCTGTTGCATGAATTGGGCACCAGCCCCCAAAATGAGCCGACGCATAGCGCATGTGCCACCCTCTTTGGTCTTGCCACGTAGAAGGTCCCACCAGGAGACAGCATGTTGACGCTCATATTGAACGGCACCCACGATTTCCGTGTATTGAGTCATAATGTATGGCTCATTGACGTCCATATCCTCCAGATCAGCGATAATTACTTGAGCTTCATCAGAACGGTCATGTGCGATAAGCCAACGGGGCGACTCCGGCAACCACGGGACGGTCGCGTAGAGGATGAAAATAAAAATGAACTGGAATGCCAAGGGAAATCGCCAGGCAACAGGTCCAGGGAGAAAGCTGAAGGCAAAGGTGATCCAGTTGGAGAGAGAGAACCCAGCAATGTTGAGGGTCAACTCGATCACTATGAGACGGCCTCTCCATTTCGCTTGGCTGGTTTCTCCTTGCCATACAGGAGCAGTTGAGGTATTTATACCGTTGCCCAAGCCAGCAATAATGCGTCCCACTATCATTTGGGGGACGCCATATGCTGTGATCTGGAGAAGCGCACCGATGGCCATGATGGTTGTTCCATAAATAATAGATAGTTTCCGGCCCCATCTTTCGCCCCAAGCCATGGACATTATAGCACCGAAGAGACAACCGATATCGTAAATGGCGGTGACAGTTCCAAGCAATGTGGCGTTGTCATTTAGAGCCAGCGTGTCGAGGAAGTCCTTTGTAACAACAACGCCGCCTAAAACGTCAGCATCGAGCATTGAAAACGACTAATAGAGGGGAAATACCAAATACGCCCTGGTCATAACCAAACAGCATCATGTCGGTCGCACAGGCGACGGTGACCCAAAAGGTCAGCCATCCACCGCGTAAGCCAAAGTAAGGCTGGTTGGGCTTGAGTTTGTCAAACATATTCAGTGCAATGAGGAGAAACAAAATCGAAGGCCCTTGAAAGACGCTGGTGCTCATTCACCCTTTAAATAAGCCTTTAGACAGTCCTATTGGCAATATACATGAGCCATTTCCACATGGCGAAACCCTTGGGACGTGGTTCCTGACTTTATTCGAGAATCATTTCTCCGTATGTCACGACTTTGATTCCCCACCCGGGGTACTCCACAAAAGGCTGACCCACCATGGATGATGGATTCTGTGTGGTAGCTAGTGGATGGGAGAAATTAGAGTTGCGGGTGGCAAACAATAATTTCCTTGGAGTCAGGGGCATATCGGTTCAGGGTGTCCCGTTAATCGTCTCAAGATATGAGCCGAAGAAAAGCAATATTGGAATATGAAAGGATCAGACGTTGGTTTTTATTTCAGAGACTCACTTTGTGATATCAAATAAAACTTCTTCGTTACCTGGCGGCGTCTCAACATTGGTCACATCACGAGGCTCGTTCCATCTAGGAATGAGAACAACGGTGTCGCCAAGTTGATCCATGGAATGTACGTCACTTACGTCACCTACGTCACAGCGTAGAATATTTCTAGTGTTATTTGTAGATGGGGAAAATAAGCTCGACGTTGTTCCGAAGATCCCCAATTGAGTAAACAAATCACCTTCGAGAAATTTCGCCGACAAAGTTCCGATAGGAACAAATCGGGCCGATTTGGTGCGCTTCCATCTCCTACATGCCGAAAGTAACTCACCGAAACAATGCCGAGAGTACACGCGGGAGCACGAAATGGCGATCTTGCGTACACACACAAGCTTCCTTGGTCTCTTGTGCTCCGGCCCGCTTGATGGACTGAGGGAATTACGCAATGACCTCAGGAGTGACTGGCCACCCCCACGGGGCGCTGCTTGTGTGTGGTTCTGCAAGTTAGAATTTTGCCAAACAACCATTTCGTCATGTCGTGTACTTTTAATCTAGGACTTCTTTGATCACATCGATGCCGACCTTCTCCATAGAAGAAGAGTAGCTTGTAAATCTCGGTATAATAGACACCCTTAACGCAACTCTTGCTGCATTCTCCTTCCTCTCCACGGATTTAAAGATTATCAATTCAGGTGTTCAACTCCATCGGACACAGGTGGTACCTCTTGGTCTGCGGCATAATCGCGGTTAATCTATGGCTAACCGTAGTGATGGTGTAATTACAAAATTCGCCATCTCATCACGAAACGTTGAATATTCATTTTTTCCCCTATTTCAATTACATTTCAGAATCTCATGGCAGTGATGAGTCATCATTCCGTAGAATGTGGGCAAGCTGGGGATTGTAGATTAAGCTGAGTTTCTGCTGCGTTAGGTCCATGAACCAAGGCGTTTTACTGGTCAGAAATGATAATTATTGCTTATTCAGGACTAGCGCATTTCAACATTTCAAGGCCCATCTCACATCTCATTTCAAATATGTCAAACTTCAGAAATTTCGAAAAATTGAAAACTCATTTTGACTTCCCTACCCATCAAAACCCATAAGAAACTCGTCAAGAACGGATAAACCCGTCAAAACCCGTGGGAACCCCATCAGAATCCGTAGAAATCCCATTAAGTTCCGTTGAGAACCCGTGTGTTAACCCGACAAACCCGCCAGATACAGAATCCCCAATCTTGTTCCTTACAGAGTCTTCAAAAATATTTCATCCACAGGATAACTTATGTAAAAGAGCAGTGGGAGATTCCCCGGGAGTTCTAACTATTCAGCAGGACACCTGCTGCAGAGTACATGTTGATAAATCTGCAGATTGAAGCAAAGCAAAAGTAGAATATTAATAAAAAAACCTATGATGCATCATACCTATATTTATATGTTTTGAACATAGAAATTTGAGACTAAGCAGATAAGATTGTAGTAGCCCTCAAAACGTGCACATGCTCCCGTCCGTGTCAATATATATGTCTGCATCAAGTGTGGTCAGGTACGAAGAGAAAGAAGATCAACCAATGTAGTAACATTGTAAGGAAACAACTAAGCATTAGGGGTAAAAAGGGAGGAATGATGGAGAGATGGCACGAGGAGATCAAAATACATACAGTATGTTTGCGGCAGCAGGCATGAACACCAGGCATTACACATGCGAATAGTGACAAGAACACAGAAAGAAAACCGGGGATGTATCAGTAGCAACACTATCACCTGATCGTTCAGAAAGAGATAAATAAGCGATTTTTATGCTATTGCGGATAGCCAGCCGATATATTGGATATCCAACAGATATCCACTTGCGGATGCTGATAATGGTCTATTATCGTTGTCAGCGGATATGCCGCAGTCTACGACCAATTCTCCCACCTCTGATTCGTTGCATCCTTATTGCACGCCCTCTTCTGATTGTTGTTCAAGCATTTCGCACTTCGGTTTAATGTTGGCATTTTTTGTACTTACTGGCTCTTTCCTCTTTATCCCTAACAGCTGACTCCCCAACCCTAGTGTCTGTGCCTTATACTTGCTGCCTAATCGTTATACCTTCACGTTCATTGCTTGCATGCTTTCGCTACACACATCTTTAAAGTCTTATTCTGATTATCCCGCCAGTTTAGGAAGCGGGGTCAGGCCGCAATGCGCTAAACTCTCTCTGAGCATGAGCGTAGAGCAGAACCAACCTCCTCGGGATCACATACCTTCACCTAAACTCGAGGATGGAAAGCTTTACCTTTCCGAGCTCAGTATTTTACTACCCGAGCCCCAGAGGAGGGAGGACCAAGATACCATCCTCGGGCTCATTGCAGGGTGAGAAGCAGAACACATAGGGGGGATAAGGGATGTGTCCAGCAATACGTCGTCGCTCTAATCATAACGCCTTGATCAATATTCGTAGACGGAATAGAACATTGGGATCATGCCTGAAAGATGACGTTGTAAAATTCTAATACACAAGTCAAAGCGTCTCGTCGATAGTTACCTATTCCGAGCCGTGTACAAGTGCAATTTGAGCGAGTGAATAGAAAACAACAAAACAAGCAATTATGACCAATTCTCCACAACCTGTCCCTAGGAAGCAACCTCATTGTCTACCAATGGACTCATTATCCCCATGTTACGTCGATATGTTCGCGAATGTGACATGGTGCCCTTACTGAGAGGGAAGGGCAGTCGAGGATGGAGGACCCCAGGGAGGGCAGGCAGCGCTGCCCTGGAAAGGAGGGGGAACAGAGAACGGGGCATCAGATGGAAGAGGGAATCCAGATGGGTAGGGGCATGGGGTAGTAGGGGTTCCGGAGGGAAGCGGAGAGGAAGTGAAACCCGAGGGAGTCACGCTCACGGTGGGCACCGGAGTTGAAGAGACCACCGAGCTCGTAGGCACAACAGAGGACGACTGAGAGGAGTATCCCCAGGCAGGGGCCCACGGAGGAGGCTGAGAATGTTAGTTGCTTTGGACTGCGCAAAATCTATCTCAACGACTTACTGCGGCCACGGCCGCTGAAGCGAGGCCGAGAGCAATGGTAACAAGCGAGCCAGTCTGCATATTGAACAACTGATTCGAATATGAATTGATGTGCGGATTGAGTAGCCAAGTAGCAGGTAAGTGGTGGCAGCGCGGGAAACCTTTATAGCTTATACCGAGTAAGAATTTATTACCTTGATAAAGTTAATAATTACCTTGATAAAGTTTAGCACACGGGCGGCACTTCAAGTTCTTAGATGATCATCGACACGATCGTCGGTGTGGGTCAATAGTGCCAGGCACAGGACTAGCTCCACAAATCGATTTGGAGAAAGTTGCCATATGGCTGTGCGCTTTTGAAATGAATGTTTCAACTAAAGGCAAATGATATCCACACTTCGGATCGAAAGATATGAAAGTCGTAAGGGGAGATAGATAGTCCCTACGAATAATCTAGAGAAAAGGAAATGCACTGTCTATAGAAGGCTTTATAATCGCTCGTATCACTGATCATGATCTATTGTGATTTGCACTACATTTATTTAGAAAGTTGTCGAGCTTTGAAGCATCAAAGGCTTCGGGAGTAAGAAATAGCTCAGATAACACGAGGACCCGCTCTTTGCGAAACGACATGCGGATATTCGTCCGACTTGCAGATCAGTCCTATTTGAGAGTGGACTCTCGTGGGTATTAAACTTTATTCGACCCCTCTTCCATATGCGGATTCAGTGTCTCGACCAGCGATGACGTCTGTGCGTGGCGAGACCCATGATGCGATCTACAGGAACACGACAAAATAGGAAGGTCGGCCGAAATTAAAGTTTAATTACCACCTTTAACCACGGCTCAGGTCTTTCTCCCAACGCCTCGCCGGTGCAAGGATTTTTTTATTCAAACCACTTCAGATCGATATATTATTAGGCTGATTATCTCCAATTATCCTTGGACGCCAGTACCAGATTTGTTTGAGAAAAAGGCAGCAAGCAAGGTCTTAGTCTCCCTAATCGAAAGACATGTGAAATGGTGTGAGAACTTCACGAAAATGATTGCGCGTACGTCTGGCTCTCCAGGTTGAATTATATAATCATATTCCACTAACGTAATCCACAAGCGAGTCGATCAGCCAACGCGGTCGCGTCCCCCATTTGATCTTCCACTACCTTCAAGCACCCACTATGCCACCAATTCGCTCTCAAAATGCCCAAAACGTGTCGAGCAGGAAGGTAGGATCCTCCTAGCTGTTAAAGCCATCAAAAATCATGAAGTCTCTTCTATTCGTGAAGCTACGCGCCGTTTTGATGTGCCCTTTGGCACGTTATATAGCCGGCTTCGCGGTCAGCAATACCGACAAGAATCACGCGCAAATGGTCATAAATTGACCCAGTTCGAAGAAGAATCGCTTATTGAATGGATACTATCTATGGATCTACGTGGAAATCCTCCCCGGCCAAGCCTGGCTAAAGATATGGCCAACTTACTACTCGCAAGCCGTGGATCTACACCTCCGACCGTTGGCATTAATTGGGTCCCAAACTTCATCAAACGTCATGCAGACACGATCGCGAGTCGCTTTAGTCGTCGATAAGACTATCAAAGGGCACAATGCGAAGACCCAGCTTTCATTGGCGAGTGGTTCGACTCTGTACAGCGAGTTATAGCCAAGTACGGCATCGCCAACGAGGATATCTTCAATTTTGATGAGACTGGCTTCGCAATGGGCCTAACTGCCACCGCTAAAGTGATCACTCGTGCCGAATATTATGGGAAACGATCGATGCTACAACCTGGGAATCGTGAGTGGGTGACTGCGGTGGAATCAATTAACGCCGCTGGTTGGCACCTTCCACCGTATATCATCTTTAAGGGCAAAGTCTTTATCGAATCGTGGTTTGATGACCTTCCGGATGGCTGGAAAATTGACAAAAGCGCAAATGGATGGACTACTGATGATATTGGTCTTAACTGGCTTAAGAATCACTTTATTCCATCCATTAAAGGCCACTCGAAGGGCAAATATCGACTACTAGTCCTTGATGGCCACGGCAGTCATTTAACGGCTCAATTCGATCAAATCTGCACGGAACATGATATTATACCAATGTGCATGCCAGCGCATTCTTCGCATTTACTCCAGCCACTTGACGTGGCTTGCTTTGCCCCCTAAAGCGTGCATATGGTGAGCTTGTCGAAAGCCTAACTCGGAATGGCATCAACCAAATCGACACGCTTGGCTTCCTTTCGGCATATCCTGAGGCCCGTCTACGAGCATTTAAAGATACCACTATACAAAGTGGCTTCAAAGCAACAGGATTAGTGCCATTTGATCGTACTCAAGTCCTTTAGAAGATCAATATTCGGCTAAAACTCCAACACCACCCCGAAGCCGTGTAAGCAACAGTTCAGCCGATTTTATGCCTATAACACCACACAACGCTAAGCAGCTACATTGGCAGGCATCTTCGGTTAAGGCACTACTTAAATATCGATCTCAAAGCCCTCCTACGCCCACCAAAGCGGCCATTGATCAACTGATTAAGGGCTGCCATATGGCTATGCATAGCGTAGTGCTTTTAGCCGAAGAAAACCGGGGCCTACGTGCTGCAAATACAAAGAAAAAGCAAAAGCGATCAAGATCCACTCGTCAAATAGCTCATGATACAGCATTAGGTGCTACAGAGGCGCGTGCGTGGATACAGGCTAGCCAACAGCCAGCTGAAGTCGAAGCTTCAACCTCCGTGGAGATCGCAAATCAGGCCAGTACGCAACGAACTCGGGCTCCACCAAGGTGCAGTGGACGTGGAGTGATAGGACATAAGATAAATAGATGTCCGAAGCAGTAGCTATTAATTTAATTGCGTTGTGGTGGTAATATATGCAAATCAAAATTGTGACTGTAGTTGGCTGATCGACTCGGTTGTGTGATCGACTCGCTTGTGGATTAGGTTAATATTTTTAGTTACGTCCCGATGTTAAGAGGTCAAGTCTCACTGTCAAAGAGGCTCTTGGTTCATGGTGTGGTAGAGAGAATATCCTAGTGTTGAAGATGTCCGACTTGAACGGCCTTTTTGCACCCCATCAATACGTAATTGCGAGGTATTTAACAGTATGGACATCCTCGTCTTCTCAAATGGTATCTCTTTGAGCCACCATTCACCAGCTTCTCGAAATTTCGCATTGTTGGCTCGTGTAGAGCGTGTCAGTGATGTAGAGCGGTAGCCCGGTAACAGCGCCGCTCGTCCTTGGAGGCATAGCCATGCAGGCTCCTTGCCGCGGTAGAAAGTGCATCTGCCTGGGTCCGCTTCGTCAGTGGCTCATCATCGACGACATTTTAGGTCCCTGATGGGACGGCCAAAGCTGCTGCAACAGCAGCACCCGCGTTAGCGACGTAAATGGACGGAACATAGCCATTGAGTGAGCCGATCATGATGGCAATATGATTTTGCTCAAAGTCGGTAGAACTCCTCGCTATGTTTCGCACCAGGCCCATAGAACCAGCCAAAAGGGACCGACACCATTCCTTGTAAAGCGATGCGTGCTGGCTTCCGCAGCCAGATTGCCGTGGGCCATAGGGAAACCCTCTGTTGGGCTATTTTCGTGGATCCAAGCGTCGTCTTGGTCTGCATACAGCATGCTTACAGATTCTTGGACGGTACGCTAGGTGCCAGCTCGTGTAGAAATGAAGTCGGAATTTGGCAAAAGTGTCGCACGGGAGTATGGCGTTCCGTACGGTAGACGGCGTAGACCGGTCTGCCGAGGAAAATAGGCTCGAGCACGCACACGCCTATCAATAAAGCCCGTGATGAGCATCAGGAGGGGATATGAACCCGTGGATTGCTCGTACGCGCTGGATCGAATCATAAGGTGAGCAGAATGCGGCCCTATCCCTTCGAGAAGAGACCACCGATGCATCTGAGATCAGACCATATGGTGCATAAAACGAAGAAGAACAAGCGTCTTGATGCGGAGGGTGCTAGGTATCTACAGCATTGGTATAATCGCTTGCGAACTTGGCTGGAGATGTCCCGTCATACCTTTTAGGGAGCTTAGAAAAACTCGGCTTCCAGCCTGACCAGGGAAGAGCTCGGAAGGTAATTGGCAAGAACGTAAGATGCCATGGTATCACTGATTCAAATATGTCGAAACATCACTGTGCTCGAATGCACAGCTGCTGATGGTGGAGAATGTAGCCGTTGTTTATTTTCGAGAGCGAAAAGTTCATAGAAAATTGGTACATACACCATGATCTACCAGATTTCTAGACTGACGTTTCTCCGGAGAGGTATACTGACAATCAACCAGCTATTAGTTGGCTTTCGAAATTCCATGAGGCAACGAAATATAGGATGAACAGTGGCCAAAAACAGAGTGATAACATTGTCTGGTGTTCGGTGAGAGTGAGTCGCAAGGATGTGCTAGCAGATCAAGGAGAGCGATGGGTAGGAGTTGTGAGAAACTTGAGCAATGTGGTTGTAGTGATGGGGTGGGTAAGCGAAAACGAAATTGTTTATCCATGTTAGTAGGCAGGTGATAGAAGACAAGAAGTGAGAGAAAGGTGACTGGTAGCATTTGGAGATAAAAGTGAGAGTAAAGATGAGAGTAGGTAACGGATCGAAGATTGGTGAATCGATAATTAAACAGCACTAGGAATCATAGTGTGTGTCGTGTGTCAATGTGGAATGACTCCGAGGCATCACAGTGTATGCCGCAGAATAAGTTCCACGTCAATGTCACACTGTCGGATATACATCAGTGATGTCCGCCAGCTAAAGACCGCCAACTCGAAGCATCACAATACCCTAGTGTATTTTCCTTCTTTTCTTTTCTTCTATTTTCTTGAATGTTTTATTGTGAGCTTTTACGAAATTCGCAGATAAGTGGTTAGAGGCTTGGTGGCGTGGTAGAGGGTATTCTGCCATTGTGTTGTATTCTGCTCAAAGTTGTCGTGAACACAAATCCGTTCAGGAGGCTCGAGGTGGTTGATTATCATATATGCTTTCTTTGGTGGGGTAATTAAATGAATTTGACTAAACCAGGGTACGGGACACAATTGTGTATGCAAGCGACCTTGAAGGTTCATGGTTATAAAATTGTTGTCCAGATGTCAAGAAAACATACTTCCAAGGTTGGGAGCATGCTGCGCAATACCGCAGTGAGCATTATTAGCTGCGCTTCAAGATGTGGCTCCCCAACTTAAATTCATCTTGCCGTGCCTCCCTTGCGATACTAATGAAACAATCCTTTGCTCTGCAGTTTCTCGCCGGTCTTACGGGTGATATCACGTCAATTGTGAAGTCTTATTGATGTGGTGAAACCGGGTTGTTTAATTGATATTTTTTTAATGTATATGTTAAGGCTGAGAGGCTTCAATTTGTTCCTTCCACGAGTGTTGAAAGAAAAAAAATGTGACGCGAAGGGTCAGCATTTACTTGCACTCGAGGAGTGTTCCAATCTAGGATCGACATGCACAGGATATATTTACACATCACACTACATCGAATTATGAAATATTGCGAAATTTTTGGCAATGAGACTGAATTTCGATATAATGCGACCATTGAACAATGGTGATTTTAGAGCCTGAATTATCCATGGCAAATTAAGTACACTTGAAGAGGCTGGGACGAAACCCGACAAAGACAAGATGACTCCACAATCACACAATAAACGCACAAACAGAATGTCGAATGGTGGCACGTGATTTAAGAAGCTTGCGGTGATAGCTCAGTTGGGAGAGCGCACGACTGAAGTCCACTTCGGTTTGAAATCGTGAGGTCACCGGTTCAATCCCGGTTCGCCGCATCAATTACTTTTTTGCTTCAGATACAATTTTTTGGAGCTACGCCCTTTTTAAGTGGCTGGGGCCAACCAAGCATTCTCGGTTAGTTGGAGTGAGTGCAAACCAGCTGACCGCCCTTTTTTGCCATGTCAGTCTGCAATAAATTTCCGCAACTAATCTCATGTAGGCAAAATTTTAGCAATTTTTATCCACTGCGGTGATAGCTCAGTTGGGAGAGCGCACGACTGAAGTCCACTTCGGTTTGATATCGTGAGGTCACCGGTTCAATCCCGGTTCGCCGCATAAGTTTTCTAATTCCGTTCCTTTTTTTTCCCTTCGCACAAAATGCCACGTCAAAATAGCTGAGCGCAACTTGATATGGAGGCAGTGTTGGGATTATCGCACTTCACTATTTTTTCTGCTACATCGTCAGGCTGTCGATTCATGATGGCAAAAACTACAGAACGCTACGTCACTTGCGGTGATAGCTCAGTTGGGAGAGCGCACGACTGAAGTTCACTTCGGTTTGAAATCGTGAGGTCACCGGTTCAATCCCGGTTCGCCGCAACAATTTTTTGACTCGGAACATTTTTACTGTCCACCCCACAAGTCAAATCGAAACATGTGACTTGTGATGGTGCCTGATTTTTAATTGCAGTGCGACGTCCAAGCTCATGTAGGCAAAACTTTTGTAAACTTACGTAGACTGCGGTGATAGCTCAGTTGGGAGAGCGCACGACTGAAGTCCACTTCGGTTTGAAATCGTGAGGTCACCGGTTCAATCCCGGTTCGCCGCATCAATAATTTTTTTCCAGTTATTTTTCCAAGTTCACAAATATCGTCGACTTGCCTGCAAAACACGCAAGTCATTTTCTACCTTTAATTTGACGAGGCGATGCCTTCCTAAATGCTCAGCATGCTGTCGACGCGGAGACGACCTAATGGCCGAGGTAGCCACACTTTTTTGTTAAGAGATATATGGGACTTTGATACGGTACAGTGTATCATTCGTAAGACATCCGAATGCTCCCTATCGACAACTTGCCCTTTTCAACTAATTTACTTGCTCATTATTTCAAAAAAATAGCCTTTTGCAAATACTCCGCGTTTCCCGTGTTTTTAGTATAGGTTTTTCCTGTTCATTTAGGTTTTCTACTACTATGATGCGAATACAAGGGCAATATCTTGCGAGCTTTTTCTTAAAGTTTCTCATTATTCACAGTAAATAAGGTCCACATTGTTACCCTCAAGGCGCTGTCAGGAAGTAGTGTATTTGGACTCACCAAACTGGTGCGAGCAATATGATTGATAAGTCCGCCTGTCGTCTTCCAGCCGTGCCAGCTTGTCACATTCCATCTCCCAAATCTCCTTTATCGCCCCAAAACAACCTTTTGTGTTCATATTCATCCACAGTTTCATAACCCGATTGAGATTTCCATATGTCGCTGGCAACGTACCCTTGGGCTTTCTCCTTACCATATATTCTGTGGCAACCGTCAAACAAGAAAATAGCGCCAACAATGGAATGATCGGCGAGTGCGACATTAAAATTTTCGTCAGCTGAAAATGAGCACCCAAATACCCACTGAACAATGGCTTTGAACGACATCATTGCGACCGTCTGCCATTGAATGTTGGGGAAAACCGAAGGGTCGAAATCGGCTCCCGTCGATTTCAGATTGCGCCAAGATGCTTCATCGCGCGAAATCTTGAAAATGAGCTCCTCATCTGAGCTCCACACAGAGCAGAGAAAACGTGATAAATGATTGTAACACAATCTGGACAAGTATTCCCAACCAATAAGGTGTCGATCCTGCGACCTGACCGAATTGAATCCACATTCCCCCGTAGAAATACCAGTAGTGCTGGACATCGCGAGACCACGCGACGACATTGTCCGTTTCGTAGCCTTTGACTGATATGTAGGTGCCGTGGGCAGTAGACCAGGCTTTAAAAATCCGCAAAATACCACAATGCGACGCACTATCGTTTTAATGAAATGTTTTTATTGATATATGCGTACATGATTGAGAAATCAATACATTTTGAAGTAAACATTAAGTACATAACGTAATCGGTAAGCGAGCCGCGCATGTAAGCCAGTCGCGCACCCACCCCAAAACGCGTCTATGAATTAGCACTTAATTCATTCAACCACCCACCATGCCACCAATTCGTGCCAGAGGCTCTACAAATTCAACAGAGCAAGAGGGTAGGATATTATTAGCCATCCAGGCTATTAAAAATCAAGAAATATCCTCCGTTCGCAAAGCTGCGCGCATTTATAATGTGCCTGAAACTACACTTCGCGATCGTCGTCACGGCACCACAAATCGCGCGATTTCTCGCGCAAATTCGCATAAATTAACAGAAATCGAAGAGGAATCACTTCAAAAATGGATACTCTCTTTAGATGATCGCGGAGCAGCGCCCCGGCCATCTACTGTACGCGAAACTGCGAATCTTCTTCTCGCGGCCCGCGGAACTACACCAGTTCAAACCGTCGGAGAAAAATGGGTTTATAACTTCGTAAAACGACACCCAAGCCTATCATCCCGATTCTCAAGACGTTATAATTACGAACGTGCGAAGTGCGAAGATCCAAGAATCATTAGGGAGTGGTTTGATCTTGTTCAAAACACCATTCTTCAATACGGCATCGATCCCGACGATATTTATAACTTCGATGAGACTGGTTTCGCGATGGGATTAACAGCGACCGCGAAGGTTATCTCGAGGGCTGAATACTACGGTCGGCGATCGCTTTTACAGCCCGGAAATCGCGAGTGGGTGACTACAATCGAGTGTACGAATGCTTCAGGGTGGGCGCTCCCTCCGTGTGTGATTTTTAAAGGCAAAGTTTTGATCGAGGGTTGGTTCGATAATCTTCCGATAGACTGGAGATTCGAGGTTAGTCCGAATGGCTGGACTTCCGATGAGATCGGCCTTCGTTGGCTCGAAAAGCTCTTTATTCCGTCGACTTCTTCGCGTGTGAAGGGAAGGTATCGACTTTTGATACTCGATGGTCACGGAAGCCATTTGACTCCGAAATTCGATGAACTTTGTGAAAAAAACGATATTATACCAATCTGTATGCCTGCGCATTCGTCTCACCTTTTACAGCCACTCGATATCGGCTGTTTTGCCGTGTTAAAGCGCTCGTACGGTCGGCTAGTTGAAACGAAAATGCGGAACGGAATCAACCATATCGACAAACTTGATTTCCTCGAGGCTTATCCTTCCGCGCGAAACGAAGCCTTCCGCTCCGATACTATTTTAAATAGCTTCAGAGCAGCTGGTTTGGTACCTTTTTCACCCGATCAAGTGATCTTAAAGCTTGATATTTGTCTTCGAACCCCGACCCCCCTCCGAGCCGGGATAGCGAATCAAGCCAGAATTTTACACCAAAAACCCCTTTTACCGATAAACAGGTACGTCGGCAAGCTTCATCAATCAAAGCTTTACTTCGTACGGGGTCTCGAAGTCCACCAAGCCCATCAGATCGAGCGTTAAACCAGCTTATTAAAGGCTGCCAACTTTCGATGCAGAGCGCTACTTTACTAGCGGAGGAAGTCAAAGGATTACGGGCGGAAAACGAGAAGAAGAAACAAAAACGCACTAGATCTCGCAGGCAGATGCCTTCCACTGAGGGCCTCTCGGTTTTCGAGGCCTCTGCATTAAAAATGCAGTCGCAGCAAGCAATTGAACCCGCTCCACCCCCCGGGGATGGAAGGCCTTCGGAGGGTTTACAGCCACCTACGCGGGCCCAGCGAGGATGTGGAATATGTAGGCGCCCGGGACATAGAAGGGAGACATGCCCAGATAGACCAGCAAGTTAGCTGAATTAGATTAATAGCGTTTTTGTTGAAATAAATGCATTTAAAATTAATAGGTTGCTTAAGGTGCGCGACTGGCTTACATGCGCGGCTCGCTTACCGATTACGTTAGTGAAGATATAGTATGTATAAGTAAGAAAGATAGCGAATCCAACTTTTAACCGCTAGGGATCATCCCAGATCTCACGAGGAAGTCCTCCCTCATAATTGTGCTGACATCCGAATTACGGTATTGCAACAAGTCTTCCCGATGCAAGCCACGCACCTGCTCTCTGCCGGCCGTCGACATTGAGCGCGCATACGATTGAGGTCGGCGCTGGCCTGCCGCGAAAGGTCTCAAGTTCGGCGACATCATACCGGTCGGTGAACGGCTGCCTGGGGTACCATTATTCGACAGTCGAGAGTGCCTAGGCGCAAAGACAGGAAGTCGAGCGTAAGACTCTGCATCGGTCGAGACATTGCTCAGACTGAGAGCGGAGATGTCGGAGATGGGGCGGTTTCGACCACTCTGCAGCGGGTAATTTGACACCGAGCTGTAGACAGTCGACATTCCCGAGACAGCGGATGAGCGCCACGAGTGTACTGCATTTCGTGGGATCGTGATGACTTCTTCTTCGACAGCGGCTGTCTGTCCGACGGCTGTGGCGATGTCGGCGGGCTCCATCACATCGCCTGCTGCCCGGCTGGCCATCATTTTGACGGACTTGCCGATCCACAGCATCTGTTCGTGCTCGCGCAGGTATCGATCACCACTGAAAGACTTCTGCACAATCTTGCGGGTCATCATGCCCAGCTTGCGGCGCTGCTCGCTCTTCGCGTACATGCGGCGTGTAATTGCTGCGACATCTTCGGGGGTCGGCGAGGAGGTGAGGACTGGCACCGGCTCGTTGTCGTCGCTGTATTTACCCCATTCACCGAGCATAGCCAGCATGGAGATCTGGGCCTTGGCAAGTGCATGGGCATCGTTCGGAGCGACGACAGCGCTGAAGCGCGAGAAGTCGTCGGGGTCGCTGAGTACGCGCAACGAGGCACCCACATCCGTGCAAACAACCGGGGCCCCTGTCAGAGCTGCTTCACCCAGTGCCAGAGGTAGACCTTCCGACAAAGACGAATTGAGGAAGAGCCAGGTGTTCTCGAGGACCTTCATCGGATCGGCTGTTCCGCGCAGTGTGACCTTGCCCCGAAGACCCTTTGAAGCAATGATCTCCTGGCATTCGGTAGAATAGGTCGGAGCTTTGTCGATAGCACCGTAGATATCGAGGTGATAGTCCTCGAACTTCCACTGGTTGATGATGATGTCGGCTGCCAGAAGCGCTGTCTTGATATCCTTCGCGTACCACACGTGAGACAACATGGTCACCGTCGGGCGCTCGGATTTGATCTCCTTGACAGGTGCGAACTTCTGCATATCAGTGATACCGTTCACGACGGGGTCGACCTTACGACGGAATGTGTTTCGGTGCTCTATTGTGCCCTGGCAGGTTCCGATCTCGACCTCCCAGCCGGGATTGAAGAAGTCGGCGCAAGGAAGAATGATGTCGGCGTGGTGGAGAGTCAGGACAGACGTGACGCGCATGAGACCCAGGAGCGCATTTCGCACGAAGGGGGAAAGCTTGCAAAGAGCGGAGGAAAGGCAGAGATTGGTCTCACGCCAGCTGATGGCGTGGTCCCAGACTTGCAGCGTGCAGTTTCGCTTGATCTTGCAGACAACGCCGTAAGATGCACTGACACTGTGGTGGGAGGCTTGGAAAACGCCGGGAACCTTGTCGGGGACAGGGATAGAGAAAATGAAGAGATAGCGATACCACAGTTCCAAAGCCACGTCGAGAGATGAGAGAGTTGGCAGTTCGGTGTCGAGCCAGTCCCGTGACGGGATCGCATTGGGCATGTCCGGAGTCAACCACAGATCGCGCCAGGTCTGCTTCACGATTTCGCTGTTCCAGACTTGGGACCAGTGTCGAGACTCCTGGAAGTAGGTGTTGAGGTTGACCAAGGCACGAGTTGCGCGGTGAATATCGGCTTTGGAGAGATGGATGGCGCGTGCGCCCTTCACCAGAGCAGTGAGGATAGGAATGAAGTTCATCTTGATGTCAAACTCGCTTGCAGATGTCACATTGTCAACTTCCGAGTCTAGCTTGTTGTGGAAGAGACCGTGGGTGGGAGTGAGGAAATCCAGACCCCAAAGCGGAATAACCTTCAAGGACTGGATATTTTGTTCTGTCTGGTGCTTGGGGACACCGAAGTCGTTGGCTGACTCGCAAATCATGTGCCATTTGATGGTTCTGAGGGAGTTGATCATGTCTCGTCGACAGGCAGAGACACCACCTCCCTCGTTGGGCCAAGTACCATTGTCTGCTGCCATAACATGAAGGGTTTCCTCAGTGTCATTGGCGAAGTCCTTGGATCGAGTAGTAACGACCGCGTCGCCTCCAGGGCCAAAGCTCATCAAGTCACTAATCTTGACAGCCAAGGGGGTCCAGCTCGAAATGTTGTCGTCCAAGTCTGTGCTAGCCATAATAGCATCTGCGCGGAGATTGACGTACTTCTTCGCATTTCCAAGATTGCCCCAGTCACGGCTGCGCCAGTATGGAGCAAGAACGCTATCTTTGCGAAGCAGGCGATCATCCATCCAGCGAACCACGATACCATCGAGATCAGTGCGGTCTTTCCACGCCTTCCACATCAACGAGCGAGCTCGAGATGTCGAGACGGCGAAGCGCTTCTTGGTCAGGCCAAACAGTCGGGTGAAGATATTCGACCGAAGGCTCTTGCAGTACAGGAACGGGTTGTCGTGTAGGAAGCTTGTATATTTCGGTTTGGCCAAAACACCAAGGTAATCATGCTCAATCATCGGCGGGGTCTGGACCTTCATTCCATTGATGGTGGTGAAGATGGTGGGGTGGAACTTGTGATCGTACAGCCAGCGGCTTTCATACACATCTGCGCTGCCAATTTGGACAAAGGTCGCTTCCATGACCTTGGAGTGGGGGATATAGCGGTTGTGCTTCTCAGGGTGGCGAAGCGGAGGAGCACACCAGGAAACATTAGCGGTAATGTGAGACAGGGAGAACTCAGCGCGCAGAAGCTCATCACCGAAGCGAGGGTTCTTGCGATAGTGATACTTGAAGCTGACCAAGTTGCCATCCTTCATGTATGAACCTCTGTCAACAAGACCACTGCGGTTGTAGATGATGCTCTGGAGATGATTCTCGCCTTGAACACAGCGCCGACCCAGTGGAGTACGATTGTTCGATGACTTGCCGAGCTTGAAGCCCTTCTTGCCTGGTGCATGGTAGTCGTAGTGATATTCGTTGATGAGCTTGCCGTCTCTGAATTCTTGCCGAGTGAGAAGCAACATGCTGCTGGAGTAGCTGCTGATGTACTTGAGTGCCTTGGCCTCCTTCGGTTCCGTCTTGTGTTCGCCGGCATATTGGTAGAACTTGAAATCACCATGAGTTTCCTCATGTCGGAATGCCGTGAATGTCCCGTCCATGCCCTGGATGATGACTCTACTCTTTTTGATGTGGACAGTCATGGACTTGGTCTCTTCCCAGAGGCGCTTGACATTCTTGCGACCGTGGAACAGGAAGAAGGACAGACCGAAATCTTGCATAATCTTGGCATAGATCCAGATCATGTTGAGCAGGAAAACCGAGGGCACACGAACGAAGGTAGGAAGGGTCTGGCTGACATGGTCGAACTCTCTCTGAAATTCAGGGTCGGCAATCAAAGCAATCAACACAAACTTGATAACCGAGCTGAGCCTGTGGTAGATGTAGCTGAAAGGAGACTTGACGAGCGAAATGGCGACTGGCAACTTTCTAGGAACATAGGGGATATATTCGCTAGTCTCGGGATCCTTCGGCACGGCGGCTTCTCCAGTTCCGTAGTGAGCGTAGTCGAGAATGCTGATTGCGGTGGCAGCTCCAAGGTTGCATCGGGCGATATGGACATCAAGGCTTTGTGAATCAAATTGACACAGTCGCATCCGAAGCCACTGATGCTGGCTCATCGAAAGGTCGCAAGGAAGACCCAGGCATCGGCTGAGCAGAGCAGTTCGAACTTCGATGGTGAGCTTGTCCCAGTGCAGATCGGGCTCAAAGCCAAGGCAAAGCTGGCGGAGGAGCTCCTTCTTGGCCCAGCGGACGACAAGAGATGTATTAGCTTCTTCACGGAGTTGGCGAGCCATGGTGTGAGAGACGCCACCAGAGACGATCGCCTCGGAAAGCATAGCGTAGTCGTGAGGAACACCCATCATCATCTCGGCGACGGCGTGGACCATCGTCTCGGCAATGATCTGGCAGTTGGCGCTGATATCCAACCGCTCATCGTGAAGACCCCGGACGCTGATGGCCAAATGAAGAATACCCTGGTTATAGCAGCCCAATGCTCGGATTCCAGGGCCCAATGAACCTTGAGGTACGAGCTCGACTTGGATCCCATTCTCTTCCCATTGCCTAAGGGTCTTGCCAATGATATCTATCGCATTTGGGAAAGCCTCTTCCACTCGAATTTCTTCCCGGCGATTAAGCAAGGAGTTCTTGATCTCAATCCCGGGGTGGGCTTCGAAATCAACCCGGAAGCGTGAATCGTCAGGAAGCAGCGAGATCCTCTCATAGAAGCTTTGAAGTTCTTGCTGGGACCATTCGGGGTCTGACCAGGCCGTGGTGAAAGCGTGATAAATCCGGCCCATCTCGACGAGAGAGTCAATCTTGCCGGGCATGCCCATCTTCGCGTTCCAGAGGGACAAGATAGCAACAATCCAGGTTGCGGCTCCAAGACCAATGATTTGCGAATACAGGAAATTGGGGAATGAGACCCGAAGACCGATTCCGATCGGGAGACCGATTATAATTCCCGTCAGGAGTGGTTTCAGCGCGTGAGGTCCAGTGAAGATCTTGGTGTATTGGTACCAGATCAGACCGGTGTATGCGAGAACATACGCGAAGAAAACGATCATGGCCTCAATCGATGACTGAAATGTCCAGATGAGGGCAGTAGAGACAGCAAGACTCCATACGTGCCACAGGAGGAACTTGAAAAGCGTTTTCCAGTAGACCTTTCGGCGGAACTGGACATCTCCCTTCTGCGTGGGGCGGATGTGCTTGGACTCGGTGATGGCAGTCGGTGCCTTGCCTCCGATCGCCTCGTGAAGCTCTTGAGCCTTGGTGTCGATAAGCACAGCACCGATCAGATAGTAAGCCAGAGCAAAGCCAGTAGCCATGCGATTTGCATCAGTAGTAGAAGCAGTAAGAAGACCGATCAGGTGGTCACCACTCAGCAGCTGTACCCACTTGTCAAGAAGAGCAATGACGAAGTACAGGACACCACATCCAATTTCCTTACTGGACTGGCGCCAGTGAACAAATGCATTGTGAAGTCGAAGACCCTTCTGGGAGTTGCGCAAAACGTCCAGAGCAACCTTTGTCTGAATATTCCAGCCCGAGCTGAACGGAATTGGGCGCGAAACATCGGCATAGCGGCAGTACCAGTCGAGCAAGAAGTTGGTCGACTCCCAATCGCGAGCAAGCTCTTTGACAAGTTTGTCAGTGGTGGACTTGGAGAATACGCTTCGCGACTTCTCGGTCAACACATCTTCCAGAAGGGATTCTCTGGCCAGCTTCAGAGCTGCAGGGTCACTCAGGCTTGCAAAGACCTTCTCATCATTGTTCCCATGGGCTGAGATATACCACTTCCGAATCTCGGTGTCATCAGTTCGTCGAAGAGACTGGTACCAGGTCACCCACTTGGAAGTGGTTGAGCGCAGGCAGAGCAGAAGCACGCCGATGAAGATGTAAATGACAGCCAGATAAATTGCGGAGTCGTTTCCAGCGAAGGTGGTAATGATGGGAGACAAAAAAAGAATTGGGATGCAAGTGATGATGGCCTTGCGTCCCGAAAGGAAGGACGAACCGGGGTAGCTGAAGCTAGCCAGGGATGCAAATGTCGAGAAGTAGATGGTCAGGGCAATCAAATAGAGGTAGAAGATAATGCCAGCGCGCGGGCTTCTGACGGCTGAAATCGCGACAAAGCCGATCAAGCCACCAGCCACGGTGAAGGCAATACCAGCAATCAGGCGGATCAGGACAAACATGTTCGCAGCAGCGAAGGCCATCGAGATGAGGTAGTAGGGACCACCGCAAGCGATCATAGTACCGATACCACCAGAAAGCAGCAGCGAGATCATCAAAGCCATGGTTGCGCTGTTTTGCTCTTCGTGGGTCATATTGGAAGACAGATACAGACCACGCCCGATGATAGTCAGTAAGATGATATCGATCAAAGCGGGAATAGCGAAGACACTGAGGAAAGTGAAGCGCTGGTATCCACGCATCGGCTTTGACTTGTCATCGGGGTTGACATCGATCTGGGCTCCAGCGTAGGCCGTCGCAAGCTCAGGCGCACCATTGACCCAGTCTGGGGGCTGGTTCTGTGGAAGCTTGTAGTACGCTCTGAAACGATCGGACAGGAGCTTGCCGAAGACACTGGGTGCAACATCGAAGTATGCCTCACAACGAGATCCGAGAGCAAACGACTCGGCAAAGGCTGCAGACTGGTCGGAGTGAAGGTTGAACAGTGGGTTGCGATCCGTCACCTCAGCGTAGATCTCATCGAAGGCACCTTTGCGCGCGGCGCAGAACAGAGAAAGTGTCATCATGTCAATGTAAGCATCAATGTTGCCATCTTGGGTCAGCTCGCAGAGTCCCTGAGTGATACATGCGAGCTCATCCTCCTGGTGGTTCTTCAAGATGCGGTTGAAAGTCTCGTCGACTTGGGTGAAAAGATTGAGAGAACTGGCAACAGATGGATGAGGGCACTCTTGCTCTTTGTACCAGTCGATACGGGACTTGATCAGTTCCTCAGGAGAGATTGATCCTTCCAGGTAGCCGACTGTGTTAAGCTCCTTCAACTGGGCGAAAGATGGAGTGTCAAGAAGCTGCTTCCGAATATATGCACAAATTGTCTCTGATAGGTCGGTCTGAGAATCAGTGAGAGAAAGGTGCTGCAAGAGTAGCAGCCTCTCTTCGGGGCTGAGAACATCAATATCCTGAGTCATACGTCGAGGGAGACCGGCGTTAGGCATCAAGTCCTCCGACCAAGCCGCGAGTGCAACTTCGGTTTCGAAACAGACATGACGAGAAAACCCTTTCGAGGAGAGGAAGGTGTGCAGCACGGTTCCGGCGAGACCGGGGGCATTCTTCGAAACGAAAATCTCAGTCTTCTCGGTCTCGCTGTCAATCTGGTAGACGGACCAAAATCGGACATCAGAGGTCTTTCGCATGCCAGAGTCCAGAGCGAGATACACATTCAGCGATTCGTTTGAAGCCTGGTCCGCAAGTTCCTTAATTGTATTAGCGAGCTGGTTGTCTCCACTAGAGAGATCGATTGTCTCGTGGAATTTGCGAAGAAGTAGCGCAATACTTTGAATTTTCGAAGCCGGAACAGGGTGAAGAAGACCTAGGCCCTTAAGTCGCTGTTGGGACTGAAGAATCTCAGCGAACGCCATCGTCGTCGAGTCGGATCCGAGGGGGAAACATCCCAGCGCCGTGTACTCTTGACCGGACATCGAGATAGACAGTGGGCTACCCTGCGACTTGACTTGTGCAACCCACTCGGGCGGATCTCGAAGTCGGGCGCCTGGGCTGCGCGGGCAGGTAGTTTCGGTTTCCTCCGAATCGAGAAGCTCGTTGACAGCAGGGAAGAGACCGCGAAGAGTGCCCCATCCGGTCTGAGTATCAGCAAATGGTGAGATTTGAAGATTCGAGCGCCAAGTATCATGTGTCTTCATGACATCAGCATCCTTCAACCAACCAAAAGCGGGAAGTGGCTCGATTGTTGGGGTATTCAGGTCGGCGTCCTCCAATGCGGCCTCGGAGCCAATCCACGCAATAGTGCTGTAAAAGTTGCACCACTGAAGGGATCTGCGAACCACTGCGTTCGAAATAACCACGTCATCCTTGACCGTTTCCCAGGCTAGGACTACAAAGTCTCTCATGCAAGACTCGGACACAAAAGCCTTGATGGTGGATTGCAGCTTCGCCATCTGGAAGTAGTCTCTCTTTTCGCCGGAGGGCATGATGCTGATATTCCGAACGACTAATCCGGAAACAGCACTCGTCTGAAGGGCCTTTCTGTTTTTCAAGAAGACAGGCGATCCAGTCTCCAGGAAGACTTCCAAGCCAAGCCCCTTGACCACCTCGAAGAAGCTCTTTTGGACGGCCGGGGTGAAGTGGTCTTCCCAGTTCGCGAATAGGATACCAGAGTAGCCGGTGTTACTGAAGTTGTTGGCAATAATCTCTTCGAGGGTTTCAATGGCCGACAGAGCAGATTCCTTCACAGAAACAACCTTCGAGATATCGACTCGACCGAGAACCTGGTTGTGGCTGTTGCAGAGAACGGCCTCGGAGACGCCATTCTGGAAGGGATCCACGACCAGAACATCCCATTGTTGCAAAAGTCGAAGCTGCGATGCGGAAGGGGTCTGGTCAAAGCTTCCCAGGTACACCCCGAACGAGGACGGCTTATGCTTGGCCGGTTGCGTAATCAGATTCAGCTGTCGGTTGGCGAACCTTTCGAGGCTCTGAGAAACATTCGAGGGTACAGTATCTGACACTGGTCTCGACTATGAGAGTTGCTTCGTATCAGTATGTTGCATTCATTGGAATGCGACGTGGATCTCTGCGCCTTTCTCACCTTGTAATATTTAATGGCTGCCGAAACAGCAGACCAGATCATATGCACGGATCCGATAGTAATACAGGCCAACAAAACTCCGATCATCACCTACCATTAAAATGTCAGCATTCCATTTGATTACTCACTAGCTCCATGCTCCAGGTTCAGTTCTAAAGAAAACCAGGGAAACATACAAACTGCCACCAGTGGTTCTTCATCGCCCCCCACCCCACGGTGTGCACCGCAAGAATGTCCGCCATGGCGGGAGATGGTTGACAATCCTCGCTCTGTTTGACGAAATTCTCTCTAATAATAAACGAGAGGTAAAAAATTGATGGGATCAGGACGTGATAACCCTGTCAGTCCCGATATAAGAGCTGTGGCTATATTCGAGGGCCACTACAGCATCTTGAAACGGCGGGGTGGTGTCGAAAGCGAATGACAAAGAAAACGAAAGTCGGGAGGCGAGCTGGACGTTGAAGCAGATGATATGAGGAACGAGAGAATCTGCGCAAAGGCGAAAAAGCAAGTGAGGTAGCGACGATGCTGCGGTCACGGACAAGTCCGACCCAAAGCTACTGTAGCTTGCCTCTTAGCGGGGATGACAACAAGGGCCTGCTCGTATCAGTCGCTCGCCTCTTCTTGACTCTTTAGGAGGTTTAGCAAGAGCGATGGTCCGTGGCCCTCTTAGTCAATGGCGAGATGAAGACCTCTAACCCCCAGGAACAAAAATAGCCACGATAAATGACCCAAAAAAGTTTTACTTTGCCCAGCAAAGCCACCGGGATATGCAACAGGGGTGGGATGGCGAGACACGCGGTGGGCTTTTTCACCCGTGCTGCAGCTAGTATGTACCCGATGCCATGTGTAAGGCCAAGCCCCGCTCACCATGCGATCCATCATCGTGGTCGCGCTGCGACGGAGGCTGCTTTCCCATCTGCAGATCGCAGCCGGGGGGAGCCCTCGCCATTGTCCCACCTCACGCCTCGAGGCGTGGCTGCAGCTCTCTGCTTTGTCCATTTCAAGTCTTCGAATCAATCTGATTGTACCTGTTGGTATGCCAGACACCTCACATTCGATTCGGGACGTTCTCCGTCTTGGAAGCCGAATTGATAGATGGCGTGAGACACTTGCCAAGAACACCACGACTCACTCTGAGTTGGCTAGGTCGGTCTACTCAACTGATGGGGCCTGGTGAAATCTCGGCGTCCCTTGAACCGGATCCGATTTTTCTGTGAATATTTTTGGGGGGCATCGAGTTAGCACTTAACATTAGCGCCAGTGCTAACGGGCCGCAAAGAAGAAGAGCCGGTGTGGTTGGGAAGGCGCGAGACCCGATGCGGGAAAGCGCGGACGGTCACCGAATTACGGATGGGCGGGTGGTATTGTTGGTAATACGTGTAATTTGCAATACTGTCCCAGCTACACTAAGGTAGAATACAATACAGGTAGTCCGGATCATACCAGGCACCGTCTGCTCGCCAAGTTTGGCCGATGTATCTGCTACCCCCGCGCACGCCACCTGGTCCCGTCCCTTTCGATGAGCCCCAAAGGTGGACCTCGCTCACCGGGTCTTGGGACACTTGCATTTATCCTAGGTCGAGCAGGGCTCATCGCCAAACTCCGAACAGATGCATATTCTCGGAGCTTTTTGCCGGATGAACTATGGTGCCTTTCCTGTCTCACTCGCCGAGACCGACCTTCCTTTTCCTATTATTGCCTCCTATTTTCGGCCCATTCTCGCTTATCGTGCTCCTTTGCGGCCCAGGTAAATGCACTCAGGGCTGAAAAACACTACGAACCCTGCAGGAGTTCCCCACTCGCGGTGTCCTGACCTTTCGTGCAGAGCCAATGGAGCCACGCGAAAACACGGCCAGCATCCATTGATGGGCTCGGGGGCTTTGATCTGTCCCGAATCTACCGAACACATCTAACCCACAGTCCCTCCGGAAAAAAGGTCCCCATCTATCTCACTCCATCGAGAAACCAAGGGGCGGAGAAGCCGGGAAAAGATGACTGCAGTGTGGAAATTGTCATCGTAAAATCCATGCGTGATTGTCAGGACAGGCGATAGGTCTCCACGATCTGAGCACACTCCACTTCGAGTACATAAAGACCGACAATCATGCCGTTCTAGGGAGTTCAGATGCAAGCTTAGTGCCTTCGTTGCGCATCCGACCCTATCAATCGTTAGTACTTGCATGGTGCGTTGGGTCCTCTCATATTCACTCGTTCTGTACCCCTGGTCAACATCAAGATGGTCCACATCCCAGTCTGGGCCCTGAAGGTTGGCTGTTACTATGGCCTTATAACCTGCAACACTCGCCCCGGTGTTTGGCCTAAGAACAAGCCTGTCGTTGTTGCGTGGGAAGCTCCTCGCCCCACTACGACCGCCACTACCCCGGTTCAACACACTACTTCTACAAGTGCTGTGGTTGATTCCTCCACCATCCTCCCCAGTGTCACCACCACTGCTCAATCATCCTCATCTTTGACTCCGTCTTCATCTCCATCTGTCTCTATCACTCTTTCTTTTCCTGCTTCTTCCAGTGACATTGTTTCCTCCATTGAGACTCTTTTGCCCACTAGTACCGCCCCACCCTCCACCTTCGTGACATCGACTTCCCTGTCCGGTGTCCCAGGGTCTTCGAGCTCGGTTCTCTCCTCGTCTTTCTCGAGCTCCCTCGTCTCGTCTGCCTCAGTCCCGTCCCAATTGCCGGGCTCCTCTTCGGCCATTGTTTCTTCTCACAGTTCTTCTGCTGCTGCCTCATCCTCCTCGTCTGTTATTGGTACTTCCTCTCCTGCGTCGAGTCCCGTTAACTCCGGCTCTTCGTCTTCGGTGATTGGATCGAGCACCCGCCCTGCCAGCTCGTCTGCTGCTAGCTCTTCTGGTGTTAGCTCCCTGACATCGACCCCAGTCCCTAGCCAGTCTAGCAGTGTCGGCTCCTCTTCAGCGGCATCGTCTTCTGCAGCTTCTAGCTCGAATTCTCTCTCTTCGCCTGTTTCTTCCAGTGCCACTGTGACGCCCAGCATGTCTGGAACTTCCAGCGCTGTCTCTATTTCGGCCACGGCCTCCGCTTCTGCCATTGCTCAGGCCAATATCGCTGCCAACATTCTGGTCATTGCCCGTGACTCTGCCTCCGCCGGTGTGGCCTCGTCTGGTCTCAATGCCTACGGTATCCCCTTTACTACCCTGCTTGTTCCCAAGGCTGGCGTTGCTCTCCCTGCCTTGAACAGCAGCACTTCCGGAAATTTCGGTGGTATCGTTGTCGCCTCCGAGGTCAGCTACGACTATGGTACTTCGGGCTTCCAGAGTGCTCTGACCACCGACCAGTGGAACCAGCTCTACGCCTACCAGCTGGAGTATGGTGTCCGCATGGTTCAATATGATGTTTACCCCGGCCCAAACTATGGTGCCACCGCCATCGGCAGCGGATGCTGTGATACTGGCGTTGAGCAGGATATCTCCTTCACTGATATCAGCGACTTCCCGACCTCTGGTCTAAAGACTGGCGCTGGTGTTAGCACCAAAGGACTCTGGCACTATCCGGCTACCATCAGCAACACCACCTCAACCAAGCAGATTGCCTCTTTCGCTGCCAACTCTGTCACTGCCAGTGACTCTGTTGCTGCTGTCATCAACAACTTCGACGGTCGTGAGCAGATGGCCTTCTTCATTTCCTTCGATACCACCTGGAGTGCTACGTCCAACTACCTGCAGCACGCTTGGATCACTTGGGTCACTCGTGGTCTATACGCCGGTTATCGTCGTGTCAACCTGAACACTCAGATTGATGACATGTTCCTTGAGACCGATATCTACTACCCCAGTGGCACTACCTTCCGTATCCGCACCGAGGACATGGAAAACGTCAAGAACTGGATCCCCACAATCCTCGCCAAGATGAACCCCGGCAGTATTTACTTCCCGGAAGTTGGTCATAATGGAAATGGCAATATTGAGAACTCCTCCAACACCGACGCTGGATACACCGCCTGCAATGGAGGTGGCATTGAGTACGACTCTCCTCCCGACACTGCCCTCGAGTTCCAGAAGCCTCTCGGCACTGGTACCAACCTGTGGCCTGCTACTCCTACCACCTATAGCTGGAGCACTAAGTGCAACAACCTGGACCCTCTGCTTGTCTGGTGGACCACCGCTGCCAACCTGAACAGCTTCGGCTCCATCTCCCACACCTTCACCCACGAGGAGCAGAACAATGCCACCTACTCCGATGTGAACAAGGAGATCAGCTTCAACCAAGCCTGGATCAAGGCTGTCGGCATTGACCAGTCCGAGCACTGGACCTCCAACGGTATCATTCCTCCCGCCATCACCGGTCTCCACAACGGCGATGCCCTGCAGGCCTGGTGGGACAACGGTATCACCAACTGCGTCGGTGACAACACTCGTTCCGTCTTGCTGAACACACAGAACGCCATGTGGCCCTACTTTACGGTGACCTCCACCGACGGCTTCGACGGCATGCAGGTCAACCCCCGCTGGGCCACTCGCATCTATTACAACTGCGACACTCCCGACTGCACCCTGCAGGAATGGATCGACACTTCGGCCGGCAGCGGTACCTTCGAGGACCTGCTCGCTACCGAGAAGGCCGACACCATGCGCCACCTGTTCGGTCTGCACCACGACGGCTACATGTTCCACCAGGCCAACCTGCGCAATTCTGACGTTGCGGAACTGACCATCAATGGCGAGACTGCCAAATACTCCATCTTTCAGGCCTGGGTCGAGACTCAGGTCTACGAGTTCACCCGTCTGGTCGACTGGCCCCTGATCACCCTCAAGCACCAGGACATGTCCGCCTCCTTCCTGGACCGCTACAAACGTGATGCCTGCGGCTACTCGCTTAACTACACCGTCAGCAACAAGAAGATCACCGCTGTGACCGTCTCTGCTACCGACAGCAGCTGTAGCAGCAAGATCCCCGTGACCTTCCCAACTGCTCCCAGCAACACCCAGGGCTTCACTGTCGAGCAGGTCGGCAGCGACCCTGCTACTGTCTGGGTTCAGCTCTCTGGCTCTCCTGTTACTTTCACTCTGGACAGCCCGATTGCCCTGTAAATGGCTTGGCTCTTTTGACTCGCGACTACAAAAATTTTTCTTTTTCTTTGAGTATAATTGCTTTTGACTGCTGTGTGGAGGTGCCCCCTTTAGAGATATAGCTAATGGTTCCTAATTGGGTTGGATGTGATGATTACTCCAGATGCTGTGAATGATGATTGCTTTTAATGTTGATATATGCAAGCACATGCCATCAATATAATTCTGATTTGATTTCCAACAGCCTTGCCAATCATATTACAAAGTTGCCTTCACCCACGCCTTGCAATTCAAAATGTACACTTCTCTCTGGTGATTACCGGTGCTTAAGAATGGGAATAGACTTGTGCCTGAATACGAGGTACAACGTGACACGTCACAACCCGACCTCAACACCCATGTTCTGTCCAACTCTGAGCTGGTTCAAACAGCGGTCAAGCCGAGTACGATCCGGCCCTTGTATTGCAAACCATATTCCACATTCACTGTTGTCCGAGGCAGACGGGAAACATAATCCCACAACTCCAGGAAACAAGTACCGAGAGGCCTGTGCGACACGGAAGCCTTGGAAGTCATTTCCAACTCATTCCAATGTACCAAGAGTGCTCGAACAAAAGTACACAAAAAGTCAGACGTCCGTCTCATGAGCAGGTTTCCATCCCCAGAAATCCCCCCTTATGGCGCCGCCATCATACGTAGCTCAAATCTGCAGTGCCAAGCAGGCCACTCGGCGAGTACTCTATAATAAGGCAATTCACCTGGGCAGATGCAAGCCCCAGGCACATGGCGAGGACTTGCAGGTAGCACAGCATACATTGCAAAGTTCCGCTTTGGCTATGGTGATAAGAACCGGGTGCAAAGGAAAAGAAGCGGCTCAATACAAATGCACGAATTCATTGTTCGGCGCCGGGAAACGGCTGCAGCTACCTGAAGCTACCAACTAAACTAAGTTACCACAATTGGCTCATGCCATGGAAGAGTAACTCCGACCGAGGAAATACCGTGCTGAGCTCATTTGCACCGAGAGTAGGACTAGCAGAATACAGAAGCTGGGCTTGGCTCGGTTCCACGGTAAGCCCTACGCACGGGGACGAGGTCTAGTGCATCCGATGCCAACAGTACACTATACTAGCAGCATACTCACCAGCCGTGTTGAACGAAGTCGTGCCGGTAAGGTCGCAGCAGGCTTTACCCAAGCTGCTTACGGCATTAACGGCTCAGGCACGTCAGATGGCAGCACGTATGATCAGTACTCACTGGCAGTACCTAGGTACATGGAAAAAGATTGATCCACGCGGGCTAAGAGGCGTGTAGTGTCCGATGCGGCGGATATCTTGGCACGCATCGGCCGAGATTCTCTCGTAAAGGATTACTCATGCATCGTTTCACCAATCCCTAGTGTCAAGTCAGCAGTACCTATACTATTGTAGGGTAATTCGCCGGCAGGTACGGCCCAGCAGCCGGATGTGGCGTCAGATGGCGGGAGGGAGAATCAGGCGATTGGGTTATCTAGGAAACGATCCAACTGAATATTATTCGGATAGCGTTCTTCGTGTGCCTCAAGGCGCAGCTACACTAGTGTAGCTTCCGTGGCAAGTGTAGCTTCCGTGGGTCTATGGAGTCGAGATGGGAGGCAAATGCAAGCGAAGCTGGTCTAGATTGCGAGGGCAAGCACGCGGATTTCGCCCGGTTACCAGGGATTAGGAGAGTTAGGGCATTCAGGCTTTTTCTGCTGGTGCATAATTGCCGGTTGTGAGCCGGCAAGTTAGAGCCGGGCGATCAGTTTTGCTCAGGTCGATGTCGATCGGATCCGGTTTTCGAGCTGGAGAGCTGGATCGAGAATCGGACTGGTACTCGAGCCAGTCAAAGGCGTATTCAGGTACTGTACTGTATGTGTACTTGTACTCCATACCGTAATATATATATGACCCTGGTATTTGCAAACACGCGGTTTAGCCGGCCGATCGCAGCCAAGGCTCCGATCGCGAATCCACTCCTTCAACTTGCTCTTGCCAGCGCATGCAGATGGCCGCCCCGATGATTGGACTTGTTTTGGGTGCTCGCAGAGGGCAAATTGACGACTCTCGCGCTGATATTCATCACCAGATCAGACTCGTCACATCAGAAACAGGGGAAGCGCGGGGTTCAATTAAGAGTGGGCGCTCGGGGGGTACCGTTTTGTCCCTGGATGGGCTGACTGGAGATGACTCGTGCGACAACCTTGTGTGAGTGAGATAGCTCCCAACAGGTACGGCAGGAGCACTCCAAAATCGAGGTATACAAAGCGAGATGAGCCGGGGCCGCGCTGCAAACCCCGTGAAACGGAGGGCGAAACCGGGCAGCACTTTCGCCTCCAGCCGTGTCTAGCTCGTGTCTAGTTCCTTGGCGACGCTGGCTATTTCGGACGCGTTCGACCTAGCATAATTCAGGGGCCGATGGCGGCATCGCATTGGAACAGGGCCAGGCCCGCGAAACTCTTGAGGATCGAGAAAAGCTAAGGCCGGCTCGGTTGGATGTTGACTGGAATGTAGTATCAGATGGCCGCCTCATGCCGTGCCCATCGCTAATCACGGTAGATCAGCGTCGGTTCCACCACCTTATTTCCCGATCCAACCCATGTGGCCCAGAAGGATCTCTCCACCGTCAGACTGGCACTTGCAGCCCGAATCTAGGGTGTGGCTCGGTCGTGGCGCCTTGCTTGTTGAGAGTTCAGGTTGCAGGGTTTTCCCCCTTCCAACCGCCCATTGCCAGTGTTCTGCTCAGCCTTGTCTCTGCAGTGTGCACTCCCCATTTCCCCGGTCTGTCAGTGCAGAAACAGCCGCGTGCAAGCCACAGCAAAGCCCCTTTTGCTGGATTTTGTTTGTGAGGTGACATTGCAGCAGCAACTATTGTGGTTGCCTGTTGCGAGGATCGCCCCCGTCTCAGCCCCCATCTGCGCCTGACCCTGTCGCTGGACCCTTTTTCAGTTTTCTTTGAGCTTAAAGGAGCCTATTCCCCATATTCGCCCTTGATTTGCTACATCCCCCATTTTTATCTTTCTGTTATCTCATCGCGTGCAGATCCGAGCTCTCCGTGATCATGCTCGGCGGCCGGTGACCTGCTCTTCGAAGTTTCTTGCTGGTGAAATACACGTCGCCGTCCGACTTTAGCTGATCATTACATTCGTTTCTTCTTCTGCATTCTACATCTTTTAATTTCTCTAAACATGACTTCCAAAGGCGGTTGGTGGGCCTGGTCGACCAAGAAGAAGGTCTTCCTTTTCTCCCTCATCGGTATCGCCATTGTCGCCATCGGCGTCGGTCTCGGAGTTGGACTCGGCATCGGTCTGAAGCACGGCAGCGACGACAACGATGAAGGTAGCGGCAGTGGAGGCGACACCGGTGGAAACACCACAGTGAAATGGCAGCCGGAAGTGGGCGTCAAGTGGCAGATCGAGCTGCTCTACCCTCTCAACAACACCAACATCGACGCCGACGTCTACGACATTGACCTGTACGACAACGAAAAATCCACCATCTCCAATCTGCAGGACATGGGCCGCAAAGTGATCTGCTACTTCTCCGCCGGCACCTACGAGGAATGGCGCTCGGACGCGAGCTCCTTCGAAGACTCAGACCTGGGCAACAATCTGGATGACTGGCCCGGCGAGCGCTGGCTCGACACCAATTCCAAAAACGTGCGGAAAATCATGCAGACGCGTCTGGATCTCGCGCAGACCAAGGGTTGCGATGGCGTTGACCCGGACAATATCGATGCGTACGATAACGACAATGGTCTGAAAATGACCAAGTCCGACGCCATCAACTACGTCAACTGGCTCGCCGGACAGGCTCATAGCCGTGGCCTCTCCATTGGACTCAAGAACGGTGGTGCGATCATCAGCTCCGTTATCAAGAACATGCAGTGGTGTGTCAATGAACAATGCGCGCAGTACGAGGAGTGCGATACTTACGCCGCCTTCACGGATGCCAACAAGCCTGTCTTCCACATTGAGTATCCCAAGGGCGACGAGACTAACGACGAAAAAAATGTCACGACTAAGCAGATGTCCTCGGCCTGCAAGGCGGACAGTGCGTCCGATTTCTCCACTGTCATCAAAAACATGGACCTGGATAACTGGGTGGAATACTGTTCTTGATCATATGTACCATTTCTTTTACAGCGCTGCAATGGGTCAATATCTGTACCAATCTATACTCCAATGTCATCGATATCATGATCTCTTCCTCGTGTCTGGCCCCTTGGCAGTGTCAGCAGTCAGAATAGTACCCGGTTGAGAAATCATATCCATAACAGCTTAATCACAAATCACGATCATGAGTGTTCGCAAACCACTGGCACTCTCCTTGCCAGCACAACTTACACCTACGGCCGAGCCCATCACCCGAACTCTCACCGAAGCCCAAACCCAGCATCCTCGCCATTTCATGCCGCATTTCGATCAAACCCATCCACCCATTCCCCAAACCACTGTCTACTACATTAGTAGAGTGCTAGTAGCCAAAGCTATCCACAAAGCCTTATCCACAACAATCCAAACAGTTCCTACTCCCAGGGTTAGAGAGAAGACCAGCGCTGGAACTATCGCCACAAAAATCCGTACTTGACGCCCGAATTGCGCCAGACGAAGCTATTGACCCGCGCACATCCGGCGCGGTTTCGGCATCCGTTCGGCGCGTCCAGGCCAGCACCAGGCCATGCTTGGCGATTCATAGGGCGGATGACTCATCCACTTGCCACCTGCAGTAGGAATCCATCACACTGGTACTCCTGGCCAAGTAGCCGCTGCAAAAATAGAATTGATTCTGCCAGGTGTCGGAGGTACATACAACAATCAAAGCTACTCCTACTGTAGGGTCTGGAACTCTTTGTTCTGTTTCTTTCAACCCCGCCGTTCCATTGCATTAGCATCTGCACTTCATGCGTAGGTGAGCCGTGGTTCGAGTTGATCGGGTCTCCGAAGTCCAGGGCGGGTTGACTTGAGGCGATAGATCCGACGATGTTTGCGGTCTTGGCGGTCTTGGCATCTGCAGTGCCCTGTCCTGGAAGTGGATCGATGAGTGGACAGGTTTTATGGAGTGCATGTCAGGGATGTTGACAAATGGTACGCTGCATTACTAGTGAACCTCCATGGTGTATTGTGAATTTTAACGGTACACTCACCAGTGTCGTAAGATAGCGGGTAATTTTCACTTCCTGGTACAGCCTGAAACCTCCGCCCCAGCCTCGTTGGACCTGCCAGAGACTGCCAGTGGCTCGGAACATTCGAGTTGCCTCGACCATTCGCCCTTGCAGATTCGTTGTCCGGCCTCCCCAAACGAGGCGCACGCTACCCCCACGGAAACAAGAAGCCACAGCCAAGCTACCAGTGGCAAACCACTTGCAACACCTTCCGAAGACCCTACCTTCGGGGTTCTCTCCGGTTCTACCAACTACCGCAACAGTGCAGCAGGCACTCACGCAAATCTCTACCAGACCAAAGCAAGGCTAGAGCAGCGAGTGAGGCGAAAACCCACTGTTGAGGGGCGCTGAGATCGGCCGCCCTAGTGGTTCCCGAGCGGATCTGCCCGGACCTTTACCCATGAACTCCTCCCTCGACTCGACTATTGGCTGTCTGTGCATGGGAGACCATTTCCAGTGTTCGAGGCGCTCCACTTGGGCCGTGCTGGACTTCCAAAAGTACCCACAGACTAAGTGTGAAGTCGCTGCTGGGATAGCGCAGGCGTGGATTTCACGACTGTGCGAATTTTCGCTCTTATCCTAAGCGATATGCACGATCGGTTGGGGTGGGTTTCTGGTATGATCGCCAAGCTATTCTAGAACTTTGGTTGGTTTTCGGTTTGGGTACGATGCTGCGCTGGTGACATGACCACGCGGAGATTTGTTTGCCTTCAGACTGGGCATTATATTGTGGTCCTTGAATCGGGTGTCACGATGCTACGCTGCGCCGGCTCAACGTCTTCATCTCAAATGGCGATATTAGGTAGACTGGTCAGTGGAGGCATCGATCCCGATCTCAACCTGAGACGAAGCTACATACAGGAGTTCGCGCGATGTGGGACGGCCCCCTCTCCGATCCTGCCACCTCGTACATTGGTACCTGCTCGGGCGGTAAGTGCAATGATAGCGGGGGCATTCGTATCGCTGGACGATCACCTCAAGCTCAAACTAACTCAGCCCAACCCGCCGATCGAGCGGGATTGACACGAATTCTACTTCTTTCGTTCGTAGTCTCATCGGCAAATACAGCGGTGCAGGCGCCAGCCAAGAGATGGACCGAAAAGCTTCCAGCCTCTGTCCTCTGCATTCCAGCAACTGGATGTCGTCCCGGCTGTCCCAATCCGATGGACCCTGTCAATACCACGAGGTAGTGGCTTCCGCCACTTGTTCGGGTATCCCAGGGGTAAATCGATCGATTGGATGTAGATCTACAGCGAGCGAACGAGTTCCTCATGGCAGATCTTCTGTGCGACCTCGCTTGATAAAGTTACATGGATACCCTAGGGTGTTGAGCGCGTAATACCTTTGCGATGCAGCATTGTGCTACAGCATAGGGTTTCGGCCAGTGCCGTCCAAGACCCGAGAACACGTCGTAGTGTAACCGGTTCCTGGGATTAACAGCACCAGAACCAAGTCTCTGCTTATTCAGAGACTCCTGATTTTGCAATCGGTCCAGGGCTCTAAAGCTGAGCTCTTTGTGTCCCTGTTTCATTGCAGCGTTGTGTCGTGGTACCCATTGCCTTGTGTAGAGTACTTTACAGCTCTTTGTCCGGTGTCACGCTGCTGTCTCAGATATCAGTACCTAAGCACGGGCAGTTGTTTACCAATTATCGTTTAGTAATTGACTACTAGAGTCTGCAGATACATTTCAAGTATCTGGCTCAAATTTACACCGCTACCCTAGGGTACCTTAGAGCATTCGAAAGCCAATTTATCTCCAGTAGTCGTTGAGACACGGAGTTAGAGATCCTTGGCCATGTTCTAGATATCCTGCATCGCAATTAAGTTATTTTCGGATTACAGCGACTATCGCATGCTATTGGTCTGTACAATAACCGCTATACCGCCCTGTGCGGCGTGCCAAGTTTCATTTCAGAGACACTGCCTCTGAGAAATAAACAAGAAAATGATGTGACCTCGCATGGTACTCTGAAAGAAAGATGACTTGTCAATTGAGTGTTCTTTCTTTTTTTGGGACTCAAATTTAACTCGCATGATCGCATCATTTTCGAATTTTCATGCCCAACCTTACCGCCCGCATCTGCGCTGGCACCGCCCTAATGTAGTGAGCTTTGCGAGAGCAATTCGAATCGAGATGACTACCATTCCTATGGTGTTGGCGTTCAATAATTCCAATCCAAAGCCTGGTCTGTATTCGAAACGCCACGGGAGTGGTCTGGGTCTTGGTGAAGTATTAAGCGAATACGAAGGAAGAATGAAAATTACCATACGACCTTACCTAAAACAGTATACTCCACCGATGCCCGTCCTTTTGTTCGCTTTCGAGATATTTTGTTTTTGATCTTTTCGTTTTACACTTTGTAGTTTAGCTTCGCTCTCAGACCACAACTGACCACTAGCCTCTTGGTCAAACATCAGAGGCAAGAAAGAGGGGGCGGTGAAATTTTTTGCACCGCTAGTAGGCATCGCCTCAATCTACGAGGGTTGGTTGGGACGGTGGCATTGCACCAGCGGGACATTCGAAAGACCAAATTAACGGAAACGCGCTCGGTACAAACTAATTAGAGCTAAGACCATCATAACCTCATAAGAAAAGATCATCATTACTTTTGCAGACAACGCAAACGCCATCGTGCTCATGCTGCCATCAGATCGACGAACTCGGCCCACTTTGTCCCAAAGCTAGCATAGTAATCGGTACTAAGGTGCGTGATGAAAACCTCATCCGCCACCTTGCGGACCTCTTTGACAAACCCGCGCAAGTCCGACCCCTCCACGCTGTCGGGAACAGAGTGGATCACCGCACACAGCTGGGTACGGTTGCTGTCTGGGATCGCCGTGAACAGCTTAGCTCCATTCCGCTCCTGGAAGGTGCTGTAGGTCTCTTCGAATACCACAGTTGAGTCTGCCGTATCAAGGTACCGGGAGTCAGGGATGGCTCCTGGGTTGTGGACGACCTGATGATTCGATTAGTTTGGGGGAACTCGCTTCGGAGGGCGAATGCCACAAAACCACGAAACAATCATGGGGAAGGTCTTCAGTCCAGGAGTCAATGGCGTCGATGCATGTTTCCGGGAATAGAACCACGCGATGAACCAGGGTAGCAGAGTGGGGGAAGGTGAATGGGGACATGTAAGGGCAAGTGGGCGCGAGTAGAATCACGTCTCGCAGGAAACGGCTGGGGAGAAAAAAGAAAAAAAGTGCTCACAAAAGGTTCCGAACCAAGTCCATCCAACCCCTTGACGAGATCCGTCAGATTCTGCAGGTAAGTCAGGGAGTGGGAACTGTATGCCTGCGGCGTTTCGTCAAAGAATATGCCCCGAACGGCCAAGCTCTGATTCGAAGATTGCTTCGGCCACGCCGCGTAGGTCTCGATATCTTTGCGCACTAGCGAGATGTTGCGCTGCGCATATGTCGTGTGGACATACCCCAGCAGTCGGACGTTGGAGTACGCAGACAGCTTGGGGATTTCGCGGGTATAATTCGCATCCGGCAGGGAGTTGGGTCCTGGACCGTTTCCTGGGTTGATTACGACGGTAAAATTGACGTCGGGGTGTGTAGAGATCCTAGGGTTTGGTTTTTTAGCAACACATTGAAAATTACTGGTTTGGTTTTTTCAGTGCCCTGCTTGGGATAGAGTGGTGATGAAGAGCGCATGTCTTCTGGCGTGTATTGACACCCGAACGGCGCGATATGATCCATGCCGCACCATCTTTGTGGCGGCCTACCGGGTGCTTGGGATCAAATTGGGCTTGGAGAATCGGGAAGGGGGGTCGGGAGGGGTGCGTTCTGGGCTGAATGGAAAGGGTGAAACATACACATCTTCTAGCGGAGACCATGCTCCCGGGGCAGGGTACACGTAAAGTGGCACGAACACTTTGGACTTAGGACCCATGCTGTTGTTGTGTTTCTTGCGGAGGGAGGTGACGACGACTGGGGGAATGACAGCAGCAAGAATCACAATAAAAACGACCAGACTCGCGAGGAGTTTGGAGCGTCGCGACTTAAGACAGCCGCGCGGGCTCACGTGCTTTTCTGGGGCTGCGGCAGACATAGTGGACTCGGAGAGAAGAAGTTAGAAATTCGAAAGACGAGGCAGGCCCGGTTGAAAAATAATTGCAAAGTGGATTCGAATCGCTATTGTTCCATATAAAAAACCACCAAGTGAAACATCGGTACGCAGGGTATTGGCAGCTCGGAAAAAGGCCCAAGCCGGCCAGGCGCAGCCCTTCCCCGTTAGCTGCGCCGTCCGAAATCGACCGGGGCGGGTCTCGACCATGATGCAGGATCTTAGATGAGAAGTCGCGCGAGAGCTGAGGGCCCTGCACCAGGTGGAGGCGCTTAGAGCCTGGAGAAGGAATAAAAAATAGAAAATAGAAAAAAGGGCAAAAGGAACAAGGCCCAGCCGCATGGCCCACCACGGGTATCCTGCCCGACTGTTCTTTGGTTGCACTCACTTTCGCCCCTTCTGTTCGTTTTTTCACAAAGGCTTATGCGCAATCGACTTCTCTGGAATCCTCACTTGCCATTTTTGCCGGTGAGAAGGCGTTGCTGATTCCTCGTTCGTGCTGGTCTGTCACGACATGCCACTATTGGCATGATCGAAGCTAAACGAGAAAGCTGAGGCAACAAGGCAACGCAGGGGACTTTCGCGAAGTGTATAAATCAAGGGCGGCGGCGGCCTGTGGACTCCGGGCGGATCTCAGTCATACTGTCTCAAATAGCGTATAAAGCCGTCTCATTCTTCTTCTTCTTGTCTCTTGGTGATATAGCAACTTGGCTTTTTGACGGCAACGTTTAATTTCGGCCAACGCAACATCATCCCACCACCCTCGACATAGTTTGTCTTTCTTTCATTCCATTGCCCACAATGGACAGTCGTCGGAGGTCAGACGCAAGCACTCCAATGGAGAGCGAGTCGCCAGTTTCTGTGGACACACCGGCCACTGAGTCGTCGGTACTGTTCGACAACCTCGACGAGCTTCTTCGAAGAATCCCTATTCAAAGTTATATTCTGGTCACCGGTGGCCTTGGTTTCATCGGGAGTCACACTACATTGGAGCTTCTCAAGGCCAATTATAACGTCATTGTGATCGACAATCTCAGCAATTCCTTTGAAAACGTCTTTGACCGCATCAGCCTTCTGGCTCAAAAGTTCCACGATGAAAACGGCATCCAAATGCCGACTTTGCGATTGCATGCGCACGATTATAGAGACACTTCGTCTCTTCGACCTCTACTGGAAGAATACCAGCTGCCGTCGCGATGGGGTGCCCCCAAGTCCAAGATCGCGGGTGTGATCCACTTCGCGGCGTATAAGGCTGTGGAGGAGAGCATCCGTCACCCTTTGAAATACTATGCCAACAACGTCAGCGGTCTCATTGACTTTGCTTCGACTCTCGGAGAGTTTGGCATCAAAACATTCATCTTCTCGTCTTCGGCAACTGTATATGGTACCCTGGCAACGTCAGGCCTTCCATTGAAGGAGGAGCTTTGTGTACATAAAGAAGAACAGTATATCGACGATGTCGGCGCAGTACAGACCATCCAGCCCGGCTGCACAGGGATCACAAACCCATATGGTCGCACAAAATGGATCTGTGAGACCATCCTCGCCGATCTGGCTGCCTCCGATCCGGAGTGGACCATCGTCGCGCTTCGATACTTCAACCCCGTTGGATGCGATTCATCCGGTCTGCTGGGCGAGGACCCAAGGCAGGCACCCACGAACCTGCTCCCTGTTGTCGTCAAGGTGATGACCGGTCAATATTCCGAGCTGCAGATGTTCGGCAGCGATTGGGATACCGTCGATGGCACCGCAGTGCGGGACTTCATCCACGTCACCGATCTGGCTCGCGGTCACATTGCAGCTCTCAGCACTGCAAATGAGGGCAAGCTCACTGAAAACTTCCGCACATTCAACCTGGGTACCGGCTCAGGGAACTCGGTGTTGGATGTTGTCACCACTATGGAGGCTGTTTCTGCCAAGTCCATTCCCAGAAAGGCAGCTGATCGCCGTGCGGGTGATGTGGGATCCTGTGTGGCGGTTGCCGACCGATCTCGAGAAGAGCTCCAGTGGAAGACACAAAAGTCTTTGAAAAATGCATGCGAGGATATCTGCAATTTCCTCGAGGTCAGCGGTCTGTCCTCATAGCCTCGAGTTGGTGGGGTTACTGCCCCGCTTTCTTGATTTTTTCATGAGAATATTTATTTGCATATGGTGATGGGCCTGTTCTTAATACCTCTCTGCAGAACCGGCTGTGTCCGCAAGGGCATGTTTCCTTTCGGTTTGGTGATGTTTGCTGTTTGATTGTTGTTTGATTAGAGATGCATATCCTGTGAGCAATTCTCTGAATATTATCCTGTTGCACTGTGGAGGTCTTCATGTATGTACTGTGTTTTTGAATACAGCAGACCGAAAAGCGATCGATTTTCTAAGATATTTGAGTTCCAACCGTAGGGTGATTAGTCCATGAGACTTGACAACAATATGAGATGGAACACTGCTTTGGTATTCGTCGACCCGGTCGAACCCGGATCGTAGTCAAGTTGAAGCTGAGGTTGGATGTTGACGCTGTGAGGGTTTTCGCGATCAACACGTGCGGAGTTTGCACCGTTTGCATCACTTCCCCGTAAATGTTGAGCAGCTCCATCGCGTTGCTCCGCCAAAGCTCAGCACTTCGACTTGAGGATTCGAATTTCCCGTCTTCAAATATCGCTCGAGCGAAAGAGAGATGTCCACCGTCGACGCAGATAGATCCCTTTATCTGCACGCCGAGCTTCTACCCAACATCCGCCAAATCACGCTCTACGTTTCCCTCCCCCGAACGAAAGCTCTAGACGGCGTTCAACCCAGGATACAACTATCAGAGTCACGCAACGCAGTGACAGTCTCACTACCAGAGCCATTTGATGATGTGGCCGAAACAATTAAGCTTCCAGCGCGCGTCAGCGAAGCATCGCGTCGGGCGCTAAGCATGACCACCACGCCGGCAACGGCGCGTAAACCACCACAATCTAACAGCTCCAGCCATGACTACTCATTCAGGATGCAGATGGATACGAGTGAACAGGCGCAGGCGCCATGTAACGAGGTCATGGATGATTACGTACCCTGGACAGCTGCAGATATGTCGCCCTTGACTCGCATTCGTTGCCGTGGCTGTGGCGCGCCCTTTCTCGGTTCCCCCGCCCCCAAAAGTACAAGTACATCGGACAGGGACAAGGACAAAGAGAATGACTGGATGTGGAAGGATCTGCCGAGTGGGAATTGGGCCGAGATGATGGACTTTTGGCATTGCCATAAGCCTGATTCCCACGAGGAGGATCCTAAACCTGAAGCTTCGGCAGCCCTCAAGCTTGAGGAGCAAAATGCCCAGATAAAGGGATACGGAGCGTCGAGTCATCTGAAGGCGATCGGTGGTACTGTCCTTATCGATGTGGCTACATTCCTCCTTGCCGAATCCGACTGTATAGGATTGCGATTGACAAAGGTGTGATTTCCCAACATTATTTTCCCCTTGAATTTCTATTCTCCATTACCTTTTACACTTTGAATGGGTAACCAGAAGGAGACCATTTCTTGTCCGTGGGGTGGCCTCCGATACTATTGCCCTAGATCAATGATTGTGCTTTCGCGTTGAGCGGGCGGAAAGCGGCTCGGCTTGAGAGTCAGGGATATTTTTGATGGCAGTTATCCTCTCACGAGATGGATTCGCCTTTCAGATTGCCCTTTCTCAATGGTTGTTCTGGCTACTGTCTCTCTCCGCCTCTCAGCACACCCTCCGAAGTCAATGATGGTCTGGCGTCTTTGAATCCTGTCCAGCATAGTGGGGCTGTCAATCTTCAAGAGGTACATGCAAGACCCGCAGTATGCATCTTTTGGTTCTTCCGTTACTTGATTCGTGTATGGAATTGAAAATTGAAATCTTTCATTGAAAGCCAATGCTTGCTTGATTTCCGTACATACATAAACCACCTTGCTAACATCGCAATACAGAGCAACGAAGAAGAGGAGAATCCCAACCCAAGGACCTCCGGCCGAACACTCGAATGTGAAACTTGTCACGCCGTCATTGGCATGGAAGACCCATCGGTCAGCGGATGGCGATTAGTCAAGGCAAATGTGTCTCTGAACACAGATCAAGATCTTGATACCGAGAACCCGTGGCAAAGCCACCCCATTGAATTCATCGTTGCGGCACAATTGCTGGAACTGATTGAGCGTGAAAGCGCACGGCGATTTGTCATTCATTGCGGCCAGAAAACTGGGGTCTTGGTGAGACTTTTTCTCCCTTCCGATAGAAGACGAATGAAGCTGACATGTTTCCTAGCTTTGGGTTTTCAACCCTGACCTACACTACTCCAACTCCAGCTCGGGACACAGTGTCAATGCCCAACAAGCCATGAAGGTCTTGTTTCAGCACACCGAAGATGTGGACAAGCTACTAGCCCCCGAGCTCGGAAAGGTCAGCCCATTGTCTGTGGAAGAACTCGAACTGCCGCAGTTTATTTTCCAGACTATTCTACAAGACCTTCGAAGGAGCAATGAGATGCTTCCTCTCTCGGCACGACGATTCAATGAGTGGAACGTCGGTCTATTGAGCCGCTTCAGTCGCGAAAAGACGAAATCGGCCTAAGCTTGCACATGCAGATCACTACAATTTGCCTACCACACCACGAAACTTTATTCCCATTTATTTTGGAAGTGGAATCAGCTATTTCGTTGATTTGGTATCTCATTCCTATCATTCACCATGAAATATTTGGTAGGCCACCTAAGCCTCAAAAGGTGTTTCATAAGGCTGCTCCGCCTGTGGAGTCAACCGGGCAATGTGTCGACGCTGGCCATCCTCCCAGTCAAACACGGCAGAGTGGCAGGCCAGGCGGTTATCCCAGACAACCACAGTACCGGCCTTCCATCGAATACGGGCCTGCAAGTCCTGCGAGAGTGCAATGTGGTCAAAGAGGAACTTGAGCAGGTAGTCTGATTCCTCCTTCTTATACCCGACGATGTAACGGGTGACTATAACCAGATTAATGCTTGCCATCCGCGGCATGGATGTCAGGATGAAGGGGAAAACTTACATTGAGGGTTCACATAAAGCGCCTTTTCGCCAGTAACAGGGTGCGTCCGAACAATGGGGTGCTCAGAAGTAACGGGGTCACGACGAGCAATGCCACCACCATTCAAACTGGCATTGACCTGCTCGACGCCCGAGTGGACGGCCTTCAAACCATGCAGTCGCTTTTGGAACTCTGGCGACAGACGCTTATACGCCTGCACCATGTCTCCGAAGAGGGTATCTCCGCCTGTTGACGGACCGTCAAGAACATAGAGGAACGTTGTGCCGGGAGGCTGCTTCTCGAAGGTCACGTCCGAGTGCCATGTGATGGTGTTGGTGCGCTGTTCCAGGAAGTTGGCGCCGGTGCGGTCATCGGCGCCGCGGAAGACGAGGTGGATTTCTGGGAAGCCCTTGGGGGCGCCAGAGGTCTGGTGGATGTGGTGGCGGCCGAAGTAGCCGGCGTAGTCGACAACTTCTTGGATGGGGAGGGAGGCGAAGTCCTGGTCGCGGAAGGCTGGGGGTAATTAGCATCGTTTGAAGCTCCATGTGATTATCAGTTCTGAAGTGCAGGTGTTGCGTACCGACTACTCGACGCTGAGCCACGTAGAGAGCCAATTGGTCTTTTCCGGCTTGGGACAGTTTGCTCAATTGCACGCCGTGAATCTCGGAGCCAATGAAGGGGGTGATCTCGTCTACTTTGGCGGGACCGTCCTTGGGGAAGAGGTCGGGGAAGCTGGGGTCGGCATCTTTGCCGTGGTCGTAGTGCTCGAAGAGGGTCAGAGGGGGGTATCTACATCGTGTGAGCCGTGGTTCTTCCTAATGCGTCAGGGAGTGGAAACAAACCTGGCGGTTTCGTTGTCCCACACTGGAAGATAGTTGGGGTAAGTCGCTGGCGCAATTTTATCGGTGCCCTTCAGTTCGGCCTCCTTTTCGTATCTGTATCCGATCAAGTTTTCCTTGTTGTGGCCAGCGTCGGTCTTGTGAGGTACGGTGAAGGTGGCATCGCGGAGACCAACGGTCTCGGTGGGGGCGGGGGCCATGATTGCAATTTAAAAAATAAAAGTCCTGAATAGATGATCTCAATCAGACTTTTTACTGCAAAATCGAGTACAATAATATGTATTCTATCGCTTTAGTTCAATGACTCGCTGAGGAGACCCTAAACTATATACATCGTTCGGCAATAACTATCCGAGTCGCACGGAATGGCGCAATGAGCTCGGGGGTTTTTCTCGACCGATATACAACATTGCAAAAATAATCTGGATTTTGACTGCGATCAGTACTTACTTAGGCATTTTGTCACTGCGGGGTTGTCGGGCCGTCGGTCTGCATCTGCTGCTGTTGGCTTTGGGCGGCGTTAGAATCGTCGTGGATGGCGTGATAATCATGGCGTGCGCGCGACACCAACACGACTGCAATTCGCCTAACGGAGATGGCGTGCGACTGAAACTGCAAATGCCGTATTTTTTCGGCAGTGGATTACAGTGAAGCTTCGGACTTATAAGATAGTTAGTCGTTGGCTGTTTGGACTTCGTTGATGAAAGTGTTGTTCGAGTGTCGGCCAATGGCGTGCTAGACAACATTCTCCGCGCAAGGCGAATATTTCGTCCACCACTTCCATAATGAAAACACCCAAGCGACTATTCGAAGATTTTAGGACTTTTCGCTTGATGGGATTGGCTGTCTGCTCTGCCCATATCAGTTAGATATGATTGCTGCAGGGATTGTAGCGACTGGTGATCTATAGCTGGTATCCCGAGTGTACTTAAAAGGTACCTCGGCCTGATAGGGACATTTCCACAGTAGAAAGAGCAGCCAAAAAAAAAAAAAAAAAAAAAAAAAAGATCTGACAAATTCCAACAGAACACGGAACTTCCGAACCGTCCACTGTTTCGCATCTCGTTCTTCATGTTTTGATAAATATAGGGCATGACGGTGACATTGGGTCTCCTCTTTCGAAACTGTTATAGTGGGCCCCAATGGAGCCGAGCTAAACGGACATTCATGCGCAATCCACTATCTTTAACTCGCCCATCCTAACGTCACTCCCTCCAGTCTTGCGTGCTTCAGCCAAGCAGAACGGCCTCCTTGGAAATGCCCAACAGTCTTCCCCGTTTCTTGGGAGCGTGCCGACCATCGACGAATCGCGCCGCCGCAGATCTTGCTTCTACTTCTCGCTCCTTCCGATCCAACACTAGACCGCGGCATCTGTCCGCGCGGGCCTGTGTCTGTCGCACATCGCCATGTGAGTGGAGATAGAACGCAATCCGGCCTCGCAATGCGCACATTATACTCGACTACAGTGCATCCCAATTGGATTCTGTGGCCACCTTCCCCCTTTGAAAATTTCCGGCAGCAGATCGTGTGCCTCGCCCGCTCCACTCTGTGGTTATCATAGCTCCAAGGCACACCACGCGATGCGGCCTAGATGGCGTGCTAGAGGGCGGATTAAGGTGATGGTAGAGCTCATGCACGAACTCTTTTTTCTTGGGCTCTTTATAGCTGGCGATGCCCGGTCGACTCAATCATGTCTCATTGACTTTCGCAGTGTTTTGATCCCCGTAACGCAATCATGACAATCGAGGAGACAAAGAATACTGGCTCTGACGCTGGGAACTACGAGTCGAAGGCTAAGCCGAGAGTCTCGTCTGCAAGTGATACTGGGTCGACGACGTCCTCAGAAGGCCGTCAAGGCGTGGTAAAATCTTATGACTGCGCTTTTGATGCGACCGAGGATCCGCGGTATTACAAGCCCATTCCCGAATATGAGGGCGCTCATCGGTGGGATCCGGATTTCGAATGGACGGAGGCAGAAGAGAAGGCTGTTGTGAGAAAGGTATGTTCTTCTCAATGCTACGATCCAACTCTCACGTACATCACACTAACCCTCTAAAAGATTGATTGGCGCGTCTGTACATTTGCCTGTGTCACCTTCTTTGCGTTGCAGCTGGACCGAGGAAATGTCGTCCAAGCCACCTCCGACAACATGCTAGATGACCTGGGAATGAACACCAACGATTACAACACCGGCCAGACTATCTTCCTCGTTGTTTTCCTCTTCGCTGAATTGCCATCGCAATTGCTGTCCAAGTGGATTGGACCTGATCGCTGGATTCCCATCCAGATGGTATCATGGAGTTTGATCGCCGCGTTCCAGGCTTTTGTGAAGAACCGGTCACAATATTTCGTGACCAGAGCACTGCTGGGTCTTCTCGAGGGTGGATTGTACGTTTACACCCGTCTTTCCCTTCTTGCCATTCTAGATGTTAACTTCTTCCCAGTATCCCCGATACGATTCTCTTCCTTTCATTTTGGTACAAATCCAAGGAACTCCCCATCCGCCTGAGTTATTTCTGGGTCGCGTACCAAGGTACCGCAATTGTGAGTGCATTCCTCGCTTTTGGATTCTTGCACATCCGCGGCGACGATGGTAAAGGAGGCTGGCGATACCTCTTCGCTTTTGAGGGCCTGATCACTGGAATCATCGGTATCATCGCCGCCTTCTGGATGCCCCCCTCGCCTACCCAGACAGCTGGTCTATTCCGTGGCAAGGAAGGGTGGTTCAACGAACACGAGGAAAAGATCATGGTCAACCGTATTCTGCGTGATGATCCCAGCAAGGGAGGCATGCACAATCGTCAGGCCGTCACACCTCGCATGCTCTGGCACGCTTTGAAGGACTACGATATGTGGGTGATCTACCTTCTGGGATTGACCTGGATGATTCCCAACACCCCCGCGACGACCTATCTGAGTCTAGAGCTCAAGTCTCTTGGTTTCAGCACATTCCACACCAACCTGCTCAGTATTCCATCATATGTCATCTTCATTCTGAACTTGTTGCTATGGACCTGGATCTCTGAGAGGTACAACAAGCGGCTGATTCTGGGCGTGGGTTCAATGATCTGGTGTTTGATTCTTCTTATTGCGCTTGAAGTCCTTCCTGCTGATGCTAGTACCTGGGCCCGCTGGATCCTGGTCACTCTGCTTGTGGGTGCTCCTTATGTTCATGCTATCATCGTGGCAATTACATCTCGCAATGCGGGAACGGTTCGCACTCGGACTGTTGCGACTGCGCTGTATAATATGATGGTGCAAGTCAGCAACATCATTGGTAACAATGTGAGTATATTCCCTATTGTCAGTCACCTGGGCTATTGAGCTAACCTTTGCCATAGATTTACCGAGATGATGACAAACCCTTGTACCGCACCGGCAACAAGGTTCTTATTGCACTTGCAGCATGGAGTTTGCTGATGTTTATCGTCGCTCACTATTACTATGTATGGCGCAACAAGTAAGTTTATTTGGGTCGGCCCTTTTGCTTTGAGCTTTGTCTAACCTTGAAACAGGAGAAACGCTGCTGTTTGGGACAAAATGAACAGCGAAGAGCGAGAGCGATACGTGGCCGAGAATGCCCACCTTGGCAACAAGAGGTAAGGCTTGCCGGTCTATCGTGAAACTGATACAGTAGCTAACAAGGCCCTACAGAGTTGATTTCCGCTTCTTATATTAGACAAACCTAGAGTACGCAGGCGTTATCTAGACGACAGGAAAACCCTATCATGGTTTTAAATCTAAGAATAGACTTCTTACCAATCCATGTGGTAAACACGAGGATTCCAACACTTGTGAAAACTCAAAATTCTTATTCTCTCTCGTAGAGCACCACGAGTACAGTCCACGCATTCCAAAATCTTCATCTTGTCAAAGATATATCCAGAAGTGCTCTCAACCCACATATACCACTTGTCCACACTTCCCATCACTCTCCAATCACATATTCACACCCCTCATCCCCAATCCAAACCTCATGAAGTTTTCCAGCAGGAACATCCACCCTTGAACCAACACCAAACGTCTCCTTCTTGATATCGCCGCCATGCAAGTTGGCGTTGTCTTCCGGGTACGTGATGGTCAGAGTACCCCGTCGAATCAAATGAGTCGTCAGACCGCCATGTGTATGGGGAGAGTAATACGCATTTCTTCGAAGGAAATATGAATGAGTTTCGAGACTTTCAAGAACTGGCTTCGACGTACCTCCTGTCCGACCATGTAAAGACGTGTCGGAAACCCCAATCTCGCACCATGCGCTCGCTCTCGAAGCGGCTGCCGATCGGGTAAGACTCTACCATTTTGCACTTGTTTTTCAAGGCGCAGGAGATTCTTCGATATCGGGTGCCTGTATGTAGAGGGTTGGTTGTTAATGCGGACGCTGGTGGAGGGATGATGCTGTGGGGTAGAAACGTCATTCGCGAAACCCGCCTGGCGGACTTCCGCCGATCTTGGCTATACTTGCAATGCCCCCAGCTCCTGAAAATTGGCTCGCAAGTGGATCTTTCCAAGGGATGATCTCAGAAATAGTCATACAATGATATGTAAGGCAGCATTCGGCTTCGAATTATTTGGAGATGACCGTGGGACGAGATACATTAAGGTCACGTGACATAATTGTAATAATCCTAGTCACGTGTGGGGATGGGCCCGTATTGCGCTTACGGAGCTAGTCACTGTGACACGTTACAAGACGCGCTTAGTCGTGGCGCTCATTGGTCGCCGAGGCAGTACACCTCCCGCCTCTGCTGTTCACCTCACTTCTTTCTTCTTTCCTCGCACACCTTTGCCCCTCACTCCACTTCATAAACACGTGGATAATTCGAATCTTCACATCAAACCACCAAGCAATTAACAGAAAATGCTGCAGCAACAGACAGTGCCTTGTTCAGGCAGCAGCGTGGATCACGACTGGCTGAGGACGAACCTGAAAAGAAAACGCCCGAGATACCGCAAGAAGCGCCCGGTAAGTGAGTCCGTGGAGCAGCTCGAGGTTGGTGATACGAGCTACAAGATCTGTCATCCCTGCCGCGTGAAAACACGCAAAAAAAGGTCTGTACGATTACGCGCACATCCATCGTTATTTACTCCACCAGGCTAACGCAACTCCACAAGCTAAACAGCTGCGTCCGCGTGAAGGAACCCCATAATCCCGGTCAAGTCCAAGAAACCGCAACGATGAAAACTCGATCCGGGGTAGCCACTATGGCTGGATGATCCAGCCAGCAGCCTGAGCCCGACGAAGACCCAGGCCCACCAGCGGATGATTGATCGGTCAGGAGGCTAACTGGAGCATGGTCCTCTCACCCGACTCTTTGAAATTTCGAATACGGGTTTTTTTTCTTGATAATTACAATGACTTGCTTCAGGAAAGAGATATGCCACCGAGAACTGAGTCTGCTTCACTGGATTTGAAAGTGTGACCTTAGAAAAAAAACCGCGCGGCACTGAAAAGCAAAGGTTGGGAGCTTGAAAAGAAACAGACAGTGCTGAAAAAAAGGTATGAGGTGCTAGAGGTCGAGTACCTGTACCTGCAAAATCGATTTGCTTCCAGCCAGCAGCCCGAGCTCTATGGAAACCCAGCCCATCAGCTGATAATCGAAATGGGCCATTTCCCTCACACCCAATCCATGAACTCTTCGGACCTGCGTCGGCGTGTTGAGCATTACCGTGCCTTGCTTCAGGAAATAGAAATGCCACTGAGAGCTGAGTACACTTAACTGGATTTGAAATGGGGGAATCTGGTAGAAAACCGTGCGGACTGGAAATCGAGCGCCTGAATGTGAAGAATTATTTATTTGCTTAACTCTTGTTATCTGATGACTTATTGCCTTTTAGATGTACAATTACCTTCGGCTGCGTGAGATTGACTTAGATTGCTACGAATGTTCGTGTATTATTGTTAATTGTCTTTGGTTTCTCTTTCACCCTGGATCTTATATAACGGACCTAGCAAATGATAAGCCATGAGCCTAATTATGGGTGGTCCACGGGTGAATGTCGTGACAACAGAGTAAGAGAGTGGTAAGTGAGATGGACGTAGAAGATTTGGGGCATCTATTTAGACGCCCTCATTACCGCGAAGACTACTACCTACGCCTTGCTTTCATGTACGGCGCATCCTTGGCTGTCATACTTCTCTTGTCGCCGTTTTATTATGGCCCGAAAACCCCCCTTAGACTCTCGGTACAAACTTATAGAGCCGCTCTTCTCTGACGTTCTCACTTCTTTTTTCTTCACAAATCTCACATCTCACATCCTCCGAAGGATCGCTCGCTCGTCAAATCTCCGGCGTCTACACCACGGTACATCCTCGATGCAACTTTTGTTTCATTGTCCTTCGACGAATAGGCAATCTCGCTCCCTTTGCTCTTACACGATCCAGTCATCTTTAGGACATCTCTTCCGCCGACGATGCGCGTTTGAGTTCTACATCTGGAAAGCTAACTGAGAATGACAAAAAGCTTGAGCGGCTTAGCATACTCTACAGGCTCTGCAATCCATAGAGCAATAGGAGGAGGGAAACATACTCAGGGAAAGAGGCTATTAGTTGGACCCTCAGACGAGTTTGGTTTCTTGATGAGGCACAAAACATGCTGCGATCTCCTCTCGGGCACTTGGAGCCCAAGCTATACGATTAAAATGGTGATCCTACATGGCTGCATCCAGATTGTCGACAGAAAAAAGGGAAGCGAACGCTCTAGAGCAACCCCAGCCCAAGTTTCGGAGGCAGAAAAGGATGAAGACCCAGTTCGAGATCCCATAATAAGCGACACAAGGGTCTAACGAGGAGCTGAAATGGAAACGTTTATTTTTGGCTCAGGACCTGAGAGAAGCTTGCAATGACAGTACGTGAAAATTGGGACACAGCGCGCTGGGTGATGCAAACTCGATTCCAGGCAGGAGTGCGAGCCGTGAAAACCGCAAATTTTAGCAACAATTCTGATCAAGGAATCCGAGCTTGGAGACCAGGTCTCGTAACGGCTGCCATATTAGTCAAGGACACAACTGGAGCTTCAGTTGTCGTCCATTCTCACAGATCTGATTGATACAATTTCTCCCAATCTTTACACATCATGAACGCAAAATGGGTGTCGCTCGAGCAGGTTGTACGTTCGCTGGAAGTCGAAAGTATCTGGTTCTTGTCCATTTCCTGTGCTTGACTGGGAGCTCGATACATATCTGATACTCGAGTACCCTCGAAACATAAACATGTTGGAGACAAGTCGGGAATTGTTGAGAGCTGGGTCTGCTTTACTGAATGCGGTATATGCAGCTCTGGATATATTTCTCACGTCACCTTCTGGGATGATGTGTCATAGTGGAAGAAATAGATACCTTGCTGAGATCACAATGCGCCTTTCTGTAATCGAAGCTTGCATATAAGTTCCTTTGCCACCTAGGCTCGCGGGCCCTCTTTCTCCACTGGCGATTCCCACGGCGAATCGAAGTTCTGCATACCATGATCTTCTCTATACTATCCTCCACTTGACACTTTGTTTATGGTTAAATAAAGAAATCGTCGGCGAGGAATTACGATCGTTGTCCTGCTATACAATCTGAATGAGCCAGATGTATCGTCAAATAGGGAGTAAATAACAAACGAACCGGATTCAAGTTGAAACTGCAGGAGATGCAGTGGATTGTGGCATCTCCGGAAGGAATGGTGAAAATGATTCCAGTGTGCATTCGCTTGCAGGCCGTGCAAGAAGTGGGGACCAGGGAGTATGGTCCTAGGACAAATTTGTGAATCCGCACACTGTACTTCCATGCATCTTCCTCGAGACCCGATTCAGTAAATGAAATGCTGTATATTAACAATCGGTTAAACTTGTCAGCGACGGTAGGACATACGGCAGTCAAGGTAGCATTCAGTTCCAAAGCTCAGTTGGGAGAAGCTGCTACAGCTGCGAGCCCTGACCGGAGAAGAGTTCGACGGTAGGGTGTTTGTTCGAGTGCTACTGAGAGGCCTAGAAATCAGAATTGAATTAGCTAATTAAGCAATTGAAATATGAATTTTGTAGAAAAAAACCTGACATCTCAAGCGTGGTGCTTCAGTAAAGGCAGAGTATAGTGTTGTTGCTCGTGATAGTGATGGGTGCCTGGAGAGCCACCGGGCATGGTAGCTCCTGCAACAAAGCCGGGTAGTCCGGACTCAGTGGTGTCAGTCATATCAAATATCATTCAGATGAGCACTGATGTGGGCGTAAAATGAGAGAATCATACGGCGATAGTGAAGAGTGCAATGCACGTCGGGAATTTAATACGGCTGGGTGAGTATGGAAAGGAACAGGTGCCTGGACAGAGATTTCTGTTACTGTACGGTCATTCACTGTAAGTGTTGCACCTTCCTAAATTGCCCTCTCCCACTATTTACCTCTCCACAGCTCAATCGCGCCTTACACCCATTTCAGTCTCTTCTACCATCACAATCGTTATCCCATCTCCCATCTCTATTCCATCATTATCATCAAATCTCATAGGAAAAATGGAGCCCACTGAAGAGCCCACTTCCCCCGACCACCCCGACCACCCCGACCAACCCGATTCCTCAGTCCCGACGTCTCCTGCGTCGTCGACCAGTGCCGCGAGCCGCGGCACCACCAACCCCACCTCGCTCAGTGCAGCGGCCTCTGAGGTTAGTCGAATCCGAGTTCATAATCAACCCCCATATAGCTGACCCGTGTATTCGGGGCCCACAGCAGCCCGACAATGCCGACAACGCCGGCAACAATGGAGTCGCTGTGGCCCCTATGTTGCCCTTGCTCCAGGAGCAGCCTTTCTTCCCGGTCTGGTATAACGAGGCCATCCGTCAGGCTCGCCTGGCGATAGTTTACTGGCGCAGCGCCCGGCGCGCAGCCAGATTGCTGCGCAATGCTTTCGAAGAGTCGCGGCGGGGCTTCTATGCCCAGATGCAGAACGTGCAATACGGTGACGCGGAGCAAGGCCGCGTCCACGCGCATGCCCAGCTGCTGCTTGAGCTCCATGCTCAGCTGACTCTGGCCGAGGGCGTCTCCAGCCGCTACGCGGCCAACTTGAACGCTCGTATTGAAATTGTGATTGAGCAGCAAGATGCTGTTGTTAACGAGCAGGCTTAAATGCCGCCGTTGGCCAGGGCTAAATGCCGGATTTTGTGTCATGGTTCCTTTCTCTGCCTTTGCGTTTATTTTTCTTTGTTTTTCTTTCCTTTTCTTTTAATTTCATGACTATAATTTACTTGTCTTTCTTTTTTCCTTGCGACATAAACTGCCAGGAGCAATTATGAGTTCACCTATTTCTCACTTTGCTTTCTATTCTCTGGAATCTTCCTCTCAGTTGTAATGGTGTTTGGACCTCTTCGTAGCCCAGATCTCGATGCCATGGCTTCTCATGTCGAGTCCTGGAAACATTTGTATGCTCTTCTATGATAAGTTCGTACAGCTGAAACCCGCGAGACTTGGATTACGAGTCTGATATTGCTATTACTCTTTTGTTTGAGGGGACTTGACCGTTTGCTATGTGTGTACCTGGTTGCAACTTCGAAATTTGGCATCTACCTGACCATCATCCAGTCATGTATGCTGTCTGTTATTGCTAGAGATACTCCGTATTCTTTATCCCTTGCATATGGAACACACCCACGGGGATTTGGTATATGGTTAAGTATGTAAGAGCAGATCGTGATGGAGGATATGTTTTAAGCAATATGGCTGGCTATCTCGCACGTAAATATCTCGTTATACCTGGTCGTGAAGGTTTAGGTGTGGGGATTTAGGGCTTGCTACTGCCGATCTGACAAACCTAGCTCCAGATCCTTTCCCGAGCCTCACTCAGTATCAAGGTCACTTCTGCACAAAGGGATCGGAAGGGGTAATATTCGGCATGTCCTTGAATCGCACCAGTAAGGGAAGGTATCACTGCAGCAGGGAAGATTCCTCGTGCGATGTCATTTTATTGACTTTAAGTCGGCGAAACCATGGGAATAGGGACAGGGGAGGCTCAGGGCCGAGGACGCAGAAGGAAGGGATATGTCGCCCTAGGCATGATAAACTCTGTTATAGCAAACGACATATCGCATTCCACGCAAATAATCTCGGGTGCTTCTGCGCAGGCAACTGTTGGCCGCGGGCTCTGTTGCATCAATCGAGCGGTTGAACTACCCCACTCAGCGACGAACCCTTGGCCAGATCGTCTTCTATAAGAATCCATTAGTACAGGAATTGTACATTGTGTCCATTTATGAAAATGTACTTCCACATCCCTATGCGACGTATAGCAGTTGAGGCAAAGTGTCTCGTCGCCCTCGTGGAAGAAGGTATTCCTACAGCAAACACACAGAGGGCCAGGGAGATATTGGCTTGCGGCCCTCTTAAAAAATGTCACCGAGCAAGAGGGACAGTAGCCAGGCACGGCTGGTCCACGGGGATGTTTCCAGGACTTCCGTGGAAGAAGGGACGCCCAACCGCAACAGAAGCACCAGTCGTGCTGTTTACCTGTTTAACAAGGGAGGCGATTGCACTTGACAGACTTGAACGCGCTGTAGAGTACCGGAAGCGTGATCATAAACTCGCGCTTTGTTGCTGTCGGCCGTGTCCAGGTGATGCGGATTTGATGTGCTGATCAAAAGTCTGATGGATTTCCTGCTGTTTGGAGGATTGCACATGTTACAGCTGTAGAGGTGGAGCGTTGGATAGACCCCAGGTCATGTGATAAGCCCTAATTGCTGGTGTGTATGGTCACGTGATATACGGATGTTGATTGGCTGGGTGCGTTTGTATGAGGGAGTGAAGTGAATATAAGTCGACCTCCCGTCGCCTGGCCTTCCTGTCCTCCGCCAACTCTCGTCCATCGTCCACCCCATGACCATCATCGTCACTGCGTCAACGAGAGCAAATCTTTCCAGTGCAACATCAAATCGAACATGTCCGACAACAAGGGGTTTATGGCTCAGCCCGGACTGCCCAGTTCCTTCGCCTCCCCCGGGGGACCAGGCCAAGCAGCGGGTCTGGTGCCTCGGCTGCAACTGGGCCTTTCCTCTCCCTCGGGAGTACTGGGGTGCCCCCGTTGAAGAGCCGGTGCCAGGATACTGCGCCGCCTGCTCTACGAGTCACAAGGCCCAGCTTGTTCGTGTGCACCATGTCCACATCTCCTGACTTCCCTAACTAACTGATTTCTACAGGAGGGTAGCTGGAGCGAGATCATGGGTGCGCTGAATTCCCTCCGCCAGAAGCAACTGGCGTCAGCCACCCCCGTCACCCAGGGCCGCTGTGCCAAATGCCACGGCCTCTTTCCGATCGCGACATTTGTCGGCCCGGACCGGTTGCTCGAAGTCAACTGCGAGGAGTGTCGTAAGGCCAACAACGACAAGGTGAGTACACCACTTTGGTGGCTGGATGATGGCTCGGAGAATTAATTCCGATTGCAGGAAGAGGCGCTGCTTGTGAGCATGCGCCAATGGGGCATGGAGGACCAGTCGAAACTATAAACGCCTCCTAGGTACGCTTGGCTGGGGACGTCCCAGACCCCCTCCCTCTTTCAGCAATGGCCTGTTCATAGTATTGTTCGCGGCCCGCCCCTTTACTTTCTTCTTCACTTTCATTCACCTTCTCTTCTTTCCTTTCCCCTTTCGTGCGCCCCCATGTGCCTGCCCTGGCTGCTGCCCCGTCTGCTGCCCGTTCTCCCGTCCGCTTCGCTGTCAATCCGTGTGCCTGTTCCGCTGGCCCTGTCTCTTTCATGTTTGTCTTCCTCTGGGGGGAATCTGCTCTTCCCGAGTGCCCCTAGTCATGTCTACAGGCAGGAGGAGTTTTTACTTTTCGATACCCGGTTCGCAACTACCAAAATGTCCAATCCCATGGGTCCAACACATCCAACACCGAATCCCTTGTTCCCCTGCCCTAGGTAGTTACCTTCCTATCTACGTAGATCTTGCTTCCTACCATAATACCCCGGCCATCTGGCATCCCAAATTGCCCAACCACCGTTTGCTACGCGAATACCCCTTCTAAAAAGTGACAAAAGCACAGCGGGGAGGCTCGCGGGTACTTTCATTAAATCGCAGGCTATACTGCATGCAATATTCGCTCAGGATAGAACTGCCAGAGAAAGTTCAAAGACACTAGAAGATCCAATTTTCAAGGGTGTAGGAAATCCTCAAAACCAGAGTTAGGGAGAAGGATGCCTGAGAGAGCAGGCTGCGTCGTACCTTCCTTTTCACTTGGCTGCTCAAGCCCCGGTCCGAGTAGGAAGGTGGGGGACGGCGACACAGTGCTGCCTCCAGGCTCCCATCCACTGCTTACATAGCTTCTCGCTTCTCGTCATCCCACACACGGCATCTTTCCTTCTTCATATCTCCTCACGCGCACAACTTTCATCAAAAGCCGCAACAATGTCTCTTCCGAACAACGCCTCATCCAGCCTGCCAGAGATGCGGCGCTGCCAGACCTGCAGACAGGAGCGACTGGCGCCTCAGTTTGTTACGAACGAAGTTACGGGCGAGGCCTCCGTCAACTGCTCTGACTGCCGTGCTGAATTCGCGAAGCGTCGCGTATGTTTTGATCAGCCCCGATACAACCATTTCAGACAACTAACTTTATTCAAATCTCTAGGCCGAGCGGGCCGAAAGACGTCAGAAGAGGAAGGAAACACTGAAGATGGTAAGCCATGCCCCCTCACTTTCTAGGTATCCTTCGTATACAGGCTGAAAGTTGGACCTCACCCCAAATGCCGAAGGTGAAACCATCTGCCAGGACTGCGAACGCGAGGAGGCCTATGAAGTCTTTTACAATACCCATATCCTTGTGAACCCTTTACTAATTGTCGATTACAGGAGAATTTTTCACAGCTCTATCAGTCCATTTCCCAGTTGAAGCAAACGATGGCCCAGGTACTGCAGTCCAATGCACAGATGCAGCAGACCATTGCACAGATGCGGCACTCCCTCGCCACGCTCGCCGACAACTTCCAGGAACATGAGCACCGCTATCCTTCTGTGCCTCTGGCCCGTTGCCCCCGATGTGAAAAGGAGCATTCCATTTCGATGTTCATCTTGATCAGTGGGCACATCACTGGCCACTGCCTGGCCTGCCGCCTGGATTTGGTTCGTTAACTCCCGCCGACTCCCTACCTGAGAGTCTATCTACCTTCGGGTAGCTAACTTGGCCTGTACAGGGCGGGGATTAGATCTCACTAACCTAGTCACTCGCTGTTCTCGTGCACGTTCTCCTCGTCATCGTTCTTCCCCCGTGATCGTCGGTGTCTGTGTTCCCTCGCATCATCCCCGAACAAGTCGAGTTGAATCGTGACGTTTCCGCTTTTGCAATCTTGCTCGTTTTCCGTTGTTCTGTCTGTGGCCTTCACCATGAAAATCTTTTCGAAATCTCTTTAAATTTGCACATCTTTTCCCTTCATCTATGCTGTGATGCGCATATTCCGCTCCCCAATCCACTGGCATTTTCCTGGACTCCTGTCCCTGGTAAAGGCCTTTGACCCTAATAATCCTTTCCCATTTCACTTTTTTTGTTTCCGCAGACAGATATTTTCACTATTCCCAATACCCACTTTGTACGAGTAGCAGAGTTTTAATGCCAGTGGGTGCCTTTGCCAACAATAAATCCCCAGCTGGGTTTCCTTTCCACCTACATCTGCGTAAGCCTCGGAGTCGCTTTCTAGAATGACAATACCCGGATTGCAAAATATCTTAGGCCTCACACTTGCCGCTTGCTAATTCTTGAGGGTATGTTTTGATATAAAGCGACCGCAGAAGTGGGTGCAGGAGAACCGTCAGGCAGCGCTGCCCCCCATAACCTCCTCGCCTCCCGCCTCCCGCCATCTTCCTTCTTCCACCATCCTCTCGAATCTAAACCTCTCACAACCCCGTCTCTATTATCAAGGTGGCTGGCAATAGCAAGCCTCCCGAGCAAATCAAGCATGAGAAGCAGAGCGCCGCTAGTCAAAGTCCTGCCGGTGCTCTGTGCAGCTAGCATCCCTTCCACCCGGCGGCCGACGAAACTCACTGCCCGCCATGCCAGGAGTCTCACCAGAAGGCTTCCGTATGTTCTATCGATACACATTCCGCAACACCTTTACTGACATGCTTATAGGAGGGAATTTTGGAGGCGGTGAACGAGTCCTTGATGTCTTTCAGGCATAGTATTGATGGAGCTCGGCGAGGATAGTATCAACCCGCTCCTGGGCTCTCTGTGACATTGCGTCGCATGCCAGGCGCCACTGAATTTATACTACCCAGACAACTGCATCAGAAGGGTTCGTTCATTCCTGACTCCCTATGGTGATGAATCTGGCTAACTTGAATAATATAGCATAACCGGAACGAAGATGAGGCATTAAACTTGCCCGACGAGCCTCGTGAACCGCAGTGACCTCTTACTTCCTCGTCCTTGTCCCATGCCCTTCATTCCCGTTCCTTCCTTCGTGCTCAGTTTGTGTATGAAGGCAGATTACTCAAATGAGAGCATTTTGATGGATGGGATATTTTCGAAAGCTGGGCACAGTAGATAGGAGTACGGATATCTATGATGGCCAGGGCATACTTTCCTTCTGTCACATCATGCTGATACAGTATGGCATTGTATGCAAGAATGGGGCCAATCTATCAAGGGGAACCAATCCAAAAAGATAGGATGAATTAATTGAAGAAAAGACGAAAAGAGCGGATGCTGCGAGGACATGTTAGGGTGTCCTTGCTTACATGAGTAGGGTGAGGGGGGTTGAAACTCCCGATTCTCGGAGTGTCGAGAATCCCCTAGTACAAATGAAGATATCACGACACAAATGGAACTAAACAATTTCGGGTGTATTTTACTACCCCACTATCCTCGACACCTTCTTTCCTATTTTGACATCCTTTTTTTTGATCCATGGATGATCCAACACCGATAGACGGAGATGTCACTAGAAATATCCACAAAGGTTCATATTGAGAACGTTTTGCTGAGGCTTCATCAATCGTACATGATGAGGAGTGGCGAGATCTCTAGGTAGGTGACTGTTCAGTTGCCTGCTCAGAAGACCGTTTGGGCGACTGTCTTAATGACTTTTAGCGTATATGGTGGCCACATTAAGATCAAGTCACTATAACCTTCCGCAGGCGAGGTCTACATGGATCAAATGCGATTAGGGTAGAGAATGGCTTACTATTTGAAAAGACACCCACTTATATTGGGGTTCTTGTAATTTTACAAGAGCGGGTATCATCGAAAACATAAAACTTATCTCCAGACATAACAGGGAAAGGGAAAGGATTTCCAAGAGGAAATGGCTTTTAGGGAGGCATGAAGCTCACTTGACAACAGGTAACGGAGCTAGAGGATGATGGTGTAGGCGGACATGGAGGAAGAGCTGGAATTCCATATGAAAAAGTCCAGGGTCTGGTCACCAAAAGAAAAGGGGAAGCGGGGAGGGGCATGCGGTCGAGAACGAGGATGGAGGGTGTCACTGGGGCATCGGATTTTCCTGTTAGTTCAGCCGCTCGTCATAGTAACGTCGGAGCTATATCATTCACGTTAGCTAGGTGTATCAGCATAGGAATGAGGAAAATGAACCTGTCTATTGCGGCAGTACGGGCATTGGAGAACATGCTGCCCACTCGGTGTAATGAATTCCGTTACGGCGAACAACATAGCGCATTCATCACAGGGAACCATGGGTAACTCGTCGGTAGGCTCCTCTTGACCGCGGGATGCTGCGTCGATCGATCGGTTAAACCAACTGACATAGCGACGAACGTGCGACCAGATCGTTGCCTTTTGACTTTATTAGCACAAGAACCGTAGATTGGATTGTAGGCCTGAATGAAAAACGTACCTCGGCCTCCTGGTGGGATGTGTAGCACGACAAACAGAGAGTCTCATCGTCCACCCGGTGGAGGGGATGTCGGCAGCAGGCACACAGAGGACCAAGGGGGTATTGACTGTCAGCCCTCTGTTGTCCTGTCTGACGCAAAAGAGGTGAATGGGCGGCCTAGAAGATTCACGGGATTAGCTAGTGAAATACTCAAGAATAACCTTAGTAAAAGCGAAATGCGTACAGAGCGCTGCTGAAGGCGGGCACGGCACGGGGCACATAACAGATGCGGAATCCCTCTGCTAGTGTCCTCGATGAGCTCAGATCGTGGACGACGCTGTCGGCACTCACGGCAGCGCCGACGTCCATCAGCTTGCGTGTTTGAGGTCATGTTCGACGAAGGCTGTGCGCTGTCGGCCATCCTGGCAGTAGTCTTGAGGATGAGAGGAGCGTCTGATTCGACGGTGGGGTGGAAGATGAAAGGCACTTGGAGGAGGGGCGCGGACGACGAGAAAACTTATGGAGAGTGGGCAGCGCTGCCTGGCGACTCTCCCGCTCACTTTGCGGCTCCCTCATACAATATATGAAATACGGTAGTCACTTCTTGGGAACGTGCGGCGGTTTAGCCCTATACGCTTGCTGGATTTTTGATGAGAAAGGCACACCTAGTGCTACGAGTTCGTTCCTCGTGCCTGTTCCCTCCTCATGACCCTCGTACGGACTCTCACTTTCCAATTTCGGTAGGACTTGATACCTGAATTATAGTTACGTCAATGCCTCAATATAACCACCATACGTACTCGAACAATCATCAAAAAAAGTCGCCCAAACAGTCTTCTGAACAGTCAGCTGAACAGTCATCTAAACAGTCGCCTACCTACCTGGTAGTATCGCTACCCCTTAATCTTGTACGATCAATGAAGATTCAACAAACTTGGAAGTGATGTGCAACTTTTTCGTAGTTTTAATGACTTTTCGTCTATTAGTGTTGGATCATCTATCAATCCTAAACAGAGCATCAGCAAGGACAATTAAAAAGGAACGCGAGCATCGCTATAACCCATCGTACCTCACTCCTACCTCGGTATCACCATACTTCCAGGTCACATGGTATCACGATCCCTCGCCCGCTCGCCACGTGGAGATCTACCTTAGAATTAACAAAAGTACTGAGGCTCTAGTAGATCGCGGGCTAGACCGCGGCTAAGTATATTTGCAGAATATTATAGCCAGGGAGTCTGAAAAAGTTCGTACTCTCAATCAGGTGACACTCCAGTGCAGTGTGAGATAATAGCATACATAAGCATCAACACCAGAAAACAAAAAGCGTAATTCAGGAACACCGTTTCTAGTTCCTCCGAAAGACCCCGAACCAGCCAGGTCGAGTTCGAATAAAAAGAAATGGCTAGAGTTCGTCCATGCGTATCCGAGGACTGAAACTCCGTTGAACGCCTGTCGCTCATGCCCTAACGCCGTGAATGGACTGATGGTGCTCGGGCGTAGCGCTGGGCGCCGGGATAGGTTGATATGGTTGAGGATAGCCTCGGGCCTTTTTTTTCTTTGCAATGTGCTTCGCGCTGCGGATCACGCGCAAGGAGTGTGGCAGACGTGGCAGCTCTTGCCGGGGATTACCCAGACTTCTTGGCCTTTGGCTGCGCAGTTGGGACAGCGGACACCGGGCATCTGTGGAGGGAGGTTAGTGGTGATGGCAAAAGTACGGAGACCTGGGTACCGGGGTATATCCAGGTGTACCCTGGGTATATCTCATATGTACTGAGGTCTCGAAAGAGCTCACGGACAAACCTTGTTCACGGCTGGGGAGTTCGAGCACCCCGCGCCACGCTGCTGGGGGTTGGTCATGATTGCGATTGTGAAGGGAGGCAAAGTCCAGCAGGGGCTGATCGAGATTGTGCAGGTCAAGCGGATCGTTAAGTACCCTTTCACCAAAGCAGGCTGCTGATTAAATCACGCGCCCTCGGAATATTTTTTCGTCAAATGGTTGGTGTTCTTGAGTAGACTCTCCTCAGGCAGGCAGGGCCGACTTATAAAGCGACCTCGCAAGCACAAACAAGACCCCGCGATTGAAAAACTTATCGGTGGAATCTAGTTCTCGTGGATGTGCAGGATCCAAGTCTTGTTGGATTCGGACGTTCCCGTTGTTGGGAAAGAGCGATGGAGAGTGTATCTAGAGGGAGGAGACAGCGCGCCGATCGACCAGTCAGGCACGCTGGGCCTGTTCTCCATCTGCCTCTTAGGGTGCCTTAGGGTCTTGCTGCCGGCGCTGCTGGGTCTGCTGGGTCTGCTGGGTCTGCGGGCATGCTAGCGTTGGCGCCACTTGTTCCTTGCGATCCAATCATGGCTGCAGCCTCGGCTCCTCCCGAGCAGTCTGAGCACGGAGGTGTTCGTTGTTTTCCAGTTTGATGCCTGCAGCTTGCGCCTGCTGCGACCCGCGCGATCTGCGCTGGCGGTGTCTTGACTGGCAGTGTCTCCAGTGTCTCCAGCATCTCGGTGGAAGCCCCCGAAATTTACACCGGCAACACAGCCATGCGCAATTACTACCGTATTCAGGGGGTGGACGATCGAAGGAGGAAAAGTTGACGTATCGATCAGAAAGCCGGGGCAGATCGCGGGCACGGACAACCTCGGCGGGGGCGCACTACTGACAAAGCACACACGACAGTCAGGGGGAACACTCTCTCTGCACTCGACCCCGATGTCCCCCGATTATTGGCGCATCGGCTGTCGTCGCGGGCTGGACTGCTGCTTCTCCACGCTGTATGCTAGGTCCAGCTGTCACCGGCGTGAACCCTCCGCATATCCACCTTCCTCAGCTGAGGAGTCTCGGGCCGAGTATCATTCTTCCCATGTCAATAGTCGAGCTGACACTATTTACAGTCTATCACCTCGACACATCCTCATCACAGCTCGACACACCGACTCGACGCCAACATTATCACGTCGGAGGATTTACCGATCACCTCGCTGGCGCTGCCCTGTTCGCGCCGGCTCCACCACGCTGTTGATCAATCTGATGCATATCGCTTGGCTTGTCGATCGTCCATTTCCTGGTTTTCTTGTTTGCCCCTCGACCAGCCCCACACAATCGCTCTTCTGTCCAGCCAAATTACGTCGTAGGTAATGGGTGACTCGACAAGAACCAGTACTCACCGACTCCCTACGCTCTCAACCCCTCAGGAAGGAGCAAGACGTGACAAAGCGGCACATCGCATGGCAGTGGGGCCGATGGCGCGCATCATGCAGCATAACTTTCTTGTTTGCTTATATGAAGCTACGCAGGACAGGCTAGGTGGTGCGTCGCAGTTGCATGCTCGAACTGGCCAGCTTAGTTCCCGGGTTAGACAACGCCATTCTTCTCAGCCACCTTCCAGAACGCTCGCATTGCATCGGCCCTACCTAAGGTACTCACGGTATTCTAAAGCGGAGTGACTCATCATCCCTGATCCAGATCAATCCAGCGCAGATCGCCCGGCCTTCCACAGTACATACAATACCCTACTAGGCTACTACTGTTAAGTAAGATACGTACAGCTGCAAATGATATGCATACACAAGCTGTGGAACAGCAGGTTCTTCATGTTTGCCTCCTCATCTGCGCGGCATCGACCCTGCTGCGTCTGCGCAGCCGGGGCCTCGAGGGACCGCGTGATGAGCCCCCTTGCTTGGTCAACGGCTGCATCGTCACCGTCACCTCCTCCCTCAGGGTACACTACACTTTACTACACTTTACAGCGTACAGTAATCATGTCCATTTGATCTAATGACGAGCTCAACTGATCCCATCTCATATGTCATCACTTTCTGGCAGCTGCATCACGCAACACCAGCATACATACATTCGGCTTTGCAAGCGCGAGCACGCATGCCACACTGACCTGCACCACAGCCTGACGCCATCGCTGCCATCGCTGCTGCCGGTCGTGGCGTGCCATATCTGGCTCGCTTGAAGAATCCTGACTCGCGCTTCGTTGCCCCCCACGCAGAACAGAAATACGCTACGGCCGTGCAACAGCACGAATGTCAGAGCCAAGATAACCCTCTGATTCTCACTCTCATCTCCGCCTAACCTACTACAGTAGTACTAATTGAAGCTGGCTCGCAAATGACATATCCACGCCACCGAAATTTACTAGAAAGGTGAACCATCGCGTGGCGGTATGGCGGTACCCTATTGTACCTAGGTAACTGCTACGCTGTATGCCAGTCCTACGACGTGCCCTTGACAATCCTCACCAACAAAATCCCCCCGGCTTCTCGCCCGTACAATCATGCAGATGAACGAGTCGGTAACCCTGACGCAGTCGGTCAAGGCGGATGCACGCCCATGCGGCTAGGTCGTCGCGGCCGATTTCGTCGTCTTTGATCTTGACCCTGTGACGCAGTTAGCCGCTGACTCGTGGCTCTTTCTCTGCGAATGTGCTGCACTGTGTAAGACGGCGTCTGACGAATGTGGGGACCCCTAGGCTGCGCTTTCTGCACGGTTGTTTCCCTGGTTACAATGTAGGTGCGGCCTGAATGGGTATGGATATCCTCATATCACAGAGGACTTCGGGGCACAGGCAGGCGAAGGAATCAACACCCGAGCACCTCACGCCACGCATGTCGAACAAGTCGAAATGCAGGGATCAGCCCGTCTGCCAGTGACAAAGGTACGCGGAAGAGCGAAAACGAAAGAAGCAACGCACAGCCTCGGAAATGACACTGACACAAAACAAAAAGAAATATAACTCACCGGAGAAAACTCAACTCCTCAACCACCCCGGTAACAGTCGGGAATACCAATTTCTCCCCTTCAAAATCAGGATTCGTCCCGGACGAACTGCGCGTACAACGCCGATAGCTACTCTTCTCCGACTCGGAGCTCGAGTCATCCGCTCCCGGCGCCGTCTCCGGCTCTTCAACGTGTAGCTGGACATTCACGTAGGGCCGGAACCGTTTCTCGGAATGGTCGCCCGGAGGGAGGGAGAGATCCTGGGCAGCGAAGACTTCAATCGTGAGATTCAGCGTTTCTTTCCCTGGCCCCCCTGCTGGCGCTTCACAACTCCTATACCCCACCGGCTTAGAAACCCACCCCGAACTCCCAGCAAACATCCCATGATTAAGCATCATCCCCTTATCGAGATTCTGCCAGTTCAGCGCAACCAGCTGCGCGCCGCGCCGCCAGTAGAAGCTGGGATCGAGGTTTGAGGACGTCACACGGAAGGCGAAGGGGTAGATGCGCATTAGGGAGGAGCGGTTATGTTCGAACAGCGCGGTGCGGTTGTTGGCGTGGGCATCTCGGGCGCCTTTTTCGGAGAGCGAGAAGATGTGCACTGGATCTTTTGCTTCTGTTGGAGAGTCAGCCTTGCAAATATTGTAATATTCTTCCTTGGTGAGGGAGGGGGCGAACCGGGTTGGTCGAAGTGGCTGAAATGGTATGCCCGGGTGTAGACTGCTAATTTTGCAAGCGCCTCGAGAATCTTAACTGGCTTCGCGGGCTTGGGTTTCGAATCGGTTTTCGAGGTGTCTGTCGGGATAACACCCGCCTCTTCTTCCTCTTCTTCCTCCTCGTCAACATCCTTAGCTCCCTTGAGTGGAAGTGACTTGGTCTTAATAAGGATCTTCCTCTTCAACTCCGCCACCGTAGGCAACTTGTTCGCGGGTGTGTCATCAGGCACCTCAACGAGAAACCCTTTCCACGCATCGTGGATGATATCAACCATAATCTGCTGCTGCTCTAGCGATACGTGGATCTCGAAACTGACAATAACCGGCAGATCACTCGTCACGAACGCACTGTCTCGGATCGCGTATGCGATTTCTCGGAACGAGGTCCCCTTCGTTAGTGTGTGCCCGTGTAGGACTCGGGGTTCGCCCTTGATGGATCCGGATGGTGTTCTTGTAACTTGAGCTGGAGCTGGCGCTGGCTCTCCCTCAACCGGAGCAGCAGGTATAGCAGGACCCGCGCCCTCTGTAGTCGCAGACACAGCCTCAGCCTGTTTATTCAACCCCAGCCGGGCAGAAACAGACTTGGGCAATTTCTGAGCGAGTCTCTCCTCGGATTCGGCCTTGGATTTGATCTTCTGCTTCAGTCTGGCTTTCAGTCCTTTCTTCGAACCCTCTTTCTTCTTACCCTCGTCCTCGGAGGAATCGCTGCTCTCGCTACTTGTCTCTTCATTGTCGCTTGAATCGGGCGGGGTGAGGGGTTCCCCGTCCCAGACGTCGATTTCCACGGATCGACAGCCGCGTAGTAGGACCTGGGTAGAGTCAATATACATTCCAGAAATTAACAATCAGTGTAGTTGTTGTGAGTACTAACAGATGTATACGCACTCGCAGCCGCATCACTAGAGAGCTGATTCCCGGTCAAGTACGTATTATGGCTAGACGAGACAAAGTAATCCGAGATTGGCGCCGAGCAGTCGAGGTCTGGGGCCGGCGCGAGTGCCCTCGAGACGCCGTCTTTCATGTATGCGCGGAAGGCATCGACGGAGACGAGGGGGTCGCCAGTTCCAATACCTGCAGTGCCAGTGTTGGTACCAGTACCAGATCCCGCGTCTGCTTGAACGGTCTTCTGAAATTCAGCCCTCGACGCATCACTCGCAACAATCGTCTCGTAGATCCGCTTTAGATGCGCATCCATGACGGCGTGGAATGCATCTATGGGGTAGGAGTCCTGGAGCGGGTGTAGCGATAGATATCTTGCTCGCTCGACGAGGTTGTCGACTTTTTCCATGTCGGACTTTCCAAATGGTCAAGCCAGGTATTTGGATTTTGTTGATTGTCGCTGGTCGTGGCTTGGGTTTACCGTTGGTAGGTCCCAGTGCGGGGGAGTGTCGGTGTGCCCGTGGGGGTGCTGATACTAGTAGGGGAGGGTGTACCCTACCTAACTTGAAAATAGTCGTAACGGTGTCAACACCAGCCAGGTGTATGTCTGTATTTTCCTTGAGCGGCGATTCCTTGTCGAAGTTGATGCTGGATTGCGAGAATCACCTGAGAAAAGGAGTGGACACGTGCGGGTCGTCTCTCCACTGCGACGTGGCTCCGTCTGGGCCGCTTGGCGGGCTGTCTATAGTGTATGTGAAGTATACAATGTACAATTTACTAATGCGATGAATTCCAAAAGCTGAAGTCGTTGTGATTATCTCAGGCTAACACTAGCGGATGGCATAATCAGCTGAACGAGTGCAAGGCTGGTCTGCTTCACGTCAAATAAGAGCCCGCGGGGTAAGAGCCACATTGCTTAGACGAGCTTAATGAGACACGACTCGGACTCCGGAATCCATCGGGCTAGCATCAACCGAGATGGTCCTATCAGCCGTTCGAGTCAGTTCACCGGTTGCTTTGAAATCATCAGGCCGCCCACTCGCAATATAAGAGCCTTGTGTTCCCATTTCCAATCCTCAGCACTATATCCTACAGGAAAGCAGCAGTCACATATACTCATTGTATAAACTCATACAACCATGTCCTCCGAGCCAGTTCACTTCTTTGACATCACCTCCACCCTCCCAGGTCCGTCCTATCATTCGTTCCTTCCATCCTATTCACCCACTAACACCTCAAGCAGGCCCCTCCAAGTCCTGGTCCCCAAACACCCTCAAAGTGCGCGCAGTGCTTAACTTCAAAGGCATACCCTACACACAATCCTGGATTTCCTACCCAGACATCGCCCCCCTAATCAAATCCCTCTCTCTACCCCCCAACGCCACCGGAACCCCCTACACCCTTCCCGCCATAATCCACCCCTCCATAACCACCAACAAATCCAACGCCATGATGGACTCCCTCCCCATAATCCTGCACCTAGACAAGACCTTCCCAAACCCACCCCTCTTCCCCTCCGGCGACGCAAGCTACGCCCTCGTCATGGCCCTCTCAAAGGTAGCCGCAGGCATGGGTACAGGCATCCGACAACTCGTCATCCCCAACGTCCCTCAGCACCTTGACGAAAGGGGGCAGGAGTACTTTAATCGGACGCGAGCGGTGGCATTTGGGAAGCCGCTTGATCAGGTGCGGCCGAGCGACCCCGAGGCTGTGGAGGAGATTTGGAAGGGGGTTGAGGCAGAGTGTCAGACGTTGGTGGATATGTTGAAGGGCAGGGAGGGGAAGAAGGGGCCATTTCTAGAGGGGGAGAAGCCTGGGTATGCGGATTTGATGTTTGCTTGTATTCTTGCCTTCTTTGAGCGGATGGATCCGCCTATTTTTGAGAGGTTTATGGGGATTGGAGAGGGAGAATTCAAGGCGCTTTGGGAGGGGTGTAAGCAGTGGCTTGAAGGGCAGGGGGAAGAGAAGGAGTGGCCGATTCCAGGGCAGTAAACTGTGCATTAATGCAGTGTGTGAGAGCATTGCTGTCCCTTAGAGAAGCTGCGGGAATGATGATTATGTAGATCCGTTCATTGAATATATAGCACAATCGAGAAGGATCAGTCGACATAATAATACATGGTTAGGATGCCAGGATCCGCTCTTCAATACTGGTATACTCCAGCAATAAAATAAAGTAGTAAAAAAACAAGTCGCTCCAGGATATCGCTGCGAATGCTGTTACAGGCCGCGCAAGAAGTTCGATTCCTTGATCGCCTTCCGGCGCGCCTCGCGCGCACTCTTAGTCACCTCCATCCGCATGTCCTGGCCGTCGGTGGCTTCGTTCAGGGTATCGGCCGGCGCTTCGCGGTTGTACAGAGCAGGTGTGATGTCGTGGGAGTGGTGGTGGGCGGGAATCTTGGGCGGGAGTTTTTCGGTGCGAGCGGCGAGCTTCTTTTCGTAGCGCTTTCGTTGCTTCTTGTTCAGCGCTGACGAGTTTGTTAGCACTGGTATTGTTATTAACTCGGAAGCCGGGAATGCACTCACTGCTCAGGTCAATGCCACCCTTCTTCTCCTTGGCCTGCTTGCTGGAATCACCCAGCAGATCCCAGAGCCAGTCCGGGTACTCGTGGTCTTCCTTGGCGACCACGTCAGGCTTGTTCTTGAAGTAGTTCAGACCGTTCATCTTTGTGCCGGCCGGGCAGCTGCTCGGCGGACGTTGAGCCGGCTTGGGCGTAGAGACCGGGTTCACATGGACGGTCTCGGGGGTGCTCAACGGCTGCGAAATGCCGGGGGTTGCGGAGGAGATGGCGGAGGGAGTGGTGCTGTCACCGGCGGCAGGCTGGCGGGGGGCGGAGGGGGAAGGAGGAGCAGCCACGGGAGGGTTGTTGTCACTGTAGGAGCGGAATTGGCTGCGGGCAATTGGCAATTGTCGCGAGGATAATGATGCGGTCCATGTCGCGGCCTGTTTTTGCGGGAGCCGCGAGAACATACTGGTCCGGCAGCTTCGGCAGATCATGGAGGCGGGAGGACGGTTAATAAATGCCCTTGGATACCAGGGTCTGTAGCAAGCGACTCGATGTACTTGCGAGAGGCCTGGATTGCTGTGGGGTTGATCGTGTAGTCGGCGCGGACACGAAGAAACAGAAAACTGCGGCGTGGACCCCGGCGCCAAGCCGGAGGTGCACGTGATGTGTATCTGCTTAGCTCATCGTATAGTCCTGCTTTTCAAATGGTCGCAATTTTCATCGTCTTGTTTTCATGTTTCGAATGAAATGAAAGGCTTATTGATTTGACTCTTCTCGTCCGTGTCATTGGATGCGCAATTTATCTCTTATTTGGGAAATCATGTGAGCGATAAGCCGCATCATTCGTTGGTTGGTGGAGCCCACCGGGATCAGGCCTGGCGGTCTCGGAGCGCGACTACAGCACACGACCCCGCACGATCAAGATCATTTAGGTTATGATCTCTATAACTGGTTAGATCAAAAGAGCTCTAGGCGGGTGCGTATTGAAGCTGACATGATGGTTGTAGTTGTCTTTATATAGCTCCTTGCCTGCCCGGCTCCAGGCCTTTTCCAAGATACTCGGAGTTGACCGAATGCGCTGGGAAAAGCACCATGGGCTCTTATTCGACTCCATTCGATCTCGCTATAGTAGCACCATCTGGGTCTATTATCCTGATTCCGATAATTCTGACATTTGTCGTATACATTATCGGGAAAAATGTACGCGCATGACAGCTTTCCTCATGCACGCCTGACAATGACTATCCAGTCAAAGCTAATACAAACTGTCTAAAGCTACGGCTTGAGCGAAACCAAAGGCTGGTTAAGAATCATCTCCCTGCTATTGAGCCACGGCACAACTTCGACTGGCGAGCAGAGAAGCCTCGACTTCTACGGCCATATAGACCAATCTATAACATCACCATGGGTATCCAGCACTCAAGCCGCGCTCTACAGAAGAAACTTCTAACAAAAATGACAGCCATCAAATCAGAACCCATCTCAGACCTCATCACAATAGACAACCAATATCTGGACCGAGTAACAGCCCGCCGAACCATCATCTCAAAATACGACAAAACCGTGCACGGCTGTCTAAAAGGCGGCGAATCCGCCGTCTACGAGCTCTACTCTTTCCTATTAACTCACTTCCTACCTTCCCGCTTCCCAGATCTCTTCACCTTGACCGAAAAAGCATTCCACAATAAAGTAACCGGCAAATCGTTCCCCACATCCCCACCCCAAGATCCAGAGCTCTGTCTCCGGATTCTCGCCGAGACGATCGAGGAGGATATCTTCCTCCTCAAAGAGACGAAAACCACGCATATTTGCCTGGCTTTTGCGTGTTGTTTCCCGACGGGCTTTGATCCATCTGCAAAGTTGGGACTGGACTTGAAGGGTATTCATGGGCCTGTACCGGGTTATGAGAAGATCGGGCCGAGTATGGAGAGGTTTTTTCGGAAGTTGGCGGTTGGAAAGAGCGTTAAGAGGATGAATGTGAGTTGTCCTCTTTATGTTGTTTATCTCCCATTTTGCGGCAAGAGAGTTGCTGATGGGATCAGTGGAACATTCAAACGGGTGAGGAACTCATCAACGTTGCTGGCAATCATATCAAGGAAGGCGAGGATTTTGTTGCTGATGAAGATGTTGATCATTCCACGGTATGTGATACCATTGCAGAACTCACTGTGATCGACGAAAGCTCACTCTTCAGGCCAATCTGCGGATTGAGCACCAATCTCTCACCCGCCTTCCTCAGACAAAATTCGTGCTTTTCTGCTTCAAGACATACCTTTATCCTCTTGCAGATATCAAGGCAGAGGGCACCGGACCCGACCTTGCAGACGCTATCGAAGGTCTTCAGAAGGGCAATGCGCCTGGCATGTTTAAGTACAAGAGTGCCATCCGATGGGGAAAGAGCGTAGCCGGGTATCTACGTTCATGACAAGGGATAGCGAGCATGTTTGCTGAGCAAAATTATATGCAAGATAGAACTTTTTGAATACCGAGATGCAAGGAAATCGACGAAATATCAAACAAATCCACCCCATCCACTAAATTCCTCTGCAAACTTCACAGCAGCTTTCAAATAGAAATTATCATGATCACCCCACGTCAGCGCCATCTGCCGCAAAGACCAAAGCGCCTTAACATAATGCGCCTCGGTGGCATACTCCCCCTTAACAGCCTGCTCAGCAGTCCAACTCCAATCTCTCTCCTTCAGATCGAAATTTCGAAAACGGTCTAATGGAATCTCAGGCCGCAGCTGCGCAATGAAGATAGCCAGCGTCACCAACCACCATTGTCGGACTAGCGGGACCTGGAACTTTGCCGGGATGAGTGGCAGCAAGACGCGAACCGCGTGGCTGGTCGTCATGACGTGCACGAAGAAGAAATCGTATTGTTTGGCGGAGTCCGCATGTGTCGCGACGAGGAGCGCGGCGGCAAGTTCTTGGCTCTCGCGGAACTGCTCGATGGGATTTTCGAGTTGCCATGCGTTCCAGTAGTTCAGGAGGACAGCTTCACGTTCGCTGAATAGCTTTTCAATGTTGTGGTTTCCTGGTGTGACGAAGAGTCCGTCTAGTGCCTTTTCGCTGCGGACTTTGTCGAGAATTTCGAAGAGTGATGTTGAGTGGCAGGATGCTTCGATGTGATTAGGGACTGGGTCGTCTAGGTAGCTGTGGATATTATTGTAGCAGGTTGATGCGAGTCCCAGTGCTTCCATTGCAACTTCGCGGCTGTCGATTTCGTAGGCGTAGGCGAGGTGAATTAGGGGTGGCCCACTGAATTGTGGTCAGTACGTGGAGGTCAGCAAGCCGCGGGACGGGACATACAGTCGGCTATAATTGAGTTGAACACGGGCTTTTTGTCTTGGAAGAGGTATTTCTCGACGACCTTCTTCCAGTCATACCCAAGCCGAACCATCTCATCTTCGAAGAAGTCCACAAAGGCTTTTTCATACCTGGTATCCAAGTCAGCACAGCACTTCTATAACATAACAGGGGTTGGAAACATACTCTCGCCGCCCCAGATGATCCCTCCAATCGTAATTCGTGACTTCAGCGGGAGAATCCTTCCACGCCTCCAGGATCTTAGATTCACTCTCAAAAAGCCGAGTCAAATCATCCGCATCAGCGCCCTGCAAGAACGCCGCGCTGAGAAGCTATCTCGCCGTCAGCAAATCGGCCTCCTGTACAAACAATATTTCTTGAGGTACTCACATGGGGCGCATGATTATGGAACTTCCGCTCGTTATAGAGGATTGCATGATTCGCATGGTTGAGCTTAAGCAGATGCTTCAACGACCTCGCGGACTTCTCCTGTGCGCTCTCAAGATCATGCGTCTTGACCGACGGGATATCGATAGCCTGCTTCTCCCACGAGAAGAGCTTGAACGACTTCAGCGACGGAAGCGGAAACTGGAACATTTTCGCGGCGCTCTGCTCTGCTCTGCTGTGTGGTGAGGTCGCACGGTGGGGAAGTCGTAGTTAAGGTCACCCGGAGATGGAGGTGTTTCCCACTAAAGACGTGCAGTTACACAGCCTCGGACAAACACTGCAAGTTCTGCAAGCACTCTACGTCGGAGCGAGTCTTATATCCAAGTTTGTCTGCTGCTTGTGTCGAGATTAGCCCATCGCTTTCTCAACGGAGTCTGGGATCCGCCGTGGATTATTGTTGGGAAGGCGGCCTCAGGCAGTTATGGCCATGACGTAACTAATCCGTCGGCATCACGTGCCACAGTGAAGTATACATCAGAAAACCAGGTAAGGTACGGTAGGAGAAGAGCAAGCGAGTAATCGTATTCTGCTAATAAAACACTATTTAAAGCTAAAGTACATTACTTATTTCTCGCCGTAGTGTTCGATGGCGGGGATTGGTTGCTCAGGCTGGCCGCCAGCTTGTCCGGCAAGCACTTCCACCTCGATCCGGGGGCCAACATAGTTCTTGCGCCCGTCGGCAAACCAGGTCACTGCGCAGAGGATAACTACGATACCAAAGGCGGCGACACAGTAGTCTGGTGATGATTAGTTTGGGTTGGTTGGTTTGGCGATGTGGTGGGTACGTACTCATGCTGCTGCCGGTAGCGGGCAGTTCGGGAGGGAAGAGGAAGAGGATGGTAGTCAGAGAGATATAAGCAAGGGAGATCTAAGTGGAAGAGTTAGCCAAGTCTTGGTTTGAGTTAATGTGTGATAAGCGTACGATGTTGAGAATCCAGCCGAGCGCAACGGGGAGGACGAAAGGTCGCTCGGGAAGCGTATTACGTCCACGAATACAGTTGATGGCAATTGGGATCCCGTATGCGAGGTCCAGCCAGACAACGGAGGCCGAAATAATAGCGTTGAAAGCGCTATTTCATGTTAGTTGGTGACAAATAGCTGACGGACTAGAGAGGGCTCACCTAGAAGAACCCAAGAAAATCAAGCCGAAGATGATGACTAGACCCAGGTTGAGATACAAGGAGTTCAGGGGAACTTTCAGCGTTGGGTGGACCTTCGAGAAGAATCGGGAGAATGGCAAGCCTCCGTCACTAATTTACGTTAGTATTTCGGTCGTCTTGGGAGACTAGGAAAAGCATACCGAGCAAAGGCGTAGCACATGCGGCTGCTAGTGGTCATGATGGCGGTCGTGGCAAACAGCATGCAGACCAGGGGGAAGCTAAAATGGTCAGTATTTACTCACAGTCTTAGTGGTCTGAAAATACTCACATTAGGAGACAGACGGCACCGGCATTGTTCTGGGTGGCGTTCTTCAGGATTGCCAGAAGGGGACCAGCAGAGGACTCGATGATGATGTCGAGGTTTCCAGCCACGAACAACAAGACGACCAGGAAGATGGAGCCAGTAACGGTACCGATTCCGACACAGGCAATCATGATCTTGGGGCCTTCCACGGAAGGGTTGGGGATTTCTTCAATCATGTGGGCGACACCGTCCTGTTTCAGGGTCAGTACAAACTGTGACATGACCAGGTATGAGGGATACTCACAAATCCAGTGACACCGAGACCACCTTGCAGCAACTATACATTTGTTAGAAGAGAACATCGAAAACTCGGTGGGTCAACATACTCCCAGGAGCCAAGCAATACCATCGGGCCATCCGGTCTGGTTGATGAATTCACGGAATACGAAACTGTATAGATTTAGTAAAGTCATTTCGAATCAGGTGTATAGCCAGTCACATACTCTCCAGAGTTGAATTCGGGCGAAGAGCAAGAAAGGACGGTGATGCAGATAATGGTGAAGCCGCTCAGGGACCAGATAACTGAGACGATCAGTAAAACCCATCAAAAGCCATATGTAGGACTACTAACAGGCAGCTTTGTTAAAGTAAGGCAAGAACTTGTTCGTGAGGGCATTGATGAGGAAGCCAGCAATGTTATAGGCGATATAGATGAGGAATTGGTGCCAGCGCTCGGACTCGTAGTTCTATGATCGGAGTTAGCTTAAGGTCATCAACAGCGAGTAATAAATGACTTACCGGATTCATCAGAGAAATCACACCCAGAACCAGCTGACTGCCCAGCAATCCACCGGTAGCCACCAGGGCGACCCAACCAGCACAGTTCACCCAGCCGGTGATCCAAGAGAGAATGGGCATCCATTTTTGAGGAGAGACTGAAGACTGTTGTTAGAATGTGCGCACATATTCTATAGATTCGAGGGTATACATACTGACAGCAACCCAGTGATATTGACCTCCAGCACTGATTTCGTAAGTCCCGCACTTTTGTCAGCGGTTAGAAGTCACTCACGTTGGATATGCGGACAAGAACTCGGCTAGCGAGGCTGCCATGCATAAACTGCAAATACCCGCAGTAATCAGACCTGGAGTTCCTTGTCAGCAGACGCATGTAAAATCAGAATTGGATCGTGCTTACCCCAGACAACACTGGCCGGGCCACCAGAGGGCAGACTCAGGGATAAACTAGCGGACAAGGCAGTCCATGACTATCGCATCATTCTGTCAGCGATTATTTCTTCGTGGCGTAAATTTCAGTCAATCCAATCAGAGACGTACATTAAGAATAGCGAATGCAAGACCCAGCATTGATCTAGACAAGCAATCATTAACCTGGTGGTCAGACCTCGAAGGCCGCCCAAAACGTACACCATAGAGAAATTTCGTTTCAATTCAGACTTGTGACCCATCTGGGCCAACTGAGCGTCATCATCATGATACGCCTTCAACTCGGCGGGATCAAGGTCTGCCATGGTGGTCGTGTATGAAAAGGTATGTGAAATCAATAGCGAGCAAAAGACACAAAATCGAGGGACAGCCGCTATAAAAAGCCGACCGAAACATGACGACAAGCTCTCGAATCTCACCTGCCCTGTCCGACATCTCCCCACAACGCGGGGGGACACACGCCCTCCGCCACGACCATCCGCTTCTATCATAGCGTTAGGTAACAGTTTTGGGGTAGTCGATCGTCAGGGCCGGAGAGATGATAGCGAGCCGTGCGCGTGATTGGTTCGGCGCACCGAATCTCGGCCCCCTCGACCACTCAGCGTTGCCAGTCTGCACATGGCAACAACGTGTCGATCAGGGCTTGTCTTACGCCCTAGAGCTTATCCCGTTTCGCGCGTGGCTATTGGTTGCTGTGCTAGATCATAACATCCACCGGCCCGCGGGGACCACGGCTATCTCGGGGTAGGTTGGCCGGATTGTGTCCTGCAGGCCGGGGAACGGACTGGAGAAATTTGTTTTAGCATCGGTTTCTCCATATTCTAGAGTCTGGAGGGTTTGCAAGAAACTGGGGAAAAGATCATACCGTCTGACCCCGACGCTACTCTTACTGTGCACTGTACGCCGTCACGATCTCGCCACACGGTCTAGATGTTCCGAATAGGAGGTTGCTCCTATCTTGCGGGAACTGGGTCACGGTGGAGTAGTGGAACCATGCCCGGTGTGCGCTATCTGGTCGCATGTCACCAAATTCACGTAGGTAAGACGGAAAGGTAATCTTGACATTCAGGCATACGGAATGCGCTCGGGGAAAATGGACCGCTCGGCCCTACAAGGCTTCTTCACCGCAGTACGAGCGCGGTTCGGATTAGAGTGGGCCAAGGACCCCCGGGATGAAACAGCTATCGAGGTCCACGCAAATTCGAGTTCGAATTGCGCATGCTCTGCTCCGTACTGGCAGATTGGTGCCTGACTAGAATTATTCACACGCTAGATATCCAGACTCGGGAGCTATCCGTCAAAACGGATCCATGGCATAGGGCATGTCGGAGCTGCAGGACCGCGCGATCGGCGCTTTCTGGAAGCTTTTTTGGGACTAAGCCTTATCAGAATTGCGTATTTGGGGTAAAAGAGATTGCGTGGGCATGACCAACATGTGTTGACCGTATATCAACGTCCCTAATTTCCTATTCTGAATGTCCAAGTGGTACCGAGGTATCTACTGTAGGTAGGGTGATGTCTTTCCGATGGTTTCGCCCTCACCCCGGAATCCTACACTAGTGTAATTCCACGCGTGGAGAAGAGGTTGGAGTAGCCAAGCACGAGCTGCAGCCCGACCTCCGAGCTGCCTCCGAGGTCTGTTTCTGCGAGTATCGTGCGTTCTCGGGCTCTCCATATTTAGCGTCGTCTCCAGAGTTACATATCCGGGGACTTGGGTGGGTCAGTGAATTGAGTTGCGGCATTTGAAGGCTGGATTTATATCCTCTTTTGAATACTTCCTAGTTCATATGAGGGACACTCGACACTGCTTGGCATTGCTTTGTCTCATCTTCTGTCAACATGACAAATATGAAAAAGTCGATCTCGGCCGATGACAGGGTATTATAGTTAAATCGTTCTGTTGGTACAGATGAAACAAAGAATAAAAACTAAAAAAACGTTCACAGGGTGGTGGTATACATAACAGATTTTAGATGAGGTACAGGATACCCGCCATCACCGCGACAACTACCGCGACAGGTCCGCCGGACAACACACCAGCGCCATTATCCTTGTCGGCATTATCGGTCTTAATAACCAGCGTATTGCTGGTCGAAGAAGGCGATCCAGTCGACGTCCCCGACGCAGGCTTACTCGCCGTCGCCTGAGTTGCAGGTGCCTGCTTGCCAAACGCAATCATGTTGGTCATGAGAATACTAGTCGCGCTGAGCTGCTGTTCGAATCCACTGCGGCCATCATACTCCGACTTATACCACTTAATGCCGCAAAGATCGTCGTTCGTTCCGCCCGTGCAACTCTTCGCAGCCGCAACGGCAGAGCCCTGGAGTAGGGGGATAATGTTGGATTCGGTGTATGGCGCAACTTGGGCGATGAGGGAGAGGTCTTGCGCGAAGAGGCCCTTGAAGAGGATCTCGTCGTTGCAGAGCTCCTGTGGCTCGCAGGTGACCTCGGACATGATCTTGCCGCCGTATTTTTCAGGGAAGAAAATCTGGGAAGTGTTGAAGAGTCCGTTGAGGGCGGTTTTCCACTTGTCCTTGCCGTCCGTCTTGTCGTTGTTAGCTTGGGAGCCCCCATTATTCTGCTTCGGCGCTGAACTGCTCACCTGGTTATACATGTAGGCCGCACCAGTCATATAGGTGCCATAATTGTACGACCACTGAATATGGCTAGCAGCCTCACAATTGTCCTTGCAGTTTGTCGAGTCGTAAATTTTCCATGTATCCACGTCCAGCAACGACGACTTCGCACTCCACTCCCAGATCTTCTCAGCCCAATCAACATAGGTCTGATTCTTCGTGAACCGACCCAGTCTCGCGGACAACTCAAAGAATGCACCATTCGTATACGCATTCTTCATTGTATACCCAATCTGATACGGCCAAATCTGCCAGCGCAGACCACCATAACAATTCTCCTCGTCCCACCGACTCAAAATCACGTTCCAGACGTTCTCGGCGAGCATCGCCCACGTCAGCATCGACGAGTTTTGCGGGTAGTCGAGCTCGGCGGCCGTCATAGCGGCCAGTCCCCAGGTCAATTGATCGTCGTTGCCCAGGTAGGAACTGTAGTTGGATGGGAAGTAGTTGTTGCCACTACCGCGCTGCCAGTACATTCCCTCTGTGACGGCGTCATTATTCGAGTCGTCGCCGGTCAGAGACCAGTACTGGATCATGATGTCGAAAAGCAAACCACCTTCCCACCAGCTCGTCACGATAGCGCCGGGGATGTCGGCGCTATCCCGGTTCGCGTAGTAGGACATGGTGCTCGACGCGATGGTCTTGGCGGCATCCTTAATAGATTCTGAGCAAATGAGTAAACCTGCCCGGACGCGAAATTGACCCTCCACTCACGCTCATCTTTGATATCCAAGTCAATGGCGGCTGCCGAACCAGCCAACAGCGCCGCGGCAAAAGCCGCCTTCAAACTGCCTCCCAGCATAATGAGTGACTTGCGGGTTGAGCTTGCGGGATCAGGAGAGCGGGGTTCTCGCTTTAATGTTTGAAGGGGGCCCGCTAGAGAAGCGGAAGGCTTGGGGGCGAAGGCGCATTTTTTGGACTACTGACTCGCTTAGCGTCCATCAAATCTGTTTAAGGATCGGAGCCTTGTGGTAGTGGGGACTCAGGTTGCATCTTCGGGGCGAAGCTGGACCCTGTTGTGAGGCTTAGGCTTGAGTTTGAGGCTCTTTGGGACGCGTGCCATAATTGGAGTGACTGGCGAGAAAGGTGGATTTCGTCCGGCGGTTCATCTCGCTTTGTTCGTCGCGGCGGAGGCGCGGGCCGGGAATCCCGCGGGCTGATTGGGTGTGTTTTGGGCTGACTCGGGTGCTATTTTGCAGTCAGGCATCGCGAGGCCAGGCATGAGAGAGGCGTCTTATTCACGAATCATATGACGTTGTTGGGGTTGGACATCGTGCTTAAGGGTTGTAAAGCAATGCGATGGTCGTGTGTGATAAGTTGTGCCAAGCCTTGAGTTTGCTGTCTGGATTGTACAGGTGTTCATGGTCCATGACGAACAGTGACAGAGCCATAAATCCAGATTTATCTTGACCCATGAAGCGAAATATGACCATTCCGAATTTCGAAAAACACTTTCATCAAATATAATCAACTCTACGTCTAGTCCGAGGAACTACAAAGATTTGAGGCTCTAGGCTGATCACTCGACCACACCTCAAGTGTCACGGCTTCGTCCTAAAGATCTCAAAGTGGACCCCTGAAAATTCATCTATTAAATCAACTATGTAATCCTATAAACGAAGATCCCGCCCCTTGAAACTAGACAAGTTGGGAAGGATGCCTCGAAAGCATAATTAGTCTTCCTGCAAGCAAGCCGACCTGAGGATCTGCTCTGGTCCCACAGCACGAATTGAATCACTAATAACGACCCGTCTTAAGTCAGTATCTATCATATGCATCATCACATCTGTCAGGAGAATACATCCCCTCGCTTACCGTGGTAAAGGACTACTGGATACTGGCATAATACTAGCATAATGTAGTCATATGTTGCCGCTTGAGATCTGATTCCGCCTTCAAGCCCATAATGGGAATACCATCGCTACTCAGATGATACTTAAGCATACAAAAATGGGAATACTTAACACATAGACGGGCCGGCCTGGATTGTGCTATCTGCGATAATAGAATATAAAAGAATATAATCGTAGACCCCTCTCCAACCACCCATGAACCTGCAAGCTATCCCCAATCCCAACATTTTTCCCATTACTCCATCAAATTCATCCCATATCCGCCTATTGATACCATAATCAAGAACCATTGCACGAGCAGAAACGACCTAAGCCTTGTCCCAGTACTATCCTATCCACTCAGGACCGAGTAGACAGGGAAAGTTGAAGCGTACTCCGGCCAAATCTGTCTTGAATTCGAAGAATATTTTCTTTTTCTTCCAATGATAGAGGGTAGACGGAGGACAAAAGCATTGCTCATAATGATCATTGGGTATGACATTGCCCGGAAACTAAAAGACATAGAAAAATGTTTAGAAACGGAGCAAATGCGCACGACAGCAAAAGGTTTCGAGCTCATAAAGTTGTTTCTACGACCATGGTACGCCAGGCTTCGCGAGGTTGCGTCTAACGGAGAAACGTGAAAGAAGATGCAGAGGCGGAGAAGAAGCTCCGACAGGTCACGCGCGCGGTTGAAGAAGGTTGGGTATGCCATCGGTTAGATGGCGTACTTGCGAGTCCACTCGCGGGCCGTCGCCTCGTACCGCGGGCGATCCGTCTTGTAGACGTGGGCGATCTCGGGAACCAGGGGGTCATCCGGGTTGGGGTCTGTAAGCATGGAGCAGATCGAAAGGAGGACTATATAAGTGGTTAGGGGTTTGCACGGGTGAGGGGTCAGTGCCTGTGAATGGTGGGGCTGCGACATACCCTTCGAGATGGTGAGGGCTGGGCTCCATTGATCCCTCAGGATGTCCAGGCAGATGCTTCCGTTGGAGTTGATGTTCGGGTGGTAGATACGGGTGGTGAAGTTGACCTTGGGAGGCTTGAACGGGTAGTCGGTAGGGAAGTGGATGGTAAGGAAGAAGACGCCTCCGGAGTAGGGCGAGTCACCCTGGGAGAAAGTCAGTATTCAGGTACCATGTCGATCTGAGGGGGTCCTCAAAGAGGCCGCCAGCGAACTCTTCCCACGGTCGCGCGGGGTTCGAACAGAATGATGATGAACTTACAGGACCCATGATCGTAGCTTGCCAGTGGAACTGGACAGAGAAAATTGTTAGCAACACAACCATGGCATCCGATTATCGTAGTTGAGGTGACGATCTGCGGGAGGGTGCCTCAGCCCCGCCACACGATAAGGCTCTTCGCGGAGCGACGACCGACCGGGCGACGGGAAGGAGGATTTGCAGAGATCGAAATCGAGAAGAAGGTGAGGCATACCAGATCGTCGCCGACAGGACCAGCGGAGCACGAGGAGGGGGGGGGTCCCTGTGGTAAAGTTGGATATTAGCATCACAGCGCCTCCAGTCAGAGAAGGCGGGCATGCTTACCGGCCCAGATCAGTGAGTTCCTTGTTAATGCGCTTGAGAGCCATGACGACGGGAGAAAGATGTGAGGAGGTGAGAGACTGGAAGGCGTCAGCAAAAGATCGAGACCATGAAGTACCAGTCTGGGGCGTTCCACGTACGGTTACGTCGTTGTGTGGAAAAGAGAAGAGAAAGAAGACTTCAGAACGAGGGGGAACTTGAAAGTGGGCGGCGGGTGACTGGTAAGTAATCAGCAATACGCGCCACCTGCCGCTGTGCGTAATTTTTGAAGAACCCCGTAGGGCTGGTATTCTTCTCGATTCAGATCGGTTCGACGTCTACTTTGCTGTAATCTAACTACTCTAACGGCTTAATTTGAATCTGATTCACGTCATTGCGCAATGTATTGAGCATCGTGGTAGCTTTTTGATTTTTTCTCTCTTTTCACGCCCCTCTATGATGTCACGTGCGGGTGAGGCGTTCGCCTTGTCCCGATGGGGCAGCCTGCCGCGCTCCGGTTTCTTCCTTGGAAGAATCAAAATACTGGCCGGATGAAGGTGTATGGGCATCTATGAATGCAGTTATGAATACAGGATATGGTATAGTCGAGTGTTTTTAGACAAAGGCCTGCTTGCCGGTAATGGCCCGGCCCAAAATCAACGCTATAACGAGTCAGCATCTCTGCCCAAAAGATAGAAAAAGTAATATGCGTCAAATTGGGCACAAGTGACTCACCGTGAATATCGCTTTGTCCCTCGTAGGTCTGAACCACGAACAGATTGGCCACATGGCGCCCAATGTGGTACTCGTCGCTGGCAGCATTGCCGCCAAAGATTTCTTGGAGGCTGTCGGCATGGTTAGTATCAGCTAATCATACTGACTTGAAACGAAAACGTACATTCGTGAGTTGGCCAGTGCTCGGTCACAATTCTGTCGCTTGATCATCGAGATCATCTCGGGGGTAGCTTTGCCAGCATCCTTGAGACGAGCCACCTGCACAGCAGCCAGAGTTCCATAGGCCGCATCAGTCGCCGCGTCCGCCAGCTTCTTCTGGATCAGCTGGTACTTGGCGAGCGGGTTCCCTTTGAACTGCTTGCGCTCAAGACTATACTCGCGAGCACGCGCCAGACAGTCTTCCAGGGCACCCATGCTACCGAACGCAATACCTAGACGGGCACTGTTCAGACAAGTAAAAGGACCCTTCAGACCCTCGACATCGGGGAACATATTCTCCGCTGGCACAGGACAATCATCCATCTGGATCATGCCAGTAATCGAGGCGCGAAGCGCACTCTTATTCTTAATAGCGGGCGTCTCAAAGGTACCAGGCGGGCAGCGCGAGCGCTCCACAACGAACCCGCGAATCTTGCCCGTCGACTCGAGCTTCGCCCACACCAGGGCGAGGTCGCAAATGGGCGAGTTGGTGATCCAAGTCTTGCTTCCGCTCAGGAGATACATGCCCTTCTGAGTCGGGTGCTCGCGGGCCACGGTTTCCATGGAGCCGGGGTCGGAGCCGTGATTCGGCTCCGTCAGCCCAAAGCAGCCGGCGAGTTGACCCTTGGCGAGGCCCGGTAGGAATCGCTGCTTCTGTTCCTCGGTACCAAATTCGTAGATGCCGGTCATCGCCAATGAGCTCTGCACCGACATGCCTGATCGGTATCCCGAGTCCACGCGCTCCACCTCCTTAGTGATCAGGCCGGACGCAACAGTGCTGGCGCCGGCACAGCCGTATCCTTCGATCGATGCGCCCAGGAGTCCGAGTTCTCCCATTTCGTACAGGATTTTGCGATCATAGTCCTCATTGCGGTAGGCCTCTAGAAGAATGGCGAGTGGTTAGTCGATATAATCCGATGAAGCAGGGGGGAAACAAACCGAGAACTCGTGGCTGTAATTGTTCTTGGCAGTACTGGCGCGCTGTGTCCTGGATAGCCAGCTCCTCTTCTGTGTAGAGCTCCGCGGCAGCGAGGGGATCTTCCCAGTTAAAGACAGCCGAGGAAGCATGACGCCGACCAATGGCAGATACGCCAGGGCCAGCCTTGACAGAGCGCGCAGCCAGGCGCAAGAGAGAGCGATTCATCATTTTATGCGAGAGAGCGACAGCAATTCAACTGGCTAGGGACGAAAGAGTAGGTGGTCTTGAATGATATCAGGGCTGTTGCGGGGGAAGCTCTATCAAATATGCGCTAGTGGCCGGAGAGCCTCGGCAATTTCTGGGGCAGTGGAATCTCCGAACTCCATCACGGCAGAATGCTACACCTGGTGTACCGTGCTCAACCAGTGTGAAGCCCGAGCGCGGTCGGCGGTCGCAAGGCTTTCTAGTCATGTCATTCGACGGATCGCCCGAATTTTGGCGGTCGCGTCGGTTGCAGGACCGGTTCTTCGGAGGTTTTCGGTCATGCTGTTCGTGTATGGTTTCGGGTCATTCGGCGTTTCTATGCACTTTGGGAACTTACAGCTCGCTACCTTGCAGACTCACTAGTGTAAGTAATACTACTTACAATATAGGTGGCTGGGGAGATGACCATTAAAATACCGATTGGCAGACTGATCATGTTTCTGCTTTATCTACCAGTATAAGTCTAGCCTAGTCTATGCCTGATCTACATGCAATACGTTGAGTCGGCTCTTCTGTCTAGTCAATCTTCTATTTTATCCTCATCGGTCTAGCCTAGTGTATACTTAAGCCACCCTAAACTGAGCTTACAGTCCAGTCCGGTCCATTCGCATCTGGGTCTCCTGTGGCTCAAGTCCCATCACAGCGTACGCCGCGAAACACCTGTTCAGTCTTTTGGTAGCCATTCGATCTCCCACTCCAGGACCATCCGTTCTACCAGGCCATCGTATGATATTACCCTACTGCCTTGCGTCCGGTCGGATCTTCATCTAGTCTACGACTACCGGTTTCCCGGGTCAATCTTACCCCATTTTCGTCTCGACTGGACAGACCAGTCAAATGGCAATCTCCTTGCTCGTGAGGGTCTGACCTGTTCCTCTCTTACGGAAGTCCGACCTGGTGGTGGTGTTTATCCTGAGCGATCTGAACCACTGTCTCCGTTTCAACAACTCTCTATAGACCAATCACGCACTCCTCAATCGTCGGAACGGCTAGTGGTTGTCACCTTGACATAGCTTCTTTAGTCCAATCGGAACTTATCCGTGATTCAACACATACACTAATAGACCATCTTCTTCTCCCTGGATTATAGGCATTGCAAGTAGTGTAGGGAATGGAACGGCTACGATGCCCACGGTACTCTTTATGAATTGCCTCGTTCTTCATTAAGGTCGAACGATCCTAATATCGTAGTATGGACCATAGTAGTAGACTAATCCGCTACGGCCATCGAATACGATGTACTATAGTAGCCATTGCATAACACAATCTTTGGATAATCTCGGTCCTGTCTGGTCAGCAACTGCTGCGTTGAAACATACAAATGAACCTCACTGGTTCTCGTTAGCAAAACCTTCGTATTTGTCTCTAGTAATTTGATTCAGTTTGTCGTAAAGAACGGGAATTGGCACCTAAGCTTTGGCGAGGCGGTAGAGACCTACGAGTATTGCGTCCAATGCTCCTGAGAGACTCCCGACCTCTGCGCTGAGTACTTTCTTCAGCGCAGACCCTGTGCTGCTGGAAGTCTGACATTGTCTGCATAAACGAGTGTACATCTGCAATGATCTGAATGGTCTCCTCGTAAGTCTTCTTTGGCTTTAGAATGGCTGCGGCAAAGTAGTGTGAGGGGCGATAGAACTCTGGACCTTGGTCGTCACGCGCGGGTGGCTCCGAACAATGATCCAGGGCTTCTAGGATCTGGCGCTCGCGAGGACGAGTCGAGGCATCGATAGCTTAATGTCAGTAGTGCCATTCGTCTATGTCCCACATGATACAGATCTGCCCGTCCGGTGGTGTGCGCTTGAACTTGTGGACCAGGTAGTCGGTCATTAGTCCGACCTCCCAACGAAATTGGATAATAGCAGCAAACTTAGAGGCGCGGTCTTGGTAGAGATCAAGATTCTAGAGAAAAATTTGCATTGGGGGCTGGATTTGCATTGGGGGTTGGAACACGTAATAGCGAAAGCGGTTACGTGTTCCCGACACGGTTAGTACATATAGAGGATACTACGAGCATCATGATGTCCGACATGGTTGTGGGACGTATGTACTCGGAATCATCACTACCACCACTCATCACTACGGCCAGTACAACTTATCAACTACACAAATTAACAATAGAGGACGATCGCATTGTTCGAGGCAGCAGTTGTTATGCATGTCCCTGATATTGCTTAGCCTAGGGTGTTTATAGCTTGGCGGCTTATCCTCGCCATGAAGACCGCTCCTCAGGGTAATCAACAGTCTTTACCACATAATCATATTCTACCCCTATACCAAGATCATTTTCAGTACTGTATTATCATTTAAACTAAGATTCGTCTGCTTGTTGAAAATCACAATCGTCCGGCTCATAAAAAAAGTATTATGTACAAGAGACAAGGGTCCGGGATTATTCACACACGCAGACCCAGCGTTGTCTCACGCAGGCATCTGACTTTGCAGGAAATCGAATACCCCCGTGGGGAAATACTCCTCATCAAACCCCCACAGATCCGCCATCATGGGGTCCATGGAACCCTCCGAAAGCCCAGGCTCCGGCTTGCCCGGTGCCATCACGGGCTCGAAGCCGTTGCTGCGCTCGGCGGAGAGAGGCGCCACGCCCAGAAGCGGCGGTGGGTGGTTGAGGATGGTATCACGCTCACCCAGGATCTGAGCTCCGGGGATAATGACCGGCTTGAACAGCGAGGATGTTTCCTGTGGCGTCGGGCCGATGGGAGGCTGGGTGCCGTTTCGCTTTTCCCACTCCTCCAGGCCTGTCAACATCTTGCGCAGTCCGCGCGCAATGTGATGGCTGAGATGGCGCTCGCTGGCGCGCTGGCTGCATGATACCATCATTTCGACGATGCGGCCGACCAGCACGCGCACGTACTCGATGTCCACGAGCAAGCCTGCCGAGGCGATCGAGTTGGTTTGCGGATTTGTTCCGTTTGAGCAGGTCTTGGCGGCCATCTTTAGTAGAAATACGGCCGCGAAGGTGATCATGCTGTGCAGGTATAGAGGAACGCCGACCAGGGCTCGCTGGATATCTCGCTCGTCGAGGACAACTTGGAGTGTGGCGATGGCGGATTCGATGGCAATGTTGGCTCGCTTTCTACGTTCGGGTGACATTTCTCGCGACGATGTCGAGGAATGATATGTGCGGAGGGCTACCGAGTTTAATTGAAGTCGGGAAAAGTGGTAGTGCATGTACACGGCTTTGTAGGGGTATGCGCCGACGTGACGACTCCCGACTGAATAATCGAGTCAGTATGTATGCAAAGTGTATGGCAGAGAATAAAGTTACCAAGTCGAGGGAGCCATGCTGACTTCCAATGGCCCAGATCCGCATCGAATTCGTCGATCTTCGGAAAGTCGCTCTCCGCTACTTCAAGGTCGACATCCGGCCCAAAAGCAGTATAAATTCGGGTGAGGATGATAAACAAGTCTACCTGACTGTGCAGTCGCAGATCCCCTTGGGAAATGGATGGAGACCGTGTAAAGGTATTGTGTTGTGTAATTGCTGCGTCTTCGTGGATGATAGGAGGTCGGCCGTATGCGATTGAGAAATGATGTTCAAGAGTCTGCAGACAGTCAGTCTTGAAGCCAGTCACACAGTGAAGAAAGGACTTACATATAGAAGATACCACAGCCTCGCCTGCTCCTTGTGCTCCGGCGACCCTTGCACAGCTTTACGATAAAACTGATGTAAATTGCGCTCTGTGGCAATGCGCACTGCATATCCAGAAAGCTTCCAGCTTACATCCGCAAGCCAGAAAGCACCGATACACAAGGCTCGCACATCATCCAAGGAATGATGATGTCCAAGCATGGATTCCGATGCTAGCTTCGCAAACTCCGTATAGCAGGTATCGAACGTCCGTTCCTTGGTGGGCAAATGCAGGGCCGTCACGGCCAGAATCGCAGCAGACATCAAGGACGACGAGCGTCTCACGGTTGCGAGATCTTTATGCGGTAGCAATGCGCCATCCCACAGGTAGCGATTGAGCACCTGGTCGAAGTGGTAGAAGAGTTCCTCCGCTTCTTGCAGATCGACCACGCCGCGCGAAATGAAATCGGTCACCAGGGCCTGATCGGGCGAGTATTGTTGCGTCGGCGAGCTCTCGCGGTTCTCGCTCAGCTGTGTTACCTCATACAAGCTCCCCATCGGCGCGGTCACGAGTGAGGTGGCTGCTGTCTCTTCACGGTCTATAGAGTATTGTGACTGCTGCTGTGGGGGAAATGTATAGGTTGACGAGCTAGATCCTGTCGCCACGCCGCCAGCCGGTGTATCTGCCGACGTATTCTTATTTCCTAGCACATAGCTGATATCATCGACTGAAACCGTCGACTCTTTCCGGAGGCGCTTCTTAGACGGTGTCTCGGTCGATCCTCCACCCGCTTGGTAATATGATAGTTCCGGCAATTGCGCCTTCCTAAGCAGGTCCGTCATTGCGAGCTCGATCATGGTCTTCCACCTATTGAGAGGAGAGCATTAGCTCCTGAATCAATGTCCGGAAAAAGCAAAAAAATAAATAACGGGCGATAAGCATATACTCACTCCGCTTCATCCTCTAATAGCGTCTGGAGGCTCTTGTTGACAATGCACTCCAGCCCCATGCGTCGACACCGCGAGCAACTCGACTCACCTGTCTTCATGTCGCACCGGACCTTGTGTCGCTTACATTCCGTGCATGCACGTATCCTCCGCGAGATCTTCGGAACATGCAGCGGCGGGCGCGAATGGTCCTCGGGCGTGAAGCCGCCTTGCGGAGAAGCGGACGAGGCATCGCCATTGACCTCGAAATGAATGCTATTCCGCTTCATGCTGAGGTCTCCAGACTCATGCGCAGCATGTTAACTCGAAGGTCTGGGGGAAACCAAAAAGGCGGGGTCGAGTACGCCCTCCGGTTCTCGACCGATTGATTGTCGGCCTGAGGCACTTCGGGCCTGGACCGGCGCCGGTCACGTGCTGGCTTCACGTGGGTAATTGTCGCGCTATTCCCCATTTGGCTTAAATGATGCCCTGCGCGTTCATCGCGGCGCGTCGCAGTCTCCGCGGTGAGCGTGCAGTGAGGGCGGCCGTGCAATCCTATTTTCTTCAGCCCCGTTACAATTACCGAGATCTGCCACGATCAATATTGAAGATCTGCCGCCAAGATGGGTATTAAACGTGAGTATACTGTCCCTGATATTCCTAGTATCCTGTTGACATCTCCAAGACCTGTACCAGGTGATCTCCGAGAACGCCCCCGATGCGATCAAGACGGGCGAGATCAAGAATCACTTTGGCCGCAAAGTCGCAATTGTATGATTTCTTCCCACCCTCCTTCAGACATTCATAGCTAACAACCCTTCTTGACAACTACAGGATGCGTACGTTCAACTTCCTCGCGATGATGCGGCAAAGAACTCCCACTAATACTGTCACACAGTTCCATGAGCATCTACAGTTTCCTCATCGCCGTCCGCTCCGAAGGCCAACAACTAATGAGCGAGAGCGGCGAAACAACCTCCCACCTAATGGGCATGTTCTACCGCACCCTGCGAATGGTCGACAACGGCATCAAACCCCTCTACGTCTTCGATGGCGCCCCACCGAAGCTGAAGTCCGGCGAGCTGGCGAAGCGAGGCGCGCGCAAGGCCGAAGCAACGGAGGCCCACGAGGAGGCCAAGGAGACCGGTACAGCCGAAGATGTCGAGAAGTTCTCCCGACGGACGGTCCGCGTCACGCGTGAACATAATGCCGAGTGCAAGAAGCTCTTGTCGCTGATGGGCATTCCCTACATCGATGCGCCTACCGAGGCCGAGGCCCAGTGTGCTGTTCTCGCGCGGGCTGGGAAGGTCTATGCTGCTGCTTCGGAGGATATGGATACGCTGTGCTTTGAGGCTCCGATCTTGTTGCGCCATTTGACGTTCTCCGAGCAGCGGAAGGAGCCTATCCAGGAGATTCACCTGGAACGGGTGCTGGAGGGTCTGAATATGGATCGCAATCAGGTATGATCTGCTCACCACCCTCCTTGTCATATGCTTTCTAACCTGGGTGAAATAGTTCATCGACCTTTGCATCCTCCTCGGCTGCGACTACCTCGAGCCAATCCCCAAAGTCGGCCCTCACACCGCCCTTAACCTAATCCGCGAACACAAAACCCTGGAAAAGGTGGTAGAATTCATGAAGAATGACCCAAAAGAGAAATTCGTGATCCCAGAAAGTTGGCCATACGAAGACGCGCGCGAGCTCTTTGCCAAGCCGGATGTGCGCGACGCCGAGCACCCGGAATGCGATTTCAAATGGGACGCGCCGAACGTAGACGGCTTGATTGAGTTCCTGGTTACGGACAAGGGATTCAACGAGGATCGCGTGCGCAATGGCGCGGCGCGTCTGACGAAGAACCTGAAGAGTGCGCAGCAGTCGCGCTTGGAGGGATTCTTTAAGCCTGTCGCGAGGACGGATGATGAGAAGGCTAGTTTGAAGCGGAAGCACGATGAGAAGTTGCAGATGCAGAAGAAGAAGAAGAAAGATGAGGCCAAGGCGAAGAAGGATGCTAAGGCTAAGCCTCGTGCGGCGGGTTAGACACCTACTGTAAGTAGAGCCAGTGCGGTCTACTCGTCTCGGTCAGACAGCCTCTCTCACGTCTTTAGGCTGCTGCTGCAGGACGATCTTTACAAAATCAGGCGTTGGCGTGACGGATCTATCTGATGTTTTCTTTTTCCAACCTTTTTTTTTTTTTCTCTCTCTTGGTGGATGCTCGGGTTCAAGCTCTTTGAGGTGCGGGTGGGGGCTGCTTTCTTACTCGGCCAGTTGGCCCATGACACGGAGTCTAGCATATCATACCAGCGTAATGAAACGATTCCGGAATCACTTGTATAGGGACAAGAGGAGCTCAGTCGTACTGGCTAAGCTATTCAGGAATGCTGCCTCGCTTCCTTGGGTGCAGGATCAGAGGATGCAAGATGGAAGGAGGTACTTCCATGCAGAAAGTATACTCGTGATCCTGCACTCCATGACATCGGAAATTCTTCTAGGAGTATCTAGACGGATCCGAATACCTATATTCTATCTCTTTAAATTTATTTTCATTGTATTCAAAAATATTTGCGGTTGTGAAGAGCCGTCAAAGTCCGGGTCAGTTGTTTAGATCGACCGAAATAAGCGAGGTGGATCGAATCGGGATCTCCCGATGGATGACAAGTGATCTAGGGCGGAGTTGTCCTCGTCTTAATTTTTAGGTGCTTGTTCCATTCTTGTCTGTGCTTGTAGTGTATTTTGGGTCTTTGGTGGACTTGGAAAAGGCGAGGTGGCGTAAGATCAGAACTGTCTTGTTTACGCAAGGTTGATCCAATGCCGCCGGGCCGGCTGGGCCGGGATGCCTTGCCTCACATTTCGGATGAATGCTATCGCAGGTGGGAGGTAACAGTCGAATAGCTTTTTAGTGTATATTGTATCTCCTGGGTTGTGTACTAGTAGCTGTGAAATACCCTACCTAGCACTCACGCCTTTTTTGAGGCACGGGTGGGCATAGACGGATCAACTGCGTATCAGTGCTCAACGAACCCACCGCAGCCAGGCTGATCCTCGGACAGCCGGGAAGTTAGACGTGCCGTGGGAAGCGTTACATTGAGTAGATCCGCGATCGGGATTGGCTGTGCTGGTTTTGATTCACAAGTAGTTTGGTTTGGGGGGGAGGGGGTTCCAAGCTGGTTGGAAAGTACTGCTCCGGAAGATGCTGGGGGTTTGCTCTACTGAGGCGGGATATATATCTTGGGAAGGGAAGGATATCCGGTCCTGACCCACCACGATGTCGGATGAATATCCTGTAGGGATGAAGAAAAAAGAAGAAATGAAACGCTTTGTGATTATGCTATCGAGACAGTGCGATTATTTCATTTATTTTCTTATCGTCAACTACGTGATGGTGGTAGGTACAATCAATGTGATGCGACGCGTATTGAGCTGTAGCGCGACGGGCTCCAGTTAGGGCTTAATGTGTCTACACGTCTCGACCAGCAACCTCCACCAACGGAGCAGCGAGTAATGAGCAACGCCCACCTATACTACTTTTAAGGAGTGCAAGTCTACGACATCATCGAGTGCCGGGCGTGTACCGTGGACCGACGATGGCAAAACCGGGTGGGGGGAACCGCGTGACCACTGCAGGGCCAGTCTGCAGGTCCCGGATACGCAAGGAGATCTATACACCAACTCTGCTCGGAGTGTATACACTGAATATCAAGAACAGAGAAACTGGGACGAGAATAACGGCGGACATTCCAGGTCAATCTTTGCTTCCTCGCTACCTTTCTTGGCAGGTCAGGACAGGCAGGGGTTGTGCGCCGTTTGCGATGTTGAACATGCGGGAGATCTGGATTCCAACCCAGCCACACGTCCGAGAGCAGACGGGAGAAAAGAACCCAATAATGGAGAGGCCGATCACTGGGTTTCTCTGGAATGTGTCCATGCCCGAATCGGCCTCCCGTCCAATGACCCCGGTGCGTTGCGAGCCTCAGCGCGATACGACGACACGCGCGATTTCTACAAGATATACCAGCGCCACGGCGGGAATATTGTTCGAAATATGACGAGAAGGGTTGGAGATAGATGAGAGACAGCGTTTTTAGCAGCCCGAGCCAGCAGATGCATATGCGACAGACGTGTGCGTCTGCCCAATCCGGGGAATGCGCGCGGCCAACCATTCCTGGTTCAGTGCGAAACGCGCTGGACGAAGTAGACGAGCAGCAGCGCAAGAAGAACAGCGCCAGGACACAGATAATGAAGGCCAAAAAAAAATTAGTTCAAACCAAACAGAAATACAGAGATGGGAAGAGACCGCGACTCCGAAATAATATTCGCAGCTGTTCAGACCTAGGCGAAGTGCCCGGGGTGATCTTGTGTCAACACCGGCCGCCTATAAATCGCGGATGCCCCGCGGTCTTTCCCCCTTCCGTTGCTTCTGCTTCTCTCTCCCTCTTCACCTCCCCCATCGATCCACCGGTACCCATATCAAGCTCGACTATTTAGCCTCTCCTCTTTCATCCCATCCACAACTCTCTCAACCCCCTCTCCATCCTCATCATGCCTCCCAAGAAAGCAACCGGCGCCTCCAAGAAGGCCGCTCCCGCTGCTCACGCCTCCTACCGCGGTATGTTTTCCCTGATCCTGCGCCCACCACGCATCGCGTAAATGCGAAAGGCGCATCGCTCGTGTCGCGAATGTCTGCTGATTCCAACAATATAGACATGATCAAGGATGCCATTGTAAACGTGAGTAGATCACCGCCGCCGCCCGTGTTGTGATTCGGGTCGCGCGCCCGACCGTGACACGTTCGCCCGCGAGTCCTGATAGCCCACCACCAACCCGGTCCATGGGCCTGTGTGACTGTATATTTTTTTTTTCTTTCGATTACTGACTGATCTTTTTATCTTTTAGCTCAAGGAGCGTAATGGTAGCAGGTATGTTTTTGTCCCGTTCTTCTCGTCGCGCCCGGAGATGAGCCCGTCTCATGGTCGCGTCATTCCTTCGTTCCACCAGCTGACAGAGGTTTTTTTTTGCCACGATTTAGCCGTCAGGCTATCAAGAAATACGTTTCTGCGAACAACAAGATCAACGTCGCTTCGCAGGCTACCTTTGATGCCCAGTTCAATAAGGCCATCAAGGCCGGTGTTGACAAGGGCGAGTTCACCCAACCCAAGGGTAAGTTTTGTCCTGGACTTTTTCGCCTCGGAATTTCATGCGATGGCCTTTTGGTACTATGTACTTGTGCCGCGAGCATTGAATGTTATTGTGTCTTTGCCTCGGGCCATGTCGTCGTCGCTACCTGCCCAATATAAGTCCGCGTTACTGACCTCGCCGTCGCAGGTCCCTCCGGTCCCGTGAAGCTGGCCAAAAAGGAGGCGGCCGCGAAGCCTGCCGCGAAGCCCGCTGCTAAGCCTGCTGCTAAGCCGGCCGCGAAGGCTACTGCCACCAAGGTCAGTTTATTGTCTGAATCACTCATCGCTGGCGCAAAACTGACAATCGCAACAGAAGGCTAAGCCCGGCCCCAAGACCGCTGCTAAGGCCACCACCACCACCACTACCAAGAAGACTAGCACGGCCAAAACCGCTACCAAGGCCAAGCCTGGTCCCAAGCCTGGCGCGAAGAAGACTGCCGCGAAGCCCAAGGCCAACTCTGGCAAGGCCCGTAAGGCTACCACTGCTGTATGTACCCTCGCTGGCGCGGATTACCAACCACTCCGCCTGTTGTCACCCCATACCATGACTTCATTTACTCATTCTATCCAAGGCCCCCGCTGTCGTCGAGCAACCCAAGGTCATCGGCAAGACCAAGTCCGGCCGCGTGACCAAGACCACCGCGCCACCAGTCAAGGCCGCCGCGAAGAAGCGGGCCACTACCAAGAAATAAAGGCGAATAGTATACGCTCTTTTCTTCGACGCCCTCCCGTTTTTACGTGCGCTCTTTTGGGAGAGGTCATCCTTTTTATTCTGTAATTTCTTTTTCCTCCCACCCGCTTCCCCGGGGTCGGGTAGGGTTGGCGACTGATGGTTTTCTTTTTGTGAGGGATTGTTCTCTGCAATTGTGTTCTGGGATATCTTGGTATGATGGTTTCGTTTTTTTTATTTTTTTTATTATCTTTTGATTACCACAGTCGAAGGATGGCGTCGCGGTTGGTCTTGTGGGAAATTGTTTGGTTTGAGTTCCTTCGTTGAAGGTGAGAAATGAATCTCTTTGATCGTTCTGATCTGATTTCATGCGTAATTTCGTTGTAAGATCGCGTAGTAATAGGAATATTAATTTTTCAGTATTCAGAGTTTTCTATATCAGTCTTTGCAGTGTGTCGTAGTTTGTTAAATATTGTGGTCTGTGTGGACGCCTTGATTGTGTCAGCGTGGCTTCATAGAAGGAGTGGTGTGGAGGTGAGGGATCGGTACATCCGGAATTTCCGGCCGAAGATTGACGTGGATAACAGCAAAGCGCCAGCCATCGAAAAACTCAAAAAGACTTGGAACACGAGGCGATAAATTCTCATAAACAATCCTATGTTTACACAAAGTTCTACTGAAGATGGTTACTATGTCCTCCCTCGCAAGGCAGCAGTAATACCAACCTGGCCCGACTGCCAACCCGTACTATAACCTATCGTAGGGTAAGTAAGTAGAGTCGAACCAGGATCATAGATTAACCTATAACGACTATCCAGACCTGCCGCTACCGAGTTCTTGGTTCATTTACTATTGTATTCTCGGTGAGTACCCTCAAAAGAGAAAACCGCGCCTCTGCCCCTGAAGAGTCCCGTTCCAAAAATAGCTGCTCCACCCCCGTACGATGAAATCATACACTGGAGACTCGTGCCGTTTGTTGATCTTTCGAGTAAACAATGTCGTTTGCAAGGTTCTACTACGGCATGTACCGTATGCACAGCAGTGCAGGTGTTGGTCGAGGCGGATCGCGTTTTTACTTGTACGCCGCGGTGGTGGCGAGGTTGGGGGCTGTTTGCCTGCAGATGCGGGATCTGGATGGGACTTTTGCGAAGTCTGGACTCGGGGATACATAACTGAAGGGTTAGTATCAGCTGTGGCTACAGTGCCCCTTGATATGAAGGTCCTTAGATTAGAGTAGTGGCTGTGGTCGGAAGTAGAGTACTCTAGGGTAGGCGGAGTATGCGATGTTTGGGTCAGGGACATTCCGTGGCTACACGCCCTCCCCAAGGTTAGCATGTGCTTCCGAGTCCCCGATAAGAGCGTATGGCTTGGACTCTGGCAACTATCAGACTCAAGCTGTGGAATGCGATTGAAACGTGATGGTCCAGCAGGAAGGCAGTGCGACGTCACCGCGGCCTCCTTGCATTCGGAGGGGTCCAAGGCTGGGCACAATTTGTGCATACCGTAGTATACATACCCTCTTAAGGGTACAGTAGAACACTAGCAGTAGTGTAGGACGGGGGTCACGATGTCTGCAGAGTTTTGCAAACCTGAAATTTCTGCCCGTATCATCGTGGTCGCTGCAGTCCCACTAGCACTGTTAGCCAAGTCCGTGTTGGCGAGGAGTTGACAGCTGAGCAGTGGAGTCCAGGAAAAGGTATTACGACACGCAAGTCCGTCCCTTTAGTTAGGCCGTTTGTCTTTTCTCCCCGACAACCACCCTCTTCTCCCCCCACACCAACCCCCATTTCAACGACAACTCGACAACCTATACGCCAAACCCTCCAGTGTTGCTACTAGATTGTCGCCTTTGGTTTATTTCTGCCTGCCTCCTCCCGTGACGGGCCCGAACATGTTCCTCCGTTGAACCCATCTGCCTCCTGCCACGCCCTGGCTGGCCGCACTGAGATCTGTCGCCGACCGCCAGTTGCCTGCCCCCAGGACCCCCATCCTCTTTCTCGTCGTCTCTCGTGAACGGCAGTCTTCATCCGCTGGAACGCGGTCCGGTTCCCAATCTCCCTGAACCCCCGCCAATAAGGGCCATTGCCGTCACCTCGGGTTGCCGGTCCACGCAGAGCTCACGTCACCCCGTTTGCCTGGGAGAAAGAGCAGCATCACCATCGACATGCCCTCCTTCTCCGACTACCCCACGGCCACCACCACAGCCACCGCGACCGCCACTCAACCCCGTTCCTTCGATTCGCCTCGCAAGTCGCACGAGAAAAGCTCTGTTGGTAACACCTTCCTTTGGACCAACTGGCCCAACGGCGACGCTCCCCACGACGCTCACCCTCCGAATCAGAATGGGCAATTGCTCCCCGATCTGAAGAACGGCAGCGCATACTCCCTGAATGGCCCCCGTTCTAGCGTCAGCTCCTATACGCGCGACCCGCCGCTCTCCAAGGACGGCAGCATGCACTCCCTCGGCAATGGCTCCGCCAGGGAATCCCGGGACACCGGCCGTCCATCGGCCATGCTGGACCGCAAACCATCCGACGCGGGTCCTGGAGCGGGCTCCGCGGCTGCGTCGGTGTCCAGCCAACAACTCAATGGCACGACCGCCTTCAACCTCCGTCCCGCCCAGGGGAAGCCCATGGTCAATGGTGATCATCCATGGCCCTCTGTTGATGAACGCTCCGTCTCTGATCGAGCCGCCAGCCCATCCAACTCCTCACTACAGGTCCCCAATTCGGATGATGCAGGTCGTCACTCCACAGACCCGGATCGACTAGCCCCGAGAGCCGGCCAGCACCGGTACTCCTCCCCGCCCGCGCCCTCCATGAACGACGCCAGCTCCCTCCAGGAATCGCAACCGTCGAGCATGCGACATCGACACTCATTACAGGTGCCGCGAGCCCCCAGCGTCCGACGAAACAGCCGCGATCAAGGTGAAGATACTGCGTACAGCAGCGGTCGATTATCGCCCACCAGCGGGGGCCGCGCCGCACATCCTTCAGCCTGATTCGACGCGCCACGAAGACAACGCAGTCAGATGGGAATCTAGATGAGGCCCAGACGGACGAGGATGCCGCGCGCTGGGCGGAAGCCATTAAACAGAAGCGAGCGTCGCGCCGGCGGCGCGAGGACGACGATGATGAGCGGGTGATTGTGGGCACCAAGGTCGACCAGAACCACGTCAACTATGTCACAGCGTACAACATGTTGACCGGAATTCGGTTTACGGTTTCTCGAATCAACGCGAAGATGGACCGAGAATTGACCCCGGCCGACTTTGAAGCCAAACACAAGTTCTCCTTCGATATGTACGACTTCCCCCTTTACTTTCTGATGGCCTCTCTAACCGTAACAGTACCGGAAATGAATTGATCCCCTCAGCCAAGTACGACTTCAAGTTCAAAGACTACGCGCCTTGGGTCTTCCGTCATCTCCGCGCCAAGTTCCGCCTCGATCCCGCCGATTACCTGATGTCTCTCACCAGCAAGTATATTCTATCTGAATTGGGCTCTCCCGGCAAGAGTGGTAGCTTCTTCTACTTCTCGCGTGACTACAAATACATCATCAAGACCATCCACCATGCCGAGCACAAGCTCCTCCGCAAGATTCTGCCCGAGTACTATCGACACGTGGAGAAGAACCCCAACACCCTAATTTCGCAATTCTACGGCCTGCACCGCGTGAAGATGGCATATGGTCGCAAGATCCACTTTGTCGTGATGAACAACCTGTTCCCGCCCCATCGCGATATCCACCAAACATTCGACCTGAAGGGCTCGACCATTGGCCGAGACCTGCAAGAGTCGGACCTGGAGCGGAACCCGCGAGCCACCATGAAAGATCTGAACTGGGTTCGACGGAATCGTTACTTGCAATGCGGCCCCGCGAAGCGAGACTTCTTCGTCGAACAGCTAAAACGGGACGTGGAGCTATTGAAAAAGCTCAAGATAATGGACTACTCTCTGCTGGTCGGAATACACGATGTTGAACGGGGCAACGAGGAAAAACTACGAGACAAGACGTTGCAGGTCTTCCAGCCAGGGGGTGACCATCAAAATGATAAGAACCCGAACATGCTCATGCGCACGCCCTCAAAATTGGAAAACGAACGCAAGGCGCGTGAACTTCGCATGCTGATCAAGCGTGAGCGCCCTGTCCCCTTGGACCAGGCAGCCGCCAAGATGCCAGAGGAAATCCTCGACGAACGCCAGTATCACGTCTTTTACGCGGATGACGGAGGATTCCGCGCTACGCATGAGAACGGCCAACCGGGCGAAGAGATCTACTATCTTGGAATTATCGACTGTTTGACCCACTATGGAATGGTGAAGAAGATCGAGAATTTCTTCAAGGGACTCTCAAGCGACAGAACTCAGATCTCGCCCATCCCGCCAGAGGGCTATGGCGATCGATTCATTAGCTTCGTGAAAGGAATCACCATGTCTCGAGAAGAAGCAGAGCGAAGACGGGAATCCCGCGCCTCGACGCGCCCATCCGGCGAGGGCGGAAAGAGGAATTCCCGCTCCTCGTCCGTCGAGCGACAGATGCACGCTGCGGAGAAGGAGGCGGCGAAGGATGTCTCGGTGACGCATCCTCGCACCCTGGCGACGGTCTGGGATCCTGCCGATGCAGCGGGTCCAGGCCCAACGTCCACTCTTCCAATTGTGGATGAAGCAGGCGAGGCAAGCAGTGTCGGTGGCCATAGCCAGCATAGCCGGAATGGACCACCGGTCGCTGAAAAAGACCTCCCGCCTGTCCCTCGTGACGAGTCACCTGGTAAAGGCAAGGGGTTTGACCGTGCGGATCAACTGCTTGCCAGTCCACGCCGGCAGTAGATGATCAGAAAACGACCTGCCTGTGGATCTCCGCTGGTCGACATTCCTACACTACGCCCCCCCTTAATCTTGATTTTTGTTCAGCGAGATATCCCCTCCCCTCTTCGCCTTTGCTTAGACCAAGTCTTGTATCTTATTCCTTACCTGCATCTGCGTTGCATTGTGTTGTGCGTCCTGCTTTCCGCTCTGTCCTTAACAAGCAACTTCCAGAGTTGCTGTTGCTTTGCCTTTGCCTCGTCCTGCAATACCGCCAAAACCCGATGTTCACGAGTGACGTGTGTATATTTCATGTTGTTGAGCGCCTCGTCTTCTCAGCATCCATCCAACGGAGAGAATCGGTTCTTCTATACTCCCCTATTTTACCCCCACACTATTGGGTACGGGTGGCAAGGGTAGTAGATCCGACTCTCCAGCCTCTCTTCCCAGACTCCCCTGTCGAGTCTCCACCAAGTCTTCTTCCTCAAGGAAAACCAAAAACTTGGTATCACTCGGGTCAACGTACCCATTTCCTTCGTCAATTTCCTTTTTTGTCAGGGTCATCCAGTACCCACACACTCTCTGCATTGCCTTCCTCCATCCTACACCTTATAACTGTAGGAGGAGAACCACAAGCTCGAAGTCCAGCCAGACTCCAATTTCCTACTCTCATCAAATGATTTCCTTCTGTCAGTTTTCCTTGTTCTCGCTTGAGGTACTTAGCGTTGAATTTGTTTGAGCTCGCCATACCCTGTATCAATCAATACCACTTGTTTTATTGCGATGTTTCTGTTTACCTTGCCTCTCACCCTTCGCCGCAGGAGTTTTGGGTTTGGGGTGCTTGTTAGGCCTTCCGGTATAGAATACATAGAATCGGATGAGGTTTTTATTTTATCTACACTTTTAGTAGAGTAGAGTGCGGTCGTCCAGTAGAATCATAATTCTGGATTAATGAGAGTGGATGGAACAGCTGGAATGTAGTACTACATGTCTACTCATGGCACTGAGAATCAGGTGGAGCTGCATGTCACGGATACCTACGCTTTACCCTACCCTATCTTAGAAAAAAGAACATTGAATAGGGAAATTCATTTCACACTGTCACAGTATTCAAAAAACTCCAGCCATAAACCAGAGCCAGAACCAGAACCAGAACCAGAACCAGAACCATGAGACAAAGTCTCAAACGCCATCCATGAACCCATAACCATTGAAATCAAAAGTACAGGACGAGGCGCAGACAGATCAAGCACCGATCAAGAATCTGCTGCAGATTGAAGCTCGCTTGACTTAGAAATGAAAATAAGCACCATGCACCGAGCAAACCGCAAAACCCAGCCGAGCGTAGAAAGAAGCAAAGCATCAAACCCGAACCGAGTGAAAAGAATTAAAGAAAACTTGAATATGAAGGTGATAACGATGATAACGCCCCGGTATTCGCGAAAGATTCCCATAGAAATTGTAATGCAAACGTGCAGTAAAATTTGCAAGAATTGGAAAGAACTGCGGTTAAAGTGAGTAAAAAGGGGCCAAGTCAATCAAGGAATGAATGAACAGATAGACTACTCAGAACGACCCTGAGTAACCTTTGCAGCCTGAACAGCAGACATCTTCTGCAACCAACCTTGAGTAGGCTGGGGTTTCTTGACAGTGCGAAGATCATCGGTAGCAAAGCCGGAAATGCGCATATTGTAATTGCGCTCAAGAACGAGTTGAATGTCACGGATTTCAAGAGAGGATGAGGGGCGGAGTTTAGCAAGACGACATGCTTGGGTAATTACATCATCCACGAAATCGTCGGCCATGGAGAGTACAAACTGGAACGAGCATTAACAAGGGCGTTCTGCTTGCGGCGCAATGTCTCGGGATCAGGCTTGGGGACTTCAGGCACAGGACGGCAAGGAAGTTCAAGCACGTAATAACCGAATTCAAAATCATGATAAGCGGGATCATCTGGACTCACTTCTTCAGCATCAGGTGAGAGCATTTCACCTTCACCACCGCCCGTCACTTGACGAACAAGAATATCAAGCATTCTCTTGCTAAGAACGTGCTGTCCCTCGCCCTCAAGGACGTAACCCGGGTGCTTCTGGACAGCTGGCTGGCCCATCATGCCCATGGCGCCGTGGCTGGGACCACCGGAAAGAGTAGGGCGAGACGAAGGCATGGAGACGGGCTCGGGAGTCGAGACATTCAGGTTCTTGGGGATGACCATGTTGATGTTGCGAGCACTGGCCTCGGTGTTCCGGTTGGCGAGATAGCCCTGGGGGTGGGTAGCCTGGTTGTTGGCAGTTTGGTTCATGGGCTGCGGCGGTTGAGCAGGCTGGCTCGGGTTCGTGGTGTTGTAGGTCGCAGCTTGCTGCATGGCGGCGGTTTGAGAGAGGGCGCGCGGCGGGCCCTGATTCATACCTTGTTGCGAGTTGGTAGGGGTGGGGGTAGAGCCATCCGGGTTGGGAGTTTGGCTGAAGGTGATTTGAGCGCCAGGCGTTCCCTGCTGGGAGGGCGGCTGAGGGCGCTGTGCGGGAGGAGCCGCGTTGGAAGGTGCGGGAGTACCGCCTGCCGAAGGTGGAGCCTGACCAGGCTGAGAAGTGGAAGGTGACATTGCCTGCCCGGCTTGGTTGCGGGCGGCGTTGACGGCAGAATTAATCGTGTGCGCCGCAGGAGTAGGAGCCTGTCCAGGCATGGCGTTTGTCGCGTTGCCGGTGGCAGTCTGGGTAGGAGCCGCGGGTTGAGTGGCGGCAGGAGCGGTAGTTGCAGCCTGGGTCTGGGGAGCCGTAGCTCCCTGAGCAGCCTGGCTCATGGGCTGCGTTTGCTGAGACTGCATCTTGAACGTCTCTTGTTGTTCCTTAAATTTGTTGAGGAAATCGCTGCCCTCGCGGTACAGCTTCTCGGCGGCCAACTGGCGGTTCTTGAATTCGGTAATTTCCTCCTGGGACATATTTCCAGCAGTCTGACGCTGGTTGAACTGGGCACGCAGGTCCGTAATACGGGCGCGACCGACTTCCTGCTTCTGCAGGGCGATGCCATATCGCAGGCGAGCCTCCGGAATCCACGTCTGCACCTGCTCTTGGGTGACGTTGGGCGGAAGGTAGAAGTTCAGCGAACTAACCTTGGCCTGTATCTGGGGGAGGAGTTGCCCCAGGTTCTGCGGGTTGAGAGGTTGGCGCTGAACAGGCTGGCCGTGCTGGACCTGAGCGGTGTTCAGGTGCTGGTTGCCAGCTTGGGCCTGTTGCTGAGCAGCTTGGTGCTGCTGCAGAGCCTGCTGTCGGTTCTGCTGGAAGATGCGCATGCCCTTCATGAGGGTCTGCGAAAGCTGGGAAAGCTTGGCGTGTGCGGACTGATATTCCTGTGTCGTCGGATCACGAGTGTTGAGCGCCTCCCAGAGGGTGCGGACTAGCTGGGTGTGTTGGGCCTTTTGCTGGTCGTTCAGGTGCGGAAGCTTCTGAACCTGGTCGGTACGGATCAGGTTCGAATGCTGCTGCTGAGCTTGGGGCGGCTGCATCGCCTGGCCGGGTTGGCCTTGGGTGGTGCCGTCCATGGCGGCAGCACCGAGACGAAACGGAGCAGACGAAAAGTTTGACGGAGAGCGGCAGTGAATTGGGGTATCAAGATGGGTGTTGAGATAAAGAAGGTGGACGAGTGAAGATGGATGGTGATGATGAGAAGGAATTGAAGGGCGAGGTGATGGGGTCGCTGTCGCGGTCGTGAGAACCCGCGCATTCACTCCGTGGGATGGAAGTCGGCGTCCGGCGGCAGAACTTGCTCGCTGTGGCATTTGACCGCATGTATACCACACCTGATGTCGAGCACCCAGACAACCTTTTTTCGCAGCTAGAATACTTGTGTTGCTTCTTTTCGATAGAATTTGCAATTGAATATACCATCATATTCACTTGGATCCTCTACCTGGCCGGCCTAGGCGGTTTGAAACGATGTGTCAAGTACGAGGACGTACGAGTACACTCCCTCAAATTTGCATTTTAGACAAAAGGCTCTGGAAACTTTGAAGAATCGATTTGGAACAAAAAGCCTCATGCATAGGGGGTATAAACTGTAGACCGAGAGCCCTAGTGACCCTCAAGCTCATGGACATCATCAAACTTCATAAAACAGAGGATATATGCCTCCTTGAGACCGCCGGTGCTTCAAGACAAAGCTTGCTCCAAGCCCTGGGATGGCGGCTTGTCTTTAACTCATTCCATAAGCCCCCCAAGATCCCTATCCATACCGCTGACTCGAGCCTCCAATGCCCGTTTCCTTCGCTCCAGATCCGCAATCTCGGCCATTTCCTGCTCAATATCCTCGTCCGTGACTTCGGGAACATCTTGCAGAGGTACAGCAGGATGGGAGTAGTTGTAGTCGTCATCGTCGTACGATTGCCGCATTTGCTCGAGTTCGGCAGTATTTGCAGCGACACGATCCTCGAGCTGGGCCACGGAGTCAGCAATTATTTCGTGCCGATAGCGCAGTCTGGCAATCTTTTCCTGTGCACCTGCAACTGGGCTGTAAAGATTGTCAGTTTTGGCAAAGATAACGTGTATGGAAGACATACTAGACATTGCACAGAATCTCGGCTCCACGCAAGAGAACTTCAATGTTGACTTCGCCACGTCCACGAGCAGAAGTCCCCGCCGACCGCTTAATCTCATTTATCATATCTGTGCCTAGGACTCGAGCCACTGCAGACTGGTTGCGATTGTTTCGCGCGGAGTAGATCCGGCTCGCCATGGATTCGTTCTCGGACTCATTAGAGAAGGTAGTTCCACGTCGAGTGGCGCGCCGTTGCGACCCTTGAGCTTTGACAGCTGGGTCGACTTGGAATAGTGCCCGCTCATGAGCCTCTGTATCGCGGATCAAGGCCGTAATGTCATGAGAGCCGAGCAACGCGTTTGTGAAGATGCGGGGTGGAGGGAAGCTATAGCGTTCACACGTCAGTAGGAGAAATTGCTACCTTTTAGTCGTATCAGACGAACCGTAGTTCAGATATTGCACTCGAAGAGAGCGCAATCTGCTCCAGGTGGGAGTCGAGAAGCGGCATGGCGTGGTCGAGCTGTTGTGTTGTTTTGGGGCAACGGCGGCCGCTGAGAGCTCCGCGGTTGCAGCCTCAGGCCGCAATTGCAAAGGCGCCTGCCCCGATTTCACCACGCAGCCACCGACGAAGACCAGGACAGATTCTACATCTCGCGGCGTCTGCGAACCCCCTTGCCTTTTACCTCAGCTCAATCTCCGCTCTTGCTTGTTCTCGTCCAGGCTTTCGGTGCCGGCATCACGCGGCCCAACCCAGTCTCCAGTAAGCTCCTGTGACTAAGCACGCTGCTGGCGTCTTGCGTCCGTCCTCGTCTCTTGACATCACATCCACCCATCCACTTCATCTATCTGCCTCGCTGCCCCATTTTCCCATCATCTCTGTGGATTCAAGCAGTCTTGCGCCCTGGGATTTGCCATTTCTGTTTTTTTCGTCTCTGAATCTCTCCCGTGCTCTACCCATCCTACTCTTCCCCCTGCTTCCTTTAGCTTCCGTGCTACTCAGCTGAGCTCCGAACAGCTTGGGAAAGAAAGATGCCGGCCGAGAGGCGTTCTCTGCGATCTAACAACAAGTCGGACACCTCTTCATCTGCTAACGGTGAAAAGGCTCGCTCCAACTCCCAAAGCTCCAGTGCGAAAGACAAGGCCGCGCCTACGACTCGCGCCGCCGCCAACAAGGCCAAAGCGGCCCCAGCAAAGAAAGGCGCCGCCAAGGGCGCATCGGACGCCGGAATGGGAGAAGATGATAAGTCGCATGTCAACGGGTCCAAGTCAACCGAGAATGGCGTGAACGGTTCCGAGGACGTGGAGATGGAGGAGGATACGGCAGGTGCGCCTACATCCTCATTCAACTCCAGTAAGAACCGGAATGGTGACGAGAAGATGACTGTTGTAGTGCCCCCAACCAAGGGTTCCAAATCGTCTGGCAACAAGGAGGAGGATGTGACGATGGAGGGCACCGACGAAGGTGATGCTGCGAACACCGAGCCCGAAATCGACCCAATCACTAAGGCCATCCAAGGTGCGTTCTGGATTAAAGCTGCTGCGCTGCAAGCACGCAAGCTCCGTTTACTGATGCGTATCAATTACCTTTCCTTCTATATAGACATCAAGACCAATTTCACCCTACTCGAGCGAGCCGTCGCCCACTTTGATCCCCGATTTACCCTCCGTGTCCTGCGGTCGATATCATCCATGCGGAAACAGCTTGAACCGGGAGTTCTTGCTCAAGTGATCGTGGACACCTACCCGGCCTCCAACCAGATGGCGACGTTCTTGCTGGATGCCCTTGACAAGTCTGATGCGTTTGAGAGTCTGGCTAGCTTGAAGATGGAGGTGGACTCGGATAAGAACAAGGCGGCTGCGAAGGAGACCCTACCCGAGGTGGACACATACCTTTCGATTCTGGTGCAGATCTACCTCTTCGACCAGCGACAGATTCAGAAGGGTGCTCAATTCTCGACAAACCTGATTGAGCGCCTCCGCGCCCAGAACCGCCGTACGCTGGACTCCCTCGCGGCTCGCGTGTACTTTTACTATTCCTTGTTCTACGAGCAAATGGCTCCGCTTCCTCCATCTCCAATGGCTGCTGTTACGACCATTCGTCAGCCGCTGCTGGCCGCTCTCCGAACAGCAGTTCTCCGCAAGGATGTCGACACTCAGGCTACGGCCATGACCTTGCTGCTCCGCAACTACCTGTCGACTTCTCACATCACGCAGGCGGATCTTTTGATTTCCCACAATGTTTTCCCTGCAGCGGCTTCGAACAACCAGCTTGCTCGGTACCTGTACTATCTCGGTCGTATTCGTGCTATCCAGCTCCAGTACACCGATGCTCACAGCCACTTGATCGGTGCCACTCGCAAGTCTCCTACTAGCCACAGTGCTCGTGGATTCTACCAATCCTCGCACAAACTGCTTGTAGTTGTCGAGCTTCTGATGGGTGACATTCCGGACCGTGCAGTTTTCCGCCAGCCGGCTCTAGAGAAGTCCATGCACCCTTATCTGCTGCTCGCGCAGGCAGTCAGTGCTGGTGATCTGGATTGTTTCCTCAACATTGTGAACACACACAGCGCGGCGTTCCGCAAGGATGGCACATACACTCTGATCCTTCGCTTGCGGCAGAATGTCATCAAGACCGGTATTCGCATGATGTCCTTGTCCTACTCTCGCATCTCCCTGCGGGATATTTGCCTGCGTCTGGGTCTGGACAGCGAGGAGAGTGCTGAGTACATTGTGGCCAAGGCTATTCGGGACGGTGTCATCGAGGCAACCCTGGACCACGAACACGGCTACATGAAGAGCAAGGAAGTGGGTGATATCTATGCTACCCGGGAACCCGGAGAGGCGTTCCACGAGCGTATTCGTGCCTGTCTGGCTCTTCATGATGAGAGTGTCAAGGTATGTACATCTGCTTCTGCTGATACAAATATTTATTAATACAGTCACAGGCTATGCGATTCCCGATGAACCAGCACCGTCTGGAGCTGAAGAGTGCTCAGGAGGCCCGCGAGCGCGAGCGCGAACTCGCCAAGGAGATCCAGGAGGGAGACATGGACGATGAGGACGCTGGTGGTGATTTCGATGCCATCTAAGACGGTGGTATTTCTCTCCCGCAATGGATACAGCTTTTCTTTCTTCCTTTTCGCCCTGGGCCCTATGCGTCGGGTCGATACGTAGCGGCCTTGTTCAACCCATGTGTTAATTGTGTGCAATTTCGCTTTATTAAGTTTCCTTTTGGATTTGTAAGAAGGAGGGATGTGCAGGACCAAGCTGACCGGCGCAATTTTCATGTCTCTTTAACCCGAACCATTTATTCTCCACTGGGCCTGTCGGTGTAGTGTCCTGTTCTAGTGTTCTAGTTTGAGTAGAGAGAGGCCGGGTTGCTTCCGAGCAGCTTGTTCCGAATACGATGTGGCCCTTTCGAGGACAGCGAACATTAATTACACGCGGATCGTCTGATTTGTATTCTCGGAATATTTTCAAGTATTAGGAGAATATTGCCAAGTCTCCGTAGAATGTCTAGATGGATCCCGACTCCGACTTTTCTAATGCGGCCGTTTCGGTGCCCCGGCGTTCGCTTGGCCCGTGCTGTCCCGAGAGCTCTTGAAATCTTCCCGCAGGATTATTCCGGTCCTCCCCCAAACACCCCAACCCATCACCCTCGCTTTAACCCGACCTTCATGGTCTAGATTCGCATCTGGACCCAATTTAACCCCTCGCATCGACCATGCGAGCTCGAACCGCCTCGGCCGCCGGGCTGCTGCTCACGCGATCAACCACCTCCCCGGCCTCCGTGTGCTCGCGATGCCTCCGCGATGATCTCCTCTCGTCCGCGTCTCCTTCTACCCTTCAATCGCGCAAATACCACCCCACAAGACGGCGCGATGCGTCGCAATTTGGCGCCGCCATTTCCGTGGCCCAAACCTTGATCAAGGGCATGCCCAAGGCGTCGCCCGGCGTCTCGGTCGACCCGTTGCGCATCGTCGGCAAAGAGTTGAAGTTTATGAGCAAGAACATTCGTCAATTGCTGGGATCTGGACACCCGGCTCTCGATAATGTTGCCAAGTACTACACGCGTAGCGAAGGCAAGCATATGCGGCCATTGCTGGTCCTTCTGATGTCCCAGGCCACGGCGATAGACCCTCGCAAACTTCCGGCCGACCAATCTCCCAACAAAAAACCCGTCGATAGTCCTCTTAGCTCTTTTTCCATTCTCGACGACTCAAATCCCGACTTCAACCCGCTTGTTTCCAAGTCGACCGAAAGCCACCAGTACAATGTCTCCGGGGACGAGAACATTCTTCCCTCGCAGCGTCGGTTGGCCGAGATCACCGAGCTCATCCACACTGCCTCCCTCCTCCACGACGATGTTATCGATAACGCGGAGACCCGCCGCGCGAGCAGCTCCGCAAATACCGCGTTCGGAAACAAGATGGCCGTGCTGGCTGGTGATTTCCTGCTTGGCCGGGCCTCCGTGGCTCTGGCCCGGTTACGCGATCCCGAGGTTACAGAGCTGATGGCCACGGTCATTGCCAACCTTGTGGAGGGTGAGTTCATGCAGTTGAAGAACACGGCTCAGGATGAGGCGAAACCGGTCTATAACGACGACATTCTGCAGTACTATCTGCAGAAGACCTATCTGAAGACCGCCAGTCTGATCAGTAAGTCTTGCCGCTCTTCAGCTGTGCTGGGTCGGTGTGCCCCTGAGGTTGTCGAGGCTTCATATGCCTATGGCCGGAACTTGGGACTGGCATTCCAGCTTGTAGACGATATGCTGGATTACACCGTCACCGCGGCAGAGATGGGCAAGCCCGTCGGCGCTGATCTGGAGCTAGGTCTGGCCACCGCTCCTCTCTTGTTTGCATGGAAGAGTAACCCCGAGCTGGGTCCTCTTGTCGGCCGGAAGTTCAGTGAGGAGGGCGATGTACAGAAGGTAAGTCAAACCGCTATGCTTTGACCCTAGTATTTTTATCCTGACAGTAGTATTTCAGGCCCGTGAACTCGTTCACCGTAGCAACGGTGTTGAACAGACACGTCAGCTGGCCCAGGACTACGCTGACAAGGCCGCTGCTGCCATCGCTGATTTCCCCGAGGGCGAAGCCAAGGCAGGTCTGCTTGAGATGTGTGAGAAGACCATGCAGCGCCGGAAGTAGGCCGTCTCACGAGCTTTGTATCATATCAATAGATGTATGAGATAGATCTGTTGTTCTCCCCTTCTTTGTTTGATTGAATGTACAATACATATTTCATTTCACGCGATGTTGGATTAAGTCATGGCCTGTGGGTGTTTGATACTGGGAAATGGCATGGCCTCAATGCCCTTTGTAGATCCACTTTCTTCATTTGCCTTAAGTGGTCCCGATGTTTGTTGATGGACACACTCTGAGTTTTCCTGGGAAGTAGGAAGCAATAATGGGCTTGGTAGGAGGATGCAGATCCTTCGAATGGCTCAAATGCTTCGGATCTGTCATTAGTATAGTCTTACAAGGCCACCAAATAAGGGCCAAACCAAATCTCTAGTAGTTGGCGCCCCTTACCTAGCATCCATGGGTGTCTATCTAGATAGGTATTATTACTGCTCGGCATGCTCGTGTTGTTCTAGCTGAGCTACATCGTCCCCCTCCGACTTGAAGAGTCAGTCCTACAGACTCAATAATACTTCCAAAGGATTGTTTGAGTTGATGATGTCTTTCTATTATAAGGTAGAAATATACCGTGTCCATCCTGCTGTTGAAAATTGCTATTTGGTATAGTGAACGATTGAAACCATGGCATAGCATTAGGCCATTCTACATACAGTTTGGAGCAGCACCAATGCCTTTCGTTTTCTCTAGAGATATACTTCGGTTTCTTGTGTATAAAACAGATGGCTGGGGAGCGATCAAATAGGTGAAGGTCCAGACAGAAAAATAGATACCACTCGATTATTAGAAAATCGGTAGCGGAAAGGATACGAGAGGTACTCGTGGCCGTCAAGTTATTTTGGGGTTGGTCCTGGATCGTAGCTTTGTACCTCGGTAACTTCTGCAGCTGATAAAGCTATATTTTGCATGTTCCTGGCCCAGAGAAATCGGCTGCAATACATCAAGCCATTCTGAAAGCGAATATCGCATTTTTTAGAAGAGTATTTGACCAGCCTCTCTCTAAAACCTAGCCTCTCAGCAGTCCTGGCGGCCAAAACGTTCTGCAGGGCAGGTCGTTCCTGACAGCTGGTCGGATCCTGCGGGGTTCCCATTTCAACCAGCGTGTAATGAAATCATTATTACAATACAGTACCGACACGTAACATACCCCAGCGCTTAAGAATGCCAAGTGTTCACTATGAAGATGTATCATAATGATGTAATACACTGACAAAACAGATACCACGCGGCCCACCCACGAGCTCCGGCGGGACCCAGCAACTCCGTCATCCGTCGTGCGCCGTGGAAGCTGCAACTCCCCTGTTCAGCTCTTCTGCACGGTATCTTCGTTCTTTTTACTTGCCGTTTCTGTCGGAGCCGGTCTCTCGTTTTTACCTTGCCCAAGCATCGCTGCTCTTCGGACGAGAATCTGGTCCCAAATTATGGAGCTTTCGGCCCTCCCGCTTTGATCGACGACTGGTTCCCCATGGGCTCTCTCGGCAGCTTTCTCGTCATCTACGCGCTCGGGGGACTCACTTTCTTCCCTCTGATTCTCACATTGACCCTCCTCTTCGCCTACCTGACCCTTCCGGATGCTCCAACCTCCCAACCACCATGCGACCGAGGTTCCGATGCGGTCCGTCGACCCGGCGACGATGAGTATAGCTTGAAGTCTGGTACGGATCAGCTGGCAGAGGAATTCCACCGCACCCATGACTCCGATGTCGCGGCTGGTTACTTTGCTGTCTGTCGGGAATATGTACCTGGCGGTGTCAATGGGAAGCCACCCGAGAGAACCACGCCTGCGGGCGAGGTCGTTGCGGCTGAGAGCCCCAGCGTCTATCAGACGATGTATCGGAGCTTGTTTGATCGGAGACAGACACCGAGTATTGAGCCGGCAAAGGCAAACAGCAAGAATATCAAGCGGGCGCGGAATGTCTTTTACATCGTTCTTCGGTATGTGTTGCTCTGCTTGCTTGATGAGGCTGAATGGTCGATCAATGTGCTAACAAACTCTTGCGCATTTATAGGCATGGTCATCTGATGCTTTATGATGACTTGAACCAGGTGGAAGTGCGTTATGTCATCTCCCTTGCTCATCACGATGTGACCATTCATGGCGGCGAGGGCGAGATCCCAGAGGGAGAGTTGTGGCTCAAGAGGAACGCCATCTGTCTGTCACGGCGACTGGATTCGCTGGGCGACCTCGGTGGCCCGACCCCACCGTTCTACATGTTTTCTGAGAATTTGTCGGAGAAGGAGGACTTCTATTTTGCCATGCTGCAGAACCAGTCCAAGATTTGGGAGTCGGCGGACAAACCACCCAAGCAGCAGGATTTTGACGTAAAGCATATCGTGTCTTTGGTTCAACGGCTCCACTCATCCGAAGAGCAGCTTCAAACACGATGGATCAATGCTTTCTTTGGACGCCTCTTCTTGGCTTTGTATCGAACACCTGAGATGGAGGAATTCGTACGAAGCAAGATCACCAAGAAGATTTCCCGCGTCAACAAACCGAACTTTATCAGCAAGATCGGACTTCAAAGGATTGACATGGGTGAGGGAGCACCATTCATAACAAACCCGCGATTGAAGGATCTGACAGTCGATGGCAACACTTGTGTCGAGATGGATCTTCAATACGCAGGGAACTTCCGGGTAGAGATCTCAGCCACGGTGCGCATCGATCTGGGCCAGCGTTTCAAAGCAAGAGAGGTCGACATTGTGCTTGCAGTGGTTCTGAAGAAACTCGAGGGCCACCTGCTAGTCCGCTTCAAGCCTCCGCCCAGCAACCGGTTTTGGATGTCTTTCGAAACCATGCCGAGAATGGTCATGGACATCCAACCTATTGTCAGCTCGAAACAAATCACGTTCAGCCCTATACTACGCACGATCGAAAGCAAGATCCGCGAGGTGATGGCAGAGAGTATTGTACTGCCGTTCTGGGATGACATCCCGTTCCATGAAAGCGCCGGCCAGGCCTTCCGGGGTGGTATCTGGCAGCGAGACGAGCCCGATTTCGACAATCCTTCGGCTGAAATCCCTGACGAGTCCGAGCCAGTTCCGCCGGCACCAAAGTGTGCTCCCGTGGACTCTATCGACGTATTGAAATCGAAAGATGATCGAACCATGAGCATGCCTGTTCTTCCTAAGTCCTCAAAGGCCGATATTAAACCGCGCAAAGCACCCAAATCATTCGTCTTCCCTTCGCAGTCCGACAAATCAACGGCGTCTTCGACGAGCATCAACAGACCGGAAAACAAGACCTTCCATCGTGCGATGCGTTCGCAGACCTTTTCCCAGGCAGCAGACCCCGTCGTGACTGCAGATAATGCCAAGGTCAACAAAGTCATGTCTGGGAACCCGGGTGATGAGAAGAGCAGTGCAACTAGCGCAATGATTGAGATATCAAACCGTTCCCCACCTACTACTCCGAACAGGACACCGAGCAGCTCACCACCCACTGCGGGCATCACGATGCCCGAGGGCGCGGCCCAGAGCGCGGTTCATAGCCGTGAGCCCTCCATTGCCGAGTCTCTCTATAGTGCGAGCTTTTCTAGTGACCATGTTATCCAAAGCCCTTCTTCGGCTCGTCTCGAAAATAGCACCTACTCCAGTGCCAGAAGTTCGCGAGAAAGCTCCACAACTTCGATCAATACCTCGATTGCCAGTGAAAAGTCTCGACGACGGAGCACCATTGATACCTTGACCAGGTCTCTGACTTCGGTCGCTGCAGATGAGAAGACTGGCAATGTGACAATTGGTTCGGCCACTGCTGCCGCAAAGAAATGGAGCTGGAGTGTCTTTGGGAAAGGCGAGCCGAACGAGAACCAAGAATCCTCCCAAAACCCAGCAGGCACACCCGACGAGCCCATTGGGCGCGGTCATCCTCATCCACCACCTGGGGCTCCTCTACCGCGCCCGGATAAATATGCCCTGAAAAGGAATTCGGCAACGCTCCCTAAGCGCAAGCCTGTTGGAGCACCAGCCCCTCCTGAGCGACCGAAGACCGCCGACAAAAATAAACGATTTGTGCCATCTCCACCATTACCTCGCCGCAAGCCAGTTCCCTCAGCGGCGGACGGAGCTGGTGGCAACGCTGATGAATTGCTTGTGGTACAAGCACCCACCGACTCGACCCCCAATAGCCCTGCCGGAGGAAACATGGACACGGAAGAGGGCCCGGCGGAGGCTATCCTACTCGAGAGTGATATGTCTCCAGCAGATACAGACACTGCTAGCATTTCTCAGTCATTGGAAGATGAGGCCAAACCGGATGCTGGACATCTGTAACTACCTCGATCACGATCATCTTACTATCTCCTTCCTTTCCATGCATATGTACTAAAAAGGATAACATCATTGCTGCTGTTCAACCGAATTATCGCTGGTGTATCTCTTGAGGCGTTTAGATGTGTTTGTCTGAGTGTCGACTCTGCTTAGCTTCATACCTGCAGGATCGAAGTTTGTCTCAGGCTGGAGGTATGGCGCATCGGAGTCTTTGACGTATAGAGCCACGATACCCTTTTTTGTGTGCTGTCACGCGACGGAGTTAGGCAATTTAATTTTTCAATGAACATCTCCTATTCGAATCCAGGCTACCACTGTATCGTGTATACACTATAGGCGGGCTGATTGAGCACCCGACAGGCAATGCATGGCAGGTGGCGCAGTCGGACTTAAGACGCGCGAGATGTACACCGCCGACAAGGGATGGGCTTAGGCGTCGCCAAGACTGACAGGCGCCAGCTTTCCCCCCAACGTCATTGCACTCCACGTGCGACATCTTCACGCTTCAACTTCATCTTCTCCGGTCAGCGCCCTCTCTGACATCTCTGCGCTGTCCGGACTCGGGATCTGCTGCGAAGCAAGATTTCATTTTGCCCCCTGAACCCGCGCCCCGTGTCCCGCATTGCATCCGGTCAAGATGAGTCGGTACGCGGAACCCAATTCAGTCCCCTTGAATTGGGCAGACGGCTAATAGGGATCATCTAGCACGGAGGCTGATCTGGCCATCAATATCCGCAAGGCCACGAGCATTGGTAAGTGTTTGCCGGATGTCATGGAAGCTAGACAAGGACGCAGAGGCTAACTGCTCATCCCGCATGAATAGAGGAAACCGCTCCAAAACGTACGTCTGAATTGCGATTTTAGTACCGCTCCGAGAGAAACCATGCGCCTTTTATATCGAATAATCGACTCTAACTGCTTTTGCCATTGCAGGGAAACATGTGCGAAGCTGCATCGTCTACACGTGGGACCACAAGTCGTCGGCGGCCTTTTGGGCTGGCATGAAAGTGTATGTGACTCGAGCACTGGACGGGATTACAAAAGGGCATGCATAGCTGACATATAATTGCCCATTACAGGCAGCCCGTTCTTGCCGACGAGGTCCAGACGTTCAAGGCCCTGATCACGATTCACAAGGTCCTCCAGGAAGGCCACCCAATTGTCGTGCGCGAGGCACAGCAGCATGCCAACTGGGTCGATAGCTTGATGCGAGGTGTTGGAAGTGACGGTGTTCGAGGTATGATACTTGCGCGCAATCGGCATCCGCTCGACCGACCACCTGCGCATTCGACCAGACGCTGACATGGATATTGTTGGATAGGATATGCTCCGCTTATTCGCGAATACGTCTTCTTCCTCGAGTCGAAGCTGGCCTTCCACCGCAATCACCCGGAATTCAATGGCATGCTATTCCTAGATACCCCGATTCGAACCCGGATGACGGACTAACGGTATGCAGGATTGTTCGAATATGAGGAGTACATTAGCTTGAAGACGATAAATGACCCGAATGAGGGGTACGCATGAGATTTGCTTCGTTGGATTGTGGATGAGGTACTGACAGATTTTCTTAGTTACGAGACAATTACCGACCTCATGACCCTGCAGGACCAGATTGATGCCTTCCAGAAGCTCATTTTCTCGCACTTCCAGTCCGGAACCCACAACGAGTGCCGTATTTCCGCTCTGGTGCCGCTTGTGCAAGAGAGCTATGGTATCTACAAGTTCATTACTAGCATGCTGCGCGCAATGCACACAAGTATGTTTCCTCTTGAATGCCTGCCTGGTGTTTCACATGCTGACTTTGCTACAGCAACTGGCGATGACGGAGCTCTTGAGCCCCTTCGTGGCCGTTACGATGCCCAGCACCATCGTCTCGTGCGATTCTACTACGAGTGCTCGAACCTTCGTTATCTGACCAGTCTGATCACCATCCCGAAACTGCCGCAGGACCCGCCAAACCTGCTGGGCGAAGACGACGAGCGGCCAGCTTTGCCGAAACGCCCCGCGAGGGAGGTTGAGGCCCAGCCCTCTCCGCCACCCAAGGTCGCTGCTGAGCCCGAGCCCATCAGTGATTTCTGGACAAACGAGGCCAAGCGCCAGCAAGAAGAATATGAGGCGGAGCAGGCCCGTTTGCAACAGCAGTGGGAGGAACAGCAACGGCAGCAGATGCTTGCCCAGCAGCAGGCTCAGCTCGACTTTGAAGAGCAGCAGCGCCTGCAAGCTGAGCAACAACGCCTGGCCCAGGAGCAGCTCCTTCGTGACCAGTATCAAACACAAACACAGGGTCGACTGGCAGAGTTGGAGCAAGAGAACCTTAATGCTCGAGCTCAGTATGAGCGTGATCAGCTCATGCTGCAGCAGTACGACCGCCGTGTCAAGGACCTGGAGGAGCAGATGAATCAGCTGAACTCGAACATTAACTTGCAGAACTCCTCTAAGGACGAGCAGATCCGCGCTTTGCAGGAACAGGTGAACACCTGGCGGGCCAAGTACGAGGCCCTGGCCAAGCTCTACTCGCAGTTGCGACAGGAGCACCTGGATCTCTTGCAGACCACCAAGAGCCTGAAGATCAAAGCGGCTTCCGCACAAGAGGCGATTGACCGCCGCGAGAAGCTGGAGCGTGAGCTCAAGACTAAGAACCTCGAGCTGGCTGATATGATTCGGGAGCGTGACCGTGCTTTGCACGACAAGGACCGCGTGTCTGGTACGAATAAGGATGAGCTGGAGAAGGTTAAGCGGGAGCTTCGCATGGCGATTGACCGTGCTGAAAATGCCGAGCGCTCCAAGGGCACTGAGATATCTTCCATGCTGTCCAAGTATAACCGTGAAATGGCCGACCTGGAGGAAGCTCTTCGCGTAAGCATTCAACCCGCGTGCTCAATGAAGTAATTCCTTTTACTGACTGTCTCCAGCTTAAAAACCGCGCCCTGGAGGACATCAACAGCCGCAACTCAGAGCGCTCAGGAGACCATGACATGGCTCTTCGCGAGAAGGACGAGGAGATCGAGGTGTACAAGTCTGGCATGGAGCAAGCTCTGATGGAACTCGAGGAGCTGAAGCTGGTAAGTGGCTCATTGCAAGCCATCGATTGCAGGTTTTTGCTAATGAACAACTGTACAGAACCAAGGTGACGCCGACCACGCCCTTGATAGCCAGATCGACACTGTCCTTCATGGAACAGTGGCCAAGATCAACGACATTATCGACTCCGTGCTGCAAGCTGGTGTGCAGCGCGTGGACGACGCGATGTATGAGCTGGACTCGTCCATGCAAGCCGGTAACCAGAACGCCTCGCCTCCCTATGTCCTGTCTCAGATCGAAAAGGCCGCCGCTTCCGCCACCGAGTTCTCGACTGCCTTCAACAACTTCATCGCCGATGGCCCCAACAGCCCCCATGCCGAGATTATCCGCACCGTGTCCGTATTCTCGGGATCGATTGCCGATACCCTCAGCAACACCAAGGGTCTGTCTCGCTTCGCTAACGACGATAAGAGCTCGGACAACCTGTTCGGTGCTGCTCGCAAGTCTGCGCAGGCGACTGTGCGCTTCTTCCGTGGTCTGCAGTCATTCCGTCTCGAGGGTATGGAGGCCGAGCACAAGACGGATGTTGTTATCAACAACAACCTGGAGGTGCAGCGCGACCTGCAGACCCTGTCGAAGCTGGTTGAATCTTTCACCCCCAAGAGCAGCAAGATCACCACCAACGGCGACTTGGGAGACCTTGTTGATTCTGAGCTGACCAAGGCCGCCGACGCGATCGACGCGGCCGCCCAGCGCCTGGCGAAGCTGAAGAACAAGCCCCGCGATGGCTACTCGACCTATGAATTGCGGATTAATGATTCAATTCTTGCCGCTGCCATCGCAGTGACCACTGCTATCGCCGAGTTGATCAAGGCTGCCACCGTGTCGCAGCAGGAGATCGTCCGCGAGGGCCGAGGCACCTCTTCCGCCACAGCCTTCTACAAGAAGAACAACCGCTGGACCGAGGGCTTGATCTCTGCCGCCAAGGCTGTGGCTGGTTCCACTAACACTTTGATCGAGACCGCTGACGGTGTCATCTCCGGGCGTAACTCCCCCGAGCAACTCATCGTCGCCTCCAACGACGTCGCCGCCAGTACCGCCCAGCTTGTGGCTGCTAGTCGTGTCAAGGCTACTTTCATGAGCAAGTCCCAGGACCGCCTGGAGGGTGCCAGCAAGGCCGTTGGTGCTGCATGCCGTGCGTTGGTGCGACAGGTGCAAGACATCATCAAGGAGAAGCACAGTGGCGAAAACGAGACAGAGGATTACGGTGCGCTGAGTTCGCACGAGTTCAAAGTCCGCGAGATGGAGCAACAGGTACGTTCATACGCATTTCCCCATTCCCCACATATTCCCACATTCCTTGGCCAATTGGGTCTCTGCTATCAAGTATCTATTCCCCGAGTCATCTGCTAACTATTTTCACCCCTCCAGGTCGAGATCCTACAACTGGAAAACAACCTCGCCCGCGCCCGCCAACGCCTTGGCGAGATGCGCAAGATTTCCTACCAGGAAGAGTAAACTGCTTTCCTCGAATTCATCAATTGCTTTATATCACCGCGTCGTCTTTACTTTCTCCCTCCGCATTGTATATCTTGAGTATCATTCCAAGGAACTGCTTGTCCCGTCCTCATTCGCCCTGTTCCTGCTTAACAAATATCACATCTTTCTGTCAGTAATCCTCGTCACTGGAGATTAGCGAATGTACCAAATTCTTCCTTCTTTCTAAGATACCATCAAGCACGACGTAGACGTAGAGTAGTGCCTCTGCTTGGGAAGGCCCTAAATTACTTGAAGCTGACTTCGACCACATTGCCGCGGCCATTGACAAAGTGCAAAGGACTAAACAGCAGATACTGGCCGTGTTTCTGGAAGACTGGCTTTTGAAACAGCAACAAGCTTACTTATTTCTTTGCACCGTTGTAGGGAAAGAGGTACGAAGTAAAGGGGAGGATATTTCCTAGTAGAGAATCTATGAGAAGAGAACAAATTTCTGCCGAACATTATGATATTTGTTTTTAGCAGGCTTGAATCTAACTATCACTACCATATCGTACTAGATAGATGGACCAGAGAGAATACTGCCGAAAACCTCAGGATAGATAGACGGACATTGGGAAAAGCATCACAAACTCAGGAAGGAGGACATAAAAAATCCATCTATCGACACTAGTGTACCAGGTAGTCGATGTCAGAGATGAAACTGTTGGCCACCTCCAGCATAGATAGATATAGGAGAACAATCAAAAGCCAAAAAACATACGAAGGGGAATGGGCTGGGGTAATGTTCGGCAGAACTGGTAGATCGGGAACAAACAGAAACAATCCATCTGTTGGCACCATAACGTACTAGGTAGCCAAGGTCAGAGGGGAATGGTTGACGGCCTCCGAGACAGGTAGATACAAGGTAGCATCTCAAAAGAATAATTGTCTCAACCCACGAACACAATTGACCCATCTGTGGCTACTATATGCACCAGGAAGCGAAAGGTCAGAGGGGAAACTCGAACGCCTCCGAAACAGCGTACTGTAAGATTCTGCCCCGCGACTACTAAGATGCGCTTTGCCCCGACGTACGAAGCTTGTGATAAAAGCCCGACGCGTCCTTGCGATAAAAGGACGAGGCGTCCTTGTGGAGGAGTCGCATCTCCTTGAGTGCCTCGAGATCTTGGGCCGGCCAGGTCACGAGATGGCGCATCGGATCCAGGCTGTTGTCGATAACATCGTTTGTATCAAACATCGTCAGGTCCCATGGCAACTCGTCGAACAAGTAAGCCAGCGGATCGTCAACAAACTTCTGGTCCTTCTGGTCCTTCTGGCCTTCCTGGTCCTTATGAGAATCAAGGCTGGTCTTGGTAACAGCCATTTGGCCTTGGCAAGAACCACCGCGGTACGGCCAGGTCGAGTTTGGAAGTCGTTCCATTCCGTAGCCACTGACTCGCAAGAGACTGTCCACGATTTCGTGGACCGTGGTTGTACGGATCCGCAAGGGACGTTGGGGACCGAACGACTCAAATATTTGGATTCGCCCATCTTGGTAGAGTCTCGCGCTGAAACCGCATGTCTCGAGGTACCTATCGGACTCAGGCATGCCGATGATTCTCGCCGCATGCTGAGTGAAGACAAAAAGAGACGTGTCGCGCAAGATGAAGTTGTCACGCACCACCGTGTAAGCCCGTGCAATGAGTGACCATTGCGGCTTCAGCGGGTCGTCCGGCCACATCTCGGCCAGAGCCAAGGACTTTGCGGCTTGGCGGGCACCCGGAAATGCTGGGGAAAGGTAACCTGAAGGCTGTTGGCCCCTGTGAAAGAATTATTGTGGAAGAGTACTTACTCCTGAATGCCATGAAGCTGTTGATGGAGCGCTTTCGTGGCCGAGATCCGGGAGTTTCGGCGGTATCCGCAGGCACCTCAAAGTGGTGGAATGTAATGATCTCTGGAATTTCCCTCTCTTGCTTATTTTCGTCCCACACAAGAAGACCCTTCTGGTAAACCAGTCGGGGCCCTTCTGGCACCCAGTGCGTGCTCGTATACCACGTCGACGGGATTGCGGCGACCATAAGACGAGCAAATTCCTCTAGAGGAATGTTATCTGGCCACAATCCCAGAACTCGCATGGCGCGATCTGCGGGAACAGTGGTCAAATAATCAAATAGGCGGAGCACAACAGGCGGCCATGTGCTCTGGCCTAGAGGACCTGTTCCATACATCGTGCTCGTGCCTTGGCGGTTATAAGCAGACATGGTGGTCAGGGTGGTCGAAAATGCCGAGCTAATGAAGAGACAGGAGAATTTGAAGGGTACGAGAAATTCGAGGGATCAAATGATCCGACGAAGTGATGGCCAGGCCTGCGAGAAAGGGCGTATCCAAGACGCTTGGATAGCTGGTCCCTTTGCTTCCACTCGTAGCCCCGACCTTGTCGACGCGTGAGGCTTGAACGATAGACGCGTAAGGAGAAATTTGGAAGCGGACAGGTTGACTCGATTGATAGGTTGTTCCTTCGGTGCGCTGACACGGACGGAAAATTTGGGCAGCGGAGGAGGGGGTGAGATCGAGTGTAGAGGGAAAAAGGAAGAGAAGAATCGAAAAGGATGGCGATATTTATGTTTCCAGGCGACCATTGGCTGTTTCACCTTTTTTGTTCGATAGCTGCTGTTGTTGTGGTTGCCACTACAGGAACTAGTGAATTGAGGAAGGAACAAAGAACGCACCTATCTTTCCTAGATCGCTCCTTCCTAGTGAATACTCTCGCTATTATCGTGGCCTGAGGCACCTCAAGCACTAGACTGCGATAGCACCTAAGTAGTGAATACAACCTGTTTATGAGTGACTGTTGTATACCCCAGGTGGGCCCATAGAGTTGGCCAGCCCTATTCTGCATTCACTCAGCACTTGCGGGTCCCCCGCACCGCAAAATCCCGGACTACGTGACTACGCCCCCGGCGAATTCCCATAGAGATTACACTACGGGAATTGCTACTCATGACAGCACCGAATAAAAAATTTCCTACAGTGTCTTTTTTTCTTTTTTTCGGTTCTACAATAGCATTTAAGGTTGATGACCCGAAGCAAGGAGGGCCGCGGCCGATCCGCAAAGTTAATATGCCGATCGAAGGAGCAAGGGATTTATTTTACGGTCAAACAGGATAAGGCATCTTAGAGGGCGACAGCAAAATCTGGCAAAGTGCATTGTAAGAGGGCGTGTGTAGGACAATAAGCTCCCCCAGCCACGCCCCTATTAAGGTTCCTGCTGGGACAATGGATTCCAATCGCTGGACCAGATAAATGTCGGACATCGCCACTGTGATCCCCTTTCTTTCTCGCCGCTGGGACCAAGTGGCCGGGGGCAGATCCAGAACGCCCGTCCTTGATTGATCCCTGGTTTCTTTGTGGTCAAGCTGATACATGGCTCTTGGTGCCCGTCACACTTCGGCGCCGGTTTCTTGGTGAACAACTTCGTCCAATCTTCTTTACTAACGATCGGGTCAATCACGGTATCGTCCTCGACCTGACTGTGCAACTGGCTGGTTGGATATTGAGTGGATGGGTCGCCGTTGGGATGCTGGGGGTTCGCCTCCGAGTCGACTTGGAGCGACGCATCACTTGCGGTGGAAGGCATTACATCCCGGCGAGAATCGGAGGCTGTTGCTGATGTAGATACGGTTCCACTGGGGGTAGGCTTCGGCTTGAAAAAGCCGGCGAGGGTTTTTTGGCCTGATAACGAGGCCGCGGACGAGGACAGGGTGGATTTCGAACGCTTGACAGGTGATATGGGGGGTGGCTGGGATCGCTTGCGGGTTGATTTTGCTGCGCTTTCGTTTATAGATATAGGCGGAGAATCTCTAGCCTCTTTGGGTGTAGATGCTGTGGGGGGAGTGGGGACAGGTATCGCCTTTGGCGCACTTGGGGTGTTCCGAGAGAACATGTCTTTGATGCTTCGCCTTCTATCGACATCGAATTCGGGGAGTAACCGTCCAGATGATGTGAGGATGAGCCGTGAGGTATACTCGTGTTGTCGCTCGCCATTTCTGAATAACCCCGGCGGGTTCACGAGGTCACGGATATGAACTTCTTCCCCTCCAAGAGACACTCGGTCCTTGAAGAGAGCGTAAACCGGGCAATGGTCAGAGCCCTGCAGATCATCAGGTTAGCGAGGTGCAAATAAGGCAGCTTCAGGTTCATACACACCATCAGGCCTTCTTGTATATTGGAGTCAGAAAACCAATCTTTCATTTCCAGACTGCAGAGCACGTAGTCAATCCTCGAGCCGTAGTTCCCAGGCCGAGTGTTTAGTCGCGTATCCCAGCAAGTGTACATGCCTGCACGAGAAGGGTGGAACGACCTGCAAATATCATGGAGAACCGGATTTTCGCGACCGGCCCCACGCTTTCCAACCACCACTCCATCCGAGAGCAACTCGTTGAAAAGTTTCCGGGGCGGACTAGATAAAAACTCATCCTCCGTGGTTGAGCATTTCCTAATACCTTCAATAGCATGCGCAGAGTCGATAGGACACTTGGAGATGTTGATGTCACCAGTCAGGAACACGCGTTTGCCCATAGCGGTGAGATTCCGGACTCGGGCATCGACCGCATTGAGAAAGTCCATTCGAAACGAATCACGGCTTTCATCTCGGTATGCAGGGCAGTATGTTCCGATGAGTACAAATGCGGGAAACTCGAGAATGACACATCGTCCTTCAGAGTCGAGGGTTGCGGCATCACTAGGTTCGGCTGGTGTGCTTTCACCATCATTTTCTTCTCCCGAGCTATCGCTTGATAGGGTACTGGGCCGTGAGAGCTGCTCAGGTGTTGGATAGCCGCCAATCTGCTGCTCTTCCGGCAGGTCGCGGAAGGAGGTTGAAGAGTTTGGAGGACAAAGAACCCCCGTGATGCCTTCCTCGGCGCGGATCGGAGCACACGTCGCGTTGCGCGTGTATATTACGACTCCGGAGTAGCCTTGATATGATAGTATTAGCCCACGAATTTAAAATTGCTGTAAGAAGGCGAACTTGCCCTTTTTGGTTTTAGGGAGACTGAAGTAACAATCCCATCCGGGTACCAGGACCATGTCATCTCGCAGGTCCTTTCGTTGGATCTTGGTTTCTTGAAAAACCACGATATCAGATTCGAGGATATCAAACATAGACTGGAAGAGGATTCAGAATAGTGCCTGCGATTTCCATAAACAAAACGTCTCACCTCGAAAGTCTTCGTCCCTCTCCATGGCTCATAGGAGAATGGGTTTCTGTGGGCCATTAGCACGGGCTCGGGGGACTGCCAGTCTGGTTTGCATACCGAATTCCATTGACTTGACACAGAGTTAGCATTTCGCCACAGATCCAAGCGGTGCAACTCAATCGCCGCAATTCAAGTGGTCAATTAACGTACCGTTCCAGGTGGTGATGCGAAACCCCATTTCCAGCAGCTTCCGCCCCACGAGGCAGCATTCACCACGTGACAAAAAAAGACGATTCAACTGATCGGATCTCGATGCGGAGAGTGAAACGGAAAGAATCAGCGCTTACGTCCAGGAGGCAGCTAGCCTTGCTCGCCCTGGGTCGCAGGAGAATAATATCACGTGATATCAAGCACCGTTCTCATCACGTGTCAAAAATGACATTCATGCTTGTCACGTGATGTGTAGAGTGACGTGGAGTTACATAAGCCGGGGGATCACGGGAGTCCACTAAAGCGGCTTCGATTTCAACGTACGATCTCCTCGACCCCCGACTCTGCCAAACTCCCCTCCACCCCCCAACCCACCATGCTCCGCAACGCCGCCCGTCTGTCCCAGCGTGCTACGCGCTCGGCCCCGGTCCGTCAGACCGTTCAGCGCCGCTTCAACTCCGCCGAGGCCAAACCCGAGTGGATCGTCGACAACGAGTTCAACCGTGAGCGTGCTAATGTCAAACACCACGCAGCCTCCACCAGCGGTACGTGAATAGCTCTCTTCGTCCCCGCAGATGGATCACTTATACCCTGCGGCTGGATTACATGACTTGTACTGACTCAATGGCTCTGCAGGCCTCTGGCGCAAGCTCTCCATCTTGTACGCGGTCCCGCCTCGATTCTTCACTTCATAGTGCTTGATCTATTCGGTTCTAGATCTTTCCCACCTCGAATATCGCTAACGAAGACTCGCTGCAGCGCTGTCATTCCCTGCCTGATTGGTGGCGGTATCAACGCCTACAACCTGTGGGAGGAGCACTGGGAGCACTGGGCTCACATGCCCCCTCTCGAGGAGCGTACCGAGTACCCCTACCAGAACATTCGCGTCAAGAACTTCCCATGGGGTGACGGTGACAAGGTACGTTCTACTCCGAGAGCACCGCTTTGGCAGAATGACCTGTGTTTACTAACTGATCCTTTAGACCATCTTGTGAGTTTCTCATACTCGACGGCGCAACGCATTCACCACGAGGAGCTGTGCTTCTACATGGAGAATTGCCTGCATCCCTCCAACATATCGATCAAAATGGTGATGCCAGTGCTTGCAAACAATCAACTAACAGGTCTATAGCTGGAACTCCGATGTCAATTACCACAACAAGGACAAGGCTACCTAAGCCAATCGCCCTTGAACGTGACGTCCAAAATATACAATCAACTCCGTGGATCGATCACTCGACGCGTATGGGAGATATCTTAACTGCACATCTTGATGTATTCTATCGCGCTGATGTTTCGCGGGAACATAGAGCCTGCTGAGGCTCTGGGGGGTGTGTTATTAAGAATGAAGTGGTGCTGTGCCGTATTCAATCGATCTTGATATTTCCTTTGTTCCTATTGAACAATTCGTTGACCCGGTTCGATCCTGGAGTTAACCCGTACAGCTTTCATCTGCAGAGGCGTACCAAGTCGTAGTGGCAAAACCTCGAGCAATGCTTCATACCGAAGAACTTTTCCTCGAAGACAACCAATCCAGAGGATCTAACTCTAAACCTCAATCTATAGGAAGAAGATCTTATCCTGGAAGATAGAATGTTTAGCCCATATGTAAATCGAACTTGTCCCAGTAATCCAACCAATCAGTCAGGTGTAGGGACCCTTGTGTCCATTCCATACTCTTGGCTAGTAGGAAATAAGAAACTTCTGTTTCCTTTAGTTAAGTTTGCATGTCAATTCCTATGATTATTGGGATTGTCGATTTCTTACTGGTTGGTATGGCCTGTATATTTTACTTTTGTTGTTATCACAGGCTTGCTTAGTGATGGAGAAGGGTGTTCAGAACCTGAACACTGTAGTCGCAGAGCACACTCTGCGGGTCCTCCGACTGACCTCACGACCTTGCTTTCAAGGAATTCGCACGCCCGATGGTTGCCGCAAGCTTGTCATGATACCGATGTTTCTGAACATTCATACTCCGGCGAAAATCCGCAGTCCGCGTGTCAGGAGGGCTCTATCACTCGATGGTGGCGGATTGACGTTGTCGATGTCGGAAGGGCGAATGATCAGTTCTCATCGGCAGAGAAGCTCGAACTCGACAGAAACACCATTGGCAGCCCAGTCGGAGATATTCGACCTTTTCCCCAAATAATAAGGCAGTCCGTTTTAATCGACCAAGTCCTGTGTATCGCAGTGCATGATCGTCCTCGGCATGGACTGCGAAAGTAAGGTACCTACTGAAGAGGATAGCGCTAGACGGCCCGGGGCAGCACGCCCAGCGACGTGCGGGTCGATCTAGAGAGTAATCACCAATAAAACACGCGTAGTGACGGGAATGGACAAGTAACCCAAACGTAGGGGGGCAGGTCAGAAGTCTACGGGTATGAGAAGGTATATTGTAGAACTACTAGTAGCTATTAAGTCCAGCTATTTAGCTATATGATCCATCCTGGGTACGAGAGCAAGGTGTCTCCCCACTACACTACGTACATAGGTAGTGTGCCATACTCACCTTCACGCAGTCCGTTCTCACAATGGAATGTATATTCGGCGACTTTACTATAAATTATTCCTCTCCTGCTGCTTCCACTCCCCCATTGTACCGAGTCACGTACCTCAGATGCTGGCTTCACGCCTCGATGTGCCGCCATGGGCATACGAGTTTATCTCGCCCTCCCTCAAAGATCTCAACAAGACAGTCCAAGGCTTGCGGGGGACCAGTTAGATCCAAAAAGCAAACCAGGTCACAATAAATCCACGTGCAAAAATACCCTAGCCCATTTCTCAGAAATTTACGAGAGTGGCGTTCTACGAACTGCGCGGGTGGCGATGGACAAGCAGGCGAGAGAACTACTTTTCAAATGATACCAATGTCCACCACGATGTGAATATTGATAGCTTCAAGTTATCATTTTCAAAGAGCTTTTAGATATGGGAGTCAACTCACACAAGGAGAAAAGGATCTTTTGAGAATTCGAGGTCGAGCCCAATCTATACCTCGGATACCATTTGCAAAGTGCTTGACTGGTCGTTGTGACCAAAGGGCCCTCATCGCCGTAATTTCCCCTCGCTAGTCTCGTGGTTGGATTTGCCGAGGACAACCCGCTTTGCGAGGATGCCAATGGTGGCTTCCCACTACAAACAGAGAGACGAACTTGGTTGTTTTGACTCATGTATCCCGACATAAGAGGCGGGTAGTTGTTGAGGTCTGGATGCAGGTGATCAACCCTTTCGGGCACAAATACCCGAAATGCACCCAGAAAGCAAGTTATTGGGGACTTTACAACAAAAAAATATCATCTTTGACATTGAATCATGAAAGGATCACGGGTCCACCGCCTTAGAACGAAAATGAGCACCATATCGTTCTTGATGCAAGGACCTTGGAATTTATTTGCGCTCGGCGACATTTGCCTTACGAATGATATGCTTGCATTTATTCCACCAAATGCTCGAAACCGGAGCTGGTGATGTAAGCATAGACTGCTTAATTCATGCTGGCGTTAAAAGCCAAGTACAGAGGGTACTAGCTATCAAGCACGTTTTCCTATTTTTTCAGAAGGGTTCATATCCATAACACCTTTTGAAGCTTGGTTAGCTGTATAAGATTAGGTGACTGTCCTGATGACTGCTACTACACACAGTTATAGTATATAGGGTAGCCAAATTGAGGTACAGAGCCTCTACAATTCAGGAATAAAGCCCTACTGAAATTGGAACCTGAGTCTCGGCTGCCATAATCGACCGTAGAAAGAAATGAAGCCTTGGAGAATGAATTGGAAGATCAAACAATGTGAATCATTACCAAGGCATTATGCAATAGTTTACATGATAGTTGCTACAAGTTCTAAAATGATAATTTAATTAAAGAATATCTAATGAAAGCTGCCGTCAAGTGACTATTATAAGCACCGTGGAACTACTCATACCGATGGCTCTCATGGATTCTATATACTTCACATGTACTCCGATTTTCATTTCACCAGTTTTCAACATCAGCTCCACTGACTTTGAACCACTTGAGCCTCTTCCGTATGTCATAGTCTCTTCTAATCCATCCAACAGATGCGACCAAGCTCTGACATCTTTCTGTTCCCAGATCACTAAGTGCAACAATGTCAGGTATATACAGCCACTCGGAGTCATTTACCACAAGCTCACCACTGGAAACTTATGCTCCTGGAATTTATGATCTCTCAAGACGAGTTTCAAAGCTCGTTGTACCATGCAATGAAAAAGACTTTACCCCATCCTCCGTCGAAGATGCCTCAAAAGCTATTTGGCACCTCAAAGAACCTCGAGCCCAGGACTTCCTACCCATATATCACGCAATATCTTCACGTGAAGGATATTCCCTGTCATGTCAATCTCATAGATCAATGTGGCTATCATTGCGACATACGGGTAACAGTCCCTAGAGAACCTGTCACGGAAATACTATTGAAGGTAATTCCAAAAGAGCACTAGACCTTCATTGATAGCTTCGAGTCTTTCATAGTCGAGGGGCTTTCCAGTATAGAATTGGGCATGCGCCAGGAATATTACCCAGACATGGAGACAGGAGACTTTATCACTAGACGCGCGGACATTTAGTATGGTCTTCTGCTTCGCAAGACCCTGACTGGTGGTTAAAACTAGTTCAAGGAGCAGAACGTCATGCTATTCGATCCTAATCGTAGGCCTTTCTGATCTTTCAAACATACTCCGCCATGATGCCAGGTGGTGATATGAAGATTCGGCTGGTGAGACCAAGTTGGTGGTTCTTGTTTACACAAAATTTAATCCCGCATGCTATGCCATTTTTGAGGTCTGGGCGGAGGTTAAGGTCCAGAATCGAGGGCGCGGAACTCTGGAATGTACTCAACAAGCGGTCTGCTGGAGTCGTGGAGAGCCAGGCGTACCCCTGACGCTGAGCTTTGAAGCAATTATGCGTCGACCCCCTCAGAAAAGCAGTGAGCATGATATCGTTTTTGATACAAGTACCCCTGCATATATTGGTGATCGTAAACTTTGAAGAACTTTGTTGCCGGTTTGCACTTATTCAATGGATTGCTTTTTGGCAGAGACAGGATAGCCTTGGGGTTTTTTCTCCAGCGAAATATTAATATCGATTCTCTTTTCTAAAATTTGCTTCATATTAACGTAAAAGTACGAATAATGCTGAACTCAAGCCTCATTTTCCCGCATTCTCTTCAGATCCAGATACTTCACAGCGCAATCATGAGCGAAATCTGGACACTAGTCACTAGGTGACAGAAGAAGGTACCGGACAGGTACCCAGGTAGCTGACAGTAGTCTATTTCACGCAAAGGGCTCCGGTACTTATGCAGCAATAAACTTAACAATCAAACTTGAGTCCTTGAAAATACTCGGTAGGTGAAGGTTACTTTTCTGGCAAGTCATTCAAAATGGCAATTAATTGCCGAATCATGATATCAGAACCCATTCCTGTGATCAACGCCTAACTACCGGTGATGTAAAGATACATAGTACATAGCGGCCCGATTAAGCTCAAGTCTCCGCTCCGCGACGGCGTCTGAGATCCAGATACTTCGCCGCGTAATCATTTGCAAGAACCAGGTCGCCAGTCAGGTGCATGACAGTAGCCTTCTTTGCCATCATCTCCCTCTGACCCAAGTGATCCTCAATCTCCTCGTAAGCTTCATACGCAGAGTCAATGTAACCCAGGGCCCGGTTGATGTACTCCTTCTGCGCATGTTTACTCTCGGGACCATGTGTAGTCCACAAATCGCCCGCCTTTCCCATGTTGCCATCGACGAGGAGAGAGTATGCGCGCGCAATCAAGGCACTATCTTCCGTTTCAAGGGTCTGCGGCATGATGCTTTCGATGAGTTCGATTGCGGCTTCGAATTCGCGCATGTTGATGAGGACCGCGGCGAGCGAGCAGATGGATTCCCAGAGGTCGAGGAGGACCTTAGCGCGGTAGGCGATGTGAGCTGCGCGCATAGCGAGGGAGAAGCCACGTTCGGCGTGGCCGGATTTTTCGAGGATGCGTGCTTTGAGGTTGAGGAGTTTGATTTGTGTGTGGACGTCGAAGTTTTCGGGTTGCATGGAGTGGGCAGCTTGTTCGACCATGCGCAAGGCGCGGCCGTAGTCACCCTGTCGGATGGTGTTTTCGATGGTGTGAAATGCGAGTTGAATGCGCATGTCGAAGTCGACTAGCTGCACGCTTTGGAGTTGCGAGGTAAGGTGCTCAACTGCTTCCTTATCATCACTGCAGAGTTGTTAGCTAATGCGGCCTTGGAAGGATAGGGTCAGAACACTTACCGGCAGATCTGTCGGCGCAACTGGATAAGGCCAGAGTAGTAGGACCATTCATGGTTGGTCTTGAAGGATCGGAGCCTTTCTGGATCAACCTTGTTCATCCGCGCAAGGGCTTGCTTGTAGTTGCCTTTCTGTGCGAGCTGTATGAATTTTTAGCTTTTGGTGCAATAAGCAGCAACGGTTTGAAAAGCTTACAATTTGGGAGTTTTTGAACGTCATCCTGACAAAGTCATCGTTTGTGCATTTGTCCCCGTAGCAATGCAAGAACATCTCGGAAGTCAGCCAGGCAAGGTGAGTAGCGCCTTTTGAGCATTAGTTAGATTCAATCTCTCATGGTGGTTGCATTGGGGAGGAAATACCAATTCGGGAGTACAGCGTGCTCTGCAGCTGCATGTGCGGGCCCATCGCAGTGGTTAGGCCTTTGGTCAGGTTGACATGAGCGGCTTTCACGAGTGATTCGATGATAGAGGGAAGACTCTCTCCCTAAAAAAAAAAAAAAAAAAATGTCAGTAACTTCCTAGATGGGAAAAAGAAAATTGTGTACACGGGTTATAAACACACCTGCTGCATGTCTAGCTTTGCTTCGCTTACCATCGTGGTACTCAAGAGTGCCCACGAGTCGGTCTCCTTCGCCTTGGCCTTGAGGAACGCAAGTCCTTCCTTTTCGTTACCCAGCATGCCACTGTTTCGCACCTCTCGCATATGCTCGGGGAAAGCCTTCCCGAAATGATACAGCCAGCTCATGCAGAAGTTCAGACAAGGCATGTCCTGAGATTCACGGGCAATCGCGACGGCTTCCTGTACAGCAGAGATGGCCTCCTTATAGCATTCAAAGTCAGCTTGGATGATCGCCAGGTTGAGAAGTGCAAACTGGTAGGCGCTTCGGTCGACAGTGCTGTGCATGGTGTAGTCGAAGTAGCGGTGGAGAGAATCAAAGGCCGATGTGTAGTCACCCGCGCGCCAAGAGTCGAGATATCTGTATTTCGAGTCAGTAACGGTGCCCAGAGGGAATGACGGATCCACTCCAAATTTACTCCAAGTAGTGCACCAAATTGGGAGAAGATGACTCGGCCGTCAAGATCTTCCTCAGCTGATTCCGCATGCTCTCTGGAACTCTTCCTCCCAGTCCTGGAAATGTTAGATCGTTGGCGCCGTTAAACGGTCGCAGCAAGAACTTACGTTGAAGTTCCTCCACCTGGAATTCCACTAGGCGCTCAGCGTCCTTGACGCTGATCTTGCCATCCTCGACCTCTTCCTCCTCGACACGCCCATACACCACCCGAGAAAGGTCGCTGTTGGTATCCAGGCCAAATGCGTCAAGGTTGGTATCAATGGGAGACTGTTCAGCCGCATTCTTGCGTGCCCACATGTGGTACGTCGGCAAACGATACTTGACGAATTCATTCCACAGATTCACCGAGTCAGAGAACTGCAGCCGGGTGTATTCCATCTGAGTCTTGCGGACAAATTTGCCCATCGGTGCAGTCCTCGCCAGCTTGATACCCTCATCCCGAGGCGGTGCCAGACCACTGTCTCGTTCCTGGATCAGTTGCTCACGCGTCTTCATCAACAAGGACGGCATGGTTTCACTCATAAACGTATCCAGCGCATCCAGCGAATTGATGTGCCAGATTTCTTTGAGGAATAAATCCCAGAGCGTGCGGCCAGGGACGGATGACTCATGCTTTGAAAGTAGCTCCTCGAATCCTTTGATGCCGGGCAGGTAATGTTTGTCCCACTCCTTATCGGTGGGATCTAAAGGGAACAGTCCAGCGGTCATGAACTGCAAAATATGGATGGCGGACGAGTTAGGGACGACCCCGTCTGTGTAGATGTGAACGAGACATAGCAGAGCGATCCGCCAGGGGGTCAGATAGCGAGTCATGGTTACTGTCACGACCAGCCCATCTGAGGGAGAACCGCGAAGGAGATCAAATCCGCTGCGTGAAGCGCGTCGCTGATAAGCCGGGATAAGCGCCTCAGGCAGCAAGGCCGCCATCGCCCCGCCAAAAATCGGCGCATGACGCATTCCGCGCTTCTTCCCCTCCAAAAGTTCACGTTACTCGATTTCTCGCTCAATTGCGCCAATTGAACATCCCACAATGGCTGAGCCTCTCACAACAACTGAATTGCAAGGCGCTCTGCCCCTGATTGCTCGGGGTAAGGTTCGCGACCTTTACGAGATCGACGACAAGACGCTGTTGTTCGTTGCCTCTGATCGCATCTCCGCCTACGATGTGATCATGGAGAATGTACTTTTTCCCTCGCAATCCTGAATTGAACATGAAAATAGATAGCTAACAATTATTCTTATGAAGGGTGTCCCGAACAAAGGCGTTCTCCTCACCCTCTGCACCCGCACATGGTTCAACGCCCTGAAGGAAGCCATTCCCTCGCTGCGCACACACTTCCTCACCCTTGACCTCCCTCCTCAGATCCCCGAGTCACTGCGTCCCGTCCTGCAAAACCGGAGTATGCAAGTTCGCAAGCTGCGCATTCTCCCAATCGAGGCCATCGTCCGCGGATACATCACCGGCTCAGCCTGGAACGAGTACAAGAAGTCCGGCACCGTCCACGGAATCAAGGTCGCACCCGGGCTGCAGGAGAGCCAAGCTTTCCCCGATGGTCCTATCTACACCCCCAGCACCAAGGCTGAGCAGGGCGAGCACGACGAGAATATCCACCCTGACCAGGGTATGTATTAGCCTTTTGCCTTCATTTATACATTTCATTTCAAACTAATTCTAGACTGCAGCTGCTGCCATTCTCGGAGAGCACGCTTCAACCGTTGCCGAGCTCTCTGTGCAATTGTACAAGGTTGCGCACGCGTATGCGCTCGAGCGCGGCGTTATCATCGCCGACACCAAGTTCGAGTTCGGTGTCGACCCAGAGACCAACGAGGTCGTCCTGGCCGATGAAGTCTTGACACCTGACTCCTCGCGATTCTGGCCCAAGGACACATACGCTGTTGGTCGGGGCCAGTCGAGCTTCGACAAGCAGTTCTTGCGGGACTGGCTTGTTGCAGAGGGATTGAAGGGTAAGGAGGGTGTGCGGATGACGGAGGAGGTTCAGCAGAAGACTGCTGAGAAGTATAAGGAGGCTTGGGAGAAGCTCACCGGTGGTCAGTAATTGAACTCAGTTACAGTGGTGTTGCTTTCTACCAGTATATACTCATAAATGAACTTGTGTATGCAAGGACGTGAAGAATAAAATTGATCATGATCAAAGTTGTTACATATACGTTGTCATTTCAGTCTAGAAAGACTAAGTGTGAACCCAGTATGTTCAAATTAGTTTACACATAGACGCCAAAAGAACCGAGGAAATTATGTTATCGTATCAGATGTTGACTCAGTCATCCCATTCTGAACGAAGCCCCTTCAGACCCTTTTCTTTTGCCGGGGAAGCCTCCTTACTCTCCTCCTTTTCATGCCTCTTGGACTCCACCCAGCCTGTCTGAACACCCTCATCAACAGGCAGCGCATCTGAGCCGCAGATGCGTCGGTCCTCAGCGGCATCCTCCTCAGTCATACCATTGGTGGCCCAGATCTTGTGAATGCATAAGTTGTATGGCCCATCAATACGGTCCGTGAGACCGATTCCAATACTCTTAACTCTGTTCTTCATGATAGAGGTCTGTGGCTCCATCACATATCCATGATTCGTACGAACGAACGAGTTAAATGGCAGGAGAACCGTTTCCCAGCCAGTTGCGCCGGACGTAGTGACGGAGGAGGAAGTAGAGATAACCGTGCCTTCGGTGGGGACATCGCCGAGAGCATCTGGAATCCCATTTGGATACATTCCTCTGATTTCTTCGGGATTTACATCGCGAAGGGAATTGGGGACACCTTTCGGATACAATTCTTCGAACGACGGGCGCTCAGGTTCCGGGAATTCTTCGAACCATTCCTCGTCCTCGGGGTTTTCGGCCTTTTTTTGCGCGGTGGCTTCTTGTTTGGCTTGGTGTTCTGCGGCGAGCGCATCTCGAATACTTTGTGGGTACAATTCTTGATTGGCGGAACGGACTCGGTGGTGTCGGGTGTATAGCCGGTGCTGGTGGATATCGGTATCGACGATAGAGTCCGTCTGTATGTTGATAGTGTAGCGCCTTCCGTCGGATTTCACGCGGAGCGCGAGGTATGCATATGGGTCTACGTCCCAGGTCAGACGGCCGAAGAGCCAGACGCCGCGGTCTTTATTGCGGAAAGCAGCATATCCTAGTGCGCGATTGTGGTTAGACCCCAAAGTTGTAGGAAAAGGGAAGCATGGCCAGAAACATACCGGTTCTCTCGACACGGAAGTTATCAGGGAGCTTGGTGGAAATGTTTCCGTGGAATCGCGCGTGTGGAGGAACATTCGTCGAGGGATCGCCGGGCTCGTAGTCCAGATTGGCCGTGCTGAAGCCGGCCACAGCACGGTCGGACATGGTCTTACATTCTTCGGCGGTCTGCTTGTCCTCAAAATTGAGGAGCACATAGGGCTTGGTGGGCGTTTGGATGCCTTCGGTGTTCCAGGCTGGGAGGGAAGCTCAAGTCAGTTTATGCGCAGGGAGCTCCCAGCTAGCGGCAGCGAGTGGCGACAGTGTCGCAAAAAGCAATGGGGCACCGTACCAATCTTGGAGAGACGAGTGAGCTCTTCAGCGCTGCGCTTGAAGAACCCAGACTGGGTCGCGAGGCTGCGGGTTGGCAACATTTTGGGAGGTTGAAAGGTTGAAGTTGCTCGGATGACGGAGCTACGGAATGGTGCCTCACGCGATCCACTTGCTTGCAGCTGCCCCACGCATTCCATCCGTACTTCGACTTCGCCCTATTCCTTTCACAGTCGGACTTCACCACTTCTCGCAAAGGATTATTCTCGGGTCTCATCCTGAGTAAAAAAAAATTTTATATATATCAACCCACAGAGATGATACCTCTTACACGTGATTGGTTACGTTTACACGGAAGTTGAGGGCAGTGGCAAGACTTTCCAAGTTGCTAACAAAATACTAGATAGCATTATCTGACAAGGTACCTCTCGGAAGCCCTGAATCTCAGGCGCAGGAAGCACTGCCATGACCCGAGTAGAGATCAACTGCCAATTATCCATTGTCAACTCACTAGTCCGCAGGTTGTCAAGTGCATCACAGAAGGCCTGACTCTCCTCACCAGTGCCACCTTGGCGGACCTCATGTCGAGCTCGATCGTGATACTAAACACTCGATATAGTCTCCATGAGTCGAGTTCAGCTGAAGGTCGCCTATCAGAACAATGTTCAGGCCAGCAAAGTGCTCCCCAACTGATTCTGTAAAGATCTCTTGACTGATCCACTACAATTGCTGTAGTTCTACCATCGAATTCTCATCAATAAATAGGTATCGAAAACCTTGGAAGTGCGTCTCCACATCTGCGCGCTTTGCACGAGCCAGCGGTTCATGTTGCACAGAGAGAGGAACATGGAGTCAGAAGATATCATGTAGGGTGCGGCTTGCCCCTGTCCAGCATTGCCTGTAAGACTGCTTCTAGAGTGGGTATCGGTTCATTGGCACCTCACCATTCATGATCAACTACATCTTTGTCACCGCCGCCTGGCGATCGGTATTTAGGAGTTGGTAGGCAGCGGCAAGGTTTCTCTTCTCTCTGGTCGTCAGTCGGGAAGCTCTCTTCGATTCTCAATGCGTCCTTGGATATTGTAAGCAGCTCCTCCTGTTGGGCTGCACGGAGTAGGGGCAAGGTAGTGAGGAGGCAAAGTTAGTCCTGCCTGTAGAGTAGTGGATGTTGCATTGAGGGTATACGACTCCCCAGTCCCAGCCTTGGTAACTGACAGCATTTTGTGTCGATATGAACCTTTCAAATCAACTTTGTTACTGACTCTGCTCAAAGGGACCATTATAATCGAACCCAGTTTTTTGACCAACATCACATGTAATTCGGTTTGAGGCTCCATATCAGTCTAAATTCCAGGGTCTAGTAAAGTCTTTGAGGATCCGAACTAGCGTTCTCACTGTAGCCCGGGTTGTAGAGGATGTACACACCTAGGCCATGTGTAATTAAAGGCATTTCCCGACATGCGGTTGATGGCAGTGCGGAGTTGGTCGAAAGGTAGGGAGGAGTTCAGTAGAGGGGGAATGGCGCGGACGAAGTTAGTGGAGGAGATCTGGCCAAAGATGGCCTCGGTGTCCTCGGATCCCCAGACACCCTGGGCCCGAGCCATCGTAGAGAGCCTTGCATCGATTCAAAAGTCTTTCACTTCCTGGGCGTGTAGGCTATCGCGCCCGCGAATGAGGGGAGGATACCGTTCTCGTAGAGTCTGATGCCCACGCAGATGCACTTGATCGGAATCGCATTCGCTAGCACTAACATATATCTCGCCACGTTCGGGTACGTCACTGGATCCGCGACTGTGCGCAGCTTCCTGAACATGTCCATACATAGTCGCCTCCACGCAGAGATTCTTGATGTCGACGTCGATCGTGGTGATCTTTAAGTTGTCCATCCTCCTTCTGGGTGTTGCCCGGGATGTTCTTCATCCTCTCCGTCGTAAAGCTGACCATGATCACGGTCCTGATGAGGTAGTTTTTGAGGGTACTCCCGGTTTTCAGGTAGAAGAGGACGACGAACACGGGACCAACACCGAGCACAGCAAGAGCTGGAAGACCGACTCGAAAATACGAACACGATAAGCGCACCAACTAGAGCAAATAACTCCCGGTGGTCACCTTCTCGTACTCGCCTGCGGGCGCATTGTTGGTCGTGAAGGGGTTAACCTCAGCCTTTTGTCCCCAGCTTTCTGTCGATAAGCAGATACCGGACATTCCGTAAAGTGTTCTGGACACGAGTGCTGTATGTTGTGTCAAGGACTCATGTTGAAAGCCAAGCGATGTAGGAGATGGATGGAGAAGCTTGAAAGGGAAGCGAAGAGTATATATACGATATGCGCTGTCGGGTATTTGTTCGACTCCAGAGGGGAGTCAGAGGTAGATTCTGGAATCACATAGAGGTGACTGGGTAGACGGCCGGATATTGTTCAGAGTGGCATCAGTATATAGTATAGAGACCGGCCGAGACAGCCCAATATATGAGGGAAAAAAAAAAAAAAAAAAAAAAAAAAAAAAGGCCGGAGTCAGAATATATAGGATGAGCACCATCTTTAAACCACAGGTTCTAAACAAACATCCTGAATCAAAGCGGAACTCGTACTAATCAAACAAAGATAAAAGAAATAAAGCTCTTCATAATTGAGGACCAGGGTATACAATGACAGTCCACCAAACCGAAATACCATAATAATAATGAAAGGAATTGGCATGACTGTCCCGCACAACGCCAGGACCCGAATAGAGGAGCATAGAAGATATGTACAAACAAAAATGTAAAATGCAGCCGTGAATCTGACCCCTTCCACCCAATACCATACCACTAGCGGAAGAAAACAATAACGAAGCAGGTACTGGGAAGATTTCGTTATCATGATGGGCGTCGGCCATGATGGAAACGCTTGCTTTCTTGTAACGAGAAAGATGCAACAATAACAATGCTAAAGCGAATGCAAAGGCTTATGCTCCGAAATGTGATGATGGGTGAGGATGAGGGTGAATAAGGTGAAGATATAGAGTACTAGGATGAAAGGGTTTCGAACTGATTGGTTGGAGGAGGGAGATGCTTGGTTTGCTCGGGACCTTTTTTAGGCCCTGACACGTCTCGCGTCAAAATAGCCTAGGTTCACAGCAGTGTCGTTTACTCCGACAAATGGTGCAGCGTCTTCCAAGAGCTCCCAAGAGCGTATCGGGTACGGCCCGACTATACGGCCACGGTGCTCAAGACGGAGCCGGTTGGCAGCGCAGCTGGTGCTCTCGTCCATTCCGGCGGATGGTCCGGTTAGCGTGGATGTGGTGTTGGCGGACGGAGTAGGTGTGGATGCCGAGGCTGCGGGAGAAGGGGCTGAAGTCGATTGGAGGGCAGCCGTTGAGGAGGAGTCGGAGATGGGACCGAGGAGGTAGAGGAAGCGAGTATCGTTTAGGAGAAGTACGAAGGGTGGGCATTTTTCTTTGAGGAAACGAGCACACTGGTGGCGGACCTCGTCGGGGAAAACGTCAATCAATGAGGCTGCCACGTCCAGAGCATGAGTCTGCAACAGAATCCCCGGGCAAGGTCGGTAGTCTTCGGAGGCGTTGGGACGAGGGAAGTAGTCAGCCCCAGGGAAGAGACGCAGCACGTCACCCGGAAGGCGAGAGAGTGCAATACAAAAGATGGAGATCAGCAGTCGTGACTGCTCCTGGGGGGAGTTGAACTTGACTGCGGGGAACGGCTGCATGAACGAGGCGCGGTGGAGCACAACCATGCGCAAGAGCGCCGAGAACCAAAAGGCGAGAGATCGCTCGAAATTAGACCGTGCTTGGCTTTGAGAAACCCCGGATGGCTTTTCACCTGAGATATTGGAACTGGGCTGAGCAGTAATAATCTTTTGGAGCAGTGTATCCATCTTCTCCACAATAGCGGAGGCAACAGCCGGGCTCCCGGATTCAGGTATGCTGTTGGCGAGCTCTTCCACAATGGTCAGGTATAGCTTGGCGGTCTCAAGGGTTCCCATGTTCCGTAGAGAGGGCGAAGACTCCTTCGTCGGCTCATCAAGCACAGGGACAGCGAAAAATTCTTTTTCGGCACGCTCACGAATTTGACGGACTGCATCAGGGTTCATCAGAGTAACAAGATCAACCCAATGCGGCTTCTGTGAGCGAGAATCTGCGACAACAGTCTTGAACACGGCATCCACAAAATTGTTTCGGGTGTCGTCCCCAGAGTCGGCATTGAAAAGAACCTGGAGTTTCAACTGACAGTACGGAAGGGAAAAATCGTCCGTTATGCTAGCAAGCTTCTCAACCTCTGAGACCACAGAGTTGTGATCTGTCGAAGAGTGAGGGGGTACTGTGGAGATATCTGGCAAAGGCTTTCCTGAATTAACATTCAACAATGCGTTGAGTGCTATCCGAAGCATATTTAGAGCAGCGGGATGTTGATTCAGGAGCTTTTGCACGCACGCCTGATTGGAACATCCAGGGTTTCGCACAAGGAGCTCTCGCAATAGCATGACCATCGAAGTCTCCAGCTTTTCATCCTGGGCAGAAATCTCGGATTTTTCGAGGGATGCCGCAGCACCACAGACAATCCGGAGAGCTTCCTCGGAGTCTTTGGTCAGGAACTCTTGTTGTGCGAGACGGAACCGATATGAAACCTGGCGAAGTAATTTGTTAGCAATGTTTTCTGCTTCGCAAGAAAGAGAGTTCTAACTTACCAAGTCAAGAAACCCGTCATCTTCAGTACGAGCGACAAGAAGCTTGACAAGGTCTGTTGGAAGATTTGCTGCATTTGGAATCGCATTTGCAGAATAAGAAATTCTTTTCACCAAACACAAGAAAGAACGAATGGTAACACAGCCAACTCCGATAAGAGGAGGAAGGATACGGAGCAGGGTACACCGGTCCGGAGTTCGCAGATGACCGCAAACCCAGCGGGCCAAAATTCCGTCAAAGTGCTTCGGTTGGAAGGATCGCAGCTGCGCCAGATACCTGCAAGTGTCATTTGCAGAAAGCTTATCATCATGTTCGCCGGATTCGAGATGCTTGGCCAAGGTGTTGAAGATCGTGTCGAGTGTTGTTTCGTCCATGACACTACCAGTCAAGAGCAAGTGGTCCAACTTTTCACGGAACAGAGGATCTGTATCCCCAAAGAAATCCGGGATGTGATCGGACACGGGCGAAGAAGCGGCAACAACCGATCTGTTCTCCATGCGGAAGAGGTCTTGACGAAGAATAGCAACCGTGTTGAGCTCATTCGGAACGCGCATACCCAATTCAATTAACGAGAACATCAAGTCGAGATTCGGGATACCGAACCGTTTGAGATTGGCATATGTATCCACAAGCTTTCGGAAAAGGTCGACGGTGGCACCAATTGCGCAAAGAGAGTCGAAGTGGCAGTTCGTCGTATCGGCGATGGATGCAAGGACCGTACAGTCTTCGGAACTCGAGGCAATTCTCAACACATCGGCAAGCATAGAAATGTCACCGAACTTCTCGAGTATGTCGCGGATTATGTAAAATTCGTTCGGTGAAAGGGCGGAGACTGAGGAAACCATGGGGTCGGATGAGAAAGAGGCGCGGAGGCTTGGGTGAGTGGCATTGCGCGTATATTCGGCCACCGCGCGTCGTAGCCATTGGCCTACATCAGCCTTGACAGCCCAGCTTGAATTTGCGGCCAGTTCATCGAACGAGTCCTTGTCATCCACCGGCGTATCAAATATAGCTGGAAGACGGCGACTGATGAGCTTCTTGATACTTGCCGTGACCGCGGCCTCTTCCGACACAGACAACCCCATGCGCGTCAACAAAGTGCCACGTAAGTTGCTAACATGCTCAGGCAATCGGCTGACAGGAAGCTGAATTATCAAACCGATATCGCTAGGCAAATCGTGCACCTGTTGTTGGGGTCAATTTCTGGGACTGACAGTAAAGTGTGCCAACATTTTTCACTTACCATTTGTTTTTCGCTCGAAACACGACCTGTAATTCCTTTTGCCATCAACCACTGAAGATAGCGACCAACCGAGAAAGTCTGCGACCTGACCAGCTCGGAAATGGTATGGTAGATATTGTCCATGTTCATCGTCTTGGGGCTCTCTCTTTGGGAAAAAGAAAGAAATGACAGTATATGATCATCAACATCAACACCTAATGATTTCCACTTTCGCAAAAGACGAACACCGATATAAACTCGACAAATTCCATGACGGAAGGGTGTGGCCAGCCACTCCAACAACTTGGAGACCAAGGCAGCTCTGTCAGCCACCGCCTCCAAACACGCAGAGGAGACGGATGAGACGTCTTGGACAGAACGAATCGAGTCAAGAAGTCGAATTATTCGTTGTTGAGGAGAACGTCGAGCAGCCTCCTTCGACTGGCGAGGCCGCCGTACTCTGGCATTGCGCTCCGCAAGGCTTTGGAAAAGTATTCGATCATACTTCTGTTCCAAATTGAGACATGAAGAAACCTGCGACTTGTATATGTCCCAGGATGCAGGTAGAATCATAGATGAAGTATGTTCACGCGCGAGTTTGCTGATAAAACGAGACAATCGATCGAGGAGGGGTTTGAGGGTATCGCGGTGGAGATCAGTAGCCTTTAGACTGGAGTCAATATCAACCGGTACAAGAGGAAGATCAAGCTAAATTACCTGTTTGAGCTTCTGAAGCAGAATTTCTGCCAATCGTCGTCCTCGGCGTCGATAGCGCATGACACTGTTCCAATAAATGCCAAGCATCAATAGCCAAACCGGAACCGTGGCAAGGGAAGCGGCTTCAAAGGATGAAAGAAACCAGTCCAGAAAACTGTCATGATCCAGAAGGTTCTCAAAGAAGAGCCGTGCCGTCAATCCGATAGCATAAGTCATTTTGGCCTTCCAGTCCGATGACTTCGGCGCACTGAACACACCCTCGACATACTGTTGAACGTTCGAGGTCCAGTCCCGTACCCACTTCGCCTCCAAGCCGACAGACAGGGAGCCGCTTGTTCCCTTGCGCTTGAAGGCGCGGATTTCGTTGGCGCCGACACATTTCGCTAACCAGACCGCGCGTGCCACTGGAATCCACTTGCCCAAGCACTGATCGAGGAGCACCTTCCCGCGAATACCGTGTGGAATGGTTCTGCTTAGTCGTCGCAATGGCACGGTCGCATTGGCGAGGTCCCGCAGCCAGGCTTCTCGTTTGTTGTCAGTCAACGTGACCCGTGGCGGCGGTTTGAACGTAGACGGGGCATGAACAGTGTTGTGGTTTTGTCGCTTCTCCAGTACGGCCGAGAATACAGACGAGAGCATCTGCAAGCCAGTACGGTGTTTGAACTGTGCATACAATGCCGGACGCGCCGTGTTGGACTCATTCTGGGAGACTTGAGTGCGATCATAATACCCTTGTTTCGCGGTTTGTTCGTTCAAGAGATCTTCGGGGTGGTTTCCGGTCCATGGCGTGAAGTCGGCAACTTCTGCAAATACAATTTGTTGGTCATTTCCATCCATTTGCTGCCTGCTGATGACATTTACAATTGAAATGATAACTTACTATCGCCTTTGAGTTTAGGTGCCGCCGCCGGAGTCTCGATCCGATACGGCGTTGTTTGAACCTTGGTGTCGGGAGTATCCTCAGGGGCCTTTGCACCCGCGTTTTGCGCAATAGTTGGCCGAGTATTACTGAAAGGTTGCGCGGGAAACGGAGGGGGCGATGCTGGTTTGGAGGGAGACGCGCCGTCGCCGCCGCCGCCGCCGCGATTCTCGCTGGCCGGGAGCTCCGCCATCACGGCCTGGAATGACCACAGTGGTCGACCACGCCACGATGGCAGCTGTCGCGTGCTCGCACTTCCTGGGGTCCCTTTGGACTCGGCAGTGTTCGCAGCCGCCCCGGTATCCCCCAGGTTCGGCGTACCCGGCACATCGAGTCGCGGTCGTTTCGGCGGCGGTTCTCGGTCTTGCGATTCAGGTGCAGCGGTCAAGTCGATGGCGACCGGCTGGCGGGGTTGCGGTTGCGAGGACTCGGCAGGAAGATCTGGCTGAGCAGGCGCAAAGACCTGGTCAACTCGACCAGGGCCACCGTTCAGCGAGCGCATCGGGTGGCCCCATGATTGGCCGCCGGCAGAGGAATGGGGGATCATCTTAGGCTCATGGTGTCTTGTCCGAAAGGGTTTTTGTGAAGCATCCGGGGTATTGCATGAGCCGGTATATAGGGAGCAGGAACAGGAAGGGACTCGGAGGGTAGCGATTGAAGATGTAAATGCGAGGGTCGATCAATGTCGCTCACAACATGCAGTGTTCACGAGGTGTGATAGACGATGGCATGAAGGGACGGCCGCAGCTGGAAGAGGCCCGAGCGAGCGAGGGAGGAACAAGCAATGCGAATGCCCGACTCCGACTGTGGGAGCTTTGCTTTTCTTTGATGTTTTCACCAACTGCAAATATTGCGGAAGATGGCAAGTGCAGGCGTTATCGGCGGTGTTGATGGGGATAACGTAAGTCGGGCCAAATCCATTCAGCCGTCCTTCTCCGGGGCTCCACCGGATCGACGGAATCAGACTCCTCCACACAGCGTGGCGTGGCGGATTGTATGATCAGATCGCTGCGATGGACGGTGTCATGCAGACGGAATCGACGCCATCGACTAGTTTCCCCGGAGTATCTATCGATTCTCCGGCACTACATATGGCAGGTATTGTATGTGTATACACACGGACAAGGATCTACGGAGCCCGGAGTATACAGGCGGAGACGGAGAGCCAGGGTAAGTCCTCAATTTCCAGGGCGGACCCATTGCCCCCTTTTAGTCCGAGCCATGCCCGAGTGTGCGGTTAGGTTCGCCCTACTATTAAACATTCGTTGAGAGAACACTGGGCCTTACCCGACACGGAAGTGACAGTGGCGGGATCCGTGGTATGGATGGCTAATCGACGTGACCGAGGCTGTACTCATTTCTAAACATTGGCAAACCCCGGCGGCCCCCTATCCGGTTTTTCCTGGTTGTTGCCCCCCTAATGGAGTTGTGGTTCTTTGTTTGGTTTCCTCCGTACCTCGGAATAGCCTGCTGCTTTCTTTTGTTTCGTCGGCTATCGTGTGGAACATCTTCTGTCGCGTCGCATCTCCCTTCCTTACTCGGCCCCCATCTTGGATCTTCTCAAAGAGGCGGTAGCAAGGCACAGAGCTTATCCCACACGGAACTAAACCCCGATGTCCCCGGGGGGGGCCTGGGCAGGCGATCGGATCAAACTGCAGCAAGCCATTTCATTCCCCCGAGCAGACGGCGGACGGTGGACGGTGGTCGGAGTCGCCTTAGCCTATATGCCCTGCGCCAAGATCGGCTTATCTTGCTTCACTGCCTCAAAGTGACGGGTTGCCCTGCGAGGGCTGTCCACGCCCACATTCCGCACTATCGGCCCACTGTCGGATGGGTGCATCGTAGAAATCGTACGGCGTGTCCAGCTGGCTTGGCTGGACTTGCCCGAACTCGGTGGGTCATTGTGGTACCATCGGAGGGAGACTCTGGCAATCAACCGATGCGAATGTGAAACGGCGGGCAACAATGGCAATTGGAACAATAGAAATCTTCCTCCCAGTCATTGGAAAGGGCCACGGCCAAGCCCATTGCCGTCGGAGCTGCCGGGTCTGTTGGAGATTTCATGTTGGATGCTGTGCGCCGCAGGATGCAAGGAGGTCGGCAGTACTTCAGTGTGCGTGTGCGACCAATCCAAGTATCCCATCGATCTGCGTTTCATCTCTGTCAACATCTCACCGACCATTTCGGAACTGAGATCGTCCCCAGTTTTAGGCGGGTCGGCTGCAAGTATGCGGTGATCCGTTGTGCCTCGCAGGAAACAGCCTGGCACCGCACTGGACCAACAGTAAGCATTTGTAAAGGGATATCAGGTCCCGTAGGGCCCTCGTATCTCTGGTAGATATCGCGTTCGCCATGCCTTGACGTGGTCCAACAATAGTGATTGTGTATGAATGTCCGGGTCAATCCTGAGAAGCTTGCCGCTTGACTGCCTAAGGCCACCAACCCCGGTCTAGTCCCCCGGGATGGCTTGGCGCAAGTTGCTCAACTTCCAGTCCTTCTCCTATCCCCAACTCTGCACAACAAAATGGCGTCAACCAAGGATATGCGTCGGGCGGAGCTCGGTGAGTCAACCTGTATCCTTCTCATCGGGTAGATACTGACGTGGCGCCAGCGATCCCCTATGTCGACCCGCCCAAGAAAGGCGATGAGGCCGACATGTCCAGTACGCAACACCCTCCGTCACACGCTAGCGCCCAAAGAGCCCAATGCTGATAAGGTAACAGGCACCATGTCAAGCACCATGCCAATGGCTGCGGTAGGTCGTTCTTTCCCCTGAGTTGAAGGGATCGGAGTTTGGGGCCTAAAGCGAATCTGCTGGCTGACACACGGTGGCTTTAGATGTTCACACGGAACCGGTGAGTCGAGATGAGCGCGCATCCTGTCAAATCGTATCGCGCAACTAACAGGGCATGCTCTTTAGTATGATTGGATGGTAGGCATCATATTCCCAGAGTTCCGTTGGGTCCAGTTTCTCTGACACACCTGCAGGGTTTCCTTCGTCTTTTCCCTCCAGTCCTGGCTGGCTGAGTCGCCCGAGCAGAAGAAGACTGCTTCCACTCCGGCTTACATGTCGGTCTTCATGTCTTGTTCGTATCTACCTGTTGTACACCCTGAGGCGATCTCATACTGACCACTTTTTGACCGATTAGTGATGGCGCTGGTCGTTGTACGTCGCTCTGATAATCTGCCCCGGTTTCCCGAATCCTTTCCTGTTCGATGTCCCTCTGACGATTTCCACAGACCTACTTCCCTATCTTTATGCCTCCACAGGTGAAGGGCGGCACCACTTCGGTCCCCGCGGCCTAAGCTCTCAACCTCCAATGATACCATTACCTCGGATAACCACGGGGCTAATCAACACACTGCTGCCATCCGTACAATAATGTCAGGCGGCTGAGAATGCCGCGGAGGGTTAACTATCGCCACTTGAGACTGTCCAGTCGGCGAACATTTGACTCATGCTGTACCAATATGATTTGGAATGATCCATGTCTTGTAATTGCACCATGCTACACTTCGACTGCGTCATTATTCGAAAAACTTATCAAATCCATCACTCAATGACTTGATATTGCAAACAAATTAAAAAAGGAAAAAAGAAGTACCAGTACTTGGTAGCTTTGTACTCTTTGTACCTAAGAACCGTAGAAGGATTGCTTAGTCACACACCGCCTCCCCCACAACGTGACCGTCACAAAAGGCTTTGCCGCTCTTCTCTCTGATTCTTTCCCTCAAACACCAGACCAGCTAACTCCCCTCTCCACACGCACCCTTGCGATCCCTCAACCTTAAGAGATACTGAATCTCGCCCTCCGCTCACTTTACCAAAACCGCTTTCAAGGGCCGTTTACGAAAAAAGGCCGAGTTTATGTCCATCGAAAACCTCAAGACCTTCGGTGAGTCGTGTCGCCACCTGCCCCCTCCACTGCCCGCATATCGAACGTGCCTCAACATGACCCCTGAACGGGCTTGAAATACTTCATGTGGGATCAGAGAGTACCTCTCGCATCCATGTGGTTTTCTTTGGCCTCGAGGTTACATTCTTTGGCTCACCCCCCTCGTCGATCGCGGTGGCGGGGTAAAGATTCGGTACCGGACTGCCGCTGACACCGACCTTCAACAGACCCCTTCGCCGAAGCTGACGAAGACACCGGCGAGACTAAACAGTCTCAGAATTACATCCATATACGGATTCAGCGTATGTCTTCCTTTCTCTGTGTTGTTGATTTTCCCCCTCCCCCCATCCTCATCGCGGCATGCTGATCTACCGTGTCGGGCACGTGCTAATCTATACTTCCTGCAGAGCGCAATGGTCGTAAGACTCTGACCACTGTTCAGGGTCTGCCTAAGAAGTTTGACCAGAAGAAGATTTTGAAGGTCATCAAGAAGAAGTTCGGTATGTCTATACCTCGTCCCCCTATTACATACATATCGTGAAAGCATCGTACTGACCGGCCCTTTTCCCTCTAGCTTGCAATGGCACCATCGTCGCTGACACTGAGATGGGCGAGGTGATTCAGCTTCAGGGAGATCAGCGTAAGGATGTCCAGGAGTTCTTGACCGACAAGAAGGAAGGCCTTGAACTGGATGCCAAGACCATCAAGGTATGTGCTTCGACTTCAGCCCAGACCACGACATATATACTAATCCCTCGCAGGTCCATGGTTTCTAAACACATCGCCATGTCTTGTTCCGGTCCCCTTCTTCCCAGTCTATGTTACCCCGTGAGCGGTGGGATAGGAAGCATGCTATCAAATGTTATCCCCTAACCGCCGGCCGTGTGCACAGCCGGCCCGCCCAATCGGTCAAATGTCTTGCTTTCTCATTTCCATTGCTCTGTGCCTGGATTGTTTAGACTTGGCCCATGTGTCGAATATGATTCGTTTCACCTCTGTTCCCAGCGATCGAGAACCAGCATGATCGACCGGGAAAGCGTTTTCATAGTCGACATTTCATTTTGCTTTGTCCAGAACGGGATCATGACGGAACGAGGCGTTGGTAGATACCCATATCTGCATAGACAGACGATGCGTTTTATCATTCATGACTTTGCGTGTGCTTTCTTGTTTTCATTTCCTTTTATGTGCTTTCCGAGGGATCTGCCCTGTCACAGGTTTCCCGTTGCGTCTTGCATTGTGAAGCTGGTGGTTGGGTTTCTCAAGGAAGGGTGAGCTTTTGTTAACTCTCGTTGCTGCTCGTCTGATCGGTTTTTACCGTTCCTTAATTTTTTCCCGCTGCCTTGCTTCTTTCCATGTCTGCGCTCCTTGCTATTGTCAATCGGAAACATGGAATTGAATTGCCCATTGATATTGAACATGGACCTACGTAAACACCTATAGTTTTCACCCAAAGTGCAAGACTCGACTGGTCCAGGACTTGTGCAGGCTGTAGTAGCCCACAGGTGCTACAGATTTAAGCCAGTGTAGAAGCTTTAGGAAGTCGAACGAAATGAATTAGATCTGTCAAAGATCGGTGTGTAAACCCAGAAGAAAAAGACTCGTAGTCAAGCTAGGCTATTCACCACTAGTCTACCATGAAACGACAATCCCGAAAATATACAATTCAGGCCCTTCATTGCACAGGAACCTGCTCAACCCAAAACCGTTGTGTTTCTCTTCCTATCGGTGCATGCGAGAAAGAAGTAGAAGAAAAGACCGGGATAGATCCCGAAAGAGAAAGCAATTGTTCAAAGTTCTCCAGCAACGCGGGTATCAGCAACGCGCATGCGTAGAAAGATAGCAACGGCCCAGTCCCAAAGTTTGCGCGTGATCACGAAGACGGGGACTTCGGGCTCGTTTTCGCGGGTTAAATGCAGTTGAAGTAGAAGTGAAGACATGCTGAGGAAACTTGCTACGGAGACGACTAGTAAAGACGCTGCCGTTTCGCGTTTTATCATTGCGTGGTTTTGGGTTGCGTGGTAGACAAATGTGAGGGACTATTTAAGAGTTAGTATGGTATGGTAGTGTAAATGTGATGAGGCAGTGACATACCGTGGTGATAGATATCCAGGCTGGTAATAGAAGCCGTGGATCAGAAGATGCACCGGAAAGATAGAGGACCCAAGAACTTATGTATGCAATCAATCCATTTGTTGTTAAAAGGCGGATAACAACAGCTGGAGGGGTGTAGTTCAAAAGCCTGAAGAATTGTCAGAAAGGATCGAGGCGAAAGTGTGTATATAGGAAGACAGACCATCGAGACATCATACAATCAGCAAAGAAATAAGATAGATATGCGGATGCACAGCACTGTCATCAAAGGTGGTTAGTTTGGCACTGCATCAAAAGCAAAAAGCAGAGATCAAGTCCCTGCTCAGGTAATAGCGAATACATACCCACATAATAGCCAAAGCTACCTCCGTAACCCGAAATCTCCTTTCAACATCCCACTCCTGTCCTACACTCCCGACAATCGCCGCCGCCCACCCCTCACGCCCCATCCCCGGCCGAATGTGCAACAGCTCCGCCAAAAAGGTAAACGCGCATCGCAACCCCCACCACGCAGCGGGCACTGTGCTCAGCGCCCGGCAGACCAGCAGCGGGATATACCACCTGCGGTCTACACCCAGAATAACAGCCACCCGTGGGTGAAGCGGTGAGGGAGCAGCCTGGCCAGCATCGCTGCTGAGTGGGGTATGGGGCGTAGAGGAGGTTGGTGAGGGCGGAACGTTCGAGTCCGCGGCGGAAGCCACTTTTTTGGTGAACTGCGCTGCGGGAGACTGGGCAGTTGGTCGGGTGAGGTCAGGGAGCGTAGTCGTCCGGACAAGATCTAGGTCTGGCTCGTCGGGCGACTCAGCGGCGGGAGTGTAAGGCGGAGGAGATGCATTCCGTCGAGGAGCCAGCCTTGACGAGGAATCACGGCATATGCGGCCGGCGCGCAAGATGTGGTGTAGTAGCTTCGCGAGAACGTCGCGCTCGAGGGTAAAAGATGCTGTGCTGGCCTCGTTTGGTGTCTTAGCTCAGGCTACCGCGGAAACGTGTCGAACAAGATTCGGTGTGTCTGTCCCCTGAGGTAGAATTTCGAAAATAGAAGGACGTTTTGAAGAACTCCGGTCGAGGATTCGGAAGGACTGTCTGGGGCTATATGTGCAGAGCCACCACTGACCGATTCAAGGATTGAACAGGAGAAAGGAAGAAGATGGGTCGGGAGTGTCCGTGAGGACCGCGACATGCCGGAGCTCTGCCATACTTGGGAATCGCGGAGATCGACACGTGACTCCGGTTTTTATTCTCCTCGTCGACCCTCCCCGACACAATCCGCTCAGTCACTCGGTGCTCGCCATGGCGTCCTCACTTCGCTTGCCTGCAGGCAAGACTCTTTCGACTACATGGCCAGTCATTTTCAATGCTCAGCTCTCTACTCCGGGCGCGCCTCAATGCCGGTACTTTTCGCAGGCGTCGCAACGATGGGCGTACAAGTCGCAAAACTTCTCTCCGAGAACCTCCTCCCAGCCGTCGATGAAAGTTCGCTCAAAGGATCTGTTGATGGGCCAGCTGCCAAATGACATCGGATTGTTACCGGGGACTTTCGTCAGGCCGCTGTGGAGGGACATGCCTTCGATCTTCAACGAACCGCGGGATCGGCTCATGATGGAGTGGACCTGGATCAAGAGCGCTTTCCAGAATTTCTTGAGGTAAGCGCTGTCCTTTGTCTCTCGTGTTTTTCTGCGTGCCGCCGAGCCACTCAATGGTTGGTTGGTGGTGGGAAGGCAACGAGTCGTCGCAGACTCGCCCGCATCACGAAGACAGCAACTAACTCACCTCTAGTCTGATCATCTACAACAAGAAAGACAACAAATACCCAATGCTCCTCTTCAAACCGCGCCGAAAAATCGCAACCGACCTATACAAGGACATGTACTCATCCTTCGCCCGGTAAGCACAACCCAATCGACAATCACCTTCACCTTAAAGCAGATCACTAACAACCCAACAGCGGTGACATCCAAAACATCAGAAAGCTCTGCTGCGACGGCCTCTCAAAAAAACTCATTCAGCAAATCGAAAACCGCCCCTCCACCGAAAAAGTCACCTGGACCCTCGAGAACTGGATCCGCCGACCCAGCACATACTTCACCGGCGTCCGCGTCCTCTCAGACCGCGCCACCCAACTCCCCGAAGTCTCGCACTCCGGTGTCCGTCAGATCGTTCTCCGCCTGACCTCCCGTCAAGCCATGAGCAAGACCAACACCGCGCCAGTCCGCGGGAAGGCAGTGGCCGAGGCTGAGCCTACTGCCAAGCAGCAGGATGTGGTCGAGTACGTTGTGATTCAGAATATCATTTGGAATGGTCGGGAGTCGGAATGGCGCGTTTGGGGCAATACGAGCCCGACTAGTATCCACAAGATCTACACTGATCCGTACTTTGCACCGGGATTGTCGGCTATGGAGAGAATCCAGGCTATGATGAAGTGATGGGTTCGTCCACTGTCATCTTTTTTTCTCCCTTTGTCTTAACGTCACCGTTTGGCCTGAGGACTGCCATGAATCTGGTTTGTCTCCCGCGTTGTTCATCATGTACCGCCCAACACAGCCAGTGATTATATAGAGCATCTACCTTGTACAATAGCCGCCTAAATCGTTTTTTTTTAATGCCAGTACATTTCAGCGGCAACTTCCTCCAATGTGCTTGAGACCTACCATATATTAATATCTTCTATAAAATCGTTTTGCCCATATCCTATCGGACAATTCATACTCCATCGTAGGTGCTACAAAATGGTATAATGGACTCTTGAGGCGAGATGAGACGGATATAAATAGGCAATGCTAAAGCCAATATGATGTATATGTACAAGAAGACGTAAACACCAAATTAGTGTAGTAATCAAAGCAAACGGGGCGAGCCCGTAAACATTTTAATCAAAACTTCAAGATACTTGTGGATCAATTGCAGTATCGTAAACGTGGGGTAGAACATCAACGGAAATATGATCGTTCAAGCGAAGCCAATCAGTCATCGTCGAAGATTTGGAAGGTATTGTTCAATATCGTTTCGATGACACGAACTTGCCAGCCCGCGTCAGCGATGTTGCCGCCGGAATTTGCGCCCATGAGGGTCGGTCTGTTGAATGTTAGTTATACTATGGCATAGGATTGGGTTGGAGGGGATGTGCTGGACGCACCCGAAGCAAATGGCCAGGTTGCCTGCGTTCATGCGGTTCTGGGTGTAGTGTTCTTGGACCTTGTTCAGGTGCTACAGCGAGGTGTTAGTTTGTTGCTTGAAAAATATGGGAGAGTAGGTTGGTTTCTTACCAGAATAATGGCCCGGAGGGTGGCGTAGTGCGCATCGGGGAGACTGTTGATTAGGGCGTGCAGCGAGTCACGACGCTGAATATCGTCATCGATGCCTATTGAATTCTCGTCAGTATCTGGTGATGATGGTAGGAGAGTGCTGGCGAGACTTACGGGCAGCATCGACAAACTGGTTATAATACTGTGATGTGAACAATGGGTCGGGAAGGTCTCGGAAGAACTGCTTCGCAAGCCCAGCGACACTGTTGACATCATGGTAGAAGTTTTCTGGGTTCGTGAAGTCAACTTGTGACGAGTCTGAAGGCGTGTTAGCGTCTTTCTGGAACAACATCATAGACAGAAGGCATTGAGCTTACCATTATCGAAGACAGCCTTCATATGGTTGATATGGTTGGCACTGCCGGAAAGTCGGTAGATGCCCTCCATATCCAGACCGAATAGTTCAACGGCCTGGAAACATTGATATACAATGAACGGCACGGCCGTTCCATCCCGGACATAAAGGTCCTCGAGCGAGACTCCGAATACCGGCTTGAGGGGAGGCAGATTAGACTGGAATCCCTTCTCCATAGGAGGGGGGCCAGCCATTGGAGCCTGAACCAGTGATGCGGGCTCCTGAGGTGGTGCTCCAGGGCCTGTATATGGCGGTTGGCCTCCTGGCGGTGCTGAGGCAGTCTCTGGCTGACTTGGATATGAAGGCGGCTGAGTCTGGAAACGATCGGTGCTGCTCTGTGGTTGGCTTGCGGGAGAAATATTCGCTGTGGAGAAAGTTTGAGGCAGAGCCGACTGGCGCTTGTTCGCAGTGTTGTTTTGTGAGGAAGGTCCGCCGCCGAGCGTCTTCAATGTGTCAGTAATGCTATCTCGAAACCTGCGCAGGTACCGGCGTGGACTTACCGGGTGGCGTTGATATTGGACTTCTTCGCCAGCCACTGCGCCTGGGTTTCCTTCGTGGCTCAAGATGTATTCATGGAGATCCTTCTGGTTATCCACTTGGCGGACAACTTCCGCCAGACTCTTGGGCGCAAGTGATTCAGAGCCATCGGTCTTCATCGGGCTGATGCAGAGACCCTGGCCGAGCAGGAGCTTCTCGCTAAAGGTGGCTTTAAGCCGTTAGCAAGTCATCAAGTAATCAAATAGAGCTGTGATCAACACACCAAACTTCTGCTGCTGCAAGGTCAATCCCGAATCGCACTCCGAAATGAGCTGCTGGAGGTTATACACAGCCTGAGGTCGGTGGGTGGCCACCAATTCCTGGCGTGCCATCTGCGCCGTCTGCACCTTGGACTGGTAATCACTATCGGCATTCTGCACCTTGCGCAAAAGATCCTCCTCATGCTGCGCAGCCGACTTGTGTCCCTTCAGGCCAAACTTGCCACCTGTCTTATCCCCAGTGCGGACTCGGTCATACTGCTCAGCCAATGAGTCGTATTTGGCCTTGGCCTTCTCGGCCTGGGATTCAGCATCGGCGACCTTCTTTTCCGCGGCCAATCCGGTCTGTTTCCACTGCTTGCGACCTCGCTCGATGTTACCGGAAAGTTCTTGCAGGTCGTCGGCCATCTGCTGGAGCGACACAGAGAATTGAAGTCCGTGATCGGCCATGCGTTCTTGAAGACGGTGGATATCTTTGTAACTGGCGCTGTAGGTCCCCTGGCGGTTCTCGGTACGCTGGGCGGCATCGTTGACAGCGCGGGACAGTTTGCGCAGCCCCTGAGCATGTTCTTCCTCCAGGGAGCTTCGCTTCTTCAGGAAACTCGAAAAGTCCTGCTCGTATGCATAGCCCGTTAGCCACTGTAAGCTTTCTGGTATTTTGCGTCTTCGCTAAGGGAGTGGTAGCGACATACCCGGGCGGAAGCCACGCTTTGCTTCAGACGGGCCAGGAGAGTGGCGATACCGATCTATAGACGAGGGCGTTGTTAGCATCATGCCATTCTTCAGTGTGGGCGGATGCTGTATGTCTGCCATTGGTGACGTGCGCCTTGCGACTTGCGACTCACCTCCGAATACACGACTTTGTCGAGGCGAGCTTTCAGTTCATCGGAGACGGCCGCTTGCGGTTGGTGGTCGCCCGGCGCAGACTCGCGACCGGCGCTGGAGGGAGGCGCATCGGAGTGCGCAGGCAGAGTCGTCGGTTCGGGGAGAGCCGTGTCGGACATGTTGGATGGTGAGGATGAAGGAGAGAAAGAAAGGGCTGCTTGTCGAGGGGGAGATCACAAGCCACACTGGAGCTATTATTATCGATGTCACTGCTTGGCGGTGGGGAGACGATCAGGGCCCACTGGGGAATGCTGGAGCCTGCACGCAACGGTCGTGGTCAGTGTGGTGTAGGAGTGCAGGTGTGCCGAATGAGTGTCAGGTCTTGGGGTCATGGATTTCAGAAGAGTGTCGTTTCTCGTACTGTCGGAGTATAGTTAGGCAGCGGGCAATTATCAGGTATGAAGAGTGTGGCGCCAGGGGCCGGTGACGCAAGCAGTCAGCCACACGGCGAGTCCACTTCGTCGTCGTGAAGCCTGTTATTGGCATAGCCAGCTGTCATCGCAGTCCAGCAATGTGGCCTACATATATATAGTGCATCGATGTACATCTCATGCCCCAGTTCGATCGGCACCGTTGAACATGGGACGCATCAGCCACATCCGCCGATTCTGCGGCGCGGCCCATACCTTCTGTATACAATAGTGCCGTTGTTTACTTTATTGACTAACTTTTTTTGGTGCAAAAGTGCATAGAAAAATTGAACATGTTTCTCCAATAAAATATAGCATCATCTCCATCGTATATGTACTTCAGATGGACAGCACACGAACAGATTTGGTAAAGTCTCCGTCCTTGCAGGCACCACGTGCTCTCCATATATACTATTTGGTAGAGTAGAAGCCTATATACCCTATACGCAACCTTCATAATGTTCAAATGCAGACTGTAGAACGAGTAAGACATGACAAGCTTAGCCTGCAGATATCCCTGCACCCCAAGCTGCGTTGAAGGCGCCCGGTGGAGGCCGATCTGATAGCATCATCACGACCCACTTGCCCTGGCCCGAGGTCGCCGGCTGTGAGGGTTCCCAAGAGTGCGGAGGAGCCCTACTTAAGTTAAGCACTCCGGACTTGGCTCGACCACTGGAAATACTAATTGCTCTATTTGTCCACTTCTTCATAATACACCCAACCTTACCCGCACCATGTCGGAGATTAATGTGACTGCGATCATCTACCCCAAGCCGGATAAGGTGGACGAGGTAAGCTCCCAGACAATCGCAGTGACATTCAGCAGTCCAGAGGTGTACATATAATGTATAAGGCATATATTTATGTACATACCCTCTGGTACACTAGTGGAACCACCACTGATTCTGTCCAGGTCACGGCTCTCATCACCGAAGTCACCAAGAAAGTGCAAGAGAACGAGCCCGACACCCTCCTCTACTACGCCTTCCGCGTGCAGGGCAAAGACGAGATTGTCATTGTCGAGAGGTCAGTTACCCCATGTCTCACGTGCCCTTGACTCTTCTCAACCCTGGAAGCGAAGAGCATCCATTCGCCTCCCTTTCTTGGCCAGTGCGGGCCTCGGCATGTCCGGAGCCGCCACCATCACCATCACCATCACCTTCACCATCACCAGAATCGAGCTAATCCTGTGTGCAATGCAGATATAAAAACCAGGCGGCCGTCCAGACACACGTCAAGTCTGGCTATTTCAAAGAGTTTGCCGCCAAGATGGGCCAGGTGACGGCGAAACCAATGGAGCTGCGGGCGGGAGCGTTCTTGGGCGATTCGCGAGGCGTGTCGCGGCTGTAAATGGTGAGATATAAATAGGAGACGAGACCATTGGCGCAGGGCCAGGGAGAGCGCGCAGCTCGTGATGGAGTGTTCATGCGATTGGTGCAGTATTTCCTGATGGCAGCCATTAGCAGCGATGGAATCACTTCGATAGTATCCAGCGTATCCAACACCCGTACCCTCAATGAGGTGTAGAGTAGGTGTAGGTGTGTAGTGTAGCTGAGCGAGAGCAGTGGGGCCGCAGCATCTCGTCCTCCCTTCTCCACCCCGTCCAAACCTCCTGGTGAGCTCGGCCCCTCCTTTTCTTCGCGATCTTCCCTTTCTCCACCGAACACCCCCTCTTTCTCTCTCATCTCACATCCCCTGAAGCTCTCTCGCCCATCGCTGTCGGGGCAATCCCCTCGTTATCGCCATTCGGACCATCCCTTATCGCACCCTCCCCTTTTGTTTCGGTGTACATAACTTCGCACAACCATGGCGACGGGTCCGGCCACTCAATCGCTCAAGGTAATTTCTCCCTAACAGATGGGCTCGGGACAGAGAGTCCCCGAGCCTGCAGATATTTCCCTAGGCGCAGCAGAGGCTAATCCGACGAACAGTGCGTGGTGACTGGTGATGGTGCAGTGGGCAAAGTCAGTATTACAACTCCAATCCAATCGTCCGATCCACCAGCCGCAATGGAAAGACTGACCGGGGACTACTCGCTCTAGACATGTCTGCTCATCTCGTACACAACAAATGCCTTTCCCGGGGAGTATATCCCGACCGTGTACGCTCCGCCCTCACAACTGGACTCTCCCGGCCGTACGAAACCTCGAATCCCAGACTAATTGCGTCTCGCAGCTTTGACAACTACACGGCCTCGGTCATGGTGGATGGCCGGCCGATTAGCCTGGGACTGTGGGATACCGCCGGACAAGAAGATTACGACCGCCTCAGGCCGCTCTCCTACCCGCAAACCGACGTTTTCCTGATCTGTTTCTCGATCGTCAGCCCACCCTCCTTCGATAACGTCAAGGCCAAGGTACGCCGCTCCTTTCCCCGCTTCTGTGCCTACGCCCTTCGTCCTTTGCCGTCCTAGATTCATACAACCCAATATCGTGTCTTGTGGATATTTATACTAAACACTCCCCCAGTGGTTCCCGGAGATCGAGCACCATGCCCCCAATGTCCCCATCATCCTGGTCGGTACTAAGCTGGACCTTCGAGACGACCGTGCAACCACCGAAGCCCTTCGATCCCGCAAGATGGAGCCCGTCTCCTACGAGCAGGCCCTAGCTGTGGCCAAGGAAATCCGCGCCCATAAGTACCTGGAATGTTCCGCCCTGACGCAGCGGAACCTGAAGAGCGTCTTTGACGAAGCTATTCGGTGCGTTCCCTCCCCCTGCCCATGCCTCAAACAGATGGGGGGAAAAAGGCAAAGTACTAACAAGCTGCAGTGCTGTCCTTAACCCCCGTCCGGCCGCAAAGTCCGGGAGAAAGAACAAATGCAAGATCCTGTAGGATCCTGACTATCTCCTTATCTCCTCGTATGCTATAATGAATAATATATAGTTAATACGGCGTCCTGGGTAAGGCTCTCGTGGATCCCCTTGACATCCACCTCTGTTGATTCGGCGGGATGTGATCTGGAGGTGCTCTGGAGGTTCTCCTGCTTTATTCTACCTTGCTCTGCTTCCCGGTGGTGATTTTCATCCGCCGTACGAATTTGACCCCTCGCCTCTTCTTCTTTGCCCGGAGGCTTTCCTATACGGGGAACATCAGTCCAATACCTCTCCATGTCCTGCTTGCGATATCCTCCCTGTTTTCCATGGCCTTGATCTATAAAGTCTGCAGTTTTGTCTTTTATGGCCATCTTATCTCTTTTTCAACGGGCTTTTTTTTTTTTTTTTTTTTCTTCTGAGCATCATATCTAGATTTGAAGACTTGCACAGTATCAGCTATAGTGTATTACCATTCTTCGGTCTATGATACGGATGCTTGGTACGATAGGGGTACGGGTAGGAAACCTTAGGGTAATGTACAAGATTGATTGTACTTAGTGTATCGAGGGACCTCGTAATCAATGAGTTCTTGGTTCAGCCTTCTTTTGCAAAGGCTATCAAATCAACAAACAAAACTGTACATCTAGAACAAACATTATGTCCTATGCGGGTCGTCAAAACAATCTAAAATGCAAACAACGCCAGCTTTTCCACCAAGATCGTCGTCATTTACCACATACGCGGTCTCCGACTGGGATGCACTCCGGCGTACTTGTCATCGTCATCCGCAGGAGCAGCCGGAGCAGCATCCATGGCATTGGCACCGGTAGGACCGGCCTTCGCGGGCTTAGCGTGCTTCTTCTTGTCCTTGTTGATCTCCTTCGCTTGACGCTGGCGCTCATCATTCAGCTTCTCGTTTTTAGCTGCGATCTTGGCTCTTCGGTGGTCAGACTTGCCGCCGCCGCCTCCGGCTCTGTATGATATTGTCAGATTGGATTATCTTTTTTTTCTTTTAGGCGGGTTAAACACTCACGTCAGCTCGACATTGATACGGCGAGGCGGGTACTTTCCGTCGTCAAAGTTGGAGTGGTGGTACAGTTTCAGACAGGTTTTCATGCGGTCGTAGTTATCGAATTCGATGAAGGCGAACCCACGGCACTTGGTGGGGGCTTCTTTCTTGGTTGCGACACGAATTGAGGCCGGGGGGTTCTTCTCGAAATGCTTGGACAGGGATTCGTGGTTGGCGGAGTAGGGCAGGTTGCCTGAGTTGTGTTAGCTGCTAATGTGATTGCTTGATTGTTGAGCTTTGTTGCACGGACCGACGAAGCAGATGAAGCGAGAGTTCTTGCCAGCTTCCTCACCCTCGCCTTGAGCTTCACCTTCGGCTGAGCCATTGGTGGTCTCCTCGATAGCAGCGGGCTCCTCGTCATTGGACTTTTCCTTCTTTTCCTTCTTTTCCTTCTTTTCCTTCTTTTCCTTCTTCTCTTTCTTCTCTTTCTTGTCCTTCTTGTCCTTTTTCTCCTTCTTTTCCTTCTTCTCCTCCTTCTCGGTGGCCCCGTCAACATCCATCTTGTCGGCCTCTTCTGTCACCTCCTCGGTCTTGCCCTCTTTCTTGGCCTTCTTTTCTTTGCGCTCTTTCTTTTCTTTCCGATCCTTCTCCTTGCGCTCCTTCTTCTCGTCCTTGCCCTCCACCTCAGTCTCAACAGGCGCAACCTCCTCAACCTTCTTTTCCTTCTTCTCCTTCTTGTCCTTCTTTTCTTTCTTCTCCTTCTTCATCTTTTTGCCCTCAGGCACGACGGCGTCGGCCGGAGCATCGGCGAGCTTGCGCTTGTCACCCATTGTGAGATATTATGGGGGAGAGGTGTCGGATATATGTGTCGGAGTAAAATGAAATCCAAAACCAAAAATCTCCAAGTTCCGAAAATCAAAACAGTGGGAAGGAAAGCACTGGTTGCGTCGCAAGTCCGATCGAAAAATCTGGGCGGAGACGAGAGAAATTTAGATTTTGCCGTCCCAGAAAAGGCGGTCAATCATTATCGCGGTCTTGCCCGATTTGGCAACGGCGACTGCCCCCGCTTGAAACTTAAATGTACATCAGTTTTACTCTACCTTGGAATGATGGGTGTCATGGAGGGTTATGGAAAAGGTACATGTATATTGTGACGTAAGATACTACAAGGAGAATTTTAATCAACGCCCGTCAAGTCAAATCAAAACATCAAGATCTGGATCTTGTTCTTCTTCGATCCGTACCGGTCCCGAAGCTCTGGCCGAGTCAGGAGCTTCAAGAGAGGCAGATGTGTCTCCTTCATATCGAAGATGCCACGCTGCTTTTGGTCAATGTGGGATCCGTCAATGACAATGCGCTCCAGTTCGTCCACTTTGAGGGTTCCTGTTATCGCATGAGTATGCTGCCGTTTGAAGATGTACATCCATTCAAACTTACCGGACTCCAACAAATCAGACAGTCTCTGTGGTGTACCAGCACCAATCCCCGTCCTTAAATACAGTGTCAGATTGAGATCGATTCACGGATATAGTAGGGGGAGCATACCTGGCGCGTTGGAGGAACTGCTTGGCCTCTTCCAACTTGATGTGTTTCGCAAACAATTTTCCAACGATAGACTCCTTGTTCTGGAAGGACCGAAGCGCTCTGAAAATCCGATCGTCAGCCTCATTCCTTCCAATGGGAATAAATATAAGGCTTCCTCACCTGACGACATCCGCAGCCCTGAGCGCGGCAGCAGAGATCACTAGTGTATGGGGAGTACCCTCCTTCTGAGAAGACTTGGACAAGTCGGCACCCTTGGGACTGAATTTCTTGAGAAAAGCAGGAAGCTGTTCCAATGACCGGGTCGATTCGAACGAGGTAGTATCGAGGAACGCGGACTCTGCAGTATGTCAGCAACCTGTGCAATATCGAAACATAAGAATCCCCCGCAAAAAGACATACCAGGAACCGAAATATCATTCAACTCAACGGCAGAAAGCTCCTTATCGAGCTTCTTTGCGCGCTGAGCAAAGTAATCCGCCAGCAGAGACCCATTCATCCTCCCGATAGACTGGTCGATCCCGTCCTTGCGGTCCTGGTTCGTCACATCATCCTCGGTCTTCTTCTTGTTCTTCTTGTTCTTGCGCTTCTTCTTGCTCGGACCGTCTTGCGCTGCTGCCGGAGCTGCGGTGGCTGCTTCGGGCTTGTCTTCGGTTGATTCGTCCGCTTGTCTCTTGCGCTTCTTCTCGAGCTTGTCGGCAAGCCCCTTCTTGGGAACTGGCTCGGACATTTTAAAATGTGTAGCTATTGCCTCGTAGTCGTGAGCTGTCGAAAAGGACCGCGCAATGCTATACAGAGCAAGTTGAGCGTCGACATCTAAAAAAAAAGAAAAAGCTTCGAAAACGCGCATGAATGACTAAGCTATCCTTATCGATAACAACATGCGCTATCCCATATTTGGTAAGGTGGCTGCGATACCTCACGGAAGGCCGGGCGCGTCAAATGTGGCCGTTGCATAACAGTGGATTGCAGCTCCTCAATCTTTCCGCCTCTATTTACCTACCCCACGTTCACCTCCTTAAATACCCCGATCCCTTACGACAATCGCAGAGGTTTAAAAAGGACTTCACTCGTCTCGAGCGCTTGTTTTCGGCTCCGGGATGTCTACACCCAACCCGCGAGGCCGCAGGTCGCTGCGCGATTCGGGCGCCGCTACCCCGTCTGGAGACACAACATTAACGGGGGTGAGTTAAAATAATTGATCCGTCGCGACTTGAATAGATTTTCTGAACTCTACAAAAAGCTCCAACGCCTTCCGAGTCATACGCGATATCCCCTCACACCCCGCCGTCTTGTTACCGCGACGACTCCGTCTGGGCAGCGTTCAGCTTCTCGATACACGCCTCGTGCTCGCCAATCCATAGCGCCGTCTACGCCATACGGCCTTCATGCTCGTCAGCAAAGAGCCGCTAATACGCCTGGTCGCGACCGGCGACGGAGTGGGAGAGTCCAGCGCGAAACGACGTTTGATATTTTGAGGAACCTTGGTAGAGGTACGAGATGAACCGCATGAAATTAATTCCGTACGTAAGGAAGCTGACTGTTGGTATTAGCCTTGGCTCCGGTAACACAACCAATTCAATCTTCACCGCAAGAAGAGATGAAGCCCCCACCGACGCCGAAAGATGAGATCGAGGAGCTGGATGAGGAGTCGGAAACTGAACCGCCGGAGCTCACCCTACCTCTTCAGGAGGTGGAGGGTAGTGATGAGGGAAGTTCTGCTAGAACTCCACCACGGCTGTCCCTTCCATTCGACGATGACGATATCACGTACCGTTCTGTTGAATATCCTCGAGATGTCAGCATTCGAGACCAAGAGCGATTGTCGATCATGAGTCGCAATTTCAGACCTAGTGATGTTTTTGGAGAGACCCAGTTGGAAAGTGATGACGAAGATGGGGATCAGACTGGCATCGTGGGTGAAGAGGACGCTGCGGACGATACTATGGTCAGTGGAGGCGATTTTGATCGAGGGTATGTTTCAACAAAACGGCTCAAGTTGAATGACTATGGTACATTGAATGCTAATAACCAAACAGCGGAGAAACGGCAGACCTGGGCCGATTCCACATCGACATGAACTTCCCATCTCCAAATGCGATGCCGGCCGACGACGACATTGGAGATACACTGGGTGATACGGATGGTTTTGAATTGGACGCGGGAGATATCCAGCCAGCTCCCGTATCGCCCTCATTAGGAGGCAATGACGACGCTGGCGGTGGCTTTGGCTTCGGCCTTCATTTCCCACCCGCCGCATCTCCGAGCGAAAGCCCGGGCATTGTCGGAGGCGGCCTGCGTGACGAAGGACCACCTGCAAAAGGCAAGCAGAAGAAAATCTCCCGACATGGAATTCCAATTCCCAATCTACCCACCGGAATCGTCAAGAAGTTGGCCACCCGCTTTGCCCGCACGAAGCCTGGATCGAAGACGAAAATCAACAAGGCTGCTCTCGAAGCAATTGAGCAAGCCTCATCGTGGTTTTTTGAACAAGCCAGTCAGGATCTGGCTGCATATTCGAAACATGCGGGGCGGAAGACCATTGATGAAAGCGACGTCGCAACATTAATGAGGAGGTCAGTTTTTTAGATCTATATACACCCCTTTGAATCATTTGCTGACTCATGCATGCAGACAACGACTTGTTAACAATTCGACGACGATATTCTCGTTGGCTCAAAAGCATTTGCCTAAAGAGCTGCAGCAAGATATGCGTCTAGCTATGCCACCGTGATTGCCTCGACCCAGCACTAAAATACAACCGAATAAAGACCCCGACGCCAGAGACAACCCATGAGTAAATGAGAAGAGTGAAGCGATTCACCAGTTACGGTTCTGGCGAACTCGGCGCAGAGCCTCGTTTGGCTTCTTTCGCACGAGCATCCACATCATGACAGAAGTGGCAAAAGACAGACCGAACCTGCAGGGCATTAGCAACATGTTCTGCAAATGGTGACAGACGTACCGTCTCCAAGGCGAGCATTGCACTTGACATACCATGTGAAGATGTATTGAGCATGATTGTTCCGCAGGTTGACCTCAGGCGCACGACCAATGGGTATACCCTTCGCCTCGCGGTTCATGAACTCGATCAGATCAGGCGCTAGGAGAAAATTAGCACTGGCGCATATCGCAGCGATTCACAGATATCCTTACTCATAGTCTCCTCAATCCACACCGGCTGACTGCCAGCCAATTCTGCCATCTGCGCAATATCTGGGAAATAGAACTTTCCTTCCGCAGGCTTATTTTCCGGCGTAAACGTATTCTTCTTCCAAGGCTCACGTAGAAGCCCCTCCACAGTAATCTCGCCCTTTGGCAGTCCTTCTTTCCGGTCCTTTTGAGCCATCTGCTTCTTAGAAATCCACCCCCGGTTCACGAGCACAGTACTCTGGCCATCACCACGCACGAGAGGCGTAACCACAATGAAGCCGTCCTCACCTTCGCGCATACGAGGACCAACCAGCATCTCCTTATCATGATCATAGACTCCGGTAGCGTAAACGCGGCGGTAGTCGAACTCGGAAATAGCATCAGGGTCAACTCGCGGGGGAAGTGGCAGTGGGGGTCGAACGAGGCGGTCCTCGAATTTCGCAATGAGCTTTGTTTTCCAGTCCAGTCGCTGCACCTGCCAGCAGCCCAGTCCGAATGAGATAATTGGAATTAGAGCTAGGGTGTACATGTTAGTGAGTGTTTCTGCGTGGGATGGATGCGAGAATCGCGAATTCAGGACCTACCAAGAATGATCAGACCGGGACCATGCTTCTGATTCACCCGAACCAGTTTGGCCGGATGATCCACTACCGAAAGACTATCGGTGAATTGCCGGGATTGCGTAAATTGGCGCCTTTGCTGCAGGCGACATCTAGAGCAGATCGAATCCTTTAGTCGTGCGACATTCGAGTTGGGATTGCGGACTCGGGGTGGCAATGCCCAGGCGGAGGGAGAAGTTCTCCGCAAAGCTGAGAAGAACTGCCTCATGGCGACTTGGGGGTATATGTGAAGTGGCACCGCGAGTTTGGTCGACTGTTGGCCGGAGAAGAGAGAGCGAGCGGCTTGAACATTTGGGATGATTTCGGAGCGGATCGTCTGTAGGCGGTCGCGCGCCGGCTTCCCCGAGCCTGTTTCTCCGCAGTTCCCTTTGTACAACCCCCGAGACCTTCTGAACGCTCAGTCGAGATTCGGAACGGAATTTTTCGCTGAGATATGCGATTATGACTATCTTTTATCAACAGACACTCCAGGAGGGCATCGCTCTCGCTGTGAGAGAGGCGAAGGCGGTTGTTTGTTTCGTTCGAGGTTAGTTATCTCCCCGCATCGCGAGATGGCAACCTGGCTAATCCACGTACAGATGATGCCGAGCTCAGCAAGACATGGGAAGAGGAGTACTTTGCGGACCATGATGTATGTTGCCCTCATCTTACTCTGCTTGGCTGTCGCAACTGGATAGCTAATTGCGTGAACAGATTACACAAGCGCTCCAAGAGAAAGCTGTTTCATTGCGCCTCAGTTCAGGGAGTCAGGAAGCCGCGTTCTTGACTTCTTTCTGCCCGATCCCGAAATTTCCTACGGTTGTCGTTATCAAGTATGTAGTCTCTGTCTTCTGAATTCTCCTGAACGTGAAGCTGATAGCGTTCAGGAATGGCACTTTACAGGAATTCATTGCGCCAGACATTTCCAAGACCGACTTCTTGGAACGGTTGAAGACAGCTTTGGAGGGCAAATATGCACCTCCTGCGCCTCAGCAACCTCCGGCTAGTGCTGCTGGGAACAATGGCGTAACGACTTCGAGCTCACCTCCTGCGCCACCTCCTGCACCTTCCCCAGCACAGCAGGCTTCGCAAAGTGTCCCCGGGCCGTCTCGATCTACAGCTACGAACAATACTACAGGACCAAGTGCAGGAAGTGGTATTACAATCAACCGACAGCCTGTGGAGCCCTCACCACGGAAAGAGCTCAAGACAAAGAAACCCAAACCCAAGGAGGAAAAAGCTCAACAAGCACAAACGCCCAAGGCATCCGCTAAACCGACTACCGCAAAAGCCAGCAAACAACCCAAAGAAGAATCAAAACCGCAACCGCCTCCTGTTCCTCGAGGACCTCCAAAGGAATATCGTCTTCAGGTCCGTTTATTCGATGGAAGCTCCGTTCGATCTACATTCACCCCCAAGCAAACCATCCGCAATGAGGTGCGCGCTTGGCTAGACGAACACATGACCGAAGATAACAGACCCTACAACCTGAAGCATATCCTAACTCCACTCCCGAGTCGGACCCTTTCCGTTGTGGAAGAGTCGCAAACACTCGAGGAATTGGGTCTTGGCTCCACAGCAACCTTGGTTATGGTGCCCGTTCAATCATTCACATCAGCCTACAGCGCTGGGTCTAGTCTGCCCGTACGAGGTATCTCAGCCGTATATGATATGGCAACTTCTGTCGCAAGTTCGGCGGCTGGCTTTGTTGGCTCGTTCATTGGATATGGCTCTAGTGCACAGCCGACAGAAAGTGAGCCATCTAGACCTGCGCCTGCTCAGAACCCTCCACGACTACGGCCTTCGGGTCCTAACATTCGGACGCTGCATGATCAGCGGAATGACGAGAGGGATAAGCAATTCTACAATGGGAATCAGGTATGAATCTGTCCACACACTTTTGTTGAGGTGTTGATACTTACTGCTATCGACAGTTGAACTTTCAGCCACGCGATCAAGATGGCAAGGACAGTTGAGCGCTGAGGAACATCGCTTTGTTATTCTAAATGTAACTACCATAACGCATGGAACCTACGGGACACTGTATCATTCTATCATGACAGAAGCGAATTGAATTTGTCTAGCTACAATCACTCAAAACGTACTAAGTGGTACTTTTTGCAAGATGCTCGGTATGATTGATCGAATCCCCGGGTACGATATGTAAATGTAGATTCAGAGCAGAGATGGTATTAGTACATCAACGCGATATCAGAGTCGCATTGTCAAAGTATGCATTCAACTGAGGAAGAAACCATGAACTTCTATCGAGACTTCAACCCCCTAGCCAAATATAAACACCTTAGTAAGGCTTGGCAGCAGCCTGGCAGGCTTTCTATGAAACAATTAGTTTCTGTTCAACCTCGGGAGCAGAGAAAGAAAAACGTACAAGCTGATCCAGGTACCATCCGCAAATGCTCATGTTACCCTGGTTCTCATCCATGCACTGACGGAAGTTGCGGACATCAGTCTCGCAGGCGGGGTTCTCCCAGGAGCTGTTGGTGGCGCTGCTCTGGTACAGGCCGTTGTCCATGGGCTGGGACTGGGCGGGAGCCTGTTGCTGGGACTCAGCAGGGGCGCTGGAGCCGCCGCTGAACAGACCACCGATAGCATGGCCGATAGAGGAACCCACGGCGACACCACTGTTGGAGTGGAATGTTAGCATAACTGAACATGTGTTGCGACGGGTAAAAAGCGAGAAACCCCGGCTTTTTCCCGGCTTGTTTTCCGAGGGCCTTTTTTGTGAACTTGGCGACTTACGCAGCGGTGGAAGCCATCTGGCCGAAAAGGCCGGGGCCAGCGCTCTGCTGGGGAGGAGCCTGCATGGGAGGAGCTTGTTGTTGGGGCTGGTGAGCGGCAGTCGAGTGAGGTGCCTGCTGCTGCTGGGGGGCAGCGGCCGGGCGAGCAGCCTGAGGAGCGGCGGTAGGGCGCGAGGGAGCGCTGCGCGCAGGGGTGGGAGCGGCACGGCGTTGTTGACGAGGCATCTTGATGATGTGTATGTGTTTGTTGGGCGAGAAAAGAAGGGAAAAGAGATATCGGAGAAGTAGTTCAAAGCCGAGAGTGGAGCAAATCAAATCGAAGCTGCTAGAGGCTGAGTCAGTGGCGATGCGATTGTGCGCACGATGGTTGGTCAGTTATCCGTCACGTGTAGCGGACTGCAGGGGCTCAGGCACCAAGGCAGAATTAGGAATGTGCCTGAATTGGGTGCGTTCCAATATCGTGAGACCACTATGCTCTGTTTCCTAGAGAGTACATTAATGTAGTGGGCGAGGTGCTGATGTTCCATTCTATGATATGGCTTATACTCAAAGACTTAAGTCTCACATGCCCCGTCTAGCCAGAGTTTCCATCGAAAGAGTTGTAGAAGCAAACAAGAGGTACATGCTCGCTTAAAAAGTATAGCCAGAATAGATATAAAACTTCATATTTTCTTTTGTATTCCATGGTAAAGTAAAAACTCCGATAGTGCTTAATGGCTGGGTATCTCGTGGTCGTGGAGTATCAAGTATGGCGGCACAAAGGACAATAGCTAAGACCGCCGCAAGGCATTTGCGAATACCTTCCGGGGAGTAAGGTCGGGTACTCTGAAGGTGGGCAGTCGACAGACAGATAGACCGAGATGTCTATTTGGCTCCTCGGGCCTTTCGAGCATCCTCCTTCTTCTGTCGTCGTTCCTGCTTCGCTGCTCTATTCGCCGCCTTTCTGCCGCTGATTCCTGTCTCCTTCTTGAGCTTCTTGAGCTTCTTGCTATTAGAAGTGGGCGTGCTGGCCTTGCTTCCGCTCTCACTACCAGCTTCAGCCTTATCTTGCATCTCTTCGTCGCTGTCATCGTCGGAGTTGGCGGTGTCTGGGGCAGAGGAGGGAGCGGCGCTGGAGGTATCGGCAGTAGCCTGCGCAGCGGCCTTTGCCTTCCTGGCCAGAATAGCGGCCTTCACCTCGGCGCGAGCTCTCTCCTTGGCTTCCCTCTCGGCCCGCTCCAGATCGATCTTGTCATTGCCAGCCTAAATAAGAATTAGTCAGGGTTAGAACATGTAAGTCATTACGGGGTCGGTGCTTACAAGGCCAGCCTTGATAAATCGTCCTGCGGCTGCTTTGTCCAAAGTCATGGGGCGCTCTTCAGGTCCTTTCTCCATTTCTTTGATCTTCTCGAAGTATTGTCGCACGCGCGTCAATTCCCGGAACACAGGGTGCTGTTTCGCATCGACACCCTTGAGACGGAGATATGCTGATGAGATGTTAGTAAATGTTCCGTATTGAATAGGGTAGTTTAGACTCACAGAAAATGAGAGACTCAAGAGTGTAGGTGGCCAAGACGTGGATCTTGGCCTTGTCCATAACAGGCAAATTCTTGGAAACTTTTGCCAGAGACTGACCCAAAATGGGCTGAAGAACCTCCTCAAGGTCATCCACATTATCATCAAGCTGCTCCAGCAGCGGCATCAGATCCGGTACGTCCATGGTGATGTGAGGTGGTGAAAGTGCGATCGAAAAATTTAGGTCCGGTCCAACTGGGGCGGCCGCGGAGGGCGGTGGAGACCGGCCGCAATTATTCGCGAGCGCATCGCGTCGCATATCCGACAGTATTCGCTTCGACAATAAATAATTTTTGGGCGCTGAGCTGTCGCTCTCGACCCCGAGGACGAATTTTGAACACTCTTTCGATTCCCGGCTTCTCCGAGCTCTGATCCGTCCCGATCGACCGCACTCCAAACTCTCGTCCACAATATTACGGGGGACTTTTCTCTCCCCCGAAAACTCCGCCAAAGTGTTACGAACACTTCGGTCGAGCCCGCCATGGCGGAGCGGGCTGTTCGACATAAGCTGCCGGACTAGGAGGCCAGGATTGGCTCATATCATGGCCAGATATCAATCAACATCGCCATCGGAGGAGTCGAGGAAGAAGACGCCTACAAAGTCCAAGCCCAAATTCTCAGGCAGGGTACATATCCTCGGTTCTGGAAACATGGGCGTATTCATTGCACACGCGCTTAGGACACGAGACTCTCCGCCACCAGTCAGCCTACTTCTGCATAACTGGGGAATGTACGAAGCATTCATGCAACGGAAAAAACGCATCGCTATCACCTACGATGGTTTGGATGATATTCAGAAGGGGTTCGACATCGAAGTAAATACTGGCCCTAACAATAAGAGTGGCAAGTGGTATCAGATGCCACCTTTGTATGGCCAAAAGTATTACGAGGACGGTACCAAGATCGCCGAGGAGGACATGGCTGAGCCCGAGTTGACTCGAGAACCCATCGACTGCTTGATTGTCACTTGCAAGTCACAATTCGCCTTTATCGGTTTGCGCGCCTTGTTCCACCGCATCACACCAGATACAACAATCCTATTCCTTCAAAACGGCTTGGGCGTTGTTGAAAGAGTCAATGAACTTCTCTACAATGACCGAGGATGGCATCCACACTACATGCAAGCTGTTCTCAGCCACCGCATGGACAAGAAAGACGCCTATGCAGTCAAGTTTCTCCAGACCGGAGCAATTAGTCTTGCACCTGCAGCCACCCAGGCAATTTCCAAGATTCCCGCAGAAGAAGACACCAATTGGCCACCGACAATGAAATACCTTACCCGCCTTTTCACCCTCACCCCGCCCTTGGTCGCCACGGCCAGTACAACCACAGACGTGCTCCAGTCACAGCTTGAGAAACTCGCCGTCAGATGCGTCATCGACCCGTTGACTGCAATCAACGATTGCAAGAATGGCGAATTGCTTCACTCGTACAGTTCCACGCGCATCATGCGATTGCTTCTCTTCGAAATATCGAGCGTAATAACCGCTCTGCCGGAGTTGCAAGGAGTTCCCGGGATTGACGATCGATTCTCGGCGAATCGTCTCCTCCGTCTAGTTACCCAGACGCTTCATCGAAATTCAGGAAATACCAGCCCGATGGTTCACGACGTGAGACTTCGGAAATCAACGGAAGTGGAGTTCTTCAATGGCTATATTGTTCGCCGTGGCCAAGAGGTTGGCATCACATGTACGATGAACTACATGATCAAGCATTTGGTCCATTCCAAGAAGACCATCAACAGGCGAGCGGAAGACGCTCAAATTCCGATTGATACTGGTGATGACGAGGGAATCTACTTGACTGGCAAGCACGAGGAAGTGGAAAATGATGAATTGGGAATTGAGGACGAATATGTTTAGAGCGGAGTCTTTCCTGCCCTACCACCTCCGCCTGATGCCATTTTTACGATGCGAATTGGTGCATAAGTCATTGAATTAATCTGACAAAGAGGTCGCGCTCAATGCACCCTCGAGGACACGGTGAATCTGCGCCCATCGTCGAATCAAGGCTTCTGCCTTTCCGTGGTGCGCTTCGGGCACAGCACCCGACTTCATGGCTGTGTGCAGTGCACTCACTGTGACCTCTGCCTCCGAGAGGTAGGCCTTCAGCCAACCCTGGATGATTATGTTGGTCTTCTTCTCGTCGAAGCCCTCCTCTGAACCCTCCAGAACGTGGTTCCTCCACTGCTCCTCTTCCATGTACACTAGGCAGGCAGCCACCTCGGTTCTGTAACATACCCCATCCGAGGTTACCGAGTAATCACTATATTGTACATTAGCCAAATGAGCATGTGTCTGGCAATTCTTGCCGATGTATAAGCATTGAACTGTCTTACCCGTAGTATTGGTTTAGCCAAAGCTCTTCTTGCTTTTCTGGGCTGGCGAGATCGCGGAAGATAATATCGTCGAGGTAGATACAATCTGAGTCGTGTTTGTCCAGGAAGAAACCATCTAGTAAGGAAGAGTTTAGAGGAAGTCGAAAGAATATGTATTTGGCGTTTGTGCTTACATTCGGTTAGCAGGAAGTCGTTCGGGTGGCTGCCATAATTCATGTATACCTCATCTCCCGATTCGTAATTCTCGGTGGCACTGAGGGTATACTGACTTTCGTCAAACTTGACATCACACTACAGAACATCAGTCAGAGAGGTTAAGTCACTTACACTGCAACAGTGAAACATCACCCTAGCGAAGGAAGGAAGAGAAAACGCACCTCAATATCCGAATGATTGAAATAATCAGCAAACGGCAGCAATGCCATCGCATCATTCCTATCCTCAGGAGCCTCCTGGTCCGGCGCAACCCAATAGAAACTCCGAGTATTCAAGATGAGCCAATGGTATGAGAACCCCTTCCAATCGATGTCCGGGATAGCAGCTTTAACATCCTCCCACGCGGTCCTGATTCGCTTTTCCTGCTGCTTGACCAAATTCTGGTGGTCACTTTCATACTGCTTCAATGCACGCCCTTGCTTCACCTGGTTCCAAGTCCCCGAGATACAAGGCGGGAGATAGTTCATTTTTGATGGAGAGTCGTTCGGGTCGGTATCTGGCCAGGTGAGGCCACCTAGTGAGCGAGGCCACAGCATTGGTAGGCTGTCCTCGAAACACTGGCGAGTCGGCCATGTCTTGCGCCAGAGGTCGTAGGGTGCTAGTTCCTCGGCGCTGGCGCAGGTTAGGTATGCGGCCATGATGGCTTGTACTCTGGTGTCTTCACGGAATTGAGAGCGAAAAGATGATGGGATTTTCTCCCTGGTCAGAATTAATGTTGTTGGGATTTTGACGACGAATTCGCCCGCCTAGACATGGTTGGTTGGTATATTTTCGAGGGTGTGGTACTTTAGGTCTTCATACCTCGATTTTCTCGGTGGCTATCATGCCCAGACCTCGACCTGGGAATCGCGCTGGTCTGACTTTATTGGCGATGACGCCTTGGGCAAGGGCCCATTCAGTGAAAGTCTCATGGACTTCGCCGGGGCTCCAGTCTGAACTCATGGCCAGTGCTGGTGATTTTCTCTGGCTGCGGCTGTCAGTGTATGTTTGTGGAGTAGTAGCAGGATTCTCGCTGGCTCACCGTGTATCCAAGAGTGTTGAGAGAAGTGCAGCAGCCAGCACCTTCAATTGCGGAGACCAGCGAGACTAATGCTGGCCAAAAAGAGGGTTCCTCACGGGATCTGCAACAATTGCAGTGCGGCAACTGGGGGCATTCAGGCGATAACATGCTTATCGCGCCGGCGGTGGCCAGCGCGCGGCTGCGATCTTCCCGTCGTACGATTCAACGCAACTTCCAACCTCCGCAACTCGGGGACTTGCTGGCATCATGTCGCTGCTCGGGAGGCGCGGAGCTCAGGGGCTTCGGTCTCTTACTTCTCCTTCCACCTCTGGTGCTCTACGACCATTCTCCGTCCTCAACCGCCCCAAGCCAAATTATCCCGGCCATGTTCCACTGACGACTATTGAGCGCGGCGCTCTCGCTGTGGGCTCCGCGTTGGGCTCTCTCGTCAATCCCCGAAGAGCAGGTATGCATTCTGCTCGGAATCTTCAGTCCATATGCCCTTGTCCACGTTGGGGCTAGGCGCCCGGCCTCCGCCATCTGGGTGCTTTTCCAGATCAGATCACCTAGGCTAACACAAAGCTCCTAGACCTAATTGCAGCCCTCGGCGAAGCAACCGCAACCCCATACTTCATTTACCGGCTCCGCAACGCCATGCTCTCCGACCCAACAGGCCGGCGCATCCTCCGCGATCGCCCCCGCATCACCTCCCAAACCCTCAGCATGGCCCATCTCCGCACTCTCCCCGAGAACTCCGTCGGCCGCACCTACGCCGCATGGCTCGATCGTGAAGGCGTCTCTCCCGACACCAGAGATAACGTCCAATACATCGACGACGAGGAGTGCGCCTACGTCATGCAACGGTACCGCGAGTGCCACGACTTCTACCATGCTGTGACGGGACTGCCGATCTTCGTTGAAGGCGAATTGGCATTGAAGGCGCTGGAGTTCTTGAATACGCTCTTGCCTATGACGGGGCTGAGTCTGTTTGCGTTTGTGCGGATGAAGCCGGCGGAGAAGGAGCGGTTTTTATCGTTGCATTTGCCTTGGGCTGTGAGGAGTGGGTTGGGGAGTAAGGAGTTGATTAACGTTTATTGGGAGGAGGTTTTAGAGAAGGATGTTGATGAGCTGCGGGCCGAATTGAATATTGAGCGTCCACCTGATCTTAGGGAGATTCGGAAGATGATTCGGAGGCAGCAGAAGGAGCAGAAAGAGAAGGAGAAGCAGCAGCAAATGATGGGTTGAGGGGCTTTGATGCTTGTGAGATACAAGGCTTAGCTCTTATCCTTTCCTCCTATAGGAGATATGTACTATACTGGTTTCTGTCAATACTATTTTGTGAGCGAAAGCAAATGTGTCGCAAAACTTCTACTAGGAAGCCTTCAAGATAGAGGGCACTGAACGAAACATCCCAAAGCAAGCAAAAATTTGGAGGTAAACGAAAAGATCCCTCATTAAAGAAGCGGCTTTAATAAGCCAATCGCAATGCTAACGAGACGGGGCATTTATTCATTTTTAAAGATCAAGCAGATCATCGTCATCATCCCAACCGCCTTTGCGTCGGGTAATCACAATCTTCTGCTCCTCCTCCTCCTTGCGCTGGTTCTCTGCAACAGCATTCAGGAGCTCCTTCAATTGCTCCTCGGTAACCTTCTGTCGGAGTTGACCAGTCTGGGCCAGCATGATGAGGCGGTTTTCGATGTCCGTTGCGCGCGACTCCTTGACCATGCGGATGCGGCCGAGTCGGTCTGCGGCGGCGGGATCAAGGATCTGGCTGATGATTGCGGCGCGACGGTCGGCTGGTGGAAATGTCGTGTTAGCGTCTTCGGAGCTCGTAGATTGGGTATGGAGTCGCAAAAAGCTCAAGGCCGTTGCGGGCGGTCTCGTGCGCGGAGGTGGGGGTGTGGCTACTCACATTCAGCTTGCCTGGGAAAAGTATTGTCAGTTAAAAGATTCAATTATCATCCTGCTGTAGTTAAAACTCACTTTCTCTGCTCTTCCTGGCCGCCTTCCTGGCTAGGGCCGCCGCGTGGGCCACCACCCTGCTGTTGCAGCTGTGCGAGGCGAGCTCGCCTGATCTGGTTCAGTCAGTATGGGCCCTGGGTTAAGCAGGTTCATTGGAATCCCACCTCCTCCAGCTCTGCGTCCGCCATGATGTCAGAAAGGGTTTATTGGCCGGGGTGTTTGGTCGCGAGGTTGGATTCGGAGACGGCGAAGATTATTGAGTGACCCCACTTCTTCCGCCTGAGGCTGCCACGCGGGGAAGCCACGCGGAAGTAAAGAGGATCGCATGTGAGAAATGGGAATTCAATCACTTGAACATTAGGACTAGGGTCTCTATTTTGCTTCATTGCTGTCTCTCATTTATCTGTGTAAACTATATATGACCCGATGGGCTCTGGGTTACCTTGGAGGTTTGAGATGGAGATACATATTTGGGTCTTTTTCTGTATTGACTGGTGCAATAAACTGCATCTTTACTTTCAACCTGACGTCCGCCTTTACAATAGTGTTCGATAATACCTCATAGACTTGTATCAAGTGTTATGATCGGTATTCGTTACCAATCTAAAGGTAGTCAAGTGTTGTGGGATGTGGACACTCATGGAATGGACTGGGCGCTTAGAGTGTGCATGGCTGAGCAGCAGTCGCTGTCACACGTGGTACAATCAGTATTGTTTTGCCCCAACTGCCACTATAAGGTCGGCAATAAATTAAATCTCCGCTTGGGCAGTCTGAAAATTAGGCATCTGGTCCATCACCCAACTACTTAGGTACTACACTAGTAGTGTAGTATCGAATATGGTGCACTGGATTGGCCGTCGCATAACCAAATTTTCGGATAATTTCGCTCCAAGCCGACGCGCTACAGGTCGCGGAGGCAAAGGGGCAACTGCTGCGCCTCTTAAGACACAGGCAAAGCCGAAGCGACATCGCCACTAGTTTCACGGGCCCTAGAAAAGTCAGATCGTCCCAAATACGCGAATGCGCGTCGATCGGCTTGCGAGATCCGGCTTAGTTCGCGACTATTTGGCTACGACGGGCATAGTTCGATCAGGCAGAACTTTCCGCATTGCACGGTTGGGGCGCGGTGGCCAAACCATTAGACTTCGAAAATTTCGAGCCGATGAGGATATGAATATATGCCTGACAGATCTGAGGTGTCATCGGGACCTGAACAGCTCACGATAGCCTCGATCGATCGGGTGATTCATCCGCTCAAACCAACTCCGTGCAGCGCGATTGGATTCGTCACTGTCCACGTTCTGCCGGGCAGATCACCTGCTTCCGGTGTGATAGCGTGACTAAGCACCAGCGCTTCGCCTACCTGCAACCCCCCTCGGGGGAACTTCTCGACTGCACTCTACCGGTGGCTGTCTCCCACCCGAGTCCATTGATTCTTCGCTGTATACGATCCTTCTGGCCTGTCCTTTCAATTGCCCCCCCCTCCGGCTACCGGTCATTCCCATCCAACCCCGGCCTTCCGGTTCACTCGTCTCCGGTCCGAACGCTAGCGGGGGTCCGTTAAACGCCCAGTCCTGTGCTTATAGTGGATGGCTTTCGGTGACCCCTTTCGCCTCGGCCGTGAATGGTGATACCAGGGGTTCACTGCTGGCAGTGGTTGAGGAAAACCCGCAATCCGCGCCTCACATTCCTTTGGCGCCGTCTACGTCACTCATCATGGCCGAGTAAGTCCCGAGTCCTGGAGCAGAGCAAGAAAGCAGAAACCAGCACAGCGCGGACAACTATCTAACATGCCGGGCAGTTTAATTGCCTTCCAAACATACCACCACAGCCTGATGCCGCCGTCCACCATGATTCCGCGACACTCTCACAAGCGGTCGCTGTCTTCCGAGCACCGAGCCTTGGGAGCGTTAGTCCCCGACAAGACCGTTACCAAAGCCAAGTCGACCACCGATCTTACCCAAGTTACTTCCCACGACTCCGACCGCTCCCTTTCCAAGTTCGAAGAAAACAATTTCAACACCTTGCAGGACCCACGTTTGTCGTCGAGCGCAGAGGTCTCAGAATCGACGTCATCTTCTCACCACCCCGACCTGAGCAATGAGGTTGCCGCGTTAAGTGTGAAACTGATCCAGGCGATCAACAACCAAACGACATTGGACGATAACCTGGTTGCCACGCGCCAGGAATTGGAGGTTGCCCAGGGCAAAATCACCGCGCTGGAATTCCAAAACGAAAAATACCGCCGCGACATCGATCAAAAGGTCTACATCAAAAAGGCCGATTCAGACCGCGAAATCCTACAATTGAAGGCGGCGCTCGCGGAGGAGAAAGCCCAACGTGCAGTGGCCGAGAAGGGGAAGAAATCCATTGAGCAAGAGCTCGAGACCCTAACCGCCGATCTCTTCGAGGAAGCCAACAAGGTACACTATCGCACCCACCACAACTATTCCGGTGCTTTGTCGTTGAGGTCTTTTTTATTAACTGGTCTTAGATGGTTGCTGCGGCGAAGATTGAGCGGGAGGCTGTGGAGAAGAAGAACGAGCAATTGCGCTCACAGATCAAAGACACCGAGTCTCTCCTCGCATCGCATCAGGACCAGCTAGCGGAGCTCAAATCCGTCATGCAAGGGATGCACCTCTCCAAGGATGATCTGGACAGCCGCACCAACGCTTCGACAGCTCCTCCGTCTCCAGCAGGAGCTCCACACACGCAGGGCTTTGCCAAGCAAGACCCTGAGATGGAGAACTGCGTCCCCACCCCCTTTAAACCGAACGAACTGACCCCTGGACCATCGTGCAATTTCCCAGAAATGATCCGCATGGTTTGCCGTGCCGATTTGCCGGCATACGATGATTTCCGGGACTTACTGGTTCTCTCCCGTACCTCCAAGCCCCCCAGCCGCGCGGGTAGTGGGTCATATGCAGGCTTGAATGTGATGAGCTTGGCAAGCTTCGCGACGGGCGGATCTAATTCCGTCACTTCATCACCAACCAAGGGCATGGCTCACTCCCCTAATGGCAGCATGTCTTCACAAACCGGTTCGCATATCCCATTGAAGGATACGCGTTTCTACAAGCGCGTGCTTATGGAGGACATTGAGCCTACATTGCGACTTGATCTGTCTCCAGGGATCTCCTGGCTCACTCGACGTACTGTTCTGAGTGGGATCTGCGAGGGTACACTTGTCGTGGAGCCGATGCCATTATCGACCAAGAAGTACGAGTTTCCTTGCTCTGTCTGTGGTGAACGCAGGCCCGGAGATCACAACGAACGCACGCATAGATTCCGTACGTCCGAAAGTGAAACAGCTCAGCGATATTCGCTGTGTATCCAGTGCTTGGAACGAATCCGCTCGTGCTGCGAGTTTACCGGCTATCTGCGTCTTATCCTTGACGGACACATTCGCGCCGGTGATGCCGACGAGGAGAAGGAAGTGTGGGAAGAGACGGTCCGGCTGCGCGAGCGCATGTTCTGGTCTCGAATTGCGGGTGGTATTATCCCCCTCGCCATGAAACCCGTCGATCCCGAGAATGGAGCGCAGAACGGCATGCCGAGCATCGTTGCGAGCGGTTTATCGGATTTCGAGGACCAGGATATTCCTGTCCCGGTGGACGTAACCATGAGGCCGCATAGCAAGGATGGCATTGCTGATGAGACGACTCAACCTACGGCACCGATTCCCACAACCACGCTCTCTGTCCCTGAACCGGACCCGCCTAGGCCCGAAACGCCTGAGCTGCCCACCCTGAATCCTCACCACGATGATGCCTCTGCGGACGAGGCCCAGCAACGGCGCGGCTCTGTTGATTCTGACATCAGTGTCTACGAAGAAGCCAATGCCGATGTGGAGGTCGAAGTCACCCCAGAGGAACCAGAGCGGACCGAGCAGAAGACCGAGGAAACGGCGGAGCAAACAACACAGTTCGAACCTGTTGTCCATGAGCCTTCGTCTACTTCTGCTCACGCAGAGCAACCAACCCAGCCCGAACGCGCCGTCCATGAACCGTCATCTACTTCATCTCACGCGGATGACGCCGAAGTTGGAGATGCCGACACCAAGCGTCCCTCCACCTCGACATGAGAATGATGACCCCACCGCAACCTAGTGCATAATGACTTTCGCCCTGACGCATCTTGTCCCTTTTTCGACATACCTATCGCATCCGAGCATCTTTGATGATCCAGGCGTTGCTAGACATCCTTTCATTTCTGGCCGCTGCTGACGCCCTTTTTAATTGCACATTGACATTCTCTTTCCCATGGTCGCTGAGCTGCTTGCTGCTGCATCTTCTCAGCTGATTGACGATATTTCCACTGATTTTTCTCCCGCCAGCAGCTGGCCCATATGTATTATTATTATTATTATTATTATGAACTGTACACCGTACTGTCCGTTGCTCCGTCGTCTTGGGTTGAGTTGAGCCTTACTCTCGATCTGGTGTATACTAATTAATTGCTGGTCTTGCCGAAACAATGTCTACCTTTTTATTCTTCATTCCTGATCTTGTAGAGTATGCAGCATGCAGAACGTCCTCCTACTTGCTAGTTGTACAAATCAACTATAGGCTAAATGTATCGGCAATCCTGCGGTCACCTGAATTGAGTTGCCCTCGGTGCAATTGCCAGGGACCTGCCGTTTCGGGTCCAGCTTACCCTCCCTCCCAGACTCCAGAAACCAGGCACCCTCGGTCCAACCGACAGTGTCTCTCAGGCATACGCAGGACAAACAGAAGCCTAGCCGTGGCCCATCGCCCACAATGACCCTCGTGAAATATAACGATCGCAACCTTATGATGGCGCCATTTCCCACAGAGCACCGCGTCAGCATCGAAGCTAGTCCCGATGGAGACAGTCTACGATAAGCTCGCAGCGTTAACTCGCGCAGGTAGGGTTTTTCTTCTTCTCTTCTTCTCGCAGCATTCCTGGCTAAACTGGATAGCCTTTGCTTCGCTTTTCGACGGCGTGACCCCGCTTTTTATCACCATGGCGCAAGTCGGGTATCAAGAGAAGAAACAACCGGAGTATCAGACGACTGATAGTGAGGATGATTCGCTGGAGATGATTACGGCACTCGTTGCTGAAGGTGAGATCCCCCGCAGATGAAATTTTGCGGATTTGATAGCTGACGGTGTGGCTAGATCATGAGCATGACATCAAGCTGAGGACGATGTCCTGGCAGAAGACGGCTATCCTGCTTGCGGGCGATCAGGTTTGTCTGGCCATCATGGCTCAGTCGTGGTCTCTCTCGTGAGTGCCCCTTCCCAAGTGAGGGGATGAAATTGATTCGAATCAGACTGACGAGACTGAATACACAGGGTCCTGGGCTGGGTTCCCGGCATCATCACCATGGTCCTCTCCGGTGTTCTGTTCTGGATTACTTCCATCACCATGCACAAGTTCATCATGAAGTACCCACAGATCAAGGATATCTGTGCGTCACTCCTCATTCCAAGTTGCGTTTTCTTTTTTCTGGATGCTGGCTGACTCGATTGTTGACTACAGGTGATTTCGGTTACTACGCTTTCGGAAAGAGCCGTGCAGCCTATGTCTTCTCGGCGTTCATGCTTCTGGCGAATAACATCCTTCTGATCGGCTTCCACGTTCTGACCGGTGCAAAGGTGCTGAATACACTCTCAGACCACCGCCTGTGCACGGCTGTCTTCTCCGTGATCACGACCATTATGGGTATCACGATGTCCCTGCCGCGCACGCTGAACCACGTCAGTTCCATGTCAATGTTTTCTTGTATGTGATATTCCCGGAGATCAAATCACCACCTAAAGTTCCTTTACTAATTTCTCACAGCGGCATGCATGGGAACCGCTATCCTCCTCTTCCTAGTGTTCGCGGGCATCGAAAAGGCCCCCCTCTATGGATACAGCGGTAACTACCCGACTGCAGGACCCGTGAAGACATACGCATTCCCTCTTCCAGGTACGACATGGGTGACATGCATGAATGCAGTGCTGAACATCACCTTCCTCTGGGTTCCCCAAATCCTCTTCCCCACCTTTATCGCGGAGATGGAAAGACCTCAAGATTTCCCCAAGGCCCTCGCCGTGCTCGCTGCAATCTCCGCCATCCTCTTCACCGTGCCTCCAGCCATCGGCTTCCGCTACCTCGGTCAATACGCAACCGCCCCCGCATTCGGTAGTCTGGGTGTCGTCGCATACAAGAAGGCTTCGTTCGGATTCGTGATCGTCCCAACGCTTATCATCGGCGTTATTTACGCCAACGTCACGGCGAAGCTCATCTACACTCGGACGATGGGAGACTCGAAGCATGCGCACAGCAACACGGTCATGGGTTGGGGCGTCTGGGTTATCGTAATGGTCGGTATCTGGCTCCTGGCCTTCGTCTTCTCAGAGGTGATCCCAAGCATGGGCGACTTCCTTTCTTTGCTGAGTGCAGCTTTCGATTCCTTTTTCGGATTCATCTTCTTTGCCGTTGCATACTGGCAGCTCAACAAGGGGAAGTTGTTCTCTGGTTTCGGGAAGACGGTAATGAGCCTGGTGAATGTTTTCATTCTCCTTTGTGGACTGTTTATTCTCGGTCCGGGGCTCTATGCCGCTGTTGAAGCTATCATTGCCGATTACTCCGGCAGTGTTACGCCTGCGTTTACTTGCGCCAATATGGCGCTTTAGGTGGGTTGCTCTTGCTATATTCTTATCTTATTTTTATCTAGTAGGGGTCTGTTTGGCCCAGATATTTGAATTGAGAATTTATTATTAGTAGATGAGTACCGATATATAGTCTGATCTTCGAATCTTTTTGTAAGCTCGTAGATTCCGGTCTTCGGTTCCAATTGTTTACCTAATAGGGATAGGGTAATAATATTTTTACAGCCAGTACTTATGTACTAGATATATAATGTAGAGCACCCCCTGAGAAAGGGATGAGTAACTACAGTAAAGCGCGTCTCTATTCAAGATGCCAGAGACCATACTATGAAGTACAGTAATCTCCACAACCTACGGGGATCCATGGATCCACAGAATGAAGAGGACCACCAATGAAATCGTGATTTTTCATGATTGAGTGGGTCCACCGTAATCGTATTTATCACCGCGTCCGTCGCCCCAACCTCGCCTTAACTGTAGACAAATTCTTCCATTGGAGATTTCTGCGCCTTCCAGCATGGCGTTCCGTCGCTCCCACCGAAAATCCCGCCACGGGTGTCTCAACTGCAAAAGGAGACGAGTAAAAGTCAGCACGAACCGAGTTCCCCCTTCAAAACATCAGCTCACAAACGCAGTGTGACGAGAAGCGACCAGCATGCGCGAACTGCGAGCAGCGACACAGTACATGTGTCTACAGCTCTGCTGGCCCATTCGCATTTGCAGATGACTCGCAACGATCATCTCGAAGACCTCGGGACCAAAACCGAGACCGGCCGACTGGCTCCGGCTCCGACGTCTCGAATGTCCGGGACCATTTGGATTCCGCGACGAGCAGTTCCAGCTCGCCTGAACTGAATATGCAGCAGATTGAGCTTGTAATGCAGTGGGTTAATCAGACCCATCGACTATTTGCTCGCAACGAGGAAACGAGGAAGGTCTGGGAAATGCCTGTGCTGCAAGAAGCGCTGCAAGCCCCTTTCCTTATGCATGGAATTCTGGCCCTCTCTGCGCTTCATATTTCGCACTTAAAAAATGATGGGGTACACTCTGAGTGGTTGAATACCGCGATCGCACACAAGAATACTGCTCTAGCAATGTTCTCGGAACAGTTGTCTAACATCAGTCAAGCCAACGCGAAGGCTATGATGAGCTTTGCCGGGCTGGCGGTTGCTTTTAGCCTCGCTAGTACACTCAATCTCGAAAAGTCAGGTGATGGGCCCAGCTTAGGGGCTTTGACGGATATTTTTACCCTTTCGCGCGGTGTGCGAATTGTCGTCAATGCCGAAGCGGAATTTCTGACGCAGAGTAATTTCGCACCGCTGTTTGATGTTACTCCGCCCGACGTGACTATTCCAGACTCGTTCCTTGACGCATTCAGTCGTCTCGATGAGTTGGTCGTTGAGTGTCTCGGACAACCATCGGGCGACCAGAAACGACCCTACCAAAGAGTGATTTCACACCTGCGAGACCTCGCTCCATTCACGTTTGCCGAGCCGACATCATTGACGGTGGTTGCTGGTTGGGCTATCAGAGCTCCGGCCGAATATCTCGAGGATTTGAGAAATAATAACCCGCTGGCCTTGGTCGTGCTTGCCCATTTTTGCGTGTTCCTGCATTTAGCGCGAGAGAATTGGTGTGTGGGGTCTTGGGGGCAGATCGTCCTGACACAGATTTCGCAGGCCTTGGCTCCAGACTGGCAACGGCATATAGATTGGGCTCTAGGGCAGGTCTCTACATGACTCGTCCTAGCATACCTCGAATCGGGGCTGGAATTTATACTGGAGAAGAAATATTCATACAGACGTGATGTGTGAATCAAAGGAAAACGGCTATGGACAAGGAACTAAAAGTCGAGACAAAAGTCCCTCACTTCACGCCTCTTCAATCCGACTGATCTCTAACGCCGACCCAGCAACAAACTTGCGCATCCTATACCCCTTCTCAGAATACCAGGTCCCACGACCCAGCAAGCAGTTGATCTCACTGGGGTGCGCATACTGAAGTGTCAACATCGTGACGAACATCAGCAGAGCATCAAAGACATAGATGAAAACCTCATTCTTCATCAAATATCCATCATATCCCTGCATGTACTCGACGACACGAACGACCGACCGCACGAGAATGAGGATGCTGGAGACATAAAGGGCGATCATATGGCGGTTCCAAATGCTGCTCAACTCGATAGATCGTGTGGTCGGTTTCCGAGAAAGGCGGATTTGGAAGACGACGGCGCTGATCGCGAAGAAGCCGAAGAAGATGATTTGTACGAAGAGACCGCCGATAATGATGTTTTCGCCCTGGGAGGGGTTGCTTGTGTTTTTGACCATGAGTCCGGCTCCTAGAGGCTGGTTAGTACGATGTTCTGAAGGTTGGACTGGCTGTCCGAGGTGCAGGGGGAGGTAGTCGTACCGGAGGCTTGCATGAGAAAAGACAAGACATCGCCCGCAACGAAGATCTTTGTCAACCATTTCAGCTTGATCATTGAGCATTGCTCGGCGTCAACCATGAAAATGATCCGACCGAGAGTCATGTAGATGCTAGCAGCCAGGAAAGCCGGTGCAATTAGGATCAGGGCGCTTTGCATCACGTATGGACCTTTTGTGAAATCGGGCGATTCGGTAGACGAGAGGAGACGACCGATGTATCCGACAGTTTCAACTAGCAATGAAAACATTAGTTCGAGCCCGCGATGTTTCCAATGGGTAAGGGGGTATACTCACGGATTCCTCCAATAACAAATGGGATCATGAACCATGTCCTTGTTCGGATGAGTTGGTAGAAGTGGAATATACTGCTCAGGCCAAAGAGAGCAGTAAAGATGCCAGCCGCCGCGCTTGACGGGGCGTAGTAGTAGAATGTCCAAGCCATTGCAAGTGTATGATGTGTAATATCGGAGGTCGTTCCTGCAAACAGTGCGGATGTTGCAGTACAGTCAAGATGGAATGAATGTTAAGAATGAAACTGAGACAGAAGGGAGCGGTTTTTTATAATAAAATCAGAGCCTGGGAACGCGGTAGAACGAAGAATTTTCTTTTCAAAAGCTTGGAAGGCATTTTGATTCTCCAACAGGGGCTTGTTGAGGGGGTACGCATACGGGCAAAGCCAATATGCAATTTTACCGTCGTACTCGTTCCGTAATCTGCTTTTGGAAAGGTGAATTGGGGATTTGCGGTCCTGCCACAGCCCGAGAACCCTAAATTTAGGCATCGATGGTTCAGTCCCCACTTAACCGCTTCTTAGCACAGGCTCATGCTCGTAATCGTTTTTTTTACTATATCAGACTGAGCTATTCCTGGTTGTTGAATTTTCACTCGTTTTGTGAGTTGGGGCGATAAGGAATAGAGCCGTGCTAAGGTGCCTTTCATGTGTCTCGGAGTGGACCCGATCGAAGGCCTCGATAAGACCTAGGGGTAAAAGGAAAGAGACCCGCATGGACTCGTCTTGTAGGGCAGCGAGTACATACCACGTGGGTTCGGATGGTAATTGAGTTAAGACGATCCGACCCGGCTTAAATCTTGAATAGCGTCAACGTGGGGAAATAATCTTCTAACACCAGCACTACAAGCGTCAGCACTTAAGAAAAACGGCATTGTAATAGTAGACAGAAATGCGGGAGAAATGATTGCGCCATTCCCCCCCACCTTTTACTTTTCATCTCAAAAAAGTTCGGATGAAATGGTTAAGACGAAAAGAAATTTCACAACAAAATGCAAAAAACTCACAACGGCAGGGACTCGCGTGGTCACTCACTATACTACTAGTACTAATCTGCTAGCATGTGGCTATAGCGCGGCTAGTACTGTACTTGGCTGGAGGACGAACCATCTCTGCGCAAATTCCTATTGAGTGTTAGACTCAGTCACATATGTCTACCTGCTATTAAGTGTGTACGCTACCTCATAAATAACTAATCGTGTCCTAAAAAAATTCCCTACTCTCTACTGCGACTATATAGACCGAAAACTTTTGACTACGATCGCGAACAGGATAAAGGACTACGAGAGATTGCTCACGTATTGCTCCACGGGTTCTTGGGCGTACATCACCCAGCGGAGCTGGGGATCTGGGGATCGCCCACAACACCACTAGTAGTACGTACCCTAATGATTTTTAAGGTGGGATTCTGGTGGTTAAGTTGGAGTTCCTGTGCAGATATCACCCTGTCACGAAGTATCAGGGGGTCAGGTAGCAGCGTATGGGGTTGTACATCCTTGGCCATTCAACACAATCCCTATAGGACAGTATTTCGTATTGCAAATATTGTGTGATACAATGTACAAATTATTCAAAGTAAACGGGCGGACAGAGAACATTTTTTTGACCGAAAACGATAGCAAGTATCTAAACAGACCAACTCCACACTTGGAATCGATGTATGAGTGGCGATAGAATCAATCAGAATTCGCGAGCTAAGCAGAATAGCAGACCACAGCCGCTATATATTTGCGAAGAGGAGGTGGAAGCAAACGGCATTTTGAGGGGTTATAGTTGATAATATAGGACTGACAAGGTCTTTATATACAATTGACTGCGATGAAAACAAACCGGTTGTCTGAAGTTAACAGATTCTAGGACTAGATATAGATACGCTCAAGGCTCAATGATTAGTAGTAGATACCATGATATCAATCAAGATCTACCTCGCAGATCTGAACTACGCAGCCGGCTGACAGTTAAACAAGGAGAGTAGATGATCACGAGGTCGTCTGGTGTGTGAATCAGGAAGGTAGGGCTATATATTACATCTCCTGGCTCGATTACGGCATGATAGAAAACTAGCGAGATTCCATATAATATCTAATCTATACTTCAGTCAAGTGGAGACATTCTTAGTAAATGGAGAGCACCTTATACTGACTAACATAACAGCAGAGAGAGAGAGAGAGGGAGTGGGTCAAGGGTATGTGATGATCATAGTGGACTAGGTATTTTAGTGACTTCTAATTCCTATAGGTTTCCTATAGTAGGAGATCCAACCTATTCCCCATCCCAGAAAACCGATAGGAAATCTGAGTAAGACCCATGCCATCCCATAGGTCAAAAGACGTGGACCCATTTGCCACTGCGCATAGGCTCTGCTAAGCTCTGAACGGGCCCGCCTATTATGGGATGGGTCTTACTAAGATTTCTGTCACGGATATACATGAAGCATATACAATCAGCGGAGGATATACGGAGTGACGGACCCACATAGCTTATCTGGGTTCCATTGAACGCGAGGAAGCTCCTTTCTTTTGCTTCCTCGCGCTACGTCTTGTATCTAGAGTCGACTATAGCTGTTCTTAATACTGATGTTCCATCTCGAGACGCTATCCACTACACATACGTGAGACCCTCACAATTTCCCATGGTTCTCTGGGATGGGAAATGGGTTGGACCTCCTACCCATGGGTCAATATTTTCTAAGCTATATATACAACAGTCACTCTTGAACTGATTGTATTCACTACTTAGGCGCTATCGCAGCCTAGTGTTTAAAGTGCCTCAGGCCACGATGATAGCGAGTGTAACTATTCACTGCTCAGATGCTATCGTAGCCTAGTGTTAAGGTGCCTCAGGCCACGATGATAGCGAGTGTATTCACTATTTAGGTGCTATCGTAGCCTAGTGCCTAAGGTACGTCAGGCCACGATATATGGCGAGTGTATTCACTAGGAAGGAGCGACCTAGGAAAGATAGGTGCGTTCTTTGTTCCTTCCTCAATTCACTATTACCCTAGTGGCAAACACAACAGTAGCTATCAAACAAAGAAAGTGCAACCGCCAATAACCGTCTAGAAACATAAATATCTCTATCCTTTTTAATTATTGTCTTCCTTTCCCCCTCCCCACCCAGCTCCAAATTCTCCGCTACCCACTGTTTCCGCCCGTGTTAGCGCACCAAAGATACAACCATCGATCGAGTCAACCTATCCGGTTTCGAATTTCTCCTTACGTGTCTATCTTTCAAACCTCACGCGCCAACAAGTTCCGGGCCGCGAGTGAAAGCAAAGGGATCAGACCTCCAAGTGTCTCGGATACCCCCTTTCTCGCAGGCCTGGCCATCGCTCCGTCGGATCATTTAATCCGTCAAATTCCTCGACTCGTTTCCTTCTTGCTTCCTTCGTGCTTTCGAACATCTTATTTTTGTTTCACGATTCATTCCTTGGAATGGAGGCTGTCCCCTCCCAAATTTCCCCAGAGATGAAGAACCTGCCGCCCACTCCCGAGGAAGCGAGCTTACCCTTCAATTCCAAGGGAAATATCCCATCGACTCTGGACAGCACCTCGGATGAGGCTGCACTACACCGCGCGAGAGCCACGGAAGCGGTTTGGGAGAATTCCCTTCGCCACCGAGAGAACACTCGGGGTGAAATTATGCTGCCGATCAACGTGGTAAATGTTATCGGATGGTCAAATGTCGAGCTCCTCCGGAGTCGATACGAGTATGTCTCTAATTTTGTCTTTCGGTTTCTAGGGTCATTATAATGCTAACCGGCACCGTAGGCTTTTGATCGACCGCCCTATTCGGAGCACCTACGACGCGCAGTACGACATTGTTCGTCTGATTCCGTCGATCGGTGGACAACGTCCGGGTGTGCAATTGGATGCATGGGCGCAGTGGCACATCTCCACGAACCTTTCGGAGGCAGCACAGGAGATGAACTTGTTCAATGACAATGTCAAGCAGAAGATTCCTCGGCCTCCGAACTCGTTCATCTTGTATCGCCGTGACAACCACAGGACGACTACGGCGGCCCATCCCAATCTTCCGAACACGCAGATCTGTACGTCTCACCTGCACACCCTCATCCCCTGATTTAATAGAGCCCGGCTAACATGATCTATTTTTTTTTCTTTCTTTCTAGCGCGTATTATCGCTACGAAGTGGAAGAAGGAGTCTGATCACGTCAAGGCTGCTTACCGTGAAAAAGCCCTCATGGCAAAAGAGGAGCATCTTAGGAAGCACCCTGATTATCAATACTCCCCTCGTCGCCCTGGTACACGGCCCCGTCGCTGCCCACGCATCCATTCTTCAGCCCTCAGCTTCCTGTGGACCATGGAAGAGGGATCTGAGATACTTGCCGAGCTCTCAAAGAAGAACGGTGGATCTCGGAGCTTCTGGGTCCCCGTCACTCGCGAGTTGATCGAAGCTCTCGACAAGTTAAAGCTGCTCAGACTCCTGGGCCCAATTCCTGAGGCTCCGACACCCCACCAGTTTGCATCTATTGTGCGGCAGACGCTCAACCGGGATGTTCGCTCGGTCTGCGATGATCAGGCTGAAGACCTTGCTGACGAGGATCAGATCTATGAAAGTGCCGATCCCTTTATGGGTGACGTGCTGGACTTTGACGGACCTGATGAACCTCCCTATATTGTCAAAAACGTCCCCGGCAAGGCCGCTATGACTTAGTGTCAGCAACACAAATGCACGAAATCGTACCTACGCCCATCCGTTCCAGAGGCTTTCCACAGTTTTCCCTCTGAATTTTCGCTCCCTGGTGCGTATGATTGCCCCAGATGGGTCACTTGTGTTCTTGATTTGTGACTGTTATTCTTTTAAGACGCTAACCTGTATCTGTCTGTCTCAGAGGCTGTCAACAATTCCCCTTTGACCTTAGCTACCTGGTATGTTATGGTGCTAATAGATGGGTTTTTTTTTGTTTGCTTCTTGATCTGCTATTTCTACACAAAGATATTACCCTAGTCAATTCCCCCTTATTGAAGTAGGGTTCAAGATGTCTGTCGTTGTTCTGCATAGCGTGTCTCCGTAAGTGTCCCCCTCATCCCCAAGTCGCGGGAAAGGGTGACGGTTCTAACTCCAGCCCACAGGAACAATCCTGTTCGCGATGACGACCTGCAAACTGGTTTCGACACTTGGCATTCAGATCAACCCAGCTGACACCCATGATTATTGGCAGTTGTTTGCCGCTATTCATAAGACTGCCTCCACGCTCATGAATCAACACGACTAAGCTAGCCTGCCTCAGATTTCGAGAAATATCCGCAGCACAATTTGCATCTTCCAGACCAAGTGAACAGCGGCTGGGAATTGCGTGGGCCTATCGCTTTGCCATCGCATCCTGCTACAGGGCAGGACATCATGCGTCAAAGAAAATATTGCTGTCGCAGGTGTACGACAATTCTTCGATACCGATGCTTTAGCCATTGGACGCCCAAAACAGATGCAAGCACTGTGCCCCGGGCGCTGGATGCTAGGGTGTGTATTGTGGGCATGGCCACATGCGAGAATTTCTGCAATTCAACATCGTCCTATACCAGCGGCCAGGGTGTCGTTGAGAACCCTTATGCTGCGGGCTATTCTGCGGGCGGCACTCCTCCCAGTGTTGCGGCCCTGCTCGGCGCTGGCCATATCGATATAGGCCTGGGCGTGGACCGAAGTGGGAGTATCCGGATCCCTTCTTCCCTCACCGGATATAAGTTCCAGGTGTCCCTCGCACACTCGGCCCATTCGACGCATCCCTCCTAATCTTGCCAATGCCAACCCATGGTCTCGTACCGTATACCGGGTTGACCAGTACAAACGCCATCAACCACCATGCGGGCCCGATTGCCCGGTCAGTGCATAAGGAAAGACGGAAAGCATGGCTATTTTGGCTCTGTGGTTCGCGATACCGACCATACAAGGCGCATGATTATTACATCTCGGAATACCGCAGATTCTTTTCCTTGCGACTTGGCAGAGATGGATATTGCGTGCGGACTTGTTAGCATGACATTTTCATACTTCGAAAATATACTCTAATTTCCTTCCTTTCTCATTGACTCCGTAATATAGTCTAATTGAGCGATAATTCTATTATAGTGTAGCATCATGTTCTCAAAGCAGCAGTTACCAAAATCGAACAAAATTTCCCAAAAATTTGACTGCGTGTAAGTTCGTAAAATATCGGAAATAGTTTCAATTATGACTTAGCCTGAATCTACCGCGGCATCGATATTGATAATATACCTTGCCTCTTACAGCCTAGCTCCCGGATGTCCTTACATATGAAGACAGTTTCGACCCTCGCTTGTGGAACAAAAGTGAAGTATTACTGAGTCAAACAGATGAATGCTATAAATTGTGGCGGAAGCCAGAGCCATAAACTCAAAGTCTTGATTTGCTATCACACAACTCGAAACCGAAGACGATATCTGAAGATATCGCTATGCTTGTACAGAGTCCCTTTCTCACCGTAGTTGAGAAGCCAGTCGTCAATAGCAATCTCAGCCTCGTCCAGAATATCTTCGTCAGTGTCTAACATCGTAATGACCTCAAACGCGTATGTCATTCAGTGGTGCTTCTCCAAATTGATCGTAATCAACACATATAACGTTTCTTCTATTCTGGATATCGTCTCGCATCTTCTCGAGGATCATGTACTCGGAAAGACTGCGGTCGAAGGGGTCGAACTAAAACAGTGTCCACCAGTATCGTGGCTCACGAGAAGAAACAAGCTCACCGGGGCCGTGAGAGTCTCCTGAAAAGACAGGTCTCAGCGAGCCATCTTTCAGTTTTCAGAAGCAGAAGGGCAATTTTTCGTGTCGCTGTAAGCAGCAATGGAAATGGATAACGAGTCAATTTAATGTGCAGCTGCAATGTGTGAGCAAAGTATTGTCTTTGTAAGGCTTCCTGGTCGATATTCTGGCAAATATTAACCCCAAACAAACAAAGGAAATGAAACAAAGGATCCCTTTGTACTGCTTTTGGAAAGCCGACAAGCAAGGTCGACGTCATTCGAAGGGTAATTTCTGTACCTGCTTCTCAGTAAGGACCAATTTCAGCGATTCAAACGCATGGCTGCCGCATAAGAAGCTCAGGTGTGTAATTATATTTGGAGCTCAAGATGACATTGAAAACTTACATTTGTTCATTGGTGTTTGGATGTAGTGAGCTAATCAGAGTGCAGCTTGCCGAACGTTGTATTCGTAGCTATCTGGTTAACTAAGGAAGGAAGAAGGAAAGGAAGAAGGTGTGTGTGACGGAGAAGGTAAGGTGTAGCCCGTTACCGCCCAGGTCCCGTGATTTCAAGTAATTAGAATACCCCCAATCTCACAACACAGCAAGATTATCAATCGCAGATGATGAAAGCATGCTCAGGTGTTGGGTCAAGGTTAGCTATTTGTAAACAGCTTTCTTTTGGGCCCTATATCAAGTAGTGGCCTTGTCGGGATATATCCTCCTGTCAGAACAAACTAGCGGTGACCCACTGCTAGCGACCGATGGATAACATCCCTTGCTTGGTGTACGCATTCTTGCGCTGGGCTGTGGCCCCGGTATTGTGACCGCCGAAGGCCGGCGTGAGGGATCTAGGGGTGTTTTCAAACTAGACTGAGAAGGAACATCTATCAACATCTATCTACATGAATCAATTGACTTTTGCTTTGGAAGCGTACACACTGTCCACTTAACTGTGTACACAGTACCTAGCTGGTGATACCAACAGGCCTAAATAAACACAATCTCGTCATCAAGTATCGCCTACTCGCGACCCAGAATTTCCCGGCTCTGCTGTGGCGAGTGTTGTAATTCAAAGGAAGATTGCTTATTTCTTCTGGACAGAAAACTTGAGGGTTTATATACACATGCGACCTCCAGATTGATTTCCAATCAAAGCTGGTAATTCCGTGAGGTTAGGAATTGATTCCGTTACGATACGACATATCACAACACTGGTAAAACCGCCTCTGGGATCGTAGACGGGAACTCTACTGCTCCTGTGACCTCAATCTGTTCCCAGGAGTCTGTTACGGGTTCCATGACCGACTGAAGTAACTCCGGAAGCATGTAGGTCATACCTGTCAGCCTTGCTGCTCCTTGTGAGGGCCTCACGTATCCGTAGATGAGCACATCGTCTTCGAAATGAATAATCAATATCAAAGAAATCTATAGTCGACTCTAGATACAAGACGTAACGCACGGACGAAGAGAGATGACTTCCTCGCGTTCAGGAGAACCCAGACAAGTTATGTGGGTTTTATTCGTGCCTGGGAACACTGCAAGCGATCACATGGTGGATGAGGCTCCCAGGACCTATCCAGACATTATGAAAAATGTCAAGGGAAGCAAGCAGACACCCAAGTTGATAATACAATTGTTTATTACTCTGTACTGTGAAAAGATACTATAGTACAATGAACATCAGGAGAGCATGATCATAATATCGGACGTGGAAACGGTACCGGTCTGATCGACGTGACAGGAATGTATCACGTGATTTATACATATACATTAGACACCATGTGGGGCCCTGCATGTGCCTTAAAACGATCATCGAATTCGCGTATGGGTCCACGTTCTTCACATTACCACCCATCGTCATAAGCGAAATCTCGTCCGGGTTGTACCTGACGTTCATTTGCTGCTTCTAGTGTCGGAATCCCCACCCCACTAGCCCTTTACTGTCACCCTTAGTGTGGTGTCGCTCACCAGCGAAACCGGCAGTCTGAACCCGCCCCCACCCAGTGGATAAATACTGATTCACATCCGCTGTCCTGAGACCCAAAGTTCTCCCAATCCGCTACACGGATCATGGAACATTTATTTCCTGCTTTCGTCCGCGTTCTCCGGAACTTGGATGATGCTGATGGCTTGCTCGCGATCTTTCAAGAATTTGAAAACAACCCCTCGGCTCTTAGTGCAGAGGATCGCACTCGGCTTCTCGACTTTCCTGACCTTGCAACCCAAGTCGCAAATATTGCTGCCACAGCTCCAACAACCTTGAATAAGCAGGATTTCTTGAGGAAGGCTGCTGAGTCACCTAGAGATCTAACTTCCTCTGAGATTAATTTGTTGAAGAGGCGCTACTGGGGAAAGCTTACCTTCGACGAAAACGAGGCATTCGAGGATGCTCTAGATACGTTAGCAGGTGTCTCCTATAAACACCGCACGGAAACCTTGGAGCGTCTGCAGAATTTCCAGAGTCATCTCTATGAGCAGTATGAAGCCAAGGCAATCGCAAATGCGTCTGATGAAGAGGTCCGACGAGTTGATGAAATAACGGAAGCTCGCAAACAAGAGGACTTGGATATAATGTTGCAAAAAGGGCAGCCCTGGCTACGTCAGCTATGGCAAGAAGATCAGGGCAAAAAGCCGTGGGGTTATGCGATATTTGAGAACCCTCAATGGAAGGCCGAGAATCCCGATCGTTGGGAATCTTATGATCGAAAGTCGTCGCATTCAAGGCATATGGCTTTTAGCGCGATAGCATCCGGTGTCACAATCCAAGCGAGATACTCTATTGAGCCTTTAGATTGGCCTTCTAAAGCGCCTACGGATGACGAAAGCTTTCCTGTGATCTTAAGCGAATTACGGAAGCAGTTCAACTATCTCCGATCGTACCCTCCAAAAAAGGGAATAGCGGATCTTCTGAACGAGTTGTCGTGGGGAACTATTAACTCTATGCCAGAGGGGCTCACAGAGGGAACTCTGCGGAATGTTTTTCTATATCTAGATGGCAATGCTGCAGCCTCTGTTCTGGACAACCGGTTAGCAGATGATTTTTGGATATGGGCCGTCGACCCAGACTATGTGGTAGACACCGAAAACCAAAGCTCTAGTGGGTACAAAGGATACCTGCGCGTTCGTCTCCAGCAGCTTATAAATAATTTTTACGTCGCCCGGCGTTGGCATGCCGATGAGATCTCTATGGAGGACTTGTGGAAGGCGGCGCAGAAGGATCCTCACAATGGCTCGTTTGTTTCAATGGAAGACGAGGAAATATTTTCACAGGACTCAACTTGGGAAGTTGCAACCGCCGTTCGACCAAAACACGCGAGGCTGGGAGCCTCCGATTGATTGTATTTATGTGAAGCCAATAGAAAAAACAAACCGCCTTTTTTGGCAGTTGAATACACGTTTCACTAAGCTGAACAGGTGTAGATAGAAATTGCTTGATAAAATCATAAAACTTTCGTCTATTAAAATGCTGCTGGTACGCCCCCACAGAATGTTTCTGGATTCTTACACTAGTGTAGTACAGCGAGACGCAATATCATTTGAAAAACATAGATAGCTACTTACACATGTTCGAACTCGTTCCAATACAGTATGCGTCTCCGGCTATGAGCCCTTGGCATTCACCCTTCTTCGTGTTGAGGGCCGGGTTCATTTCGTAAAGGCAATCCAAGGAGATCCCTGCTTCGTTCGCCATGTCTTGACAATATTTTCCATCCTTTGGCGTCATCCACTTGTATCTGGTATTCCAGTCTGAGTAGGACCCGGAGGTTCCACCGCAGTGCCCTGAGTAGTAGATGTAGTGCTGAGAGCAGTGGACGTGGTCGTCCCGCGCTGCACACAGTAATACACTCTGGTTTGACTAGTCTTGGTGTTAGTAAGTGCGTTAAATTAAGTCAGCCAGAACGGGTTAAGAGGGACTGACACGCCCGAGCAATCTCCGTTCAGAGAAGGGTTCCAAGAATAGAACTTTTGAACTGCGATATCAAAATTTTTGGCAATATCGACGCATGAGTCGTTTTCTGTAGAGCATTTGTAAGTTTTCCTGTCAATTCTTGTATGAGATCCTAGGGAACATCTTACCTCGAGCCATATAAAAGTTATTTTGGTGCAGTCGGATACCATGCTCTTCTGGTACGCGGTTGGCGTCGGGTTAGGGGAGTGCGAAATAGTGGTTAAACTAGCGACCGGGGTTACTCTTTTGCTGGTGTATTGGAACTGAGAGCTGCTCGAACCCCCGGTACTGTTTCCAACCGTGTTCACGGGGAGTTTCTTTGTGTTGTCTAAAGTAGAAGGCGAATGCGGTCCCCACTACAAAATTGAATACATGAAGAAGAGCAACTATCACTTTCTAAGTTCGAGCTCTTTTGGCAGCCAGCAAAGTCTTCATACACGGGTATAGTTGGTTAAACACTAGTGAACCAATATCTACCAGAGATCCCGGTAGGGACAACAATAGAGACTCAGGCTCTTCACAGTGGTTGTTCATCCGGCAGAACAAAAGGACGCTATTTTAATTCACTTTCAAGTGGTGAAGTTCCCCACGCGTTCGACCACGGGAGAACACATCAATGGGGGCGAGCCATTCGTTCCTGTGCTTCCTCTTTGGTCAGAATCTTCACTGCGTCCTTGGAGAAGAGATAACCAACACCAGACCAAACGGTTGTAATAGTCACGGTGAATCTATTTTCCGTGATCAGCTCTGATCAGGATCAGTTCAGGCCATGAAAAAAAAAGGCAAGAGTGGAGGAAGGTGGGGAGGAGGGAAAGTTTATTCGAGGGGCTATGTTAGCGCTTTAGGGTAGTTGTCTCAGTAGCTAATGATACAAAAGAGACTAAAAAGACAAAGCAAAAACATACAACAGCCTTTGTATGTCGGTGGTCACCTAGCGCCCACGATTTTGTCTTAGGCGGCTCGCCGCCCTATCTGGCCCGGGTTCAGGGTCCGTTCACCTCTTCACCTGAACCACCGGAACTGGCATCCAAAAGGTACATTCGCGCCTTTTCACCAGGGCAAGAATTAACGAGACCCCCATCGAGCACTTTTTGACACATAAAATGGGGGGTTTTCGCTCCTCGTCACCCAACTCTTTATTCACATCGCTTTTCCCCCTTGATGATTTGATTTCCTGATAATGACACTCGATCGAGATTTTACTCTAATCGATTTAGACGGCATCGACAATAAGGAAATACGTCGCCATGTCTTACCGCGGACAGAAAATGGCTATCAGCGAGCTTTGGCTTTCTTTGACAAGTGAGAACAACAATTTACGTCGTAAGCCTTGTTGCTAGCTAATAAATTAGATTCGTTGAGTTACACCCATGCTCCAAGAGTCCGCCAAACATTCAAAACAGCAAGGGGTTCTTAAAATGGTATGCTGTGAATACGCGCGGTCGCATCGAAGAAAAGCCTACCGTAGAAGCATTGCAAAGTCTCCGCCGAGACTTCCAGGCTGGAATGCAGAAGATGAGGGGCTTTTCATTCTCCCCAGAGCATTCCACTACACTTGGAGAGGTTTGAGCCCAACAATTTAGAGACAAGAAGAGAAAAGAACTTATCTAATTGCTTGATAGTATATCATCGGATCCCTACGACCATTTTTATCCACGGCAGAAATGGACAAAAATGGGTTTTCTCCGAATGACCTGATGATTCTCATGACACAGCTTTGGTGTCAGGATTCCCATGAATACCGTGGAGATCCTCCAGATCGAACGAGAGTTCAACTCAGTGCTGCAATTTTACTTTATTGCTTTACGTCTGCAAGAACTGGGGAGGTCCATGAGTCAACTACACGCCGTGGCCTAGCCCGGCAAGCTAATGAAAAATGTTCGGATGAGACACTTGAGGCCCGCACATTGGCAGCGTGTTACAAGGTTAGTCCTGACTGCTATACTGGTTGGGCTATTTCCACTGATACAGTCAGAATTTTACGCTTACTATCGAAATGGTGGATCAACAGCCGATGCTTGTTCTCACATACCAAAGAGAGTTCATCAAGGGGTATTGGAGAAAGACAGGATGGGAAATCCCTATCCATGCCTTTTATGAAACTTACAGAGAGGACACGTCGCTATTTCTGAACCTCTTGACATTTTTCTTGCCTATGGCAGTTGCAGATAATGCGCTAGAGAACTATTCCTCTGTCAGTGCAATTCTAGACGCGGCTGAGGCTTATACAAAAGGAACTACCCAGAACAAGGTTTTAGAGGTGATCAAGTTCAGAAACGAAGTCCTTGATATCCCAATCTTTCGCCAGTATACCGAATTGCGCATTACGAAAAGTACTGGCAGATCTCGCGGTACCGACGCATTTGGCAAAAGTCTTGTTGGACTAGGACATCGCAGCGGATACACTCGAAATATTACGGTCCGGGCCTGTCGCAGATGGGCGCTCATGCAAGCAGACAAGAATCACAGTGAGACGGCGAGAATGAAATTTGGCGGCCAGACAAAACGAGAGACATTTGGAAGGTCATACGCCCATCCAGTGAGTGAGGTCGATGGACCCGCCAACTTCCTTGGGATCGCAACTCGTGAAGAACACATCCAAAATCGACGTGGAATGGGGATCCATCACAGATTCGACCTTTGCCAGTATGTCCCCGCAAAGGCACAAATCGAATTCCAGAACAGAGAGGATGTGAAAAGCTTAAGCGCAGAGATGTATTCTCTCAGTGAATGCCTGCAAGCTACCACAGAGTCCCACGCTAGGCACAATATACAGAAGGCCCAGAAGTCGGTTTACAGCAAAATCCAACGTCTTTACAAAGATGCAGTGGATCTCATTCAGAAGTCACAAAACAAAGAAGGCCTTAGTCACAACAACATTGCGAAAAAGTCCCTTTTTCACTATCGTCGTCGGGTCATGCCTTACAGAGATATTCTTGCTGAGCTGCTCCCGAGAAAGTGCTCACTACGGGACTGCCATGGTCGAGAGGCTCTGCAAGCACTTGAGCATCTATGCTTAGAGGATACAACAGTTGCATATCGCAACTCTCTCAAGCCCAAGAACGGTAAATGTATTTGTGGAGTCCTAATGAAAGAGTAAGTCTCTATAGAAGAGAATGTCAATATTAAGCTAATAGCATAGTTATATGTCACACCGACAATGGCTTCACCTCTATAGATGCCACAAAGCTTATTATAGCTGTCACAATAAGCTGCAGTTCACAGAAATGTGCTTTGAATGTGATATCTGGTTCACAGATGCTGGCGAGTGGGAGACTCACTGCTCTCAACATCTTGAAAAGCCGACAACACTGCTTCGCTGTGATCCTTTGATCTTTCGCAACGCTCCCATCAAAGCAGGCTTTTGTCCCTTTTGTTTGGGAAACAAGGATCTTTCTTCTTCGAGAAGAATGTTTCAATTTATCATAAGCCCACCAGCATGGCATTCGCATATTCAAGGCCACTTGACAGAATTGAACAGTTTTAAATGTACTCATCCGGCCTGTTTACTTGACTTCGATGACAAAGAGCTGCTTATATTTCACCTTATGGATACTCATTGCTGGCACCCAAGGAAAGAGTCACCTAAGAAAAGGAAACATGATCAGACTGGATAAGGCTGTTAATCCAGAAAGGAGAACTATACGGGGATACAGTAGCGACCAGTATTGCATTCCATATTGAAAACATAGATTAACGATTTCAAATCCTAATCACATGACACACTAAGCCTTATATAGATATTTCCGTAATTAATGTTTTGTTCCAGGTTTGTATAGTAACATTGATGCAAGTATACTCATGTACCGTTACATGTCCAAAAATAGCCGCGTCCCATAAGCCGCCATCGTAGATTGCGAATCAGTCAATCAAATATATTATCTGATTGGTTCGGAGGCTTATGCATGCATTCCCGTATACACGCTAAGTGCGGTGTATCGCACACACATATATGTATGTTGACAGATACTTGCATTAAGTAAAAGTACCACACTAACTGCCTTGGCGTCCGGTCCGTGTTCTGCTAGCGTCATATTCGATGCCGCTGTCACTGTTAGGCCAGACATTGGCACGGTGAGACCCCACCGTGGTGGCTGCTGACTGGGCGCCTTAAGCAGAGTACTACTTATATATAGGGACGGTGGAGATGGCTGACACCCTGCCTCTCTTCTGTAATAACAAACTGACGCCTACCTATGCACCTACCAAAGTACTCACTTCAACAAATGCCAATTTAAGGACTGTTAAAGTGGAGCGAAAACCAAGCGATTAGGTCCAGTAATGATAATTGAAACGCAAATAGCTGACCTGGCCATAATTGGCGCTGGTAAATTCGCCCCTCTCATATCCTTAGACTCTTTTACCCCATATGTTCATCAGGAGCTTCTGCAGCTAACCACAATTAAAAATTGATCGCGACAGGCTGGCACGGTCTCGCGGCCGCCAAATCAGCACTCGCGCTCGATCTCAGTGTCAATCTGGTGGTTCTGGATTCCGCCGCATCAGTGGGGGGTGTTTGGGCAGAGGAACGCTTATATGCGGAACTCAGAACGAATAACCTACTGGGATCATACGAATATGGTGACTTTCCTATGAGGGACAACGTTCCCGGTTTAGTTAAACCCGGTGAGCATATGTCAGGTAGAGCGATGCACGAATATCTGAAAGCGTACGCTGCCCACTTCGGAATCCTCGACAAAATTAAGTTGAATTGCAAGGTTGACAGCGTGGAATACTGCGAGGGAGATGATGGAGGGGGAAAAGAGTGGGTCATTAAATGCACAACAACAGCAGAACCAGGACACGAGAAGAGCAATACTATACGGGCGCGGAAACTGATACTCGCTACGGGCCTTACCTCGCAGCCGCGTATTCCTACATTCTCTGGCCAGCAATCTTTCGGCGCGCCATTGTTCCACGCAAAAGAATTTGCCCTTTACCAAGACACCATCTTCGCTAAACCCAGCAATGACAACACAGGCGACCAACATGAAGGCGCCCGTGACGACCACACACCAATAACGGTACTCGGCGGAAGCAAATCCGCGTGGGACACCGTCTACGCCTGCGCATCAAAGGGACACCGCGTCAACTGGGTCATTAGAGCCTCTGGGACTGGGCCCGCGTGGGTGAGCCCGGCCGCTGTTTTCTCGCCATTCAACCTCCTCCTCGAAAGCCTCCCTCTCGTGCGTGCCTTGGGCTGGTTCAGCCCCTGTGTCTGGGTGAGCCACCCGATACGCAACTTCTTACATGGGACATGGCTCGGCTGTATTATTGTGCGTCTGTTCTGGGCCTGCCTGGAGTGGGATATGGTTCGGGTCAATCGATACAGCGATCATGAGGAGACGGCGAAGCTAAGACCCTGGTTTAAGCCTATCTGGATGGGGACCGCGGTGAGTATTATCAATTTCCCGGGTGATTTCTTTAGATTGATCCGGCGGGGTCTGGTGAAGGTGCATATTGCCGATGTTGAGCGGCTGGAGCCTTATAAGGTCGTTCTGTCCAACGGCGGCGACAGGCTGGACACGAGGGCACTTATCCTGTGCACAGGCTGGAAAGTATCTCCAGGCATTCGGTTCTTGCCAGATGGAACCGAACAAGAGATGGGCTTCCCGTGGGCTGCGGACCCAATTGATCAGGAGTTCGTTTGGCAGGCTCGCAAAGACATATATACGCATCTGCCCATGCTCCACACCGGCCCAGAGAGCAGGACCTACCACACGAAGGATGTGGAGAGTCAAAATGAAACCGTTCTGCACCCCTTCCGTCTCGCGCGCTTCATTGTCCCACCAGGACTATGGGACGACCATAGCATCGCCTTCCTAGGGACCGTAACCACGTTCAACACATCCTTTGTTGCCGAAGTGCAAGCCCTGTGGGCGCTAGTCTACCTTAACCACGGCTCTGAGCTTCACCATCATCATCAAGACAAGGAGTCAATAGTTAGCGAGACAGCACTACACACAGAGTTCTGTGCGCTGCGCTCCCCGGCGGGCCATGGGGTGCGGACTGCCGACTTTGTCTTTGAGGTCATGCCGTATTTGGATCTCTTGCTTGGGGATTTGGGCTTGAAGACTGCGAGGAAGGAGTCGTGGTGGGAAGATTTGTTTGTTCCGCATCGGCCGAGGGATTATGCGGGGTTGGTGGAGGAGTGGAAGGCGCGACTATCTTCATCCCAGGAGGGGCGGAAGATAAAGGATACTTAGCGCTATAGAGAAGACTCTGTACGGGGTGGCTCCGCGTTACTGTTCATGGTAAATACTTTGATGGGTTTCATTTATGGATGTTAGCACAAGGGGATCTAAATGACCCTAGCCACTAGGCAGACGGCATGAATCTAGATTACATATCACACTGATAATGTTGAACTCCGTTGACCATCTTCCCTCGATCAGCTTTCTCGCCAGCCTTGTCTATGATTCCGAACATCCAGCAAAGCACTTGGGTTGGAACTTCCGAACACGGCGTAACACACCGTCAAGGCAAGAAAAGCATATAACAGAGCCGATTGGGAAAAGATCGGATGGGAGGTGCGGACACTCATGAGACCATGAAAAACCCTGACCCGATAGAGGCGCTTCATGCTACGGTAGAAAGGCTCACACAAGAAACTGCAAGAGCGATCGACCGTCAGACTTCGGGCCTGCAGTTGTCTCTCTCTGCAAAGCGGTGGTCCACCGCGGATTTGAACTCTCCACAAAAAGAGGTAAACCAGGAGTGGGGGCATCCTGCCAATTTGCTTCCGATGGGTCGATTATACGAGGTTGATCTGCATTGTCACCAAAAGAGCTATTGGTCATGGCGAATATGTCCAGAGGAGGGGTAAGCTAGAGCTGTACTACGTAAGGGGTTAGCCAGGTATGCCTGATACCCACTGAACACCGGAAGCCGCCACATGGCGATAAGCAATGATAATCACGAAACAAAGCTGTCAAGCCTTGCCTACCAACTTGACTAGAGATGGACACTAAAGGCAGCGTCAAACCCTCAGCAGTGAAGCAACTGAGAGTGGAGGAGGGAGGTTGACAGATTGCGAACGGTCGCTGGTTTGCTTAATTTGCATAAAACCTGCTAGTCATCCATGCTTTCAGGAATTTGTATCGATACAGCCGGTTACAAGACCAGGTACTATTACAATGTATATTCATAACTCGTAATTTACGCGATTCCACATCAGGTTCTCAGACCACGTGATTAGGGGTTGAAAGAGCAACACTCTGTTTCCAGATATGGAAGGCAATAACGGGCGGCACTGTACCCCACTCTTGGACATGGCTATTCAGCATTCGCCCACGCTGCCCATTGTGTTGCATGGTAGATTGGATCATACTAGAAGAACTGTGTCGTAACACGCAGTACACTAGCTCCGAGACCATTTCAACAGGTCAGCAGGGTGGTCGATCACTTCATCAACCAACATATCATTTCTTCCTATTCGCCATGCCTAGCACTAGTCCGTAAAAATATCCTCTGATTGACAAGAGTTTTACTATACTATTTTAATGTACTAGAATTGAATATGTAGAGCTTCAGTCTAGAAATAATTCAAACATTCATTGCCTCCTCAACTATCTCAAGGTCCATCTTATTAAATATTCACTGGCCTTGCCGGGTCTCCGTCTCGTCTGGGGGTCGATGGCTGGAGTGGAAGCTCAATTATGTCGACCACTCTAGTCATACGTGATGCAACTACATTGGAAATCCCAGCTCTAATCTCTTGTTGCGCAGATACTATATTGGATCAGTATGATTTCAGCTAACCGTGGCAGTCCACAACATACCAGTTATCAATGATTTTCCCTTTGATTCCCAAAAGATTTCCGGAATGACTTTCTCAGCGTTAATACGACCGAAAATCTTGAATACCCTGCCGTGTCGGCTTCCCCAATTCATTGGCTCCGCGTTTTCAACGTCCTCATTTTGCGAGGGTACATAGATTCCAAATCGCAGATTCTGATCAATGTTTAAGTTAATTATATTATGCATTGTTCAAGGAGATATGCTCACATAGATCCCTTCATCCTTGGATAGGAGCTCATTCATCCATTCGTAGGCATATTCCAAGTCGGCTAGAGGCAGTCGTTAGCTCAGAGACCCATTTGTCTGATGGGCGTCTCACAGTTTTTGTCTATCTCCCATGCAACAAAGATGTCTCGCCGTCGTTGCCCTGGTAGACTCTTTTCAACAAGTAATCTCAGGTATGACAGCTGAGCTGCAATACCAATCCCTGTCGCCACCAATAGAGCCTGGTCATAATCACTAAGCTCTATCTCTCTGCCGTATGGTCCATCTACCCAGACCAACAGGTTGCTCCCGCAGTACCCAGCTAGCCTGCGGGTGAAGGTAGTGGATTTCTTGATCAGACATTTTATAGTCGTCAGACGCCCATTATTATCTGTTGTAATTCAAAGGAAGATTGCTTGTGTTCCTTCTGGACAGAAAACTTGAGGGTTTATATACACAGGCGACCTCCAGATTGATTTCCAATCAAAGCTGGTAATTCCGTGGGGTTAGGAATTGATTCCGTTACGATACGACATATCACAACATTATCAATTTCCCACCAGGCTATTTGGAAAGGATGGACCTGGAAGGGTGATAAATAACTTGCCCAGGGAATCCATAGATATACAGATGACCCTGGTCTGATTGCAAACTGTCGATTAATCGGAATCACGAGCGAGACCGCATCAGATCCCGGAATTTCCACAACTGTGGCACGAGTGCCTATCTTGGAGTTTCCCGTGTTTCTGAAAAAGAACATTATCAAGCGATACCCAGTCGTGAGCCCCAGGAGAAGAGTACCAGCAAACATATAAATTCGGGTCAGGCGAAAGGTCTTGGTATGGCGCCACACCGCAATCAAAATCAGGAGTGATGTTATGAAATGAAGCTGGGAAAATATCCGTCTTAACCACCTCCGAGTAAAACCAGTCAGAAAACATATCGCAATACCCGACGCTCCCTATGTGCCGTTAGATTAAATCAATTTTACAGAAGCTCTGGAAGAAACATACCACAGTTCCATAAAGTTGTTTTCTTGTCTGTGGGTGCTATCCTGCTTGATGAGTCGCTATTCCTGTATGTAGTAGAATTTGAAGAAATGTCATGATACCCAATGTACCATGGACTTGAATAGACGAGCGCAAAGATATACCCAACAGGTCTGCGACCAGTGCTAGGCGATCGCTCATGATAAGCGGCATAAAGTTGATAATAGCGAGGGTCGCAGCACGATTCCCGATGTCTCTCAGACCGTGCGTCGCCAGAAGATTGCTCAATATGGTTCCAACCAAATATAAAAGCTGAAGGAAAACCCATACTCGTGATTTCTGGCGGAATACGAGTGGATACAAACAATATTTCAGCGCTATAAACCGGATTCTCCAACCCAGAGCTCTGATGGCAAATCGATAAAGCCGAAAAAGAATCATGAGAATCATAGATCCCCCCAGAATAATGATGTACACATTAAGCGGTTGAAGAAACGCCATCATGATCGACTGATGGCAATAGAGCCAGGGAGGGGCGCACATGCCCTAATATGAAAATCTTTGAGGGAAAATAGGCTGGCGTATCGCTTACAATCCGCGCTCGTAAAGGATCGGATCTATTTATAGCAAGAGGTAAGTATAAAGAGCGGTTTCCCATCTCCAGAAGTCCACTTTTGAAGTCCACTTTTGAAGTCCACTTTTGAAGTCCACTTTTGAAGTCCACTTTATTCTAGGAACGCACCAAGATGAATGAGCCACAACACATCCGAACTCCTGACCGCCGTCGAAAGACGGTATTTCGCAAGATTCGACAGCTATGCAATATTTTCGAGCTTAGGGCAATAGTTGTTCTTGTAGATAAATCCGATCGTCAGTGGATTTATAGGACAGATGGTGATATTCCGTACCTTGACCAAGTGGGTGTAGCGGAATGCAACTTCCTACATACTTTCACTAACAAATAACAGGCTATCCAATTCCCCACTACTCGTACCGATGATGACTTCGACCGATTTTACCCAATTCGCTCAAGTGTTCCCTTGTCGCGGCCTCAAGCGGCTCCCTTGACTAGACCTGGGCAGAACCCATGGGCCGGCCCAAATGGGTTGACCCATTTGGGCCCATGGGCCGAAAAATCGATTTTCTGCCCATTCATGGGCCGGCCCATTTGGCCCATTCGACCCATTTTAGGGCGAAAACTAGTGTACATGTGACTTTCATAATTTATGTACTTTACGCGTGCTCTTGGCTGTAATGCCTTGGTAACAAGAATGATTGATTGCTCTTAGTTATATACGATATTCAGTTCAAAGAGGGCATTTTGATATTACTGTAGAAATCAACTATATCTCATAGCCATCTAATAACCTTGAACGCTTTCGAACTCTTCCTGAAACACGCTGTGTGTTTTGCTCAGGCAAATCAGGCTCCTCAGGCTCAGACTCCCCCTCAGGCTCTTCGGCAGGCTCATTAACACTCCTTCGCCTCTTCGAATCATATTGCGCAGGGCCTTCTTCATTATCACTAATCTCCAGAATGCCCTCCTGCGTACGCTCATCCATCTCTTCTTGTTGGAATTCTATCTCAGTCTCAGTTGCGTACTCCCGAACGAAAGCAAGCTGCTCCTCTTCTAGATCAAATCGAATCCCACACATAAGAAGCATTAGATCCTGAATAGTACTCGATTGTAGTGAGCCACGGCGATAGTGGCAGATATCACGCGCGGAGTTAAAGAGACGCTCTACGCCTGCGCCTGTGGCTGGGACGGAAAGGAAATCTCGAGCGAGAGCTGCGAGCACTGGAAATCTGTGTTCATGATCTCTCCAGAATTCGCGCGGAGGCATTGATACCGTGCCTGTTTAAGGTATTTAAATTAGAAAGAGTGTTTGGTTTAAGAATAGAAGACCACTTACTACTCTCGAGATACTGAGTGAGCTCAGGGACTGGGGCAGTAGGCCGACTACCACAAGCGAGTAGTAGATCAATCTCACTCGTAGGCTTCACAGTCTGTAAACCTCCAGTCTGTGAGAGAGAGCTATATACACTATCCTCGTAGTGCTTAACTCGGGCTTCGAGAGCTTGTCTGTATTGGGCAGCAAAGTCTTTCTCGTCATCCCGCCAATCTGAGGTCTGGAAGAATTCAAGCTTATACTGCGGCGCCAAAATAGTCCCAGTTGAGTATATATCACTAAGACCTTCAAGGTCAGTCATCATATAATAATCCCTGAGCTTACTTTCGGCTGCTCTCAGAGCATCAAGCATTTGTCTTTTCCATCCGATCTTCTTCCGTTGTAGCTGGCGGATCCGGCTCTCAAGATGATTAAAGAGACGATTGTAAATACTGAAAACAGTATGAATCGTTATGTCTTTTGTTTTTGAGAGAGCAGTTGTGAATCTGTAGAAAGGCTGGGTGATACAGATCAGGTAATCAACCCGCCGCCACTCATTTGATGTGACCTGAAGATGAGAATGATGAAATTCGGAGCAGAACGTATCAAACACAGGTTGTAGCTTCTTAGCCCGGCGGAGCATTAAGAAGGTCGAATTCCAGCGCGTCCTGACATCCTGGATTGGGAATAATCGAGGTGTATTAGACTGGAGGTTTTGGAAGGATTCACGGCGCTGAGGGCTTGCATTGATGAAGATAGCGAGGTTTCGGATCTAAGCAATTGTATAATTAGTATATGTTTGATAGGTAGAAAGAATAGTTTAAGATCAAACCTTCTTAAGTGTATTCGCCATACTATACTCTCTTGCTGTTTGGCGAGCTATTTTCGTATGCTCTTCAGTCCAGACCGTATCGACATTCTCATTCACTGGGTTGGCTTTCATTTGACCAAGGAGCTGCTTTAGGCTCAACTGAATCACATGGGCGAGGCATGGTACTCGGATAATAAGAGTATCAGAACGAAGGCCCTGAGACTGAAGAGAGTCTTGCAGAGATGAAATAAGAGTCGAATTGTTAGACGCATTATCAGTTGTGACAGCTAACACTCGCTCTTTGATCCTATGCTTTTCAAGCAGGTCTAGAACAACTGTGCTTAGATAAGCCCCAGTATGAACACCAGACAGAGGCTCAAATCCTAGTAAAACCTCCCGATATTCCCAATCAGCGTCAATAAAGTAACCAGACACTGCCATAAAGGCCTGTTGGAAAGGGGACGTCCAACAATCTAAGCTTATTGAGAGCTTTGCCTTTGGTGGAAGCTTCTGAAGTATTTCTTTCTGCTGATCTTGTGCTTTTGTTTGAATTCGACGCTGTAAGGTTCTTCGAGAGGGAAGGCTTATAGCTGTTGGCGATTTCTGAGCTAGTTGTAGAAGCTTAAGGAACTCGGGATGTTCAACAGTCGTAAAGGGAAGCCGTAAGGTAGTAATTGTAGAAACTAATTGGTGTTCCCAACGGGACTCGCTGAACGGCTCTGGTGCGATTTTTGCCTATTAAGTAGCAAAATTAGCTTTGATCTAGGAATAAATAAATGAGAGACTTGCCTGCTTCTGTAGTAGCCGCCGGATGCTTGATTGACCCTTTGTTTTACATATTGCCCGTTCTAGGTGTCTTCGTAGAGCAGTTGTTCCTTGCTTCCCTGCCGTCCCTGCTTTGGTATGAACTAGAGAGTTCGGATGGTTCAAAATTGCTCCGCAGTTCTTGCACATCACCTTAGGTTGTCCAGTAATAAAATGGGCAACCTGTTCGAAGTCTGCCCATATATCTGCTCGCTGGCCCTTTCGATCCCAGAAAGTAGATTGGTGCTCAGAGTGCCCACTCTGGGTCTGAATCCACCAATCCACGAAATCCTCTTTATTCATATCTTCGCACAGAACGTAGGTTTGTGCTGGATCTGTGGAGCGTCTGAGAGAGGTGGGAACAGAGAGAGGGGGAGGAAGCTGCGTTTGGCTTGCGGAGTGCTCGGGCGCGACGCTATCCGTTAAAAGATAGGATGAATCATCAAATTCCCCACTCTCTGAAAAGGGTACTGAGTAGATATCCGATAGTTGAGACATGATAGTTTGGTAAGAAAGCTCAATAATCCCAACGTTAGAGAGAAATCATCGTTGACTATAAAGAGGAGATAGGTTGGCCTATATTTAAGCTAGAATACAGAGTCCGTAGATAGCCTGGGCTATCATGCCAGACGCAGATATCCCGGGATAACGCGTCTCCTATGTTCGCGATAATTGGCTATTTAGTCACTAAGTCCCACATCTGAATATCTTTTATTAGTTAGTCCCATGGGCCGGCCCATGGGCCGGCCCATTCGCCTTCGAAATTCGTGCTACGGCATCCCCCGCAGTTTTTATCTCATCGATAACTTTTTTTTTCACCCTTCCACGTTCACTATATAAAAGATTTATTCCATCCCTACATCTAATTCGTAAACAAGAAAGCCTTTAAACATACATAAAGTTATATTTTATTATACGATACTTTAAAAATCCAAGCAAAAATGACCTGCGTCGAGATTTCAGAAAATAAACATCAAGAGCTGAAGGACAATTTGAATTAATTGATCGTGAACACTTCGATATATATATATATTCAAGTTAGAAGAGATTACGCTGTGCGTAATCTATTCTGTAATTCGGTATAAGATTTAAGACAGCTATAAATTACGCTAATAATTCTGGATATTTATTTATTTATTATGCAGATTTGGGGGCCAAATGGGCCAAATGGGCCAAATCGTGGGCCGACTGACCCATTCGTGGGCCAGCCCAAATGGGCCGACCCACGAGGTTTTTGTCCATGGGCCGGCCCATGCCCAGGTCTACCCTTGACTACGGCAGCCGACAGTGAGGTAGGGGTCAAAAGTCGAGGACCAATCATTCGGCTCACCGCCCTAGACCCCGCCGGCCTGACCGCTCAAGCCAGCATCCACCAACCAGGTTTCGGAAGAGAGATACCGCTGGTTTGTGGGTCATATGGTAGGGGGTTTTTAGTCATACTAAGTCTATTCGGCTTGGATCCAAACCTGGATTTCAAAATACATCAAAATAAATCTCCATGGGACTGAATTCTGGTTTCTTTACTAATTTTTGACCAATTTTGCTCCATTTTGTATGCCCCAAATGACCTGAATACTCTTTTTTTTGACTACGCTGACCACCTATAGAGACCTGATATGCCATTTGGTCGCCCACGGCTCGACGTGGAGCCATACAAAGACCAAATTACCATGCTTCTGGCACAGAAGATACCTATAAGCAATATTTTAGACATTTTACACGAATACTACGGTCTCAAAATGTCACCGAGGACATTCAAACGTCGCACGCGGGCCTGGGGCATCCAACAGCGAGCACCAAATGGTATCACCAATAACAGAGCCTTACAAATGCGTGTTGAGACCCTTATCTGTGAGGGTAATCTCTCTTCGAAAGAGATTCTTCAGGTACTTTCGCTCGATGAAACACCTATCTCTACCGACACACTCAGGCGAATTCGTAGCCTACTTGGTATACGTCTTCGCATTGACGACCAGGATGATCAGGAGCAGCAGGAGGACGAGATACTCGAGATATTAGTGGACCAACAGGCCATTGGCCTTGTTGAAGGATATGGAAAAGGTCACCTCTGGGCCCATCTACGCCGTCATGGTCATGTCTTCGCCCGAGACCGAATCTTCGATGTATGGTGCTCTCTACGGCCTGACGCCCTCCTACGTCGCTCGACCGGTCTACAGCGGTCTCGCGGTGCATACCGATGCCCTGGGCCGAATTTTGTATGGCATATTGATGGCTATATGAAGTTAGAGCTCTTCGGGATCGAGATATATGCTGCGGTTGATGGGTATTCGCGCTATGTTACCTGGTTTTACGTGGGCATCAGCACGCGGACCGGATTCAGTGTCCTCCACCAGTATCTGAATACAATATCGACCACTGGTTTCCAACCGCGCGCGATCCGCTCTGACTATGGTACAGAGACCATGCTGATCGCAGACGCCCACTATGCATTAAGAAAAGCTGGCGCTGAAGCTGTTGATGGCCACCCAGAACTACAGTTTACCGACTGCTTTTGGTACGGTCGCAGCACCCAAAACCAGCGCATCGAGTCCTGGTGGGGACAGCTTACAAGCTCTACGAACTTCGTATGGCGTGAGCTTTTTAGTTGGCTTCAAGAGCGAGGCTACTACGAGGCGTCTAAGATCGACAAAGTTGCACTTCTTGCTGTTTACATGCCTTCAATTAAGGATACATGTGCGGAGTTCGTGCTCACATGGAACTCCCATCGGATCAGGAAGCAGAAGGGTCGCCCCTATAGCGTTCCAGGCAAGCCATGGTTGAACTACTATTACCCAGGGCGTGACGAGGAGGATATTAAGGATTATAGGCATCATATTGACCCTACAAAGCTTGATGCTATCAAGACTGACGTGGGGAGTTGGGATACTGACGTATATCTACCTACAGAGACTATACACTGGTGCCGTACTCAGCTACTGGGCATGGGCTTTGACCCTGAAAAACCACCAGCGAGAGACCATGGCACCCACCCATATGTCAATACCTACCTTCGGTTACGGGAGCTCGCTGTCGATCATACCGAAGGGGGCCTCTTTCCCGTCCTCTCACTATGCGAGAAGCCAACTATGCCCCCTAACTGGGCGCAGGATTAAGGGTGCGGGCTGCGGGCCCGCACCGTGGTGGAGATTAATGGGGATCAATGGAGATCAATACCTATATTTGGTAGGACCTTAATGACTATCAATCATTAGTTTTTTCAACTTTAGTGGGAGACAGGGTGTAGAGGGCGTCCTAGGCTTTCTGCACCTACTCTGCGCCCTCTGCATCTCCTAGGCTACTACATCTACAAAGCATGGCCTCTCACTATTACCCAAGCGACACACCCGATCTCGTTGATTTAACAGACACATACGATGACTCACCATCCTCCTCGTCTTCCGTCTACTCAGGAGCACCACCGAGACGACCTGGTCAGCTCATACCAAACGAACACCTCCTTCCTGAGCCATACAGCCTAGTCAGCCAGCGAATAACGGGTAGGGTAGCAGGGAGGCATCGCAAGCTCCATATGCAGAAGAGCAGACCAGCGCAGATGCTAGCACCACAGCAGCAGAGAATTCCGACAATTATCCACTTCTGTCTCTGGCGAAAGCCATCATCAGATCGAAAAACTTGGACGATGGACGAACTCAGTAAGTATGACTCTATTACTTGATTCTTTCAAGGCGCGCTTGCTAATAGACGCTACACTGTAGCTGACGTCTCCCAGTGGATCTCTCCCCACCGTGTCTTTAACTTCCAAGACTTTATTACAAGAGACCTTCTTCCTGCGCTTAGTCCGGAGCTTGGAGCCTATAATCCGATACCACACATCGACCGATACCAGCTCGCGACTGGGCTAAAGGGCCAAAAACCAAAGAAGGAACCACAGTGGTTATCCGCTACTGAAAACCATGCACGGTGCGCGGCAGAGCTCGCTTCGCAGTTTACTTTCGGTAGCCAAGCACGCCAGATCTACCTTATCATCATACGTGAAGAAGAGATAGATAAGGACGTGGTCATCAAGCCTGAGTCCGAGTCAGAGCCTCTCCGTGAGGCAAGCTTGGTCAGTAACTGGAGCAATCCAGAGACCCCAGGGCTAAGCTTCCAGTCGCGTACCGCGTCACAGGAGGAGATCCTCGCTGAGAGACTTAGAATTGCTAGTGAGAAAATTGTTCAGCTAGAGAAAGCACACCAGCAGGAGACATCGAAGGAGATACCGCAGGAGGACATAACGCAGCGAAGAGAGGCTTCAGGTGCCCGGCAACGTGGGCGCCCGCGGCGACGTGGTGGTGTCAGGAAAGATAGAGCTAGGTGTACTCCAGTGGCAGCACTCTCGGCACTATCAGGGGCCACCTCACCGCGGCGTACGCGCAGTATGGCCCCTCGTGGTGGAACAACAGAGTCTGGTTAGTTAAAGTAGCTTTCAAATGCATATCTAGGCCATTTTGAGCACCTAAAATCATCGAAATTGGTCAAATTCTGGCACGTAAACAGATTATGGGCACTTGGAGAGCTTTTTTTATATGGTCATATGATCCATAAAACCAACGTCACCTTCTCTACGAAACCTAATTGGCAATGTCAAAATTCCCTATCCATAGATTCTGGCAGAAAATTACGTACCTTAGGTGTCGAGATTACTATATTAATCCTACCGCCCGTTTTCTGCCTGCCAAATTCGACTTTTGGCCCCTACCTCACTATCGGCTGCCGTACCCTTGACACCCCCAACGTTCCGAGTGTGATAAGTGGGGCAATCGTCAGCGAACCGCCGCTTTCTTGGCATTTTCAGGAATATAATAACCGCCCTGTCTACCCTCTTCTAATACGTGCATCACTATTCTACCATGAAAAACCAAAAATCTTCTGATTACACCGAGATTACTCGGTTGGACCATATCATTCTTCAAAATGGCGGGAAGACCGTGAACTCTGAGCGCCTTCCAATTTTCCTTCAAATTTCAAAAAATGAAAGACCACCCTCCCTTGAAGAGCTCCAATACGAGATAGGGCGCCTACGCCAGGAAGTAGCCCTGCACCAAGAAGCACAAAAAGTCCTTATGGGGCTTTTTGTCGACTCTAAAGATGTCTACGGGCTGTTGAGAGAAGCACTCTCGAAGGCTTCTTATAGATGCACCAGAGAGCCAAGTTTCTTGGAATTAGCATATAACGTCCAAGATGCTGGCTTCATGATACAAGAAAGCCTGCAGCGGGTATCAGAAAATCTAACTGCGTCTGAAAGCAGACTTCTTGAAGCTTTAGGAATTTGTTTAGATGATACGAAGAAAGGGGATTTCTCAGTATTTTAATCATAATGCTCGAATATTTACAGTACCTATGCTAGCTCTCATTTTGAAAAATTATTTCCAAGGACTCTAGTAATCATATCCCATTTACGTGCATACTGACTATTCGCGCTGCGTAATCGGTGGTTTTGAAGACGTAGACTTGCTTGCAGCTGTTTTGACTCCTGTAGTTCTTTCTGTAGAGTATGATTGACTGCCATAAGCCCTCGAAGCTCGTCTTGGAGATGTTCGACCGTTGTCTGGCGCCCGGAATTGGAAGATTTTTCTTTGTAGATCGCGCGGATATTGCCATTTTCTAGCCTCTCAGCCAGCTCAATGTACGTATTAGTTGACAAGTCACTGAGGGGCTTGTCAAAAATATGGTTGCTGGAGCTGTCGCATACCCATTGATATCCATCTCTGTCAATTGGTTGAAGGCGAACATTTGAAGGGAGAATCCGTAGTCCTAGCTTGTCCTCTGGATCTCTGTTTGTTAGCTCAGTCCCGAAAGGGTCATAATTGTGCCCATGTCTTACCAATGTGAGAAGCAAGCTTTTGGCGACAGTTCTGTCGCTCAGCAGCTCGTCTCCTGTTTGCAGGCCTGGACATGATTTTCAAGAGCTTGAGAGATATGGTGACCACTGCGTAAGGCTGCGTATATAATGAGAGACAGCTGTGACCACAGTGCGTGACGCACTCACGAAATCATTGGGCGGACTATCTCATTAGCCAATCATTATTTGCACTATTCTTGGAAAGGTCCCCAGGATAACCCACTATCATCAGTCGATCATTACTATTTTGGGTCTGGGATACGCCCACATGTGATAGGCACTTGCACTAGCCGATCATCTCGTCGGCGTCTCGCCCACGCATAGAGCCCGAATAGAAAATGTATATCAATGTCGACGATTGTCTGCATGTCCATGCTTCTGCCGGAAATAACCAAAATGGAGACTGTGAACCTGCTGCTCCCGGGCTTCCAAGGTCACCAGCTGCAAGCCAGTGTTGTAGGCCAAGTGAGTCTACCTTGCCTTAGTTATGTATTGACTTCGCTGACACACGCCCCCAAAAAAGGAAAATAGTGCTACAACCTATGCAGTAACCTGTCCTACCACAATCCCTGCCAATGAATGTGGTATTCTTGGAACAGGAATTATAGCCATCAGCGCACCGACTTCAGTTGAAGTTATCAACATCGATAGGAATGACAAGTGAGCTTACTGAATCGGCCTAAAAAGGCAATATTTTGATGATCTATAGTACCGCCTCGATATCCTGTGATGTTTCAGGAACAACATCTGCATTTTGTCATGCGAAAGAGACAATCTTCGTCAAGGGAACCCTTGCACCGAAGGATCTGAACTGGATGGACGTTCCAATGGCCACGATGAGACCGAATCCTGACAACACCAATGCCATAGGCACATTTGAGGGAAGTGCATGGTGGTACATTTTCGCAAATCCGTCTATTACAATTTGCAGCTTCTTTATTCTTTTATACTTTGTCTACTTTGCGCTTTTGCGCTTTTGCTATGTATCTAGTCTGTCTATATAAGTGAGAGATACGTTTCGTCTATCTCCAGGACATCAGCAACATGAAGCTACCTCTCACCTTTCTGGTTTGGTCGGTTCTTTTTACTCATGGCCTATCTGATATTAAAGTTACGCCGGTTTCCTCTCTAGATCTGTCGTTGAGCACCACGCCTTTTGTATCGCATACAACGTTACCCATTCAATCTCCAATTTCCATATCCATTTTTTGTTCTCATTGCCTTCCTTACCCTACTCAATCGTCCTCGGCTATATCAGGGCGCAGCAGCCACCGACAATTTGGAAGTACATCTCAAGCGAGTATAGCCCCAGTTAGCACATCGCGAGCAAGCACATCGCGAGCAAGCACATCGCGAGTAAATACTTCGCGAGCAAGCACTTCGCCAGCAGACAGAACGCCCGCGAGAAGCGTGTCAGTAAATACTGCTCGACCTCAACAAACAAATCAGAATGTTCCCGAAACTAGTACAACTGCTTTGTATTCCAACCCAATGCCAGAGCCTTCTAGCACAACGAGCTCATATGGCAGCATTAGTGCGGGAAGCAAGATCTCAGGAAAGCGAGGAATGCTCATCATAATGCCTGTCACCTTTGCGATCTTAGCGTTGCATTTCTGAGGTATTTTTAGAAGCGCATAAGCGCTGAGTAGATAGCCAATCGGTAGCAAATGGATTTTCAAGTTGTTACAATCTAAAAAAATGTTCAACATAACTAAAATTAGCCAATGGCAACATGCTTACGCGCTATGCCGCTAAAATTAGAAACTCATATATAAATATTGTTGTGAGCCTCTCTATGATTATCTGAATTCAACAATGGCAAACTCTCGGAGATGTACGATCTTTCCTCGGGCTATCGATCTAGATGAACAAGGAGTGAACGATGTATCGAGAACCAATCACACCGAAATCTCGACAGAGGAGACTGTTATCAATAAGGTCTCTCGACTTCAAAAACGCCCCAAGCAGTGGCTCGGCTTGCCTATCAAGGAGCATATCACTCCTAAGAAAGCGCAGGCACCATTTTGCAAAAACTCTTCTCCCTGGTTGACCTTTCAAAAGTTCATGGCTGAAAGCATACCTGGAAAAACTTGCCTTGCACACAGGATTGACAGTCCTAGCGATATCGTCGCGATTAAGCAATACAAATCTAGCGGCATCGATAAAACCCGCCATCTTCTTTCTACGAGCCATATAAATATTGTCAATCTATTGGAGACATTCTGCGAATCTAAAATGGTCTACCTCGTTTATGAAAGGATGGAAATTTCACTTGAGCAACTACACTCCGGAGTTGCATTGAAAGAAGCTGATGTTGCTTTTATTTGCAAAGAGGTAAGAGAAAGTATGAGGAATGTTTTGGAGTGTTTACTAATTGACAAGTCTCTTCACGGTCTTTGGTATATCCATCGTGACCTTTCGATATGTCACACGAGGATTGACTGCAGTAATATCTTCATTTCTATGGAGGGAAGAGTCAAGATTGGTTGGCATATTTTCTCTTTTAGGCCGATGATGAGTCTAATTTAAAAAGCTGATATAGGTTCCTCTCTGCTCGAACACCATCGGGGATCCGAGCAACATGATATTAAATGCATTGGCCATGTTGCTATTGAGATCCTACGTCCAGGGAACACCTATGCAGATTCTAGTAGGACGAGTATCCAGACATTACCTGATTCGCGTGTCTATGTTCGCCAATTTCTTGAGGAGACTCGGAGGAATGGAGTTACAATCCAAGCTCTATTACAGGTATGTGAAGGTCGAAAGTAATTTACATGGCTAATTCGAACTAGCATGTTTTCCTCTCTCACGCTTCTGAAGTTGGCGCTCTAGTCGTCCCTGTGATGAAAGTCAAGCCATTTGTCTGCCATGACTATGAGTAGGCTCAATGAGAGCACGATCATATGCTCGATCGATAAAACGATAGAGACCATTGCGTAGATGGACCATAAGGGGGGGCTCGGCTCCAGTTCGGGAAATTTTTGGTCCAACAAGAATGAGTTTGTCTTGTCTGGCGGTTGTATATAGATTTTTGATTGGTATCACCCGCCATATGTCAGATACGCAACACATGAACATCTGGTTTCGATCTGCCAGCCAATTTGCAGTTGCCCGAAAATCTGGCGTTTCATTGTCACCAGCTGAGAATCTCACAAACTTTCTTTCGTTCCACAAATAGAATACTAGATATCGTTTATCTTCCAGCAACTCGTGGACAACGCTTGACGGCCTGATGCCGGGTTCAATAGTTTCGAATGGAATTTCGCTTTCTTCCTCAAATGCGTAATCAGGGTCCAGAAAGTTTGAGCCAGAATCCTCGTCGGAATTCGCAGTAATAGATGCAGAAACCCAAGATTGTTCCACAGAGTCATTAAATTCCTCACCAGTGTGTTCTTCATTCTGGAGAGGGGTCTGATTGTCGGAAGAGGTACTATAATATGACGATGGACTATAATGTGACAATGGATTATAGTGTAGCGAGGGACTGTGGTGTGGTGATTGACTATGGTGTGGTGATAGACTGTGGTGTGGTGATTGACTATGGTGTGGTGATAGACTGTGGTGTGGTGATTGACTGTGGTGTGGTGTTTGACCGTGGTGTGGTGATAGACGGTGGTGTGGCGAGGGACGGTGGTGTGGCGAGGGACTGTGGTGTGGAGGACTGTCACTCGAAACCTCTTGGCTATCGCTAAGGTCTCCAAAAAATGACACAAAGATATCTCTTTGAATGGCAAGAGAATTTGGATATGCCCGCCGCACCGAACCCCGGTGCATTAGTATCCCGAGAAAAAGAAACTCTCTGTATTTATTATAGTCCTCAATTGATGGACGACTGCAACGCGACTTCTTAGGGAGTTCACTAAGATTTGTGGTGAATCTTGCACTCTCGTGTGAGGCTCTAGTGACCCCAATTGTTGGTAAGGTATTCCCAACGTAATGCGCCATTTCTGTTCTTCTCTGAGTATCCACCACATATCGATCAGTTGGTTGAAGCTGGACCAGAAACTCAGAAGCAACATCCTGATATGGAATTTCTCCCCCAACCGATTGTATCTGTGAAATTTTGCTGTTAGAAAATCCTAGGCGAGTTGCTATCTCCGCCAGTTTATACATCCTCTCCGATGCGAACCCTTGCCGTTCGGCCGTACGTTTTCTGCCATTTCGATATGGTGCAAGCGATGTTAATGTGGGGAAATCACGCATGACTGCGAGAAATAACTGCTGGTAGCCAAGCTTTGGGTTCAAGTTTGAGCTTCCCGGAGAGTACACGAAATCGCAGTCCCCGACTTGCAATCGGCACATTCCCGGTCGCTGATTAAGCCCTGAGTAGCTGCGCATAAACTCATCTGCCATTGAACGTTTTGGTGGCATAGGAAGTAGTTGCTTGAGAGCCATAGCACATGCCTCAAAATAGAAGAAATCTCTCGTGAATGTATATAAGGAAAGAATTTTCCCTTGGGTTTGAAGGATATTCTCTAAGACTACTATTCGAGATTCTTCTGAAGGAAGACGAGGAAAGATTTTCTTTTGCTCCATCATCTCTTCAATCCTCTCACGATCGTGGTCCGAAATCGATGGCATACATGTCTCGAGTAGGGAGACAGTGTCCGGGTCAAGAAATGAACCAGAATAACCACTCAATATGGTGTTCCACTTTGAATACATGAGATTTAGGTACTCAATAATTTCCTGGATACCGTTAGCCCGAGTTAAGAGCCTGGAGAGTAGAGATTCGTACCTCCTGACATCGAATTGATAACCACCTTCCCAGGTACGAAATTTTGAGAAACTTCCATAAGCCTCTAAAAACTAGAAGCTTATCGAGTGCCCTTCGTACGTGCCTAGAGTCCTTTTCTAGGCGATTCATTTCACGTTGGGCAGACTTGCTAAGTCTTCCGCGCCACTTGAGCTCCGCATCCACATCTCCAAGTTCCTGGTACATGCGGATATTCTGGTAGATGTCACCATCACAGAACGGCTGAGCGTTTGGGTGCTCTTCACGAATAATAACCTGGAACTCCTGAGGAAGACCTACTTCATGAGAGAAGAATAGCGAAAAGATGAATGCAATACCTACTTTCGGAATAGAGATCTGCTATCCACCATTTATCCCAGAGAAATCTGTCGGCGGCGAGTACACGGTGTTTTCCATGAAGAACGGTAAGCTTAATATCATCTGGAAGGTCGAGAGTTTGAATCTCGCTATCATCCCGGTTAGGGAGAATGTTGTCGCAAACTAGAACTTTGATAAAGTTATCCGGATTGAGGCCAATGCAGCCTTCGGACTGAAATTTCTCCACGAGAACCTGGATGTGTTCCTCTCTGGTCGTGCGGGCGCTGACGCCAGTAACATCTAGATTGTTTAACCTAACCTTGGCCCTCCCTCTGTAGAACCTCCGGGAGGCTGTCCAGTTGTCCGAGCTAGGCATGAAGTTGGGCAGTGCGAATTTTTGCAGTCAGTAATATTCATAAGTAATAATGTTACTTGGGAATAATATTGTCCTGGGTATAATATTAAGAACTTGAATATTGGAACACAGAAATATTTTGCCTCGCTGAAGATTAAAGGAGAGGAATGTTGTCGAGTGAGAAGATTTCTCGCATTAAATGTTTTGAATGTGTATTTTTGAACCAGAGTGAACTTTATTGGCACTAAAAATTATCCCAGGTCAATATTCTTGATTCCACAAAATTAAGTCCATAAAAAATTATAGCACTAAAACTTTTTACCTACCAGAATGTTTAGCCGAAAGAAAAATATGGGTCTCCAAATATTTTGCCCAACCAATATTCTATGGCTCAAATGTTCCCTATTCCCCTTTGCTCCCAAACGCACGCAGTAGCGTCGAGTGGGGCGAGCGTGGGCGTCTCGCCCTCTCCCAAAAGACGTGAACGGATTGCGCATTTTGCATAACAGGCCCTTTAAAATCTAGAGAATATGTAACCTGGGGTCTCGGATTTTTAAACATGCCACGAAAAGTACGTTCTAAGATCGCCAGAAAGGCCGGTCTGTTCGGCGTGCATATTACGATCGTTCGTCATTCCGGGCGCACGGCCCGCTTCATCCACTCCATCTGGCCGTCTCACAATTGACCGGTAAGCTTGATCGTAATATTACTGCAGTTCTAGAGTATTAATTCATTCAGTACGAAATAATCCCTATCCAAGAAAAGTTTGAGGAGGAATGTAAGATTCGCGAGGCTAAAATTGAGTCGCGATGGCCCAGAAACAATAGTCTCTATAGGGAATCTGTTTTAGAATTTTACTGTACATAGCTTGTGGTCCTGCGTAGCGCTTGACATATACGTAGCGTAGAATTCTGCGATTGCTCGTCGAAGCACGCTTATTTCAGCCTGCGGCTATCTCCGCCCAGCAACCTAACAGGTTCATCTTGTAGTATACATAGCATCTACGCATGTTCCAGTTGCTTCACGAGTAAGATATTCTTCGTTCACCAGCATGCTATAGTCACGCCCTAAGTGCCCTTCCTGGCCTATCTGCCAGCACGCCTACCAGCATTTGCTCCAGTCACTCCGTCTGTTTACAGTACCAGTCTGCCTGACTGCAATCGTTCCTTTCCATTTTCAATGTGGAATTCCACCAAGCGGTTATCAGGTACAAGTAGGAAAACATTAGGGGTGCTGTTAAGCGCTTCGTAGGAGACCTCAGAAGGCCGACAAATAACCAATACATAATGCGAAAAAAGAAGTCGAAAAATGAAAGGTGCTATATATAGACACATCTCCTTATAAGTAGTAAAAATTCCGGCAATGGAACCTGTCTTCTTACTGATACAGCCATAATGAATTCTCATTATATTGAAGAATACGAAGCCGCAACCCCTTTGATTGCCTCTATTCTATGGGGCGACAAGACTGAGAGAAATGAAGTTATCAAGCAAGTCGAGGCTTTGAACAACCAGATCTCCGCGAAAAATACTCTTCTAAATCTTTCAATCGATGAGGGGCTAATCATTACTCCAGCCTTCTCGATAGCCGCAGATATCATAGAGGAAGCCTCGCTGCAATATCTGGAATCTCGAGACACTGTTCAATTTTATGAAGTCGAAAAATATCTCAACAGCACAATAGATGCATATCAGTTTCCTTCTACATGGAAGATTGATTGGAATCAGTTCCTTGACTACCACTTTGCCTATACTGGGGATCGAGGAGAGGAAATGATAGGGGCTTCCACAGATGAAAAGGACCCTGGGAAAATTCTACTACCCCCACCCTCACAGAATAGGGTAAACACCAAGGATAAGGGTTTTGCTGGAGGGACCTTCTCCGAAAAGTCCTCTGATGTGAAGCCCTTCGACGGGAAGCTATCAAGCAAGAAGCCCGCTGAAGACGAGTCCTTAGGAGAGTCGTCTGAGAAAAAGTCGTCTAGGGAAGAGCTATCTGAGCCCGAGAAAGAAGCGTCCGAGAAAGAAGCGTCTGAGGAAGAGTCATCCGAGGAAGAGTCATCTGATGAAGAGTCCGAGGAAGAAGAGACCGAGGAAGAGTCATCCGAGGAAGAGTCATCTGATGAAGAGTCCGAGGAAGAAGAGACCGAGGAAGAGTCATCCGAGGAAGAGTCATCTGATGAAGAGTCCGAGGAAGAGTCATCTGAGGAAGAGTCCGAGGAAGAAGAGACCGAGGAGAAGTATTCTGAGGAGGAAGAGTCCGAGTATGAAGCGTCCGAGGAGAAGTATTCTGAGGAGGAAGAGTCCGAGTATGAAGCGTCCGAGGAGTCGTCTGAGGAGGAGGAATCTGAGTATGAAGCGTCCGAGGAGTCGTCTGAGGAGGAGGAATCTGAGAAAGAGTTCGACGAAGAGTCTGATGAGGAGCCCTACTTTGACGAAGGTGTTAAAATTAACAAGGAATCGATATCCGGCCAAGATTCTTTACCAGACAAAGATTCACTCGTTTCCGATAGAGCCGGAGTGTCTTTCACTAAAAGCGTTGATCCCGCTACAAGTCTCAGTTCTTGGAAGAAAAGTGTCTCTCTAAGCTCTATTCGTCAGAATGCCCAGCAGGAATTTGGCTTTTTCCTGGCCGAAGGGTTTGTCCTGGGAAGGCTTGCCTCACCGTTTGATAACATGGTCATCGTTGGTTTTACATGCCAAAACTCCCAAACTGCTCGTTTACGACCAAGGGAGAAATATGACGATCAACTTAAAGCATCCTCCGGGGAAGAGGTATCTTATCGCGGGAAATCTAAGATAAAAGGTATTGGACTAGTGGCTTGGGAAGCTGAGAACTGGGGTGACTCTGTCGCGGTTATTTTTCCAGTAGAAGGTGCAGATTATCCGCTCACCTTCCTATGGGTACACTGGGAGAATGGGGAATGGACATGGGAGTCACGGGACTTTTTTAGGACTTTCTTGAAGGATTTGTCTTCATTTGAAGTCGATGTTCTCATCTATCACATTGCTACTTCACAGGAGGCTTCTTATCAGGAGAAGATGAAAGGAAGGCGACCCAATTTTCCTGTTCCTCAATAGTATATAAAGTCAATTAAGGCTAGTCTCAAGGGGGTTTCCGGTGCACTAAATTGTTATGCGCAGTAGTACTGGCTAGGCGCGGTGAAACTGGGTTCCCTGGGTGATACTTGCCTCAAGTATGCGTGCCTTCAAGCTGGTCCGCAATCGTACCGTTGCGTACGACGCCTTATACGGGCTCGGGTCTTATAGGGTGCTTGCAAAGGTGCGCCAGTCGAAGTGCGCCAAGTAGGTCAGTCCGGAAAGCTCCCCTACTTATAGGATGTTTGGCTTGGTCGACATGTGAAGATAAGAGTCAAAGGTGTATCTAAGTAATAATGTTTGATTGATCGCGAAGAACTAAATACGAGTGTATGATTTGTCGTCATTGTCTCTTAGAGGCAGAGCCTTTCCGTCATCTGGTGGTCTATTTTCGGCCTGTTCCATTTTCGGCCCGTTCCATTTTTGACTTCGTTATCTTTGGAGTAGGACTAAGATACAAATAGCCCTGTTCGTCTAGCGAACAGCAACGCGATCACATTCATCGGCCAATATGGGAAAAGGCAGCAAGAGGGGCAAGAAGCCCAACAGTCGCAGAAACCAGCCTCCAAGCGCGCGAGATATTCAAGCTCCTGTCACAGACAGAGAGAATACAACTGAGCAGGAGGGAAACCTGACTCGTGAAGAATCAGCCGGGGAAGAATTTGCCTCAAATGCCGGAGATTCTCAGGGGTCGGACTCAGAGACTGGCAGCGAGGGGGGACAAAGAAGGCCCACCAGCTGAGGACAAAACAAACTCCGTCAAAAAGTGGGTGAAAGAGGTAATTCGTGACGAAACAATTGGCTATAAAGCTAGGTCAATTGAAGAATTCTTCAATTCCGAAGAAGTTGACGCCAGTGCTTGCAAGCCATTTTTCGAGAGACTCAACCAAAGAATCCGAGCTGCAAATCACGAACACTAAGTAGCCGACCTTGATGAAGGAACTATTCCATCTGAAGCATATGACCCAATTGCAGATTCCTGTAGAAGGGCGTCCTGGTAAATAAAAACAACCCAGAAGAGGCATGGGATGCTTTTCATCGGACTCGCGACCTACTCAAGCAGGTCAATCGACGACACCACCTACCCAGGCAATGGAACTTTCACCACTCTTGGTGCGAAAGGCTATGTGGACCTGATCCGATAATCCGTGAACCTTCAGAGGAGGAAAGGGAAATATCGGAGGACGAAACCCAAGCTGTGTATAATGCGAGATGAGAGCAGAAATCTACCGATGAGTTTTCGAGGTCGGATGATCCTGAGATCCCAATCGAAAACCGACCAACAGGTCTAGATTCATTAGAATCCAGGGAAATAAAGGAGCAACGTCGGCACAATGGGGGGAAGGTTCTCTACTGGTGGCCTAAAGGTACTGGCTCGCAAACATTTGTCCGCTACGGAGATCGCTCTGCCCCGATTTACCGAATTAGAGCTGGATCCCACGAAATATATGACCAAAAGCGTTGAAAAGGTTCTTACGACAAAGACTCGTGGTAATCAAAAGGTCGAAATCATGAAGAATGGAATCCTATGCGAGGAGTGGCGGTTTAGTCGACAGCATGTGGAAGATATTCGCGGCATTGGTTGGAAGGTTGAAGACGATGACGAAGTAGGCATCGACCCCTTGTCATTTATTCAACCGGTGCCTCATTCCGTGTATTCACAAACACAAGCCTTGGTTAAATGGAAAATGGCATCGTCACCTTGGAGGGCAGGCAATTCATCAGACGTATCACGAACGGTTCCTCTCTTCAAGGAGACCAGGTAATCTACCAAAAAGCAAAGGACCTCGAAACTGCCTATCGCCTCAGGCATGGCTGGGACTAGTCTGATAGTGAGGTCGACCCTGACGATGAGAGATCGCCTAAGTATTATAGAAATGCGAAGCGTCGGACTGGAATTGAAACCGATACTGAGACTGATAGCGATGGCTCCTCACTGCACTATCCTAATCGGCGACAAAAGCGAGTGCCTACTTTAGCTCGTCATCGTGGAAGAACTCGAGCTCATTTTGAGGACGACGTGGATACGCAGAGCGATGAATCGGGATCGGGCCACGTGAAGAGGATCAGTGTTAGGTCAAGAAGATTAATCCCCGCGAGGTCCAAGAAAAGGCAATTCGAAAGACGAAACGATCCGCACTCTTGGAAGAAAAATTGCAACAGCTTAAGATGGACAAACGTAGGGGGCGTTAGCGCACTTGAGGTAGAGGGGTTCATGTTGTCTTGCTATTGACGTGTCGAGTACTTAGACGAGCAGGTCTCGCTCTCAGAATGTGTTTGCACTTTTTGCTTTTTCATACTTGACATCTCCATTTCAAACATTTTTAGATACACTGTAAATTACGCATGATCTCACAAAGGATCCCCAGAAGACAACAGGCTCGTTTATGTCACGGTCCAAGCGGGCGAACTAGTGTCGGGGAAGTCCTTCCGAGCGGCAGCGTTCCGGAATTTAGCCTTACCCGAAAACTTTACATACCAACGGCGGCTACAAACCCGGCGTTATTGGTCAGCAAACAGCTACTCCCACCAATTTAACTCAGAATGTAATGTGTTGCTTTATCGATGTTACGTTGAAAAGTTCCCGCATCTGCGAGGTCTACCTTTACGGTAATCACATTATCCTCTTTTCCTTCTACTGGCCGATCGATTTCCCAGCGACCTCTATATGTTGATCGTGCCAGGATCAGCTCAGAGGTCGCATTCACCAGTGTTTCCAACGCCCTTACCCCTCAGTGACAGCCAGCAGCTGACCGATCCTGCGCTTGTAAGAGGAGCAGACAAGGGCCAATCGATCGGAGGCCCGGGGCTAAGTGGGGCTGGAACACTACTGGGCTAGAACACCCCATATCAAAAACCACTAAGGCAACCCTGGCACCAGCTCTCCTACATTTCATACCTTCAGTTATCTTAGAAACAGAGACCTTGAAAGTTCCCGTCTCCCTCGCCATAGCTTTATGTGACTGAAGGTGGTAGGTAGAAATGTTGACACTTTTGCATCTCTTTCATCAAGAAATTGTCTGTACGAAGTTTCCCACAGGTCGGTATGAAGAAATGGGGGAATTGCCGCTTGCTCTTTCCTTACGTTTTCTCAGCGATGTTTCAAAGGCCAGACTCAGAAGATTATCTTCTAAGATGGGCCACACTACTTTACCGGGGTGCATGGTATTACGTTCAAAAGGAATATCGTAGATGGGACATGGCATCGAGATCAAAAAAGAGTGAACTTACTAGATGCCGAGAAAGTAGAAGTCTTTGCGAGTACTGCGATGTTAGCAGATGCAAACTCACTAGGCGGCCGCGAGGAAGAGGCGGAGCAACTTTAGGAGCAGGTCCATGGAGACGAGAAAGACGAAGTTCAGCGCGGACTATTCCTTCAAGCTGACTAGTATGGCCAACCTAGTATCCGCGCTCTGAAGCCAGATACTTCCACTTCTTGATCTGAGCACATTTTTCAACCTGCAACTTTTATTAGCTAGTAAGGCAAATACCTAGTGATCTGTCCAGCCAAATGCTCGCGCTAGGGGAAGCTAGATCTCCGCGGACGAGCTTATTGTTGACCACAGAGCCCTTATATATTAGACAAGAGCACAAGCGCATAGTTAAAATCGCGAAACAATTTGATGTGGTACTCTTTCTGGATGAAGTGGGTGCATCCATTTGCGGGATCTTGAATATTATGAAGGCAATACGATCTTCACCTCCTGTCTGCAGCCCAACGCAGCCCGATATTCCCTATGACCGGACGTCGACACAAGGTTAATATCATCTCAAGCAGGTAGGGTGTTCATTATACCAACAAACCAGTTCAGTATACGGAGTGCGAGTTGCAGGAACGCATAAATATTATGCATAATGTGATAACTTAGCCAAGACTGTAAACATACTTCTTCTCATCCCGTGATCCGATGGAACGGACATCAACGAAGTCGACTAACATGGTGGTGTGTAGGGCAAACTTTCGCTTATGTGCAGGTAACTGTTAAGCTAGACAAGAGTATTTGCCTGCCCTCCTAGCACCGACGCATTGCGCACACCGGATATTGGCTTTAGGAACTGGCGGCCTTTCAACCATTTCACGTCCTCTAAATCAATGACCACTAACTGGCCGCTGAGGTCATCCCACAACATATTGCGCCACTCACTATCATTGTGGACGACTCCGTGCGATCGGAGCACAGCCAGAGCTTTGTCGCGCTCTTCGCGAAGAAAGATGGAATTCAGATCATTAACAGTATGCTGAAGCCGCATTCCAGACCAGCTCAGGATCATCATCCGGGCCATTAACTTCCCGTGGTACCAATATGCAATGCGAGGCTTAAACTCTCCAAGATAGACGGGGATTTGCCGACCCTGTAAGCTCCTGAGGCGCTGGTAATTTTTCACTTCAACTTGAAGGCGACGCTGCTTTTCCACTGTTGTTGCTTTAATAATCACAGTATATCCGTGTGATAGGAGAGTGGCTTTTATGAGGTATCCTGTCCGACCACGGATATGCAGCTGCTCGAACCCAAGATTTCGATCTTGGGCAAGTTGATCATGAAGCTGGCGTGTGAACTCCCGTGGCCCTATAGAGTGACCTTGGGGACCGTGAAATTTCCAGTTAGGGCATTTCTTATCCAGAGGATCTCCGTTGACTATCCCGCGGATACAGGCAATAGTGCAGTATGGTCGTGTAGATTGCCTGTCTCTTCGAGAATTCTGTTTGTTGTCCCGGCCGGCTTTTGTCCTTTTGCTTGCCCTAGTTGATTGATGTATATTGCTCTGGCTGCGGCTCGATCGGCTGCGTGATACTGCTGCGATAGATGGTGAGGGCGATTCCTCCTCACTACTGCTGCCTTCCGTCAACGAGGGCTTCCGTGTAGAGGTGCTAGGTTGACAACGGGCACGAGAGCGTGTGTTGTGTATTTTCAAATCTTGTTTCCAGTGCGAGGGCCGATAGTTTGAGGCCGGTGGGTCTTTACGGAGAGTTTCAGGAATTTCTCTCAACACATCCAGATATTCGACCTCCCAGGTCGACAGATTATTGTGTGCCATGTCGTGCCACTCTTGAGACGGACCTTCAGCAACTAGTGCTTGAAGGGTGAATGCAAGCACCTGTCCAATAGCAGTCCTGTGGAGACGCCATTTATCGTCTGCCTGCACGTCCTGATTCGGGATAGACAAGAAATATTGAACAATTGTGGGATCATCCTTTGGGATATGGAGGAAAACAAAAGCCTCCCCTGTGCAGATGTAGCCGTATCGAATTCCACTGTCGATCATATATGAGAATATCTGAGTGACCACGGCAGCAACGAGTCGGGTGGTATAAAATTCAAATGTGTCACCATCCTTATTAATGACGTCGCGAGCTAGGTCCATCTGGTGTAGACCCGCTACCAATTCAGGGATTGTCAACTTGTGCGGTGCTTTGAACTCCACTGCATACACTGGTATATATTGGTCATTAGTTATAAGGTGCACACAGAACTGGTCGGCGCGGCGATTGCGTCTTCGTGCAGTGCTAGTGCCCTTCTGTCTCCTTCTTCCTCTGCCACTTCCATACCTAGTGTTCACTGGTTGTTGGGGTGTCCGCACGTCCTGGAGATTCATTTGCTCTATGCTGTTCTCCTGTGAAGTTGTCGACGGGTTCACACGGTCATAGAAAGCGACTTGGCCCCGGATTCCGAACTCGTGACGAAGATGTCCATTATCTCGCAACGCCTCAATAACCGTTTCGACAAAATAATCCACTGTGTCTCGCTCAAAATTTCGAAGGGACGCTTCCGAATAAATCGGCCTGTTCTGGATTCTCTGAACGAAAACATCTATTTGAGTATCAGATAGGAAAAGGGGGCGCGAGGTAAAGGCGGCTATGCGATCGAACTTTTGCCAGATTTGCTCTTGGAATTGTGGGAAGTCAAGCCAGGGGACAATGCGTTTTGGGTAAAGCCGGTTGACTGGGTCGGTCGCGTCGCCCTGGGTCGTGAGGGCCGCATTAGACTCAACGCGTATCGCTTGAGACAAAGAACGATGGCAGCGATCGAGAAGGCTGTATAATGTGTTGGGCTGCAGTCGCTGTTCGGCTTCCACTCGCGCTTTGGTCTCTGCTTCACGCGCCTGCCTCTCTTCGTCGAGCTGACGTCGTAGTTGAGCGATTGTTTCCTCCATTGCTCTTCAAAATTTAGCACATAATCGAGCGACAAAAAACTTCAGTCAGCACCGCAGGGGATCTGCCATGGGGAACGGACTGTCAGGGCGAAGGGTTGAAGGGAGAAGAATGTGACTCGTAACGTAGTTATTTGCTTACTGCTTACTCATCCGTTAACGTAATTCACAAGCGAGTCGATCACACAACCGAGTCGATCAGCCAACTACAGTCATAATTTTGATTTGCATATATTACCACCACAGCGCAATTAAATTAATAGCTACTGCTTCGGACATCTATTTATCTCATGCCCTATCACTCCACATCCACTGCATCTTGGTGGAGCCCGAGTTCGTTGCGTACTGGCCTGATTTGCGATCTCCACGGAGGTTGTAGCTTCGGCTTCAGCTGGCTGTTGGCTGGCCTGTATCAACGCACGCGCCTCTGTAGCACCTAATGCTGTATCATGAGATATTTGGCGAGTGGATCTTGATTGCTTTTGCTTATTCTTTGTATTTGCAGCACGTAGGCCCCGGTTTTCTTCGGCTAAAAGCACTGCGCTATGCATAGCCATATGGCAGCCCTTAATCAGTTGATCAATGGCCGCTTTGGTGGGCGTAGGAAGGCTTTGAGATCGATATTTAAGTAGTGCCTTAACCGAAGATGCCTGCCGATGTAGCTGCTTAGAGTTGTGTGGTGTTATAGGCATAAAATCGGCTGAACTGTTGCTTCCACGGCTTCGGGGTGGTGTTGGAGCTTTTAGCCGAATATTGATCTTCGAAAGGACTTGAGTACGATCAAATGGCATAATCCTGTTGCTTTGAAGCCACTTTGTATAGTGGTATCTTTAAATGCTCGTAGACGGGCCTCAGGATATGCCGAAAGGAAGTCAAGCTTGTCGATATGGTTGATGCCATTCCGAGTTAGGCTTTCGACAAGCTCACCATATGCACGCTTTAGGGGGGCAAAGCAAGCCACGTCAAGTGGCTGGAGTAAATGCGTAGAATGCGCTGGCATGTAAATTGGTATAATATCATGTTCCGTGCAGATTTGATCGAATTGAGCCGTTAAATGACTGCCGTGTCCATCAAGGACTAGTAGTCGATATTTGCCCTTCGAGCGGCCTTTAGTGTATGGAATAAAGTGATTCTTAAGCCAGTTAAGGCCAATATCGTCAGTAGTCCATCCATTTGCGCTTTTGTCGATTTTCCAGCCATCCGGAAGGTCATCAAACCACGATTCGATGAAGACTTTGCCCTTAAAGATGATATACGGTGGAAGGTGCCAACCAGCGGCGTTGATTGATTCCACAGCAGTCACCCACTCACGATTCCCAGGTTGTAGCATCGATCGTTTCCCATAATATTCGGCACGAGTGATCACTTTAGCGGTCGCAGTTAGGCCCATTGCGAAGCCAGTCTCATCAAAATTGAAGATATCCTCGTTGGCGATGCCGTACTTGGCTATAACTCGCTGTACAGAGTCGAACCACTCGCCAATGACATCTGGGTCTTCGCATTGTGCCCTTTGGTAGTCGTATCGACGACTAAAGCGACTCGCGATCGTGTCTGCATGACGTTTAATGAAGTTTGGGACCCAATTAATGCCAACGGTCGGAGGACGTGTAGGTCCACGGCTTGCGAGTAGTAAGTTGGCCATATCTTTAGCCAGGCTTGGCCGGGGAGGATTTCCACGTAGATCCATAGATAGTATCCATTCAATAAGCGATTCTTCTTCGAACTGGTCAATTTACGACCATTTGCGCGTGATTCTTGTCGGTATTGCTGACCGCGAAGCCGGCTATATAACGTGCCAAAGGGCACATCAAAACGGCGCGTAGCTTCACGAATAGAAGAGACTTCATGGTTTTTGATGGCTTTAAGAGCTAAGAGGATCCTACCTTCCTGCTCGACACGTTTTTGGGCATTTTGAGAGCGAATTGGTGGCATAGTGGGTGGTGGAAGGTAGTGGAAGATTAAATAGGGGACGCGACCGCGTTGGCTGATCGACTCGCTTGTGTGATCGACTCGCTTGTGGATTACGTTAGTAATCATTGAATGACGTAATCAATGGGCGAGCCGCCCACCTGACCTGCTACTAAAATTGAAAACAAGATTAAACCACCAAAACGCCGTTGAATTCAAAAACCATCTATTAGTGCAACAGATAATTACATGGCCAATTTTCCGGCAATTACTACAGGTTAGCGATGCGCGCATGGCTGGTGGGGGTGGCAAATTGGGACGTTCTACCGGTGCGGGCTGAAGCTGTTCAATAGCGTCTTCCTTCTCCTGCAACGCAATTATTGTACAGTTGAGAGCCTGAGCAGCCCCCATTACAGCACCATTATGCATTTGATAGCTCAGTTCAGCTTTGGGCGTCAACAGGAACTATAGTTGCGTAATGTTATACTCCTTAGGCCGTCTATCCTCAGCTTATATAAAGGAGCTCTCCTCCCGCTTAGGAACTTAACTGCTTCACTAACCACCTCGATCGTATTTTTCTGTCATTTGTTCGATCTCACCTCTGTTGCTTGTGCCTGCTATGGATCTCCAACCCGCGTGCCAACTGCCCACTGTGGCTGCGCAACGCTCATATGATCCAGCCTCGGTCCTCCCTGATAGCAACAAATTTCTCAACCACCTCGTCAAATTCCGCGATAACAACAATCGCGAATATGTTCGTGTCCAGCTCACTGCAGCTGGTAATGAAGCTCTTCGGGCACTCTCTCATACCCCTATCCAGCGCGAGGTCTGGTCCTGGCCATGTTACGAATTCACGATCCGAGTGACTAACAATGAACCCTGCGTTAAGGTGGCCCAGGTAAATCAGAGTCTAAGGGCCTCGTATGATTATGCTAATTCGCTACTAGATCAAGACGGCTCATCCCTCGTACGTGAACGCACTCCTCACCGCTTCTCGCGGAATCCAGATGCCCAATCCCTGTGAGCATTCCACCAATAGTCTTCCCTTCGGCGGGAACGTACGCCTTCCTGGCACCTTCAATGGCGCATGCGCTAACTGCCAATGGCGCGATAATGCTTCTCAATGCACGCTTGGGAACCGCCACGAGCGTCAGTATATCTCGTTAAATGCTGGCGAAATCCCTGAGCCTTCTCGAGTCGAAACCTTGGTTGACTGAACAAATGTACGACATATTCATGGAGATTTGGTGATGGTGAATGGGTGTGACTTTTTCTTATTGTTAGTTTCTCCTTTTTTGTTTTTGCTTTAGCTGTTTTTCTCCTGAACAGTCACCTAACATCATGGACCACGTAATCTTAAATCGTCGATGAAGCCTCAACAAGTGTTATAGGTACGAGAGAAGTTCGTGTTTGTGGTACTCCTTCGTCCGTCCGTACTGTATCAGCCATCAACTAAAAACGGGGAATCAACATAGGGGAAAAGGGAAAGTGACCTTCGGCCGTTATCACCTTCCCTACCCGGGGTATGTATTGTAGTGGGGAGATCCCCTCCCCTACTACAGGGGTGCCATCCAGACTATGTGACATAGCCGGCAGTATACAGTGGCCGGATAGCTAGTTCTAGAATACACCTTCTTACACCTCCCCGACCTGACCCCTACATTTGGGCTTCTCGCTGTTTCCTGATTGCTACGCGTGTGTTTTGTGGTGGTTTTTCTGCTGAATCGACCCGCACGTCTCAGCGCGTGCAGCCATCGAGCGTTCCCCTCTTCATATGGTGACCGACGCAGGGGGGATTGATTTTCTGGGTGGCTGAACACGCAGATAAACAACACGACGGGCGCAGAGTGTGGAAATCGCGAGAAACGTCGAAAGGAAAGTTGTGTCCAGGGTGGGCGATCGCGTTAACCCTGAAAACCATTCGAATTCCGGCAATTGCTGGTATTAGTGGTACGTATTATTGGTTTTTGAGCATTTGATGCTCATTGGGGCCTTGTATGAGAAGAGGTACCCCTTGGCATTTGTGATTAATCCCCTACATTGTTCTGGGGGGAGAACATTTTCTAGGTCGATATGATTGGCCAGGAATTCAAGATGGGATTCCGGCAGGATGAGTACCAGCAGCTATTGCGAATGCTGCTTGCAGACCGGCTACACAGGAGAACTGACCTTCAGTCAGTACTGTGTATGAGACCGATTGACTTACACAACCTGGCAGAGAAGATCTGGCCAGGCATCTACAACCTCTGGATTTCGGGTGTGAATACAGTTTTCACCCAAGTTGTCGTTCATTTTTTACTTCAGAATTGTGCTTTTGGGCCGAAAATATCGAGGTTTTCGGATTGTTTGTTTCCCCCTGGTCAGCCTGAAGACCAGGGAGAGTTCTGTTTTCCTACTACCGGCATTTCTCGTGCGAGCAAGCCGGAGCAGTCTATGTTTCCTGATTTTGTTTCAATCTCCTCTGTTGATTCTGTTGATCGGAAGGCTGTCACAATGGGTGACAGCACTAATGTTAATGTTGGCGATGGCCAGAGCTATGTCCAGCCCGTCGTCCAGGCCGATGTTCCCTCACCCTTTGAAGGCTACCGAGAGCCTCCTCGCCCAGAGAGCGAAGCGTCTGCCAGCCAGACACAAAGAAACGATGTGCCAGACGCGAGTGAGCAACAGTCGCGACCACTACCACCCTTCCCGTCCTCTGCCTATCAGGCAATGCCACCGCCAGGAGGGATGTGGATACCAAGTGGTATGTTTCAATTGATGATGAACCGCCAGGGCAATGCCCTGATGCCAGATCCTGGTACACCTGGTGCGCCGTTATTTAATAAGAAAGATGCGAGAAAGTTCCTTCGGAACTTTGAGAAGTTATGTGAAAGGCGTGGTATCAGCGACCCTGCTAGGCAGTGTGAGCTGTTTGCCGATTATTGTGAGGACTCTATCCAATCGTGGGTAGAGTATGACCCGCTGTGGAGATCTCGCGATTGGGAAGCGTTTAAGGACATGCTCTGTGATCGATACAGAGATTATGACTCTGAGCGCCAGAGGTTTTCGAGGGCATCATTGATGGAGTTAGTGAATCAACCAAGAGACACCATTGATGAGGTTCGCCAGTTTATGACGGAGTTCAAGACTGTGTCTGATGTGCTAGTGGCCAATGAGGTCATTCAGGAGATCCAGAGATGTGAGTGGTTAATAACCGGGTTGCCTAATTGGCTACGGCATCGAGTTGCAAAAAGGGCATCATCGACTTCGATCGGCCGTCTAGGCCTATGCGGCTAGACTGGATTGCCGATGAGGTGTCCAGCACGATGGCAGCGCAGGATAAGTATGAGAGGGTGATCAAAACGACTGATCGACATAGCAGTCAAGAGGTGACGTCGACAAAGCTGACGTCGACGAAGGAAAGGAAGAGTGTCGCCTGGGAAGGTGGTTTTTCGGCCGAAAAGCCTGCCATTTCTTCAGGGCGTCAAGAGAATAATTTGGAAGAACAGGTGGAAGAGATGCGCCGTCAATACAACGATATGAAGTTAACGGTCAATATGCTACAGTCAGGCATGGCGAAGAAGGATATGAGAAATGATCCTGCTTACGTCCCTGCTGATGCTTCAAGATTGGCCTATCAAGGACAGCGGTCAAGGCCTGCTGATGGCAGAAGCCCTCCGATTTGTTACTTCTGTGGCATTGTTGGCCATATTTCGAAACCGACGTCTTGTCAGGCAATGTCTGACGCGATTAGCAAGGGTGACATGCACGTTGGTAATGATGGCAAATCATACATTGGCCGTGCTGGTGAAGGTGGCCCGACTATGCAGTTTGTCTCAGGAAGGCCTTCTTTGGAAGGACTGCCCGCCCAGCTGCGAGAATGGCGGCGCAGTGCGCTGAGGGCGCCAGCTCAGCAGTTAATGCCGGTGTCACAGCCGACTGCTGATCCTGCTCCGCTGCCTAGGCAGATTCCACATTATGATGGGCAGTCTGTCTATGATAGGTCAGCCTATGATAGGAGTGACATCCAGGTTCCTGGGAACTACATTGGCGTCAGCCTTGGAATTAGCCCTGAGGAAAATCAGGAGATTGATTGCGATGATGAAATCATTGATGCGGGATATGAGAGTGCTGGCATCAATGCTGTTGAAACGCGTGGTAGTCAACAGCAGGATCCTGTACGGGCAAAGCGCCGTGCAAATGGCATCGCTTCCACCAAGACATGGCAAAGTGGTCAATATATGCAGCCTAGTCGACAGGCAAGAGTGGAAAATATTGATAATGATGACGTGATGATGGATCGACCCCCAGACAATCAGACTGAGCCACGCACGCAGCATATACCAGTGCCTGCTACCAGCGGAAGATCAAATGTGACCGTCAACCAGAGAAAATCAGTGCCCGTCAGCCAGGTGAAGAAGACAGCGCCCTATATGACATCGACGGCAGCATTAGAAGCGTTGGTTAAGAGAAGGGTGTTGGACACTAAGGTGGACCTAACAGTTGAGGAAATGGGCAGGATTATTCCGAGGCTCAAGACTAATCTGTTCCGCGACACTGAGGGCCTTCGTCCTGCTATTCCACAACCTACTTCACAATCTGCGAATGTGACGAATGTGACGCAGTTAACGCCATCAGGTTATGGCGGCGACGATCATTTGCAGGTGGCTGTCGGCAATGTTCACCCAAGTACGTACCGTGACGATCGCCGATCGACAGTGGTGGAAGATCGGGTAGAAACACATCGTGATGTGTATTCACTTGGCCTTCTATACTCTGAAGTGATCGTGGCAGGTTATATGCTGCGTGGCATGATTGATTCTGGCAGTGGCGTCGATGTGATGGGCAGAAAGCAAGCAGAGACACTAGGGTTGCCGATCAAACAAGATCCGAAGATTCATGTGGTGCCCGTAAATGGTGTACATGTCAAGTGCGTTGGCTGTATTCAAAACATGCCTGTTTCCATTGGCGACATCACCACTCACGTAAATGTGTTTGTGATCTCGGAATGTCCTGGAGGGTTGATTCTTGGAAGACCATTCATGGAAGCGACGATGATGGCGCTGGCGCAGCAGCCTGACGGGAAGGTTGAGTGCACGGTGTATAATGATGCAAGGACGAGGAAGATTGTTTTTCCTGTCTATTCCCCTGAAGAAAAGAAGATCATTAGGGCCTCGAGGCTGTGGCCTAATGAGATGATTGGTGAGAATGCCCCGTTTGTTGAGGGCCCTTTAAACTCCTGAGCAGGTGTATGAATTCTGGTACGACACCTGCTATTACTAATGTCCAGAGAATTGTAAATTTCGACGATTTGACTAGTTCTGCCGATTCTGTTGATGGTTTTGATTGTTCTGTTGATTGTTTTGACTGTTCTGACCTCGGTGTGTTGACTGATATTCAGGGCGCAAGGGCAGGCATGGGGGTGCCGACACCGCTGTCTGGCCATGTGCCTATGAACCTGATAGATGTGTCAGCCGGAAGTGTGAGTGATTTGGATGATCACTACCTTCCGCCTGAATGGAAGGTTGTGGATGTTGACGGTCTTAGAAATGTTGGGTTTGGCGATATGCGGGGTGTGCATTATCGTTCAACCACGAAGGATGTTGACTCTTTGCCACCGTGTCGTGATCATGGTGATGGGTTTATTCGGCCAAAATCATGGCGTTCTCTTGGTGTTCCGTTGAACACGCTGTATAAGAGAAAGGCAGATAAGGTTTTGCCGATGAATGTGCCATTGAAGGATGGGTCAGTGCCTGAGGGTAGGCCTGATTGGCAGAGGATCTGCTTGGAAAAGTACCACACGCGCTTTCGAGCCCCTGATGTCAGGACTAGGTTTGATAAGTACCTGAAACCTCGAATAGCGGAGTTCGCGCGTGGTGCGAGATTGACGCCAGAGAGAGAAGGTGCTATGATTGTGGGGAAGGATTTGATGCCAGAGGAGAAGGAAATGCTTCGAGAGCTGTTGTTCAAGCGCGAGGGTGCGCTTGCCTGGTCTTGGGAGCATATGGGAAGAGTGCGAGAAGAGGTCTATGGGCCTCAGGTGATTAGGACAGTGGAGCACGAAGCGTGGCAAGAGCCAGGATTCATGGTTCCACGGGCGCTACATAAGACGGTGATCGAGATGCTGGAAGATCGATTGAAGAAGGGCACCTTGGAGCCTTGCCATGGCGCATATCGAAATCCATGGTTCTTGGTGAAAAAGAAGGCTGCGAAGAAGTTCAGATTGGTGATTGCGGCGATGAAATTGAATAGTGTCACTATTCGTGATGCGAATATGCCGCCTAACATTGATGAATTCGCAGAAGATTTCGCAGGGATGCAGCTTTGCTCAGTTGTTGATCTATTTTCAGGATATGATCAGATCACATTGGATGAGCGTTGCCGGGATCTGACAGCAATCATGACGCCACTCGGTCTTCTCCGTGCGACCACTATCCTGCAAGGTGCCGCAAATTCGGTTCCCCAGTGTCAGAGAGTGGTTCAATTCGTGCTTTCAGAGATTTATGGTTCAGTGGTTGAGGCCTATCTTGATGATTTCGGTATCAAGGGGCCAAAGACAGACTATAATGGCGAGATGGCGCTACCAGGCGTTCGGCGCTATGTGCTCGAGCACCTCCAGAATCTTGATCATACTCTGTATCTGCTGGAGTTGGCCGGGATGGTTATTTCGGCCGAAAAATCGCAGTTTGTGATGCAAGGTGTTGCTGTCGTTGGTTGGATATGTGACGCCAGTGGGCGTCGCCCTGATGAAATTAAGGTGGCTAAGTTGGTTGATTGGCCAACGCCAACATGCGTCTCAGAGGTGAGGTCATTCGTTGGCCTCGCTGTTTACTTTCGCGTTGTGATCGCTGGTTTCGCTATGATCATAGCCCCGCTTTATAAACTGATGAAGTCGGGTGCCCATTTCCAATGGGGCAAGGAGCAGCAGCAGTCATTTGATGAGACGAAGCGGATATTGTCGACATTTCCGGTTGTCCTGCCAATTGATTATGAATACGACCCACTAGTCATAGTGGTGGCAGTTGATTCATCAGCCAGTGGATGGGGAAGTGTGATGATGCAAGTGCGGAGTGCTGTTAGGAAGCCAGCACGTTATGAATCAGGCATGTGGTCTGAAACTGAAAGATTTTATGACGCGGGGAAGCGAGAGTGCCGAGGTGTTCTGAAGGCGTTGAAGAAGTTCAGACATTGGCTGTATGGTGTCCATTTCACTCTCGAGATTGATGCGAAGACGTTGGTGGCGCAGTTGAACAGGTCAGCAACGGACCTGCCTGGCGCATTGGTGACTAGCTGGATTGCTTGGATTCGCCTGTTTGATTTCGATGTCCATCATGTTCCTGGCCGGAAACACGGCGCTGCTGATGCTCTTTCAAGACGGCCATATTCTGCTGAGGAGATTGCCGAACAAAAGAACGAAGAGGATGTTGATGAATTTATTTTGGCCGAAATAAGCACCCTCAGGGTGATGATGAATCCAGTGGAGACGTCTATCGGTGGACAATTAATGGACAGTGTTGAGGATGATGTGGGGAACGTTGATGTTCATGTTGGTGAGAAAATGAGGATGAGAATGTTGGATGATTCATATTCAGATGAATCAGAAAAGATTGCGCAGTGGTGCGTTTCGATCAGGAGGCCTAGTGGCATGTCCCCTCGCCAATACAACCACTTCAAGAAGCACGCCAGCAATTTCGTGGTTCAGGGAGAGCACCTTTTCTATAGGGGGAAGGGCCTGAATATGCCACTGCGTCGTGTTCTAGATGGTGAAGATGATCGAAAGCGTGTCGTATCTGAAGCACATGATGGAATGGGGCATAAAGGTCGTGAGGCGACATATGCACTGTTGAAGATTCGATACTGGTGGGAGGGGATGTACACCCAGGTCGCTGAATACGTCCGAGGATGCCCAAATTGCCAGTTTCGGAACCCCATTCGCGTGGAAGAACCGCTACTTCCAAATCGAGTGCAGAATGTGTGGGACCAGGTGTTCATTGACACTGCAGCATTGCCTGACGAAGATGGTTACAGATGCATGGTTCAGGCAAGAGAGGCGTTAAGTGGATGGGTGGAGGCGAAGCCGCTGAAAGGGAAAGCGACCGGCAAGGCAGTTTGTGATTTCATATGGCAGGACATCATTTGCCGCTATGGATGGCCACTTCGTATCGTGATGGATAAGGGCCCTGAGTTTCGTTCGGAAGTGCAGCTTTTTCTGCAGGCTAAGGGCATCAAGAGAGTGGCAATTGCACCCTATAATGCCGGTTCGAATGGTGCCATTGAGCGCAGCATGCGAACATTTAAGGATGCCATCTCGAAGATGACACATGGCTATTCAGCAGAAAATGCTGCTGGAACCACAACAGCTTCCCAGCGTTCACGATCAGTTCGCATTCCCCCACCTTCCTGGCGAGCATGTTTCTATGCTGCGCTATTAGCTGATCGTATGACAGTGTGTGCCACTACTGGTATGACACCATTTCGATTTCTATTTGGAAGGGATGCCATTCTGCCACTTGAGGCAGAAGTGCCTACATGGTCTACATTACCATGGGAGACGATCACAACACGGGAAGATTTGATTAGTCTCCGAGGACGCCAGATCTTACAGCGAGATGCCGATGTGGAAGAGGCCATTCACCGATATGAGAGGATGCGAGAGAACAATAAGGCCTATTTTGATAGCCAGAAAAGTGTCCGATCTTCACCTTTGGAGGTCGGAAACCTGGTGCTCTTACACGACACGCAAATGAAGGAGAATATGACAGCCGTGCAGAAGCTGCGTTATCGGTGGCATGGGCCTTACCGCATACGTGAAGTGCTAGGCAATGGCGCCTATGCATTAGAAGAATTAGATGGAACGCCAATGTTCCATGGATTCTCGGCTGGAGATGGAATGCGACATCGTGCCGTTAATGGCGATCGTTTGAAAAGATTCTGGCTACATCGTGATGCTGGCGTTCGAGAACAGTCATTTCCGCCAGTGACAGTTGAGATGGACAATAGAGGTCTAGATCTCAGCCGACAGCGGCATGCCGATGCTAGCGTTGAAGATGACGTCTCTGGGGACGATGTGAATGATGGAGATTAGCCACACTCGTGGGTGTGCTGGTTGAGGTTGCTAGTGTTGCTAGTGTTCTTTCTTTTCCATTGTCTTGTCTATTTCTGTTGATTTGATGTTTGATGCGATGTTGTTTGGTTTTTCTTTGATGTTTGATATTGCATTTTCTTTGATTTTCAATCTTGGCCGTCCTCGGCCAAGTTCTTGGGTGTGCTGGGGTGTGTCTCTCAGCCACCCTCGGAGGCCTTTGATTCTTTCGTGATTTGCTATTTTGATCGGTTTTCTTTTATGTCTTTCGTTTCGTTGATGCTTTCTTTTCTTTGATTTTCTTCATGTTTTCAGCACTGCCGTGGCAAGTGTTGACTGCCGTGGCAGCTTCTTTGGTGGTTCAACACCTCAAATTATTTCGGCCGAAAAGCGAGTTTAGGGAGTACACTCCTATTTTCATCTTCTCGAGGGTGGACACCCTATCCCGCCTCCACACCTTACAAGGCCCTGCTTTCCTGGTGGTGACCTGCCCACTGATTCTGATTCTGATTCCGAATCTGCTTCTAGTTCTGATGTTAGTCTTTGACGACGACGGCTAGAGAAGCTGATTTCGATGTCGACATTAATCACAAGGATGTCGATGTGGTCATATTGACTCAGAGACGTGGATCTATCTTGATGTGCTATTTGATGGTTGGTGATGCTTGATTTTGATGTTTAATTCCTCGACCGATCTCTGATTCGACCATTCCCCTACTGTCATCTTTTGATACTCGCAGTCATTTGCCTTGCCGCCTTGCCATTCTCGATTGCGTTTTTGATTGACAGTTGTACCCGTTGGGCTGGCCGCCCTAGATTCAGAATTGGTCGTCATTTCGGTTTGTGTTTTGGTTTTGGTGTTGATTTTGATTTTTTTATGTCGTCTGGCTGGGGACAGCCAGAGACTTGGGTGTGCTGGTATGTAGTGGGGAGATCCCCTCCCCTACTACAGGGGTGCCATCCAGACTATGTGACATAGCCGGCAGTATACAGTGGCCGGATAGCTAGTTCTAGAATACACCTTCTTACACCTCCCCGACCTGACCCCTACATTTGGGCTTCTCGCTGTTTCCTGATTGCTACGCGTGTGTTTTGTGGTGGTTTTTCTGCTGAATCGACCCGCACGTCTCAGCGCGTGCAGCCATCGAGCGTTCCCCTCTTCAGTATTTAGAGATCATGTGATCTTTCTGCCGCGGCCCGCTTTCCACATCATTTTTCCATGGCTACAACAAAATAGGTTCGCCAATTATCATCACTCCATCCATCGGGCCGTCCATTTCCGCTAGGGGTGCACACGAATAAGGATTTTGGTTATTCGTATTCGTCAATTTTCCTCAACTTATTATTCGTATTCGACTGGCTATTTTCGTGACTTTATTCGTATTCGATTCGTAATTATTCGTAATTTCCGCCAAGACTAACTTACCCTTACTGTAATAGAGACCCACCGCCCATCTAACGATGCTCAACGCGTCGCGTGATTGTTTACACTGCAGATACACGACCATAATTTCGTTTTCTACGCACTTCTTTCCTATCAGTCAACTATCAGGACAAATTTCTCGCGCTACGAATGGACGAGTCCACGGAGTCACAGCGCAAACGGCCATACAGGTCTCAGCGAATCAATTACTGTGCGCTCAATGATGGCATCGACGAGGAGGCTCCACCAGAAGACCGCATTATTGAGATCCCTCCTTCGAAAAGGGCACGCAGTAGCGTTGAACCGATTACTCCTGATGACTCTGCAAGCCAATTAAGCCGGGCTCGAAGTCCACTCGTGGCGATCTGCTCCCAAAATGAACTGACTGCGGAGGCGTTGCCTGACGTGGTCAGTATCTCCAATGAATCTGGCCTTTCTCGAAGAAAGATGCAGAATCAAGCTCTCTGGGCACATTTCGACTGTTCCCCGCTACCGGGAAGGATGTGGTGGCCAAAAAGGGGAAAGGGCCCAATCAACGACCGGGAGGTGCGCTGCAAGCGATGCAATTGGAAAACGACAGATTCTACAAGGGCAACATCAACATCCAATATGATGTTCCATCTCTCTAAACATGGTATTATCCTAAGTGGCCCTGAAAACAGTTCGGAGGACGATAGAAGCAGCATAAAACAGCCGTCAGTTAGCAGCTTCTTCCAGAAGCGGACTGAGGAGCAGAGAGCAAAGGTCCTGGAGCAAAACCTGGTTCGGTGGGTGGTTATAGACGACATGGCATTTGACGCCATAGAATCGCCCCCCTTCCAACAGATCTTCCAGGACTTGGGTGTTTCACTCCCTTTCGCATCTCGCATGACAATGGCTCGTCGAATCGATCGTGATTTCGACAATTGTCGGGAGCAGTTGATTGAAGAGCTAGAGCAGACATGCCAAACGATCTCTCTTTCGCTAGACGCTTGGACGAGCAAGAATTCAAAAGCCATGTTCGGGGTTGTTGGCCACTGGTTGACAGTGGATTTTCAGTACCGAGAGCGGGTTCTTGAATTTACGGAAATCCACGGCATTCATAGCGGAGAGAACATGGCAGAAATTCTTCAGACGCTTCTCACAGAACTTCGAATCGAACACAAGCTCCTCGCGATCACAGCAGACAATGCCACAAGCAATGAGCGCTTGCTATCGGAATTATATCTCAATCTCACCGAGAAATTTCAAGCCATGTACGGAGCCGTGAGTGCTGCAAGAGCCCTACGATTTCAAGGAGTGGATAGTTATATTCGCTGCACTGCGCATGTGCTCAATCTGATTGTCAGCGATATACTCGTCATGTTGCAAGCAGGGGACCACGCGTCGGCGAATGCAGCTTGTGATCTCATGCAGGAAAACAAAGAGATTGGCCCGCAATCACCGTTGGCTCGCCTTCGGATTATGGCGCTTTGGATTGCAAGAACCCCGCAGCGGAAGCAGCAGTGGAAGATCATCTGCCAGAGCAATGGGCTCAAGGACAAGTTCATCGAGTACGATGTGGATACACGGTGGAATTCGACACACCGAATGCTCCGAGACGCCCTGAACGCGAAGCAGCAAATCAAGAAATGGATCCACCATCAGTTAGATTTTCCACCCTTCAGTGCTGAGGATTGGGATCGTCTCCAACAAATTGAGGGCTTCTTAGCCAGGTTTGAGGAGTTCACCCTCACTGTTTCCAAGCGTCAACCGCAAATTACCTTAGCCATCCCCATTTACTATGAACTGCACGATCTGTTGCATGATGCTGCGTCTAGGGAGGGAGAATTCTCGGATCTGCACCTGGAGATTTCTGCTGCTGCTGCTGCGGGCTTGAAAAAGTTCCAAAAATACTACAACCTGATGGATGGACAAGACGCCTATTATGTCGCCCTAGTGCTTGATCCGCGATTTAAAACGCTCTTGCTAGACAGAGATCTAGGCAAGCTCACAGCACCCCAAGTTGTCACGCACATCAAAGAACTACTGCATGATCAATATCCATTGGCAGTCGACTCGTCGGCAAAGCCCTCTAAGGAGCAGCCGAGCCTGAAGAAGAGCATAGAGGCCCGTTTACTTCAGAAGCTGCAACCTAAGAAGAGACATTCATCTGACATTGACCGGTACTTTGAGGATGACGTCGTCACGATAAATGAGTCGATTTCACAGGACAAGAATTGGCTTTTATCGTGGTGGAGAGCACAGAGGAACGAATACCCACAGCTAGCTACTGCTGCACGAGACTATCTGGCCATTCCTGCATCATCAGTGTCGGTGGAGAGACTATTCAACAAGGGACGAGATTTACTGGGTGTCAGGAGAAACACCTTGAGCGCGAAGACTATGCGGCGGTTGATGTTGTTACGAGATATATATCTCTCTGAGGAATATTAATCACACGTGATTTTTACGAATAATTTACGAATAAGACACATTTTATTCGTACGGATATTATATAAGCGACGATGCTTATTCGTATTCGTAAAATTTTACGGTATTCGTACGAATATTCGTAAAGTGATTATTCGTGTGCACCCCTAATTTCCGCAGTATGAACAGCCACGGGTTTTCAAGGCACCGCGTTTTTCGGAAGATGCCTGCGGGTGCCTTGTTGGCGCCAAAAAACCGAGTTCGTGCCAAGTCTGCGGCTGATCGTCACCTGAGTGGGGGCTGGGTTTGGGACCCCATTTTCTGGGAGTTGGAACTTCCACTCTACCGATAACAGCACATTACGTTGACTTCTTCTGACCATGGGATCGATATCATTTGGGAACGGAAATGAGGGCGCTCAGTTTGGCAACCTTTACGGACCAGTCCATATCCAATACGGTATGCATCATGCTGCCCTTTCGGACGAAGTCAAATCCACTGATAAGGCCCAGGCCGACAGGGAACCCAACAGCAGAGTACAGACAGCGGTTGGTCTTCCCCATCATAACCAAAAAGGCTATCGCTGATTATAGTGGCAGGGGTGCTCAGGTCACTTGCTTTCCCACAGATGCTAGATCGAAGAGACAATATCAAGCCATGCCATACCAATACCTGCCAGTGGATTCTGGATTTGGATTCTTTCAAGAACTGGAAGAGCCAGTCTCGCGGCCTACTCTGGATTAAAGGCAAACCCGGTGCGGGCAAATCGACATTAATGGCATTCCTACATAACAAACTCGAGGAATGGCACGACGGGAATCAGGGCATACGGCTCGACTTTTTCTTTAGCGCTCGAGGCACTGAGCTACAACGCACACCCCTCGGAATGCTCCGATCGCTGCTCAACCAAATATTCTACCACGATGAGACCGTGCGCCCTCGGGTCCGCGAAATATACGAGGAACGATGCAGACGGTATGGATATGGTGAAAATAACTGGCAATGGACACAGGTTAGGCTAGAGCAGCTATTGGCAGATACAATCCTGATATCGGCCAAACGGCAGCAAGTTATGATTTTTGTGGACGCTCTCGATGAGGCTGGGGCCGAGTCGGCCCAATATCTGGCAGGATATTTTCATCGGATTCTCGTCCGCGCAGAAGAAATGGAAGCAGCCGTTCAAATCTGTATCTCATGTCGACATTATCCAATCATGGAAGACGTCCGGGCTGCTGAGATACGTGCTGAAGACCATAACTCTGATGATATCGCTATTTATATTAAGGACGCCCTTACTGGCATGGCGGTCGGAGAGAGTCTTAGTCAGGCGAAAAAGGAAGCCTTGGTAGAGCACTTGCTCCACCAAGCCAAGGGGGTGTTCCAATGGATCTATCTCCTAATGCCCCTCATTAAGCGGAGGATTAATGAAAGGGAATCGTTTGACCCTTATTCCTGGCTGTGTGAGGTTCCGGCTGACCTTGAAGAGGTGTATGTGTACATTCTCAACAATGTGATACTAAAAAGGAATCGCGTGCAGTCATTCCTGCTGTTCCAGTGGGTGTGTTTAGCTGAACGACCCCTGACTGTGACGGAAATGCGGTATGCCCTTGCGGCCGAGAATGCCCAGATATCGCCATCCCCCAAAGTATGGGAGAATACTGTCGGTTTTGTCGAAAGCGACGACCATATGAAGCAAAGAATCAATGTTCTTTCTGGTGGACTTGCAGAGCTAGTCTTAAACGCGGATGACGCTGAGACTATACAGGTGGTGCATCAGTCTGTCAACGACTTTTTTCGCACTAAAGGACTTGGGCTTATGTCTTATCAAATTGGTACCATCTCATCAGTCATGGAAAGCGAAAAGATTCTATTTCAATGCCAAGCATATCTCTACCGATCATGCCTGGTTTTTCTAACCACTGTGTCCAATAATGCTTCAACAACAAAAAGTGACATCGTCCAGGATCTCCCATTCCTCGCCTATGCCACCATCAACCTCTTCATCCATGCGGAAAAGGCTGCCAGCTCTCGGTCGGGCGCCTTAAAGAATGAAAAGGACGTTTTGCAGCAAGTGATTGGCCCTTGGGTCCAGATTTACCGTATTCTATATCAGTACAACACCGAATGTCCTACAGACGGCACAACTCTCCTGCACGTGGCTGCAGCTTTTGACCTGATTGATGTCATAGAGTTTGTGTTGGAGAGAAACTATGATGTCGCGATAAAAGACAATAGCGGGAACACGGCTCTCCATCTAGCAGCACGACGGGGCCATACAACAGCAGGCAAAATCCTCCGGGAAAGAGGCGCAGACTGCGACGCAAAAAATGAAGCTGGGATAACACCATTGATTGAGGCGGCTAGTCGTGAGCATCTGAAATTTATCGAGTGGCTCCTGCACGAGGGGGTTATGGTTGGAGTATGTGCTATGAGAGGAGACGCATTGCAGGCCGCTGCCCTGAGAGGATACGCTGAGGTAGTGCGAATACTACTCGATGCTCACGCCGATGTCAATGCCCAGGGTGGTAAATATGGTAATGCCCTACAGGCCGCCGCCTATAGAGGAAGCACTGAGGTAGTGTGGATGCTACTCGACGCCCACGCCGATGTCAATGCCCAGGGTGGTTACTTTGGCAATGCCCTACAGGCCGCGGCCCTTGGAGAAAGCACTAAGGTAGTGCGAATACTGATCGATGCTCACGCCGATGTCAATGCCCAGGGTGGTCAATTTGGCAATGCCCTACAGGCCGCCGCCTATGGAGAAAGCAGTGAGGTAGTACGAATGCTGCTCGATGCTCACGCCGATGTCAATGCCTAGGGTGGTCAATTTGGCAATGCCCTACAGGCCGCCGCCTATAGAGGAAACACTGAGGTAGTGCGAATGCTGCTCGATGCTCACGCCGATGTCAATGCCCAGGGTGGTGAATATGGATCACCGCTCCATGCGGCTCTTCAGATGGGTCATTCTGATCACATTGACATTCTACTTATCGCGGGCGCAGATCCGCTTCTTCCAGATGAGCTCGGCCAGACTTCGCTTCATATTGCGGCCTCAGAAAATATGATGCCCATCCTCCCTAGCTCTCCGCGTCTCGCCTTGGCTATTAACGAGCGGAATAAGCTATTACGAACCCCTCTCCATGTCGCCATCCACCAAGGGAATATAACGTCTGCTGACGCACTCATCGACCTCGGTGCAGATCCTTTTATTCTGGACGGTTATGGGAGAAATGTCGTGGACTGGGTACAAGAAGTACAAGAACACCAAATCCTGATGCACAAAATTCAAAACCATTGCCCTCAGACTCGCTCGACGCCGAACGAGATTCAGCACTCCACTATTCGTCAATCAGTCCTTCTCATGACAGACATGCTTCTTCGTTCCATGCCGAACTTCCAATGGCCTCTTGTGCAGCAATTAGGTCGCTATCTCTTGTTTCTCGATGATGAAGACAACGCGAACTATCTATTTCAGCTTCATTTGTCTCAGGACACGGTACCTCAAGCAGGCATATTCAAAATTGCCTGTACAAGGTGTAACAATTGGATCTCTTGTCCCCGTTCTGTCTGCCGGAGATGTGCCTATGTCGATCTATGCTCGTCCTGCGTCCAAGCGCACCCCTACCACAGCCCATTGCACCCAAATCAAAAGCACGAAACCTTCGACGTGTCAGATGTGCTTGATACTGGATTGCATTCCGGATCAGTGTCCGAGCGATTAGGCCGCTTTTTGAGCAATCTTGTGCATGAATATTCTGCGCCATGCACGCATCAAACCAAGAAAAGGCTATCAAATAATTCCGTGTCTTCCCCGGAGGCAGGAAAAGCTGCTCTTCCGCCACGGACCATTTTTGGTCCAGCAATAATCGTTTGCTTCTTTCTATTCGGACTTTCTGCCGTTATATTGGGATTATGATACTTTTAGCTCTATTTGAATACATATTTCGAGTCTACATCTTTCAGCAGAATGAATTCAATATGGAGTTCTGCATCTATTTGTTCTAAGAATGAGTAGATGGCGCAATTGCGCCACTAGCGAAAGTTGAAGATGGAATTAAAGGTATACACTAGTAACAATGGATATGAATGAGAGCCATTAAATATTCGGCTCTGTTTCCAGTCATTTAGCTTCTTCATATCACTTGCGTTCATCTCCATCTCCATCAACTATGCAGCAGATTTTAAGATACGTATTTGGACCGAAGAGCAGAGAAAAACTCTTCATACAAAGACATGATGAATATAGAACCCCATAGAACGGATGGCATTTACTAAGAAAGATATAACCAAGCCGTCAGCAATCAACAAGGACATGAGTGACGGTTTCTTGCGCGCCGCAGACGCACTGGTCATCCTCGCGAAAGCCAAAGGTCTTGGCGTAGGTAGACAGCCAGTTGTGGCCCGTGCGGATCTGTGTCAACAGGTAGTGTATTCAAAATATTATTCAAGCAAAGAAGGATCAATAACCCTCGCCAGTTTTCCGAGGTAGCGTATAGCGTCGAGGTACTCTTGCTTCCCCGGAGCACAGATCCCGTCGCTGATCGCGGATAAAGAGATCTCGCAAGGAATCAAGAGAGCTCTGATGTGCATGGCATGGTTGATGTCACTCATCGACGACTCGCTTAGCAGTCTGCGGACGAGCTCGTTGTGTATCTTTAAATCATCGATTATTTGAGCGCGACAGTCCTCCGCAAGATCTTCTCTTGTAAGGGTTGCAGATGCCCGGCAAAGTGACAACACCACCCCGTCCCTAATCGTTTGGATGTCGCCTATGGTCGACGGTGTTGATAGCTGAAGTCCCGACAATTGCGCTTCTATAGTTCGTTGCTCGTTATTAAGATGGTTCTCACTCACAAACCAATCTTGTTGTTCATTTCCGCGTAAAATAAGCCACGACATTACGTGGCTATATAGGGGTTCTTCTTGGAAACGTTGTTCCCAGAGAAACAAGACAATTCTCGCGATGGTGAGGCTTCCAAAGTAGTTCGCACTCCCAAAAAGTTCTTTTAACGACCCGTATAACGCATTAAATGCGCTAATCTGCCTGCTGCGGCTTTCTGACGTGGACTCGTCAAAAGGTCTAGAAGGAAATCGCACCATTGACGGGCCTTTATATACTTTTTTCAAGTCTCGTGAGATGAGGCTCGCAGCTTCCCATGTCTCGTACTTATGAATGTCCTTCCGCCTTCGTTCACCCTTCATGAGGCAGAGCTTCCTTATCTCTTCCGCTGTTTCTGGAAGAGCAAACTCGGACGTCAGTTCCGAAAATGCACCCACAAAGTGGTACATCAATAAAGCCCTGCATTCGGGCCTGCAGTCGGTATTATTCACGGCGCATGATGGATGGAAAGATTGTAACACGATTGTGGTATGGCCATTGACAATGGAGATTGCTTTGCGACTTAGTTGATAGTTTTCACCTGGCTGCTCGATGTGCCTCAGCCATTCGTTGCAATACGCGTCACGATGACATCTTAATATGACTTTTGGTTTCTTTGATTTCAAAATTCGAGCGAGGACTTCATGACATTTTTCATCTTGCTCTGTCGGACGTTCATCAGGTTGGTAAGAAAACGCGTCCAGCACGGTGACAGTATGTATGCTTCGGGCACCTTTGGTAGCAAGACGAATGAGTTATCGACTGCTAATAGTGTCCCGCAGCTTCTGACAAAGTCTTCGAAACTGACGTCGAATTTATGATATCGTCTGTGACGTGGACGTTCCAAGAGAATTACTATATCCGAAAGGCCGGCTGCCAAGTTCTGCGCCTGAATAATTTCATCTTTGGGCCGATGAAGAGCTTTGCCGAACTTCTCTAGTAATTCAATTGTTTCGTGATCTCCATGGGCAGGAAGACGGACTGGTGGGGCACGAATTAGGCCTTTCATCGACATGGGAATAGGAATTCCGAGGTACATTTGGTTATCGTAAGAGTACATATTTTGAGAGGTTGGCGATCAAAATCCGCTTTCTGGGGGCAAATATTGGAAGACGTTCCAAGTGAGCTGCTGAAGGTGTGGACTGTGCGGTTGTCATACCATCACGTGCGCTTAAAGGCAGCCCAGCGAGCGGCCCTCATTCTACCAGCCTTTGCCCTTCCACATGAAGGCGGCAGGATGAACAGCCCGAGCGCAATATAGACCCGGTCTCACAATGCGTCTCGCAAAGCGCCAGGAACGATGAGGCGGCGATACTTGCAGCTCAGAGACCTGATCAATAGCAAAAGTGCCTCAAATGCAAAGAGCAGGGAAAAGAAGACAAAGAAATTTGGGGGCTGCGCAATCGATTGGCGAAGAGGGCGCGCAGAACAGCTGCAAGAGCAGGGATGAGAAGGCAACAGAAGGCAACGGATTTTGGGGGCCGTTGGATTCGAGAGGGGGAAGGAGGGCGTGTAGTAATACACGCGCGCATGGGTATTCAATTGGGACACATGAATTTGCTTTTAGGTTATATTGTCAAAGATCGTCCGATTTTCAACAATTCGTCCGATATGGTGTAGTGGCTAATTTCGCCATCTCTCACACGGCTGCCTGGGCATCGGTTCACCTATCGGAGTTCTTCTCTTGCATCTTCAAGGGAGATCTTTGTTTTCCTTTGAAGGCTGAGAAGATATAATAGAAAAATATTCGAATAATGTGATACTAAGAAAAAACTTGAGCCTTCTATCCGTTGACTTTGAGTATCGCGAAAGCTGATTCAATTTGAGCTATATATGACCTAAGCGAATTCTACTCCTTTAGAGCGAGTGGCTGGGCGACGGAAGTCTCCTGCAAATTTACTTCCACGCTTGCCTTTGGCTTTCTTCTTTTGTTTCTTGGATCCTGACGAGCCTGGGATAGCTCCCGCTGACTGATTTCTCTTTGAATGAGAATCAATTGGGCCTCGCACTTTTGACTTTAAGGAACTTGGGGTGCTATCGGACCTCTGTTCCTCCCGTGCCTTGCCCTTCGAGGAGCTTGGGGTACTATCCGACCTCTGCTCCTCCCGGGCCTTTCCATTTGATCGTGAGGAGCTTGGGGTGCTGTCCGACCTTTGTTCCTCCCGGGCCTTTCCATTTGATCGTGAGGAGCTCGGGGTTCTATCGGACCTCTGGTCCTCCCGTGCCTTGCCCTTCGAGGAGCTCGGGGTACTATCTGACCTTTGTTCCTCCCGGGCCTTTCCTTTTGATCGTGAGGAGCTTGGGGTGCTATCCGACCTTTGTTCCTCCCGGGCCTTTCCCTTCGATCGAGAGGAGCTTGGGGTGCTATCCAACCTTTGTTCCTCCCGGGCCTTTCCCTTCGATCGAGAGGAGCTTGGGGTGCTATCCGACCTTTGTTCCTCTTGGGCTTTGCCCTTTGATCGTGCGGTGTCCGGGGTGCTATCCGACCTCTGTTCCTCCCGCGCCTTTCCTTTTGATCGAGAGGAGCTTAGGGTGCTATCCGACTTCTTACCCTTCGATCGGGAGGAGTCTGGAGTCTTGTTTGATAAGTTTCCTCTATTGGAATTCGATAGCCGCGTGCTACCACGGAATACCTCCTGCGGTGCCCTAGATGAATCAGGAGACCTGCTTGCCCTGATATTGTTGAATGGCCAGGTAGATCGGGCATTTAACCCGCCTCTTTTTGGATCGGTGTGCGGCCTTGGTGTTGACCTTCCACTTCTGTTCGGTCTTTCGCCCCGTGCTGAGCTGGATCTTGTACCTTCTCGACTTCTTCGTGACCAATTGTTTCGTTCTGGTATCGACTGGCTGGACTGTCGGCTTCCACCTCGGTCATTGATGCCGCTTCTGCCAAGTCCATTATCTAGTTCGGCTGGTGTCCTTGGGGTTGAACCTCCTCTCGACGCGCTAAATATGGACCGTGGTGTCTGGCTCCGACTTGAGGCAGTCTGATGTCTTTGTGGCTGTGGCCGAGATTGCGGCGTGACGAATTCTTCTTCGATTGATGATAGGCGTCTTCTGGGTCCATTGGCTGGTGTGTATACCGCTGTTGGCGTGTCCTGTTCTATGCTTGCCTGATGTCTCCGTGAACGTGAAATAGAACTTTGTAAACCGCGTGTAGGCGTTTGCTGTGTACTGTCATCACTATCTCCATCAATGTCATCAGCATTCGGAATATCATCTTCAGGATCCTCGCTGTCAACGTCTTCGCCACTTTCCTCGTTGGTCTCCGTCGGATGATCTTTGTAGTCATATTTATCACCGTCACCTTCGGAGTGATTATTCCAATTTGTCGCTCTGCCACTGTATCTGTAGCGAGCTTGATGTGAATGCTCGTTAAACTGCCCGGATGGCTCTTCATTCAGAGATACGACCCTTGCTTCCTTCCTAGCTCGGGGAGTTAGCCAATGAGCATTCCCATGGGCATTTGTATTCCTCCAGTGTAGATTCTGCATGTTTCCACCGTCAGGGAACTCAGGGCGTCTCCCAGTAAGTGCAAATTCGTAGTCGCCCTGCTGACTTATTGCGATTCGGTAAATAAAGATATCCGCTTCAATATTGGTCTTGCAAAGGATATGACGAAAATTGTCACGATTCTCCCAGGTAAACAGACCGTCTCTCCAGATGATTTGGATATAGGTTTCCGGATACCAAGCTTTTCTCATGGGTCGAAGAACAGAAGTAGGATCGTCTCTATATGCGTCCTCTACACGCCATGCCACAAGGCCGACGGATCTGACTTGTCCTTGTGTCCAGTAATCGTTCTGATTCATTTTCTTCTTGCCACGGCATGTCGAGGGTATATGGGTTTCATTTCCAGGGAGTTCACGTCTTCTCAATGCTTCGACACGAGCAATTGTTATACCATTGACCTCGTATCCGACGATCACAGAATAGCCAAATCCATTCCCTCGCCAACCTAAAATAGTGCCGTTTGTGAATTTACCAGGATATAATCTCTGAGTACCTTCTTGTAGTTCGTCTAAGTCGACGAGGCCTTGCCAGAAAACACTCCTTCCAGGTTCTGGGTCGTCTGCTTCATCCATATCTTCAGGAATAGTGTTGTATGCATCTTGAGTCATCGAGTGGTATCCATCATCTCTATCGCTCTGCGAGCCAGAGTCGCTATCTTGAGCACGATCAGTAGCGCTGTCATGCCCAGAAGAAAGATCGACAGAGTGACGGCTCTCAGAACCTTCGCCAGACTCACTGCCACGTCGATCATAAGCAGACATAATGCCTTGATTGTAGAATTTTTCTCAGATCAGCCTGCGCACTGCTGGTCCGCAGGCTCTTATAATGCCATGTGGGTCCTTTTGTCCAATAAGCGCGATTGTGCATAGTCTACAATAGAAATTGCAATCTAAATGTAGCTTTTTGTTAATGAGATAACTGTTTAAAAAAAGGCCATAGTCCCATGTTGTACTCTGGAGCCCGCAGCCACTATGGAGACCCTAGACCAACTACCGCCAGCGTACTTGCCTGAGCACCGGCATACTCGTCCAAAGTCTCAGATTGGAGATACTTATTTCGTTGCTTATTTCACCAAACGAAATGCCGACCACGGTCCCTATGGCACATTCATACAATGGAAAGAAGAGCCTGCTTTGTACAGTAATCCTCGTGCAAATAAACGTAAATATCTACCACACTGGAACCAAGCCTCTCATCTGATGACAAGGGTATTATGGGGATCACCCAATGAGCGCTACGAGGCTAAAGAACAGCTCAAGACATTGAATGAATACATCAATACACATATAAATTCAAATGATGGATATCCAAATGGCCAAGGATGCATTCCTGTTGAGAATTGGTTTCAGGCTGGGGAGCAACTAGCCCTTGCTGTGAGAGATGCTGTGACTTTTCGCTCAACGGCAAGGTTTGAAGATGTTCGCGATTTTATATCTGAATTGATTGAAAACTTTTTCTACCCTAGCGACTGGAGAGTCCAAAGATTTATCTTTGAGCAAAAGGTGGCACATCAACTCTCCAACTCACCGAGCTCGACGATATCGTACAGAGTGTGGTGGGATAACGCGGCTGCTCCTTCTGAGCCCGAGAAAATACAATCTTCGATCTCACGAAGACGTTTGCGGCTCTCGTCGAGGGTTTCGCGGCGGAGGCAAAGCAATGGTGCTCGTTCTCAGATGAACTCAATGAATCTGCCTAGCTCACAAATAGACAGGCGGCGCCAGGAAGGCACTGGCTCCTCGCAAATGCGGCCTGCACCGTATTTGTCTCATCGGCATGGTGTACGGGGTTTGCCTGCACAGAGCTCGCATGCTACAAGAGCTCGTGTGCGATCTCGGCATCAGCGCATGAGGAATGCACTACAGTGGCAGATAGCCGATCAAGAATCACCAGCGATGGGTCAATTAGCTATAATTAGATAAACGCCAAATAAGAAGACGAAGTAGCATGAAAGTAGCAATTTCTAAACGCTGTTGCGTTCTTCCTCAACATACTCATCTTCATTATCTGAGGCGGAATGATCAGGTCGCTCAATAATGATGGCAAGTCCTTCTTCAGACACAGTCGCCGGAGGCGCATAGTTTGACTCCTCCGCTTCGCCGACAGTTTTTGCGAGGGAATCGTACATTTCCAAAATCCTCTGATATCCTGCATACAGCTGCTCATACTTCGAGGCTAAAGTGGTGTATGCAGCTCTGTCTTGTTGATTTTGCCATCCCGCTTGGTGCAACGCTTTTTCGATTCGCGATATATGCTCGACGAGATGTTGTTCGCGAGCAAAGAAACCTCGGACCACAGTCCAAGAGGTAGTGACATACTCAGCAGATATCTGCATGGGGTTAGAATGATAACGCTTGAGGGTATTGTTGACAAACCGCCTGATTTTGCATGATTGCAGGATAGAGGGATAAGTTTGATAGATTGATGGTGCAGCAGGTCAAGAACGGATTTAAGTACATATTGTGGTGGGGAGAACCCCTCCCCCTACTACATGGGTGCCATCCAGACTATGTGACATAGCCGGCAGTATACAGTGGTCGGATAGCTAGTTCTAGAATACACCTTCTTACACCTCCCCGGCCTGACCCCTACATTTGGGCTTCTCGCTGTTTCTTGATTGCTACGCGTGTGTTTTGTGGTGGTTTTTCTGCTGAATCGACCCGCACGTCTCAGCGCGTGCAGCCATTCAGCGTTCCCCTCTTCAATATTTATCATATTCACTGCGGAGCTTCACTACTGTGCTAAAAAAGGCTACAGTCTAACCTACTATTCACAGGCGCCCCTTATACTCTACTGGCTAATGTGAAAGGTCAAGGTGGAGTAATCACATTAAATGATGTATGTAACGTGATCCCATTCAGCCGCTCCATTTCTATCACATCTCGTTTGTAGAGTAGGCGGTACTAAGTCTAGGTCAGTGATTTGAATAACTATGATTGCAAGGCATACTACCCCACGGTGATTCTTGCTTTCAACTGCCGCCATTTTGTCTCGAGACCAGCCTTGGTTCTTTGTCGGTCGAGATCGACACGTTCGTTGAACTGGTCAACGATATCAGGCCATGGCAGGCCTTTCTCTTTGAGGTGAATCAGAATCCACTCTTCGGTTTCAGTATATTGTTTGTTATGGCCAAGCGCCTGTAGATTGCACATTTTGTAAAAGGGTAGCATTCAAAAGCTGAAAACTGGTTCGGGAGCGAATCGCCCTCGACGAACCGGTTCTATTTATGATCATCGCTGCTACTCTGTCAGGGCCGGGAGGAGCGCTAGCACGGTCACTGTGCCATAAATTACGCGCAGTACCTCCCGGCTTCTCGCTCAATCAACTCTCCCAATCAACAAAATAGTTCCACAACATGGAATCTACAAAACTTGAATCTTTTCTACATATGAGTCAGCAGCCAGATGCCGAGTTCCCTGATCTCCAATATTCTTTTGAAGGACAGGATGAATTTTGTTGGGATGAATCTCTGGACCAATACATTGATCCAGAACAACTTGATACCGGAGCTCCTGCGCCAGGGGTGGAGTCAGTACCTAGTGTGGATGGGCTTCCGGAGCTGACACCAGCCCCAACGCTAGCTGAGAGTGAGATGCATGGCATTAGCCAATTACTTATCGAACTCCAGAATCGTGTTTGTTTCTTGGAAAATACGTAAGATTCTGAAAACTTTGCCACTATCATGGTGACTAACTGAACCAGGATCACGCAGAAACAGATGTTTGTAAACGACTGGCCCTTTTCCAGGGCTATTGACTGACTGATTTACAGAACAATTGACATACTCGAAAGATATGTTGAGAGGCTACAGCCGTATCTTTTGCAGCTATCTAACCCGGTCCAAGAAATTCAAATGAAAGGCGTCGCGTGATACAATTTAGTTGTCAAGTCGGAAGTATATGTATAGCCGGTCGCGAACATGATTGGGCACAGGCGAAATATCGATGGATGGTTTGTTAAATTGTGATTTTCACATGGGAACAATTATTTATATTTATTTGTTAATTTTCTTTACTCTTCTTGGTCCGCAACCAAGAAAGCACGCAGGGTTCCGCCTGATGATTGAAGTCACATGACAGGTACCCCGCTAAGCCGGGCTAAATTGTTCAGGATAGTTATGCTTACCAGTCAATTTATTCTTACTTATTCAGGTCTTTTTCTCGGAAAAGATGCAAGAGTCTGGAACTATAACGAATTTTGAAAGCCACTGTATTTTGGAGAGTGAAGAGCTGCCATGTAATTGTAGAATACCTGCAGGCCCTCAACTAAGTGCGGTGCCGCGGGTTTCATCCAAGAAGAAGACCTGCTGCGATCCAAGTGCACTGGGGTACGTGCGGACATCGATAGGCCAGGATGGAATAGGAGCAGTCCGACTATTGTCTAATACCAAGTCTATTCTTGATGCACTATACGTTCTGTCCGTCCGCAGATGGCTTCATCGGTATCGACATAGATGAAGATTGGCGTGCATTCAATGGCGATGCTGGATGGAAATATCAGAACGTAAACCACGTCTACAGTATGATGGATGAATGGATGGACAGATTTTGTTTACGCTGACCCCACGCTTTTGAGCGATTATGCAGCCCACTACTACTGTGCTTTAAATACATGATACAATCCACTGAGCTTGTTCCAAACTTTCTGAACGGTGAACTTTCATTGGTGCTTCTAATAAAATTGCTTACGAGACGCAGTCGACGAGATCTGATCATGCTTCGGTGCGCTAAATATTATCCTTCACAGTTCCTATAGCGCATACCACTTTTGGCCTTGTTTAACAAGTTTTCCTGTGGTGGCCTCTCCCAACGAAAACAATACTGTCCTTTCTCCATCGCAGTGCGTCTAAATCGCGGGCCCGTTGTCCAAATTGGCTCTCCATCCAAAGTTTTGCCCAGCTCGAAAGGTACATTGTAGTCAGGCGCGGTTGGTAGGTCCGGCCACGTGAGCCGGTTGGCTGCGCTGAAATATCGTTCCATATCCCCGTCTGATTTTCGCACGGCGACCCAGTCATTCAAAAATTTGCGGAATCTCGATACGTCAGAGTCCAGCTCCCGATTACAAGTCCACTCCGAGATGCTCTGCACCATATCCATGTTTCGATTCCAGTGAGGAATACTTGTGAATCGTGTATCGTTTGTGATAAGCTCGTATAGTGTGAACACAACACCAGTCACGTCATCTCGATCATTCAGCAAGCGCTTCTTTCCATGTGCCGCCCAATCGAAGTCGAATAGAAGGATCTTGTTGGTGTCAGGATCGATAAGCAGATTGCGGGGTGCAATGTCTTGATGCATGATTCCCAGTTCCAGATTCAGGAAGTCCACGAGTTGAGTAAGTTGTTGCAACCACTCAAATCGGAAAGGCACATTTGTATTGTCGAGGGTTCCACCTGGAATGTATTTCGTTGTGAACCCAATTATCCTAGATTCCACATCTTCGAGAACAACGCGATCAAATGGTACTATATTGGGATGTGGCGGCAGATATTTGAGAAGGTTGATTTCATCCCAGGCCATCTGTAGCCTCTGAGGCTTGTCCAAAGGATTAAATTTGAAGGCGACCTTCTGAGGAATCCCGAATTCATCTTCGTAGGATGAGAGATCAACACCTGGTCCAAGCCGATCGAGATTCTGAAGTCTGGAATACTGGATTGTACGGCAACCGGCGAGTGATTCAGCAATAGAAAAAGGAAGATATGCAACAAATGGAGTATCATCCTCTTCTGGATCGGTCGAGATTCCCGCAAGGAGTCCATCGTCGTCGACTGTAACTGCGCGAACTTCCGGTGAGAGGTAATCCGCAAATTGCGCCAGAATCGGGACCTCTACATCCTCGTCGGGCGGAAATAGCTTGGCGGTGCCTTTGACCTTAACCATCTTCAGTCGATCCCAATCCCAGACATTGCAATGTGTTTCGGTCATGGGGTTTTCCCTCGGGCCGAAGTAACCTTGGCCTTCGGAGTAGAATCTGTCTTGAGGTTTCATCACGGCAAATGAATACTGCAAATTTTGCTCTGTATAGCCTTTGTCCGGTAATATAAGCGAGCGAATACTTTTGGCGTCATGAATGTGGAAGATGATTTGTCTTCCCGAAAAGATATATATTAATGTCGCAAACAACGAAGAAGTGGATATATCCCACAACCAATGGGGTGGTAGAGGTCTGAATTGCTGTGAAGCCCCTGTTCTGGCAATTTATGGGGGCAAGCTGACTAACTACAAAACAAGGCAATAAGGCATCAATATAAACCCAATTAGGTCCTCCAGCACCTGGATTCCGACATGATGGGGGCTGGGATCACGTGCAAGCCTATATATCTGTTTACCAGTCTACCTGTATCTTACACAATTAACTCCCCTCAACAACATGAACACTGAAGCATCACTTATAAATCAATAGAATCAAAAAAAGGGTGAACACGGACATACAACAGCAGGGATTCGCATGTGGTCACCCACCATACTACTAACCTGCCGGCGTGTGGCTTATACGCGGTCAGTAGTCGGGTGCCTGCCGCCAGGGTGAGAAAAGGGTGAGCGCCGCTTTAGCGTCGCGCGACCGGGGGTGAGAAGGGTGAGTGCGCAATAGACAGGGTGAGAAACAGGGTGAGAATGGGTGATCATGTATGCCCTTATCATAGCCACCGCACTGGCCGTCTTGGCGCTAACTTTGGTTGGATGTGCTTCGATTCTGAAACCCTTAGTCCTTTGCCATATGCATGTACCTAGGCATCAGCCGGAGCCAGCGAAATATTCCTACAGCCTCTGTAATTGCGCATTAAAAATTCGAAAATTGAGGACTACCATGGGATGGATACCATATATCTTTCGCTAAAAAGGGATAATAGAAGGGGGCTAAATGGAATGGCAAATCTGTGTTGCGCAGGGGCATAACTCTACTGTATGTACTTTTGGGGGGGGGGGAGAGGGAGGGGGCCAGGGACTGGGGCGAAGGGTGGCGAAGGATAGTCCTCTCGTCCTTGGCTCACACCATTACCTCTCTGACTCTCTGACTCTCTTTGTGCTTGAGAGCATGAGCTTGATGAACGGCTATGATATCCCTGCCCCTCTAGGTCTTCTTGAGTCCATTCAGCGTATTGACACTGTACTCCGGGACGTAGCCCTTGAAGTTCCTCAACATCAAGTACTGCGCCGGGACCCCTCCCCCCAACCAACCTCAACACGTTCTGCTTCATGACGTAGCCCTGGGGTGGAGTTGCTTTGCGCATGTTCTGCCCGCATCCGAGGCCTCGGCGTAGAGAGAGCCTGATCGAATTTTGTGCGTTCCTACCTTAGGGTACCCTGTACCACCGTGCCCATTCCAATCTATAAACTGTGGCAGATTTGCCGGAGTCTCCACCCGGGCCGTTCCAGGAGACGCAATAATAATCCATAGGCTGGCGCTGATCTGTCCCTGGAATCCAGCCTGAGCTTATACACTGCTAGCCTGCATATAGTTATGCACTCGTCTACTAGTAGCTAGCTATGTAAGTAAGTATGGCGGCTTCAGGCCATTTTGTGTGGCCGGGGATTTGAGGCTTTTTGCCTTAGGCACCAAAAAGATTTTGTCGGGCAAAATTGGCGGTGTACAAGGGAGCGGTGAGCAGCTGACCTAATAACACTCCAGTCGTGTCGTCCAAACAACACCAGAAAATTGTTGGCATACTTCTACATCATGGTCGAGACACCTGATCTGAACGAGCTACCAGAGGCAGAAGTTCGGAGGCGGCTTGCACAGCTCACGCGCAAAACATCACTCCTACAATATCTCCGCTCTTGCCACACCCTTCTCTCCTTGCCCCTAGCAGTGAGAACACCATCGAGATCTACGAGAGGAAAGATACCCGCTCCCCAAGGGAAATTTTGTCCTGCACGTCTTCTCCATTGGTCTGACTGTGCTTCTGCACAGCAGAGGATCTTCGATGACGTTTGTAGCTTTCTCCACCCATCAAATGAGCCACCCGATGAGATTTTCCCAACAGTCGAACAGCTTAAAGGGATTGCAGAGTCTTTACATACACCTCTGAGCAGCGAACGAGATCTCGAAAGCTACGAGAGATTCGCAGTTGAGAACCACGTGCGAAGAATTATTGGGGAGCTGTGCAAAATCCCTGAAGCCCGCCAAAAATTTCATATTGGGGATGGAGTCATGTTTGAGAGTCACAGCAATGCTCTCGAAGATGACCCTGCCAATAACCCCTTCGATCTAGAATCGACTTCAAGTTCTCAGCCAAGACCCGATCAGTTTTGCATCCACCGCAGGGATGAGAAGTATACACTTCTCATGACTGTGGAGTACAAACCGCCCCACAAGCTCACCGTGGAGAACCTCCGAGTTGGTCTCCAACCGCAAATGGATTTCTGGACTGGAGTTGTGCGAAAAAACAAAATACCGACCGACCACGCAGAAAAATTGAGATACAACGCAGAGCAGATCGTTGGATCAGTTTTGACTCAGGAGTACCATGCTATGATATTTGAAGGCCTTGAGCTGTCCTATGTGACTATCGGAGTCGCACTTGTCCTCTTGCGTATTCCACCCGAAGATCCATCCACGTTACTCTATTTTCTATGTGAGCCCAATATGGAAATCACGATGGAAAGCGAGCAGCAGACATATCGAGAACCAAGGACAGCTATTTCCCGGGTTCTGTGTTTGGCTTTGATGAGCTGCCTCTCAACTCCTCGCGATCAAGCATGGCGACGTTCTGCAATGGCTCAACTTCAGACCTGGGAAACTAGCTTTTCTCTTGTGCGATCGAAGATTCCAGATGAGGAACTACAGCAGATACCACCGGGCTCAGAATACACCGGCTCGCCGAAATCTGCCTCTGAAGGTTCATTCTCCGAATGGATACCATCATCGCCACTACCGCCCACTCCCGCAAGGAGAACTCAACCTCAACGTCGAGCTACCTGTGCACCATTTCCTTCCGACCAAGAGATTGAACCTTCGGATGACTCAGACTCCAGTCAAAAATCAACTCATGCCACACGAAAACGAAACCATAGTCAGGTTGCCTCTTCGCCACCCGGATTTCCATCAGGGACAAGAGATACTCTTCATCAGAGTGGTGAAAGCAAGCAGAATAACCCTGGCGCACAAGACCATCAATATCGATATCAACAAGGGCTCTACTGCACGCAAAAATGCTTACTCGGTCTCCAACACCATGGTGTGCTAGATGCTGGCTGCCCGAATGTTTCCTTACACCGACAACATAAGAACGATACCCAACACCCTGTTTCTGCAGAGGGGTTAGTGCGCCAGCTCAACGATCAGCTCCGCCAAACACTTGATCACAATTGTACACCACTTAGTGGGTGTGGGGAATTCGGCTTTGGTGCGCCCTTTAAGATTATCTCTGCACAATACGGCTATACTCTACTTGGAAAAGGAACAACCAGCCGACTCTGGTCAACTGTTAAGAAGGAGGCTGATGTGTATCGCATTTTGCAAAAGGCACAAGGCTCATCAGTTCCTGTTTTCCTTGGCACTATCGACCTCGCGATGGGTTTTTGTCTACACGGCGCTGGTACGATCCAACATATGCTGCTCATGGCGTGGGGGGGCATCCTTTAAACGAAGAGCAGTCCTTGGCCATGAAGGACGAAGCCAGGCGATCTCAAGCTGAGATCTTCAACCTTGGAGTGGTCCATGAGGACTTGTGTCCCGGGAATCTGCTATGGAATACAGAGCTTCAACGTGTGTTTTTGATCGATTTTCATGATGTGACCCTAAGGAGACGCCTCAAAGCGAGACAAAATCCCTCGAAGAGAAAGCTATGCGGAAATGAGCATCAGCGGAAGCGCGCAAGAATCGCTTCCGTATAACCGGTGGCTTGGTGGTAGAGTATGAGTATTAGGTATGGAGAATCGCGATTTATCGTTGTATTCCTCTTGGCGGCTGTGGCTCCTACGGTGCCCCGTTTAAACTGACTTGCATGAAATATGGTTACACGGTTATCGGCAAAGACACCACTTCAGGGTTGTGGAAAGAAGTTTTCCGCGAAGCGCAGGTATATCAGATCCTGCGCAAGGCTCAAGCATCTGCTGTGCCTGTATTTTTGGGAACGATTGACTTAGCAAAAATTTACTTTCTCCATGGCGCTGGACAAATCCGCCATATGCTTATAATGGGCTGGGGAGGTGAAAGCACAGCAACGATGGAGCTGACGCAACAGCTTCGCCGCGAAATCCACAAATCGACCAAGGAAATCAGAGCTCTCGGGATAATACATGGAGATCTCAGGCGAGACAATGTCCTTTGGAGTGAAGAGCTCGGGCGTGCTTTGATCATCGACTTTCACCGTTCTTCTCTGAGATGCCGACCGACGAAGCAGCGACCGGGGGCCGCAAAACGACGACTATGTCAAACAGAGGCCTCAGCAGATGCGAAACGTGTCCGTGTGTCAGGAGAATGAAATACTCCTTCTACCTTTCAAATTAATTTCCTTATTCCTGATACCCAAGAGGAATGCGACGGATTGGCACCTTGTAATCGGGGTCAGAAAAATTGTTCACGCCGTCAAAGGTCCACCAGGCACAATGTAATATAAACACCACCCAGAGTCAAGTTGGTTGGGTGATAAAGAAGGAAGATCAAATTAACAAGAAAAATCGGGCAAAACAAAGTGTTAACTATGAAAACGCTCCCAGGGCCCCGAGCGAAGTCAAATGCCGCTTATTCGGATATTAGTTATTCCACAATCGGACCAGAAATTCGGGCATTAAATCATCCCACCTTCCTCCTACCCCGCCGCTAGGCTCTCTCAATTTAAACTACCCTTCCCCGTCATCACCATCTTAGACGGGTTCCAATTCATTGTTGGTCTTCTGTCGCGATCTATCCCGGGCTACTTTTCTGACAAGTTTTCTTCTCTAGAGCAGCCTCCTTTACAGCCAAGCCCAGCTGAGTCATGCCGACCGATATCCAAGCCGATGCCTTACCGGACCTTGAGAGCCTTGCACAATGGATTTCCAAGAGCGGGACCCAGATGAAGGAGGAGCAAGGGAAGAAAAATCTTCTTAAATGCGTGGACAAAGCTCGTGAAGAAAAAGCAGGACCATTATTGGAGAAGCTGGGATATGCGACAATACCGGTAAAGAACAGATCCACCCACCGTTGGCTATGGAAGTGAAAATGTTACTAATTGGAAAAAGCATTTTGCTTTGCTATTGCGAATATGCGGAAAGACATCGATTGAGAAACCTGATAATGATAGTCGAACCTTGTTGTTCTTCCCTCTTTCTGGAGACGTGCAAGTCGAGGGTGAAGTTCTCAAGCCAGGGAGTTTTATTCAACTCACCAAAACTTTGGACCTTGACGAAAATTTGGATTGTCTAATTGTCGTCCTACTCTGATTTGCATTGCACGAATACTAGTTAATCCTTCCTTCTTTACGGATTTTACAACTTTCTATGCCTGTAGTCATTTCACAGAATGGCGCATAGAGAACGTGTCTTGTTTAGCACCGAAAAGTCCTGATCGTGCTTGTACTAACACAACCATCCACATGCTCAACCGGCCTGCAAGATTTATCGGCTCGATGCTATTCGCGCAATGCCCCGAGATCTTACCGAAAGTCCTATGATTATGCGGGTAAAGACTTCAGTCACTATCCATCAATCGCGACCGGACAGGTGCTAACTCGTGCCTCAGTATTTCCGAAGGGAAAATCAGACTGTAGACCAATCGTTGTATTGTCTGTAAAAGGCTTTAGACACCTGCGTTCTGGACCCACCCAGCCTGCGATGCTATCAGGCTTTGTGGTACATGACTGGGTGCTTTCGGGTCCTCCTATGTTGAGTCGGTGATGTATATGACTGCTGATCAACGCATTGCTTGACAATGGCTGGGTCTCGCCTGCAACGCTGCCGGTCTGGATGCTCTGGCTTTGGAAATCCGGGAAAAGACTGAACAAGGCGTCGCTTGTAAATGGGTTGAAATGCGTTCTCTCTTGCTCAGTCTCGCCTGCGACGCTACCGGTCTGGATGCTCTGGCTTTGGAAATCCGGGAAAAGGCTGAACAAGGCGTCGCTTGCAAATGGGTTGAAATGCGTTCTCTCTTGCTCAGTCTCGCCTGCGACGCTACCGGTCTGGATGCTCTGGCTTTGGAAATCCGGGAAAAGGCTGAACAAGGCGTCGCTTGCAAATGGGTTGAAATGCGTTCTCTCTTGCTCAGTCTCGCCTGCGACGCTACCGGTCTGGATGCTCTGGCTTTGGAAATCCGGGAAAAGGCTGAACAAGGCGTCGCTTGCAAATGGGTTGAAATGCGTTCTCTCTTGCCCGGTTAGGCCTGCGACACCACCGGTCTGGATGCTCTCGCTTTGGAAATCCGGGAAAAGACTGAACAAGGCGTCGCTTGCAAATGGGTTGAAATGCGTTCTCTCTTGCTCAGTCTCGCCTGCGACACCACCGGTCTGGATGCTCTGGCTTTGGAAATCCGGGAAAAGGCTGAACAAGGCGTCGCTTGTAAATGGGTTGAATTGCGTTCTCTCTTGCTCAGTCTCGCCTGCGACGCTACCGGTCTGGATGCTCCCGCTTTGAAAATCCGGGAGAGGGCTAAACAAGGCATTGCTTGCTAATGAGCCGGGAAGCGTTCCCTGCTGCCCGGTCTGCTGCGGCAGAGACAAGATTGAATCGAGCGAGGCTGGATGTAAAAGCTCCGAAAAATTTGACTCTCCTGAGGTACAGCTTGGTGTTTTCGAGCATCGGGAGGTTACGCTCACTCCGCTTGCATCCGTCCCTGGGCACAAAACCGACGACCCATTCATTATATTATGAGAGCAGTCTGAAGAACAGGGGGTGGGTGCCACTGCGGATGTGGCTATGCCCACTAATGGATCAATGCAATTTGCTAGGGTTTGACCAGGCATATCTTGTGACAGCGGAGAATCAGTAGTCGGTGTGTTGTCATCTCGAGTAGACTGGTACGGGGATTGGCATTGGGTCGTTACTTGAGAATTATTATCATCTTGAGCTGAAAAGATTGGTTGATAATGGCTCGTGAAGATTATCTGAGAAAGGTGGCGAGGCGTACCTTCTGATAAAAGAGAGCTGTCTGTCGCAATATTGACCACGCTAGGATATTGATCATCTGCCCTAGTTAGTGTCCATGCATCTCTCAACTTGAATGAGGCCTCACTTAGTGGCGATGAACAATGATCCCGACAGTGTCTTTTCGACGGCTCGGCTAGCGTTAAGCCCGGCCTTTTCCTAGCATGACCTTCGTGCAATGCGTCATGGAAGGAGTCCTGATAAGGTTCGATAGAAGATAATTCGTAACCTAGGCATCTGCAAATATCCTGTAACCTTGACTGAGTCAGTCATAGAAGTCTTGAAAGATGCGAGTAACCCACGAAGCGCTGTCTCCGAAAATTGCGTTGACGATTAAGGGGATCGCAAATGGCGCGGGTGAGTTTGCGCAATCGGATGACGTGTTGCACTCATAAGCATCGGTCTTCATCCCATCCAATATCGTTTGAGGATCCAGGGAAGAGTCGCTGACTCGGGCGTAGAAGGTTACTGGAAGCCCGGCTTAGGGAGAGTTAGCTTGTCAAGGCAACGTAACGATGGCAACCCTACCAACACAAATAGCATCCCAGCTCATAGATGCCCATTTCGTTGTAGACAATAGCGAAATGAAACTGTTCACCCATTTTGCGCCACGAACAAGCTTCATAAGCTGCTTCGAAGAAGTATCCGATCCCATGATTTTCCGCATCACTTCGAAAACATTGTCTTTGTCTTCAACCGTTTCCAATACAACTGCACAAAGCGAAACGAACAACACTTGGCGGAAATTCCCAAGCTGTCGGTCCAGGATGCCAAACGATACCATGGAATTGGCATAGTTAGACAAAATGGCTATATTCGTCGAGTTCGATGGCACGCCCGCCAATATCTTGGGTGTTGTCTGCGGACCAAAGCTCGATGCACTTGAACCACAAGTCTGTATCAGATCTCGTAGAAATTGTCGACGTTGATTGCTATTAAAGATCGAAACCCAATTTTTCCACTCTGCCGATCGCGGTAGATTGTTAAAGGAGGTGGTTAATTTTGCCAACAGTTGCTGGCGTTGAGGTTCATTGCTCTGGTTTCGTGGGCATTTATCAGTTCCATTCCGATCAATATGGGCTTTCGGGTCGTATTCTATGACTTTTAGAGCAGCAGAATCGCCGTCACCTTTGTGTAAATGTCGATGTTCAAGATCTTCTGGGGCGGGTTGTACGCTGTCACTATGGTATTGGACCTCTGACGCGTATCGAGATTCACATGTGTTGCGATTGTAATTTTCAAAAGTCTCGTCCTGATTCCGACGCTCGTTCAAATTTGCTGTGCTTCTCAGTGGCGCTTCATTTTCGGTATGTTGCTGAGATGTTTGCTGAAGATAATCCTGAAGCTGAAGGACTTGTGCTTCAAGGAATTCAATATAGGCAGCGTCATTACCCTCAAATGGAAACTTGCGTATCATCCTTGCTCTGGATAATGGAAGGAAAGATGTTGTGGAGCGAGTAAGATTTGGTCGTCGTCCTGGCACCCTCCCCCTTCCCCATGATCTGATGGGTGCTGCGAGCAGGACAAAGTACTTGGGGGCCGTGGCCAGACCAAGGGTCCGTGCGGTGCGCTCCTGCAAGTACCATCACATGGGGGCGTACGAGATATCACGCCGCTGGACGATCTCCTTGCAAGAGTACCTTATAATCGCTCATTTTGCTTGGGGAGGCAGAATCCTTTTGGCCATCGTCCTGTTTTAGTTCTACAAAGCCAACTTGTCTTCGGCCAGTTAAGTACTGAGTGCTCCATCTCACAGTACGCCAAAGCGGAAAAGCTATTTGATGTACATCTCCCATAATACGAGGACAATTCTTGCACTCCACGATTTTCGAACGGGCTGATAACGGCATGCTGTCGCTCTGGGAGAGGGCTAACAACGCCAACTAACAGCGCTCGCTCTCTCGAGGCATCGCAACATGTTGCGACGTGTCGCGGCTGTATCCGGCCTGGACAGGCTCACGCCGGGATTGGCACAACCTTGAGGACGTCGCGAGATGAAACGGGCTTCCACCGGGCCCATTGGTTGAAGCATTTACCATCTTGACTGGTGACCGGTGTCGCCGTGGAGGCCCTGCAAGATGTCTCGAGCCGCTTCCAAGGACGCCATTGACACTAACCGGATTAGGGGCACTCAACTGAGTGCCCCTAATCCGGTTAGTGTGAAATCGGCGCACAGTGTTCCGGTTAGTAATTATCAGTCTAGCAGTGGAATTCCATACACTTATCTGAACTATGCCCTGGCCCGTGGTGTGACCAGAGATACCAGATATTTCCCTGGAAAGTTGATATTTTCCAACGCGGCTTTTGTGACCTAACTTAAACAACGTCGGTAATAGCCGTGGATGGTTTTTCCGTCCCGGGCGGAAGATTTGGTCCGTATTTACGACGGCTAGCTTGTGCAAAGAGATAAAACCAATAGCGTATTTAATGTCTGACTTGTGTGTTCGTGACTCTCTGGTATTGGCCATAGACTGATACCCAAACAACATGATAATTATGTTCATTGCTTAGGGATCGGAGGGCATTGAATCACATCTCTCATTGTATTGCCCAAGACGTGGATCGACACCCGCTTCATACCCTTCTAAGCCCTCGTGTGCGGACACAAGAATGCTAAAACATATATAAATAGGAATTTCCACACCTTCGATTAAAATAAATTATCTCTCTGACAGTCTCGTGGCATCTGGTTTCGAGTATCCTTGAAAAGAAAACCAACACTCAAATTCGCTCCACATCCAGAAAACCCTACAGTAGGTACCAACTGTTTTAGCCCATGACTTATGATCTCCGCTGATAAGTTGAGCCAAGATGTGTGATCACCTTGTCTATACTTATAACGAATGTGGTCATATGGCCAGTGATGGTGTTGCTCGCTGTGTACCGGCCAGAGAGAGAAATCAAAACTGTCCTCGCAGCTCTTGGGGTAGCATTTCCGGTGGTCCCAGACCAGGAAAATGCCATGCTTGCTTGCTTCACACTCCTCCAGATTCTGACTGAATTCTACAATGGCAGTATTGAGCAATTCTTTGTTCAGGGTAAGAATATCCATTTCTTCTCGGGCTATCTCATATTTAAGCTAAAACACATCGATGTCAGTACTATCGACAACAAGCTCAAAATACTCGGGTTACTTTTGAAGTCGTCATTGAATTGTGCTACAAGGATCTCAGGTTCTGTTGATATCAAATCTGCAGGCTTTGACTTGTGATAATATTTCGGTCGCTTTGAATGCAGACTAATCTATAAGACCCTTCGAGAGAGAATCGCGTAGTCTCCAATAGATATGATGAATAAATTGGCGAGCAGCTTAGAAGATGTTCTCCACTGTGAAGACTACTAGAGAACAGGAGACTAAGAGAAAATGGGTTGAAGCTATATAGGAAGGAAAATTAATTGAAGGGGAAAGGGGCTAGCGATTCTGGGATATGTGACAAGGCTTAGACAGGACAGCGATATCAGTGGCCGACTGACATAATGTAACTGACAGAATCCAAAGGCCTCAGGTTCGAATCCCATTCCTCGGTGATACGGTTATTGGCCTGAGGCATCAACACACCATCTAGTAGATATACCAGCAGTATTCCTAGAGCAGTCGGCCGCTTGAAATGCCAAAGAGAAAATATTTTGAATTTATCTATCTCGAAAAACCCTCCACGTCCACGACAAACTTCTTGGAGCAGCTGAATACACCGGGAAATCTACTGCATGCATGTCGGGCGAGAGTCACATGATGTATAAATTAGGCATAGTAAGTTATTACGTAACCACATATCATGGTCTGGTCGCCTCCTCCCTCTCTGCCTCCTCCCTCTCTGCCTCCTCCCTCTGCCTCCTACCCCTATCCCGTACCCTATTGCTTTTACCTTCTAGCAATTTAGTTGAGCCACTATGGATGAGACAATCCCGGATGACAAGGTTATCACGGCCGTAGTCCCTACAGCCGACGTGATTACCGAAGACAGACACAAATCTGTTCGCGCATCAGATATCAGCCATTTTGTCGTTCAGTGAGTAGCATTCAGCCAGTACTATCACAGACGCTCTAAATCTGTGTTATCGAAGATTGGCACGCTTGCTAATGGATCTACTACAGACTTTCTGATAAAAGACAGGAGTCGCTTATGCAGTCTGTTGCGGGAGTTCCCTACAGCTTTGATAGACCTTGGCCAACCTGGTTTTTTATCGGGAAGATCGTGTCAAAGACGTTCTTTGACAATGAAGAACAACTTAGGTGGCTAAACACTGTTCGGGTCCGAAACAGGGAGTTTATTGCGTTCACCAATGCCCAGAAGAACGTCTCAAACCAGGCGAAACAAAATACTAGGGAAGGAATGCTTCGAGTAGTTGAGGTCGATTTTTCGAAACCCCAGCCAGGTGAAAATTTGAAGTTATTCTGGAAGCCTGCTCGAGCAATTATTTGCCAAAAAGTTCAAGATTGTAAGTATATAATCTTATCTGGTTTTTAGCATATATGTCATCCTATGTTTCACTTTCAGCTAATCTACGTTCACAAACAGGGTTGGATTATGCACCAAATGAGGGTCCACTTTAGGAGGCCTGCAGCTATTACAATGGATCAACTGCGTTGCCGTCCCATCTCAATCTTAACGCCTTCCAATAAATGATCAGGGATATCGTTCTCGGGGATGAGGGCTTTGAATTCAATCCCCATTGAAGATGGATCCCAGAGCAGGTCCCCCCCCCCTTCTCTCCTAGATGATTTGACAGGGGTTGCGTGAAGGACAAATTACATTGCCGATATAACCAGACAATGGGTCCGTGCGGTGGGCTCCTGCAAGTACTATCACACGGGGGCGTAAGAACCATCACGCCGCTGGACGATTTCCTTACAAGAATACCTTATAATCGCTCTTATCACCCGGGGAGACAGAGTCCTTCACGCCACCGCCCTGTTTCAGTCCTACAAAGCCAACTTGCCTTTGGCCAGTTGAGTACCGAGCGCTCCATCCAGCAGTACGCTAAAACGGAAAAGCTATTTGATTTACGTCTGTCTCTGGGATATTCGAGGAAAATTCTCGCACTTCCCGATTTTCGAATGTACTGATAACGGCATTCTGTCGCCCTGGGGGGAGGGGAGAGGCTGACAACGACACCTACAGCGCTCGCGCTGTCCAGACACTGTAGCACTAGGCGACATTAGCACTAACCGGATTAGGGGCACTCAGTTGAGTGCCCCTAATCCGGTTAGTCATTTAAGTCCAACAGGAGTAAGCGACTATGTGGCAGAGTGCTCCTAATTTGGTTAATGATAGTCATCAACATTGGGGTCCACTATATTAAGCTCCCCAAATTTCACCAATCATCTTTTTTCGAGAAATGTAGCATATTCACCCAGGCCATCAAAGTGGTATTTTAGTGTACTTTGCGAGGTTTCTAGTGCATATACGGGAAATGACCCCTGTACTCAACGGATCTCGACATCATAGGGCGAGGCGTCGCTATGCTAAATTGATCTCTCTACCGCATTCAGCTTGGTTGCAACGCTTTCTATCAACAGGACTCCAAAATTTCTGAAATATAAAGAGACGGCAACAAGTGAGCTGTGAGTAGATTATAATTTTCAATAACTCTGTTGCACCACAAAGTAACATTTTCGAGCGACGTCTTGTTAAATCATGTGTACTGCCGTTCACGAAACAACCAAGTACAAATGTACGCACACCGTTCAAACCACCACGGTTCGACCATGTGATGACGAGGACTGCGGAATTATCAAAGCCGATGAATGGCGAGGATTGAGAACAGATCGTCAACTGAAGTGCCCTCCTTGTGTGAGTACTAACTCGTTTCCATAGCGGGTACGCGAAGCTGACGCCTTCGCAGCGACAGAAAGAAAACTAAGTTCTATGAGTGAGAATGAAATGGGTTTTGGAAGGAGAGGGAGGGGTGGGGGAAAGCTCTAGGCCTCGATCTGTTCTGTGTTCTACCTATGATCTTGCCAAGCTGCGATGTGATATACTCTATTCTTGATGGCTGTATACAGAACCAGTGTAGGGAAAACGTCGCCCATTATCCCTAATTAACAATCAGTCTTGGCCATATTTAAGCTTCATTTCTTATATTTGGAGATCACGCCGTTGCCCCTATTCATGGGGGAGTTCAATCGCATTTTCTCAGCGTCAAGGGTTGCCATGACCCCACATGAATAAGGGTGGGAAGAAAGGCGGTCGAAAATGCAGACGATCACGTGATATTGAGAACAAAACATGCTTCTTCCCCCTTCCCCTTTTGCCCCTTTCTGAACTTGATGCATTGCAGAAGCTGCCATATTATGAACGGCTACCCCGTGATGCTGCGGCCTAAGGGCGGCTCTCGCATCATTGAATTCGGCACTACAGGTATCATTTGTCAAAGCGGTTGCAATCCGAGTCAAGTCATAAAAGGCCCTCTCAAACATAACCTAGACGGCTGCAGTGCAGATGTGATTGAAACGACATTGTATCTCGAAAAGCACGCCGAGCTGTGCATTGAACGCGAGAAAACCATCTATCGAGCCTTACCAAAAGATCCCAACATTCTCGACTGCATTTCAATAACAGATTCGGGTATTATTCTTCCATTTATGCGACTTGGAAATCTACGTGATTATCTACGGCAGCATGATCGAAATATTCAAATGGAAATGCGTATGCAATGGATCCACATGGCTATCGAAGCCATATCTTCTATCCATCGCCTTGAGATAATCCATGCCGACATAAGTGCGCGAAATTTTTTGGTCGCCGAGAATTTGTCGATCAAGCTTTGTGATTTTTCTGGTTCCGCTATCGGCGGTCAAACCCCTCTTGTTGCAGAGGAAGAGCGATATCAGATGGCGCCTGATTCTCCAAGGTCTATTGCTACCGACATTTTTGCTTTGGGCTGTTTGATATTTGAGATCGTGACCGGCCGTCGCCCTTACGACAACATTGAAGACCAAAATGTTGAAGAGGTTCAACGCCGCTACGCAGCCGCAATTTACCCCTGTATTGACGGCATCCCGTTTGGGGAGATTATAAATAAGTGCTGGACTTGTCAATACCAAAACATTGAGCAGCTGAAATTGGACCTACCCACAGCAAGACACAAAAATCGTCGCACCGAAAACACGAAAGGTCTGCTCTGCCTCGTCACTCCGACAATTTTGTTTGCTATCGGGGTTCTAGCTTTTCGGCAGTTGAAACCAACTCAACTATGTCGCTCCTAATTTGGAGGTGCTCCCGGACCGTCTTAATCCAGTTTCTGATCTACCAATGGTCTTGTTCACTAAGAAGCGGAATTTTGCATTGAAAATTTTGACTATGATCTCAGTAATTGCCTCGTCTCGATTGAAGACTATCACTGAGCGGCCCCACGGCAGTCATCGGCTATTTGGTCTAGCGATATATACAGTCATCATCGTCAACAACAATCTTTTGATGTGTCAGGCCGCTTAGCATTATATTTGCTTTGTTTCGGAAATATCGCGGCTGTGGACTGGTCAATGAAATCGAGTTCTATATCTTAGTGCTTCAACTACGAAACAACGTCTCGGAAAATGCTTGCCCTTGATGTTATAATTAGTTTTGTAGTTTTTCCTGTCTTTCAAAGGATGAAAAAAGAAAAAACAAAAAACAGTCTCTGTTTTTGGACTTCTTAGTATCTATGAAATAGAGTTTTCAGTTCTCGTATGGAGATCTTCCACCCCGCGACCCCAACGCCTCCCCTTGTACCATGAAACTTCCTCGCCTGTAGGATCAACAAGTAATTGCGCTGGATAATCGGAATCGGCACACTTCATCCAGATTACATACCATTTATTGACTGCAGGAACCCATGCAAGCTAAGCTGCTAAGACCTGTGTCATAAAGGCCGGCAGTACTTCATGTCTCCAATGGGTAGTTGACAACCGATTCAGTCCAAATCCGTGAATTTCCAGACCGACCCCAGGTATATAGGTAAACCGACGCTCATCTGCATTGATGTGATTACCTTACAAACTCCAACCTCAACTCCAAACACCACAAATTCAGACCTTCCGAATCTTTTGGCCTTTCGACCAAAATGTCCGAACCCTCTGCTGAGCTACTTCAGTCTCTTCTTGAAGCCTTTGCGCCTGGTATATCATGGGTTTTTCGACTCATGTCAGCAATTCTGGGAATCGACGTGTTTGCCCTTTCGCTCTACATATTTCCATTTGTTGCTCTACCCGCTATCTCAACATTCATACTTCCTTGGGTATGGCGGTTGCTAGGACCCATTGTGTTTCTTTTCATCTCCTCCACAACTGTCCGACACCGTAACAATTTATACCCGCAAGTTCTGAGATGGATGCCCAGTCGCAAATTTTACAGCTGGGTGGGCTCTGTGATTGCTGGGACCACGGAGACTTTTGGATTCCTTTGGGATTCCTATCATAATACACCCGAACTGGAAGATACAGACAACCCATTGTATCGAGGGAAGCTAGTCAAAGTTCTTTCCTCACCTGGCCAGCGAAGCCTTCTTTTCTTTCGGTATGAGGGTTGCTGGCTTGCTCTTTACCGTGACCCGCATAAGAATCCTACAGATTCCTTTTCGAGAAATGCCGAGGATATTATTTTTTATTACTTCTCTTGGAATAAGGCTGTTGTGGACAGACTCCTGAGAGCCATTCTGGAGTTCAACATCGACTGCCGCCGCGGGAAGTTACCGGTATTCTGTGCACACCAGGACAAGCACGGTGCAAGTTGGCGAAAAATGTGCGATGAAACGCCCCGAAGCCTTGAAAGCCTAGCATTGGATGAAACGATGAAGAAAAAAGCCATGAGTGATGTGGGAGAATTCCTCAGCGGATCCGTCCAAGGCTCATACGAAAAACGTGGCATCCCGCATCGGCGAGGTTATCTACTCCATGGTCCACCAGGTACTGGTAAAAGCAGCTTCTGTCGAGCAATTGCCAGTCACTTTCAGCTTCCGATATATGTAATCAACCTTGCTATTGTTGATAATTATGGGCTCCAGGAGTTATTTCGAACCCTACCGCCAACACCACAGCAATGTCTAGTTCTACTGGAAGATGTCGACGTAGCAGGGATCCAGAGCCGCGGCGACCCTGCTACCAGTGATAATGGGACGACCCCTCAGAAGACAGTAACACTGGCATCCCTTCTCAATGCTTTAGACGGAATTGGAGGGCACGAAGGCCATATACTCGTTGTCACCACGAACGTCAAGCCGGCTCTTGATTCCGCCCTGACTCGACCTGGGCGAATTGACAGAGAGCTAGAGTTCCAATATCCCGACTCGCAAACTATACAAAAATATTTCTGCTTTTTTTTCGATGGGTATTGCGCAGAGAACGGCCAAGAAAAGAAGAGCCTTGAGGAGTTAGGTGTGGCCTTCTCAAAGTCCATTTCTCATCTGAAACTGTCACCTGCTACAATACAGGGGTACTTCTTGAAGTGCCATGGAGACCCGGCCATCGCAGTTCAAAACTGGCAAGATATTGAAGAAAAGGATGTGGAGGATATGAGTGCTTGGATAGACATGCGATCAGTCCAGGGCGGTGGGTCCTACGACCGCCCTCTCGTTTCACTTCCGCCCTTGGCCTTCTTTTCCTCCCTCTTCTCTTCTCCTTAGTTGGCTCAATTAGTCGAATGAACACATTCTGCGCTCTGCAGGTCATTCATCCACCCAATCAGGAAGAATAGTGCGAGTTGTAGAGGAGAAAGCCTAAAAAAAGTCTATTCCATAGACTCAGCAGAGCAGCTTGTGGTATCTCAAACTAAGAAGGACCTGGGCCTGAAAGGCGTAACTACGGAAAAGCAAATGAGTCGAGAGTTTCAAAAGAGAGGCTCGGGAAATAGCCTATGCAGGGTATCTCTTGAGCGGTGCCATCTATAGAATAGATCTCGTGGAGAATTTCTTTTCTATCTTATATAAGTCTAACATGAATCTGCGTATGTAGCTACTGATAACTCAACTTCCAACCCGTGTATTTGCCCACCCCAGAAACTTATTAGCAATGTCTCGAGGCACTGTGTGTTGCGCGACGAGCCAAGTTTTGATCCTTTTGCTATTCATCAAACTCAAGGCTATCTGGGTGATCAAGAGATGTAAGTGACAGCCCGTTCTAAGAAACATTTGCTAATGTCAAACTAGTGTTACAGGAGCATGTTCCTGGGCTAGACCCCGATATCTGGGCAATCGCTCAGTATTTTGAGAGAAGCAACGAATTCATTTATCTTCTGGTCAGAGAGCAAAGAGAGAGTGACCTGGATTTGATGTTCTTTACTATGTTGGTCGGCCTCATTGCGGATGATATTTTACCACCGGCCGCAGTCCAACGCCCGATACTGGGACTTCTTTTATCTGACCAGGGTACTTGCATAACTGGCCTTATCCTGTCCAAATACGGAGATATTGAAATCCCTTTTTATCGGGGACTTGGGACTCTTGTTTCCATTGTCAACTAGGGCCAACTTATCATCTGGCCAATCTTTTACAATGCACCGGCCGACAAAGTCACAAATTCTATACAGTCAACAACACTCTCTGACACTGAAAATGTCAGGGTCTACTGAGGCTATGCGGTATAGCAGAACCGCAGAGCTGACAAAGCTTTACAAAGATGAGATTTTCACATAGTTAAACCTGAAGGAATGCCTAAAAATACTAGATAAACAAACCCTTTCTGGGGCGGTCCTGATACGCATTTCACAAGGATCCTCAAGACCACCCTTTCGAAAGGGAGTCTTGATAGACGTTGTGAATATGAAAAAGTGTCTTAAGTCCGTGAATGCAGGTGAGCATTATTCTCTTATGATTTGGAAGTCCTGAAATGGCCTCTCTTGGAATTTCGTTTTGACTGAAAATGTTGTAGAAGCCGAGTCGCGAAACAGACAGAAAAACCTGGATCAGATAAAGAAGCGGATTGTGTCAACTATTGTTGATCTTATGCGCTCACGTCCTCTGAGTGTCTTCTTGTCTATCATCACTGAATTAAATGTCAATGAAAAACTGCACAAAGTCCTGAGCACTCGATCCGCCGAAGCAAGCTATGAGAATGGGTGTCTTGGTTCGTAAAGCTATCTTGACCTCAAATATACTTCCTAACATAAAGACAGATGAAACCAACTTTGACGATGAGCGGTATGGAATGAATTATGAAGGCCGATTTTAAGGTTCACTGTGTTCCGATGTTACCTGATATCATTCGGAAGATGTTTTGTATACGAAACTGTATGCGGAAGAAGTTGTATCCGGAAATAAATATTGTCGCCTCAGTCCTTATGTTCTGGTTACGAGTTGAGAATGGTAACACTAGTGTCCTTAAAGAAATTATCACATGTGGTAGATAAGGAATATCTTGACTAGTCGAATTCTGCTTGCTTGTGTCGCGTTGACTCCCCTAATCCGTCGCGTCGAGCCTCCTAGCGAAGAAGCATGTGTATAAAGACAAGACAGCTTCCGGGTAACAAACGACTTAATCTTTCACTAATATATCAAGAAGGCTCTTTCACTCAGTATATTCCCTTATCTAACCTTATCATGGAAATAAACTAAATTGTGCTAATCCTCTCTGATTGTTATTATATATAGTCTTCGCCTCAGCCAGCTCTTTCATAATGAGTTCCCGCGGGTGTATACGCTGTGTGCATGTGAATGTGGAGTGCGACTGCCTTGGCCCTCCTTGCAGAAGATGTCTTCGGCTTGATGTTGATTGCGCATATGCCTTACCTCAATTCCAATCACCTCTCCAGACGCAAGACGGCAACATTCCAGTTCAGGCAGCTCTAGAGCCTGAAACTTCTGCACTTCAACCTTCATGCCCACATGTAACGACTGAGCGGGACACCAAGTTCGCTTCCTCCTCCAGATCTGAATCTCGCAAAGTGAATGCCGAGGCCTCCAAACGCTGTCGTGACCCACTTGAAAAAATACAACATTTAGAGGGGGAAAATCAGCTGCTCAAAGAGCAGTGCCACCATCACAAAGTGTGGATGGAATATTACCACGGTTATCTCTGTCTATATGTACCAAAAAATGAGCTGCCACCCAGGCCGTCAACTCCAGGGAAGGAATATGGGCAATGAATGGTGCTGGGATAAGAAACTGGACGAGGAAAGACTTGAGCTTCCTCTGCTATATTTCTTCTAAACTTCAACGAGTTATCAATACAGGAAATAGTATTCTTCATTTGATCTATACACATGAAGTTTCTTCGACATCAACGTCACTCCTCCAAACCCGGCTAAATGGAGCCGACACGCCATCTTTATCGTACCAGTCTTGAGTGGCAAGTAGACAAAAGTGGCATAATTTTATCAACTAGTCTGTGAATTCTATATTGTACACAACCTTAAATGATAATCCTCCTGAGGAAACTATGTATTTCTGGCCAGTTTATGCATCGACGAACAAGTAGAGCAGCTCAGTACATCTGGTTTCTCAATGGTTCGGTTTCCAACTTCAACTGCCACACGACAATCTAGGCCGCAACGAACAAGAGTAAGTAAGCCGATAAAGGTGGTTCGTATGTGGCATTCAAGCTAAGAGCTTATCTAAGCTCTTAGGCCCGAAAAATTGAAGAATTATTAGGCCACGAGGTCTGAAATACTTAACCCTCCGTCCAGTCCATAACAGATTCTTCAATTTCTTCTTTATTGCGGTAAGGAGCAGAATTCTTCTACGGACTTCCTGGACTCTGTGGCTTACAACAGAGCATCTCGTTTACTGTGCAAACGCTCATATGACCGGTATTGATGTACCAGGAAATGTCAATTCCGTGCGAATTGGACTTGCTATCTGGCTCCTCATGGGCAGCTGCGCGTCGGAAAGCCAATAGCGAGGCGTCGAGACGATTTCGAGACGAAAGACATCTTATACCCCTTCCAGAAGATATGAAAGGTAAGTATATGGTTTTAAGTATTCCTTACCTCTGCTAATGATTTTAGTTGGTGTCTTAGATATGCGGGAACACAAAGACACGTATCTCGTTTGTCCATCCAACGAAATACTCGACCAATGCCAAAGACTTTTCGGTTCAGGAAAATCAGAATTTGAACCGCAGCAGGTGTTTATCGTGATGAAGATGATGCCAAGGACTGATGGTGATTTCTCCAACGAGCTTGACTTCCTTCTTCGCATCATGCAGACAAGACTTTGCTCGGATGGCATTTATGACACGGATGAGGGCCATCTTATTCGGCTCGCTATTGCATTTTCCCGCAGGATTTCCCTTCAGGAAGTCCCGCTTCCTCATACCGTGAAAAATGAAGGATACCTAGTGGACATTCAAGGTGTTATTCCTGGAATCTGGGAGATAAAAGTTCGCTTCCCTAGTCCAGGGTATGTTACACCCGTGCGAGGCAGCGTAGCGAAGCTCATACAACATATCACCTACATAAACTCCAACCCCCCCTCCACCAAAAGTGCTACGTGGGAAAGGTAAGAAGCCTGACTAGAAACTTCATTTCTACCAGTCAAGCCATTCCTTCCACTGAGGGATGCAAAGACAAACAATACATGATGAATCATCCTGGTGGAAATGGGAGATTTTCGGGTTGGAGGAATACAATATTTAGTTTCATGTATCTATGTGGGAAACTTCGAAAGTGTTACCGTATTATGTCCCGAGGATTTAGAAAACTAGGATTTCAAAATCGTAAAATGTAGTTTGGGTGCATGGCTTACTAACAAGTAGTTCACTGAAGTGACATTTCGAGTTGGCGACCATGTAAAGACCCTCCGTCGTCCTTGTTGTGCTGGAATAATATGTCCACACCCACTTCGCAAGCTTAGACCATGGCGGTGGTACGGAGCTTGGCATACTTTCACCATCGGATGTTCATTACCCGTTTAATGAACAATCGGCTTTCAAATTTCCGTTATCATGGGCCCATTGGCTATAGAAGGTCCCATTTTCTTTGGGGAACTCGATTTTCGACGAACCAGCTACCTTGGTTGGTTTGGGTATATTTGATAGCTGGCAAAACCATTCGCATATGAGATATGTTCTTAGTCAAACATGTATGAGGGTCCTCGATATTGCCCGTCATGGCATTGGTTCTTGCGAGAGGACATGAAGACACAGAGAACGTATAAAAGCTTCCAAGTCCCATTGGTTACTGTCAATAGAAAACACATGTCCCAGAATTCCAGTTATTCGGCCCGAGGAGCAATACAACAAGATGGAAAATCGACCTCTGGGAGATATGAGCCTGCTAAACAAGCTTTTTCGTCTCGAGAGAGCACCAGAGCTTCCGTCCAACTTCAGAGAGTCGATTGTTGAAGCGCACCTTTTTCGAGGGCCTCTCGGTTCACACAATGCACTCCATACCTTCCAAACACTTTGCAAAGATGATCCGCATACTATTGTTGCGGAAGCAATTAGTGGTGCATTCAAAGACCCGGCGCTGCGAGAAAGCATCGAAACTAATTGGGTGCTCAGTTGCGACTTTGATCGTGCGAGTTCCCAGGAGGAAATATTGGACGAAAGCGCACCTCACGATCTTGCCTCCTGGACCATTTCCAATTGCCTGGAATGCTTCAAGTTTCTAGTGGAGCATGGCGCCGTTCGAACCTCTTCTTTTTGTCGGACAGGGGAGAGCTTTTTCCTACTTGCGATGAAAAGTGAGAAACGGGAGGCAATGGACATTGTTGTTTCTACCATCGACTACAAGGAGGTTTTCCAGCCGTTCTGGATGAGCGAGCCAGCAGGCGACAGAAAAACAATTCTACAGGCTTCTACATATAATGAGCCGGTCTTCCGAGCTTGCTGGAGCCGGGTGAGATCGCATCCTTACGCCCCTCAATATACGCTCGGGCCTCAAGAGATTGGACATATATGTCGTTTTGTGGACGTGAAGCTCGCAGACGACCTGCTGCAGCACGGAGTGGACATAGCAAAGCCACATCCAGAAAATCTGCATCCTGGTTGGCTAGAAATTGTTTGCCAAAGCGATGCTAGCGCGATGCTTGACTGGTTCTTGAGACGCGGCTATGCTCCACCCGGATGGTATTTGACTTATGCCGCTGAACATAATTGCGTGCATGCCATCCAATGGATATTACTTCATACGGATGATTATCATGACTGGGTTCGGGCAAGCTTCGTTTCCGCGAAGCACGAGAATGAGAGGAGTGTTGAGATGCTAGAGGCAATCCTACAGTCCTCTGTTTCGAAATGGAAACCAGACCGACGCCTGGCTGAAGATCTTGCAATTACAATTGTTGACTCAATGTGTGACGAGAGCGAGTTCCTTCACAAAAATGTCCAGTACATAAGCCCCGGCGGTGCTGGTCCTACTCTGCGCGAAATGCTCTGTTTGAGGGAGAATATTGCTATTCGGAAGCTCGAAACACTCCGCGATGTGCCTGGTGGCGTCAGTGTTGTGGGCCTGAAGATCAAGACTAGTGCAGCTGGGCTCCATGGAGTAACAAAAGCTCTGGAAAAGTTGGAGCCGTAGTTGCGACTTCGATTTCATTCTTTTCGATGCTTAGGATTTGCTGCTTAGTCTCGTACTGTAACGCTGCTAGAGAACAGTTTCTCAGTATTGGCCTCTATTATAGCTAGTGGCGCATTCCATATCTGAATCCATTTTATCATCTGAGATATATATGGTAGACTAAGCCTTCTAACTAAATCTCCTTACTGGATATACACATCACTCGCTGGACTGAATTGGTATGGGGTCATATGGCGAAGGAGAGCATTAGGAAAGCTGTTACATGTTCGGGTGCTTCAAGTCAGAGTTTCTGTATTTAGTTAGACGGGGATCTGGTGGCTGGTGACTATTCCCTAGAAAGGCATGGATCGGAATATAGAAGAAGTACATATCGCAGGATCTAGGCTGTCATAGACCAACAGGCTGAGATTGATCTAACTGATGATCGGGCTCTAAGTGTGGCCAAACATAACTGCTGCCAGCCCCTCCTGTGAGCGTATACTTTAAGACTCGGTTTTCCAGACAAGGCGGGCGCCCATTGTTGACATTTACTCCACTCCATGAATTTCTGGGGATACTTTCAATGTTTCGGGCTCCTGAAGGTACATAACCTGGGATCACACACCCTTGTGAATGACGCTAATATTTTACGAGGCCCATCGAGATTCCGAGGAATGGAACGGAACCTCTGGCCAGGAAGAAAACGCCCATTCCCACCATACCGGCCCCCTTTCAGGGGTACACACTGCCACACCTACTTGGAAAGTGAGCACACCAAACCAAGAGCAATATCAGCAGAAAATGACCATGGGCTTAAACAACACCGACCATGAACATAAAAAAATACTCAGAGTGCGGACTATCCACCACAATGTGGGAGAAGAAAACGGCAGGCCCTTCTCCACTGTTGAAGTTGAGCTCAGGCTAGACGATAAGGTAATAATGACCACTATGAGGTATGCTGAGGTCATGAGCACGGAAGGGGGAAGGGAAGAAGTGGCAAAATTCAGGCCCGTGTATAACTCTTCTATACTTTGACCTTAAGCTTGCACTCCAACGACAAACCCGACCTGTATTTCTACGGAGATGTAAAGATGTCTTGGTGTTGCCACTTGAATACGCTACGAGGTCAAGTGAAACATTGCCTGCCGTTGTTGAAACTATTCTCTGCCTACATTTCGACCTTCTCTCTTTGTCGGAACCGCCTTACGATTGTTGCAATTCATCCTGGCGGAACGAAGGGAAGACTTGGATCACCCAAGACTATTGAACTCAATTATAAACGTTTACCACTTCTCAGCCCTCCTTGGTTTGCCTTATCAAAGGGCCTATTGATGCTTTACGTTTGTGGCCACTGGCCCATAGGTAGTCTAGGTTAAAAGAGCACTGCTGCCTCTTTCCCTCGTCCTCTAAAATCGATATCAAGCAAGATAGGCCGCCAGACATTGCCCCCTGGCACCTGTTACAACAATGGAACGGTCCCGCATGATAGCAGACCCTTCATGCTTCATCAAAACACGTCTCTCCTTTTTCCAACTCCTTCTTCTTCTGTCTTACATCCATCTTGAGTCATCTTTGCCAGCATGCATTGGAGACACCCGGCAATTGCAAGACATCCTTCGCCGGCAAGAAGATGAATGGATCCCGCGAATTGGCCAAGAAACCTACTTTGATATGAAACAAAGGGCGTGGACGGACATGAATTGGCAGACGCGTCGGGCCTGGGATGCGACTCGCAAGCACTTTCTGCAACAAAAACTGATCGACCACACAATGTCAAGCAGAGGCTTGCGGGAATATCTCTCCAACCTGCTGCGCGGTATCGAACAGGTATCGGCACAAAGCCTCAATGCAATTAGCGCCAGGAGTACACTGTCCAGCAGCAAGCCCCGCATGTCGCTCTCGGAGAAAGCCAACCTCGCGATGGTGTGTTTCAGCGTTGGCGTGACCGCAACACCAGGGAACGGCACTCCCCTGGAATCTTTACTGGTCGATCCTAATCAGTATTTAATCAAAGAACTCGGTTCCGAGCTATGCGTCTCCCCCTATTCAAGGGCGGTGTATCACTTTCTCAATTGTGGAACTCGTGTGCGTCATTGGATATGTTGTTTTGCCCTGGGGAGTGCCGCGCTATAGGTCACCATGCAATTTCTGCGCGGGAACCTGTCTACGACATGAAGGCGACGATGATCATTCGAAGTCAAGAGACTTGGACATGTCAATACAGTCGGTCGGAATTCTGCGACACTGTCGATACCGAGCCAATCCAGAGACCTAAGCGAGCGTGGGAGCCCTATTTTGGGAATATTGAGGGGGTTGATTCTACCAAGCGACGAAAAGTTTCCTCTCCAAAAAAGGCACGGAAGCAGGCGGACACCCTATTGAGACTGTAGTATCATACAATGCACTGACACGAGTTGAGTTTTGTACCAAAACCCCTCTCTGTAAACAGGTTGAGCACGGTGAAATGATTGAGAAGTAGACTGAGAGTGTTACGGTGTGGCTATACTGATAGGTGAAGTGCAGGTCGGAATGTTCAGCTGAGACGTTGTCGGATCAACACTGGCCATCCATCTAGGCCCTGCACCTCGAGATGCCAAAGGCTTGGACTAAAAACCACTAGTCGAAGCCTCATTCCGCATCTGGTTGAGCATTGCTGGTGTCTCCTGCCTTAGTCTTTAAAGAGGAATAGCGAGGGCCCGTGTGGTCATTTTCCAAATGTAGAACCTGCCCGAGCAGGTTCCCATCTCGGTTTAAAGGCCATCCAACAACCGACAGAGGCCAGCTCGCATCTTCTACACCATGGCGGAACGAGCATTCTCTTACCTAGGCGATGATAAATCTTACATCTCATATCTTGAAACTCAGCTTATGATGGCGCTGTCCATGATCACCAGGGAGGAGGATACCATCCCGCAGGAGCCACAATCTCCCCGCAGCATCCAGTTTGTGCAATGCCACCCTCAAATCGACAGCCAATCGCGGTTTAACCTTGACGGAAAACCCGCAAAGTGGAAGAGACAACTTGAGGATTTTATCTGTGCCATCCCTTCTGAAGCCCAATGGGCTGATGCGAGAACCAAGGCGGGGATTCACACCAAAGACAGGAATCGATATGCGCTGCGATTAATGCTCGGTCATGCCGCCGAGGCGCCTCTCAGCGAAGTCAGGGGCAGTCCTATAATTTCTCGCGTTACACACACTGAACACGAAGGTCTCGTGCTTAGAGGCTACCGATACGCCGATTTCATCAACAGCTGTGTGGATGATCAGAATTTCACGATATCAGTGGTCGCTTTCCAGAAGCTGATTTTCGTCAGTTTTTGTGTGGTGATGTTACAGACAGGGATTTCCCAAAACACCACCGATAATATGATGAGACACTACTTTCACCAATGTAAGGACCAAAAAACGCTGGAAGGGTATCGTCACGGTGCGTTGTGGGTAAATAGATGCATTGCGGCGCTCCTCGCAAATGGCTGGGGCCACAAGAGTTGGGAAATTTTCTTACTCGGTGAGTCGCTGATAGCCTACATGAAAGTGACAACCGTTGACAATTCTTCTTCGTCCAGAGGGTCGGTCACCTGCGCAATTTGCCCGGTTTGCCGCCAATGAAAAAGGCAGCTATGCGCAAGTGGCAAACCGACTGGGGCAAACCAAGGTGCCGGTCATGGAACACGACTGGATTCCGTATTGCATTCCTTGCATCGTACAACAATTGGCGGGTGAAGCTATCGGGCAAGTAACCCAATGCACATATTGGGGATTTCACTGACACATTATATCAGGCTGGAGCAGATCTGCAACATTCTTGGATACGGGACGCTAGACGACTCGCCGGTCTTGCAAATATCCACTCAGTTCACCGATTCTATTGGATATGTCACGCACGAACCCGTTCAGCAACTCATGCTTCCCGAACCATTGCAGCAAATTCCCCCTGGAGCTCTAAGCCCTTTCCAGTTGCTCTAGCTCCGGTGGCCCCTCTCCCACGACGAGGAAATCTGCCTCGCGACTGATATAAACGTCTGTATGGAGGATATGATAGTATCCGACCAGGAGATTGTGGGGGGCGCCTCCGCGGAGATTGATGATTCGTGGAGTGTCGGAGACGACTTGGATGGGGATCACGTATGTTTCTTGATAGGCAGAGACGAGCTTTGTGATAGATCCTCTGAACATCCGGCACCGACATCCCTATTTCGGTTAAAAACAACCAGCATTCGATTCTGCATGACATACTTCCCGGTTCATTGCCCTCAGAAGAGGGTCGATTAGGTCGTGTAGGCGTGTTATGTCGTATACACGGTGCCCATGTTCGTCAACTGCGTAGTCTACCCCCTCAAATCGATCTATAGAGAGCCAGCTCGCTAGCTGTCGTCGGCAGTTCTCGGCCTCTCGCGTGAGGAGGATGGGGCCCACCATTCGCGTCCAGCAGGGATCATCCCTTGCAGGCGATCTGAAATTCCCAATCTGCAAATGAACAGATCATTAGTGAATCAAAATGAAAGTGAAAGATTCCGAGCATATGTACCATCGAGTGGCTGGCTCTGTTCAGTTCGGCGCCGTCAAGTCGTCCATGGTTCGTGGGTGGTTCGTGTTTGAGGGGTGGATCATGTTTATCCACGTGACGGGCACGTGAATGGATTAAATGGTAAGAGAGGATCCAATCACGGCCCCATCCAGAGCCGGTACAAGGGCACAGATCGCCCTTTTGCGGCGGGCTGCACTGAGTGTCTACATTTTGGTACACGAAGTGCAGCTTCTTGAGCAGAATAACTGAATCGAGGTAGCCACAAACTGCTAGGAATTGTGCTTACCGAAAGACTGAGGGCTTCCGAGACATATCCGTGACACTCGCCATTGCCGTTCGAGGCTCGAAATATATGAACGGCTGCTATGTCCTTGCCAAATCTACCCAGCATTGGATTTCCTCTACTACAATACAAGAGACATATAACTTCGCCAATACCATCGCGGCCCAAAAGAACTAGATCGTGGTTTTCTCCTTATTTGTTATGGAAAAAACACAGCTGCAGGTAAGCCTCGGTGCATACAAATACTTCTTTCTACTGCTAATCGGGCAGACTTTGAGAGTCTGGATGCCTGGGACCTGTGAGAATATCACGGAGACCATCAGGAACCAAGGCCTCGATTGTGTCGTTCTGGAGGCAGTCATACTTGCTGATCATTCAATGGCACGAGACATACCTCGTGGCCGCCCGGAAGGCTCACTTTTGGTGGACTTGGCCGTGGTTGGGGAGGCGATGGCTCTTGTCCGTGATCACTTTTCAGACGTTCTGTTGCCGCTAAGCGATGTCAGCTTGATTATTCTTGGGGAAAATTCGGATGTCCCCGAAACGCAGACGCTCCTCCGACACTATTTGGTCCATAAAAAGTATCTGCAGCAGTTCGCGAAACGAAAGGTCGAAATGCCTCAGCCAGACTTAGTAAACCAATGGTTCGACGGGCGTCTGTATGAGATAAGTGAAGACATAAGAAAGGTTTCTGAGAATCTTTGAACGGGGCATGCGTTTTGTAGATACATTCTTGGAAAACTTCGCTACTGCGATCAATCAGATGACATAGGCCCCATCTTCCCAAGCTATACTCTATCAATATATCTTACGGGTTGAAGTTGGAGCCGGTTCACGCATTGCTCACGCTTAAATGGTTGGAGGGGACGGTGCAATGACTCGACCACCAGCAAGTGGACCACGTTCCGTTGAATCAGAAGCTAAGCCCAACATAATAATTCATGAAAGGTAGATCAGTACAACCTAAGATGCTCCTACTATGCACTGATATGGGACTGCTGCCGTGTTAAAATTCAATGTTTGTGTAGCAAGGAAGTCTGAGGGACTTGAGATCTTTGACAATGCTGCTCTCCTCAATAGGTTTCTAGGACACAACGTTACACGTTCACTTAGGTGACTAAAATCCCCGGCACCTTCCGATGTCACCTCAGTAGCCCTATCAAATGATTCAATCAAACAGCGGATAAAGACAATAGGTATGGTTGATCAGGATTTATGTAACTCTTCGATGAAATCATCGCTGTATCTGCTTTAAAACTAAATCAGCCTCATAATGAGAACCAGGAAGGCCGAGAACATAGAGACTCACAGGTCATGTTCGGCTAAGTGGCTGAGATGGATGCAACATAATGGAGCAGAAGAACATCGTATTGGTAGTTGCTGTCACCCTCGCGATGATGCTCGTTGTCCTTGCTATTGATGTTGAGAATAACATGCTCCTCTTCTTTAGCCTTGCTACTGCCAGGGCAATTATGGGCTCCACCGGTCGTCTTGATCCACTGACCACAAGCAGAACATCTAACAGCCATGACGTTTGCAAAGGTTATAGTTTCGGAAGACAATATCTCAGTCAATAATGAGTGGACTCTGGAATTTCAAAGTTGGAATCGGAAGACGCAGAATAGGGCGCTTTTATAGACGATTCTCTATAGTGCTATTCGAACATCCAATCGACTGCTTAGTTGCGCAGGAAAGTGGTCGTGCTTCGCTTTGCGTTTCACCACCAACCCCTCATAAAAAAAACAGTCTGATTCGACCAGAAAACGATGAACTCCGCCATAGCCTTACGCCGTACGCTGCGCTCGCGCCCGATCGTAACCGAGCAGCGAATAGAAAAAAAGGGGTGATGTTGTTGGATCATCGCATGGACCCATTATCACGCACCGGGATGTGATACCACGGACATGGGCGTGCGGTGTGCCACGTCAAGAATGCCTTTGATCCATTGGTAGTTTTACCCCCTTAACGCCCGTGCTACGACAGTCTGAGCCACCGCCAGCCAGATCGCCAGATTTCCCTGTTGCGCCTCTTGCCCATTAGTCAGAGACATCGTATTGACGTTGTTGAAGTGGGGTCACTCTGACTGCGCACAAACTTGAAATAAGAAGTTGCCCCTCTTTTGTTTCCATAACACTCTTCCACCCGTCATATCAACAAAGATGAACCCATATGAAACGGACCCGGACAAAATTCCTACAACCGACCTATATGCGGATGTGCCCTTTTATGGTCGCTACTGCCCCAAACCCGATGACTTCCGCGTTGATCTCCAGCATGTCAACTCCGAAACCACAGAGTCACTGAAATACTGGGCATCGGTTGTTAGTCTCTGCACCGAAGAGCTTCGAATTTACCCCGCTGACAAAGGCGGGCGCGATGTTTTTGCTCTTGGAAGTGTGGTCGTGAAATCCAGTCATCTCCACGCATGCGAAGGTGAAACAGAGATTGACTTCTCATATGCCGATGCAAATGAGATTCGAGCAATTGCTTTGGCCAAATCCGTGTTGAAGGATGTAAAAGTTCCAGAAATCTATTTTTCAGGCAAGGTACTTGGACTTGCTAGTCGTTCGTCGGTCGCAATGGCTTACATTTCCTCAGATCAATGGTCGCCAGGTGCTGGCCCAAGAAAGGCTTCCCGGGGTTGGATTATCCGTCGCATGGCCGTATCTACATCGAGCCCAGAAGAATTCATATAAAGAACAGGCCAGGAAGGTACTCCATCAGCTTCACACTATCAAGCCCACAGAGAAACTTCAAACTCGCGTCCACGTTGTACCCGACCCTAGTATACTCAGTAATGGTCGGATCAATCGGTTAGAAGCGGACATTCTTTTTTCAGACACCGGTTGTGATCCAGATATGAGCTTCATGCATAACGATTTTACCCAGTCTAATTGTATTGTTGACAATGACAGGATTGTGGGGCTTATCGACTGGGAAATGGCTGGGTTCTTTGGCTGGAAGATTGCGGGGGAAGTCCACCGTCGGATCAGGACCCCCCAACGAGAGCATTTCGTGAATGCCAATCTGAGGGAGGAACAGCTCCAGGATATGATGTTTTGGAGTGATCTATATGATGAGGGTATTCCAGAGAAGTGAGCGAGGGAGATTCTCTAGTTTCCAGGGACATATTTGCGCTGTTCTATCCACTTCTTCGCACTTTGAATTTTGTGAGCGTCGGGATGCCCGACGCATTCGTATCGGGGAAGAAATACTTTGAAGTTCTTGCGAGAGAAACGAAATGCCTTTCCGGAGGACCTGTCTTTCCCTCTATGGATTCGATATTTTGGGGGATCAGAAGCCCGGCAAATTTACACTCGCAGGCCGCGGCAACCCTACGCCCCTTTTTCACCATTTCAGATATGGAGCAGCATGAAATTTGAAGGCGCCTCTTGAAACGGAACTGTCCGATGTGTGATGTTTCTGCCGCGCGCCATTTACAAAAGATGGCGATTGTAGGAGGAACCCTTGGGAGAAATCCTTTTATGAAGAAATATAGGCGTTGTGACGGATGACCCTGGGATTAGCCTCGTCTCGTGGTAGGATGCCTGAGGCATAATATTGGGTCGTTTGCACAATGCGTTTGCTGGGGACTTAACCCCTCTTTTTCTGGCGGACTGACTTTCTTTCTCTTTCCTTCTTCATCTTCGAGATTCTCGTAAGTAGGCACCGAATGAATGTGTTTCCTTCGAACGGCCCGCAACAGGCGTGACTTCAGAAACTGGAGTTGGATTCAGGTTTTAGGAGGGAAAGGGGGCGAGCAAATTCATCCTCCAATCTTCGGCTCAGATGCCATTTCACAGCAAGCCGTTCGTCAACTACAGAGAGTTTGTCAACCGAGGAAAGTCGAGATATCAGAAGCTTTGTCAAAGGAGATAACGAGGTATATGAGTTGACATATGCGACGTTGACGGATCCCTCTTAAGGATATCTGAGTCCGTTGCTCGACACAAACCAAGTCTGGACAGCGTCGCCAGACTCGCAGCTGCCGTTGGTGATGCAGACGTTGAACGTCTGCAGGTAGGGCAAGTGAATAGCACGCAATTGGCTACTGCCTACTTACTATGTAGTTTTGTGGATCGAGTATGGTGCAACTATGGTCTCATTCTCGTTGGCTGGAGCTCGGCCTGGCAACAATTGCAATGACCAAGCCTACAGCCCCGTGATCTATCTACGACCACTTGTCTTATCAAGAACTGATTTGGTGGTAGACTGACTTAGCCCCTTCCAAGAGTAAAATTCCACTCACAATGAGCTGCAAGGGTTCCACACCAAGCTCAATGTCCTTCGCTGGAATAGACGAGTCAAGGTGTGTTCAAGGCAGAGTAAACCCCTATTCCCGCGATCAAGTCATCCTAATAATGTCAGCACACGCCCCTGCAAAATAAAACTCGGCGGGAAAATCCAACCTTACACGAGACGACAAGTTCATCGCGCCCGAGTTTCCATTCAAATGACGTCTGAGAACTGGCCACCAAACAATCACCTTGCCACGCTGTTTGCCATCCAAAACTGTCTTTGATTTTGATTCCACAGATGGAATATCCGGCAGATGCGACTCGCATCCCAACCGGTGTGAGTGCATGGACCGACTGCCACTCCCCATCCTCGCTGCCAATTAAGAGGCCGTTGACCATAAAACCACAGAGACGTTGCGTATCAGATTCTTGCCTGAAAATAAATGAAAAATAGGCATCTTTGGGAACCCGAATGGAAAAGTGCTGGTGATCCCTCAAGTCGCCGTAACTGACGTGTCGTAGAAACGTGGTATTTGTCGGCAACTCTCGCCATGTGATAGGATTGTCCATCAATTTTCGCACAAACTCCATATTGTCCCATATGATCCTGTAACTAACAGTCATTGGGTAGCGGCTCTGCGGCATTCTTTGGAGATTTTGAATCAGAGTCGTCACGTTTGCCTCAGGGTCCAAGTCGTCACCAAGTAAGTATTTTTCACCTAGCTCCTTCCATTGTTCCGAGCACGGCCCAGTGGGCAAAACCGAATTGAGATTGACGACATCCTCGTCACGTTCCAAAAAGCGGTAAACCATTTGTAAGAGTTCTGGGGGCAAAGGTATGTGTGCCATGGCTCGATATTTCTTGACTGGACTTTCTGTTTTCAAAACTGCAAAGACGTCGGAATCAAGGGTGTCTATCTCATTTTGAAAGGGGGTCTGGACCAGGAAATCGCGAAGAAAGTCAATATGCTCATTGAATTCCTCAATCCACGCTTGATCGTAGTATTCCTTCCTGAAGACGCGCCGGGCGATTGACCAGCAATATTCGTGGATCGTGACTTCTTGTGATCGTTGTTCTTCAGTATGTCTTATGATGTCGATGTAGTGGCGGCGTACCAGCCTCCCCGTCCCGACACCGTTGTCCTGCTCCTCTTGAAGCAGGTAATGAGATGTCTGAATGTAATCGGTGGCGCATTTGCACAAGGGACATGTAATGACTGGCGGAGCAGCGTTTGCAATTGGTTGGAGGTCCAGGAATGGTGGGAGGTCCGGGAATGGTGGGAGGTCCGGCAATGGTGAAGGGGCTTGGGGGGTTGAAGTGTTCTCAAGAGGTGAATTCTCCATCGAGGCCGAATGAAACCTGAGCTGGAGGCGATTACACAAGAAGCCTCACGAAGAAACGAAGTCGCGCCAAAGAGCTAGGTTATCTGGAAGTTGCGGACGGCCAAAAATTTTGCACTATGGAATGCCCGGTGAATCAAGTTTGGCGAGTGCAATGATGTGCACGAGAATCGGGGCCGGGTTTTCCTTTAGTGGTTTTTGACGTGAGAATTTCTGGCCCCAAATGCGTTCCAGCCCCAATTGGCCCCAGGGCCTCGGATCGATCGGCCTATGTTTGGTCCCGTTACCAGCGGAGGGCCAACCAGCTACTGGCCACGACTGTGATGGGTGAAGGCATTGAAGACGCTAGCGAACACGACCTCTGAGTTGATCCTGGCACGATCATGAAATGGAAGCTGCTGGGATAGCGATCGGCCAATACAACATAGGGAAGGTATTGAGGGTAATACTGTAAAGCTAGGCGTCGCAGATGCGGGATCTTTCAGCGTAACATCCATAAAGCAACATATTTCATTCCTTGTGAACCGAATCACATTGGGATCCTCTTGGCAAGCAGTTGGTTGGAGGTGCGGTTGGCTGACCAATAACGCCAGGTTTGCAGCCGCCGTTGGAATCTAAAGTTTTCGGGTGGAGCTATTAATTTCGCCTCCCCGGGCTGAATTTTGGAACGCTGCCGCCCGGAAGGACTTCCCCGGCACTAGTTCGACCGTGTGGACCGCGACGGGATCCCATGGACGTCTGTACTTTTGTTGCCTGATGGTGCGTAAATTACAGTCTGCCTGGAGAGTTTCGACCTGGGGATGTACGGTATGAAAAAGTGAAAGTGCAAATACATTCTGACAACGAGACCTGCTCGTCTAAATACTGAACAACTCAATAGCAAGACAACATAAACCTCTATACCTCATCTGCGGTAGCGCCCCCGACGTTGATTCATCTCAAGTCGCTGCAATTTCTCTTCCAGAATGCGGATCGTTTTATCTTTTGAATTACCTTGTCTTGGATGTGTAGATCTTTTTGACCTAACACCGTTCCTCTTCATGCGATCCGATCCCGATTCGTCGCTCTGTGGATCCACGTCGTCCTCAAAACGAGCTCGAGCTCTTCCACGATGACGAGCTGAAGCAGGCACTCGCTTCTGTGCCTGATTGGTATAGCGCAATGAGGAGATGTCATTGTCAGTCTCAGTATCGGTTTCAATTTCAGATCGACGTTTCATCTTTGTATAACGCTGAGGCGATCTATCGTCGTCAAGGTCGATCTCACTATCAGACTCGTCCCAGCCATGCCTGAGACGATAGGCAATTTCGAGATCCTTTGCTTTTTGGTAGATTACTTGGTCGCCTTGATGAGAGGAACCGTTCGTGATACGTCTGACGAATTGCCTGCCTTCCAAAGTGAAGTTGCCATCTTTCCATTTGACCAAGGCTCGAGTTTGTGGAAACACGGAATGAGGCACCGGTTGAATAAATGACAAGGGGTCGATGCCTACTTCGTCATCATCTTCGACCTTCCAACCAATGCCGCGAATATCTTCGACATGCTGTCGACTAAACCGCCACTCTTCGCATAGGATTCCATCCTTCATAATTTCGACCTTTTGACTACCACGGGTCTTGGTCGTAAGAACCTTTTCAACGCGCTTTTGGTCATAGATTTCGTGAGATCCAGCTCTAATTCGATAAATCGGGGCAGAGCGATCACCATAGCGGACAAATATTTGCGAGCCAGTGCCTTTAGGCCACCAGTAGAGAACCTTTCCCCCATTCTGCCGACGTTGCTCTTTCATTGCCCTGGATTCTAATGAATCCAGGCCTGTTGGTCGATTTTCCATAGAGATCTCAGGGTCATCCGACCCTGAATAATCATCGGTAGATTGCTGCTCTCGTCTCAAATCATCCACATTTTGGGTTTCGTCCTCCGATGCTTCACTTTCCTCGTCGGAAGGGTCGCGAATTGTCGGATCAGGCCCGCATAGCCTTTCACACCAGGAGGGGTGAAAGTTCCAGCTCCTGGGTAGATGATGTCGCCGATTGAGCAGCTTGAGTAGATCGCGAGTCCGATGGAAAGCATCCCATGCCGCTTCTGGGTTGCCTCTTTGCGCCAAGATCTCCCTCCTGCAGGTATCTGCAATTGGATCGTACGCTCTAGGTGGAATAGTCCCTTCATCAAGGTCGGCTACTTGATGTTTGTGGTTGGCAGCTCGGATTTGTTGGTTAAGCCTCTCGAAAAATGGCCTGCAGGCACTGGCGTCAAGGTCTTCGGAATTGAAGAATTTCTCAATAGACCCGGCTTGATCGCCACTCGCCTCATCACGAATCACTTCTTTTACCCACCTTTTTAAGGGGATTGGCTTGTCCTCGGCTGGTGGGCCTTCATTCTCCTCTTCGCTCCCAGTCTCTGGGTCTGACCCTTGGGGATCTCCAGCATTGGAAGCAAATTCTTCCCCCGCTGATTCTTCATGGGAGAGGTTTCCCTCCTGCTCAGTTGTATTCTCTCTGTCTGTGACGGGAGTTTGAATATCTCGTGCGCTTGGTGGCTGGTTTCTGCGACTGTTGGGCTTCTTGCCCCTCTTGCCTCTTCCCATATTGGCCGATGAATGCGATCGCGTTGCTGTTCGCTAGACAATCAGGGCTATTTGTGTCTTAGTCCTACTCCAAAGATAACAAGGTAAAAGTTGGAAGGGGCCGAAACTGGAAGGAGCCGAAACTGGAAGAGCCGAAACTGGAAGGGGCCGAAACTGGAAGGGACCGAAACTGGAACAGGCCAAAAATGGAACAAATCAAAATTGGAACTGGCCAAAAATTGACCACCAGATGACGGAAAGACTCTGCCTCTAAGAGTCAATAACGACAAATCATAGACTCGGAGTCAATACATGTGACTCTAATGCATAGAATATCTCGAATGTTCTTCTAATTACAATCTCGAACGCAAATATAGATTACCAAAGTCTGTTTTTCTACAACCAGAAGCGCGCTTCTTGGCGATCTAAATACCCTGAGCGCCTGGTGTTACGCGTTTTTAACTGGCCACCGTGCATGGCCAACGTTAGGTCAGCAACTTACCAGTTGTAAATGGGTACAATAACGATATGTGCTGGTGTGCCAGAAATGGCCTTCTCTGCACCACTAGGGCCTCCTAGGAGTATTGACTCGCAACCGTACCATTGCTGTGCTAAGCCTTACTGAGGCTCGGGTCTTTAGAGTAACTCTGAAAGGCGTGCCAGGTAGAGCGCCAGGTAGGTCAGTCCGAACAGTTGCCCTAATCGTAGGAATTTTAGCTTGGTCAAACAGTGAGGATTGAATCAAGAGTGTATCCAAGTAACAATTTGTACTGTAATCGCATTGATCTGAGTTCGGGAAAAGCTCCTATTTGTGGGATAGAGGCTCTCGAACCTCAGTTACGTGTGGGTCCTCCGGAGGGCCAGATTCAAATCTAGAAGACACTTGATCAGGGTCATGCTCCTGTAGGCTGGTGCTTGAATACCTCGAGCATTCCTCTGTTGCTATTTGCTTTCTTTTGTTCGATTCACTTGCTTGCGTCTTATTATGTGCCATTCTGCCTGCTTTTGGAGTTTCCGGTCGAAAAGCAAACTTTCTACTGCAATTTATAGATCAGGGAGCTGACTAGTATAAGGTGTCGTTTCAGAATCAGCATATCAGTGATATCTGAAATAGATCTGGAATTAGGATTAAAAAGGCACATGCCCCCGCATAGTAGATGTATTGAAGTAACCTTGGAAAGATGACTGAGCAAGACGAAGAGGCTATAGGCAATCAAAAGCGTGCTTCATGGAGATCCAAATGCCGGGCCACTCTCTCAAAACATATCTGTAAGCCACTCGCAGATAATATGTTATGACCTCGCGGGCCATAATTTACCATGAAATTTAGCGGACCACCTGGGAATCATCATAGAGCCTGCAGAGGTTCGAATGAAACCGTGGAAGGAATCATATTACTGGCAGATTGATGACCCGTCTCTGGAGCCGTTATTCCAGAAACATTTAAGCAAACACTCGGTCAGGGCATACATTCAGCTTTGTCGAGAGGTGGGCAAAACATTCCGGGCCGTTCGTACACAAAGAGTGAGGTTCTATATTCTTTCCAACATTTATATGCGCAGAGCTAATGTATATAATTGGAAAAGGTTGATGAGCTATCCCCTGAAAGTCTAAATACGCAGCTAGAAGCAGAAAATAAAATTCTCGCTGAAAGGCTTAAGATCGTACAAGACCAGGCTCACTTCTACGAAAAAGCTCTAGAGGAGGCAGAGGCAGATAAATTAAATCAATCACAGAGTCTGAAAGAGATTCAAGCCGAGAACCAACGATATGAACAGGAAATACAGGCTTGGATTGCTACAGCGCATACTTACCAACTTCAACACATACAATGTTCGGATGCAATTCAGCGTATAATGCTTTTTTTGCAACAGCTACCCTTTGAAGCAAACCTCAGCTGAATGTTGAAAAATATTTATTTTTTAATTCCACTTTTTCACTACCGACAATAGGCTACCACAGTCTGATACCTACAGTGTAAGTGGATAGGCCTTTCCAGACATTCTCTGGGGCTCCTGTGATCTGCTACTCGAGTGCAGAACGATTATAGCCCATATACTGTAGTATTCCAAATCCATGGATAGATATTCAATGGGGCTGGAAGTAAATCATACACTCTGGTTTGTTGATACTGTACATCAAAAAGAATTGAGAACCATCTGCTCATCTCCTTCCGCCCTTCGTCCCGGTGCCCTTGTCCGAGCCCGGGCCAATTCGGGCTCAGGACCAATTCGGGCTCAGGACCAATTCGGGCTCAGGACCAATTCGGGCTCAGGGCCCATGTTGAGCCATGATGCTGGTTATGACATGGAATTGTCTACTTTGAATCATGTCCTTTCTTTCGGCCGTTAGCTCTTGTCGAAGACCCTCATGTACCTGACTTTTAAAGAACGTTTTTCGAAGAAAGAGTTGATATTAATATGGAAATATCCGGGAAAAAATCCGCCCCATCAAGCGCTCCCAACTTTGACGCATAGTCCAAGCCCCTGCGGAAAGCCAACAGCCCTCACTAGCTCCGAAGGTCTCCCTACCAACATTGGAAGATTTGCTATTTCATCATACTTTCGGGCTTCGAATTCTAACTGGATATACATCATGAATAATAGATGAGATGAGGCGCAAACTTGCACATTGGTTCGTAGGAGGAGTATGCTTGTGTACTCCTGGCCAGATATTTGAGCAGCTCGAAATTCAAGTCTGGTCGTTTGTGTAAGAGACAGATAAGATCTCCGCGGCACATCAAAAATTGCAGACGTGACGATACGTAATGGAGCATCATGGTGAATAAGTCACTATTTGTGCCTGATGCACTAGCAAGTTCGAATAGTCTCACAATGTCATTAATTCGATTTGTATCCATTGGGAAATCTCCAAGTGTATTTAAGAGCTTGTCCAAGCTGATGGCGGCAAGCGATATTATTCCATGCTTTTTTGCGAAGACATGGAGTCGCAGATGCAGGAATAATGTGTCGGGGTGTTTGCAAGTGAAATCCCGCTGCCCACAGGAGGGATGGCGGGGTGCTGATTCGAGAGCCCATCCCAAACTTCTTGACTTAGCGTGAACGGAGGCAGGGTTTAAAAAGGTGTTCCCCTTCAGATGAGGGAACTCTTGCCCTTCAGCACTAAATTGGCCTATGCAGTGGTCATGGTCCGTTCCATCTTCCTCAGAGTCACCAACGGATTTCGAAACGCCGACCGAGTAGTCACCACTGTAGAGATATTCACAAACTTGGCCAAAAATATCTTCGATGTTTTCTCGTACTCGGATATGATCTGAATTATTCTTAATCGGGCCAACAATTGATGCCAAGTCCATTTCCAAGAATCTCGCGTGGATATGGAACTTCTTTCCACTCGGGCCGACCGAGAGGGTGATGATGGGGGACTCAAAGACACTTAAATAAAACTCAGAACTAAGCTTCAAAATTCATTCGGGGGATTGTTTACTTACTCTGGGTCATATTGAGACATTTTTGAGACCGCACTTGTTGCAAACTAGCAGCATGGATTTACATATATAAAAGAGAGCCGTGAGGAGAATGAATAGCGATCGAAAATGGAGCAGGGGCCAGAAATGACCTGGAGCCGGAAATGGAACCGGGGCGAGAAATGGAGCAGGGGTCAAAAATGACCTGGGGCCGGAAATGGAACCGGGGCCAGAAATGGTAAAACCGCTGAGCCAGATTAGTCAAGGGTCTAGAAATGCCTACATTTGGGTCTGATAAATTATGAGAAAAGTAGAATCATCATTTTGGCCATAGCGACCGATCACTCGACTGTGATACAGAAGGAAAAGCTACAGTACAGACTGTTGACCACAAGAATACAATACCCTTATTCCCAAAAAAAGAAGACACATAAGCAGAGTAAGTGCACCTATGCTACCAGAGGTCTCACGAAAATTGACCGTGATATGTTTTAGAATGAAAGGGACAGTTTCATGGATATGTGTCTTTTGCCATGAGAAAGAATCTCGAAAGGCAAAACTGAAGATTGCATGCTATGATCCAAGTTCTTACCTGACAGCCCTGTGGTCGTTTCTGATTCCCTCCAAGCACCGCGTCAATCTGCACACTGTATGTAGAGGATGCTTTAAAGAGAGAAAATCTTCTCTCATCGAGGATCAGAGAAACCTCATCGCTCAAGAGAGGACTCTCGTAGGTCATGAGCCATCTGTTTCATGGTTTCAAGAGGAATGGGACTTCTGGTGCTCAACAGCAGAATGTGCCAAAATAAACATACTATTAGAGCAGGATGGGGAACTTTTTCTAAATCTGTGGACAACAGCATCTCTTGGCTAGCGTTTGTACCTGTATCTACCTAGGTATACGTACCATTATTCCAATTCATAAGTCGACATCCTTAGAGATGGATCACATATATGTCAGTCACAATTCAAAAAGTAATAACATATTTTTAGGCTTTGAACCGTTCCATTGACAACGCCGTGACTTATATCCGCTTGGAGCCCAGTCTATCTAATCTATGATGAATAGGTACGTACCTTAGGTATCTATCAGCTATGAATTAAAAGCTCCACCAGGGCACTATGTTTTGATATAGTATTGAGAAGAGTGTAAGGGTGTAAAGCTCTATACAGGGATGATTCTTTGATGAATACTACTTCGGGTGGTACACCGCAGTACCGTGATAAATAGGAAGCAGTGCATTTTCAGTTCCCACTAGTATTCTATGGTTGACTGTGGACTCTCGGTGATGATGGTCACTGAGTCCGAATCATCTTCATCGCAGGTTTCTCCATGGCACACAGATAGCTTTGCAGACTCAGAACGATATAGAGCCTCCGCAGCTTGCTCCAAGCCCGCTTTCAGCTCCTGTACGGTTTCTTCCCGGGTGTCAAGTGTTGACTGGAGGTATTCGATAATGCTGCGTAGCTCCTCATTCTCTTGTTGTAGATTTGGGCAGTCCCGCGCGGCAGCCGCAGAGTGATTGTCATTGAATCTTCCTACCAATGCTTCGATCGTGGGATGCATGTCAGAAAGTTGCGACTCCAATTCCCGTACTTTGCTTCTTTCTATCTCCAAGTCCCGACCCATTGCCTGACATGTATCCGATACGCATCTTAATGATGCTTCATGCTGTCTTTTAATGTGTTCGTAGAGAGACATAGACTTTTCGAGCTGAAGGCAATGACCTCGCAGCCTATGATATGCTCCGGAATCTCCGTGGATTCGCTGCTCAAGACGCTGTTGGTGATTCCGTGATTGGAGCTGCTGGCGCAGAAGTCTTTCTATTAGCTCGGCATAGTTGCACGAGGCCTTGATTTTGCACGGTCAGATTAAACTGTAAACTTAAGATCTGTCAACCCTACCTCGCTATGATTCCTTCGAGACACTGGGCCTTGTACTGCATCTTGTGGATTCATTGATGAAATAAATCTTTCCTGTCGAATAAAGATGAACCATGTACCTTGATTATCTGGGATATAAGAATGCCGAACTGACATCTTTTCTATTTGGCATAGACCGACGGCGAGATGCTAGCTATCGCAAGCCGATCTCAGTTTTCAGTATCGGGTCATGGCGGGACGGTATTGGACCAAGGCTGGACGGTATTGGATCAAGGCTGGACGGTATTGGATCAAGGCTGGACGGTATTGGATCAAGGCTGGACGGTATTGGATCAAGGCTGGACGGTATTGGATCAAGGCTGGACGGTATTGGATCAAGGCTGGACCGGACGGTATTGGACCAAGGCTGAGATGCTGTGTTGATCCACACTCGCCGTGGTGACCACCACTGCCCATGGTGGGCGTGTTGGATTACTCCCGGGCTATCATAGGTGGAGCTGCCGAGCTCGCGGCCGCGCAGTGTGGTCACTTTAAGCAATTAAGACGGAAAGTGATCACCCTTGCTTTGGACTTGGCTTCTAAAATGTGCAGTGGCGGCACTAGCGCAAACTAATGTTCGCTCTAATGCAATATCAATACACGAGATTGGACCGGATGGTACTTTCCGGGGCTAGTGAGTGGGGGTGTCTCGTTCAAGGGACAGGGGCGATCTGGGGATCAGAAAAGGAGTCGGGGGGTGATGGAGCGACAAGGTACTTCCCCGCTCTTGGGCCTCAATTGCCATAATCACGTCATAGCTCCCACACTCACCCATTCGCTGTCCACCTTCATTTACCTAAATAACCTGAACCGTATATGATTCCCGTAGTTGCCTACCCAATTTATTCTGCTACGCAATATTTCAAGTAAATATGCAGCAGCAGCACCGCCGGTCGCGATCTCTCGACCCTATTGCCGAAGAGATCACACCAGCAGATCATTACATACTCTGCCGTGGAGGAAGCTCTTCCAGCCTCGATCTTCTGCCATCGCGACTACAATTCTCAAAAAGATCTTCTCCAGACCTCAGGAAGCAGATTGAGGACCTAGCCTACGAAACAAGTTATCTTCGAGCGGAGCTGAAATGGCATAAAGAAACAAGACAAATACTTCTTGATTTTCAAGAACGGGTTTTTGGGAATTTTCAAAGTATGGAGGATGCTTTAGCGCGCGCCAATGCAAGGCTCCAGGAGTCAGAACGGCGTTATCTACAGTTATGGGAGACCGATCCAGATGGAAATTCAGGTGGAAGAATTTGAGTCAAGATCGGTTCACATAAATGATATGTAGCGTGCCTTGATGGATCCTTTTGTATTTACTTTATCAATATATCAAATCTAGAAGTCGAGCAATCACGTGTATTCTACTTAGGGAAAAATCGACTAGCCAGGTCGCCGAAGCTTTCCATCACCTTGTTTTCACGCGCTAGGACAGTCTCCCAAACAGCATTCAATCTCTCAATCTGATTGGATGCACATCCAATCTTTTTGTGTAGGTCATCAATCTTCTCTGACAGGTTTTCGACCTTCAAGTTGAGGCTTTGGGTTATAGCAATTAGATTGGTGGTGGTTCCTGTCAACCGCTCCGTAAATGCGTTCACCGCGCGCTCGGCTTCCGCACATGCTCCCAGGTTTCCCAGTGTCGCGCTGTGGTTGCTCGGCGAGGACAAGAAGCTTTCACTGAGTTTCTGATATTAGGGAGGCAAAAAAGTTCTTTTCGAAGCGAAGACATACTTGAAAAAATTATTTTGGGAACTTTGATTCTCACAGATATCCATCGATTTTGGCCGTTCACCCGTCGTCGAGGCAGGGTTTGCTCCAAAACGGGAAGATGAACAGTCGAAGTCACCTTCCGTGAAGTCGTTAATCACAGAGGCAATTATTGCATCGTCAAGGGCCATGGAGGGTGAGAAGCCATCCCATTGACTGCTCTCCGCCTGGGAATTGTTAACTTGGTCTTGATGCCTCGAAGGTGCGGACATGGCTAACGAAAGACGGGAGCGGGGAAGTCAAGCTTGCAGGATAATAAATCTAGGTCCGTTGGAGAGCTTTTATAATTATTAGGAGGGTTCTAGACACAATTACAACTCTATCCAGGGTATGATAACTTCATCCCGAATTAGTTAATTAGTAGCACTGTCATGTATATATGTTCCATGTGCTCGCCAATAATGTAATTGAGGCTACTGTTGGTTGGAGACAGCGCTTAGGGACTAGATGGGATCGGTTCGTGACTCAGTACCTTGGGTGGGGAATGGGTCCGTCCTGATGCACACCCTTGCTAGCTTATGATACGTGCAGGGGGTTATCCCGCGTACTTTTATTAGTGCCTAGAGCAGGGAGGTAAGTCGGAAGTTACAAGGAATGACACTCAGGGTGAGAAATGGGTGATCGCTGGAAATTCGAGGCCACAATGCCTGAAACGGAGCAGTATTTCCTCTATTGTGATATAAGAAATGATGTCTCCCTTCTGTACACGCGGATTATACTCCATAAGAACTCGAGATGCATCACAAGGAAGACGTCGGTTGGTTAGACATTGGGATCCGTGAGGATCGCCGCCCCGTTATCATAGATCACGATCGACTGAGTCAGATCACCTGTGAATTGCCGGATCCCGAAAGCCAGTACCCATTTCTATGCTCTATCTTTGGGGATAAGCTCAAAAATCGAGTCCTCCAGGGTGTGTTTCAGTGCAACAATATCAAGCGCCATAGTTCAGACACCAGGATCAAGCTTCGGTATGACATATCGTCCTGTCATTCCCACAATCCCCTCTATTTTGCCGACAGCTTCACCCCTGCATCAAATGAATCGTTTTCGTCTCGAACGACAAGTGTTGGGGTCGGGCTTCCTGTGTTCTGGGAATGCAGCTCTGCCGGAGACCTTCTCAGCGCTCTTTGGTCTCAACTGATCTTTCTCTTTACCGAAGTTGTTTGCTTTTGTTTGGATGATATCGAGGATACCGACTGTGTTTTGAAATTCTTGCTTGATTGTTTGAAGCGAAAGCCCGTGCGACCCCACGCCACTGTAACTACCCCCCGGGTCATTCTAGTGTTTGAATCTCCATGCGGAGGACAGCTCTGTTCCACTGAGAGAATTCATCAAATCATACAGAACTCGGAGTACCAATGCCTGTCAGCTCAGTTCCTCACTATCAGAACAGTTGACATATCAGATGCCTCTCCCCTCTCGGCAGCAAGTTATCATCGGGTCAAAGCTGCAATCAAAGAGGAACTGGATATTTCCGGGGGCATGTTAGGCGAGGGCCATTTTCGTCCCAATGCTCGCCAACTGAAAGAGCTATTCCACGGAGCACTAGGACATCTCAGTACATCGCTTGATTTTCCCTTCTCATTTACAAAGTTCGTTAGACAGGAACGTCCTGTAAGTCGAAGCTTGGGATCTCATATAAGGTCATACTTTGAGATTGGTGCTCAAGTCAATGTATCTGCACATGCTCTTGCTCCGTCCATCGCGTCTGCCCTTTTAATGGATCACTATGTTCCGGGAATGCTAGGTGAGTTTCATATCTGCGCGCATCGACGTGTACTAACCATTTCAGTATCTTCCCCCAAGGACGTTTTCCGGTCTTTATACCGACCTAGAATGCCAGAGGAGCACTGGATTCCAGCGGGGGTTCTAGACCGGATCGAGTTTGAGTTCATCTCATTGTTCGATTTCATGGTCCAGGCCTCCTGCTCCTCGAGCTCCCTACGGAGAGATTATTTGAAGTCCCAGAGTGGAAGGCTGTCTCGCTTACGCACGAATAAGATCTGCTTATACTGCGTCATAGGCGCCGCCCAGCATACTTTAGGGTGTGGTCATACGTTATGCGATCGATGTGCCCAAATATTTGGCACTCCAAATCCAGGACGAGACTATCAATTCACCGTTAAGGGCTGCCTGTGTTGTCTTTATCAGCGTCCACTCATAGTGGACGTTCTTCCTCTTACACAGAGTCCCTCTATATTGGCCATTGACGGCGGTGGTGTTAGGGGAGTTATCCCGTTGGAGTTCCTCACCCTTATCGAGGAGCAGTTGTTCCCATGCCGAATCCAGGATGTTGTCGATCTTGCTCTTGGAACTAGCTCAGGTGAGTCAAGGAGAAGTGCTCGCAAGCCCTGTTGCAGACGTTTAACTTGATAAGGTGGCCTTATATCTTTGGGGCTGTTTACAATGTCATGGAGGGTGAAGAAATGCTCAGCTGTCTTTGAGGATCTCGCCCGCAAGGTGTTCAACCAACGCCGGCACTCGATCATTATTCGTGCATTGAGTTACATTCACAAAAACCCTTTGATCGCCGAAGCGGCTCGCTGGGTCCATTGGCTAGTTCGTGACAGTTGCTATGATGCACGAGTACTTGATGCGGCGCTAAAACAGGTTTTCGGTGAAAATCGTCGTATATTCGGTGTCTCTCGCGATGACGCCAAAGGGCCATTACGTTCAGGTTCGAGAGTGGGGGTGGTTGCCACTAGTATTTCACAAAATGCGGATTCGTTCGTTTTTGGCAATTTCAACGCGGTTGATAGGATCGACGATTACAGCAAGTCAAGTTCCGATCCTTCACATTTATATAAAATCACTGACACGAACAGCTACAGATCATCGTATCATACGGCCTAACAACGTCGATGATGAACCTCTTGTTTGGAAAGGGTAGGTTATACCTCGCATCGAAAATGAAAGATCACACTGCTCACTCTCAGGGGGAGTCAAGAGCCAGAGCTACAGCCGCCGCGCCTTTGTGAGTCACCCGCATTAGTGTTGCATTAGTTTCGCGCTAAATAAACCGCCAGCTTCTTTACGCCAGTCGACTTGCAGGGTATCGGATCCTTCCAGGATGGGGGCTTAAAACATAACTTTGCTGGAGAGATTGCTGCCCAGCTGTGCGACCAAATCTGGCCAGATGCCCCTGGCTCTAAACGAATACTCTCCCTCGGCACCGGCAGGGTTGAAGCCTCCGACAACGCAACCCCGTACTTTCGTCATATTTTTCGCGATAGTTTTATTCGGCGAGGCTTCGACGCCTGGATGTCTACTATGGACACAGAGTGCGACTGGAGGCGGTTTAAAAATCAATTGAAGGAAAAGATAAGCTCCGACTTTCATCGCCTGAATGTACCACTCGGGAAATTGCCAAGCTCTATTGACGATATTGGAGCAATGGAAGATTACCGCAATCAGGTGCTTCTCCAGCCCGGCAGCGCGCGGATGGCACGGGATGCTGCATCCATGTTGCTTGTCTCCAGATTCTACTTTGTGATAAGTGGGCTGCCAAGGAATACAGCGACTCCGTTTTGGTGCCACGGGGTTATTCGCTGTAAAGGACCTAGCGCTGAGATCATTTCGGCTCTTGACCGCCTTTACCCAGACGGACTGGATTGTGTGTCCGATTCCGGTTTGATCGGTTCTTTCCCTGGCCAAGGGGGTATATGTCCATCATGCGCGTCTTTTAGACACCCCATCTCGTTCCTTGCTCGGCACGCTGATCACACCGTCGACGTCTTCCTACAAAATCAGCTGAAAAAACGCTGGAGGCTATCTGGCTTCCCGACAACGGTGGATCGCCTTGCGTCATGTCAGGGATTATTCTCTCCATTTGGTCGCGACGATCATGGATTTCCCAACAGCGCAGCATGTCCTAGCTGCGATGCTAGTGGTGGTTTGGCGATTGGTCGCCGGCGTAGGCGCGAATCCGCGAGCTCTAGGAATGAGGGGTCGAAAAAGCTGCGTACCAGTTCCGACTAGCCTTGGTGACGCACTTTGCCTATTTAGATTGTTGAAATGCCACTCAGTATTTTCAGTTTCATATTTCTCTTCTAAACTTCTATCCAAGCCCTACTACGCCTGACTAATACAATGGGTGCCGATGATCAACGACGTGTCGAACAGTCCAAGTTCAGGAAAAGATCAAAGACTTTGTTTTCAAAAGCCGAAGAACTCGCACGATTTTGTGATGCAAAGGTATATTTGCTAGTTGAACATAACGGTCAAGAGACGACCGTGTATAATTCCATGGCAGACAATTCATGGCCAGCCTCTAGCTACCTTCTGGTAACTTGAGTATACCTACTGTTATTTCCCGAAGTGTCCACTAAGGAAAACAGGAAGCTGAGTATCCTGAACTCAAACGAAAACCGGCAATTGCACAGAATGACCCCGAGGAGGGTGATCTACGAGAACTGAAACGGCTCCTCGAATATTTTGCCACACGAGCGGACCAACTCCGCTCCATAGCCACTTTATAGTTCCGACCTCAGAATCGATATCGAATTACCTTCCCCAGGTATCTGCGATTTCCGATTATTTCCCGACTCACGATGATCGCACTCAATTCCGAGCTCCTCAGGTCTCCAGAAGTCATATATACAGTTGCAGTTGCCTGCTCTCTGTTTTTCTTGATTGTCTGTCACATTACATCTTCCTTGCGGGCATCTTTGTCGTCTAGTTCATTTTTCTCGTGTATCCTGAGACCCTTTTTGCTTCAGCATCTGATTTATGCACGTTCATATGGACGTTTTTTTGGGTTGCGCTCTGTTTCGCGACTTCATTCAATAGTCACTATCGGCTACATCTTAGGCACGGCTGTGTGCAACTTCATTTCTGTTGATTCACTCTCACATGCTAGTCACCGAGCAGCTCACTTGTGTCTTATCAACTTAACACCGGCATACCTAGGTAGTTACGAGTTCGCTTCCCGCATATTGGGCGTGACCCTACGTACATATGGACTGGCCCATCGCCTATTTGCGATTGTTGCCTTCTTGGAAGCAACTACGCACGTGTCAATTGTGGCATACTCGCACTCTATTTCTTGGTCAAATGAGATGCACTTCTATGGCTTAATAGTAAGTATAAGGTTCTAAAAGCAGCGACACCCTACTCACAAGTGGCAGTCTGCCAGCCTCCTGGCGACTCTCTCAGTCTTTCCGATCATCAGGAAGAGAGTATACGAAGTATTTCTTACCACACATGTACTGTCAGCACTGGCAATGATCTATGTTATTTGGCGGCACGTGAAAGAAAGACCTGGGAAGCTTTGGATATTCCCCGTTGTCTTTGCCTGCGCTTATACCCTATCATTGGTCATGCAGCTGATGCGCGTATTCTATCGGAATATCGTGATAGGGAAGGACCCAGTGCGCCTTAGTCTTTCTTCGCATCGGGATGATATTGGTCGCATTACAATTTCTCTACCGCGGCCCTGGGTCGTCCGCGCAGGGGAGCGTATAAACCTTGGGGTGCCACATGTCGGTATATTCTACCTCTTTCAAAATCATCCCTTCACCATAGCGTGGTGGGAATGCGACTCGAAGGGTCGTGCCATCTCGATCTCAGTCCTGTTTCGCTCACGCTCCGGGTTTACCAAAAGGTTACTGGAGCGTGTAGAGCCCAACAAAGAATGTGGTGCCTGGGTCGATGGCCCCTTTGGACCCTCATCAGTCAACACAATATCTTCGACGGCCATTGGAGACTTTGGCCATGTCCTCCTGGTATCTACCGGTATCGGAATTGCAACACAATTGCCATACATTAAAGAGATCTTGGATGGCTATCATCAGGGAAAGGTTCGAACACGACAAATCTCGCTTGTTTGGCAGATAGACCAAGCAGGCGACTGGGAATGTTCTCGTAATTGGCTTCAGGCTTTGGTTGAACAGGACAATGGTTTTGTAGGTTTACAGCTGCGTCAACCTTATTTGTGCTAATGTTTATTGGCAGATGCTTTCTGTGACGGTTTACGATCAACTTCGCTCTGCTTCAGAGGATAGAACCATTGGAAGAAATGGAAACATACAGATATCTAGCGGAGTGGTGGATTGGGAATCCCGGTTGGAGTCAGAAATGGCTAGTCAAATTGGGACCCTTCTTGTAGCAGGTATTGAAAGCAGTGAGATAGTTCCAGATGAATCGGATGCTAATTTGGACTTATAGTATCCGCCCGACCGCAGGTCCGGCACAAAGTGAGAGAGCTTGTACGGAAGCGGGTTGGTCAAAAGGTTGAACTATTTGAACAAGAATTTCAGCCATGGAGCCAGACTACGGGGTTAAGAGCCTACCTCCGGCCGTAAATGCAATTTCATTCTTTCAGGCGTGGAAATGGAATGTTACTGTACTGTATCTGAAACGGACTTGACGTTTCCTTTCTTAGCGTTAGTTCCACCAGACCGACTCTGTTACGTATGCATTGAATAAATCATTAAACATCCCTTGTTGTCGGCCTCCCTTTGAAACTACAATCTCAGTTGCAAAAATGACAAACCCATCTCAAAGTCGCTATGTCCAACTAGTAATTCAGTCAAACGACGTGAGCTGGGAGGCAAATTTCCTTGCGAGTGTCTCTAATTGGCTGCTTCTTGCTGGTTACCTGGTAGTTCCCGGCACCTTCACATCCCTCGAAAAGTCTGAAAAGCTGGGAGGGGCTTTAGAGGAATCTTCCACCGGGCAGGCGGTTCTCAACACTATACAGAACCCTCCACTTCTTACAACTGCATGTTTCCTTTTCTGTATTGGGTCTACCACAATGGCGGCGCTTTACTGGAGGCAAAGGGGGAATTATATATGGCTTATGAACAAGCTTTTTATGTCAGTGAACACCACCCTGATGGAGCTGAATCTTATACATAGCATAGGCCGACACTTATGAACTCTCTCGCTGGCCTACTGACGACAACTGTTAACATATGCACCGCCAGAAGTGGAGATATGTCAATAATGGGTCTTTTAACAATTATTGCTTCGGGAATTTCAGCTATTTTCTCCGCAGCCTTAATTGCGTTCCTCTTTAGAGAGATCAAGCGTATGAAACAGGATCACCAGGCTATGGTTAGGTTACAGGACCTTTCTGTTCACCATGTTGAAGCACCAAGAAGTACCTAGTTCCGACGGCCTAGTTATTTATTTTACTTTTTCCTTTTCCTTTTATCATTTGTGGCTATATTAATGGGGGCCGGCTTTTGAACCCTACGGTTGGACTAGATAGCACCTCAAGTAACTGTTTAAATTCACGCGATTCCCACTTTCCCCATTTGCCAATGCTGAGATACGTCGTTTCTCGAAATTGGGTTGACCAATTCGCAATAAATCAAATTTTCCTGGCCCCACCACCAAGACCTTAGCGTAGGTTCCAGGTTAATCTTGGTGCAACGTAAAATGCATCCCGTATGGTACGGTATCTTCCTATTGAATAGGGGAACGCTCGATGGCAGCACGCGCTGAGTCGTGCGGGTCGATTCAGCAGAAAAACCACCACAAAACACACGCGTAGCAATCAGGAAATAGTGAGAATCCCAAATGTAGGGGTCAGGTCGGGGAGGTGTAAGAAGGTGTACTCTAGAACTAGCTATCCGGCCACTGTATACTGCCGGCTATGTCACATAGTCTGGATGGCACCCATGTAGTAAGGGGAGGGGGTCTCCCCACTACACTATGTACGATAATTTACACATCGCGTAGATACCTCATTAGGTTTCCATGGAAGACGATACTGGTTCTCTGCACATCATCCGTAGAGGTCTGCCGTGCGCATGGCCGATCCGCTGGGCGACTTCGATTAGCCTTCGCTCTGGAGAAGACCACGCCCCGCTTTTGCTAGTCTCGGGCTGACTTTAGATTTTTCGTACCTTACTGGCCCTTCCCTGGACTGGAATTGGAAGGAGCTCGGGAACCGCCCGGTGGGAAAAAGCAAAGAGTGATCAGCTGGGTGTTCGGAGACGATGTGTTCTCGCGAATCGAAGCCGGGTGGGGCTGATTTTTTTGTTTGCTATTCAGGCACACATGCATTAGCACGGGTTATTGACTTATGGATCGCTTAATAGTAATTGCGCCACCGAACAGGTTTCTTTGTTTGACAAACATTTCAGCAACGAAGAATGCGATCCCAACATTAAAAGGGGAACAACATAAAAGCCAGTAAACCTTCCCCACACCCATTCAGCTTTGATCACTCCCATCCCGTTCATAATTTCATTATATGTTCACTGTTGAGAAATGCCGAGTGAGAAGCCTTTTCACCCACTGCTACCTGTTCGGGAAGCTATTTCCATTGGTTCTCAAGACCATTTACCCCAAGCAAAAAGGAAAAAGGTGTCACTCGCGTGTAATGAGTGTCGGAAAAGGCGGATCAAGGTTCGAACGCGCCACAATTTACACAGACATAGAGCTAAAGCATTTCAGTGTTCTGGAGAGATGCCATGTACACAGTGCACATCAAAGGATCATGTATGTGCTTTCGATCCTAGGACGGATCGCCGACGCCGACGCCGAAGCCATTACCTCGAATTATCCCAGCTTAATAGGGCCCTTCAAAGCATTGTGGCTCAATTTCGCCTTGGAACATCCGACGAAGTTACATCGTTGATATGGGCAATACGCAGCTGCAAAACAGACCGTGAAGCAATAACATATCTTACCCAAAGGAATTATAGAGCTGGGCATTCATGATTCTCTTAAACTTATCATTCTGACGGCGAGTGACTATACTGGAATGGGCTGTCGAGAATATGGCATGTACGGTAGCAGGCTTGATGTTTTTGAATATGTCTAGAATACACGACCACTGTGATAGGCCCACAGCACACAGTGTTACTCCAGAACCACCTTGACGAAGGATAAGCCTAGGTTCTATTCCCACAGCCTGCTGTACAGCAGAATTCGAAAACAGATTACCCCCACGGAGACACACACTTTGTTTCCCAGCGCCCCGCAATGACCCCGCTAAACCGTATTCGGCTAGAAGCAATCCCACCATGCTGCGCCCAAAGTATCTCTAATAGATTACCAAAATTGCCGTAATTTCAGGTTCCGGCATGAAGTAGATTAAATTTACTCCTAGAAGCTTCCAATTCTCATTTCTCTTTAGCTGGTGCAAATTTCGCCTCGTGACCAATCTTCTTCTTTAGACCAGTTAAGATTATAGCTGTGTGCTACGCCACGCTATAAACTTTGATCGTGTCCGAGTCTTCCGGGTCGAGGCTTGTCCTGGGGCGAGATCATGGGTTCCTCTCTTCCCAATCGGCAAATCAGCCCATTAGGTCCCTTTAATAGCAAGCAGTGACCCCATGACAATGTCCAAACGTATGATGATACTTGTGCAACAATATACATATGTGCTCGTCGGCCTCTGTCGAACAATTTCGCAAATTCCTTTCTGTCAAAGAAGCCAAGCAGATCTGCAACCAGTTCCACACTGATCAGTGGCAACAAGGATGCCAGGTCATGTGGAGTGGATTATGCCATCAGGTTGTACAGATTTGGGCCGATAGGAATGGAATGCAAACATTGACTACAGCAATGGGGCCTTTGATGGACCATGAGCAGCCTCAATGCCTACGGTCCCAGAAGTCAAGCAGGCAGTGGAGCATGTATATGAAAGGCGCATCTGCTATGTTTGCTTATCACATTGCACAAGACGGAGGTGTTGTAACTGTCCTGTCACCGCCCCCCTGAACGATACAATCCCTACGGGGGATCGAACTACCAGACCCTTGAAGAGCCAATCCTGAAGGGAATACTGGGTCCTAGAGTTACGAGAATCGAAGTTGTGCATCCGACTATACTCGATGCTAAAGATTTTCGCTATCAGCTCTGGCCGCACGATCAGAGAAATGTCTGGGAGGATAGGTTTGGCCATCCTCCAGCTGATGTACACTGGCGCCATATAGTACCACGCCCATCCCTCGCTTTGATCAGGCTTGCATGATTGTGAGGGTCTTGCATCAAGGGCGCTTTCCTGCTCGCGGAAACAGCAAAAGGGAAACAGTTTGCTCAGCTCTTTCCGAATAGCACGGAGAACATATCACCGAATGGGTGTAACAGGTGCAGGTTTCAAAAATGATCCATTTGCTGTCTGCTGTCTACTGAGGCACTCGACAATATCGCAAAATACCAAAAGTACCTGGGTTTCTCGTTTCGATTTTTCTTCATTGAACGACTATGCCGTGTTTGTGCTCCGGTAGGGATTGAGATTGGTGTCATTTCTGCTCGACGGTCAGTATTTAATTTTAGAATGTAAGAAATGGGTTACCACTTCAACTTTCCGAAACCTAGCTACTCGGCAACAGATAGCAGATGGATCATTTTTGAAACCTGGTGAAAAAAGAGTCCAGGTTGGAAAGCTATGGTAAACGAAGCGTGGCCGCATGACAAACTTCATGACGTCAATTATGACGTTTTGATATAGGTTGCGTTTGGAACGAGGTCATCGCTACTGTAAACTGTTGTCGAAATCTGGCGTGTGGCTACGGAGCGCTTCGGCATATATGATTTTCCAACTTCCGGGATTTGTAATTACGGTAAATTTGGTGATATACCTCAAATACATCACGAAGAGATAGTGGGACTTTCCCTGGCCGAATTTAGTTTAGCGCTGATCAAGTGGGGCGTCTGGAAAGAAAGGCTGAATGTCCGAGGGGTAAACTGATTTCGAATTCTACTGTACTGTAACAGCAGACTCATTTTAGATATCGAAACCTACAGCTATCAGCAGCTGTTGAGGCCCTTGGGTTTCTTACAAACAACCGACGATCGGACAAAATGACCATTTGCCAATGGAATACCCCATTGAGTTGCTTTGAGCCAAAGAGACACCCTCACGAATGATACCTAGCACATGTCGCACACGAGATTAGAGGCATTCCAGCAGATCGCCGAGCCACTTGGGGCCAGGTGGCCCTCCCAACTGATTTGCAATGCTCAACGACCATAGGAATACATGAAATTCCATGAGTTTTGCGTTAGCATAAGGTATCTTACAGCGCATGGTAATGTACCGTACATGGTTCGTTTTACTTCACCCCTCAACGCAATGCGAGTAGCTCAATAAATGATCTGCGCTAAGGCTTTGGCGGTGGGCCAGAAAAGAGAAACTAAGTGTGGATTGGTCAAGCCGATTTCGAGAATCACTGTACACGCACGCCAAGCACATGTACGTTCCACCATAATCTTCCCCATCTTCTAGCAGCAGGAGTATCATCGAAATGGACAGTAGGGTGACGATTCCTACGTTAATTTGTGAGATCGCTTATTCCCAAACGGCTCAAGGATCCCGAAACGGCTCATAGGTCCCGAAACGGCTCATGGGTCCCGAAACGGCTCATGGGTCCCGAGACGGCTCATGGATCTGGGTCCTGTCGAATAGGCTACACATTGTCTACTGGGGAGTATGAAAGCAAGGTGTCATTTCAAAAATGAAGGTTACGAACCAAGAATCCCGAAACATGGCAACAGTACCAAAGCGAACAACGATCCTTCCACACTCCTTATGGGAGCGTGAAACGGATGCTGAGGAGTCCAATCAGCTAATGAGATCCCAACCATCAAGTCTTTCACTTCACACTGGTGGTCACAACGAGCCAAAGTCACAATCTGGTCAACATCTTACTCGATTCGGTATTCCTGTCAAGCCCCATAAAAGGGCAGCTCGCACTATTGAGGGGACAAAGTCTCAATATCACCAGTCTTATCGAGTTGATCAAGCGGGAGAGGGAATCATATCTCTTCAGGATGTTGAGGGGTTTCCAGTTTATCTTCTGAAGATACATCACCAGAAGAGCACAAGGAAATCCAGATATTCTTTTCCTATCACTCACTGTAATATCGTGTCCTTGTTTGACATGATTCCCGTGGAAACCGGGACAAAATTCATATACGAATATGAACACTTCGCGATGTCACTGGGCTGCGTTACAGGAGCAGTACAGTTCCACGAGGCCGACATAGCCACAGTTTGCAGCGAAATTTTAAGAGGGCTAGAGTACATCCATAAAGAGCTCAAAATACCCCATGGATCTGTTGATTGCAGTAATATACTGATAACATGGACGGGAGGCGTCAAAATCGGTATGCTATACTAAGTGTCCTGGGGGCTCACTTGTTGATTGAGTTCACAGCGAATATAGGGAACTCTATCCTCGAAGATAGACCAAGGGCCAACTTCCAAGATGACGTGAAGGGCGTTGGCTCAATTGTGGCATTGCTAGCAGACCGCCAAAGCTTGATGGGTGAAGAAGGTAGCCGTATAAAAAATTTGGATGTATCTGAAAGTCTCCGCAGTTTTGTGGGGCATTCTCAGGAACAGAGCGTTGAGTCCCTTCTGAGGGTGAGTATACATTCAGCTGATACTGAAGATGTCTCTAATATGTTGGAGGATGAATTCCTACAGTTGTCAACACCGGGAGGAGGATGGAGCCTGAAGCGTCATTACTTCAAGACTCTCCCGTTGGGAGTTCGCATTGGTAGCTATGTAGGTGCTTCAGATGGATAGTCATTTAGCTGAACCTGGCAAAGAAACGGTTTTGATCGGATTCTAAAGTTTGTAAACACGGTGCTATGAGTCAGGTAGCAGAATGTAGGTCGTACCTGTTGTGATATGTCGTATCGTAACGGAATCAATTCCTAACCTCACGGAATTACCAGCGTTGATTGGAAATCAATCTGGAGGTCGCATGTGTATATAAACCCTCAAGTTTTCTGTCCAGAAGGAATACAAGCAATCTTCCTCTGAATTACAACAGGTTATGAGCCCGGGTGCTAACTTCTCGGGTGTCGTCTCCACTCACTCTGAGAACCACTGCATACAACAACTTGTTGAAGCTATATTTACCCCGCACTTCAGGCACAGCCACGATGCCTGCACATCTAACCGAGTCTCCCGACCGAAATGTCGCGGCTATTGAGCCTTTAACAGGGAGTGATAATTATGCAACTTGGAAGCATCTTATGACTTCCTACTTAAAGGCAAGACAAGTCTGGGATGTCGTGTCCGGAGATCTCCAACGCCCTAACTGCCTTTTTAAATACGCAAAACCGATTACGGCCGACATTGTTCCACTGGTTGATGAACGCCTTATTGGAGCCCCAAGACAGAAGGCTATCGAAGCTCGTCTAGAAGCTGAAGTCCAGGCTTTTGAGCGACATCAGGAATGGTCCAAACGTGAGGCTGAAGCCTATCACACAATCTTTCGATATCTTTCCGTCGAAATCAGTGTTCATGTTGCAGGGCTAGAAACATCTCGAGATCTCTGGAACGACCTTGAAGAGCGATATAGACGAATGGAGCTAGCTACATTCTGCGAACTTTTCGCCCAGCTCAAAGAAACGACTGGATCTAGCTGCACTAGTATACGTGAATTCGTTGATCGAGTCCGATTGCTAGTACATCGCTTAAATGCGATCATGCCAGGGTCAATTGGGGATCACGCACACGTTGCAATCCTCTTAACTCAGATCGGACCGGAATATGCGCTGATAGTTGATGCCATCCAAAATGACAAGGATCCGGCCAATCCCGCCATGATTGGGAATCGCCTTGCAAATGCTGAACGGACAGTTTCAGCAAAGAATTCTCCAACCCCTCCGCGCGGAGCACCGTCAGTTAACACAGTGAAGGCGTCTGTCAAGAAATGCAATTACTGCAAGAAACGAGGCCATGAAGTCTCGAAATGCTGGAAAAAGAACCCGCATTTGCGCCCTAAGCGGGACAACGGTGTCAAAACAGAAAGGAGTGTTTCTGGCTCACCACAAAATGAATCACATCAAGGCCAGGCAGAAGAACGGCAGGGCCCGCCGACTTCTTACAAGAGACCAAGGATCAATATTGTGAGGGCGAGAGTGACGACTCTCTATACCCACGCGCCGAATCCCCGGTGGATACTCGACTCTGCTGCTACTAGCCATATCTGTTGGGACCGGGACTGTTTTAGCAGTTTCCGAATCCACCATGAGATGCTAGACACAGCGGGAGATCCAGTTGAAGCTGAGGGCATTGGCACCATCAAGCTTACGCTCAGGGGGAAGATCAACCGAACCCTGATCCTCAAGAATGTCTACTACGCTCCCCGAATCGGGATGAACTTGATCAGCGTACCAAAGCTCTTGAGGGATCGCTATTCTATGATAGCGCACCCCCAGAACGTCTTTCTGCAACGCCGAGGGCGAACTATAGGGGCTGCCTTCCATACAGAAGAAGATCTATTGATCTTGCGATGCTATGTGAGCAAGAGATCCAGACCTCAGGTCCAACTGGCCAGGTCATCATCATCTAATAATCATGATAATTGTATCGAAATGGATATCGATGAACCGCTAGAGTCAAGTGGTGCACCGAGCGCAGTGACCACCTCTGAACTCAACTGTGAAGCTCAGATACTCGATGAAGATGCAAGCAGAGGAGTTGACCAGATCCCTAAAGAAGCACTCTGGCATGCTAGATTAGGGCATCTAAACAGAGGAGACCTAAGGACGGTCCTTTCTCAAACTGGCACTCCGTACCAACAACAGAAAAGTGCAGAACTGCAGGCAACGCCACAGTGTCCGGCTTGTATGTCGGGTAAGCAGCATCAGAAGAGGAACTCCCGACGGAAAAGGGCACATCTTCATTCATCAAGAATATTTGAAGTCATACACTCTGATATTCTAGAGATGCCAGTCGGCAAAGATGGCTCTAGGTACGTTATCACCTTCACTGATGACTACTCTCGAGGCTCATGGGCATACGCCTTGAAACGAAAATCCGAAGCGCTCCAGAAACTTCAACACTTTGAAGCCTGGGTCAATCGGCAATTTGAGCTTCAAATCAAACGGTTCCTCTGTGATAATGGCAGAGAATACCTCCCAATTGGAGCCTACCTCGAACGCCAGGGGGTTGAGTTTGACACATCTGCTCCATACTGCAAAGGACAGAACGGGTTAGCCGAACGAACGAACCGTACTATCCAGGAACGAATCAATACGCTCCTGTTTGATGCGAGATTACCTCCCTCCTGGTGGACTGAGATTTTAGAGACAGTGCTCTATCTCAAACTACGCGCTCCCGCGTCTATCCTCAAGAAAAAGACGCCGTACGAAGCCATATATGGCACAATTCCCGAGCTATCACACCTGCGTCGAATTGGCTCCCGTGCATGGGTTTTGATTCCAAAAGCACAGAGAGAGAAAATCGGACCAAGATCATCCGAATGCCGGCTACTAGGCTATTGCGAACCTAGTCAATACAAGCTCTACGAAGTGCATTCAGGCAGGACAGTCTTCTCTCGTGATGTCGAGTTTGATGAAAGAACGCCTGTGGCTCCGCTCATTGAAGAAAGTGCTAGTCATAACATCTCTGCTAGTAGCTCTACGCCACAAGTTATGCCTGAGCCGACAGCATTTGATCCAGAGCCAGCACCGTTGACACCGCCACATCCATTATCTCCCTCCAACGAGCCGCAGCAGCAAGAGTCTAACTTACCTGACCACTCAAACCAACACACCAATGAGACTGACCAGCCAGAATCAACTCCACAGCCTGTCAACCCAGCTATCAGTGATGCCCAAGACATACATGACCTAGGGTATTCACTCTACGGGCGAAAACGCAGACCATCACGACGACTCTTAGAATCTCTTGGTAAAGCCTATATTATAACCTCGCCAATGGGTTCCACAAATGATGACCCGCTTACATTTCAAGAGGCCATATCCGGTCAGAAACATCTTGAATGGCGAACGGCTATCCAAAGAGAATACCAGTCTCTACTTGATAACGGGACATGGGAACTCATTCGTCGAAAAGATGTTCCCCCGGGACAACAGGTCATTGGTTGCAAATGGGTGTTTAAGACCAAAGCAAACAAGGTCCGAAAAGCACGACTAGTGATCAAAGGCTATCGCCAAAGACATGGCATTGACTATCATGACACATTCGCAGCTGTCTCTCGCATGGACTCTGTCCGCTGTATCATCGCAAGTGCTGTGCTGAAAGGCTGGAAGCTCCACCAGTTTGACGCGGTCACTGCCTTCCTACATGGAGATATTGACACGGCTATCTATATGGAGCTTCCGGAAGGCTTTGAGAAGGAGGGATACGTCTGTCAACTACGTCGATCCCTCTACGGCCTGAAGCAAGCACCTCGAATTTGGTATCGCTGCGTTCAACGGGTGCTACAATCAAACGGTTTCACTATGGCACAATCCGATAACTGTGTCTTCTACAAGGACAACTGTGTAGTCTGTGTGTATGTGGATGACTTCCTTGTGGCAGGCGCAACGACCCATGAGATCAAAAATGTCCGACGAGCTCTTGAACGGGAATTCAAATTGAATGACCTGGGATCTCCGCGTTCATTCCTTGGAATCCAATTCAACTTCAATATTGACGGATCAGTCTCTATTCATCAGCATCAGTACATCCAGAAAGTGCTCTCTGACTTCTGTATGGAGGACTGTCAACCAAAGAACACTCCTATGAATCCGAAAGCAATATTAAATACACGGCCAGGTGAAGAAGACATTGATGAGAATTCCAAAGACCGCTATTGCTCTGCTGTTGGCGCGCTAATGTATCTGATGGTCGGAACCCGACCAGATATTGCTTTTGCGCTTGGAACGTTAAGTCGATTTACTTCCCGGCCGCAATTGCATCACCAAGCGGCATTGCAACGACTCCTGCGTTATCTCAAGGCGACTCAGTCATACCAGATCACTTACCAAGCGGGACAACTAATCGGTTATACTGACGCGGATTTCGGTGGATCTGTGGTTACTGACGGTGCTTACTCCACATCCGGATATATATTCAAGCTAGCAGGAGCACCAATATCCTGGTCATCTAAAAGACAGGGGGAAATCGCCACATCTACCACTCACGCTGAATATATTGGTCAATATAATGCCATCCTTCATCTACAGTGGCTTCGGACATTCCTTGCTGAAACCGATCTCTTCCAATCTCCAGTCACAAACATCATGGCCGACAATCAGTCTGCTATCGCCCTATCTCATAATCCTGAATTTCACAAACGAACGAAACATTTCAACGTGAAATTTCACTATCAACGAGAAGTCCTAAACGCTGGTGAAATCGGTCTTCAGTACATACCAACCAATTCCCAGGCGGCTGATGGGCTCACCAAGCCATTAGGACCAAAGCCATTCTTGAGGTTCTGCAACCTCATCGGCATACAGGCAGGATAACTACACCATGGCACTCTTTCCACTTTTTCTCCTTCAAGAAAGGTTTTAGTGGTTTTACCGAGGCCTGGGCCATTACGAAGTCCAGTATCACCCTGCTCGAGCGATCCTGAGGGGGAATGTTGTGGTACCTATTACATCAAGAGGACTTAGCGTAGATGACGACACTGTGATCTCAGGTAGCATCCTCTAGACTGGCAGGCCTCTTTAGACCACAAGACACTTTAGGCCAGCGGGACTGCTTAGGCCAGCAGGACTAACCGAGCCAGCAGGACTGCTTAGACCAGCAGCACTCTTTAGACCAGCAGGACTACTTAGGCCAGCAGGACTCTTTAGACCAGCAGGACTACTTAGGCCAGCAGGACTCTTTAGACCAGCAGGACTCTTTAGACCAGCAGGACTGCTTAGGCCAGCAGGACTACTTAGGCCAGCAGGACTCTTTAGACCAGCAGGACTACTTAGGCCAGCAGGACTCTTTAGACCAGCAGGACTACTTCGGCCAGCAGGACTCTTTAGACCAGCAGGACTCTTTAGACCAGCAGGACTGCTTAGGCCAGCAGGACTACTTAGGCCAGCAGGACTCTTTAGACCAGCAGGACTACTTAGGCCAGCAGGACTCTTTAGACCAGCAGGACTACTTCGGCCAGCAGGACTCTTTAGACCAGCTGGACTCTTTAGACCAGCAGGACTCTTTAGACCAGCAGGACTCTTTAGACCAGCAGGACTCTTTAGACCAGCAGGACTCTTTAGTCCAGCAGGACTACTTAGGTCAGCAGGACTCTTTAGACCAGCAGGACTAACCGGGCCAGCAAGTCTGCTCCGTCCAGCAGGGTTTCCTGGCCCCACATGCCGGCAGGAACAAGCATTAGGTCCAGAAGAAGTCAGCAAGATCTGAAACGGATCTATAGTGGTCCTTCACGATTCTGCCTTTTAACAACCTAACTCCCGCCCAAGGTTAACCACTTTAAACTTTCTTTGACACTATGGACGCGGCTGTACACGATCCCCTCGGTAACACCAGTAACGATCAGGCACAGCAGAGGCTTCAATATTATAAGGGCTCGGTGATTATTAATATTCATTCTCTTCGATTCGCCGATTCCTCTTTTTTGAATGTTCGCCACGAGAATCCGCAGAATGTGGAACGTCTCACGAAAATTTTTGAAATTGAAGGATGTGGGAACCTAGAGCCTGAGTACCGCGTCGCGGGTCTCATAAATCCAGGAGCCCTTGATTCTGCTCTTTCAAGAAGCGATTTGACACCAGATGCTCTTTTTGATCCAAAGACCTTGCATCGCCTGAATTTAGATCCCAGTTCCTATGTGATCTGCCTTTTCGGACTACATAGAATCCTCGCAGGCAAGAACTTTGGGAAAACCGACTGGGTGGTGGATCTTTATCTTGAGTGTAGGTTTGTTTGTTGTATTGACTTTTCTTTGTCTGACATTCTTTCTCAGCTCTTCCGAGAATCCTGCAATCGCAGATCCGAGATTTGTCCTCTAAATCCTTATCCTTTACAGATGGAGAGATCTATCGTATTTACAGGACGTATAAACTATCTGATGACAGATTGAAAGAGGCACAATGGTGGGCAAAGCTCAAATCAGATGGTCGCCGGAAGGACTTCCGCAGATTACAGGCCAATACGCTGCTCTGTGAAGGGTTCGACATGTTATTGCCTTATTCTGGTCTCTGGCATTCGCTGCGGTCTTCCCAAATTGAGAGAATACTTGGCTTAAAGTGCCCCCAGGTAGTGATTACACAATCCTCTTTATGACAAATTATTGCTAATCTCCACTCGCGTTAGATTATATCACATTACTTGCGGAACATTCACGACAAATGGTCTACACTATTTATCCGATCAAATGCCTGGATTGTTGATTTCAGGTCTGTAAGCATGATTGAGGGTCTTATGCCACAGCTTTCTCTACGGGACAAATATCTTATAGTCGACCTTGTCGATTCCAATCGACTGTTTCCTTTGATAACTGAGGTGCCCGAAAGAAATGTGGTCAAAGAGAGATTGTTGAATATACACGGGAGAATAACTACATTGAATACCCTGTTCCAGGACACGCTCTTTCTGGAGAATCCAGCTCGCGCTCTTCGATGCTTATGTCCCCGCAAATTAAAAAGAGCTTTCACAGATGAGATGAGATCTCAATGGGCAACGATAGGAGTTCAGGCCCAGCCCGAAGTCCAGATTACAGAACATGAGTTTGAATGCCTTCCGTGCATAGACCGGAGCTCATTTACGATCAGCATGATGCAGCTTTGGCTTTTTGCAATTCGGCACTTTGTCAATACTCCACCTGTCCGCAGACCTGAGAAGTCTTCTAAGCCATTTTATTGGTCAACCGAGATGGTCAGTCTTCACCGACTAGCCAGATTTGCTTGTCGTCTAGGCTTTAGATCAAACGAGATCCATGACCTAAGTTCAAAAGACCAAAACGATAGCCTCGCAAGAGGACTATTGGAGCGAATATGCAGCGATGAATTTCTGGAACTGGAGCCAAACAAGCTCAAAGCGATTTCAACCCAATTTGGAGGTGCTTTAGAGGATATTCGGCGTCACCAAATCCATGTCATGGGGCCAGGTCAATTTGCTACCAATGACGTGGGTCAAAGAGCTCAACGACGATGCAATCGCCCCACGATTAATCAATATGAAATACAACGAGGAGATCTCTTCATCAAACAGGTCTTCTCTGGAGACCAAAGCCCAGCAGAATTTGTGACCCCTCTCGGCGTTACTCGTGATATCCTCTTTTGCTTCTTCGGCGATAATTTGGTGACCGAGATCCGGGACTGGTCTCGATCCACCACACGTGCGCAAAACGGCCATTCCATGAGGTCCGCGAATAATGGATCCACTTCCCATCATCGAGACCAAACCCAGGATTTGCCTCCGCACTCTCCACTCTTCCCGACGGCTTCAGAGAACAGGGACACGGAGGAGCTCGCTCAAGAACCTGGGACTTGCTGGGCAGAACAATTACAGATTAGTCCATCCATTTATTCAAAGCCCAGCGACGTTGAAAGTACTCAGTCCGACGATCATGGTACACCTTTAGATGTTGGCAGCGTCGATCCGCAGACTTTGGTTTCAGACGAACGCGCATCATGTGAACATCCAATGAGCCTTTCAGCGGATAGTCCTGTGGTTCTTGAAACAAGCTCCGACCATGGACCGAAAATCTCTGATAGATCAGCAGACAACGTGACCAGAAGCCCAGTGTCACTATATTCACATCCAACAGGCACCCCTGACAACGACATTGAGATGGTTTCCGAGCCAAATCCACCGAGCAGTGTTCATATACCTTTGGCAACAGGCTTCGAGACAAACTCCGGAGAGTTTGGAAGAATGACATATATCACTCACCACAGCAAGATCCCGGAAATTCTTAAAATGTGGTATAATTCAAGGCAGGATGTGCTGGTCATCTTTCTTTTTGAGATTCGAGCATTCTACAAATTCCCCCTTGAAAATTCTTATGACCTAAGATCCACTTTGTGTAGCCTTGCACAAGAGTACTGTTTCATGGTTATTCATGATCTCTATGGTCTCACTGTGCCGGACATCAACAAAATATATGAGACAGCATTGACACATCATCTAATTCTCGCTGGAAAGCGCGATACCCCGAGTCAGAAAAGGAACTCGAGCTCTGAGATTTCTGTCGACGAGTTTCGTCGCTATGTCCAGATTTATGACATTCACACTGGGAAGCGAAAGCGGGAGGAAGGGGAATCAAAGTCATCGAAGCGTCCAAGGGGTAGAGCTGGGTGAAGCTTCTCATTTCTATAATTAGTGACAAGTGTAGACATAATAGTTTCCTTACTCAATGTCAGACCCAACCCTTACCTTCTGCCTTCCCGCCTCTCTGCACCTCATATTACCTAATATAGCGGCCCTGCTCTATCTCATTTTCATCGTGCGCTCGAAAATATCCTAGGTGCAAGTCCAAAAGTGTTCTTATCGTAATACCCTGCATTCTAGAAACTCGGAATAGATCAGACTGCAGGTGGCCTAGGAGACTTGCTTCCGTTTCAGATCAAGATTTTGAAACGGACATGAGAATCCAATCCAACTTTGGATGGACTTAGGACTGTGCCTGATTTAATAAGGCCAGATAGCTCGTTAGACTCACTACATCTTTTCCCAAATTCTTTCCCAAGAATTTATTCAACACAAGTCAGCATGCCTGAGAGAACGTGGGGCTATGGCCTATGGGACTGTTGCGAGCCCGTCAAAACTTGTGGGGCTTCCAATTAACTCCTACCCGATTCGGTTTGTGGTTTGCTGATTTTTCGGTTTTCTTGCAGGCTGCAGTGCAACATTTTTACCATGCTGTCTTTTTGGTAAATCGTCTGCTTATCTCGAGCTATTACAAGAGAACGAGTTGACGGAAGATAAGAAGGAGCAGGGCTCCTGTAACTTTGATGTGCTACCCCTGCCCCCCCCCCCCTCTTGACTATTATGAAAACTAATCGTATTTAAGTGCTGTATTTACGGCTCGTCCACATGCTGTGGGCTCTGTTGGCTGCCCCTTACGTGGCAGAGGTGGAAAATTAGGCAAAATTTTCAAATCTCAGGCTCATTTGCAAAGGACTGTATTCAGTCTTTCTGCTGCTCCTGCTCTGTTTTAGTGCAGCAAGATAAAGAGCTACGTCGTCAGGTTCTACTAGCCAGAGGATATAGTTCTGTGTCTGGTATGCAGTTTACGAGACAGGACAAATAAAAGCACTAGTGCAAGTGAGCCTGAGTTTCTATTGTACGCTAGGTTGCTCAGATCAGACGAATTGTGCCTTCTTTATGATTTCACCTGTTGCTATTTTTCTATATAGGGCATTCTAAAATATGGTAGAAAAACGAGTTAATAGATATTATTGACTCTCTAAATCTTCAAGATGATAAGTAGATTCGTCTATAAAACAAAACAAACTGAAATAGACAGCAAAATATCTCGATGGTGGTGCGTCTTAGGTTTTGATAAAGAAATCGTTGTAATCTATATCAAAGCCGAATGTGGAGTATCTAATAACTTAAAGCTACAGAATGCTATCAATGATTTGTATATAGTGAATACGCTCTCAGGCTGAGTGGGGGCGACTAGACTAGTGTGTTCACTATAGAAAAAGCGTATCTAGTATTGAGTACTTTTGAAGCTATATAGTATAGAGGACTGGTGATCACATTATTCATAGCAGACAATTCCTCTTTTCACCACAGAAGCAGAGGCGGTGCTCTCAAGTCAAAAAGGCCCAGCATCAAAACAGACCCAATGGAGCCAAGGAACGCAGAAGCTGTAATCCAGTAGAGGCTCATATAAGGGGTAAACAATGGAAAGGCATTGCTATGTGATAGACCTTGTCTAGCTTCGGAAGATTTGGGTGGGCTTATAGCATGTTCTGTTGTGATTTCAATCGTGCCGGTAGGTAGAGGACTACCCAGTGAGGCTTCTGGCGTGATAATGGAAACCCCAATCCAATTCAGATTTTTCGGTGCCAATGTGCCTTGAACGGATACAGTCTGCTGCGCAAGACATGATGCGTAGGTTGTATCGGTAGTGTCACATATTACCCATGCAGTACTTCGCGGGGTTAGCCTCGGATTTAACGGTATCTTGTGATAGAAACCTACTTGTATTTCTCATTCACATGAGTAACTTCTGCAACGTTCTCTCCAACAACGGCTGTCAGACCATTTGTAGAAATTCCGCATCCTGAAGGGTCATTTCCCTCGGCGCAAGTAACAATGAACGTAGTTTTAATATCGTCCTATAGGAAAGGCGTTAATCCAGTTCAGAAAAAGGATTTCGGGACATTCTACCTTTTCAATCTCGCTTGCCTCGAGATGGCGCCCCTGAAATCCTGGTAACAGGAGGCTTGTGACCTCAGCGTGTGCAGTGAGTATAATAGCATAACAGACAAGTATTTTGAAGTTAGAGATCATATTGTTGTGATCTTTCTGTGAGATCTTGCTTATGAACCAAAGATTGATTTGCGAACAGCGGAATATTGCTACAGGCGTAGAGATATAATAGTCGTGATTACTACACTGGAAAAGTGGAAGGACCATACTGCGCCGGTGATCCGTTTCAGAATGGAGTAACTATGCGGGTCTCTTCTCAGTCCAAAATTGTGGAGCCCATCCCTGGATTATCGACGCCAAGACATATCACGGACCCCCTTTCTGAAACGGATCCGATGTAGGGCACTCACAAGCACAAATAGGCAGTGGTGTTTTTTGCTCTCTAGGTAAAATTTAAAAAGATGATAAATTAGATGAAATCTCGCTCGGGCACTAGGTGATCCTGCCCAGGTGAGATTGAGATCTATATTTTTCTCTCTTTTTTCTTGATCCAAGCTTTTTTATTCACGGTGCGAAATGACGTGGAACATGCTTCATTGCATTATCTTTCTTCATCTTCCTATAATCTGTGTCGCAACTCTGGTAGTAAGTTCAAGGGTGGAGCACATATTTTTATATCAAGACTAACTTCCTAGACTAGTAAGCTTGAACTTGCAGACACCTTTGGCTCTTTACCAGGCTACTCGCGAAACTACAGTAAGTACTGGACTCTTTCCCTTTTCTATTGGCTGCCTTTATTCACATACAAAGCGCCCGCAAAATTCAAATGGGGAGATTATCTCGTCAAAGACACTTACAGATCCGTTCCATTCTGCGATGAGGCACAGCAAATTCACTTCCAGGATGTGCAGTGGCCCCGTTTGAAGGCAGCGCCAGGGTCCAAAATTTATGCTCACTATACCAACATTGATCACCCATTCCTTCGACATACGAATGGCGATATTCATGTTTTTGGTGCACATCAGTCAAAACAACCGGATACGATAAGCTTCGCGGATATTCTATATGGGAGGAATGTTCAAAGTAAGTAAGCTTTGTCTAATATCGTTCTACGGTCTCTAATCCAGGAAGAATTGCTGTCCCACCCGTACTCGGATGCGGTCTTGAAAGGCTCTTCTACCTTTGTTGTTCCAAGTGAGATCCTCGTAGATGGGATCTATTCTATTTACTGGATGTGGAACACGACGAACTGTCAAAATGATGAATGGATTGTATGACAGCTCCTTGCCTTACACTGCATTGGCTGAACTAATTCAAAGATAGATACACACTTCATGCTTTGATATTGAACTCATCATGTCGACTGACGGGGACGTACCCTCCAAAGGATCGTCCGACCCTGCACAACTGGCATCCCCTGGCTCTTCTGCGCCCAAGTCTCACTCCCCGTTATCGAGCTCTAAAGGAAGATTTTGCTCTGCTTTGACTTCAGGGTCAACTCTTCCTCAAGAGCCCACAAGTGCTATTCGATCAAGCCTAATAGCCATAAGTACCATGCCATCGAGGAAAACATCAGTGCCCATCAGCAAAGGCGCCAATACCGCAGAGAATTCTCGAGCATCTTGTCTCTGTCATTCAGCTGGGATTGTTGACAGTAGCTCAGCGGAAACAGAAACGACTAGTGCAGAGGGTAGTAGTTCAACAATGACTCTGACAAATACAGCAACAACCAGTGTCACCAGCCCAGCCAAAACTGAGACGACCCTATCGAGTGGCAGCAGCTCAGATACAACATACACAGAAACATTGTACACTATTTATAGTACAACCATAGTGACTGTGAGCTAAAAAGGAATATTTGGTGTGGCAGTCTGAATCCTTGCTACTCGAACCCTAGTTATCACTGTCTTGTAACTAGACTGCGTATCCACTGCCTTGTGTCTGATTGGGGTCTCGTTACAGCGGGGAAAGGGGATTAGGAGGGGAGATCTGGCTCAACCAAGTCCTAGTAGGTAGCTATCAAATAAAGTTCTACTTTCTCCAAACCTTAACCCTGAGGCGTGCCATATAAGTATAACAAGCGCAATATTGCTGCATGCATAGCAAATAAGGTGCAAACGTACTTGGGATTAAAATCAGAGAAGCTCCGATATTTCGATACTGCAGATTGGAGAGGGGATACAGTTGACTTGATGAAGCACTGTCGCGAAATTCTTCAAGTGGAGTATAAACGATACCAACAAGAGGTCATTCTAGCAAAGGAAACCAATGATGTTCAAGTGTCTACAGAACCTGCTGAAGATGAAGAGCTTGCGATGTTATGTGACTCCCAGACCCCCTTTCAAGCCGAGGTTGATCAGCCAGAGGATGAAATTACACGGTATCTCTCCAAAGGTAAGTGGTCTATCCTACCTTTTTTAATTCTATACTAATCTAAACAGGCCTTCAAAAGGGAAATCCTCGTTTTTTTGGAAGGAACATGAGCATGAGTATCCAGATCTTGCAAAATTGGCACGTGATATCCTCTCAATTCCTGCCAGTGTTGCTGGTGTTGAGCGGCTCTTTAATTGTGCTCGTGATATCTACCATTACCGTCGAGGACAACTGAAGCCGGACACAATCAAAGACCTTATGCTTCACTTATTCTCATCAAAGTTTGAGCTTGAACAAAGCCAGCTAGAGATGATCAAGGAATATCTCTCTGCTGGAGAGGCTGCGATGCTTGACCAGACAAGGTCATCTGAGCTATTACTTGATAACCTTGAACCAATCAGTGATGATGAGGAAGAGGGCTGCGAACAAGAGGATATGTCTGAGGATTCAGAGGACAAATCAGAAGATGAATCAAAGGATGAGGTCGCTCTTACACAAGCAGCTATTCGAGCAAAGCAAGTACATCGAAGGCGACAACGGCCTCAGTAAGATCTTTGAGGAACAGAACAATACAGATAATAGGCTCTCACTCACAGCAATGGCCCTTGAAGAGAATACGCAGGCACGGTAGGGACGGATTCGGAAGAAACCAAAGATGCCAGATGGTTTGGAGATTGACAGACTGTGAATTGTGATATTACTCTACCTTTCTACAAACAAAATACTATCACCTCGTCACCTTTTCATTATTCTCCGCCCATAACATTACCCTCCCAGTCTCACCCAGTCCCCAACATTCTCTCTCTCTATCTCTACCACATCCACTCCTCCCTCCACCATGTCTCAGTCATTATCTCCAGCCACAGCCACCCAGCACCTCGACGACCTAATCAAACAGCGAAAAGTGTACCGGAACTCCCTGCACACTATCTCGACCTCTCTGATAGAGCATTTTGATGGCCATGAGACTGCGACGAGTACTGCACAATTATCAGAATGGGTAAACTCGTTGCTCTTCTACCCTCTCTATCTGATCTCTCTACTCAGTTATGTTCTCTTAACTAGATTACACTGCGTACCCTTCTCGAAAACCGAATCCGAGACTTAAGCCGCCAGATTCTGGCTCTCACACCAGTTGAGGTGGAGGAAATATGAGGCCCGGCTGCCCTACATACAGTTTTTATCCAGCTCTCAAGAGTCAACAGCCAGTGTAGGAGGGACCTGGGGGAGCAAGTCTGACACTGTGCTATCTGGGATTCTGAAGTATCTGTGTAAATATTATTGTGCCCTCCATTACTTTTTTTTCTACTTGATAACAAGTTTAAGAACGGCGGCACCAGTGTGCAAGTGCTTTAAAACCTGTATCTTTAAGAAGGTAATTACAGGAGGGTTCGAAATCAGATTCGCCACTTGCACATAGAGTTCCTGGGAGCTTCGTGGCCCCTCACAAAGCTGTGGGCCTCATTAAAGTGCGGTTGGAAAGACGAAGCGCATCATGCTCTGTGCTCTTAATTATGGCAATCACAAACTGTAATCTGGTGATTCTCGGAATGTGCGCTTGAAATCGTAGGGAAGCTGTATATAGCCTCTTCGGGAGATGAGGTTAAAGCGTTTGATGTGGAATTTTGGCTGGTTATCGTGGGGCCTCGTTGGATCTGACGAGTCTGGATCGGGTCGAGCCGTTCCTAGGAACAATGCTTAGCCCCACATGATCGACAGGCTGCCACTTGGAGAGTCGTGCGTGTGGGTTGAAATGCACAGGTAATTTCCTGGCTTAGCGCCTTGGAATCACATGATGATGAGGCTGAGGGATGCCCCTCTTTCAACTCGTGGGAGTCTAGCAAGGATCCTTCTCATGAATCACTCACGAGGCACTTTATTTCATCATGACATCCGTATCTTTTGGTAATAACAATCGTGGACTCCAGGTTGGACATAGCAGTGGCTCGATCCACGCCGAAATTCATCTGCCGCCGGGTAAGACAGAAAACCCGACCAAGATCAAGACCGCCTGACTAATAGCCGCTGCACCTTTAGAGCGACCAGAAACTCCGCCGAATCCTCTATCAACAGTCCCATTCGCACGCGATCCAGGCTTCGTCTGTCGTAGGACCCTGCTTCAGTCGATTCACGAGAAAAGTTCGATCCCAGGGTCGAGAATAGCCCTGGTCGGCCTAGGCGGTGTCGGGTAAGCGTGAAGCGACCAGTTCGTGGCCCGCTGCTCACAAGTGAAAGGAAATCGCAACTTGCCATCGAATACTCGTATCTGAGCCGATTAGAGTCGCCAGAGACATGGGTTTTGTGGGTCCACGCAAGCAACGAGGCCCGGTTCGAGCAAAGTTTTCGGGATATCGCAGACCAGCTCAAGATCGCCTGTCGTCAGGATCCCAAAGTGAACGTTTTCAAACTAGTCGAGAACTGGCTCCGAGACGAGAAGAAAGGGAAATGGATTTGTATCCTTGACAATGCAGATGATGGAAAGTTCCTTTGTTCGCTTCCGGCGGCAGGGAAGGAGAGCCTCGATGCAAGAGCCACCAAACGCCTCAACAAAACCTCTTTTCGAATACATTCCCAGATGTCGGAATGGATCTTTAATTATCACAAGTCGAAGCAGAGAGGCTGCGCTCAGGATGGTCAAACATAAGGACCTCATTGAAGTTAACCCGATGGCAAGGTCCGAGGCACTAGAGCTTCTTCAGAAGGCGCTTGATCAACCTGAGGAAAGCCAAGAAAGCCAACAGTTAGTAGAAGAGCTTGAGTTTATGCCGCTTGCGATAGCCCAGGCCGCGGGATATATTCGAAATCGGGGCCCCCGCTATTCAGTATCACAATACCTGAAAGACTTTCAGAAGAGTGATCGTGAAGCGATAAAGCTTCTCAAAGAAGAGTCGGGCCACCTTGACCGGGATTGGGAAGCAAAGAACTCAATTCTATTGACTTGGCAAATATCGTTCGATTATATTCGCCAGGAGAAGCCATCAGCAGCGGAACTACTTTCTCTTATGAGCTTTTTCGATCGACAAGGGATACCGGAGAGCGTTATCCGCCGCCAGCCACCCGCAAACTGCACCTCAAGGACAGAACTTTTCGACGATTCTAGTGACGGGGAGACATCCGAATCCGACGGAAGTACGGAATTTGAAAATGATGTCATCACTTTACGGAATTACTCATTCATATCTGTCAACGAGAATGGCACTTCCTTCGCTATGCATCGACTAGTGCAACTGACTACGCGCGCATGGCTGAAATCTCATGCACAAACAGAACGATGGAAGGAAAGATTTGTCGACAATATATACGAAGAGTTCCCTACGGGTCACTATGAGAATTGGGGGAAGTGCCGGTCTCTTTATCCTCACGTTCGGTCAGCGATGTCACAACGGCCAGAGTCACGAGAGTCTCTATTGAGATGGGCCACGTTACTTTATAAAGGTGCATGGTATGCGTCAAAAAGCGGGCATATTACGGATGTGAGGGAAATGGCATCGAAATCGCGTAGGTATAGAATGAAACTGCTAGGTGCGGAGGATGAAGAGACCCTTGCGAGTACTGCGATGTTGGCTGAAGCCTGTTCATTAGAGGGCCGATGGGAGGAGGCGGAACAGCTCGAGGTGCAGGTCATGGAGACTCGCAAGACGAAGCTCGGCGTGGACCATCCCGACACGCTGATTAGTATGTCCAACCTGGCATCGACATATCGGAACCAGGGCCGATGGGAGGAGGCGGAACAGCTCAGCTTGCAGGTCATGGAGACGAGCAAGACGAAGCTCGGCGTGGACCATCCCGACACGCTGATTAGTATGTCCAACCTGGCATCGACGTATTGGAACCAGGGCCGATGGGAGGAGGCGGAACAGCTCAACTTGCAGGTCATGGAGACTCACAAGACGAAGCTCGGCGTGGACCATCCCGACACGCTGACCAGTATGTCCAACCTGGCATCGACGTATTGGAACCAGGGCCGATGGGAGGAGGCGGAACAGCTCAACTTGCAGGTCATGGAGACTCGCAAGACGAAGCTCGGCGTGGACCATCCTGACACGCTGATGAGTATGTCCAGCCTGGCATCGACGTATTGGAACCAGGGCCGATGGGAGGAGGCGGAACAGCTCAACTTGCAGGTCATGGAGACTCACAAGACGAAGCTCGGCGTGGACCATCCCTCTACGCTGACGAGTATGTCCAACTTGGCATCGACGTATCGGAACCAGGGCCGATGGGAGGAGGCCGAACAGCTCGACGTGCAAGTCATGGAGACTCGTAAGGCGAAGCTCGGCGTGGACCATCCCGACACGCTGACGAGTATGTCCAACTTGGCATTGACGTATGGGAACCAGGGCCGATGGGGGAGGCGGAACAGCTCAACTTGCAGGTCATGGAGACTCGCAAGACGAAGCTCGGCGTGGATCATCCCTCTACGCTGACGAGTATGGCCAACCTGGCATCGACGTATTGGAACCAGGGCCGATTGGAGGAGGCCGAACAGCTTGACGTGCAGGTCATGGAGACGAGCAAGACGAAGCTCGGCGTGGACCATCCCGACACGCTGACCAGTATGTCTAACGTGGCATCGACATATCAGAACCAGGGACGATGGGAGGAGGCGGAACAGCTCAACTTGCAGGTCATGGAGACTCGCAAGACGAAGCTCGGCGTGGACCATCCTGACACGCTGATGAGTATGTCCAGCCTGGCATCGACGTATTGGAACCAGGGCCGATTGGAGGAGGCCGAACAGCTTGACGTGCAGGTCATGGAGACTCGCAAGACGAAGCTCGGCGTGGACCATCCCGACACGCTGATGAGTATGTCCAACCTGGCATCGACGTATTGGAACCAGGGCCGATTGGAGGAGGCGGAACAGCTCAGCTTGCAGGTCATGGAGACGAGCAAGACGAAGCTCGGCGTGGATCATCCCTCTACGCTGACGAGTATGGCCAATCTCGCTTTCACCTGGAAATCTTCAGGGTATGATACCCAAGCCCTCGAGTTACTGCGAGATTGCCTGACCAAGCAGAAGCAAATACTTGGGCTTAATCATTACGATACCATATCCAGTTCTCAAACTTTGCTGGAGTGGGAAACAAAGATGTTGGATATTGGTAGGTAGATGAGCAAGATACTTGTATACACTCTCTTTCCTTCGTTGTGGACATAGCTTCGTGGTGTAATTTTATAAAGTAATTCTTTGATGAGCTTGCCGTTATTCGGACTGGCACCAAGTCACCAGGACTGTGATGGTAGGTGTGAGCGTATTCACAGTCAGGGTATTTCGAGTAATTTATTCAACTGCTTATCACGTGGATTTGTGTTTCAATACGATTCAAATCTTCAGAATTGCCTAAGCTAAGGATAGCTTAGCGTGCCTCAGAATATAGTTCGAGAATCTCTGTGTGCAAGTGGTGAATCTGATTTCGAACCATCCTGTACATAGAAAATACTCAAAAATACTTAAAGATAAGGTCCAAAACTGCACAATGTAGTCACGGAGAGGCCATGCGTTTAACTCCATTTGGCCATGTTTGCAGTATTTGCAGCCCCGATGGTTAACCGCGGGTTTCGTGCGGTTAGCACTTTGGTAACCAAAACCGCAAATTGCAGGTGCGGTTAGTTGAAGGCCCTACCCAAACCCGCAATTTGCGGTTTTGGTTAACCGCGGTTACCCATGGGGCTGCCGCAGCCTACCTGCTATCTTATCTATGAGTACAATTATGGGTCTGGAGATACTGCGCGATATTGACTGGATGTCTAGACTGGTATCTTGCTCTAGGTCGCGTCTCAGGTCCAGACCTAGTGAAGAGGGGAACGCTCTATGGCAGCACGCGCTGAGTCGTGCGGGTCGATTCAGCAGTAAAGCCACCACAAAACACACGCGTAGCAATCAGGAAACAGTGAGATACCCAAATGTAAGGGTCAGTTCAGGGAGGTGTAAGAAGGTGTATTCTAGAACTAGCTATCCGGCCACCGTATACTGCCGGCTGTGTCACATAGTCTGGATGGCACCAATGTAGTAGGGGGAGGGTCTCCCCACTACAATAGTTAGGTAGCACCGAGAGTCTTATATAAGGACGTTTTTGTGAATTCATGTGACACACCGCCCGGCGTACCCCACATTATCCTAACTTTCCATAGTCAAGATAGCTTCATCATATAGATCTTCCTTCCATCATCACCATCCCCTTCAGTGTTGATAGTAGAGTGAGGATAGATGGATAAATGCTGTTCCACTAATCAGATTGCAGCATCTACTGCCCTCCACCCTTTCATATTATGCCTGAAAAAAAAGGTAATGATGGAAATAACTGTGTTGATGATGAAGCTATCTAGGCTATGGAAAGTAAGGTGTGGGGGGAGGGGACGCCGGAAGGTGAGTCATATGACTTAACAACTCCGTGGCTGGAGAGTACTTCGTTGCGCTCTACTACATTGTGGAACCGCCAGCCTTAATATTAATAGTTATACGAGTAAAAGAGCCTCTTGGTGGAAGATGAATGACATGGTAGGATCAATCTTATTAAATCAACAACCTGAGGCGCCCAGAATATCAACAAAAGCATATCTTCTCAAAACTATTCTGTTCTGGCTTAACTTTCAGGGAAATGGATAAACTCTTCCATGAGCTTCATAAGTCCCTCCGTATCAGATACGCCCAACCGGTGAAATCCAGTCTGTCCGACTTCTTTGTTGAGGGGAGTGTCTGCGTAGAAATGAGCATCCGCGAAGGGGATCCCGGCAGAGGTATGGTGGCGACCTTCCCGAGATTTTTCAAGCTCAGGCTTTGGATCAGGCTTCCACTTCCTTTTGCGGCCAACACAGTTAGAACGTGGTTCCTCAAGAGAGTGTGCATCGTGAAAATGCCGCTTAAGGTCCTGTATGCTCTTGTAGTTCTTCCCCTGGCAGCACGGGTGTGGACAGCCGAGCTCTCTTGAGCCTTCTAGACTATCCAAATGATTGTCGATGTGATTCAGAAGCGTCGATTTGGTCATCCACTGCGTGAATCTCTCATCTGGTCTCTTCTCTTTGTCTCCTAGGCAAAAGGGGCAGAACCCTGGCGCAACGAGTGTATACCGGAATGTCAAACTTCCGCATCGAGGGTGAAGATGATTGAGATGGTCTCGACAGTGGGCAATCCATTCTTCTTCCTCGCAAAATATTTTTGCGCAGAGATAACAAAATTCAACAAATTTGCGGGGAACACGCCGATGGGCTCGCTTATTATTTGTGTAGCGTTGTTGGTAATTTGCTCCGCCAAGGGATCGTCTGTGGCATTGTAATATATGCTTCGCTCTTCCCTGTTTCGGAATACTAGTTTTTGTTAGCCTGAGGTAAGTATTTAAACAGGGAAGGGTCAATAGATCATACTTCAACATAGAACGAGTGCAGGTTGGACATTGGTTCTCTTTCGGGAAAAGCCCTGGATAATATGCAACCCGCTCAGTAGAGATACAGAGGGTAACCATATCTTCAAGACATGCTCTGCCAATCTCGCTATCCATTGTTGTCTCTGTAAATAAGGCCTCTCTAACTCTGGTGCGCTCTGGGAGATACTTTTTGTAGATCTCGAACAATGACGTTCTGTCACGCTCTGTGAATTCATTTCCAGAGACATATTCCTCATAAGAGGAGTTCCACCACTCCTGGATAAACTCGCTCTTCCGAGCCGCTAGTAGCTTTGCCTTCCTCGTATAGAGCTGCGATCGCTCTTTTGCAAGGTGCTCGTGTAGATGTGGCTTCCCAGAAATTTCAGATGTTAGATGTCGTATTCTCTGGATTAGAGATTGGACCTCTTCTGACTCTGTAAACTCTGTGATTGCGGCCGCGTCTAATCTCTGAGGCATATTGATATCTCTGTGATGAGCAAGACTCTGCTCCATATCGCGGCATTCGTAGTCAGGTTCTATATCATAGAATGCTGACTGGATGTCGACAGACTTCAGCACTGACTGGTACTTGAGGAATGTACTGTGGTTTTGATGGTCGAGAGCCTGACCACGAGCTGCTTCAGATGCCTTGGCTGTGATGTGTTAGCCTGATTTCTGCTTTTCGTTTTATGTATTGACACCTTACGGTCAATGCGATTAGCAACACCTCCACGGATTCCGTGCACACGTAGTTTATCCCTGAAACACATTCGTTGCGCCAGGCTTGAGAAGCTGTGCCTCAGAGCAGAGAATGTCAGCGCTCTGCTTCCTTGGGGGCCGTCATGATTGATCATCCGCAAGAAAGGCAATTCCTTTTTGTCCTCGTTCCACTCAAGGGTGAGTGACTCGCGTCCCTTGGGAGGCCTCATAGAGAGAACCTCTGCCACTGTTGTGAGGCCCTTAAATGCCCCATCTGCGACCCCATGGACTATCACCCAAAATACAAAGCTCATCCCAAGAGCAGGGTGCTCTCTGAGCCAGTTCTTTGGCCTTAAAAGCTCTATATTAGCATTCACGAGATTCTTAAATGAATATAGACATAGAAACTCACAGATCTTTCTCATCATGATAGCGCCATCCCTTAAGAAACTCAGGCGAAATTGTCACCCAACGTTTCAAGCTTCCATCACGAGAACTCCGCATTATGTTGAAAGTCAGATGCTTCAAATACTTTATTAGCCTTTTTTTCCGGGCGTGATAGACTTCGGCATTGAACAAACCCTGTAGTAGAGGCATTCATTTGAGTTACGATAAGCACTCGACTCAACTATAGCACCTGCTCTAGCACCCGACGCACAAAACAATGCAAGTGCACTCGCGGTCTGGATACGAGCTCTCTCATGTTTGTAATCATGCCAATCGTCATTAAAAAGACCTCGAATAAGATAGTCCATGTCCTTGGCTGTTACCATAAATCGTTCTCGTGGCTTTGTTGGAAGCTTCCATTTACTTGTCAACTCAGTCCTGATATACTTTCAGGCGTTAGCTAGAGTAGATTAGACTATAGGGCACGCTGCAGAATATACACCTGACTTACATTCAGAACATCGTCCTTGACCTCCTTTGAGATAGAACAAGAAGTTTTTCGTTCCCATTGAGATGTGAATTTGATGAAGTTCTGGCATGTGGAGCTCTGCGTGGGGATTTTCTCTCTTGTTACCACATAGTACTCAACAAATGATTTTAGAACTTGTGGTGTTGGAATTGGCTGATCTTTGCGAAAGTTGGTGTCGGTCGCTTCACCCCGAGAAAGCCTCCATCTGCTCAAGCGATTAGTATGATTTGATCACTGTGCTGAGGCAATTCCTTCTTACAGAATCCAGTTTTTTGCACTCTTCTCATAGTTCTGGAGTGTAGCTGGGGCGAGCTCCTTATAGGATATTGTATTCTCCTCCCGCTCTCGCCTATCCTGGTACTCGCGGGTATATCCACGTGATGTGGCCCGTGCGGTTATCTTGTCAAGCTCTTTTTGAATGTCCTCAGGAAGCATTTTGGATTCTTGATCGGTCTGGGTCTCAGTCTGAAAAGAAGAGAAATGGCAGATCAGAAGTGCGCCCTGGGAGCGGATTTAAAAAAAAATTATGGTGAAATAACATGGGTGAGAACGGGTGAGAATTCTCACCCGTTCTCACCCCTGTCACCCTGGTCTAAAGGCTTCTCACCCATCTCACCCGCACTCACCCTAAGGTGAGTTCCAACGCTGTTTTAACGATCGAGGCTTTTTGAAAATTGACCGCGTATAACATGTGGCTTAAGTACGGCTGAGCGGACGGGAAGCCCTGTTCTCCACACCCTATGGTCGTATGTACTCAAAACGCAATGATAAAAAATAATATACTATCTTCGCACGATCAATCGTACTACAATCCGGTCTGTGTGTGGCTTCTGCTCAATCAATACTCTAGTGGATATCGCCTGGATGAGTAGGGCGAGCGCCGCTTTAACGTCGCGCAACTTGGGTGAGCGGGGTGAGTGCGCAATAGAGAGTGTTGAAATATCCCGGTTACTGGGATAATCATGGGGGCTGGGATCACGTGCATGTCTACATACCTGTTCACCAGTCTACTTGTATCTTACACAATCAACTCCCCTCAACAACATGAACACTGAAGCATCACTTATAAATCAACAGATTGGGTGAGAAGCTGGGTGATAAATCACCCTCGTCGCGCGACCGCCGCACTGACCCTCTTGGCTGAGATCAGCTACTGCGTTAACTATTGGTTCACCCTGACCTCTCTGAAAGCGCGGTCCCTTGGCACCTGCACATATCATCGAATTTCCAACCCGGGATTGGCCAATATACAGCGACGTTGACTTCAATGTCCTTGGGCCAACGAGTGCGCCAGCTATCAAGGCATATCGCCAAGTGGCCATCAAAGCGTTGTATCAGTCACCAGAACACTCCCAGCTGCCCATCCCTCAATTACTGTACCCGAGGTTATATTGAGCCAAAATAATTAGGTGATACACAAAGCTAAAGGGGTTTCATGGTACAATCAGGTGACCAGAGAAACACCACCTTGATCTTGCGGGTAACCGTACTACAGCTAGTCGCAATAGTCGGGTTCTCCGGGTGACTGAGGATAAATTAGGCCAGTTGGAGTTCATGTTTAATTCTCTCTCAGTATCCAATCAGCTGTGGGCTATTCTCGTTGATACGGAGCCCAAAAGAGGTGTAGACCTACCGTATCTTCAGCCCCGTACTGCATAACCTGTTCACATGTTCGTGGGTCTCCCTTTCCATAGAGAAGCGAGCCTCTTTCTACTTTTAAGGTTCGAATGCAGAGACGAATCCACCCTGTTATACGGAAGATTCTGCGAAATCATTGTGAAAGGTTCAGTCAGATTAGAGATAGAGATCCCTGCTGCAGGTTCGTTTGTCTGGCATGAAACTGTGGCGGTCCAATGGCTCTCGAAATGGTCGGTCCTTGGGTTTTTCCATTCAGAAGATATGGCGCATGCCCAGCAAGGCCTGCCTCAGAGAGCTCCGACGTGGGAACTAGGTATTTGACAGCGTTAGTTACGAGAAGCGAGATACAACAGAGTTGCCCACAAATCCATATCCACCGCTTAAATACTTTTGCCTTTGTTTGGATGGAGTGAGCTAAACAGAGTGCAGCTTGCCGAACGTTGTATTCGTAGCTATCTGGCTAACTGAGGAAGAAAGAAGGAAAGGAAGAAGGTGTGTGTGACGGAGGTATGGTGTAGCCCGTCACCGCCCAGGTCCCGTGATTTCAAGTAGCCTTAAAGTGAGAAAGCCTTAGATGATACCGGCAAGGTTGGTTCTCAAAAGCTGGATGGTGTTTACTTCCTTATCAAGGGCTAAGCGTCTGAAAGCAGGCAATGTGATGGCTAGCAGAAGCGCAATGCCCGCACAGAGTTCCTTCTCGAATATTCTTATTTTCCTACCTTGTTGCAAACCGTTAGAGACGTTATGATTCTTCGACTGCCCCTTAGAGCGGAGTAAAGTGGGCACTGCACCGCGAACAACTATGTCAGGAAGTGCCAGGTCCAGACCTTGCGGTTGTAGCCAATTTTCTTCATGTGAAGCCAAATACATCCATGCAAAGATTGTTTCGAGTTGAAATACTTGATAGACCCTTGTAGTTTAACGGGTGTCCAGGGTTTCACCGTCAGTGACGGGTCCGCTCTCCATGGCTGCGAGTGTAGTGTGGTCTTCATGAAAATTTTGAGGGACTTGCGATCCTGATCCAAATGGCTTTGTGTAGCGAGGAGTCTCTCCCAGCCATTGCATACACTGCTCCCTTGGACGGCAATTGTCTGGTTGTTGGTTTGAAACCATATATGTCATTGTCTACGGCAGGGACTCGGCTATTTACCACCGATATCACCACCCAGATTCTAGAATCCAAGTCATTAGCAGGAACATCACATTTTACGTGTTGCAAATAGTCTCCCCGTGGTGCTGGGCGGATGTTCCGTCATCACAACACGTACCATATTAGGTAGCTGAGCGTACATACATCAGGTACTCACTTAGTCACCACAGTCACCTGACTCTGTTCCTCTTCTCTCACTTCCCACGCTCTCTCTTCCTTCCTCTTCTCTCTCTCTCAGATAGCAGAAGATAGCAGCAGATAGCCAATACCACCTGCTTCTCACCCGTTCACGATCATCCTGTACATCTCACACTCTCAGTAGTCTACCAGCAGACTAACTCGTAACCCAATCAATAACCCTTCACCGCCACTGCTGCCATCAGAGCCCAAGTTTCCGTTCATAAGAGGGTCTCCACTGCTCGGGATAAATAGCCTCGTCTGTCTCGCAAAGAACCCCCAACAGCGATTTTTTTCCCCGAAAACCTGTGAAGCTTCTCAGTATTTCACTGAAAACCCTAGTTCAAAATCCATCAACATGGCTCCTACTTTCAACGTTACAGACATTGGTACTGCCACCGCTATCTTGGAAATCAAAGGCGTCAACTTCCTGACCGATCCCTTCTTTTCCCAGCTGAGTCTTCATGGTCCAAAGAGGTGGCAACCCTGACCGTAACCGACGACCCTGCGTTGAAACTCGATCAACTACCGGTCATTGACGCGGTTTTGTTGAGTCATGAGGATCACTTCGATAATTTGGACGATTTCGGCCGCCAACTCCTACATGGACGCCTCGTGTTCACAACAATGGATGGCGCGAAGAACCTGGCCCCGCGGCCTGCAGCCCAAGGAATGAAGCCCTGGGAGACGATTGAGACCACGATCGCGGGAAAGAAATTCACATTGATTGCTACCCCGACTCAGCACATCCCTGGAAACGAATGCACGGGATTCATCGTCACCGGAGAAGACTTCGGATATAGCCGAGACGGTCTGCTTAACGCGATTTACTTCACTGGTGACACAGTCTATATTGAGGAGCTCAAAGAGATTAGAAACCGATACCACATCAAGGCGGCTGTGATGAACCTGGGCAATGCTCATGCACCCAACTTTGCTGATCTAAGTGCTCCTCAAATCCAAATCACTATGGACGGCAAGTCTGCCGCTAGACTGTTCCGCGAAATCAAAGCTGATGTTTTGGTCCCAATGCATTACGAATCTTGGGGTCACTTCACTCAGTTTGGAGCTGAGTTGCGCCAGGTTTTCAAGGAGGAAGCAATTAGTGATAAGATTTGTTGGCTCAAGGGAGGGGAGAAGATTTCGGTTTTTTGATTTTGACATTCTTGTATTTAACCCAGAATGAGATCAAAGGATGATAGAGTAGTTTTGGCCTCAAATTGAACTTTCGCCAAATACCAGACGCGGCGCAGATAGTAAACCCTTTTGTACAAATTGGGCAACGACTCCCTCAATAAAGTCTATGCCACTTTGATTGCAAGCTCGGTGTCTCTCAAACCAGGTATACGCGATCTGCGCGGGAAACAATGCCGAGGCTGGCCCGAAGAGCTTCATCTCATCTTGAAACAAATAGCTCATACTTGAACAAATCAAGAAGGCCAGACGGTCCCCCTCAGCTCGAATGCTAATTGGATTAAGTTCCTCTGACAATCCCACAAATATTCCGGTACAATTCGGCCGTCTCGATAGAATTTTGTCCATTTCCAATAAACAGATGACTCGGACGGACCAGCAATGAGTCATTCCGTTTGCGATGGAGATGTTGGGGAACCATATCGGCCTCGAGGGTTTCTGCGGGGTATTGATAGAACTCGGTTGAAGGTCAGAGAACGAATTGACTGAAGGAACAATGTTGAGGCCTAAAGCGTTCTCCCAAGCGCAAAGTCGTCTCGAAGCCTCGAAAAGGGACCCGATAAATCCTCGCAAAGCAGGTCCATTTTCAGTCGGAGATATGCAACTGAGTATATCAATCTGTTGCAGGATTGATGGTATAGCCGCAACTTCGCTGTAAAGTTCTTGTGTAGGAGTTGGCGCATTGATCGCAAAAGGAATGTTGATCCAGGTGCTAGTAGCCAGAAAGGTAGGTTGCCGATCGCGCAATGCTTCCGCAATCTGAGAAGTCCGAAAATATCAGCATTTATATCATTCAATTTTCTGTAGTTGAAACCTACGATGAACGGCCGAAAGCCTAAGAAAAGTTGATGGAGTAATCCTGATTCAAAGGTCCGCGGACCGTAATTTTGGAACAACGTCCCAATGGCGCAGAGATGCATCTTGAGAGCAGACATGGAATCCGGCAGCATGAGCTAAGAGAGATCAACGAGTGCCTTCTGAATTAGTTCAAGGATCACTTACTTCCACCAAAGTAAGACACATAATAGCAGGCAACAATTCCAAGGAGAGGCCATTCGCAGTGATATGCCCGCGCATAGTATGGATAGCATCATAGTAGCTCTGCGGGGATTCGACATCACATGTACGTGATAAACTCATTCTTTGTGAATTTATTAGGGTCGCTAGTGCCCGTGTAGCTTTCGACAGTACCGAAGAATCGGAGGCCAGACATGGAAGCTGGGGAAGTACGTCAACCCAGGCGCCACATATTCGAGATTCTTCGTGGGATGAGTCGCTCAAGGTATTGAGGATTTCGGGAAGATAGCCGTTTCTGACAAATTCTGCAATATCAGTCATACACTGGCATCCATGAGGCCGGACGAGCGACAGGGATTCTTCGCTGATGAGTAGTTCTGGCTCCACTTGTTGGCGGTTTTTGGGCCGACGTCTGGTAGAGGAGCTGGAGTTCACATCAAACGTCTGTTTAGTGTTCTCCACCGTCTGCTGACATGGTCTTGAAGTCCACGGTTTACTGGAGGTTCCCTGTTGAACAAATGTCCAATCGCTTTGGTACCCGTCGCAGGTCCTTCCGGTAAGCACGCATTGGCTACAGGCAGGCCGTTTTCCATCGCACTGATGGGTTCATTAGTTGAGAATTCCCTAACGGAAGCTGGTACGAAGTAAATCACTCGAAAGGGGAGGGTCATACCCCTAGTTTTCGATCGCGACAGGTCTGACAAACCGATCTTTGTTTGACTTTCATGGCATCGCAGAGATCAACACTCAACCGGAGAGACGTTGCAACAGTTGCCTAATCAGTTGCATGTCATATAAGCATTTCTAGGGACGGAAGAGAGCCTTGACCACTTGCTTTTCCATTGCGCGTAGAAGCATTTGGGGTATAGAGGTCCAGATAGAGTGAGTGGCACTCACAGCAGGGATTGGTCATTGGATGAGGATTATTAACCTTTGTAAACCTTTTGAGTCCCCCGGCTTCCGGGGGGTTATGAATCATTATGATCCTTCAGCCCAGCCTGGAGGTCTTGGCGGATTTTGATTCCAGATACGGTTAGTCCAGACCCACATTGGCCGTTACGTAACTCACGAGCGAGCCGCCACCCCAAAACACACAGTAAAGGCGATAAATTACCACTTCATATGTCAACAAAAATGTTAATTTAGGATATCATGTTAGGATATTATGGTCCAGATAGCGTCACCAGTCCACTAGTGTAATTATGGTTAAATAAAATGGGGGTCAGATTTGCCGCGTAATTTCGCGCGTTATTATGGCGAAACCGCCAAGCCCTCAATACATGACCCATGGAATGGGGGTCAGATTTCTGTATTGACCTTGTAAAAGGGCCGTTTTTGCATTCCAATCCCCCTCCTTCTTCTGCCGGCAGAAAATCAAAAATCAATTCACTATGGAGTCGCTAGCGAGCTTTTGAGAGAAGCTGAGATAGCTGGTAGAGCGAAAGCTTGCCTCTGCACCGTACAAGCTCTAGCTCCTCAACAGCTGCATCCAGAGACAGGCCCTTACCATATCTAGCGTAGATCTCGTCGATGATAACTTTTCGGCGGCAAAACATGACCCTTTCGCGAGAAGAAGGCCGCCAGGTCGCACCATACGATCTCTCTAATGACTGGACAGATGGATTTGCACCTAACCCACATATCCATTCTCTCCAGACCTCCGGCACAGTCTGTGTCGTACGAGAGAGCGAGTATAGAGATCGAGAGGGGGATACTAAAGAGGAGGGAGTATCGATCCCCTGTGGGAGAAGCTGCTGCTTATCTACAGGGGGCTGCAAAGATGATGCCTCCGATAGACATGCTGCTAGCTGAGAAGACGGTGTGAATGAGTCCGAGTCTGGTGTCCGCGCTTCAATAATAGAGGCATCCATGGCTCGTACGGCAAAGGTAACGTGACCAGAAAGGAGATCATGAAGCTGGCGAGAAATCTTTCTAAGCTGTTCATGAGCCTGATAACCATGACGATCAACCGCCTGATGGATATCCTTCTGGAGGACACTAAGACGGTCGGCAATAATAGGAAGCGTCTGCCGGAGCTGAATCTCCTGAGGGGTCTCCGTACAAAGAAGGGACTGCCGTATTTGCTCTGCAAATGCAGTATAGTCTTCTCGTGCAAAGATAGGATCATCCCACATTGAATGCCGGGGGAATTGCGCCTGTAGGAGAACCGAGTCCTGGAGGAGGATGATCCGTAGTTGATTCAGTAGCTGCAAAAAGCCTTGGGCTGCCATATCATCTCGGTCTTCCTGTTCCTGACTAGTAGCCCCGCTAGGTGGCTCATTTGTAGGATCGTTGGATTGGAACCAGGCAAGCCACTGATCGATCCATGGCCAGAGAGCTCGTACGAGGGAATCTGGAGGTTGAATTTTTGCTCGAGGAAGATAGTAGTTCCCAATTGCATCAGGCTGGAAACCAGCCATAGAACGAAGGAATTTCCGCGGCAGATGCGTCAGATAGCAGTTAGTTAAGGCATCCTGATTCCATTGACCAGCACGGCGGATCTTATTCTCTTCCACGCCTTCTAGCTCGGCTTGTTTTGACCCCTGGGCTCGGCCTGCATGTGTCTTCTTGTCGGTAGAGAGATTGATTGCTTTATAGACCTCATTGGCCCATTTCAGCTGGATTTCGTACGAGATTGGCTTCTCTCGATCTGAGCCCTTGAAGAAGTGGAAATTATACCACTCTGGCCGGCTCCGAAACCGAGGTGGCGACTCCCCTGCTATCTGCCAGCGATAAAAGAGATAAAAAGCCGCCTGGCTCATCGTACAAAGGAGAGGATCCTGATGGCGCATTACCCCCATATACTGCAAGCGGCCAAACTGGTTAGTCTTTCCATTATTCATAATCATGATCATTGGCCAACAGGGGGTCGGTCCTTCGTTGGGTAAGGAGATAGTGAACAGGTCAGGAAACTGGAGTTGCCGGCGCGATTCTCCACGAAGGAGCATATTGTGACTGAAAAGGAAATCCACGGCCGTGCGAAGATAGGACTCCTGAGCTTGCGGCTTTCGATGCTTAAGATCTTTTGTTCGCCATCCTTGCCAACAGTATCGTACGAAGTCCTTGATTTTATCCTTGGAATATCCATCCTGCAGGGTGCCTGCAGCTCGGTCAAGATACTGCTCGCGCTTTCGCTCGCTTTCCTTATGTAGTCGGCCAGTCATCAAGGCGGAAACAGCATATCCACGGGGGTTAGGGAAGCTATTCGTACCAATGCTTTTTTGGAACTTCCAGAGGTCCACAATAGCATTGATATATTGAGTGATTGAATTGCTTCCCAGGGTTTGTTCTACCTTTGATCCATCTGGCCGTGTACGATCCTTCTTATATTGAGAGGACCGAAGAGGTCGATTAAGAACCTCAGTGTCAAGAAAGTAGACAAGCTTCTTCTCTGTGACTAGTTCGCCGTCTGGGAAGCCCTGCTTTTTGCAGAAGCTCTGTAGCATCTCCTTAGCTTCTCGTACGAACTAGAGACAAGGTCACAAGGGTGTTCCTTTACCTGCCATTCCTTATGCTTGTTAACATAAGCCTTTGATGTATTCTTAGGCCGCTGGCTTCGCATGTAGTGTAGGGCCTTGATGCTGTGGAGGTTTAATCGGTCCTGGAGCTCAATCTGCGCTAGCTCCTGGGTCTGTGATGATGGAGGAGAGGAGCAGGGAGTAGAAGGTGATGATAAAGCCATTTTTGATTAGGTTCGAAATAGTGTTCTCTCTTTCTCTCTTTCTCTTGATGATGAGATGCGTGTAGGTAGGAGTAATGACAAGAGAGGAACGCGACGCGGAATTCACACAGTAACCAGCTGCCTTACCACCCTTTCTACCGCCTATCCCCATCATCCCTATCCCCCCTTGATTCATTGTAAGGTACTGTCATAGCCCCGTAAGGGTACGTACGAAGCTATCCCTGGCTTCAGGATTACTGCCAAGATTTCGCAGGCTCGATCTGCGATCAGATATCTCAGATATCCTGGGGGTCACGTAAGATTTCGCGAAATTTCGTGGGCGTGGATACATAAGAATTACCCCGCTTTACACCGCTTGTTTGTTTACTGTCTACGTTACTTCTGTTTGTTGTGTTTACATCTTTTTTGTGTATTTAAGACTGCTCCTGATCATAGCTAGATGATCAGGCGAATTCTAGGTGAATATTACCCACAGACTCGACCCCTCGAGGCAAAGCCCGTCCTCGAGCGAATAGTCTGTGATTCGTCTCAACCCCAAAGTACCCTCGGTCCAGCACATGACTCAGCACTGTCATAGACCCAGATGCCGACAATTGACAATTTATGTATAAGATACATGTTACGGACCCTGCCACACGAGGGGCCGCAGCCTACAGATGGGCCACCAAGAGCCAACCATTCCCAGAAGATATGCACTGCTACAGGTCACGCGAGGAACGCTAGAATCGGCGTCACTTTTATCCACACCGATACTACGCCGCAAGTACAAAGTCACAAGTCACGTGACCGCGGCTCCTCGATATACTCCAGGAGTCGCCACGGGGGTATACGGGGAGGACTAGATATTGAAGAGGAGAACGCTCAATGACAGCACGCGCTGAGACGTGCGGGTCCATTCAGCAGAGAAACCACCACAAAGCACACGCGTAGCAATCAGGAAATAGCGAGAAACCCAAATGTAGGGGTCAGGTCGGAGAGGTGTAAGGTATATTCTAGAAGTAGCTATCCGGCCACTGTATACTGCCGGCTATGTCACATAGCATGGATGACACCCATGTAGTAGGGGGTGGGAATCTCCCCACTACACTATTTAGACCAAGGCTCATCTAGAACAAGGCGCAAATGCATGAAATAGGGAATGACTTCCAAGATTTCGCACCACGTGCTGAAAATAAGACCCGTCTGAAACCTTCTAAAAGAAACTCGAGGAGTTTTGCTCCAATCGTTTTGCCGTCATATTCAGCATTCATTCGACATAACGCTTCCTGTGCCTGGTCTTGACTCAAGAAACCTGCTTCAGACCGGCTCAGAATAATTTCCATTTCAATCTCCTCGTTGAACTCCGGATGTCCTTGGAGGGGAATGAAATGACGTGCGGCATACATGCCCTGGGTTGCACACCGTGACGAGGAATCGAGGAGTATGACATCCGCGGAGCAGGAAAATACAATATCGCGGTGCATCTGCTGAATGCGTTATATGTAGAACGGTTAAGATGTCAGCATGAAGGTGTTCGGTCTTTCTGCTGCATAACCTCCGCTAAGGAAAGACATACGATTTTCTCTAATCCAAAGATCTCCCTCCCTTTCTCTGTTAGGTTTATGTCACAAACCGCCGTTTCCCAGCCCTGATCATTCGGCAGAATCGAGAGTAGATTCCTCTCTCGATACAGATAGACTGCTCCTGGGCTTATAACTAGACCAACTCTGTTCTTGCAAAGCAATTATTAAGGTTTTTCTTTCACTTTGAAGATACAGAGTACTGAGGGCTTGGCGGGTATGCTGAAAAGAAATCGATATTATTGTACGGGACTGTATCTTGCTTTCCCCGGACTGGAAGTGAAATATTCGCGGTGTTTAGGCAGTACTGTCCGTTAAACTGTGCTGGCACCGACTTCGCCTGGTGGGTTGTTGGACTATGAGAGGTTTCCTCTTAGAGCAGAGTTACCTAAGCTATCAGGGAAACCCGGCCGAGGTACAATGATGAACGACATTCCATAGAGAGAAAGTTGAAGCGTAGCTGGTGGATCAATTACCATGGTTCTCTGACGTTGGGCCTTCTATATCATGCCGCTGAGCTAGATCAAGCATTAATCCTGTTCTTTCCTTCCACCGTGATTTTTCTGGAGTCCTGATTGCGTTGCAGTAGAGCCGCTTGCCGGCAAGCTTCGCTCAGCAATCTCGGTAATTTTTCTCCCTCAAAGATTTCCGGCAACATTGTTATCATGGGATCATGGTCTCACGGTGAGCCTGACAGCCAGTTCTCTCTCGTCCTTACCCGGCGGAACATACATCCAGTAACCCAATCATGATCCGCGACCATTCTTGCCCGGAAAAATTGTAGCCAATCAGCAGCAATCCCGCGCTTATCAAAATCGAATTACTTTATCAAGCGCTGAGACAACATGACTGGTTGGTTGCCTATCACTTCACCATTGCTACTGCACAGTACAGAGTACAATACATAGAGTAAGCTTGAATAGCGGCGACTACTGGAGTGGCAACCTTCGCACCGCGTGAATAATACATTATTCTATGTCCAGATATGGAACGTTGAAATTGATGTTCCGCCTATGTAGTATTGTATGTACTGTAAGACAGGGTTCATGCAGAGTGACCCGCTCTTCTTTGCGTCTTGTATGGTAATTTGGATCAATTACTCAACCTATTGATCTAAGACTCGCTCCACTTGATCTAATACTCAGTCAGATTTGCCCTACGGTTACGAGTCCATGTTCTTCCAGCCTGCTCAGACACTTTGTCTATGAGCCACTAGTAGTATTGACACCAAATTACGATCAGATATCGAATCTCGGGTATCTAGTTTGACCTTGTTCATGATAATCTGCGGTGAGCCTTTCAAGAACCGGATCCATTCCTGGTATCAGGAGCGGGTTGAGCAGTTTTGCCTCAGATACGACGCCTTGGGAAAGCTATTGAAGATTGAAAGGGACAAATTGACCAAGAGAATTATGAAAAGGTTTAGGAGGCCAGCTGCTTGATTGGAGAAAAGGATGACTTCACAACGCGGGAAAAAAGATGCGAAATAACCGGCTGTTGACAACAGAAATCTACTATTCAAAAACAGGGTGATTGTACCTCGATCCGCAGAATATGAAAGTGGAAAAGTTTCGCAGAACAATACCAGTAACTTCAGGTCTTATCACAACCGTCATATGAAGCACGATGTGAGAAGATTGGTAACGTAAGCCGTAAGGCAATTGGAGGAGTACGACATATATTTCAACAAAAGAAAAGAAAGCTAAAGAATTCTCCAAAAGAACCGCTTTTCGCCCGAGACTGCCTGTAAATTCCTTTTCGAGTTGGCCAATTGACTTGAACTATTGAAAGGACATACAAAGGAATCTCTGTCATATACCATCTTAAGTGGACACCAAGCCTGCAACGTTTCCCCGAAATCCATCACCCTTACATATCTGGAACAACACCCTTCATTGGAGGCCCAGTTTCGATCTCGTCGTAATCTTCAAGTTCAAGGAGAGCCTCCTTCACTCTCGTAATACCTCGAAGAAGATCCACCTCTGGAATGTTCAAAGCCACACCCATGCGTACGCGGTCTCCATCTGGGTAGGTGAGAACGCCCTTGTGGAGGCACAGCATGCTCAGTCGTCGGGTGGTGTGTCGCGGGTTGCCAGTACGTTTCAGGTAGAGGCCCAAATCAGCACCGCGGTTTGTGGTATAGTCAAGCCATGGCATGTTCCAGTCGGCTGTTTCCTTCTTCCAGATCTGCCCGATCCAGGTGGCGCGGTCGACGAGCCTCTCCTCGTCCATGATCTTCAGAGTCGCACGAGTGGCAGCGATAGCCGCCGGTGCCATACCAAATGTTGCTACAGACTCATAGCCGCCTACCAAATCCATCACCTCGTCTTGACCGAAGATGTATGAGGCAGGATAAGCCCCACCGGTGATGGACTTTCCCATTACAACCATGTCGGGCTTGTTCTCCGGACCCATCCAGTCGGAACAAAGGAATTTTCCAGTTTTGCCCGAGCCCATTCGCACTTCGTCGGCAATGAATAGTATATTGTATTTCTTGCAGAGCTGGCGCACGCCAATTGCAAACTTGAGCTCTTCCTCAAAGGAACTGCGCCGCGTGATGTTAGTTTGTTGAGACGAACCATGATAGTCTGGATTGGCTACAGCCATGAGAATTTCCAGGCACAGACTTACGGTTTCTTTCCGTGGATACACTCCATGATTATTGCGGCCACACGTCCGTGAACGTCAGCAAGGACTTGCTCGAAATCTTCCAGGCATCCGTACTTCAGGAGATCCCCGGTCTTTGGGTTGGTATTGCGAAGATTCTCGTTGGCGATACCGTAATCTGACATACTTATTAATTTTGCTGCACAGGATCCGAAACCGGACTTTCGACATTAAAAGAGCAGAACTAAGAGAACAGGTGAAAGCGGAGCACGCAATACTTACCCGATGACTGGCCCATATCATTCATGATGGGCCAGATTCCGGAGCCAACGCCATGATAGTTGTCCGACACCCCAAGTACGAGGACATCGCGAGGCGGAATGCCCTTCATTTTGATTCCCCATTTCCGGGCAAACTTGACGGCTGCATCGGCACCTTCTGTGCCAGAAACCATCCCTACCATTTTGTCATAGCCGAACCGTGTGCACATGTCCCGCGTGAATTCGGCCCAGTCGCCCACTTTAGTGGCGATATTGGTGAGAGTGACTAAATGTTGATGCGGTTAGCTTAGGACCTAATGCAGTCCAATTGCGGGACTTCCACAGCAGAGCGTATGGACCATGAGGCTGGTACTTACTGGTCTGCATAGAGGTGGTCATCGCTTCGAGCAATTTTGGGTGACATTGGCCCAGGTTGGTGGCGCTCAACATGCAGATGAAGTCAATAATATCCTTGCCGTCGACATCCTAGTAGCTCTCAGTCATCTAGCCAATACACCATAAAAAGAACGGCGCGGGAGGATGAAGCACAGACCTTCAATATAGAACCCCTGCCGCTCTTGATGAAGACAGGAAGTGGAAAGATACCTCCCGCGGAGTGCTTGCTATCGATTTCCAGGAGCTCCTTTGTCTTGGAGGACAGTCGCACGACCTTCCTCTCTCTCGAATTTTCCCCAGTCATGATTTTCACAGCACTCTGAAAACTGATAGAAAGGTTCCACGGGAATTCGCGAAGTGACCGGTCAATTACGTGGAGGTGATAGCAGTTGGTGGGAGGAAAAGAGAAAGAATAAGAGGCTTTCAGCGGGCAATCTGAAGGAATTTATACAACCCAACCTAGGAACTCGTTGCTATTTATGTGTTGCCGGTATCCAGCGGCTGCCACTTAATCCACTCGCCTTCTGGCGGTACGTCCTTTTGTCGGACTGCCTGGGAGCCCATACTCTCAATCCATTATTCCAGTGAACCTTGAATCAAATCGCTCGGGTAATACACACTGCCATTTCGCGCCAGATGGAGCCGAACGACGTTGTCCTTTCCGCGTTCTTGGACGTAGAGAGATAGTGGTACCCACCTGGGTAGTCTTCCTAGGCAATTAGTCTTGCCGCGGGTTTCAAAGGGTGCCAGATACTAGTAGAATAACAACCTTGGTACGCTTTAGCGATAAGAAAGTAAGTTGCGGCTGGGGCGAAGTCTGATAAGCGCGGGCATCCCGCAGTTGATGTTGCATTCGACCCACAGTGCTAGCGGGCGGGTTTCAAGCTGCGGTTGGTCGCGTTGGGTGGCTTTCCGACCTAATCTACTTGTACTACGGACTACATACAGAATAAACGGGGTAGCCCGCGTATCCAATCTGCCGGCTGGGACAAGCCGGCACTCTTTTTGGCAACCCGGCTTACCATGGACCGAGGACTTGAAAGTCAGCAGATTCCATCCTCGTCCAGCTGCCTCAAAACAACTGGCTCGTTCATCAGGGTTAGCCGACACCTTCCCCGCTCTTCCCCGCGATAATCATGGATTTTTCGATACGGAGGAGCCCCGCTGATGTATCAACATTCGCGGCCGGGGATATAGCTCGGCAATGTGCAAGGTAGATGAAGTTTGTAAGCGAGTCCGTCGGCAAACTCGAGTGCCGAATCGGCATTGCGCACTACCAGCGACCCGTAAGTGGAATTGAAGTGATACATACTCGGCCAATTGGCATTGCCCATGATACTAGGCAGGTAAGCCCGGGGGAACCTCATTTCTGGCCATTTCAGAAAGTCTGGCTTCTTAATAATGAGGTATATATGCGGCATCTTAGAATGTATCCATGTTTCTCCCGCAGTCTTTCACAGCCGGAATTCGACACCTTCTGTTCCAAGAAAATATCTTCCTTCCCCCGAATTCCGTTGCCAGCTAGTGGATCTTAGGTCCTCCGCTTCTTAGCTTTTGGAATTTCCTCTCGACTTATCCTCAATCTTTAACTTATCTTCAGTCTCCTCGCGGCAGACACAGTATTTTTGTACGATGATGGGTACTTCCGTGGCTGGTTTGAATTTCGATGTACGCCTACAATTTCCACGCCGTCTACGTTCTTGCCCCTCGCGCCGTCATTTTCTAGCCTCGTGTTCATCAAAATGCATGTTTAACATAAACCAGGCTAATTTTTTCCTCTAGAAATTCTACAATATCGTCAATGGAGAAACGGTATCCAGTGCTGTAACTCAGCATGGTACCGACCCGGCCAACAAGAAGCCAAACCCTCCGGTTCCGGTTGCCAGTCCCACCGATCTTGACAATGCTGTCACTGCGGCTCAAGTTGCCTTTGAACAATGGTCGCGATTCCAGCTTGAAGATCGGCGTAAGGCTCTGTTCGCGTACTCCGATGCAGTGAATGCTGAAAAAGATGGGTTCATCAGTCTGCTTACGAAAGAGCAAGGCAAACCTCTCTCCCAGGCGGCAGTCGAAGTTGAGATGGCGGTGGCATGGATCAAGGGCCTGGCGAACTTGGAGATACCTGAAATTGTGCTGGAAGATTCATCCGAGCGACGAATTGTCCAACGATTCACGCCCATTGGAGTGGCAGCCGCGATCGTACCGTGGAATTTTCCAGTGCTCCTGGCAATCGGAAAGGTTGTCTCGGCGCTGGTCACTGGAAACAGTATCATTGTGAAGCCATCTCCCTTTACTCCCTATACAGCGCTGAAATTAGCCGAATTGGCAATCCCTTTCTTTCCTCCGGGGCTGTTCCAAGCTCTCAATGGGGATGACCAACTCGGGCCATGGATGACGAGGCACCCGGGAATCCAGAAGATCAGCTTCACTGGCTCAACGTTGACGGGAAAACGTGTTGCTGTCGCGTGTGCCGATAGCTTCAAGCATTGTACCCTCGAGCTAGGAGGCAACGATCCTGCTATCATATGCAAAGATGTGGATCTCGATGCCCTGGTGCCTAAAGTAGGTGATTGATACATTACAGTGAGATCCTTGCACGAGTAGAAGAAAAGTTGCTGACGCTTGGGTACCGCCAGATTGCTCCACTTTGCTTTCTGAACTCTAGCCAGGTGTGCATGATGATCAAACGTGTCTATGTACACGAGAGCATCTATGGGGCATTCCGAGATAGGCTAGCTGCCCACGTGAAAACTCTGCTTGTCGGCAATGGAGTCCAGCCAGATGTGTTTTTCGGGCCCGTCCAGAATGAAATGCAATACAACAAAGCTCTGGACTTACTCAGCTCTATTTCTGCAGAGGGACTCCGTCCAGCGCTCGGTGGCATCGTGGAAGAGTCGGCCGGCTATTTCATTCATCCGACCATTATCGATAACCCACCCGACACTTCTCGTGTCGTTATCGAGGAGGCATTTGCTCCCATTCTGCCGCTGATGAAGTGGCAGACGGAGGAGGAGGTCATTGCCAGGGCAAACGCTGGCCCGACCGGACTTGGCGGTTCCGTCTGGAGCCGAGACCTCGATCAGGCCGAGCGTCTAGCGTCTCGCCTCGAGTGCGGCTCTGTCTGGATAAACTCTCATTTCGCAGTCGCCCCCCATGTCCCCTTCGGCGGTCGTAAGGAAAGTGGCCATGGCGTTGAATGGGGAGTGGATGGCCTTAAGGCCTACTGCAATCCCAAGACCGTTTGGATCTTTAAGAATGCCTAAACTTTGCTATGTACTGTAATGGCTTGCTGATGGAGTCTTCCCTCCCTCTGGCGAATGTCTTTGCGGTTGTTGCCACGACCAGCGTTTGCTGGGTGTTTTCGTTGTTCGGTTTCTCCTTCTGCGACCTATTTAGGCCTCTTGCTTCCTTGCATCGCTTTCTCTTCACTAGATGCTCGAATCCAGATCCTTCTCACTGTTCCTCCTTCTGCTTCCTGTGCATGGCCGCTCTGTCACTTGCAGACTATCAGCATCCATAGTCGCGAAGGACTCTCATCGCATCTCACATCCCGCCGACTATAAGTGATTAATTTACCGCATTTCCCCCTCAAGCCAGCTCTAAATAGCCTAAATTGACGATCCCGTCTAAATGCTGCGAAGGCATCCGCTACCCATTGGTCAATATTTCACACGACGCCGCAAGAATTGATATTCCCAGAACATCAAGAGGTTAGAAGCTGGGAATACTCAGTCATCGTGAGTTATATTGATCGCAAGTGTTTGTAGGCTAAGTAGACACATGGTGGAAAACACTCCGGCAACCAGAATCATTGATGTCCATAACAATGAAGCCGGAGGGGGGTGTACTAATGGTTGGGAGGGGAGCTGAGTACTCGCACCGAATGAAAAAAAATGAAGAGAATCGCCAGCCATAGAGGGCTCAGCGAAGCGACCGAGTTCTGAACTAGAGCGATACACTCCGCGCTGGTCAAGTTGCTGGTTGAGCTGGTCATGACAGAAAGATGACTATCGGCAAGAAATAACCTGGTGTTGCTTCTATGCCAGAAAGGAGCAGTCCAGATGTGCAATTGTACATATTCTGTGATGAGAACCTAGGATCATGATATATAACCATCTTTTGGGGAAACAGTGGGGGTACGGCTGTCCCACTCTGGAGGTATATTCTACTTAACGGTCAAGGTCGGAGAAGGGCCTGGAGGAGTCGGCAATGCTGAACAATCACCACTCACTCCATTTTTTTTAAATTTGTAACATTGCTGTAGTAATCTGATCAGAACAAGAGTATTGTATATTATTAACTTTGCTATGAGTCTCGTGGGAAGCGGCGTTAGAAATGATATGGTTGACGTCAAGCCCCGTCGTGATCCTCTGAGAGACCGACGGTTTTACCGTTCCTTTGTAAGCGGGAGAGGAACTGTACTGTCCTCCGTATCCAGTAGTCCGTAGTACTCCGTACAGTACGGGAGTTCGGGTATGGGTACGAGGGTACTGTACAGTGGCCGTTCATTAGTATTTGCACTTTGGTACTTCCGTCGCCAGCTTTCTACCGCCTGCCTTAATTGTCCGCCCAATACTTCAACATTACAATACGCGCTAACTCGTTATTATCAAGATTACACTACACTTGTCCCTCTTCTTCTCTATGCTTTGTCTGGTACTGCCTTGATGCATAGCGCAGGTTTGAAATACGAGGGTCGAACGAGATACCAGGGGACTTCACACGGGAACTGAAATTCTAACGGTAGAATAATAGTGGGTCTCTTGGCATGCCAAGTTACAACAGTACAAATACTAATGAACTCTGACTGTACATGTACTGTATTGAAAAGTTGAAGAATTGACTTTCACCCCAACCCCATCCCCACATTTCTTCTCCCTCCCACCATCCCCGCTCATGCCCATGCCCATGCTCATGATACGTACAACTGTACTTCATTACTATATCTCATCTTACCTTATTTGATTTCGGGTCAAACCTATCTGGAAGGCCAGACGATCGTGAACTGTTTGACAAAATTTAATCTGATTTGCAAGACAAACCCCTCCATGCCTCGTCAACGGAGCAAGGGCTGCATCCCCTGCAAGATGCGCCGAAAGAAATGCGATGAGAGAACGCCAACCTGCGTCGCTTGTGCGCGTAATGTCCTTCTCTGTGCCTGGGACTCCGAGTTACCGCCAAGCAAACCTCACAACTCGGGTGGCAAAGAGTTGATGACCAAGAGCCAGCGGCTGCTACGACATCAATCAGCGCCGAAGAGCATGATATCGGACATGGCGTTGTCTATGGCGCCAAACGCTATACATCCTCAACTCGCCCACCCGAAGACAAATTTCCTCTACTCATTTTTCTATGCCCGAGCAGCACAAACACTGTCAATAAAAGATGAGGAAGGAAACCCCTTCGTGCATGTCCTGATGCCAATGGCCGCTACTAGTGACATCGTCTTTCAAGCCATGCTTGCCTTCAGTGGAGTGATCTATGAGCAGCAGCATTCCGATGCCTTAGCCACAACCACGTGGGAACATTACGCGCAAGCGATTCGCAGCTTGAAGCATATGCTCACACTCTATGTTGATAACCAAGTTGACCGGGGAACTGAACTGGTCGCGACCGTTCTTCTACTGTTGTCCTTGGAGGTAAGCAGGATGCGCCACTTTGTGATCCGTTGGTCAAGGTACTCACGAACGTTTTCTGATCTCTCCTTCCTCTAGGTCAGTAAAGCAGACTCCGATGGTCACGCTTTCCGTCATCTCAGGGCATGTCGAGAGTTAGTGTCAGGAACTTTTGCCCACTGCCAAAATCCTCAATTGTTGGGCTTCCTAGCAGAGTATTACCTTTACACCCTGTCGCTCCTCCCCTCTAGCTTGATTGAGCATTCGGATCCGATTGAAGAGGATATCGACTTCGCATTTCGGATCTTACTGAACAACAGCGTCCCTGCAACCGGCGTGTTATGTGGATGTGCCCCGGAGATGTTTCGTACCATATCGAAAGCCACGGTGGTGTCACGTCGTTTGTACGATGAGCTCACTGATGAAGCTGGCCCCTCGAATGAATGTCTTCAGGAACACCTCGATCTTTACGACTACGTACAGACTTGGTGGCCAGAATATGCCGACGAGGAAAATGCCATGATCGCGCACATCTATCAAATAGCCCTCTTGGTCCTCCTTTTGCAGGCTGAGCCTGGAACTTCTGACAATATGGCAATGAATGAACTCGTGACAAATCTCATTAGTCTCCTTCGGATGATTCCGGTCGAGTCCAACACAACCACTGTTCTAGCTTGGCCACTTGCGACGGTAGCACCGTGTGTCAAGTCTAACACAGACCAGACGTTTATCCTACAGTACTTAGGTGCCGTTGTACAAAAATACCGATTTGGCAATCATCGGCAGACCGAGCAACTACTTCGGCTAATTTGGTCGCGCCGTGATTTACAGGAACGGGGTCCATATTGCATACCTCGCGCGATGGAGGCACAGGGCTGTCGATTCTTACTCTGTTAATCATGACTTAATATGTAATGTGCCTTGTTTTTGGTTTTTCTTTTTTTTAGGGGGGAGAGGTGGGGAACAAAGGGACTTTCATTTGTCATTGATATTGCTCAAGATTAGAATATGGCTCTGTGGATATAGGCCAGGCTGTAACAATATTTACTTAATTCAATGAGAGAGATCGTTTGGGGCCACTAGAAACTAGTGAGCTTGCTTTCCAGTAGCTTGGGCTAGAGATTCAGGAGGGGAGCTAAGGTAAAAGATCGTCGTTAATCGTACCACACACATGCCCAAGCCGGCGGCCCAGTGAACTTTTCTAAACCCTACCATAAGCACCCTGAATTGTCCCATCGGGGCAATCTAAGTTGGCCACAAGTTGTCCTGTACTTGGGACCAGTCCAGGAGCGGTATCGATGTATAGCAGTCAAAGCTTGCGAAAACGTTAACCTACTGCTGACTTCTTTAGTTAACTAGTCGCTGCTATGCCCTACTCTATGTGGACACGAGACAACTGGACCGCTGCTCCCCATATTCTCCAGGATTTAATTTTCAGGGAGGTGTGACACGAGCCAAATCTTCGAGAAATGAGTGCATTCCGCAGCGAATACTGAGACTGGAGTGGAGAGAGAAGGGAGAAGTGCTGGATCTGAGGTGCCTGCCTTCATACCCCTCGGTCTCCGCCAATCAAATCGCTCAAAACTAACTACTCTATCTACAAACAGTTTCCCAGTGTCACAGGAAAGACCAGACCCCGGATTTTACATGAGACATAAAAATCTGGGGAGGCTGTGGGGCTGATTCAATGATAGGGTGCCGAAGACTGGTACTACTTATCTGTAGTAGCCACTCGGTAATGTACTAGCTGCGGGTAGATAAGCGCGGGTCTGCAGCAGATTGGTTGGTGCGAGACAATTCCTCTGGTTTAGACCGGTTTGATCTGGATTGGAAAATGGAGAATGGAGGGGTTTCATCCTTCGGGATTTGACATCGGCTGTTCGAGTGAGATTTCGGAGAAAGCTGACTCTTGAAGATTGCCGCTACTGATATGATGCATTCGAGCACTGACACGCCTATCGGCCACTTTCTTGTGGTCTTGAAGCCACTCTTCCCCAAATATGCTCATGCTCTGGGGTGGCGACTCTCGTTTGGTTTATAAAGTGAGCTCCCCGCAGGTTTCATCTCTGAGTCCGGTAAGCTTTTTTCTCAACATCAAGAGCCATCTTTTGCAATTATTCTCTTGCCATTCTTACATTCTGTTCCCTGTCTTTTGGACTTGTCAGAGTGACCATGCCCTTCAACCTATCCGAGACGGGGTCACCGAGCCCAGCCCAGCTATCAAAGAACTTCTCTCGAATGTGAGTGACCTCATATTCCCCGGAAAGCTTTCGCCAGACCTCATTATAACACACCCTTCGCTCCGATAGATCCCTCCTCGGTTTGGCATTCATTACCTTAAACGTAAGTCAGTAGGCGATGGAACGGTTTCTTCGAGGTGATTACTAGCTGCTGATAAACGCCCGTTGCAAATTCCAGTCATGGACCGCTTTTGCTTCGGCTTTGCCTTTGAGCCTCACATCTGGAGGTCCCACAAGTATCATCTGGGGTACGAAGCCTTCTAGCCCTGGTTACAAAGATTACAGAATACTGACGAAACCCGTGAACCAGGTCTCTTGACCTCGGGCTTTTGTACACTTTGTATCGCCGCCTCTCTGGCAGAATTTCTGTCCGCATATCCTACGTTTGTCTTTCCACATCCCATTTCATATCATCAACAATCCACTCCTTTAGTGGGAAAGGGTCAAGGAAGCTAGTTGGGCGACGCTGATATTCAGAATTGAACAGTGCCGCGGGACAATATCGTTGGGTAGCTGGTACGATTTCCTTGCAGGTGATCTACAATTAAATGGATTGAGAAAATATTGACAGATTTTCCGCGTCACTTTTATACAGCCGGTACGCGACGCTAGTGACCTCTGCTCGATGAACGTCTTGCTGACTGAAGAGCCAGTTTCCTGGTATGACTACAGGCGGGTGCTCGCATGGTTTACGGCATGGGCGAATGTCGCCGCGTGGGTATGTAATCTCCCTAGCATATTACGGGGCTATGACTGCCATCAATACTAATCAAGAATCTACAGATCTGTCTATGCGCGACGGCGTCACTTTTTGGGAGCCAACTGGTCACTGACACTATAATCCTAGTTCATCCAGTAATACACCCTCTATCATTCCGTTTTCTCCTGTCCTCAAACCTTTACCATCTCCACTTGATATGGGCTCAGATCTATCCCTGACCTTGCTTTCTAGGACTTTAACTTGCAAAGATGGCAAGTGTTCCTCATCTATGTCGGCTTTAACATTATTGCTCTTTTTGTCAACGCATTCTGGAACAGCATTTTATCCGCGCTGAATAGAGCAGCTTGTAAGGTTTCCCGTCCAGACGATGACTGGGTTTATACACACATGACTAATGCGATGAATATCTAGTGATCTGGTCCCTATGTGGCTTCTCCATCATTTTCGTGACTGTCTTGACATGCGGGTCGCCAAATTACAATTCTGCGAGGTAGGTTGCAGCTTGCACAAGTCTGTGTCGCTTGGTCCTACTATTTCCATATTGCGAGTCAAGCTGACGGCTCCTTCAGCTTTGTGTTCACTAGTTTCATCAATGAGACTGGATGTAAGTCCTCTTAACTTCTGCTCGATCGTCTCCTTCACCCTGGTTTTAGCATAGCTAATTATTGGCAACCAGGGCCTGATGGCTTGGCTTGGCTTTTAGGGGTACGCCCAGCACCCTTGCCCTATCATTGAACTTGAAGACTGATCCACAGCCCTCAGCTGCTTCAAGGTGGACTGTGCCTTGTCGGAGTTGTGAGTATTCGCGCCCATCAATATTTGAAATTCTTGACTAAGTAATTGGGACCAGGACGCAGTTGCGCACATGACTGAGGGTAAATATCATTCCGCATTCTGTGCTACGGCCTTCCTCACCTAACATCGTTCATTCTTTGACCAGAAATTCCCAAGCCAACCGTGGATGGACCGCTAATCATGGTCGCGTGCGTGGCAATTGGCCTCGCCACCAGCCTGATCTTAATTATCGCTCTTCTCTTCGTGTCTCGTGATATAGACACCATTATCACCTCTGGTGCAGGGCCTCTACTTCAAATATTTTTTGATGCAACCAACAATAAAGTGGGGTCCATCTGCTTGCTACTGTTTGTGTTCCTCCCGCGATGTCACGCCACTATGTCTGACAGCTACTCATTTCTCTATGCAATTCTCCAGGTTTCCCATTGGATGCCTTTTGCTAGGTGTGGTAGCTATAACAACCACGTCTAGTAGGATGATCTACGCTCTCGCTAGGTACGGAAAAGTCTGCAGACTCAAATCATTGGGAAATGAACCTTCTTTATCTCTTGCGAGTTATAGTTGTACTAATTGAGCATGCAGAGACTCTGGGCTACCATTCTCTTCCATTTGGACTACTGTTCATGCCAGGCTCAAAACGCCTGTGAATGCTCTGGCTCTCAATACAGCTGCAGTAATCTGCTGCGGGTGTATCTTCCTCGGCTCTTCCAGGTATAGTACTGCTGCTTGAGCCATTGTCAAAGAACACCGGAGTATGTCCAACGGCTAACCTATCATATTACCCATCTAGTGCATTCAATGCACTGAGTTCTGCGACCGTCATATGCTTTGACATATCCTATTGCCTTCCGATCTTGATTCATTGTATACGGGGCCGAAAATTGCTCCCTGTGCGCCCATGGAGCCTCTACCCTGTCATTGGATGGATTGTGAACCTTGTATATCCTATCTTTTCGATTCATTTCTTCCTCTGGCGCCTTACCCATGACTAATCCTGAAATAGGTGTCAATCGCGTATATATCATTTACGACCGTGCTCTTCATGTTTCCACCTGCCCGTCCAGTAACGGGTCCGACAATGAGTAAGGATGTTCATGTCCGAGGGAATATAATAACTTGACTGACTGATGGATGTCTTTTCTGGTAGACTATGCCATTGCGGCTACCGGCGTATTCGCGTTGCTATCCGCAATATACTGGTTTGTCAGGGGCCAGAAGCGCTTTATGCAGGCCCTGGTGAATGCGGAAATCGAATTCCCTGAAGCCAGGACGTCAATTGATCCGACTAAATCGGACGTATAAATCGTGGTTTCGGGCTGGGATATTGGGGCAAATGTCTTCTAAGCTTGTTGCTGGATTTCAAATTGGCACTGGTTTTGCTCGATGTAAAATGCCACCACTCGCATTTTCCGCCTTGGGGGCTGTCTTCAACTCACGGTACGAATGATCACAATATCATTGTTTTCACTTGGACATATCTCGTTCCCAAGAGCTGGAGTCACCTTGTGGATGAGAAAACGGCGCAGGGGCCTTGGTAGCTTTATTGCATTCTGAGATGTTTGGCATCTTTGCAATATAAGATTTGGTTCAGGCTCTTTGCTGGAATGCGAATGAGACGGCTTCTGTAGTATCAAGTACAGATTTTAGACAGATTTTAGACCAGAACCTCGTCATACTTTTAAAGGGAGGGAATAAGACAGGTACAGTTGCCACTTAGTAAAATATTGAAAAGAACTCCACCTTCAATCTTATGATTACTCTTGATGATGATGATAAAGATGATTGACCAATCCACCCGTTTCTCCATGTATTACCTTTAACTGGGTTCTTACTCCGATGCTGAAAATGGATCACATGTTCCCATTTGCTGCGCGGGCTCTAAGCTTTAGATCTACTACCTGCGTTTTTCAAAACATTTCGATCGGGAAGCTAGAGCACCAAGGATGATCATTACCCATATCAGAAATATAAGCCGCCAAGACAACCACTGCTTTTTGGATCCGGAAAGTTAGTGGAACACGGAATACGGTTCCAGGTGCCCGGCAATCGACCCGTCTTGGCGGAATTTGAGGCCAAAAGCGGAAGTGACACCTGGAGTCTCCAGGAATACATAGCTTGGTTTAGTCTCCACGCCATTAATAAGGCATCTGGAAGGACCCAGTATCCTGTTTCCCATAGATGCTGTATATGTAATCACGATCCTCATATTTGTCATCGAGTTGGGAGTTGCTCTCTTCAAAGTATTTACCGCAACAGAACCTCTGCTGGCAACTTGCCGGACGGTTATAAAACGTTCCTTCTCCCCATACAGTCCTTGGATAACACCATCTTCCGGACAAACTACTTTTCTGATTTTCTTGTATCTCTATCCCGGCTACACCTTGAGCCGCAATGTCTGCAGCAACCTTCCAGAGCTCCTTCAGTGTCACACACATTGGCACTGCCACGGCCATTTTTGAAATCGACAAAGTCAAACTTCTTACCGATCCGTTTTTCTCGCCAGCCGGTACACAATGGGATATGGGCGGTGGCAACGTTCTAGAGAATACCGAAACCCCTGCTCTCGGTCTCGAAGACTTGCCCGCCATCGACGCTATTCTCCTTAGCCACGAAGACCATCCTGACAATCTAGATAGTTTCGGTCGCCAGCTGCTGAATGGCCGTCACGTATTCACTACTGTGGACGGCGGAAAGAATCTCAGCCCTCGCCCGGCCGTTCGTGGCATGAAGCCATGGGAAACCGTTTCTGTGATGCTTGGAGGCAAAAAGTATGAGATCACTGCTACACCATGTCAACATTTACCTGGAGGCGAATGCACCGGGTTCATCTTGACTACACCGGATTTTGGCGCCAGCGCTGACGGTCGCCCTAATGCGATCTATTTCACCGGCGACACCGTCTATATCGATGAACTCGCTAAGATTCCTGAGAAATTCCACATTGCGGCTGCTGTCATGAATTTGGGTGCGGCTCATGCCGCTCTTCCCGACGGACCAGTTCAAATTACCATGGACGGCAAGCAGGCTGCTCATCTTTTCCGCACTATCAAGGCGGACTTCCTCGTGCCTATGCACTACGAGTCATGGGGTCATTTCACGCAGTTTGGTCAGGATCTGATAAAAGTTTTCAAGGAAGAGGGGATCTTTGACAAAGTCTGTTGGCTCTCACCTGGAAAGTCTGTAAAGGTTTTCTAAGACATGTCTTGCTGTAATTAGTCAAAACAATTTTGTTGGTTTGTCATTGAAGGAGTGGATTAGTTCGATCAGTTCTAAAAAAAGAATAACATCATCTGTACACGCCCGCATTTCATTTCCTGCTACCCTCTTTCTGAGACTTGACATATAGATCGGTACCCACTTCAATGCACACAATCATTTTGCACCAGTAAGAATGTGATCTCAATGGAAACCCTTGACTTGCTGTATGGCTTTCCACTCCAGCCAGCTGTAGCTGAAAAGTAAAGCATGTAAAACACCGCTATTGAGTGGCGTATAGTCAAGGGCAGGGGGAGTGAAAGTTCCTCAGCTTAATCCGCTGGTGTAATAGCGAAGGGTCTATTAAAATACGACTCAATGCTCTCTGACCACCGGATATTCTGGATTTTAATATGGCCCAAAGATGCATCAGGCGTTACTCCTTGATTGATAATCTAGACTCGCAGCTCAAACCTCTTTTGTAGCTTGCCTACTACGCAGGGAGGGAAACATCTCTCAGCCCCGGTCCAGATAAACTCACAATTTCAGACCCTTCTGATAAATCATCGCACCGAGGGTCAACCAAGGAGCAAACCACAAACAGCCAAGGCCAGTATAAGATCTCTGTCTGTAATACCTCCATCCAGTATAGGCACCTGCAATCACCGTGGCCCATATTATCAACTTCTCTTCGGCCGTCCTGACAGTCACCCTTGCCCATTGGATGTTCAGAAGGGCTACGAGAATGTCAGCACGGGGACGTATATAATGATATTTCGGTGGAAGTCGTGAATGCTCACCAGAAGCGGCCAAAAGGACGTTGACCATATCCCAAGCGGTCGTTGCAGTCGCCTTGCCAAGGGCATGCTTACTGTCTGACGGGATTGCAGCTATGGCAGGATCGACTTCGTTGATACCGAACATAATATGCCCGGGTATTGAGATAGCATGTATAGCCGCAGAAGCATAGTACAGAGTGTTGGGAATAAACGACATCGTAGAATTTCCAGGTCTGAAATGGTGGTCAAAAAAGGTATTGATTGAGGAAAATCGATTTCTTGTATTAAAATCGGATGACAACGGAGATTCAGGATACTTATATAGTGAGATGCAACAAAAAATCAGTTTCTCGCATGAGATAAAGATCACGCAGCGGTAGCGATTTGTCAGTGATTATCATTTATTCTGAACTAATACGGCGTTTATAATGTAGATCGGCAAACTTGATCCGAAATAATCTCGCCGTCATGGCAAAGAATGAAAATTGTGGGAAATATTTCTTGGCGGATTTGATTACCAAATAAAGTTAGCGCGGACTTGACAGGGGGTGGTGGAAATATTACCACAACTCGGCGAAGTGGACTAACCCTCAGATCGCAGGATAGGTGTGGCCCTAGTAAAAATTCGGAGACCGATTAAGCTGATTGATCGAGGGAATGTCCAGACGCAGTTGTGAGCATCTCCGGCAGCCGATAGTTGCCCCGAGAAACGAATGGTTTGGTTACCATTGGCCGACCCATTGTGCACAAGGCTCACACTTGCCCCGGCGAGAATGTAACTTATAATTTAGAGACTATGCAACCATTGCTGCCGTTAATATGTCGCCGAGCTGGGTGCTGCGTGTTCATTTCTCCTCTACCCCTTCATATTTTATGTTGTGACTTCTAGAGTAGACTGTAAAATGGGACTACCATGGGACCCAATTTCTGCCTAATTTGGCCTGATTCTGCGTAAAACTTGCCTGATTTTTTTTGCATTAATTACATGTGTTTTGGTTTGGTTCTGTATGAACTACCTTATTTCAAGTCACTCATAATAATTTGTGTTTTGAGGAAACATTTAAGGAAAATGTATATTTATCTTAACATTATACGGTCGCATATGGCCAAATTTGAGATCAATCTAATATTAAGGCTGGTGGTTTATGTAATTTTGATATGTGGTGGTTGAGTATGGAAATATATATTTTATTGGTGACCTCTCGCAGTCAAGAAGAGAACAGAAAACGTGTACAGTTTGGCCGTAACGGGTCACCTGTCGCTGCGGTCTTATGCGTGAACACATTAGACTGTAGCGTCAGAGAAGGCCCAAATGACCCGGGCCAACTAGGATGGTGGAGGGGACGGTGGAGGAAGCAGTAGAGATAGCGGAGCTGGCGAGCCTGTCTGGAACTGGTGATTGAGCTTGTATAAACTGACGCGTTCGTGGTGAAATACACCCTGAATGCCTCCAAGGTCCCATCTCCCTAGCACCTGGATCTGGTCGTCGATGATCCCACTATCCTGCGCATGTTGAGATGCACCCTTCCGAAAGCTGTGTCATGAGTAGCCGTACGTCTGTATGCCAAGTGCTCTTAGCTTAGTAGACAAGGTAGAGAGGAAATGGTTGCGGCTGAACGGTTTTCGGTGGAAGGAGAATAACGGGGCATCGGGTCCTTTGGGGTCGAGCAGTAGTAGCTTCTGAAGCGCGTCTACTGGGCACGCTTCGTCTCTTGTTTTTGCGAGAACAATCTGTATTCCTTCGTGGTGGCGGTCCGTCTTACTCCGCTTGAGTGTGAGTTGCACATGATCTAACGAGGACGAGAATCTGATGTCGGAGAGCGTAAGCTTTGTGGCTGAGATAGAGCGTGTGTTGAGGTCTTCTGTCTTGTATGTGAATTCTCCGAGGCGGAGGAACCCAGCAAAGCTACCCGGCAGGCGGTTGCGAAGTTCAGGTCGTCTATGAGGTTCGCAGTCATCTCTAAGGGGTGTGACGGGATTGTAGAGAGGCTCGCGGATAGTTTCGTAATAGTGTCACGCGAAATCGGTTTTCTGACCCGAACTTTAGTGATGGGGTTGAGTCTTCTCGCGCCGTCTATGAGACGTCGAAAGTGCTTGTTGTCAAAGAGTTTGTCATCAAGGAAGTTGTCCATATGGTAAGCTCGGAGAGCGGCTAGGTCGGCAAGTGCGGTGTCGGGTTTGACGGCCTTTTGGGTTGAATTCCCAAGGAGTCGTGAAGTTAGCCAGGAGGTTAACGACTGTGTTGAGGCTGGCCATGCCGGTAAATTTTGTAGTGCACAATGCTTTTCGTAACTGCGTTGAACGGAGAGGTAGACGGAACGCGTGTTAGCGCTGAGACCGCTCCAGGGCAGTTTTAGGTGGCCTGGAGTGAGCTGAGGAGCTCGTGAAGAGAACCACGCAGGCGGTTCAATACCGAGAGGTCCTGCCAGTGGGGACAAATGTTAGAAACCTCTTGGAAGTTATTACGGGACAGGGCATCTGCTAGTGTGTTTTCCTGGGAAGGGAGCCAATGTGGCATGATTTGGATGTCTCTCGCCGCCGCTAGGATAAGTAGGCTTTTCAGAGGTACGTTAGGCGGACCATGAAGGAAGCCTTTACTCAGTCCTCTGTGGGCTGTGGAGCTATCCGTGTGGATAACGAGAGTATGATGAAGCCAATGCTGGCTGAATAGTAGGAAGCCTTGTAGAATGGCTCTACTTCGGTGGTATTGATGTGCGCGTGTGCGACTTGGTGCGCGTATGCGTCTTGGGCAAGGGCCAGTGAGGCAGCATTGCTTGGATGAAGCTGGTGACAATGGGCCAGCCAGCAGTCTGATATAGACTTGGATGAGAAGAAGAAGAAGAGCCCCTGGCCTGTGTTGGAGGCATCTGTGTAGAGACGCGTGATAGAGCGGCGGCAGGGGTCAATTAGGAGTACGCCGTTGAAAAGAGACAAGGAGTCCCTCCACCATTCCAAATTGTCACGTACCTCGTGGGAGATACGGCTGCGCGCGCTCCTCCCATGTGGGAAGGCGGCTTGGAACGTGTATAGAGACTGTAGCCTTGTTCTTCCAAGCCAGGCAACTCTTGAACAGAAGGCTAATGAGCCTGTGAGATGCTCTGTTTGCTTGAGGGAGAGACTCGCTGCGTTTAGGGCAGATGCGGCGTCCAATGTGGCGCGGCACAACTTATCTGGTGACAGGCGAGCTTCCATTGCAATAGAGTCGATCTGGATACCCAAGACCGTAACGCAAGTCCCTGCTGGTCCTTGTTGGTATTGCGGGGGATACGCAGGTAGTCCTTGACCTCGTTGTAAACCTCGTCAAAGGGACCCGTAGGGTCGGACACTGGGGGAGACCGAGTAATTGCGATGAAGTCTTCCAGGTAATGATTGATATAGAATACAGGGAGGAGGCATTGGAGTATCCAATGGAGAGCCTCGGCGAAGAGGTTAAAGAGAAATGGGGCCGTAGCGAGGCCAAAGGGGAGGCAGCATTCGACATAAGTGGAATGGTTCCACTGGAAGGAAAAGAGGTGCTGGTTGTCCTCAGCAACAGGGATTATTCGGAAGGCGTCCTTAATGTCCCTCTTAATGATTGTGCAACCTAGCCCAGCTTGTGTGACCTGCTCGTAGATATCATCGATTGTCATGTATTCAATGACTGACCAAGAGTCCGGTATGCCCTGTTTAAGGCCCTGTCTAGGGGGCCAGGATAGATCATGGATGCGGCGCCATCCTCCATCATGCTTAGGGACTAACCCGAGCGGCGAGACGGGGAAGGAGGGCCTAGATGCCAATCTAATGCGACCGAAGTTGAGATCCTCCGCTAGTTTGGCCGAGATCATATCGGGTTCGTGTATGTGATGGTTGGAGGAATGACAACACTGCTTCTTGCCCTTGTAGCCGATCTGGACGCCGTAGGTCAGGATGCCAGTGATAGTAGACGCGAGATCGCCTGGATAGTGGCGTAGGAGGTTGCTCCAGCCTTTTGTATATAGTGGTGACGGAGAGAACTGTAGCTTTGGGAGCTCCGGGTTGAAAACGGGGTATTGGACAGCAGTATTTGGCCTGGGCGGTTGGCCCTGGGGTATTAGGCTTAGTGGTAAGGGATTGGAGCACCTATCGGCCTCTGCAGTGTGTTCCCTAACGGTAGGGTCCACTTGCTATGTCTTCTTACGGCAAGAGGAGGCGCCATGCTGGCTTAGACCACATGCTGTGCACTCATGACGTCTCTTGCAGCCTTCCCAGAGACATCCTGTGGTGTTGAACTTATCGCACACCTCGGTTTCATTATTAGAAGATCTAGTAGACCTTGTTTGGCGAGGTCGGACTGAAGGGTTTGCCGGCGACTTCGCAGGCAGGGTAAGATTGTGACGGAGATATTTTTCGCGAAATGGGGCTGTGATAAGGTTGTTCTCCGTCGACAGCTCTCCTTTATCCAGAATTTATTGGTGGAAGTTAAGGGCGAGCGGCAGTACTGCTTCTGACCACTGATAAGTTTGAGCGAGGTCGAGGATCTGCCTCATGAACATGAGTAGGTTGGGAACTGCCTTTGGATGTTTCTCGCCGAAGAGATATCCTATGACGGCTAGGTATGTAAGGAAGCAGCTCGTCCATGTTGAGGGTTGGGGCCCCAGTCCTTAAGCGATGCCGCTGCCTTCTTGAAGCCTACTGTGCCTCCCGACTTGGTCATCTTGAAGACCCTGTCCTCCTGATCCAGCTCGGTGACTGATTTCTCTTTGAAGCGTATGAGTTCAGTCGCCTTCAACTTCCTCTCGAAGACGCGAGTAAGAAGGGCGGCAGAGACACCTGGGAATATGTCGATGAGTGGTTTAACCTCAGGGGGTGGCTCACGGTTTTCCTCGAGATTATCGTCATCTTGCAGGTCCACATGAGGCCTCCTGCGGCGGAGGTCGGTCTCTGCTACGTCCATTTCAAGGCGCCTGGCCCTGTCTCTCTGTATCTGTCCTAGCCAACTAGCACGGTCCACTGTGTCCATGGTTACCCAAATGTGGGCCGGAGGCCAAGCAGAATCAAGTGGGGCAGGCGTGACACCGCTGGACTGGCTGAACGTCATGGTGGAGAGCGATATAGTCAAGGCGTATTGGCGCTGTTGCCGTAGAGGAAGGATGTAAACAAAATCGAGTCTTGACTGCGTGAGAGACGACAAGCTACCACCAGAGGCAAGCAACTGACTCTTCAGAGGTAGTTGTAGGAGGAAGGAGCCCTCTGAAATGTGAGTGTAGATGTCACGTGAGATAGCGTGGCCAACGTGAGGCAACCCCAATAAAACTTCTCCCTTTATGTCGAGGTATACTGTTAAGGTATGATCTACGTTACAGGGTAGAAGGCCTGTCAATTAGGTAGGAGAAAAAGCACTAAGTCAAAAGTTGCTTCAAGACTGTTTCTTAGGGTTTCTATAACCCATTGTAGCTCAATTTATATACAGTCTATTCTCTAGAACAGGAAGGAGGGGAAAACGCCACAAAAGAGGAGTAGAGAGAGTAATACGAGATCATGCAACCTATAACAGGGTTCCCTCCTGCAGAGCTCCCTCTCAGCCTCACTATCGAAAGGTTGATGATTGACCACTGACGGGTTGCCGTTCGGCCAAGATCCTCAGGCTACCTCATAGCCTGAGGCACCGTATAGAGTTGGAAGGCGGTGGAACCGCACATGTGATGGCAACCAGTGGATGTAGATGAACAAGTCTGATTTCGAGTACAACCCCTGAGCTAACAATTTATAAGGGGTAAAACAAATTACGAATCTATGATGTTTATCCAGAACCACCCACTAATATCCTGTTGAAGTTGAGGGTGCCCTGGTAGTGATATTCAGGGGGTGTCGATCAGGTTGTATTGTTGATCATGTGACCCATGAGTCGAATTGGCCACCGACTTATAGAAATAGCTTCATGGCGGAAATATCATACCAAATGGAGCCAAGCTAGTGTATTTACCTCCGTACTCTTCCGACCTGAAACTGATTGAAGAGTTCTTGCAGAGCTAAAGGCCTTCATCCGGCACCATTGGCAGTCTTACGCCGATAATCCGGATCAAGGATTTGATAACTTCCTAGACTGGTGTGTTGACAAGGTGGGAACAAGGGAACAAAGTGCACGAGACATTTCCGAAATGGAGGTCTCGATATTGAAGAGCTATGGTGGGAATAATTTCTGACTAGCAGTTAGAGAAGAGTGGCAATCGTCTACGTAGTTGGACTGATCTTCAGCGTGAGCTCCTTACCACGGAATACAAGAACTGACCACATCAGAAGCTGCTCCTCGATGGCGGTCCAAATAATGTCGGTATCGTCGAATCTTTTAGTTGGTTTGCTCTTGGTACAATCGCATTCTAATGCGGTAATGGGGCGCAGTCTATCGTCGAAGAACTGTCTCTAGCCTGTTTTTCCACGGTCTATTGCCAGAAGGCGCTGGGGCCCAAAACGATGCCATCCATGTTCTGTGATACGTCCCGATTGTTGATTGTGACTCGCCACTCTATTCCCACTCAGACAGTTGAAGGAATCTGAGAGGATGTAGGCCAAGCTTGCCTGTTAGCTCAAACCCATTCTCAAGTACGCTAGACGGGGAAGGGCTTGAGATACAGTATGCGTCGAAAACAGATTGCCCCCTGGACACAGACAGACGTATTGTTTCTCATCCCATATTCGAAACTGGGTTAGCTCATATTACCGTATTCTACTCGATACACAATACCTGATTAGACTATCATGTCATTTTACGTATTTGTTAAATTTCAGCGCTCAATGAGTCATTGTAAAATACGATAAACCTACACAGAGTGTTCTCTACGGAGGTGCGGAGTACAACTGGCACCCAACCAAATTCTTAGTGCATGAATGGATGATCATCTCTCAGGTAAAATGTAATAAAATTAACTAGCATGCACAGGGCAAGATATCTCTATAGTAAACCCGACTCTGCCTCTAGGAAGTCTGCAAGCTGCTCCATGCCATAACGAAACGACTCCGGATGCATCACGAAACCCAAACGAAGACAGCCTTGGAGGCTTCCTTGGTCGTATTCCTCAAAGCAAAGTCTGGCGGGGCAGAATAGTATATTTTTAGTTTTTAGAAACTGTAGAGCAAACTCCTGATCATGAAGAGGACGTCCGTCCTTGTAGTGAAGCCTTATCAGTGTTGAAGTTGAAGCATAATTAGGTGTTCAAGTGACCTGTGGATGCTCAGCTACGAATTTAGCAAGGAATGTATGGTTAACCTTGGCCATGTCGAGACTCCTTTGGATTAAGCGTTGGCGGCATCTTGACGAGAGTGCTTCTACAGCAATTGCTTCGTCAATTTGCCCAACACTTATAGTACTGTAGTTGCGGATTTGCGTGAAACGAGCTAAAAGTCATTGGACAGTGTTGCAATCCAACCGACTCTGATGCCAGGAACACCATATGACTTGCTGCAAGAACTTGTGACAATACACTTTTCATAACCACTTTCAAGGAAAGAGACGGGCTCCTTCTCGCCATTTGGAAGAGAGTGAAACATCAGCCTAAAACCTCATCGACCATTAAGATAATGTCGTGGGCTTGTGCCAGTTCAAGGACCGAGTTCTGCAAAATGCTCGATAAATATGTACCCGTCGGATTGTTTGGATTGCACAAAACTATCATCTTCGTATTTTCGCAAATTCCTTCCCGGAGATGTTGTAGATTGGCAGCCCAACCGTTGTCGCTATCGACCTTCCAAAAAGGGACCTCAGCACCTAACGCCTGGCTAGTCTTGTAGAGTTGTTCGTAGACCGGATATAAGCAGATGATATGATCACTGCGACATATCAGTCCAGAAAAAATGATATGGTTTGCAGCCACGGCTCCACTTGTAGTTATTATGTGCTCATGTGTCACTTTTGGGGTCGCGTAAAGAGAAGCAACTGAATCTCGTAGGTTGTTACCCCCGTTAGGGTCTCCGTAAGTCAAAGAAATAGTAGCTATCCGGCCACTGTATACTGCCGGCTGTGTCGCATAGCATGGATGGCACCCATGTAGTAAGGGGAGGGAGTCTCCCCACTACAATATGTATGTATGCACGTGCTTCCAGCCTGTGTGATCATTTGAGTAACCGGGATATTCAACAGCGCACTCACCCTAATCACCCGGGTCGCGCGACACTAAAGCGGCGCTCGCCCTATCCTCACCCGGGCGACACCCACCCGACTATTAACTGTAGCCGCACATAAGTAGCTTATCAGTTTAGTTTGTGTCCGTAGCAAAAGGTCGACGCGAAAGTAGTAGGTTGCGACCAGTATCAAGTGGGCTAGTAATCTTATTCGTCGTGGTTTAAAAAAGAATACCTTTGATCCGAACGCAGGCGGCTACAGAGTCCTCCCAATTGGTGACTGGAAAAATGGTAGTTAGTGTATCCGCACGATGGAGCTGTGGTAGAAGACCACCATGGTACGGCCCGTCCGTAGTAGCCGCTGGTCCAGACTTTGTATAGAGAGGGAACTTGTCATTGCCATTTTCCTCGACTCGTCCTCCTCACTGCCATGCCTTGTCGCTGACAAAATTTCGCTGCGTCCCTCAGAGGAAGCCAAGACCAGATCAGACACTGGTGAAGGCGCCACAACGTAGCCAAGTTGTCCCAGGCCCCCAGAAGGAGGCAAGGTTATGGGTTTTGAGTACTGTTGCGAGGAGGGTAGGAAGCCCAGCAGGTTTAGCTGTGGGAACACGTCAGCCGTTCAGGACCGTGCAGGGCATATGGGTGAATAATAGAGGGTGTTCAGGGCGTTCAGGGTGATCACCCTGAAGGGGCTGAAGAGTAAAGCGGCAAGCTTGGGCAGTCGCCGCAGCAGCTAATATGACAAAAAAAGACAACTCAAAAACATACAACAGCAGGGATTCGCATGTGGTCACCCACCATACTACTAACCTGCCGGCGTGTGGCTTAAGTACGGCTGAGCGGACGGGAAGCCCTGTTCTCCACACCCTATGGTCGTATGTATTCAAAACTCAGTTACAAAAAGTAATATCCTATCTTCGCAGATCAACATACTACAATCCGGCATGTGTGACTTCTGCTCAGTCAATACTCTAGTGGTTATCGCCTGGATGAGTAGGGTGAGCGCCGCTTTAGCGTCGCGCGACTCGGGTGATTAGGGTGAGTGCACAATAGACAGGGTGAGAACAGGTTGAGAGTTGGCGAGAATCATCCTTCGTCGCGCAACCACTGCACTGACCATCTCAGCTGAGTTGCGTGACTGGCTCACATCGATCTGCCTGAAACCGCGGTCTCTCCGCACCTGCATATACAGTAAAACCGGGTTATAACGAATCAATTCAGACAGCGAAATTAATTCGTTACATCCAAGTATTCGCTATATCGAGAACCATTATATATAATCACAATAATCAAATTCAGACATTAAAATAACTTCTAATATCCCTCTGCTCCTGGTTTGCCAATTTTCTCCCTTTCACCACTCTCTCATGTTTACAAATCTCTCGCAGAAATACAGAACTACCCTGAGGTTGCTGCTCTTCGTACAAACGAAGCCTTTCCAATGCGTCAATAGCTTCCTTGATTGATATAGAGGGTAATTCTTGAATGATTTCATCCTCTCCATGCTCAATCTCAGGTTGAAATTGGGAAAAAATTAGATCATCTATCTCATGGATATTATCTTGTACAACCTCATCGTTTAGATTAATGAAGTCGTCGATATCCGTAAGATCTCTGATCCTTGATGAATGCTGAAGCTCTTGAAGATCCCTAGTAATATCAGAGATAATCGGAGTGATCTCAGGAAGCTGTATGATGATGATGATGATGATGATGATGATGAATTCATTTGCCCGATGTAGCTTGCTCTAAATATATGCTGCTATGCGGGAGTGCTGTCAGGCCTGCCGACAGCTTGAAGGTGGTCGCCAGCCCACTGAACGATTGTTTCCATGGCTTGCAACGCAAGCCCCTGATTGGTCGCCCGGGAATGTATGCAAACATGACAAAATAGACAAAATAAACAAAAGAAATCCAAAAAGAACGTCGCTTCCCCTCTACCCACTCTCCTTTCCACAATCAGACTTCATTCTCTGATCTACTTCATCCTCCACCGCCTTCATCTGCGCAGCCCTCTGGGCCGTCGGCTGCCGCTCCTGCGCTCGCTTGCATCAAGGGAGTACAGTGGACCTGGCACTGCACTCCTAACGGGCACCATCCTTCTCCTTCCGTCACACTGTCCTGAGGGGTCATCCATTTTCGTCGCCTTTTTCCGTGCCGAGAGCCAATGGGTCGACTGCTTGAAACTGGTTTAAGAGACCTGTCCGGACCATGAATTCGGCCACAATTATGCGAGCCTCTGGCCGCGTCAGGAGCTCGTCGCGTCGCAGAGCAACTCCGCGGTCGGACAGAGCGTTTCTCATCCAGTTGCGCTCATCTTGGAGTAGCGGGCATTCGAGCAAGATATGATCGACGGTCTGGTTCCCCAGATTGCAACCACATCTCGCTGACTCGCGCCGATTGATGCGAGTCAAGTAGGCAGCAAGGCCAATTCGTCCAGTACGAAGCTGCATCAGAATGGACGCTGTCGCTTTCCGCAGGTCGGACCAGTATTCCAGGGTCTTCTTCGTTGGTCGTTCGACTAAGCGTTTCGTCGGTCGACCTGTTCTCTCTATAGACCATGACCTTTCCCACTCGATTTTTGCCTCGCGGCGAATGCGGCTTTTAGCTGCGGCTGCAAGGCGAATATAACGATTGTTTGGGTTTTGTGGTCCTTCTGGTTCCTGGGCCGCCTCCTTTGCGTGTCGGTCGACACGTTCATTGCCGGCCACTCCTTGATGAGCAGGTATCCACCTGAGGTGGATTTGACGGCCATTGGCTGCGTGTTGCCTTACCAGGTGGAGGCATTCTTCCAGGTAGACCTGTCCTGATGGCATCCGTGGTTGGCGGAGCGCCTTCAATGCCCCTTGGCTGTCTGCAAAGATGACAAGCCCGTTTCTCGCCTGTGCCGCCCACGGTTCCGTGGCCTCCAAGATTAATTTGAGTGCCATTTCGATGGCACTGAGCTCGGCAGCGTATACAGTGGACGTTTCTTCGCCGCCCATTTGGCTGTGAGCGTGGTGATCCTCGAGATCAACGACTACTGCTGCTCCAATTTTTCCTTCGATCCCACTCCCGTCGGTGTAGAGAATCAAGGGTCTTTCGCTTGGGTCTTTGGATAGAATGTGGTCGTGAGTTTTCACTGCCATCTCTCTGTCCTCGATGAACACGTCTGGCGGCGCTTGCCATGGTGCCTGGACGAATGCCTTCCGACTCTCCCAGTCCCTCGCCAAAGTTCCCGGGGGAGTCGTAAGGCATCCGCCCGTTTTCCAGGCTTGCGCCTCCATCGGTGTCCATCCAGACCAATCTCTCTCGTCCACCGGTCGGCGTCGTAGCATTGTTGGTGGGACAGCGAATACTGGTCCAGTCCGTAACCGTAAAGCCGTTTCTTTTACGAGGCGGTTCATATGGATCGCAATTGGTGGTAGGTGTAGTTCTGTGTTCAGTGCCTCTGCTGCTGTCGTTCTGAAAGCTCCGCTGATCAGGCATGCTGCCCGCTTCTGGATGGCCACGAACGGTTGACTGATCATTCGTGCCTTCATCTTGCTGATCATCATTGGGTGGTACCAGGCCGATACTCCGAAGAGCATCTGTGGGATGACTACCGCCTGGTAGATCCTGCGCATAGCTGAAAGAGAGGCCCCCCATGTCGAGCCAGCCAAGCTTTGTAGCGCCTGGAGGGACACGCTTGCCTTCGAAATTGCCTTTTCGCGGTGATGCTGAAACTCCAAGTTGGGATCAAGCCAGTAGCCCAGATAGCGTTCCGCCGTCCTTGTCGCAGGTACTGTGTGCCCCTGCAGTGACAGTGGTGTGTACCGAGGCTCGACTTCTTTCGTATTTACGAAATGCACGAGCGCGTACTTCTTCGTGTCGAATACTGAGGCATGCTTTCTGGCCCACTGTTCGGCCTTCCCGCAAGCAGTTTTGAGCTTCCTGATGGTCTCTCGCTCGCTATCTCCTTTGGTCATAAAGCAGACATCATCCACCCAGCCGTTACTGGTCACTCCGCTTCCGCATTTCTCAATCAGGTCTGCATTGTAGATCAGATAGAGAATGGGCGAAATCGGCGACCCTTGCGGAATTCCCGTTGGTGTTGGTATTGGACCAGAAGTGCCTTCTGGCATGCGGATCTTTGTGCTTCGATTTGACAGGAAAGCCTTTACCCAAGGGACGAGTTGCCCTAGGCGTCTTTTCTTGAGATTGTGGAGCAGACGTTCGTGAGAGACATTGTCATACGCCCCCGACACATCCAGCATTAACAGGGAGACCACCGGTTTGCCTTTCCCCCAGGCTATTTTGATTTGGTCAATCATGTTGTGGATAGCATGGTCCGTTGAGATGCCTCGTCGACCCCCGAGATGGGTCTTTGGGAGGAGACCCTCGGTTTCCACGGCATAGCTGATTCGTCGTGCGACCACTGCTTCGAGAAACTTTCCGAGAGTATTTAGAAGCGCCACCGGTCGGTAGGACTTTGCCAGTTGGTAGTCACTCTTGCCTTGCTTTCGTAGGACCACCGTGATTGATTGTTGGAAGTGTGTTGGGTTATAGCCAGTGCGTATGCAAGCATTGAACAGCTGTTCGAGCAATTGCAGTACCACTGGCACCTCGATCAATTTGTGCCAGAGGGAGTTCGGGATCCCATCAGCTCCTGGCGCTTTTCCTGCCTTTGCTGTTCTCACAGCTTCCTGTATCTCTTGTGTCGTAATTGGTGGGAATTCAATCGGCTCTAGGTATCGAAATAAGGCAGTGTCCGTGAGGTCCGCAGGTGGCGGCTGTGGGAAAAAGGCCGTCCGGAAAGCCTCCGCTTTCTGGTCGACCGTCTCGGCAAGTTCGTCTTGTATCAAAGGGTCCTGAACTTTTAGTGAGGGTGTGAGGCCTCTCTCGTAGGCTCCGTTACGATTTCTGGCCCATTTGGCGAGGCGCCACATTCCCTGAGGTCCATCTTCGATGACCTGTTGGACTCGGCGTCGATGTGCCCGGGAGAGTGCCCTCTTGACCAGACGTGTCTTTTTGTTGCGTGCCTTGGAGTACAGCATCCAGTCGTAGGGGTCCTTTGTCCTCGTGTGAATACGTCGTAGTCGCCGAACTTCTTTGACGGCGGCCCTGCACTCTTCGTCGAAGTCGGGGTTCGACCATATCGATTGGTTTGCCCACGGGGTTGAAAAGTCAATTGCGCATTGTACGACGCCCAGTAGCTTCTGACATTGCTCCTCGATCTGTCGGTGGCCTACCATAGGTAGATCTCTTTCTTGTAGGCCTTCTTCGACCTTTTGGATAAGTTTGCCGTCATCGGTCGCTTTCCAATTTCTTCTTCTCTGCTGCGTTAATATCGGCGTCTCGATATCAAGCGTGGTTCTAATAGGAAAATGATCTGATGAGTGCTCAATGTCATCCGCCCGCCCACAGCGGATTATTCTGCCGCTGAGGCTGGGACTGATGAAGGTAAGGTCAATCACCGATGATTGGTCGTTTCTCGTCCAGGTTGCTTTCCCTTCCTCGGTGATCAGCTCGAGCTCCTGGTCGTCTGTGATTTGCAGCAGTTGTTCAGCTTCGTCGTCGATCTTAGTTCCTGGCCCTCCCCAAGCTGGGTGGTGAGCGTTCATGTCTCCTACTACTATATGCTCGGCCATAGGAAGCCTTGCCAGCTTGTCTCTCAGCTGGGTTAGGGTGCTGCTCCCCGGCCTGTTATACACATTGTGTACAAATAGGTCCGTCCAGTCCCTGTTCCGGTTGGCTCTTCTGAGCTTCAGTAGCTGATAATCCTGCGATACAAGTTGGCACGACCAGGTGCCCGGGTCAACCTTCCTCGAGACGAATAGGCATACCCCTGCTTGGGTAGAATTTGAGTCACGGTCGTGAGGGCCCTGCTCCTGGCGGGTCTGTATCGCTGGATACAACAGCTGGAATTTTGCGGTCGCCGGCTGGTGGGTTGTGTGTTGTTGTTCATTCCGCCAGGGCTCTTGGACAGCAATGACGTCCGCCTCTAAGACAGCTTTATCCCTGAGAAAAGTGGCCATCACCGACCATGATTTGTGTGCGTTGTATTGGAGTAGCTCGAACGATTTCATTCGTGGTTTCGTTCGTCATCGCTGCGCTCGCTGGCTTCGTGCCATATGTCGTCATTTGGGTCTTCAACTGTGGGCGCGTCTGTCGTGACCACCGGCGGAGACGATCCGACTGGGACCGTATTTGTCTGGCTATATCTTAGTGTGATGAGTTTTCGGTATCCTGGGCTAGCTGGGTCTAGATCCTGGAGACTGGGCTCGCGAGTGTTGGTGTCGTTGATTGTGGTGACATCGTTGGTGAACTGGATAAGCTCTTGCTCAAACCTCTCGTCTTGCTGGGTGCTGTCCTGAGGGGGGCCGGGTTGAGGAAGGTGGATATCGAGCCAGTTGCTATCATCAGGCTGTTCATCCATCGTGTCCTCTGGTGCGCCCACGCGGCGCTTTTTGGATGTGGTGTGTTCTTGGATAGCCTTTTGAGAGGCGGCTTGGGATCTTGTCGACATCCGATTCACTATGGAGAGTGTGTTGTCTGGAGGCGGCGGTGCCTGATTTCGGGGCCTGGTTCTTGAGCCCTTTGGTCGACCTGGCCCTCTTTTGGGCTTCGCAGATTGGCCGGGCTCACCACTTAGTGCCCCCGTAATGAGTGGTTCCATTTCCAAGTCGATAGTGACTGGCTGGGAATACTGTGGTGCTTCCTTTTCCTGTCGTCTTTCTGGCGTGTGCACTGACTCTTCCAGCTCATTTCTTTCAGGAAGGCCAGACCTGAGCAGGTGCGTTGTCGTGCTGCCTTTACTCGCGGCATTCCGGTAGTATAGTGGCACTCGGTGATATGTAGGGGAATCAATCAGAGCCTGTTTGGCCTCAGCCATGGCTGCGCTCTTCACCGCGCAATTTTGACTAGTTGGGCGGTGTTCTCCACCACAATTGGCGCATTTAACTGGTATCGTCTGTCCCTTTGTCGATGGACACTCCCAGGTCGGGTGCCCATCGGCACAGTGACCACATTTGAAATCGTTGGAACAGTGTGACTGGATATGCCCCGGTTTTTGGCACTTCCTGCATAGCTTTGTCCTCCCTTCTCTACAGAAGCGAACAGCGTGGTGGATTTGTTTTCCCCACACGATGCCGGTGATGATCGCACGGTTGGCCACGATTGGGCTGGTGAATTCGATCAGGATTGAGCCCTACGCAACGTTGGCCATTGTCTCCGGAGTAAGCTTCATCGATCTCACTGGGATGTTGTACGCTACCACTCCCCACGACGGTTCCTGGGCGATGGAGCCTGGCCCGAATGCCCTCAACCACTCAGTGTGCTTACGGAGGAGCTCCGCGCCCGCAGCACTGTTAGCCACCATAGCTACATCTCCTGATGGCAGCTTGCGAGCTGCCACGAAGCTTGCCCCACCAGCCAGGGCTGTAGAGCTCTTCTGTCGGGCAACCGTCGCTCTTTGTCGTTCTGCTCGCTCCACGAGCTCCTTCGGCGATAGCGTTCGAATTGTTCGCGATTCGGTCCAACCTTCACGATGACCTCCCGATCCTCACGAAGTTCAATTTTCGGTACTCCTGGAGATGAGGTGCCGTTGCTCCGGGGGTTGGGGGCCGTAGCCGTGGCCAAGCCGCGCTGCCAGTCTCTGGCTCGGAAGTTGCGCCACGCTGCCGCAGAATCGGCAGGGAGGGAGGACAAAGATCTCGATAGAGTGCTTGTTGAAGCTTCAATGGTTGTTATTCGCTGGTTTAAGTGTTCGGTGTCGGCGTTGATCTTGGTCAACGCTTCAAGCACCTTGGCCATCCCCATGGCGTCGCCCCTTTGGGCGTTGAGCGCGTACTGGCGGACAGCCCGGATATATCCTGTGACGTATCGGTCCTCGGTGCCATTGTTCTCAATGTGGTTCAGCACCTGGCGGGCCCCTTCTGCGATGTCGTCCATCGATCTGGGTGGGTCACGGGGTACCATGGTTTTGGGTGGTCCTCTCCTGTCAGGGGGCAATTTCTGTACATTCGCACCAGTCGCAACCATCGCTACCATCTCGCCTACAAAATAGGTATCAAACGATAGCGCGTGAAGTTACGACAATGATGAACTAATTCTCAAGGCCCTGAGACCTCTGATTGGCGAGATATTTCAAGAAAACGTTTTTGCCAAGAAAGAGTTGTTCAAAACTTCTTTTCGGGCGGCAACATTTTCAGTTTGGAAATTTTAGTGCAGATTATTTTTAAGCCAGAGGTAATTTTATCGAATGAAAATATTATAAAGTCTGAAATTTCCGGAGGAAATAATATTGATGGGTTATAATATTCCACCATGAAAAAGTTATACCTATCAGAATATTTTGGAATTTGGTTTGAACCTAGAGGGCCGGCCGGGCGGGCGAGGGCCTCGTCGGCGTCTCGCTTGATCCTCAGCGTTTCGCCTAGTGCAAAGCTGCAAAACAAAAGCACATTGTAATTCCGATGCCCAAGTAGGTGCTCCCACGGGGCTTCTACGTAGATCATAGGCCTATGTAGATGCTCCGACGTAGGAAATCAGTTAATATAGGACGGGCAAGAACTGTGGATTGGTTGCCGCCGAGCCCACAATCCCCGGGCACGTTTAATGTGGGCAGATGAACGGCTGAGGTTGAATTGTAAGCGGGGCTCTCGTTGGCGTCTCGCTTGATCGTCAGCGTTTCGCCTTGTGCAAAGCCGCAAAACAAAAGCACCTTGCAGAAAAAGCCTTTTAAATGCCATCGATCAAGCACTTAATTGAACAAATTGCTAATCAGAATTTCATTCAATATATCTAAACATGCCCTTCAAACTATTCTCTAAAATTGCAAATAAGGCTGGTCTAATCGGGGTGCATATCATGGTCGTCCGCCATTCGCGAGGCCGCACTAGAATTATCCAATCAATCTGGCCGTCGGGTGACTGGATTGTAAGCTCTCAGTATGGAAAATGAGCTGAGCCGATCTAATCTCTCTATATAGTACGGAATATTACCGGCTTGCGAAGAATTTGAAGAAGAATGCAAACTCCGCGAGGCTGCTGATCTGGAGGACTGATTTACCGAACTTTTTGTTTCCTGGATTTGAGCTTATGTGTGTTACTTTAAACTGTATACAGTACTGTATTGTTTGCAGATTTTTCATGTAACGAAAACACCTATGAGCTTTTTGTTTACTGTACGGCCCTAGATACTGCATAATTTGCTTTTTGAAAATTATCACCAAATCCATGAAATCTAAATATGAATTTTTGTGTCTTTGAAAAAAAAGCAAAATATCTTGGTCTTTCATATTCCCGCCATATAAGAAAGTAAATAACAAGGTCTTTCCAGTCTACCCTTACAGTACACAAAAACTTGAACCTAAGTATTGGAGCGTCTCGGGAAATGCACTCACAAAGCATAATACCACCGTCTGGTAGCTCACTATCATGTGTCCCTGGCCTATACTATTCTGAAAAGCCTATGCATTTAGTCCGATAACGTACAATTCAGATGAGATTGTGGTTGTGCATCATGGAGTGCAGTTCGACTCATCTTAAAATATAAATCTCGTCGAATAGTAGATTTATTTTAAATTGTGATTCAGTTTCAAAAGTGGCTTTAAGCGGTGATTCGAGAGACGTCTTGGTCCAACAATGTTGCTTGAGGATCCACCGTTGGCGATACCTCATTCCCTACTTCCTCGATCCTGCCCCACTTCGTATATGGACTTGGCCGTCTCTGTCGCTGACTCGCCGCCGTATGGCGACCTTCCCCAACTATAGATTTATCAAAGCCTGCGGCCCTTTCCGATAGGTATGACGCGGCAAAGCAATCGGGTCCAATAAAGGAATACATAGGCAGAGGTGCTTTCCTCAACAGATGCACAAGGTACAATTAGAGATAGTGAATATGAAAAAGTAATGAACAGCCAAATTATTTTAGGATCGAGGACTTACACTGGGCCAATACCGAACGGGGCACGAAAGGAGAGCCTTCTGACAGGCTCCCAAGCCCCCAAGAAGTCGGTTTCCGAGGAGCATGATCCTTACCTCCGAGGATGTTTGAGATGCAAGACGAGTCTGGAAGGCTTTCGTTATCCTGAACGGCCTCCGGTACAAGCCAGACATGCCATTCAACAGGATCTTCACCTTCCCATTGAGAATTCAAATCATCCGTGCAGAGACGCGGCATCACTCCGGCTGCAAATAAGTGAAAGACAACGATAAAGTCAAAGTTTCGCAAAATAAAGTACTTCTAAGATAAAGTAGTCGCAAAATTTTCAGATCGAAACAAAAAATGTATTCTTTATTTTTGACAGCAATAAGGCAGACGGAAGAAGCCAATTTTTGCAACGAGAGAAGGGTGAGCGAATAAATGATTTTAAAATCGCTTAGTATTGCCATCCTTTTTGTCGCGATACCATCTTGGGCGCCATAAATGCGCCCTCATATACTAGAGAGTGCATTGGCCCCAAAATACGACTAGGAAGATCCATTCTTGAACAGCGATGTTGAAGTCTTTCAACAATCACTTGGCACGACCTGCGCCTATGTTAATTTAGGTGAAACCTGTACACAACAAACTTTGAAAACCATGCAGATATGGGCTGCATCTTTGTTAACCCCAGCGCCCCTAATTGGCAGACGACATGAAAGAGTCCATTCTCTAAGAATGACTTTGAATAGCCGATGTCAATGATGTCCATTGATCAAGTGTCTCAAAGCTTCTGAAATCTATCAACCAGAATATCTCCTGAATTGATTTAAACCGTTGGCTAAGAAGAGTTTCCGACTCTTTAATAGTGGCCACTTCCACCGCAATTTTGTTTTATTCCTAAAGATGCTCTGCGCTGAGGAAGGGTGGTGAAAGGAAAATCTGGCAGAGTGCGATCGGCAACGTTTCTCTAACATGAGCGGAAATATCCAAGCGAATTCAATGGAATTTTCACTTCTGAATGACACAAGCATACGTTGAAAACTTGTGTTCTGATGGTCGGACAAGTAGTTCTTGCCAGAATGCGTGATTGAGCGGGCCATGGAACTTGGCAATCGGGATCTCGGAGTTGCTAATGCTATAGTAGCAACATGCCACAGTATGACTCGGGAGAAGGTAGCAGCTCCTCGGGATATCGGCAAAAAAAAGTCAAGGTGGATCTATGCCAGTCTGTTTTCTTGGCCAAGGATTCATATACAAGGAAGGGAAGCAGACTCTCTCCTTTAAAATCAAATATGATCAGAGAGCAAAGTCAAATCCTGGTCTGAATTATTCTATGACATTCAAAATCACGACAAGATCTTTTAAAGACAACGATCAAGTAAACTGGAAGACGGAGCTTTAGTCTCAAGTTGAAACATATATTAAACACCAAACTCAGAATTAAAAGTGAGTGGCCGTCAGTACCCTAACATCTAGAATCATACCAATGTGGGATTGGTAAAATCCATGCCTTTGCTTCTCATGTTAAAAAGTGCTTTTAGAAAAGGCAAAGGGTTGCACTGGAATGAGATTGTGTGGGTCAGCCAACTAGCCGTCGCGTTTCCTCGTCAACAAATCCTTCATTTGTGATTCGGCCCTCTGGTATATTGCTGCAGGAACCTGCCACCAGACCCAAGAAGTACCGGAAGTTTTCATATGCCAAGAATGAATCGAAGTAAAGGTCCCCTGAGAAGAGTGCCAAGTCTTGAATTATCTCACGTGGCCAATGCCATTCATTGCGTCTTTCACCGATGCTGAGGAAGGTGAGATCATCAAAAGATTGCATGGTTTTATTTGTCTTAGGAGAATAGACATGCAAACTTGTATTTTCTGAAATTCTGATATCAGGCAGAAGCTCGTTGACCTCGTGTTGGCTCAAAAGCAACAGGTCATGGTTATGTTAGAGACTAGACTCTCTGGGAAGTCTCCAGCTAGCTTCTGCTGCGGGATGAGCTGAAGTGTCTGATGTTTTGCTCGTGCCTTGATGATAAGTTCACTCTCATCCATCGAGAAGTGGAGCTGCGTAAACAAGGTCAGTTTCACGCTCGCACGACGGAGGCGCAACAAGCTTACAGAATATCCCTCATACTGGACAGTTGACATGAATGTTGACCCATTCAAATTCGATGATAGCACTGTAAGGGTTCGCTATGTTGAATTTGTATTAATACCAGACCGGAAATAGGAAGTGGAAAGGGTTTCTCACGTTGTCAAAGATCCGCTGAAATAACGGTAAGCTGGTGTACTCCCGAGGAAGACGTCCAGGAGGACAATTTGCGAGAAGAAGCTCCCCACTAAGTAGGTTATACCATTGCACTGTGGGCCCCGCTCGTAGACAGCCAAAAGCGACGAATTCATGCAAGCTCAATTCAGAAGGACTTTGCAGGTTCCGTGCTTTCTTACCACCGAAGGCTGATCATCGCGTTACCCACCCAGCGTTTTGGAATAGAGCATCAACTCCATAGAGAAATAATACTCTTTGGCAGGTCACAGTGTATTGTAGTAATGGAGCAGGCTTGATCTTTAGAGCCAACTGTCAACGAATGCAGACTAGCTGGCTTGCTTGTGTATATCACCCCTGTGATACTGAATGCTCTCTATGATCACATCGCCGAAAATATCGATTTACGCATCGAAGAAACATATATTTTTCTCTGGGATGATCGGAATGTATCTCCAGGTCCCTGGAACTAACTTGATGGAGCGAGCTGCCCTGATGACGAAGTTTGGTGAGCCGGCCAGGTAACCCCGTTAACTGAACTTTCTAAGGATTCAGGAACCGGACCGAATTTGTAAATCTATTGGCAATTTCGTCTAGGTAATCAAGAAGCATCGAATCGACTTGTATTTTGGTAGTAGTGACTGAAAGTCAGCATAGGGTGATGCACAAAAGACCATAAATAAGTTGATTAACGTAATTCACATACGGATGGCGCATACAAGCGGGTGGCGCACACCGCCTCAAATCGCGTTCCGGCGCGTACTCATTATCTTCAAACACCCACCATGCCACCAAAGCGTACCCAATCCTCTCAAAAGTCTGTCGAGCAAGAGGGTAGGATCTTATTAGCTATTAAGGCTATTCAAAATCATGAAATCCCCTCTGTTCGTCAAGCAGCAGCGCTATTTGATGTACCGGAAACTACCCTCCGCCGCCGACGCGCTGGACAGCCTTATCACGCTGATATACGCGCTAACAATCATAAATTGACCCAAAATGAGGAGGATTCGCTTGTGCAATGGATATTATCTATGGATCTACGTGGAGCAGCACCTCGGCCTTCTACTGTACGAGAAATGGCCAATATCCTACTTGCAGAGCGTGGATCTACTCCCTTATCTACAGTTGGTATAAACTGGTCAACAAACTTTGTTAAACGACATAAAGAGCTTCGTACACGATTCTCAAAGCGTTATGATTATCAACGTGCTCAAAATGAGGATCTAAAGTCTCTACGTGAGTGGTTTCGTACTGCTCAACGTATAATTGAAGAGAATGGTATCCAACCAGAGGATATCTACAATGTTAATGAGACTGGCTTTGCAATGGGTCTTATTGCAACTGCTAAGGTAGTAACAAGTGCTGAATACTATGGTCGGCGAGCACTTTTACAGCCTGGAAACCGTGAATGGGTGACAGCAATTGAAACAATTAGTGCAAGTGGTTTTATACTACCTCCATGCATTATATTCAAAGGCAAAGTTTACATTGAAAGCTGGTTTGATAACCTTCCCAAAGACTGGCGATTTGAAGTCTCTCAAAACGGCTGGACTACAAATGAGATTGGCTTACGATGGCTTGAAAAGCTTTTTATTCCGGCTACAACTACACGTACGAAAGGAAAATTTCGCCTTCTTATTCTTGATGGCCATGATAGCCAACTTACACCTCGCTTCGATCAGATTTGTGCTAAAAACTTTATTATACCGCTTTGTATGCCAGCACATTCATCCCACCTTCTTCAGCCACTTGATATTAGATGTTTTGCTGTTATCAAACGCTCATATGGTCGCTTGGTTGAGAATCAAGCACGTACGGGATATAACCATATCGACAAACTAGATTTTCTAGCAGCATATCCTCAAGCACGTACTGAGGCTTTCAAACCAGAGACTATTCAAAATAGCTTTGCAGCAGCAGGTCTAGTACCAATCAACCCAGATCGTGTACTCTCGGGGCTGAATATATCACTACGAACACCTACACCCCCAGAAAACCGGCCAAGCAGCAGATCAAGTATTTTTTCACCAAAAACACCAAGAACAGTTCACCAGCTTCAGAAACAAGCTTCATCGCTTAAGGCCTTGCTTAAACAACGTTCAAAAAGTCCCCCAACTCCATCTAAGATTGCACTTGATCAAGTTATCAAAGGCTGCTATCTCTCAATGCATAACGCTGCGCTTCTAGCAAAGGAAAATGCTGAGTTACGCGCTGCAAATGAGAAGAAACGACAAAAGCGTACACGATCAAATCGGCAAATACCACACGAAGGAGGCTTTACCGTTGAGGAAGCGTTACAGCTCATTGAGCAGCCAATTGAGCCAATTGAACGTGTTGAGCAACCTCCGCCAGGGCCTGTTGAACAACCTGTTCTACCACCTCCACCAACCAGACGGCGGCAGGGAAGGTGCAGCGGCTGTCATGTTATAGGTCATTCAATTACCTGGTGCCCCAATAGATAGATTTTTGAATATAATGGCGTTTTGGTGGTAAAATTCTAGTTCAAACATGTAGGAGCAGGCGGTGTGCGCCACCCGCTTGTATGCGCCATCCGTATGTGAATTACGTTAGCGTGTTGGTGCCTGAGGCACCAGCTCACTCTTACGCAAGGTGTGAGTACTGTAAAAAAAGAAAAAGAAAAAACTGGTATAGTTTGATACCGCGAATCAGAGACTATAATTGAGATCGCAATTAGAAAAAACCGATGCCGGAAAAGCCAGCTTGAATTTCTGGCGGCTATAAAAGAGAAGTCATTGTCAATGATATGTTCTATCCTCCCACGACAACAGACTAATCCTTTCTCCTCCGCTTTCAACATGGGTGGAATGGTAAAACCCCTAACCTTTACGTTAAGAAATCAAATGCGATTAGGCTTATTCTCATGTACCTATGTAAGTATTTGAGGGCCCATAAGGCGTACTTCTCAGACTTTCTTGTCAACCTCACTCCCCCGGGAAATATATACAGAGGTGTCCCGATATTTTGAGACAATGAGATCGCTGGTCGACGTGATTGAAATACTAGTAGCTTGCTCGCAGATACCCTGGACTCGATTCCCCTTGAGCTCAGTCTCTCATTAACGTTTTTTTTTTTTTTTTTTTTTTCTACCGCTGAAGATCAGTTTTCTATCCATTTTCCTTTCTGGTTGGACGATTACTTGCTCAATGGAAGATTGGGAGGAGCGGTGTTTTCGTCAAATTCCCGGCAATGTACCACTCCCAGTCGATTGAGCTGACCGATAATTCGCGCTGCGGTTGGCTGAGGTTGACCGTCTAGCAAGATCGCCTGCCATTGCGTAGGCTGATTGATCTCTTGGTTTCAAGCACAAATTAGTTCGATGCCTCTGGAAAACGCGACTGAAGCTGCGATACCATTGCATTGAATGGTGTTATTGAAACAAAGATCGTGAAAATAAACAACTTCAAAGAGATAAATTGATCACTAGGAGTACACGTATGGCCGATATTGTGACAAATGAGTTTGACTCAATCGCCCCCTTGCTTCCTGAGGAATTTCACTTTCTGGAGCTCGAAGCACATGGCTTGGTTATGTCCTATGTAAATACTACTTATCCCACATCCACTAGTACTGCCTTTTATAGATGAGGAAGGAAAACGAATAGTAACATCCTTCTACATAATCTAGCAAATCGTCTTGATTACATACAAAAAGAGTCAAATTGATCTATTAGACTAGCTCATTCATCAAGAACAACCATTCCCAGCCGCCGAGCAACCGCACTCATATCCACGCCACGCACAATATTCGTATTATCAGAAAGAACCTCCGAATCATTGACCTTACTACAATGATTCTTGTAGAAGTAAACTCCGTTCTCGGAGACAAATTTTGCGCGATCAAGAACGACTGTGAACGTGCCAGATTCGTACGGTAACCAGTTGTACAGATATTTTTCAGGGCCACGAGGAGTAACTCGTTTTGCAGCTGGGGGCTGATCCTCTTCTGAGAGGATATTGTGAAGGGCGCCAATAGGGAAAGGGCTTTCCTGGCTTTCTTGATTTTGCTGGGATAAACTTTCAAGAACTTCATTTTGGGCGGGGCCGATGGCCGACCAGGAATTGGACTTTGGAATGAAGAATTTGAGGGTGAGGGTTTTATTGGCCGGAAGGTGGGAGAGGACAGACGCTGTGAAGAGACGCGCTGTGCTTTCGAGGAGAGAGAAACCTGCCGTGTCGCGTATATGACTGAGAAAAGATGTGTGGACAACGTATTGAATGTCAGAGGTTTTGCCCTCAGGAGTATTGGTGACTGTAACAATGTCGGCTTCTCTAGAAACCTGGAATGCCGGACCAAGAGAAAAGCCACCAACCGAGGTTTCTTGGCCGAGCTGGTCACGAATCTGCTCTTCTGTTGGCATATCTTGGCCAGGAGGTTCGCCCTCATCAACATCCAAGGCATATCGCTGATCGGCATAAGAAGAGACGTTAAGGAACAAATCGAGGATTATCATCTGGCCGATGTCCATTTGTTCCGTAACACGCTCGATGGATAGTTCAAATGCCTCTGACCTGAGGTCTTCATTGTCCTCGGGTGAATGTTGCGCCAAGTCAGCATCAGCGCGTGTGCTAGAAAATGTGCGGTTGAAGTAAAGTAAATCCGGGCCTTCGCCGATCTCCTCAGCCTCCTCGGAATCCTCCATATTGCCCACTCGATAACTGTGCGATCGCACCAGAACGCAAAATCCAATATTGGATAGGCGATTGGGACGATTCCATCGCGCAATCAGTGGAAGAGGATTTTCGACTCGTGACCGATGTTGCTGCTTGCGACGCGCGATTTCCATGCGATTATGCTCAATGCAGGCAAAGCCATCGGGCGGGCGGTATGAGTAAATTTCGAACAAAGGCTTCACTTCGTCATCCGAGAACGTCTGCATGAGGTATTCTCGGAGCTCTTCGTGGTCGTCGTCCAAGGGAACAAGACTGTAGACCTGAATGGGAGTTTCCAGATCGGGGTCTGTCTCGTATTCTGGCGAGACATACTGCTCGAGCACGACAGGATGACCCAAATGGTCCGTGTAGGTGCGCACTTGCTGCCAATCCATCTCAGATCTTGCAACTGGGGCTATGGTTGGTGCAAATGAGCAGCGACCTTTGATGAGGAAAACAGGTTTGAAAGAGACTACTGAAGTAAACGTGGGGAGCGACGGGCTTAAATGGAGGGGAGGGGTGTTACGTAAGCAGGGAGAAGATCGACACAGGGGCTAATCGACCAAGTAAGTTGAGCATCCGGGCATGATGAGAGGAGGTACGTAGGTAGTATGGAGGAGAGAATGTGCAAGTGTGTACTAGTAGATTGAATGTGGTACCACTGGTAGGTGGAAATCTTAATATACTGAGAGAGACATAAAGTCAGGTGACTGCCCAGTAGCATGCCCTACTAGTATGAACAGCAACAAAATCAATTGAGTGTTATAGTCAGAAATTGACTAAATTTACAGCTGCAACTAGGTACTTCTCGGGTGGCCTCGTCAAATCTACTACAGGCCCAGCTTTCCTAGCTGGTTGCCTCCCCACATTCCGTACTTGCTTTCGTCATTTGATGCACTTGTCGCAGTACCAGGAAGCGGTTTACCCGCATTGGACGTTGGGAACTTGAATTTTCCCACTGCTGCGTCTCCAGTAGTCATGGTGATGTCTGCGAACTTCTTCGCGACAGCGTCTGTCTTTTTCGGGTCCGTCTTATCTTTTATGGAACTGATCTGGTCCTTAGCGGTCTTGTGCCAATCCGCCTGAATCTGCTCAATCTTGGCCAGATGGTTGTCAATCCAGTAGGCCCATAGGGTACGCAGACCCCAGTGTTTGAGGCCCCGGGGGGTATCGTCTGGCTTGAGGGCCTGTCCGTTTGGCTTGTTCTGGGAATATTGGCGGGTATATTCATGGTCGAATTCGTCCGAGATCAATTCGATGTTCTGACTGGGCTTGGTCCACTTGTCGCTAAATTCCTGCAGATAGTTCCAAACAGTAGCAGTCATCATGACCTTGTCCGCTATCTCTTTTGGCTCAACGATGTAACCGTTGCTGGGGTCGTCCTTAGGGAGGCTAGACTTCCTTCCTTCGGTAATAACCTCTTTGACTCCGTTGGGCTTTTCGTGATACATGACGAGCAGGTCAAGCGATTGGCCATTTCCGAGGAATTCAGCGGTATGTTGGACCCAGTTCATTTTGGGCCCATTATTTCTCGACCAAGTCATTCCGCCACTAGAACCTATACAGATATCATTAGTTAATATCAACAAGACGCTACACACACTCCCCTGGCCTTCTTACCTCCAAACACCTCCGAGCACCAAGTCGAGTCAGGACGTGTCCATTTCTTAGGGAAAGGAACCTCGCCAAGACCTCCATATTTGGATTCCTTTCCTCCGCACACCCACTCAAGGAAATGCTTGACCAGATGTACCTCGAAGACGTGCTCCGTGCGGAAGTCCTTCGCGGGCAATTTGCTATTGCCGTCAATGAGGTATGCATTGTTCGCTCCCTTGACGGAGTTCTCCTTTGTTGTCTTTGCCGAGCACCTTCTGTTGTCGTTGATATCTTGTGAGCTGGATAGCATAAACTCGGGAAGATACCACTATTGTATTCTCATCAGTATTTGCGTCTTGTTGAACCGGAAGAGGAAAAAATAAACAATCAAGGCATACCTTCGCCACACCCGTCGGCCCGTCGTTCTTTGCGTTACACCGGGGATACCTCAAATATATAAATTTCTTGTTGTTATCATAGAAGCTGAGACTCATCTTTTTAGGCTCTTGTGGGTCAGAAGCGCGGTCGAAAAGGAACGAATCTGTATCGTAGCACTTTCCACTATCTGGGGATGGGTAGATAGGACAAGAACCACTATCATCGTCACGGCCGAACAGAGAAGAGACATCTCGTTTCGAGTCATCGCTGTCACTGACTTTCGTGCCGTACATTGAGCACATCACGCAAGAATTCTTTCCCCCACCCTCACCAGGGCAATTAAGGAAGTCATCGGCGATCGTGACCAAGGGTAAGTGTGTCACGCTTGGCAATGGAATGAGAAACAGGCATAGGCATGTATTCATTTCTACGCGAGGAAGAGTCTTCCACGGAAGAATTGTATGCTTCATAGCCTAGCAAAGTTCGCTTGCCCTTCTCACCAACGCAGGTTGAAGGCGTGATTTGCTTCCTGGGCACCTCTGCGAGCGTGACTCGGAGATCGCCAAATTCCTCAGGGGCGTCAAGCTGAGCGTACATCTTTGAACCAGCATCAATACCATAGCTGAATGGGCAGCTGTTGTCCCCGTTGAGTGAGTAGGAAGCTTCCGCATGTCCGATCACATATCCATCCAGGACAAGATCAACGGAACACCGGGGTATCTTCCAGCGGTCATCGAAGTCAATTCCAAAGCTGACAGTTGGCTTCAGATGCAAGGCAATCTCGCCGTTGGCAGAGACAGAGGCATCGAAATGGGGCTTGCCAATGGTCTTAGCCTCACGGTCGGGCTCATCGAGGGCTTTTTCTGGGTATTCATCGTTTTGAGGGTAGGTCTGTTGAATTTCCCAGGATGCGAGAGTAACGTCTGCTTCCAGATGTCCCGCTAGAACAATCGAGGCATCTGCAGAGGCATAGACTGCGAGGTTCGGACCGACCGTAACAACTCCAGGCACGCGGAAGGTTGCGCCGGGGAAGTCGTCGAGACCGAGCAGCTTGATATCACCGGTCGAGTACGTCAGAGAAGCAACGGCGTCAAGTTCAAACCAAGCTTCAACCTCTCCGGCGTTTCTGAAGTAAAGGTAGGATCTGCTGAGATCCATGCCCTCCTTGAGGGTGGTGATAATGGTTATACCGAAAGAGGTCTCAACATCAATCGAGGCTGTGATGGATGATCGAATATTCGCCTGAGCCTGGGCTCCACCAACAGGGCATGGTCCGAACTGCTGATCGATGAGAAGGAGCTCGACTTTCTCATTGACCTTATGGTTGAGCTCCTTGGTGGCCTCGGCTTCACCAGTAGTGATCAATTGACCGAGCAAGTTGAGGATATCCTCACCGAACCAACGCTTGTGGACCTCATGGCGCTCCATACCACCATGATGATACGCATCACGCCATTCATCTTCGAGATAGCGCTTTCGGTTCTTGTGATAGCCTGTTTCATCCCGCTTTGCGCGTTTGGCCTTTCGCTCGGAGTCACTAGCGGGCCTGTCGACAACAGAGTCCCAGTATCCAGGCTGGTTACTATAGTCAATACGCATCAAGGCATCGCCGTAATCACGAGGGACACGCTTGAAGTCGTAGTCGAAGGTCAAGTCGTAGACGGATCTGCCCTCAAGCTCACGCTTGTTCAGATGACCCGGGAGACTCTGGTTATAGGACTCCTTAAGCTCCTTTGCGACGGCATATCGACCGGGGCCACAGCGACTAGGCATTTGAAGAATGGTACCAGGAGCACCCTTTCCACGGTGAATGTGGTCACACTTGCTGTCCGCGGAGGAATCGGTACAGATCATGCGGATAGTATGCTCCTCTTCGCTATCGCTGTCGGGGCAGTCCATTAACTCCCAGGGCGAGCCATCACGCTTATCCAAGCTGACATGAACCTCATCAGGGGCAGTTATAACCACAAATCCAAAAGCAGCGTCTTCAGGCTCTTCATCAGCATCGCCTTGAGTGTCACCAGTGCCCCAGGTGTCGTCTACCGAGAGATTGAAGTCGGGGTCATCTGCATTCTCTGGGGGATTCTCAAACAGATACTCCAAAGGAACTGGCATGAACAGCGATTCACCACTTGCGGGTGTGCAGCAGAAGGCTCGTTGACGAGACCTGTTCTCTGTCAGCTTATACTGCCCTAATAGAAAAGGCTCGACATAACTCACGTTGGCATACAGTCCTCTCCTTCACCGTATGGACTCTAGCAACAAGCAGCTAGACAGACTCGCCTCTTTTGAAATGCAGATCTTTGGACAATCTTCGGGATAAATGTGCCCACATTCGAAAAACTCCTTTCCGACCCTTGGCTCCAGGTATAGTGGTGCATTTCCCTCCGAGGCAAACAGAATGCTGAATGTATGTACCAAATGAAATAATGACAAACTTTCTTCTAGGTTCGACTGGCGGAGCTTCTGCAAATTTATTTGCTGAGTGCCTTCCATCGCCTTGCGCAGAATTTCTTTGATGGAGGCTTGAGACTCTCTCCGTTTCTTTGCAGTAAGGCGTAATTGACAAGCAACCCGAGAAGAGCACATTTTCACGATCATTTCTCGGACTTATTTCGGGATCTCTGTAGAGCTATCTCTCTCTGACCAAATACGAATCAGTAGCTACCATGAATGGAGGAGCACAACGAACTATATTGACTATAGAGATCTTCGGAGAAGATCAAAAGATTCGGGAACCACGCCAAAAAATTCTATATTTCAGCTGTCCGGGCCGCCGTCCGGATGCCTCAATTGAGACAAATAGTTTTGCAGACTGATAGCAGCCCGCTGTACGTATTGGCGTATGAAGTGCGAGCTGAAACTTCGACACTCACATGAAGGTACCCATAGAGCTACAGAATATCTTCCTGTCTGGAATCAAGCTAGGCAGGTACTCGATGCACTGAGGAAGTCGACGCGATCTAGGGCTTCTTTTTGCTTTGCCTTTTCGCTCTGGTTAGCTGCAAACATTTCCCCAATGGCGACTCGCTTTTTCTCCTTCAGATCGAGGATTTCATTTTGAGCTTCCTTCAGCTCTTCATCTCTAGCGTGGATTTGCTCACGCTGATGATCGATTTCTTCAAATATGACAGACGCGGCTTAGGATTCAGGACTTGACGCCAGCACAGCAAACTGCTTAAAGAAGCTCCGAAGGCCATCGCGCTATTAAAAGTAGAAGACTTTTGAGCATTAGAAGACATAATGGGAAGGCTGTGTTGTGTTCTGAATTGTCAAAAGACTGTCAGTATGAAGAAGAAATATTTCTTGATCTGTTAAGGAAATAGCAAGGAAGTTCGAATCAAAGTGGCTAGCCCTAGCTACCTAGATAGGTCTATGGGCTACAGGGAGTAAATAAGTCTCTTTATCCTCAGGAGGTTGCAAACCAACCTGTGTTGAGAATGCTATCCTGGATAGGCTAGATAGACTATCTGAATCTGAGCCCGCCGAAGTGTCCGAAACGACACCTATACTAACAGGAAACAAGTGGGCATCAATATCCTGATCTGGTCTCTGGCACATAACTTCAATATGCGCGCTGCTGGATCCCCAGGTTGGGAATTCGGCTGGCACGTTCTCATGCCCCCGTACCAAGGAGTTAATAAGTAGACCCAAAATCATGATGGCTCCACATGCGGTTGCCAAGACCATTCCGAGCGGTGAGTATCCAACAGCTGAGCCATTAAAGGATGGAAAATGCACCAGCTCGCCTGCAGTGTCGAAGCCGATGGTCTGAACCACAAAGAGGCTCTGAGACACGAGCCAATGCAAGACAATCATGATAATCATCAGTGTAATTGAGTAGGTCAAGGGTAGTGAGAGTATGTAGGACGATCGTTGCATGCCACTGGGCAAGGAGACACGTAGTGGCTTCTTCCCATCTGGTCTCAGAAAGCGTACCCACTGGTCGGCGACAAGCTGGCGTGTCAAGATATTGTTGTAAAGAAGGTAGAGGAAACTGACGAGAAGCTGGACAATGTTGGCAAGGAACACGCATGTGATTAGACTGTAGTCTCCCTTCTCGCTGTTCATCCCGAGGAATCCAGCATTGACGCCAAAGCCTTGTTTGGCGATGGTTAGCAGAGTTAAGTCAACGCCTCGTGCCTTCCATGATACCACCGCTTGGATGAGAACTACCAAAGGGGCGAGTATCCCGATGATGAACCTAGCGTTACCAAAGTCAGCTTTAGGCTCTTTAATACAGTGTCGAAGGTATCCTATAGCACTCGCAATAACAGTGATACTGCCCACACCTTCTTGCTCACACTCTTGAACCACGAAATCCGATGCCGAGGGTTCCAGACTTGTGGGTAAACGGACACAGACCGGTAGTTTGATAGATCGCTGCGACGCTCTAGATATTCCGCAACGGCATCACCCATCAAAACCATAGTTCGATCCACTTTGGATCATCCTGAGGTCGAGCGAGATGCCAGCCAGACCACAGAGATGAAAAAGCATTGTATCAATGTGCACACGCTCACGACAGCGAGTACTTGCACTCCATAGTGCAAGCCGCACTGTTGACTAATGTCGCTCTCAGCACCGACTATGCAGTAATCGACCTGGACCCTGAACGGCCAAACCGGATCCTTGTGTTGTGTCCATGCAAAAACCGTCCAATCATCTACCAGTGTGTTTGCCCACTCGCTAGTACACAACAAGGTCATCTCGTCTCGGTTATAAGCTTCGCAAATCCACCAGGGTGCTCGGCTCCACACATCCCAACCGGTATTCCAGCCGTGGAGGAGAGTGTTGTTGTTATTTTGAGCGGATGTGATGTTGGCGGCGACAATAACTAGTGAACCTTTGGAAGTGAGCGGATCGATGTAGGCATCTATGCAACCTTGCTTGTCCAGTCGCGTGAAGTTGTCCATTTCAGCGTACAGAGCATGTACTGAGGCCCAGTTCCTACCGTTAAGAACCGCTGGCAAAGGGTCTAGAGACCAGTCTCTACCTGCCTCTCGGAAGTCACTTGTAAGAATGGCTCGGGCATAGCTAACAACGGGTGTCGAAGTGAAGATGACAGAGTTCCAACTAGAAGTGAACACGCGCCCAAGGTCAGCGGTCTTCATTGACCCAACGTCACAAAGCAGAACTCACAACAAATGCAAGCATGCTGAAAGTACCCCCAATCCAAGCCACTGAAGAATGCGGCCTCTTGTTATGTATTTCAAGTTTCGCAGACTCGGTACCCCAATGTCTAGCGAGACTCCACGAGCATGTGCGGCATCCATTTCCCGTCGGGATGGAGCCACCAAGATCTGCATGCAATAGCTCCCGGCACCCAGAAAAAGAGATGATAGGATATTGAGAAAGACGTGTGCAGCACTATCGATTGTTCGAATGTCGGTGCAGTCACCTATGCGCAAGGTCCCCACACCCAGTGAGTCTGGAGGGAAAAGAACAGAGAAACAAACAAGCACAACTATGTTGGTGATACAGACAGCGACTGCCGTGATCAACTGGTTTCGGACCATTTTCGCTCTTTTGGATGCCTCGTTCTTCCGTGTTTTGGACCGCGGTGATGCCTCGTCAAGCTCGGGGACGTATTGGCCAAGCATTGCTTTGTTGGCGAATTTGTAGCAAAGCGGGCTCGAGCCTTTGGTAGACTCATTGGTATGGGGCCCTTCATCTTCGCCTGGGTTTATTGTACTGATGGATTCTCTTTGCTCTTGGGTTGCTGCGTTGCTGCTGGATTTACCGGCGTTGGGTCGGTATCATGTTGAATTTGCTCATTGGGAGGCTCAAGGAGCGCGTCCTCCTCGTGTGCTGGCTCGCGTGCTCGCGGCCCAATGGCCGGAATATTGCTACTATAATATCGGACGGTGTTCATCGTGTCATCTTCTTTAGGGGGTTGGGGGGCGCGTTTTCAAAGTCGAAATCAGCGGCATGTACTTGAGGATTATATACCCCAAGTATTCCATCAATATACCTACTGTGCTACATAGTACAGGCTGGGGCTCGTTCCATATAGGTACTTCTATTTATGGGCCAGTTCCTAAAGTACGCTCTGCCTTGCGCCACACATGTGCACTAAATAGCCCAGCATTCTTACTGCATCACACGTCTCTCTCCGGCCTTGGGCAGCTGAGGCGCTCGAAGGCAACCAGAATATCATACGGTGGTGCATTAGCTTGCCTCGTTGTTCCTGTGCCAAGACCTACTGGGTGTAAAAAGAAAGCCTAAACATTTTGATCGGCGCAACTCATACCTAGTCCAAGCAAGCGTGTTTGCTCATTCAGTCAGCTTCAAATACGTTCGGCGAGACCAGGTGTAGAAAAAGCAAATTATACCTAGGTGCTCGACTGCAAAGTGGCCACATTTGAAGACGTTGGAACAGCGTGACTGGACATGCCTCGGCTTTTGGCATTTCCTGCAAAGCTTCGTCCGTCCTTCGCGGCAGAAACGCCACGTATTGTGAATTTGCTTCCCCCATACCTAACCGGTGATGATAGCACGGTTGGCCACGGCTGGGCTGACGAATTCGATCAGGATCGAGCCCTCAGCCCGAACATCCGGTCGCGTCACTCAGCCAAGATACTAGATCCTGGCACCTTCGCCCTAGTTGATCTGTCTGAGCAGTTCGGTTGAGACGTCGGCCATCGTTTCCAGTGTAAGTTTCATGGACTTTACGGGGATGTAATACGCCACGACTCCCCAAGATGGCTCCGAGATCACCGAGCCAGGCCCGAATGCCCCCATTCAGAGTAGCTCGGCCCAGCGGCACCGTTAGCCATCATCACCACGTTGCCTGGTAGTAGTTTCGGAGCTACTTCTGAATGGTTTCCTGCGACGATATATAGTTTTAATAATCTTGGTAAAGTTCTGTTGAATATGTAAGACTAGCTCGTTCAAAAGCCATCGCATAGCATGTAATCCTTAATGTTCAATCTGTTCTTCCATAAATATGCTTCCCTACAACCTTCGCAAAAACTCTAGAGTCCTTTGCTTGTCTTCACCACCGAGAAATTCATCCTCAACCTGTTCACGTGCACATCTTTCTGCATACAAAAGCGGCGTCAGACCATAAACACCATGTTGATAAAGACACGAGACAGAGCTGTCATGCAAGAAGACTATGAGGTCAGTGGCAGTCTAACTGCAGCATGATTATGTGTTTCCAAAGAGGGTTCCAGAAAGAATCTATAAGAGCAAAGCGGTGGAATTTGATATCGAGCTGCCCTATACCAGCGTGTTTAGGTAATGTATAATTGCAGCCCGGGACGAAATTCTTCATCCTACAAGCACCATATGATGTAGTCGCACTCGATATGTAGCGGGTGTGACCATATTTATAGATACTAGAGCATTGTATACGAGATTACGAAAGAGATACGTGGCTAGTCGGTGAGGAGGCGCGGGAATAGAGTCCGGCGGCACTGGGACGAGATTTCAGATTCAACGATGGCGATCGCGACGATCAGTACGGCGATCCTTATTAAGGCTCGGCGAGCAAGCCAAACTAATGCCGGACAAAATAATACCACCTGCTTTACTGCTTTCAGCTCCAGACTGTCAAACATGCCGATCAATGCTATCATCCAGCTTTATTCCCAGCTATATAGCTTTGAGGTCCCTGACAATCTTCCCAATAGCTATTATTCTTATGCCAAGGGACCCAGTTCAACGTGCGCTACGCGGTGCAGCTCTCGCAATGCACAGTTTTGGCTAGCCGGAATCGGTGTCTCAGCGCGATCATTGTCGAGAAAGTACTTAATATGATCAGGCGCAATTTGTTCGAGGCATCTAACGAGCTTTCCTTGAGTGGCGCCTGGCTGAGGAAAAGTAGGAACGTCTGGACTGCGGTTAGCCAGTTGCAGGTACGAGTGAGTTATTGAATCTGGAACACATACCAGAAGAGTCCAGCCTTTGGATACATTCCACATAGGCTGGGGTACAAGTCGGCATGGCCTGTGTAATTTGAACAATATCATGAAGCGGCTGATGGGCCTTCTTTGCAATATCAACACACTGCTCCGACATATCACTGCACTATTAGCGATATTTAGTTAGCTAATATAGGTTTCCAAATAGAGGTTCAAAATTGTAATTAGTAGTTGGCAGGCCACACCTGTTCCTTGAGGAGTGTGATCCAGGCCTCGCCAGGGGCGGCCAGGACGGCGGGGGCTAGGAGAGCGATAACAGAGATGAACTACACACTCTATTAGCAGCATTTCTCGCTGTTGCGAAGTATTGATTCTTTACCTTCATGGTTTATTTATAGCGTGCGATTTCAGTGGATGTAATGAGTATAAAATATAGGATAGAGGTTTGCAATAGCTTAGATGTAGGAAATGGTAGAGGGGAAGACGTTAGATTTATATAACACAGCTTTAGGCGGTGAGCAGGCACGTATATATTAAGATAGAGGGTAAGTACTCAGATTAATAATTATGATAGCCATAACTATAACTAGATCGTGGATTTTACTCCACAGTGGCACAGATATCTACATGGCTGGCTGAATCTGAAACTCAAAATATATCTTCCTGCTGCTGTTTATCTTATTGAGTAATTTTTATTTTGTATATAATTGATATTTTATTACCTGGTAGGCTAAGTTGGGTTAAGTAAATTGGCACCCAAGTCTAAGGTTTCGATAAACTCTTGTATAAAGTAATCTTCTTTTATAAGGTATTGATTTCGCTAACTTTACGGATATATCTATTTATTATTAATCTATCTATATCTTAGCACTACTGTCAGAGTAGCGCGGTTCTCGAATTCTTTAGAAGCTGGCAATCAACTCAGCTCAGCAATTTATCCAGGAGGTGATGACCATGCGTACAAGCTGAATTGTGGGGCAAGCTAACTGATGGATCTAGTGGATGCAATAATACATGCTAGGAGATCCGATTCAGAAGATTTATAAACTTCAATTAAGCGAAAACAAGTGTCTATACCATTTGCCGCTCTTGCAGGCGGGCTTTCGTTACCGTCATTGTTAGCGTGTTCAAAGGTTACAGCCGTGTCTCACGCATCTGCAGCAATGCCGGTGATTGGTTATGGTTTAGTTCATTCTTTGCGTTGGCGATGATCGCTGTGTCCTCATACGTGAAGGAGCGGATCAATATATTAGAAGGAAACGATATACGAAGAGCCCCACAGGGATCAGCACGATCTTTTCGCACTACTCGGCATATATTTGACCCACAGTTCGCACTATTGGAAGCTCCTCTTCTGCTGTACCCCCCCCCCCTTTTCACCAATCACTACTCCGGCACAGGAACCAGAGATTCAGATGATATTCTATCCGGTGTAAATAGACCAGAGTAGACTAAATCGCTTAATCGAAATATATACTGACTTTGCATCGGAGCTTCATTAACATTTTAAGAGGGTACTGTTTTTTCGTGCACATTCCTTGTGAAATCTGACAGATCGTCGCGGATGGATCACGACGGTCACAACCATGGCTATTATAAGTGGGTTAAAAGCAGTGATATCCGGAATATGGCGCTCCTTCTGGAGCTGATGTAAAATGTGGTGAGGTGTCACTGAAACATCGCTAGACCGCTTGAGTTTGCATGTTGACAGATCATCGGCACATCGCCTAAGCCTTGGATAAATTGGGCTTCGGCGCTAGATCGACTATTTACGAGGTACTATTGAAAATTGGTCTGGATTGTGGGTACGTGATCTGCATTATTTACGAGGTACTATTGAAAAATGGTGGGTACGTGACCTGCATTATTCTTGTCGCAGTACTTTTACGGTGGTAAGTTATTAGCGCCACTGTATACCATAGAAGACGGAACAGATATAGGTGGATTTGTTAGAACGCGCCCATATGTGGTCAGTATGCCAGCGGTGAAGCCCAACACCGCCTATTCCAGCCAGCCCTCCGCCTAACTCGATGTCCGTGCTAGGCATTCTCTGGGCTGCCGTGCAAACGCTGGCACAATGGATGGCTAGCACCCCCTGCTGCCAGACATTCTGAGCTGCCATAGACGCGTTGGTACATTCATTAGCCTCGGCTACGTTTATTGTCTGCTTCCTGTCCTGCCCTTCCCTTACAACCTCCCACTCAGGATTGTCCCGTCAGACGTCACTCGCTCAAAGCATGTTTGAGCAGTCAGTGCTCGATTTTGGCTATCAAAGATCCCATACCCTTTCCGCATATACTTGATCACTACTCGCCTCAGCTCTGATGGCTCTGAAGCATCTACCATGAGCGTATGTGTGAGCTGCCACTCCCCATCTTCGTAGAGCTTGAATTTTATCCCAACCTTTTCTGCTACCTGTCCGACACTCGATTCTTTGGCCTGTGGTGTGTGAGCGCAACGATGCGGTTTATTGTTTCAAGCTCCATACCTGTCGACGAGCCTGCTGGTCGTGGTGAGGCTGTTCTCCCACCTCGGGTGCCGTAGGTGGGTCTTGACATGGTGGTCCATCATCTCCAGGCTCTTTATCAGAGTCGAGCCCTGTTCTAACTCAACTCTTGTGTCTCGTTGTGTGTCCAAAACGTGGGGCTGTTCCTCCTCGGCAGTGACCGGACTCAATCTTGCCTGTCCAGATTCCAAACGGGAGCCTTGGCTTTCAGACTCATGCGACTCCATGGCCGACTGCTCCTCCCTCTCTCCGTAGCCGGAAGCTGCTCTGACCTTTGCTGACAGTCTTCACACTCCTTGGTGGCTTTTTTGATTTTCGCCTGAAGTCTCTCCAAACATGCCGCAAGCTAGTCAATGTTTCCTCGCAGTTCTAGTTCCCTCGCAACAAGCTTATCAACAACTGACTTATGTTCATTTTCTATTCTCGCCCACGATTCAGTCTGTATCTTTTCCTCGTCGCTGAGCTGACGAGCATTCTCTGACAACTCTGCCACCACTGTGTACATTCTTCTTTCTTCCGCTTCGAGTTGCTCCAGTGTAGCCTTCCTTTCGCGCTCAGTCGCTGCGAGCTGATCTAGTACGTCCTGTTGTCGAGCAGTTTGAGCTCTTAATTAATCTAGATTTCTTTGGTTCTCCTGCTCCTCTTCCGAAAGTTGTTTAAGCCTGGCTGTTTGGGTCTCGTCGTCCCTGAGCGCCTGCTCTCGCTGGCCAGCCGCGAGAAGATCGAGTTGTATTTCTTCGCCGAGTTTGTGCTGGGTCTGCTCAAGAGTACCTATAATAGTTCGTCGCTTCTCTTCGTCGGCTTCCAGGCTCTCTAGCCTGATCACTTGCTCAGCCTCCGCTCTTCTTATACTATCTAACTTCTCTTGCAACACCTCAACGTCCCGGCTAGAAGCTATGAGCCTTTCCTCTTGTTTAGATACAGCGTTTTGGAGCTGCGCTATGTTTTCCTGTTGGTCCCTTTCCCTTTGTGTGAGCTGCTCCAGCCTGGCTTCCTGCTTGTCCGCCGTTCGTCTTAGGTTCTCCAGGCGGTCTTGCTGATGGGCTTCATCCACTATCATAAGCTCTGGTCTCGGATGGCCACCTGCTGACTGCTCGGGACCGGGCCTTGGCTGGTCCGTGGTCGCCTGTTCTTTATATATACTATTGACGTCGACAGCATCGACAGAGATCTGCTTCCCAAAGAATGCAAAGTACATCGATCTTTGAATAAATAGGGATGTCAAAGTTGGTCCGCATACTACGTCCGCGTGTAGCTTGTCGAGGAAAAGATAAGACTTGTCCCGCGCTTGATCTGGTAGATTGGGTATGCCGCTTCGATTGGGCAATCGAACTTGATCCTCGCCCTCATCCGTATCGTCACCATCGCGTATAGCTTGGGCCGATTTTATCCACTCCGTTACTCCTGTTACGCATCTCTCAAGATTATGATACCTGAAACGATCAGATTTTCGAGCCGTCAGGAGCAGTCGACGGGCAATTTCTCGGTCTGGGTCTCGCTGTAGTAGGTCCTGGATCCGCTCCGATCTAAATCCTAGCTTATAGGCTAGAGAAGCAAATTCAAACAACACCTTTTCGTTAACCTGGCCACTCCTGGGGCCTGCGAGCTTTTTCTTGGGCTCAGCCGGTATTTCCAGGTACTCGCGCAGCGCATAGAGCCATAGAGCTTTATACACGACGTCGACCCAATCGATATCGCTTCCAGAGACAGATCTGAACGACGAGCTAGACATCTGAACCAAGCACAGGTTGTTGCCGTGATCCGCATCTGAGAATGAGTCCTCCAGGGCAGACTGTATGGTTTCCCTCCTCTCGAGACGCACCAGCCACTTGACACTGTCTGCTACAAGCTTGAGGTGCTTGAGATTGTTGAAAAATCCCGAAAGTGACGGGACTAGGCAGTCAACTGTGGCAGCGCGAATCCTAGACCAGATGGCTTGCCGCTGTTCGCCACTAAACGCGCTGAGAATCTCTCCCGCACAGACGCGACCGTAAAGACCTCGGGCTTCCCCGTCGCAAGCGCCGGGCGCCTTGAGTTCTAGGGCACGTACCGAGGCTGCGTCGAGCCTATACATATCTCCCTCGTTTCCGCCAAATACGGCATACCAGAAATCTCTAATATGTTTAAGATACGATAGCAATTTCTGTAAGTCAGTGACACGGCTTTGTCTGGCATGGAATGATGGTTACCTCGTCGCATCTTATGGATATTATTTTGTTTACTGCACTTAGCCTCAACCCGCAGTAGAGGGCTAGAAGATGGCGGAAGGCATCAAAGGCAGGCGCGAACTTCGGATGCCCTAGCAACTGTTCAAGGCGATCTTTGGGGTTTGTGGATCCTATTTCAACTGATTCAGGCTCATCAACGATGGGGGTCATTCACTCGGTAAGCTTCAAATTTTGACAGGAGGTCGACGTGGAAAATCAGAATATGAATCACCTTGTTTCTAGCTTAGCTATGCTTACTTTCTCGACTTTTCCTTTTAGATCCCGATGGATTTCATGTCACTCAGAGACAAATGTAAAGTGCTTTCGAAGCAAAAACCATATGTTCGAGATCTAACGGGGGAATTTTCACCCATCTTCGGATTCTGAAACGGTACGGCACTCAAGGAACCGGGCACTAGGGTCACGCAGCTTCATCAGGTCATCAAACTGAGGTTAACGCGTTCTGAACTTAACAGGCGCACACGCATGTTTTCATACTCAACCAAATGACTCGGTGGGGAAAGCATCGCGGTGGCCAGGTCCATGGCTGGCGATGGAGTAACAAACTTTGGAATATATTTCTCAGGAATCGGCTGTGATTTGCTTGGAGTAGTCAAACACTATCTTGCCTGGCATCGTTGACGATGTACTCCACTCAGCTCAGCTATGTTGGCAAGGATTGGCTACAGACCTTCCGCTTTGGGGAGGTTCACCTTGAACCTGTGTGCTGCAGTTCGGCTTCTATGAATGTCTGGAAGCAGTGTCGAATCTGCCGATATTATGATCAATTGTTTGGTCTGCATCCCCGCATCCAGACTTCGCGGACCAAAAATGCGGGGGCGAAGGTTTGTCGGGAAAAGCTTACAGCCACTACTTACACAGCCCCACAATTTCGCCGCCCACGTGAGCCTTCGTATGTCATCGCAACCTAGTATGCGAATTCAATCTCCAAGATCTCGAATTTGGAATATTATCTTTACTCTCACAGCCTGTTTTCGAATAATCCCTCGTCACCCTTTCCCCATTCATCGAAGTCCTATGTATAGGAACGGGTCGGCAATGCCCATGAGGATGGGTATGTAGAAACAAACTCCGGGGCAAGAAAAGTCGTGCCCGATCTCCGTGGAATTCAACGCACCTAGTATCGTGTCAACACAGCCATGATGGGCCCTGAGTACCAGGAGTGTTCCTGAATTCCATTTGAGCATTCTGCAGGGTGAGTCAACAGATCCAGGTTTTGCTCTGCCATATACGATGCTGAACCGATCTCAGGAAGACTTTCAATGTCCGAGCATTCTTTTTCTCAGGCCCAGGGCCCACTTGGCCTTGTCAGTGGCTACCAAGGCAACAGCACAGCTATCAAGGTGATCATGGGCGTTCTGGTTGCCATACTCCTGTATAATGCAGCAGAGCTCTCCGTTTTGATCTTCCTCACCTTCCGCCGCTATCGGGGCCTCTACTTTTGGTCACTTTCGCTCTCCACTGTCCTTGGGCTCATACCCAGTGGAATCGGCAATATCTTACACTTTTTCGCCATCGGTCCACTGTGGTTGGCACTGACACTATCTAATATCGGATTCTACTTCCTGATTCCTGGGCAGTCCGTTGTTCTATACTCTCGACTTCACTTAGTGTTATACGATCAGCGAATCCTGCGGCTAGTTCTCTATGCAGTGGTCATGAACACTGTCCTCATCGGCTTTCCAACAACGGTTTCAACATTTGGAGCAGCCTTTGTACGAACGGATGATTGGAACGAAGCTTACACAATCATCGAGCGGCTGCAGGTGACCTGGTTCTGTGTGCAGGAGTTCATCATTTCCCTACTATACATCCGAGAGACAGTCAAACTTCTCCAGCTCCGGCCCGCGAATAGCAGTCGCCGAAGACAGATTATGTATGAACTGCTGGTGATCAATGTTCTCATTATCGTCATGGACGTTGCGGTTGTGGTTGTCGAGTTCCTCGGACTGTACTATCTTCAAGTGCTCTTGAAATGTACCATCTACAGCGTCAAGCTCAAACTTGAATTCGCTGTCCTCGGAAAACTCACTGACATAGTGGAAGCCTCTCATATGGACTTTATAGGTAATGGCGTCAATGATTTTCCCGATGTCCCAAATCGACGGGATTTTACTACTTCCGATACGGTCAGAGAGATCCCAGTCAATCTACTTGCTGCGGATACGACTCAAAGATCAAGGGAGATTAGGGTTTGATGGCATCAGCATATAAAAAGGAAGAAAGTCTATACTGCACCTGCTGCGCGCGGCCCGCGCCTTTTGACTGTGCTCATTAATATCATTTGTAAAAGTATTACTTGTACATATAACGTAACTCACATGCGAGCTGATCAGTCCCACCAAAACGCGACCGCGTTTTCCAACTGCCACTAATCAACCACCTACCATGCCACCAATTCGCTCTCAATCGCGACAAAAATTAGTCAAACAGGAAGACAGGATCTAATTGCTATACAAGCATATGACTTTTCGAAGCGTCTGTCTTTACCTTCACCTAAATAGTTGAGCCCAATCTTTTCTCGAGAATCAAGATGTCGCTTAGACATGTCTCTGAAAGACGTTCGCTGAGGGTGAGCAAGCGGATGACAAGAGCAAGCGGATGACAAAGAGCAAGCGGATGACAAGAACAAGCGGATGACAAGAACAAGCGGATGACAAGAGCAAGCGGCATGGGTCTGGCCACGGCTCAGCTCCTCGCGGAATTTACTATGTATGAACACGTTAGCATTTGACAATATCGGAAGTACCAAATAGAGCCATATTGTACTTTCATACTGAGCAATCGAAACATCGCCACTTTTATCGGAAAATGCAGCAGGCATCGTCATGTTGCTACCGTAAAGGTTTATTCACTGTTGAGTGACGAGGCATGAAGTGATTTATCTATGGTATCGTATCGCGAGTAATGGTGCGCAAATGGAGTTTGGGGGGAAAAGTCGGCTGGGGTTATTCTTCCATATTTGGTGCTTTATAACTGTGTTTTCCAAGAGACCAATTTTCGAATGCATTATTTTGCTGGGTTTGTGAATTCTGTAGAGGGGGCGACCATGGGCCCGAGTACCGGGAGAAAAACGTGGTTCCAGTTGATGCCAGATTCAAACCATGAGCTTGGAATAGGGGAATTTGTTGATTTGGTCGGTTACCGGAGTACTAAACTCGGGATATTGCTTGAGAAGATATGTGTTGAGAAGAGGACCGAAGTTCACATAAGGGGTCAAAAGGCCCGAGTTCAGCAATTCTGAAGAACTAAAATCATTCACAAACGAATAATTTTCAAGGTTTCCATCCCATTTCGATGATTACTTTGTCTTCGTTCTCAATCCAGAGATTTTCATGGCAGCTCTGCCCCGCCAAACGCAGGATGAACTAAGTTCGTAAGTATTGTCAGGTCGCCGGCTCGATATCTGGGCAGCGCAGCCGGATTAAAGCTTTCCAGCTCGTTTGCATGATTTGCGGGCTTTGAGACTTCGGCTTGGCTCTCAGGGCTGATGCGAAGGCAGGGAATGTTACTCCCCAATGTGCAGCTTATGGGTTTAAATGTCCATTGGAGTACGCATTATTCTTTTACTTTCTTTTAGGTATACGTTAGAGGAGGATAAATCAGAATCTGCTCTGCGAGCATTATGAACGAACAGGTCGGCTTAAGGCAGGATGCGATGGCTCCTGTCAATTTTTGTCAGTGTAATTACAGAATATGCGATTCTGTTGGGTTATGCTACCAGGCTTTAATGGTAGTGATTGATCTGATCTGCAAAAGAGGTGTGTGGTTCAAGGGATGCAAATCTAGGATTGAATCCAGATCCTTGTTGCACACGTTTAGAGCTCCGAGGAGAGCATTTATTTATATTTCCAGCACATGCATTAGAAACCGTGCATGATCATTCAACAAGTATATTTTGTAAATTCTGTCTCGACCTCCCTTGACCTACTTTTTTTATGAGTTTAGTTTCACGTTTTTTAAAGTCGAACCCCAAGCAAAGGCTGTCACATCGGCATGATGAACTTCGGCTACAGAAGCTTGATAGATATCCATGCCGATTACTTTTCATGTATCCGCTCCGTGTGGTTTCTGCTAAGATCTCGCCCTTTCTAATGGATAATTACTTTTCTTCTTATCCTGGGCGCGCGACTGTCAAGCGGCGATCAACTGCTCCACCCTGAGACCCTGAAAGATGTTAGCGCTGTTACGGACCGTTCGGAAGAAACAGATTCATTTGGTGCCTACAGACGAGAATCTCGAAGATGAAGGAAGGAGAAAGAAAGAAAGTCCGCCAGAAAAAGAAGGCTTAAGTACCCAGCAAACGCGCACCAGCAAACGCGTAGTGCAAACGACCCAAAATTATGCCTCAGGCACCCTTCCGCGAGATGAGGCTATTCCCAGGTTCATCCGTCACAAGCGCCGTGTTGTCTTTGAACGACCTCCATCTTGTCCTCTCGTCAAAACCTTCACCGAGAAGTCTTATTTGCACCTCAAATCGCTATTCGGCATGCGAATCGAATTTCCACCGACGATCTTCTCAATTTTGCTTGTTTCTTTGCTCGTTTTGATTATTTAACACAGGAAACACAGAAGGCTTTCTTGCCAAATAGTCATTAAAATGGCTCATGACATGTGTAGCACTTAAATTGTAAAGCATATTTCGCCCTGAAGCAGAGAGTACCACCACCAAGTTGTTTGAGTTCAATCAGGCTGACTTCCTCATTCTTCGTCGCTAGCCTTACTTCAGATTAGTCACTCACGAGTCCCCGCCCAGCTCACGACGAACAGCAAACTTCACAGCCTCCAGGACATCCTCACAAACCTCCATGGGAGCAAATCGCGGCGTCTTGTCATCTTGGTAGACGCCCGTCTTGACCAAGATGGAGAACCAGTCAGTATCACTGATCTGGTTGTACTCATTCGTGCCCCGGATATCGGACTCGGGCGTGTCGCCCACGAAATAAACGGTGGCTGGTGGTTCATCAATACCGTATGTTTCCTTGCGCCATTCGCGAAGCAGCCTTGTCGCGAAACCGAATGTCCCGAGTTGCGGTTTCCCAAACGCAACGGTAGTTAGCTCTTTACCAGTTAGTTCCTTGTAAAGAGCTTCCACCGACGTCCGCAGTGCGCCCATTCCAATGCGCGAGTGCTCGTGGGAGGTGGACCAGACAATGTCATTGTGGGAAAAGTAAATAGGCGGACCCTCGTCAAAGGTCTCGGAGCGAGTTCCTAGGCGTCCATTCTTGGACATCAGAAGATCGAGGATGATCTGCTGGTCACCGGCCCAGTCTCTGCTGTCAGCGAATACGAAAATGGCATCGATGGTAAACTCGTCGAAATTCCTCTCGCGGGAATTGCGATACTCCTCCTCTGTCAACTTCCGGAATGGCGTTGTGTCATGCTTGGACTTGATGATATCGCCGGGGGTAACCACGTCTTTGAAACCATAGTCCTCTGCGACAACGCGGCATTTTTCACCCTCGCCGCCTACCACAAGGACTGTTTGATACACCTCGGCCATTTCGCGCATCGGTGTGTGCCCACAGATGAATTGTCCAGGTGAGACCTCGATTTGTAGCTGGCGACTGAGATCAATACAGCGTTCTTCTTCCGTCTTCCCGCCGCCATTGGTGACGAAGATATAGGGGCTCAGAAGAATGAAGTTAGCGTGTGCATGTATGGATAGAAGAGATGTATTTACATCTTTACTCTATATGGATTGTCCCCATTGATGTATTTCATCGCACCGACCGATGCTGGAAGCGGCTTCCCTCCCTTCACAAGAACGCCATCGATATCGAAGGCAATAGCGAATTTGTCTGTACAACTTCGGTCTGCTTGTTCAACCTCGGGGGTGTCCCCGTCGGAGGCCGTTTCATCGATGCTTTTCCTGGCTCGTTCCAGCCCTGCGGCAGTTCCGTCTGCGTCGTACAGTGCCTTCAATTTTTCGGGAGGAGCGACGACGGTTTCAACGCTGTACAGATCGCTTCTCCTAGCGTCGGCGGAGGATAGCCTCCGCACGCTAGTGGCGGTTTTTGCTGGCATGTTATCGACTGAAGGTGGTTCTTTCGATATTCATTCGCAAAGGCGAATGTATAGACCCCAAGGATGAAGTGGCCATAAATTATACGATTAGACTGAGTCCCGTGATCCGTGAGAGTATGTACCGCTAGGATGTCATCATGACGAAACGTAGGTTTTGGTTCGTCCGCAGTCGCAATATAGTTCGTTCCACACTCTGTAGGACAAACTCTATCGGGATTTGCGAGTGTCTGCTTTGCATTACGGATTGATAACGTAATCAACGGGCGAGCGGTTAACGTGATTCCTAAACGAGTGGGCCACCGAAACGAGTGGGCCACACATCAACAGTACACTTACTATACATATATATATATCAACCACAACGTACTGATATTGAATTAATTACTGCTTTTGACATGTCCTGATATCATGGCCTGTCTCTCGACACCCACTGCACCGTGCTTGTGCCCTTTTTGGTTGTGTATTGGCCTGATTTGTCACCTCCGCTGTGCCCGCTGCTTCGGTCGGAATTGCATGTTGAGGGCTCTCTACCAACGTAGAGGTCTCATGAGCAGCTATACTGCTATTATGAGATATCCGACGTTTAGATCGAGTGCGCTTTTGGGTTAAATTTGCCACAGTTGCACGTAGGCCTCGAACTTCTTCGGTCAAAAGCGCTGTTCTGTGCATATGTAACTCTGAACATTTAACGAGCTGGTTTAACGTGGTTTGCACAGCTAAAGGAGGGCTTTGAGACCCTACTTTGAGGAGGCCTTTCATCAATAATGCCCGTCGCTGTAGCTGACGGGTATTTTGAGGTGTTTTTGCAATTGAAGAAGTGCTCCCTCGGCTGGGAGGAGGGGTGGGCGTTTTTAGACGAATAGTCAATTTAGATAGCACGCGATCAGGATTATATGGTACTAATCCTGTAGCATTAAAACCGCTTTGGATTGATGCAGTAATAAGTGCCTTTTGCCGTGCTATTGGATATGTAGATAGGAAATCAAGCTTGTCAATATGATTGATCCCGTTGTGGATTTGCCGTTTAACTAAATCGCCGTAGCCACGTTTGAGGGTGGCAAAACAGGCCACATCTAGTGGCTGGAGTAAATGCGATGAATGTGCTGGCATGCATATTGGTATGATGTTGTTTTGGTCGCATATTTGGTCAAATTGAGGTGTTAAGTGGCTACCATGCCCATCAAGGACTAGGAGACAGTATTTGCCTGTTAACCGACCTTGAATAGCTGGTATAAAGCTTTTTTGAAGCCATTCGAGTCCGATCTCGTCTGTTGTCCAACCATTTGGGCTAATCATTAATCGCCACTGGTCTGGAAGCTCATCAAACCAGGATTCGATAAAAACCTTGCCCTTAAAGATGATATATGGCGGGAGCGCCCAACCAGTGGCGTTGATAGCTTCAATAACTGTCACCCACTCGCGATTTCCAGGTTGTAAAGATGCCCTCCGACCGTAGTATTCAGCCCTAGTGATGACTTTTGCGGTCGCAGTTAGGCCCATTGCGAAGCCCGTCTCATCAAAATTGAAGATATCGTTAGGTGCGATGCCGTATTGGATAATAACCTGTCGAATCCGGTCGAACCAATCGCGAATAACCTCAGGATCCTCGCATTTAGCCCTTCGATAGTCGTATCGGCGCGTGAAGCGACTTTTTAGCACATCTGAGTGCCTTCGAACAAAGTTATTGACCCAATCTCGTCCGACCGTAAGTGGAGGGTTGGTTTGACGGCTTGTAAGTAGTAAATTGGCCATTTCTCTCACCATATTGACCCTAGGAGGATTTCCACGTAGGTCCATAGAGAGTATCCATTTCACAAGCGATTCCTCCTCATTGGCAGTCAATTTGTGGTTGTTGGCACGCATTTCAGTCCGAAATTGTTGGCCTTGTAGGCGTCTCTGTAGAGTCGTACGCGGGACGGAAAAGACGGTCGCAGCTTCACGAACAGAGGTGATCTCCTGATTTTTGATGGCTTTGATAGCTAATAGGATCCTGCCCTCTTGTTCTGTAGATTTTTGGCCAATTTGAACGCGATTTGGTGGCATTTTGGATGGTTGGAAATTGCCAGAGATCAAAATTGGAGATACGCGTGGACGCGTGGCCCACTCGTTTAGGAATCACGTTAACTAGTTAACCAACACGGGCGAGTGGTCAACCCCATCAAAAAACGCTTCCCCACGCGTACCCACCCTCTTCAACCACCATGCCAGCAAAACATACTCAATTAAGTCATGACTCGGCTAGTTATGAGGGCAGAGCCTTATTAGACATCCAGGCTATTCAAAACAATCAAGTCACATTAACATATGCTGCTGCGAAGCTATATAGTATCTCATATACTACACTACGCACTCGCTATACTGGACGAACCTCACGTACTACCACACGTGCAAATAGTCATAAATTGACTGAATTCGAAGAAGATTCACTTTTGCAGTGGATAATCTCTATGGATTCATGTGATGCAGCGCCTAGGCCTCTACTGTCAGAGAAATCGCTAATATTCTACTTGACGACCATGGAAACACTCCCCCCAACACATTAACTGTAAGGATTAATTGGACATCAACCTTTGTGAAACGCTGAGGAGAGCTTTAAACACGTATTTTAATGCGCTATGAATATTAACGTGCTCAAAATTAGGACCCAAAGGCCTTACGTGAATAGTCATAAACTGTTCAATCTGTCATCAATGAGAACGGTATCTAATCAGATAATACCCACAACTTTGATGAAACTAATTTTGCGATGGGCCTTATATCAGCACAAAATATGGCTACTCGAGCCTAGTATTATAGCCGTCGGGCTATTCTACAGCCTAGAAATCGTGAATAGGTGACTATTATTGAGTCAATTAGTGCGGCTAGTTTTGCTCTCCCATTATATTATCGTCAAAGCTAAAAGCCGCGACGATAGTTAGCTTAGTGGGCTTCTAAAAGATTAGCGAATTAAAGTCTCACCTAATAGCTGGACTTCGGATGAAATCAGTATTAGATAGCTTCAAAAATCTATTTATCCTATTCACATTAGTTCGGATAAAAGGGAAATATCGCCTTCTGATTCTTGATAGGCATGGTTGCAATCTCACGTCTCAATTCGTCCGAATTTGTACTAACAACTCAATCATCCCACTCTGCATGCTAGCACATTCATCCTATCTTCTTTAACCTCTAGATATTACTTATTTTACTGTTTTCAAAGCGTGCCTGTAGTTATCTGATTAATAATTAGGCACGGCTAACTAACGTAATCCACTAGCGAGTGAGACACACGGGCGAGCACGAGAAGGGACCTTTAAACTAGAGACTATTCAGTCTAGTTTCACAGCAGCGGGTCTAGTTCTACTAGATCCTGAACAGGTTCAAACTCAATATTTCTCTCCGAACACCTACACCCTCACCTAGCCGACCTTCCAGCCGATCAAGCCAGTTCAGCCCAAAAACACGCATATTCACTCAAAATATTATTAGGAAACGCTCAATAAGTCCTCCTACGCTATCTAAGATCGCCCTAGATCAGATTATTAAGTATAGTTATCTATCAATGCATACTGACGAACCTGAGGAAGTGGTCAAATACCACTAGGACCCTTCGGGATCGGCTTATTCATCGTTCACCCAATTTCCACCTAGTATGGTGTCATAACACGCCATAGTTCAAATATAGAGACCCCTGAAATCGCCCAACCGATCTAAGCACCTTCAATCAATTATCTGATTCTATTGGACATGTTCAGTACTAGCCAGTACACCAATTCCTCATCCTGACACATACTGCTACATTACTAGCACAGTAATGTGCTAATCTACGGGCTGCGAATGAGAAGAAACGGCAAAAACGAGCACGAATCGCCTAGATCGATGCAAACAGGTTGTCACAGTTGGAGAGGGTCTACCACCCACAAACATCAAAAGCTGCTGACCAGAACCATAAAATCTGAGCAACCAGTCAGCATAATAACCTTAGATACTACAAAATTGGATAGGTTCTATCTAAATAACTGAGCATACTTACACATACACCTGGCTTTCATATCCTTTCTTATAGCAGTAGTCATTTCAATGTTGCTTTTTGGGTTTTGTCCTTGTGATGACACGGACCCCGTGTTCCAAGCTGCACCAGTGGATGACTGGCCAGTTGATGACCAGGGACTCGACTTTAGTTTCGCACTGAGTGATCTCATTCCAGCAGCGAGGTGTACACAGACGTAAATGAAGGAGTTTGGGCTTTGCTATTGAATGAGAGAGGCTGACTGGAGTGTAGAGGCACATAAAGGCGGTTGGTCAGCTGACTAGCCCCAACAAGAGGGCGACTGATGATTATTCCAAGTAGAGAGATTTTTTAGGCATACCTGTCCGCTACTTGAACATTTACCTCGTTATCTACCTGTTCGTCTACCTAGTATTCACCTGCACAATTGGCCGCCTGTTTATCTGCTCTCTTGTTCCATAACCCACGCTCAAATACAGATTAACAGAATTGATGGCGCTAGATGCATGGGCTACTCTCTCCTTTCCTAAATATCCTCTTTGCTTCAAGTCTCATTCAAACAGAAATTGCAAGACCATGGTGATATCATCTTCTATGTAGTATCATCTTATATAGAGGTGGCGGAGCTCCAAACTGAGCTGTTTGGAACCCCCAGCAAGCATACAAAACTTGTACTTCAGTAGTATCCGGGATAGCAAAAGCATTGATGCGTGGTATACATTCCAGGCCCGCCATAATCTCGTTGATGGGTAGAGCAGAGTTCGCGATGGAGGATGAAGTCGCCAGCTTGAATGGAGACGTAACCGCCAATGGCAGTTTGAATTGGACGCAGACACCACAGCCTTCTGGCAAAGAAGCAGGCTTCGGCTTGGGAATCGTATTCATAATCACTCCATCGATGGCATCTATTAACTCGCCGAATTTCTCCACGATAAGATTCCTATCATCTGATGGCTTGCGGAGGAAGATCAGTCCTCCTAGCTCAATGTGAGTGGCACCGTTTTTGGCTTCTTTCTTCTTTACTGGTGCTGCAGCAGACATCGCCTCAGTAGTGAGTATTGACCGTGCCGGAGAAGGCCAAGGCGATTCCCAACGCAGGTGGAATGTCATGCTCTCGGCTGACATGTTGAATTCAAAGCCACATATCGAAGCTGCGAAGAATTCCTTGGACTGAGTCGCTGACATGAAGACTTCAAAATTCATTAGTATTGACTTGTGCGGTCGAATAATCAGTGGACCAGCTCTTACCTAGGCAGCCGTCCTCCACTGGCTTAATTGCAGCCACGGGCTGGTTCGGGCAAATTGTCAGGAAATTCAGCGCTGTCAGCCGCTCTGCTAGAGGGCCTGCACATAGCCGACGCGCTGGATGTCGATCATTTGGTCCCCAGTAGTACACGCTATCACAAGCTTCGTGGATTTCAGACTCGATCCGCATTGGGTTCTGCGATATAGTGCTTCTAAATGGAATTGAGCTCTTGAAGCTCTCCTCCTGGTTGGGTGGAACCAGTAAATAAATGCCTTGCCCTTCCTGAACCACATTCAGACCTTCTGTGGGGAGTTGATTTGAGGGGGTCCGTATCGAGGCACTTCCCTCCAAGGCTGCCACTGTACTGCCTGAAATTCTATCTCGGTCCACAAATGGTGGAAAAGGGTAAAACGGTGGTGAGTCTGTTCGAACAACGAATGCCCGGATGGAGCCGTATTTACGGGCAACAGCAGCTTCGTCGTCGGTTAGAAGCGTAACGTGAAAATATGGTCTGGTAATTTTTTGGGCATCTTGATCTTCGATTCCGATAAGGGCTGCATTTTGAAATCCCAGTATTGCTGTGTGAAATTCTTTGCGACCAAACAGGGGTTCGTCAAACTCTAGAGTCTGCCACCGGCGAATACGTTTGCCGTGCCGCTGCGCCTCTCCAGCGACACGATCGCAAATGCGTAGAAAGTCAAGAGGATATGCCGCAGGGTTCTCGGATTTTCGATGCTTCAGGAACAACACTAGCTCGCCTCCCGCAATACTGAAGAGGCCGGAGGAGACAAAGACCCAGCAGCCCAGTCCCCGTTCTGGTGCCCGGGTAATTATAGTATCCAGAGAGCCTGGTTTCAGGTTATAGACAAGAACGTTTATATTGAATTGCGGTGTTTTTAATTCCATCGGCCATGGTTTCGGTTTTGAAGCAGCGGCTGAAGGTGAGGCATTTGCATTTTGTGAAGGACTTGGCTTGATGCTGGGCCGAGGGGCACTTTGGACATTGATAGACTTCTTTTCATTGACTGTAGTTATACCCGGAGGCCGATTCTTGTCCAGTCTGTTCCGTAGTCTGTTGAGGGCCTCCATGTTGATACAAGGACAGATGTGCAGGATAACGCTCCTGCTCGACAAAGAGACAATTGTGCTTATATAGAACTAGCGTACTATATATAGCACCTTAGCCCCACGGGGCCTATGCGGTTGCCAAGTGAGCCAAGAGAACGGATAGCAAATCGTTTGACGCCACGATACCGATCTCTCGTATTGACCTGCTCACCCCCTTGGTGTCACACAGATTCTGCGAGGTCCTCCAGTTTTTCGAGCACCTCGGATATTAGCCGCACACCCCCGGTATCTCCCACCTGCTCTTGATTCAGGCACCAGCCCACAATCTGGCGATACTTCCGGCCCATTAACAACTCCGTCTCACGAGCCATCTTTCGTAGTGTATGGCTAATGTCTTCCGGGTTCATGTCGGAATGAAGCTCAGAGCGAGTCTCCAAGCTGGACCAAATTCCCACCTCCAATAAAATAACACCAAGGCTGTAAATATCATGGCACATACTATGTCGTATAGAGGTGGATGGCGATTGCAGGTCGGGGTGAATATAAATCCCCAACTCTAGGGGCATTCGCCTACGGCGTCCGGGGTCTGTGTCGCCCTCGCTGGTGCGGGCTATCTCGAACCCAACAAGAGCAGGAGATTCAAGAGCCCATTTTACATATTCATTCCCGCCACCTTTTTGCGAGTGAGAGGTCCTTCCGAGTAAGAGAATGTTCTGAGCCCGAATCGCTTTATGCACCCATCCCAGGGAATGGACGAAGAAGACCGCAGTTGCTAACTTTCGTGCGAATTCCAAGCGCTGGTTGAGTGAATATTTGAGTTTCATTCGCCGCCCGTTCTTTTCTCTAACATTCAGGAGAGACTTGAAAGATATAAAATCTCCGTCGCGGTCGATCGGCAATTGATAGATGAGCCCGAAGTGTGGCGAAGGAGCCGGGTTGTAGTAAAACCCAATACACCGCAAGAGACCCGAAATGGTTGAATCCAAATAATTCAGGGCTCCCACAAACTCCCCAAGCTCGGTCTTCTTGTGCTCAAAAGAGGCGATGTCGGTGTTATCCATGTGCGGCCGGGATTCCAGCAGGGTTGTCCGTCCGTCATGTTGACAAAGAGAAAAATGTGACACTTGCGGGTGGCTCATATTCTGGACCTGGTCAGGTGTCACAAATAGCGGGCCCCAGACGGCTTTCTTTGCAGCGGCAGCTTTCGCTGTAAATCGCTCGATTCGGGTTTTGGCAGCAATGCTGGGTCCGAGTGTGTCCTGCGACTCCTCCAGGAACATCACGGTTCGTGCTCGTTCAGGCAACGCGATCAGCCGAAGGTCAAGCCTCCTGGTCCATTCGTAGAGCTCTTTCTCCAGCTCGCGTACTTCATTGCGCCGCAGTACCCAGGTAATCCTGTTGAACTCTTTGGACCAGCGACTCTGTGCTTCGAGCTTGTTTTTGCACAGTTCTGCGCGCTTCAGTAAGGGTCCGAGATAGGAAAAGCTTTCGTCGAGGAGCTGCTCGTCTTCTGGGCACAGCCCCGCGCCGCTGAATCGGAAATGTGCGAAGTGGTCATAAAAGTGCTTGAGAATGCGCGCGTCGTGCTTGAAGCGAGTAGCTAGCGAGTGAGATTCCTTGTTGTACGCTGCGGAAGCTTCTAGTGTGCGCCAAATAATTTCGCAACAGGAGGCAGCTGTATTAAATGCGTCCATATCTCCGGTAAGGTCGGTAGGAGTGATACCAGTCAGGTAGCGGGAGACAGAGTGATGTGTACTGCTGCTATGTGGGCGAGGGTAGGAGAAGAGGTTGACGGTAGGGCAGACTCCAGGGCCGACACCTCTCAAACATATCAAACAGGCTAAGGCTCAATATGGCTGTCAGGGGCTTGGAAGAGCCTCAGGCCCCGCAGCTGAGGGTGACGAAGACGCAGGGTCAGGTGCGTGGCCAAGAGTCCGCGACTCAGCCTCCTTGGACTTTCCCTCAACAATGCACTATGCGCTTTCCCACCTCTCACTCCCAGCACTCACTACAATACACACAGAGTTTATGCGAATACAAGTCAAGATCTTGACGACACAATGCAATCCGAGGCTTTCGAGTCCGTTGACCTGTCCTCCTTCGAGTCGGAATCCGCTGACTCTGACTACTCTTTTGTGGGCCTGAGTCTGGGAACACAAGCGAGTGAAAGCAGCCATGTATACCCGAAAGATTTTGATGATCCCGCTAAAGGAATCGATATAGAGCACTTTTTCGAGATGTGCTTTGATTCCGGGATCCAAGTATATCCGGAAACCAGGTTTACGAAGGGACGCTTTCTCGGCTCTGGGGCTACGATGGCCGTATACGAAGGCACCTGGAAAGAGACTGGAAGGCCAGTGGCTCTCAAGTAATTCTCCCGGCACTTCAAGACTCTGGTCCAGTCAGATGACTTACAAGCTGCGCGAAACCCAGATATTTTAAAAATGCACTGATAAATGGTGGTGGCACTGCTCGGTCTTCCGCACAAGAGCAAGAACACCGACGCTTGTTAGAGGCCGGGATGCTTGAGTTACGTGTCTTGTCAGATAACTACGCAAGACATCACGATAACATTGTCACCCTGCAGGCTGTATCGTGGGTTGTGCAGCAGGGTAGCATCTACCCGATTCTCATAACCGACTTGGCATGCAAAGGTCACCCAACACTTGCGGGCCTAATCAAAAATGGGATGCCTCCTTTGGGCTTACGCTACGAACTGATTCGAGACGTGGTTGAGGGCTTGCGAGTCGTCCACGAGATGCGAGTGGTGTACGGAGACATCAAGCCAGAGAATATCCTGATATTCCCATCCAAGTCGCCTACATCACGCTTGACGGCGAAGCTGTCCGACTTTGGATTCTGTCAGGCGAACGATAAATCTCAACTTGAGGCTGGGGGTACACTTTATTGGAACGCCCCGGAGTGCTTGGACGGAGCTCCCGCAGATCTGAAAAAGCATGCATACACGACTAGTCGAGACATATATGCATTAGGCCTACTGATGACGTATCTGTTATCAGGGGAAAAGCCGTTTGGGGCAATTAGCAAAGAACAAATCGTGGAAATGAAGCTTGGTAATCAAGTATCCAGGCTGGTTACCTCGAAAGTGGGCAACGTGATCCCAGAGTCCGGAGCAAGCTCAATCTCCCAGGACCTGCTCAGAATCACCTCTCAAGCAGTCATGATAAACCCAAAAGATAGGCCCTCACTGCGGGAAATTTACGATGTATTACTGTAAGTACCAGTCTCCTACTTTTCTGACTACCTTCTAATTATGAGCAGTCCACACACCCGGACGAGGCCACCGCTCCGAAAGTTTGACCATGGGTGGATCGCCAAGGGGAGTATTCTCAACCCCCGCTTTCCCCGATTTTTGTCAGGAACAGCGAGCATCGATCCTCTGTCACAGTTGGATGCGTCAACTCCCAAAGAACTGCGGCAATTGCTTTATGAACATGTATTGAATGTGGCCCATCATGGTGGACCCGTGGATCAGGCCAAGGCAATGGAACGCCTGGGAATGTTCTTCCTAACGGCTTTTGGGACTGCAAAAAGTCTTCGAAATGCTTTCACGTGGCTTTGTCGCGCTGCCGAGAAAGGGTCATCTACCGGGATGGACATGGTTTTCCGCCTGGAGCAAGCAACGCAGCATACCCCCATGCCTCTAGTTGCAAGCATAACGACAGAGACTCGGGCACACTGGGGAACTACCTGTTTACTAAGATGGACGACGTCTCACTATGATCCTCGACTGTGTCCCGAGGCTATTGACATCAATACCATTGATTCGCATTTTGATCAAGCTCTCAAGTCTATTGACTCTGATGTGCTTTTAGGTGCTCTCCAAGAGGATGTTGAGTCCAATATTATAGCATTGGGCCTGCAAAAAAGAAACAATTCAGGGGCCTTGGACAAGGTTCTACAACATGCTCGACATCTTGCGCGAAATTCTCCTCACCTCCAGTCCATTGTCGATGCTGTTTGTGACGATGACGAAAGATCACTAGATCATCTCCTCCAGCAGAAAAAGCCACTTCCATCAGGCTTTCTTAATCTTCTGGTCACTATTTCAGCCGATTGGCATCGAAGGGATGTTTTGAAATGTCTTGTTTTGAAGCACGGGGCTGACCCGGACACCCTCGATACAACAAATGGAGGAGAAACGACACGTCTAATCGATGCCGCCTTGCGTGACGATTACCCCACGGCAATGATTTTAGTCTATTGCGGTGCAAATGTAAGCCGACTGATGGGCTTTAGGATAATGGACAATATTGTCACAGGTTGCAGTTCAACTATGATGCGGTTTGCTCTAAGAAACTTCCTCTCCTTCAAAGTCCAGTCCTACCGTGGAGACTTGCAAGACAATTCAAGTCTTTGTCACCAGTTTCTTGACGGAGTTTGGCCTTCATTCCTCGGAGTCCGCTCTTCGATGCCTCAGCATTGTAACGAGACAGACATACCTGGCGATTCCACTCAGCTGCCGTCTTTGTTTAACGCTGTGTCAATGAACTCGCTCGACAAGCTCCAAGCACTTCTGATGAGTGGAGCAGACCCTAACATTCGCTTTCGTGGGCTCTCTCCAATCCACCTAGCAGTCAGAATGTTACGTCCCACGGCTGTTCTTCTATTGTTGGAGTTTGGGGCAAATCCAAACTTGTTCAACTCGCGAGAGGGTTATATTACGCCTTTGCATGCGCTTTCACAGGATTATTTGATAATTCCAAATAGAATGCTCGAGGAATCTAATAGCAGAGCTGACTATGCTGGCAGAAAGTGGAATACGGACAAATACGGCCAGAAGGGACTGATGCAACGGAGAGCGGTGATAATCCATCTTCTCCTGCACTACGGTGCAGATCCTGCAGTCTGTTGTGTCGACGGCTTCACCCCGTTGATGATGTCTATGATCAGTCCAGCTCCTGATTCGGACTCTGTTTTCTCACTTTTGGTCAAGGGTGGGCTGACTCTCAATGACCGCACAACACGAGGTGAGACAATCATGCACGTTGCAGTACGAATGAGAGACATTTCTTGGATTGAGCGAATCCTATCAATCGCTGAACCGGAGCTCATTAATTGTCGAGATAATCTTCTGTCCACTCCTTTATTCCTTGCATCGCAAGATGAAGGTTCTACAGACGTGCTTCAACTTCTTCTTTCTCACGGCGCTCAAGCCAGCCTCCGCGGGATGTTGAATCTTTCATGCCTTGATGTTGCGATTTTGGAAGGAAATAGTCGCAATGTCAAAGTCTTACTGGATCATATCACCAATATACCTTTATTTCAACGACGCCAGATACTCATTGCGAAAGATATTTGGGGAAGAACGTTTTTCCACAACTGTCTGGCCTCGAATGACTTTGAACTAGCATGCACCTGCATACGCCGAATCCTCAGCATCGACCGGTATTTCTCATATCAATTGCTGACATCTCATGAATACGCCGGTCCCACACCAATTGATCATGCCCGTAGGGTCGGAAATGAAACTGCACTAAATGAGATTGTCCGAAACATCCTTCCCATAAATTTTCGTCACATTCGCGTGCAAAGTCCCACTCCGAGGAGGAACCCAGAACCTACACCAGATGAAGATCCCATGTTATCTTCATTTAAGACTTACCAGTCCTTGCAAAAGCTTCTGAACGAGCCTGATCATGATGACATCTCCCGATGTTACGATGCACCTGAGTTCAGCTTCCCACAGAAAGCACTGTCAGATGTGGAGCAAGAATGGGAAACTTGTGTCAAAGAATGGCAGAAGACGGATGGATACCAAAGCAGAAAAGTGGCGTTGGCCATGAACTACCTTGGCACAGCTACAGAGCGACATGGACGATTAAAGAAGGCTCAAGATATCTTCTACAGAGGGTGGACTCTTACGCGGTCGCTACTGGGTGACCGGGATGTTCTCACTCAAGACTTTGCATGCAAGTTTCTCCGTGTCTCTCGTGACAGGGGAGTTGACGAAGATGTCTGTGCGGAAATAAAAGGCTGGCATAAGCTTCATGGCCGTAATACGCTTAAGTCAAGTCGTTTCGCATTCTACCAGAGTGTCGAGGATTTGGAAGAGTTGGCAGCGTCCGGGCTGAATATTGACAGCATCCAGGATAAGGTTTCAAGGCAATGTGACAGACCTAAGTGCGACAAGAGAGCAAAATTTGCTTGCGAAGGTACGTACATTTGAGTCTTCGCACACGACTGTTCTATTGTACTAACATCGCTAATTTCAGGTTGCAACTTCGTACACTATTGCTCTGAGGCCTGCCGCGTCGCAGATATGACAGACCCACTAGTCCAACACCATCTCGCTTGCATTCGTGCCGACCCAATCTCATCCTCACTGGCAATTCAACGTATCTCAAAGAGCCCCGTACACAGCACTTACCGCTCCTTCGCACAACAAATCTGGAACAGCGTTCGAAAACAACTGCCTCTGGCACCTGAAATTCTGCCACCGCTAAAAAGTTTCTTCATTCTGGCGCTGGGTGAAGAGGAAAAGCTCACAACACCTATTCATATGCCGTTGGAGGAGAATTTGGTCCTATATTGGCGACAATCTCCACACGAAATTCGCTACTCGATGCACCAAAATAGTCCTTGGTTTCCTTGCACAGAGGGGAGACAGTTCACATCATTTGCGCCGGGAACACTTTGCATTCGACCTGCCCGTGGGAAGAAGGGTTTATCTTCAGGTGACCCGAATGATCTCACTCTTGGGTGGGGCTTTGTGGTTGACTATAGCCTGATGGATCTTGATCGGGCGTGCTTCGGCGACAAACACTTCTGAAATGACAGATTCAGCGAGCATGATCTTTTTCCCAGTGTCACGCCCTTCCTGGATATATATTGAAAAATTCTAAGCACTGGGCACTAGGTGTTCTACATCTTATCTGAACCCTTACGCAGTTATCTACTTGATCATCTACCTGGTTATGTATCCCACAAGAGATCCACTTCTTGATGAATTAGACTGCACATTACATTGTGAGTGAGAGCCTCATTTATTGACAACCTTACAGCTACTGTGTTGGATAACACAGCATAGAAGAGAACTGCTGAACTTCCTGGGTATACTGAAACATGGAGTTTCCGCCAGCAGTAGTATTCGATGCTTGGTTATCTAAATCACGGTATCTGTGCGACGCGAGATATTAGATAAGATTGGTTCTGGCCGTGTCATCCAGCACCAAGAGCAAAGCCCTAGTAATGCTTGGGAGATATTAATCGAGCAATGTTGTGTTGTTTCAAGGATATGAAAAGCTCCAAATCTCGCATCGCATTCACCAATAAATGCAGCATATCTCCCTGCGAAATGTCGAAAAATATTTTCTTTCTGACCAGAATTGAGGATCATGCCGGCTCATTATAACGGGGTATCTATGCGTCGTGAAGGCAGAGTCTTTCAGTAGAATCTTGCAGGAGCGTTTCCCCCTTTCCCTCCTTAGCCAAAGGCTTATTTTGCTCGCCGGAAGGTCGTTGTTCCGGAGCAGGAGCATTGTATGGCACGGTCTGCGCGGGGTAGCTCTGAAGTTGAGTAGGAACGGTGGCGTAAGGTTCGTAAGGCTGAGGGTAGCCAGGCTGAGAATAGTACCCATAATCGGTAACGGGGGCGCTGTGATAGACAACACCAGGATTCTGCGCGCGTCTCCTCCGGGTGCAATGCAAGACCAAGAGAACCACAGCAGCGAAACCCAAGATGAATCCGAGGACAATACAAATGAATCCACCAATAGCCAGGCCCCTAGGGCCCTCGCATTTTGAGTTTGGGATATCGTCGATGTTGTCGTAGTCGCCGTTGCCGTGGTCCCAGTCAGCTTCGCAGCTCTGGACGGCTTTGCTGTAGTAGGCTTTGATTTGGGCTCCGCCGGCGATGAAGAAAATAATCGCCAAGATCAAGGCTCCCCCTGGCCACCACCTGGACATAACCTGACGGCGCTTTGTTTCCTCCATGTTGGTGGTGGAATTGTGGTTGATCGGTTTGTTGGGATGTGGAGATGTTGTGAAGAGGAATGGAGGTTTCTTGACTCGTCTCCAAGTGTGGGATGGTCGACGCGTTTAAGCTCGATTGTTCTTTTCTGGGGCTAAGAACGTGGTTGGTCAGCCTGCGTGTTTGGGTGACGAACACAGTGCTGAGCAATGCAAAAGAGGGACCGTGTCTGGTGGGTCTGGGGCCAACGAGGCTCGCGCGGGCTGAAGGCTGATCGCTTCCTGAATTGGAATATATCCACTTTTCTAATTATTTTTTTAGATCCCGCCTGACAGCTCCCATTCCTGGTGGTTGCCCTGGCGCAGGCTGTATGTGCAGCACCATATCGGCTTTTTTTTATCTCACCTGAGGGGTGATATTTTTGCCCACTATGACATAGCATCATCAACAAACCTCACCGGTGTTCAAAAATCCGGCATTTTGATGCTCAATGACACTGTCATGTCGATCCTCTCCAGTTTGAGAACAGTAATAAAGTTGGCTATGTCAGATTAGCACTCGGGCATAGGCTTGGAGAGCCGCAACCGTGAAAAGCACCATTAGCGCAAGCTCGCTTCGCCCCAAAACTGATTTTCACACCAATTTCCTCATCGGCCAGCGACCGCCGTTGGTTCTTGGCGCAAGACTGGCCAGGGCTATTTGGGTGGCTTCTGCTTGATTGCATTCCGCGACCACCAATAACATGGCGTGAACGGGCATGGTCAATTTCGCTTGGCGCTTTATAGCAGATGGCATTCGCTTTCGATGCTTTCTGGAGTTTTCGGGATCCAGTCAGCGCGTCCCTTTGTAATCAAAAATATCAGAACAGCCATGATGTTTGGTGATAGGCCATGAATGGGCGTATTGAATACTTGACTGGGGTATCGCTACTTCCATGGGACCCATAAACTCATGCCTGCACCAGTGCGGTCTGGTTTAGTATAGCCGACGGGAAATTGAACGGACCATTTTCCAAGCTCATAGAGCAATTGACAGGGTCGGTAGACTGCACTATGCTGTCTCTTCGGACATCGACATACGATTTTGGAAAAGAAAATACTGAAAAGGTTTTTCGTTTCAGAGGTGTCAACGAGGTTCTTATTTCCTCGGGAGATTGATTTTGGAGGGCCCACAAAAGTACATAACACTCTCCGATGGACGCAAATGGTTGCCGTCAATGCGGATGGTCACATTCGACCATCGATAAAAAATATTGTACAAATAAATCCCATCATATTCGAAATGGCCCCCCAATCAAAACAAAAAAAAGCTCCGTGCACCATAACTCCGATTGTGGAACAAATGCGCTGAGGGCGAGTTAACGCTCGAGCATTTACTTCCGGGCACGTTCGTGAATGTGGCGGAGTTGGTCTTCGATATTCATGGTCTGCGGGTTTGGTACGCCTCCGGGACCAAAGGCTGGGCCTGGGGCGGGAGCACCAGTGTCATCGGGAGTTGCCATCCGCTTCGCACGACCCTCGGCGTCGGCGTCGAGGCTAGGGTTAAGAGACGAGTCGAAAACGTCACTACGCTGGCTAGCCAGCCGCTTAAGATTCTGAGCGACGTCGGCGGTTGAAAGGTTAGTAGTGGCGCTGCGAGAATCAGCTTTGGCACGCTGCTCCTTCCAGCGTGGATCGAGCATCTCAATACGCATGTGCTGGTCCATTTCCGTGATAGGGATCTGCTGCTTGCAGTTCGGGCACAGAGCCGTGCCACCGGCAGCACCCTGGCGGCGAGCTTGGGCACGCGGCACGTAGTCCTGGCGGATACGCATAGGCTGCTGACCGGGCCGAGCAGGAACCACGGGAGATTCAATAAGCGGCGGCTGCATGGCCTGGGCAGCAGCAGAGTCCTGCATGACAGTGTCCATGCCGACGGGAGCTGAGTAGGGAACTTGGGTAGGGATGGGTGAAACGGTAGGTGGCTGCATGGGAGCAGCTTCGGGCTGAACACCGTGGGGGTTGTAGTAAACGGGTTCATTGGTGTCCGTGGGCATCGCTTCTTCAATGCGTCGGGTGTTGAGAGAAAGAGATGCCTTTTGCTCGAGAGAGGCGGACTGCAGTTCTCTGAGGGAAGGTGGCGGCGGAAGGTCTATTTGGTCATCATTCTCGTCGAACAAGACAGTTTCGACAACCACGGCGTCCTGCCAGTCGATTTGCGCGTACTCGATACGTTCCTGGGCTTCCTGGTCGTCCTTCTGCTGTTTCTGTTCTTGCTGCCATTTCATGTACTCGGCCCGCTGTCGAGCACGATCCAGAATGCGGTGTGGGTTCTCGATATTTGCCTTCAGCTCGGCGATTCGCTTCTCCTCGGTCGTGTTCTCATCAATCCCCTCCGGGCGCGTGATGATGATGTATTGCTGAACGAGTTCCGTGAAGTAGCGGTAATAGCTGTGCTGGGGTCGCAAGAAATCGAACTGGGAGTTGCCAGCTTCGCGCTGAGCCAGCTGCGTCATCCACGCATTTCCCTTCATGGCGGTATGCAGTGCGGTCAACTTGATCACATCCAAATCCAACGCATTGATGTTGGGCGGCATAGGAGCAGAGAAGTAGAGCTTGGGGGGCTCAGGTGGTCCCTGGGGCACCTCTGGCTCAGCAACTGGAGCTGCAGGCGCGGGCTCGCCTGGTCGCCGTGTATCGACAGGAATGCCGTTGCCTTTCTTAACTTCGGAAAGTCGATATTGGTAAAACGCATTGTAAGCATCGCTGGGGGTGAGGAACGAGAACTTCGGGTTGTTCTTTTCCTTCTGTCGAATACGATCTAAATAACATAGGTCATCCGGCATTAGATTAATGCGGATGTGCAATTAGTGCCAGGTCCGTACTCACCTTCAAAGATTGGGCCGTTACGAACGACATAGCCGGCAGTCTTCTCGATGATATCTAAGAGCTAGGTCAGCTGCGCTGTCGCGACCATGGACGGCAATCGAGGCTGTAATTACCGCGGATATCCTTGGGAGGGAGCACCATGCCCTCCGGAGCCTGGATGTCCCCCTGAATGTCCTCCGAAGCGGACGCGTTGGCGGTTGACGACTCCATGTTGACGGCGCTGGAGGGGAAATCGCAGTGGATGCGCGCGCGATCTTTTTGGCGTTGGCAGTCGCTGTGGCTTGTAGCACAGTTGCTGACTAATCCATCCGCCACATAAAAGTGGCGGTGCGACCGTGTGCGGCAAAGGCTGTTGTTTGTGTACGCGCGCAGCCGATAAGCACCCTGACTTTCCTCTCAGTAGTATTTGTGCGATAGAATGTGCTGTTTTTCTAATGATTCAGGAAATGGGCAATCTTCAAATCAAATTAATCCTGTGCTTCAACCCGACAATTGCTCGGCTCCATGCTCGCCTCGGTGCTCGTATTGTTCGCAGTGTCAGCCGCCCAAAGTACACTAGTCCACAGGGCGGAAATCAAAGGGGGGCCCGTTTTGGCCCTCACGTTCTCGCTGCTCCGCTCGTCGATCTGGCCACAAGTCCGGAACCGTCCATTCTTCCACTCCCTCCACCACCACCTTGATACTTTTCTTCGTCCCTGTCATGGGCTCTTTTCTTTTAACTATCTACGATCACTAACCCGCTCTACTGTCGTGGGGCTGTTGAGAAAGCTCCCGCCCTACAGCTTTCGACAGCTGTCCGATCTCTCGACCGAATCGATTGATTCAATTCCTCGAAAGATTGGGAAAACGACCGACCGAGTCTATCCTCCTTTTCTTTGTCCGCTTTTTTGTTCATTCCTGCCGTCGCTGTTAATTCCGATTTTCGTGCCGATCGCCTGCGACCCAGCTGCATAACCCCGATCGGGATACCTGTGGTGACGATGGGCCAGAAATCCAAAGATACACTGGCCGTCCGGCCTCAGAGCCGCGGCGGGCGCTCTCCTAGTCGCTCGCCGAAGCCCAAGAACCGCAAGCCCGTTCCAAAGCAGCCTGCCAGCTATGCGTCGGACGGAGTGAAGGAATATGACATCCTGAACCTCCCCGCTTCGGACTACAAGCTGCTGGTGCTGGTGACATTGATTGCCGCGGCCGTGCGTCTGTTTCGGATTTATAACCCCACTAGCGTTGTCTTCGATGAAGTCCAGTAAGTCGAGTTACCCCCGGTCAATGCCATTGTTGGAAGGAATGATTGCTAACGTATGATGGTTCTGTTCAGTTTCGGTGGCTTCGCCTCCAAATACATCAAGGGAAGGTTTTTTATGGACGTTCACCCTCCCCTCGCCAAACTGCTCATCACGCTGGCTGGCTGGCTGGCCGGCTTCGATGGAGAGTTTGATTTCAAGGATATTGGCAAGGACTACCTGGAACCCGGCGTGCCTTATGTAGCTATGCGTATGCTGCCGGCCATCCTGGGTGTTCTCACTGTGTCTTTAATGTTCCTCACGCTCAAGGCCACTGGATGTCGAACTTCGACTGCGGTCTTTGGTGCTGGTGTGGTCATCTTTGGTATGTTCCCCATGTTGAAATCTTCGACAAAATATACTGGGAAAAACTAACAACACGCTTAGACAATGCATTGACCACTCAATCGCGCTTGATTCTTCTGGACTCTCCTCTGGTGTTCTTTACTGCTTTGACGGCATTGACCTTCAACTGCTTCACCAATCAGCAAGAGTTGGGTCCTTCCCATGCCTTCAAGGGCCCCTGGTGGTTTTGGCTGGTGGCCACAGGCTTCTCCCTCGGCGCTACGCTCAGTGTCAAGTGGGTTGGTCTTTTCACTATGGCCTGGGTCGGATCTCTCACTGCCCTCCAACTGTGGGTCTTGCTTGGTGATACTCGGACCGTGACTCCACGCGTCTGGTTCAAGCACCTCTTTTCCCGTATCTTCTGTCTAATTGTGATTCCGCTCGGCTTCTACCTTGCGATGTTCGCTATCCACTTCACCTGCCTGGTTAATCCCGGAGACGGAGATGGTTTCATGTCCTCGGAATTCCAGGCCACCTTGAACTCGAAGAGCATGCAGGACGTCCCAGCGGATGTGTCTTTCGGATCCCGCATCACCCTCCGCCACCACAACACCCAGGGAGGCTACCTGCACTCGCACAACCACATGTACCCCACCGGCAGCAAGCAGCAGCAAGTCACTCTCTACCCTCATAAGGACGAGAACAATATCTTCATCATGGAGAACCAGACACAGCCCCTTGGTCCTTATGGAGAAATTGAGGGTGCCCATGCTTGGGACAATCAGACTGTCAGCTTTATTGAGGATGGATCGGTCATCAGGCTCTACCACGCAATCACCCACCGCCGCATTCATTCGCACGACGAACGCCCGCCGGTTACCGAAGCTGATTGGCAGTTTGAGGTTTCCGCCTATGGCTACGAGGGCTTCCCCGGTGATGCCAACGATTTGTTCAAGGTCGAGATTATCAAGGATCTGTCCGAAAGCGAAGAAGCTAAGACGCGCCTCCGCACCATTCAGACCAAGTTCAAGCTTGTGCATATCATGACTGGTTGTGTTCTGTTCTCTCACAAGGTCAAGCTTCCGGAGTGGGGATGGGAGCAACAAGAGGTCACCTGTGCGCGAGGTGGAACTCTTCCGAACAGCGTTTGGTATGTCGAGTCCAATGCACACCCGATGATGCCCGACGATGCCGAAAAGGTCAACTACCGCAACCCTGGTCTGCTGGGCAAGTTCTGGGAGCTGCAGAAGGTTATGTGGACCACCAATGCGAACTTGGTTGAGTCGCACAACTGGGATTCTCGCCCTCCCTCCTGGCCTACTCTTCTCCGCGGTATCAACTTCTGGGGTAAGGACCACCGCCACATCTACCTTCTAGGTAACCCGGTCATCTGGTGGTCGACCACCCTGGCTGTTGTCATTTACCTGGCTGTCAAGGGTATCTCGGTTCTTCGCTGGCAGAGAAGCTGCGGCGACTATAAGCACGCCACTTTCAAGCGTTTCGACTATGAGGTCGGTACCAGCGTGCTGGGATGGTTCTTCCATTACTTCCCCTTCTACCTTATGGCTCGTCAACTCTTCCTGCACCACTACCTGCCGGCCCTCTATTTTGCCATCATGGTACTTTGCCAAGAGTTCGACTTCCTCTTCAACCGATTCAAGAGTCTAGGACTCGCCTCTAAGCCCGTAATTGGCAACATTGTCATGTCTGCCTTCGTTGGCCTGAGCATTGCCGCCTTCGCCATCTACTCTCCCCTGATCTACGGAAACCCGTGGACCCAGTCAGCCTGCGAGAGCGCCAAACTCCTGAGCACTTGGGACTTCAATTGTCCCGTATTCTACACCGACGTAAGTGTTCCCGAATGGAGACCTCCCCGCCGGGGATATTGAGAATCTTCCGACATCCCATGGCTGACATGGAATCCCCCTAATAGTTGAGTGCCTACGTGACCGAATTCGAACAATCCAAGATCAACGCCCTTCCGACCAGAGCTGTCCCGCCTCCCGCCGCGCCTCCCGTTCAAGCTCAGCAGGAGAAGGCCGCTGAGGTTGCTCAGGAGCAAGAGCAAGCTGCCGTCACTCAGCCCAAACTCTCCGGCTCCGTTGCCCGTGTTGAGTACCGCGATCAGCACGGCAACATCCTTGACGAGGCACTCGTCGCTTCGCTCCGTGACGAGGGTAAGGTCAAGTTCGAGACCCGTTACGAGTCCAAGTCTCGTCTCGAGAACGCTCAGGAGATCCCCATCGTGGACGGCCAGCTTGCGCCCCCCGCACCCTGATGTCGAGGGTCAGAACCCCGAGACTGCCTCCAGGCTGGAAGACTCGATCCCGCCCGAGAGCCCTGCCTCGGTTGCGGATGGTAATGAGCGCTCTGTTGAGGAGCCACTGGAGCCCGAGGCGAGCCCTGCGAACGAGGGCTATGAAGCCACTCAATAATATTTTTGTCTTTGGGGGTTGCGAGAAATAGAGCTCTGCTCGGGCAAAAAACTTCACATTTGTATTATGATAGTGGTCAAGATGAATTTCTTTTCGCCGTGATTAGTTATCTCTGATTCTTGTCAGAATATTAGCTTTGAATACAATGAGCGTTTGCTGTTGACTGCTTCAAGCTTCGTACATGGTCGGAAAAAATTATCAAATCTAATTAGATCTATTCGAATTATATCAGATGGTTCACGTCTAGACATTAAACTACATGTCATGTAACGGTATGATGTGAAAGCTTGAGCCAATCTGAAGCATGCAATTATTCACACTTCATCTTGCACGGACATCATATGATGAGAAATGTACTAAGCTGATATATATCTCCACTGTAAGTCGTCAGTCCCAGGCCTAGCATCACCGGGATAGTCGTGAAAATAATATAAAACAACTTATAATCACCTCCGGAAGCCAGGGAACCGAAGAAGAAAAAGATATTTCCGCGTTTAATAGATACCTTGGGGGTAAATTTGAAAGAAAAGACACCAATTCCAAGTTTGACTCTTTTATCTGAACAGCGGGTACTATGCACAAATCTCCGGTAATCTCAATCATAAGTCCACGCACTTCCTTCCTCCCCGTGGTCTTAGTATACAACAGGCGACCGCAAAAGCGGCGGTTCGCTCTCGCATCATCTTTAGAAAGCTCAAGGCAGACTGTTTAGTAGTCCCACTCCTCCTTGCCGTACTTGTTGAAGCGCTCGTGGAGGTCCTAAAAAGGTCAATATCCTACAATTTCAAATTTCCAAGAAAAAGTGCCTATATTGAGACTCAAAGAGTCCCGCTTGGAAGCTCACGATGGAAATGAATGACATACCTCGGGCAGGGTGACATTGGGGACAATGACGGTGTTCATGGCGCTGGGAGCAGCACGGAGGGGCTGGCTCTTGTCACCGTGAGGGTGGTACTGATACTTGTAGATCTTGCCATCCTCGGAGGCGCCGTGCCAGGGCATGGCAGACTCGCCGATGCGGACGTTGCTAGCCTCAGAGGTGACGGAGGTGGGCTTGCTGCCGAAGTACCTATAGAACGCGAGAATCCGACCCGTTAGTCATTGAAGTCCAAAGAATTTCGAAAGGTGATGCTATGGTTGTGAAAGCTCCTGGGCTCGTATGGTCGAACTCAGGACGGCAGTATCGTCACTGCGGGAATAATCGGGTATTGGGCGAGGGGAGGCGATATTTACCAGCCGGCAAGTAGGAAAGCACCAGACATGACACCGAGGAGGACCTATAGCAGCAACAATTAGATTAAAAGTTCGGGCGACAGTCAATGGCACGTGTGGGTTCGTACGTAGAGCTCGGGGTCCTTCTTGGGGCCTTGGTCAAGGTTGGCCTCCTCGACCTTGGAGGACATGAAGCGACGCGGGGGAGCGCGGAAGATGGGCTGGCGGGTCAGAGCCCGGCGGGAAGCCAGAGCAGCGATCGAAGACATTGTTATAGCAAGTCGTGCGTGGGTGGGGGAACGCGAAGGACTGGAGACGGGGGTGGTGTGGGAGAATCGTGAGCATCGAATGATGTTGCCGGGTCACATGACCGCCTGAGTCAGCGGTGCTCCGGATGCGCGCACTGGTCAACAAGTCAACTCTTGTTTGCGACTCTCGCTCGCCGGTTCCTCTGCGATTTCCCTTGTCGACTCGGGTCTACCTGCGGTTCTGTGGCCGTTGGTGATGTAATTGGGCTCTCTCCATTGTTTGTACTTTCGACTTGCAGTGCTAGAGGTGTGTACGACTCCGTACCTGATTTCTTGTGAGGCTGATCAGGGGTTCTCCGATCTTGAATGCGTTTCCCCCGGATTTCGTGACGCGTGGAGGGACATTGATCAGCACCCCTTGAGCTTTTTGCTAATGATTTTTCTAGTATTCCGAATGATAGTCCTTCGTTAGACCTCACCACCAACCTACAGTCGCTCATTGTTTCGCCTCGTTTCGCTCCTTGTCCGTGGTTGATTCGATTTCGCTTGCCCGTCGCCTTGCTTCGCCTCCGTGCAAACGCCCCCTGAATCGATTCCCTGCGAGGGCAGTATGCTTGCGCGCACCTAGGAGACTCCAGACAAGATTCAGTCAGCATCATGGCGAATCCGGCAGATCGCCCCGGCACCAGCGAGACGAACCAGCATGTACTGGGAATTCCTCGACCCCCATCGGTGGGAGGGATTTCTTCTCGAGTCACTGATATTGCCTCAGAAGACGGAGAACAGTCGCCATCCTACGCGTCGCCACCACCGTCACAACACCAGTCGCGCCCCTCAGCATCGAGACGTGGGCCTCCTCCCACCAGAAACTCTGTGACTAGCAGACCTGGGAGCTCGGGTAGTCGTTTGAGTCGGACTCATATCCCCACATTGACTGCCCAGGCTTTCTTCCGCCCGATGAGCTCGCAGCGACTACAGGCACACCGAGGAGCGCGACCAATGACCAAGGGGACCGTCTCCTCGACCGATGAGTGGACTGATCCCAATAGCCACAATCGCCGGAGCATCATCTCAAACAGCACGGCCCCGCAAGGATCTCTCCCGACAGTGGAACAAGATGCTCCGCCCTCTCGAGGCACAGAGTTCACAGACCCTATCATTCCGGACCGGAATACCTCCAATGCTAGTCCCACAGGTAATACAACAATTAGAAGTCTAGGCGAGAGTGTGAGACTGCTCCGAGATCGAGATCAAAGAACCAAACCGCACCCCGGTCATCTCAACCTCAATCCGACCTACAATGCGCAAAACACGCAGGATACACCCCCGAAATCCCCGCTTTCCTTCCTGTCATTGCAAAACAAGGGAGGTGCGCACAACAATCATGATGCTCGGGGCCATGAGCGTCTCTCGTCAGCAGGATCATCTCCGGGACCCATGGATGTGAAGAAACAGCGATTTCCTCGGGGCGCCCTTGGCAAGAACTGGGAATACTTCACTGGCAACACATTCTTCTGCTTTGGAGGACGATTCCAGAACTCCAGAGACAAACCCATCAACATCATTACTGGACTCTTGGTGGTTATTCCCTCCGCCCTTTTCTTTGCGTTTTCCGCTCCTTGGTTGTGGCATAATATCTCTCCGGCTATTCCCGTCGTCTTCGCGTACGTCTTCTACATCTGCTTCTCGTCATTTGTGCATGCTTCGGTCGTCGATCCAGGCATCATGCCTCGCAATGTTCACTCTATGCCTCCTACAAACCCAACAGATGACCCCTTGGCACTGGGCCCACCAACTAACGACTGGGTTATGGTCAAGCTCGCTACGTCCGAAGTCGCTGCAATGGATGTGCCTGTCAAGTATTGCAAAACTTGCAGCATCTGGCGGCCTCCTCGTTGCTATCACTGCCGTGTTTGCGATAACTGTGTCGAAACACTTGACCACCACTGTGTGTGGCTCAACAACTGTGTTGGACGCCGCAACTACCGCTATTTCTTCGCCTTTGTCAGCTCCTGCACAATTCTGGCCCTGTTTTTAATCGGTGCTAGTCTTGCGCATATCTTGGCCTACATGTCGCTCGAAGGTGTTTCTTTTGGATCTGCGATTTCCAAATGGCGAGTGCCTTGGGCTATGGTTATCTATGGTATCGTCGCAGTGCCATACCCGACGTCCCTGTGGGCATACCACCTTTTCCTGGTTGGGCGCGGTGAAACGACGAGAGAATATCTCAATTCCCACAAGTTTGCCAAATCCGACCGCCACCGACCCTTCACTCAGGGCAACGTCATCAGGAACTGGATTGCCGTCCTAGGTCGCCCTAGGCCACCTACCTACATGGAATTCAAGAATCCCTACGAAGAAGGAGACCAGCGTTTGGCCATGCAAAAGCGCAAATATCTCCCTCGAGATGTCGAGTCACAGGCAGGTATTGAGATGCAAAACGTTAGACCTCCTCAATAGTATTGGGAGCCCAACCGTTTCGCGTCTCAATCTTCTGTTTCAACATCTCATGCCTCGGATTCTGTCTACTGGGAGTCTAGCTACTTCACTTCCAGCCATTTTGACTCCAATCACCTCGATCCTGGCTTCTTTGAGAGTGGCTACATCCGGCCTGGTCTCTCTCAGACAGGTACCTCCCAGACTGGTCACTCTCAGTCTGGCTACTCCCGGTCTGGCTGGGAGTCTGACTAAAGCGAAGCTTGCATACTTGTTCGCAACTTTGCTACGACCCGTGAAGACGACATGATTATTTTCTCTCTTCTGATCACTTTGCCCATCTTTTTTCTGTGATCACCCATTCCGATCTACTCTTTTAATGGCTTCTAATATCTACCATCTACATCGACACTTTCACCTGTCACATTTCTTACTGTTGTCACATTTAGCAGAATTTCTGCTCGGCACGCCCTCGATTCTCTGGTGCTTTCTTTTCCTTTCCCATACTTACCCACCCGGTCTTATTCCTACGATTCTCTGACCATGCACAGTTGTAATCATGCTGTCAAAATACCTGTTCTTTTCCTTCTATGCTTCCTATTTCTTTGGGTCTCCCTGGACATCTTTTTACCTTCTGTGTCTATCAATCATGAAGAGAGCTAAATACCCCGTGTTTGTGTGAATCGGCCAGATAAAAATCTAATATGATACTCGTACACAACAAATCACGCGTAGAATCCCAGCCTCGCCAGAAGGGGAAGTGGCAGCGGAACTCGGCATTCCACGACTATCAGACCCTGTAACGCTATTTAGTTTCACCCTTGCACCCTTGATTCGCATTAGACTCCGTTAATTTCACCCAGACCGTCTCTGGTGTGTCTGGACTGGAAACTGGAAAAGTGCATCGAGTGTTGATGTTGCACGCGTCAGACATCCCCCCATCCAAATCGCCCTAGAGTGATAAGAGGCGCGCGGCTGCTGATCTCCAACTTTCCCACCCCTGATACCCTCGACTTTCCCCAACTCTCCGGCCCTCGCAAGATTGAACGACTTCTCCACGCGCAGAGACCGTCTAGCCGCCAGTTGAGGCCATCTCTCACCATGGTGCGCCGAATCCCCCGGCTCCCCGCGTCCGCGACTCCCGCACTTGCCGACGTCTCTTCTCACGAAGCCCCCGACGATACGACGAGCCTCGACGTGCCCGAACAGCTCCTCACGCCCGAAAATAGTCGCTCCGAGACCTCTAGCAACAATGAAAACGCGTCGACAGACGATAAATCTGCCGGGCGACGGAGATCAACACGGGTTGCACGCGCATCGTTGCAAGCGACTGATGCACTGCCCGAGTCCCCGGTGAAGAACAACGAAGTGGCGGCCTCCTCGAGTCAAGCGTATGTCGACAGCATCGCCAAATCGAGGCGCTCGCACTCCTCATTGCGCCATAGTATCGCTGTGATGGAGAATTCACTCCGAAATGGAACCGCGCTGCCAGACGATGATACTACCACCGATGACCACCCAATGGTTCCCGATACCCCGATCTCGAACTCCTCCCAAGAATTGCCATCAACGGACTTGAAGACCTCGCTCCAAGAGCGGACTTTGCGACAACGGGTTGAGAAGGCATTGAGCAAGGACGAAGAGGAGAAACCCTCGCCGAAATCCGCCCCCAAGGCTTACTCTCGAGGTTCAGTGCGACGGTCTACGCGATTGAGTCTTGTTGAGAAGGCCACTGGACTGTTGGAACGATCTAGCAGTGTCCTGGGCAAACGCCAGCGGGGAAACAAGGATGTTGATCGGCGCGCCAGCCTTCGACCTCGAAACGTTGCGCCGGTCGAGGAAGAGGCGCCCTCACCCGCACCCAAAGCACCAGAGCCAAAGAAGCGTCGAGTCTCCGAGAGCGATTTGGCGAAGCTACAGGAAAAGAAAGAAGATACCCCACCGGCAACAGAAACCAAACCGGCAGTATCGCAGTATAAGCCCAAGCGATGGTTGACTCATGGGCTGTACACGGGTCAAGAGCCCACCGATTCGCCTCCGAAACAACGCAAGAGCAAGAACTCGGCCAAGGCGAGCGATACTCCATTACAGCGGAAGCTGCTGCCCATGCCTATGTTCGCAGGAAAGCGCCTCATCCAAAATGGCCGAGACTACAAAATTCCATTCGACATCTTTAACCCGCTCCCGCCGGGACAGCCCAAGCCAGATGAGTGGCGGAAGACCAATAAGAGTAAGTATTATATTTCGGATCAGTATTAGGGATTAAAACTAACGGTCTGCTGAAGACGTGTTTGTTGGTGACGCCGCGGCTGAGTGGAAAGCCAATAAGAACCTGGAGCTTTCCACTTGCATGTGCGAGGAGGAGACTGGTTGTGACGAGAATTGCCAGAACCGTTACATGTTCTATGAATGCGATAACGGTAACTGCAGGCTTGGCCCAGAGTGCGGGAATCGGAACTTCAACGAGCTGAAGGCCAGAACGAAGGCCGGCGGCAAGTACAATATCGGTGTCGAGGTCATTAAGACGGCTGATCGTGGATATGGTGTGCGCAGCAACCGTTCCTTCGAACCAAATCAGATTATTGTCGAGTACACTGGTGAGATCATAACGCAGTTCGAGTGCGAGCGGCGGATGAGATCGGTGTATAAGAATAATGAGGTATGGAACATGATCGATGTACTATTTTGAACAATGGCTGATCTGGAACTGCAGTGTTACTATCTGATGTACTTTGATCAGAACATGATCATTGATGCTACTCGAGGCTCAATTGCCCGTTTTGTCAACCACTCTTGCGAGCCCAACTGCCGCATGGAGAAGTGGACAGTTGCTGGAAAGCCGCGCATGGCCCTGTTCGCAGGCGACCGGGGAATCATGACGGGCCAGGAACTGAGTTACGACTACAACTTTGAGTAAGTATTTAGGTCTGCCACGTCTTGCAGTTCATATATTAACAACATTTCAGCCCATACTCCAACAAGAATGTCCAACAATGCCGCTGCGGTGCAGAAAACTGTCGTGGCATTCTCGGTCCACGACCCAAGGAAAATGTCCGACCTAAAGTGGTGGATGATAAGAGCAAGGCTAAGACAGCTGGCACGAAGAGAAAGCTGTCTGAAGCGGACGACGCCTCGTCAGGCCCCGGCAAGAAGCGTAAAACGCTGAAGCCCAAGTCCATCAAGGCTAGCGTCAAGAAGGTCGTCAAGAAGGCAACCACCACTGCCCGCGGAAAGACGGCTACCAAGAAAACCGTTACGAAGACGACGGGCCGTGCCGCGTCTGCTTCCAAGAAGGATGTCAAGTTGCCAACCGTCAAATCCGCCTCAAGAGTCAAGGCTACCGTCAAACAACCTGCTCGAAAGAACGCCAAGTCCACCAAAGCAGCTCCGAAATCACCAGCGAAGAGTCCCTCTAAGCTCAATCGTCCATCTGCCGAGACCAAGCGAAAAATTCTCGCTGCGGCCGCTCGAGGCACCGGTGGCCGAGGCTCGAAGACTACCAAAAAGTCACCGAGCAAGCCCGCCGCGAAGAGCCCCAAGAAGAGCCCTGCCAAGGCGAAGGCGCCCGCGAAGTCCAAGGGACTCGGAAATAGCGTGAAGAGCGCAGCCAAGAATGTCGTACGTGCCGTACGAGGCACGAAACGACCCACATAATGGCATTTCACATGAAAAGGATTGAAAACCATTGTTTACGGCGATAACTGGTCAGGAGTATCAATTTTCCAAACCCTACATGACCCTAGTGCACCTGGCAACGACTCAGAAATGGAATCCTCATCTCTGCCGTCTTGTCTTTTTATTCTCTTCTCGGATATCGTTGAAATATCCCCCACCAGCTCGAGCACTGTTCGTTTCTGAATTGGTCGGCTTCTCAACAACCTCCAAGTCATGAACAGTGACTACTCGACTGGCTTTTGCTTTACACCTAATTAACATCCCCCTTTTCTTCTGCTTTCTGGATTACTACCCTTGCACCACGTTTTTGAGCAACATTGTGCTCTCTTTGCTCCTTTCTCTTCTTCATCTTTGTTCATTAGCCTATTCCCCTTGCACGATATGAGAATAGGATTTTCTTTTGCTTCGTACTCGTGTGCCTGAGATGGTACTTTGCTCGGCCCTGGTTTCTTCTATTTCGTCGATCTGATTTACCTTGCTTTTTAGTGTTTTACTCTCTTCTTACTTTTCTTTGGCTCGGGTTAAGTGCTGGGTCGTGAGAAATTATCGTGCGGTGTAACTGGGTTCGAATATCCAATTGAATTGAAATCTATTAAAAGCAGTTATACTTCTGAACGTAGACGAAATTTTTTTTTTTTTTTTTTACACTATCAGATTGTTCCCTGCAGCATGATCGGTGCAGTCATGGTGTTATCAACAGAAGTTTTCGGATAAAGTGATCGGGTATATATCTTTCATCAAGACAAGTTAGGCTCAGGATAAGATATGTTGAGATGGGCTACGACGAAGCATTGAATATAGAATGAGGACCTGCTAGACAAATCAACCTTAATGAATTGGCAGAACTTTGACTTGATTGTGTTGTGTTGAACTGTCTACATACGATTCTGAGGGATTTACTACTGTCAGGGGCTTGCCGCCCGTTCAGGGATAAATACCCCCAGAATCGTATGTAGACAGTTCAACACAACACAATCAAGTCAAAGTTCTGCCAATTCATTAAGGTTGATTTGTCTAGCAGGTCCTCATTCTATATTCAATGCCTCGTCGTAGCCCATCTCAACAAGATACACAACAAATTAGTGTCTATTCAATCATAAACGATGCACAATAAATATATTTATTCAGTAGAAAAAAAAGCACAATATTCGATATTCAACTCCGGCTAGACTCTATCTCCAAGAACCAAGGCATTATGTTCCATACATTACAGACATTGAACCCGCAGAACTCAATAGTTAGGCATCTACGAGGCATCTGCAGCTGGGGCAAGGGTATCAGATTCCTCTTTCTTAGTCTCCGAATCTGCGTCCGACTGTGCGGTCTCAGCTGCCTGCCCGGACCCGCCCTCTGCGGTTGGCGTTTCCTCGGCCTTTGGCTCCGTGTCTGATTTGGACTGGGAGGCCTCGGCGACAGGGGCTTCTGCTGGAGGCTGGGTGGTTGGCTCGGCGTTATCTATCGATGCGGGGGCAGGAGATGCGGCTTTCTCTTGGGGTTCAGAGGCGGGTTCTTGCGGGGCTAGTTGCTCTGTTGGGTTTGAGGCGTCGCCCATTTCAACGTCTTCCTTTTCGACAGGAGCCTGACTAGTCTCAGTGCTGTTTTCTTCGGTTGTTGGCAAGGGCTGAGTTTGTCCGGGGTTTTCAGTCGGAGGTTGGGGCGCGTCGTTGGCCGATTCTGGCTGTGCTGACGATTCCTTTGGTTGCTCTAGTTGCGGCTGTTCCGAGTGCTCCCTTTCAGCTGGAGCCTCAGGGGAGACAGGCGGGAGGGGTGAGTTCTCTCCGGATTGCGCTGTTTGCGGTTCTGTTTTGATTTCGTCGGTGATATGCAGGGCATCTCCAGTAACAGGAGATTCTTTCTTGTCCTCCGCGCCGGCAAGTGAAGTAGGCGCAGGTTCAGAAGTATCTTCTTTCGGAGCGGTATCCTCTGTATGGATCGCGTTTTCATCTCCGAGGGGCTCTTTGGGTGGCTCACTCGGGTCTGTGGTAGACTGTTCGGCCTTTTCGACAGGCGGAGCAAGAGTCGCCGACGCCGACGCCGACGCCGACGCGTCAGTGTCATTTGCGGGTGTTTCGGTCTGGACAGGAGGGATAGGCGAAGGTTCCTCCTTCTCAGCTGCAATTGAAGGCTCAGAAACAGGATGTGACTCAGGAATAGCATCCGCCATTTCGACATCCCTCTCCTGATCAATTGCAGGGTCGGCTGATTGCTTGTCGGCTAATCCATCAATTGGTTGAGGCTGGGGAGTTTCGGGGGTCTTCGCATCAATCATAGACTCATCGCCCTCCCCCTCATCACTCTCGTCGCCATCCTCGCCCTCGTCATCTTCCTCGTCTTGACCAGACTGATCAATGGACATCTGTGAAGCATCCTGTCCTTCTCCGCCACCATTGACATCACCCGCACCAGGCACAACACCATGTACTGTAGCAGCATCGGCACCCTCACCCGGAGCAAACATGACTTTCTTCTTACGGCCCTTCCCAGTTCCTTTGCCCTTGCGCTTGGGAGGAGGCGGTCGTCGCTTGTTCGGATTGGAGACTGCAGCAGAACTAGCGTCGGCAACCACCACACCTTCAGAGTTGACAATCCCAACACCCTCCACAACAGTACCCGGGGCAGGAGCCTCAGGCTTCACAGGCACTTCGCTTTGCTCAGAAATAACCTGCATATCACCCGTAACCTCGCCTTCAATACGATGCCCCTCAGGCACCCAGGCTTCGTAGATAGAGATATTCCCCGTTTCCGCATCAACCTTCTGAAACTTGGTTCGTCGCATCGGGCCAGGTGTCACCCCAACACTTCCATCCACACCAACTGGTCCGCCATAGAGCGAGGGCAGACCGGGGCGACGCTTTGCCAAGAATTCAACCTCTGGCGGCTCCATGTGCTTCGGGAGCGACATCCATTTGCGACTGGTGAAACTGCGATCGGCCAGGTTTGCGTTGCTGGCAGCTTGATCTTCGGCATCCGTGTTGGGCTTCTCCTCCTCGTCGGCTCCTCGGCCGCTGGAGCGGATGTAAATGCAACCTGCACGCGCAGCTCGCAGGAGCGCGCGGCTGGCTGCGGGCAGGAGTTGGCTGTCGCGTGGCATGGGAAGCTCTGGAAGCCCGTTGACTCCCCCAGCACCCTGTTGACCGAATTCAGTTTCCTCTGTCTTGGGCGCTTGGGAGACGGTGTGAGGCTGGCGCGACCAGCGGCGAACAGGCAGTCCTTCGAAGACATCGTGGTCGATTTGGCCGGTTCGGGAGCGATTGCTGTCGAGCTGTCGCCCGGAGCGCGAAGACCGGAACTGTAGTCATTTGTTAATTCTCCGTTCTTCTCTGGAAGAGGAGTAGCCCCTCTCAATTGCGCGCTAACTGAAAACTAGCAGCTCGTGGAGACGGAATTGGGTGATGCTGGCGGGCGCATCTTGGACGTACAGCGGATGGCATGATGTATCGGGGGTCCCTGTAAATCCCCTCAAAGCACCTAAGAAAGAGATGCCGGGCCGGTTGAAGGTCGGATCCTTGGTTCCGGCAGAATTGAAGCGCTAAAGCGGATGAGCGGCGACCTTGACGATAGTAAGGCTCGTCGCGTTGTGAACGGCAGAGGATCTCGCGGTAGGGAGACATCACGTGACCACCCGCATATATCAACTACGACCTCGAAGACAGCAGGATAGAAGAGAATTCAATGTTCTATGTAAAATGAGAAGAACAGAAACGTATACCCTTGAACAGAGGAGTAGAGAGGCTTTGTATTTCGAGCAGAAATGGATTTGGCCGTCAAGCGGCAGTTGCACTATAATACAGAAGAAAAGCAGAGACAAGCTGTGCTCTTTACTATTGCCAACCGAGTACCTCACGAGATGGAATTAATTGCAAGTCTTTTTCGAAATAAGTCACAATTTCACTTAGTTCCAGCTGGACGCTATAAGTCAGTAGATGCTCGAAAGTTCGTAAAGGCCGGGGCTGTTTCATAACAAGCAAGCTCAAAGAGAAACATACCCAGTGTCCTTCTGGCGAACGATTTCGCCGTGGCCACCTGTCTCCTTGCCCTAAATTTCACGTTAGATTGAGATTCGACGAAGTTCTGTCTGATATCAAAGGACACCTTACAGTCTCCTGGCCCTCCACCACCAACTTGTCTAGCTGGTAGAACTGGCTGATAATTGTTTGTCTCTGCAAGAAACGTTAGTTCTCCATCGCAGACCGGAACATTCAGGTAGGCGTGTGTTTGCCACCGTAAGGCCCGTCGAGAAATCGCGGTCTGACGCAGTCCCATCGACGTCGAGGGATGGCCGATCAACCGGACAAAATAAACCACTCACCTTCATAAGACGCAAGCTCTGCAGACCCTCCTGCATCAACTCCTGTATCCGGCGCTCTTCCGACACCTTCTGGTGCTCACGGAACATATCTCGTGTTTTCCGGCGCGCATACTCGCGGAAGTTGTAGTTGGAGAACTGCGATGAGGTTCGCAGCAAAGAGCGGAACTGCGCGATTCAAACAACATGTTAGCACGATGCAAGTCGCTGCCTCCGAACAGCAGCCCTGGTTATCTCTCTGGCGGAGCGTGCTCGGAGACATGGAAGCCTGGGATGACATACCAGAGAGCGCGCCTGAAAGGCGGTATCGCGGTGCAGCGCGGCGACAGACATATCGATGCGAAGAGCGTATGAGAGGAGAGTGGTCACTAAGAAGACCTAGTATGTATCCTGAACGCGCGAGTCGGTTGCCCACGAGCGTCGAATCCAGGTATCGGGGGTGCGGATGGAGGACGGAGGTGGCGGTTCAGGGTTCCCGGGCTATGACACGGTCGGGCGAGACGATCGAGATAAGATGCGAAGAGCACACAGGTCTATGGCCCAGTGCGATCAGACTCTCTTTCACGGATCTCGCGAATGCGATGGAATGGGGACGAATGACGACAGACGAACGGTTGGAGCAGGCGGGAAATTCTTTAGCGTTCGGAGGCGCCAATGGCGGAGTTATCGGGGCCGAGCTGATTGTCTGCTCCACGCCGCCTGGCTGAGCTCCCCGCACAGCAACAACCCTGCGGCGCTCTTCGTTTCTACGGAATTGGGTGATCACTCGCTGCTGCTTAGTTCCTTATGGTCCAGGTACCCACGCCGCCTGCCTCGCGGCTAGGCTCTGAGGATTCCGCGGCCGCGAAGCCTGTCGACGACCAGTCGGAGCTGCTGCAATCGCTGGATGAATTGCTGGAGCAGTACCTACACCTGCTGGATCGCCAGCAGAAACTGCAATCTGGATTGGCGAAGGAGCTTTCTTCGGTATGGACTCTTCATTGAAAGTGGCTAGGAGCTTTGCTGACGCTTTGAGAAGGGGTTCCTGGCTCTTGCCCATGCAAACTACACCTGTCCTCCTGGCCGACGATATGGCGCCGATTACTACGATGAACGAATGAAGGCGACGCGTAAAATGTCAGTGAGGTCATGTTACTGCGAGATGAAACGAACAGAAGCTGATGTATGCGGGATCAATAGCTCAATCCAAACGGAACCTGAAATCGATGCGGCCGAAGATACAACAAGCTCGCAATCCTCGCACGAGACGGAGTACAAATTTCTCCTGGAACGCGTTGTGAAGGTGGAGTCGCAGGAAAAGACCGATGAAAAAGATGAAAAGATCGCATCGTTCGAAGACTCTCAATCAGAAGCCGAGGCCACACCGCAAAACAATGAAGGCAACACCAACAAGTCCGACGAGAGCCCGTCAGCGGAATCTAAAGCCCCCAAGAAGAAATTTCATTCGAACGACCCCCTTCATTGGTATGGCATTCTCGTACCGCCGTCGTTGCGCAATGCACAGCGGTCCTTTACAGCAGCCGTCGAGGGCCAAGTGCCCGAATTGGCTGGCGTGGTGGTGGAAATGCGGGCCTTGGAGCACAAAATTGCCGAGCTACGAACGGAGATAGGAGTCGAGCCGCTCGAAGAAGCTAGCCCTGGGAAGCCTTCGTGATGTACGACACGCGAGCGTATATCTAAAAGAGGCCTCGGTCACGGGATGACCCCTAGGGTACTTACATACTACAATGTAACCCCCATCCCAGTGATATGAAATGCCCTACGTGGTGAAACAGCCGCGAGGTACCTACTAAATCTAGCACGTTTATCATCTAACCACCAGTCAATTGTTATTTGTGGATAGGGAATACCACAATTAGATGGCTTTTGGTATCACTGCTCTTAAAAAATCAAAGAAAATATCATGTCTCAATGCTGAAGTACAAGACGTAATGTACTACCAGAAAATCTGCCGTCGACTACGGGGACGCCAAGATCACCCACCAAGACATCAGAGATGAGTGTGAAGGGCAATTCTGCGTGAGTGAACCTTTCCGATCGCGGTCATCATCTTTTCAGGCCATTACAATGATGTGAGTTACAACAATGTTCAGTTGAGCGAAATTCTTGGCAGTAGTGAGGTACAAACATTACAAATTTACGAAGACGAATACACGAGAAAATAACGATTGTGTAAAGTTTTGTATGAAATATACTACTCCCGCTAAATATAGTCGCTGCCCCACAGCCCGCCTGTATCTATTACGAACGATTACTTCGCTAGGCGTCAGGCCGTCGATCAGGTGACGACCACGGCCGTCCGCGAGGAATGACTGTGCGTGGCAAGACAAGATCTGCGTGAGATTATCGGCCACTTCCAGTCTTAGTTAATCCCCATCCCGGTGATATGAAATGCCCTGGGTGATGAAAAGCTCACCAGATACCTGCATATTCGAGCACTGCCATTCCGAATCCACATGTTGAAGATTGCCTGGAAACAGCAGAAACAATAATTATTTGATTGAGCTACAGTGCTTTGAAGGATTCGATTCAGCTGAGACAACTCAAGAAGGTGGCTTCGGCGTCGGCGATCGGAACGAGGGTCGAAAACACAGCCACAACCATTTTCTGTGCATTGTGTGCAGGGTATATCTCCAAAACACTGAAACTTTTTAGCTACATGTCTGGGAAAGTTGGTGTCACGTTCAAACCATGACTAGCTTCTTTCGACACTCCTAAAGTTGGATGAAATCAATCATCTGGGGGAAACCCTAGCCTATACTAAAGATCCAACCCCATAAAGAATTCAAATTAATTAAAACATTGAGTATGAGTCATATCCAAAGCAACTCGGTTTTCCATCATCGTTTAGTTCGAGGTTTTTAACTGTGGCTCTATTAGTCTCTATTATCTATGATAAGTCTAGGAGAAGAGAACTTACCAGCAAGGTCGAGAATATCTTGCTTGTTGTCATCGGTAATAGCGTAGGAGATGAAGGCATTACCACTGTAGCGAAAACGAAAAGTTAGATATTATTCAGTTCCAAAATAGATATAAAGATATAATTATCTTACTCTTTATAGTAATAAAGGGTACCATCTTGATTCAAGAAACACTTGTTTAAGTCGAGATGCCAATATAACTGCGACCCGCATTGGACAGCCATCTGGGATGGGTAATCTTTGGTGTCGAATTCGGCGGTACTTGCGTCACACTTAGACGAGATGTCTGCCATAGCCAGAGAGGAAAAGCCTAGGGCTAGGAGGATCTGAGGTAACTTCAAATTCATGATGAATGGTGAGGAAGTAGTATTCGAGATGTGAGTACTCCTCAGAGAGAAGGAAAAAGGGGTAATTTATATCCATTACCCAGATGCTTCATTCTAAGGCTGTTGGGGCCGTTTGTGAGATATCAGGGCAGTCCAGGCCCCCACGTGCATCTTTTCCTAAAGAAACACTTATTCCTTGGGAGCGACGAAGTGTGGTTTCCCAGATACTAATATACATTAGTAAGTGCGACGTAGTACGTCGCACTAGTAGTTTTCGGAGGGGGCCGATGAGATACTAAGCAATATACTGTGTATACATATTTACTCCGTATAGCCCAAGCAATCCCGCCCCTTTCGCCCCCGGCCCCTTTCGCCCCCGGCCCCTTTTGCCCCCGGCCCCGGCCCCAAGGTGGGGCGCTCAAATCCTGTGTCCAAGTCTAGCCACTTGGAGGACACGCCTCAGCAACTACTTCAAGTTGCCAACAAGAAAACGGAAGACTTAATTGTAAACTATTGGAGGATATATGTTAAATACTTGGCATTCCAACCAGCAGCCTAAAAAACTAGACCATTACCTACTAGTATTTGGCCCCCGGTTCCTGACCATAGTAGTAACTACGCTGTACTCGTTCTAGTAACTAGAAATACCACTTCTAGTAGCGAGACGACAAGAACATCCTGCTTGGTTGACTCTTGACCACTTCGTAAATCACGAGCAAAAAGATAACAATAATAGAAGGGGTTAGTAAGCGTAGCTTGAGGAACAGCCCTGCGGTTAACATTAGCCTTGAATAGTGCACCCACGAAATTTCGGTCGCAGGAGGAGTAATTATTTAGCTGGATGCTCCTTTTGTCCAATTAGCGCTGTAGACCGTTGCCTGGTGTAAACCTCGCCAAACGCAGGTTTGGGTTGGGTTTTCAATTTCCTTACCCGCCCACGGGCAGCCCACCGCGGGTTTATTTGGCGCTCAGATTGGCTCTTTCGATCCAGGGCTCGACAGCTTCGCCGTGGTCAAGTTCGAAATCGACTATCGGTCTCTGTTCCATCGCATAATAAGGAACGTGAAAAAGCGTTTCTCTAAGGAGCCCACCGAAGTTGCTTGGGCTGGAGGAGGTTGACCTGACAAACGACACGCTGGGTCGAACCACCACCGGAATAATGTGGTCCTGATATCCGCAACCTTGGCTCAGTGTTTGATAGCCAAGGGAAACAAATATAAGGAGGCGGACGCAATACATCGACGGGCATTGAAAGCTTGGGAAAATTAGCTTGGATACACACACACACACACACACACAATTCATTAACGCCCGGCGGCGAGGCCGAAAGGGCAACTATCGCTGATCCATACAGGTCCTAATATACATATGCCGTATCTCCTTCGAGCCCATACATAGATCCTTTCAGTATATGTCCTCTCAGCTGTCAATATCGTAGGAGTCCTTGTGGGTTAGTAATTGTGTTAGTAGACTGGCTTGAAGGCGCTTCTTCAAGTGTTCAACATCCTATCCTCGGCAGTTGAAGCGCGTCTACCGTCTTTGGCACAAGGTGGTTGGTGTAGGTTAGTTAGGGGAAGGGTGTCATTGTGTTGGTCGACATGGTTAGGCGGCGTCGAGTCGGCCCTTGGCGATTGCGAATCGTATTGAGGCTCGCACGGCTTCCAAGTTCGGCGTCCAATTCTGGTCATCCGAAGGCGATTTTCCGCCCAGGAAAAAGGACATGTTGCCTCGATGAGTATGGGTACGTTGCAGCATTTCCGTCCGATGTGCGGTCCACTTCTGACGTCGAAAGAGGAAGTGTTCCACGGTCTCTCTTGCTTGTCCACATGCACACTGATCCGTCTCTGCAACGTTGATCCGATAGAGATAGCCATTGAGTCTGGCCATGCCAGTCCGGAGTTGGGCCAGCACGCTCGCTTCTTTCCACGATAATCGATCATACAGCTGTCGAGTGTGTTTCCCGGGAAGTGCTGCGTCCACCCGTTTTACGTGTCTCCCTACGTTTTCTGGCAAGTCATTGCTGGCAACTGCTTGGGACCGAGCGATATTCAGTGTTGTCGACTTCATCCTGGGGACCGATTCTTGTGGGGCAGCATCCTTCTGGGTCGCGGTTCTGGCCTGCTCTTTAGCCAGACCTAGCAGTTTATTGTCTTCGCTGGTAGGGACCCAAAGGATATCGATGTGGTTTCCGTTTCTCCGCAGTCTTCTCATCAACTTGTACGTCTGGCAGACGAACTCCTGGCCTGACTGTTGTCGGGGGTTCCTTATCGTGAGAGCCGCCGCTTTGTTGCTCGTGAGCAACATGATCCTGTAATCTTTCAGTCCCACCAGCATGTTCAATGTATGTGCCATTGCTGCTAGCTCCGCGGAGAATGGGGTTTGCTCTGATCTTGCGCCCAGTGTCGCGGAAAAGGTCTTCAGTTTCGATTTTCGATAACGAGGTGGTCGCTTCTCGATCGCCACCCCAAATCCGACCAGCTCGTTCCGTGCCGAGAGCTTGGATACAGTACTTCCGGAAATTGGTGTCACCACCTATACTCTTCGATTGTTTCTCGAACCCTAATGCCAAGAACCCTAATCTACTTTCGGCATAATTCGAGGACCCTCTGGTTTCGTGGCATCGAGACCGAAACCACGAGGATTACGGCTTATGACATTCGATGGCCGCTTTTAAACCGTGCAGCCTTGTTTATTCATAGCCTTGTTTATTCACAGCCTTGTTTATTCACAGCCTTGTTCCGTCGTAGCTTTAGAGAAATACAAGGTTCCTAACTACGGAGTACATATCTTCTAATTGGACCTCGACAACTCCGATAGAACTACTCCTAATGGGAATTGTTTGCACTGGATGGACCCTGAGGTTCGAATCAAATCTGGATGATCCCGACTCCTGCCGAGGTCTATCGATAACCAGTTTTGGTTGGATTTCTTAGTGCTTTTTGGCCCCCAGTCGCATTACGCTAAATTGTACGTGATTCATGGGGCCAGCATGATCAACCACCCTTGAATTCTTCCTACTAATAGCGACTATGTGCATTATCTTAGTATTCCGCCCCACCTCGTCATCAATTTTGAGTTTCTTTGCAATATGCCCATATATAACAACCCGCCCATGCCTCCTCTTCTATTACTGTCTCAAATTTCGCACACGGCTGATCGGACTACCCCGAGAGAAATATCAATCAATATCTTCGAAATGCCTCCTATTACTAAATTCTGGCTCAGTACCCTCAAGGATGAGCAGTCCGTGAACTCTCCCGCCTTCCTCCAACTTATTTCAGAGATTCTTGACCTCTGCGCATCGCACAGTGGCCCAGAATCCGGAATGACACATACCCATGCTTTTTATCAAGATATCAACAATCCATCTCGATTGTTCATGATCACGGGGTATCCGTCTCAGGAACTAAACATCGCGGCCGACAATGTTTACGCCGAGAAGTACCTTCCGCGCATGTTCGATTATGTGCAGCATGTATGGCTGAAACAGCTTGACATGGATATTACCACCGTACCTCTGGATGAAAAGGTAGTTGTCGCGTATGGCAAAAACCCTTCTCAGTGGAAAGATGAAAAGAAGGGCTTTGGAGGATGGGATGTTTGGCTGAAAACTGCCCAGGCCAAGAAAAACACCCAAGTCGAAAGAGGAGATCAAAACGTCAAAATCGCGGCTGATCAAGTTTGGGTGCAAGTTTCCCGCTGGGAAGACGGAAATGCAGACCTAGCGCAACCCACAGAAGGCGAGAAGCTATATCTGCACAAGGTCATGAGTCGATAAAAAGAGAATAGCTAGGTGACTGTCTCTTCAGCAATCTGAGCAGTATCTAGGAAATTCAACTTCATCCATATCTTGCAGATAGCTTAGAGTAGTAATTATCTGTGAAACTTGAACGTCTGGATACTGTAGCGCAGCCACTACAGCAAAGGTCCACCCAATTCCACTACTTAACTGACAGATTCTGGTGTGGGCCATATTGTAAACCGCGCTATGTATAGTTCTTCAACATTATCTATATATAATAACGAATGATGACGTGAAAATAGCTTCCTTTATTTCCAAAAAAGATAGATGGTTTTAGGTTATGGTTCTTGTGAGACTTTCAGGAATAGCTTCTCGCCCTCTAGGTGGCAAGAGGGGATCGTGCATCTAGGCAACTCTTGCATGTTCCTTAATGCAAAAAGGCATGCTACTATCCGGAGACCCACGCATCAGTCTGCGACCTGATTAATTACTCTTGTCCTCGTAGGCACTTTGCTCGATTAACTCCATGAAATGCACACGGAACTGCAATTTCGGACAGGTCCGCGTGTTGCTGCGTAAAAACCCTACTTCCTCACTTCGGTGGCAGAATATAAGGAAGGCATCATGCTGAATCTTAATGCAGGAAAAGGCTCTGCCAAGGCTTTGAGGGCCTTGGGCTAACCATGGCTTGCCCATACACTGACGATATATGACGTCATGTGTTGACTTCGAGTAAAAGTGTAGGTAACGATACAGGAATATATTATGGTAGTTCTTGGCATTAGGGTTCGAGAAACAATCGAAGAGTGTAGGTGGTGACACCGCTTTCCGGAAGTACTGTACGGACCTTTGGACGCTCTCGCCAGCATCAATAAGCTTGACTTTGTGCTTGAAAAGCAAGGGTAATATGAAGAAGCGGAAACGATGCATTGACGGGCACTTAAAGACATATTCCTACAGACTGTGAGTTTCTGTACTCTCATGCAGCAAGGAATCCTGCCTAAGAGCATACTCTTCACTCCTCATCCGTTGCCAACAGCCAAGACCGGAAGTGACGACCAACCTCACCCAAATCTTGTCTTGCCACGCACAGTAGTTCCTACTGGACGGCTGTGATCGTCACATGATCGTCGGCCCGCGCCTAGCGAAGTAATCTTTCGTAATTGTTACAGACAGGCCGTGGGGCGTCTTCTATAATAAGCAGCCGTAGTATATTTCATACACCACTTTACACCATTGTTATTTTCCCGTGTATTCGACTTCGTAAACTTGCATTTTTTGTACCTCTACGCTGCCAAGAACTTCGCTCAACTCAACATAATCGTAACTCACATCATTGCAATGGCCCGAAAAGATAATGACCGCAATCGACAAGGTTCACTCATGCATAGTTCTTCTTCATACCCATCTCTGACGCCTTTGCGGGTGATCTTGGCATTCCAGTCGTCAACGGCAGATTTCCTGGTAGTACATTACGTCTTGTACTTCAGCATTGGGACATAGTATTTTCTTTGGTTTCAAAGAGCAGTGATACCGAAAGTCATCTAATTGAGGTATCCTCTATCCACAGATAACAATTGACTGGTTGTTAGAGGATAAACATGCTGGACTTGTCAGGTACCTCGCGGGTGTTTCACCACGTAGGGCATTTCGTGTCACCGGGATGGGGGTTACACTATTTATGGAATGCTCTCCAATAGTATCACCCGTCGAGAACTCCCCGGTACTTTTTTCTGGCTCATGCCACATGGCGTGCGTGATGTAAAACGGCGTCAATAGATCCGGTTCAGAATCCACGTTGGGCAAGGCGTGCAGCGACCCGCATGGGTGCAAAGTTGAGGGGCTGAATTATGGACTTTGGAGCTCCACGGCTCTGCATTGTCACGAACGGTGGATGAACGGTAGCCGGCTAAGCCTGGGTCTAGGGGCGACTCCTTTTTTTTTTTTTTTTTTTTTTTTTTTCTTGCAGAGTTTTCCCGGGTTATCCGACATTTGTATTTCCGCTCCGGGCATGTTGTGGTGGATAATTGCTTGGATTGTGTACAAGGGTATTGTATATAGGATAGGGCCCCGACATGCATTGTATAGATAGTCCCAGCCCCCTCGTGGCATGTTTCACTCGCCTTGCCCAACTTGAGAAATTCTCCGCCCCCAGAAAGTCGTGGCGGAGGCGGCGAATAGTCTACCATGGCCGTTTTAATTGTCGTGGAGCCGAAGTGCACTGCACTATACTAGCAACTAGTGTAATGTGTTGAGCGAGGTCACGGTACCAGAGGTCACGCCTTGACTCTCCCACTTTCCTCGACGGCTCGGACCCTGATCACCCATCGCAACCTGATCAAATATCTGCGATGGAGATCAACGATCCTCCAGACAAGATATTGTCCGCAATAAAGGGACCTGCAGCCGATTAATCCCCCGTGACGTCTCATATTGGCTGCACTAAGCGAACGCGCCCCTCAATGTGAGACGTAGCGTCGGAGACTAAGCTCCTGGCACCTCCTGGAACGCACCCCACTGGCGAGTGTCGAGATCGGGATTCGTGTGCTCGGCCCCAGTCTCCACCACTGTCAAGCATCCTGGTCTGGCTGTGTAGCGACCTGAAACCTCCCGACCTTTTCGAATTTCGAATAACCCTCTGTGCCGGGCGTGCTCGACGTGTGAAATTGCCAGGAGCCGTCCGAGCCCCCCAATTTAATATGTCTAGCCCGAGATGTGAAGCGGCAGCTCCACTAGTGGTCTGAAGGGCCACGCTTGCCGGTGCTGCTGGCGGAAAATACGGGCAACTGAGGGTTTAATCTATTTCGGGCGTTGCACTGGCACGCCGTTGTGCCGTTTGTCGCGTCCACTGCCGGCTTCTCCTCTCTCCCTTTTCTCGGGTTGTTTTTCTTTCTTTGTTGCGTCCCTCGCGAATTCTCTTACTTGCGCGGAGAGCTTGAGGCTCTTCTCTGCTTCTTTTCTGTCTTTGCGCGACTGCTGTGAGTATCCGCTTTGCTCTGTCTGGTTGTGTTCTGAATGAACCCGTTGTTGGCCTGAGATCGGTGGTCAGAGACTTATATGGCGGCGGACAATACCCTGAGTTATACAGGGATCCAAGCTAAGATGATTGTGTAATCTAGGCATCTATTGTTTCGAAATATCGCTGGTTTGATACGAACGATAGTTCTTTGCAGTCTGTGTTGACGGTGAGAGATTGTCATTCACCTCGGAGTGATCTAATGTCTAACTATCAGGCCGGCAAACAGTGGCATTGAATGCCTTTCCATTCTTTTTCATCTTGAACCCTAGCTACATGCGACCTGCGACCTGCGACTCGCTAGCTTTCCATTCTTTCGTCATATCTTTGCATCAGCTTGGATATTTTCCCTCGAGTCTTTGACCCTCTGGCTACCTCGGCGCTCATTCGTTTCGCGCCGTTGCCAGTCACTCTTTTACTTCGCCCACCTCGATCAGGGTATCGAGTCACTCAACTACTTCATTCTATCTAGCTTTTCGATTTCAGGCCGCCGTTTCGACTTCACTGACCTAAATTGTCTATGAAATCGCCCGATGTTGTGAAACGGTCCTCTTCTCGAATCATCTTCCGAAATCTGACCACTGTTTAACCATCTACGGCAAATCCAAGCCAAGATTCAATGAGCTCGAATTTCCAAGGAAGTCATGGCCCGGGGCCTCGTCCTGGGCCACGTCCTGCTGGACCCGAACCAGACAGGAAAGGATCCGTCAAGCGAGCGAGGGAGTTGCTGGAAGCAGGAGTCCGTCCAAAGCGAACCTCGACCACGGCGCCTGTACCTGCTCTCCAACCGAGACCGTTCCCACCTCCGCCTAGAAACGCCTCCCACCAAACACAATGGCCCCTACCGGCGACGGGCCTCCAGCCACGACCGCTGAACCCGCAACAGCACCCTCGATATGTCGGGCCTCGGGGCCCTCCTCCGCAACGCCCACCTCGTCCGAGTGAGGTGCCCTCGCAGATCCCGTCGCCGTCAATCTACTCTGTCCGAAGTGGACTCGACTCTGAGACCAGCTCGAATTATCCGTATCCAACCCGGCCAGCTCGGTCTTTCTCTCAGCCCAAACTAGTTGTGCAAAACCAGCATCCGCCACGCCCGTCGACAGCCGATGGCTCTTGTCCAAGCCCAACCAGTACCGTGGATCTGACACCTCGTATATCGATTGCTACCGATGATTTGTTCCGGCACTCAACGGCTTCCGGGTCCTCTTCTGTCCCTGATGTGCCTCCTGTTCCACTACCAGAGTCACCTCAGCCTTTGGCTAATGCCCAGCAACGCAAGACTGCAGGTCTCGCTGCACCCAGTGCTCACAAGGCTCGAGCTCGGAGGTCATCTGTCTCGCCTATTCCAGAAGAACTACCGGACCCCCGCCAAACACTCGGATCCCTCGCCTCCAGCCGTGCAATCCCTTCGAGCTGGGGCTCCGGGCCTGCGGAATCAGAAATCCTAGGCGCATATCTTGATATTGAATCCGATGGCGAAGGGAGTGCGGATCATAGGCCCGTTGAAGAGAACGCCGCTCTGGTTCGAAGTGCCAGTCTTGGAAAACGGGGCAAGCCAACCATGCGTACGATCCTCAAGTCGAACACGGGTTCCGAAGTCTCAATCCCCGATGCCCCCACCCAAAACAAGGAGAACGAGAATTCTCAGAACGAAAAGCCCGGCAAGGCCATTATTGCCCCTGCCTCCATTGGCCAGGTCTTGCGTGCGCCCAGCCCCCGACGCAAGTCTGTCTCAACGGTCTCGGGTGAATCATTCATCGACCCGGAAAAGCCGCGCTTTGCTCAGCCCGCTCAGGTATACCACAATGCCGCTCTCGAGAAGGAACTCGAAGTATTGCCCGCTGCTGCGCCGACGATGAGTGATAAGCGGCCTGGTGGCCGGAAACCGCCTCGTCTTGATATGGGTGCTGTCCGGGATGCCGAGGCCCGTGGAAGTCTTTCCAGCTTGACGGACCTCATTCGTCGTGCAACTAAACTCGCTACCAACCTGGATCACGGAAGAACGGCCAGTCGAACGGACCTGGTTGCTTCTGAAGCTGATCGCCGGGGCCCATTCGGTGAGTCTCCTCGACTTTCAGTTGGAAGTAACACGACTTTAGTTGTAACAATAGAACTGACACACCTACCAGGACGCCGCCGCAACTCCGGCTCTATTTCTGATATTCTCAATTCATTCCCTAACCCAGCCCTAGCAACCCCAGATGAAAACCGCGGATCCTGGCCCGTCTTTTTCGGTCGCTCAAATCTCCGCAATGGCGAAGCTCTCGCCTCCAACGAAGATGAAGCGAAACATCAAAAGGCCTCGCGGAAATGCTGTGGCATGCCCCGCAAATGGTTTATTATTCTCTGCATCGTCCTGTTCATCATTGTCATTCTCGCCATCCTCCTCCCCGTGTTCCTGGTAGCTGTCCCAAACGAAAAGTCCAAGAACGACGACACTACTAGCTGCGCCAAGTCTAATCCCTGCTCGAATGGCGGCGTCAGCGTCTCGAGCGGTACGCAGTGCTCTTGCGTCTGTTCGAATGGATATACAGGCTCGACCTGTACGGCGGCCGGTGATAGTAGCTGTGTCAATTCGGATGTCGACAATGGTACTATTTCCAAGAAAGCTACGATGGGCTCTTCCCTGCCCGCCCTGTTCAACGAGTCAGATTCCAAGTTCGGTATTACACTCGATTCGGTGACGATCATGGCGCTGTTCAGCATGAATAATATCTCCTGTAAGACGGAGAATGCTCTCATTGCTTTCAGCGACGTCGACCGCAGCAGCAGCAGCAGCGGGAAGATCCGCCGCTCCGTCGACCTGGAGACCGCTGGCACCGTAGACTCCACAGCGGCTGATAGTACGAATGACAAGCCAATGGGTCTCCCCATCCGACCAGCTGACGATGCGACTCCGATTGCCCTCGCGGCCCGGTCAATGGCCACAACTAACGGGATTCTCTACGACAATAGCGGGAATCGAGGAGAGCCCTCCAAGACAACCTCCACCACATCTGACTCCCAGGGTACTGCAACAACCACGGGTACTAGCACAGCTACGTCGATCACATCGACTTCATCTGCCAAGGCCCGATCCACTGGGGTCCCCGACGATGTGGTCGAGTTCTCTCAGATCGCCGTCCTCTACATTATGCAGGAAACTGGCTCGTTCGACTCGGCTCTCTCTTCTGAGAAAGAAATTGAAACGTACTTGACTGAGTCGTATGCCAATACGTCGTATCCCACCATGGAATTGATGGGGACGTTTGCCCTGGATTTTGCTAATAAAACGATCACCCTGGATAACGGAGATGGGAAGACGGTGCATTGACCGTTGCGCATGTTGCAAGTGATGGATGTGTATGTACATAGTACCTTCCTTAGGGTACAAGGAGTTCGTGAGTGGTGTTTCATAATCATAATCTCTTGACCATTTACCCTGTAGAGCGCGATTTACCCCTGAGACCCATTGTCTGAACTTCGTACCTTTTTACTTTTTTGTCCATATGGAACCTCGTATCTCGTTTGCTCGCCAGTCCACGTCATTAGTCATTCGAGCGTTCCAAGTAGATTCTGATGGGCCCGTGTTAAATGCTTAATGCCGGTCGTGACCTGTTTGGGACTTGCCAAGCCAAGCCAAGTACATCGTTACCCGATTGGGAACTGGCATCACGACATTCCTCGTGGAGGTTGCGTGCTCTGGTCACGTGGTTAAGTGCCGAACCGCCACCGACGTAGGGCCGCGCAGTCCGCTGGCGGACGAAATGTATAAGAAGGAGGCAGATAAGAGAAAAGGAGCAGCGTCTGGAGGGGCATTTATTGGGATTGTCAGGGAGGGAGGCTGAGCACTGGCTAAATGCCGCCCCCTGAAAATCCGGGAAGATCCCCGCCATAAACGAGTACGGGTCGTGATTCCGCGGTCAGCGGAGATATTGTTGGCGGGAGGACCAAGGACTGAACATCTGAACACCTAAGGCATTTCCCCTGAGGTCGGGCGTAGGATGGTAGTACCACAAGGCCGATTTCCGAGGGTTGGTCCGACAGGCCAGGTGTACACTGCCCTCTCATACATGGTGAAACCGTGGATCAGACCCTGGCAACACCAGGAACGCGAGAAGATCAATTAGAAACCCCGTCGAACCGGGCAGGCGTGTAGCAAAAAGCAAGGATAGGCAGAGGGCCCCTGGTTCCCCGGCGGCGAGTCTTCTGTCTGGACAGTTGCGGCGGGGCCAAGACTCCAGCTGCTCCACCGTTGACGACGGTCCAGACAACATGCGCGCTGTACATGCGTGGCCCTCCCGCAGGTAGAAATTCTCCCTTCCTTCCTCTTTCTCACTTTCTCTTCTTTCTTTGTTCTTCACCTTTTGTACGTTTTATCCCTCACTTCCATCATGGCCAACGCTCCCCACGGTGGTGTCCTCAAGGACTTGCTTGCCCGCGATGCTCCCCGCCAGGAGCAGCTCGCCGCTGAGGCCGAGTCGCTCCCCGCGGTTGTGCTCACTGAGCGCCAGCTGTGCGATCTGGAGCTGATCATGAACGGTGGTTTCTCACCTCTGGAGGGTATGTGTGCCATTTCTTTCTGTTGCTTTCGATGGGTGTGATCAGTCAGACTGCACGTTGAATTCTCTACTTGGCAATCGCGTCATTCTGCCCCTCCCCCACTGCGGTCAATTGGTCTTCTGCAAGCCCACCGCCGTGTTCGCCGCATCGCCTTTGCCATTGTCCCTTGCAATTGACTGCATCCGAGCATTGCCGGACCGGCGGTGGGGGATTGCATGGCTATTTTATTTTTTTGGACTTTGAATTTTTTTGCGGAGCGGGCGGGACATCAGAGGGGTAATTGCTAATGTCGATCCCCAGGTTTCATGAACCAGGCCGACTATGACCGGTATGTACCTCCCCGGATGATGCGATTGGAATTGCATTCGCCTCATTTGACATGTTGGATGTGAACAAAAACTGATTGGTGTAGTGTCTGCGAGGACTGCCGTCTGGCCGATGGCAACGTCTTCTCCATGCCCATCACCCTCGACATCAGCCAGAAGGAGATCGACGCTCTCAAGATCCAGGCCGGTGGCCGTATCACCCTGCGCGACTTCCGTGACGACCGCAACCTGGCCATCCTCACCATTGACGACATCTACCGCCCCGACAAGTGAGTTTCGCTGCAAAATTTCTCCCTGCTCTCATGGTCTATACTCCGGTGCATTCTTCGGACTCCGCGTTGCTGTCTGCCGATCTCCGATATCCCACTTCCACACTTGAAACGGGGCACCCCCTGTTTGCTTGTCTGGTGAACGGACCTCGGAGCGGTGTTTGACATGGCGCATGGACCAAGACTGCGTGGATTGGACCGAGCGCGGCTCCTTACAAGTGGGTCTGGCTGACGTGGAATGTTTCCCCTAATCTAGGACGAAGGAGGCCAAGCTTGTCTTCGGTGGTGATCCCGAGCACCCTGCCATCAAGTACCTGAACGAGACCGTCCAGGAGTTCTACATCGGTGGTAAGATCGAGGCTGTCAACAAGCTCAACCACTACGACTATGTCGCTCTTCGCTGTACGTATTCTCCCCTGCTCTGATGGATCTGGGTCTGGTATTGACAGCTCTGCAAAAGACACCCCCGCCGAACTGCGCGTTCACTTCGACAAGCTGGGCTGGTCCCGCGTCGTCGCTTTCCAGACTCGTAACCCCATGCACCGTGCTCACCGTGAGCTGACCGTCCGCGCGGCTCGCTCCCGCCAGGCCAACGTGCTGATCCACCCCGTCGTCGGTCTCACCAAGCCCGGTGACATTGACCACTTCACCCGTGTCCGGGCCTATGAGGCTCTCCTACCCCGCTACCCCAACGGTATGGCCGTCCTGGGTCTTCTCGGCCTGGCCATGCGTATGGGTGGTCCCCGTGAGGCCATCTGGCACGCCATCATCCGTAAGAACCACGGTGCCACTCACTTCATCGTCGGTCGTGACCACGCCGGTCCCGGTAGCAACTCCAAGGGCCAGGACTTCTACGGCCCCTATGACGCTCAGCACGCCGTCGAGAAGTACAAGGACGAGCTCGGCATCGAGGTCGTCGAGTTCCAGATGGTCACCTACCTCCCCGACACCGACGAGTACCGCCCCGTCGACCAGGTCCCCGCCGGCGTCAAGACCCTCAACATCTCCGGCACCGAGCTCCGCCGCCGCCTTCGCACTGGCGCCCACATCCCCGAGTGGTTCTCCTACCCCGAGGTCGTCAAGATCCTCCGCGAGTCCAACCCTCCCCGTGCCAGCCAGGGTTTCACCATCTTCCTGACCGGTTACATGAACTCCGGCAAGGACGCCATCGCCCGCGCCCTCCAGGTCACCCTCAACCAGCAGGGCGGCCGCTCCGTCTCCCTGCTGCTGGGTGACACCGTCCGCCACGAGCTCTCCTCCGAGCTGGGCTTCACCGCCGAGGACCGCCACACCAACATCCAGCGCATCTCTTTCGTCGCCTCTGAGCTGACCCGCTCCGGCGCCGCCGTCATCGCGGCCCCCATCGCCCCCTACGAGCGCTCCCGCAAGTATGCCCGTGAAACCGTCTCCCAGGCCGGCTCCTTCTTCCTTGTCCACGTCGCCACTCCCCTCGAGCACTGTGAGAAGACCGACAAGCGCGGCATCTACGAGCGTGCCCGCCGCGGTGAGATCAAGGGCTTCACTGGTGTCGATGACCCCTACGAGGCTCCTGAGAAGGCTGACCTCGTTGTTGACACCTCCAAGCAGAGCGTTCGCTCCATTGTCCACGAGATTGTCCTCATTCTCGAGAGCGAGGGCTTCTTCGACAAGTCCCAGTAAATTTACTAAAGGAGATGTGTGGATTGGATACCTTTTCTTTTGTTTCAATGCTATGTTGACCCCATAGAGATTTTACTCGCTTTTTAATTGCGAATGGATTCCCCTAGATCCAAGTGGATCTACAAACAATCTTTCCGTTGTAGAATTTCTCTAATAGAGTCATTGAGTATGGTCTGTCGCCGCAACTTGGCGCCAACTTTCAACAGGTCTTCATTTTATATATACGCGAAAGAGTCAGTTTCGGAAACTTAGTTTTCCTGATCCTGATCTTCTGTATTCCAGTCGGCTTTCTGATAATGTATCGCAAGAAAGACTACACAGAACGGAGGCGAATTACCTCTTCCTCAAAGCTCATCAGCTCTGCGTACTACAGATTCAATCGTACTTATCGAAGTGTGTTCGCGGGTTTCGACGAGTTTGCGGCCTATGTATGTAAAATCAAGATCGAATATACCACCTTTTTACATTCCTACCCAAACACGCACAACCAAGAACTGGATAAGAGCTCGAGGCTCATACGCCGTAGGTAAATAGCCTTTGGCAATTGCATCATATCGGATGAAAAAATCGCGTAGTAAGGGGGATAGCTTCGGAAAATCCTCCTGAAAATCGCAGATCTCGCGTGGTACAAGAAGACTATATATGGGCTCTTCCCACAGTTAGATTTGGAGATGGTGAGAAGTACATACATCCCGCAATTAGATCCCTGTAGAGCCTCACGGATACTGGAATAAGCCTGACTGCGCAATCAAGCATCATGGTACAAGATGCTGGCCGCCTGATGGTTTTCATCACCGCTGTTGTCCTGCTTGATAGATTCTCGGCAGCCGGAACAACTGTTGCACCTGAATGTGAGAGGGCCACCTGGCTGAATTGATACGAGCTACGCATGAGTACCGCGGTGTAATTTGCTAACTCAGCTGTATAGCTTCCTCCCTCTGTGGGGGCACATCCGCTTGACGACTATCCAACCCTGCACTGATGAAAGGTCTGATCCCTTTGGAACCTTGGGGTCTTATTTGATATTTTTATACACTGGCCCATCCCTGAATCCTCTAATTCGACATGGTGCTAATCAAGGGACTGGTAGATTCCACCATATCATCTTAATACGTATATGTACAATGATTGAATTATCCACGATTGAATGGCTCGATGACATTTTGATTTTCACTGTCCGCTTCTTCATTCATCTCCCCGCCTGAAGTGCTCGCTAAATATCACCAAGAGCAAGTTTTGTAACCGCAGCCAGTGATTCCGGTCCCGCCGAGCATGTAGTATTCTGTCATCGGGTCGTAATGTCAGATCGCGCCAGGCCACTACGGTATTCGGGCTTCGGTGGTACATTGGAAAATGAGCACAGAATCAATGTTTTTAATGTTTCAGATTTTTATGCAGTTTACTCTCCACATCAATCCTGAATACAGCCCGACTCACAAGTATCGTCGGTAGGGTCCCGCTGGGAGGCTGTCTAGGTATACAGATAGTGTGTCACGTGGTTTGAACAAACAGTGCAAACTCCATACCAGAGACCAGCTTCGTCTTGCGCAAAGCGCCGGACCCATTTGTTCACCTAACGCAACCAACAATGCTATCACGACACGCGGCTGGTCGAATACCAGCTCGGACCCGACTGGGACAGCGACTGCCCGGATCGCTTCTCCCACTGCGCCCCTTCACCAACCGCAGCCGACTGCAAATCTCATCACCACTCGGCCGCCCTCAACTACCATTCCTCTCACCACTTTCACCTTCGCGACCAATTCTGCCGCTCTCCATCCACCTCCGCCAACACTTTGCCCGCCTCATTACGACGGGCCCGAGCAACTACAAGAAGCGCCTTAGCTACGGGATTAAGGCAGGCCTTACATTCTCCGCCGTCTTCGTTCTTTTATCGGTTATCCAGTTGGGCGTCTACCAAGAAGATATCGAGCACAAATGGCCCACGCCACCTGAATGGTCTCTGAAATCGAGATGGTCCTTGCGCTCCGCACAGGCCCTCCAACATCCTGAATACACGAACCGCATCATTACCGACTGGCCCATGGTCGCCGGGTACCTGCGCGAACTGATCGAAAGATTGGAGAATGTTAATGGCGAAGGCGCGGGATTAAGGGAGCAAGAAGAAGGTGGGATTCTCGTTGAAGGAGTTGGTCGGACCGGCCTGGATATCTCTGCGAAAAGCGAGGCTTGGCGCAGAGGTTACTTCCAGGCTCTGATGGGCTCTGCGAAGGCCGCGGAGAATCTCGAGGGTTGGGTGACGGATACCAAGGAGCGGATTTCCGCGCCCCAGGAACATGTTGTTGGACCCTCGAATCCAAGACCGAAACCTATGCCCCGTGGTGTGGATAAGGTTATGCGAGAGGAGAACTGCGAGCCGGCTTCTCCGCCGCCGGAGACGTTTTACATGAAGATTCTTACGACCGGGGGATTTGAGACGAGGCAGAAGCTTGAGGCGGCGCTTGCTTATGCTGATTGGCTTGATTATAAGGGGCTTGGCCGGACTGCTGGTGATATGTACGCCTGGGCTTTGGATATTGCGGCCGGTGGCGTTGAGGGTGATGCGAGTAGCCTCGTTGATGTGAAGACGGGTCTTTTGAAGAATGTCGACGCAGCACCGCCTTCTGAGAACCTGATGCGCGTTTCGACGGCTCTTGCTGTTCACAATGCGCGACAGGGTGATCTCCCAACTGCACTGTCACTCTTCACGTCCGTCCTGAAGGCCTGGCGCAGTCTTCCCGTGATACCTGAACCAATTAGCCTGGAATCGCCCAACCAAAATGATTCTGGGAACATCTTCGCCAGCCTTTTCACGACTCTCAAAACTGTTCTCGTTCCCGTTAAATACCCGCCTCCGCCACCTTCGGGAAATACCCCCCCGACTAGAACAACCGGATCGCTCTGCCACGAAGCAGGCCTTATGACCTACATCGGCGAAATCATCTACGCCTCCTCATCTCGCGAACAAGGCCTGGCATGGACCCGCGACGCAGTCGAAATGGCCGAGTCAACCCTCTCACTCATGGAGAACTCCTCTGACGCAGACTCGCGGACGAAGTGCGCGCAATGCCTGAAGGTCGGACTGCAAAACTGGAAGACGATGGTCTCGGCGCTGGTCGAGAAGACCGAGAAGGAGCAGCTGGAGTCTGTGGAGCAGGCGAAAAAGGCTTGGTATGGCGGGGATAAGAGTTTGAAGGGTAAGACCGAAGAGCTTAGGAGATGGAAGGCTGAGCAGGAGATTCTCAATGAGAGGATCAAGAGGCTTTTCCCGGCTCTTGAGTGGGAAGGTAGCTTGGAGGGCCTTTCTACGGGGAGCTCGCTGTATGTTTGATTGTATGATATTTGTATTTTAGATGGGGTTTGGTGTTGAATTTGTATATACCTATTTCACCTTCTCCTATCAACATCATGAATGATTGAGTGCCTGGCAAAAACAGAACGATAACCATGTGGATCCAACAGTAGTTGAGCATTCGATCTGAAGATTTCGGGCATTCGATCCGAAGATTTCGGAAACATTAACTTAAACCGGCTGGCGTGGCTGAGAGGCGGGGTAGCCCCAGCCTACGCTTGCTGAGCTTGAGCTTCCTTGTATCTCACGTTCTCCTTGGTAATGTTAGCAAGCCGCTAAAGATGAGCACCCCTAAGAAAAGAAGGGCGAGGCCAACTTGCAAGAAAGTAAAGGGTTGGTGTATCATTGCTCCGTGCGGGGTGATCCAATCGGAGCTATACGGACTAACCTCTTACAGGATGCTATGAATGCTCCCAGCGACGAATAAGCTGCGACAAGAATGAGCCTTCGTGTGCTAAATGTCTTCAGAAAGGCATCACATGCTCTGGTCAAGGCATTCGGTATAGGTTCAATCATGGCGTCGCGTCGCGGGGACGGTTAGCCGGGAAGAATGTTAATGGGGAGGCAGTAAAAAGGTTTGTAGATAATTTTCCACTCACTTTGATCTGGATTGACTCATTATGGCAGTGATGGTTGTGAATTACCAAGATGTTCTGATTCCAGTACTACCACAATGGCTGTTCCAGATGATGCTACTCCCTCAAGTCTCGAAATGGGGCTAGGACTATACATCGGAGATTGTCTTGACTCCCTCCCTCCCGCAAAACGGAATCTAGTTCGCTACTGTATGTATCTGACCTGGTTGGCTATGATCATTGATTGATTTCTGGCTATAGTTGCGACAGAAATCGCGCCCCACATGGTAGCCATCGACGACGACTCAAACGGCTATCGAGTCCTCGTCCTTCCAGCGGCAGAAGCATACGGATCAGTTCTAAATGCTGTCCTTGCGGCTTCTGCATATCATATGTCTCATCGAATGGAAAGCAGCCATCGTGCATCACAACAAGCGCAAAGTTATTATACCCAAGCAATTAACGATCTCCGTCATATTCCTCCTGGATCTGTGGGCAATGGAAATGAACAAATGCTGAGTATTTTGACAATATTTGTGATGCTCATTTCAACGATGATTACTGGATGCTCGGATTTTCCGATCCTTTATAAAATGTTGACTTCCTTGTTTAAGGCATCGAGTCAGGGGAAGAGTCAGGATCAGGCTTATTTGCGGGAGTTTTTGGTTATTCAGATGAGAAAGTATGCTCTTCCATGAATACCCGGAGCCTTCTACAAGAGCAAATTAGCTGATGTTAAGTAAAATAGATTCGAGCTCTACGCGAACCCCTTTATCGACGAAAAGCAAGTACCCGGAGATACCGAATACACAAATTTCGTTACCCAGGGGCTTACCTGCTTGCGCAGGTGCGCAGAGCTCCACCCAGAACACGCAGCCAATCTTGCGCGAACATCAGATCTCATTTCCCAAGCTGGTCTGATTTACTCACTCCGTGCCCGCAACGAACTTGCGAAAGAAAGTTCATTCCGTCTTGTCGAGGAATACAAGACTTCGCTCGCTCGGTTCTCGCCCACGACGGCTGGTTGGAAGGTTTTGATATGGGCTACTTTTATTGTTGCTGCCGAGAGCTCTGATACAACCCATCGAGCTTTTCTGCTAGAAACGCTGGAAGAACAGTACCGTCGAAATGGATTTGGGAATCTTCGGACAGCAATGGATATGCTACGGGATGTATGGAATCGGGGAGCAGAGGAAAATTGGACGAAGAGGTTACCCCAATGGAAAGTGTTCGTCATGTGAATCGTCGATGAGCAGCAGGAATCTAAAACTGTCTAATCTGTACATTGTGTATATAACAAATCACACCTTCACGTCTTCTGCCGGCCTGGCAATAGCCCTATTAAACAAGAAAGCAACACTAACCATCGTCTTCCCAATCGCACACAGCAAAATCGGAAACGTCGAATTTACCTCCCTCTGCGCAAACGCACCGACAAAACAACCCGCCGTCAGCATAACGAGGAACATGAATCTGCGATTCCGAAGTCGGTTCTTCACTTTCACTAGACTGGGATCAATAACCAAATCAATGAATGCAGCCGTCGCCATCGCAGTCGTGATCTCTGTAATTTTCAACGACCGACTCATCGCAACTTGTGCTCCGGACGAAAATGCAAGACAAGCGATAACCGCCCAAGACGCCGGCCCATCGCGCTGGATCGGCCAGATGTACATGAATATCAACGCGAGGAATACCAGTGCTGTCTGGATGAAATTGCTCATTAATAGCCAGCTCCGTCGTCGCACGCCAAAATAGTTGCCCAGTTGTCCCATCACCAAGCCGCCGGCTACGAAATTTGCCAGGCTAACTCCGATATTTGGGAAGCTGTAGGCGTCGTGCGTTAGGCCTGCTATTCCGATGGCGAGGAAAAGGGTGTTGCCTGTTTGGTTGGAGGCAAAGCACATGTAATCGGGCCAGGCGGCGGCGTCTTGGATACCTGTTGAGAAGGAGAGGAGGAGGAGCTCGCTTTCGAGAAGGAGGTCTTCGCATATGTCTTCGTCGAGGAATTCTCGGAATCGGGATTTCCGGGGGTACTCTTCCGAATCGGGGATTGATAGACCCATGTTATTCTTGTGTATGTAGCTTTAGTGGGTGTTAGTATGTGCCATTTCGAGCTGCTGGAGGTTAGGTACGTACTGTAATGGTCAATAAATGCAAGTAGGTGAGTATGTATATAATCTAGCGTGGATTGTTCAGGTCAGTTTTCGATAGAGGGACCCTGAAGTATGGCTGGGCCATACAACGGATGCCTGGATTGCTGGAGAACATTCACGACGAGAGCACGCCATCAGCCCTATATACCTCTGAACTTGTTCTGAGGAGGTTGGAAGGATCATCTACCGAGCAGACCGACCGGCATTCCGGGCTGACGTATATAGGTAGGGGGTCCGAGGGCGCGGAATTTTGAAACGATGTAATCGGCGAGATCGCCCACGAGGGTGGAGAGTGCCAAGATCTGGGGCATGCGGCGGGATTCGGATCCTGCTTGTCGTCTTTTCTTTCGGTTTCCCATATGGTGAATGACGCGCATGGCGGTGGGATCGTCGAGGCTTCACGCGTCTCCTATTATCTTCTTCTGTGTTTGGAAGGGGATCGATCAGGAACTGTGCCAAGGGCGGAGAGATCTGTCTTGACTTGCGTGGTGCTTGGAGGTAGTTGAGATCGAGTTCGAAGGGGGGTATGTATGTGTTTCATTTTTGTCCTTGTTGGCCATGGGAGTTTGAGTGGATGTGGGTGATAAGCGGATGTGAAGATAGAATTTATAGTATCCTTCAAGAGTTAAACCTCGAGTCAAATCATGGCAATAATAATATTATCTGGTTGAGGTGGCCACACCCAAGGTATAGATACAATAATGCGATCGTGAAGTGCTATAAAGTACCCTATACTTTGTCGATTACGTTCATCCCCTCATTTGGAAAATGGTGAGGTTGGCAATTCCGACCATACCCAGAAATTTTCGATCCATGTACCTCCTTCGGAGACGCTGGGCGTATAATCGGTTGTTATTGCTGCAACACAGGCCAAGACGGCGGCGTTGTCCTATTTTGTGACAATGAATGACTATGATCTTGTGCTCCAGACTGACGCGCTTTCAGCCATATCAAGACAGAAAGCGCAGCTAAATATCGGGACGCCAATACCTGCGCCAACTCCGATACCGGTCTTCGCCGTTTTTGTCGATTCGGAGGATGTTGATCCCGTCGCCCTAATATCACTTCCAGTCCCGGTAAAGGTCGCGGCTGCATCTTCAGCGTTCGAAATTACGGCGACTTTTGATGTGAGTCTTGATAAAGCGGAGGAAGCTCGCACGTATGGGTACGACTTAGGGCTGATATCCTCTGGGCGGACACCTTCGATCCAATCAATTTGGAAGCAGCTCACGGAGGTGGCAAGCATGAGATTGTCTTTCTTGTCTGTTCGGCTCGGTAGATTGATCGAGAAGACTTTGTGGTCGTTAGATGAAGAACGCCACGTTTCTCTTGGGAACACTCACACCCAATGTTTCATTTATGGGGGCCTCCAAACTGTCCCAGACTGCTTGGGAGTGTGATAACGGGAAACCGCCTTGCGAGCGGCCGGCCAGGCTCCGAAAACGACGATACAGAGCCCAAGGAAATGGAGGCACAGTCGCACAAGCCGCTGTCCGAATGTGAAAGAAGCCATACTTGGTTAGTGGGTCAAGTCAGTTGAAGGTGGGGGCGCCTTCGAGAATTCGACAACTGGTGGAACTGCATCGACGGCTTGGGTGCCGCTGGGCTTAGAGAAGGTTCGTGTGCGCCACAGCAAAAAATTTCACGTACGGGTAGCAGTGGAGGAGGAAGGAAGAAAGAAAGAAAGAAAGAAAGAAAGAAAGAAAGAAAAATAGAGTCGAGTAAACTGAGGGAAGTGGAGTAAGAACCGTTCTGCGACACCTGACCGTCGACCCAAATAGCCCGCTCATCCAGTGGGAGCGACATTCAACAAGCTGATTGAGTCGCCAACTCCAAAGGAGTCTTTTCGGTATAGCTGCCCAGGAAATTAGGCCCGGCTGTGATTGACAGATATCTCCATCGTGATAGCATCGCGAATAGACTGACTCGCATGCGAATAATGAATGACTGGAACTTGGGAAACGACGCAGGCTTGCATCAAGTTACTCCTCTAGGGCTGTTCAGAATAGGTTAGATCCGTGGGGTGCTCATGGGCGGGAGGAGCCGAAAGTCACTTTTCTTATGATCCGCGCACGCCAGTGACCAATGAGGCTCTTCCGGAGGGTCACAAAACACCACCCAAGGGCATCGCCGAAATATGTGCCAGAGAAAACCTGGCGAGGTCGGTGTTTGAAAAGAGTATTTTTCTATAGCTGACTAGCTGAGTCGAAGCCCAAGCTGAGTATTCGTATTCAATTAAACCATTCAAGTCCTCACCTGACCCGATCATACTACAACACCAAGCTTGCTATTGACGTTGCACAAGAGGATACACAACGCCTTCAACAATATACTTATACAGACGATGCGGTTCGCGTTTGGTGCCGATCATAATTCGTCGATTAAGCCCAAGAAACCGAAGACGATACGAACCAAATGATTCTATCCACTACTATTCGGTCTCGGGGGTGACTGGGAAAGCACTGGCAGTCCATCTAGCCGCCGTACGATCCCAACGTGTAACGCGGGCGCCTGTAATAGCATAAATTTACGCAGCGTCCTCGCTTTTCTCCGGCCAGGGTCCATACACGTATTACGAAAGACCTTCTCGCCCCCACTCTTAGTGTCAAGCTAGCCCCCTGGTGCACCCTTAAACGAAATGTGATCTGCCGATCCGTCCCAACCCCCTCGCCCGCAACGAGGACCTCAAATCCTTCACTTTTCTCTCTTCATTCCTTCGCTGCCTGTTTTAAACCTAATCTCTGCTTTACGATGCGATGCCTCCAATAATGTCACGTTCTCGATCTTTTCATCTGCTGTTTGCGCTTGTATCATTCCTTCTAATCTCGGTAGCCATTGCTGATAACTCAACATGTTATTACCCCAACGGCCACAAGGACAAGAATTATAAGAAATGTCCCGGAGATAGCTTGGCCTGCTGCTTGGAAGGAGAGTCATGCTTGTCAAATGGTCTATGCTTCACTGCGAATTTTGGAATCCTTTATCGAGGACTCTGCGCCGACAAAACATGGCCGATTTCCGAGTGTCCTCGAGTATGCTATGAGGGTATGTTTCCCTTTTCTTGTTCATGTACAGCTATACCACAATGCTAATTATTCCCGGTGCCTTAGAAATTCCCGACAAGTGGGCCAACATGTTCCAATGCAATACCTCACATGCATTATTTACCTGCGCCCGCGACGACGTATCTGCCGCAACCGCCTGCAAGCCGGAGAATGCCTTGGGCACATATACATACACATCTGCCAATGTAACTGTCGCCCAGAATGGCAAGGAGGTTGTAAACACAACGACCTCAACAAATGTGACATCCAGCGAAACATCCGCCGAGACGGGGACCCTGTCGTCGTCAGCTTCCTCGTCAAGCGCAACGTGCCCTGCAACGATCTCCTATAAGAACTCTCAGCTCGTCGCTATTGGTGCTGGACTCGGAGCTGGACTTGGTATACCACTTTTGATCGCGGCTGGACTTGCGATCTATTGTGGTGGATGGAAGCGTCGAAAGTTGGAGCAAAAGCAGGAGCAGCTACAGGCGCAACAACAACAAGTTATGGTGGAGCCTGCTACCTATGCCGGAGTTAACTATAAGAGCTCTCCACCGGAGGTGCAGGGCTCTATACCCCACCATGAAGTAATGGGATCAGTGAGCCATGGCCGCTCAGAGTTGCCTGGTTCGACATGATACATCTGTATCGAGACGAAGATCACTGTATTAATATTCGAATTGTGCTGCTGCAGGCCCCATTTTTAAAGCGTCTGTCATATCACATATTCCAACACAGGATGGCGTTGATTAGAGTCGAACGGACAAGGGACTCACTCATACGGGATCAATAAAAACATTCTAATCATCTCTATTCGATGAGAAATGCCTAGCATCACCAATCCTATATACAGTAGAAGACAGCAGTCAATATATACCCCTCCGTGTCTATACACTCTACTCCGTTTAAACCGTATTAATGGGAGCATCATTATAATAAGCCACCAAACCCCGCAGCAAGAGATCCTGCAAATTCTGAATCGTCTGCACAGAAAACCATGCCAAATGCGGCGAAACGATGAGATTCGGCACATCCCCCGAGAGAAGCACCGACTCCCCTCTAACAGGTGGCTCCTTCTCAAAAACATCCGTGGCCGCAGCCCCAATCTCTCCATTCCTCAGTGCATCAACCAGTGCCCCCTCATCCACAATTCCACCCCGCGAAACATTAATCAGAATCGAATCCTTCCTCATAGTCTCAAACTCACTCGCCCCAATCAACCCAATCGTCTCAGGATTCTTTGCTGTCGTGAGAATCACAACTGTCGCCTTCCTCAACGCCTCGTTGAACTCCGTTCGTCCCTCTCTCACATCAGACCCGCTCATTCCCTTTCGCTCAGCGATGAGGACTTTCATCCCCAGCGCGGAAACAAGAGCCTGTACTCTCTTCCCCAGAAATCCATGGCCGATAATCATAACCACCTCCGCGGAGCAGGTCAAAGGCGGCCCGCCGAAGTGATACGTCAGAGTTCTCTTCTCCGCATACTCATCCGAGGCCATGCACCGATTATGCATGTCGACGATCCGCCGGCGCGAGGCAAAGTAGAACGCAATTGCGTGCTCGCTGACTGTATCGACGTTTGACTGTGGTGCGCGAATGACTGTAACGCCTCGTGCGCGGAAGCCGTCGATATCAACCCAGTCTACGCCGGTGGCCCACACGAAGACGCATTTCAGGCGTGGGTGGGCATCCAAGTCGGCGCAGGTTATTGGGACGATTGTTGTTATGGCGATGTCGGCTTCGCCTAGGCGGGAGGGGACTTGGTCGTGGCTTGTTTTGTTGTAGCCTTTGTATGTATGTGGGAATGGGAGGGGTGGGACTGGGCAGTGGCATTCTTCTAGGCAGACGATGTGGGGGGTTTCGGGTACCATTCTGAGACTGAGATTGAGGAGGATGTGTAATTGGGAGTTCAGAGATGTTGGGGGAGTTGGAATATGTGGAGAAGATTGAATATTCTGCGGGGAGAACGAAGAGTTGGATGGCCGCGCCCTACCGTTGACAGAGGACCCACTGGGCGATAAGAGTGATTGGTCAATTGAACTACAAGACTTGGAGTCTTGTAATGCGACTTGTGAATGACCTGAGGAAAGAGCATCTAGAAGAAACAAGTATTTAGAAAGCCCACTGAAAATAACTTCTCCATCCTCGGGTCATTGACTGACCCAAGGTATGATGAAGTGACCCAACAAGTAGTATGCGCTCCAGCCCTCAATGTAGTCGTCCAATTGTTGGGTCCTGGGAAAAGCCATCAAGAAGGCATAAAGCCCACGAAGCCCACAAGTTCAACAAGCTCACGTAAGTTCTCGATGTCCAAGATGCCAAAAAGCTCAAAACTGTTCACAGAGCCCACAATCCCATATAAAGTTCACAGTGCCGCCACGCCCTCGATGCCCTGGAAATGCCCACAAGGATACCTCGGTGCCCGCAAGAAAAAAGAGGGGAAACAAAAAAAGAAGATAAAAAAAGAAGAGCGCAGCGGAAATCAGCGATGCCATACAGCATTAGTAGTCGGCAGAGAGTAAGGAGTGCGGAACGCAGACAAAAAGACAGAGCGCGGCGGAGTTCGGGGGTGCCATATGGCTTATGGACAGAGGATATAAAACGTGGAGGACAGAATAGAGGAGAGAAAGGCGAGTATTCATAGGAGGGAAGACGTCAACGTTATTTGCTCTAAGCGGCGCGTCTCACCGGCATCTATACTGAGACATGCTGGTGACGGAATGGGATTGACGTGGGACGCGTCTGTTGGTTGTGTCTGAAGCACGGCGCAACTAATCCCAGGGAAGTTAGTGTTTGCGAGATGTCGTAACTTGGGGAACTGGCTGGGGTCGGGATGTCCCATCGAACTGTGTGGGCTTTAACAGTACTCTACATTGTACCCTATTGCCCTAGCATACATGGGCCAAGACTCAGGGCGAGCCCGAGGGAATGAAGCTCACAGTTGGGCCATACTTAATCCATGTATCTTACTTATGGGAGGACAATGTAGATCAATTCAAGTATAAATTCAATGCAATGTAATGTATCTCCTTTCTATGCAAATATTAAGTATCGAATATGCCACATCTTTCCAAGATATTGAATATCAGAATCAAGCCGCGCAAGTAATGCAAATAAAAATATCGAATGAAGCCTGTAGAAAAGGAACTCAACCTCGGCAAAAACCCGAGACCAAGATCAACTGAAGAAAAATAATTGAAAAGTAAAGAAGAAAGAGCAGAAGTAAATTAAACAACCTGACTTCCCCTCCGACTCCCAGTGTGTGAAGGAGCCTTACTCCCACCCGCCTTAGCAGTCCGCTGCGACGCCCGGCTCGAAACCTGACTCACAGAATCCGCAGGAATAATCGGGATCTCAAACTTCGACTTGGACGAGTGTTTCGAAGCCTTCGAGCCAACCTTGGAATGGCTGGATCGATGCGAGTGCGAATGATGCGATCGGCTTGATCTCGATCCAATCTGGCTAATCGAGTCATCGGGCGTCACGTTCGAGTTCACGTCGAGATCGATAACGCTCTCCGGGAGGGGGACTTCGCGTGCTGAGACATGTGATTTCGGTTGTTGGCTCGGGCTGGCGCTGTAGTAAGTTGCGGTTGAGCCAGCAGGAAGGGGGATATTTCGGGCAGATTTGGAGGAGATGGTGCTTCCTGCTGCGACGGGAGGCTGGCTCTTCTTGCTGGCGCTGGATTTGTTGGAGTGGTGGCTTTGGGAAGAGTGGTAGAGGTGCGATTGGTGGCTGTGGCTGGATATGTAGCTTTCTCTGTCGTCGTGGCTGTGTCGGCGCATGCTCTGCGTTTGCGAGGCTTTGATGGTAGATGATGAATGGACGCTTCCTGGACCGGCCAGGGATTTTGAGCGTGGTTTGTCTGCGGCGTAGCTGCTGATGAAGGTGCTTGGGCTGCAGGGGAAGCGAGAGCTGTTTTGACCCTGCGGGGGGTATTCAATTGCGCGAAGAGGTAAGTCTTCTGGGATGCTGTAGATGCTGCCCTCTGATGTCCGTCGGCCGCTGTCGTCGTAGAATTCGGTGGCTTCGTAGATGGTGCTGGCGCGCGGGTTCTTAGAAGCGACAGTTCGGCTTGCTGTGGACCGGGGGCCGGACGCCGAGGTGTACACACTTCGGGCTGGAGGCGCTTCAATGGCTCGGTATTGCTGGGGCTGGTCTTCATGGTTGGATTGGGAGTAGTGCGAGGGAGCCATGATCTGAGGATATTCTTGCGCGTATTGCGGAGGAGCCTGGCTCTTGGTCTCGGACTCAGTAGACTGCGAGTCGCCCTTGACCATGGCGTACGCGATGGCTGCACCGGCCGCGGCACCGATCAAAGTACCAACAATAGTCTTGGCTGCTTTGCTGCCATCGTCGGGCTTCTGAACAGTCTGCGCCTGCACCGTATATGAAGGCGGTGGTATAGACCTCGTCTGCGACTGGGCTTGGGACCGGTGGGAAACAACGGATGGGGCAGCCTTCTCAATGGCCGTTGGCGCTCTGGAGACGGCTCGAGACTTGGCGTCAGATACCGCAGACGGTGCAATGCTCTCGGCCTTTTTTACCGTGGTGGCTTTACTGCTCTTCGAGACAACCGATCCATTCTCCAACAGGGCTATTGTCGGACCGCCGGCTTCTGATGCGACGACCGAGGCACCGGGACGGTAGACTGCTTCAATGCTATTCCCATCGAAGTCGATGATGGCGGCGCTGAAGTATCCGGACTGTGAATCGCGGGTCTTTGGGCTCGCCATGCATCTTCCCACCGGCCTTCAAGGCACTGATGAAGAAGGCTTGTACGGCATCTTTGGTCGGAGCAGGGAAGGCGACATGTACGGCACTGGTGGAGATTCTGTGTGAAGTATTGTCAGAGAGGTTCGTTTGAAACAAGCTCCCCATCCTTGAGGAGAGTAGTGCATATAGTATGACGTACCCTGGCTTCTGTTCAGTCACCCAGAAATCGGCCGGCTCGCCCTGCTTCTGGCCAAAGCCGATATAATCGTCATGACGGCCAATAAATTGGTATCCCAGAGGCTGGAGACATGACAGGAAGAAGGACGTGGAGGTCGGCAGGTGCGAGACGGTCAGAGTCAAGTGGGAGACAGGCATGTCGGGTGAAGGTGGAGGGAAGTAGGCGAGCCAGTTTGTCGAGCTCGCGCTGGAGGCGGAGGTAGAAGTAGTCGAGAGTGGATGAGAAAGTGAGTAGTAGAGAAGGGAAGATAGAAGAGGCAAGCAGAAAGTTGGTAGCTTAAGAATGAATATGTACGGTGAGGGCCGGACACCCAAGTCTATATAGTCAGGAACTATGACACACCACACCACTCCCAAGCAGGACCAGGACCTGCCAGGAACCAGTGGAAATGCAAGAAAAACGCCGAGCTCCCATAGGCCCTCTATCGGTAGAGCAATGCCCAAATCTACCACGATGGTCATCCGCGCAGCTCGTCCCAAGAAGGAGACGCTGCAGGAGGCCCCTCCTTCGGAACGCGAAAGTGGGACCCTGGCAGATGCGTGGAGGGACCGGCTGCGTCTGCTCTGGCTCTACTCTGCTCCAGATTAGTCTAGCTCCAGAACGGGTCAAGTACCGTGGAATGAGAATCAACCACGATCACTCAGTCTTCTGCCTGATCGGGCGATCTGCACGTCGGAAGGAGATGAAACGTCCGTGACATCGCCGGCGAGGCGAGCAGCCCCGTCGAATCATGTTCCTGGCTCGTTTCGGTGAAGTTGGAGCTTTCTCCCGGTATAGCGCGGTCTCCATTCATCCACCAGCCGAGTGCCAATGGCCAGTGGCTCGACTCGCAGGGGATGCTCCAGACGGAGTAGAGTTAGACAGGATGGTTCTTCTGGGCCCCCAAGGGCCAGCTCATCGCAGGGGCAGCCGGGGCCGCGGGTGGATCTGTGCCAGTGGCGGATGGAGTCGAGTGGACGTGCGTGGGTTGGGTTCTACGCGTCGACAAATTGGAGGCCAACTGGGCGAGGCGGCGGTGGAGCGAAGGGAATGCGGTGGCCGCCAGCCGGTTTACTTGGGCAGATGTGCTGACCGCTAGTACAATACTACGATGTACGTATGATCCTTATTTTAGGATAGTCATGATAGCATTGTCAAAGTGAGTCATGAGTTTACAAATTATGAGAATGACGATGGGCATGATGAGAAGAGCAACAAAGAGGCCGGGCAGAAATGCAGATATTCCTCCCAGCCCAGCCAGTGATTCGTCCGGCTGCGTACTGTACGCTTCCGATTAGCTGCAGACGGCCTGGTTAGTCTCTTGTTAGAGTACGCCGAGTCGTAAGAAGTAGTCCAGCAGGGAAAAGTGAGGCGGCCTTGCCACGTCGAGCCCCGGTTGGATCTGCTCGACTGTAACAATAAGCTATGAGGCGCGAATGGCGCCCTGCCACTTGGATATCAGTCATATACACTGCCCCTACGAGGGTCATTAGTACGGCAGCCCGATTACAAGAAAAAAAAATGCGGAAATATAATTGTATTCAACACATATGTGCCTGATCTCAGGATCCAAGCTGGTTTCCCGATCGTTATGTTCACTTTTCTGGTCTCGCCACAGTCGAAACGGGCTGCGGAAGAGCTCTGGATCAGGACTGGAGGCGAAAAGGAACCAAATGCCATCCAGTCCGAGTGTCTCTCGGAACAGGGGGAAGAGAAACCACTGGTGATGGTCCGCAGCAATTCCCCAATACTAATTCCACGGGCCGATGCCCTCTCCGGGGGGAGGAAAAGAAATAACAAATCAAATCACGGAACTTCTTTCAGTGAAAGGCCCCGTCGCGAGTATCCCGACAATAAAGTCAAATCTTTCGAGCAAAGACGACAGCAAAAAGGAAGAGAAGGAAAAAAAAGACAAAAGGAGAAGGAGTAAATGGGATAAGATGGCTCGCGAACGGGAAAGCAATTCCGCGAAATGAGGTAGATACCCCGGAAATTTTCAAGCAAAGAAGAAAAAAAAGAGACAATGGCCTCGGTCGGTGTTTCCAAAACTCGCAGTCCGTTGGGAGTACAACCGTTGCAAGGAAATTCATGGGTTTTCATGGGCGCAGTCTGGCCGGGCTGCGAACGGCGGGCAACAGGCAGTACAGAGCGATCGCTATTTCCAGCAGAGAAAAAAAGGCGAAGCGCGCGTATATCGCCGTGCAGGGATTTCAGCCCGAAGTCGTTCACAGAATGTCCCACACCTCCTCGGCCGCATGGCAGAACTTGCTGCAGGCAACACTGGCACTCAGACTGTAATTGCTGATACTGATCGTGTCGTCCTTGAAGGAATCGGCAAAGTCGTCATGGCCCTTGGCCATGGCACCCACGAAAATGGCGATGCTCTCCTTGGGGCCCAGCGACTCGATGTAGTCCTTGGTGCGGACGACGGGCGCCTCGAAACTCATGGTCACCTTGCGGCAGTTGGGGGGAAGGTGGTCGGTGATGGGGTTCTTGATGACCTTGAGCAGTTTCTCTTGCGAGTTGGTGGAGCGGATGGACAGGCGGTGCAGCAGTTGGACCATCAGACCGGCAAAACGCTTGAAGGTACGAGGAATGCGGACAGAGGGGTTGACCTCGATGAGAACGCCCTTGGCCGTGTGGATGAAAATCTGGAGGCGACCGGCCTTGTTGACGGGGGAGTCGAGGAGGGTGAGCAGGCACTGGACGGAGTTAGATCCACAAATAGACACATATCGTCGTTATATTGCTGGGAATACCTGGTGAGTGATATCGGGACGAGCCTCGCTGATGTCCCGGTTCATCTTGCGCATGATACCGATGTGCTCGTCACTGTTCAGCAGCGAATACTTCTCGTCCTTCGCACCGGCACGGCCGGCGGAGGCCCGGTAGGTTTCCAGACTGGCATTGGAGAGAATGACAATCAACCGCTGGGTGTCGCGATCGTGCGAGGGGATGGGCACATGCTGCTCTGCAACCAGTTGAGGCAGCTCGGGAGGGGGGCAAGATTGAGTGCCTAGCGGATGATCGCTGTTAGCTTCCTGCGTAATTTCCGGCTTGATTTCTCGCGAGCTGCTCATGACGAAGTGAAGAAGAGCAATTGATCCCGAGGGCGATCTCTGTTCGTCACTATGCCAGGGCGGGTTGCCGGGTTGCACGACGTCCTCGAACTTTTTTTGCGTTGGGCATGCGGAGACCGGGGATCTGCTCGCGATGCTTTGGGCACCCTGGTCGGGCTTAGAGGAGGCAGGGGACGACTCACGCGCACGCTTTCGCTTTCCAGCCACTTGTGCGGTATCCGACATGGTTGGTTGGATTGGAGGGGGAAGTGGTGAGGATTCGAAGAGATTTTTGAGCTGACGCCGGGTCGGCGGTTCCGCGGGCGGGACCAACAAATTCGATACACTTTATTTTAGCACAACACCATCACAGCAACAATCACACTGAGTGTTCAATTTCTGGCAGAAATCTTTGGCTATGGCTGACACCACTCGGGACGGCTGGCCTTAAATACTGCTACGATTCTACGCTAAACCCTCCGGTCGGGGACTTTCTCTCGCTCTGCAGCGGACCGACTTCGGTGGGGATCCCCTCATCTGCGCTGCAACTCGGGGTCCGGCCGCTGCGTACTGCACACTACTGCACTGAGAACGCAATGTTGAGGGCAATGTCAGCATCGTGAAGATGAAGATATCATCGATGAAGATAGTGTAGACAGAAAGACTCTCCCGCCGGGGTCCTTCACCCTGGCGAGCCCAGCCACGTCTGACCAGGAATCTCCGACCCCCCGCACCCAGTACGCTCCCGGGCTGGCCAAGCGAGGCCAATGATGCTGGTGTGTAACACATGCCTGCAGAGGGTCAAACCGGAGCGTGCCAGAACTGGAAAGTCAATAAGAATTGCTTGTTCTCGATGAGCCGAGAACAACCCGTCTAAGTAGTCATGTATTAGTAGGTTGCGTTTGTTGAAGTCTGTCAGATGCAACGGACGGCTGAGGTGATACGAGTCAGCCTCGTTTTCACGCCTTGCCTCTCTTGAGCAAAGCTGATCGTGATCTGCTTGCAACATGCAGCCGGTGCCTGTCAAGCTCGAGGGGCGATCCGGGCCCCGCTGTCATCCAACGACCAGGGTTGCAGACATGGCAGAGGCAGCATGATATTGAGTTTTGAGGCCCACGAGCTCCTCATCCAACGTTCATGATTACTGGCTGACACTCGAAACTCGCCACGCCCGAGTCGCCCCTCGTACTCTGAACTCTACTGTCGGTCGTGCAAGCATCGGCCTGCACCCAGAAATCCGGGGCCAGACCAGGATGCGCCAATGAGGGCCGCCGAAACGGACAACGGGCATCGATGAGGGCCAGCCTGTAGCACCGAAGCCAATCATGCTGGCAGATCTGCGATGTTTATGTTGGCGATTATCCAATCAGCACAGCAGGGAGCGTTGTGCCCCGGTCGAAGCTCCGGTTTCTCCCCGTGGAAATAATAACTGGGCCCCGGTAGGCGCCGTACGTCAACCCTGTTGCTTGGCCGCAAGCCGCAACGAATGCACTGCCTGTTGCAAGGCAGAAGCATCTAGAGCGAAAGAGAGAGCGGTCTGGCTGTATATCCCTAGCAGCGTGCACGATGCAAGAGTCAGAGTCAGAGTCAGAGTCAAGAGCCATCCGGGGATCCAGTCAGATCGTGGGATTGGAGGCTGTCAAAGGCTGTCAAAGGAACTGTAAGGGCTGGACCCGTAGAAAGCACTAGCACGAGGATTGTGCTTGTGTGCTCGTGTGTGCTGTTTGGGCGAAATCCTCTTTAATCTCCCACTGCGACCTTGTACACGGCAGCTTAACGTGCTGTGAGGCTGCGATTGGACATCACTGGGCGATGTTTCCATCCATCGTCTGAATCACAGGTTTGAGTGGTCGAGCGTAGAAAGGGGCGGAGGGAGCCCAATGTGCCCGTCCCACCGGGCATGCCAGGCAGACATTCAGGAATGAGTCGAAAGGACGTGGGACGAGGAAGAACATAAAAAAGATCCATCGAGCTCCCCGACCAAACAACGTGCTGTGTTAGCAAATCCCGGCAAGCTTCCCTGTTCATCGTAATCGGGGTGGCGATTCTGGCGCTGAATACTTTATTAAACCAACGCCGAATTGCACCACAGCTTGCCCACCCCACCAACCCCCCTTCTTCTGTTGATCAGCGCGATTTTGCCTGAGGAAGTTCCAAATTCCGTCGCATCCCCGCCACCGTCTGGAGTCTGCCCACCTCCTCCACAACTTTGTGTCCGGTAAGGGATAACAAGGTGAGTGTCAAAAGACGTTCCAGCGAACAATATGACCTAATCCAGTTAGCGCCACGCGTGCGGTGGAACCAGACGATCCGCCTAGTTAAACTGCAAAACCACCCCCCCCCCCGTGTCGGAAAACAAACAGCTTCTTCTCCCCCACAGACCACCAGGGAGATGCCGTGGACAGTCACCAATTCATTTAAGCGGTAAGTGGCGCGTCCCCGTCGCGCACGTACGGTAGGGCCCTCATGCTAATTTGCGCCGTGCCTACTACAGAGGCCTGATGAAAACATACGGAAGACCGACGTGGCGCGTCTATGACGATGAACGGGCCGCAAAAAAAGACGCGTGCAAGACGAGACGGATGAGGCGGAAACAAACCTACAATACGCGATCCGCGAGTCGTCTGCCGCTGTCCTCTCGAGTCCGTCGCGACGCAATTCGGTCGTGCTATCAGAAGGCACCCTCGACGACATCGACGATCTCACCACGCCGCCCTCGTCCCCGCCACCACGATTAACGCCGCCGCCAGCCAACGCGCGCAAGCCTACGTTCGCGTTTCTCAAGCGCAAGCATAATAAAGATGTCCCCGCCGGATCGCCGCTGACCGAGGTCAACTCCAACAGTGTGCGCTCCTCCGTCGACGAGCCCAAGCATAATACCAAGGCGGCCGCGCAGCAGAAGCAGCCCGCCTTGCGCCAGATGCAGATTGACCTGGGAAATGAGGTGCGCAAGACCTGTGCGACGTGCGGGATGGAGTACATCCCATCCAACACGGAGGATGCGGCGCTGCACAAAAGTTCCACGAGATGAATTCGACCGGGGTGGACCTGGGCAAGGCCTTCATGCGTGCTAATGCGTCACGATGGGTCTACGAGGCCACCCGTTTCGACGAAGGGTATGTCGTGATCGTCGACCGCAAGTCCTCAGCCAGCGCCAAGAATCAGGCGAAAAAGGTGCTCGAGGTCGTGAATAAGGAGCTGTCATCGCCCGACATCGACGACGAAGTGCTCTGGTCGCAGGCAGAACCGCCGAAACATATCAAGGACGAGGAAGATAAAGTGGACCGGTATCGCGTGTTCCTCCACATGAAGGATAGCCGGTGCGTGGGGCTCGCTCTCACAGAGCGCATCTGGGAGGCGCGACCGGTCGTACAGGGCGAAACCAACGGCGCCCCCAGGGATTCGGCAGTATCGGTGCGTGACGAGGTACATCCGGCGATTGTGGGCGTCTCGCGCATCTGGACCTCAGGCGCGTCGCGCAGGAAAGGCATCGCACTGGACCTGCTGGACTGTGTGGTCAGCAATTATATTTATGGAATGGAAATCTCTAAGGATGAGATTGCCTTCAGCCAGCCAACCGAGAGTGGAAAGCGGTTGGCTCATAAGTTTTTCGAGGAGGAAGAGACATGGCATGTGTATAACGAGAGGTGATGAGATGAAACTAAATTGGGCGAGTACCTGAGGGTACCCTAGGGAGGCATTCGTGGATTTTTCGCAGCACCGCATTTTGACGTTGCTTGTTTTTTTACTTCGACCGTGATCCATTTGTTGATTGTTGATCGTTTATGGGAATATGGGGGGTTTTTCTGGGGGACTTGGGACTTTATTTTTTTTATCTGTGGAGGGCTGTTTGATTCTTCACATCCATTTGTACCATATATATGCCCTCGGGCCTTCTACGCTGGACAACACAGTCGTTTCCGAACCTGGACTCTTTCATCCGAACCAAATCTCGTAGTTTCAAATTCATTTTTATTTTACTTTTTCTTTCGTCCCATGTGGCATCGCAGGAAGAGCATTACTATAGAATCCGCTAGAACCACTTTCATGGGGCCTAATTGAAGTTGCGACTGTTGCAACTGCAGCCTGTCGGGGCCGCCGGACGCCATCGATCGGAGGGCGGCGCAGGGAAAGTTGGATAAGAAGCGCGGCGGGGTTCCCCTCAAAGTTGCTCCTCCGTCCTTTCCATCCTCCGGCTGAGCTCGCTATCCTCGCCGAGATGTCTGCTTTCAATCCCTTCCGTTCCCGGAACGTTGATGGTAAGCTCTTCCCTCTCCTCTTCCCCAGCTGTCTCTCGCCCGTGTGAACCCGCTGCTTCCGATAAGACGCGGTCCCAACATCCGGGCCATCGAGGCCTCTCCCCGCAACATTGTGCTGATGAGATCATACGAAACAGGTGGTTCTACACAGGGAAATGCTGCCATGACCCAGCCTCCCATAAATCTACCGCCAGATCTCTTTACAAAGCCCGTTCACCCGCTACCCTCACAGCTACCCTCGCAACTGCCCAACGACTACCCCAGAAAATCCGCTCTATCGCTCGAGATCGAGGACAACGAGTCGAGCTCCGACGACCAGGCTGCCGACCCGTTCAATCCTGATTCCTCGGTCAGCGACAATGATGAAGATAATGATGAGAGTGAGAGCGATCGGGGACATCCTAGGAGCTTCGCTTCTCGAGACGATCATCCGCGAGGCAACTTCGGGTCCGCTCCACACCCAGCTCCATCCGACGATGGATCGACTACAACGGCCACTTCCTTCTCCAAGACGTCTGCTACAAATGTGCCAGTGACAGAAAAGGGTAGCCCGGATACAGCTAGAGAATTCCCATCCTCGTCGGGTCGATCGACAGGACACAAGTCCTCGGAAAATGACGACAGCAGGAATCCGGCGAATCGTGCCAACAGAGAAAAGAAGCCACCACCTCCACCACGGAGCCACCATGGCAAGCGGATTAAACCACCAGCTTCATCTTCTCAAAGCCAATCGTCACGATCAACCAAACGTTCTTCTTTTCACGCGTCTTCGCCGGAGAGCGTGACCTCCGTACAACCATCTGGCACGCGCAATGCCAATGTCACCGCATCTCACGCTCCAGCGTCTGACTACGTCCTGTCACTGGCGGAGAGTCAGCAAGCAATGAGCTCTACCGATTCTCTTCAGCGCAGCTCGTCGCAGAACAAGCAACCTCCAACGCCGCCCCTCAGTCGACGCCACAGCCAAATGCGGCGGTCCAAGTCTACCCAGTCCAAGTCGAGCGGTAGTCGATTGACCATGTCGTCGCACGATTCCGAAAGCAACGATAGTTCGCAACCGCCCAGTCCAGGCTCTTTGACTCGGTTCCCTGCAGCGGCGAACAAGCGCGTCAGCATGCCACCACCATCCTCTGGGGAGATTCGAGCCCCTGTCCCTGCGACGGGGACATCAACCGATGCACCTATGCCACCCAGCAGTTCCCGGCCAACACCCCCACCACCGGGACGACGTGCATCATCTCACGGCAGTCCAGCAACTGGGTCTTCATCTGGGGCTCCGCCGCCACCACCCCCTCGTCGAGCACGGGACTCGACCATACGTAGCAGTGACAGCGGGGAATCCCAGATGAACCGAGTAGAGGCTCCGTTGCCTAAGCCCTCCAACGCGCACGACATCTTAGCGGATCTTTCACGGTTACAGAAAGAGGTGGATGACCTGCGTGGGCATTATGAGAACCGGAAAGTGAGCCAGTAGCGAGTGGTTGCAGTTTACCTACCATGCATGTTATAGGGATCCAGCAGGCTGTATCCTCTTTGTAGCGAAATGACTTGTACGAATGAATGTATGTTGCCAATATCGTCTTTGTTTAAGGTACCTTAGCGGCGGTAATAAGATTACTAGTATAGTAGTTGATACATCGTGATTATGCTTATATTATACCGTCAGTTAGAGGTGTCTTCCTAGTCAAGACTAGCAATCGGGGTCGTCCCGTGGTCCTCAAGGTACTTTGTGGTGTCTCGGCTGCGATTGGCCGATCCCCGTGGACAGCATGACGTCGCGAGACAATGAAATTATTTAATCGCCAGCGATGCGCGGGTCGACTTCCCCCGCATTCCACCTCTCTCTCCAGAATTCACGGCCAAGAAAAGACATACTCTCTGAATCAAACAGTTGATCCAACAGCACCGACCATCGCGGTCCCCTTGAAACTGACCTTCCAATTCTCTCCCACCCCCCACCCCCCACCATCCGCCATGACTACCCCGACGCTGATCAACCTACCACCTCCGCCCTCAGACCCGGTGACTCCATCAGATATGGGCCCGTAAGCTCTCCCTCCCGTCTCCCCCTCCCTGAATTTCATTTTGTGAAGAACATGAGGTTGGGCTGACACTGGTGGTGGGTGGTTTGGCAGGGGTACTCCCAATTCCGGACTATCAGCCCTTTCGACCACAGCTATCAAAGATGGACACCAAGGCCATCCATTTCCTCACGACCGACATGCCCACCAGTCTTCGTCCGCTTCAACCTCCTCAACAACGACACTAGAAGCCGAGCGCGCCGACCGCATCTCTCGCCTCGCGGGCTTGGAACGGGTCGCAACCGCTCGCGCCGGCGGCCATTCCACCGCAAATGCAGCCGTTCCTCCCTCGCACACTCCGGGCTACTTCGATAGCCCGGCTACGCTGAAAGAGCGCAGTACGGTCGGCAGCGCCAGTGCCACGGGCAGTATTGGCGGACACACCACTTGGGCGAGCGGTAGCGATGCCTTTGACGCTGATAAGATGAGCGAAGACCCGGATCACGACGATGCAATCTCAAACGTAAGCACGAGTAACATCAGCGATGAGGGAAATGCCAGTCTCGTGGGCTTCGGTGAGGGCGCCAATAGTACTATCAGTGGACCGACCTCTCGGCCTCCGGGCTTGAACCGCTTGTCTTCGGGTGGCCCCAACCGGCCTACTTCCATGAGCTCGAACGTCAGTCGCACGAACCCGCTGGCTTCGTACCTGCAGCAACAACAGCAGCACATCGGCGATAGTCCAATGATGTCGCCTTCTCCGGCTGGATCGAATACTCCCGAACCTATGCCTGAGGATGCGCGTATGGTTGATGGGATGACCTTTGATTCGAATGTGGTTGATACTACGGTCCGTACGCCTCGTCTGGCCTCTCCTTCAAATCACAGTGGCAGTGGCTCTGAAACTCCGAGTCGTGAATAGAATTCACATCGGTTGAGGGCAATGCTGGTAGAATAAGAGGGATTGAATGGCGTTTATTCTTGTACGGTACTTGTGGGATTCTCGTGCTTCTCTGCCCTCATCTGGGTCTTGCTTGGTCTTGCGTTGGTGGATGATTGATTTGTATGTATTTCTAGTCGAACTTGAGGATATGAGTGAGAGCAGAAGCAGGGAGACTGACGAGATCCGAGGCCTAGCACCAACTGTTGGGAACGCTGGAGGATATGGCTGATGTTTATGGGATATGGCCTTCTCATTTTCTGATTTGCAGCGCAATTTTGCAAACAATGTGGATTAATAGTCTGACATATGTATTAAAAATTTACATATGTAAAATGTATGTTGGCGATACGTGACCCTTGTAGAAAACATGTCTCGTGCCATTTGTCTCGTGCCATTCTGGCTGGCCAGAATATCAGGCTACAATCCATTTAAATTTGCACACAATATGCCTACTCCGGCAGGCAGTCACAATAATCATCACACAGTTTATTTGCATACCTATGCAGCAATAGTAGTCTAGTTGTAGATCAAGCTGATCGTGGCTAGGCCTTCGGCCCATGCCGCAGATCCAGATGACGGCATGCCGCCTCCGAACTGAAGCGCTGCGCAACACCCGAATTTTCTCTTTCACTTCTTCATCCTCCCCACCCTCCCACCTCAAAACACCCTCCACACCGCACCCTCTTCAACACCGCCCTCTTCTGCTGGCATTGACTTGTCTAGCACAGAAGATCGAAAACTCCAAGCACTCCTGTTTCTAGCAACATCGTGCTTCAATTGAGTTTCGTTCGCCCGCTCTCAAGAGACTCCTACCGGCAAAAGACCGATTCGTCTGCCACGTCGCTGAACACTTTCGAATTTCCCCAAGCCACCATTCAATTTCTCCGAGGCTTCTCGTCGTTGTCTCGTCTTCCTTCTCGCATACGTGCGACTCTCGACCTCCCAAGTCCGTTATCCCACTTCGCTGAATTGCGATCAACGACTTCGTTTCGGTCGCATTGTGTATTTCGCTACTCTGGTACATCGTTTGAACCAGTGTTTTGGAATCCGGGATACCTGCTCACGTTTCGCACGTATTTATCGACATTCTTTTCGTGGCTTTAGCTCCCGCAATTTGAATTTTGTTCAATATGGCAGCTCCGACACAGCTTGCATGTGGGTTCCACCTCCCCTCTCCCCCTCCACACGTGTCCACCCAGCGCGGTGTTGTTCACGAGAGCACCGATGCCTTTGTTGAACATTGACTGACATGATTTGCAGACCGCACCCTCAAAGGGATTGGCATCATGGATGCCGCCCCTGTTTACGAGCCTCTGCCGGGCTTTGAGAGACCCGAGGGTAACCTCCGCTGCAGCGCCTACTCTCCGTGTGGCCGTTACTATGCATGGGCATCTCCCGAAAGGTATGACTGCCCTCTCTTCATCTCACATAGAAAAATGCTGACTTGAATGCTCTTAATAGGGTCACCATCATCGACGCCTCCAAGGGTCAAACTATCTCGACCATCCCCGCCGAGAACGTGTTCGAGCTGGGCTTCTCCCCGCTCGGTACCTACGTGATTACCTGGCAACGGCCGAGCAAGGATGAGAATGGCGATGCTACGAAGAACCTCAAGGTGTGGCGCGCAATTGAGAGTGGAGATAAGCATTCGGTTGTGGGCAACTTCGTCCAGAAGTCGCAGACGGGGTGGAACTTGCAGTACACCGCCGATGAGAAGCTGTGTGCCCGCGTCGTGACCAACGAGGTTCAATTCTACCAGAGCGATAACCTCTCGAACCCGTGGAACAAACTGCGTGTGGAGGGGGTAGCGGATTTCGCGCTCTCGCCAGGACAGACCCATTCGATTGCGGTGTTTATTCCCGAGCGTAAGGGCCAACCTGCCCAGGTCAAGGTGTTTATTGTGCCGCAGTTCAACGCCCCGGTCTCGCAGAAGAGCTTCTTCAAGGGTGATAAAGTCCAGCTGAAGTGGAACTCTTCCGGAACTACTCTTATTGTGCTTGCGCAGACCGAAGTGGACCGCACCGGCAAGAGTTATTACGGCGAGACGACTCTGTACCTGCTCTCTGCCAGCGGTGGATTCGACTCGCGCATTGACCTTGACAAGGAAGGCCCCATTCACGATGTTAGCTGGAACCCCAACTCGAAAGAGTTCGGTGTTGTCTACGGCTACATGCCCGCGAAGACCACCATCTTCAACATGCGCGGTGTTCCCACTCACAACTTCCCTCTGGCCCCGCGCAACACCATTCAATTTTCGCCCCATGGCCGCTTCGTCCTGGTTGCCGGTTTCGGTAACCTGGCTGGCCAGATGGATCTCTACGACATGGATAAGAACTTCCACAAGATCTCCACTGTCGAGGCCTCCAACGCCAGTGTTTGCGCCTGGTCTCCCGACGGACAGTACATCCTGACCGCCACTACTAGCCCTCGTCTGCGTGTCGATAACGGCGTGCGCATCTGGCACGTCAGTGGTAGTCTGATGTACAATGAAGACATGACCGAGCTGTACGATGTAACCTGGCGCCCCCAGAGCATTGCTCAGCACCCTCTCGGCGACCCTTTCACCAAGCTCCCCGTCGCCCATCCCTCTGCTACCGCCTACCTCAGCACCCGCAAAGCCCCCGTCAAGCCCGCCGGAGCCTACCGTCCCCCCGGTGCCCGCGGCCAATTGACTCCTCTCGCCTTCAAGCGTGAGGACCAAGGCGGAGCCGCCTACGTCCGTGACGGTGCACCCGGTGCTGGCATCACCAACGGCTTCGGCAAGTCCCGTCGTCGTGAGATCCCCGGCGCCGAGCCCGCGGAGGAATACCTTCCTCCCGGTGCCGCTCCCGGCGGCGGCGTCGCCCTTCCCCCTGGCGCTGACAACTCCGAGAAGCTCTCCAAGTCTGCTGCCAAGAACAAGAAGAAGCGCGAGGCAGCCAAGAAGGCCCGGGACGACGAGACTGCTGCTCCTGCTAACGCCCCCACCGGCCCTGCCCAGGACCGTAACCGCTCCCGCGGTAAGAACGGTGCTGTTAATGGAAACGGTGCTGCGAAGTCCTCTTCACCTACCCCTACCCCTACCCCTGCCCCTGCCCCTGCCCCTGCCGCGGCTGCGGCTGCGGACCCTTCAGCCCAGGATAAGAAGATTCGTGGACTTCTGAAGAAGATCCGCGCTATTGATGAGCTGAAGATGCGTCTTGCTGGTGGAGAGAAGTTGGAGGATACCCAGATGAAGAAGATTCAGACGGAGGATGCGGTTCGGAAGGAGTTGGAGGCCGTTGGCTATAACGGCTAAGCGTGGAGTAGCTTGTCATGTGTGAGGTGAACGTGGCCATGGATTAGTTGTCAATAAGATGAGAACATATGATATTGTGCACTGTCAATATTGTATTGCACCGTTCACATACCCTCGCCAATTCAACTTAATCCAACTGCCCAGTATTCTTTTATCATATCGTATTCCGGTCTGCATTGTATCAATATCCATGTGTAACCTGACCATCTCTAAATCATATTCACATCTATGGTAGCTGCAAAAGCATGGTTCAAACACGAACAGCAATCTTAAAATCCATTTGTAAAATCTCCCTCACGAACTACCCCCTCTTCCTCTCAAGATTAGCCTCCCACCACTAAACACTGGGAACATCCACATGCCAAGGCCTCTTCGCAAAGATATAATGCACAACCCTCGCCTCCTCATCCCGCCAAATCGCCCCATGCACATCGTCCCACCGAATCGTCTTCAACGCATTATACACGTATGGCAACGGCACCCACCGATCAACGAAGACGTCTGATAGGAGTTCTTGGTCTGGGAAGCCGTAAGCGGAGATTCGCTCGGCGTCCGCTAGTGCGCTGTTGATTTCGGTGTAGGTGCTTTTGGAGGGGTTGATTACTAGTATACCGCTGTTTAGCACGCCCACGCCTGCATTGCTGGGTGCGCCATGCCCGCGATCTACCATGGCTGCCTGGTATCTACAAATCATCAGCACCGCAGAAATATCCATTGTGGCATATAACATACTTTTAACGATACAAGATTATATCTATATTCTCAAGTGGAACGTTTTATTGTTAAAATCAAAATACATTTTGATGGAGGAGTAGGTATTAGACAAATAGATGACCACGATCAACATGCTCTTTTGGTATACATCCTTTTAGCTTATGAGACCACGTAGAATAGTAAACCTACGTAAGCAGAAGGTATCTAGAAATTCCCTATATGGTCTACAGCTCCATAATATATGATCTACAAAATGTCCCATCTAGCCAGTATCACGCACACATCCGACCCAAGCTGAATCCCTCGCTATCCACCACAGCAGCCGATGTAGGCTTCGTCCGGAGACAGATCAGTCACTGTAATGAACAAACAAGAGAACCAGAACTCCCAGATCAAATGCGGGCGACGCAGCACATCATTACTGAAATGCCGAGGATGGACTACGAGTAGTCCGTGGCGAGTGGTAAGCATATAGTGATGGTTATCAATATATCGCAACGTATACAGGGCTCATCTGCTTCCGAAGAAGAGATGTTCAGACATGGACTTTGTCTTGCGCCCCACCTTATTGTGCGAATGGGCGATGTACCCCGTTTTGCAAAGGATGCCTAAGTAGAAGAAAGACAGAAAATCCAAGGACAGGGAAATTGTTAGTAGTTGATAAGTAATACAAAAGACATCATTAAAAAGTATCATCCATATCAGATCAAGCAAAGATTCGAGCTCGCTTCACAGGACTACCCATGCGGAGAGATCCAGTGCCACTCGCCATACCGTTCAACAGTCGGCCCATTCCCTCCACGTCGAGCTCGCCCCGGCGCAGCATCATCTGGTCAGATTCCGCCACGGCTTCGGGCTTGATGGCTTGGGCGGCGGCGGTCTCGTCCGACTCGACTAGTCGAGGGGCAAGGATCATGATTTGGTGCTCGGCAGCAACGAGAACGTCAAAGGTTTGACGCTCGGCGGCGCGCGAAAGACGGGCTGGTGCGGGAAGGTGGCTGATGGCCTGGAAGTTCTCGCCCATCAGATTGACATCTTGGAATGGAGTCACCCGGCATCGGTTCGATGAGTCAAATGTGCCGCTTGCTCGGACAGCATTGCGCCAGAGAGAAATCAGACTGGGGATGGCAGCGCTGTGGCTGCCATGGCGCAGGAGAATTGACTCATCAGGCAGGCCTTCCTGCGAGGAGGTTATTTGGCAGACAGAGATTTGTCCACGGAGAGACGGGCTCGCCGCAGTCATCGCGCCCTTAAGTAGTGTGTCTTCCCGGACTCGCTTCGTGGACGGGGTCATAGGAGCGAAACGAGGTCGCTGCTCCGCTTCAGACTGAGTGTTGGATGGCGGTGCCACGATGCGCCCGCTGACAGCATAGGTGGTGATTGAGCCTCCAGTCACACCCTGTACACTGGACTGACGGTGCAAGGGACCCTTGGTGGTACCCGGGCCAGCGCCTTCAATATCCCATACGCCCCATTCGCCGTCGGCAAGAAGAACCATAATAGCCCGGCCACCCAGTACCCAGTTCGCATCAATGATGGTCTTTCGGCGAGGAATTCCGGTTGACCCTTGTTCGAAACCAGGGTAGAGACTGATGAGCCATCGGCCTTCGGTATCAATGCTTTCGTAGTCCTCCTGTGCGCTCGACGAGCGGCGACCCGATTTTGGAGGCTTTTGTTGCGCCGAGAAGCAAGAGTAAATCTTGACAAAGCCACTGTGGAACGCGACCAAAAGATTGGAGTGACGAACGGAGGGGTATGTGGATGGATTGAAAGCAATGTTCTGGGCTGGGGACGGCAAGGCACGTCGCTGCGAAACAAGATCTTCCTCCAGCAAACGATATGAGAGCTCCTTGTGAGACGAGTCTTCCCGAATTGGAATGCGGTGCAGAAGCAGCACACCAGATCCCTCTGCAGAGTGTGTGGCCACCAAAAGATCCCATTTTCCTGAGGCTGTTGTCCGGCTCCGCAACTTGTGTCGGTCGTGCTCCTCCTCAATACCTTGGCAAGTAAACGTCAGAGATACTCCCCTCGGGATATCCTGGTGGGCGACTCCTCCATTGACTGTGAATGACTGGATCTTCCAGCTTTGAGGGTCGGTTTGTTTCGGGTGAGGTGGAGTCAGTGGTAGCGTCACAACCCGTGTCGAGAGGTCGGAGCAGACAGCTGCGACAACAATAGTGTTCTTCACAATGGGCGGAAATGGATCTAGGGGCGAGCGTGCCTCCTCGGGTTGGACCTTGGGAACTGCCACGTCCAGCACACGGCTGCCCAAGGGGATATCAATTTGACGCAAGACGGCTTCAAAAGGGAAGGCAGGGTCGACTTCGGACTCTTCGGGGCTGAATCCATAGGTAGCTTCAGTCTGCGATGCAGTGGGTTCAGGCGCGGCCTCCTCGTCGGAGTCAATAATCATCACGGAGTCATCTCCGTTCTTGCTAGCGCCTTTATCTTGTGCTGAAGGCTGATATTGTTTCAAGTCCGTAAACTGCCTTCCACCTCTCCAGATAACCTTCAATCCAGTCTCATATCCGTAGACGATGATCGATGACCCATTGGGAGCTCGGATGGGGTAGGCTTGCGCGGCGTGGATGCGATGGGGAAGTCGATAGCTACACACAAAAGAAAAAGTGATCGCATTAGTCAAATTCTGTCGCTGGCACCATTCTCGTGATCACAAGTCAGTTCACACCTCAACTGTAGGCCATCTTCTCTGGCTCGGACCAGTGGTGTCGTTGGGAAGGACGGCATTGCGCCGGTGGCAATGCTGGGAGGTTGCTGGAGCTTAAGTGCACAGGTGCCCTGGCACCGCAGGGATGATGAACGAGTTCAATCTCAGTAGCTGAAGAAGTCGCGTGATTTCCAGGCTTAAAATCACGAGCTAGAGCTTCGAGAGATGCGCGGGCAGAAAGTGGGTGTGGTGGGGGAGAGATGTTTTGGTAGGCGGGAAGAGAAGTGAGAGAGGCTTGGGAAGTCGGGAAGGTCAATCCAGTCCCGCCGCGTTCCTGCGCGTCTCCAACTCCGACAAGTCAACAATCGACTTTCGACTCGGCCCTCGCCATGCAACCCTGAGAAAGCCCGCTCGATTGAATATCTGCGCTGGATTGACCATGGAAAAATCCCCGTCAGCTACTCGAGTCGTCAAGAGATTCTTTGTGGCGGCGCACTGCGATCACTGCCTGAACTGCTAATCAACCCAAACCGCCATGGCATCCACTCGCTCACTCGGCCTCCACGAGCCTTCGGGCGTCTCCTGGCTGGTCACCGAAGGCATCCTATCTCCGAACCCCTCTGAGAACGAATACAAATGGACGACATCTGTGGACGAGACCGCTTCGACTGGGCCGGTGGACGACGAACTCGTGTGGACGTCGCATTGCGTGGTCTGGTCTCGCGCAGGGATGGTCAAGAGGCTTTTTCGCCTGGACCCGGAAAAAGAAGACATTCGACATGCTTTGTTCACTCAATTCGTAGAGGGACATGTCAAGCCGAGCGGCTCGGCCCATGGAGGGCCGGGCAATACTTGGAGCCGGCTGGCTTCCAAAGACCCAAATATGCGGGGAAAGCAAGGCAAGCAAGACCAATTACAAGATATTGAATATGGAAGCTAACTGGGGGTCGACTTTAGACCTGAAGGGAGACCAACCAGTGGCCGTTGTGGATCGCCGCCCTGTTAATGAGAAAGTATCACGAGCTCTGGTGGTCGTGCTCAAGTCCCAGGCCCATATCTTCTTTGTTACAGGTACAAGTCACACAATCCCTCTGCCATTTGAGGTTCACTCTGTATTCGCTACCCCTCAAGGCCTATTGTTCCAGAGGAAGATGCCCGACGAAGATCCAGGCCGCCAACCTCCAACTGCTCCTCCAAACTCTTTCCTATCTTCCTCGCTATTCGATCCTCGGGCTTCGCAATCGCAAGATTTTACACCATTGTCCAGCAAGGGCAAACGCCGATCGTCAAGATTCTCTACTTTTCAACGCTCCTCGTGGATTCCCAAGTCCACTTCAAGTAACGATCTTCCTCGAGTGTTCTCCCTCATTGACCCTCACTCGGAAATGGGACTAGTCGTAACATCGCAAAAGAAACAGTGGAAGAAAAGCAGCGTTACCAGCACTAAACCAAAGCCTTCTGGCTTGGATTTGCTTGATACTGCCGATGAGATAATATACATCTCCCCGAAAGACGAGCTTGCGGGTTCTGGCCCAGTATCCATTGGACTGCCCTTGATACTGGTCGTTACTAAAAACACGACAACCGGGCTTCATACAATTTGGACAGCACGATATCGCGACGATGATCCCAATGGTTCGCTGAAAGAGAAAGCTCGTCGACATACAGAAGGCACTCAGTCCAAACGACGGAGTTCGTACTATGGCATGACCACCGGCACAACGACTCCAGCTGCACGTCCCTCGGCTCGGGAGAGCTTTGGGCCATGGACGGAGAACCGCAATGCATCTCAACCTATCGATGAGAAGAATGATCCCGAAGACGATCTTGTTTCAAGGGTCGCGCAAGATTTCGGAGACGTTGGCGTGCCGTTGAAAACATCAAGACGGGTTAGCTCATTGCTTGCTCGAACTGACTTGGCGACAGGCCAGGACCGTCTCACGTTCTCGGACCTGGCCACTGGCAGTCAGTCCAGTACTGCGCATCCTAGTGGGCTGAGACAGTCAATAGGAGCAGCCAGTGGTCGTGGTAGTTTTGGCTTCAATCCTCGTGCCTCCTTACCTCCCACCTCCGGGTCTGTCTATAGCACTGCAGGCAGCTTTGTGGATGCCCCGGTGGATAGGCTCCTTGAGGAACTCAACAACGACGTTCTGAGTGAAGGATTTGAGAACATTGCCCTCCGAGAGTCCACATCTGGTCTTCCAGAAGAGCTACTTCTCACCAGAGTGGAGAGTTTTTCGACGAAATTTTCCGGTAACTTCCGTGCATCTGGTTCGCAGTCACAATCCCACCACCTGAAGGTCTGCACATTGGCCTCTTCAGACTATAGCAGCACGCAAAAGAGCAATACAGTCTCAGTGGCAGTCTGCGTCTTGGACAACGATTCACAGAATTTAGCCATTGTCAACTTGAGAGCAGAGAGAGTGGCAGCAGCGAAAGGTGGAAAGGCTAAAAAAGCCAAGGGCCTGGAGAAGCGTCCATTGCTGGTTCATGCAACTGGCGTTCAGCATGCCCCAAATATTCTAGACGCTTGCAGAATCACTGACTGTGATATTTCACGTATTCTCACATTGTCTATGTCAGATAATGGAAAGCGCGAGTTGTCTCTGCAAACACCCTGGGGGAGCCCAACCAAGATCGAGATCCCGGTCCCTCTGCAGCTCTATGAGCCACATGGGATCTCCGCTAGCGAACTCGTCAGCCGCCCAAGAGAAAGCGGCCTCAATCGGGTCATGGCTGATCCAAATCTTGTTTTCGAGGCGTTTGACCATGTCTGCTCCAATGGTAAAGTCGATTTGGTGGATACGGAACAGCAACGACACAGACTTCAAATTCGCATGGAACCCCGCAACGACCTTGTGAGGAGAGCTCTCAGGGTCTGCAAATTTGTGCTTCGTGATTCAGAGAAAGCGGGTGATGGCCTGCTGGTAGCTTGGTGGGAGGTCATGAAATGGTTTCGAGGCAGAGAAGACATTGAAAATGATCGCGAATTTACTGCTCTAGTCATTGTCCTCTTCTCCTTAGCAGTCCCCTTCATCAAGAAGCCTGCGCCTCAGACTCCGGCCAAACGAACACGCCGAAAGAAAGGCCTTCTGAGGTCAAGTAGCGGCGGCTACGTGGATCTCGAGAGCTGGGAGAATATGCTGGATCTAGAGTCTGGTGCCTCTGGAGTTACAGCACCTTGGATGGCAGGCAGTGCCTGGGGCTGGATCGTTGAACAGGATGCAATTGAGGATCTTGCTACGCGAGACGCAGTGCGAACTCCGAAAAATGATCAACCTAACGCGGCTCGTTCCACTTACCGTCACAATACCTACCTGACGCGATGCATCACGCTGTGTCGTGAATACGTTCAGAGCCCTCAGGGTATCAGAGCCTGCGGGTCGGAAGGATACTTGCCCATCTCTGGAGCATTCTCCGAGAACACAAGATGCACGGCTTTGGGTTCCATACTCGTCGGTCTACACCTTTTCAGGGAGGAGCAGAAGTTGTCCACCGGCGACGCTGAAGAATCGCAGCATCCTCTGGGCCTTCTTGCCCCGGTTATCGCCCAGCTTGGTACCTGGCTCGGCTGGCAGTCATGGAGTTGGAACGAAGATGCTTACTATGGCACTGAGATGGCCAGCATGGAGCGTTGGCAGTTTGAAGAAAATCATATCTCGCTGCTGAATGTTCCTGCGGAGCCATTCCCTCCTCCATCAATCTTTTCGTTCGTCATGGGCGCTGTGCGCCAAGGATCTTCGCCTTTTATTACTCTCCTTGATATCGTCAGCGCCTCGGACCGAATCCCCAGGAAGGGACAAATGTGGCAAGAATGCTTCAACATTACCCCGAGGACTCTAGCTCTGAATGGCTTTTTAACCGAAGTCCATCATGTGTCGACTCACCTGGAGAAGCTCAAACTCTTGAACCGCTGGGGTTTGACGAAAAGTATTATCGATACTTTGCCTGAAGGTGTTGGTGCGCCATTGTACGAAGCAGTGATGCAGTGCCAAATTGAGGCCTCGACATCTTGGAGCTCAACGCTGCTTGAGCTTATCGATCGAGAAGATCTGTACATGTCCATGAATCCCGCGCAATTCCAATCGTTTGCATTTACATCACCGCACCTCGTGATCTCTCACGACGCCATGCGTGACTTCCATACTATGAGTAGCTTGGCTTTGGATATCGATACTATCAACTTCTTCGATCCGTCCGCTGAGATTGACCGAGTCGCCATAATTCGACAGGTTTTTCGAGATGACAGGCGCTTTATGGAAGCTCTCCGTCTTCTCAACCAGTCGAAACCACCCGTGGCACATTGTGTGCCTCAGCCGGGGTGGAAAGATTCGGATCTACTTGAGGCTCAGAAAGAGATTACCCAGATTGTCACGTTTCGGACATTGTCTACTCCTGCTGGACGCGCCATGCTCAGCTTCGGCGGTCGCCTGCCCTTGTTAACGGAAAAGTTGCCAATCCCGTCGTTCTCCTTGCAGTGCGTTATGAGTCCATCCAATGTCACTGTGAGTGCTGACAAGAGTTTCTTCACTGAAGAAAAGGTCTGCTGGGCTTTCTTCCACAATGGAGTATCCACGGGATTGGCGATCTCGAAAGACTCCAAGGGCATCGACACTTCGTGGATTCTATTCAATAAGCCACAAGAGCTCACCAACCGCCATGCTGGATTCCTTCTGGCCCTAGGTTTGAACGGTCATCTCAAGTCACTGGCTAAATGGGTGGCCTTCAAGTATCTCACGCCCAAACACACCATGACATCCATTGGCTTGTTGCTTGGTCTCTCTGCATCGTATCTGGGTACGATGGATACGCTCATCACTCGTTTGCTCTCGGTGCATGTTACCAGGATGCTGCCTCTCGGTGCCGCTGAGCTCAACCTGTCGTCTTTGACCCAAACGGCCGGCATTATGGGCATTGGTCTTCTCTATTGTAGATCACAGCACCGGCGTATGAGCGAGGTGATGTTGTCAGAGATTGAAAACACTGAGCAAGACGAGCAGTCTACTTCCAACGAAGACCTGCGAGATGAGGGATATCGTCTCGCTGCAGGCTTTGCTCTAGGTTTCATCAACTTGGCAAAGGGCAAAGACTTGCGAGGAATGAGAGACATGCACATTGTCGAGCGCTTGTTGTCAATCGCCGTTGGTACCAAGAACGTCGATTTTGCTCATGTTCTTGATCGCGGCACGGCGGGTGCCACAGTCGCAATCGCCATCATCTTCATGAAGACCAATGATGCGGTTCTGGCCCAGAAGATCGATATTCCTGACACTCCTGTGGGTTTCGACTATGTACGACCGGATTTATTCCTCCTACGAACACTTGCTAGGCATCTTATCATGTGGGATGGTATTTCCCACACTCAGAAGTGGATCGATGAGAGCCTTCCCCAGGTGTACCGCCATCGATCCAGCCTGGAGGGAGTTTCCAGCCTCCGAAGTGAAGACATGCCATTGTTCAACATCATCGCCGGTCTCTGCTTTGCTCTCGGTCTTCGCTTTGCTGGATCCGGGATCCCCTTTGCCAGAAATATTCTACTGGCCTACTTGGACCAGTTCATCCGCATCTCTCGATTGCCAGCACAGAAATACGACGCCAAACTCGCCCGCAACTCTGTACGAAACTGTCAGGACATCGTTGCTCTGTCTGCCGCTGCCGTCTGCGCCGGTAGGGGCGACATACCTCTCTTCCGTCGCCTTCGCTCACTTCACGGCCGAGTTGATCCGGACACCCCATATGGCAGCCACATGGCTGCTCATATGGCAATCGGCATGCTCTTCCTTGGTGGAGGTAGCCATTCTCTCGGCACATCCGACTTGGCTGTTGCGTCCCTCCTCTGCGCCTTCTATCCGATATTCCCGACTACCGTCCTCGACAATAAGTGCCATCTTCAAGCATTCCGACATCTCTGGGTTCTCGCAGTCGAACCACGCTGTCTTATCCCTCGGGACATCGACACGCGTCGACCCATCTCCGTCCCTATCAACGTAACCTTCAAAAGCAGCGGCAACCCATACACATACCCCCTCTTAGCCCCCTATCTCCTCCCGCCCCCAGAAATGGTCTCAAAGATCGAGATCTGCGGTCCAGACCACTGGCCTCTGGTCCTGGACTTTGATCAGAACAATTCCCTTCGCAATAAATTCATCAATGGCGATCCGTCCGTCTACCTCCGTCGAAAGGCAACATACACTCCCTCCGGCTCTCCGGCTTCAACATCCACCTTCTCTTCAACCTTCACGGGTCTAAGCGAAGCACAAGATGTCCTCCACACCACAAATGGAAACCAACTCAGAGGCCTCCCACTCCCTCCCCGACTTTCGAAAAAGGAACTGCTTTCCGGCTCTTTATCAGCGGCCGCCACGACCCCGTCTCAAACCCCTTGGGACTGGGTCTTCAATCTACCGTCCCTGCAGGGCCTGGATATCCGCGAGCGATCTCTCGTTCTACCTTCGTCGTTCCCGAATCCATCACCGAGCTTCTCTTCCCCGCTCGTTTCCTCGCCACCGTGGTTGCGTACTTCGGCCGTCGATACCCGGCTTTCTCTGGAACGTACCATTCAGAATGTCGTTCGCTCTGCCAAGGGACGGGGCGCCGATCCGGATCAGGTTCGCGATCGCATTTGGCAGTTACGCCTTTTGTTCGATTGGCTTGAGTCTGTTGAGGCGCGTGCTACTGCCGATGATGGTGATGAGATGTCTGCTGCGCAGCATCGATCTGATTTATGGCTGCGTAGGGACTTTATTGAAGAAGCTAAGTGGTTGGTTTGGGGCGTGCAGGTGGATGATGATCTGGTTGAGACATGAGGTTTATTCATTTGAAATACCGCTACATGAAACCGTTTTTCCTGTTATGTTTTATGTGATTGTGTTGACTGTACTTGAGCGAGGAATGGATTGTTTGTTTGATATGATATCCATCAATGTGATAATGCATGCAGTCAATTTTTCAAATATGGTATCAACGGATTTGGCTCTTCATTCACATGCACTGTTTTGTATTTGCTTAATGTTGAACAATTAAATTCGGGTTCGACGTAATGCGGTTGAAGTCACACCATGACTATATATATCTTTCCGACCTCGGAGATACTTAACCTCACAACGCCTTCATCGGTAAGTCTTGGTAGTCCATACAACACGAGATTTGATATATCATGCTCCGTAAATGCAAATCAAAACAGAACCTATCAAAAACATATACGCATCTAAAATAGAGCCGAGGTCTACAGAGGCCGATGCTGTCCCTCTTTCAACAAACCCCGATCACCACCTCCACCCTTCTGCCACAACCAAACACCTTCAACCGCCCACGCGCTCGCACTAGCATGTTTTCCAATACCAGAGGCTACGGGAAAAGAACCTCTCTCATCACCATTGGAAGACTGATTCTTCCCAGAACCAATTGTAGAGCCCGCCGCACCATCTGCTTCGGCCAACATACCCGCAACTACATTTTCCTTCTCAATGACGAACCACAATCCATCGCACAACTGACCGCCCCGCTCGCCGAACTCGCCCTTTCCAAGCCGGTACAAAATTCGGCCAAGAACCTGCCAGGCAATGCAGCGTTGTGCGGGGAATGTCGAGCGGGAGAGAATCGCCAGCTCGGGAACCGTGTAGCCCGCGGCATGCGGGTCGTCACCGTGGTGGTGCAGGCCCAGCGTTGTGGGGAGAGAAAGAGAAGTGCTCGGTGAGAGGATGGTTCCGCGGAGAGAGAAGCGGATGGCGGATGGCACGACACCCTCTGCGATGCTAGATGGGTGGTACGCAGATTCGGCTTCGGGATCTTCTTTATCTGTGGAGGGTGGTTGAAGCCAGGAGAGAGCGGTGGGGTCGTGCGTGATTTCGGGGAAGTAGTGGGTTTTCAGTTCATCAAGAAAGTTCGGCGAGGATGGGTCGAGGGTTGGCATTGGCTGTGTTGGTTGGGGGAAGTGGAAGCGCTCGATTGTCGACGGGTCCATCGTTGTTGGGTATTCTGAGGCTGGGTGGAGGTCGGCGGGGATTTGGGTTGGTGGGAGGTCGTCGTGGCCCGGTGGGAGGTTTGTTACGGGGTTTGACGCGGGTGGGTTAGGAGCTTCTTGCTTTTTGGATGTCTCCGGTTGGGGCGGGACATCCAAGGAGACCGATTTCTTTTTGGATGTAGGCTCTGGTTTTGATTCTAGACCCGCTGGCGGATTGGATGAAGGGGTCTTGTTCTCGAATTCTCCCTGTGTATCATCATCGACCCGTGCACGTCGCAAGAACCGTTGCAATAGGCCCGGATCCAATGAGGCCATCAACTCTTCGCGTTCCTTCTCGATCTGCGCATCTGACATGGACGCCAGATGGCGGCGGTTTTCCTCGCCAATGGCCTTCTTGTCATCCTGCAGAGACCCAGGGGTCGGTTGAGTCGGTGCTGGGTTTGGTGCGGCAGCTTGCTCTGCTCGGCGCTGTTTGAAAGACGAGGGTTTGTTGCGCCGACGGTGCGCGGGGAAACCGGTCGACGAAGCGGTGGGAGTTGGGGCTGGCGGCTCGGCGGCGGTGGGCTCTCGTTCGCGGATTTCACCGATCAAGTCGAAGGGGGAGGGAGCAGGGTTCTCAGGAATTCGCACATCATCCTCTAAGTCGAGGGCAAAGCGTTCGCCGGGGAAAGCCATGTCGATGTCGGGAAGAAAAAGCTGGGACGATGGAAAAAAGCGGTTATGTCAGCGCGGGGCGTGCGGCTCAAATGATGCAGCGCTTACCAGAAGGGGCTAGCGTGGAGTGCGGATGCACTAGTCCCAGAGGGGAAATCCTGCACTGCCAGATCAGGAAGCCTTGCAGATGTATAGAGAGACGGGATGAAAAGGCCGAGAGGGAGGACGAAATCGTATTTAGCGTAGAACCATTTGCGATCTTCTCTAACATCCAAATAGCAGGTAGATTCAGTAAAATCGAATAGTTTGAATGAGTATGATAGATGGATAGTATAGAGCACTGTGATCGCCCATCGTGCAGGAGGAACTGATCTCCGGCCACCAGACATGATTATCGGGTGGGAAGGCCGGGAAAGACAGGATGAATAGAGATTACGAGACGAACGTTCTATCCCGAGTGTGATACTCGCCCGAAACCAGGATGTTTGCCAGGGCGATGCTGAAACATGCGTCTAGACCGTGCGGAGCCGAAGTATACGCGGGAAAGATGGACCTCCACTGACGCCAGATCCGCGCGCATGGACGGCATCGAATTGCTTCAAGAGACCGTTTGTACTTTGGCTCTTGTGCTGGCTGGGGCTGCTCACCCGATGATCGCTCGCAACCTGCAAAGTCCTGCTCACTGGAAGATCATCTGATTTTGTCTTCTTGTTTGTTCGCCTTGCCCGGTTAGAGGGTTCCGTTGCGCTGGCATCAGTCGCATCGAGCACATCCAACTTGCTCCTTGTTCGCTTTTTCCCCTTTCCTGCCCTTTTTTTTCCTTTTCGCCCTGCCCGATCCCTTCCTCTCTTCCCATCCGGCCATCTCCTCTTTTTCTCTTTCCCTTTTCCCTTCCCATCCTGCCACCCGCAACCTTTCGGATTTGGTTTTCGTGTTCCCAGCCAAAACCCCCATCTATTTTCGCCCTCGGAACCTGCTCGTTTTTCTGCTGTCCAGTTCCCCATTTTCCGTGTTCCTTTCCCACAAGGCCACACCTCATTTTCACTCCCATCTCGTCCGCCCCGACCGTCCACGCCCTGGTTCAGCATCCCCCACAGCCACTTTTTTCATTAACCCATCCCCCATTTTCTCGCCAATTCGTCGCCACCATCATGTCCACCGAATCGTCGGGCCCAGTGCCAGCCGACGACGCCCATACTGAAGACACGCCCATCGACGACAAGGCCGATACTCCTGTCAACCGACGTACCTCGACGGCCCGACGGTCGCGTCGCAAGAAGGATGACGACACGAACACCCCCGACAGCAAGGTGAAGAAGGAAAAGGAAACGAAAGAAAAAGAAAAGCCCACACGAGCGACTCGTCGCCCGCGGGAGAAGTCGACAACGACGGCCGCGTCGCGCAAGAAGGCCAAGTTGGAGCAGGCGGAGGAAGCCACGGCTGCAGCTGCAGACCCCCGGACCGCCTTGGGCGACCAGCAACAACAGCAATCCCCGCCTGCGCAACCGGCGCAACCCACCACCACAATTCCTGCGCCTTCGACCTCGACCCCCGCCCCAGCTCCAGCTGCTCCAGCTGCCCCGGCCACAGCTCCCACTACAGCTCCGTCTACTTCAGCTTCCGTTCCTCTGGCAGCTGCGGCGCCGACCACTGCTCCTCCCCCGCTCCCACGTACTCGCCCAGTCCGCACCCTCACCAGACCCCGGGCTCGGCGTATTCTCTGCCTCAGTCCTATCCTCCTCGGCCCCAGTCACAGCCTCCGCCGCCCCAGCAATCAAAGCCACCTCGGACAAGTGGTCAAAACTTCGACCCCATCCGATCTGCCTTTGGTACTGCCTCCCCGGCGCCTGCCTACAGCCCGCCGTCGCATACGGTCTCGCCGCAGAATAACTATCGCGCCAGCGCGTCGCCGGCGATTTCGAGTATCATCGATCCGCCTGCTCAAAGCTCGCAGCCTTTGTACCCTCCACAACTTACGCGATCAACCTCAGGCCATGTATCGACCGCGTCGTCCCCGGCACCGCCGGCCATGGCTCCTACGCCCTCTCACCCATCCTTAGCCCCTTCGCCAATGCCTGTATCGTCACCTTCGCATGGTCCTGCTCCTGCGCAACCTGTGCCTTCCACCCACTATGCATCATATACAACTCCAGAGCAACGCCCGTTGCAATCTCAGCCCCCTCATCTGGAGCTTTCCTCTCCAGCTCTACAGCCGCACCAGGTAACCCAACTTCAACAACCCCAACAAACACAGGCGCAGGCGCAGGCGCACCCCCCAACCCAGGCGCAACCGCAACCGCAGTCACAGGCCTCGGCTCCGATTCCGACCCCGTCTCAATCATCTACTCCGCAACGACCAACTCAGCAGTCCGATGCAATGGATATCGACCCCAAGGAGCAATATGCGCCAAGCGCAAAGAAGGAAAAGGGAACCGGCACTGCTCCCTCGTCCAAAGCTCCATCCCCCAAACCCGCGCGCGGAGCTAAGGGATCTAAGCCGTTGCCTCAAGGATCCGGACTGATCAGCAACGCATTGTTTGGTGGAGCGGACGATCAGTCAGAAGATGAGGCCAATACGCCGGACATCATTGTTCACGTCCCGCTCCAGCAGCAGGGCAACACCATCGTGAACTTTGCCCAATTGGCGGAAGAGCGGTATGGATTTGCGGCACTGCATCCTCGTCTCGCAGCTCACAAGGCGCGCCTCGCACGCATTGCAGCTGCGGGTGCTGCGATCGAGCGTAACGAAAAGGGCAAGTCCGCCGGAGAGAGTGCCGAGGAGGATCTAGATATGGATCGGGATAGTGATATCGATATGGACGGTACTACTCTCAACGGAACCACCACTGGCGCGCCCTCCGAAGCAGGCGACAAGCCGAAACGACGGAAAAAGGTGGAGGAATACGACCGAGACGACCCGTTCGTGGATGACAGTGAGATGGCTTGGCAGGAACAGGCCGCAGCAAGTAAGGACGGTTATTTTGTATACAGTGGCCCGCTCGTGCCCGAGGGCGAGAAGGTCCAAGTCGAACGGTATGTATCACCCACCAGCGACGGCCCAGCCGAGGAAGAACCCAAAATACCAACGTACACAATCTACAGTGCCGACGGAACAATCAAGCGAGGCCGTGGACGCGGCCGAGGAACCGGCCGAGGACGAGCTCTAGCTTCACATCCCCACGTCCCCATTGCTGCCGCAGTACCTATCTCTCAAGATACAGGTCTTCCCCTTCGAGGCCCGGGTTCCAGAGGCGGTACTTCACGTCGTGGCAGAGGTGCAAAGAAAGCCGACCCAGCTGACAAACACTCTGATCGGAGTGGTACCACCGCCTCTGCAGCTCACGAAGGCCGTGGTCGTGGTGGTGGCCGCGGCGGAAGCACTCGTGGTGCCAAAGCGGCCGCCCCATCTACACCTACCCCATCCACCCCTTCCAATCCATCTGTCATGTCTATGATGGATTTGGCCCCCGGCCCTCCGGCGAACTTGACCCCCAGCCAAAATTCTAATATCGCCCCTGCCCCCGGGCCGAGCCCGCTTGCGGGTCCCGAGGTCCCGAAATAACATCGTCAAATGTACGTTTGTTGCTTATTGTTTATGCCAGACGGATCATTTCCCTATGGAGTTCTTGTTTCTGGCTTTCTGTAGTGATTTCCGGGGTTCACGAGGCGAGTCTGGCGTTGGGATCCGAATTGCAGAGGCGTCATTCCTGTCATCGTTATCTTCATGCCCATTTATACTTGTTATTTTTTTTGGCTATTCCCTCGGATATGTGTGATTGGAGATCTGGAAAGACTACTCCCGCCTCGACTCTTCTGTTCCTGTCACTTTGCTAATTGTGCGGACTTCGCTTTGTATTCTTATCCATACTTCTTTTTGGGCCGGTTATGCTTTCCGGGGTCGTGAATATCATTGCTTCCAGGACAGTGTCTCATTTGCTGTTTCAAGATAAAGTACTTCATTTGCTGGTTGGGCCGCCTGTCCATAACTGGGGTGAATATACATCAAAAAGCTAGGAGAGATTGGGGTATCCACATTCCGTTTCCGACTCCGCCCTCTCAACGACATGTGTCAGATGCTCAGTTAGAAATCTGGTCAAGTAAGGTACCTTACAAAGGGTACGAGCCCTCGAATTTTATGTATCATGTCCTTGCCATTGGTCAGTCTTTTCTACCTTGCACATCGTTGTTTGCCCGGTCGCCTACATCGGAGACTGATAGTCCAGGATCTAGGCATCGCGAGTGTAGACCGTTACGCCCAGAGAGGGTTGACATGATCATATTTCTATCTCTAAGTTGAGAAATAATGGCCACACGATGGCATAAGGGAAGAACATAGGTATGTGATACCAGCCCTACCATAATGCGTTGTCTGCCTTTGTCGAAAAAGAACTATCAGGGCTAGGCAAAACTGAAAAAGGATTCTCATACAATGTAGAAAAGTACATAACAAATTAGCAGTAAAGGAGCCATGCAGCAAAGAAGCTCGCAGAGTGGGTCGCCAACAGGTGTTTCGTGTGTTGGAACGGGCAGTTGATCCATAGACACGGGTACGCATAGTAAGCATCCCCAAATCCCGAGTTTCACCATGACATGTTGAGCGAACCGTTGAAGACCAAGAGGACGAACTGCAGCAAAATGATCAGAGCGGGAATCGTACCCGGGGTGGTGCGTGGCGAAAAAAAGGCGCCGCCTGTCGTCGTCCGGATGGAGGGCATCGCTGCCTGGCAAACATACTCACTTTCATTACAGCACTCCAACTTTAACAGCCTACTACAGCCTCAAAGTAAATTAAATACCTTCATACATTTAGCAGTTCATAGCAAAGAAGATGATCTACCACGTATCTAGCTTCCAGCGCCGAATTCCAACTAGAAGCGTCTCAAATCACCCTCCTCTTCCAAGGTCCAACAACGACCTCACTTATAGGATACAAGCATGAATACCCCTTCAGGAGATGGTACCGGTGGTCTAGTGGTATGTCGGGGTGACCCTGCTCGGAGAACGCATCCCTCTTGAGGATCAAGGGGGCTTGCCGATGAGCAACTGGACGTGTTCAGAGGCTCCTTACCATTACGATCACTGGTACCGGCGAGTAGTCCTCCCTGCTCACAGGGAGATTTACAGACGGACGTCTCGCCCCTTCTGCTACAGGGTGGATCGAAATCAGTTTCACCACTGTTACTCACAGAAAGGATTTCCCGAACCCTATTTCGAAACACACTGATGTACACTTGGCTTATCTCCATTTCGAGGGTGGAATCGTAATGAAAAATAAATCCACGAGGGATTAGTTCCTGTAAGTTACTGGAAATACTGTTTCCATGAATACTTTCACCACGTTCCCCCATATTTCGCTCAGATATCCACTTTCCGTCGCAACTGCACTCGCTCTTCTAACGGCAATGCTCGCCAGAATGATAAAGGTCAGCCCTCTCGCGTAAATCGCACAAAGTCGTTTTATGATCGAAAGGTTATCGTAGCAATTTCACTATGAAGCAAAACAATCTGTGAGGGTAAGGTTGTTTTATTCGAAAGTATATTGCTCGTCTATGTAGTGAAATCCAACTTCTCCGTTTCCCATTCCAGCAAGGTTTCAGAATTAGATAAGGGTCATCAGCGAGCGTAGCGGGAATCCTTGGGAATGAACTATAGTCCTTGGTTGTTGGCTGTGAAACTGGCATGGTCCACGCCTCCTTGGATGCAATGGCCTCGATTGCAGGATCTGGCTCGAGATCATCTGCACTTGGTAGAAGGAGGACTCCCTACTCGCTGGTAAGTCCCTACTCCCCAGTATGTCCCTACTCCTCAGTGTGTCCCTACTCTCCAGTAAGGCCCTACCTGTCGGTATGTCCCTGCTCCTCAGTATGTCCCTACTCCTCAGTATGTCCCTACTCCTCAGTATGTCCCTACTTTCGGAGTACGGTATTTTCTTTTGCACCTTATACCCGCAATACTTAAAACGGTGTCGCACTTACTGGGACGGCCCTATGTTCCTACTGTATAGATTTAAAAACAATGATACAAATAGTTAGATACAAAGAGTATTTTGGACGACTAAAAGAAATAAACTTGCTCCCGCATTCGCGCAGGGGTGGGGGAAAACCCAGTGGGAAAAAAACCCCACCCGAAGAGGCCCAGAAAAACAAAAGTATGACTAAGTGGATAATTCTCGTAGACTTGCCTCCAGCTTCTGTTTCAATTGCACCGTCTCAACACGTTGACGGCTAGTTTTTTGTGACTCGCCAGCGAGACGCATTAGGTCCTCGTCTGAAAACTTACTCACAACTGTTGGGTGAAATGCCCCTCCCAATTTGGACAGAATTTGCCTTTCAATCACCTGTCGGCACACATTGTCCACAAATGTTTTCATGGCAACCTAAAACACCACATTATAACCGGGCCGACCAGCGGGACATGCAGACTACTCACCTTGTAATATGCATTCAGATCGGTCAATGCCTCGGAGCAGGCTCTGTCAACCATATTAACCTCCACGCGTTTCTGTAGAGCTAAAATCATTCGATTCATTTCGTGAGGAGTGTTGCTGAAGTAAACATTGCCGCCCCAATCCGATTCAGCTGCTTTCTTGACTGATGTTCGAATGCTTTCCTTCGCTTCGTCATGTCTCGCTTTTTGAATGTTGTCAGTATAGTAGTGATTGTAGGTAATTGGGTGACCTCTTTCATCTTGTATGAGCTTGGAGAGTTCCCCATGAGCATTGCCGGTATTCTCATTGAACGTAGTCATAATGTGCTTCTGCAATTTATCGTAGACTCCGGCATCCTTTACCACGAACTTCAAGGCCTGGCGCACAAACTGAGTCACCAAGCTCACGACGGACTCAATGTGGGCTCGAGAGATCTCTTTCCAGCGACATGATTGGATGTGAAACAAACGTTGAAGGAGAGAATGGTTGTAATTTCCTGGGAGCTCGCGACCTCTGGTTTGGTGATACATCTGTTATCGTAAGCGATTACCTTTTCGCCTGAGACTTTGGCTCACCTCTTTAATCCAAGAAAACATCTCTTTCTCTGTAACCAAAAGCTCTTTATTCTTGTCTTCCTCGCTTTCCTCTTTGCTTTTCTCTTCGCTTTCCTCGTCGCTTTCCTCTCCCAGTTTATCGCAATCAGAAGCGACAACTTTTCTCCGTTGGCCATGGTTCCTCATATATTCGGCAAAGTGCTCATTTTCTCTATGGATCGCAGCACGCAGACGGCAAGTTTCCGGACCAGTTGCAAAAAAATCGCCGTCCCAGCTATCGTAGTTTCCCTCAAGGCCATTCTTGACAATTCCATAGAATTCAGTGCTGATCTGAGTGAGAAATACTCGAACTTGCGTTGCGTTTGATCTCTCAATCCCAAGGTTAATTATTTCATCATCCACCCGCTGCAATAGATGTCGAACCTCCTGCTGAACCTTCGGTAGCTCTCGCTCGATATGGCTATCCAGCAATTCCTCCAAGAATGAACGTAAATTGTTCATCCCAATTCTCGTAGAATCAATTCCCTGGGCCTTCCAACGTTGACTGGAGAAGAACTCCATTTCTACCCGATGGCGCTGCTGAAAACTGATTCCGTCCACTAATTCGTCCGGGGAGGGATTTTGACGAGAAAGAAGCCAAGATTCAACTTTGTGCGATCCAGGTTTTTCGCCAAGCGAGCCACTCTTTCTTCTGTGTTGCTGTTGATAAGGTCGGGCTTCGTGATGATCCCTACAGTCCTAACCTCCTCCTTGTCAAAATGACGCGCTCGTTGAATAATGCGTTGGGTCTCTGCATCGAGCTGCTGGCCGGAATAACAGCAAGTATTATTGTACGAGAGCTCTCCAGATATGAATCAACCAAACGTTGCACGATCTCAACGTCTTCCTCGTCCTCCGAGACCGATATCAATCCCGGCAGATCAACCAAAGTCAGATGAAGCCCCGTATTGCCGACCAATTCGAGTCTAAGAACATCCGCAGCGAAACCAGGTGCATCGACAAGTTCGCTGAATCCTCGAACCCCCATATAATAGGAAGCTTCGCGGATTATCATTGGTAATTCGTTGAAATCTTGAAATTCTCGTTGAAATCCCGCGAACTTTTTCTTCTCCTCAGGAGAACGAGATTGACTAGGCAGAAGGCTTGCAGTCATCGAACTGACTTGAGTGTCATGGCGCAGTACTATCTCGGTAGGAAACTGTGTACAGAGTCCGTCCTTGCGAGGAAAAGGGTATCCGGTGATACCTTCGAGAACAGAGCTTTTTCCAGCCGACTGATCACCAGACACTGCCAACTGAGGGAGCGCGATATGATCGCCAACCCCGTTGGCTCGAACACAGTCAATCTGATTAAGTCTTTTGGATGATTTTGCCGAACTGAGTCCAGGGTTGTCCTTCCCTCTGTCCACATCACTTGAATCTCCGTCCTCGTCAAGAGGCATGGTGGTTCGCATTTTGGATTCTTTATAGAATCGGTGATAAATTCAGAAATAAGGGGGTGATTGTTGATAACCGGTTGGTTCGTTCCGTCCTATTTATCGTTTTTCTGCCCGTAATTGCTGGACGCATTCTGAGCCAGCATCCAACAGACCCAATCAGATTGACTGTAACTGCAAGCAAGGGTTGGCGATATGCCACGGTCGAGGGAAGAATATGAACCAATGGTATTTCCAAAATGGTGGGATTTAGTGTAATTTGTACTGCTCCGACAAATATCACACTACCTTGGGGAAGTCTGGAATGGACGGAGGATACTTGTGGCTGAAGAATTATGGTCTTTGAGGCCGAGGTCAGGCATCCGAATGTTACCCTTCGCGGAAGGAATCTTGCATGCAATAGCGAGACCAATAACATCGTCAGTATATCATTCGATCGCTTTGTGAATGGTTCAGTGATAGGGATCACTACTATAAGAATGACGATCATGTCACCGTTCCTATTTCATATTGACAGATTGCTCGGCCTCGACATTCGGCCCAGTATGTACAACATGCTACATTTGGACATTCTAGACTTCATTCTCGCGAAGCAAGAAGAAAGAAAAACTTCCATATTATCAAATTTCTTTCATTCGATAAGATTCTAAGCACGAAGCGATGCTTTGCATATTTGGCGTTGGAATGGATCAACCCTTTCATCGTGACCGGGCAAAGACACCAGGGTCAACATGGTATTACCTCGCTCTAAAACTCCAGATCACTAAAGACAACTCGCATCATGGCACTCTCCAGCGGCAAGGGATCGAGAATCTTCTCAACATATTCTGGCCAGTCGTCAACCCACTGCAACAGGGGGAAGATATGAGAGTATTCCCAGTACGAAGGATACCATCCAGCCGCTTCCCAGTCCACAAGAGCAGCTACTTCATACTCTTCTTCATTTGTGACAGAATTCACGACTTTTCGGACAAGAACATTCTCCCTGGAGAGATCTCCGTGGGTGAATACAGGTGGATGATTGCGAAGTGCCAATGGGAGGTGGCGAGCAAGATAGTCGGAGAGAAAGCTATGACCATTAGATTCGCTCCACATAGTTTTGGAGCGAAGTGCGATGGCTTTTCCGAATTCTTCTTCCGTCTGAAACGGACCGGTAACAGCAGCGTCCTTTTCACGAGAAAAGAAATACCTATGGGGAACGGGGCCTCGGTTGACGCTGCCATAAAATCCGGGCGATGACAGCGCTCTCATCTGATCAAAGATGCATCGCAGTTGCCCAACAATCGAATTTTTATTTGCCTCAGTGAGCGAAGGCCACGCCATCCCTAGAGAAATGCTGGGGATGTATTCCATGACGATATACAGGATGTCCCGATCGCGGTACATGGCGTAAAGTCGTGGCGCTGCGATGTTGAGCCGTTTTTCAACAAATATTAGAGCATATCCCTCGTTTTCGGTCACGAGCGGGCCATATTTCACAACATATTTCTCTCTGATAACGACTATGCGCCCACCGTAATCTGATCTCTTGGGGAGGGTTTGTGTTGCCTGTTCAATCTCATTCTGATCAGGAAGAGGCCCTGGTAATTGACCAGCATCCCGATAATAAGGAAGGGAGAAATGCATAGTTGGATGGGCGACGTCTCACGGAACGGAACAGTTGATGCCAACTTGAGGATGCAGCCCAGTGCTGCAAAAGTTCCTATCAGAGATACCCTTTTTAGGCTAGTGCAAGATTATGTGATTTCCGAGTTGATACTTGTCGGATCTCGGTGGTGGGTACAAATGCAGTGGCCAATGGAATGGTGCGAAAGGTCTTGTTCCACTATCCCCCTGGATTCTGCCAATCTAAAGGGGGGTTTGAGAGATTACGTACACAATAGGAACGGAACAACAATAATCCAGCGGACTAGTACAAAAGAGGGAAAGTCCGGGAGTAGTCAGCGCCCAAAGGGGCATAACTAATATCAGGGTTCCAACAATACTTTCTAACTAGCACGTGACTTGGAGGGATGGGATGCCTTGTACACATATTTCTTTCCACAAACTAGATAGGAGATAGGACTTGGCTAGACAAGCAACGCAAGCATACACCTCATATATGTTGGTTTCCTAGATAGGTAGATAGGTAGTGTGGCCGTACCAGTACTTACAAGTATCTATATCTATGCACATTCCTACGAAGTACAGTCCAAGTCTACCTACTTTGCGCTTATCAGCTCCCAGGACTTGGTATCTTTAAAAAAAGTCGCAAACAGGGATTAGACATTCATTCATGGTTTACCACTACTCGAAACAAAGGTAGCAACAGCCAAGAACATTCAAAAACGAGCAGCACATGGTAGCAGAGGATAAACAGCAAGGGAAAGCACTGGTAGGCAGCCAGGTAGGCAGCCAACATGGACAATGAAACCCAGAAAGCAGAACATCGTATGGCCTCATGCTGTCATTGCTTTAAAGAAAAGGCGATGGATATACCAGCAGCCAGGGCCAAAACAAAACAAAGATCAATAAAAGAATCGTGTCCTTCAGCTTGTCACCAGCGGCCAATAATGGGCACCAAACCACAGTATGGTCTATTGTTGAATAATAAGCCCGTTTGCTCTAATAGCAGGTAGGGCTCGCTCCAAAGTCCATTCAGTGCACTTGACTTAAACCCTAAAACCCTAAAACCCACTGGCAGAGGAAAACTAGATAGCTTCGTAGCGTGGTACACAGTCACTCCCTTGGGGAAGGAGTAGGAGTATCGAACCGAAGCCCCTCGATGCCGCTGCGGGCCGGATCATCCCAGTGGTTCTGCTCCTGTGCAATTACCATTCCAACCCAAGGAGCGAGAACGAGCTGGGCGTCGGATCGAGCGGCATCTCCAGTAAAATGAAAGGGGCAGTGCGTCGGGCTGTAAGTCAAGGCGCAGTGGTCACTGGGGGCGAGAGGGAAAGAAAGGGGCGGCGATGAGTGTAAGATAGAGGAGTTCTAGGGAGGGCAAGAAGGAGAGGAGAGGTCGAAAGGGCGAGGTCTGGCCTTTTATGTCGAGGCGATGTTGGGAGTGGCATCTTTCTCGGAAAATAATCCGACATTCCTCCGGACTATAGTATTCTGTCCCAGTAAGTTGAGAAAGCCAAACATACTCACCGAGCTTCATCACCAGCTAGGAACCGGACTGCAGCTCCAATATCCCACCCATAGCCTTCTGTCTTTAGCTAAGACTGATTTTTTCGATGCTCTCGCATCCCGTCACTCATCCTGCCGCCCACGTATACAATAGGGGTATACACCATTCCAGGGCAGACGCAATTCACTCGAATACCTTGCGCCGCATGCTGTGCTGCCATCGCTCTCGTCATATTTATTATAGCTCCTTTCGATGTCGCGTACATCAGATCTGGCGAACCACCTCTCAGGCCAGCGATAGACGACAGGTTGACATTGGAACCCTTGTACTGCCCACCTCATTTCTTTCCTTGTGCGGAATCGCATACTTGGTCATAAGAACCATGGAGTTGACGTTGACCCGCATTCCTGCATCATAATCGCTCATATTGACAGTCGTTGCTGGGCCACCTGCCCCAATTATACCAACGTTGTTGACCAGGATATCAAGCGGATGATATTTCGATAGGTCTAATTATGCTATTTACGTAGTTCTAGTATTTTATTTACTTACCCTTCTTAGTAAAGATATCTAGATATCCTTCCCTAGCTAAGTATTATTTATTAATATTACGCAACCATGGGTCCCCTAGAATTATACTAACTTCCTATGGTCTAATAATATGTACAGATATATTATCCTGCTAATGGCAATTTATATTAGGATTAAAATATATAACGTCCAACGTGAGTCTGGGCTAGTTTCTGCATCCACTGGTATCTACGTATCAACTCCTTTAAAAGTGCTACACGCACTATTGCAGACTGCGCACTTCTTGGAACTATCTCGGCAATGCCTGCTAAACTGTCTGGGAAACAACTTACCTGATGTCAAAACAACTCAATGGCAAATACTGAAAATGGAAATGGAACCTCCAGTCTAGTTCCATGGTTGAAGTGCTGTGTATACTGTATCACCTTCCGATTAGTCAAAGTGCCGACAACTCATTCGTAAACAAGATACACGCTTGCGAGCCTGAACTGTCGTTGGTGGAAACTCTTAAGCCGAGGAAATATAACGCCGACTAATAGAGACGGATCCCACAACCTCGCGAAATGGCCCAAATAGGGAACTTTTATTACGTGGATAAGCTATATATATCTTCCTGTGCCCTTGCGAAGCGACGATCACTATTACGTAAAATGATTCCACCACAAAATTAACCTTATAGGGGCATATGGCCAATCTATTCCCCTTAGGGTAAGCTATTTTCCTCCTTGGGCTAAATTGCGAACCTCCTTCTTGGTCTTTTTCGGAGCTGAAGATTCTCTTAGCTTTTTGGTCGGTCGTGGCACGGATACCCCGCGAATAATGTAATGCTTTGTAAGCTCGACCTGGTTTACGTAGCTCTAGCTAGGCATTCTCCAATAACGTAATAAGTTAGTCTCGTGAGCTAGAGAGTTAAAGGCCCTACAGAAAACCTGTTGGTCTTGTCGGATCTGTGAGCTGCGGCCGGGGTCCGCGCTTCAGTGTAAGTGGACCTATACGAAGTGGGCCGGCTACTCGAATTTATACTCGAAAGTTTTGTACAAAGTGGGTAAGGTGACTCACGCTCATTTCTTTGGAACCCACAGTTTTTTTTTGTCGGGAGTTATATAAGATCATATTTTCAGAGCTCGAAATTCTTTATTTTGATATAAGTTTTCAAACCGGCCCTATCCCAACAGCTTTCTACACCGATTGAACATTCTTTTCCAGACATCTCTTGTCTTTCAAATCATGGCCTTCAACCGTATTGCTGTCTATGGTCACCGTGGATTCGTTGGCTCTCGAGTTGTTGCTGCTCTGATTGCCTCGGGAGCTCCAATTACTGTTTTGCATCGCCCTAGCTCGGATACTTCCAATCTCCCCGATCATGTGAGAAAGATTGAAGTCGACGTTCTTGATGAAGACGCTTTGGTTGGTGCCTTGCAAGATATAGACATTGTGATGTCAGTCAGGGCTACTGCGCATCTGTACCCTTTTGAATCTATGCTAATGGACTTCTCAGTTCTCTTGTTGGAGACGAGGGTACCGACAGACAGTATGGCTTTGTGAAAGCCATCCCTAGGACTAATGTCCAGCTTTTCTCCCCTTCGGATTTCTGTCTGCGATATTGTGAGCAGGGAATGCGCATGCCCTGTATGAAGGCAAAAGCGAAAGTCGAAGAGGCTTCTAAGGATGCTGGGATTCCTACCTCCGTCATCCACGTTGGAAATTTCGCTGAATTCACCTTAAGTACAACGTCAGTCATCAACCGGCCACTCGGGATGTTTATCCGTAACTGACTTTCACAAATTATAGGGCTGTGGGTATTGATTTGCAGAATAACATATTGGTCTACACCGGCAACTCTGCTAGCGAAAAAGTCACTATGTGGTGCGTAACATTTCACCCAGAGACTCCTCATCTAAATAATCCCTTTGGTCTGATTAAACTAATTCCTTGTAGCACCAAGGACTACGTAGCAGCTGCGTACGTCGACATATTTACCACCAGACCTATACGCACTATACAGAACCGGACCATCACCTTGTCAGAGCTTGCACCAACAGGCATGGAAATTGCTGCGATCATGAAAGAGAAGAACGGCAGAGACCCCTCTATTGCGACACGAAGCTTAGAGGAAGTCAATCGAACGATCGAGGATTGTATCAGCAGGGAGAGTAATCTCGCTGTCCCGGCCTATTGCCGCAAGATCTGGGGAACGGGAGAAATGATGAAGATGCTTCCCGATGATTTATGGGAAGTTAAGGACTACAGGAAAGCAAGTTTAGAGGACCTTGTCATAGGAGGAAGATTGGAAAGCTATAGAGCTCTACCCGATCATGTATTGGAGTACCTAAAAAAGATGCTCTGAGACATGTATTACCATATACTACTAGTCTTGCGCACGACCTCACAGCTCAGTATGCATGTGCGAACCACAGCGCAAACGCTGCTGCCTCTTGCTTACGGATAATTTGCCGATGCTCCCACAATTGATTATTTTTGCTCTTCCTCTTCCGACTGTCAGCATAAAAAGACGCGTATCTAAGACATTAGATAGATATTACATTGGACTATATCTCCCGGGGACGGAGCAGCGGGTATAGAATTGGCTGGCTGCAATTCTGCTTTAAGCACAGCCTGTTTCCCTCAGCGCAGACATTCTTTCCTACCCAGCGATCGGACTATGGAGAGGTGTGTATTCTAGCTGCCGAAATGCCGTTTGTTTCAGTAATACTGTTGGTTCTTCGAGCCAGGTAGGTCAGGCCTCTCAAGACGGCTGAGATGCGGAGGCGTCAAGTAGAGTTTGAGCTGCCTACATCAAAGAGTACGCGGCGTTCACCTTTCTCGTTAACTCTCGAGGTGGGGCTTGTCGTCATCAGTATCAATATCGGGTGGGGCAAGCACGTCAAACGGGGACGCTAGTCAGATGGGTGGGACAGACCCTCGCGATCTGTCCAGAAACGGAAAACATAGAGTGAAGAAGTTCCAGGGTTCCCATGGACACAGCCACTAGTTAACCAAACATGCATTCTATAACTTATGCTATGCTATTGTCGTCATTACCGAGCCTAGGTTGCCAATGCTGAAATCATACCTTGATACAACATATTGACCCCTAATCTACCTCCCGACCATATCGCAAAACCAGTCTTCCGCCCCTGACCGTTGACAAAAAGCGCCCCTTATTAAATATGCCAATCAGTCAGTCATCTGTCGAAGACCGCTTGCGGCATCTCATGCCGAGCCTCTCGGTATACACTGAAGGCAGGCACTATCAAGACTGTCTCGAACTATACAACCATGCGCTGAAAAAGGAACCACTGGTCTGCGCCCGACCACGGACAGAAGAAGAGGTCACACTTGGTTCAATTTTGCACCGAACAAAAGATCCCCTTTGCTGTTCGCTCAGGCGGTCACGACTTCTTTGGCCGCTCCGTAGTCCACAGGGGGATTCTGATCGACATGCGCGACATGGACACGGTCAGTGTCGCATCGGACCGAGCTAGCGCACGCGTTGGTGATGGAGTGATTGCCGGCCATCGGCCATCTGTAGAAAACCCTCAATTCTTACAGTCTGTTTACCCCTACCGGACAGGCAAAGTCTGTGGGCTATGTCTGTTGGGTATGTGGCGGAGAATACAGTTTCTATATTGGAATATATAGATTTGGGATTGATCAAATATTTGGGATTCGAGTGGTTTTGGCTGGAGACTGTGGTTGACATCAATATAGATTTAGAATTACTATAGACACTCTACAGTGCTGGGGCTGATATATTTGGCATTATCATGGAGTTTTGCGTGAAAATATATTCAGTGCCCAAAAACATACTGGTTTCCTAGTTTTTCTTTTGGCCAAAGCTGTAACTGTTATAGATAAGATTGAAAATTTTTTAGATAATGATTTCTCTAATGAATTCACCAGAGATACTATTGCTGTAAATCCTGAAATTACTCTAATTATACCCGTGACTAATCGCCCTGACGGGGATGCTCACCCACGGTTAGATAACAAAACGGCATAATAACAAAAAAAAATTTTTTTTTACATGCAACGCGTTAACAACACCACCACAAGGAAATGAGTGAAAGATTCCATTTATTCATTATTTTCGACCAGGCTGTACTCAGATTTCTGAGACAACCAATTAGTTGGTTTAATCACCAGCTGGAAGTTTGCTTGCCCGTTGACACTCATAAGCTAGTCGATAATTTTCCGTTTATCTACTGACATGTGTCGTGGAAAGCAACGTTAAGTCAACTCCCAAGTAACTTGCATTTTATCGTTTATCAACGTCATTTCTCTCTTCAAACAGTGTCTACACGATATTTTTGACCAGTTAACCACCTCTTCCTTCTGTTGCCCGCACTTATAGCCCGCATTTTAAATTGTATTCCTGATATTGATTACCCATTCCAGATCCCACATTTTATGTCACGAGACCCTCCCGTTCCTGGGATCATATTCGACCCCACGATCCATGGCATGGTTCCCAGGCAGGCCATTGATTGCTCCCAGGAGTAAGAATCATAGTTCCCAGAGGACCTACAGCTCCCGGGGTGAACTGTATAGCTCCGGGGAACGTGAGGTGGCACCCTAGGAGTTTTGGTTACTATTTCTGGGAGCAATCAATAGCGTGCCTGAGAGCATGGAACCAGATATCACCCGTTTTCTTGCATTGGTTGCATCATGTAGCTTTTTAGTCGGTGTAGGTCGCAAGCCGCAACAATTAATCTCGAAGACGAAGTCAAGCACAGACGCGCTCGAAATCAGTTTCACTTCTGTACTCTCTTTGATTCTCTCTCGAAAACTATCTTGCATGACGTTATATCTCTTATGCTTAGTATACTGCCGACCCAGTATCTTCATACGGTAATTAAAACGTTATAAAGATAGCTATCGTAACATGGCTGTATGGCCTTGCCATTCGGTCAGTTGTCGGGTCGGCGCCTCTGCCCTGATCATCGCATAACATGACTGCTACAAACATAGCTGATTTAGATCCAAATAAGTCTGGCGCGCGCCTGATATCCCACTATCTGATTCCCGTGTGTCTAAATTGCCGACATCTTGAATTTCTGGCGTTCGTCGAGGTTCGCACAATCCAGAGCCTGCAGTGAGAACCAAATCCATCTCAGCTAACGATGCACCGTTGCGGATTGCTCTGACAATTCTATCGGCTTCCGATTGATCATGGGTGCGAAGACTTTCCATCAAGCGCATAAGCAAAGCGCGGTCATGTTCTAGTGAAGCAATTCTTCGTTTGTACGAGAGTTTTCGCCGACCGTCGCTCTCTTCATTCATGATACAAGGTGCACCGTCTCGGTTACACGACACGCAGGGTATCCCTCCATAGCACTATTTTTTTGAGGAGGGGGCGGCTGTGAGTCAATACTCTCCATCTGGGGAAAGGGTACCTACTTTGGCTTTCCGTCTTCGACATCCAAAACAAGCTGTACTAGCCTTTGAAGGCCTCTTCGAGACATGAGGGACATGACTTGGACGGTGGGTTTTTGATTTGGGTGCCAAGCTTTTAGTTGGAGTTTGCGGTGCCATTCTACCTTGAGACCCGAGGAGTAATGTGGGTGATCATGATTGTTTCTTCGGCTGGTTCTGTTTTTACCCCTCTATTGATCACTACGTCATATTTACTTTCTTCCGCACAATAATTGGCCTGAAACGGCGGAGAATTAGTCCGATATCCAGTTCCCAGCTTCCTTAAGTACGACTGGAGTAATACTCAGAGTTCCTAGAGGACCTACAGCTTGTGGGAGTGAATGGTGTAGCTCTGGGGAACGATATCGGTGCCGGTGGGCAATCAGGAGACCCTCACGTTCCTGAGATCATATTTAAATCCAGGATCCATAGGCATGGTCTAGGCACGCTCTTCGTCGCTCCCAGGAGTTGGTCCTCTGGTGACACGGGCCGAAGCGGTTGCAGCCGCCGAGGTGGGGAAAGCGGACGCCCAGAGAAGGGCAACATCTGATGCTATTGATGGAACATTGTCGTCAAGTTCTAAGCATAGCCTTCACCAGGTCTCCTTACGTCTGAGACTTACGGCTGTGCGGGTCTCAAAATCGTAGGGGGCGCTAGTGGGCGGTCTATTGGCCTGGCAGGTCTTGAGACCATGGTCTTGGAATCTGCTGGGTCTCTGACTCTGTGTCTACCGCCCTTGGCTCGGTGTTACCGAGCCCTAGTACGTAGTCTCATATGTGCAGACTTCAGTTTTAGGTTACATGTCAACAGGCTTCAGCTACAGTTCTTTTAATCGCCTGTGATTCAAGTCTCTAGCCTAATATCCTTGATAGCTTTGTGACAATTAACACAGGCCCGATTTGTTCTTCGATCCTCTCGAGCCATGAGACTAGTTTCATGAAACCTTTATTGTCATACTAGAACATATTATACGCCAATAATCTCAAATTAGCCTATCACTCACATCTGATTCCGCCATCCGATGCTACGCGATTATTAACTTTTCAGTCTCTTCGACCGACGCAGCGAAGGCTTGACGCGGGCGGGTCGTTCCTTTGCCCGCTTTTTTACTTCTGGCTGCTCTTCCGAGTGGTCTCGATGTAGAGATGAGCGCGTCGTATACTGTCGATGGGGCCCTGGTTCGGAACTTGCCGCCTTTGCAGCTCGCTTCGCCATTTTTTGCCTTGTAGCAATCTCCGTTGAGCATGGACCGCTTTTTGTCACCCCAGAACCGACTGAAGACATGAGAATATCAGTACCTGGTTGGTTCGACGGGGGCTCTGTGTTGACAGTATGGGGTTCTAGCAAGCGTGGGTCGATATTCGTTATCTCAAAGCCGACAGAGGAGGCTGGAGTCTCAGTCCTTGATCGAGCTTCGGATTCCGAAGATACCTCTGAGCTGTCAACGGGTGTAATGGCGCCGCAAACAGGCCGTGACTCTTCTGGGAGATGGCAAAGTTTGACATTGACATCATATGTGTGCACTTTGGCGGCATGAGCCAGAAACTCAGTGACTTTGGCGAACTTTGGCACATGGCTGCAGGCTGCCCAAGTGCAGCTGATGCCGTCGTGCACATGAAGGAAATGGGCGTCAATGAGATGACGGCGAAGAGAATCTTTTCGCTTGGCTGGAAATTTATGCGGAGGATTCGATGCTGAGCGACGAGATTCACCACAGCAGATGATGCAAACATCAGTTGGACATTGTTGAGCATCCTCTTCAAAAGACGCCAGTTGTTCGGACTGTTCAATAGGTCTATTTCCCTCCTCATCGAGATTCCAATTAACTCGATTGCCTCGCCTGCTCGGTTCGCAAAGCTGTAGAAGTGCAACCATGTCCTTGGTAACCTGGATGAGTCGAGTAAGTAATTTGTCCTCGTCAAAATCTTCTGCCTCAGGACCGTAAAAGTTCTCCACAAGCCGAGCTCGTTCAGGAAATACGTAGTCCGGGATAGGGAGCTCCCAGTCTTCTTCAGCGGAACTATCAGCATCGCGTTCCTCAACATCAGATTCGCCGAGAAGCATTTGCTTGATCTGTCGGTTAACTTCAAGCACGGGAGCATTATTAAAATAGTCCTTTCTGGCTGTCTCGCGAGTTTCGATCGCCAATGTTTTCCGAAGTTTGGCCAGGTCTTTTTTGACAGTCTCATGCCTTTGGAAGAGATGTGGAAAGGTGTCACGGGCGTTCTTGATTGTGCCAGCCACGGACCGCATCTCCGCCATAAGCTCTCTTTTCTCGCGTCTTAGTTGCAGAATTTCAGGGTTTTGGCAAATAGCACGTTTATGAGCTTCGGTAAGATCAGATGGTGCCGATAAATCTCTCTTCCTAAGCATGCTCCCAGCGAAGCTTACCAGACCTTCTTGGGAGGGCCGAAGAGGAACGACATGTTGAAGGTCGCGCGCAATAAATTGTGATTGGTAATGCTTTTCAAACACCGCGTCACCAGATTGCCCTAGCACCCTTTGTCGCTCCTGGCTGGTAAAATTTTCTGCGAGTAGATAGTCAGCTCCGTTGCGAGTAATCCCATCTATCATGGCGAAAATGAATCCATCATATCGCGTTCAGCAAGTGACATACTGTTGACTTCATTTGCCGTCCAGCGGCGGTAATTGTAATGCCCAATATCGTCTTCAAATCTAGCATCTCGACCCAACTCCTTGAGCGCCTGCCGACTTGAATCATAGGTCATTGGCAAAGACCCATCGAGTCTGTAGCCGTATGGAGTACGTTCAAGACGTCGAAGGAGAGGCACATTAAGAACCTCGGGCTTCCACCGGAGGGGAAGAGATGAATTGCCTCTTGGAACTCGTAGCCGCCAAATGAGCTCTGGTGTGAGGTCGTCATTGGCAAAAGCTCCATCGCGGAAAGCGAACGCAATGATCTGAGATATCGGGCAATATGCCAGTTGATAATCGCCGTGCATGAAGAATTTAGTTCTGTTGGCAAGGATCAGTATCGAAGTTGGTTCATGAGAAGTTCGAATCAAAATTTCAGCTTACCCATCAGCGCCTTCCGGTCGACCTTTGAGATTGCGAAACTCGATGATGGCACAGAGGACATCACGTTTACTTTGAAGGTCTTTCAGGTAGAAAAGTTCGATATCGCGATAGCAGACCGAGTCCGGAAGATGTTTCAAGGAAATGTGCTTTGGAAGATCACTCTGGAAGGTGTCATCCCGTTTGCGTTTGCCCAAAACTGGATTGCCAGGCGACGAGGTGTCTTGAGGAAGCAAGACGCCAGGTCGCGTGCCTGTAATGGCGGACCAGAGCTGGACTGTAGCAAACTGAACAATCATGCTCCCGTGACGAAAGAATCTCGAATGGACCCAGTGATGCCGGTAAATCACACCAAAAGCATCCACATCTAGAGTATTTTTGTCCTTTGTTCGTCGGGAAATTTTGCGCTCGGCTGGGAATACACCTTCGAGAAACCCTTTTCCAAGGTAAGCATACTCTGTTTAGGAACAGACAGGATATAACTTACTCGTCGCATCTGTTGACGGGCATTCTCACCGACGCGGCGACGGGCGAATAGCTCGAAGTATTGACAAAGGCGTCGCCAGTATTCATCATATGACTGAAGCAGTTTCTTTCGTGATGTTTTGAACATCCAATCAAAAAAGTTCATGTAGATCGTCTGATCCTCCAAAAGAAGAAAGTCCACATAATCCTCGTTCGATTGAATGCAATATCTATTCCCGTGTTATTCTCAGTCACAAGACTTTTCCCGACCAAGTGAGCACTCACTTTCGCCAATAACGTTCGATGACAGCGATGCCTTCTAAGGTCTTTGGCTTAAAGTTTGGAGGGAGCCATCCAAGACTGCGAAAATGCTCCAGTCTGGCTCGAGTTTCCTCGCAAAGAATGGGATCGGTCCAGTATTGGTGCTCATCAGTTTGAGCTGGATGTACAGGCGTAGGTGCCACGGAGGAGGTCAGATACAAAGACCAGGGTGGAAAATTCGTGATATGGGAAACGACAACGTCAAGGTCGGCTTGAGGCGTGGGCAACGAGGATGAGAGAATGGGAGGTGCGAGGACACCGGAAGGGAGGGAAGGCGAAGCATCTTATAGGCGCTCAAATAAACTGGGCGAAAAGGGAGGGGACTTAGATTCAGTCGAAGGGGAGCCATTTTCGGCGTCGTCTTGGTCGCCAGTGGAAACGAGGGGAACAACTGTGCAAGTCGAGCGTCAACATCAGGACCGGAGGATGACTAACAGTGCTAGGTGGGTGCAGAATAGTGGTGTTACAGGGAAGTGGGCGGTCAAGGGACGGCTGGACATTCAAAGTTACGGGTGGAAAGGAAGCCGTTTCTGGCGTCAAAAGTGGTCATTTTCGGCGTCATTTTCACAGGTCCTCATATTCTAGTTGTAACAGAAGAATTCCCCGTCTTCTTCCTAATCTTTAATTTTTAATTTTCTCTTTTACATGCTGTGGCTGCTGTGGCTGCCGTTGCTGTTGCTGCCGTTGCTGTTGCTGCCGTTGCTGTTGCTGCCGTTGCTGTTGGTTTCTTTGTTCTTCTTTCTTTCTCCCTTCCCCTTCTAGCCCTCTCTCTCTCTCTTCAGACCATCCATATATTACGCGCCTTCTTGCGTCACGGCACCAATTCACATCCGCAGCGAACCCACAATTCGGGGTTATAAAGCCATGGAGAGGCTGCGCCCGAATGATAAACCCTTTTTTCCAGGTATAATGCCGAAAAGTATAATCACTCTTATGCATCTAAATTAGCGCCCCAGGTAGCATACACATTGCTCTAGTTATTAATTGCATGAGTGGATCTCATTCAAAGTGGATTGAAACAAATTAATTGAGGTTTCTTCGCGTCTTCAATTCTGTGACGCCTTGAGAAGAGGGAGTCTTCGTCGCTTAAGCTGCTCGAGTTGGCGGCTCTATCCTCACACTTCTTCGCTAAGGTACGCCCCAAGACGCCCTCCATCGTGTCTTAAAACCCTCAGGGAATTCGGGCAGACCATGTAGATCTTGAAGGATCAGAACAAGGCATATCATGCTATGCTTTTCCTCAACGATGGGCATCTTCGTGTCCACTAGCCTATTACGAATCTCCGCGAAGGCCCAGAGAAGGCATGTAGAATGGCACAAGGGAGATTAGTTGTAAACATACTTTAATATATGGTAGCAAAGAGCTCTCTACAATAGACCCAAGTGAACACCAGAAATGAATTTGAAATAATATCATCAAGAATCTTGCACTTATGTACGCCGGATCATGCAGGAACATATTGGAGCAAGGAAATCAAATCACAAGTTGTGCCAAGATCGTTCGTGGTCGTGGTCGTTGTCAGATCAAGTCGAGAAGGAAAAAAATAAAAAGCAGACGAAGAGGTAAGGAAATGAATGGAAAGGAATGAAGGAAGTGTCCATGGTTGGGGAATATAATTGAAGAGGGAAGAATGGGAAACAAAAGAGAATAATCCATCGATGGACAGGAAGAAGGGGGGAGGGAGGTGCGTTCGGAAAATCCCCAGCCTAATTTTGATGCTTTCCGCTTCATCAGGGCCATCTGCAATAAATGTACAACATGGTTTAGACTCGGCATGGGGTTGCGAGGAATGTGAATGACAAGAGTGACAAACTGGGTGCACAGTACAATTGTCTGGCGAACTTGACAATGAAATAGAAAAGGAAAAATATTCGATGTGGGCTGAAGTAGTGGAAAAATAGAAATCGTGCACATGCAAGTAGACATCGCCATACATCGCGCGGAAGTCATTTCAGATTCAATACGGGGCATATCGTATCCGTGTCCTCTTCACATACCTTGATAGTACTGCAGACCAGTTCGTTATCATTTGCTCTCGTACTCTCATTCCCATCCGATAAAATTCCATGACTAACCTAGTCTACACCGTTTAGGAGGTCGCACCAGGTGTGCAACCAGGATATCCACGCCAATTTCCGCCTGCCGAGACGGGAGGTGGCGGGGGAGGACCTGATGGTGGAGGAGCGGCACGAATGGGGAGTGCAGCTGTTTGATGGAGGTTCGTGCGGGATTTGGTATTGTTCGAACTGACGGAACGAGGGCTCATAAAGGGACGAGATGGAGCTTCAACCGCGGACACGGGATCCCCGAGGTGATTTCTGTTTGGACGGCGGCCAGATCGAGGGTCATCGTCCCGTGTTTCTAAGGAGAGGTGCTCTAGAGAGGGCGGGGGTGGCGATTTCGCAGAGCGAGATGAGGCGTAGGAAGATTGCTGGGGGTATTGCTGGACTTGGACTTGGGGAGAATGTCCGCAGTACCGGTTTGATGATGCCGGGACGTCACTGGCGACATTGAGTGGGATGTCGCCTGTGCCTATGCTGGGGTATTTTTGGTACGGAGATTGTTGGGGCTGAGGGGTTCGAGCGGTTTTGCTGATCGGGGGTGGCGGCGGCTTGGAGATTGGCGCAGGGATTGGAGTTTGGGCGGCAGAAGATGAAGTCGAAGTGGGTGTTTGGTTTTCTTTGAGAGACTTCGGGGCCGGGGGTTGGAGGTAAGACTTCCTGTTGTGGCGTTCCATCATGCTGATAGCCCATTCTTGAAGGTCGACCGGCGTGCGCTTCGCTGCTTGCAAGAATGCATCCTTGTCCTGGTATTCCGAAATCGGTTAGCTGTGTATTCCTTTTTCAACACGGGTGGACAAACGGCATACATAAAGCTCTCGCGGAGTCGGACGCTCTTCAGACTTCTTTAGTAGACACTTTCCAACAAAGTCGTGGAGGATGGGCGGGAAAGCATCACTCTTGGGCAACTTCGGGGCAGACTCGTGAACAATTTGCTGAAGCAGGTCCAGAATACCCATGGGGCCAGCACTGGCCCGATCTCCTGCTGCGGATTCCGAAGTATCAAATGGGAATCGTCCGACAGCCAGTTCCATGACAGTCAAGCCGACACTCCATACGTCAGAGCGAACCGTATAAGCACCTCCCTGAATACGTTCTGGGGCCATATATGTCGAGGTCCCGACGAAAGTATCGGCGATGGAGTTGACGGTCTCGGTAGCCACACCGAAGTCGCAAAGCTTGATATTTCCACGAGAGTTTACCAGAACATTGGATGGTTTGATATCACGGTGCATGATCCGGTGGGTTTCGTAAAGGTAGACAAGACCGGCGAGAACTGATTCTGTGATTTTACCCAGCACATCGACCCGAACGGGGCCGAAATCCTTCGAGATGCGATCGAGAGATCTGTGTTCCGCAGCGTGTTAGCCACCGACGTGGGAGGGAGAGCGTAATCATCGGCTATATGCGGCAACTTACCCGCAATCCATGTATTCCATACACAGGACAATGTCTCTAGCTTCGTTTTGGAAGGCACCGTAGAAGGTGACGATATTGGGCGAGTTGCATTCATGTCCCACTCGAAGTTCCCGTAGAATCTGTTTTCGCACGTTCTCTTTGGCGTCGACCCGGATAATCTAAGAAGAGGGGTTAGCCCAGAAGTGTTTCATCAAGATGACAAAAATAACAGCCCAGACACTCACCTTTCGGGCCATGATGACCTTGGTCGATGCGTGCATCACCTTGGAAACGGTGCCTCCATTGCCGGCTCCCAGTTCTTTCAGAGTTACCAGGTCCTCACTGCGAAGATCGAGTCGGAATTCAAGACCGATCTCCAGGGTATCTGTGCGGTTGCCATCTGAATTTCCCACAGCGCCGGGGACTTGGGCATCACCGTCGGAGGGATTGGAGGCAGCGGGCTTGGGGGTCGCATTGAGGGCGAGACCTTTAACGTTCTTGCGTTTCAACGTCCGGGCCTTGAACTGGTCGGCCATGGCGCTGGTGAGGAAGACTGTGCAATTCGAGATCGAAGACGAGACAGAGAGAAAAACAAAGAGTGTTCAAAACAAAGGGGGTTCGGGACTCAGCGCAAGACCGAGCGACCGCGCTGATGGAAGAGGGAGAAGCGCGAACTAGCGGCGGGGAACCCGATATCACCTTCAGATGTGTTCTTGGCGGCGCTGATTGGGCCTGGCGGGCGCATCGACTGGGCCAACAAGACCGAGGGGATGGCTGTCGGCGCCTAAAATCGAGCAGGGTGGAAGATGCAGGATCGTTGGGAAGAAGGGGGGCTTTGGTGATGCTTGAAGGCCTTACTATCGCTGAAACACAGGTGTTCCTGCTTGCTCCACTAGTCTTGACCCCATAGGACCTGTTCCTCGGAAAATCCCTCTTGGTCCAGTCGATCCGCGCTCTCAAAACGAAAACAAAAAAAAAAAAGAAAGAAAGAAAGGGTTTACATCATTTCGTACAAACTGACCGGGCTAGCCTAAGATCTTGAGCACTCGGACCTGCACAAGTCCTACGTCGGTGCATGGAATTTCTGGCTGGATCCTGCAGTCAGATTCAGGCACAAACGTTTACGCTGGCGGCAGCGGACGAGACCCGTCACGTGATAAATAAAATCCGCGCCACAGGTGGTTACCACTTCGGGGCTAGCGTTACAACAGCCTCCCATCAGCCACAGACAGCACCTTGCGGCAGGCGTGTTCGTCGTCCGGATTCACTTGCGCGCGCGACTCATTGATTTCCTTCCCACCACTCACCCATTCACAATCCCCTTGAGTCGGGTATCTATGGGTGCCGGCTCCCCGCTCTTCTAAACTTCATATCTCCATCTCCCCATCTCCACTTTACTGGTTTTGCATCTCCTGCAACTCTCTTCAAGGAAAACCAGGATCCCTCGCGACACCAGCCAAGATGAGTCTCCGCGACCTGGTCGATGGCGAGGCCATGATGGACGATGATGAGAACGATGAGGAGGTGGCCGATGACTTTGACAACGAGGTCCGCGAGGGTGCAGGCACCGCCAACCACTACAACGACTCGAGCGAAGAAGATGACGAGGAAGAGGATGACGAGGAGGCTGCTCGTGCTGTGAGTGCTATCGTCCACAATCTACTTGTTGAATTTGCGCGTTAACGCTTCATCTCTACTCGCATTATAGGTCCGGGAAGGATTCATTGTTGACGAAGACGAAGAGATCGATGACCGCCGACGCCATCACAAGGGAAAGCGATCACGTCCCCGCGAAGAGGAGCATCTGGACGAGGAAGATCTGGAGCTCATTGGCGAGGTTGTGCCCGGTCTCAGTCGCAGTTCAGCTTCGGAGGTACGTATTTTATATGGACGATAGAGCTCTCACCATCCGATCCGTGTTCAATATGGTACAATTTTTTTTCTTTACTAACACTGTCTTTTTTGCCAGAACAAATTCAAGCGCCTCAAGCGTGGAAAGGACCGTGACAACCGCCAACAATCCCAAGGTATTGACGCTATCTTCAACTCGGACGATGAGGAGGAGACCGAGCAATACCGACCCACCGGTGGGCGCAACATTCGCGACGAGTTCGATGACTTCATTGAGGAAGATACATTTTCGGATGAAGAAGGTCAGCGCGAGCGAGATGACCTGGAAGTTGCGCCTGCCGCCCGAGGAGCCATCCCTGGTCTCGGTGCCTCCGAAGTGGCCGGCCTGGATGAAAACGCGCTGGAGGATATGCGCGCTGCATTCGGTGATGGCACAGAGTACACATTCGCCCTTGATATCGAGGATCAAGAAGAAGAAGACAAGCTTGCAGAAGAACGACACTTGGATTTGAAGGATGTCTTCGAACCATCAGAATTGGCAGAGCGCATGTTGACAGAGGAGGACAACGAGATTAGGGGCATTGACGAACCTGAGCGCCACCAAATTGCACGCAAGCCATACAAACACGTTGTTCTCACAGAAGACCAGTTTAGGGAGGAGGCCATCTGGATCTCGAATCAAATGATCCCAAGGAGGGCAGTTGCGCCGGAGCTTTGCGAGCCATTCCAACGTTCCGTGGCCAAGATGCTGGAATTCTTGGTCACGGACGACTGGGAGGTCCCGTTTATCTTCCAACACCGGAAAGATCACATGATTCATGCCGTCAAGGAGCCCATCAACGGCGGAGACCCCAACGATGAGTCCCCGCAATACAGACTTCATACCGACAAGCTCCTACACATGTCGGATCTGTGGGAGATCTTTGACTACGACCTTAAGTTCCGCTCGTTCGTTGACAAACGCACCACAATTCAAAGTTCTTTTGACGGCCTGCGGAGTCTCTTCGGTATCGAAGACAGTAACGTCGAGGATGCATTGGTTGTTGCGGCCACCATGGAGGAGCTGCAGGACGTGTCGGACTACATTCATTTCCAATACGCTTCCCAACTGCGAGATATGTCGGCAGTGAACGGCGAAGCAAACGGCGGCCACCAGCGACGCAAGGCCACCAGCAAGACTTTATATGAGCGGGTTCGCAATTCCAAGGCGTATGGATTAGTGCGTGCCTTCGGTATTTCCGCCCATGACTTCGCACAAAACGCTTCAAAGGAAGGCCGTCGGCAATACACGGAAGACCCCAGCGAGGGCCCAGAGCAATTGGCGGATCAGTTTGTTGACGAAGATTTCGCGAGCTCTTCACATGTTCTGAAGGCTGCAAAGTCGATGTTCACTGAAGAGCTTGCCCTGAACCCGAAGATGCGCAAGGTTCTGCGACAGGTATACTACCAGACCGGAGTAGTCGATTGTCACCGCACGGAGAAGGGTCTTCGTCGAATTGATGAACACCATCCTTACTACGAATTCAAATACCGGAGGAACCTACAACTCACCGATATTGCGGTCCAGCCTGAGCTGTTCCTGCGCATGTTGAAGGCCGAGGAGGAAGGCCTCGTGCAGGTCAACGTGCGATTTCAGAATTTCGACGAAACCCGCCAGCGTCTGTACAAAGACATCGAGTCCGACAACATCTCAGAGGTTGCCGACGCTTGGAATGCTCTCCGCCGTGAAGCGCTAGACGCTGCCCTGGTCAAGCTCGAGCGTTCGCTTAATCGCGGCCTGCGGGAGAACCTTCGCCAAGAGTGTGAAAAGTCGGTTATCAACGACTGCCGCGAGACATTTGGTTCGCGCCTGGACCAAGCCCCTTACAAGCCCAAGGGAATGGTGCTGGGCACAGTGCCACGTACCCTTACCCTAACCTATGGAGACGGCGATACTAAGAAACCCATCTATTGGGCCTATACGGAGGAAGATGGCCGTGTACTCGAGAGTGGAAAGTTCAAAAGCTTGACTCCCGGCGATAAAAACCGTGGAGTCAACGACGCTGAACATGTGGCTGCCTTCGTGGACTTGGTGGAAAGACGAAAGCCGGATGTCATTGGCGTGTCTGGTCTGTCTTTGGACACCCGGTACCTTTACAAGGACCTGACGGAGCTGGTTGAGTCGAAGGATCTTCGCGGGGCGCCGTACACAGATGAGCGCGACCAAGAAACTAGTGACATCCTGGAAGTGGTCGTGGTCAATGACGAAGTCGCTCGCCTCTACTCCAACAGCTCTCGTGCCGAAAAAGATAACCCCGGTTTTGACCGCTGGACTCATTACTGTGTGGCTTTAGGACGATATCTGCAGTCACCTCTGAAGGAATATGCTTCTCTCGGCAAGGACCTCCTCGCCATCCCTTTTAAGCCAGGTCAGCAACTAGTGTCTCAAGATTTACTACAAAAGCAGTTCGACACGGCTTTGGTCGATATGGTCAACTTGGTGGGAGTGGATCTCAACGAAGCTGTCAACGATCCAGCGACTGCCAGTCTTCTCCCTTATGTCTGTGGACTGGGGCCTCGAAAGGCAGCCCACCTCCTCAAGATTATCAACATGAATGGCGGCAGTGTGAACAACCGCGTTGAGCTACTGGGTGTCAATGCCCAATACCCTGCCATGGGTGTCAAGGTCTGGAACAACTGCGCCAGCTTTGTGTTCATTGACTTTGAGAACGCCGACCCTGATGCCGATCCCCTGGATAATACTCGTGTGCATCCAGAAGACTACGATATCGCGCGGAAAATGGCCGCCGATGCTCTCGAGCTGGACGAAGAGGATATCAAGACCGAGACCGATGAGAACGGCAGCGGTGCTATTGTGCGAAAGTTATTCCGCGAAGAGCAGCAGGATCGCGTCAATGACCTGATACTGGAGGAGTATGCCGAACAGCTGGAGAAAAACCTTAACCAGCGCAAGCGTGCGACGCTCGAGACCATCCGAGCGGAATTGCAACAGCCTTATGAGGAATTGCGCAAACAATTCGTCATGATGAATAGCGATGATATCTTCACGATGCTGACAGGTGAGACCTCCGAGACGCTAGCACCTGGCACAGTGGTGTCATTCTCCATTCACCGGGTATACGATGATCATCTCGATGGCATACTGGAATGTGGGCTTTCAGCGCTGGTGTCAGAGAGCGAGCTTGGTCTATCCCATGATCTATTACCGACCCAAGTCTTTGAAAGGGGTGACATTCGCAAGGCTACGATTATCTTCGTCAACAAGAAGACTTTCTCTTGCAATGTGAGCCTACGGCCAGGCGCGGAGAAGAACTATCCTCGTCGCAGAGCCGATCTTGATTACGAAGAATGGGACGCAGAGCAGGAACGAAAAGACCAAGAGTCCTTGAAGGAGACGAAAGAGCAGGGCGGCCAGGCGCTGCGTGTCATTAAGCACCCTCTCTTCAGACCTTTCAACTCCGTCCAAGCGGAGGAATACTTGGGCTCCCGCGCCCGCGGCGACGTAGTGATTCGCCCCTCATCTCGTGGAAAGGATCACCTGGCCGTCACCTGGAAGGTATCGCAAGGGGTCTACCAGCACATCGACGTGTTGGAGCTGGACAAAGAGAATGATTTTTCTGTGGGCCGTATCTTGAAGGTCGCAGGCAAATACACATACAGCGATCTGGACGATCTGATCGTCAACCACGTCAAGGCGATGGCCCGCAAGGTTGAAGAGATGATGCTCAACGAGAAATTCCAGGACGGCAGCAAGGCCGAGACCGGTATGTTTCACTGTCCCGTCCCCTTGATCAGTTTACCTCAATACTAACTAAACCCCACAGATCAATGGCTCGAGACTTACACCAAGGCTAATCCGCGTCGCTCGGCTTACGCCTTCTGTATCAACACCAAATACCCCGGTTACTTCTACCTCTGCTTCAAGGCAGGCGAGCACTCCAGGGTTCAGAACTGGCCGGTCAAGGTGATTCCGCAAGGCTACGAACTGCAGAGAAACCCATACACCGATATGCAGAACCTCTGCAACGGCTTCAAGCTGCTATTCAAGAACGTGCAAAGTCGGCAGTGAGCGCGACGCTCGCTTGTAATATACCATTTTCATTTTCATTTGCAATTTTCTCTCACAGTGCAGTTTCCTTCGAGTATCCTCCGAGCATCCTCAAAATATACTTCAATCCCTCAAGTACAAAAAGTCGTGCCTCTTTTTTCAATCTATCTATTTTTATTTATATTCCTCTTCGCGGCGGTCTCAAGTAATATAGTGTAATATATTCTTATTATATTTCCTGCTATTCATCACCGCTAATACGGACTATTAAATTGAACTCTGAGCTTTCATCTCCTCTTCCATTTCCTTCTTCAGATAGGATCGACAATCCTATAAAGAGGTGCATCTCTTCTCTCTGATCTCCTTCCCGCTTTCTTCAATCACAAAGTGGTAGTCTGTGTGGCCGTGAAGGCCGTGGCCAAAAAGCCGGTGAGCACGAGGTGTACCATGATTTACTTTGCCATCTTATGCAGTTACTTTCTTTCTTTATTTCTTGAACAAGCGGACCAAAACAAAAGGATTGCATTCGGATTTCTTCTCATAATTGTTTCTTCATTCTTATGTTCTTCTCCTCTTTCAAACGTTGTTTCGATCTTATCCTTAATGCAGAAGATCATATCAAGAACATCCTGGTATTTTTAGCCCCACTTCGGTCGCCTCCATAAAAAGAAAAATTAACAAAATAGTGCGTCCCAGCTTTGTAAGCCTGAGTTCGCCTTTGAAGAAATAGAATAATTTAAAAGTAAGATACAGTCGATCTAGCAGCTAACAATAGATCCAACTCGTTCTGTCGACCTCGGCTTGGGCCCCCTTCAGCCCATTCTTTGGTCCGTCTCCGCATTGTATAGACCCATAGACCCAAAATTCGGACTGCCGTCACTTTATCGAATTGACATGCGCCGATGATCGCTTTTCCTTTTTTTACACCTGTTTTCTGAAAAGGAACACTCTTGCTTGGTTTGTAAGATCATTGGTGGTTATACTATATACTACTGCGATTGAGTCTCCTCTACATAATGTATACCTAGGTAGTACTAGGAGTGTGTTTTGACTCAGTCTGATTCCGAGAATAGTCGCGTTATTGCACATTTTCACATTTTCTTTATGTAGCTGACATAAAGAGACATAGAGTAGTGATTTCATTCTGGGCGATATCTCTACTCGGGCGGCGCCTTTGTGCCCTGGGCGTGCAGCGCTCCCCGCCGTGAAACCTAGGCACGATGACATCTCCAGCCCACCGATACCAGTACATGTGAAGCGTGATTCCTCGGCCTCGGGTCATTTGGGTTATGCTCCGCTATGCCCCGCCAAGATCCCCATTGCTGAGGTCATGTTGCGTACCTGGCCGGCTTCTCTGGACTGCATGAATTGCTGCCCTCCTGCGTAATTGTTGTCGTGTCCTGTCCGCCCGTGTTTTCCCCCTTCAGCCGCAACTCCACCGGACCGCGACGGCTGTCATCGTAAGGCTGACCTTGCCCTCTCGACACCACCATGGCCGCAATGGAGGAGCTGGAGATCCACAGCAAGGTGAGTGTCATCCATGATATCCGTTCGGGCTCAAGCTAATCGGGCTCTTTGTTCGTCTCGCGCAGTCCTACTTCGTGCGCTGGGTCAATGTCGCCGCTGGCCATACCATCTCGTGGAGCATCCAGCCGCACAAGAAGTCCGTGAACTTTGGCATCTTCAAGCATCCTGGCCAGTCTGCTTCCCTCGGCTCGCAGCTGCCCACCTCCGACTCCCACGGCACCGATTCCACCGAGAACCTGCCCGCCACTACCACCGCGCAATCCGGATCCCGCAACCAGCCGTCCGCCGTCATTGACAAGCTGACCGGCATTGGCCTGAAGTCCATCAAATGGATCGGGAAGTGCGAGGCCGATAAGATCTCCCAGGGGACGCACGATGTCCCGACGAATGAAGCCGGGAACTACGCGTTGGTGTTCGACAATACCTTCTCTAAACAAATCTCCAAGACCGTCACCCTCGTCCTCCTGACCTATCCGACCGGACTCCAGCCGCATGGCTCCGCGCCCCCCTCTGTTGCGCGCTCGCACACCGGCGGCTCAACGGACTCCCTCACGCAGCCGAAAACTCGCCGTCGCGGAAACAGCCGGTCGACCCTGAATGTGCAGGTCTCGGAGACGTCCACATCGACCCTGCATACCGGACAGCTTCAGAAGAGACGGCGTAAGCGCGGCCAGGGCTGGGCGCGTCGGTTCTTCTCATTGGACTTTACCTCCTGTACTCTATCTTATTACCATGACCCTAACTCGTCAGCGCTACGCGGCGCCATCCCGCTTTCGTTGGCGGCCGTAGCGACCAACGAGAAGTCCCGGGAGATCTCCATTGACTCCGGCACCGAAATTTGGCATCTCCGCGCGAGCAATGATCAGGACTTTACGTCTTGGAAGCGTGCTTTGGAGAAAGCTTCTTCGAAGGAAGCCCCCAAGGAAAATGAGCTGGCTGTTGCCGGGCCTCCGGAGCTGCGTCTGTCCCTCCCGCAACAACCATCTCCGGCGGAGGAGGAAGAGTGGACCCGCGTTGAGAGCTTGGTTGGCAGGGTCTCAGGCTCGCGGGATGCAGTGCGCCGTCTTGCGAAGGACACGGATCCCAAGTATCTGGCGACTCCGCTGCCATCTCCTATGGAGCGCACTCGTGGCCGATCCCCGAGCCCGCAGCCTGCGTCAAATGAAGCTGTTAGTGCAGACCCCAAGCGGTCTTTCTGGAAGCGCAAGACTAGTGGCAACTCCAATGCCAGTAGTTCCAAGCGTCCTCCAGGCCCGGAGCACACGAACTCAAGCTCTTCGGGACTGGTGGTCCCGCCTGCCAAGCCTGCGAGCATTTCCAGCCATGCTGACGGTATGGAAGAAGTCCATGACCATCTGATGGCTGTCCTGCGTGACCTTGATAATGTCGTGACCGAGTTTTCTACCCTGCTCGCTGAGAGCAAACAGCGAAGAAACCCACCCCGGTCAACGGTGTCTATGGCTCCTCGCAAGAGTATGGAGTCAGAAGACTTGGAATTCTTCGATGCTATGGATGGGGGTGCGGCATCTCCGCTTTTGACAATCCAAGATAGTGATGATGAAGGCGAGAAGGAACGACCCAGTACCGCCACCGAGGATGTGGATGATGCTCCCTCCGACAGCGAGGACGAGGATTCTGCTTCAGTTCCTCAGGATAGCAGCTCCGCCTCGCCATTGTTCCCAGCCCGTCCCAAATCCTTATCCCCTCTCCCTCTGGACGCCATCCGTCGTCGCCAGAACATCTTAGCCCCAACCGTCCTCCCTCCCAGTTTGATCGGATTCTTGCGCAAGAACGTCGGCAAGGATCTCTCTCAAATATCTATGCCGGTCTCAGCCAACGAGCCTCTTTCCTTGCTACAGCGTGCTGCAGAGATCTGCGAGTACTCGTCTTTGTTGGATAAAGCGGTCCAGATCTCTGATAGCGCCGAGCGTTTGATGTACATCACCGCATTCGCAGTGTCATCTCTATCAAGCAATCGTGTCCGGGAACGTTCCATCCGCAAACCATTCAACCCCATGCTCGGCGAAACGTACGAACTCGTCCGCGAAGATCAGGGTTTCCGCTTCATCGCCGAGAAGGTCTCCCACCGTCCCGTCCAACTAGCCTACCAAGCCGACAGTCGCGAATGGAGCCTCGCGCAGAGCCCAATGCCCAGCCAGAAATTCTGGGGCAAATCTGCGGAGATCACGACCGAAGGTCGTGTGCGTATTACCCTCCACGCCACTGGTGAACGATTCAGCTGGACGCCTGCTACCTCGTTCCTGCGGAATATCATCGCCGGCGAGAAGTATGTTGAACCAGTTGGTGAGTTGACCGTCGCTAATGAAACGACGGGTCAACGTACCATCTCGACCTTCAAGGCTGGTGGCATGTTCTCCGGTCGTAGTGAAGAAGTCTCTACGCGTGCTGTCGACTCATACAACAAGCCACTTTCCCTTGGTCTAACTGGCACTTGGCCGACTTCCCTGTCACTTACGCGGGACGGCTCACCATCCGGAAAACCAATCTGGACCGCAGGCCCTCTTGTCCCGAGTGCGCCTAAGCATTACGGGCTGACAGCCTTTGCCGCTGCTCTCAATGAGATCACCTCAATTGAAGACCAGCATCTCCCGCCCACAGACTCCCGTCTCCGTCCTGACCAGCGCGCATTGGAAGATGGTGATCTCGACCGCGCGGAGGAAGTTAAGGTTCAATTGGAAGAAGGGCAGCGCGCTCGTCGGAGGGAGATGGAGGCTGCCGGTGAGAACTGGATTCCTCGATGGTTCACGAAGGTTAGTGATGAGTCGAATGGGGAGGTTGTTTGGAAACTCAAGGGTGGGAAGGATAGTTATTGGGATGAGCGTGCGAAGGGTACTTGGAGCGGTGTTGTGCCGGTTTTTGACACCAAATGAGCTCCATGCCTGGTCGCCTCGTATCTTAAGTGAAGTGAACTACATATATATGTCGGATGAAGGTGGTTTGTGGATGTTGTATCAGCGTTGACTTAGTTATCTATTCCCCCCGCTCTCCTTCCCTTCCCTCTTTTTGGATTTCGTCTTGGTCCTTTTTCTTGGTGGAATGTTAGAGATGGCGAGTGAGCGTTTGATTGTCTCTCACCGCCTTACATAGCCATTTTTATTTCATTTGACATCGTGATAGAATTCTGGATATTGCGTTTTCCAGGATTGTGACACCCAAAGCGGTCCAAAAGTCTAGAATCGGGTGGATCGGCGGGAATGGTTAATATTCCTGTGTGCAAGACTTAAGGTTACTTAGAGTTCCCAAGAGGCTAAACATAATGTTGTAGAGCAAGGTAGAATCAATGACTAGCAATTCTAACACAACGAAAATTATACATCCGGGGATCTATAGATTGATGCACTGCCTCGGCTGAGAGAATGATATTGCCCTGTTTGGTCAACGGTACGTCAGTGCAGTAGATCGCGCAGTTCTATGGAAAGATTCGCAGTTTTTAAGTATTTAACAGCAGACAGCAGATATATGCCTACAAAACGAATTGATATGTGCATTGTGATTTTGATACATGTAAGCCATTTCTATCACTGCTAGCTCCACTGGCGTGACGCTGGCCAGAGAGTGTAGGTTCTGTCCGAAAACTACAGCGTGTATCCTCCCCATCTATAATGCAATGATGGCAACATATCTTAACAGCAAATCCTCTAGCGCGCGCCCATCTGAGTAATTGCCCCCATAAATAATTAAGGCTCGAAGAGGTGTCCCGAGTTTACCGCGTTTGTTAAAGTCGGCACCTCGATCCAGCAACAAGACGGCAATCTCCAAGCGATTATGTATGGCGGCGACGTAAAGGAGGCGAGCTGTCCCCCGACTCTGTAGTACGGATAGTGGCACCGTTGTCAAGAAGTAATTTTGCGGTGTCATAGTGACTTTCGGCAACAGCTACGAGAAGAGCGTTTTATCATTTGTTCTTGAGTTTGTCAGTTGATTGCTTGTCGATATTCGTGAAATCGAAAAAGAAATCTAGGTGGACGCTTGATTTGTTGTTTTGCTCGATATACTTGATGATAGTCGCGCTCAGTACCGTTTTACCGCAGCCGGGAAGACTATGTAGCCCAGAGATGCTGGTATTTTTGCTTAATTCACCTTTGAAGTTCTTCGCCTTGAAGAATCCATGATCCGGATTCCCCGTTGCGCTTTTCGAATGCCTCTTTCAAGTTAGACGAGATATCGGGTGGGGAGAGCCACGATTTATTAGCGCCCACATGGCTATTTGACTGAAAAAAGTCAACGGTCGCACTTGTGACAGATCGGGTGTTTTGGATATCTTGTCTCACTTGACAATTCGTAGTCAATTACCGCTACGGGCTCATGAGGCTAGGGCACTAACTAGAATTTAGAGATCCTTAGCTATTCTCTCTTGCTCGAGTCCATTGACAGGAACGTAGTGAAGCAACTCCTTTGCATACGCCGCAGCTGTAGACGCGGAATATCTCTGCTACTAGTCATTCTTGTGCAAATCCGAATAGTCGGAAATTCCTCTGATGACAAGACATGGAAAATGGTTCATAAGACCAGCAGCCTCCATTTCAAGACAGATGCAACCTTTTCCGAATTTTTCGAGAATCATGTCGCGCGTAGCAGTAATTTTTGACAAGTGTATTCCCTAAGGCAATGATGCCATAATGGACTTTGGATTTGCAGATTCTCGTGGATCACGTTAGACGACTGATCACAGGCAGAACAGTCGTCTCCGCCAGGGTGGTCACAGGAAGTCTTGAACAGTCTGTCCTTTTCCTGGCTCTGAAGGAAGAACCCACCCGGCGATTTCTTTTGCAGCTCTTTCTTCAGAAACTCGGGGAGCAAAATTCCCCGAAGCTCGCCAGCTCATGCTCCGCTTATAGAGCAGGGCCATCAAAAGTACCTCTGGTGGCATGCCGAATAAGTCCCTTTCGCTCCCAATCCCCGTGAAGTTTTGCCAAGATCATGCTGAAGAACCCCTCCAGCCGTGGCCTGAGGCTGACTGAAAAAAAGGTCCCCGGGTCATATATGGCGGTCATCCCAAGGCCTAGAAATAGCACCTCCGATTCGGACAAGCAGACCAATACGAATCTGGGGTAGCGAAGGAAGCAAGTTCGATGCTGTGGTTGCCACTGAAGTTGTTCCATAGACACCAGCAGCAAGAGAGGCAATGAATATATTGTGGTTGCCCATTTCACCCAAGATATATGAGTTCTTGTCGCTTCATCCTGGATAAACCCAGTTAATTTGTCATGATGTCCGTCAAGTAACGCAGTCGCTGCGGCGCGTTCAACCGGAAATGCTGCAATCCATCCGATATTAGAAGAGAGTGATGAAGTTCCCAGAACGCTTCTTGCTGCCTCAGGCAATCAAAAAGCAGGGAAAGTCCAAACAAAAGCTGTTGTGGCACCAATTGGTTTGAGAATCGCATAAGGCGATAGATCATTCCGATATCTATTTCTTGTTAATCTTTATCGACTTCTTTGCGTCTTCCGACCATTTACGAGATCGCCATTCTCAATGTAGAAGCTCGGATAACTAGTTAACTATTAGATTTCACCGTTGCAGCACGCAAAGTGGAATCGACGCCACCACAGATGAAAGACGGCATGAGCTGAATGAAAATTTCTTCCCTACTTCCCTTCTGGGTTAAGACCTGCATGGTACATAGACACATGCAGCCTGAGGGCGCTGCAAATGTTGATGTACGATATGTTTACTTCTTCCATATCTCGCTACGGGCAACTCACACCAAGCAGCATTAGGGCGCATAGCCCCATGATTTTGTGAAACGTTCACTTCCAGTTACATCACTTTAAGCAGAACATGGCTCCAAAACTGGTGATCTTTCCACTTCAATTGGTCATAATTTCTCTGTCGGTGAACGCTTTGTTCGTGTGCATGTGCTGTACTTGAGCATGATGAGGTAATTCTGGGCTCAGCTGAGAGACGCATGCATTGGGCACGTCTCTTACTAGGCCAGACCGAGTCTACTGTGACAAACAAAGCACAAAGCTATAAATTTGGGCATTCCTCTCTCTCAACTTGAAGTAAGAATCGTTGGTTTGGGCCCAACACTAGTGAATCTTCGCACTCCAAACTCAAATCTAATCACCCAACCGCTTCTTTCTCAGAATATACCTCTACTTCTCAGTCGAGTCCCCGTATCACAATGAGCTGCGTAAAGGGTAAATGTCAACTAGAAGATAAGCCTCAGATCTGTACTAATACAGTTTGGCAGGCCAACTCCGCGAACATCGACACGGAGTGATCGGTGAAGTTGAAGCTGGCAGAGGGACAATAACCCGACAGGCCAACGGCTATCCAACGCGTTTCAACTTTAAAACCCCGTTCCCTAGCCCACCGAGCGTGAGCATCACTCCCATTTTCAATGGTGGTATGGCAAGATACTGGACCGAGTTCCGAATTTACTTCTTTCATCCATCGGGTGGCCCTTCGGTCGACAAGGATGGGTTTTACCTTGGGATTATGAGCAACACGGGAGAAAGCTTCGACTTTGAGTATTTTGCCAGTGAGATTATTGAAGATAAAGAAGAAGAAGAGAAAATTTAGTAGAGACTCCCATCCACAAACTCGATAAAGGTTGCTAGTTTCTTGAGGTGGATCTATCTTGTGGATCTATCTTTTGCTATGTTGTCTTTGACAAAGATAAATCGAAATACAATTATCTTCTAAGCCTGTGCTATTACTTACAATAAACAGTAAACCCATTCTAAATATCCTCGACTTGTGTGTAAATCAAAGTTTCGGTCTCTGCGCAGCAATCTGAAAGCCATGCCTCGGAGCATGAGCTCGTACCGATATCTCACCCAAGGTCTCAACAATGACTTCATCGTCGTTAAGTCCAATCAACCGACCAGCAGTCTTATGCGCAGAACCGGAATCGAACGGCCAAACTTTCACCAGCTGCTCCTCCTCCAATGCCTGGGATCGCACAACCTCATCATTTTCCTGCACCCGGTAAACGCCTCCCTCGAAGGCCGACTGAGAAATAATACCAGCCGCCTGCTCTCCAGACAACGTCTGTGGTTTTGGCAGAGCATTCCCCGCCGCATTAGCAGCAGCATCAAGCCTCTCAACCCAAGCATAAACCTTCGGGAAAACCCTCGCGGAGACCTGGTCCTCTGGAAGAGCTCCCGGCGCAGAGAAGAGCCAAACAAGAGGCCACGCCATTTCGATATCAGCCAGACTGGGTCGGGAAGTGCGAAGGATCCACTCCCGACCGTCCGCGAGGATCGTTGTCTCGAGAAGATGGACGATATTGCGAACTTCATTGATTGCCTGCGGTCGAGCGCGTTTCATTGCATCGCGACTCACGGCGCGAGCTCCCCCGAGAACTCGGTGCGGTCTTGCACGAATCTCGGGTCATTAAGGATCGGTGAGCTGGCTAGTAAGATACAGGCGACGTGCCTGAATAGCCCGCCGTCTGTGGAGAGGGAGTCGAAGAGACGTTCGATGAGGCGGTGCTCGGGACTTTGGCTTTCTGCTGCTAGACGGGGTTTCTCCGGTGCGAAGTCCTCTAGTTTCTGGAGGATTAGGCGTGAGTCGAGGTGGACATCCCGGCCGATTGAAAGGACGGGGATGCGTCGATATTGAATGCCCAGATTAAGAAGGTCTGGCCTGGGGAGGATGTGGGGTTGGATCTAGATCTTGCGTTAGATGGATCGATTGATTGGATGTTGATGAACTCACACATTGCGAATAGGGAATGCCTCGTAGAGCAAGGTACCAAAGGACCTTTTTGCTGTAGGGAGATCCCGGGTAGTGGAAAAGAATCACCGGCCTGTCTGGAACGGACATTTTTGAGAGTTATTTCATGACGGCCGTGGCTGCTGCGAGCTGCGCGGATTTAAATTGCTGCAGTGGCGAGAAATAAGGGGCCAAGCTAGGCCGAACCGATCTTCTGCTGATCTGCAGAAAGCTCCATCACATGGTGCCGCTTGGAAGCTATACCCGAGCATCGGGTGAATCATTACTACTACACTGAAGATATTCAAGGTTGGCGCACAAACCGTGCCGATTATTGAGAATCCTGTGTATTTTTCCATTTGGATTGTCCGTATTCGATCCATTATAAACAGCCTTGGAGTCCGTCTCAGATGATGAAAATAAGAATGATGAAAAGACGATAATAATAATAATAACAGTAATAATAAACTAAAAGACAATAAAAAGAATAACTTGAGGCGCATGCATCATGGGTAACATAACTGCCGGAATCGGGAAAAAAGTGGAATCAGAACTTGAAAAGGGAAAAGCAGAAGGGCATGGAAACATTCCGGGCGTATCTTAGAAGAACGAAACAAAATATCTTGCAAGAATCTACTCATCGTCATCCGAGGCATGGGCAGTCCAGTGTCGAGAGTTGCGCATCTTCGCGGCTTTGCGAGCGCTCTGTCGGTCGCCGTTTCCAGACCGGGAGTCGTTCACGCTGCGCATCATCACGGGGAGGCTCTCGAGGACAGCGCGGTTGCCCTGGTAGTAGTGTTCGGCGAAGCCGCCCTGCAGGATACGGCGAAGAGAGGTCAGACGCACCCATTTCCACCAGCGATCGATGCTCATAATACCGTGGCGACCGATCTTGACAGTAAGTGTGCTTCCGTAGTGTCGGTTGGTATCCTGGTCAATGGCCATGTTGTATCGCGGGCCACGACGGGGGTTCTCGACGGTGGTGAGGATGGATGTAAAGTTGCTGTGCAGGGACTTCTTGTCGCGCTTGCTGATGCGCTTGGAGTGCACAGTTGCCAGCGAATGTAATTGCCGCTCGAGCTCGGGAGTGTTGTGATAGGCATTGTATCGCTTGATCAGCTTAGGGCCGGTCGGGTCAATAAGACCGTGCTCATCGTCTTCATCACCCTCACTAATCTCATCATCTTCGTCGTCTTCTTGGGGCGTGTAGCTCTTCTCATATAGGAGAGCGATACATTCACCGGCGGCGATCTGAACGCCGGAGTCTCCACTGTCCAGCTGGTCGATGAAGATCTGGGCGGCTTCTTCACTGTCATTCTCGTAGTCCTCGATTTCCGTCGCAAGTAATCCCCAGATCTGCAAAGCGGCACTAACGGCAGTAACATCGTCTGATGCGTCAATCGACTGGCCATCCGAGGCCACAATGTCCAGCAGGAATGTCATCTGATCAAGAATGCTCTCTTCGCCAGCACCACCGAACAGGGTGCATGCTCCCAGGCAATTGATCGCTGCGGCCTTGACAACGGGCGAGCTGGAGTCGCGAATAGCGCGGGTCAGCAGCTGCTCCGTATTCAGGTAGATCTTGTCGTCGCTGGACGTGATGGCAAGCAGTTCGATTGCGCGCAGAGCGGACGTTGCCTCCCGAATGCTGGTTTCAGATCGGACACTCCGTGCGAACGTGCTGAGCAGATCCTGCACATGCGAGCCGATTTCTTCGAGGGCATAGTGGTATTTGGTCAGCCGGCAGAATGCCGCCAAGGCCTCCTCGCGGCCCTGGACGCTGCTGCGCTTGCGGTCGATCAGTTCTTGGATGCGATCGCCCAGCTCTTGGGGCCAGTCTTCATTATCCTGCTCGGGATTTTCATCGTCCAAAGAGCCGATGCTAGAATAACGAATTTCTGATTAGCAATCTGATTTTCACAAGGGAACACATAAGAAACATGCTGATCGCCTGCGGTGACATCATCCCGCCACGGAGTGGGACCGTTTAGAATACTGGGATGCACAGAGAAAAAAAAAATGAAGCAGTGGAGGTGAGGGAAGGGATAGGAAGAAAGAAAGGATGGAAAACTCACCTCATCGCAGTGTCGTCAGAGGCATATCCGGCCTCATCGTCGTCTGAGGGGTGTCGGCTCGTAGCCCGTGAGGATTGGCGAGATGTTTGCTTGGAGCCGGCGCGAGAGGTCTTACGAGAACCCTCGCGAGAAGCCGCCTTGCGCGACACGGTCTTGCCGCTCTCGAAGATCTGGCGACGCAGATCGGGCATGGTGGAGGATGGGTTGGTGACGAGGGAGGGTGGAAAAGGGTAAGAAGTTTCAAATGAGCGTTCCGGAAGAAGCTCGAGGCGAAGTGGGAAAAGACTGATGTGGAAGCGGGTCTATCCTATTGGCACGGCGATATGGTAAAACGAAATCGAGAGATAAGAAAGGTTGAAAAATAGAACATCGTCCTGCAAGTTAAGCATCTGGCAAGGGGTTGAAGTGAATGAGAAGAAGCACTCGCAGTGAATGCAAAAAGTAGCGGCGTAATTGCGCCCCTCAAGAACCGTGGCTCGCCAATCGCGGGCGCCCAAAGCTGTGCTGACCGCCAGTGCGGGGAATCACGTCTGGGGTATTTGCAGTGAATATTCTACGAATCATACAAGGGAAAGGAACCCTGGGTGCAGAGTGAATGTGCGAAATCGCACTTCCTCTTCGCATTCGGAGGTGTGGTAGCATAAAATTGTTATGGTGGTTCGGGTATTATCGTACATCGTGAAGCTATTTCAGCTGCATCGCCAGCTCCAAAATCCGCCGAGCCTTGGCCCCCTCCAAATATCCGCGGCCTTCATGTGCACCATCCTCGTCATAATCATCGTCTCCCACTTCTAAGTCCACCTGTCCGCTAGCTTCGTAGGTCGCCATCAGTGTATCCTCGTCAACCCGCTGGCCGCCTTGTACCAGGACCCTGATACACTGCGCCAGTCGCGCAATTTCGCGGCGCGTCTGCGGCGGGATCTCATCGTTTTGGCTGGAGTAAATCGAACTTGATACCATCTCTTCCATGCGCGTAATCGAAACACTCTCGGTGGTAGATGAGGCTGCTTCCGCTCCGTCGGCATGCTTAGAAATCCAGATGTAGCCATTCACTCCGAGAATAACGTCCACCTGACCGCCGCCGTTGTGTGCATCGATGGTCCATACCTGTCGTCGTGATCGAACGACACCGCCACCCCCGCCATTAGAAGTATCAGCGCCCGAGGACCCGGATCCAATGCCTCCCTTCGTGCTGGAGTTGGAAGCCCCATTGCCTCCGGTTCCAGTGACGGCCAAGAATACACCATTCCGCAATTTTCCGTATTTCAAGGATCGAGTGTGAAGCGAAGCAGATCCATCTTGGTGAACGCTCTGCACTTCCGCGACCACAAGGTCGCCCTCGCTGAAGAAAGTTCGGATTTGAAGCTCGTCGGCGCTTGTTCGTCGTCGAAGAATACCACCGGGCAAGTTAATCGCGGATAAGGGGAGCTGTGCGAGGAGTGGCGCGGCGACGTCAACCTTCCATCGCTTGCCCTGGACCTCGACAATGCGTCCAACAACTAGATCACCAATTTCTGGTTGGTATCGGGCGCGGAGGGGGTAACGGACATCAATTTGTTTGTCTTTTGGGATGTTCCAGCGACAGTAGCAATGATTGAAGTGGACAAAGGGTTCATAAAGGTGCCATGACCTCTGGAAGATGTTAGCTTTGTTCAGTCCCGTGGTGATCAGAGAAAATGTATGCTCCGCGCTGAGAGAGCACAATCTCTGGGTGAGACGTACCTCATGTATTGCGTGTCAGCGGTTATGACCTCTCCTGGTATGACAATTCCCTCGCCGATCTTCTTATCTCCAAGGCGGGGTCGCTTGCTTGGTCGTGAGGCGCCGCTGATGTCGACGCCGCCCATCTCGACGTCGGAGTCGTCATCGGACATGGACTCATCGTAATCTGTACGACGGAGACCGAGATCCTCCACCACTGGCGGGAGGATGGTGATGGCCATTGTAGAGGGTTGGCTCTTGAACGATCTGTAACGAAGAACCCACGTTATTAGCTTGGAGAAAGTCCAGAACTGCAGGCCCGCACCTGAGACTTTCTTCAATTCACGTGACCAGCCCCACCGTGGATCAAGTGAGCCCAGACTTGTTCATTCTGCCATGCAAAAACACACTGAATCAATTAATTGAATAATCCTATGTTCGCTTTGAAGATTTCTGTAAATTCAGGCATAGCGAGAATTACAGTGTGGGATTGAGGAGGTGTAGCTCCCGATTGTCATGAAAATTAAAGTTCACTATGCCTTATTATTGATCTACATCACCCTGTGATGCAGGTAATTAAAGAACTAATGCTGATCCTCAAACCGGGCAATTGAGCAATCGGCGGATGATTACATGTTCTTTCATCTATGTCTTATAGTTTTTGGACATGCTGAAAGCCGATCCGAATTAATGCGACTTGCCATCAACTGAGCGTGAATCCATCAGGTCGGTAACACAATCAACAGTGACGTAAATAGGCATGAATTCGGCAGGCAAGCAAGCAGGAGCGTAAGCCGAGGATAAGCATGTTGTAGAAGGAAGTATTGATCTGTAAGTCGAATGCCTAGGCACTGATTTAAGTCCACAAAGTCCACGAAGATCAAAAGGTGGTAGTGCGATTTAGCACTACAGGTAATGGTTTCAAGAGAAATGGCCTTGTTTAAACTCTAATTCAAATGTCCAGTGTCACCGGGGTAATCCAAACACCTAATTATACATGGTGAAAAATCAACTCATTGCCAAATTCCATACCCATATCAGGCTTTCTTCGCATTGCGATTGGCAGTTGGAGTCGACTCTTCCTTCTTCTTCTTCGACCGATTGTTGCCACCTTTAGGTCTATATCCAGTATCATCGTCGCGCTTGCGCTTGTTCTTAGGCGTAGGTTCCACATCCATTCCATCTTCATCGATTGTCTCCTCGTCCTTGCGCTGGGCCGGTGCTCTCTTAGACGCACGCTGGTTTGAGGGCCGTGATGTAGATTTCTCGGAGGCAGCCTCATGATCCTGCAAGGTCTGCGGCTGATTTCGGCGCAGCCAGTTACTGACAGATGCCGGGTTGCGGGCAAAGGCATCCTTTTCTCGCTCCGCGAGTGTCGGTGGGTCTGGGATGCGGGCGAGCTGGGCTGCGGCCGCTTCATCACCAAGCTTGGCGTCCGTGGCTAGATCGTACTCATCCTCACGCTCTGCAGTGAAGTATCCGAGGTTGCGTTCCACATCGTGGGCGATTCTTTGCTCGTCTTGGATTGCAGCACCATGAGGGATCTTGTGTAGGGTGCTATATTGCAGCTTTGGCGCGAAGTCTTTGTTGCGCTTAATGCTTTCCTCAATCCTCCGATATGCGGAGGCCGCAAAATCCCCACGGGCCAGTTCCTCTTTGGCTTCTTTCAATGCCGTCCAGGCGAGTTCCGTATCATCGATTAAGGGCTGAATGACCGGTGACTCTATGTCATCAAAAGAGATGTCGCCTGGCATACTCAATTCGTATCGTATGGCCGGGGGAATTTGCAGACTGTCGTTTAACTCCAGGAGGGTCTCTAGTATTTGGCTGCAGGTGGGTGCAAGTCAGTCCTGAGTAGCCTGCGGGGGTGTGCGGTGAACGACCTACTCATTTTGTTGCTGGATGCGCTTGGACAGGTCTTCGATACGCAGCTCCTCGCGAATCAGGTGCTCATTTTCTCGAATTGCTTGCTCAAACTTGACTTTCATCTTGGCATATTTTTTCCTGGAAAGCTATTAGGCAAGGCTTCACCACCGAGGCGTCGACGGGATCGTACTTGAAAGACCGCACTGCCGGTTTAGCAGGAGCACCTGCCGGGGCATCAGGCAAGGTTCCCATTGCAACTGTAGTTTCAGTCGGCTCGTGTTCCATGGTGGTCGATGATCGCGTTCGGATTGAAGGGGTAGGAAGGAGATGCGAAGTCAACCTGGGGAGGAAGTCAGGGCGTCTGTCACGCGCCAAGCTCGGGTTGCGCGATGGGCTGGTCTCGGCCGCCGTAAAAAATTATGCGGCGAGGAAAGTAAAGATTCTCGGAGATCCTATTTCGATTTGACTACGGATCGTCGACTCGACTTCAATCCCAAATCTTTTCACCTGTGCAGATCTTGCACACTAGTCGCCATGACTGAAGTTACCGACCGTGCCGAAAAGAAGCGCAAGCTTCAAGAAGGCCCCGAACTCGAGATTGACGTTTCTGCACCGGAGCCCAAATCGAAGAAAGAGCTGCGCAAAGCCAAGAAGAGCAAGACCAGCAAAACTTCCAAGGATGAAGAAGATGCTCCGACCGAGAAGCCTGATTCGAATGAAACCACCGAGTCTCAACCCGCCCCCGAGAAACGCTCCGACTATGGAATCTGGATTGGCAACTTGGCTTTCCAGACGACCAAGGAGGACCTTCGCAACTTTATCGTTCAACACTGCTCCTTCTCCGATGCTACAATTACCCGAGTTCATATGCCCAAGGGACCTGAGAAGTTTGGAAGACCCCAAAACAAGGGTTTCGCCTACGTTGATTTTTCGACCAAGAAGGCCCTGGATGAAGCCTTGACACTGTCCGAGGAGCTCTTGACGGGCCGTAAAGTGCTGATCAAGAATGCGAAGAGCTTCGAAGGTCGGCCCGAGAAGTCTAAAGACGACAGCGCCCCCGGTAACTCCGCTAAGTTGGCCAACCCTCCATCTCGGCGAATTTTCGTTGGTAACTTGAGTTTCGACGTTACCAAAGAATCCCTCGAAGAGCACTTCAGTCGTTGTGGAACCCTGACCAATGTGCATATCGCAACGTTCCAGGATACAGGAAAATGCAAGGGATACGCTTGGGTGGAGTTTGAGGAAATTGCGGCCGCAGAAGCAGCGGTGAGAGGATTTGTGATGGTCAAGGAAGATGATGAAGAGGAGGAAGAATCCGATGATAGCTCGGACTCCGATTCTGAGAAAGAAAAGAAGCGCAAGAAGATGAAGAAACCTCAACAGCGCAAGATCTGGGTGAACCAACTTTTGGGTCGCCGTATGCGCATGGAATTCGCAGAGGATGCGACAACCCGGTACAAGAAGCGCTTCGGCAAGGATGGCGAAGGAAAGAAGAGCGAAAACGGCGCCTCCGAGGACTCGAATGATGACAAACCCTGGACTCGGAAGCCTAAGAAGCAGGAGGTCGACGAGTCTCGCTATTCGAAGGAGACCGTGCAACGACTCAGCGGTGCCATTGTCGAAGGACAGGGCAAGAAGGTCACCTTTGACTAAAAGAAGAAATCGCTGAGAACGCATAATTCCTTTCTACGGAGCTTGGTGCACGCGCTTCAAGCGTGGCTTATATTTTACCGGTTCATCGTAGCTGATCTGCAGACATCTGGGAACTTTTTTGAGCCTCTATACAGCAATGATCTCCTTGGTGGTCTGCTATTGCATTGACGCGGCATTGAGGCCGAGAAAGTCAACCTTAGGCCGCTTGGTCCACAGATACCCCTCCAAAATTATGTATACTTTGATGATGATTGTTTTGTTGACCTTTTTTTTTGAGTCCGTTGCTCCATTGTCGGGTGTAAAGTGATAGGCGTTATCAATCAAGGGCGCCGGATCGAATCCTATTGCGCCAGTCCAAGTAAAGGTTGGGGATCCACCCTTCATCCTTACCGATGCACCGCAAATGCATAGGATATGTAGATATGTCCGTTCCACAAATAGGCCGACGCACAAAAAGCAATGGAACAAAAAAAATCTGTTTGCTGGCATAGAGCCCAAAGCGACGAAATTTCAAACGGGGCAAACCTGCGCGGTCTTTTAACGCCCTACGGATTCCGATACTGGAAAGGTACTCCGTCCCATGTAGATCTCAAAAGACGGGCAGAACCGTCTCACCGCCGGCACTAGGCCTGATCGGGGGTGACGTCTGGTGCTGCGATGTCATGAAGGGCATTCTGAATATCGTTTCCATCGTGTTTGGGCTGCATCTCCTTCTTCTCAACACCCCTTGCTCTCTTTCTCTTCTTTCTCCCCCATCACTTGGGTCTCTCAAAGAGCTTTAATTCAAACCCTTTTACTTTGACATTCGTCTTTTATTTGGTTTACCGTTCTTGTTGCAACGCCCACCTACCTTCGCCGCACTTCCTCCCACCCTATCCCTTCCTGGTTGGCGGGCCTCAACGCCAACCGTCTATCCGCAGGGACGTTACTCGGCACGTCTAGCCAGAAGTTTCCGCAAAAAACTGCCCATGGCTCCCCGTCGACGTCATATCGGGGCGAGCCGCAGGAAGAGAAGGGAAGACGAGGGCGAGGAAGAAGGCTCGATCGTCGGAGATCTGGAAGATGACTCCCTGAGTGAGGGCTCAGTGGACAGCCATCCTGGCGATGAGGATGCCGATGTGGAAGGCAGTGAGGACGAGGATATACAGGTGACGAAACAGCCGGGCAAGTCGAATCCCCGAAAGCCCAACGGCCGTGAACACGAGCACCCGAAACGACGCAACGCTGCCTCCCCCAACAAACCTGGACTCAAAACGACTGTATCGGACACAGAAGCGATGTTGAACGGACTGAAGATCACCGACGAAGGCGAGGAGGTTCCATTTGACCAACTGGAGGAGGATCGAGAGCTCCAGACCGGCCGAACGCCGTCTGCCCCTCCCACCGAGCCCAAGCGGGAAACTTTCGCTGCGAAGAAGCGTCGGGAGCACGACAAATATGTGAAGGAACGCGACCAGAACCCAGCTTTTGTTCCCACTCGCGGCCGCTTCTTCCTTCACGACAATCGGACAACTGAGGCAGGATCAAATGGTCATCGCTCCTCCAACAACAAGGGCAAGTCTCGACCAGTCGGCCTCATCGTGGACGGGAATTCCCGCAGGTATGGTCCAGCTCCCTCCAACCTCACGCCGTGGACTATCGCTAACATTATTTAGGAACTCTGCAAAAACCGATGCCAGCGAAGGGAAGTGGGATCATGATCTCCACGCAACGGTAGCCGGTGATGAACCGTCTGCCCCAAAACACTCAGCAACCTCTACTGTACCTAATCCGCCCTCAAATGTTCCAACTGCTCCCCGTTCCTCTCCACCAAACCGATCATTCTCTAGTACAACCCTGGTTGGTAATGTACCTGTTGTTGTTTTCCTGCCGGGCATGGCACAGGCCAAGTCGTTCGCATCTGTACCGAAGAAACAGCACACACGCCTTCCTCAGCATCGTCCTCCTTTACGCCGCGATAAGCCGGTTCGAATTTCGCTTCCCGGCCAATCCCCTCGTTACATTTTCCCTTCTACTGAGCGTTCTTTCATTTTCATTCCTCGCGCGTTACGTCCGAACCAGCAAGGCTACCGTGGCCGAGGCCGTGGCGGCTTCTATCCCGGACGTCGACCCAGCTATTACCCCAGCACCTACACTCCAAGCATTGCGAGCCGTCGATCCTCGTTTGGAATGTCTCAAGACGGCTACCCCTCGCCCGCGGGCTCTGCCTATTCCCGCCCCTCGATGGCACATCCAGATGTTGGTAAACCGGTTGTACGCCTGCCTCCTCCACCGCGTCCTCCAGTTGGTATTCCTCCCGTAGGTCCCGCCGCTGGTATCCCAGGACCTATGCCAATGCCATCGATGCTTCCTCCCTACCGCGAAAGCCGCCCGGCTCCCATCCCGATGCATCAACCTCGACCTCAGAAAACAGTGTCTGTGGCAGGTATCGAAACCCCCGCCAGCTTCCATTTCAACCCGCCACAACCCCAACAAGAGCAACCGTTCCATCACCAAGTTCCTGTCCCTGTGGTTGGTCCTGGCCAAGAATCTGTGGCACACGGTCCGTCGAGCCAGGGCTCGGGGACTCCTCTGTCTCAAATTCCCGAGCGAGCTGTGCACGCCGACACTTTCCACCCGGGTTCATACCAGCAGCCCACGGGGTACTACCCGAACTATCCGCCTGGTGCTATGTACTATCCTGGATATAACGGACCGATGGGACCGGGTGCGTCCGTGCCAAACTTCGCTCCAGGGCAGCAGCCGATGCCCTATGTTCTTCCTCATACATCCAACGATCAGTCCAGACATCCCGAAACTGTCGCTCACGAGTCTGGGGGCACTGTATACTTCTACGACTCCAACCAGATGTATCAGAACCCCAACACCTACGGATCGGGTCCCGGGGGAGTGGTGGGGATGGGAGGCATGATGACGCCGCCCGGCACCACATTCTACTATCCTCAGGCGCCCACTACCGGGGGTATGTACTATGGGCACCAGTGATTGGACTACGGCCGTTCTTTTCTTCTGCTGAATACTCGTTTTTTCTTGTTATGAATTTTCAGCCCTTGCGTTTCCAACTGTCTTTTTTTTTCACCCTTTAGCCCCCTCCCTTTTTTGAGCTATCTGTTGACTAGGCTTGGAAACTTCTGTCCTTCTTTTTCTTGTCTTGTTGTTGTTAGACTTGGAATCGGATGCATTTGAGCGTTCTTCCCTCCCCTCATGTCCCCGCAATATCCGCGGCCCACCCCCTCATCGCCCTCTCTTCTGCATGAATCTAGGCCTAGTGCATGACTTCATTTTCTCCTTCTGTGAATGGGGCTACGAATTGAAATACAAAACAAAAGTACCTTGAACTGGCTGGTCCGCCCCCAGGAAATCCTCTGTGCTCATCCCGTAAGATGCCCGTATTGTCTGTCTTCGCCGTATCCAACCTGATAAACACGTATTGTGACCGTAATCTGCCTGACGCCATATTAGGTAATCGTACACCGCCCGCGAGGCAGCTGACCTCTCCCCTCCCCATCGTACAACGCTCGGCTTGGGTGTCGTCGACCTCTTCTGCCTCCATCCTTCGTATCCTCCGTGCATCCCATCCACCATCTTCTCCCTGTTTCTCCTCTCGCCTGCTTCTCTTTCTCACACCCCATATTTCTGTGTCTGCCATCTCCCCCTCCACGTACTTGGGAGACCTTCCCGTCCCCAAGAACTTCTTATCTCCTAGTTTCCCCATACTTTGCCCCATAACAACCCGGTCATAATGGCCACACCAGCACTGCCTACCCATCCGGGTCCTGAGCATCTCGTGACTGTCAAGGTGCTTTTTGATGACAGCAATCGTCGTTTCAAGCTCCCTCTGAAGGACTTGCGAGCGCAAGTTCTGCCCCAGAAGGTAAGTGTGTCTCCGTCTCCACTCGAGCTCCTCCCGGACCTCCAGTCCGGGATCTCCATCTCTTATCACGATACCCGCCTTGATCATCGCGATGGTTGATGATCCATCGATCTTCTCGCGATGGCAAAGCTCTACTTGACTCCCCTCTTTGATTGATTATTGACTTACTGATGCGTTGGCTTTAGCTTCGTACGCTCCTCGGTGTTCCGGCGGATGTTAACGTCATCCTCGAACGCTATTCCGACAGCGCCGGCTCCTACATGCGACTTGACCCCGACAACGTCGCAGTCTACAAGCAACTCTACCGAGCTGCTAAGGCAAAATCCAAGCTTCGCATCAAGGCCAGCACCGTTGAATCGTCGGCCTCAAATGAGGCTCAGCCAGAGGTCAGCGAGACTTCACCTCCTCGACACAATTATCTCCAAACCGTGTTGAGCTCCCCCATTCCAGTCACCCTCCCCGAAACAAACCCACCTCCCAGCGAAGCTCAAAGCCACACCGTCTCTTCCTCCCTCGCCAACCCTCCCCCTCAACCTCACCTCCGTGATTTCAGTATGGACCAAGACAGACTTCGCTTCCCCTGCATCTCTCACCACGCCCCTGGTGGGATGTTCTGCATCGACTGCAACAATTGTGGTCGTCCGATCCCCAACGAACATTATCACTGCAGCATTTGCGAGAACGGTGACTATGATCTCTGCCTCCAGTGTGTTGAAGCCGGTGCATCCTGCCGCGGGGAGGGACACTGGTTGATCAAGAGAACTGTGGTGAACGGCCGCGTTGTCTGCAGCAACACGGAGACCATTGCACCTCGTCCCCTCAAGGATCAACAGGTCAAGCCTGTTGTTCCTGTTGCACTTCCCGCGACCAAGCTTGTTCCGGAGATGGCCGGTCCGCCTATTCCTCTTGCTGGCGCTTCTGTCCGCGACACTGCAGCTCCTGCCCCCACTCCTAACAAGGGACCTCGCTCCAGTGTGACTGCTCAGGGTGAGGAGCAGCCGATTTGCAACGGATGTTGCCGTGGTATGTTGGCTCATTCCTCTGGCTGTTCTTGATGTGAATACACTAACCAGAATATCTAGAAGCCGAGGAGGCCAACCTGGTCCGCTGCAATGACTGCGAGGACTATGACCTGTGCCTTCGTTGCCTTTTGAGAAACAAGCATGGTCACCATCCCGGTCACACATTCTCACCGGGTACTGACCGTAACTACTGCCTGAAGAACCTGATCATGTCCCGCTGTCTTCCTGGTCGTCAGTTCAAGCACGCCGCCGTCTGCGATGGTTGTGACAAGGTGTGTCAACGAAATCCTTCATCTCTGTTTCAAGACCTAGCATGCTAACTTAGCCCAGCGAATTGTGGGTACCCGCCACAAATGCCTGAGTTGCCCCGACTGGGATTATTGCAATAGTTGCGCCGCCCGGGCTCAGGAAAATCACCCTGGCCACCGATTCGCTCCTATCTACGAGGCCATTGGTGATCAGCCCCGTGAAACGGAGATTCACTACGGCATCTTTTGCGATGGACCTCTCTGCAAGGATAAGCCCGCCCAAAGCTACATTCACGGTATTCGATACAAGTGCGCCGTTTGCGATGACGTTGACTTCTGTGCGAACTGCGAGGCATTCCCGACCAACGCACACAATCACACACACCCATTGATTAAGTTCAAGTCTCCGGTTCGCTCTGTGTCGGTCAACACTTTCACTGATGACCTCCCTACGGGTGTTGCCAGCCTGGGCGATCAAGTTGACATTTCCCCCAAATCTCCGGAATTCGCCTCTGTGCAGTCAGAGGAGAAGCAGCCAGTAGAGATGAACGCAGCTAAGGTTGAGAAGGCCGAGTCGAGCCCTGCCCCGCCTGTCAAGGAGGCCGCAGGTGTCGAGGAGTCCCTGGATGACTCGGACAACTACCAAGCATACTTCATCCGGGACGCCATTGCGGACGGTACTAAGTTGCCTCCCGACACCATGTTCCGTCAAACCTGGACTCTCTACAATCCCGGTCCTCGTGCCTGGCCCGCTGGCAGTGATGTCCGCTTTGTCGGCGGAGACACCATGTTCAATGTCGACGGAAACCACCCATCCAGCGTGGATGTGATTCGCATGGCGATGGAAAGTAATAAGCTGACCGCCCCCTTGGAACCTGGCTCAAGCACGGACTTCAGTGTCACCCTCCGAACCCCCCGCCGTGAGGGCACTGCCATCTCGTACTGGCGACTGAAGTTGCCCAACGGCGTTCCGATCGGTCACCGACTGTGGTGTGACATTCAGGTGCAGGGTGTTCGCTCTCCCGCAGTTTCCACTGAAGTTGCCGAGAAGGAAGATTCAACCAAATCCACTGCAACACCCGAGACTACCAGCTCTGAGACTCTGGACAGTGGAATGATTTTCCCCAAGTTGGACAAGGAGTCTCCAGAGGCCAGTACCCACCAGGATGTGGCCCCAGTTAATCATGCCCCAACTCTGTCTACTGCTTCGGAAGGTGACGTTCTCGAGGATGTCGAGAGCCTGACATTGGAAGATACCTCTACAGACGCTGGCTTCCTTACCGATGAGGAGTATGACGTCCTCGATGCTAGTGACCAGGAATTCCTGGAAGCCAAGCAGTCAATCCACTAGATTATTTTGGCTACACGACACACAGAATGGAAACAGGGTATTGCATGGGTCGATTTCGGAATGATTGCACTCTTTTAGCACTTTTCGGCCAGCCACTTCTGCTATGGCAGCCTTTTTAATGATTGTCCTTTTTGACATTTGAGAATTTGATTTATTTTCCTTTGATTCTTTGATTCTTTAACTCATTTTTCTTATTTGCGTGCCCCTCACCGGCCTTTTTCGAGGCAACACTGCTAACAACTGCCTCTTTCAAAACGTCCAAAAAAATCCTTGTGTCCCTTGGAATCGCTTAGGTATCGTTTTTGAGATAGTTGACCAAATGCATTTGCTCCTCACTTCAGAAATAAAACTCTACCATATACTCTTTTAGTGTATTATGCCGCTTTCAGACTAGTTGCCGGTGTAAACATCTTGTTCGGGCCTGCTGATTACTCGATTTGGCGGATAGTCTCAGTCTACATTAATGTAATGATACAGGGGTCAAAATGGCATCTAAGTGTCTGACTCCCTTTTTAAGTCATGATCTTCCACTGGTCAGCCTTTTTAATTTCCTCCTCTCTGCTTCAAATCTTATCCAACTCATTTCTACTGGTCAGTGATGTCTCTTCTGGGAATCATCATGATATTGATGGCTCTCGCACAGTTCCTTCCCCAAGGAACAAGACGACTATTCATCACCCAACGGGCCCGTATTCTCGATCTTCCAGAAGAGTAAATACCCCACATCTTGGTTCACCTATCGCTGGCCTCCCAGGCTTGTTTTTCTCTTAGTTGCAAAAGGGTTCTACCATTTGTGCGGGGGTTATTCAGGTGGGCTGGATAGAACCAGAGACCATCCTCTCCGAAAGCAGTTCCTCTTGAGAACTAGGCCCTGGAGATTGAAACATTGCACTGCTTGGGTAAAATTACATCCTCAGAGGGACTTCCGAGCGTGTTGGAGGAGGGGAGGGGGTTGGCGCGACTATTGCTGATGGCCTTGTATTATCGTACGTCCATGTTTGAAGTTCAGACTGAACAGATTAACGTATGTCTGTCATTAACTCGAAGGTTTGCAATTCAAACTCAATGGGCGTCGAAATCAAGAAGCATATTCCGAATTGGCATCAATGCAGCATATTAAAGCCCTCGGAGGGACTATCATCGGCTCTCACAATATCTATCTCTCTTGACGAGACAGGAAAGGCTATATTTCATTTCCGCTACTTGATTTCTATCGATACACCTTATCAAGTGAACTCAAGAATCATGCTTTGTCCTCACATGAATGCTTTCTGCCTCATTCATAAAGTGTGTGGACTACCGGCTTCATGACAGATCCTGCTCTACATGTCGTGTAGAGCTTTTGATAACAATGTCGGATAATCCGAAGGGATATTCAATTCAATACGCGAGAGAATTTATGCCACCGCCGAATTATGGTGATGACTACAGCAAGATTTTACGCCGTTTGGCTGATTATGACTGGCAGAGTCCTGGTACAAAAGAAACTGGCTTGCTGATATTATTAGGTTATGTAACAAGACGAAGCTATAAGGGCACCTATTAGTTTTGCCATGGCACAGACTGGTTAGCTCTAGTACATGACAAATCCTGGAGGCCTTTCGACCAGTCTTTCCATCTTTTTTCCTGTTTGTGGAAGGAAAGGAAAGGCATTGTAGAAATGCATTGCTCATTTAGCCCAATTATACCTAAGATATAAATGGGATTAATACATTAATGAATTACGGTCTCGACCTTCAATAGAGCACATAGAGTAAGAATTGATGCCATTGAGCCCATTGCTCATCCCTCCGATGAAAAAGACCCGTTCGACCTTCGGACCCGCTCCGACCAAACGCGGAAGGGACTCCACCATCTCCGCATGGCCCCGCGTAGCCCGAGACGATATTTTCTGCTTGCCGACGACACACCGAGGCATTCGATCTGATTCGAAGTCGGCTTCAGACAAGCTTCTGTTATGGTTTCCACTCTGCTTCCAGCTTCTTTCCCCTTCCCCCCCTCCCACCTCCCGCCCATTCCACCCGGAAAATCCGTTCTCGAGCTGTGGAAAGCTAGCTAACTCGTCTCGGCGTCATGGCTTTCCTCCGCTCGGCCTTCCTGGCCCTCGTCACTGTCCTAGTGGCGCTGCTCGCTCCCACGGTCATTCATCTTGCGAAAATTGGGGGCCCGTTCTTGACGCCGAAGCCGACGCATGTGGGCGAGGGTCAAGCTCCGATTGTTATTCAGGATACGGTGCATTGCGAGGATGTGCACCATTATCGTCCGGCCAACTTGCTTTTCACTGCTTGTGAGGATGACAAGACCGTTCGGTTTGACTGGTTTCCTGGTCTGGGACACCTGAAGCTCCATTCTTCGCAGGGTTCGATCCATGTCGTGGATCCCAAGGTGGGTTGTTGATTTTTCTTGTGATTGAGTGCGCGTCTTGTCGCGTCGGGAAGAAATAGCTTGTTAACCTTTCCACGGCGTTCAGACCATGAAATCGACTCGTCTGGTCTTTGAGGGTTTCAAGGGCGACTTCGTCACACACGGTATTGACGTCATTGAGGATCCGAAGCAGGCAGATGCAGTCTACATCTTCGCTATCAACCACCTGCCGAACCCGGACTTTGTGGCTGCGGATGGAATTGCGGAGGATATTCATGCCGCCCGGTCTCAAATTGAGCTGTTCCACCATGTGTTGGAGTCGAATACCGTCCAGCACGTGCGCTCGATCCTGCACCCGCTCGTTCAAACTCCCAACGATATTGTCGCCGTCGCTCTGGATACTTTCTACGTGACTAATGACCACTACTACCGTGGGGGTATTATGCGACTGATTGAAGATGCTTGGCCTTTCGCGAAGTGGACTAACATCATCAATGTCAAGATTACGGACTTGAAGACCAAGGACGCGATGGCTGGCCTGGATGCCGTTGTTTCGCATGAGGGTCTGTGGAATAACAATGGTCTGGGCCATGGACGCCGCGAGGATGAGCTTGTCATTTCCAGTGCCATTGGTGGTGAGCTATATCTTGGTCAGGTGCATGCTGCGAATCGCTCTATCGATGTTCACACAACTCTCCCTTTCGACACTGTGACCGATAACCCCAGCTATTATGCTGACCCTTACCGCTCTGAGTCTGACGATGCGAGCGGATTTGTGGTTGCAGGTATTTCACAGGGTATTTATCTCGGCCAGACAGCCCATGACATCAATGGTAAGGAGCCCTTGCAAGTGTGGTATACTCGTCAGACGAGTACCGGTACTTGGGAGAACAAGCTCCTGTTTGAGGATGATGGTACTCGGATTCGTTCGGCTAGTGCTGCGGTTCTGGTGCCTATTGAACCAGTGGGTGGCCGCAAGAAGGCTTGGTTGTTTGTCACTGGCTTTTTGTCGGAGAGTATGGTTGCGGTGCAGGTTGATCTATAGAAACTTTGTACATACTACTAGCGGTTAGTATACCGAGGTAGCGGAGGACTCGGCGGTACTAGCGTTTCTACGCTGTTGATGGTCCTGGGATTAGACGAGAATTTATTTACAAAGTCAATTGGCATATGAGAAGATGCGAACTTCATCCTAATAGAAACATCTAATAATACATACCTCAAAGATCAATCTATAATCAACCTCGGCCGACACACCCCTTTCTGCCTGAGGAACCAACCCCCAATCCAAACCCGCAACACAACACCTCGCCTCATCACCAACCACCCAAGCACAAGCCAAATCAGAATGGCAACACTTGCCCGGGGCCATCGCGCCCTCCGACCTCCCCTGCGACTCCAACCCTACAATCCCAAAACACAACTCCACCCACATCCCTCCGTGTGCTACCTTCTCTTTTCCACCACCGCAAGAAAAGCCGCCAAAGCGGCCAAACCTAAACCGACCTCGTCGCAATCGTCCACGCCCACCACCCCGGCGCAAACAATAACAACACCCTCTGCTTCTGAAACAAACGCACCTACAAGCACCCTGCCCGCCGAAATCGATACGCCCGCGCCCCTAACACCCTCCGCCTCAACCCCCGATAAACTAAAACGCCTCGTTTCAATCGGCCGCGCATATCTCTCCTTCTACAAAACGGGCCTCAAAAATGTCTTCAGGAATTATAAGGCTTCTTTGCCGTTCCGTGCTCAACTCGGTTTACCGGCTTATCTCCCTACCTCGCCTCCGCGCGGCACCACGCCTTCAAATGGGGACAAGGACAGTGGAGCTGCTGGGCTGGGCAGAGGCCAATTCCAACTCGTTCGTCGCTCTGCTAGAGACGTCCGTCGCATGATTCCGTTTGCAATGGTTTTGTTGGTCTGCGGGGAATTCACACCGCTTATTATTCCGATTTTTGGATCCGCCATCACCCCTGCGACGTGTCGGGTTCCGAGCCAGATTGCCAAAGAGCGAGATACAGCTTCCAAGCGGAAGACTCTTGCTCTGCGCGCTGTTGGTGCCGCTGGAGAAGAAGTTCATACCGTGGCTTCCTATGCCAGTCGCGATTTTCTGAAGGACGCCAGTGCGGAGAACGTCCTTACTGCAAGTGCGCTTTTTGGGCTTATCAAACGCCATGATAAATTCGCGGGATCTCTGCTTGTCAGGATGCTTTATCGGAAGCGATTGGAGAGGTATATTCAGTACTTGGCGATTGATGATCAGTTGATCAGGGCTGGTGGGGGTGTTAAGAAGCTTTCGCTTCCGGAGGTTAAGATTGCGCTTGATGAGCGCGGCCTTAGTGATTGTGCTGCTTTGTTGAGTGGGGGGAAGGCTGAAGTTGTTCAGAGGGAGACTTTGGAGAGGTGGTTGGATGTGAGGAGCCTGAAGCCGTGATTGTGTCCGTGTTTACAGGTCCTGGGGTTGTACAAAAATTGTTCAAATTTGTATAGTCTAGACTTAGACGTGGGTTGTTATGTATGATATTGAATGACCAGACAGATACACGTCATATTGCTTGGGTTATATTCTGATTCTTGGTACAGAAAAAAAAAATACATGTAGATTCAATCGAATATACATGCCCTATAACTTTGCCCAGTCACCTCAAAAGGCAACTGATCATCTACCATTTGATCTACAGTCAAAACATCATGGTTTGATATAAGATTCATTTCAAATAGGAGCTAATCAATCCCATTTGCATTCTGAATATAAAAAATATATATTCATCGAAGATATTGAAAGCACGCTCAAATGAAAAAGTTTTCTCGTACCCTCTGTCAAGGGATAAAGGACAACTTTGGAAAAGGGCCAACAGAAACTCGCTCACGCTCGCTGAATCAAAGTCAAATCCAAGTCCGTATCAAATATCACCAAGATATCAGAACTCGCTCCCAGTTTCAAATGCTAATGCTAAAGTCCGCCGCCACCTTTTACAATGCACATCAATGTTCATGGGCTGTCATCAAGCAGCAGAAGTTGCCGGCAATGCAGGAATTGCCCCCGCAGCCTGGCCCTGAGTCTGACTCCGGTTCTGCTTCGCCCAGCGTAATCCACAACTGTTACACAAATCCCGGTTTCCACTGGGTCCCCGCCGCCATTCCGGCGTATTCCTTGTCCCGCACATCGCACAGTCCTTTTCGACGGAGATAGCATTCTGCTTGCGTTTGCGCTTCTTCCTTCGGGCGAGGAGTCTTTGCAGCTCGTCCGATAATGTACGATTCTGCTTCTCCAACTCGCGAAGCTCAATTTGCCAGCTTGAGCCGCGGGTGGGGTTTAGTTCTGTGAAGAAGGTCGCCGGTGCGTCGGACGGAGAGATGCTTCTGTTTCCGGTTGGGAGACCATTTAGACCCACGATCGAGGAGAGGTCGGGGATGTGTTGGCCAAGAGCACCATATTGCTGGGGTGGCTCTGAGACTTTGAAGCTGAGGGTTGTGGTTTTGGAGGAGCCCGGCATGGTGGCGGAGCTTTCGTCTCCGCCGGCGGCTATGGCGGTTGGTGAGGGCGGGAATGCGCGGGCGAACCGGATTTGCACGACGAGGAAGGAGGGACGGGATCTCTGTGGGGTGTCTCCTGAATAAAGAGTTGTGTGCGCGGAGAGGGTATGTCCCTTTTTGTGCCGCATTGTGTGTCGGAATGAGGGTGGTTCGTAAGGCTTGTTGTCGTCCGACTCGGGGCCGGGGCGATTGGCGGCAGCTTCTAGAGCATCCGATATGACATTTGGACCGCCCTCGGGTTCCATAATTTCATACAAGGCCTTGCCAACTAGGTCGTCGGGTGGACGTCCGAGTACGGGTTTCGACTTTGTTGTTATGAAGAGGATGACGCCAGACAAGGAGACTTTAGCCCAGACATCGTTTTCAGCCAATGCGGCCGAGGATCCAAGAAGTGCGATTTGATCCAAGGAGTAAACGGGTCGAGGGCGGCCAGTCATCACAAGATACTTGCGGCCTTGCTGGGGATCGATATGCCATGCTCCGTGACTCTCGAACCACATATAACCCTTGTACTTTTGGCGAATGCGATAGACGACACTCACTGGAGCCGTAGTGGTGCTGGCCCTTAGATCACGGATCACGGGGCCAATATCACTGGGGTGGCAGATGGTTGAGAGAGTCTTGCCAACCAGCTCAATGGGGTCGTACTCGAGGAGTCTGCTGCAAGATGGAGAGAGGTATAGAAACTCGCCGTCGAACGAGAGCACGTGAATCACGTCGTCTGTATTTTCCACTAGGATGCGATCCAGGTAGTTGCGTGAGACTACGGACCCAGGAACACCGGCTGCATTCAATATGGCAGTCACTTGGTCATGTCCAAACTGGGTGAGGAGGTCTGGCCGGAGACTATACGCATCCGGCGGAGGGACTATGTATTGAGGCAGCTGGTCCCGCTGATAGTTGATGGAATAGCTACCATCTACATTGGGATGAAGTCAGCCACAACCTCGAGACAAGTCAAAGTCAGGTCAGTGGTGAATAACATACCAGGATTTCGTCGGGTGATAGCATCAGGTTTCTCAACTAGATCGACCTGGAATCCGACATAAAACCGATAATCCTCCGAATTCCACTGGATTGGAATCATCGTAATCAAATTCACGAAGGGTTGTCCACCCTTCCGATAATTGATGATACTAGCCTGGATTTCCGTACGATCTTGAATAGTTGATCGCAGGCGGTGGACAGTCTGTCCGTCCACGAAAGATCGCTTCTCCCCGGCACCAACCTTCCCGTCAGGTCCTTGAAGAAATCGGCAATTTCGGTCGATAATTTCATTTCTGGTATATCCGGTAAGTCGCTCGAAGGCTTCTGATACATAGACAATGGGATGATCCGGTTTGGTGATGTCGCAGAGCACGAAGGCGCAGGATAAGTCCACGGCTCCGATATTGATCTTCGGTTTGGGCCGCATGGCAACCCGGCTCTATTTGGCGGTGTTAAAAATACCCCTGGTAACATAATATAGACACGGTCTAAATAGAAGCTTACTAGAACTCCTAGGACATCGAAGCCACTGCTTGAATAGATGCCGGTATGTTCACTCTGGTGGGCAGCATCAGGAGTGTCCAATCCTGGCGAATGATGGTCATCTGAAGATGACGAAAGAGGATATTAGCTCAGAATGTTTCTTTTCTAAAGGCCATTTGGGGGAGTGCGCAACTCACCTCTAGCCACAACAGGCTTTTTAGGCTGGATAGCCACCGGCTGTGTTCCCCGGTAAGGAGCTGCCGGTTGTTTATATTGCGGGAAGCGCTGGCGCTCCTGGAGCGGCTGTGGTTGGCGACCCTGGGACGGATCACTACCTCGAGAAAAATCCGAATCGTCGAAGCTCCCTGTGGAGTTGGTGCTAGTATTATAAGGTTCCTTGTGAGCTAACGGTGCAGGCGATTGCTGGAGATACTGAGGCATGGATTGGGGGAACGGCGAGAAGGTCTGCTGGAGGGTCTGTTGTTGCTGTTGCTGGTCCATTGGCGGTGCCAGTCCCATCGTCGACGCGGGGTAGTTGCCCGCTAGGTCGTAGGCGAAGACACTTCCGGCGTCCAGGTTCATGGGCATGGACACTTCTGTGCTCGGTACGGCGTCGTAGGCCAGCATCACGTTCGAGAGACGACCCTCCAGGTTCCCCTGTCCGCCGGCGGGCCGGTCAAAGGCCTGCAAGGGCAGCTCCTCGTCGTGCGGCAACATGGCTCCGAAGGCATAATTGCCGACGTGGGAGCTGGGGAAGCCCATCAAAGAGGGGTCCTGAGAAGAGTGGGCGAGCTGGATGTGCGAAACGCCGTCGCGTGGATCCTCATCGCGACTGCCGTCGTAGTCCAAGCTGTAATTATTCATGGTGTTGGCCATGGCCACAAGGAGAATAGGCCTCGGCCGGCGTGGAGTCCAGAATGCAGAGCCCGGGCGAGTTCCAGAGTCCCGGGAAAGAGGGGACCAACGGGTTGGAATCCAGTAATGTCAGGCGACGGCGACTCCACTCTTTCAATAAACCTGAAGCCAAAAGGCAGGGCGATTATTGATTCTGGAGGGTCTCCGTAGGGTGCTCCGGGAACCAGCGAACATTGGTAATAGTTCACCTAGGGGGTCGCGAGGGAGAAAAAAGAGCGTCCACGCCGTCCTTCACTCCTCTTGTCTTCAAAAGTACAAACACCCGTCACTGTGGGCCCACCACTGGTCCAATAAGCGTCCAATGGCTGGTTGGCCCCAAGGCTCGACGACTGGCTTGTGTCTGGTTGACAATGTTCCAGAGGGGAGGGCGATGGACGGAGGTTGATAGCCCGGCACGTAACTGATCGATCGATCTGCCCGCCAAGTCGTTCTTGAATCTGGCATCCGCAACGGTCGATGATGCGAGTGTGCTTGTGGGCAGCAACGCTGGGAGAGGAAGCAGATGAGGGAGGGAAAGTTTACTCCGCGCGGAGACGAGTGGCGGTTGGGAGCAGTAGTCGATCCATCACAAAACAGCCAGGCCGCTCGCATGGACACCTCACACCCAGCCGTGTCGCGATGTATAGCGCAGACCATGAACCATCCTCATGGAGCTGACAGCGCGGCAAGGGGTGAAGGCTTAAAAGATCAGAAAGAATACAATTGTGGTGGCTGCTGCTGCTGATTTTCCATTGTTCTTATTGTTGGGGCGTCTCGCTCCGATCGTCTTCTTTCAACTCCCCTGAATCCACCCCGTCTTTCTCACCGTACTTTTTTTTTTTTTGCGCTCTGTCATTCCTCCTCGCCCAAACCTTCTTACTCGCCTGTCCGAGCAGTGCGCGACGCCCAACACTCGGCCGACCTCTAGTGTGCCGCGCATCGGTGGTCAGCCACGCGATGGCGGACAAGATCTCAATCACCATCTGCGGCGACGGCGGATGTGGTACGTTTCTGCAACCTTTTTTTCTTTGCTGGGAATCTCTGGCGGTTCTGATTCGGTGCCATTGCATTGGAATATCGTCGCGATCGAGATCTGATCAGATCGGGCAATAGGTAAATCCTCTATCACGCTACGGCTGGTCCGTAGTCAATGGATTCACGAGTATCAATCCCCCGAACCCCAACCAGATCAACAAACACAGCATCGCTAACCCTGCGCTCGCTAGATATGACCCAACCATCGGTACCTACCCTCATATCCTTTCCCTGTGATCGCGATCGGCTTGAATCTAATACACGTAACTCCACAAAGAGGACTCCTATTCAGTCTCTCGTACAGTCGATGGCCTCCCCTACCTCTTGTCCATCACCGACACGGCCGGTCAGGAGGAATACCGCGGGCTCTGGACAGCGTCCACCCTGAGTTCGGATGCATTCCTGCTGGTCTACGACATTACGAACCCTTCGAGCCTGGAGACGCTGGACTACTTCGTGGACCTGATCAATATGGAAGCGGAGCAGCGCGTGGAGGACAATGAGCGCATGCGCAAAGACCTCGGCGCCAAAGCCTCCGCCCCAGCTCTCGCGCAGATGGGTCGACCACCGCCCGTGACCATGGTGGCGGGCAACAAATGTGATCTGAAGGATGGACGCGCCGTCCCGTCGCGCGATGGGCTGGAATATGCCCGTCGACATGGCTGCGGATTTATGGAGACGAGCGCGCGGGAGATGGTCAATATCGAGGAGACATTCGCCTGTAGGTCGCACTTGATCGTAGTTTGACATGCCCCGTGGAGACTCCGTGGAGTCGAGCGTACCTGCAGCGGTACTAATTCGAGAGCAGCACTCGTCCGTCGGGTGGTTCAGGCGCGACGACAACATTTTACGCAGGGCGCCTCACCTCGGCCTCCCTCGCGCACCGGCCATTCTGTGCAGACGACTGCGTTGCCCCCGACAACGGCCGATGCGGGTAATCGAGGCGCGCGCAGGACCCAGCCCCGGCGACGTCGATTCTTTAAGTTTGGACGCGGCTGGAAAGCAGCCGAGATGAAGGAAGTGGCTGGAGACGCCAAGCGCGGGACATCGGGCGAGAAAGAGAAGGAGCATCAGGAGGAGGCTGAGCCCCAGAGATCGGGCTGGTTCCGGCTGTGCTGTTGCTGTTGGCGTTGGCGCTGGCGTTGGCATTGGCGTTGGCATTGGCGTTGGAGCTGCGTGGGCTGCTGCTCGAGCTGTCGCTCGGCGTAGTTGCCTAGATGATGTCCAATCTGCTGTAGTTTATATTTATACCCCCGCATTTGCGTATCTGTCCAGCCTCGTTGGCCCTTTGGTGGCCTTCTCACACATAGTAGATACATGGTAGAAGCTAGGGCTACATTAGTGTATGTGTTTGCATGGCATTGCCCCCGTGACGCATTACCAATCAAATGAGGTTCATATCGAAACGTGGTCAGTCGCAGTGTTGGCCCAACTGGGAAGAATGGTCCGGAATCGCCCTCCGGGATCGTGTTGCCGAGTTCCCACGGTTCATGCATGAGGTGAGCAGAACACTTCAGACTGCTAAACAGAATTCAGGAACTCCAGCCTCGAGGTGTTGCAGACAGGGTCTGGATCTCTCCACAACTCGGCTAGTACTGTCTAGTAGGGCAGGGACTCAAAGTCGAGAATTTGCCCAAAACAGGATTGCCCAAAGCAGTACTCTATCCCAATCAGGGCAGATGAAGTCATCGCGCAGATTCGCCGGTGCCTGGCTGACGCGAATACGACGGATTGGGTGCGACTCGTATGGTTAATTTCGACGGTTAAAGAGCGTTAAATGGCCAAGCGTGGCAGTACCAGCGTGGCAGTACAGCAGCCTACAAAAGATACAGAAGACATGGAGTGGTGTGGCAGGGCTGAGCGATTGGACATGTAGTGCGAAGGCTGGTTCTAAACGGTGTGATCGTCAAATCCTTTCCGTCAACCCCCCTCCCCCATCCAAATGCACGCAGCTCCCTTCATTTGACGCCCGTAACTGCTGAAAAGCTTGTCAGTGAGGTTTTCATGCGTTAGTTTAATTTTTTCAATAGTGCGTTTGCTGCTCTGGCCAAAAAAAATAATAATAATAAAAAATGAAAGAAAGAAAATAAAAAAAGGGAAACAAGGAATGGTCACGTCATGGACTTTGCTGCGCGGCGATTCATCAGCTTCCCGGCCACTTTAATTGGATTCGGCGATTGATGATGAATCACGAAGTACAAAGCTTGAGGACGGAGGCTTTTCAACAATACCATCAGGGATTATGGCAAGGCATTCCACATAATCAAAGAAAGTATCCTAGGGCATGACTAGATTTTATTCATGAACATAAAAAAATGAAAGGCTCCGTGAATTCTCCTGTTTCGTTCTTTTCGTCCGGTCGCAAGGTCGGCAGGGCCTTGCCGAGCACGCGGCCGGTTATACGCATTACCGTTATGCGTTATGCACCTGCCAAGTCCTTGCAGGTTTTACGGTTACGGAGTACAAGTTACTCCGTATTGCTGTCGGGCGCTCTCCATGAGTCAAGACCACTTCATAAATAGTCACCCCAGGTCAAACGGCCTGATGGTGCCTGTATTTTGGCGTAGATGATCATTGTACAATACTTCGCTCTGCTCAAAGGCATTACGGCCGTGAGTGGCCGGAATTACAATCCACTCGGATATATCGACGTCAAAGTCTCCGAGCGCCGATGGAAGCTCCGTCCTCCGAACTCTGGACCATATGCCGAGTCTTCCAGTGATCCACCTTCGATAGAGTAATCAGAAAGGAAAAATACAGAATGGGAAAAAATCAAAAAGGAAAAAAAATAAAAATCCGTGTGATCACCAAAGGTGGAGACTGCAGAGACATGCTATGATTCGATCCCGATCTGCTGTCTACATTTGCGATGTGCTCTAAAATCCCTCGAGCACCCAAAGACTAAAAAGGGCCCCATCCCCCCTCCCTCACTCCGATCTCCAGCAGCATCTGGGAATGACTAGTATATGACCAATCCTGCAACCTTCGAACGGAATCTTGGAACTCCCCTACCACATCTCATTCGAAGTCAATTCCCATCGCTGATTTGACGGTTACAATACGACATCGTCATTAGATCATTGACTGGTTGACGTCGATCACTTCTCCTGCCCGGATCAGGAAGTATAGCTCGGCTGTTTCACAAAAAAGACCAAGAGCTTGTCTACACTTTCTACGCCTTTTTCCTTCGATTCGCGACCTATCTTTCGACCTTTTGTGATCGCACGAACTTCCACCAAAGTACCTTTATATATACACCCACACCCAACCACCCACCCACACACACACACACTCATGGCCGCTCGCCAATCAACGCCAGACTCACATTCCGATAATGTACGCAAGCGCGTATGTAAGGCCTGCGACCGGTGTCGTCTGAAGAAATCCAAGGTATGTATTCATGCGGCGACTATTCAGTCGCCCTTCGCGACTTGAAGCTTGGACTGACCGGAACAAGTGTGACGGAGCCAGCCCATGTTCGCGCTGTCGAGCAGATAATGCGATTTGTGTCTTCGGGGAACGAAAAAAGGCTCACGATAAAGTGTACCCCAAGGGGTGAGCTGTTACTCAATCATTCATTCAACACGAACCCATCGCTAACTCTACTGCGTTATCAGATACGTTGAGATGCTCGAACAGCAACAAGCATGGCTCGTCAACGGGCTACAAGAACTCTACCGTCGTACACTAGAAGGCGAAGGATGGCCTGGCGACCGTCTCAAGACCGAACCAAATGGCCACCCACTCACCCACGACCTCCTCACCCGTCTCGGCGCCCTCGATCACACCAAGGGCGAGCGCTTCGAAGAGAATCCCGAAAACATGCAACAGGATCTCTGGCGACACGGCATGCAGCGCCAGGAGTCGTCCGATGGTAGTTCGGAGGGTCATTCGCCTGTTGCTCGCTCTCGTTTCTCCTCCGACGCGTTCTCGTCCCAACAAACGATGCCCCCAACACCGCCGGCTTACAGCCCGTCGACCCGTGCGCACGTCAAGCCCGAACGGCCGACACCCACCCCATCCATGGTCAATAGCCAACATCAGCAGTATGCGCTGTCGATGCAGGGCGTCGTGAATCCGTTGGCGCTGCAGGGCCCCCAGCATCAGCAACAGTGGGGGAACCCCAATGCTGGATTTAACCCGTTTGACGAGATGGATCTCATGTCCACCGCCGATTACACGAATATGAAATTCGAGGACTCGATGCCTTCGCCCTTGTTTCAGAATCAGATCCCTATGAACTGTGTTCAAAGTGATTATGATGATTTCAACCAGTTCCTCAATCCGAATCCCACGGAGATCACTTCGATCTGAGCTGATTGCGAGGTCTAACCAAGATCTATTGTTATATCTTCTCTTCGTTTTTTCTTTTTTGGGGAAATCTATCTAACGCCGTATGACGTGATGCATGTATACTATACATGTTTTTTTTTTTTTTTTCTTTCTAGTGGTTTACTCTTCTTTTGACGGTTGTTGGTTTTCTCTTTCACCTTTGTTATACGGGGCTATTATCCCTCGGCCTTTTCTTGTGGATTCGACAGCAATTGCGATCCTAATCCTTCCTGTACAGTGTTTGGGGGCTTTTTTCTTCTGGTTGTGGGGGGGGTGTTTCTGGAGTTGGGTTTCAAAACGGTTTCGTGTGGCGTTCTCATTAATTTCTCCAATCCAAGACCTTTTTGACCTTGTCTGATCTCGCGCCCTACTTTGCCCCTGTTACACCATCTACACTAATTTTGAAAATTTCCACGATCGCGTTCGCAAACGGTTCTCCAGGAACTCTGGCCCCTGCGACGTTGTACTGAACCGGAGTTATCGTGCCGGCCATCGCTCCACGCGCGCCCTGACTAATGCGGCTTCCAGAATGATTCATATTCCGTCAGCGCGGACATAAGCTGAGAGAATCCCGAACGGTCCAAACCCCCCCCCTCCCGGGCGCAGGCGATACGAGTGCGATATGCATTTTGACTTTGCATCGGGTCAATGGTCAACCCGCCTCGTTTTGCCTTTTCCCGTTTTCTTCTTTGAGGCTTTCCGCTGTACATGGGCTGTACAGTTCTTTCACCTCGAATCCACTTGAGTCAGCGGAATTAAGGTGGACCCCCCAACCCAGTTCGCCCTCCTCCACACCTCCTTTTTCCACGCCTTGTTGACTTACGTGAGCAGAAAATGAGAAAAAAAAAGTCGCCGAAATGCCGACTTGCCGAACTGGGCGATTTGCTCCGCGAAGCATCTCATACATCGAAAACATGTTAGGCCGGAATTTGATTTTCCGTGGGCGCACACGAGAATAAGAGTACGAGGACCTGGGCAGCGTCTGTACCCTACTTACTGTACACAGTACGCACTCCGTCCTGGCAAATGGTGTGGGTGGAGTTCGGTCGCCTCGTCGCTAGCATAGTTGGCATCATTGGCGACCATTTGGCAAATTGGAACCGACATATTGACATTGGCATGGCATGGCACTGTTATTGGTACCCTGTCTAGGCACCACTGACAGGGACAGGCATAGCTCCTCGTCAGGCCGAATTATGGCCGGCAGCAATAAGGGGCCAAGTCTGGGGTAGCGATTCCTTTCGGTCACCGGAACCCCGTTCTCTCCGAGACGGATGTTCGCTGGCCTTAAACCCGGGGAGACACATGCGGATACACATGCCAGGCTGTCCCTCCCGTACGGTGTAGGTATGCGCCCGGTGTGTGTAGTGCGTAGTGCATATGCGCGGATTACATCGAGGCTGTACCGATATGCGACTAGGCCCGCCAGGGTATACAGCGCGGCCAACTCGGGCAAGACCCTGTCGGTCTACCTGTTGTAGCTAGCTCTGTGCGTCCTTGGGGTACCAAACCTACTAGTAACCTTGTTAGCTGTCACTGCATGCATATTACTAGAGGTAGTTAGCATAAGTACGTCCTATAAGTAGCTGGCAGATACCTAAATAGTTAAATGGACGGGCTATGTTGTTGCCTTAGGACACCAAAGTGGCTTGTTTCTGCCTGAGGTGTCTGGAGTGGCACAAACTTGGAAGTCTGCCTGAGGTTTCCTCCCCCGCTGGAGCTGGCAGAATTGCCTAAACAGGACGCGGGTCTATAAGACGGGGAAGATGACGCCTAGGCGAATCAAAAGAAAAGGCACTCTTGCGGTCCTTGGTCCCTGATCACTCTAGGCTAAATGAACCCCCGAGACCCGTTCCGCTTCCAGCTGCCAGGCTTCAATTCTGTCCATTCTGCTCCGGTGGGTGATTCCGTCCTATTGCGGGGTTCCAACGTCACGACGGAAGACTCCTACATAACGCCCCCTCGCCAACTTCCCATCCTCGCCCTCCACACCTTCACTCAGTACCTCCTTAAATCCTACGCCGTCCTTTACCCACCCACGTCCACCATGTCTCCTACCGCGCAGGCTGAATTCACCTTCCTGCCTCTCGGCGCCATCATCCAGGAGTTCCGCGTCGGCGGCCACAACATCGTTCGCGGCTTCGCTACAACCGACCACTATCTCCAGCCCTACAACCCCTATTACGGCGCTACTATCGGTCGCGTTGCGAATCGCATCAAGGATGGTATTATTCAGAACCTGAATGGCCGCGAGTACAAGCTTGCGCAGAACAACGGTCCGAATGCTCTGCACGGTGGTAAGGAAGGCTGGAACAGACGCGAGTTCGACGGCCCGCATACCGTACAGCGCCACGGTCGTGATGCCCTCCTGTTCAAGTACCGCGACCAGGACGGTGAAGAGGGATATCCTGGTACCATCGAGGTCCGTCTCTGGTACACTGCCAGCAAGGAAGGCGATGGCGACGAAGCCAAGACCGTCTTGATGGCTGAGTATGAGGTTGAATTTGTCGGTGATGAGTGTGAGGAGACCGTTGTCAACATCACAAACCACAGGTATGAACAACCTCAACCCCGCATCCCAAGCTATCCACCAGTAGGGCTACCTATCTTGTTTGGATAAAAGCTAATACCCAATCTCCAACCTAGCTATTTCAACATCAGCGGTGGGCCCACCAACGCCGGCACCGTCGCCCAACTGGCTACAGACGACTACCTGCCCATTGACAGAAATGGAATTCCTACCGGTGGCCTTGGCAAGTTTGAGCGCGATGTGACTCAGCCATTTATTCTCGAACCAACAGAGGGGCACATCGACGACGTCTTCGTCGTCGAGACTGATCCCTCCAAGATCCCACTTGATACTCGTCCCCTGCCCCTCCGCCGTCTCGCACAGTTCAGCCACCCAGACACTGGTTTGCACCTTGAAGTGCACAGCACTGAGCCTGCCTTCCAGTTCTACACGGGCAAGTATACTAATGTGCCTTCTATTGACGGTGCGCCTGCGCAGGGTGAGGGTTCGTCGTTCTGTGTTGAGCCGAGTCGGTATGTCAATGCTATTAACGTGCCCGAGTGGAGGAATATGGTTGTCCTGAAGCGGGGTCAAGTCTTTGGTTGCACAAATGTCTATAAGTCATGGAAGTCCCAGCCAGGTCTAGATTCATGACGGTCTTGTTCGCCATATCTGCCACTGACGTGTTATGAAAAGTGGACTTGATTTGTGAAATATTGTATTTTCATTTTTGTACAGATGAGGTAGAAATGATGTTATGTCGCCACTGACCATGAACACTTATTTGGACGGATTTTAAACTTGATGGGGACAAGCCTAGGTCGTGTGGTCGTGCCTCGGCAGGGGATGAATCCCGCTTAAGTGTGCCGAGCCGATGACTTGTCTCCGTGACAGCGAACCGATCCGCGGATCCTCCTCGGCAGCCCGTTCCTTTCTACAAACCATGCCGACTTGGCGACTTCGATTTTTCAGAGACTATGTCTTGACTAGTCTAGGGCGGAATCTACAGTCCTCTTTCGACGATGTACATCAACATTTAATACCACCAAATAGTCAGATTGCAGTCTCATGATCCCATGACCTTGACCTGCACATATGGCTTAATCATACGATGACAATTCGGAGCCGAACTGCTTAGTACATTGAAGGGTCTCTTACAAAGCCCAAGCTTCGGCGCCGCCAATTTGTAATCAATCTATCCGCTAGGGGAAATGTCTGGATGCAAGCTCCCTACGCAACAGGTTTCTCTAGAAACGGCCCGAATCTGGATTAGGGTACTTTTCCTATGTAGAGTTTCTGTCTGTGCTGCGTTGTGGAGGTGGGAACATCCCGATCTATTCTCGTTGCTTGGAAATCTCGCAAGCCTATCCCCCCACTAGCACACACGCCCCTTGCCATGGGTTCGACTTTGCCTGTGTGCTCACTGCAGTAAGCTTTGTTCGTCAGTCCCTGGCCAACAAGCGGAGGAAAGCGGGGTATTTTCCCGCTTGCGAGAAGCACGAGAGTTGACCAGAGAAGGAAAAATGGAAAAGAAAATCCCACAGGAGAGTGCATACCTCCTTTGTACATCATACTGGATATACGGAGTACTCCGTACAGCCATGCCCTTTCCGCTGCAGAGTGGTTCCACATATGTTTCTTCCTGTTGCCCTGTACAAAACCCACCTCCCAATTTAGCAATCCCTGCTGGTAAGGAACCCACCTTCTCGGATCGTGTACAACAAAATTACACGTACGGTACGAACAGTGTATGGAATATGATCAGATCGTTCAGGCTGCAATGTGGGATCCGCCCTTCGGCGTCGGGTCTGTGCCGTCTGCCGTTTCCCGGAACAAATGGCTTCCTTGCCAAGCACGGGTTGTTCTCGATCCTTTCCCTCCCGTTCTAGTCGGTGGGGTACATCCTAACTCCGTCCGGAGTATTTGCTTCTAGATCTTCTAGCGTATTCTGTCTGGTCGGGCGTCAAGGTTTTAGCTTGAACCTTCTTTTTCGCCATTATTGACTGACGTGGATGGAGCGGGTGGATGCGTGCACTATTAATGCAGTCGTTATGTTTTGATTGACTGATCGTCGGATTGCGGGTAGAATATCGAATATTAGGTTCTGAGGGTGATAGTCGGACATTCGGACCTTATAGTTCCGCTTAAAAAGAATCCGATTCTTCATTAGCGGGTGTAATGGTTTGTTTTGTTGCTAGTGGGTTTCAAGGGTCTATTCTAGCTACTAGTAGTCAAGAAAGTGACAGCTGAGCTACCTGTGGACACTAGTTACTAGTTTTTGAGAAGTTCATTTATTCCCTCGGTAATACGGTAAAAGGTCTCACTGGTTCGGATTGCCGTTATTCGCGGAGTAGGACACACTAAGGTAAGTTAGCCTATATCAGATATGTTTCACTAGTTTCCTGGATACCGATGCATAAAAGCCTTATTAGACATGATGCTTATGTATGAATGCGACCAGGGGATCTAATCTTGCTGTGTGAGATCATCAGATGGACACCTTCGATGTCAACTGGTGGTGCACAGTATCGGTCTGTAGTTTCGGCTATATCGCCGACATTGCCCAACCGCCAATCAAGTATTCATGTTAACGAGGTCAATGAAGTAGCTTAACAAGTGCTATTTCTTTCTGTGTTGGAAGTAGGTTATCGACAGTGTTTTCTGGGTTATGTGACTGGAAATATACGTTTAGTCACACCATGATCGCCATGAAGGCTTGGCTTTTCATTGTACCTGCATACTCAATGCATGAGTAGAGTCTCTCACCCCAAGATCAAGCTAAGATAAACGCGCATTCAGTTCAAGAACAATGCACTTTATATTAACCTCAATCAAATGCTGAAGGTGATTTCCACGAAACGTTGGATGAATAGATCCAATCACGTGATCATCCGAAATCCCCCGACCCCGCGGGGGACAATCAAAAGTGCAGTCATCGCAGATCTCCCCCACCTCCACGCAACAAATTCAACAATGGCAGCCACATATGGGGACCTACGGCACTTGCTACCGGGCAATTATAAGCGCCTGATTACCTCCTGGCTGGAGGAGGATTGTCCGAGTTTTGATTATGGCGGCTTTGTCGTCGGCGAGTCGGAGAGTGAGGCGCGGCTATTGGGGAAGAGTAAGGTGAGTTGTGTTTCCAATCCCTGGCGAGTCAGGCAAAGTTTCAAATCTTAGCGCGGCTTGGACCAGACCTGAGAGATGCTAATATTGCCAAGGGGATTATTGCCGGTATCCCGTTCTTCGATGAGGTCTTCTCGCAACTCGGTTGTTCGTACGTTCTTCTTACCCTTCTATACCAACCTGAATTGACATCGCAGACTGACTCCAACTCCAGAATCGAATGGCACATTAAGGAAGGTGAATCTATCTCCCTACCAACTCACCACTGCGCAACCGTCCGCGGACCAATCCGCAGTATCCTCCTCGGCGAACGCGTCGCTCTGAACATCCTAGCCCGCTGCTCCGGAATCGCCTCCAAAAGCGCTTCGATGCTCGCCGCTCTCCGCGCACAAGGCTGGGAAGGTACATTGGCCGGCACGCGCAAAACAACGCCTGGATTCCGGGTCGTGGAGAAATACGGTATTCTCGTTGGCGGTGCGGATCCCCATCGTCATGATCTGAGCCATATGACCATGTTGAAGGATAACCATGTTTGGGCCTGTGCGAATAATCGCTCTGCGGCCGATGGAGGTGTTGATGATCCTTCTTCAATTGATTCTATTGCCGCGGCCATTCCGAGGGCTGTGCAGGCTGCCAAGAGTGCTGGTGGCTTTGCTACGAAGGTTGAGGTTGAATGCCGGAGCGTTGAGGAGGCGAATGCGGCCATTGGAGCTGGAGCGGATGTTATTATGTTGGACAACTTCTCTTCGGAGGGGGTCCGTGATGCAGCGAAGTTGCTAAAGTCTCAATGGGCTGGGAAGCGCGCTTTCTTGATTGAAGTAAGTGGCGGGTTGACGGAGGAGAATGCTGCGGCTTATGTTTGTCCCGATGTGGATATTCTCTCAACCAGTTCTATTCACCAGGGAACTGGGATTGTGGATTTCTCTCTGAAGGTTTCGCTGCGGTAGAGTTTATTGTGTATCATACTCAAATAATGTCATTTACGATGCACATCTGCAATAAAGTGTATTTTGAACCGGATACAGTGGAAGAAGAATATGAAAAATCATTTGATTCCAGTCTAACGCCTTTCATGATCATCGTGACTCGGACACCAGAATACAGAGTGCAGGTAACCTGCAATAACGAAGACAACCGAAAAACAACAAAAACCAAGGTCGAAGAAGGGTATATCGTACACAAAAGCATCACTGCATCACTGATCAGATCACAAACACTGTTCAGTTCAGACTTCAATATCAACTGTGAAACCCTCGCCCTCACTAGAGCTGGGGGCTTCGTCCGAATTAGGTACGCAGGTGCGCCCGTCTTCCGTGATAGTTCTTTGGGGACCACCTCTGGCACGTTCTCGTAGCAGTTGATCTCGCAGTTTTTGATTTTCGGCATCGCGCTCTTCCAGCCGCTTTCGCGCTCCACTGCGGTCCAGTAGACGGCCTTCTCGCTCAGCCTTCAGCCGCTTCTCCAGTTCATGTAGACGGTGGATCCATTTCTCATCGCCACCTTCCCAGTTACTGCTTCCACCACGCGAGCGATGCATCACTGCACCAGCATTATTGGTCAGAGTGCTGCTCGAGGAGGAATGAGACGGCTGGGGAAGACCTGAAGAGTGGCGCGCGACGGCTCTATCAGCGTGGGACTTCTCGGCACTACTTGATGTTGAGTTCTGACGTTTTAAAGAACGCTCGGCATCTGCGGTAGTACTGAGGGATGGAGACCGCGGGCCAGATGCCATCACGGCGGCCGCAGTTGCGGAGGAAGAGGAGTGAGTTCGTGAATTAGTCTGAAGCAAATTGATCTCTGCCTTCAGCAGTCGGTTTTCCCCTCGCAATTTGGCGACCTCGGGGGATGAGCTTGAGTGGCCATGCCCTTTGCGCATATTCTTGACGGCCTCCTCAACACGCTCAAGCCTGCGAGCCCGCTGCGCGAAAGTGCTCTCAAGGTTGTGGTATTGCTTGGTCAAGTCATGCTCGATACTTCTGATACGGCCCTTGAATCCTGAGATCACGCCCTCGACAGTCTTCACGGCAAGCATCAGGTTACGGTTGAAGCCAGGCCAAAAAAGGATATTGCCAATGACTTCCTGACTGGGTAGATTGCCATTGATGAGGCTATTCGAATGCGCCCAATCGGGGCCACAAATCGCGGAGAGTCTCTTCCAGACGGTAAGGAACAAGGCATTGCGCTCGCTAAGCTGATCCCGAAATTGCTGCTCGAGGGATGTGAATCGCTTGCGATCCTGGTTTCGAGCATTTTCAAGTTCCGTGATACGAGAGTTGCTCTGGGTAATGGTCCGAGATGCCTGCTGGTGAGACTTGAGAGATTGCTCAAAAGACTGTTTGTCAGCCCGACGGGCTTGTCGCTCACGATCCAGAAGTTCAGATAGTTTTCGGGACTCAAGACCGTGGCTTTCAAGCAGAGCATCTCGATTGCGGAGGACAGTCTCTTTCTCATCCAGCTGCTGCCGCACGCTCTCCAATTCAAGTGCCGTGGATTCAAGCTCTTTTTGGAGTTTCATGATGTTGGAAATCAGGCTAGACCGGCTACCGCTTAGATCTCCCAGGGTCTCGCGGAGGTTGGTCTCGAGATCTGTCAGTCGTTCACGCCAGGTGTTGGCTTCAATCTCTTGGGCCGAAAGGCTCTTCTTCAAACGTCGAGCCTCCTCCTTAGCCGTTGACGCTTCGCGATTGAGCTCGTTCATGATGCGCTGAACCTCTTGTTTCTCCTTGCTTCCGACGACCTCTCGCTGATGTCTCTCATCTGCCAGTCGCTGCTCGAGCTCTCTAGTCTTCTCCTTTTCACTGTGCAGGCTCATATGGTATGTCTTTAGCTCAGACTCCAAATCACCGATGCGAATCTTATCACCATCTTGCTCCTCACGAAGGAAGGCAATTTCGTTTTGACTGGATTCAATTTGCACCGTAAGTCGCTGCACCTTGGTATTGGCTTCAAAGAGACTTCTCTCGAGTGACTCCATCTCGCGGTTGTTTTCGTCCAGCTCCTGCTGAACGGCCTGATACCGCTCCAGGTTATTTTGCGCATCCTCCTCCAGCCGGATAATTCCCTCGCTGGCCGATCGCATCTCTGCCTGCAAGACTTTGAGGCTTTCGTCCTGGTTTTGGAGGTCCTCATTCATGCGCTGGCACTCAACAATCTTCTGGTCCAATTCCTCGCCAAGTGCATCCAGCTCCTCTTGCGCCTCGGCACGAAGATCTTGGAACGCAGCATCTCGCTCCTCGGCCATTTGAATGGCTTGATCCCTTTCTTGCTGAAGGCTTTGCATTTCTTCCTCGGCCTGGTCAACGTCGGCCTGATATGCTTTGTCGAGGGCTTCAAGCTCCCCTACATATTCGTCAAGCTGTGCCCGGATAGCCTGGTTTTCGAGTTTCAGAGTCGACAGCTGGTCACGAAGCTGTCCGTTTCGAGCTTCGAGTTCATCACGATCTATGTCTTCACGCGATGCTCCAGTTGCGTCGCTTGGTTCTGAAGATGGCCGTCCTTGCGCGCGAGACGCCGAGCGATCGAAAATACTGTCTCCGGCTACTGACCGGCCACCGTCTCTTCGTTGACCAAGCTTGAGTTCTTCGATCTCTTGGTAGAGGCGTTCTTTCTCGCGGTTGCGAGATGTGAGCATTGAGGTCTGCGCGCTGACTTCTTTTCTCAATTCAGCATTCTCCTGTTTCAGAAGTTCTAGTTCCACCATGAGTGTACTGCTGGAAGTACTCATCAAAGCGCCGCGGTTGCCCTCCCTGTCGGATTGGTATGAAACGGTGGAGCTTTCCCGTTCACGCTGCCCGGGCCTTGGGCCACCAGTGGCTGTGTACATTTCGCTCCGAAGACGGATAGATTCCTCTCGAAGTTTGCGGTTCTCCTCTTCCGCTTGTTCGCGAGCCGCAGTCTCGGCATCCAACATGTCTTTCCACATATCCTGATACGTAATTCGTTAGCACGTACCGAAAGAATCAGTAGTCAAAATACAAGGTCAACCATACTCTTTCTTCTCTTGCCCCCGCATCTGATCCGCCTGATCGACTTTCGCTCAGAGACTTGACCATTTCGGCCAAGCGCCGCTTTTCGGTTTCTCTGGCAATGCTCTCCGTCCGCAAGCGCTCAATTTCGATCTCATATGTTTCCACTCTTTCACGCAAGAAGACGAGCTCTCCGTCCTGGGCCGAGTCCCGGTCGTCCTCCGACGCTTCAGGATCATGATTGACCATGGAATCTTTATCAGACTGTTGGTCTTTCAGTTGCTTTTCCAAGTCACGAATCTTGCGCTTGAGGCCCTGGTTGTCTTTCTGAAGCTTGAGCTTATCAGACTTGAGCTCGACGTTCTCCGAGATCATTTCTTTGATACCCTCCTCGGATCTCTTGTTGAGTGCTTCATTCAGGAAATGGATCCGCATTTTCAAGTCAAAGTTCTCCTTTGAAAGACGGTCAATGGTGCTGCTTTGTTCCTTCAAGGTCATATTACGACCGCTTCGTCCAAAAGCAGGAGTTCCAGCTCCCGTACGCTTCTCGGGCGACGGGCCCATAATCCCATAGTCTTCTCGGAACTTTTGCACGAAGGTGGTAGGAACATGAATGCCTTTGATGCGCTCTGCAAGCACCGTATCACTTGGGAAATTGTTCTGACTCTTGGCCTTGGGGGTTACCGGGCCAGCATCGTCGAAGATGGCCTGTCGCGAGGACCGCGGCGAACTTTCCTCTTCCAGGGTTTGCAGGCCACCATCCGCAGGCCCAGATGCATTTCGTCTCTCCAAGGAATTTTCTTCACTAAAGCCAGATACACCGGAGGCCATGCTTCCGAGGCTGGTTGTTCGTGTCATATTGGCACGACCTCCCGTGTTCAGGCTACCCCAATGCTCAGGTGCAGCACCTCCGGACTGAAGCGCAAAATCGGCTCCAAGTGTTGCATCACTGTGTGTGGTCTCTGTGGTGTTGCTGGTAACGGAAGAGTGCGACAGACGATAGGCAGATTGGCGGCTTGTCAGGTATTTGGGTCGGCTTGATTTTCTGCTCGCAATACTCCCGCTTTGGTCACTAAATAGCCTCGACCGACCCGGAGAGAGACTGCGAGTACTTTGCCCGAGCTTCGAGGGCGTGAGCTGTGACTCGTTTTCCGCTTGTGACATTTGGGATCTGAACGGCCGCCCATCATGGGAGAATTGACTAGCACCAGGCACGTTCTCAGACGAGATGGACTGATCCTGGTGGTGAGTACTTCGGTAGGCTGCAGCGGCGGAAGGCGACGAAGCGAGCGAGTCAAACGTAGACTCGTTTCCTGTTTGATGCGCATGGTAGACCGAGCCAGTGTCCTCATCCTCGCGCTCTCCGGACTGCGCAGGGGCATTATCCTTCTCTGTGTCTTGATTTGTCTCCGATGGTGGAATGAATGAAAATTGCGATGGCTCGTCGTGACCCTCCGGGTTGGCAGCGTGGCCGCCAACAACCCCAACCAAATAGGTATCGTCTGCGCCGGGGGTTTGACCTGTCGTCGCAACGTCGATCGTCGAAGGTTCTGGTAGGAAACTCGATTCCATGTCCATCAGTTTGCGGCGCATCTCATTTTCTTCAATCAAGGTCTGATTGTTGCCCCGTTCATGATCGCCATTTTCGCTAGACAAGGGGAACAGGCTGCTGTCGTCGCGATCGGTCAGGGGAGGCAGCAGACTGGGGTCTTCGGGATCTGGAAATGTTGTCGCCGTAAAATCATGTTCATCGGAGTCGGCTTCGGTTGGGGGTACCGGTGTTGTTGTGGTCTCTCGCGCGTCGTGCGCCTCACTCGTGGATGTTATTGAGTTGTCGACGGTACTCTGGGGGTTCTTTCCCCACGCGTCCTCGGCCATGAAGTAGTCGGTAGCGCCAAAATCGGCATCCAGGGGCGAGTGTTCGTCTGGGGTAAGGAATGCGCCAGACGCATGCGATGAGGAGGGGATGCGCACCGAAAGCGGGCCTTGGCCGATCAGAGGTGTAGACGGGGCCCTGGTCGACATGGTGACGGCGTCTAGGCGTGTTTTGGGTCTCCACCCAGCTGTGCGTTGCCCACAACGATTGGCAAGTCGACGACACGGCGCGTAGGAATCGGCGATAGTTCACATTAGGCTTAAAGTTGACGATCGAGAAAAAAGAAAACAAGGAGAGACAAGTACCGGCAGGCGCGACAGTGTTCCCCGGTTCCCATCGTTTGGTGTTCCAGGGATGAGCCGCCCTATAGACACGGCCACGCACGTGCTTACCAGACACTATTGCCACGCATATAGCTGGAAATACTTTATTACCACGCATATCTACAGTACGTACCTATCTTACTACGGCTTATAGGTAAGGCACGACAGTATCAAGAGAGAAGAAATTGGGTATATATGCAGGGTATCAAAATATTAAACACAAGTACCTCTTTGCTTCCAGCCTAAGCTGGAGCATGCTGAGCATGATGCAGGGGTGATTAAGGCATCAGGTTGCTTGACGTGATCTGCTCGCGCAGCTTCTCAAGTTCATTGAAATCCGCCTGCAATGCACAGGCAAGGATGGAATCGGTTTTATATGTGCCTTGCCAGTTATCCAAAGTATGACGAAGCTTTTGATGAGCAGTGGCTAAGGCAATTTGCAATTCGGCCGTCCGTGTACATGAACGTCCCAGGTCATTCATATAATGGGTTGGATCTTGAATGCACAATCTTTGACCAGCGGCCATATTGCCTCTGGAAACAGCGGTCCTTTTAGCGTTAATGAGAGATCGCCGGCCCCGTCGGCAAGCAGATCCGATATCTTCGATGACAGTGTTTTGCGCTTTCTCGGCACCAAAAAAGCCCGGCGGCTCAATTGCAATTCCAATCGATTGAAGATCAATAGTTGTGCCATAGAAATGCAGAAAAGCCAGCAACTGCTCGCTCAGACTGCGAGGTCTCGAGGATCGACCATGGCTCAACTTGAAAAACGCTACAAGAAGCATAGCCAGTGCATCGGGTCTGATGCTCGATTGCGCAGAGCCAAAGAGGCTGCGGGCTTCAAGTAAAGTTCGTGTTACCACGTACAAGGGACGAAGAGATGGATACTCGGCCAAGCAATTTCTCAAGTACTCCATGATAGCTGGGGTGCTTTCACCGCAGTGAAACCGTAACAGCAATCCCGTTGGTTGGTGACGAGCCTCGAGCACAGGCTGGCGTTTCCCAGTAAGTCTGATCCGGTCACAAGATAAAGGACCATATTGTAATGTGGATTTCACTCGGTGGAGAAGACGCAGGTGCGCATCTTGAATCTGAGGGCGCGTTGCACTTGGCCTTCGAAGTCGGTCTGAAGCCCGCGGGAGATCGTCGAAACGCAAAAAGAAATCAAGGTCCGAATGTGTCAGAGCTAAGCCAATTTGGCGCGAGCCAATAAGTTGCGGTGTGTGAGGGACGACTGGTCCCAACAAAGAAGCAATTTGGGCATTCAATTGGTTTATCCGATTTTGCTCCTGGCAGGTTGGAGCTAGGTACTGCTCCAATGCATGGATCTCCGCATCGAGATATGCAGCGGCATCGCCAGGAACAGCTGATGGTGCTAGATAGCCCAACCATGGGTAATATTCAGTTTGGCCATTGTGTGAAGACCCAGAATCCCGGATTGAAGGATACTCGGTGCAATTGGCCTCTGAATGAGCTTCCGGTGCTCCGTTGCGCGTTCGTCGACGTCTTCTGCTCACAGCCTCTTTGGGCTCAAGATCCTTGGGCGCCAACACGGGTGGCGTTGGTGGCTGGTAGCCGGCGCGACTTTCTGGAGGAATTTCCAGCCGCCAAAACCCTGCGGGCGGTGCACGGGGGTATACTCTGCGGACGAGACGAGCTCGATTCGAGGTTCGGTGGGCGTCTAGGGTTTTCCGGAGGTTGTTCGCAAAGACATCGACATCTTGGGCCGGATGAGCAGCACGGGGCTGCCGGGGAGGAAGAGCAAGGCGCGATCGAAGGGCAGGCAGCCGCATAGCAGCGTTGATTACTTCGGCGGCATGACGGGGATGATGAGGGTTTTCCGCAGAAGTAGAACGGCTAGGTGCAAACCACCAAAACGCGGAAAACCGAGAGGGCGTTTGCGGCCTCAGGCAGAATATTGGGCTCGACCCGATTGTCCCATCAGAGCACAACTAGTGCGAATGCGATATCGCCCACAGATATTGGACCTACCAGAGGCTCAGATGTCTTGTTGATGACCTGATATCATCTAGCGATTACGCCGGAAGGCTTATGAACTGGTTGCTCTCCAGGCCTCCTCGTCTTATCATGACGTAGCACTGAAGGCATTCCGGCCGCGGCGGAAACCCCACCGATTTCCCTGAAGCGTCAGTTCCTGTTTTGGACGTCCCCGTGCATCTCACCGCTTGCCCCTCCAACCTTCTTCTCCTTTCACCCCTCCTTCGGCCCTTTGCTTCTTTTTGTGGCATACCAAGGTGCTCTCGATTGTCCATGGCTCTCTCGCGCCCCTAGTCCTCCGATTTCGTCGACCTATTCCTCGATCTCCCCGTCCTGCTCTGAGGTACGTGGACCCTGTCTCAAAGACCCCCAGTCTACCAACGTCAGGATTCCCTGGCTTGACCTTGGAGGGTCTCTGCTGGCTGCAATTGCAATTTTTCTGACGACCGATGCAGTTGAATTGTCGGGAAAATTGCTTGTCTAAGATCATCGAACCCTTTACACCATGTCTGATCCACCGAGTCCCGCGCGTGTGCCAAAGGGGCAGCCAAACCCGGTGCTTGTCGGGCCAGGACTGCAAGCCTTGAAACATAATTCCTACTCCCAAGCTAGCGCTGCTACTCCCAGCTTGGATGCCGATAAAGTGCATCCAGTTGACAACAATGCGCCGTCATACTTCGCCAACATCCCGGGGACGAACACCGAGTCATTGGACACTTCGAAGTCGGCCTCGGCAGGGACCGCGCCTCTGAGAAAATCATCAGCAGGGGAAGACCTGCTGCGTCGGCTGAGCCTGACTGGGCATTCGTCGCCCATGTCACCTGAGATCGACCCCCGTACCGAACATCCTGGATTGCGACTGAGTGGTCGGTTGATCAGTGCCGCCTTTTGCATCCCTTACAAACTTCACTATCAACCGGGATCAGACTGGGTATGTGACTGAACACTTCTTCGTCTTCAGAAAGCGAGTGATTAAACTGACGATATATGTAACAACAGACTCTCAAACCACGATCAGGCACTTCCGCCCTCTTTGACTCATTCGCCCACTTAGCATCCGATAACACCCATTGGTCACACACCCTAGTGGGATGGACAGGTGAAGTTGAGCCGATTCTGGATAGCAAAGCCCCTCTCCAACAAGTCCCCATCAACGCGGCCGGTAAAATCCCCCCAGCTCCAGCAACGCGGCGATCCCTATCAACAAGGCGGCTGCGCCTGTTCCCGTCAATAAGGGACAACAACCGCCTTCGAATCCGTTGGTGGACGGGATCTCTGTTGGACGAGATGACCGAGAGAGGCTTGATAGCCAACTGAGAACCGGCCGATATGGTAAAATCTTGCCCGTTTGGCTGTCAGACGCACAAGAGGAGCCCCAGGACGCAGTTCTGCTCAAAGATCAAGGGCGATGGCGGCGATATGCCGAGAGGGAGTTATACCCTCTTTTGCATTACAAGCAGCATGGACCAACAGACGGCCGCTCTGAGCGGCGCTGGTGGGCTGACTACACTCGCTTGAACCAGTTGTTCGCAGATCGCATTGCGGCGGAATACCAAGAGGGCGACGTCGTGTGGATCCATGACTACCACCTATTCCTCCTCCCTAGCCTACTACGCCAGCGCGTCCCTAACATCTACATCGGTTTCTTTCTCCATTCCCCCTTCCCCAGCAGCGAGTTCGTGCGGTGTCTTGCCAAGCGCAAGGAAGTTCTGACCGGGGTTCTTGGCGCCAATATGCTCGGCTTTCAAACATTTTCCTACTCACGACACTTTTCCTCATGTTGCACACGGGTATTGGGCTTCGATTCTAATTCGGCTGGAGTCGACGCATACGGCGCTCACGTCGCCGTGGATGTCTTCCCCATTGGAATTGATGCACGCTCCATTCAAAGGGCCGCATTTGGGGCCCCGGATATCGAAAAGGCAGTGGTGGGCATTCGCAAACTATATGATGGGAAGAAAATCATTGTTGGGCGTGATCGACTGGACAGCATCCGAGGTGTGACACAAAAGTTACAAGCATTCGAAGTGTTCCTGGAGCGTTATCCAGAATGGAGAGACAAAGTTGTCCTCATCCAAGTCACTAGTCCGACAAGTGTCGAGGAAGAGAAGGAGGATCCCGAGAACAAGATTGCTGGCCAAATCTCTAACCTTGTGTCCACGATCAACGGTCGCTTCGGCTCATTGAGTTTCTCGCCCGTTCAATACTACCCACAGTACCTGTCACCGCGAGAATACTTCGCTCTCTTGCGAGTCGCTGATGTGGGTCTCATCACCACAGTTCGAGACGGCATGAACACCACTAGTCTTGAGTACATCGTTTGCCAGCAAAACAACCACAGCCCCCTCATCCTCTCGGAATTCTCTGGCACCGCGGGAACATTACCCAGTGCCATCCACATCAACCCGTGGGACTTGGTTGGTGTCGCAAATGCCGTCGACAAAGCCCTCAATATGCCCGCCGAGCAACGCAAGGAGCAGCATCTCAAGCTATACAAGCATGTCCTCACCAACACAGTTGCTACTTGGTCAAGACACTTCCTTGATCGTCTCTTGACGAACCTATCATCTTTCGACCAATCAGTCGCGACGCCCGCGCTTGATCGTGCCAAGGTTGTCAAGCAATACCGCAAGGCTCGCAAACGACTCTTCATGTTCGACTACGATGGCACCTTGACTCCTATTGTCAAGGACCCACAGGCGGCGATTCCATCTGACCGGGTTCTGCGTACGCTCAAGACTCTCGCGGCCGACCCTCGAAATGCGGTCTGGATCATTAGTGGGCGAGACCAGGCGTTCTTGGATGAATGGATGGGACACATCCCCGAATTGGGTCTCAGCGCAGAGCACGGTTGTTTCATTAGGCAGCCCCGCTCCGATGACTGGGAGAATTTGGCGGAACGAACAGACATGGCCTGGCAGAAGGAAGTCATCGAAGTTTTCCAGCACTTTACCGAGCGAACCCAAGGATCATTTATCGAGCGGAAACGAGTGGCACTGACTTGGCACTACCGTCGAGCTGATCCGGAGTACGGGGCGTTCCAGGCCCGTGAGTGTCGGAAGGCGCTCGAAGATACCGTTGCCAAACGATGGGCTGTGGAGGTGATGGCAGGCAAGGCCAATTTGGAAGTGAGACCAACTTTCGTCAATAAGGGATTTATCGCTACACGCCTGGTGAACGAGTATGGTACAGAGCCCGGGAAGGCGCCTGAATTCATTTTGTGCTCAGGTGATGATTTCACCGACGAAGGTACGTAATCAGAACATTTCTCACTGACGACCTATCATATACCAACAATATTCTTTGCAGATATGTTTCGTGCTCTCAAGCAATTCGACCTTCCCCGGGAGCATGTGTATTCGGTGACGGTCGGTGCTAGCTCGAAGCAAACAAACGCTAGCTGGCATTTGCTCGAGCCTGCGGACGTGATCGGTACTCTGCAACTACTGAACAGCAGCTCGAACCAAGAAAAATGAGCTATGCAACCAGCCGGGCCGAACTTACCTGCACCGGCCTTGGCATGGGGTCCCTCCCTGTCTCTGGGGTAAGGCCGACTTGGCTCGGACTTAGTCTTACCCATGCCTGTTCGAACGGATCAGGCCAAGTCATTCCCCACATAAATTCACGCCCGTATACGAATGACCCTTATCGGGGCTGGTGGACGGTGTTTTCTTATTCACTCTTATAGCTTCGGTTCTTTTTCTTGCTTGGGGGTTTTTGCTGGCGTATTTGGATCATTGTTAGGTCGCTGGTCCTCTGGCTTCTTGCTTTCTCGTTTTAATCCTTGACATAGATGCATAAGCCTTGATGTAAAGACATTAGATTAGCGTGGCAAATAGGATATGGCTTCTCCCCAAAAACCCGTGTTGTTACGGCATCCGAAGCCGGGGCTCCTCGTTTTGCGGGGACAGACAGGCACCGTCATTCCCCGCGGGGATGACGTGCCGACTTAGTCCTATCTTGTTGGGTATCTTATGAATCGTGCATATTCATGTCTATGCGGGTCTATTCTACACTAATTTGAACATCTTCCACGCCTAGAGCATATAAGTCTGGAATCTGTAGGGCTGCTCATGGTCAATGCGGGCCAGTCTTCGGATGTGGCTTTCGGAAGTTATTGCGTTCGGCAATCTGTGCGAATTACCGGCGGGCCTGAAACGATCGGCACAAAGCCCGTTGGAGGGTTCCAACTCAACTAACTGCTCGGGAAATTTTTTTCGGAAACAATGACTCAGTTGCGTTCGGTCTCTTTATTTTTCAGCCGGTTTTGGGGTCCCATTAATATTAATTAGCTTGAACCCCGCCTCCGCGCCTTCTTGCCTTCAAAATTCTTACCCCGAAGTGTTGCTGTTGTCGCGCAGAGTCATGATATCCGACTTTTTTGATCGCCTCGTTTTCTCCTTCTCCTAAGTGACTGGGGAAGTCCCTGTTACAATTAGTGACTATGGCCGATACCTCGGCCCTCCATAATCAAGAGAAACGGTCAAGCAGTGTCGTCGAGGAAAAGGACTTCCATTTCGCAAATGATAGCACCCATGATCCCCGTTCTCTCGAAGCCAATGATCATAATCATTCCGATGATGATGACTCGACCATTGAAGACTGTGTCGTTGATTTGACCCAAGTACCAACAAACTCCAGCGCTGTGGCTCGTACCCTCTCTGTCGTTCGAACACGCGAATCTGGAAAAGACCTCGGCCCCCCGCCGGACGGAGGCTTGCAGGCTTGGACGCAGGTGGCTCTGGGTCATTTGATTATCTTTAATACCTGGGGGTATATAAATAGTTTCGGTGTCTTCCAAACATACTATACATCGCACTTGAACCGCGCGCCGTCGGATATCTCCTGGGTTGGCAGTATCCAGATCTTCCTGCTATTTTTCATCGGAACATTCTCTGGGCGTGCCACAGATGCCGGTTACTTTCGCTTTACGCTGACCGTTGGCGCAACTCTCGAGTGTTTCTGCATCTTCATGACTTCGCTTTGCACGGAGTATTGGCAGCTTTTCCTGGCCCAGGGCTTGGGACAGGGGATCGGTTGTGGTCTGATGTTTTGTCCAACTCTGGCGCTGATTTCGACTTATTTCGTGAGACGCCGTGGTATTGCGCTTGGACTTGTGGCTTCGGGCTCTGCGACGGGTGGTCTCGTCTTTCCGGCTGTTGTCATGCGTCTCTTGCCGCGCATTGGATATGGGTGGACAATGCGTGTTCTGGGCTTCATTTCCCTGGCGACCCTCATTCCGTGCTTGGTTTTCTTCAAGCAGCGTCTGCCGCCGAGGAAGAGTGGCCCGATTGTTGAGTGGGCGGCTTTCAAGGAGCCTTCTTACCTGCTCTTTGCTATCGGCATGTTCCTCAATTTTTGGGGGCTGTATGTCGCTTTCTTCTATGTTGGCAGCTTCAGTCGCAACATTATCGGTGTTTCGGAGACTATCTCGATCGATCTGCTCATGGTCATGAATGGCGTTGGACTCGTCGGTCGTTTGGTCCCTAATTTCCTGGCGGATCAGTTCACCGGCCCATTGAATCTGTTGATTCCATTCAGTGGCGCGACGGCCCTGGTGGCCTTCTGCTGGGCGGCTGTGAAAGGTATGTCGGGGCTCTGGGCTTTTGCGGTGTTCTATGGTTTGTCTGCCGCTGGTATTCAGTCGCTGTTCCCCGCCACTCTGAGTACCCTGACATCAGACTTGAAGAAGACCGGCGTGCGGATGGGCATGGTTCTCAGTGTTGTCGCAGTGGCCGCACTGATCGGGTCGCCGATTGCTGGCGCGCTGGTGCAGCTTGATGATGGCAATTATCTGTATGCGCAGATGTTCATGGGCAGTGCAATCATCGCAGGCACCTTGACCTTGATCGGGGCTCGAGTGGTCAAAGTGGGCACGGGCATCACACGTGTGTAAAGCGACTCGATCATTTTTTCCCTCCTTGCATTAAAATTGGATAGATCCGTCTATAGATTGTAAATTGATGGCCTCATTAATCAAGGAGTCGCATACGCGCCATTTGCATTATTGGGATATTCTTTTCGATTGAGATGTGATTAGATATTTAGGAGGGAATCCCCCCACCGGCAAACTGATTAATGCTGGTGCGGTGACTCGCCAACTCGCTCCGCAATCTCGACATTGTTCCGTCTTCATCAATCGCTGCTGTTGTCGCGGTAAGTCCAGATTGCCTTCTAGCTCCCTTTTTGCCTCTTTTCTGCCTGGGCGCTTCTTTTTCCCCTTGCCAGCCGCGCTGCAAAGTCCACCCCACTTTGCCCCTCCATTCCCGGTTTGACTGCGCTGGTGTATGCCTGATCACCGTGACTCAAAGACGAGAGAAGCTGATTCAAATTGGAACAGTCGCTAGTGGCCTCCAACAGTCCTTTCTCAACGAATACATACAAACGACCCGATCCCTCTCAATCTAGATTTAAATATGGCGCCCCGCGGTCGTGGAGGGAAGTTCTCCAAGCCCTCGCGAGGAGGTATGATCGCGTGCACCAGAGCTCACCACAAAACCCCCGGACGCTGGAGCTCACCCAAGCTTGGAATTTAGGAGGCAAAAAGTTCAGTCGGGACGTACAGCCTACCGATAAGGACGGAAACCCAGTTGGCCTTTGGCGCGTACGTTTGCACCCTTACAACCTGGATTGGAATTGAAACCTTCAGCTTTTCATTCCACTGGCTATTCTGCCACAGATCTCGGACGATTCGAAGCTTACACCACAATCGGCATGTTAATAGGACCCCGACGACGAGATCCCTTCATCTAACGAGGAGGAGGAGGAGTCATCAGAGGAGAGCTCGGAGGAAGAAAGCGACGAAGCCGCCACCGGAAATGGCGACCAACCCACCGCTGCCGCAGCAGAGCAAACCCGTGAGGCTCGTCGCGCTGCTGCGAAGGCCAAGAAACAGGCTGCCCTGGCAAAGCGCAACAAGGGTCCCGCACAGCCGGGCGACCTTCCTCCCTCAGACTCCGAGGAAGACGAAGACCTGCCCGCAAACCCCAACCACACGGCCAAGTCCCGCTCCCAACTCGTGACGAACGATGATGATTCAGATGAGAAGCCCAAGAAGAAGGTCGTTAAGGATCTGTCGCAGCTGTCGCGCCGTGAGCGTGAAGCGATCGAGGCTCAGCAAGCGCGCGAGCGGTACCTGAAGCTGCACGCTGAGGGCAAGACTGAGGAAGCGAGGTCTGATCTTGCTCGTTTGGCGATCATTCGGGAACAGCGTGAGGCGGAGCGCGAGAGGAAGTTGGCTGAAAAGGAAGAGAAGGAAGAGCAGGCCAAGCAGCGGGCTGCGGCTATTAAGGAACGGGAGGAAAAGCTCCGTGCTGCGGCTGCTGGTAAGGTGAAGAAAAGTGGCGGCAAGAAGAAATAAACATGCCGTGTCTTTGAGCTGCTCGGAGTGACGAATGATACCAAATCTATGCCATCATGATAAAATGTTGACCTGATCTCGGTGTTCAAGACGATGCGAACCGAGTTGAAACTTGATAGGACAAAGAGAAATATTATGATATTGGGATCTATAACACACGTAGAGTAGAAAGTAAAGAGCAGATATGCCTGGTCCCCTTGTAAATCATAAGAAATTCATGTACACCGACGCCGCCCCCAATCAAAAATTAAGAGACAAGAATTACTCTTTTCGATGCATAGCTAAGAGATCAGAGAGAAAGGAAAATGAATGGTTTCATACATGGGGCGTGGAATCAAAGCCCCCAAGGTTTTCAAGAAAGGCGAGCTGGTAAATTAGCCAGGAAATATTCAAGTGCGTATGCATCCATTTAAACGCCCCAGAACAGACCCTCGACGCCCCAGCCATCCATGACAATGCCCCAGCCGGCGATAAGGCTAACAAGCCAGAGGAGGGCGAAAATCAGAATGGGAACCAGAAGAAGCTCCGTGTTATGCAGGAAGGGCAAAGCATTGTAGCCCAGGAAAGTAATGTAAGTGTAGTAAATCAAGGCGGAGAGGTAGAGTGTGTTTCCGAGGAAGGTGGCGAAGAAATTGGTCGGGTTGCGGGTGAGGATGGGGAGGAGGAAGAATTGCACGACATAGAGGTGTAGGTAGAGCGGGAAAAATGCACGGTTAGAGACCTAGATGAAGCGTCGAAAGCGTCAGAGGGTGATTGTTTCAGACTTCAAGGCAAAGGGCATGCTTACGTCGAAGCAGTATCCAAACTCCAGCTGGTCCTTCTCTCCCAGCTGCATAAACAGTCCCTGCGCAGCACCCCGTCGGCGGCCTCGAGAGCCGCGCAAGCCAGTCAGAGAGGCTGCGGCGCCATTGGGGCCGAAGAGACGGCCAATGACGAAATAGCCGATGGTTGAGATCAAGAGGGACGACCCGATGAAATGAAGAAAGACGAAGAGGAGCGACAGGCGGACAATGGCGCCAAATGAAGGAGTGTAAGCCAACCCCCATGCGAGAGCTGTGACGAGAAGGAAGAATGAAAGGAGGTAGGTGAAGGACGGATCAGGGCGATGCCATGTGTTTTTGGTCTCTGGAATCGAGTCAATCGGGGTTCGATAAAGGAATGGTAATTGAAAAATTGCTTGTGGAGATTGCAATATTCCGGCAACGTCTGTATCGGAGGTGTGCGATATCACTTACGTTTCTATATCGCCGAGAACGAAACAGTTAGCATGAGGCTATTGCTTGCCGCGCTGGCGGAGTCCGCCGAATGACTTACATGGTAGTAGATGGACTTGAATACTTTCTTGGGGGCAATGAGCAATGAGGTCATCTCCCAGATTGCCATCTCAAAGTCCATTTGGGGAAACTTGAATAGTCTGGTGATATGGTCAGTCAGTACCTTCGGTGGTCCCCCTCTATCTTTACCAGAAGGTAGCTCTACCTCTTGAAGAAGCGCGGCATGCGCACGCTGGATCCGCGGCTGGGGGTCGAGCCGAAATTGGTCGGCCCGACATGTTGACGAGGAACAGAGATGTGCGGGTTCATTGTCGAGGCCCGTTCTGGTTAGGAACCGGGGGTCATGGAGTTTGGAGAGACTCGGTCGACGTGTCGGGGGTTATGTCATCTCATATCACGTGTTCAGGCACGGAGTACACAGGCACATATCTTCTACCTACTAGAGCCGAATAATTTCTCACATCTAATAATACTAGTGCGAGGTAGTTTGTTGGCTCCTGGGAAATTCATACAATGAAATAAATATTCCTCTAGACCTCGGCGTCTATTCTTTGGGCCCCTCCAACCTGGTGACAATCAACTGTGCTCTCAAGCCCACTCTGAACCCGTGGCCCGCAGTGGACAGGGTCTGGACGTAGAACTCCACGACTGCATATGAAAGTGCTCCATCGGACCTGGAAAGATCATCTGCGAGGGGTGCAGATTCATTGAATCACGACATGCTTCGATTCGACCTCAGCGTGCCAGTCAGCGCCCACTTTCGTATCGGGCGTTCAAGCGGTCTCGATGCGAGCATGAAAGTATAAAATATACAATCGAACACATGTATTGACAATGCCGGATAGATCGATCTATCGATTCGGAGAGATTCACAGTAAAACCCCTTCACGACGTCAATTGCATTTTTCGCCGCCGCGATGCATCACATTGGCATCTGCATGCCATACCAACCTTGGCCGAGTCCCATGTAACTCGGTGCATGGACTGAGCGCGAGACCCCCGTTAGACTCCACCGGGCTCCACAAGCGTCAGGATCGGCTGCCAGGTCGCGCAGGTCTGGAGGAAGCAGACGAGGAGTCAGAAACAGCAAGTCGAGTAGGGCATGTAAGTGTAGAGCTGTCTGAAAAAATCAGTATTTGAAAAAGCCGGACCAAGCGCATCGAACTTCCTCCCCCTCTCCCCTGAATTGGTCCTTGACCAGCGCAGAGAGCATCGGAGAAGAGATCAGGGATAAACGAGTCTCCTCATTTCCCCTGTTTCGACTGATCCCCCGTTTCATCCCACCCCCCGAATATAACTCTGCCGGGAACACCACGTTGTGCGTTCGAATTGTTCTCTTTTTGCGTTCCTCGGGCCCATTGAACTCAAATCGGGAGTTTGGTTCTCGAGTTCCACTTTTGGTTCCTTCCTCAGGAGTTCGTCCCGCCCCCGGGTTCCTCTCGACTTTCTTCCCACCTCATAAAAGTGCTCCAGGGTCGGCCCCGTTGCCAATCCGCTGCTCTGCACGCAGTCGCCCCCTTGCGTCGCCCGGGACATGCGATGACCCTCTGAACTTTCTCCCCCGTGCTTCAATTCGGACCCGCGAGCACGTCAAGCTCCGCCCATCCCACTCCTTGGGCAACGACAGCTCCGATCTTCGAGCCTTGGGCATTGTCGGTACGTGCCAACGCAGAGCCCCGCCAGGCGTACCGGGTGCCTTGATTACTCGGCGACGCAATTCCGCTGGCACCTGGACCCTGCCCTGACGGTCACACCTCGACCCGTACAACGAGAGGCGAACTAACCCAGGTTTCTAGTGACAATGTCTCAGCAACGCGACGCATATGCCGCCGGCTCCCCTCCTCGAACTCCTCCCTCTCAGACAGCGAAGTATAGACCGAAACGAGGATACAATCGCCCGTCCATCCGTGACGCCTTCCCGGACACCGCTGCCGCCCTGGAGAATGCGCCGAGGGCGAGCGAGTCGGGGGACGAACGAGACCCGCATGACCTGTCTCTGTCTCCGAAGCATGCTGCCCGCACTTCCGTTGTAGACAATATGCTATTGTCGCTAGATCAATTCGCCCCAGGATCATCAGTGCTGGAAGACTATCGATTGTTTAATTCCGCCTTTGAGACCGAGTCTACCCATGGCCGATACCGCGGCCACACATTTTCTTCGTCAATGTCTTCGGAAGCCGACTATGGATATGAAGACAGCAGCAGCCGCTACAATACCATCACAGCCAAGGGTCGGCGAAGTAACAGTAGTTCGAACTACCAAACTGCCCCGAGGAGGATGGGCAGTGCTCGAGGAGACGCGATGAGTATTCGATCAGGTGCTGGGACCATACCGAGATCCAACGACGTTCGCAAAGGTAGTAAAGGAAGCGCCTCCGCCGCCGATTATTCATACACAATGCCCAGAGGACGAGCGGACTCGGGAGCTATGGATCGACGCTCGGAGAGCTTCGATTGTGGCCCTCAGAAAGCGTTTATGCCTTACGGTGATCTCACTACCAGCCAGGATACGATGTACGACGACGATGCAGCACCGACTCCAAGTGTGCCAGCCGGACCTCGCAAGGTTCATGATTATCGGACTCCCACTGGCAATGCATCGCGTACACCTGTGGCATCGCGGCGAAACAGTGTCAAATCTGCGCAGGCTCCTCAGGTGCGCAAAAACCGCCCTGACAACATCGGCACTGGGGCTTTGAAGGTTCGCGATAGTGATTTCCAACTGTCGGTTGACACGGATCTTGATATGCCCCCAGCTATGCCCGCGTCGTTGGACCCGCCCGCTCCAAGCCCGACGATTTCATATAATAAAGCAGCCTTCCCTCAGCCGGAGCCATCAGCTACGTCAACGACCACAACTATTACGGCCATGAACAGCAACGGCAACACGAGCAACAGCACCTCCAATGGTACCAAAGAACGCCCGGGCTTCTTCCGCCGTGTGTTTGGCTCCGCGAAGACTTCATCTCCGACTCCTACAGAGTCTCCGAGTCTGCAAGCGAATGACCTGTCATATCTGCAAGAGGTCGAAAAAAGGATTCCACTACTGCGGCCCCCAATTTGAAGAACCGGGGACCACCACCGAAAAGCTCAGCTGGAACAGCACCGGCTACTCGCAACGGGCCTCCACACCTGGTTAAACAGAAGTCTTCGTTTTTCCGAAGGCGCAAGAAGTCCGTGGTGGACAACGTTCCGCCGCCGATTGTGCTGCCACAGGATATTGCACCTCACACTTTGGACACCGCGAAGCCAGAGCCAAGCCCCGTCAGTAGTCTGCGACAGGCTATGAATTCCTACATGGCCGACGGTACACCCGCCAACTCGGATCAAAAAGAGAACCGCGAAGGTAGTAAACTAGCCCGGGAACCATTGTCTTTGCAGACTCAGAAGCCACGAGAAAGTGTCTCGGCTCCTGGAGGTGGTCCCAAGGCTAAGCAGAGTCTGCAGCCGCCGGCTTCTTCCCGTGGCCAGGATCGCTCACCGCTAGCAGATGGTCGTGGCACGCTTGATAGCACTCTAAAATATATCGAGGTGGAGTCCGATGCGTCTGCCGAATCCCCCTTGCAGGAGAAGAGTACGAACTCTGCGTCATCGGCCATGCTGTCACCGGTTGCAGAGGATTTCTCCCGCCAACTCAAGATTTCCACCACGACAGATGCTTCGCAAGATAGCCTGGCAAAGGGCAAGCTGGCTCTTCCCTCAGACAGCAATGTTCCTGAATCACCTGCCGTCTCCGAAGTTTCTCACTATCAGACTGCATCTAATACTCCTGTGATCAAGTCTGAGGAGCCCAAAGCAATTGACGATTCCGAAGACAAAATGGATGGCCCTGGTGATGCGGTTGAGGATGGCCCTTCTGCGGCTGACCGCGAGCAAGCCCAGAAACTCTTCGATAGCCAGGATCAGGTCGTGGGCAGTGAACCTGCTGCTGCTTGGCTGGGTGACCCCGATCGAGCGACAGTCCGTGAGGCTTATATGCGTCTCTTCAACTGGTCTAACCTCAATATTCTCGCCGCCCTCCGAAGTCTCTGTGAGCGCTTGGTACTGAAGGGTGAAACTCAGCAGGTCGACCGAGTCTTGGATGCATTCTCCAACCGATGGTGCGATTGTAACCCGAGTCATGGGTTCAAGGCTACTGGTAAGTTGAATTCTCTGCTCAATAGGTCTCCCTTTCTAACAAACCCAAAGATGTTGTCCACACTGTCTGCTACTCTCTTCTGTTACTGAACACCGACTTGCACTTGGCCGATATTGATTCGAAAATGACCAAATCACAATTCGTCAGAAACACCATGCCTACAATTCACCGAGTTGCGATGGATGCCGCGCCCGAAGGATTTGAGACATTGCGACCTGTCAACCGCTCCAAAACAGCAAACTCAGAATCCGCTCCTACCCCCACGTCCGCTCGCTCGTCGACTTTTCCCAACGATGTTAGCCGCAGTTCATTAGATATAGACAACTCCGGACGCAACACCGCAGACAGTGATGCGGGTCCATTGGTCAACACTCCTTTCACGGGAACCGTCAGGGCCTGGGAGCAACAGGTCGAAGCGGTCTTGAAGGATTTCTATACATCTATTCAAAAGGAAAGACTTCCTCTGCATGGTGCACAGCCCGGGAAAGAAATCTCACGAATGAGCTCCAACAATTTCCTCGGCCCGTCTTCCAGCACTCTTCGAAGAAGCCCGAGCACGATCAGCAAAAGCGGCTCCGACATCTTCCCTCGCGGCCGATCCGCTGATTCTCGCCATGGAGCTGCACGGTGGTCCTCCAAACCCCGTTCCCGGGGTGCCAGGTTGTACCCTCCATCCATTATGGGCTCCAGCCGCACAAGTCTGGACGATCAGTCTTCTGTTTGGAGCCCTACTGCATCGAGCACTTGGAGCAAGTATTCATTGGGTAAATTCACATCCGCTTCAGTGGACTCGTTCGGCTCGGAGTTCCCCCGTGGTGAATATCAGCAGTCAATTGGCTTTGCCAATGCACTGAGTCAGGCAATCATCCGCGAAGACTCGGCCACGTCCGTTTACAGTTATGATGAACCCGAACGGACGACCCCTCTTCTCGAAGATGAAACACTGGCTTTGGCCGGTGCTCCGTGGGCTAAAGAGGGTAGCGTAAAACACAAGCACCATCTCGATGCAGTTGACAAGCGTGCCAAGGATCGCAACTGGAACGATTGTTTCGCCGTAATCCAGCAGGGTTGGATGCGCCTGTTCTCGTTTAACAATGCTTCCAAATCAATGCGCATGAAGGCAAAGCAGCGTGGTGGTGTTGTTGTCGGAGGCGGCAACTGGACAGAAAACGCAGATGAGATTTGGAAATTCATGCTTCGACAAACAATCGCCAGTGCCCTCCCGCCACCAGGGTATTCGAAATCCCGTCCTCACGTTTGGGCTCTAAGTCTACCCACCGGTGCGGTCCACCTTTTCCAAGCTGGTACCCCCGAAATCGTGCGAGAGTTCGTCTCTACGGCCAATTACTGGAGTGCAAGACTCTCCAAGGAACCTCTTGTCGGCGGGATCAGTAACATTGAGTATGGATGGAGTGATGCTGTCATCAACGGCGCTCTCGTTAACTCCGAGAACCGATCCCCGCCAACATCATCCGGTGCCCACCGACCGAGTATCCAGAGTTCCATCCGCAGTTCCATTGATCAGGGTACTGTTCGACCCAAGTTACCCGCTGACAGGGTAAATATCAGTGACTGGAGCCCACCACAGCAAAGCATGGCTGCTTCCAACCTCACCGAAGAAGATCAAATGAAGGCTCTTCAGGCCTATGTGAAGAATGTTGAAGATGATCTCCAGAGACACAATGAATTGCGTCCAGCAATGAATCTAGCCTTCTCGCCCAGGCATCCGAATTCGACAAAGGCCATGGCGAACTGGGAACGAAAGTCGTCCTATCTTCTCCGTGAGATTGTCAAGTTCAGGACTTATATCGATTCGCTCCGGAATGCGATTAATTGCAAGGAGAAGATCTATGCTTCTTCAAACAATTACTATAATAAGTCGGATGAGGCTGCTGGGGATGGTGAGCAGCAACAGGAACAGCAACCCCCTGTTTCCGCTTGATCGTGTTCATTCGCCCGAGATGTCTTTCTGCATCATGTCTATATCGCCTTTCTTCTTCGCTTTCATTTTTTTCACTTTTCCCCCTTTTCTTTTACGACTACTCCGCCCTTCTTGATGCACACGTTGTATATAATACCCCCCCCCCCCCCCAACACCAAATTAGGGGATTCCGTTCCGGGATACATACCTTCCAAAAGCGACCCACAGCTTCTTTCATACATTTGCTCCGGCTTGACATGTATTTCTTTTCTTCCTACGCCCTTTTTTATTTTTCCTCTTTCTTTTCGGCCCGTGGCTTACACAGCCTCCCCTTCTTGGTATCTTATATTCGTTTTTTCATGGTTGGTTGGATCATCCTGTTTAATGCTTGGGACTACGATGCGATTGAAGTTATGGATACCATGATTGCTTTTTTGAATATAATCGCAATTTCTGCCTTGAATGTTCTTCTATAAATTATGTAGCCTGAATGAAGATTGCGACTGACTGCAGCGTAGCCTGGACGTCCTTTTCTCCTACGATATTACGTATCACTTCAACCTAAAGCTCATGTTATGCAAAGAGTATCCGATTATCTGTTTGTCTAGCGCTGGTTTTGTTTAATTCGATCATTAAAGAGCTGCAAAAACGCCTCCAAGGCTGGGTGGTAACAGTAGCAGCAAGAATTACAAAGAAAAACGTCAATTATCCGCCCTTTACCAAAAACCACGGCTGTAGAAAATGCTCGAATTCTGTGCGCTTTAGAAGGCGGGATAAAACGCGAGGTTGCTGTGGCAGGAATGGAAAATAAACGAATGTGAAATAGCCAACGACGCCGTTTTGTGCAATTGGTTGAGCAAATTAGTTGCTGGATTAAGGTTAGTATCGAAGTGTACCTAGGTGTGGTTTTAGAACATACTAGATCTCCAAAGGCGAAATCTGATCCAGTGCATATAGCCAGTTTCCGCCTTGCTCTTCCTTCTCGAGCCTAGAATTGAGATTTTCGTTAGTAAAGGTTTATCCCATAGTCAAGGGGAGGGCATATAAATGCTCATACCAGTCGTACGGCCACAGGATGAGGTGGCCTTGGACCTTATTGAGAAGATCCTCCGCTCGTGCCGTATCCATCACATCATCTGAGGCATGGAACTCACGCTTCGAGCCGATAGTGGCGGTTCTTCGTCGACGTCTGCGGGACTGCGAGGCATTCAGATTTACTGCCTCAGAGTAGTCGACATGAACGGAGTTGGAGCGAGGTTTCTCGGCATCTTCTCCCGCGGCGGGATTCTCAGCATTCTGCAGACTACCCACGAGCTGAGGATCAGACTTCATCTTGAGTGCGGCCTTCTCGTCAATGGATGATAGAGTCTCCTGTTTCGCCAGCTCAGATTGTGGACGTTCCGCCTCGGTTCTTGTGCGCTCGACCTTGCCGAGTTCAGCTTTCTCGTCAATGATTTGGGGTGTTTTTGCCTCGACGGACGGTCCGGAGATAGGTGACCCAAGAGATGAAACACCTGGGGAAACAACACCAGTAGAACCGGCTTGTTTGTGTTGAGGAGCGTTGGAGGGCTTGCTGCCGTTTTGACTTTGCAATTCTGCGAATCGTTCTCCGTAGGCGGCGAACTCCTTGTATTCCTTCCAATTCTTGACTTCACTATCTGGCATGCAGCGGAATACAGATCGGAAGATCTTGGTGTTCTTTTCTGCAACAGCCAGCCAAGTATCTAGATAGAAGGCATCGTTCACTGGATCCCTCATACAATCCTTGTCAACGAAAATGCGCTTCAGGTCGGGGACGAACGGTTGCCCAAATCTGGAATTATTGTGGTTTTCTTTGGAAACAATAAGGCCGGTACTTCCGTTTTCCGACTCGCGGCTAGATGACCCGGAGGTACCGTGGCCATACGGAGGAGTATCGGAGTTGGCATTGGCATTGGCATCGGAGTCTCGAGAAGGTTCGGCCGAAGATCCTTGCTTGGCATCTTTGCGGGTTGAGGCGGTTCGAGATGGCTTTTGGTGTGTGGACCGTTTCGGTTGTTCAATGGTGCCCTTGCCTTCAGGTGCAATAGGTGAAACGAGAGCCTCTCGCCCATCTGGCGTCATTTGTGAGTCACGGGCAACACTCAAGCCAGCTTCCTCGGCAAATTTCAGATTGTCAGCACCATCGCCGTCCACATCCTTCGTATGGTCGGAGTTTGAGGTGACTCGTGGATCAGCAGTCAGCTTCCGGTTGCTTTTGAGGTTGGGGTTGTTGCCTTGCTCCCAGTCAACATCGTGGTTGAAGCTATGCAACCCCTCGGAGCGGGACAAAAACTCGTCCTGGATACGGTGTCGGCGCTCCATCGCATCTCGTTCATCTTGTCGCTCAATCATCGACGACTCTGAATCAACTTTATCTTGGTTGTGAGCCGAATCGCGACCCTCTTCGACGACCTGGATTTTCCGCAGTTCTTCTTCGGTGGCAAAATCATGCTCCAGGAGTTCGTCGACGTCAATTCCCAAATGTTCCCGCATCAGGCGCATGCGGAGGGTGTGCGGGAACCGTCCAACAAGGTAGGGCTTGCCGTTCATGGTAGACTGGATCATGTCTGTGTCCCGCACGATTGACGCAACCTCGGAGTCACGGGAACCCAACATAGATCGCTCATTGATGTTTGCTGATCCGATGATGGCAGCTCGGTCATCGACAACCATGCATTTGGCGTGGATATAGAGCTGCTCCGTGACAAGCTGTTTCTGCGGTCCGATCTTACCCCAGGCACGCAGACTGAAGAATTGAATGTAATCCTCGGGTTCAATGCCCAGCGCACGGAGGCGACCGAAGATCGAAGTCTCGCCTCGGCAGATACTGCGATATTGACATTGCATGATCAGACGCACACTTGTTCCACCCTCGCTATCCACCGTATTTTGGAAGCCCGGCATCAGTGGGATAACAATGACAGCCCGCCATGCTTCCTCATTCTTGGCTGCCCTAACAATCCGCTCTACCAAGGCATCTCCAATCAAGTTCTCGATCTTTCTGCCTTCGATTTCGCAGGTGCTGATGAAGAACTGATTTTCGATGTAGACGAAATGATCGGACTCTTCAATCAACTTGACGTAGGCATTCATGATACTATGCTCAGTGACATCTGGGGTTCCAGTTGACCACATACTGCTAGACCGCAGAATCTGGACCTCGCAAGTTCCATCGAGACCCAGGGCTTCCATGTCACCGGGGTTGAAGTCAGGAGGAGGTAGCAGGAAAGGCGTCGGGCGTGTAGGCTTTCGCTGGCGGAGAATGTAGTTCCAGCGTTGAACGAAGTGCCGGGTTAGATCCCGTGCAGGTTGACCAACCACATGCATGGAGATATCGTGCCAAGGCATTCGAGGAATAACATTCCGATCATACATCTCCTCGTATGGCTTGTCTAAATCATAGAAATCTTGGATCCGAGGATTTGAATAGTCCTTTCCGGGCCAGAGTTGACAATGATCAGCGTCTTTAGGCATGTCTGCTGTTTCAAAGCCAGTTGGCTTATCATCAGTCAGTTGGTGCTGGGGTGTATCCCAACGGCCAAAGCATAGATCAATGCCACCAACGAAAGCCAGAGTGTGATCAATGAGACAAAGTTTCTCGTGATGAGCCCAAAAGAAGGTATTCTGACGGAATTGGTTCGGTGATCTCTGCACGAAGATGTTCGGGTGGAGTTCAAGCAGGGAGAATTTGGAGTATTCCGAGTCAATCGGAATAGCGGAGTTGATGTTCCGGTACATGATGACAAACACCTTCACGCCTTCTCGGGCTTTTTGCTGGAGAAGACGATCCAGACGCCACTTTTGGCTAATGGCAGCGGGCCGTCTCATGTAAAGCTCCGGGCTCAACCACCAGTCGTGAATATAAATCACATCCTTTGCCTGGTTGATTGCTCGCGATACAACCCACATGTGGTCGCGGGCATCGACAAGCCACTGCGCAAAGCACTTTTGTCGTACCGGGGCGAAACTGTCGAATCGGTTAGGGTTCATCCACGGTGTGTTTGCAGCCATAAATCGAATTGAATCTTCGAATTGTTGGAGCTGACGTTCGTTTCGAGCCAAGAGTTTAAGCTTGCGCTCGGAGTTCTCCAGTCGAAGAGTATGATGCTGAGGATGTCTAGCGGATTCCTTTGCAGACTTTGCGAGTTCCTTGGCTTTTTGATTTCGAAGGCTGATCTTCTGCGTTTGGATCTTGAAATAAGGGTCAATAAGGAAGACATCGTAGATGTTCATCTCCTCAGGAGAATCCACACAGACCACGTAGCTGTGGCGAACAAGGAACCACTTCGGCCAGTGCCGTTTTTTAATCAAAGAGGGAGTCAAAGCCTTCCGAAAGTCGAGCCCTTTCGATGACTGGATAATCAAAAAGCCCTCCTTTCCGTGATAGCTTCCTTCCGCGGCAAGACGAACACCGAGAGCAGACAGCTCAAGAAACTTGCATAGTCGATTGCTGTCAGCTCGGAAGATTAAGAAACGGATCATCTTCTGCAGATACATCTCAAGCTTCTTCCGCTGTCGTTCGGGATAGGTTTCCCGTTTGCCAACAACACCTTCACCTGCTTCCGATTCGGCATTTTGGTTCGTAATACTGGACTTCCGGCGGGCGATACCAGCAGAAGGCCGTCGTTGGTGCGATTGGGTCTGCTTCTTCTTCCGGCTGGGTCTCTCAGTGCCACTTGCGGCTGTTTCGTTGCCGGTCTCATATCCACCTTCTTCCTCCTCGTCTTCGAATTCGCTTTCCAAGCCTCGAACGCCACGCATGTAAGGGAAAGCACTTCGCGGGAACCGCGGAATGCTGGGGCTGTTTTCGCTTGTCCGGAGTTGGATGTATTTCTGGGTACCAAGATGAAGTTTATACTTCAGATGCAGGTTCGCAAAATCTCTCAACGTCCGGAAAATGATCCATTTCATCCGCGTCATGCCACTTCCATATTCAAGCTCAATCCGAAACACGAGGTGACGATCGCCGGAATGCGAATCGATGCGGCTGTCCGTGACCCGGACCTTCAATTGCTCCAGCAAGATAGGAATTCGCTTGCTTCCATGTTCATCTCTTTGGAAAGCACTCGCCAATATCAGCGCGGCTGGCACAGCCGAGGCCAGCTCGGCAAGCAGCTCTGCAGACTTCTTATTATCCACCGTATTGTCGATCTTGCGTCGTTGTCCAATTAGCTTGAAACCGGCTTTGATCTGCTTCCATCGCTGTGCACTAGCACTGGTTCCTCGCTCTTGCCGATGGCGTCTCCAGGTAGCCGTCAAGCCTTCTGCATTATCAGAAGGCCCGGCAAGACCAGTAAATCTTCTCAATTGACTTGGACGCTCGTCCTGACTGGCTTGTGCGTCCTGGTTGCGTCCAATATATGACATGCCACGAGTCCCACCCCAGCCAGGTCTTTTTCGCCGATTAGTGAGTCTATCGCGACCCTCATCTTCGGAGACGCCCTCTCGTTGCTGAGGCGTGAAGTCTGTGGTGCTGGCTCGCCGAGGGAAGAGATTGGTCCGGTAGTTTTCGAATGGAGCGAATGACGACGAGAAATGAAAAGAAGGCCGGCGATTCGTCTTCGGGGTGGTGGGAGCCGTTCGAGTTCCTGCATCTTCTTCCTGCGTCTGTCGTCGTCGAAAATGTCTCTTTTTCTTGGGGAGGTCACGCTGCTCCCCACCACTCTCCTCAGCATCTGCATCGATATCACTTCCTTCCTCTGGCAGAGGCTCAGGGAAACGAAATTCTCCGCGTTCAGAGCCCGGCGTTACCATATCAGGTGGGGGTACCCTGAACTCTCCAATGTTCGGTCCGCTGGCAGATCGTGAATGCGAGCCAAATGGGGGCGATGCGGCCAATGATTTGATCTTGTTCATGAAAGATTGTCTTCCTCGTGTTTGTTCCGGATCGTCGCCGTATAATGAGGTAGGGCGCGATTGTGGCTGTGATGGGGGTAATTCCGGAACTTCGTTTTCTGTGTTCTGGAACTGAACACTCGGGGCTCGAGAAGGAGGAGATTGTCCGGAGATTGACGTCTGCTGCTTATGATGCTTCAGCGATGGCGGTCTGTCCTCGGCGGTGGATCTGTTGGGTAGTCGAGAGCTCAGGGATGGTCTTTCTTTCGGCGAGTCTTGCTGTGTTGATGTCGAGCGCAGATTCTCCTTACTCTCCCGAGTCCCGTCAACGCCTGTCGATATTTGCCGACTCGAAGCGTTCTGGATTTCTTCCGCGGACTCCGCCGGTTGAACCATCTTGAGCGAGGCGGGTCGTTTGGTGTCGGTGGGAGAAGGAAACGGAGAGGCTAATTTCGGGCCATTCGACACGGAAATCGGTTGGGGTTTCTTGGATTTGTCCGTCTCAGAGCTGCGCCCTGCCTCCCTTTGCGGGGAGGAAGGCATCAGGGTGTCGGTCATGCTGCTCTTAGGAGACGATCGTCAGTTGCAGCTCCTGGTAGCCACGTTCCAGTCCGGGTTTTGCATACATGCGAGATCAATCGAGACCCTATATTAGCAGATCGGAATGACTCGTTGGCATCCTATGTCGACAGCCAGGGATTGGGTAAAATCAATAGGGGAATGGCACGGCGCACGCGACTGTTGACATTAAAGGAGCGTTGGTGGTCGGGTTAGTTCGCACCTGCGGTGGAGTTCCGCCCCATCAGAATAATCTCTTTGACTGGAGAAAAGGCCCGCCAAGCTACCCAGGCGGGCGGTCAGCGGTGTAAAAAGGGGAGGGGGGGGGGGGGGACGATGTTCGACGATGATCACTGCAGCGGATGCAGCACGGATTCAGGGGGCTTCGTCCGAACGGATGTCGCTGTGAGTCGAGTAGTGGTGGCCAAGTGTCATCTTTTGGTCCTTGCACTACTTCTCAGCGCGGTTTGTGTTTTGCCCTTTTGAGGCACGTTTCAGCCTTAGGCATGATCACGTGGTGACGATAGGGGAGGCGAACTATAACAGTGTAGTATAAACAAGTCAAAATACCTCGATATGGTTGTCTAAGGAAGATACAGGATTCTAGAGTACCAGTCTTGACTATGCATAGGTACTACTCATTGGCGCGCCGTCCAGAATTAGTGGCAGGCGTCAGAGGTGGAGCATCGGTACTTCGCCCGTTAAAAGGGCCCTCGGCTCCTGCACGATATACCCGAGTCGCCTAGAGAATGCTACTTTTTCCCCGCCGCAACTCGCTGGGACAACATTTATCTCTCAGATAAACACGACAAACGCTCAATCTATCTCTCGGAAAAGCCTGAAAACGACCTTTTATGCCCATTGATCTCACCAGCAACCCTGCAACGGACGAACAATGACTGATCCTATGAAGACTCTCGACGACTCGGATCGTCCCAAGCCCACTCCGGTCTCACAAAAGGCATATGTAATTGCCGGAATTTCGGTCACTGTTTTCGGGCTGGAGGAACTTCGTCCTCAAGCAAAAGATGTAGCCTGTCTCTGGTTGCTACATCCTCGATTGGCAACGCAAGAACGTATGAGCGGCATTGCAGCCTCCGCTATTGGCGATTGGAATGGCAAAACCCAGCAGACCCCCTCCGCCAAAGGGTTGATTGCTGTTTCTTTTGATCAGCGAAACCACGGCACCAGACTGGTTGATCCACTAGCCAATGAGGCCTGGAGACAGGGTAATCCCCGCCATGCGCAAGACATGTTCTCCGTCTTTCGTAAGTCTTACAATACGCTTTTCTTATCATGATACCTACGATGAAAGCAAATTCTTACTAAATTGGATGGTGCTTCTAGAGGGCACGGCGCGGGATACATCTCTACTGATGGACTATCTTGCCTCGTTCATCTTTCCTAATGGAGAGCATCAAATTTCGGAGAATCTAGTTCTGGGTGTGTCCTTGGGCGGACATGCTGCTTGGAGCTGTCTCTTACACGATCCGCGAATGACCGCCGGAGTTATTATCATCGGCTGTCCAGATTATCTCAATCTCATGGTAGATCGTGCTCGTTTGTCAAAGCTGCCGTCATGGACCAAATCCAACCCGCCTGGATCGGAAATCTTGGGCTCGGAGGCATTCCCAAATTCCTTTGTGGATATTGTCAAGAAGTATGATCCTGCAAGCCTCATTCTTAGTCATATGGATACTGGTTCGTCTGGTCCAGGACGCGAAGGTCCTCTGCCTGAGCCGACAAATAAAGAGCAGCACCAGCTTCGGCCGCTCTTGTCACGCTGTCTAGCGGGAAAGCGTATCCTGAATATATCTGGTGGTGTGGACAAGCTCGTTCCTTATCATCGCGGAGAAGTCTTTCTTACTTGGTTCAAGAAAGCCATCGCTGCCAATGGGTGGTTCGGCGATGGTGGTGTGACTTTTGAAGATATTATTGATCAGTCAGCAGGGCACGAGGTCACTGCCAACATGGCGGATGAGGCTATTCGTTTTATCAGCGAGACACTCGCGGCCAGTGACGACGATCGGGGTCGCTGGGGCTCTGTTCGAGAATCCAAAATTTGAGTTTCGTCATATGTATATAAACAAGTCTGAAAAGTCCAGTGTATATACTATTCATTAGGATTACGACAAGCGCAGCCGGTCCCTAATTTTTCAATTATCTAGTGAACTCGTAGTCCTGACTTTCTTGTTCTATTCAGAAGCAAAGTGAGGTAGATGTTTGGCTCTGTATGTAGACCATCTGGCCCTAAGTCAATTTATTTGCCATTTAAGCCCCAATCATCAGAAGTGGATCCTGTTTACGAAGTAAGTTATTGGGCAGTCCATCGCATAGGTTGTTCGATAGATGATCACTGGAAGAAACTGCGGTCCTCGGATAGACAGCCGAGTGGCCGAAATTGTAGGAAAAAGCCTTTGCGTGATGAGTGAAAGAGAAACAACTTCACCCCATGATTGCATTCTACTCTCGAATATTTCGTAGACGTCATTCACATACGCACAAAAGAAGTTCCTACGTAGAGATCCGAGAGTCGAAGGCGCATTGCAAAATTGCGGACCACCCAAATAACGACTGGATCCATGATTCACCGCGGGAATCTGTCATTATGACCATAATGCACATGGAACATTCGACAAGCGACGTAATCCTAGGCGGGAAGAAGCTTAAATCAAAGGGCACAGCACATTTGAAAAATTCCTCCTTATGGTATTTGTTTAACACAATTGTGAAATCGTAAGGGCATTCGGAGGCCATGCTATGCTGATTGCATACACAAAAACCCTTTTTCTTTTTCGAACGCCAGAGCCACCGTCTTGACTCATGGCGGTCTTTTTTCGAATTCCGATCGTCCTCCTCATTGACAGGAAAGACTTTGATCCTCCACAAGACCGTTGCCCCGATTCACCCGCTTTCTCCAAAGAAAACACCGAATCAACGCTTATGCGACCAGCTCAACAACACCACCAGCCTCCTTGATCTTCTGCTCGGCATCACGGCTGAAGTAGCGGGCACGGACGACGACGGGGATCTGGGGAAGGCGGCCCTTGCCGAGGACCTTGGAGTAACCGAGGGGCAGGAGGTCAATGACGGGAGCGGTATCGGTCTTGGAGCCGCTCATGTAGGCATCGCGCTTCTCGGCGGGGACGAGGGACCAAAGCTGTTCAAAGAGAAAATTTCCAGTCAGTCCAACCGTCCATTTCGATACCAATTTCAATTCCCGTTGAATTCGGTCGCAATCACGTCGCAGGTTTCATTTCCGTTGTCTTCCTTCCGATACACACAGACAAGAGATCCTGCTTCGCTTGCTTCCTTCGGGGTCGATCGATTCGTTCGGAGGTAACGTACCTTGTCCAGGTTGATGGTGGGCTTCCAGAACTGCTGCTTGGTCTTGTGGAAGTAGCGCATACCGACCTTACCGAAGTAACCGGGGTGGTACTTGTCGATGTTGGTGCGGTGGTGGTGCTGACCACCGGCCATACCACGACCACCGGGGCTCTTGCGGTGCTTGCCGATACGACCGTAACCGGCAGACACGTGGCCGCGGCTAGGAGGAAAGAAACATGTTAGTTATAGGCGATTCAAGACGGTTGGAGAGAAGTGCGCCGGCGATGTCGAAATTGTCGCGCCGATCGCAGGAAAATTCGGGGAATGGCGAAAAGGGGTCGACTCACGACTTCCGCGTCTTCGAGAAACGGGTAGGCATCTTGTCGTTGGTGGTGTGCTCGACAAGACCGGTCTGAAGTTGGGCGTTGAAGGGGGAAGGGTCGTGGATACTTCCGACTCAGATGTTGAAATCCACGCTTGCGCCGGCTAGAGTGTGCGCTAGGCCCTTCGCTTGTCCCGTGATAGGGTCAAACCCTGCTCTGGGGCTGGTCCTTACCACGTGATATTGTCCTGTCACACCGCCTTCTGTGGTGGAGCAATGCCATCATTCTGCCACTGCCGAGTCCTTTCCACATACTTTGTATACAAAAGCTAATCAGTTACTCTATCGGTATTCCGTAATGCTTTTCATGATAGAACTTCTAATTAATAAGCCTTAAGATACCTGAGCCCTTTCAGCGAAAAAGCTGGAAAGACGTTGGACAGTCGCGTGGGCCGGCCGCGCAGACGAGGTAGGCACTAGGCTCCCTCGAATCCAGCCAGGCAACTTGCCTTGAATGCGTGGCGTCTCATAGCGTCGATCGATCATCACGATCGCTGCGTAGTCATTTACATGACGAATAGCTCGACCAATGCATTGGTTCACAGCTCGCATACAGGAATTCTCATAGAAATCTCTCCCGGCTGCGCTGGCGCGTGCCCTTTTCTCAGTTTCCGTTCCCAGCCCTTGCTTGTAGGCCTTGTCTTCAATATACTTGATCTTAGCTTGCCACACAGCGCTGCGAATGTTGGGGAAAGGGAGGCCTATGATAAAAACACCTCTTCCGAGCCTGTCCGAGAAGTTGATTCCCTCTGAAAGCTTACCACCAACCACAGACAAGAGCAATGCTCCCGGTCCTGATTCGACGTTTTCGGTATACTCTTGAAGCAGTGAATCCGTTGTTGTCGCTGTCGGCGCCTCGCGGGCTTCGTATAGTATCTTTTTCTTTTTCTCAATGAGACCGAATGTGGTTTGGCCATTCCCATTGGGGATCGGCTTCTTCCATACATTGATGACCTGGCTCAAGTAATCGTAGCTGGAGAAAAAGGCAACAACGCCATCTGGGATGACTTGGCACAAAGTTGCCATAGTCCGTCCAAGATCAATGATCTGTAGGCCAAATGTCAGTTTATTCGTCAAAGATGAGAATAGGGCTGGAAAACCGAAACGACTCACCATTTTCTCGGAACCCCGAGCCTCATAAGTGAAGTCGAACTCCGACCCCAGAAGGCCCTTGGTGAGCGGTTGAGCAACAAGATTTGTCGATGGAATGACGTGGCCGTAGCTGAAGGTGCCCAAGCGCTCAGGTGATACATAGGAGAACAGGTGATTCACGTAATCGGTCATCTATGCAATCATTTAGCAGACTGGAACCAGGACGGACGGAGTGAAACTAACAGGGGACATTGTTCCACCGGCCAGAATCACGGCTCGAGCATCTTCAACAATCTCGCGGAAGTGATTGGTTGGATCAAGGAGAATGTATTTCAGCAACACATCATCCTGATTCTTTTGGTAAAAGAGCCTGCCCTCCTCTGATGGGTTCATCAAAGGTAATAGAAAGCTCTGGATGTGAAATAGAATGGGCACTGTATTTCTGTCCCGGACTCGACTTGCCTGGGGTTCTTGAGATGACTCAACGTACCCATCGACTTTGCGAGCCAGCTTACTTTCCTGTAAATACCGGGAAAGTTTGTAGGGATTGATTTGATCCACCCCCTTTCCAGCCATGAGATCCGAAGATTGCACCGGGCCTTCCGGTGGCCCTTTTTGTTTAGAGATACCTCTCAGATGGTCGGCAATAGAGCTCACCAACCGGATGATCTGAGCAAGATAGCTTCGGTTCTTTCCTTTTAGCCGAGTTTGGAACTTGCGCGCATATGTAGTCAACTGGGAAATGGCGGTTTGCAGTTGGGACAACGAGACAGACACGGAATGGATGCCGGCAATTGCGTCCATGAGGTTGTGAGCCTCGTCAATTATGACCACATGATCCTTGACAGACAAACCAAGAGCCTCCCGAGCTGACCGCTGAAGTAGCAATGGATATGGCAGCGTGATGATCTGAATCCTTTTGTGTTAGCAATCCCTATTTCGTCAGTAGAGAGGATTCCGTCACTCACCTCACTGTGCTTGATGACCGGGCGCGATGCATAGTATGGACAGATTCCAATCTGTTTCCCAACCTTGCCAATGTCCTCAATGTCTTTCACCGTTGCCAGAGCATGGTCACGAAACCGAAGGATCAGTGCTTCATCGTCTTTTGACGGGAGATAAGAGCATTTATTGTCGGCAGCAATGCCCGACTGTTGTAGATCCAGGCACCGCTCATTGATTGCCGTACTATTTTCAAGGGCCCGGACTTTTGGGTTAATGCAAAGATTCTTGCGAGATCCTAGAGAGAGATGCTTGATCCGCTCTTCCAGTTTTGCGATGTCGTCTTTGTCCTCTGCCTCATGGTCGCTGGGTATGCTGGATGGGAAGTTAACTCGGCGCAGCTCTCCTGCGAACTGGCTGAGCTGCGAGTGTGTTCTTGAACAATAGAAGATTTTAATCGAGTCATCTTCATCATCTTGATCGGGCTTTTGTGAGGTAAATTGCCCCTTGAACTTCTCCAGCAGAGCTAGAGTACTGGCGGACAAGCCATCGACTCCGACAGATTGACTTGTTTTTTGTCTCTCATCCGCTTCACTATCATAGTCGTCCAGCACAAACTGGTTATCATCGTCCGGGCCAGGCTCCGATACAGGCTCATCAACTCGCTAATCCGGGATTAGTTGCTCGAGAGCTCTTCTGTACATTTCCTGGGGTCTCCCGTACCTGCTTCTTACGTGGCCGCTCTTGGCTTTCCTGGGCCAGCTTTAGCCGCTCTTCGTCTTGTTTGATCTTCGCCAATCGCAACTCGAACTCTTGTCTCTTCTCCGCAATGGCTCGTCGCGAATCGCGCTTGGCAAATTCGACCATCCATTCGGGCTCGTCATCGTCACCTGCACTCAATGTGAGACATGACGCAATAGGGGGTAGCTACAAACTTGACCGCAGAATGTTATTGCACATACATGCTGCCTGGTCCAACGTTTCCTGAAAAGCCTTGCGTTTGTGATCCCGGAGCCAGGTCAGGGAACCACAGATCAAGCTCAACGATTTCCCCTGTAAACAAGAGTCAATACAGTCGCGTACTCCCACCAGCCCAACCTTCGACTCGTATCGCCCAGCGCGGCAGACAATCCGAGTCTCTTTGGGTATGGATTTGCCTGGTGGGGGCCACTTACGGTACCTGCGCCCGCTGTCAGATCGGAGCAAACATCAGGGGTAGAGAGGGGACACATGGGTTAGCGCCCTTACCAGTGGGTGACTCGAATACGGCGACTTTACCATCTTCGAGACATCCGTACAACGCCTGCATAAACTGCAGCTGGATCTCGTACGGCGTAAACGGATGGTGGAAATCCTGCAGCAGCTCCATGGCGCAGGGCTGTTTCCACACGGAGATCAGCGCAAGTTTCTGGAAGTTCGACGATAAAAATAAACCGGCGCCGTTGAGTGGAGCCGGTCAGGTCCAGGAGAGACATGCTCCAGTGCCGGTGCAACCTCAGGGGTGGGAAATAATTTGCGGGTCTTGGGGTTCGGAGGGCGGCCTGAGTTGTGGGAAAGTCCAGCAGGGCTGGCAGATTGATGTGCCTCTCCGGCTGTGTGTATACAGTCAGCGCACCGGTTTATTTATACACACACTCATATACAGCAGACAAGACACACCAAGTCAGCTCGATTGCAGATCAGCACCAGCCGCAGCGCGCATGTCAGCCGGCCAAACAAAGCTCAGGCAATCTCCCGCAGGAGGAGGGGTTCATCGCGAGGCAGCGTCTGGCGTACATATTTATTAGGCCAAAGTGGGCTGTGGGTGGCTCTTGGCGGGCGAACTATTCTTTCCTGCCTTTCGCCCCGTGTCCATACATCAACCCCTCCACGCGGATGCTTGCTCCCAAGAGCCTCCCCAGGCGCTCTTCTTCAATAACCTGAAACTTACGAATTACACGGGATGAACAGGCCGCCGCAGGGCCGTGGTCCGCCTCGCACAGGAGCGACTTGGTATCCAGGGGGCCAGGATGACTTCTACATGCCAGAGGTCATCTCCCCCTCCCCCCAAAGGTACGTGCTATGATTCCGCTCTTCACGTTCATCAGAAGCCCTCAGAATGCCTCGGGTTCGAGTACTAATTCATCCCGGCAGGGTAATGCCTGAAGTCCCCGAAAACATGCAGGACAATATCGCTCAGATGGAGCATCACGCTCGCGACCCCCGCCGCGCCCAGCAACAGCCGCCCGCGCAATATCGCGCCCAGTTCCCCGAACGAACCTCCTCCGCCGTCCAGGGTCAAGCGCAGCAGGCCCAGGCCTACGACCATGGCGCCTACGCGCAGTCCGCAACCTACGACAGTATGGACCACCCCAACTTTTCACCGTTCCCCGTCCTGCGGAATCCGCCCCCGAATGTCCCTCCGACCGATGAGCAGCGAGAAGCCAATCTGGAGCGTCATCGTTCGGCGATTCTTTCAACAACCGACCCCGAAGTGCAGCTGTCATGGGCCCAGGATACGCTGGCCTTTGTGGAAGTCGCCGCGCAGAATGAAGCCCGCCTGTCTCTCACCCAACCCCCGCGGCCTCATACTCCTCAGGTGGAACGGCAGCTGAGAACTGACGCAATGAATATCGTCAGCTTCCTGGCTGAGCAGCACCACCCGCACGCCGAGTTCATCAAGGGCATGTGGTTGGAGTTTGGCAAGTTCGGTTTCCGGGTCGACCGGAAGGAGGCTTTCCGATGCTATTCCCGAGCTGCGGAGAAGGGATATGCTCGTGCAGAGTACCGCATCGGTATGCAATTTGAGAGCTCCGGCGAGCCGGAAAAGGCGATTCGACACTATGAGCGAGGTGTGGCCATGTCTGACTCGGCCTCATACTACGTATGTTCCGCTTGAGCTCTCTTTGGGTAATTTGAATGTGCTAACCAATTTGTTTCTTAGCGCCTGGGAATGATGATTCTTCTTGGACAACACGGTCAGCGCCAGGACTACCAGCGAGGATTGGAATACATCCGCCTGGCTGCGCAGTCTTGTGACCAGAATGCACCGCAGGGCGCCTACGTAAGTTTCGGTCTGTGCTTTCTTGAAATATACCGTACTAATATGACCATATAACAGGTTTACGGTATGCTCTGTGCCCGCGAGCTTCCTCAGGTCAGTGTTCCAGAGGCTTTTTTGCCCCCCGACCTCAACACTGCGCGACTCAACATCGAGAAAGCCGCATTCAATGGATTTGCAAAGGCACAAGTGAAGATGGGTGCCGCATATGAGCTTTGCCAACTTGGCTGCGATTTCAACCCTGCACTCTCGTTGCATTACAATGCGCTGGCCGCGCGCCAAGGTGAGCCTGAGGCGGAGATGGCCATCAGTAAATGGTTCCTTTGCGGTCACGAAGGCGTTTTTGAAAAGAATGACGAATTGGCATTCACATACGCACAGCGCGCGGCTCAGAGTGGTCTCCCCACAGCAGAGTTCGCCCTGGGATATTTCTATGAAGTTGGTATCTTCGTACCCGTGGATATCAAAGAAGCTCGAAGCTGGTATGCCAAAGCTGCTGCTAGCGGAAATAAAGACGCCTCTGGCCGAATCGACAGTATCTCTCGCTCCAAGACTCTTTCCCGGAAAGACCACGAGAAGGTCGCGATTTCGCGCATCAAATCAACACGCTATGTCGCTCACCAACGCGGGGGCTCCTTGGAAGCCACACCGGAAAACATCGAGATGCCTGATCCTTCTCGTATGACCTTGTCTGATCCACCCCCTTCTGCTGCTCCGTATCCTGATCGGCCGATGTCTCGCCCTCGCCAACCGGGTCAGCCTAACTACCAAATGCCCGACCCTCGACCCAGCTCGGCATTTGGTGTTAACCCCAACTTGCGGTCGAATGGACCTCAAGGCTATGGCGGCCCGCCTGGTCCCGGGTCTCGAGCTGTATCGTACGGCCAGGGACCGATGGGCTATCGCCAACCTGGCCCCGGTACACCAATGAGCGCACCCGCTGGACCAACCAGTCCACAGGCTGCCAACATGATCAGCCCCAGTGGCACACCTCGATTGGACATTGGATACTCCGCACCGGCTCCGCCGCCCGGCGACCGACGACGGCCTCCACAGCTCAATAATGCGGTAGGCCCTGACCGCAAGCCAGTGCGAACCCCCGTCTCCGCTCACGGTGGTCCTCTTCCTTCGCCTCGTCCGCCAGCGTCTCCTCGGTCGACGGGCTCCCCGTCTTCCGGCTCCTTCCCTCCTCCCCGTGCAGAGTCTCGCCAGCCATCCAGAGGATCAGCATCTTCTACGCCCCAGCCGCAATCGGTTCCACCGAGCCAGAAACCTGCCGCTCAGCCGGCGAAGCCTGCTGGCCAGCAGCCTAGCAAAGGCCCCAAGACTTTCGAAGAAATGGGAGTCCCAAGCGCTAACAAAGACAGCGATTGCGTACGTTTCCCCATACCTCATTGTTGGCTTTAATTATCTTCAAACTAACCAAATCTGCAGATTGTGATGTGATACCCTGGGTGAGGTTCTGGTCTGGATTTGTGGGCGTTCTCGTCTTGCATTTTAAATGTTGTAATCCTGGGTTATCTCAAAAACAAAGGTGATCGCCGTCCGGGAGGCGATTTTTGTTGATGTGCTGTCTTCGCTGTTGTTTCCCACATACTTGCATTTACGCTCAGGATTTCATCGCTGCCTGGGGCCTTTGGACATATGGTTGATCGGCTATCTTGATTTTCTAGACATGCGGCGTAAATCATTATGAACTTCATTTGACCGTATCTATCTGTCGTGGTATTTGTAGTGCGTGAATGCCACGTGGGTGTCGTTCGTCCCGCCCGACATCTTCCCGTGTCTATTTCCAACCTGTCTCCGCCCCGACACCAGACCTCGGTGGATTCGTTCGTCACCATGGCTCCTCGCAAGGGGAAGAGTGATGGGATGGCGTCCGGCATGGATGGTTGGTCTTCACCGCAATTAGAATTGACACTCAGATTCGAATGCTCGGATGGCTGACATCGAGAAGATACTACGATGATTCTCAACTACTTACGTGAGTCTTCGCTTTATGCCTAAAGTCCGCTTCGAGAGTCTGTTCCATCTGACACTGCCCTTCCAGGCGAACAAAAGTAGGTCATTACCACCTTACAGAGGGGGCAGTTAGTTGATAGTTAGGGGAATTTAGTCGTCCCTACTCGGTACGTACTCCTGCCAAAACGAGAAATGGGAGGCAGTGGCGAAGCAGTGAGCATGCTTACCTTGAGAGAACATCATGTAGGCAACCGACATATCGGCAAACTTGCACAACAAAGTCTCCAAAGGTGGGCTTAAGGTGTCATTCTTCTACAGAGTCCACACTGACAATGCTTTCTAGGACAAGCTGCAAAGATCCTACAGAAGTTGCACCAGAATGGCGAGATTGAGGAACGAACTGCAGGTGTGTCGATCTTCAAGCCCGTTATATGCAGCCCACTAAATGACGTGGGTGTATACAGGGAAGCAAGTCGTCTACCATGCTCGACAACAGATATCAGATGATACCAGCCCCAAGGGCCTTGCCGCCATGAACCGGGAAATTGATACGCTCCAGGATGAACTATCGACCATCAAAACTGATGAGAAAAAGGCCCGTGCCGCTCTGTTGGCCTTGGAAGCTAAACCTCGACTGTCCGAGCTGCAGCGGGATATCCAGCGGCTGAAGAGTGAGCAAGATGATATTCAAGCGCGCTTGGCGAGAATACAGAAAACCGAAGCCATTCAAGTTTCCTCCGAGGAGCGATCAAAGCTGGAGCACGAATGGAAAACATGGCAACGACAGGCTGTGATTCGTCGACGGATTTGTCGTGATCTGTGGGGACGATGCACAGAAGTGTTGCCCGAGAACACGACTGCGGCAGAGCTCTGGGTGAATACATCCTTCTTCCTTACCACACGGGCTTCTTCTTGGGTCGTGCCGGTGCTAACGTGGCTGACAGGAGTCCTTGGGGCTTGAAGGGACGCTCCAATGAGAGATGGTCGGGCACGGAGGCTACAGTTGGCGATCCCCTCGTCTCCACCCGACCACATCATTTGTCAAGCATGATTTGCGGCTCAGTCTGAGCTCCGCTCCGCTCGGAGCTCCCGCTAACTTACAGTGGTTACTTTTATCGCTCACGGTCATATTGCGCGAGTGCGGGAGGCTGGAGCGGGTTTATTGAAGACTGAGGCAGAGGGTGTCGCTTACCGTATGGATATGCTTATGAGAAGCCATGTTTTGTATACGGAGTATGATATCGGAGAGTGTATATCATACCTGCTTGTATGTGGATCTACATTTTTCTAGTACCGTTGGGCATCCGTTGAAATCACGTCAAATTTCCGGCTATGCTAGGCTTGCTGCTCGCTCATGCCCTTAGAGTGGGATGCTTGTTTCAGGTCTGCATTGATAGGAAAATATTGTCAATTATATCACTCGCGGCCTGCCAGACGAGTATAGGGAATACCTCCCAAAGAGGCAATTGAACGTATGATCACGCCCTACCAGTCGTAGTTGCAATCGAATGTATAATTATCATAGTATGAACTCGAGGAATATTCTCTAGGAAGACTTTTGTAATTTGGATTGAAGCCCCAGCAGATACCAGGCCACCCAGGCGTGCATTTTGCCTTGGCCGGCCAGGAATGGAGGCAACCGGGGCGAACCGAGACCGCAAAGCATCAGATGGACAGTGCAGATGGCCTGGTCGAGGACCAACGAGCGAGCCTGACGAGACTCGCTGGCCGCCGCCCGTCTGCCCTGGGCCTTCGCATCGCCTCCTGCCTGTCATCTGCCCTCCTCATCCGGGCGCTTCATGGAACTCAAGTCATCGACGTCGCGGTGGAACTGACTGTCCGCAGATCGCATTTGATTCACCGCCCGCTAGCTTCTCTTCCCCTCTCTGCTCCGATAAACCCCTCCACCCTCCACTTTCCTTCCCCATCGACTAGGCGATGCTGTCGGCCTCTCGCCCTCCTTCATCTCGCCCCAATCGTTCCGACATGAGAGGTCGCGCGCCCCTTCCGGTGCCCTCGGGGCTCCAGAATGGCCACTCCCGCAACCCGTCCAGCCTGGACATGGCTCGCAGCCCGCCAAACCCGAGCAACAAGAGTGAGTTTCCCCTCATGACCGTCGGGGGTTCCCGCCGTCGTCGTAACACCTTGGCTCATGTTTCCGCTTGTCGACGTCCAGATACCAAACATGTCCCCTGCAAATTCTTCCGTCAGGGTGCCTGCCAGGCCGGCCCCGCTTGTCCGTTTCTGCACTCTACTGACACCGCCGTCGACTTCGCTCCCTGCAAATACTTCTCCAAGGTAGGTGATGTCGAGAGCTATCCTCATACATATGGCTAGTCTTTTCAAGTTGCTTAGGTACTGACTGAGTCTGTTCTGCTCACTCCAGGGAAACTGCAAGTTCGGCGCCAAATGCGCTCTCGCTCACATCCTCCCGGACGGACGACGAGTAAACCGACCCAATGGCAGTAGCATAGGTATGGGCAGTGGTAGCCATTTGAATCTGGGTGGCCGGGTCAATCCGCAAGCATATGTCAACCAAGATTCCGCCTTGACCAACTCGGTGCTTTCGCAGCAGCGAAACAGCGGCCAAGAGCCACGATATGCCTCCCAGCTTCCCCAACAGGAGGAATACACCACCATGCCTGGCCAGCAGCAGCAGCCTGTTTATGACTCTATCCCCACTATTGATGCAGGATTGGCCTCCGATGCTGGCTCAAACTATGGATCCCCCATCGACGATGTGCGATTCCCCATGTCGCCTAGCGGCCGCCATCTCACAGCCCTCGATGCTCCACTCCCGGCTTCGTTCGATAGCCAAGGTATCTCTCATGTCGCCAGATACGGGCCTGTGGCTGCATCCATGCCTTCGAAATTTGGTCTGGAATCCCCGCCGGCGCAGAGACCGGGTCCTCCCGACGCATTCCGAAACCTACGCGACGTCGGTTACACCTCGGGTTTGAGTTCTGGATTGCGGAAACCGTCTTCTAATATCGGATCGTCTCCCCCGGCACCGGAAGATTCTGTTGGTCCCCGGTTTTTACATTCCTCTCGCCCCGTCAAGCCGCGTATGCTATCGAGCAGCGCCAGTGTTCCTCGGCCCAGCGCTCTCGATGACTGGGATGAGAATTTCCCGATGGAGGAAGACTACCTGCCAATGAACCTGCATGATGATGTTTTGACCCCTCAAGAAAAGTTGCGTCGGCTCTCTCGGACAGACCATGATATCAGTTCTAGCCACCGTGATATTAGTGGACTAGGCATGACGAGCTCCAGTTTCTCGAAAACCGGTTCCCCTCTGGCTTCTAGTCCTTCTCGATTCGGTGCCTTGTTCGCTAAGCAACGACAGAAAAAGGAAGACGAATCTGTTGGATCTTCTTTCCCTCATATTGGCTCTCCGCTTCGTGAATCGTCCCTGAATCCAGCCGCTAGCCCGAGCCTGGGCCCTATTGGCAGCCGCACCTCACACGATGGTTCCTCATTTGTCTCCAGCCCTGGTAGACAATCGTCCATGTCCATGATCTCTGAACAGCTCAGCGGAATGTCTCTGCACCCAGGTTCTGCTCGCCACTCCTCGGCAGGCCCAGGCCGTCTCGAAAGAAACATATCTTCTCAAATGACGCCCAGCAAGATCGAAGAGGAGGAACAGAGTGATTTAGTCTTCTCCATGGAAGAGGAAGAAGGAAACAAGCGCAACAGCTCCTCCTGGGACTCCGATACCAAGGAGAGCTCCACCGATGCATAATCTGTCTTGCCCTCCATCTACTTCTATCTCCTACCTCTCTACTCTCTTACCCTTCGCTACCATCACGACGACACGGGCCAAACGGCATTCAACCCCTTTGGACATTTTCATATCAAAAAAAAAAAAAAAAAAAAATGAGAACATTGGAGTTTTATCTGGTCACAACAGCATCGGTGCGTCGGTGCGAACCGCCAAAAACAAAAAGACTTTTTTCATCTTTCTCGGAAGTTCCTAAAAAACTCCACCCGGCATCTTCATCCGGCGGAGCTAACAATTCCAGAGGTGCTGGGTGTGATCTAATCGGCATACACCAAAAGAACCTCGATGGCTTTGCTCATCATAGACTGACTTCAGTGCTTTTTTCTTACTCGACTTCGGAATTCTTCACGCTGATGCTTTAAATTATGGCTTTGCCGTTTTTCATGGTTCAGTCGTTTACCTAGATCTTTTCACATTGTTTATCTCCCTTGTTCTGATCTTCTTTTCGTGCCACTGAGCTCGGCCTCTTGTATTAATTCCTTCCACTCTTCGAGATATTATGGTTGAGTGGATCATGTTTCCTATTATTGTCCATCCTTCTTGTCTCTCCTTTTCCCCGGCTATCTTTCCCATCGACTCTTCCGTCGTGCTCGATATTATGAGTCAATGACCCTTGGGTTTTATGGTGTTTCTCACTCGGTGTGTCAACTCTGTTACTTTTTTCGTCCCCGTATCTTGGTCCTGATCACATGTACAAATGGGAGATTTGCAAATAAACAGTTCACAAATACTTTAGAGCACTACAACCGCCTTCGCTGTTTTCGGCCTTATTACTAGTTAATAAGACAAACGGCAACATAACGCAGTCAATTGGGGACACTATGAACCTCCTAATCGTACATGAATATTTCCCTCAAACTCCACCTGGTATCCTGCCAGCACCCAGATGAAACACAGAAAATAGAAAAAGACGCCTCGATCTGGGGGAATGTATTGTGCATGGTCGTCGCGAAAGCAATAAAGTAACAAAAAAGGGTTCACGATCCTATTATGCCTGCGGGGAGTTTCCACCCAGATACATGGCGTCGCCCTTGAGATTCACAAACCCCTGGTTTTTCGACTGTGCTTGGATCTGAGCTGTATGTTCGTGCGTCGCGCGATCGGCAAGAATTCGACTATCACGTGCTTTGTTATCAGCAGCTCGAGCACTGTCTGCCTGGTCCTCGTAAAGCACTCTGTAAAGCTGGTCCGTGCCCTTAGTCATTTCTTTCACCATGTATTCAATGGCTTTAGGAGCAAGGGCGTCGATGCGAGCTGCCAGAGCTGTTTCCTCATCAGCACGCTGTCTTTTGGCTTCCTCGTCGCGCTCTTTTCGCTCCTCTTCGCGCTTTCGCTTGCGTTCTGCAACCTTCTTTCGACGCTCTTCTTTAGAGGCCAAGTACTTGAGGGAGTGGCAGAGGTTTGACTCCATTGGCGGGACGATATCCAGGGGCGGGGTGGAGAAAAAGAGCACATGGCCTTTATCATCACAGTGAAACTGCTCTCGAATATCGGCCGGGATGGCTGCGTTGGCCGCTTCGCTAAGATGATAGACTTCAATTGGGCGCGGCGCGTTGGGGTTTTGCATAGCCCCGGGAGGAACGCGGTTGGCGGGGTAGGGGCCATAGGGGGATGGTTGCGCGGCAGAATATGGATGTGTTGCCGGGGATGCTTGATAGAACCCAGCTGGAGTTTGCGGGGCGAAGTTGCTCGGTCGACGCTGGGTAGCGCCTTGATACATTTGCGGGTTCATCGGGCTTTGATAAGCGGCCGGTGGCATCGGGACAGCTGATGGAGGTGCAACCACTGGGTCTGCGGGAGAGACAGCCTGGAAATGAGGAGGCGGGATATTTCCTGGCCCGCCCATGGCAGCACCTGGAAGGGGATGTTGCATGGACTGCCGAGGTGTAGCAGAAGGCATAGGGGCTGGCGGCAGAGAAGGAGGTGGCGGGGATGGTGTGGGCTCCGGCGGCGGAGATTCCTTTGATGTGTTAGTCGCGGTGATTTTGCCGTCACTGTTCCCTCGGGGACTTACATTCTCATCGCGCGGACGACAGTGAACAGCACCCACAACGGGCGGCGCATTGTCTGCACCCCAGCTCGGTCGTGGGAGATCGTCGGTCTCCTTTGCATCTTCTTTCAAAAGATGCTTGATTGGGCTAGGAACCTTTCTGATCTTTCGAGGCACATCGAAGAGATCCATCTCGTAATCCTTTTCACGGACTTCATCAGGCAAGCAACTAGCCCAAGTCTTGATCTTGTTCAGCTTGTGTTTCTCTTCATTGTATCTTGCCTCGCAAACGTAGATTTCTTTGTCAGGAGCCAGATCTCGAGGACGTCCACGGCTATACCGCGTGAAGAACATAACAAAGCAACGATCAACAATCTCATCAATTCTGTGATCGCGGTATTGGCCAGTCTTCACCACTTCGTTCGGATAGAAGTGCTTTTCGAAGTGATGCACCGTCTGTTCAGGACGATAGTACCAGCAAGCATTGATCCATTTCTCACCCTCGTTATCTTGCCAGGTCCGATAAATTTGCGCAACGATGGGCTTAGACACATCATTCGTGTTTTGAATATGGACCCAGTCTCCAACCTTCCAAAGCTCGCCTCGGTGCAAGATGCCGTCTGGCAGAGGGAATCGGCCATCTTCCATAAGATACTCACTGTCGGGCTTCTTCTTCTCTTGCTCAGCCAGTTTTCGAGATTCGTTTTGCAGATCCACTGCATCTCGATAGATCTGACTATCGGACTGGTTGTACTCCTTGGCATTATTGAACATGAGATCCAAGTCTCGCATGAAGTGGTCCACAGAGTTATACTTCTTGCGCTTCGACTTGCGTTTGATGATATCGATCGCAATTGGATCTTTGATCTCCATATAGTAGTCCGGATAAGCAGCCTTGTCGGGAAGTCTCTCGAAATGGCCGATTTTCAGAAGGCCATCATCGCTCTTGAACTTCCGAATGCCCTTGAGAATGGTTTTGATTCGAGTTTCCATCGGCGTATCGACTCGCGGGGGACGTCCACGTTTCTTTCGGAGGTCGGGTTCATTCTTCTGGGAATCCTTCGGTCCACGCTTAACACCTGGCTTCGGGCCTGGCTTCTTCCTCCGTCGGCCTTCATCGTCAGAATCGTCTTCGTCGTCATCCTCTTCCTCCTCTTCCTCCTCGTCGTCGTCTGGCAGAGGATCCGCCTCTGGAATCTCGCCCAGGTCCGGAAACGCAGCTTCATCTTCGCTGATCACGCCCTTTGCCGCAGCTTTTTTGAGTTCCGACAGAAAGACATCCTTTGAGATGAAACCAAGGTCAGTTACATTCCATCACAAGCTGCATCGGCTGTGGCTTGGAGCGTTTGTGCATACCTTAATCACGAGTGCATCTTCATAAGCTTGCGACTTGGGGCGGTTGTAGGTTTGCGCGTTGTGGGAGATCTAGAGGGTTGCGACAGGTCAGCTTTGGGTACAAGAACAGCATCCAATCTATTGCATACCAAAGCGCAGTCGCGCACAAATTCCGAAAATTGCTTGTACTCGCGCTTGTTGATTCTTTGCTTGAGGATACTAAGCGCCATAGGCTCCTTGATAATGTCATAGTAATCCGGGACGAGGCGCTTGTTGACGCTGCGATGGAACAATCGCGATGGGTCATAACCACTATAATGGCACAGTAAGTTACTGAGCTTCACTTTCATCCGAGGGATTGTAGCTGCACTTACTCCGCCTCTCGATAATCGTAGATCGCGCTGGTGATATCCATCATGGCCTTCCATTGCTCGTCACTGATATCACCTTCGATGGAGTTGACGGGCTCTTCCGGCTGAGGCACCGACTGCTCTCGCTCCGAGTCCATTCTGTGGTTCCGCGACTACGCGCGTACACAGTGATGGGAGAAGATGCGATGGAGTGAAACTTTGGGAAGCCGGTTGCGTGCAGAAGAGAGGGATGGCGCTGTTTTGCGCGATTGCTGAGTCATCCGTATGTTACCATGTCAGTACCGACGTATTGTCACAAGTCAGCCTTAATTTGCAGGCGCAAAACGGTGATGTCGTGGTTTTTACTTCGACAGCGTTTCCAAGAAGACAACTGCAGTCTATGAAATTCAAAACGAAGTCTGGAATACACTAGTGCGTCCTGAATTTTGTCTATCAAGTCTCGGCACGGAGTATAAAGGTAATCTCTAAACACAACCGTGGGGAAAGCACATCCCTGTCGATCGCAGTTTCAAACCGGGTCGCATTCTTGCTGAATTGGCTGATTCAATCTGGCATGTCCAACCCGAGGCTCTTCAAAGACTGCATCTGCCAACTTCTATCTTATTTTCTTGACTACCGGTGAGCTCTGACGAACGTTCTGGCGACTACCCCACACCGGGCCCTAATCGTCATAGCTTCCCTCTTACTTATCGGGACCTGCCAACTCCCAAAGAGCTTGGCTTGCGCCGGAATTCTTTGTCTTCTTCGCATATCACACAGCACATACATATATAACCTTATCTCCAAAGACCCTCTGGTTTGTTTGCTCCTTTATATCACACAACCATGCGCTTTCGAGTACGAGGTCCTTCGGGCCAATCCACCGTCACTTTGGACGAATCGGCCACTGTCCACGACCTGCGACAACAGATTGCGGAGAAAACCAGTCTCACTTCCTACGATGTGAAGTACAACTACCCAGACCTCAAGCCTTTAAATCTCGACCATTTCCAGGCCGACCAACAACTATCCGAACTGGGTGTCAACTTGAACGGGGAACAGCTTATTGTTGCGCGGCGTGAGAGCGCCGCCCCGCAAAACAAGTCCATCTGTGTCCCTGCCAGCTCCACCTCCCAGCAGCCTGTTTCGCCGCCGACAATTTCGAAGAAACCAGAGAACCCCGCAGATGATCCGCCAGAAATTGCCTCGCCCGACCATGCCGGTACTTTCGTTCTTCGTGTCATGCCGGATGACAATTCATGTCTCTTCCGCGCGGTTGGCGCAGCGGTTATGGGTGATATGGACACAATGGTTGAGCTCCGATCTATCATAGCAGGTGCTATCCAGTTCAATCCTTCTGAGTACACTACCGTCGTTCTTGGGAAAAAACCTGACGAATATTGCCAATGGATTATGAATGAAGACTCTTGGGGTGGCGCGATTGAGCTCAAGATTCTCAGCGAGTACTTCAACATTGAGATCTGTTCTATCGATGTGCAAACGCTGCATATGTTTCAGTTTAACGAAGGAGCTCCAACTCGTTGTGTGGTGGTATATTCCGGTGTTCACTACGACGTCCTCGCGCTCTCTCCTTCGGATCCGCCATACACCCATGCCGACCCACTTGCGCAAAATGACACCAAGATCTTTGATGCCGTCGACCCAGTGGTCTTGGACAAAGCGAAGGAAGTGTGCCAGATTCTACAGAGCAGACACTACTATACAGACACCTCGGGGTTCTTAGTCCACTGCAATACATGTGGTCAATCGTTTACTGGGGAAAAGGGGGCAGTCAAGCATGCCACCGAGACTGGTCATTATGATTTCGGAGAGTCCCGTTGAGGTAGACACAAACCGATGGAATATCGAATGGTGAAGCATGCATTAAATTGGCGTATATTAGTGACTTTCGAGGCTCGCGTGAAGATAAGGACGGCATATGGCGCCTCTCAGTAGCCTTCGCTGTTTACAATTCAAAAAAAAGTCTGAGTTGGTGAAAGATATCGTGTAGTCAGAGCTGCATAAAATATCGTACAAATCTTGGTTCTCATAGCATGGCCACCTCATCCGCCTCATCGTCACCATCTTCCTCTTCCTCGCCGGACTCACCACTCTCTTCCGGATGACCTCCCCATTCAACGTCATGATGAACAGGCTGAGTAAAGAACTCATGCTGCAAAGCCTCCTCAGCACTGAAGCGTTTGCTAGGGTCCAGTTCCATAAGTCCAGCCAGGAGACGCGTCGCTTGTTGTTCACTCTCGGTCAAATCTTCAACACAACTGGACCATTTCACAAGCTTTTCCCAACTGTAGCCTTTCTCTCCAATGGTAGGGATATTGGTTTCAAAGATTTGCCCATGCATAGCCGCTGCGGTTTTCATGCGCCGGGTACCAAAGATACTTGACATCTCGATCATGGCGTCGATATCATCCGCCGAGTTGAAGAAAGGGAATCGACGTCCGAGTAGGGTCAGGAGGATGACACCTACTGACCACATGTCAATCTTTGTGGTCTGTGACGTACACTTGAACAGGACTTCAGGTGCACGGAAGCCTCGAGTTCCGGCCCGATTTGCTCGTCGTGAAGAGCGAGAGTCGTTTTTAGGGTACCCATTCGATAACCCTGAGGTTGGTGGGTTTTTAGAATAGTAGCTAGAAAGAATTCTGCTGCGCCGAACATAGGTCTGATGGGCACAAAGACACTGACTGGTGTACTCGGAACCTTCGCGCTGTCGGGTTAAAAGCTGTGTCAGTATAGAACTATCTCGTTGCTGACATAGCTCAGCTTACCTCTGCAAGACCAAAGTCGACCAGCACGCCCTCTTTCAGTTCAGGGTTGTAGAGAAAATTCCTGGGAATCAAGTCAGGTCCCGTATGGAAACAAAGGGAGTTTATTAAGCATACGTTGGCTTGATATCCCTGTGCAAAATATCATGTTCATGGACGGATTGCAACGCAGTCAGGAGTGATCGAAGGTAATGGCGCATGTCTGCCACCATGAAGGTGCGGTATTGAATGCGAAAGTCGGAATGTGGGAAGTAGGGCAAGACTGCAACAACCTGATCTTGATACCGAAATGCCGTAATCAGCGGGCAGACTGATTTGCAGCCCCGTAGATCGTGGAGCAGTTCTAGTTCGTTCTGGATCCGAATTGGACTGCTCGTGACATAGATCTTCTTCAACGCAACATATCGGGGCTGTTTGCGCTGCCCTGGTTCTCCATCAATTCGCCGCTTTTTAGAAGACGGACTTGGCCATGACTCTTGTTGTTGTGCTTGCGCGAAGACATCCCAATCGTTGTGATAATGGTCGTATAGCAAATCCTCTGCTTTATACACGGTTGAAAACGTCCCTTGATCAGACCATCTGTTAGTTCATCGATTAATCGAACGTGAGACAGAGCCAAGAGGTAAAAATACCTTCACCAATCCGATTCACCAAGCGAAATCTGTGGATAATGCCTGGAAATGTGTCTTCAAGCTTGCTCATATCTTCCCGGACTGACTCGTCCACCTCTTCATCGTAATTCTTCTGCCTCCGGGACTGTTCATTGTCATCGATCTCTAGTGCCTCCTCCACTTCCTCAAATCGGTGTTTCGGGTGCTCGGGGACTTGGTATGAACTGCTGCGCTGAAGCTCTAAGACCCCCGCTGGAGCACCGCGAAGGGCTGACATAATATCTGTTCAGCGGACGCGTCAATAACGAAAAATATCGTGTAGTAAGGCCGGTGCAAAAATACCAGTCTATAATTGTATGCGGAACACCAGTGGAGGGCGTAAAGTCCCAAAAGCCAGGAACGGAAACGAGGAATACCTCCATACACGCCCGGAGCCTCCGATTGTTTTTCTCCGGCCGCGTCGATTCTGCCTTTGTTTGTGTTGGGCGGTGGGAGGGCGGTGTCTCAAGAATCGCCCGAAAAGGGCAAAAGCCAAACACCGGGCCGATCAACAACGCCGCCTCTTCCCCTCAAACCCTCTTCCTCCCAACTGCCCACGCCGTCGCCATGGAGGACAGAATACAGTTTGACATCAACGACTCGCTCAAGTATTACTTGAGCGATCCGACTTCCGTCCCCACTCCCGATGTCGACCCCGAACTCCTCGACTGCGAAACAGACCCAGAACAGTTGTCGACCGCGCTGATCGACAATGTATTGAATCCGATTGTGGACGGGGTGGCGGAAAACCCTGAAGGGCTGAACAGGTCGTCATTTTTTGATTCATTGCAATTCTTGTTAAAGTATGGCCCAACCCTGACCCCAATAAAGGCTTTACCCCGCCATGAACCAGCTCTGAACTTCGTGAACTCCTGCAGATACACACCCTTCCTCCCTCCGAAATCCCTTAGCAAAGTTCTTGACCTGATCGTATCCGGTTTGTCAGTGGAGGCAGATATCATCCATGGCGATCTCGAATCCGACGAGCAGGATGCGATCCAGCAACACAAGCAACTACTGGAGATGTACGGCTTCCTTTTGCAGTGGGCTCTGTCCGCTGTGGAAGTGAAGGCCGCAGAAAAGCCAGCCGAAGCGGCGCCTGCTCGACGAGGAGGCACCAAGTCGAAGTCAAAGTCGGCCAAGGATGGCCACTGGGACTGGACGCCGCAGATCCAAATATCCATGGAAACCATGTGCAAGGTGATGAAGCTCAAGCTGGGACGCATTTTCTTGACCACTTCGGACCGAGACACATTCATCAATCTCTTTACGCGAACAATTTATCTCGTTTTGGAGAGCGAACAGCGGGTGAAAAGCATGACTATTCGCATGCATGCCTTCAAAGTTTTATGCATTGCGGTTAAGCACCATGGCCATGCCTTTGGTATGCATTTCAGCCTGTACAGACATTACAAGACTAACGTCTGTTGTAGGTGCCCAAACATCCATTGTACAGAGCTTGACATACTTCGAGCACCTTTCCGAACCCATGGCTGAATTCCTCCACATCTTGGCCGAGCAATACGACTACCCTCAGCTCTCCGATGAAATTTTGAAGTAAATAAGCCAGCCCCTCGGAACCTTGTTCTCTAGCTAACATGACCTAGGGAACTTGGAAACAAAGAATTCAACTCAAATGATACCCGCGGCCCGAAATCGGTCTCCGCATTTATCATCAAGCTGTCTGAACTTGCCCCCAGATTGATCATTAAGCAAATGACTCTTTTGGCCAAGCAGCTCGACAGTGAGGTGAGTTTGATGCTCCTTTCCCAATTGACTTGGGTCTAACCACTGTTTCAGGCCTACACGCTTCGGTGTGCAGTTATTGAGGTTTGCGGAAACCTCATCTCCGATTTGAGCCGGCAGGAAGAGCGCAGCGAAAACTATAAGACACAAATCAATGCCTTCTTCGACGTATTAGAGGAGCGATTCCTTGATATCAACCCTTACTGCCGCTGCCGTGCCATCCAAGTGCTAATGCGGATCTGCGACTTGGAGCAGAAGTTCCCCAAGCGCCGACAGGCCGCGGCTGAGCTTGCCGCGAGAAGCCTCGAGGACAAAAGCAGCAATGTACGACGCAACGCTATCAAACTTCTGTCGAAACTCGTTGCCACTCATCCGTTTAGCGTCATGCACGGTGGACTGCTCTCATACAAAGAATGGAACGAGAGACTCGATGGGGTTGATAGTGAATTGAATGCTCTCCGTCCTCCTGAGACGCCTGGGTTTGATGGCGATCTGACACAAGTTGACCCCGAGCTACTGGACGAAGCGACTCAGCTGCCAGACGACTCACCCTCCAAGGCGCCTCGAATGACCGAGGAGGAAAAGGCCACAGCCGTGAAGAAAGCTGCCGAGCAAGCCGCAACATCTGAGTTGCTGACCCGATTGCAGCTGACGAGGAAGTATTACAATGAGGCCATTCGTTTCATCGAGGTCCTCCATTCGGGATCTACCATTGTGTCGCAGCTGCTCTCCTCTCGAAACAAGAGTGAAGTCATCGAGGCCATGGACTTCTTTGTCGTTCTCGATGCGTACAAGGTCGAAACTGCCCGCACTGGTATCCGTCGCATGCTACGCCTGATCTGGACCAAGGGAAACAGTGACGAGGGCAAGGGTGTCCAATCGCATTTGATTGATTGCTATAAGGGCCTCTTCTTTGATGCGCCAGACTCCTTCAGTCCTAACGACTCTGCGAACTACATCGCCCGCAACATGATCAGTTTAACTTTTGGTTCCACCCCGGCAGAACTCACCTGCCTTGAGCAACTGTTAAGTACCATGATGAAGGCCGGTCATGTCTCCGAGACAGTGGTCGCCAAACTGTGGCAGGTTTACAGTGTCCAGAAAAAGGAGATTTCCAAAACGCAGCGTCGAGGTGCAATCATTGTTCTTGGCATGCTCGCCTTGGCAGACCCCGAGGTGGTGATCAAGGAAATTGAAGCCATGCTACGTATTGGCCTTGGTGGACATGGGAGGTCTGATCTTGTTCTCGCCAAGTACACCTGCATTGCCCTGCGACGTATGGTCCCTGGACGACAAGCCAAATCCAAAGAGATCGGAATCCCTAAGCTTGCCAATGATCACTCTGTCCTAACTAAACTTGCCGCCATGCTGGAGATTGTCTCTGAGAGCAAGGAGTGGTATGGCGTTGCCGAACAAGCTATTAGCGCTATCTACACCCTTTCCAAACACCCCGATGTCCTCTGTTCGGATATCCTTCGGCGAAAGACGCGTTTCGTCTTCCAGCCTCACCTGCAACGCCCTTCGTCTTCTCACACTTCCGCTAGTGTTGAAGAGCAGCGCCCTGGAACCGCATCCAGTGATGAGCAGGCCTCAAAGCCTAAGCCGTCTTCCGCGGCGCTCTCGCAACTTTTGTATGTTGTTGGGCACATCGCGATCAAACAAATTGTTCATCTTGAATTGTGTGAACTCGACTTCAAGCGTCGCAAGGCAGAACAAGAAAAGAACAAAGCGGCAGAGTCTGTTGCTCAGAATAACGTGGACAACGCTGAGGATGATGAGCTTGACCTCATCGGTGGTACTACCGAGGACGATTTCACTGATGCTATGGCTCACATCCGTGAGCGTGAGTTGCTTTACGGAGAGAACTCACTTCTTTCCAAGTTTGGCCCTCTTGTCGCTGAAATCTGCGCTAACAACAATGCGTATCCGGATCGTGACCTACAGGCATCGGCCACCTTGTGCCTGGCCAAATTGATGTGTGTCTCTGCCGAATACTGCGAGAAGAACCTACCACTTCTGATCACCATCATGGAACGGTCCAATGATCCTATCGTGCGCAGCAATGCTGTCATTGCTCTGGGTGATATGGCTGTTTCTTTCAATCACTTGATTGATGAGAACACGGATTTCTTGTATCGTCGTCTCAATGATGACGATGCTTCCGTGAAGCGTACCTGTCTTATGACATTGACTTTCCTCATTTTGGCCGGTCAGGTCAAGGTTAAGGGTCAACTTGGTGAAATGGCCAAGTGTCTCGAGGACGATGATAAGAAGATTGCCGATCTCGCTCGCATGTTCTTCACCGAGCTGGCAACAAAGGATAATGCTGTCTACAATCACTTTGTCGATATGTTCAGTCTTCTTAGTGCTGAGCGAAATCTGGAGGAGGCTTCCCTGCGCCGCATCGTCAAATTCTTAATTGGTTTCGTTGAGAAGGTAAACTTATCTGCTCCCTCTCCCTCCCACCCATGTCTACGTTGTGCTCACATTTTGCCTAATAGGAGAAACATGCTCGTCAATTGGCCGACAAGCTGGCTGCTCGTCTGCCCCGCTGCGAGACAGAAAGACAGTGGAACGACGTCGCGTATGCACTTTCACTGCTACCGCATAAGAATGAGGAAATCACGAAGACTGTCACAGCTGGTTTCACCAAGGTTGTAAGCGCAGCTGCTTAATGGCCTTCTCGAAACAGCACAGATGATGTATTAATGTTATTGACGACTTTTCTTTCTTGCCTGATTCCTAGGAATAGGATTGGTGTTGGGTGTCGGGCGGTTGGTGATGGGGTCCTCTGTCATTTATTTTTTCCCGTCTTAAATGAATTTACTATGTGCATTACTTCTGTTTAGGTTGGTCGTATCACCATTCGTCTAGCATAATACGTAGGATTTTCCCGTTGTTCCTGACCTCTGACATTGTGGCTCTTCTGCAGAGACGATATTTTGGTAATCCGGCTCGTAACGTAGTCTCCCGGTGGTGTCTGGTATTGATTACTGGTAGCAGGAATCTGCTCCAAATCGTTCGGAGGGCATTTGGAGTGGATGGCTCCCAAGAAATGACTATGAGAACCTTTCCAAGCGGCCGGAATAGCTTATTGATGAGAGCGGGCTACGATGGGAGATGGAGAAGCCCTTCAGGGATGGGCCACCTCTGTGTGATGGGTTTCTCCATATTTTTTCTGAGATGAAGGAAAGATATGGCAAGTTGTAGGGTAATGTGAAAGTTCATTACTGATGTGACATTGATTTTCTCTGGGCTTGCGATAACTGGAAGTTGAATTCAAAAAATATTGGGACGCAGATTTGCTGTCGGTATCACAACAGGACGTCGCAGAATGACATGTATTAACTGTAGGAAAACGTGGCCATTCACCGACAATTTACATCTACCGCCCCTTGAACGAGGGACATATTTTCCCCCAGCGTAAACTATCTTGTTCGAAATCTAAGTATGTGAAAAGGGGGGAAAGCTTCACAGAATTCCTCGCCGAGTGCTATGTATTTCCGCGTGTAGAAGAAAGGAAAGACGCCGTATTCGATGGTCGATGGTCGCATGCCAGATACGCCATGGATCAATCCACCCCGCAAAAAAGGCAATAAATGAGACCATGATCAAGTCTATGCGCCCTGCACTGTACTTTCTTCTAAGGCAAATTCTCCAGACCGGATGCCTTGGAGGACCTTTTGGCCCTCCTCCGTCAACTCCGGTTTGCCCAATGGAGTCACTGCGCCGGTGAAGAAGCGCGGCTTCCACTCCACTTCCTTCTCCTTGCGCTCGGCGGCTCGCTGGCGCTGACGTTCCTCGATATCCTGCTTGAGCTTGGTCGCCTCGGCGTACTGCTTGTTCAGAATGGCACTTGTCACTTCCGACCAAAACTTCAGAGACTCGTTGGATAGCTGTTGTTCGGTAGGCGGGATGTCTTTCTCGGCCGGGAATAGAGGGGCGATGTCGATGAGCAAGACGGGCTCCTTGCTTCCAACTGGGGTATAGTAAATCTTGCCATGCCAGGACCCGCTGATTCGGGCAAGAACATCACTCTCCCGCACATCCTTGACCTTTGTCACGGTATCGTTGTCGGGGTCGTAGCGGAAGATCACTCCCTCCAGGCGGTTCTGAGATCGCCCAATCCAGCCCTCTTCCATGTACTGCAGGATCGCCTTCATGCGTGTCTTGGGACAGGTCATGTAGCATGCGTCAGACACTGTGATCGACAATGCACCGCGAAGCAAACCTCCAAGGTGTGCGTGCGGGTGGGTCAATTGATATTCTTCGTTATCCCTCTTTTCGATGTTGACAAAAATACCCAAGTTGTGCTGGCCGGGGCTCACTCGAATACTCGTTCCAGTGAATTTGGCGCTGAGCTGGTCAAAACCGCGTGCCGAGACACCGCGTTCCGCGCAGTCGATATAGAAGGCCGACACGGGTGGATGGTGAGAGGTCTGTTCGGTCAAATACGAGATCCTGACTTTTTCATTGCCATCTTCGACGGAGGTACCGTTGCCGTTCGCGCTGACTCCGGGAAGGTTCGCTTCCTCCGGGACGAAGTCCGGTACCTCCCAGCTACACTGTTCAGCCGACAGCAATATCAGTATCTGCCATTTGTCCACGTGGTTATCTCACAATCCCTGACTTACGCGGAAGAATTCGCCCAGCGTCGAATTGTATGGCTTGCATGGCTTTCCCTTTGATGTATTTCTGTCCAACGTTCAGCATAGTTCCGATCGGCGATATTTGATAGTCGAATATACCAGGTCCTTGGTGAACCAAAACCGTAACACCTCGAGCATGCGCCCTAATTCATCATCCGACTTGCCAATGCTGTAGCTCTCGGGTCAGCACATGAGCGACTGCCATTAATGGGCCACGTTGCTGACCTCGCAAAGGTCTCCGGTCGGTCCAGATAGTTCCAGTATTCTTTGGGGCCCTGTATCAGCACTCGTTCCTGTCAAGATTGTCGCATGGGATTCAAGTCCAACGTACCCAGATTCGGTCGCGGCTCTAGGAGTTGAGCCGGCAACGAAAAGCGAACGGAGGCGATATCTGTCACACCCACGAATCTATTTCACGGTTGCATCAGTACTGCATGACAAACCCCGGAGCGAAGGTTTTTCGCCCTCTCGAGTAAGACGACGCGCGGGCCATACTTGCGCAGAATGGACAGAAACGTCTTCAACTTGGAGGAGTCGTCGGGGGTCTTCTCGGCCACGGCGGACGACATGGTTGCTCAGGTGGCGGGATGGGGAGGGGGTTGCGCGGGTAGCAGGTATGCGTTGGGGATAGATCGCCTTGTGCTCCAGGCAGAATGCTGTGCGAAGTGAGGAATGACAGAAACGGGCAGAGTGCCCTTGGAGAGAAGTAACGCGCCCGAAGTCCCAGGAAGATTCCACCAAACCAACAAAGGAGATGTGGAAGCGCCGTTGTCGAAATCCGAGAGCAGGCGGTGACGTGCTGTTTTTTTGCCCGGTGGAGAACAGGGAACAAGCCAGGCGCAAGTGGGAAATTGGAGGGAAACAGGCCCTTTTCCGAAGCAGCTGGGGCCTTCCCAAGAGTTGGATGGGTCGGGTGGGCTGCGCACTGGGCCTGATGACGCCGTGGCGACGGGACGATGCCCGGGGTCTGGTACCGAGTACTTGCTAGAAGTCAGCCAGACGGGCAGTCGGTGAGGTACTCGCTACTTCTCAGGTCCTTAATACACAGCTTCACAGGTTTCGAGTCGGCAGGACGTGCACATCACAATATGTAGATACTAAATTTCATTGCTGCTCATCGAAAGCCCCGCTGCCCTCCAATCCGCTCTCCGGCGATGCTATCAACGTTCGAAGCCCCCACGGTCTTCTTTTGGGTTTGGAAGATCGACTGGGGTAACGGCCAGCCAGGTGTAGGCATGCGAGCACGGGATGCCCTCCCAGCGTCCTGCAGGGCCCCGACGAGAGGTGATATACTCCCACGCTGGCCAATCGCTGCACCACGCTTTCTCTCTCGGCCTGGTGGGGTCATTTCTATAAAGATGTCCTGCTGGAAGTGACAACAGCGATATATTTAAGCATAGTAAACGGTCATCTGCCCTGTCACCGGGCCCGTCATCCAACTTTCAAAGTGCATCACTTGCGTACTACATAGTCACTAAAGTATATTAGGGTTAAACACATAGTATGAGACCGCATTTGAAGCAGAGCAAATCAAAAAAGGGTATTGATTCCAGGCTGGACTGGAATGATGAAAAATAGGAAAAAGAGATAATCATGGAATACAACGCCATCATTTCCAGAACGCCAAGTGAAAGGAGGAGGGTGAAAGGAGCCGACTTGAGTCACTTCAATTGTATCGAGGCAGTAACTCCGCCAGTTGCTGCTTGCGCGCGAGACAGCGCAGCCACGTTCGCACAGCAGGTCCATAGTCATATCGCCGTCCCTTCGCATGCTCGTCATCTGCTTGTTGCATCTGCTGCTCCTCGCGGAGGCGCAACCGCAGGTCGCGTTGTGCGCTACGGAGGGTTTCCTGATGCTGGATGAGAGCTGGCAGCGAGGCTTCTCGATACTGCGACAAGCTGTTGTCTGGGGCGAGTGCGGCATCGATCATCGCGCGGGTGAGACCGAGCGATGTATCGGGCCCAAAGGAGCTCTCAGTCTCCTTCAAGGTCGTCGCCTGTTCTGCCAGATGGCTAACGAGAGGGGAGGGGTGGTTGGTGAGCCGGTCCGTGATGATTTCGAGGCTTCGGATGTTGATAGCCAGCTCCTGCTGCAGGTCCGGGAGCGGATCTCGGACGAGTCCCAAGATCGAGAATTCGATCTGCTCCTGTTCATATGCGGCCATGCGCTTGAGGATGTCGGGCTTGGCCAGCTCCAGCCAGTCTTCCTCGGCGCACTCGCCGAGCGAATGCGGCTGGCGTTCCAAGCCATCAAATTTCCAGACCTGGCCCAAGGCTGGCATAAATGCAATGAAATGGAACGCCGCCTCTGCCTCGCCAAGATCCTGGCTCGAGCTCTTGGAGCTTTTCTTAGGGCTCGCATCCGTCCTCAACTGAAGATCGGCATTCAGGATGTCCATTTTACTAAGCCCGAGTTAGTCAGGGAACAACGTGAACCAGCAATGGGAGATAGGCTAGCTAACCGTGCAAATGAATTGTGTACCCTCTTGACGAATTCGAAATTGTTGATGGCATCGCCTCGCAGTGCGGGCGTGAAGGGCATGGTGAATTCCTTAAAGTGTCGCAGGTTCTCTCCGAGGTCGATGTTGGGAATATTGTTGACAATATTCAACATGGCCACACTTGCGCAAGCATTGCTCGCTGTCTATTAAGCAACATTAGTCACAGTCTCGAAAATGGGGAATCCCAGGGTGGGAGCAAACCTGATTTGCAAACCAGATCCCATCTGGGCAGGTAGCTTCTTGCTTCTTGACATCATCTTCCCTCCAACGGAAGAGAAATATCAGGCCGTAGATAGGCTTGCTGTTTGAATCATGTCAGCTCTGGCGCAATCCCCTCGGCTCCTCAAAGGGCCCCGTAACTCACTTCAGAAAGACCATCATCTCTTCCTCCAACGACACCACCTCTTGGACTTTGACGCCTCGAACGCCAAATTCACGCAGCATAACGTTGAACAGTGCCTGCAATACGAAATCAATACTTGTGACTAGAACTTCGGTATAAGTTCAAAGGAGACTGACAGGTTCCGACTCAATCTCGCAAAATCCATTCCAGCTGGTCTTTTCGAGATGTGTGGCTGATTGACAGATCTCATCGCTGCAATCACCTGCCGGGTCAGCCAGGCGCCGCCGTTTACTCGGTGGTCCCATTGTTGATAAGCGGAACGAACCCCAGCGCAAAGTTGAAAAGCGAGAAAGTAGGAAAGCAGAGAGAGAAAGCAGGGAAAGATGTAGCGAGGGAGAGCAGAAAGAGCATGGCCATGAAAAGTATTGATATATAATAGTATCTGAGTACAGGTGAACACCGACCGCACTGAATACGGCCAAGCGTGCCAACATCCCGATTAGATAATACAGGATGGGCTCATTCACCGCCTTTTGCCATCTTCGCCCATCATTCAGATCATGTTGAAAGATTGGATCTGTTTTGCTCCGCATTTGCATTGAATGGTCGTTTGGGGAATTTGCCGTTGTGCGAGCACCCGGGGATGCTATTTTCTCCACGAACGCCCACAGTAACTTCCAAGAGTGCCTTCTGAGCTTTGTATTTTCTGCCTGTTCCAGATCAATTATGTACCAGACCGCCTGGAGCTCGCAGAAATGCTAGCGGAGCTAAGTCAAAGAAAACCCCGTTGGTGAATCGTAGTTTGAATGGCTCTTTAGACCTCAATATTTATTGCTAGAGCTTAGATTGAGCTGTCAAAAGCTAGAATACTTTTCTTCGCATTGTGGCTCTGCGCGACTTGGAAATTGCTGCCCTATAGTGGCATGTCGGCGGTGGACCGAGCTTCCCCAAACGCGCCTCCCGCGTCTCGGTAACAATCATTTTTGATTCTTGTTTTCCCGCCTTCTACCTCCTCTCAACCACCATCCAATCGCCGCCATCGTGATCTAGCGCACACTCCACTATCTCAGGAGGAATCGTGACTGTTGCGCCCTGCTCCTTTCTCTGCGTGGGAATATCTCTCGACTAAGCTGGACCCTGGCGATCGCAGCATGCCATGAACGGCACTCCCCGCCTTCCGTCTGCATTTCCGCAGACGCCTCAGACTCTTCCACGGAGAAGGAAGCTTTTCGAAACCCCCTCTCGGTCTCAGCCTCGCGATTTGCGCGAAGTGAAGTCGTCTCCCTCCAAGTCGCCTCCGAAGGCGCCGAAACCACCCCAGAGCACCAACCAGCCGCTTGTCCCCATCGAGTTGATTGACGCCCCCTCGCAACGACTTTATGTGGTAGCGTTCTATTTCGCACTCAACGTGTGGCGCGTTTATGAGTCTTTGACGGCATCGGATGAACTGGATTCGACTTGGCTGTTTCTGAAATGGGTCGCTGTCGATCTTGTCTTCCTCTTTGGTCTCCAGGCTTTGCGCATTCCCTGGCTGGAATGGGCGTTTCCAACCACACTTGCGCTGTTCCTGCTGCATGTTGTGGGAAACATTTTTCTGATGTTTCGCATACCGGTAAGTTTGTTGGTCTCTGCTGCGTGGTGGCAGGATAGCTCTCGAATTTCGGGCTAATGAGTCTAGTTACCCTTCGGTGCATGGCTTTCGGGCTTGATCAAAATAGCCTATGACCGTGAGCTGTCGATCTCCGAACGTAAGGTCAAGCCGGGTGACATAATTCACAATGCTTCGTTGATCCTCGGAAAGCAAATCGTACACATCTTGCCTGAAGGGTGAGTTTTTCATTTTGTTTTCCGAGACTGTCTGGAATCTTCTCTCTAACTGTCTTTAGATCTGCCGTTCTTAACCCTGATCGCGACCCTCTCTGCCTTGACTCTCAGAAGACTACCGTAGAGCTTCCCATCCGGGTCAACCAGACAGATCCGATACTCATCGAAATTCTTCGTCTTGATCTCAACACAGGCGAAAATGAAACCTTAACCATTCCATCAAAGCAGCTAAAGCAACTGAAGCGCCAGGCTGACAAAAGACGTGCTGGTCTCGAACAAGGTGCTCATAGAGACCTGTTCGTCCCCGTGCGCAAAACCGGAGTTTATCGCCTGCAAAGGGTCGTGGATGAGTCTCAACTTGATGTTCGAACACGCATCTCTGACGCTTTGGTGGTCTCCTGTCCACGGGCATTGATCAAGAACTCTCACACCAACAAATGCAAGGGCGAACTATCAAACTTGATTCTTGAGGTTGAAGGTACGCCTCCACTGAAGATCAAGTACAGTCGACAGGTCAACGAGCACGACCGTGGTTTCTCCTTTCAAAATATCCAGCCAGATAATCTACGGTCCCCGCTCATGGGCCAGAGATCGACTGGTGCTCTCTTCAGTATCAACCAACCCGATATCTCGTGGGCTCAAAGTCAGAAGATCGACGTTCCGCTAAACGAGTCGCTCAACATTGGTGGAGAATGGCTCTATGCCATCGAGGAAGTTCACGACGCGTCTGGCAATATTGCAAATTACTCCACTCTCTTCGAGGAGGGCGAAAAGCCGTCGTCAAAGTCTCCTTCTCAATGGCACCAGTTCTCAATCCACGAGCGTCCCCGTGTGTCATTGGTGGGCTGCGACGATCAACGTCCACTGGAAGTCGCTCGCGGAGACAGCATCAACCTTCCTACCGCTTTTCAAAGTGTTGGAAATGGGTATGCTGATGATGGCCCTTTTACCCTATCATACACCTTCGGCAACGCCCATGCCTCTGAAAGAGAGGGGGCCGTTTCAGCCGCAAAGTCTATCTCCTTGAAGAGCCTAGACGAGAAGACGCCCATTAAGGAGCCTGGTTGGTATTCTCTCTCATCAGTGGCCAGCCAATACTGCCCCGGAGAAATATTGGAGCCGTCATCTTGCTATTTGCACAACCCTCCCGAGCCCGAGCTGTCTGTCAAGGCGGAGAAGGTGTTTGACCGGTGTGCCAACAATGCCATTGGTCTTTTGGTCGATCTAGACCTGACGGGGTCGCCACCATTCCGTCTCCGTTATAGCATTGAAAGCTCTAAGGGTGCAGCGGTTACAAGGACCCAGAAAATCGACGGGCTTCGGACCCAGTTGGATCTCACGCCACCAGAGGCGGGATTTTATCGATACCGATTCTTGGATATTGAGGATTCTGTTTATTCCCCGCGGTCCCTGAAAGACAAAGTGCCTCTACTTGAGCAGGATGTCAAGCCGCCGGCTTCGGCACATTTCCTTGGCCAAGGAAAGGTTCGCAAGGCCTGCTTTGGCGAATCTGTTTCTGTGGATTTGACATTTTTGGGCGAGGCTCCCTGGACACTGCAGTATGAACTCGTCAACAACGGAAAGAGGACGAAGCATACGCTCGAGTCCGAGACCGAGACGGCGACCATTACAACCGATAAATTGGTGAATGGTGGCGAATATGTGCTGTCATTGACTAGCGTCAAGGACAAGTCGAACTGCAAACGGACTCTTAAAGAAAGTGTCAGGATCGACGCTCGGTCGAAGCCGCCCCATGCTGCCTTCGGTCAGGTCGAAAAGAAGCGAAGCGTTACCGCCTTGCAAGGTGAAAAGATACGAATCCCATTGAGACTCAGTGGCGAGCGACCATGGACGGTGAAATATCAGAACCAGAGGGTCAGCTCTTCCGTCATGGAAATGACATTCTGGGATAGCAACAGCATCCTTGCGGTCGATCGTGAGGGCTTGTGGGAGCTCGTCGAAATTTTTGATAAGTCATGCCCTGGCTCAGTGGACAATACTGCCAACGAATTTGAAGTTTCGTGGATCCCAAGGCCCCGTGTCACCGCCGTCGATAGCTCGCCTCTGGAAAGGGAGGGTCAACTTATTAACCAGTATGTGAAGCCCGAGGTTTGCCAAGGTGATGACGACAGTCTCGAACTTCGTCTCTCTGGCAGCCCCCCATTCGCCATCAAGTATGAGCAGCGACGCAAAACGGATCGCGGGCTGTCCTCTGCCCGTTCTCGCGATCTCAATGCCATCTTGAATGTTGCTACAATGGATATGGACACCTCCGAGCCTGGCCAGTACAGTTACAAGTTCACTCGAGTGGGCGATAATCTGTATGATCATGACCTGCAAAGTGATAACCTGGTTGTTACGCAGAAGGTTAACACACTGCCATCCGCCAAGTTTGATTCTCCTGGCCACATTTACGGCTTTTGCAAAGAAGATGCAACTGGCGAAGAAACTATCCCCATCACTCTGGAAGGTGTGCCGCCTTTCTCTTTGGAGATCACCATCAAGCACCATTCCAATGCCAAGCCGGAAACCGTCACAATCCCCAAAATCAACTCGAATCGCCATAATCTGCCTATTCCTCGGCGTCATCTGGACCTTGGGCAACATGTCGTTAGTATTCACAAAGTTCGCGACTCCCGTGGCTGCCAACGGACCACCGAATTTGATACATCATCTGTTCGGGTAGCCGTTTCGGATGTTCCAACGATTATTCCGCTCGAGTCTAAGGTTGACTACTGTGTCGGTGAACGACTTTCTTTCGCCCTTTCTGGACACGCACCGTTCGAAGTATTTTACACCTTCAACGGCGCGCAGCGGAAGGCCACTTCACAGAACACTGATTTCCGTCGTATCGCAGAGCGCCCTGGTGACTTCACCATCACTGCTGTGGGTGATGGAGCCAGTGGCAAGTGCAAGGCGCACAAAGATATTACCAAGGTCATCCACGAGATGCCTAGTGTACGGATCAGCAAGGGTCAGGTATCCGTGGTTGATATTCACGAAGGTGGAGAAGCTGACCTTCACTTCGAGTTCTGGGGCACACCACCTTTCGAATTCACGTAAGTTTCTTTTCCTTCCCAGAGACTTTTTGATTTATTGGGATATGTTTAATTTCTGACCCTTATTGTGCAGTTATATTCGAAGCTCCAATGCTCAAAAGGGCAAGAAGTCAGAGATCCTGGATATCAAGCACGATATTTCTTACGAGCATTTCAAGACTGTCAAGACTTCCGATGAAGGTACTTACGAGGTTGTGGCGATCAAGGATAAGTTCTGTTCGTTCTCCTCGCAAGTCCCGACAGGCAGGTCAGACCGAGGCTATTCATGAAGAATGTAAAGCGATGTTGATTTAACGCAATTTTCTTGTATGCTGGTGCCGGTTTTGTCTATTTGATATGGTTGCATTGCAGTGGCGCTAGCAGGTAATGTACATTCGCCAATGAAATAAATTTTTAATCAATACCTATATAATACTCGCAAAATCTATGCTCGAACATCCACCTTGCCGGTCTCAATTGTCTCAATGATTCCGTCACCCAGACGTGCGATCTCGTTCAGTATTGCTGGCTGGTTTATTTTGGCGTAATTCTCACTTTCCTTGGAATCAGAAACAGATGCAGGTACCGTCGAATAGGCTATTTTCAAGTTCCAATTGCGTGGCTTCAGTACCTGTGGGTTCCATAGCCCGGCAACGACATTGCAGCTCTCGTTGCCATGAAAAAGCAATACACTTTGGCTGTAGCACGCCTGAACATCACGAACAAATGCCTTGATGATAGCGATCTTGCTTGCACGACCGGGGACCGGGGTCTCTGCCAGATTCTTGAATTTGGATACGGCTGAGTGGTCACCGAGCATCTTTGATCGTAGGTGAATGACAAAGTCATACGGGGCAAGGGAGGTTTGGAAGAGATCGGGCACATCCAGATCGTGCCCTTGTGTGCGTAGTAGACTAATCGCCGCCTTCGCCAGGACGGACATTCGACCGGCTACAACCTTTGAGGGCATCTCATATTGTGTCCAGGTCACGCCTTCAGTGTCGATGTCTGACGCAGCGAAAAGTGCAACAGTGTTCATTGCGGGATCGATGTTGCGCCATGCAGTAAACCGAGTCCGAATGTTTTCAATGACCTCCGAGCTCAGACCTCCGCTCAGATCAAGGATGAAAGGCTCTTGTTGCCAGTCCCAACGAGACAGGAAATGCAGAGTGCGTAGGAACCCAGTCATGATGCTAGAAGGGCTGTTCCAAGGGTATGGTTGGGTAAAGGCTCGAGTTGTCATCAGCTCGATCAGTTCTTCGCAGATCTGCGCAGAAAAGAGGTGGGAGCTGAACCAGAATTTGACTAGGCGAATTGTTGGTGACAACAATGGAAACCGAGTACAGAGACTGCGGAATGCCTGAGTCAAGCGAGGAGCTTGCACGAAATTCTTTTTGTATGCAAATAGGGCATAGGCCGCCTCTTCCCGTTCCCGTGGGCTAATGCTCTTGTCTTTCAAGTGACGCTCAAGCAGTGTCTGCTCACGCTCATGGTGGATTCTTAAACGGAACAGGAAGCCAGAAGTGTGAATAATGTCGAGGTAGGCACTGTTCAGAATCTTACTGGTTTCGTTCTCCAGGCCAACACGGCACGACGATGCAGCCCCCCTGACTGCAGGGAGTCTCCGATCTTCAGTAGGAAAGCTGCCTTCGTCATTTGAATGGCGGCAAAGTCATCAGGCCAGCGTGCTGAACTTTCAAACTGGAGAACGACATCTGCGGGCTCATGAGCCCCACCATGTCCCTGAATTCGAAGAGCAGTGTAACGAAGAAGTGGACTGGCTGGAGCCAGGTGTCTGATTTCCAAAGGTACTTCTTCCATGCTTCGAATGGACTGCTCCAGTTCGCTGAAAGCCTCATTGATAGATTGGAAGGGAGAGCTGGTATAGGCTACGATTCCATCGCCCTCATCATAGAGCAAATCATCGTACTCGTCTCCAGTGAGTAGGAAATCGTCCTCCGGTATCTGAAAATGGCGTTCCAGAATGCACACCAAGATCTGATGCACAATGGAATCTTCTGATGGCTGGTCGGACCACACAAGACTCTCCATAATGCTTCCATCCTTGAATCGCCGAAGTTCGGACTTCTGCCCCCAGAAAGCTCGGAATGACGCTGCCTCTTCTTTCTCTTCGGCCGGAGGACCGTGATCGACGACTCGAGAGACATTTTCAGCGTCAAGTAAAAGCCCCACAGACAGATCATAGCTCGCTTTCTTGGCCGGTGCTTTGGAACGCACTGACCAAGAATCAGCGGAATGGCTTGCTAGAGAAATCAGTTTGACGCGATCCCCGAGAGCCCTAGAGAGAACGGTGTAAAGAGCGTTTTGCTCGCGAAGAGCTCGAAGAGTATCACCGTGGAAAGATTTAGGGAAGGAAATGAGACGATCGAAGCGCAAGGCTGGCTCATCAACCTTAACAATAAACACACGGTCAAAGTTGTCTTCTCGCGATTCGTTAAGCATTTTGAGAGTGAATATGGCTTCATGACGGAGAGCTGCATAAGACCATGGTGTCATCTTATACAGAATATTCAGTCCTCTGCAGCCATCGTATATCACAGGGCCACCATGCGGAACTGAGATATCTGTCGCGGAAAAGAGCAACGGAGTCGTTAGGTCTCGACCAGCCAGGAATTGCATGACAGCCTTGAATATTTGATAGCTGCTGTAAGAACGCATGAGAATCGGTTGACCAGTAGGACCACCGCCCTCAAACAAGAGAGACACGAGTGCGGCCCATTCGAAGCTGCCGAACCCTCCAGTTTGGAATGAAGAGAAAAAGCCTCGTTGCTGCAGCCACGTGCGTCCCAGGATACAAGCATCACGGAACGATTCACATTTTTGGGTTGCAAGATGGAGGTGTTTATGGTAGAGCGAAACAGTGGCTTCGGATCGCAGGCTTGCGTTGTAGAAAGGGGTCGCTTCACCAGTTTTCGAGTGCTCTGTTGTGGAGGCCTGTCGAACGTTGCTTTTTGCCGGTAGGGTCCGGGTGACTGGAAACAGCGTTGGTTCAATTGCAGTGAGGATTCGGATCTGAGAACGCGACTGTATCGAGATGTCATCTTTAGGGGTGGAGCGAGGTTCCAACAGGATTATAGGGCGAAGACTATCGCCGTCTTGGAACCCAAACTTCACCTCCCAGCCAAGATCATTCATGGCATCCTGAATACCGGCTGCAATACAAGCAACGTAGTAGGCTCTCTTGTAAAAATATCGGTAGTTGACATAGTCCTTCTCCTGAAAGACGGAGTTAGGGATGGTTACGGCCAGATCAACTGGGCGCGAGACCAAAGTTTTAGCCCCAGTTCTCAATGCAAAACTTCCGACCACGTTGATATTTGCAGGTTTCGCATAGGACAAGGTGTATTTCGCATCCTTCGCAGGTCGGGGTTCGGGCCAAGGAATGGAGACTCCAGCTGAGAGACTGCGAATCTCCTTCTCCGCATCCGCGACAGGTTTCGGCGGCCGGTCAGGTAGTCTTTCGATGACATCTTTCAATTTGTGCAAGGTATCTTGGAGCTTTGAGATGCGCTTGTCGTAGTTCGGTCTAAGTCCAGATAAGAGCTCATCCATCTGTAGCTTGAAGAAACTGGACTTGTAGAGACCACTGGCCATTGCAAGCTCGGCAGAACGGTCATCCTTGGCCCTGCTACCCGAAGAACCCTTTGCCGGGAGCCCATCTCTGCGGGTAGAGGAGGCTGAACCGGTCTTCCCTTCCTTCGATTCGGTTGCGTTCGCGGCAATCTGGTTTGTCGTCTTAGACTGGCTGGCACCAGTCAGCTCAGGGCTGAGCTTCCTTCGCTTGACTGTGTGCGGCGACATTGCAGCGGGCTTGAAGCAGGTCGGGTAGAGCGCAATGGCGAGCTTGATATCTCGAAATTTTTTTTAGGCGATAACGGACGGGCGGGTCGCCGGACCCGCTCGGTGCTGAGTCATGGCTGCACGGGTTCATGGCCGAAGTCGCATCTACAGTAGTGACTCGATCTTTTCACTCTTCACCTTGTCTCTTCTTTTTGCTCTTGCCATTGGTGTCGTGCTAAGAAGATCCTGTTTAATTTTTTCTCTTTTTTTGCAATGCTCCAAGCTCTTGGAGGGACTGTACCCCCAAACACTGACCATGTACGTCCGCGGACCCCGCGATAGACCCCTCCATGGCTTAAGAAGCGGTCTTCCTTTTCTAGTCGCTACGACACAGATATCGCTGTTTCAATTTGAAACGGATCGCTGATAATTTATTAGGCTGTCAGTGTATCTCTCCCTACATGGAGGTCCAATATTGGCTATGAGGAGGGGGAAGATTGGGTGATTGGCAAAATGGTCTGCGGCTATCCCCGGTTTTTCGTCCATCCCAGCATTCAGAAGCTTGCTCAAGAGATCGTTCGTCGCGTGGGAGATCCGGAAACAGAAACGGCCACACTTTTTGCGTCCATCAAAACCGCTCGCCTATGTCAGTCCTTCATCGCTTCCAAAGTGCCCGCCGAGGAAGCCCGCAAAGTCCGCATCGTGAACTTTATCCCTGCCCCGCATGCCGAAGCCGGAGCGTCGACAATCACATCTTCTCTCTCATGCGTGATATACCCAAAGGAATGGGCTCCTCATGCCAAGCCGGTGTGGCAACATTCTGGCAATGGTATTTCGAGCCGACGGGGCGAGTTTTGCATGCGAGCCCTGGAGGATGGGTTCCTTGTCGAAGATAAGGGTTCCGCAACTGCCGACTCCATGTCGCAACGTCCATGCAAAGGACCCAGAAGGTACCAGGGAAGAGGATCTATCAATGGAATTACGCGAAGCCCCCCAAAAGACGCTGTGTCTCCCGTCAATGGCGCAGAGGATGGCCGGGATTATGCTCAGTTCATTGAGGAGCGATTTGGTCGTAACCTCAGTACAATGCTTGCAGACCAGGCCAAGCTTGCCGTGAGGAAGCGTATAGCAGGTGTTCTGACTGCCGATTCTGAGCTTCCGGAGGCTCTTGAAACAACATCGGCTGAAGGTCGAGTGGCTGGGATCTCGGAAAATGATGTTTTCCTCTATCCTTCAGGAATGAGTGCCATATTCAATTCACATCAGATTTTGATGAATTCTCGTGGATCTCTGAAGAGCATCTGCTTTGGATTCCCGTATACCGACACCTTGAAAATCCTACAGAAGTGGGGGCCAGGTTGCTTGTTCTATGGACACGGTTCATCGGAAGATCTGGATGATCTGGAAGCTCGGCTCAAGAATGGTGAACGTTTCCTCGGACTCTTCACTGAAGCTCCCGGAAATCCTCTTCTGAGGACGCCCGACCTTGTGCGAATTCACAAGCTGGCTGACCAGTACGATTTTGCTGTCGTGGTCGATGAGACTATCAGCAACTTCCTCAACATCAATGTTCTGCAGTATGCAGACATTGTTGCCAGCAGTCTCACAAAAATCTTCAGCGGAGACAGCAATGTTATGGGTGGAAGTGCTGTACTTAACCCAAAGGGTCGCTTCTATAAGCTTCTGAAGGAAACATTTGACCGGGAATTCGAAGACATCTACTGGGCCGAAGATGCCGTCTTCTTGGAGCGCAACAGCCGAGACTTTGTGTCAAGAATTGAAAAAATCAACTCCACCTCCGACAATATTACGGCCATGCTAAAGGCTTCTCCACTAGGTATGTTTTCCAGGTCCTTATTGGTTTTTTTTTTTTTGTGACTGTGTATATCATGTTCTGACAATATCTCTCCGATAACAGTGAAAGATGTCCACTATCCGAAGTACAGCCCCACAAGGCCGATGTACGATGGCCTTCGCAACCCCAACGGCGGCTACGGCGGTCTTTTCTCGGTCACTTTCCACTCGAATGCGGAAGCAATTGCATTCTACGATACGCTGGAGGTCTTGAAGGGACCAAGTCTTGGCACGAACTTCACCCTCGCGTAAGCTAAAACTACACAATGGTCGACCAGATCTCAAGAAGTGCTAATGGCGTCTCACATGCAGTTCTCCTTATGTTCTTCTCGCCCATTATGGCGAATTAGATTGGGTATGTACCCTATAGCCCCTTCCCTTCGAGTTATCTCGATCTTTGGTATATGTTGTATTGATATTAATGAATGCCTTACAGGCAAAATCGTTTAATGTTGATCCTGACCTCGTCAGAATCAGCATCGGTCTTGAGGAAGTGCCCGACTTGCGATCTAGGTTCCAAACTGCTTTGGACGCTGTACAAAAGTCGCGCAAGTAAACTGAACGATGATTGGAGAGTCCCATGCATTCAACAAGCTCGAAAATGATAGTTTCAGACCTTGTATGACTTTCCAAAATTTTTGTTAAATATCCATGTTCAGATATCATCAGCAGGGTTCGTCGCATTCCAGGGGTATATATATACACTAGAGTAAACTATCAACATGACGTACAATAAGCACGTATACTCAAGGATACCCAGATCCGTAAATTGAGTTATGAATGGTCATCAAAGCACAAAAGAACCGTCATCACGCCATATGAAGCTAGAAGTCAAGTATGAAAAGGGTCTCGCAAGGTCGCATTGCCCATAAAGAACTGAATGTGAGGTCTTCAATCTCCACAATGACAATAGTTTGAAACATCCACCTTCTGTCAATCATAACGCCTATTGCAGCAGCAAGAAATACCACTATGTCATGTATACAGAGATCAGAACGGACGGTCCAGCACTTCGTCATTCCCAATGGCACTGGCAGTCTGGCTCGCCGACCCCCCTAAATCACCACTTCCTGTTCTCCTCAAAGCCTGCCGCATAGTTTCCACATTCAATTCTCCGCCGAAGCTAGAGGAAACCGGGCTTTGAGCTAGTGGCAGCGGGCTTCCAGCGCCGCGCGTTCCATTAATTGGTGACATTTCGAGGCCCTTATGCGAAGTAGCAATGCTTGTAGGAGAAGTTCCAAGCCCATGAGTAGAAGCGGGTGATCGTAAAGGCGATGGAGAGCGATTATGAGAGCTTGCGGTTATGGGGTTTGCTGAGCTAACCGCGCCTTGCGAAGGATCTCGGCTATACGCCGATTCCCCGGTTTCTGCATGCTCCGCATTGACGACATCCGCGAACGAAATGAAGCTCAGACGTCTAACGTCACTTGTGTCCAAAGCGCCATAGGAAGAAGAAATATCGTCAACATCAGTAGAATGCGCCCCGGTGGGCTCAACAATACCGGAAGACGCCAGAGACTGCTCCGCAGTTGAGGTGGTGGCAACACCCGTGGCAGGCTGATGCAGACTATGCGTGACAATCTCAACAGAGTCTGGATCCAGTTGCTCGTCGGTGATAGCGACAGAAGACGCCTCCAAAACTGGTGGTATATAGTTCTCCGTGCGAATGTGCGCCGGGATCGACGGCGAAGCTTGAACCGGTAGGATATCCTCCTGAACGCTGCGCTCAAATATTTGAGAAGCAGGGGAGTGAATTCGAGGAGGCAATTGCGAAGAGGCTCCAGGAGACGGAGGATGCTGGTACGAGTGTTTATGTCGCTCGAGTCCACTGGGGGTTCGCAGAGCTTCGTATGAGCTGATTGGCGAGATGGGAGACACCGGACCGCTATGGGAGGCCATAGACCTTGAAGTGTCGCACTCTCCAGATGGGGACGTCTCGACATTTTGTATCTGGGCCCAGGTTAAGCCGGCTGGCCTGGGAGCTCGTACATTCGTAGCTGGTTTTCCGACCAGGGGCACATCTTGATCTGCTGGTCTTGAGGGTTTCTCCTGGGTATGGGGTAGGTAGGAACGCGATGGTAATGTCTGTCCACCCGAGGAATCAGGCAGAATCCCATAAGAGTCTGACATGACGAAGACAAGCGGCACAGAAGAGATGTTATCACTTTGAGGGGTGGGATCACCGAGTGGTTGAAGCTGTGGGAACCGCGGTCCAAGGTTCTAAAAGACGTTGGCCATGACCATGAATCGGTCGTGGACGATTCAGACGTAGCCTTTAAATTTCACAACAAGAAAATTGAGTGTGGTGAGGGGGTCTTGAGAATAAGGGGGGTTATGATCTTCTGGCAGAAAGTAAGATGATGACATCCTACAATAGGCCAGGTGATCAACGGGGATGCCGCGGCCGGTACTGGGTACATTAGAATCCGCCGGCTACTCTGCCATTTATAAGTACCGAATACTTCTTCCTCTATCAACCGTGACGCCATACCCGATTTGGTCAAAAACCGAGATCACGTGCCAATTTGGGAAAAGTTCGGCCTCGACACGTCCTCCTTTTGGAGGGTGCATCGGTCAACCAGTCGTTTCTTCCCTCCGCTTTCTCGATTCTTGTACGTCTTTCTCCGCTGGGCACCTTTTCTGACGTCGCCCAATTCTGATATCCACGTCCTCTCTGTCAGATCTCCAATTGGCGCAGTCTCGAGAGCATGGCGGCCTCAATCGCAGCTCCGAAGCGACCGTTCTTAACGCTGCCATTCCTGCTTCCCTCTTGGACAGACTCCCTCTCCCTCGGTGCCAAACGTCATCAGTCATCATACCGTCGTACCAAGCAACGGCTACGTGTCAAGCCGGATGCGTCTTTTGGACCGTCCCAGCAAGGCCGTGACCAGATCATCTACAACCCGCCCTCCAGTGCTCCTTCGGTTTATCACACACCGAGCAAATTCCTACCTATCAATGATGTTCGCCGTGCCATGCGCGCCGATACCCCATCCGGCCCTAATGTCAACGAACTTCCGAGTGTGCACAAGACCGAAGCGGAGAGGAAATACCACTTAACGCCCGCCGATATTGAAGAAATCCGGAAGCTCCGACTGAACGACCCAATGACCTGGAGCCGGCATAAGCTGGCTAAGCGATTCGAGTGTTCGCCGATCTTTATTGCCATGGTCTGTGAAGCTAGCCCCGAAAAGAAGCAGATCCAGAAACAGGTGTTGGAGGCCGTGCAATCACGGTGGGGACCGAAGCGACGGATGGCCAGGGAAGACCGGAAGTTGCGCCGGGAGGCCTGGGGACGCGACGAGTAAACTGCATACTCTATCAGGTTGGTTGCTATTGGATCATCGGGGATAAGGAGTTGAATATGGTCCCCAAGGGAGGTGTCATGGGGACTTGGTGTGCGTGGATACTCTCACGTCACCCCTATGTAAAAACGACATGTATTCTAAGCTAGCATCTGTTCTATTCCCATATTCATTCATCATATATCATTCTCCCAATGAGTACCTCGACTGGTTCAAAGAGCAAGCAAAAATAATTCGACGCACAAGCCCAAGTGGGTCAGCCTATCAGCAGTATTAATGACAGCTGCGCGGTCTACCGAAGGACAGTTCAAACAAAGGGAATCCCATGGTCACCCTGCATTGAGTGACAAATGTTGACCCTGTCCAAAGATTTTTATGCACGCTCACATCTATGAAGGACCCGTATAGAGTCCCAAAACCAAGCATTCCTAGGCTGGAGAAGGCGTTGCATGGACCAAGCGGGAAAAAAGGACCGCCCGCGACAATGGAACCTTGGATTCACCCAGCTGTGATAGGCGGCTACAGCCGGCACGCCAACGCCGCAGGGCTAATTACGTGATAAGACTCTTCTCGGTGCGACAGGTGCCTCTTGTGGTCTGCAATGCCCCTCCTTCCCCTCCGTCGTATCCCCTCGCTTGTCAAGCCCGGGCAGTCTCTTTTCTCTCGGTTTTCTCACCGTCCATTCCTCTCTCGTCGCTCCTTTTACGGATACATCAGTGACACCAAAATGGCGCCGCAGCTGGAACCTTTTTTCAAGCAGTAAGTTTGCTTTGAATTCCCAGGCAAGGACGAAACTAACATCGCTCTGTTTCTAAGGGTCGACGATTCCTCGGAGTCCTTCATCGATCGTGCGTATCATCAAATTATCTGGGCCTGTGGCGGGGTTCGACACAAAGCTCGTCGAAGCTAGTTTGACGACCATGAATAGCTGATCAAATCGTTCAAAAGGTCTCCGAAAGGCGGTTGCGATCCCGTCGGTCTCGGCGCAAGATGAGAACCGTAAAGACGTGTTCCGCGTGAGTAATTCAACCTCTCGTGTTCGCCGCGCAGCGCAAGGCTGACTTATGATTCTTCCCTCCAGATGGCCCAGTTCCTTGCTTCCGAGCTCGAGGCCCTGGGAGCCGAGGTGCACCAGAGGCCTTTGGGCAAGCAGCCCGGCAAAGAGCACCTCGACCTGCCCCCCGTCGTAATTGCGCGCTACGGCAACGACCCCAACAAGCGCACCATCTTGGTCTACGGACATTACGATGTGCAGCCGGCCCTGAAGGAGGATGGCTGGGCTACGGAGCCCTTCGAACTGACTATTGATTCCAAGGACCGCATGTATGGACGTGGATCTACTGATGACAAGGGTCCAGTTCTCGGCTGGCTCAATGTTATTGAAGCTCACAAGAAGGCGGGCGTTGAGTTCCCGGTCAACCTGCTTTGCTGCTTCGAGGGAATGGAAGAATATGGCTCAGAGGGCTTAGATGATTTTATCCAGGCTGAGAGCAAGAAGTTCTTCAAGGATGCCGACGCCGTCTGCATTTCCGATAACTATTGGCTCGGTACTGAGAAGCCCTGCTTGACATACGGCTTGCGCGGTTGCAACTACTACTCGATCAGTGTCTCGGGCCCTGCTCAGGATCTTCACAGCGGTGTTTTCGGTGGCTCCGCTCACGAGCCCATGACTGATCTTGTGAACGTTCTGTCGAAGCTGGTTGATCCTCAGGGTAACATCCTCATCCCGGGTATCATGGATCTTGTCGAGCCCGTCACGGAAGAGGAGAAGTCCTTGTACGGAAACATCAGTTATACTATGGACAACCTCCACGAGTCCCTGGGCGCTGAGACCGGCATTCACCCGTCCAAGGAAAGAACTCTCATGGCCCGTTGGAGATTCCCCTCTTTGTCAATCCACGGTATTGAGGGTGCCTACTCTGCGCCGGGAGCCAAGACAGTCATTCCGGCCAAGGTCATTGGCAAATTTTCCATCCGAACTGTTCCCAACATGGAGAGCCCCGATGTCAATAAGCTAGTTTTTGACTACATCAAGGCCGAGTTCGCCAAGCTCAACAGCAAGAACACACTCGATGTGTGGCTGCAGCATGATGGCAAGTGGTGGGTCGCGAGTCCCAAGCACTGGAACTTCAGTGCTGCCAGCAAGGCCGTGCAGCAAGTCTTCGGTGTTGAGCCCGATATGACCCGCGAAGGAGGAAGGTACGTTTTTTTTATCTCCCAAGGTAATGAATAATATATGCTGACTGAATTAATAGTATTCCCGTGACTTTGACATTCGAGCAAGCCACTGGAAAGAACGTTCTCCTTCTTCCCATGGGAAGCTCCACTGATGCTGCCCACTCGGTCAACGAGAAACTGGACCGTAGGAATTACATTGAGGGAACAAAGCTCCTTGGAGCTTATCTGCACTATGTGGCCGAAGAGCCCACAGCCTAAGTGATGCTCTGATGGTAAACGACTGAAGTCATCCATACAGTAGCGCGAAATCCACATTTGAAGTTAGCCCTGAAATATATCAACAGTATCAAGCCCTGATCTTTTCTTCATCGGTATCAACGAGATTAAAGAGGCTGTTCTATGTAGGGATAATCTAAAAACCTAGAAGTGGAATGTAATGTTGATTCCCAGTAGAGTAGCCTTCATTATCGAGATGATTGTGACCATACCGATCATGGCATCTCCTCATATGGTAAGTCACCGAACAAGGACCTCGGGCAACCATGCTACACTGGATCCTCATTTAGTCATTTGACCACAATACGTGATCAGCTGTCCAGTCACCTCCTGTCCACTGATTCCTCAGTGCAGGACCAAGGATGGGGCGTATAACTAGATTGTTTACTTTTAGGGCAAATGGTCCCCCCTTACCTATGGAATTATAATGCTCAGTCAGAAGCACAGCTAGATATCTTAAACTCGGGGAAGGATGCGGTCTAAGGGAAAAATGCAGATACAGTAATCTCCGAATAGGACCCCGCCTTAACGTAGTTCCCAAGCGAGCCGGCCACCCCAAAACACATAGTAAATGCGATAAATTCCCACTTCATATCTCAACAACCATAGACTAAAACTTTATTTTAATATTGAAAGATAGGCTTTACTTAGCATAGGGATTAATATATCCTAGTTTTAAATATTGTAGATGATTTCCTTACAACGTTACAAAAAAATACACTGTAATTTTTGTATTCTATAATATATGTATGTCTCTCTTCCTATTAGTTTTTTGTTATGTCAAAATCACGCCAGTGGGCTGATGACGCTATCTAGACCATCATGTCTAAATATAATATCCTAAATCGACGTTTTTATTGAGATATGTAATGGTAATTTATCGCATTTACTATGTGTTTTGGGGTGGCCGGCTCGCCTGGGAACTACGTTCGCTGATTGCCTGACAACTATCCCGCTTATTAAGCTGCTGCTGACGCGAAAATGCGCGCCAACGCGATTGTCCAGGCCGTCTCCCGATTTTCCATCATTAAACCACAGAGCGATATTTTTTGCTATGTGTCTTCTTTCCTGCCACTACTGATGTCATCATCAGCTCGCGATGCCGTCTCTTAAGCGTGATCAGCCGTCCTCGGACGCCGAAGACTCGAGCGAAGAAGGATCCCAGAATGTCGCATCCTCCCCTCTCCCGTCGGTACGTCTTCTACCGAAGAAAACTAGGGAATAAACTAATATTTGATGACTGAGAAAACAGAGAAAAAGAACCCGTACATCAGCTTCGCTATCCTCCAACGACTCTAGTGCTTCGAACAGTGAAAGAGATCCCACTCTGGACGATGAGGTTCTAGAAGACGAAGACGAGTTGGAACTGCGCCAGACCCAGATAATCCAAGAAAAATATGCGCACCTTCTCGACGAATCTAATGTCCCCGCTGAACATGGAATTCTGGAACGGGTTGACTGCTACAACTTCATGTGTCACGACCACTTTTCCGTCGAGTTGGGGCCATTGATCAACTTTATTATCGGAAAGAATGGCAGCGGCAAAAGCGCGATTCTGACGGCAATCACCCTCTGCTTGGGAGGCAAAGCGTCTGCCACCAACCGCGGGCAAAGCCTCAAGAACTTCATCAAAGAAGGGAGAGATCAGGCGACGATCATCGTGCGGATCAAAAACCAAGGAGATGGCGCGTACATGTCGGATGATTATGGCAAGTCCATTATCGTCGAGCGCATTTTCTCAAAGAGCGGATCCAGCGGTTTCAAGATCAAATCCGAGAATGGTCGTATTATTTCAACCAAGAAAGCAGAATTGGATGCGATCTGCGACTATTTCTCGCTCCAAATCGATAATCCGATGAACGTACTTTCTCAAGATATGGCTCGGCAATTCCTGAGCACTTCGAGCGCAGCAGAGAAGTACAAGTTCTTTGTCAAGGGCGTGCAATTGGAACAGCTGGACCAGGATTATCGTCTGATTGAGGAGTATGTCGACCAGATGGAGGAAAAACTCCGTAATAAATCGGAAGATATTGGAACTCTGGAGAACCGAAGGAACGTCGCTAAGCGCAAGCTTGAAATGTCTGATAAGCACAACCTCCTAAGAGAGCGAAGGAAGAACATTCGACAACAGTTGGCCTGGGCTCAAGTTGAAGACCAAGAAAAGGTTTGTGATTGCATGATCGAGCGTTTGATCCAGATCCAGGCTAACGGGTCTAGATTCGGGACTCCCTTGCCAATGACTTTACACGAGCCGACGAAGGAATAGCGAGATCCGAAGCGGAATTGGTTCAATTTGATAGCGCGCTCCAGGCCGCTGATGTGGAATTAGAAACAGCTACAGAACATGCCTGGCGAGCTGCCTCCGCGCTTGAAAATGGTCAGAATGACAGAAAGGAAATCGAAGAAGAGATCCAAGATTCGATGAACCATCGTTTCCACACCCAGGTCTGTGGTACTTTTTCTATCGCTATTTCTCCGCTAACTGAAAACAGGCAGAGCAAAGAACGATAAGGGAAAAGCTGAAAGCAGCGGAGGGTCGCATCCAGGAAATGCAATCAAAGATTGCTGATGAAAACCGTCGTCTTGCTGAAATCAGCGATGGGAGCTTCGCCCGAAAGCAGCAAGAAAGTGAAGAGGCAGCAAGCAGTGCGTCTGCTGCTCGGGAGAAATGGCAGCAGCATGCTACACGTGAGGCACTACTACGAGAGAGTATCGGAGAAGCCAAGGAGAAAGAACGATCTGCTGTGGATGCCCGGGATACCAAAAAAGCCGATTTCGAAGAAGCCCGAACCTATTTACAAAACCAAATTCGAGAGAGCGGTAGTTCGCGCTACAACTTCCCAGCTACTCTGCCCGCTCTCTTGAAAGCTATCGAACAGGAAGCTTCTTCGTTTACATCACGCCCAATCGGACCGATGGGCTATCATGTCACTTTGCTTCAACCAAAATGGGCATCTATTGTGGAAAACTCAATTGGTGGCACCCTTGCAGGTTTCATTGTGGCGCACAAAAGAGACTCAGACAAACTCGCAGCCATCATGCGCCGAGTCAACTGGTGAGATTTGGATTTCTCGCTCTGACAATCCATGCTTGACAAGTTCTAACGGATGTGCAGTAACTGTCATATTTTCATCAGCAGCGGCGGCGACATTGACACTTCGTCGAACGAGCCGAACGAGAAGTACGATACGGTTTTGAGAATTCTGCGTGTAAGTAGCGCACTCACTAAAAGCATATTTGAACTCAGGCTGACTCCGTTAGATTGACAACCCCAAGGTGCGGCGGCAGCTCATTATCAACCATTCCGTCGAGCAGATGCTGCTGATTGAAAACGTGGAAGAGGCCTCGAGGGAACTATACGATGGCCGACGCCCAAAAAACGTGAGGCGATGCTTCTGCATCGACGCAACGGACAGGCGCCGAGGCATTCATCTTTCGTACAACGCAATGGGCGATCCCAATCAAGCCCCTGTTCCCATGTACAACAATCTGCCGCGGATGAAGTCGGACGTTGCCTCGCAAGTCAGGTGAGAGATCACATTTTAGTACCTGAGTGCGCGATTTTCTAACCGCCTTGTTCTTGTCTTTAGTGCCCAACGTGAAGTGGTGGACGATCTTGAGCGTCAATTGAATGGCCTGGAGAGTGAATTACAATCCGCTCGCTCCTACCGCGAAGCTACTGAGCAAGCCCTCATTCAGCATCGACGAGAATCTGGTAACCTCAAAATCGATTGGCAGAAACTGGAGGATCGTGCCGAAGAAATTCGCACTGAGCTGGAGAAAGAAAACGCAGCGGACGGGATTCTCGATGGCTTGCGGAGTAACCTGCAAGAAGCAGAAAAGGACAAAGAGATCTACGATGCGAGCTACCAAGAAAGTGTCCGGGCCATGGATGAGCAAGTTCAAACTCTGAAAGAAAAACGGCGCAGAAAATCGGCGAAAGATCGAGAACTTGACGAGCTGCTGGCAAAAACTCGTGTCGCCGACGGCGAGAAATCCCGTGTGGAAGGCGAGCGTCGAGAGATTCTCAATGCCAAAAACTCCGCTTTTGCGCAAATTGCGAAAGACAAGGAACGCAGGGATAAACTTCAGGATAAGCTAAACGAAGCAACGAGACGCGTTCTGGAATACACAGAGAAAGCCGCGGCGATTTTCCCGCGCGTTCCGATCGACGAGGGTGAAACGGCGAACAGTCTTGATCAGAAGTTTGCCAAGTTGACCCAAGACTTGAACCGCTTCAGTCAGCGGTATGATTCCCCATCATTCATGTTTCTCCATTCTAATAGTGATCTAGACTTGGGGCATCGCGAGACGAGATTGCTGCGGAAGCTGGCCGAGCTGAGGCAGCTTATCAGGGAGCGCTAACACACGTCAAAGAGTTGGCCACACTCACCCATGTATGTCCCTACCATACCCCTGAAGCCATAAAAACGTGTCTGACCATTTGAAGAACTTCAAGGATACTCTCAACAGTCGTAAGAAGAGATGGGAGATTTTCAGATCCCACATTTCTTCCCGTGCAAAGGCCCAATTCACTTATCTCTTGAGTGAACGAAGTTTCCGTGGTCGGCTTCTTACCAATCACAGCGAAAAGTTGTTGGACTTACAGGTACAGAACACAAAGACTCACATCATCTTTGTACGTCAATGCTAATTCTTTCTGTCTAGGTTGAACCTGACATCACAAAAGATGACAGCACCGGGCGCAATACGAAAACCCTCTCTGGTGGCGAGAAATCCTTTTCCCAAGTTTGTTTATTACTCGCTCTTTGGGAAGCCATGGGATCCCCCATCCGTTGTCTCGATGAGTTGTACGTCGATCCTGGGCATGTTTTGCAGTTGTTCTTCAGCTAACGTTCATAAAAGCGATGTGTACATGGACCATATCAATCGGAAAATGGCCATCGATATGCTGGTAAGTCCCTTCTTCCCTTCGTCACACACAAGTCACCCCCTAACCTATTTTCTCCAAGATGATCGCTGCGCGACGCTCGATTGGGCGTCAATTTATTCTGATCACACCAGGTAGCAAGACAGATATCACTATCGCTCCCGACGTGAGGGTAAAGGAGCTTGCCGAGCCTGAACGTGGTCAGACGACCTTGAGGTTTTCACGTTAACTGATCTTTTTAAACTCCGCCCTGTCGTTTTCTGCATTTAGGTGTTTATCTTGTTAAAGGTCTGAATTGGAATACCCCTCTTATCCTTGTTCTACAGATGTACCCAGGTAGCAGTGGAGAGCCATTGACTTTCCACTGTGATGATTCATCTCCAGCATTTTTCTTGCATGGTCAGATACACTGGCATTTGTTTCGATTTGTAGGCCGTCTAGCTGGGAGTATTGTTTGAATAGCTGCTTCTTATCACAAGCAAATATTACTCTTCCATTGAGGTTGTTTTGTCAGCTACGTATTGTAAGCTTAATTGCAGGTGTAGTTTCTAGCGGCAGAAACTGAATACTAGCTTTATTTGACTACCATACTCATCTGTGATAGCTGGGGAGATAGCTCCCCAGATAGACTATTTCAAATCGTCAGCATTGTTTATCATTGTCCTGCTGGGTCTTTGCTCTCCCCAAACGTATATATTGTATAGATTTAGTACCCTTCTCAAGAAATTAATATATCAAATATATCGTAGATGATGGAGCCACTGCATATACAGCACCATTAGAACATAGAAGACCAAGATATAGCGGCCGTCTTTGTCCTCATACTTTGTGTATATACTATTTGACCTGTAGCTGTGATGTAGATATATCACGTGACCGAGGGGAATCGTGCGGTTTGGCTTCCCACTCAACCTTTGACCTCCCGTGAATCTCTTCTCCCACACCAACCTCACCATTCCCATTACCACACTGTTTCGCCAACACCTTCTCCCAAATACTGCCGTCAAAACTCACTTTCTATCTGATTTTTCTCATCCCCATTGGGCTTACGACTTGACGGCCGTTCTCCAAATCTTCTAAATTTGAATCACTGCGGGACCGCCTATCCACCCACCTATCGCACTTCTCAAACGTGTCCTCCAGAATCATTCGCATTTTCGATCAACATATCCGGTCGAAGCTTCACTATCTCAACCACGTGATTCGCCAAACTTCAATCGTGCGAAGCGGCAGTTCTTATCCTCACCCCAACGCACTAGACAAATCCTCCGACCCCCACGACATACTCACACTCGCCCCCTCGTACGTGTGCTCTTCACACTTTGGTCCGAGTTATCTCCGCTGCTTTGATCGCTTTTCGTTTCCGTGATACCCTTTGTCCACCACCATGGCCGACGCCCTTGCTTCACAACTTAGCAACGCCAAGCTCAGGTAAGTACTCACCCTTATCGAATGGGGATAGCATATTCTAATCTTGTTATCAGCGAGGGCAGCGTAGAGCAAAGACTACAGGATTCCTTGAAACTGCCTCCAAAAGATGCCCGCCCACAGACAGAGGTCAGTGCATCTCGACCCCCTGGCCTCTTTTCTACAAGATTAGCACTGACGGGATTTACAGGATGTCACTGCCACCAAAGGCCTCGAATTTGAAGATTTCTACATCAAGCGGGAGCTTATGATGGGCATCTTTGAAGCTGGATTTGAAAAGCCTTCTCCGATTCAAGAAGAGACGATTCCTGTTGCCCTTACGGGCAGGGATATTTTGGCCCGAGCAAAGAACGGTACAGGCAAGACAGCTGCATTCGTTATCCCCACCCTCGAACGCATCAACCCAAAGAGCAGCAAGACCCAAGCCCTGATTCTGGTTCCTACCAGAGAGCTTGCCCTCCAAACATCTCAGGTTTGCAAGACTCTCGGAAAGCACCTGGGCATCAATGTCATGGTTACTACTGGTGGAACTGGTTTGATGGATGACATTATTCGCCTAAACGATGCTGTTCACATTTTGGTTGGCACTCCCGGTCGAGTATTGGATCTGGCCAGCAAGGGTGTGGCTGACTTGTCCGAATGTCCCACATTCGTCATGGATGAGGCCGACAAGCTTCTTTCTCCGGAGTTCACTCCTGTCATTGAACAGCTACTCTCATTCCACCCCAAAGACCGTCAGGTAATGCTCTTCAGTGCCACATTTCCCATGATTGTGAAGTCTTTCAAGGACAAGCACATGCGCAACCCTTACGAGATCAATCTCATGGATGAACTCACACTGCGGGGTATCACTCAATTCTATGCTTTCGTGGAAGAGAAGCAGAAAGTTCACTGCCTGAACACTCTTTTCTCCAAGCTTCAGATCAACCAGTCGATCATTTTCTGCAATTCTACTAACCGCGTGGAACTACTTGCCAAGAAGATCACTGAGCTTGGTTACTCCTGCTTTTACTCGCACGCCCGGATGCTTCAGCAGCACCGCAACCGCGTGTTCCATGATTTCCGCAACGGCGTTTGTCGCAACCTCGTGTGCTCGGATTTGTTGACCCGAGGCATCGATATTCAAGCAGTCAATGTCGTGATCAACTTTGATTTCCCCAAAAATGCTGAGACCTACCTGCATCGTATCGGTCGTTCGGGTCGTTTCGGACACCTGGGACTTGCTATTAATCTGATCAACTGGGAAGATCGCTTCAATCTGTACAAGATCGAGCAGGAATTGGGCACTGAAATTCAACCTATCCCTCAGAACATCGACAAGAAGCTCTACGTTTACGACTCTCCTGAGAACATCCCGCGCCCTATTTCTCACCCTCAAGCCCAGCCTGGTGGCTCGCACCCTAACAATGGTGACCGCCAACCCCGGCGCCAGATCCACCACCCGAATGGTGGTCAATATTATAACAACAACCGCGGTCGGGGTTCTTACCGTGGTCGTGGACAGGGCCCGCGCCGTGGTGGCTCAAGTGATCCGAACAAGGCCGCCCTTGCTCCTAGCCAGATTGGACCCAAGCCGCCGGCACCGGCCTCCTAAACCGTCCTCCAAGCCTCCTTCATTTGAGATTATCGGCGCCCACATGATTCCCTAGAACACTGAATGACAACACATCGCCCTTAGTGATTCTCGACATCCCTACCACGCCTACGTCTTGATCTCGTCACTTTCAATTCGTTGCCTTGTTATGTTCTGTTCCCAACTATGGCTTTCTCAAGAGAGTCGTTACCCTTCCCCTCCCACCTTGCTATTCTCTCTCTTGCTTCCTCCATCGTGGAGTCTCTTCTGGCTTCTGCTATCTATCTACACTATTCACGATGATATGGGTACTTGTGCGACATATGTATCATAGTTCTCCTATTCTGTTCCTCGTGGTTTCCTTCGATCCGTTAACCATGCAGTCGCGCTAGGAGTCCTGTTCTCCTGGAAATGGTGCATTTTTCGGTGTCGTGTGAGGTCTGCACTTGTCGTTTCATGCTGTGAAAGGTGTACATATGTTCAACGGTTGCGATTTCTTTTTTTTCCTCGGTTTCTTGGAATGGTTGCAAAGCACGTGGCGTTTTTGGGGTCTTTTCGGCGGGGTTGAGGCGTTCCAGTGGAGTCGACAAAACTCCAGTTGCTGCGGCTTTCGGAATGATTTCTTTTACCTCACTTCTCGACGGGGCACCGATGTCCCTTTTCTCCGACACGCGAAGCTTCTGGTCATACTATTGCCCTCTACCCCCTGCTTCTCACCTACGATTCCGAATTGGGCAATTTCCTGTGCCTTTGACCGAGTTTTCCGCTTCAATTCCCTTTCTAGCCATTGATGACCTGAACAGGGATTGGTACGCAAGTTAAAAAAAAAAGAAGCAAAACGAAAATTAAAAAAAAAAACGGAAAAAAAAAAATTTGGAGGAGCACAGGGTGCTACGAATTAGCAATAGCTTTCTGTGAATTAACAAAGAGTCCCTCCAATATATCCGGACTTTGTGAAGTTCGTAGAATTCTAGTTAATTGTCCGAGGTCGGAGTAAACTTGAGCGACCTGCGCACAGTGGGTCTGCGGAAGACCGTAAATGCGTGATCTACGAGACCCGAGGTTCAACTGGCTCTCTTTAATTTCCCACATCCCTCCCAAGATGACCACGGCAAGCAAGGATAAGAAGACGAAGGTCGGTCCCTCCGAAGATCCTGGCAAGTCACTTGAAGCTAATCAATACACAGCCTAGCGCCTTGCGCTCCATCATCGCGGGCTCCTCTGCCGGAGCCGTTGAGATCAGTAAGGATCCCACGCGCATGTGTCCATGCCGACATCCATGAGCTAACAACCAGTGTCCTCCCAGCTATCACCTATCCCGCCGAATGTATGAAGTTTTACTTGCCCTTGTCATGTCCACTCCGACTGATTGCCACCACTAGTTGCGAAGACCCGCACACAACTCAATCGCCGCTTGGCCGCGGGCCAGAAACTCCCTTGGCCGCCCTTTGGCAAGCAATGGTACGCAGGGTGTACAACACTGATCATTGGAAACTCTTTGAAAGCTGGAATCCGTACGTCAGCCATTGTTCTACTGTCGAGCTTTTGCGCTGACTTAGAAACCCACGCAGGATTCGTCGCGTTCGATGCTATCAAAGCCGCCCTTCAGGATGAGAATGGCAAGATCTCAGGCCCCAGAACAGTCGTTGCTGGATTCGGTGCAGGTTTTACCGAATCTCTGCTTGCAGTCACTCCATTCGAATCTATAAAGACCCAGCTGTTCGTGGATTCCTACATGCCATCCATCCCCCGATGGCTGACCGCTAACTCTCTCCCGATTCTAGAATTGACGATCGCAAGTCCGAGAAGCCGCGGATGCGTGGCTTCTTGCATGGTAGCAAGATCATTTTCCAAGAAAGAGGCATTCGAGGTTTCTTCCAGGGCTTTGTGCCTACTACGGCGAGACAAGCCGCCAACTCCGCGACCAGGTTTACCGCTTATACCACTTTGAAGCAGATTGCAGAGGGCTATGTTGCTCCAGGCGAAAAATTGGGCACGTTGAGCACTTTTGCGATCGGTGGTATCGCTGGTATTATCACTGTGTAGGCACTTGCCCTGATACTCTCGAAAGATCAACCGCTAACAGCCATCAGTTATGTCACCCAACCATTGGACACGGTGAAAACAAGGTTCGCTTTACAGATTGTGAAATAGAAACTGTTGACTGCTCGCTGATACCCGAACACAGAATGCAATCACTCGAAGCCAGCAAGAACTACAAGAACAGCTTTGTCTGCGCCGCGAGAATCGTCAAAGACGAGGGTGTCTTCACCTTGTGGTCTGGAGCCATGCCCCGCCTAGCCCGTCTAATCATGAGTGGCGGAATTGTGTTTACCATGTATGATTTTCTTTTCCTGCATTTGGCGCCATTGGCTGTTAACGACTTTCAGGTACGAGAAATCGATGGAGATGTTGGATATCATGGATCCGCAGCGGAAGTATCTTTAATTAAATTACTGGTCATTTTAATACATTCCTGGGGATGTGTGATAGAATACATGGTATCATATCTATTGTACAATATTGGCGGGCATTAGTAGCCCGCTTTTATTTCTTCAGTTGCTTCTTTTTCTCTTCTTCTTTGGCCAGGTCCTCAGCCACCATAGCTTCGACCTCACGGTCAGCCATCCAAGTGCGAACGCTTTCCATGACCGTTTCCAGGCCATCACCACCCTCGAGAACATCATCCAAATTGTGAAGAGTGACGCCACTTCTATGGTCTGTGCAGCGGCTCTGGCCAAAATTATATGTTCGGATCTTGTCCCCTCGTCCCATTCTAGCAACACCACCCATGGCTCCGCGCCGTAGTTGAACAAGTTCCTGTTCGCGGGCTTCCTGGCGGGCTTCCGCAATTTTTGCCCGCAGCACTTGCCAGGCTTTGCGACGATTTGCCTGCTGGGATCGTTCGTCTTGCATGGAAACCACTGTGTTAGTCGGTACATGAGTCAATCGAATGGCAGACTCGGTCTTGTTGACATGCTGTCCGCCAGCTCCTCCGGCCCTCATCTTTTCTACCCGCACCTCTTGCGGGTCAATAAAATAGTCACTTGTTGGGTCTTCAAAGTTCAAAGCGTGATCCATGGCACTCCCGCTTTCTGGGAAGCTCGGTAAGACCATCACGCTCACGGCACTCGTGTGGGTGCGGCCCTTTGTTTCCGTGGCCGGGACTCTCTGGACGCGGTGAACTCCTGATTCAGTTCGCATCAGATCGTATGCGCCGTCTGCTTCCACCTCAATCACTGCCTCGCTCAGTCGGTCCTCGGACGGGCCATCTTCCACATCTTGTTTGAGAATCGCAGGTCGAAGACCTCTTCGAGAGCAAAATGCCATATACATGCGCATCATTTCATACGCAAACAAACCGGCCTCATCTCCACCCGCACCAGGGCGAATCTCAACCAGACATGGGAGGTCTGCAAAAGGATGTCGGGGGATCAAGGACTTTTTCAACCGGTCCGATAAGGAGGGTAGAGCTTCGCGACTGGAGTCTAAATCTTCTGTGGCAAGAGATCGGAGTTCTGCATCGGTTTCGGAGTCTTCGAGGAGTGATTTTAGTTCCAGTATAGACTTAACTGGCGGTTAGAAGGGCCACTGTAGAAACGGTAGGGGTAGGTAGGGTGTGCACACCTCATTCGCATTGTCCCATTCGTTCAATATGAACGTCACCGGCGCCAATTCCCCAGCCCGTTTGGCGACCAGAGCATCAAAGGAGTCCGCCAATCGGTCGGAGAGCTTTGCATGCTCGGCTGCAAGTAATCGTGCCCGGGTCAAGAGGACCGGAGACAAGCCGGATTCTGAAGCGGCGCTTGGAGCATGAGTGGAGGGCTCACGAGCAGGGATTTTTCAAGCCGACATACCAGTATGTAAAGTGCGTTGTAGAAACGGCTGAAGGCTAGACCTAAGAGGCTGCCAAATGAACCGGCCACATCGTAGCATCCTCGAGGTGTTGGAGATGCGGTGCTTTTTCCTGCTGGTGGAGGGTGCGCTCGGGACGCTCGTCGGTAATTTATGTAAGATACGCGTAAAGGCCACTCTGCGGCGGCGCATTCCCAACTGCCCGAACTACTTCGGCTTTCCTCCTCATCTTTCCCCAATGCCATGTTCATTCGGCTGCCTTGAAGATGCGTTTGTCGCTTGAATCTCTGACGGCCGCCCTGGCCTGTCTCTCCACTGCATACGCACTCCAGATTCCCCCCGATACTCCGCTCTCCGAATTGATCTCCTCCGCCAAAGCGCAACTGGCCAAGGGCTCACCTCGAGATGCCTTGGTTTACTTCGATGCCGCCGTCGCACGCGATCCGACCAACTACATCACCCTCTATCAAAGAGGCGCCGCACATCTGTCGATTGGCAAGAATTCTCAGGCCTCAGACGACTTCAATCGCGTGTTGGAACTGAAGCCCGATTTCGAGGGCGCTCTTCTACAACTATCTCGTTTGAAGGCACGGTCCGCGCACTGGAAAGAAGCCTTGCATGACCTCGAGCGTGCAGGGAAGAAGTCGTCCCCTGAATACCGAGAACTGGAGGAGGCGCGAGATGCGGCAGGTCAGGCCTTTGAGGCCGAAAAGAAAGGTGACTGGGAAACTTGCATTGCGCAGGCCGGGGTAGCCATCATGAAAGCAAATATGGATCTTTCTCTTCGGCAAACACGAGCACATTGTCGCTTTGAGCGAGGCGACGTGGAAGAAGGCATCAGTGACCTCGCGCATGTCCTACAGATATCCCCGAAATTGGTGGAACCGCATTTGCAAATGTCATCAATGCTGTTCTACGCGCTAGGTGATAGTGATCGAGGCCTGGCACAGATCCGCAAGTGTCTCCACACAGATCCGGATTCAAAGCCTTGCAATCGTCTCTATAAGCGCGAACGACAATTATCGAAGACTTTGGGCAAATTGCATAGCGCCCTGGAGGCGCGTAAGTTCAGCAATGCTGTAAAGCTCATGGTCGGGGACGCTGATGAAAACGGGTTAATCACCAATGTGAAGGACGACGTTGCAGAGGCGAGAGAGTCAGGTCACATCCACCATGCCGCTTCAAACAATCTATATGTCTTCCTAGTTGAGAAGACTTGCGAGGCATACCGCGAGGTACCCTTTTTTTCCATTTTTCGTCTCTTTCTCTCCGTGCACTAACGAGTATTACAGATGCGCATGCTCAAGAAGGCTGGACCTTTTTGTGCTGAATCGATTCAATTGGTTCCGCACTCTCTTCATGGTCTTCTGTACCGCGCCCAGGCTGAACTGGACAAGGATGAATTCGAGGATGCTGTGCGCACGCTGAGCACCGCTAAGGAGCACCACCCGCACTCCCAAGAGGTTCAATCTCTACTTCAGAAAGCCCAGGCTCTTCTCAAACGGTCCAAGCAAAAAGATTACTACAAGGTCCTCGGGGTCAGTCGTGATGCAGATGAGCGAACTCTCAAGCGTGCTTATCGTCAGCTGACCAAGCAACACCACCCGGACAAGGCCAACGCCCAGGGTGTGTCCAAGGAGGATGCAGAGAAGAAGATGGCCGCCATTAATGAGGCTTATGAGGTCCTGTCTGATCCAGAATTACGGACCCGATACGACAATGGCGACGATCCCAACGATCCCGGGTCGCAACAGCGCGGCCATGGATTCCACGGGTCACCTTTTGGTCAGGGCGGCGGGCAGCAATTCTTCTTTCAGCAGGGCGGATCGCAGTTCAAGTTCTCCGGCCAGGGATTCCCTAACTTCGCCGGTGGTGGCTTTCCGTTCCGCTAGGCAGTCAATTATCTTGTGTTACTTTGTATCGTCGTACAACAACCATACCACGGGGTTTTCAGGAGTATCTACGCGGGGACTTTTTGCCGTTGGTGGACGAGATTCCGTGCCGGGCATTTCTCATTTTCACAAGGAATATTTCGGGGGATACATCATTGGCAACAAATGGACACGTCTGCTATAGTCATCAATTCTTTGGTTCTCTCGTCGTTCGTTGTTATCGTACGTCGTTCGTTGTTATCGTACGTCTTTTTTCTTTGCTTTCTGTCGTGGCTTCCACCGGTCCAACTGCTTCGGCTTGTGGTATCAGCGCTGACTTCATCGAAGCGGTGCGACGGCGTAGTCTCGATTATCGTGGGGCGTCTGTCAGGGGCACGTAGCTGACTTGGAAGACCTTCTCCTTATGAACCGAGCCATCCTCCCTCTTGTCCACGACCCAGATATACTGGCCACCCATTCTCCCTAGCATACTTCCATCGCTTTCTGATTCGACTGGGATGAACAGTCTGCCCGGGGCTCGAAGTTGTTCAATTAGGACTGGGTGGAGCGTCTCAGCAGCGGCGCCAACATGAATGGCATCATATGGTGCCCCCTCTTTCCATCCTAAGCGACCGTCTGCCTTGATAAACTTCACCTTTCCGGACTCCAGTAGCTGGCGGCCATCCTGTGATTTTTCCATGTTTGTCTTCGCCAGGTCTACCAGTTCGGTGATGTGGTCAATACCAATGACTTGGCCCTGGTCCGGTGTCCCCGGCCCTGTCACGAGGTTGGCCAGAACATGGGTGAGATAGCCGGATCCAGATCCGATGTCCAGGACCCTAGATCCAGCTCCGAGATAATCAATGAGGTACTCACACGCATGACCGTGCATGTGCGGCGCAGAGATGGTGGCCCCGTGCCCGATGGGCTGCGGTGAGTCCGAGTATGGCCGCGACGGAGAATAGTGAGCTCGATCAACCTACATTAGATAGCACATGTTAGGGGTCAGGTTACTCGCAAAGTAATGCCGGCGTTCCTTACACCTAGCATGGCATCCTTCACTCGCACATCTTTGATCAGGCCGCCCTTGAACAGGTTCTCCACAAGCTCGGTGTTGGTGGACCCGGAGCAATACCACGCCATTGAAAAGGTTCTCGCTCGATGCCAAGCTAGTGATCGGTGAATTCTTGTAAGCCAAAAAGGCATGTATTGTCCTCGTGGGGGAACGGTTCTTATGGCAAGTTTGGTGTAGGTCCGCTCGGGATCAGGACGTCGTGCGTGTGGTAGTCTACACGTCAATGGTGGTAGTTGACTGTCGTGACGCCATGCTCTCCTCATCCCCACGTGACACCGTTTTGGCTTTTCGAGCCTCGCCTCGCCTTTTTTGATACTTACCTGGTATGCGGTATTCGCGGTGTCTACTCTGTTATTGGGTATAGCAGGTTTGGGCGAGTGATATTGCTGTCTAGATAGAAGCCGGATCGTAAGGCTCTTGCATAATACAGGTATGTCTTTTAGTTAAATATATATAGCACTTATAGATACATAGACGCCTACAAGAACGACCACAAGAAAAACAGGTACATATATTAACAGAAATTAGTTAAACCCCTAGCACACAATCAAGAAACCAACAGGAACCGAGAAAACGGACCAAACAAGTGCTAGAAAATAGGATTGTTTCCCCAGGGCCTTCCATCGCCGAAAGCACAATGAAAGCACATTCTCCACCAAAGCGCGGGGCGGCTGAGCTTCTGGGCCCCACCACACCTACACATCGCCGCCCAAGCCGGAAAATCTCCAACACGAGTGAATTGGACCATCTCTGCACACCGACTATGCCACAATCTAGCACAGAGCCTGCTGAAGCCGATCCACACCTTGCAGACGACGTGAACTGTCTGATACTGGACTACCTGGCGTGTCTTGCAATCTCGAAGACTCTGTCCACAGCCGAAAGAGATTACGATGCTGACACGGCAGAAGATGTGGACTGGGCCGTGAGACCCCTGAAAGGTAAACAATACAAATAATTTGATACCACTCTCCCCATCCATATATCGCCACTGACAACGACATAGCCCTCGAGTCCATGATACCGAAAAACGCACTCCCCATAGACCTGAGCATCAAATTGCGCGTGCTGCAAGTAGCGAATGCGATCCAGTCCCACAGACCCCAATCTGGCAAAGAGCCCCAATCATCGCCGTCCTTGGCCAGGATCGGGGTTGATTTCATGGACCTTTGCCTTGCTGCGGTCTCTAAAATTTCCGAGACCAGATGGCTCGAAACTGGCGCCCTGTTTGTGCTCCAAGTCACAATAGAAGAACAGTCCGAAGAAATCGCATCATCGCAAGACCTCATCGACCTCCGCTCATGGTCCGGTAACGACTCGACCTGGAACGAAAGGTGGACACAAACCTGGCGAGCCTATTTAAATGAGCTGCCCCAATCCACTGAGCACAACGACAATGCAAAAGAGGCACTACAGCGACAGTTTTCCTTTCGCCAATTCAAAGCAGTAGTGCTCAAGTTCCTCCTCGACCTCATGACTACTCTTGAACCCCCGATTCTCATCCAGCTCGAGCGCGGGAAGCTCGGAACCTTGAGTCATGCCGAGACCCAAAATTTCCTGGACCGGGTTGGACTATGCTGAATGGCCGGCAACTTCAAGTTCATACAAGCTACTCAATGGCCCATCACATATCCACAAGCAAATCAAATATGCGAAGGATGTTCCTCGCGACACGCTGTTAAGGCTTGAGTTACGCAAAGCCGACCATAAGCAGCACAATGGTTGCGCATATATTATTACCTCAGGGCATCTGCTGGAATAAGCCCACCATCCTCAGTCCCATAACTACTAATCCAAGAGAAAACCGCTTGCGCCATGGATCTCGGACCATGCAAATCTCGAATCAACCAGCCTTGAATGAGTTAGGAACGGTCTGACACCCATGGTCAGCATATACTCAAGAGGACCGACAGCAGTCTAAAAGCATATGCCCCTCAACACCACAAAGACCGCAGAAAAGAGCCAAAAGCAAAGAAAGAGAGAAGCATGCAAAAAAGCAGACATTCGAAATGGCAGTTATATTTTAAACTGGATATTCTACAAGGGGTGCCATTGACAATTCTAAGCACGACCCAACACAGGTCGACCTACAGAGCAGCGGGGACAAGAACACTTATCCGAGGAGCATGCGGCGCGGGTCCTCGATGTATTCCTTGACCTGCGAGGGAGTTAGATTCTGATTTCAAATTCCGACCACTGAGGTTAAATACCTTGACAAGGAAGGTGACAGCTTCGCGACCATCCAGGAGACGGTGGTCGTAAGTGAGAGCGAGGTACATCATCTGCGAAAGTCAGCATGGGTTTTGCGAAGAGCCAGCAGTTGGGTGGGTTCTTACCGGGCGGATTTCGACCTTGCCGTTCACGGCAACAGGCTTGTCCTTGATGGCGTGAAGACCCAAGACAGCTAGATTGAGTAATCAGCGCTCTGTCTAAAAGTGGTCATGCAGAGGGCAGGGGGAAATGAGAAACGTACCGGTTTGGGGCAGGTTGATGATCGGGGTGCCCATCAGGGAGCCAAAGACACCACCCTATGGCCGGGGTTAGTACGTACGGACGTGACGCACCGGCCAAAAAAATAAAAAGACTCACGTTACTGATGGTGAAGGTACCACCGGCCATATCCTCGATGGTTAGCTTGTTGTCGCGAGCCTGTAAACGTTAGTACCTGTTGCGTAATCATGATTGCAGAATGCGTACCTTCTTGCCCAAGTCGGCAATCGACTGCTCAATACCAACAAGGTCCATAGTCTCAGTGTTGCGGACGACGGGGGTGACCAGACCCTTCTCAGTGGCCACGGCAACACTGATATCAACGTAGTCGCGGTAAACGATAGTGTCACCACCGTTGGGGCCCTCGATGGAAGCGTTGACTGCGGGGACATCCTTCATGGCCAGGACGCATGCGCGCGAGAAGGCACTCATGAAACCCAACTTCACACCAGTCTTTTTAAGCACATCATCCTTGTAGAGCTTGCGGAACTCCATCAGCGAGGACATATCAACCTCGTTGAAGGTGGTGAGGGAGGCAGCAGTGTTCTGGGACTGCTTCAGACGCTCCGCAATGCGCAGGCGCATACGGTTCATCTTGACCTGTGGTAGTAGTGATTGTGTCAGCATAGAGCACCGTTACCGCAAAAAGGACAAGTACATACCCGACGCTCCTCACGGCCACCAACGGCAGGCTTCGAGTCCGAGGTCTTGGTGGGCTCCGGCTTGGGGGTCTCCTTGGGCTTCTCCGGCGCAGGCGCAGGCTTCGAGGCCTGGGTCTCCTTGGGCTTCTCGGGCTCAGGAGCGGACTCCTTGGGCTTCTCCGCAGCGGGCTCCTTGGATTGCTCGGGGGCCTCCTTCTTGCCGCCCTCGGGGGCACCTCCCAGCTCCAGTTTGACAAGATCTTGTCCAACGGTGACGGTATCTTCCTCGTTCACAAGAAACTCCTTGATCGTACCCGAATCCGGCGCGTTCACCGACACGTCAATCTAATGCGCGAAGTGTCATTAGAAATTGTCATTTGGATTGGCAATGCAGGGAAGGTAAATACCTTGTCAGTTTCAATGGTTGCAATCTCCTCGTCGCGCTCGACAAAGTCGCCAACCTCTGTGTATTTAGTTAGTAACCAACTGGTGTTTGCTTCTGTAGGGTCTGCAGCATACGCTTAGAAAACTGTTTCAAAGTACCCTCTGTGATCGACTCGGCCATTTGGGGAACCTTGACAATTGAATCGGCTGGTTTCAAAGCCCGTTAGCATGATCAGTTGATTCGAAAACAAAGAATATTGCTTGTAGTACCGTAGGTTCTGATCTGGGAGCCCACGAAGGGGGCGAGGTTGCGCGAAACATTGATACTGTTATTTTCTGTTGTTAACTATGGCGCTTGGTGGCAATTGACGGACTATACACACCCCGAGGAGGCCTGCAGGAGACCGGAAGCCCTCGGCGAAGCGTTTGATCGGGTGACAGTCGAAAGGCACTGGACACCGGACAACCGGCTAACAGCCCGAGTGGCCCGGGTCAAAGTCGTCAGGCGCTGGCCCGAGAGGCGCGCAAGAGGGAGTCGAGCAGCCATTATGTATATGATGTTCGAATCGTAAGCAAACAAAGTCACAAATCGTCCCAAGGGGGGAAGGATCAAGGTGTGAGAGAAAGGGGAAGGGAAAAAAAAAGCCTCACTCTTTCTCGCCCTGTTGCTGTTACGTAGCCGAAGCCAAAAGCTCCCGAAGCCGAGATGCGGAAGACTCCCGGTAAGCGGAGTAATGTTCTTACGCTCTGCCTTGGTGCCTTATTAATGCCTGAGAAAGGGTCCGTTTTGCTCAGTGCGGTCACGCGCAGGAACTACAAGCGCAGTTTGCAACGAATGAGGAAGCCGAGAATAGTCAACCCGCATCACATCTCCAATATCTCGGACTGACGCGGATTGCCGAGGAGACGGTTCGCTCTCAGCTATTTAATTCTTTCCTTCACCTTACTCCCTCCTTATTTGGACTCGAGGGCACATCATGTCCACCTCCGCCGCTCTGTGAGTGTTCCGTAACACTGCCCTCAGAGGCCTCCTCCCATTCCATCATGATCTCCTCTAACTTCATCACAGGTCGCTCTATCGGCGATCCCTGAGGCTGTCCCTCGACTGGGCCGTACACCGGTCAGTGTGGCGCGGACAGGCTGTCTACATTCGCTCGTTGTTTGAAGCCAACAAGAACGTCCGCGACCCTCGCCAGCAACAGGTGCGCGATCAAGCCTACCCTCCCCATTTCCGAGCAATTGAACATTTTACTCACACAGGAGGTCTCCAGGTACTGCTGCGCGAAACAGAGAAACTCCTCGAGTCTTGGAAACACCCCGACCCCTACCGGCACCCGACTGCTCCTGGTGGTACGTCGCTTTTGATACCCGCAATCTGGCGCGCATTTGACTGACATTGGCTACAGGAAATAAATGGGAGCGCAACTTGCCTGCTCGTATTCTCCCCTGTACGTTGACCAATTCGATGTTCCCCGGGACCGTCATACTAATCAAGAACCAGACGCGGAGGCCCCCGGCGCGCACTAAAGAAGACGACGATATTCTTGTGTTTAGGCAGGTTCAAGCAATGAAGCATACATTTTGACTGCGATCGGGACATTTGTAGATATACTGTTGAATTTTGAATTTGGATGATTGTCTAGTCAATTGACTGCGGTTTAGAATGTAAGAGATCCAATCAATCGCAGACTCATCATTTCCTTGGAACAAGCGGAGGCCGTGGGACAATGAAACTACGAATACGGAGAGAATGAGCTATGACTGGTGGACCTAGAATCTTTTCATTGATTCGGGCGCGTACCCGGGCTAGTTATCCGAAAAAAAGCTGAAATCCCATCGAACAGGCTGGAGTTCGTCGGTATCATTCCATGTCCGCAGACATAATGTACAACCTGGAAACTGAAGGAAAAAAGAAAAACGCAGAGCCATAACGTGCCCGTCCCATAACCCCATTATCGTGTCAATGAACCAACCCACGCCAGAAAAAAAGAACAAATCAAACCCGCGAAAGAAACGAGACCCATTACAGCTCCTGGCTGCCCTTGCCGGCCTTGGGGGTCTTCTTGGGAAGAAGGTCTGGAAACGTGTCAGCAGATGGTCGCGGTTGCAAGACGCTGGAAACTTACTCTGGTGGATGTTGGGGAGAACACCACCCTGGGCAATGGTGACATGACCCAGAAGCTTGTTCAGCTCCTCATCGTTGCGGATGGCGAGCTGAAGGTGACGGGGGATGATACGGGTCTTCTTGTTGTCACGGGCGGCGTTACCAGCCAGTTCGAGAATCTCAGCAGCGAGGTACTCGAGAACAGCAGCCAGGTAAACGGGGGCACCGGCACCAACACGCTGAGCGTAGTTGCCCTTGCGGAGCAGACGGTGGACACGGCCGACGGGGAAGGCCAGACCGGCCTTGGAGGAGCGACTACAGAATCGATGTCAGAATGGGTCGTCAAATGTTGTTTGGGGACCGGCACGTTCCGGACGCGATTCAAAACAAAGGAGATGGAAGAAAGGGAAACTCACGACTGCGCGTTCTTGCTGCCGCTAGCCTTGCCACCAGACTTTCCGCCAGTCATTTTGATGGTTGGGTTTTTTAAGTTGGGGTGTTTGAAAAGGTGGGAGAAGTTGGTAATGGGTCGAGATGGTCGAGAGATGTAAAAGAGCAGGTGAAAGGGCGACGGCGAGGAGGCCACGGGGGTTTATAACAACGCGGTGAGGGTGACGTTGGGCTCGCATCAAACAAACCCGCCAGATCACGCCCTCGCTTAGCGGAGTCGGCCAATCATATTGCAGATCACGGCGCCGCGGACATGCCAGATCAGGCAAGGCGGTTGTAATTTACACCATTACAGAGTGTTACGGCCCATCTGTGTGATAGTACCCCGCTTTCCCCGCCGATGGACGCGTCAATCCCCCTTTAATCATACAGATCATACGTAAGTGTGACGGTATTGAAATTCCGCCTCCTTTGCGTTCCCCCGGGATCAACTGGCCTTTGGCGGTCGAGTATAAAGACCGCGTTCCCCTCGTCACCGCGTTTCTCTTACCTTTCCTTTCCATCCATCCTCCCAACCTCACGTCTTCCATCTTCATCACACCCTTTTCAACTCAACCACTCTTCGAGAACTCATTCAAAATGCCCCCCAAGGCTGCTCAGAAGACTCCCTCCACCGGCGGCAAGGCCCCGGTTGCCGGCAAGGCCCCTGCTGAGAAGAAGGAGGCCGGCAAGAAGACTGCCGCCGCCTCTGGCGAGAAGAAGAAGCGCGGCAAGACCCGCAAGGAGACCTACTCCTCCTACATCTACAAGGGTGAGTTTTCCTGATGGTCGTGTTTTGGTGTCTTCGGGCGCGTTCGCGCGACGCGACTTATGCTGATTCTTTTCCCTCTAGTCCTCAAGCAGGTCCACCCCGACACTGGTATCTCCACCCGTGCCATGTCCATTCTGAACTCCTTCGTCAACGGTATGTCTCCACGCGTTTCGTCATCTTTCGCATCGTTCTGACTCTTCACAGACATCTTCGAGCGCGTTGCCACTGAGGCCTCCAAGCTGGCTGCCTATAACAAGAAGTCTACTATCTCCTCTCGGGAGATCCAGACTTCTGTGCGACTGATTCTGCCCGGTGAGCTGGCCAAGCACGCCGTCTCTGAGGGTACCAAGGCTGTCACCAAGTACTCCTCTTCCGCCAAATAAGGGTTTCTTCCGATTTTCGTTTCTTGCGGCTTTGCTCTTTTATTCTGCCTCCTGATCTTTTCCTGGGCTCGGAGGCGGTCGGTTATGGGTGTTTTGCGGGTTTTCTAATGTGTTATGGGATGGTCTCAATTTCTTTTTTTCCCGACGGGCGACTTTTTCTGATGGTTACTACTCGATGTGCGCGCGGTGTAACATAACTCGGGTCTAGGGGCTGGTTGCACGATTTAACCTCCCCTACTAGAACACGAAATTTCAAATGCTTGACTGCATTTCACTACTGGTTTTTCTGTGTCTTCATCGTAGTCTACCTGGCTCGAATTGTGCTGGAGCAGCTCTGGTTACTACTTATTTACTCTGCACTGTCGGAGTCATCCAGCGCTTCCACCTCGTCCAGAGCCTCAAGTCTCTCATGGCTTTGGTCCGTCTGCTTTTCGTCTGCCAGTACGTGAATTATGGGCTTGCCAGGCGAATTCTGGACGCGCTGCTTCCAATCCTCCCAGTCTTCTTGATCTCGAATCAGAAACCCTATCAGCATGCTTGGATCCATGTCCTTAATGTGTATTCGTCGTAACCGCCGAGTGTGGTAGCTATCAAGCTGCTCTGGTGAGAAGACTTTGTTGGTTTGGGGTGCGGGTAGCGCTGGTCTGGTTGTATGCGGGTCGAGAAAGAACATGTGTGAATCCTGGACTCCCACGAAGTAGTGAGATGCTGACGGACGTCCACTATTTGTTTTGCGCGGTTAGCAGATTTGAAGGTTTGAATACGTGCAGGTTTCGGAATTTACCCAGCTATTCCAACCGACTGCGGATACTGTAGCGCGGCGCGCAGTCCATCCCAGTAAACCGATGTGACATGCTCAATTCCCAGCCGGAGGCCAAGGAGAATAAGGACCGGCATTATCTGTCCGGTTTCATCTCGGCCCAGGCCAGCCACTTGCGCTTCGTAGACATCGGATGTATTATTGGTCACATATACCCGTAGCTTGGGGGACTCGCATTCATTCGATAGCATCCTGTCGAGGCAGATGTGAGTTGGGGGTTCTTGGTAATATGGACCTATGGCACGTACTGGATGCAGCGGGCAGTGGCAGATGGACCAAACCATTCTCCCGGGTATTTTCCACATGATTCGGCCCCGCGCTGGACAAATCGGTGTATTGAGAATGGACTATCCGGGTGATCTGCGAACATCGCCAGCAATTTCGATTCTTCCTCAGGCCAGTGACCTCTCCGCCAGTCTAGACCAACAGTTAACATTCTGAGAATTCAGTGGGTCTCATTGTCTGGAGTATTGGTACTATACCTCGCCCGAGTCGTAGGGTCGATAGCGCATTCGCCAGTAAACTCTGTCCGGATCGAATCATGCACCCCCACCCAGTGTCTGATGTGAATCCCTGGGGTTCCATTAGCTGACTACGCAGGCGAACCCCCAGCGTCATTGAGGACGCTGCCTCTGGTGTGTTGTTGCGTGGGATGGGGGTGAAGTGAGAGCGGTATGTCATCCATATCCTCGATTCAAAGTCATCGAGGAACTCCTCTGGCCAGGTGTTTGCGATCCCCTCGTTCGGGCTTTTCGGCCCTTCGATGGTTGTATTTTTTGCTTCTTTCGTGCAGAGGGGAAGAAAACTGTTAGCAGCTCTGCCTTGCGAAGTGGCGATTTGGGACTCACCAGCACTCGGTTCGGTTTCTGGCGGGGTGACCGTGTACTCTCGCCCCAGGCACCAGATCGAGGCCTCTGGTACGGTGTCATTTTTGGGTTCTGGGTCCCAGAAGTACTGTACGATACGCTTGCACTTTTCCAGGTCAACTCCTGCCATGTTGTCCAACAGCTTGAAGGGGTGGTGTCAAAGAGTAGAGGGGAGGTGTGTGAGAGATATATATCTCCCAAGAGAGCGGGGGCCGCTAGGGCAACAAAGTACTGCTACCGCACCAAATAACAGAATGTAGCAACGCCCGAGTATAGAAATATAGCCAAAGCGAACAGGAGTACAGGAGTGATGGGATATCGATTGTTTGGTTTTCGGGTGTTCAGGTGTTTTGGAGAAGAGGAATAATCACGCGCGACGGGACGACGTCACCGGAGATCACGCCCTCCCCCGAGGCGTCGCTAGAGCAGATCCTGTCTAGGTAAATTCCACTAGTAATCTGCTATGGATCTTTGTATATTTAATGGCACTCTCAGCTTTCGATAGATCTCCAATGAGATCTCATTTAATTTTAATTATACACGCTGTATTGCAGAGCGTACCACCCCCCAGGAACCCCAAATAATGACCCAACCGGACGATGCCCCCCCACCGCCCGGGGCCCACCCCGTTGAACGAAATCCTCCTGTCTGAAGAACGACTTTCAACGTCCCATCATCACCACCATCCATGGCCCGACATGGGAAGACCAAGGTCCGGTCGAAACGGGCACCAGCAATGGCCGCACCTAGTGAGTGCCCCTTCCCACCCTTCTAAATACGCTCGCAAAACTCATCTGGCCACAGAAGTATCGCCACATCAATTTACGATGCAACAAGAGGCTCGAAATACCGAGACACATCATCGAATTTGGGCGGCTAGCAATCTCAGGAGCAAGACAGTCCGGTTTGTGAGGGCAGGAGAAATGCAGCGAAGCGACTTTGAGAATGTCGACCAAGATACTCAAGGCCAGCTCCAGAAAGCGACAGGTGGGACCGACGCCCCACCGGAATCGATCGAGGGAGAAGAGCAGAGGCACACCAGAGAGGAGAAAGGAGAAGAGGACCAGCCTCTGTTTTTCATGGACACAATCGGAGAACGCAGACCGGACACGGGACTTTTGGACCCGGTACTGGCCACAGCGACCAGCCACTCGGATGACACCAGCGAAGACGAAGTTGTGTTCACCGGACGAAGGAAAGCCGCCACAAAACCCATTGTGATCGAAACCGACCAAGATGACCTTAACGAAATGTTATATACTCGCAACATGGGCGACATTCCTCAAATGGAGGAACTCACGCTTCAAACCCACCAGTCCTGCCCAACAGGAAGTCGGCGAAATTCCCCCCCGAGGCAGAGATTTCAATGGTCCCCCGACAATGATGATATGCTGGCGGACTACATCGCCAACATGGACCAACACTATCGCATCGAGGACGACGAGGACGACGAGGACGACGAAGACGATAGCAGATTGCAATCAAAGCCCGAGGGTGGCATTGGGATTGATCACAGAGAAGCAGACCCTGGGGTGCCGCCCAACTGTTTTGCTTTCTCAGAGAGACGGGTAAAACAAGTCGCTGCGACCCATGGAGCTAATGTTGGAAACACCGGCGAGGACCAAGTCCAAAGTTCGATAGACGGTGAGTGCCCCAGGCGTTTCAGACTGCAATACCCTCACATACGAGGTCGGCCACCAGTGCGACGGAGAATATGCGTTAACACCGTAACAAACCCAGCCCTGGAATCGGAAAACGAAGATGTCACTTTGGGGACACCTGACTCGTTCGACGTGGACTCCGACGAAGAGCTGGACCTGGACGCAGACCTCCTCGAACAATTGGCCCTCGAGTATTCCGCCAAGAACAAAAAGAAAGGTTCAAAGGGAAAATACACCTTCGCATCAGCGACAGCCTTTGCAGATGCCCTCGAGTCAGACCCATACTATGGGTTCGATATCATGGACTTCAATCGACCAAGCTTGGCGAAACAGAGCAAGGGAAAGAGGTCTCCCGCACTGGACCTGGAACTGTCTGACAGTGATCTTGAAATGCACCTCCAAGAGGTCTGGCTGACTGACCGCAAGAAAAAGAGTACGAAAAAGAAGGAGAGAGAAGAACTACGTTCCCAGGGCCTACTCGGCGGGGACCCCGAATATGCGGACCTGAAAGTCAAGTATTCAAAGGGGATGAACATGGAAGAATTGATGACCGAAATTCGGTCTTTTCTCTTGTCCCAAAAAAACAGGTATATTTTGACACCAGTTATTGTCTCTTTTCTTTTATTGTGCCAAGCTCACTATATACAGTCTTTCTCTACCTCCCATGACAAAGCATCGGCGCAAGACGATTCACGAGCTGGCAAACATATTGCACCTCAAGTCCCAATCCCGAGGAAACGGGCTCATGCGGTTCCCCATCCTCCTCAAAACATCCCGCACACCTGGATATACTCGGAAGACTATTTCAAAGGTCGATTCTTTGCTCTCTGGACGGAAGTTGAATCGCCGCTTGTTCCAATCCTGGGGTCCAGATGGAACCAAGCCAACAAAATCAAAGTCGAAAGGTGTCACTGCTGGTGTTTCATACATGGACGGAGATGTTGTCGGCGCATCTGCTCCCGAAATTGGAGCAGAAAATCGGGGTCGGGCAATGTTGGAAAAAATGGGCTGGAGTAGCGGCACAGCCCTTGGGGCAAGCAACAACAAGGGAATTCTCCAGCCCGTTGCACACGTGGTCAAGAATTCGCGAGCGGGACTAGGATAAGGATGTATCTTTTTGGGCCGTATGAGCTCCCAGTGAAAGATACTCCCCACCATGTACATACTCGATAAGAAATACACAAAATTCGAAGGTCTCATCACGCGATCTGTCACTTGTTGTTTCCGTTTCCCACCTGGTTTTCATGTATCAAATATGGACCGAAGGACAAAGGTAAAAGCAACCAGTGGGTATACTTCACCGTCGTCGGCTCTTTGAAGTCGTCTTTAATTGTGCATGGGTTGGATTTTCTTGGAGGTGGACGAAAAGTTTCGTTTTAGAAGGAAAGATTTCGTGGCATTTGGCGCACGCGATTCCTGCCGCTGCTCCAGGATTCTGTGCTGCTTTCTTTGCTCGTCTCTGTTTGGCTTTGCCAACAGGAGGAGACCGAGGACGTTCATCAAGGCCTGATGAAGAGAGCTGCTCAGTCAACGGTGTGATAGGATCATGGACAAGGTCCAGATCCGAGCGAAGTCTCGTTCCAATTGACTCCCGTGAAGCATAATCTCCATCGTCTACGGAATCAGAAGAATCTTGTTTCGAATCCGGAGGGGTTGAAGAGGTATCCTCATCCGCGCTCAACGTATTACCTCTTTTGTGTTCGACGCAAGGAAGTTCGTCAGTCTCTGCGATATCTATCTCAGGCCCCAGACTGGAAATTCCAGAGATATGTGCATCATCAACTTCCTCGTTATTGCCCTGTTTATCATCATAGGCATCGGGTTCAGTAGTAGGCTTCAAATCGAGTTGTTCATCCTGCAGGCGCATTTCCCGACAGAGCTGCTTGACGGCTTTCAGGTGCTTCTTGCTCTTTTCGTGAGCTTCGAATTGGTTTTGGCTCTTGAAAGACTTGTGGCACGCTACACACTCGAAACTTTCGATCTCGCTTTCAGATGTTTCCTCATCGTCGCTGATGTCGGGCTCATGCGAACGTGCCCATTCCGGAACAACATGTTCGCGCAATTTAGCATTGTTCATGGCCCGTGACCTGGCGGCTTGGGCTGCCACTGACTGGCGCAGGGTCTCTTGGCGCTGAGCCTCATTCTGGGCATTGGCCTTATACCGCGGGTCTCGCTTTTTTACGAACGCCACCAAGGACCGCACAGCATCGTTGAAAGCTCGAATTCCTTCGTCCCGAAGACGTCGGTTTTCCTTCTCCATCAGCCTTCGAACTCGGCGATCAGGGGCCTCAGAATAACGATAGACATCCTTCCAGGCAAACGATTTCTTCGTAGAGAACCCACTCCACACAGCGTAAAACGGGCGCACAACTGTCTCGAATCCCGCATCACGAGAGCCAAATGCAGGATATTCCACCACCTCCAAGTTTTCCCACTCAGATGCCAATCGCTCTTCGAGGGCTAGCTGTGCGAATTGATCCTGAAGACCACCAAAAAACCCAGCTGGCGAGTCAGAAAACTCCATCCGAGGACTAAATCTTGAGAAGACCTTGAGAACATCTTCGGCGGTGGTTATCCGTATGTTATAGGAATGTTGACCACCTTCTGAGCCCTCCGAGCCCTGGGCTGTACCCAAAAATGCGTCGCTATGAGAGTCGTACCAAGCACGTTCCTGAGGATCTGCGAGAACCTCATAAGCCGACTGCACTTCGGCAAAAAGCCGCGTGGCTTCTTCAACATTCCCGTAATTTCGATCTGGGTGCAGTTCAAGAGCTTTTCTGCGGTAGGCTTTTTTGATCCTGTCCAGTGTGAGCTAAGGTCGAGAATGATTGTTATGAAAAGGTTGCTTACTCGTCATCGCTTGCACTCCGGGTGAGATCCAGGAGCTCATAGTAGTCGGTTTTCTGCCCTGAGTCTTGCTCTGGGGTGCTGGGACCCTTTGAGCCTGTCGACTGAGACTGACCCATACTCAGGAATAGAGAAGGCGGGCTTGAAAGGTCAGGTTACACGGAGCTTCAATAGGCCCACCGTCAACCTTCAAGGTCAGGTCCCAGGCGATTTTCAAGGGCCGCTCGCCCATGCGCTTCTGGCGGGTGATGCAAAAGACGTGAGTAAGCGAAGTTCAAGACGCGCACATGCGGAGGGTTCTTCGGGCCTTGGCGCAAGTTCCCCGCTCCGCTTCGCCGCTGGACATCATGAACATTGACACCCCCAGACGATCTAGGTCCAGCGCTGGCGTTGACTTTGCTCTGTCTCCAGGTACCAACTGCGACTTTTGACCTCATCGCCTGTTTTTCCACACTGTTGGGAGCCTCATCATCCAGCAGTGGGGCTCTTTTCTTACTGCCTGTTCCCCTCACGCCCTACACGTTCACAGGCATGCTCTTATCTCTCCAAAACCTGCCGGAAGAGATTCTGCATTACATCCTATGCCATTCGCATCCTCTCTCTGCTGCAGCCCTTCAACAGACCAACAACCGGTTCGGCGATGTGACAACGAGCGCTCTGCTATGGCGGCACTATTGTCAAACGTACTACAAGTCCTGGGACAGAAGGCATGAAATACAGAAGAAGTTTGCTGGCTCTGCGCCATCTGTTGATTGGAAAGCATTGTTTGTTGCGAGATATCAAATTGACGGCTCTGTCACCCGACTTCTCGATAGTATTCTTGCCAGCCAGACTGGACGCATCGAAAAGTTTAGAGCTGTCATTGAATTTGGATATGATGCAAAGGATGCGCTGCTTGAAAATAGTCAAGTTCAGTGGGGTGATGATTATCTTGCAAGAAGGTAAACACCAAGTGATGCCCTACACATTAGGTTGTTCTATTCACTAACTAGCTTCATATGAAGATATTATGCCAGCGCCCTATTAACATGTCTTCACCGGAGTATTGCGATTCCCGAATGGGTCAAATTGAGACGCGGCGAGGCCGTCTCATTCGAAAGAGCATTGGGTGCCTTCGATCTCTTTATCCCAGAGAGCGGGTATGGTGACTTGGATGAGGTAGAGTTATTTATTCCCCTATAATATGTTCTATTTTGCTAAGCAATTACAGATTGAAAACAGCATGGCGCATATTGTTGCCAGATTCGTAGCTTCGCACCCCGACTTTGATTCTTTGAATCCTCGTGAGAAGGCTTTGAGGCTCGCGTCCTGGTTGCGTGCAAATGAATACATCGGTATCGAGCCTGGCCGAGAATACTATTCTCTGGAACATAACTTCTTAGGGATGGCCCTGAATACTCCAGGACACAACTCTTTGCCACTGATTTCCGCTGCGATCTATTGCCATGTCGCTCAAAAGTTGGGACTTGATGCTCATCCCTGCGGGTTTCCATTTCATGTCCATGTCATCATAACACCCCAACCTGGATTCGATATGGACGACCGCCCTGTGCCTGGCACGGAACAAGCTGCTCCAATGTACCTTGATCCATTTAGAGGGGCAAGAGAGACCCTGGTTTCAGAGCTACGGGACCAGTTGATATTCCTTGGTGCCTCAGATTTGGAACAGAGTGAGTTCCTTGGCAAGTCATTTGCCTCAGAGGTCGTCTTGAGGTGCAGCAAAAACATTCTGAATTCCATACACTCCATGTCTCGCCATTCGGATATTCAGGCTAGTTCAGTGGATTTTGTGAGTGCAAAGTATGCAGCTCTATGGTCATCCATGCTTCTCTCATCCAATCTACAGCCAGTGGACCTACGTCACCAGCTACTTTGGTTGATGGAGCTTTTTGCTACGGACTTTCCTTCCGATATATTCTTAGTGGAGCAGTACATCGTGCCTCTGTTCAATGGCCTCTTCGAGCATGACATTTTGAAAAACCTCCATGTCATGAGAGCCGCGGACGAGGTTCCCAAGCAGATACGTCGGCGATCTGACAAAAACAGAAATATCCATTACAAGGTGGGCCAGGTCTTCCAGCACCGTCGTTATCGTTACAGGGCCATTATTACCGGGTGGGACTCTGAATGTGATGCTGGGGAACAATGGATGAGGCGTATGGGGATTGATCGTCTCGAGGCAGGGCGCCATCAGAGCTTCTATCATGTTTTAGTGGAGGACAGGAGCGTTCGATATGTTGCTGAGGAAAATATCGAGCTTATACTGCCTAGTATCAGCGACCTGCCGCGGAGTCTCACAACAATTGCAGGAAAGCATTTTAAGAGGTGGGATGACACAGCACGAGCTTTTGTGAGTAATGTGAGAGATGAGTACCCCGATGATTAGAAAGGTCAACATTGAGTTATTCCTCTAGTATAATCCTAATTGCCCTACGCCTACATACTTATGCTATATTGACTTTGATAATAAAGGGTTTCATATTGATAGTATTAACTAGACTGCGGCAGTATCCGCAATATCCTTGGATATCAAACAAGACAATTATGCCAAGCCTCGTGACTTTATTCGGTCTGCATTATTATGCTGTCATCTTTTGTGTTTTTCAGTAATAGCACTGTAATTCTTTATTCTTAAAAAATGTAGGGTATTCTCAAAAAATCAATCATTTTATTTATTCTATTATACATCAAGTTGAAACCCATCTGGTAATCTTGGTTGCTTCCGAATCCGCCCTGGCCGTGCCTGGGTGCCCTGATGTACTGGCATCTCTGGAAGGTCGTCATCCTCATTATCGAGGACATCAGATGATCTTTTTGTGACTGTTTGCCTTTTCCCTGTCCCCATCGTTCAACAGTCCTATCATCTGAAATCTCATCACAGCCCTCCACCTGCTGTGTATCCTCAATCCCAGGCTCTTGATCCTCTTCCTCATTATCACTGATCGGCTCTAGGGTTTCAAGCTGAGGCATTGATTTCCAAGTTTGATCCAATAGCGCAGCCTCCCCATTAGAAAGATGCTCTTTAAGAACACTGAGCTCATCTTGCCTGACATCAAAGTTGGTTGCGAACTGATGAAGCATTAGTTCCCGGATTGTGTCTGGCTTTAACTGACCGCGGCGATAGTGGCAGATATCACGGGCACAATTGAACAATCGCTCCACACCAGCACCACTGGCAGGGATAGAGAGAATATCCCGTGCCATCCTTGCAAGGATAGGGAATTCATTCTCATGGTCCTTCCAGAAAACTCGGGGCTTCTGTCTCTCAATCCCCCGGGCAAGATATCTTGCGATCTCATCATCTTCAGGCTTTGTGAGCTCCTCGGGTAGCTGGCTCTGGGAAGCACAGGCAGCATCAAGATCACAGTCATTATTATCATCAACAGCCTCACTAAATATATCATCCAATGCTGTAGGATCTGAGTTATGGTGAAGTAGCTCTTTGTATCGATTGAACTCTCGTTTCAGAACTGTTGTGATATGTCGTATCGTTAGGAATTGATTCCGTTAGGATACGACATATCACAACAAGAACTTCATGATAATGTTGCACATAGTCAATTTCGCCTTGCCAATCACTTGATGAAAAGTATCGGAGTTTCTTTGATGGGCAAAGGATTGTTGCAAGAGCATAGATATCACCGTAAGGTTCATGATCAGTGGCAGTATAATACTTCGAGAGCTTCTTTTTTGCAGTCTGGAGAGCCTGGAGCATGCGCTTCTTCCAAACAACCCCTTTATTCTTGAGCTTGGCCTCGGCATCATCAAGGTGCGAGAATGGCTTGTTGTAAATACCATAGATATTATGGGCAGTAATATCTTTACTCTTTGATAACATGCTGGTAAAGTCGAAAAAGGGCTTTGTGAGAAGAAGAAGATATTCAACCCGTCGCCACTCTTCTTGATCAAGCCTGAAATAGAGATACTGATGATCTGCACAATACTGGTCATAGAAAGGCTGTAGGGTTTTGGCACGATTGAGCATCAGGAAGGTAGAGTTCCACCTAGTTTGGACGTCTTGGATAGGGATTAAGGCCGGCTCTTTGGTTTGCAGAGCCATGAATGCCTCCCGGCGTTGTGGACTTGCGTTAATAAAGACTGCAAGACCCCGTATATTTGTTATTTGAATTAGAACAGATCTATAAATATAAGAGTAGGATAGACTTACCTTTTTTAATGTCTCTGTGATATGAACTCGGTTGGAGCCATGCCTTTTGGTCTGAAATGAATGGGTTTTGTCATCAGACCATTCCAACTAAATCTCTTTGTTGGGCGGTGTTGCTTTCAATTTCCCAAGGAGCTCATTCAAGCTGAGCTGGATCACATGCGCAATACATGGAACTCGGAAGACCATGATATCCGACCGATATTGTGACTGAAGGGTATCTTGGATATTCATCATCAAGGTATTTTTATTTGTTGCATTATCAGTGGTCACTGATAATACCCGGTCAGATATTTCATGATCAGCCAGTAGTTGAGTAACAGTCTTGCTGAGGTTTTCACCAGTATGAGATCCATGAAGAGGCTCAAATCCAAGGAGGACTTCACAGTAATTCCAATCTTGATCGAGAAAGTAACCAGTAATAGCCATAAATGCCTGCTGAAATGGAGATGTCCAGCAATAAAGAGCTATTGACAAATTACTTCCGGTCGGAAGTCTTCCAATGACCTCCTTCTGGTTGTTTTGGACTGTCAATTCAAGGCAACGTCGGATACTTCGCGCAGGTGGAATTGTGATCTTGGTTGTGGCTTGCTGAATAACCTCGACTAGTTCATGAAACTGGGTATGCTCGATTATTCGGAACGGGAGATGAGCAGTGGAGATAAAGTTCAGAATAGCTCTTGAGAGGCGTTCTTGGGAGAATGTATGGCTCTGTTGAAACCTGGGCTTTAAGATAATATTTAGATTAGTATTAGTGGTAAGAATCAAGATCATAAGAGTCAATAGTATACCATCTGCTTGATAAGCTGATCAATCCCGGGATTAGGGCTTCGGACACAGGAGCCAGTCTTAATATGCGCAGTCATTGGCGATGATCCTGCACGGCGGAATCTTGGATGACCAAGAGTACAGAGACATGATTTGCACATCACCTTTGGCTTTCCAGTCTTCTCATTTGCAACTTGCTGGAAACTCTCTCAAGCTTTCGATTGGGTTTTTGTCTCCCAACGAATACTCTCTTATATCAGGCTTCGATCCAAACTCAGTAGTAAGCCACCAGTTTACAAACTTCTTTCGGGATTCCTCCATATGGCTGCTGCTAGAATCAACAGGGTAGAGGACCCAATGTTGTTGAAGAGGAAGGCCAACACGGGTGAGGGAGGAAGGTGGGGTCAAGGTTGAAGGTGCAGTTGGAGTTAGATATTGAGATGCAGATATTGATATTATTTCGCTGCCAATAAAATCAGAAATATCGTCACGGTAAAGTCGATCCGAATTCAGACCTAAGTCTGAATCAGTATAGGAGCAGAAGGATTGAGACATTTGTTGTTGGAACATATCTCAATAGTCTATACGTTGTCTGTTGAAGCAGAGATTGGGAGAGACTTGGAGGAAAGCTTGTATACATGGGGCTGGAGAAGAATTTCAGGGGTGTCACAGGCAGAGCACAAACTCACGACTTGAATATGTGTTTGTGGTTAGTGTCCTGATGATTGCCCAATGCTAGATAAACTACTAGTGCGGATATTCTGCGGATATCCCATGGATACTGCGGATATTTTGTGGATAATTTGAGGATATCCGTTGGATATCCGCAGGAGCGGAAGCCATATCGCTAAGTCCCGAGAGTCAAGACTTCCGACTGTGGTTTCTCTAGGTTTTTATAAGCAAATATTTTTTAAAAATTAGTTAAAAAATATTGTAGACCTCGATGAATAATATGGTTTTAAAATTGAACCCGATAGATAATGGCATTATGCTTTTGTTTAAGTATTTTTCGTTTAGCAAAAAGATGGACAGGAGGTATATAGGAAAACACCTGTGAAATATATAATCACTCCGTAACTTACAAAAAAAAAAACCAAACTTTGTTTCTAACCCCAGTACAAGTAATCACTAAATTCAAAGCGACAAAACATAAGAAACTTTTTATCAATTAATAGATACAAGATCATTTCTTAAAATTCCATTAAGCGATGGGATGAGCTGGGTTGTTGTTATGGTTAAGACCAAACATGTATTTCTTTCAACCTAAGCGAGAATATTTTATGCTATCCAAATGCCATGTGACTATCTCTTTTCAGATAATTAAGCGAGTTTTATGCTAGTGCGGATATCTTGCGGATATCCTCAACTTGGATATGGATATGCCGCAGTCTAGTATAGTATTAACCTTTTTAATATTGATATTTTTGGTGCTTTTTCTCTATTATCAATAGATTTCAATTAGAGCATAGCACAACCTATCAGTATTGGAAATGAATCCTTTATATAACATTAGTTTTAAGCTGCTAACTTTGTTAGATGTTTACTATCCGAGTAAAAAGAACAGTATAGAATTATAGAATCTAGAATAATCTGATGACGATGATGAATTCATTTGCCCGATGTAGCTCGCTCTATATATATGCTGCTATGCGGGAGTGCTGTCAGGCCCGCCGACAGCTGGAAAGTGGTCGCTAGCCCACATGACGATCAAAAGAGACTCGCAAACCGAGCCACTGTTTGGTCGCATCGAATGTAAAATTGAAAAAGGACAAAGGAAAACAGATGCGTAGGAGCGTAAAGCACTCGAACCACATGAAGATGAACGTCGCTGGTCCTCACCGCCTTCGCTGGGACCTTTCCTCTTCACCCAAACTCTCTCGCCGTGTCTCCTCATTCCTACTTCAACGCACTTCCTCATCTCTCACGCAACCACCTCAGCGGTCGGCTGCCGCTTGCGCGTACGCTTGGATCAAGGGAGCACAGTTATTACTATCATTATTAACATTATATATAATTGTCTCGATAGGTATATTTATAATTAAAGTATTATCCTACCAAGTGAAGAACATATCAAGTATATATAATAAGATTAATCTCTAGTAATTTCATATTACTTATAAGGTTTAAGTTTCTATTTATTTATATAATAATATCTTACTATAGATTTATTATAAATATAGACGTTAAATAATTAATGTGTCAATATTAATTTTAATATTTTAATATAGATTAAATATCTAGGATTTTGTATTATCTAAAGTAGTTCCTAAGCGAGCCGCCCACCTGACCCACTACTAAATTCTTAAAAGTAGATAAAACCAGCGAAACACTATTAATTCAGAAAACTATAGATTAGGGCACCGGGTAATCGAATGGCCAGTATTATTGCAGCCGCTACATCTCCGGGGTGCATGTTTGGCTGGTGGGGGTGGCAGAAGAGGCGATTCAACTGGTGCGGGCGGAGGCTGTTCACAGGTTCAACTGGCTGCACTAGCGGTGGTAGGTAGGCCCTCTCCAACCGTAACACCCTCTTCACATCGAACTAGGCGATTCGTTCGTGCCCGTTTTTGCCGTTTCTTCTCATTCGCAGCCCGTAAATCAGCAATTTCCTGAGTTTGTAGCACGTTGGTATGCATTGAGACAGTAGCTCTTGATAATCTGATCTAGGACAAGCTTTGATGGGGAAGGAGGGCTTCTTGATCCTTTTTTAAGTAGTTTTTTGAGTGAAGAGAACTGTTTATGTATTTCTTTGACTGTTTTCGGTGTTTTTGGACTGAATTGGCTAGATCGACTGCTTGGGCGGCTGGGTGGTGGCGTTGATGTTCGGAGGGACATATTGAGCTTGAGAGCACACGCTCTGGGTCTAGTGGAATTAGACCTGCAGCAGCAAAACTAGACTGGATAGTCTCTTCTCGTGCCTTAGGATAATTTGCTAGGAAATCTAGCTTATCAATATGATTGAATCCTAGCCGTACCTGATTGGTAATCAGACGACCATAGGCACGCTTAAGAACAGCAAAACATCCAATATCCAGAGGTTAAAGAAGAGGGGATGAATGTGCTGGCATGCAGAGTGGGATAATTAAGTTTTCAGCACAAATTCGGTCGAATTGAGCCGTGAGATGGCTACCATGGCCATCAAGAACCAGAAGGCGATATGTTCCTTTCATCCGAGTTGAGGTGAATGGGATGAATAGATTTTAAAGCCATCTAATGCTTTTCATCCGAGGTCCAGCCATTAGGTGAAACTTCAATTCGCCAGTCTTTTGGAAGCCCGCTTAGCCAACTAATATTGTGGCTTTTGGCCTTAAATATGATGCAGGGAGGAAGAGCAAATCAGCCGCACTGATTGACTCGATAACAGTCACCCATTCACGATTTCCAGGCTGTAGAATTGCCCGACAACCATGGTACTCGGCTCGAGTAACCACCTTTTGTGCTGATATAAGGCCCATCGCAAACCCCCCTATTGTCAAAGTGATAGATATCATCTGATTGGATACCATTCTCATTGATAACAGATTGAACAGTTTTGAACCATTCAGTAAGACCTTCGGATCCTCATTTTTAGCACGTTGGTAATCATATCGTCTTGAAAAACATGTTTGAAGCTCTTCGCGGCGTTTGGTAGGCTTAGTTACCCAATTAATCCCAACAGTCGGTGGGGGGTGTTTCCACGGTCAGCAAGTAGAATATTAGCCATTTCTCTCACAGCAGAGGGCCTAGGCGCTGCACTACGAGAATCCATAGAGAGAATCCACTCACTGTATAAGTGAATCTTCTTCAAATCTAGTCAATTTGTGACTATTTGCACGTGTATCAGCCCGAAATTGGTGGCCGTTGGCGCGGTCTCGTAGTGTCGGAACGCGTTTTCGGCCGAAGCGCGGCTCGCTCGTGAATTAACGTAACCCGTAAGCGAGTGGATCATGTAAGCGAGCGGATCACCCGCCCAATTTCCGACCGCGTTCTGCAACGCGTCCTATTCAACCACATACCATGCCACCAATTCGCACTCAATCTCAACAAAATTCGACTGAGCAGGAAGGCCGAATCCTACTTGCTATACAAGCTCTCAAAAATGACGAAATTACTTCTATTCGCGAAGCAGCGAAGCAATTCGACGTTCCATATACCACACTACAACGCCGTATGAAAGGAGGCGCGTTTCGCTCTACCACACGCGCCAACAACCACAAATTAACCCAATTGGAAGAGGAATCGCTTCAAAAATGGATAATTTCGCTGGATTCACGTGGTGTTGCGCCTAGGCAAGATATGGTGCGAGAAATGGCCAATATACTGCTCTTAAAACGTGGAGAACGCACGCCTCAGTCGGTTGGTAGTAAATGGGTATATAACTATATCCAACGCTGCCCTGAGCTCAAAACACGCTTTTCACGTCGATATGACTACAAACGCGCGTTATGTGAGGATCCGAAGATTATACAAGAGTGGTTTGATCGATTCCGACAGGTCATTATTCAATATGGTATTCATGAGAATGATATCTGGAATTTTGACGAAACTGGCTTCGCAATGGGCCTAGCAAGCACTTCACGTGTAGTCACACGTGCTGAATACTACGGCAAAAGGAAGCTTATGCAGCCAGGTAATCGAGAGTGGGTTACAGCGATCGAGTGTATTAACCGATCTAATGTTCTCCCGCCGACTATTATCTTTAAAGGCAAAAACTTCAACTCAGCGTGGTTTACTACTCCGCCAAGAGACTGGCGCTTTGAAGTTAGTGCAAATGGCTGGACTACGGATCAAATTGGTCTTGCTTGGCTTGAAAAACACTTTATTCCGCATACTACCAACTGTCGACATGGGGTATGGCGGCTATTAGTGATGGATGGCCACGGAAGCCATGTTACACCTCAATTCGACGATATTTGCCAGCAAAACCAGATTATTCCAATCTGTATGCCTCCGCACTCTTCTCATTTACTTCAACCTCTCGATATTGGCTGTTTTGCTGTTTTGAAACGGCTATACGGACAACACGTTCAGGCTAAGATGCGAAATGGCGTTAATCATATTGATAAGCTTGATTTTCTGGCCTCATATCCTCAGACGCGTACAGAGGTATATAAACCAGCTACGATATCAAATAGCTTCGCCGCTGCAGGACTTATACCATATCAGCCACAGCGAGTGCTTAATATTCTTGATATTCAGCTTCGAACACCAACCCCTCCAACCAGCCGTGGTAGTGATAGTAGCCGCGATTTCATACCTCACACGCCAATTCATCCAGTTGATATCCGACGGCAGGCTTCTTCAATCAAAACACTACTACGGCAACGCTCATATACGCCCCCAAGTCCTGCTAAGATTGCGTTACAGCAGCTAATCAAGGGCGCTGAACAAGCAATTCATCAGGTTGCTCTAGTAAGCAATGAGAATGAGCGGTTACGCGCTGAAAATGCCCACCAAAAGCGAAAAAGGGCATTACCAAATCGGCGAATAGCTAATAATGGTGGGATGACTGTTGGTGAGGCTCAGGAGCGTATTGAGAAGGAGGCAAATGGTGTTGAAGCAGAGATCATAGACAATACGGCGGCGGCTGCGGTAGCGAATTCGGCCAATCAGAGAGCGCCGCCGAGGTGTTCAAATTGTTGGAATATAGGGCATAAGAGAACTAGGTGCCCTAATTAGTGTGTGAACAGTGTTAATTGAATATATTGGTTGGTGGTTATTTTATATATATTTTCGTGGCTGGGTAGTTGGGTAAGTGATCCGCTGGCTTACATGATCCACTCGCTTACGGGTTACGTTACGTTAATTTATCAACATGAGTCATCAATTTTATCCATCTAAAACAGGAAAAGTGGCATGTTCTATGCACCCTGGCGGTTCTCGCGGTTCCTTGGCGGTTGAACCGCACGCACCGCGGTGCGCTTCGCGGTTCGCATGTACTGACCCGCGGTGCGGTTCGTGGCGAGGTCTATTTTGTCCTGACATTCTGAACCCTACAATATCATTTGTTATATGATTTTGCCGTCTGTTCTATATTTTGACCATTTATTTTTCCGGGGGTCTTTTATTATAATTTTTAGTATTTAATATACACACTATGTGTATATAGCAGACATGTATAGCTGCATGGTGTTATGGATCCTGCAGGATGAGGGGCTGCGGCTTACTGATGGACAACTCACAACTATTTTCGAAGGAAGCGCGCTTAAACCCCAGAGCAGACCTCGCCATAGCCCATGGGTTATCATAACATCCTGCCCCGCCTGAAGATGGGCTATTTGAAGAGCCCATGATGGGCCGTCTATGGGCCGTAAAAAAAGCAAATATACTCAAAAGCGTGACTTATATTAGTTATGAAGCTTTTTGCTGTATCTTTTAAGATTTCTTTGTATTCTGAGTACAGACCAAGAATGGAAGTAAATGAATAGACTATTGCAGAATAATAGATATCTTGTAAATTCATTTATAGATAATGTCAGCGTCCAGGGTGTATGACTAGATTAGTCATGTGCTAGACCAAGGATGTTGTGGGTTGAGACAAATCACAGACTATTCGCTCGAGGACGGGCTTTGCCTCGAGGGGTCGAGTCTGCGGGTTGAGATTCACCTAGAATTCGCCCGATCATCTAGCTATGATCAGGAGCAGTCTTGAATACACAAATAAGGATGTAGACACAACAGAAGTAACGTATGCAGTAAGCGTACAAGCGGGGTAATTCTGATATATCTCATTTACCTGCGGGATGCTTCTCGGATGAACACGCATTCATCTGACTGCATTAATTTGTGTCGAAATGAGGGATATGGCCAGTTGATCAGGTGATATTGATCGCAGCCTTGGAAGCCAGGTGTTGAACCGGTTTGACTTCCAACAATATCTTATTGATAATACTGATTATACTAATAGATCATTAAAATATATAATTATAAGATTAATATTAGTTATATATTATTTGAACATCTTAAAATATATTAATATAATATAATAAATAGTCTTATTAAAAATATTACTTTGTATATTCTTAATTGAAAAAATAATTATTATATCTTACTGTACATATGGATTATTTAGAATAAAGAGGAATATTTTAAAAAATATACTTTTTTACTAGTGTCACATTATTTTTATAAATTTATAGACAATACGATGTATAAATCCTTTCGTTTTCATGTTATTTATTATACAAAATAGAAAATCATTTGATATTATTTTATTATTTTTTATTTTATAATTTATATAATATTAAAACAATTTTAATATATTAAGATAATTTATATTTAGTCTATATACTAAGTACTAATTTGAAACTATTCTCATAATTAATGTACATATCTGTCGGGAAATCACACGTGATTACCCTTGCGAGTGACGGCCGATAGTTCATCCGAAGTTCTGAATACTGAACCTTCCCTATGAGTGGCGTCCAATATATTGAAGCCACTTTAGATGCATGGCGTTTAATGTATCGAACTACCCCTGTTCGTGCCCCTTTTCACTTGCATATTTTGTTTGCACTATTTGTTCTATTTTCGGTCTATATATCTACTTAGTTACATTGTTAGTTAACCAGACAGTTCTCTCTCTTTGACTGATCTCACTCTTCTTCCACACATTCCTGGTTATATGATATAGCATCAGTCAACTTGCTTTGTCATCGCATACCAGCGAATGCTGACAATATTTTACACTTGTAGAATAATTTTTTCGGATTTACAAGAAACAATTTTACTATTTATTATTATTAGTAAAATATGAACTAATCTTTCGAAATTTATTTAGACTTTTTTCTCTCTTTTTAGATCTAGGCTAGAATAATTTTTATATCTTAGATACTAATAGATAATAACATTTATTTTAAAACGGATGAAGAAAATATTCTATTCTTGACTATGACAGAGATTTTTTAGAGTTCTAACTTCTTTAGATTCTACTAACATTAATATTAAATTTAGAACGAGCAATCCTTTTTAATATTAGTTTAGAGTTTTTGAACAGACTATATCTAAAAAGAATTATAAAATCTTTCACTTTTAATTTGAACTAGTTATAAATATCTTGAAGTAATTAGACACGTAAATTTAGGGTGTTGATACACATACCCCCCCCCCCCCCCCCCCCCCCACCCTTTTTTCTGAGTCATACCTGCCCGACAGCCACCTAGCTGCGCAGAAACAACTAGATTTTCAGGCCTGTTTATAGACCGACCAATAATATCGCTCCATTTACAGGGAAGCTAAACCTTCGAGATCCAGTTCCCCATAGCACTACCCATCTACCACCTCGCCCTGTCGCTCTCTACCATCTTGCCCAACGCTCTACAGCGCCAATATGCTGCCCGGAATCGATTCTTACGCGTCTGATTCATCATATACCAGTGAACCAGCTCCCTCCACAGCTGGCCATCCTACTGCAGACACTGAGTCCTCCGAGCCGTCACCACCACCGATGCCTCTGCCCCCTCACAACCAACGCTTCCCAGACCCCGAATCTGCGATCAATGCTATCAATGAGCTTGCGCAGCCAGCTGGATATGCCGTTATCAAGGGACGCTCCAAGAAGACAAAATCCGGGATGCTAAAGAAGGTTGTTTTGTTCTGCGATCGCCATGGTGAATACAAGCCAGCCTTATCTGATACCTCACGCAAGCGAAAGACTACCTCATATGCCAGTGGATGCAAGTTCCAGGCTACCCTACGTCGTCAGCTATTAGATACCGATACCAATGCCAATACTAATGGCTGGATCCTTACCGTGGAGAATATAGAGCATAATGGGCACGAGCCCTCAGATGCATCTACTCACCAAGTTCATCGAAAACGTGAGATGGCGCAACAGATGGACGCTATCAGATCACAGCTTGATGTTCAGATACCTACACGCCACATAATGACTGCAACTCAGGCAAGGAAGCCAGACTCATGTCTAATAGACTGAGACATTCATAACCTTCGAGCAAAGTTAAATCGAGACTTTTTACAAGGTCGTACACCTATTCAAGCACTTCTTATGGAGCTTCCAACCGATGGCAAATGGCTATTCCGATACACACTTGATCCAGAGCAGCATGTTACTGTTCTTTTCGCTATGCATCAAAAGAGTTTGGAAATGTTGAAGCATAATCCTTGGGTAATCTCAATGGATTGCACCTACAAGACTAATCGTTACAATATGCCACTACTTGATATTGTTGGATTCACCTGTACTGGTGCATCGATCTATCTTGGGTGGGCATTTATTGTTAACGAACGAGAAGAAACATACAAGATTGTTATGGTTTATCTCTTGGAAATGTATGAGCATCTGCATGAAAATGATCGATCCTTTCCATCAGCACCAAGTACTATCCTTACCGATAAGGAACCTGCTCTGATCAATGCTGTTCATGCTATATTCCCTTCTACTAAGACAATCATCTGCATCTGGCATATCAACCTGAACCTAATGAAGAAGGCTCTTCCACTTCTTCGGAAGGCTATTGCTGACGCTCGTGATAATGGACTAATTGAATGGGATGGGTTTTCTCTTCCGTCAAATGACCATCGACTAACAAAGAAGGAATTGGATGAGGAATTAGCCAAGATTCTTGATCAAGGATGGAGGAAGATGATAGCACGATAGAATCGTCTCACCTATTCCTCCTCTCAATCAGAATTCGACATTGCTTGGGAACAGTTTCAAGCTGCTTACAGTGCATCGATCTATACCACCTTGCTTGACTATATATCAACCAGGAATGGATTGAGGACTGCCCTGAGAGTTTCCTTAAACTCCATACAGACCAATATCTCCATCTCGGTGAAGCTTCTACATCACGGACAGAAGCTTCTCATTGGTTGCTTAAACAAGATCTCCATACATTTACAAAGGATCTGCTTGCTATCCTAGAGAATTTTGAGCGTGTTATCGATCGTCAGTACAGGAAGATCAAAGAAGGGATTGCTAATCAGCGAGAGAAGCGACCAACCCGGACCCTTGATCCAATCTATCAGCCATTACTTAAACGTGTATCTTTGCAGGCCATTGGCTATGTCGAAGCAACATATGCTACCTTTCTCCCAGCAGCAGAGGGCAAGCCCCTAATTCCGCCTAATTGCTATTGCAATTCAAGGAATACCTCAGGATATCCTTGCATTCATGTGATTGTGAGAAAGATAGAAGATCGTGAACCGTTCTTGCTTGAGGATTTCCATCCTCAATGGCATCTTTACAGACTCGGAGAGGCGCCTCCAATTGATCCGATTCTCCTGATACACAATCCTCATAGGGTGCGTCAACGTGGAAGGCCAGCCGGCCGTCGGAATAATCTATAGTCTCGGCCTATTCAGCCCTCAGATGTCCGGGTACCAGCAACTCAGATATTACCACGGACCCGGCTTTCTCCTCGATCGTCACCCGACCCTCTTACAGCATTTGAACGTTCTACACAACGCGAACCCTCTGGATTTGAACGTGTATCTGCTGCAACACGCGGTCGTAGCCGTGGACGTGGTGCTCGTGGGGGTCGTGGTGCTTGTGGGAGACGTGGTGCTTGTGGGAGACGTGGTGCTTGTGGGAGACGTGATACTCGTGATAGCCCTCACAATGAGCCAGAAAGTACCCAATCAGAGGGAATACGGACTCGACGGAGGGCACGTATGGAGGTGGAAGACACAGAGATAGTCGCAGAAACGGCTAGCCAGGGGGGACAGCGAGGGCAGTAGCTTAGATGCAGGGGCAGTAATTGACTCAGATGATGGAGAATATGCTGGGTAACTAATGAATGAATTAATGATCTGCTTTTTTATCTCGATATTTTTCCAGTAAATAGAGCAATATGATTGGTTGGATCAGAAATCTTTTCAAAATTCAGGTGTTTCTACTCAGCTGGGCGGCCATTATAGGCGTGCAGGCCGTTGGGCGGACATGACTAAGCAAAAGGTTGGCTTTTTTGGGGGGGGGGGGGGGGGGGGGTATGTGTATCAACACCCTAAATTTAAACTTCAATTGACATAATAACGTGGATCCCGGCGGGTCCGTCACCCCATCAAAACTTCAAATTTTTACCCTTTTTTAAACATCATTTACCCAACCAAAACACCATTAAATTGACAAATTAAATCTTTTGCGAGCATTTAGAAAACCTATGCCCTTTTCCGCCACATTTAGAACACGTAATTTGCCGACGTACAGGGGGCAAAACAGGAAGTGTAGGTTCAACCTGGGGTTCTAGAGCAGGTGTAGTATCAGATATATATATCTTACACCACCACCTCCCTCACCACTAACATTAGTAGTGAGGTCTAAAACCTCTGTTAAACTACCTTTATTAGGTATTCGCTTCTTTGATTTCTTCCTCTTTTTCGTCTGCTTTCTGTTTCCCTCCCGTAAACGCTTTATTTCATCCCGCATTAAGATGTGCTCGTGAACTAGCTTAACCGACATATTGTAAAACTGTTGAAGATCACGTTTTGTAGGCGAAGAGATCTTATTAGCCGCTGAATTTAGACCACAATCGAGCCTAGATTTGCGTTTTTCTAGTTGCTTAGTCGTTTGAGGGATGCCAGTGGAGATATTGCTGCCTGATGTTGAACCTTGTGAAACTGGTCGATCTGGTAGAGGCGGAGATTGAAGACGAATATTGAGCTTTGATAACACCCGATCTGGGTCTAGTGGTACTAAACCAGTAGCTGCGAAGGCACTCTGAATGATAGACTCGTTGAATGAATCATCACGGGCTGCTGGAAAAATATCAAGGAAATCATCTTTCTCGATAGAATCGATGCCTAATCGGGTATATTCTGCAACCCGCGTTCCATAAGAGCGCTTTAATACAGCAAAACAACCAACATCAAGAGGCTGTAAAAGATGAGAGACATGCGGAGGCATACAGACTGGTATGATGTCGTTTTCCTGGCAAATCTTGTCGAATGTTGCTGTAAGATGACTGTCGTGGCCATCGAGGACCAAAAGACGATGTTTCCCTCTCGTCTGACTTGTCGTGTGCGGAATAAAGTGATTTTGGAGCCAATCAACACCAATTTCATTACTTGTCCAGCCTTTTGGACTAACGTTAAGAGCCCAATGTTTTGGAAGGTCGTCAAACCATCGTACCATGAAGTGTTTCCCCTTAAAGATAACGTATGGTGGGAGCGCTCGTCCAGAGGCGCAAATTGATTCGATAACTGTCACCCATTCGCGATTGCCAGCTTGTAAAACGCCCCTCCGACCGGTGTAAAATGACTGCGTAATAACCTTCGTCGTCGCACTAATTCCCATCGCAAACCCCGATTCGTCAAAGTTGTAGATATCATCTGAAGTGATACCATATTGAGCTATCGTTTTTTCGATAAGCTTAAACCACTCGATAATAGTATTTGGGTCTTCCATTAGGGCGCGTTTGTAGTCATATTTGCGAGAGAATCGAGTAGTAAGCTCAGGATGTCGTTTGATATATTGTGTTGGCCAATTTTTGCCAACGGTCTGGAGGGCATTATCTCCGCGGTGTTTAAGCAGTAAATTGGCCATATCTCTCAGCATCGCGATTGTCGCAGCGCCTCTCTGATCCATAGAGATTAACCAATCCTGAATTGATTCCTCTTCCAGTTGCGTGAATTTATGGCCTGTACCTCTTGCTTCATATAGATTAGGAATGCCCTTTATCCGATCAGCAAGAGTTGTGCGGGGGACATCAAAAGAGCGAGCAGCAGCAGCTATCGTGGTCTTTCTGCCATTTTGAATAGCCTTAATAGCAAGCAAGATCCTGCCTTCCTGCTCAATTGATTTTTGGGCTTTTTGACTGCGTTTTGGGGGCATGGTAGGCGTTCAAGAATAGATGGCTGGGTAGGGGCAGAAAATTTGAGGAGAGATGACGGACCGGCAGGGATGACGGACCCGCCGGGATCCACGTTAGATGATATTTAGAAAGTGTGTTTATCTAATATATAAACCTTTTGGGTCTAAAATAGTCATTAAGATATTAATATTAATTTTATTTCATTATTTTAACATATAAATGTTTTATTTACGTTTAATTTTACTTTTTAAATATGTTACTCTAAAATACTCTACCATGAGGTTATAGACTTAGCTTAATTATTCTTTTTAATTTATTAAAATTAATTAATATCTATTACTATAGACTACAGTTACTAACGTAATTTAGTAAGTGGACGGGTCAATCTGCCCACTACTAAAGGTTTAAAAGTAGATAAAACAACTAAAACGCCGTTACATTTTAAAGAAACTAGTTATTAGGGTAACGGGTAATTTTATAGCTAACACGATTACAGCCGCTGTATCTTGGGGGTGCCTATCGGGCCTGGGCGGGGGTAAAACAGGCTGTTTAGCCGATGTAGATAGGGGTGATTTAACATGTTTAACTGGCGGTGGTAGTGGTAGTGGGGGTGGCGATAGGCCCTCACCGACCGTTACACCTTGTTCAGCACGAACTAGGTGATCCGTCGTGCTCGCTTTTGCTTCGCGTTTCTTCTCATTTGCAGCGCGTATATTAGAATTTTCCCGCGCTAATTGTGTAGCATTATGTATTAAGACAGTGTAGCCCTTAATAATCCGATATAGGACAACCTTTAATAGGGCAGGAGGGCTTCTTGATCGTTCTTTAAGTAGTTTTTAGTGAATGAACCTGTTTTTGTAGTTAGATGACTGTGTTTAGTGTTTTTAGGCTGAATTAACTTAATCGTCTAGAAGGTTGGCTAGGTAGGGGTGTCAATGTTCGCAGAGAGATATTGAGCTTTAAGAGTACTCGTTCTAGGTCTAGTGGGACTAGGCCTGCTGCTATGAAACTATTTTAAATAGTCTCTAGTTTAAATATCTCTTAATGTGCTTGAGGATATTCTGTTAGAAAATCTAACCTATCGATGTAGTTAAATCTTAGCTATGCTTAATTGGCAATTAAGCGACTATAGGAGCACTTAAGAACACTAAAATATCTAATATTTAGAGGTTAAAGAAGACAAGATAATAGTATATAGAGTGGGATAATTAAGTTTTTATTCTTAATTTAGTCAAATTTTGAAATGAGATAGCTCCTATAGCTATTAAGAATCAAAAAGTGATATTGTCCCAGGATAAATAGATTTTAAAGCTATTAGATACTGTCTGCATTCGCTGGTATGCGATGACAAAGCAAGTTGACTGATGCTAAATCATATAACCAGGAATGTGTGGAAGAAGAAGAGTGAGATCAGTCAAAGAGATAGAACTGTCTGGTTAACTAACAATGTAACTAAGTATATATATATAGACCGAAAATAGAACAAATAGTGCAAACAAAATATGCAAGTGAAAAGGGGCACGAACAGGGGTAGTTCGATACATTAAACGCCATGCATCTAAAGTGGCTTCAATATATTGGACGCCACTCATAGGGAAGGTTCAGTATTCAGAATTCGGATGAACTATCGGCCGTCACTCTCAAGGGTAGTCACGTGTGATTTCACGACAATGCCTCTCTAGGGCTAGTAGAGGGTATATATTACTTTAGCTTAAGTTATAATCTAGGGCCTTCTATTTTAGTAGTTTCTTGAATAAAGTAGGGTTATTTTTGTCTTATTTTAACTTTATTAGTGCCTTTTAGAGGGAGAATATCACTCTTTAAATAAAAGTAGATATAGGTGGCTTTAGACACTAAAACCACTTTATATTATTTTGGATCAGGAGTAGAAAAATAATACAATACTAGGTTTTAGTGATATTCTGTCAACGTTCGGGGTCTACTACTTCGCTTAGTCAAGTACTGGACCCTAAATGGGTAAAAGATAGGATTGTGAGAACAGATAGATTGAGAGAAAAAACTGTCTCAGGAAGAATCTGCCTCCAGAAGAATCGGTCTGTCTAACTAATTATGGGATCATTCTTGTGTAAATAGACCGAAATGGAAACAAACAGGGTAAACATGGTAGAAAAGAAAGCGGGGTAAATATAATAAATCACTCATAAGAAAAAGACGTTTACCTTTCTTCTGATCCGTGGGACGACCCTCTGATAAACCTCGAGTCCGACGAATTAATCAGGTGAATTTGATCCGCAGCCTTAGAAGTTAGGTGTTGAACCGCGTTAACTTCTAACACATTAATATAGTATAGAGAGATCTTGGATATAAATTAGATTAGAAGTTAGAATGTTGAAAGTTTCTATAAATTGTTTATAATTAATAATTAATGTGTTAATTTTAATTCACATATGAACATATATAACGTAATCAACGATCGAGCGGCGAATTTCGCGTCCATCTTCTGGCATTATTTCGTTGATGCGTTGTTTTTCACCACCACTATCCAAAATGCCTCTATCTCAAGAAAATCGCATTCAGATGGCTATTTATGCATTTAAAAATAAACAAACCACATCAAAATTAAAGGCCGCTGAGACGTTTAATGCGCCTGAAACTATCCTTCGCCGTCGACTCAATGGAAGCAAATCATGCGCAGAAACGCGCGCCAACGGTCGACCATAAATTAAATAAATTTGAAGAAGAGGTGCTTGAGAAGAAACTACTAGAGGCTGACGAACGAGGATTTTCGATTCGGCCCGAGTTTCTACGTGGAATGGCGCAGATTCTTCATCGCGAGCTCACACAAAGTCCTACTGCAACCTTTGGCGCTAACTAGGCATATAAGTTCATTAAACGCCATCCAGCACTACGTACACGATATAACCGGCGGGTTACATACCAGCGTGCAGAGCAGGAGGACCCAAAGATCATTAAACAATGGTTTGCGACCGTACGAGAGGCTATTCAAGAGCATGGTATCCACGAGGATGTTATGTGGAACTTTGATGAAACTGGCTTTGCAATGGGGCTCTGCTCAACCTCTTTAAGGTCATTAGCGCAGTGAAAGTCCTCGCAGGGTCATTCAGGGAAATCAAGAATGGGTCACAATCATCGAATGCGTGAGCTCTGAAGGGATTTCTATACCACCATGGATTGATTATCCTAAAAGCCGAACCTCACCAAGCTGCTTGGTATCAGGAGGTTTCTCTTTTTAATAAGGGAATATGCCCTTGTTAGAAGCCAGAATGGCTGGACTACGGATGAAATTGGCTTTCGCTGGCGAAAGGTGATGTTCGAACCATATTCTAAACGCCACTCAACTGGAGAAAAGCGGTTGCTTATTCTTGATGGCCAATTCTAAGCCATTTAAGTGCAGAATTTGACTCTTCCTGCAAGGAGAATGCGATTATCTGTCTCTGTATGCCTCCTCAGACCTCCCATATTTTACAACCACTTGATGTTGGCGTTTTTGGTCCAATAAAGCACGTGTACTAACGAAAGCTGGTTGAGGGGGTGACGACGGCCGGTAATAACCACATTGACAAGGAAGATTTTCTGCATCTATATCCACCTGCGCGCGAAACTGCATTCAATCACGAGAATATATGCAGTGGATTCGCGGGAGCTGGTCTTAAGCCACTTGACCAAGACCGAGTTCTTGAAAATATTACCGTTCAACGTCGACGCCAACACCACTTCTCTTAGAAGTTGAAGATTCAAATTCCTCTACTTTTCAGGCACTTCAGAATCCTCGCCAGGTTATTCATAAGGCCTGCAGCCTACAGAGAAGACTTCGAAAGACAAGGACGCTTTCTAGCAGTCCAATCTCGCATATTCGACACCTCGAAAAAGCAGTGCGGATGGCAATGAACACAAACCTACTTCTTCAAGAACTTTAAGGTTCTACGAGAGGAGAATGAGCGGAAAATCAAAAAAAAATGGCAAGGAGGCGTGCTAATCCGGGTAATGGTCTTCTTTTATTTGTGCAAGAAGGTCAAAATCGAGTTCAGCAACTTGATACACAGCTTAATGAGCAGGTTGATGAGCCTAGACCTAGGCTTCGCCAGCGAGCTCCACAACGCTGCAGTGGCTGTGGGGCTGTTGGACATACTATACGAGGTTGTCCTAATATATAGCTATTCATTTGGTCTTTTAGATAGTCGAGTATAATATATTTGTGGAGTGTTAATCTTAAATATTGTGATGGGGCGCGTCGAAATTCGCCGCTCGGTGGTTGATTACGTTATTTCTTTCTATACATCTACGTAATGTATAAATTCCGTAAAAGTTTAGTATGTTTTATGTATCAAAATTATAATATATATTAAACTTTAAGCATTAAAGAATAAATAATAGGTGAAAATTTATTCCCAAAAATGAAACTATACAGAAATTAAAATGATTATAGAAAGTCAATTTTGTTTTCTAGGATATCTAAAGGATTGCACACTTTAATTAATAGAAATTGGTTTTACAAATCCTAATTAGTAAAGTTATATAGATATACTTAACTGAATATCTAAGATCTCTATAATAATTTAGATAGGAAAAAGTATTTTCTATAGCTAAAAAGTGAAGAATTAAGAATCTATTGTAGAGATTTTGATTTTAGAATTAATAATTTCTCCCTGAGAAAGAAATTATTAGGAATTCTTCTTTTTTGATCAATTATTACAAAAGACTAAAACTATATACAATAATTAAGGAGAGAAAGATTTCTTAAAAATAAGATGCTCTCTAAATCCTCTATTTTTCAAAGCTATGTATTTATTAGTAGTTTATATATAACTTACTACTATGTAATTCTAGTAATTGAGAGTATTAGAATAATATAATATTTTTCAAGTTTTATAACTTATCCTCTTATATAGTATATTACTGTCGGGAAATCACACGTGATTACCTTTGGGGGTGACGGCTGATAGTTCATCCGAAGTTCTGAATACTGAACCTTCCCTATGAGTGGCGTCCAATATAATCACGTGTGGTTTCCCGACAGATAACTATATCATCTTCATATATTACTAGTTATTCTTAAATATTAAGTGTTAAAGAACAAAAAATTTCTTTCTCTTAAATCCCTTTCACTAACGTATTTCCCGGCTGACCTGGACACTTAACTCAAAAACGCATCTCGATTTCTACATCCTCCGCTTCGACCACCAACCATGCCACCAAAACGCTCTGAATCCTGGCCGAAATCGGCTAATCAGGAAGGCAAAATACTATTAGCCCTCCAGGATTTAAAAGACGGTCGCATCAAATCTCTTCGCGCAGCAGCGAAGTTATACGAAATACCGCTCTCAACACTACGTACGCGCGCCCACGGTCAAACCTCACGCGCTGAGAAACGCGCATCCGGTCATAAATTGACCCAGTATGAAGAGGATTCGCTTACTGAGTGGATTATCTATATGGATTCGCGTGGAGCAGCGCCTAGGCCATCTACTGTGCGAGATATGGCTAATATCCTACTAGCCACGCGCGGTAATAACCCTCTGGCTACTGGAAGCAAGAATTGCCCATCAACCTTTATTCAAAGGCGCGATGAGATTCGCACACGCTTCTCAAGAAGATACGGCTATCAGCGCGCTCTAAATGAAGACCCGAAATCGCTTCGAGAGTGTTTTCCTACCGTACCACGCGTTATCGATGAGAAGGGTATTCAAGCAGAGGATATCTACAACTTTGATGAGACAGGATTCGCGATGGGTCTTATTTCAGCGCAGAAGGTGGTCACGCGAGCAGAATACTACGGTCGGCGATCTATCCTCCAACCAGGAAATCGCGAATGGAGGTTTCGAAGAACGGTCGGACCACCAATGAGATTGGCCTTCGCTGGCTACAAAAGCTATTTGTTCCATCAACGAATTCGCGTGTCCGAGGTAGATATCTGCTATTAATTCTTGACGGCCACGGTAGCCATCTTACACCTCAATTCGATCGAATCTGCGCAGAAAACGATATTATACCGCTTTGTATGCCTTCGCATTCCTCGCATCTACTACAAACGCTTGATGTTGGATGTTTTGCTGTGCTTCAACGCGCGTACGGTCGCTTCGTGAGCGATCTAGCGCGTGTTCCATATAACCACATCGATAAGCTCTTTTCTCGCCGATTACCCCCAAGCGCGTATTGAGGCGTTTCAATCTCAGACTATTCGAAATAGCTTGCTGCTACTGGTCTTACTCCAATTAACCCAGAGCGTGTGCTTTCAAAGCTAAATATCTCGCTCTGAACGCCAACACCACCAGGAAGCCGGCTAAGCAGCGGATCTAGCCAGTTCACACCAAAAACGCCAAAGACCGTCGATCAATTACAAAAGCAAGCTTCGATGTTTAATGAACTTACTAAAGCAACGGTTAAGTAGCCCTCCGAGCCCATCAAAAATCATGCTAGATCAGATTATTAAAGGCCACTATATATCGCTACATAACACAGCGCTACTAGCGCAAGAAGTCACGAATCTACGCGCAGCGAATGAGAAGAAACGCCAGCAACGCACACGGTCAAAGCGATAGATAGCACATGAAGGGGGCCTATCGGTTGAAGAGGGCCTACAGCTAGCTCAGCAGCTAGATCAACCAGTTGAAGTTGATAAGCTAGTATCGCATACGCAGGGCGAATTGCCTATTCAGCCAGGTCAGGTACCTTTAATTCAATTTAGGAGTTTTGTAATTCAAAATTGTCTAATAGGGGTAGGTGTCCAGGACGGCTGGGTGTCCAGTCCAGGTCGGCCGGGAATTCGTTATTATGTATTTATTCAGATATCCAATACCAATTAATCTAATAGTTATATTCTCTATTAAGCATGAAAATTAGTAAAATAGAAAACAAAATTTTTGGGGTCTATATTAAATTATTAATAATTCGAAGATAGAAAGAGAAGGATAAAAAAAAGACCAAAACATACAACAGCAGGGATTCGCATGTGGTCACCCACCATACTACTAACCTGCCGGCGTGTGGTTTAAGTACGGCTGAGCGGACGGGAAGCCCTGTTCTCCACACCCTATGGTCGTATGTACTAAGGATACCCTGAAAAGAAAATATATCTTTACAAGCATCAACAACTTATGAAAACTGAGCAACATGTGCTGCAGCATCGTAACCTTGGATAGTACCAAATTTTGTGGGTTCTGTCTGAATACCTGAGCACTTATATACACCCCTGGTTCGCGTATCCTTTCTTATAGGTGCAGGCATTTCGATGCTGCGTTTTGGGTGCTTCTGGTCGTCCTCATGGTGGCACCAAGCCCATAGTTTCGGAGCCGCAGTAGGGATGATTGGCCAGCTGATGACCGGACTCAACCTTTAATTTCGCACTGGGAATACTACTATTATTATTAATTTAGTAAGACTTCATATCTTATCTCTACAACATCTCTTTAGTCTTTATAGACAATAATTTTAATAATAATTTTAACAATAATTTAATATCTTTTACTTAGTCTAATCCTTGCAATAAAATTTAATAGTAACACGATTTTGTTGAGGTTCCAGGATAAGGCACCGAATTGATGCCTCATTCCCAACCTCTGGCGCCATGCCTGTTCAGGGAAACCGGAGACACTTAGCTTGATATGCGCTTCAAGCGCTCTTGCCGCCATTATATTCTACATTCGGGAGATCTTCATGGAAGAACCCCGATCGAGATCGATTATGAGGGGTTTACTACCGTCAGGGGCTTGCCGCCCGTTCAGGGATAAATACCCCCAGAATCGCATGTAGACTTGTCTAGTTTAATACAACACCATCAAGTCAAAAGTTCTGCCAATTCATTAAGGTCCATTTGTCTAGCAGACCCTCATTCTATATTCAGTGCTTCGTCGTAGCCCATCTCAACAGACTTGATATAATATTAATTTTAGATAATGATCTAAACGAAATAGATTAAATAAGTTAGACTACATCGTTACTGTTGTCCGAAAACCTAGTTAATATATAGTTTAGCTTAGAAAAAATATAACAGAACATCCAACTAGATAAAGATTATGTTCTTTCAAAACGACTAATAAATAGATAAGAAAGGGTATTCAATATTAATTAATAATAAAACATTTTAACATAGTTATCTTAGTATTTAACAATATATAATATCACTAAAACTTATAATTTAAAGAAGGTATTGGATTTATGTATTATTATATATTATTATACAATATTTCAATTAAATATTGTGCTAATAATATACTCTATTTATAATTCTAGATACATACTGTCAATAATAATAGTAATATAGAAGTAAATATACTCATTTTAGTCGAATTCAAACTAAATATTTGAGAGAATTACATAATATATATATTTCTTTAATTTAATTAGATGTACACTAGCTTCTAGGCTTATAACTCGGGAAGCGAGCCGCGCATGTAAGCCAGTCGCGCACCCACCCCAAAATGCGTCCATGAATTAGCACTTAATTCATTCAACCACCCACCATGCCACCAATTCGCGCCCGAAGGGTCTCCAAATTCAACAGAGTAAGAGGGTGGGATATTGTTGGAAATCAAAAGTAGTTCAACACCTGACTTCTAAGGCTATGATGTAATCCTGATCAGCTCACTGGGGAATAAGAGAGTTAGCTCGTGTGTAAAGGGGAAAGTACGAAATTTACCCCGCTTTCGCTTATATTGTTTGTCTGCTTGTTTGCTTCTATTTTGGTCTATTTATATGAGATTGATTCCAACGTTAGCTAGTTAGGCAGTTGAAGGTTCTCATCTCTGAATATTAGCTGTTCTCACCCATCTCATCTTTCCACGTCAATCGAGGTCCAGCACATGACTAAGACGAGTCATAGACCCCGATTGCTGACAGATATTATTAGCCATCCAGGCTATTAAAAATAAAAAGATATCCTCCGTTCGCAAAGTTGCGCGCATTTATGTGCCTGAAACTACACTTCGCGATCGTCGTCACGGCACCACAAATCGCGCGATTTCTCGCGCAAATTCGCATACATTAACGGAAATCAAAGAGGAATCGCTTCAAAAATGGATACTCTCTTTAGATGATCGCGGAGCAGCACCCCGGCCTTCTACTGTACGCCAAACTGCGAATCTTCTTCTCGCGGCCCGCGGAACTACACCAGTTCAAACCGTCGGAGAAAAATGGGTTTATAACTTCGTAAAACGATACCCAAGCCTATCATCCCGATTCTCAAGGCGTTATAATTACGAACGTGAGAAGTGCGAAGATCCAAAAATCATTAGGGAGTGGTTTGATCTTGTTCAAAAAACCATTCTTCAATACGGCATCGATCCCGACGATATTTATAACTTCGATGAGACTGGTTTCGCGATGGGATTAACAACGACCGCGAAGGTTATCTCGAGGGCTGAATAGTACGGTTGGCGATCGCTTTTACAGCCCGGAAATCGTGAGTGGGTGACTGTAATCGAGTGTACGAATGCTTCAGGGTGGGCGCTCCCTCCGTGTGTGATTTTTAAAGGCAAAGTTTTGATCGAGGGGTTGGTTCGATAATCTTCCGATAGACTGGAGATTCGAGGTTAGTCCGAATGGCTGGACTTCCGATGAGATCGGCCTTCGTTGGCTCGAAAAGCTCTTTATTCCGTCGACTTCTTCGCGGGTGAAGGGAAAGTATCGACTTTTGATACTCGATGGTCACGGAAGCCATTTGACTCCGAAATTCGATGAACTTTGTGAAAAAAGCGATATTATACCAATCTGTATGCCTGCGCACTCGTCTCACCTTTTACAACCACTCGATATCGGCTGTTTTGCGGTGTTAAAGCGCTCGTACGGTCGGATAGTTGAAACGAAAATGCGGAACGCAATCAACCATATCGACAAACTTGATTTCCTCGAGGCTTATCCTTCCGCACGAAACGAAGACTTTCGCTCCGATACTATTATAAATAGCTTCAGAGCAGCTGGTTTGGTACCTGTTTCACTCGATCAAGTCATCTTAAAGCTTGATATTTGTCTTCGAACCCCGACCCCCCCCCCCCCCCGAGCCGGGATAGCGAATCAAGCCAGAATTGTACACCAAAACCCCTTTTACCGATAAACAAACAAGTACGTCGGCAAGCTTCATCAATCAAAGCTTTACTTCGTACGGGGTCTCGAAGTCCACAAAGCCCATCAGATCGAGCGTTAAGCCAGCTTATTAAAGGCTGCCAACTTTCGATGCAGAGCGCTACTGTCAGCATTCGCTGGTATACGATGGCAAAAGCAAGCTGACTGATGCTAAATCATATAACCAGGAATGTGTGGAAGAAGAAGAAGAGTGAGATCCGTCAAAGAGATAGAACTGTCTCCTTAACTAATAATGTAAACTAAGTAGATATATATAGACCGAAAATAGAACAAATAGTGCAAACAAAATATGCAGTGAAAAGGGGCACGAACAAGTTCGATACATTAAACGCCATGCATCTAATGTGGCTTCAATATATTGGACGCCACTCATAGGGAAGATTCAGTATTCAGAACTTCGGATGAATTATCGGCCGTCACTCCCAAGGGTAATCACGTGTGATTTCCCGACAATATTTATATTGTCCCACTATTTTAACATATTTAATAGAAATTTTGATAACTATTAGTATAAAAGCTCTTAGATTATTAAAATAGAATATAATAAATTAATCTAATCTTATACGTTCAGTATATGATAACGAGAGAAAATATAATTTCATAAGTTCATTGTTTGATTTTGAAAAAAATAGGTTTATGCAATTAGAATCTCTTAAGATTGATATATTTCAATTGGGAAATTTAGTAAGGAAGTACCTTTACCCATAACTATACGATAAGATTGCTAAAAGTGTAGAGAAATATATTAAAAAAATTAAATACAATATTAAGTTTACATCTAGAGATGATCTCATAGTTAATTTAGAGATATTTAGGACATAATTAAGAGATTTGAAAATATCAAGTATAGGAATATGGTAGACATTTCAAACTCTTAGTAATATTTGTAATTATGAAAATAATGCCTATACACTAGTATTATAATCCCTAGAGAGAGATATTTTTTTACTATAAATGCTTTAATTCAATAAATTATAATTCCTCATCTTAATCCCATTAGCTTAATCAATTTCTTAACTAAACTAAACCATAATTATTTAAAGTAATCAAAATGAAAATATTAACTATTATTTCTAATTATCACAATTCTATAAAAAAAATATTTTTCATATTTAGTATATCAAAAATTGTCAAATTCTTTTTCATATATTTGAATCATCTCTCTCAAGAGGTTGAGAAAATATATAAAGGAAATTATAATTGTAGAGGTTGTTTTTGATAGATTAATATAATTTTAAAATATTATATCATAAACTTTAGAATTATATCTATAACGTAACCCACAAGCGAATGATACACCCAAGCGGGTGAAACACCCACCAGAAATCGCGTATTCCTTCCTACCTACCTTCTTCAGCTACCAACCATGCCAACAAATCGCTCGCGATCCTCACAGGATTCGATACAGCAAGAGGGCAGAATCCTACTAGCCCTCCAGGATGTCAAAAATGGCCGACCCAAATCGATTCGCGCAGCTGCTAGGCTATATGGCGTATCCTATGCAACCTTATCCCGGCGGGCGAAGGGGATAACCTCACGCGTCGACATACGCGCAAATTCGCATAAATTGACCCAATTAGAAGAGGATTCGCTTGTTGAATGGGTCTTCTCTATGGATTCGCGTGGAGCAGCGCCTAGGCCCGCTACTGTACGAGAAATGGCCAATGTCCTTCTTGCAGCGCGTGGATCGACTCCCCCTTTGACCGTCGGTCAGAATTGGGTATCAAACTTCGTTAAACGTCGTGAGGAACTTCGTACACGCTTCTCGAGACGCTACGATTATCAACGTGCCCTAAACGAAAACCCAAAATCGTTACGAGAGTGGTTTACTACTATGCAACGCGAGATTAATGAGAATGGGATTCAACCAGAGGTTATCTACAACTTTGATGAGATTGGATTCGCGCTGGGCCTTATATCAGCGCAAAAAGTAATTACTCGAGCTGAATACTACGGTCGGCGATCAGTTTTACAACCAGGAAATCGGGAATGGGTCACAGTAATCGAAGCAATTTGCGCTAATGGTTTTTCGCTACCTCCATGTGTGATATTCAAGGGCCAGATTTACGAATCCTGGTTCGATAACTTACCGCAAGATTGGCGATTCGAGGTCTCAAATAACGGGTGGGCTACTGATGGAATTGGCCTTCGCTGGCTACAAAAGCTGTTTATTCCATCAACAAATTCGCGTATACGAGGGAAATATCGGCTATTGATCCTTGACGGCCACGGGAGCCATCTTACACCTCAATTCGATCGAATCTGCAAAGAAAACAATAGTATACCACTTTGTATGCCTGCACATTCCTCACATCTGCTACAACCGCTTGATGTTGGATGTTTTGCTGTGCTTAACCGCGCGTACGGCCGCTTCGTGAGCGATCTAGCACGCGTTGGATACAACCATATCGATAAACTCGCAGATTACCCTCGGGCGCATGTGGAGGCCTTTCAACCACACATTATTCAAAGTAGCTTCGCTGCTACTGGTCTTGTTCCAATTGACCCAGAACGGGTGCTTTCAAAACTCAGCATTTCACTTCGAAGGCCAACACCACCGAGTAGCCGGCCAAGCAGCAGATCCAGCCAATTAACACCAAAAACGCCTAAAACTGCCGTTCAACTAAATAAGCAAGCTTCGATACTTAAGGAACTACTAAAGCAATGGTCAAATAGCCCTCCGACACCGTCAAAAATCATACTAGATCGGATTATCAAAGGCCACTATCAATCGCTACATGACACAGCACTACTAGCGCAGCAAATCGCCAATCTACGCGCAGTGAATGGGAAGAAACGCACTCGATCTAATCGGCAGATAGCACATAAAGGGGGCCTAACAGTTAAAGAGGGCTTACAGCTGGCTCAGCAGCAAAATCTGCAAGTAGAAGGTGAAGGCAGTGTCGCATGCGCAGAACGATCTGCCTATCCAGCCGGATCAGCCAGCCATGATGGCTCTGCCAAGGTGTAGTAGATGCAGGGAAATTGGCCACAGGATTAATTCATGTAAAAATCGCTATATTTAAACAAATTTATGCGTTTTGGTTGGAAGGCCTCCAATTGGAAAAGTCGAGTCGGGCAAAGTTGTCAGCTCGACCGTGGATTACGTTACTTTCTCTTATACATGTTCTGTATGCGGAACAATATATTCAGGTTTCAACCTATCCCTCAAGGTAATATTTTGAATGTCTGCTCTATATGTTATTGTGCAGTTGACTAATTTGTATTAGAATGCTACTCATTCAATTAACTAAAAGTGGTTTGTATAATGCCTGTCTGTCAGTTTGTAGGATTTGACCGTATCAGAACAGAAATTTATTTTGACCTGACATATATCTACACCTCAATTTGGTCAAAATACACTACTCCAACAGAATATTCCTAACATACGAAACATAAGAAATTGAAGCATATAGTAATTCCGGACTTGCTTTACAATTTAGTATTAATTAGAAATGAATCTTTCCCTACATGGCTGTCTAAAGGCCTTGAGAAGTTGAATTTGCACCGTCGGGTTTTGCATTTCAGCTCAAATAGGCTAGTTAGTAATTTCAGCTGAAAATAGACTGAACCTCTAGAACCTCCGATTAGCCATTCAATTGACCAATCATTATGATCCAAGTTCTACATGAAGGTGGAGTATAGTAGATGATCTATCAACTCTTCCCCTCTGAACCTGGAAATTAGATACAAGGTAGAGCCCCCTGAATTTTGAAAGCGCCTGTGAGGAAAAGTGAGTGTTCTATGGTCTCTCTCTCCCTTTACTTCAGTCTCTCCTTCATCCTTCATGCGTTCCACATCGTGATCATGTCACAGTTTTCTGATACATTTGCTTCATCTCTTTATGATGGAGCTCTCTCAGACTATCTGGAACCCCTTGCTGATAATCTATCAACGCAGCTCCTCTCTCCTATCCCTTCCGGAAGCCAACGAAATCTTCAGACCTCCTTGAATCCACCAATTGCCCCTGGATGCCTTACTCGTGTCAAACCTGACCGGATCAATTCATATATTCTTTATGATACAGCTATGGATGGTGAATTCATGAAGTGGTGGATATGAACTGATTGTGGGAAAACCAAAAAAGTTCAATGGGATGCAAGACGGGAAGCAAATTGCTGGAATAGCTTTGACCAAGTTGCATGAGAGAGAGATGGGAAGCCTGGGACAATGTGCAAGCAATGTCGGAAGGTAAGCAATGTCGGAGGGTTCTTGCTCATCATGCATGGGCTAATGGAGGAAATCCATCAATGGCTAAGCATCCAGGAGGGCCTGGATGTCAGAAACCTGCTAAGGCAGGAGGGAGAAGACCGATTATTAAGGCTGCAATGGAGCATGCTGTATGTTCTTCAATTAACCTTTATTCTAGGCACAACAATCACCACCGATTCGATATCAGCAGCATATTTGGCAGGAAAAGCTTGCTACATTGCTTGCAGTTTCACATCTACCATTTCTCTTTCTTGAACACTCTGGGTTTCATGATGCAATCTCCTTTCCTCAACTTGCCTCTACAATACCGGAAATCCCCTCTGCAAAAGTTATGCGACGGCAGCTTCAAGAGATTGATCATGGAAAGCAGAAAAATATTCTACAAACACTTCCCTCTAGTGCTAAGCTATCAACTGCACTGGACTGCTGGACATCACCATTTAAACAATCATCCATGGCTGTTACTGGCTACTTTCTTGTTTAAGAGTGGCAATACGGAGAGGCATTACTTGGATTTAAGCCAATTCGAGGATCACATACAGGTGTAAGTCTCAGTCAGGTGCTATTCAAACTACTGCAAGAGCATGAGATTGAAGATCGGGTGCTTTCAGTAACAACCGATAATGCATCTAACAACAAGACTTTGATCACTAGCTTCCAGGAAGCGCTTAACACACTTGAATCAGAGTATAAAGCTACTGTCATTCGTGTTCCCTGTATGGTACAAGTGATACAGCTGAGCCTCAAACATCTTCTTGGGAATATGAAGGCTATTCCAAAGAATGATTAGCTGAACAGGAATGGTCTGGTGATCGGGTGAACACACTTCGAGCACGACAAAAGAGAGATACCGTGGACACCCTATCTAGTACTTCCACTTGTCTATTGACTAGGTTCGAAATCTTGCTGTGTATATTAATGCAATTGCTCAGCGTCGTGAAGCATTTGGAAATTTTCAAAATGAAGAGCCAAAGCTTGTTCCAATTCAGGACATCGCTATCCGATGGAACTCAACCCCTTTTCATGCTTGCACGTGCAAAGAAGTTACAGAAAGCCTTTAATGAATTCTGTGAACACTATGATCAAGAGCATTTTGCTCTAAGTCCTGAGCAATGGCGACAGATTGATTATCTGCTCTTTATTCTTCGATCTTTTCACAAATTCACAAAGCTCCTCTCACGAACAAAGGGTATCACAGTTCATATTGTATTCAAGATATACAATAAGCTCCTTGAATACCTTGAAAAAGCAATTGCTAAACTCCAGCGCAAGAAGGTCCCCTGGAAAAAGGTCATGCTTCGATCTCTTGAGATGGCAATGAAAAAACTTTCAGATTACTACAAGGACACTGATAGAATTGATGGCTATCTCTATGCAATTGGCACCATCCTTTCTCCGCCAGACAAGATGCAATTCTTTTCATCATCGGACTTAGATCCAGATCCAGATGACCCTGATTCTAACTACAGAGAGAAATATCGCGAGAGCATTGAGGGCTAGGTTCAATTGTACTCTGAGTCTGGGATTGAGGAAAATATGTCTATACATCAGCCTTTGAAGACTCGCAATCTCACTGAGCTTGAATTACCATGTGCACTGGATGATTCACAACAGTCACAGCTCTTCCAGGCACAAAAGCCTGATGAGATTACAAGATACCTCAACAGTGGTAAGTCTATCTATCTGGATTCTAGTCCGTGCTAACTTTCAAATATAGCAACTGTCCCTAATACCAATCCTCGTATCTGGTGGAAAGAGAATGAATATGAATTTCCTGTGATGACACGACTTGCACGAGATGTTCTCTCTATTCCAGCAAGCGGTGCTGGAGTAGAGCGACTTTTCAACTCAGCAAGAGGTATTTGCCATTATCACCGAGGCTCTCTAAAACCTGATACTATACAAGACCTTATGATACATTTGTGTGTATCTCGATTTGAGGTTCAGGAAGCAGAAAAAAAGATACTCTCTGAATATCTCTCTGTTCAAGAGATCGAGGCAGCACATGAAGATAAAGCTTCACAGCCGCCTTCATATTATCTCATCAGTGATAATGAAGAGAGTGACGAGAGATCTACACAAGCTCAGGCTGAGGAATCTACTCAGGATAGCAGGGCCCCCTGTCCTGTCTGCAAAGGCACTGGGCAAGAGGCCACAGAGAAGTATTGGTGAAGACCGAGAGCAAGAGGCTGCGGTTGAGAATGATGTAAATGATTATGGCGAGGAAGTTGATCTTCCAGACACCCAGCATCGTGTATCTGGTAGAGTTCGTAAGCGTTCAAGGTTGCTTGATGAATATGAAACTACAAACATGTAGCATATATTGTATAATAGAATGCTTACAATGCTTTTTCCTGATGCAAAATTCATCTGAATAATTCTGGAACAGCGCGTAATTACAAAGGTCACGTGCTCAGGATATAGAATCCGATTCCCAGGGGTGCAGGACACGTGACAGCTCAGACTATCGTAGGATGGGATATCCTATCAGAAAATTGGATCGGAGCACACTGAGGAATAGGACCCGATCCTAGCGGGAAATAGGAAGGACTAGATATATAAGGACACTCCTTTACGCAGATGTATTTAGTTCCTCGCGATCAATTGCACATTGTTACTTGGATATACCATTGATTCTATCTTCACTGTTCGACCAAGCCAAACATCCTACAAGTAGGGGAGCTCTTCGGACTGACCTACTTGGCGCTCTACCTGGCACATCCTTCGAAGTTGCTCAACAGGACCCGAGTCCGTGTCAGACTTAGCATAGCAACGGTACGGTTGCGAGTCAGAAGTTAAAGGATTGATCGAGTGGTGTTCAGAGGGCCATTTCTGGCTACACTGGCACATATCGTTATGTACCGATTTACAACTGGTAAGTTGTTGACCAACGTTTGACCACTCACTGTGACCAGATAGCAACGCGTAACATTTCCCACCCGGAGTAGCGGAGCTGAGAACCTGGAGTGAAGGGACTCGAATAATGCTTGGCAAGAATGACTCAGCAATATGATAGCACCGATAAGCCAACAAAAATCTTCCCACAGCAACGACAGGACATCTGGATATATTACTTCAGCCTCCCACCTTTACTCCCTCGACATCACGATGGGAGTTCAAAAGAAATCTCGAAAGTTTGCACAAGCAAAGAGGGCAATCTCGCTCCGTGACAATCGCTTGTATGTCGTTATTTGACCCTGTTCATTTTCATCCACCACTGACTAAGGCCACAGGAAGGAGAATGCAAAGAAGGAGGAGGATAAGCGCAGAACCGGCAAAGATGACCTTGTTCGCGAAGCGTTCGTTCCGCCTTCCCCCGATCTTCTGAATCTGCTGCTGATGTGACACCTATAGGCCCCAGGTTCCGTCGTCCCTTTTCTTCCAGTACAACACCGCCTTGACACCTCCATACTCTGTACTGGTCGACACCAACTTCATTTCTCATACCATTCAGCACAAATTGGAAATCATTCCCACCATGATGGACTGCCTCTATGCCAAATGCACACCCGTCATCACTGACTGCGTGATTGCTGAATTGGAGAAACTTGGCCAGAAATACCGGTTGGCCCTTCGCGTTGCGAAAGATCCTCGGTTCGAGAGAATCAAATGCGACCACAAAGGAACCTATGCCGATGATTGTCTCGTTGATCGGATTATCAAGCACCGTGTGTATATTGTTGCGACGAATGATCGTGACCTTAAGCGACGGATTCGGTAGGTTGCTCGCTTTCCCACCTCCCCAAACCCGCATCCAGCTGACTTTTCAAATAGTAAAATTCCCGGTGCCCCGATTATGAGTGTGGCGCGAGGCAAATACGTGATTGAACGTCTCCCCGATGCCCCCGAAAAGTGATCAGGTTCTCCTGTTCTATTAATTGCGACCCCGCCCCTTTGCACAACTCGGATCACCCCGATCACCCCGATCTTCCGGGGCGTCAGCATATAGGGGCTTTGGAAATGCCCTGGTTGGAAATCTTGGACTTAGGCACTTTGCGCACTTATGGGCTGGCGCAGACTCCCATATTGAATTGATGGTGCCCTATCTCCTTGTGCTCCAATATGTGGTTCTGGCCGCCGGATATTCAACTCATATCGCGCTGCCCCCCTCCGATCCTCTGCGAAGGATCTTAGCTGTGTCAAGAATAAGCTCCACGGCCATATGAGGACCATGGTAGCCACCTACACGTGCACCTCTTAAGGAGGTACCGTGGCATCGGATCAAACGCCTGGTAAGGATTATCGATTGGCACCAACTCCGTATTTGTACATAATCAAATTATATTTTAGTCAGCTAGTGATACAAAATGATATTTCTCACAGCCCAAACACGGGGTTCCCATCCCAAAAACATGGAAATTTCCTGATGATGAATAGTGATTACCCGACCAGATAGCTTAACGTTGCCGTAATGGGTGATACGCGAGTCCTTATTATCCATAGTGTCTGACCATCTGATGCACTGCTCGGCGGCGTGATTCTTTCTCAGAGAAATCCTGCGCAATACCATGCCGTGATCTCATGAGAATATACAAAGGAGGTAAGTCCACCAATAAACACCGATATTGCCCGAACTCGTCACTGTCGGCGTTTTTATGGAGGAGTTGCTTTAGCATACGGAGTGAATACAGAACAGCCTGTACCTGGGCAACAAGGTGGATCTCGGCCCATTCAGTGCCTTTGCCCATGAACCCGTTTCCCAGAAAGCACTCCAGCTGTTTGGCATTCGGGACAGTAGTTGCATTTGACGGGTCTCGGTAGATTTCTGCTAGAGCAAACAGAAACCAGAATCTTGGCATTGACTCGCAGTCAAACAAATCGCGAGCCACATCTAGCCGTTCTTGAAGAGACACGAGGTCAGAGACCACCGTTTTCTCACCGGCAAGGGTGACTGGTTCAGCAACAATCCTGCCTCCCCTGCGAACAAATTCATGGACGATTGAAAATCGCTGTAACATCGGGCGGCCGATATTATGGATACTATAGCCAAGAGATCTATAGATCCGGCCTTGTTCCCAGGCACACCGACGGGAATGGTCCTCGTTAAGTATTCCAAGATAAACGTGCGGTTGATCCATCACGCAGTAGGCGCCTGGCGATTCAAATTGCCAGAACAACTCTGACACTCTGGGATCTAGATGCCGAACAGATATTTGTTCGTTTGTAGCAGAATGATGATCTGGTTCATGTTGATATTCCCGCAGGAAATCGTAATACTCGACAGAATGATCTTTGGTATCATTTTCGGCTTTTGATCGGCGCAGAAGTTCATTGAACTGAATCTGGGGATGTCTTTTCAACTCATAAGCAAACAATTGGATGTTCCGAATCCCGAGCCGGTGTGACAGGCCGCAAGGATGAATCCTTTGTGCATGCAGTTCACGCCGAGCCGAATTCTCTGCATTGTCGATCATCTGCATCGAATTGAGAAAGACGACGGAGCCACCTGATCCGAGGTCATAAAGTAACAGGTCAGAATCGCTCGTTAGGATTGCTGAGCCTGTAGCCCTTGCGATACGAGCACATTCAACATCTGCCTCCCCCGGAACTATCACCGTAATATCAGCCCAGGGATACTCAGTGTCGGGGAGTAGAGTGGCATCGCGCGGAAATTCCTCCAGGGCTAGCTTTCGAGTCCATCGATGCAACAGGTCTTCAAGCACTGCAGACACCATGAAGGGATTCTCTGGCATGTTTTTCCAACGAGACGGAAGGCTGCGGCCCTGCCACAATCGCATTGGCTCGATCGATAACTCCTTGCGATACTGACGCGTTGAAGCAGTAACAGGCCGCCGGCGACATAGCTCAAGTTTGCTTCTGGACTTTTCCAGACGCGATAGCCTTGTTATACGCTTAGAAACAGGCAAAGCGCCATCGAAGCAAATTCTTTCTCTGGGCCAACATCAGAAATCATCAACTAGCATGCTCCGGGTTTGTGCTTACACTTTCACACCGACACTAGCCAGCTGCGATAGGAAGCTCACAACTCCCCGGCTGACCTCATTGCATGTCGGCTGTACATCCCAGATTTCGCAGGCCGGATCCATACAGGCCAGCAGGCGATGATAGACATGGTATACCAAACTCGGGCCATCAACCACCACAGAATTCAAGTAGCAGAGCTCGGTATTCTCCGAGTTCTGACCCAGAGAAACCGTTTCTGCATATGGAGTGAGATGCCTCGTTAGATGTGGTATGCCCATGACCCAGGGGTGCTAGAGGTTGGTAAAGAGGGGGTAACATAAAATGAAAAGCCGGAGGTTTATTGGCTTGTTGGCCTCATTAGTCAGACCGAAAGGAGGGTTCAACCCCATCAATTTCAAGTGTTCAAGTTAGTGTTCTACGAGAAATGATCCTGGAGTTTTGATTTTATATGCACAAATATATTGACATTTCACGTGAAACACACACACACACATATATATATACAGCCAATATATTCACCAGAATAATCAGAGAACGAAGAACAAAAAGCGAACAAACTGCACCATCCAATGTCAGTATCAACTATCGTGCAGACCGCAGGAAGCCCACGACGCCACGGCAATAGCCAACCAAACCAGCCAAGCGCTTCCCTTCCTGCTGTTGTTCATGGGCCCAGGCAGTCAGGGCTTTTTGGAGGAGGCGATACTCGGGCTCATTCCGGCGAGCACACAGCCCCACTGTATCGGCATGGATTTTCAGGAACACTGCCAACCAGGCATTAATCAATTCAAAGTCCTTTCTTTGCTTGAGACGCGCGGTCAAAGCATCGATGAAGCTAGCCAGTTCTGAGAAGCCGCTCCGCACGCGAGGATCCAGTGATCGGATCTCCAGGTCAGCCCGGGCGGGAGAGAGGGACTTGAGGTGCTCGACGAGAGGATTGAAATCACCAGAACGGTGACCCGACTCCAAGAATTGCGTAATGGCAGAATTGGAGCCTGTACCGGCGGATTGCATCTTAGAAAGCCGGGATCGTTCTGCGTCGGCATTCTCAGTAAGCTTGCCAAGTTCGGCGGCCTCGGAGGCGCCCTTTGTGCTATTTGCCTGAGGATCGAGTTTGCCAAGAAGAGAGGGGAGGAAGAACGGTGCTTTCTCTGGGGCCTTGGGGGCCTCCTTTGGCCGATTACGCTCCTGGAGTCGAGGTTAATCATCAATATCTCATGGATGGGACATAGCATTCGACACGAACCTTGATAGCGTCCAGGTGAAGAAGTCCCTGCCACCTGCTTCGAGGGACCAGACTGAGAGTCATCATATCCTGGCGCAGTTGTTCGGTAGTCGAAACGGGTCCATCCGTCTCATCCTGCTCCGGAGCATCTACAAACGCTGCTTCAACCAGTCCGGCGCCACTCTCGCCAGAGGTAGTGGGCACACCCACATCTTCAATCACGTCTTCATCGAGATTCTTCGTAGACACGGGCATAAAAAGTCTGCGGTTACTCCAGAGACTGACGCCGATGCCCCCCGCATGTGCAGTTGCGAGGAATTCCCCGGTAGAGGGCATAGCCAGGGAAACGCAGGTGCTGGACACCCGGAATATGTCAATGAGGTGTCCAGTAGGCAAATCCCACACTCGCACCACCGAGTCCATCGACGCCGCAATAATCCATCGTCCATCGTTGGAAAAGATGAAGTCATTTACTTGTCCGACACACCCCCAGAACTCTCGTACGAGCTTCCTGGTCTCGATGTCAACCACACGGATCGAGAGGTCGTCACAGCTGAAAGCGACTAGCTCGCTCGCCTTGCTGTAGCGAAGGCCAGTGACTGCAGCCATGGGATACCAGTCTAATTCGTCGATCAAAGACCCAGAAAGCAAATCCCAGAACTATAAGACAACCAAAAAAAGTCAGTAAAAGTCTATAATATACCATATCAAAGGAAAACTGTACCTTGACCTTGCCATCCAACCCGCAACTGATCACCGTCCGGTTGAGATTGTCAACCATCAGACCAGTCACAGCTTTGGTATGTTTGGCGTCTTGTGTATAAATACTTGCACCGTGAAGCCTCGAGGAGCGAGACTTGGGCGAGCGAGACGGGAAGCTTTGACGATGCAGACCAGATTGCATATTGAACATATCGATAGAACCTCCTGCTGAACCCACGACTGCAAAGGTTCCGCATTGGGACATGGCGACGCTCTGCTCCCCCACAATCATACATCCTGTCAGTGATCACAGCGCTGCGAGGCTGGTCGAAAAGGAATCCACGTACCTTGACCTCAGTTCCATCACTCGTCACTAAAGCCCAGCGGCCAGCCTTCTTCCTACCCCAGAACCAAGTGCGGGCAAATTTATCTCCTCGATGGCCAGTGACGACGCTTTCCCACCCGGTCACGCTAGTGGTATCGGCACTACCACCCTTTGGATTGGACCATATGGGCCCGAAGGTCGTCGTGCTCATCCCTCCATCTCGGTTCAACGAGCAGGCCATGCAGGTAACCTCTGGCGCTTTCAATGTGTCCACCATAGGAGAGCCCGACTCGGTTGGCCCCAGTTTCTTGGCCTTGCGCTCCAAATTACCCTGCGATAGCTCGGAATGCTGGCTATCCTTTCGTAGGCTAAGCCCCCAGAGGCTGCAATCTTTACTCGCGCTAAGCAACCATTTCCCACCCGACTCGGAGCCGTCGGAGGCTGCGGGGAGGAAGTCGACAGCGCTGACTGCATCAGAATGACCGCCGCGGGAATGGAGGGGCCGAGGGGTGGGCGAGAAGGGAGTTTCGTCAAAGATCCATGTCTTGAGGGCATTGTCGTCTCCACTTGACACCAAGACGGGTTGCCCATCTAGGAACTCAACGCGATTAACGCCCATGCTAGACTCGTTGCTTGACACCCGATGAGCACCCCGAAGCACGCCAGATACACGGCCGCCATCGTTAAGATCCCACATGGTAATATCGCCGCTTCCACTGGCTGCGGTTGCCATGACGCCGGCCTTTCGGCCATCGTGTCCGGCACCCAGACCGTCGCTACGGAATGTGATAGATGTGACCGCTGGGATGCGGGCGGATGCAGTCCTCAAACTGAGAATTAACTGGCCCGAATTGACATTCTGGATTGACAAGGCGCCACCCTTGTGGGCGACGGCCAGGAGTGACAGCGCAGGAGTCGGCTGAAGCGCAGTGACTGGACCGGCGTTTGAAGACGGCGCCGGCAGAGTGTGGATGAGTTTTCCACTGCGCAGATTCCAAATATCAATCGCGCCATCATTGCGCCCAACAAAGATCTTGTTGAGGTATGTAGGCATGTTGCATAGGATTCTGGCATAGACTTGATCCTCGGACGTGCCTGGGGTTGACCGAGGACGGAGGCTGGCATAGTGTTCGTTCGTGCCCGTCTTCCACACCTCGAGCCCTCCTGCCCAGCAGCCCACAACCCATGAGCCAAACACAATTAATCGTTCGATGGGTGCACCAAGACTAGGGCTGTCAAGAGTCGCAACTCGCTTTCCACGCTTGAACACCCAGATGCCACCCGGTGACCGGGGCCGAAGGTGGCCCCAGGCGGCGAAGACCTTATCCTGCCACGCATAGGTTGCAGTGATAATCTCTGGCGTTTGCGGGCGCGTCAGGAAGGTTAGATTCAATCCTTTGCGCAGATCATACGTCTGCAGCGAATGACCAACGGAGGTGGTGATCTGGAAAGTCGATTTACCCAAGCGCACACTGGTGAAGGGGACGGGCGTCGGTGAAACAAGTCCAAGAGTCTTTAGAAGCGCGGTTAGTTAGCGAGCGAGTGAAAGTGCCAGGGTCTAGATCTTGGAGATCTAAACTCTCCATCTCAGCAGACGACATACCCGAAACGGTGCGAAAATTTTGGAACCCCCATGAGCCTTCGCCTGTTTGGCATCAGGTGCTCTCTTTTGCCTCTTTGCAAGAGGAAAGTCAAATTGATCATTGGCCATGGACGGCATTGCTGCGACTCGAAGGCGTCGAGGATGCGGAAAAGGCTGGGAGTTGGAGGTTGACGGGAAAATCCGAGAGGCCAAATGAAGGAGAAACTCCGGGCCGGGCTTCCACCTCAGCAAGGTGAAAAATAATGGATATGTCAAGCAATATTAACTGAAGAGCCGGCCATACATTTCGGATGAATAGCGATTTGAAGAGGCGACTGTGTTATCTCTCGGTTCTTTTCTGTCCTTGGGAGGTCTTTGCTTTTTTTTTTTTTTTTTTTACCGTACTTCGCGACCTCCGCGGCGGAGAGCTCCAGACCGCCTTCCGTCCTGATTTTACTAGTATCCTAATGCAGTACAAGAGAAAAATACTAGTTACACTAGTCGTGCCACTTAACTAAGGAATCTACATATTAGTTATTTTACTGGGTGATTTGAGTATGAGTAGGTCTATGGTGCAACACCGATTGTAGTATCCACTTGAACTAACAAGTGTACCTGCAGTAGTAGACGGTCGATTGAGTGTAACTGCCGGGCTAACTGTGAGACTGATTGTGGCAGTGTGTAGGCCCTAAAATCCAGGGCCAAGGGTGGTATTGGGTGTCGAGATTTGACTGTTGCTGTTTCATGATATATATTGAGGAATACTACTATGTGTAACAAGATATGCCCGTTCTTTGACCCAAATAATCATAGAAACCAACCTCGACAACAAGCGTCCATCATACCAGAATTTTGAAACTGATACGGGAGAGCAATATGACTACAGACCATACTTCAACAGACAGGGGGCGCCCCTTTTAGTAGTCCGGGGTGTCCCTTGAGATTGTCTTTTGTGAGGAGCCGCCCCGCGCCTGCCGGAATGGGCGATCCCGCCTGGAAACCGAAAATCGAAACAAGTCCGGTCTCCGTCCAGCGATTCCTCCCCAATGCTTCTGCTCGCCCGGTCGCCCTCCACACAAGGGTAATTGGTGAGCAATCGCACAGCGAACACTCTTGACTTTAATCTTCGCTCGTTTCACCTCCCCGACCCCTCCGCTACTCACCCCTCCACGCCGTGATCTAGCCCCCCCTTCCCCACCCTCCAGGTGCCTCACCGACATGGATGCCGACAATGACCAGAACAGCAGCGCTCTGGGCAGCAAGGAGTCGTCAAAGGGTATATTGGACAGCTCCCGGTCGCCGGTCCCACCCATGGATTTGAATCAGAGAGACCAACCAGTCGTGGATGGATCGATAAAACCGCAAGCTCAGCCCAGTCACGGCCACATGAAGCCGCACAAGCCTGATGCGACCCAGGATCTGCGCTCTGCTCCTTTGCTCGGAAATTTGACTCGCTCATCTAGCCGTGCACCGCGGAGATTCAGTGGGAGCACAGCAGCGAGTACCGCAGCCAGCTCTATCAGCGAGATAGACCAACCCGCCGCTCCAAGGCCTTGGAGGATCGGAGTTTGTGCCTTGGATGTCAAAGCACGGAGCAAGCCAAGCCAGAACATCCTCACCCGGCTCCAGTCCAAAGGCGAATTCGAGGTCATAGTTTTTGGCGACAAGGTCATCTTGGACGAGGCCGTGGAGAACTGGCCGGTGTGCGATTTTCTAATTGCTTTTTTCTCGGATGGGTTCCCTCTGGACAAGGCGATCGCATACGCTAAACTGCGGAAACCATACTGTGTCAATGACCTCCCCATGCAGAAGGTGCTATGGGATCGCCGATTGTGCCTGATGATTCTGGACCAGATGGGCGTCCCGACTCCTAAGAGGCTGGAAGTGAATCGCGACGGCGGACCGGTATTGGAATCCTCCGAACTCGCTCAACACATCTACCGATTGACGGGCGTGAAGTTGGAAGGCCCTGAGGACGGGACCGGAGGCGGAGCCCCTAGAACACAGAAAGTGTCCATGTCCGAGGACGGAGAAGCTTTGGTGGTGGATGGAAAGGTTTTTCGAAAGCCCTTCGTCGAAAAGCCAGTGAATGGCGAAGATCACAACATTCACATCTACTTCCCCAACGACCAACAGTACGGAGGTGGAGGACGCAAGCTCTTCCGCAAAGTTGGCAACAAAAGCTCGGAATACGATCCCAATCTTTCCGTGCCAAGGTCAGTCACAGAGACGGAGACTAGTTATCTCTATGAGCAATTTCTGCGGGTGGATAATGCCGAGGACGTCAAGGCCTACACTGTAGGACCAGACTTCTGCCACGCGGAAACGCGGAAGTCTCCCGTGGTGGATGGGCTAGTTCGTCGAAATACCCATGGCAAAGAGCTTCGATATATCACCAAACTGAGCAAGGAAGAAGCCACGACCGCTTCCAAAATCTCTAATGGATTTGGGCAGAGGATCTGCGGCTTTGACATGCTGCGCGTGGGCGACAGAAGTTATGTCATCGATGTAAATGGATGGAGTTTTGTCAAGGACAATAACGACTACTATGACAAGTGTGCCAAAATCCTTCGCGATACCTTCATGATCGAGCGGCGCAAGGCCGATGGGTCATTGGAAGCTTCAGAGCCCCCATCGCCAGACATGGGCCCTTCCAGAAGAAGTACAGCAGGCTCTCATCGACAGGCATTGAAGACTTTGCTCAAATCGCCCAGCACATCCAGGCTATACGGTGCTCAGAATTCCCACAAAGCTCATGAAACAGCCTTGTCCGATGTTTCGACAACCACTCCTTCACTTGCATCTTCCTCCGGCCTCGAGAGCGCTGATACAGCCGCTAGCATCAACAACTTGGCCTCCCGAGATGGCCGCTCTGATTCTCGCGGGTACAGTCCCAACAACACAAAATCCCCTGCGCTATCGCTTCACCATGCCAACGAAGAAGCTCCTCCACCACCTCTTCCTGCCTCTAAGCATTCATGGAAACTGAAAGGAATGGTGGCTGTTATACGGCATGCGGATCGTACTCCGAAACAAAAGTTTAAATTCACTTTTCACAGCCAGCCTTTCGTCGATCTTCTGAAAGGTCATCAGGAGGAGGTGGTGATCAAGGGGGCCGGAGCATTGTCCAGTGTTTCTGATGCTGTCAAGATTGCCATGGAAAAAGGACTGGAGGATATGGAAAAGTTGAAACTGCTTCGTACTTCCTTGGAGAAGAAGGGTGGATGGCCTGGAACCAAAGTCCAGATCAAGCCCATGTTCCGGAAGCGAAGACCCGAAGAAATGCGCGAGCAGAGCTCTTCCTCCACGGCGACCCCCACGGCCCCATTAGGCGAGGCGGGTTATGGAGAACAGGAACCAATGTCTCCGATAGCTGCAGAAGCCACTTCGGAGAGCGAAGCCCTGCGGAGGTCTCAGACGCGCAGTGACTCTATGTCCGGTCCGACCTTCTCTCGATTTTCTGCGGTTGAGAATGATTTGATTCTGGATAAACTACAACTTGTCATCAAGTGGGGTGGGGAACCGACACATGCTGCTCGCTATCAGTCGCAGGACCTTGGACTTAACATGCGAGATGACCTGAAGTTGATGAACAAAGAGGCTCTCAATAATGTCCGACTCTTCACCAGCTCGGAACGAAGAGTGAGCACGAGTGGTGAGTGACTTTCCGCCGGAAGTTGCATATTCGTTCTGCATTCGCTAACAACTAGGATCAGCACAAATCTGGGCTTGTTCATTCCTCGACCAGAAAGAAATTCCCGAAGGGTTTTTACAAGTTCGAAAGGACCTGCTCGATGACTCAAATGCTGCAAAGGATGAGATGGATAAGGTCAAGAAGAAGCTTAAGCTGCTTTTGAGAGAGGGCTCTGCGCCTTCGCAATTTGCATGGCCCAAAGACAGCAATATACCCGAGCCATCTGTCGTCTTGGCCACAGTGGTTGAGTTGATGAAATTTCACCGGAGTGTCATGCGCCACAACTTCAAGAAACTGGCGGATAGCTCCAGTACCGCACCAAATTTTGCCAAGAACCCAGATGAAAACAACTATGTCGATCTGCAATCCGAGAGTCTTGAGATCTCCAACATCCAGGGACGTTGGTGTGCCGGAGAGGACCCACGACTTTTCAAGGAACGATGGGAAAAGCTCTTTGCCGAGTTCTGTGACACAGAAAAGGTGGACCCGAGTAAGCTTTCCGAGTTATACGATAGCATGAAGTTCGACGCTCTACATAACCGCCAATTCTTGGAATGGGTTTTCATGCCTCCGGACAATGATCGCGAGGATGATGATGAATGCAGCCTCAAAGGCAAGGGCTCGGCCAAATCTGACTCGGCTTCTGACGGAAAACTCGGGTCCGACGTTTCCATGGAGAAGACCGACGAGCGAGCTGAGAATCAGACATTTGCCCACCGACTGGGACTGAAGAAGCGACTTCATGTGCCGGAGTCGTTGCCACACCTTCGTGCACTCGACGAATCGTACGACCATTATTTCAAGCTCTTCCCGGGTTCTAACTCCAGCAAATGCAAGATGGATGAGCGTCTCTCTAAACTTCGAGAGCTGTACAAATTGGCAAAGGTGTTATTTGACTACGTGACGCCTCAGGAATATGGCATCACGGACAGCGAAAAATTGGAGATTGGCCTCCTCACCTCGCTTCCCCTTCTCCAAGAGATTGTTCACGACCTGGAAGAGGTCCAAGCCTCTGAAGATGCAAAATCCTTCTTCTATTTTACAAAGGAGTCTCACATCTACACACTCATGAACTGCATTTTGGAGGGTGGCATACAGACCAAGATTGCTCGCAGCGCCATCCCAGAGCTCGACTACCTCTCTCAGATTTGCTTCGAGCTCTACGAGGCCCGAGATAGCGAGTCGGATGTCAATTCCTACTCCATTCGGATTTCCATCAGTCCGGGCTGCCACGCTTTCGACCCGCTTGATGTGCAACTCGACTCCCGGCACGCCATCGGTTGTGCCCCGCGCCGTAGCCTGACTGCGCATCAAGACTGGAAAGAGGTGATTGAGACATTGAAGGCCAAGTTTGATACGTAAGTTATTCTCCATCCGTTACATATGCGCTTCATTCTGACTATTGGTGCAGAGTCAAACTCCCAAAATCATTCATTGCCGTCAATTTGAGTGACAAACACCTTGCCCCCCAGCCCGACGAACAGCAGAGCCCATGATTGCCTCTCCTTCAGGGCACTTGAATAGACGACTCCTTATTGATTAAATTTCATGGTTCGACTGGGATCATCGAACCCAATTTTGCCCGTTTTGTACCAATAGCTGTATATTTATCCGCTTGCTTTTTCCTATTTTCTCTTGTTCAGTCCCGTGTCATCATTGTACACTAGGGTTCCCAAGGTGGGGGGGGGGGTACTCTCAACGTGGGGCATGTAGTACAGGATATGTCTGCGACTTGTTCTGACGAAATAAAATAGATGCACTCGAAAATCAACATATGTTTTTGACTAAATTCCTTGGGCACCGGAGTGTGGGGTATATAAAAGAATCGCGCTGGTGCGAGAAGTCATCACTGTTCTCTCCGCGTCCAGCTGGGGCACCTCAACCCCACTGCTTATCAATTGTCCAGTGCTTAGACAATGGATTCGGCCCCAATGTGCCTATGCACCCGCCCAACTTTCAGTCCCCGGTCACACCGGTCAGCAAAATGCCAGCTGAACCCACGGATCGCCAAGCAGAAATCGTGGCGACGGAAGAAGGGGTGCTCAAATGGGCTTGCACCGGGATTGAAGGCCAATTGAATTTCGAAGACATCGTTTGCGCGGTGCCAAACCCAGAGCGTCGGCCAGGTTGTCGTGTGTTGTTCCTGGACAAAAATGGAGGCACAGGCGAAGATTCGTCTATACGCCTGGCCACGATCAACATACCGTCAATTCCCGTGGCTCTGACTTCATTCCTGGCCGAGATCCCGATCCATCTCCGATGTGGAGAGCCCGTTCAAGTGGTGATATCGACTCGATCCGGCACTGGAACAGCCCGGGCCGTCTTCCAGGACCTCCTACGACCATTTCTGAGGAACCTGAGTGTAGATTACCGGGTTTATGAAACACAATCGGCCCAAAGCATCCTCGAGCTCTCTCAATCGCTGTTTTTGAGCCGGGCTTCTACTGGAGTGCCCCAGACGATCATCCTCCTGTCTGGCGATGGAGGGCTCATCGACATTCTGGATGTGTTTTCCAAGTCCAAGGATGCAATTCGGGCAGCCCCCACTCTTGCTTTGATTCCATGCGGGACTGGCAACGCCATGGCTAGCTCCATGGGCTTACGATCCGGTCCAGCCTCTGGCCTTGCGCCGTTACTTCGGGGACAACCGATTCCCCTTCCGACTTTCACTGTAAAGCTTTCCCCTGGGAGTCAGATGGTGACCGACGAAGGGAAGGGACGGGTATCTATTGAGCCTGGCGCCGAATCTGATACTGCCACGCATCACACCATGTATGGAGCCGTGGTAGCCAGCTGGGGTCTCCACGCGGCCCTGGTGGCTGACAGTGATACAACCGATTATCGTAGATTCGGATCGGAGCGGTTCAAGATGGCGGCTAAGGAGCTGCTGTATCCATCCGATGGCTCCGAGTCCCATCGATTCCGGGGCCAGATTACCATGACGACGACTGCCTCCGATGATGACGCCGATCTAGATCTACGCTCGGAAACGGTCGCAGAGAACGAGCACATGTATGTACTTGCTACCCTTGTGCCCAGGCTGGAGAAGGATTTCCTGATCTCGCCCGACTCGGTGCCTTTGAGTGGAAAGATTCGATTTCTACGGTTCGGTCCTCAGTCACCAGAAGAAGCGATGCGTCTCATGACATTGGCGTACCAGGGTGGCCAGCATGTGCGCGAAGAGTCCGTTACCTACCGGGAGGTTGAATCACTTCGGATCGATTTCCAGGAGGAATTGGAACGATGGAGAAGAGTCTGCATCGATGGGAAGATTGTCGTGGTTGAGAAGGGCGGTTGGATAGTGCTCTCCAAGGAGCCGCGGCAGCTCCTGTGTGTACTCCAGTCGGGACCGTGATAGCTCTGAGACATAGATAGTTGATATATCGCCGTTTCAACAGGGACGTCAAGTGCAGAAGGGAGAGCCACCGCAAATCCAACCACACCTGCCTTAGATACTGGTGAATGCAGCCGTAGGACGCCTCGGTAGCCTGTAGCATGTCCAACCCGCGCATGTTGGCGCCGATCCGCTTGTGCGGGATGACCCATCACGAGCGAAGATCAGGGCCCGTCCCGACCTCCCGGCGTTTCCCAGACATCACCCGCCTTCGTGCTCGTTTGCCCTTGTGTGTATGAATGACTCCGCACTTGTCGTCTTCGATCAACTGGCTGCGCCGGACCATGGAAGTGCTCGGATTCGATGCTGATCACGCCTCGAACCTATTCCGCTTCGCAAACCCCCGAACAAGGAGCGGTCCTCACCCGCGCTGAAGGCGCGTCTCGCTTCTACACCCTTGCTGGCTGGCGCCAAGCACCCGCGGAGGCAATTTTGGCTTCAGATATGCTGTTGGTCCACCAGACCGGCAGTGTGCGCGTCGGAGAAATCGCTAGGTAAGTTCTCTCTGCGCTTCGCCTCGTCCGAGCTCTCCGGCCGCCGTGACGGGGAATTCGGTTAAAGACCAGAGCTTGGAAGACTAATATAATTGCTATCGGCAGATATACTCTCACATACACGCCGGCAGCTGATCCGATCCTCCCAATCCCCTCAGAACTCCACGTACGAGTGAAGAATACATCCGCGATCCCCCTCCGCGCGGCCTATCTCCATGGGCCATACACCCTCTATACGGCCTGCTACCCCGCCAAATTCGACCCCAACAGCAAATACGATAGCCAGGAGTCCGAAGGATCTCCGCAATTTGAACCCTATCTGAAAGCAGGCGGGAACTGGGATGCTACGATCAAGATCCCGGCGCACTTCGGGGACTCGCATGCATTAGCGGCAGGTCGAGTTGAGCCCGGGCATGACCGAAGTGTGACCTGGGTCATCGAGATCGTATCACAGGTCATCTTCTCCAGTAGCGCGGTGGTGCACTTTGAATTGCTGGTCGGCCGTGATGCAAGGTCAATGGAATTTTTCTCAGGTGGCGGAGCGGGTATGGGGCCCCCAGGGAAATTCCATGAACATTGGCTTCCAGAAACGCGAGGACAGCAGGTCATAGCGACGAAAGGTGTATATTCAAAGTCTCTCACCGTGCACGTCGATGGCACGAGTAGTCTCTGGAATAGCCCCCCGCTCCCCTCCAAGCCGCTGTCCCAGTCCACCGAGTCTAGCACTGATGATGTTGACGGTATCGCATCGGGTCTCCAGCAACTTGGAGACTTCACTGCGACCCCGGCTCCAAAGCCCCCGAAAAAAGAATTCACCTGGTGGTACTAACGCACGGCTTGCACAGTAATCTGGGCGCGGATATGTTGTATCTCAAGGAGAGTATCGATGCCGCTATGAACAAGCCCCGGAAACGAGCCAGTGGAGGAGAAACGGGCCAGGGTGGGACTGATGATAGTGATGAGCAAATTGTCGTCCGGGGATTCTCTGGAAATGCCGCTCGTACGGAGCGTGGCATTCAATATCTTGGGAAGCGACTGGCCAAATATGTTCTACTCATGACTTATCCGGATCAACCGTACTTCCCTCTGAAGGGCCCCAAGGCAAAGCCCTTTTCTCGGCCCTTCAGTGCGCACAAGGAGCAGGCGAAGCCTTCTCTTGAGCCCCATTCACAACCAGAGACTCGCGAGGATCTCACGGACGGAGAGGATCACGCCTATCAGATCACCAGCATCAGCTTCATCGGACATTCGCTTGGGGGACTAATTCAAACATACGCCATCGCCTACATCCAAAAACACTCACCTGAATTTTTTGAGCGGATTCAACCCATCAACTTCATCGCTCTTGCGACACCCTTCCTGGGCCTCAGCAATGAGAACCCCATGTATGTCCGGTTTGCACTTGATTTGGGACTCGTGGGACGAACTGGGCAAGACCTGGGACTAAGCTGGACCGCGCCGAAAGTCCGCAGTGGCTGGGGTGCCATCATTGGAGGTCGTGGAGGCTCGGCAAAAGACCAAAGCCAGTCAGATCCTGGTGCAAAGCCTCTGTTGCGGATCTTGCCTTGCGGGCCTGCCCACGAGGTGCTTCACAAATTCCATCACCGGACACTTTACTCGAACGTCGTGAACGACGGAATTGTCCCGCTCCGGACTTCTTGTCTTCTCTTCCTTGACTGGCGAGGGCTGGAGCGGGTTGAAAAGGCGAGGCGAGGCAATGGTTTGGTGGGAACAATGGCTGAATGGGGCTGGGCCGAATTGACCGGGGCCAATTCCAAGTCCCCAAGACTGCCTCGCTCGGGCGACATGCCAGAACTGAGTGGTGGAGACGGTACGTCTGCGTTGCATGGCCATAAAGCCTTCGCGGTGGGCGGTGATTCACCCTCGCCCAGCCCGGGTCAGTTCCTTGCACAAAGCCAACATCAACATCAACAGGGGCTTCCTTCTCAGAACCACAATCACTATACAGGCGAGACCGGCCCAAGGGAGAATGCCTCAGAAAACAGCTCGGGGCCATTGAGCAGCTTCCTGTCCCTGTTTCGGCCCAAGGAAGCTAAATTAGAGCCCAAGCAGACCCCCAGTGGCAAGCATTCCAAGATCTATAAACGAAGCCAGACACTAGGATCTTTTGACACCCATGAGACACCCACGCCCTCACCTGTTCGGGGTAATTCGCTGTATGAAGATGACGGAGTTTATACGCCACCGAAAACGACCTTCTTCGAGTCTGCGGGAGATCTGTTAATGCCGCCCTTGCCTCCCAGCGAGTTCATTCTGGACCCTGCTGCTCGCTCTCGCACCATTTTCCATGATCGGATCTATCATCCTGATGATATACCACCACCGATGCCTGTCAAGAGACGCACCATGGCCTTCGGCTCATCGCAAAACAAGAACTCCAAGACAGTGCCTTCTTCTGAAACACAGCTACCCTCAAGCTCGGGTGCACCCGGTAATAGTGGAGAGAGTGGACTCAAAGTCGAGGAGAAGATTGCACGAGCGTATCACCGTGATCTCTCTTGGCGCAAAGTTCTTGTTCGCCTGGAACCGGATGCCCATAACAATATCATTGTGCGACGCATGTTCACCAATGCTTACGGATGGCCTGTTGTAAAGCACCTTGTCGATACACACTTTGTCCCCTCGTCCATGGCGGAAGTAGACGACACGCTAAATCGAAATTTCGACAGGGCCAAATCCCCTAACATCGGGCCCACGAGCTCAGGCGACGAAGTGGAAGGCCAATGTGATTCTCATGCAACCAACACAGGGGGTAATCAGCAGAGCGGAGCCATTTTGCTACAAGGTGGGCGGAAGGATGACGCTGCCGGGTTGAAACTCGCACGCGAGCAACACGAGGCCTTCCCATGCGAAGATCAATCGCACGAAACGGCGAGCACTCATGCACGTTCGCATTCACATTACACGGACGTCTCTCGACAGGACTCGGCGCGTTGGACCGACCGTCAAGTGGACGAAGATGACGACTACGAATCTGGCTTGGATGAAGACGATGATGCTGGATTTCGATGGTCACCAGCGCTTCGGCCAGCCCCATAATCAGCGCGATTTGATATATAGAGATCTGTACATAATTATACCTAGGTCGTTGGACATACCCTGTAATTTATTATACCATGGCACGCTCACCCCGACCCTCTGTCTCGTGGTCAGTAGGTTAATGTGCCCTGAATATAACTCCAGAACTCCTCCACAATCCCCTTCTGCCCTGCTGATGGAGCCCCCCGGACAGCAAGATATTTCCTCCCATCCAGACTCGTCTCCCAACCCCCCGGATTTCCATCAACCATAATTCCCCCTGCTTCAGAAAGAATTACCCATCCAGCACAAACATCCCATTCCCAGCAACCGCCCTCCCAATATAGATCCAGGGTCCCTTCAGCAACCGCACAAATATTCAGCGCTGCGGACCCCATGCTCCGAAATGAGCGAACCATCGCCCCGCCATCTTCCTTTGCCTGGCCCAGCTTCTCAAAGGTTCGAACTTTGGTCTCCCAGTTGGATCCTCTGCGATCGGATCCCCATTCAATACTGATGAGCGCATTGGACAGTCCAGACAACGGTTCCACGTGGTCTCCCTTCAGAGGTAGGCGAGTCTCATGGTTCAGGAATGCGCCTTGTCCTTTGATGGCGGAGTAGAGAGCCTTCGTTGAGGGATTGTAGACAACGCCGACGGTGGGTATTCTGTTCACTGCAAAGCCCAGGGAAACACAGGCGCAGGGAAAGCCGTGGACAAAATTGACTGTACCGTCAATCGGGTCCACGATAAATGTCGGAGCATCCGTTAGGGGCCTCGCAGGATCGTAGGTTTCTTCGCCATGGAAGCTGGGGGACAGCATCCGGATCAGATCGGGTGTATGCGCAGTGACGATGATGAGAATGAGAACCTACGCGTAATCGGGGTACTTTTCCTTCAATGAGGTAGAAATCATGTTCTCAACTGCACGGTCATATTGCGTTACGAGGTCGGCACCTGAAAAGGTCAGATCAGTTGAATCTCTGTCTTTTCTATGGTATATCCCCTCTTTGGGCGCTGTCGAACCAGCGTACGTACTGTTTTTCTTTGAGCCTGGGCCACTTGTGTCCGGCAAAGCATTGTTGATGATCTCACCAGCCTTGAAGGCGAGTGAAACAAGAAAGTCATGGATCTCGTTGAGATTAGGTTCTGTCATTCTAAATATAAAGGTGGTGTTGGGAGGGGTGAAGACGGTTGGAGTGAAATCCCGGGAGGGGGGGGGGGGTAGGGTGGTTGACTAGGACCGCCCGTGCTAAGTAAGTAGACGCCCGGCATATCTCTTATTTTTCCAGGAAATACCATTCTGTGCAGAGATGTGATCAACTGTGGGGATTAATATGACAGCAAATCAAAATCGACCAGATCAAGTCCATTGGACACCATTAACCTGCGAATTGTCCAAGAATTGGAGGATCGTGGTATAGAAGAGCGCCCCGCGGTGACGTCGGAATCTCCCCACTTCGGTTCTTTTCTGCGGCAGAAAAAAAAGTTGCGACTTTCATTTTGCACATCGCCCAAGATGCCCACTGAACTCGAGGAGGTAGGCCGATACGTTCACTCTATGCTTGCTGCAGTTTCAGCTGACTTGGATTTTCTTATAGCTGGTGGAATTTCTCCACCACGGCAACACCCAGATTCGACAGATCGGTACGCATGCCCAGGACTACCAGCCTCGACTCCAACCCACGCCGCATACTCACTGTTGCAGCCTGTGAGAACCTCGTGGGATTCTCCACAGCCCAACCTAGCCTGTTCAAGCGTCAGCAATTACTCCCTGTGCGCGACCTGAAGCTGTTGGCTCGCGACTATACTGTGCGTCCAGTCCCCCAGTCAAATCCCTCGATCGGCCACATTAATGATTGCGCCACTTTCATGTATAGCCCATTGCGAAGAATGCCTTGACCATTCTGATTAATCTCTCCAGCGATGAAGAGGTTTTAAAAAATCTGGCCGAGGATGACGACTTCATCGAAACATTGCTCTTCAAATTAACGGTATGTCGATCCACATCACTGCATACAAAAATATTTTATATTCATAGAGCTGACATTGGTGACCGGGTCCTTCGCAGAGTATAAAAGAGCCCAATGCCGACGAGTTCGCGACTCTCCTGGCAAACCTCGCCAAGTCTGATGCGCTACAGAAGTTGCTTTCAGTAAAGCGCCGGGTGCCCGAGGGCGTGTCCAGTTCCGCGAATGCCATCGACCAGCTAATGGACTGCTTCGTGAAGGGTGCAGAGGGGGGCTCAACAAGAACGCCAACTTTGACTACCTGTCCTATTTCTTCGCCGATCTTTCACAAACCGAAAAAGGCCGCAGCTACTTCACCACACGCCAGGAATACGACAGCGTGGTGCCCATTACCAAATTGACCGTCTTCACCGAACATAAGAGCGATATCCGCCGGAAGGGCGTGGCCTCCACCATCAAGAATGTGGCCTTCGACGTTCCCTCACATCCAATGCTTTTTGACGAAGATGCCGCCAATCTCCTCCCTTACCTCCTGCTCCCCATCACTGGCCCCGAGGAATACCCCGACGATGAGATGATGTCAATGCACCCGGATCTTCAGCTGCTGGGGCCGGATAAGAGGCGCGACAGTGACAACACGATCATCACGACCCACCTGGAGACTCTTCTTTTGTTGACCACGACCCGGGAAGGTCGAAACCTCATGCGCGAGGTGAAAGTGTACCCTGTTATCCGAGAATGCCACTTGCACGTGAACGATGAAGGAGTTAAGGAAGCTTGTGACCGACTGGTTCAAGTGCTGATGCGCGATGAGGAGGGCGAGGGACAGCAGACTGAGGCTAGTCTGGCGAAGGCGCAGGCGCAGCTAGAAGCACCGCCAGCGGCGGACGAGGACCAACAAGTGACGGAGCTGTTCTAGGCCGTAAATGGCGAAAAGTAGTAGAGTTGAACAACATATATAGAGTAAATATGTGCCATAGATATATACTTGTACCACTCGGGATTGGAACGAACCTCGAGTTTCGTGTATGGCGTCCCGTAAAAGAGCGCTAGGAAAAGCCTCCTTCCCTAAACCCGTATGAGCATGTCCTGGGCGGTTCAATACTGAAGGATGCCACAATCGGCCGCCTTAACCAGATTCCAGAGCTTCGTGGCTCTAGTGGGGCCCCCACCAAATCTCTCACGCAAAAGCCGGGCTCACTTCACGACAGACTACAGACGACAGACAACGGCATCGGACCTAGTCGACTCGAAAGCGCACCTTGGTCTCCTGGCACCTACTTAGATTCCTCGTCATCATCACGGACATTCCGCTGCAGACGCGGAGGCGGTCTCCGCCAGGCGAAAGGCCTCACGAAGTCGGCAACCGCGACGACGGCAACTGCGACGGCGGCGACCTCGACAATCTCCCCAACGATGGATGCGGCGATTCGCACTCCGACGTGAACTCGCCCCATCGGTCCCTCGCCCAGCGCCTCGGGACCTTCATGTCGCGCGCCCCGCTCATCCGTTCCTCGCGCGCGTTGGGCTCCTCGTCCTACGGAGCGGTGCGCATTCCGCAGGACCCTGACTCCGAAGGCGAGGCCAGTTCGGCCGTGATTCGAGCGAACGGACACAAGGGAGCTCGCGGATCAGGATCAGGATTCCAGTCACAAACGGAGCGAACCAGCTCCGAGAGCTGCACCGAGGGCCCTTCCGACAATGGACAACGGCAGCCAGAGACTAGACGGTCACACTCGTCGGGCCGACGAAGAAGCAGTGGCTGGCATAGGAGAGAGGGCCGGAATCGCAATCGTCGACCTTCGTCTGCCACTTCAGATGTTGGTATGGGCGCCGATTCCAAATATTCCTTTGCAACAGGCCTCGCGGTGCCTGGTAATCCAGTAATGCAAGAAACGCCGGCATCGTCGCCGTATATCACCAGTGACGAGGAAGATAGCCTCGATCTTGATGGAGAAGATACGAAATCATCAGAGGAGGACCCTCCGGATAATTCGCCGTAAGTGGAAATGGCCGTTGGCTGCCCATGGCGCCCGTGTTTGCCATGCTGCAGCAACCCTGACGAACCAGCTGATTGCTAATTTTAGTCGTAACACTACAGTTATGCACAAGTGCGAGCCATAGTACCGGCAACAGATAATATTTCGCTTTCAATCAATAGTATGTACTACTCCTTGTTGCCCTCATTCCGATCCTTGTCATCGCTCGCAAGTGCGTCGATATCTAATAATTGCCTGTAGCCCCCCGCATGTGGATTCTTTCTTTGCTTTTTTCCTTGTCAGGGTCGGCCGCCAATCTCTTCTTTTCTCTTCGCTACCCCAGCGTTGCCATAACGCCGATCATCGCGCTTGTTCTCGTCCATCCGCTGGGCAAGTTCTGGGATGCCCTGCTGAAAAGAACCGGCGACCCCTTGGAGGTCTTTGAAAATGGTACTCTGCACCATCGTGAATTACTCTCAGGCGAGATCGATGCGCCGGAGATCAATTGGCTATCCAGAATGCGACTCTGGCTCGGCCAGGGTCGTTGGAACGAGAAAGAACACGCATGTGTCTATATCAGCAGCAATGTCTCCTTTGGGTTTGCCTTTGCAACGGATGTGAGTATTTAAAGTCTCGTCACCGAATAATGCTGTTATTTTAGTAACTGACTCGAAACATAATAAGGTGATTGTGGAGCAGCATAAGTTTTACCAGCAAGAGGTCCCGATCATGTATCAGCTCCTACTCATCATCTCCACTCAAGTGCTTGGATACGCATTTGCCGGCCTAACCAGACGTTTCCTTGTGCGACCATCGGCCATGATCTGGCCAGGCACTCTGATGTCGACGGCCATGTTCTCGACCATGCATAAGACTGCCAACAAGAAGGCAAATGGCTGGAGTATTTCTCGGTACAAGTTCTTCATTGTCGTCTGGGGCGCTGCTTTCCTCTGGTATTTTATCCCAGGTTTGCTCATGCCAGCATTGAGTTATTTCAACGTGATCACCTGGTTTGCTCCAAAAAATGTTGTGGTCTCCAACCTGGTACGAAAGGCCTCTTTCCTCGCATACCGCTTCATCTTTACTGATTGGCAATTTTTAAGTTTGGAGTTGCTTCGGGTCTTGGAATGTTTCCATTGACTTTTGACTGGGCACAGATTGCGTACATTGGATCTCCACTACTGACGCCTTGGTGGGCAGCAGCCAACATTGTGACCGGTTTGGTGATTGTCATCTGGGCCATTGCTCCAATCATGTGTAAGTTCTGACCCATCGGTTCTGGTGGGTACTTAATTTGGCTGATGATTTGTGAAGACTATAAAAATGTGCTCTTCACCTCCTACATGCCTATTCTGTCTGCAGCAGTCTTCGACAACACCGGACATCCCTATAACGTGAGCCGGATTCTGACCTCCGATTTTCTGTTCGACAAAAAAGCCTACGATGAATATTCTCCCGTGTATCTGCCCATCACTTATGTACTGTCCTATGGTGTACAATTTGCGGCCCTGACATCGTTGGTAACCCACACCGTCTGTTGGTATGGTAAAGACATCTGGCAACAGACCCGAAAAGCCTTTGAAGAGCGTCGGGAGCTACCGGGCATGGAGACCTACCAGCCCTTGCAAACAGATCAACGACGTTCTTCCACTCACCACAGCCAAGAGGCGTCCGGGGATAGCTCGCGCGATACCAATCGGGAGATGCCTTTGGGCATGGAAGATGTCCATTGCCGCCTAATGAGACGCTACGAAGATGCCCCGCTCACTTGGTACCTTATCGTGTTGATCACGATGTTGGCTATTGCGATATACACCGTGGAACAGTGCGTATCTGGGTCTTTTCTCGTATTTCTCGATCATTGCTGACTCCGCCTAGTTATCCGGTGCATCTGCCATGGTATGGGTTGCTTCTTGCCCTTGGTGTTACTAGCGTCTTTTTCATCCCTGTTGGCATCATAATGGCTGTCACGAATCAACACAGCAGCCTTTACCTAATATGCCAGCTTCTCTGTGGTATTGTCTTCCCCGGAAGACCGGTCGCGAACATGATTTTCGTGACTTACTCCTACATCAGTTCCGCCCAAGGGATCAAATTTTCGTCAGATCTGAAGCTCGGCCATTACATGAAGATCCCGCCTCGTCTACTTTTTGGTGTTCAGATGATGGCAACACTAGTATCCAGCTTGACCCAAATTGGCGTTTTGAACTGGATGTTTACTCATATCCCAATGCTTTGTACTCCCCTGGCAATGAACGGCTTCAACTGTCCTATTGCGCGGGTGCACTTCAATGGGAGCATTCTCTGGGGAGTTGTTGGCCCGCAGCGCTTCTTTGGTCCCGGCGGCCTCTACCGTCCCCTTGTATGGACATTCTTGATCGGTGCAGTGGCACCACTGGGGGCCTGGGCCCTTGGAAGACGGAGCAAGAAAAATTTCTGGCGCAAAGTCAATTTCCCAATCCTATTTGGAAGCCTGAGTTGGATCCCCCCCGCAACTGGTTTGAACTTCTCCATCTGGGCGCTCGTTTGTTTCGTATTTAACTACGTGATCCGGCGCCGCAAGACAGCCTGGTGGGAGAAGTATGCAATGACTCTATCTGCGGCTTTGGACTCAGGTCTGGCATTTGCCGTCATTGTTGTATTCTTCGCATTCATTTACCCTGGTTTTGTTGATGGGTTCAAATGGTGGGGGACGGAAATTTACAAGCAGGTAAGTGTGGAAATATGTCTAAAAGAGATATGTTTACAAGGCTATTTACTGACCCAACAACTAGGGGTGCGACTGGGTTGCCTGCCCATACAAAGTATTGGAACCAGGTCAGAAATTTGGGCAATAACGGCATGGCTGATAACCCGGGTGTAAAGTCCTTATGCATTCATTCAGTTACGAGGCACGAAGATTTCATGACACCTTTTATTTATTGCTGCTGTAGTAAAATTCTTTCGGTTGTAGAAAATGAGAAGGAGACGACTGTTTTTGCATCAAAGATAAAACCCCCAGCAGTTACTTGACCTCCAGGGTCGACGAATTAGTAGAGCTGTACAATCGTGCTACGGTGAAGTCATTTCTTTGTAGCTGCGAAGGCGCCAAGCCCGCATGACTAAGCTCGTCGCTGACCTCACTTCCACTGGCGCGTCTCCTCACTCCTCTCCCCTCCCTCCTCGTTCTCTTCAACAGTGCCATCTCTTCGGCTCGATCCCCTTGTCTCTGGATCCAAGGATATTAAGATCCTGGTTTCGAGCAGACATGTCGACTCCGGTCAACCCGTCGAATGGCCGGAAGCCAACCAGCCCGAACGGACCTCCTCCGATGCGCATCCGCCGTCCCAGGCCAGCAGACCCCTTAGTTCGCCCAAAGAGAAAGCCTAAGCCCGCTGGAACTGCCCCGGGAGGAGCTGCTCCAGGGGGATCCACTGCTTCGAAAACCCTACCAACGCACCCAGCGGCCTCAAATGTTCCACCGCAGTCCCAACCAGACAGAAACCGGCTTCCCGTGAAGGACGACCACGCAGTAAACGGGTTCAGTGGTTCTCTACTCTCTGAAACATACGTTGATTATCCGGTGGTGACTACAAAACGAGCCCTGAGAGAGGGAATCAAGCATCACATTGCGCGCTTCGCAGCGAAGCGCAGTGTCGATCCTCGCGACGAGTCGCAGTTCACGCGCCCGGTTCGCCTGCATCGCCGTGATCCCCGCACTCGAACGAACGAAACAAATCCGGAGAGACTGGTCGGACCAGATGGTCAACAACTCACAGAGGCGGATCGGGAAGCCCTGGATGCAAGACGAGCAGCGCGCGAAAAAGAGCGCGCAGAGAATCTAGCTCAAATCGCGCCTTCTGTGGGATCATCAGCGAAGCGGCCGAATGCACCCAAGCAAAAGACCCAACAAGTGTACAAGTCTGATTATACACCCGAGGAAATCGCAAAGGCTCGAGTCCGGTATGAGGAGGCATTGCCGTGGCATCTCGAGGACTTCGATAATCGGAACATCTGGGTGGGTAATTACGAGGCAGCTCTGTCCGAAACCCATGCTGTTTTTTTCTTTGACAATGGAAAGGTGCGGATGATTCCTGCTGAGAAATGGTATAAATTTACTGCCAAGAGCCACTTCAAGGCTTTGACCATCGAAGAGGCGGAGAAGCACATGTCGAAGCGGATCAAAGATCCGCGATGGTTCATGGAGAAACAGGCAGAGATGAAGGAGCAAAAAGAGCTGGAACAATATGCCAAATCTCGCAAGGTCTTTGCTGGCAAACAAGGTGTCTCGGGTGGAAGAGAAGGCTTGGGGGCGGGCGAGATGGATTTTGAAGAAGATCGATTTGCCGACGATGAAGAGCACTATGATGATCTTTTCACCGAGCAGGACGAGGACGCCAAGGAAGCCGAGAAGCGAATTAAAGAAGATCAGCTCAAGGCGAATGTCTTCGATCTCAAAGACGAGAAGGACTACGAGGACGAGGAGAAACGTGAGAAGTGGGAGAAGGAAGCTCGCCACGTCCAGGGTAAGAAGATGCGCAAGGCGCTGAAGAAGCGAGAGAAGAACTACGACTACAGCAGTGGTTCGGATGCCAACCCGTACACCGATGAGGAGGTAAGACTGGTAATCACCTGCCAATCGAGTATCAGCCGCATTGACTAATTGCTTTTTGTGTTCTAGAGCTCCGATGACAGCGAGGCCGAGCGCGCTAAGGAAGAAGAAAAGAAGAATGCCGAAGAGGAAAAGAACCAAAAGGACTCGGTCTCATCAAAGGGCACCAATACTCCTTCGGGCCGTCCTAAGCACACAGATGCTCTGAAGAAATCGGCCGCGTCTCGCAAGCGCCTAGGCTCACCCACTGGCTCGGATGCCAGTGGAACAGATACGTCGCGGAAGAAGGCCAAGAACAAACACCAGTCTTCGCACCCGACTCCTCAGCCGACGTCACGACCGATTTCCCCATCGCAGGTGAGCTCCATATATTAACCTCATAAAAACCCCCAACACTGAAACTTACGCGACCGTTGGCCGCAGGCTGGCAAAAAGCGAGTCCGAAACATCCCACTCGGCGGCTCGGGCTCTGGGAGCGATGTCGAAGTTGCAGGATCCGGCGGCGAAATGAGCGAGAGCGGCAAGACGAAGAAATTGAAACTGAACCCCCCTGGTACCTCTCGAGGCGGCACACCACAAGGCTCTCGAGCTGGTAGCCCCGAGGGCGGCATGAAAGGTACGTTCTTTGTTGACCCCAATCTTCTTTCGCTATGCCTGTCAATACTAACTGTTGCCCAGGCCGTATGTCCACTCCTATTCCAGCAGGAAATCAACCATTCCCAACGCCTGCTGAGATCCATGCGGCTATTCCTGCTACTGGTATTCTAAGCACCGACCTGCTGCGAATCTTCCGTCCGCGTATTGGGGATTCGAAGGAGAATCATCGCCGGTTTATCGCTATTGTCAAGGATGTCAGTGTTTATGGAAAGGAGGATCGGATGCTGAGGCCTGGTCCGTGGAAAGATGCGTAGAACTCTGATTGAGCATGCCACACCAAGGAGCTTGAGCTATGTTTGGTCAGGATTTGAGGAGTTCTAGGGGACTTCAGCGTTATGTACCATATTGATCAAAATCCCAATGAATGTAAGCACTGCCTGGATGGCATGCTCGTCTGCATATTCTTTCTCTTACTACGGTTGGCTTGAAACCAGAGCTCACTTTCCTTATTTTTCGTCCATGTTGATTCCCTTGTTTTCGATTGATGGATGATCCAACACCGACAAGACGGAAAGTTACTAGAATTACGAAAAGATTTTATATCTATAACACTTCTTGAAGTTTCATCGGCCGTATAGGATTAGGGGTAGCAATATTACTAGGTCGATGGCTGTTCAGAAGACTGTTACGATGTAGGGGGTCAGATTGATGTATAAAAATCTATAATTCAGGCATGCATCAAATCCTACTGAAATTGGAAAGTGAGCTTTGGCCGTTATGGCCCGGCGTACTCTTACGATTATTAGATTCGATTGATTGACGACTAGGAGGCTCTACAGCTACATGCTACGCGAGTAAGTTGGCTAGTGATGATGATAACCGATTGAACGAAACGAAAACATGTACATTGAGAGTTAGCGCCAAATAGAGACGAGACATATCACATCATGACCCGACGGCGACGGGTCTTTCTATCAGAAGAACACACATTAAGACATGAGAAAAACAAACTCAAATGGTTTAGAGGGATATCACAATCGACATTATTAGGCCTTGGCAGCAGACTCGGTACCTTCCTCGTACTTCTCCCAGTTCGCCAGGATAGAAGCGATACGGGGCGAGTTGGTGAGACGGTAAACATCCTCAAAGTACTCCTTCGTAATCTCGAAAGGACGAGCAGTAACGTTGGGAATGTACTTGCCAACCAGCTTGCTGGGGTCGATGGTGGTCTTGTTGATCTTCTTGAGCAAGAAAGATCGGAAGGGCTTGACGCCAGAGCGCAGGAAGGTACTGTGGAAGGGGACGTCAATGCCCTTCAAAGGAATGGTAGCGAAACCACGCTCCAGGTTGATGGGACGGGGCTTGGCTTCGGTTTGCTTGACGCATTCCTGGATGATGCTGACCAGGTGCTCCTTCACATCTTCCAGAGACATGCTTTGCATCAGTGCGGGGATGTCGATGTTCTGAGCCTTCAGGAAGTTGAGCAGGTTGGTGAGGCAGTCCAGGGCGCGGAGCTGGAATGATGTTAGTTTTGCTTGTTCTTATGATTACAATTGCATGGCGAACAGAGAAAGAGGGGGAAACTTACATCACCAGCAGCAACGTACTGCATGTTGGCAACATTGTAGTTGACAATCTCCAGAAGCCAGCCAGTCTGCTCAGAGATGTTCTCCACAACGTACTGCAGAGCCTGCTCGTTGAAGGTCTTGGAGATACGGCTGGGGTTGACGGCACACATGGAGTAGTTGGAGCGACCCTGCTCGTCACGCTCGACGGCGACTTGCATAGTTAGACCACGATAGAACACGACCGAGACCAAGCTTTCGATGGGCATGACATCGGCCAGGGCAGCCAGAGCCGAGTATTCACCCAAAGAGTGACCAGCAAAGCTACTGTCACGCTGAACCAGACCCTTGGAGCGCATGTCCTCGAAACTGGCCTTCTCCATCAGAGTAAGAGCAGGCTGGGTGAATTGGGTGGCAGACAGCAGACCAGTGGGAGAACGGTAGGTATACGAAGCGGTAGTCTCGTCAACCTCCTTGAATATCTTCTCCGACTTGATAGAGCCATCGGCGTTGACGGACTCAAAAGTCATCGACATGTAGTTCTGGCGGATAGCCTTACCACGGGGACCACCAAAGTAGACAGTGAGTTCCTTGGGGTTGTTCTTGACAATGTCGATGATGGAGAGACCGTAGTTCTCGATGAAGTGACGGTCAGCCCGGTCCCAGACCTCCTTGGCAACAGGGCTGTTGGCATAGAGTTCCATACCCATGCCCTGCTCCTGAGAACCCTGACCTGTGAAGACGTAGGAAGTCACCGGCTGCTCAACCTCGGCCTCACCATCAAGAACCTTCTCTTCGGACTCCTTGTTGAAGGCCTCAACCTTGATGAGCTTGCGCCCAGCAATCATACCAACGTGCTGAAGCTTGACGGTAATCATGTCGTTGGGGAGCACCATACCAACCAGTGAAACGTGGAAACCACGCACACGGCCGATGTTGTTCTCAGCAGCCCAGGTCTCAACTAGACTGCGAACGGCGGCACTGCTGTACATACCGTGGGTAATGGTACCCGGGAGATTGGCGTAGCTCGAGAAGACACGCGACACGTGGATGGGGTTGTAATCACCGGAGACACGAGCGTAGGTCTCATTGGAGGCCGGGGCACGCAGCTCAAGAGCAGTCTTGCCGCTGAGCGGGATGGGGTTCTCAAAGTGGATGGGCTGCTCAATGGAGTTACCGTTGCGCTGCAGGTAATCGATTACGGGGTTACCGTGAGAAGCGCCGGCCTCATAGTCGACGGAAGCTACCTGGATGACCTCCTTGGTGGGCAGCTCCAGAAGAACCTGACCAATAGTCTGGACGTTGCTGAAGACGGTGTTGTTTCTGAAGCGGATCAGACTCTGGAGACGGAAAGTAAGGGTCTGGCCCAGAAGCTCGATATCACTCTCATCGACGCGGAACCACTCCTTGGAGCGGAGAATTGCGACGTCACGGCTGGTAGCCAGATGAACCTGCATAGGCACCTCATCCTTGCGCTGGAATGTGTTCTCGAAGTCGGTGTAGGCACCGCGGTACAAGAACTGACTGGTGACGTGCATAATGGGCTTGCCCTCACGCTTGATGGTACCGCAAACCTCAACCATCTTACCAGACTCGTTGTTGATGACAGCGTTGATCTGGGCTGTGGTGTCGAGAACATCACCAACCTTTAGGGGCTGGGCACCGGGCACCATCTTGAAGCCATTGGACAGATGAACCAGCTTCAGCAGATCACCGTCAATGGTGCGGGGGAAGATGGGCTTGGTGATGGCCTTCCAGCCAGCAACGATGGCGAAATCCATAGGAGCGAAGACCTCCTTACCGGGTCGGTCAACGAAGGCTTCACCGGTATTGCCGACAGCGTGGACGAAGTCGGCGACAGCCTGTGACGTGATGGTCTCCTGGCCACCGCTGAAAGTGGCTGTGGTAGGGGTGTCGAAGGGCACATCCTTGTTGCCGAACCAGATACGGTAGTAAAACTCCTTGATGCGGTCGTTGCGGTCACCCATGACCTCACGGATCGGGGCGTAGCCAGTCTCCGGGTGGTAAGTGAACAGGAAAGTCAGCGGAACAACGCCATTCTCGGCGGTGCGACCCTCAAACAGGGTCAGGCTGACCTGGCCGTTCTCGTTCATCTTGGCCTCGACGGTCTTGACAAGCTTGCCAGACTGGTAGGGCTCACGGACGCTGATGACGGTCTTGGCTGGATCAGTAGGGTTGGTGATCTCGACATACAGACCACCGGTGGGGGCGACGATGCGCTTCATGGGGTTGGTCTGGAAACGGTGGCCCTGAACGTAGACATCGGCCTGGAAGAGGGCGTGGCGCCAGGAGTAGGAGTCGCCGGCCAGCAGACGCAGCCACTGATCCGAATCGGGCAGAACAGCAGAGGGAGAGGAAGACAGACGGAAGCTGACCTTATTAGGCTCCTCCGAAATGGTGAGACCATCCAGCTCGGGCTCATCCTCGGGACTGGCGAGCTGACCACCGAAGTATTCAATGACAGGGATCTTCGACTTGTCACCGCCGTAGATGTCGCGAAGCAGGCCAGCGATGTGACCCTTGTGAACACCGTCTAGGATGTCCTGAACAGACTCATCCATGCTGTTGGAGAAACGCACGGCCATAGGTCCCTGCAGAATACAAGTACGGCCGACATCCTGACCAACAACGGCCTCCAGGTCCTCACTCTGCCACAGGGAGTCCTTCTTAAAGAAGTACTCAAAAGTCTCATCCAGAACGGGGACGAAGGGAACAGGCTTCTGGCCTCGGCGCTGGCAGAGAAGGATGAAGTGCTGGACATCCTGAGCGTTGATCAGCTGAGTAGCAGCCTCTGGGTATGCGGCAAGAATGTTGTCAACGGTGGGATACGGAGTGTCAAGCTCGGAGTAGCTCTGCAGGAGCGAAGCTTGACCATTGGCGGTGGTGAAACGCTCCTCGACGCGACGAAGGAAGTCACCGGTGAGACGCTTCAGCGAGTCGTCGATCCAGCGAGACTCATGGGTAACATACATGAGTTCGACCATGCGGTGAACGACCTCGGTGTAGGTCATGTCCTCCAGGTCGACAGTCTCGCCAGCAGCGTTGCGGCCGAACCACACCTTCTGGAAGTCGTCGTTGAGCTTCTTGATGATGTAGTTACGCTGCTTCTTCAGCTCCGGAACACGCTTGGCCTTGTCCAACTTGAAGATCTTCTGGTCCATCTCCTGCCAGAACAAGACACCGCGGGTAGCCAGCTTGTGAATGGGCTCACCCATCTCGGAGAGAACAGTGATGACACCACCAGCGGCGCCCTTGTAGGTCTTCTCCCATTCCTCATCGTCGACACCGGGAGCGTCTGCGATCGCCTTCTTCGCATTGTGGGAAGTGTGAGCCTCCTTGGAGATCATCATACGGCTACCGAAAAGACAGCCGTCGAAAGGCATGGGAGGGTAGCCGAACTTGGCCGACCAGTTACCAGACAGGTAGGGATAGGTATCCTCGGAGCCACCGAAACCACTGCCGGCAACAAGGACAATGTTGTCCTGCTTGCGGATACGGCTATACATCTGCAGCACGGGCTGGTGGAAGTCCTCGAAGGAATGGTGGCCACCACCACGACCTCCGGTCCACTGGAGGATGATGGGGAACTTGGGGTTGGCTTTGGCGATGTTGATGACCTGCTGGATCGCATCAACAGAGCCGGGCTTGAAAGCGATGTGCTTGATGCCCAAAGTCTCAATGTACTCGTTGGCGACTTCAATGGAGGGAACACCGGCACCAATGGTCAGACCCTCAATAGGGACACCATCCGCGCGTAGGCGGCCGATGAGAGGAATCTGCCAGGCCATAGCACGGGGGTTAACGTAGATCAGGTTGACAGTGATACCACGGCCCGGGGGGATCGCCTTCTCAATCTTGTTGATAGCGGCAGTCATAGTCTTCGCATTGTAGTAACCACCACCGGCCAATTCGACGTGGTAACCGGCATTCATAGTAGCAGCCACAAAGTCCCAGGGGACAGTGGTGGGGGTCATACCGGCAACCATGACAGGGGGAATACCCAGCAGACGACTCATCTTGGTGTCCACGTAGGTCTGGCCAGTGGAGGTCTGCACCAGACGCGGACCATGCTCCTTAACCCAGTCGGAAGCGTACTTGACCGAGTGTTCATCACGGTCAAACAGTTCGGGCTTGTAGCCAACCTCGGCATTGGTGCCATCCATCTCACCGGCCAGAACGACACGAACGCCGGTACCATCCTTGTTGCGGTTGGTCAGAACACCCAGACCCGAAATGCCACCGGGACCGAAGTCGACAATGTGAGTAGCACCGGAGAAGACGGTGGCCTGTTCCCAGTTGACGGCATCGTGGGTAATCATGCGAACCAGAGAAGGCACAGCACTCTTGTCACCAAGCTGGCGTAGATCCTCACCGGTCTTGGTGTGGAAGACAGGAATCTCGAGGGACTTGGCAGGGATATCAACATCCTCCAGGTCCTCAAGAATCCGTTCATAGGCAGAGGTGAGGTACTGGCTGTGGAAAGGAGCGGTGATAGGGAGGAAGCGGTTGACGAAGCGAACCTTACGCTCGGTGAAGGGAACACGGTTCTGATCCAGACCGGTGGGGGCCTTGACCTTGCGCAGGCGCAGGTTCAGACCGTAGAGGGATATGGGAGGACCGGTCACAACAAAGTTGCGAGCGCTGTTGACCAGGGAGATGGCAATGTGGCGATCCTGGGGCAAGTGCTGATTGGTGGCATCAATGTGTTCCTGAACCGCAGACCGGGAGAGATCGCGGATAGAGAGCATGGGGGTTGGGGTACCCTCGCCATTCTCGATCGAGTCCTGCAGGACAGAAGGGGCAATGGAAGTGCGGGGGTACGCTTGCTGACTGCGCAGACCAATCCAGAAGAGCATGGTCAAGGCATTGCGGGCAGCCTCGGCGAAGGAATCCCAGCTTGTGGCCGTAGCAATAGCGGCCGCGGTCACAACACCCTGCGAGTGACCAGTGGTACCCTTAATGCGCTCCAGCAAATCGCCAGGCTGACGGCCCAGAACCTTGCAGGTGACGGTGTAGTGAGCGAGTTGAACCAAACCGATCAGCGGCAGACTAACGGGAGCCGACACGAGGTAGTCAGTGTCGGGCTGGGCATCACGGTCTTGAAGCCAGCGGATGATATCTAGACCCTTGGGGTACTGCTTGCTCGCCTCGGGCTCGCGGGAGAGCGTTTGCAGGAGCTCCGCGGAGGAAACAATCAGGTCCTCGACGAAGGAGGGGTAGGTGGTATAGACGGCGCGCAGTTCGTCGAAGTACTCCTCGATGTTACCCTGGCCACCAAAAACGGTGTAGATACCGGCGCTTTCCTCGGACGCGGCACGGAACAAGGCCGAGTCGTAGGGCTTGGTCGGCCGGCCCGCGGCGGCTCGCCCGGCGTAGTAGGCCTCGACAACCTGGTTCTTCTTGGCGACAATGCCCGGCAGGGCGGCGGCGACAGCGTGCACGTCATTACCGCGCATGAAGGCGCGCTCAAACTCGTTCAAGACGAGCTTGAGCACCTCGAGGTAGCTACCCTGGGTATCATCCTCTCCTTCCTCGACTTCGCGTGCCACATGGCCAATGTAGCGGGCCACCAGCTCGGCGACTGAGGAGGGCTCATCATCCAGGGCCAATTCGTCTGTGGGCTCGGGTAATGATGTGGCGAAGCCGTCTTTCAATTGCGAGGCGTGGAAGTGAAGCGAGGTGGGGACGAGGAAAGAAAATTCGAGAGAGCCATGCGAGAGGATGAGGGGACGCAACGACTGAGAAGAGCGGGGGGTATTGATACCGGTCTGGGGACCGGTGGATGTGCCGTGCATGGTCGGAGGTGTATATGTGAGTCGGCAAAGATGTAACCTCGTAGATTCTCTCTCAAGAGACCCAACACGGGCTCGTCAATTGAGCTGGAAGACAGATCCTGATCAGCTGGAGGTTCCCAGAAAATAGAGCCGGTGCATGCAGCGGCACGAGGGATGGTGACTAACCTCCAATTGACGATGTCTCGAGCGAAGACACCGGGAACTAGGATTAAATAAAATAACAAAAACAAGAATGGAAGAAGGAGAGCTGGAGACAAGAGAGCTGGGGGAGTGCTGGAGAGGAGCGGAGATGGCGTGAAGCAAAAAAAAAGATCCGCTGTTGAACGGCCGGCCCGAAAGCGGTTTAGCGCCAGGCCCCACCCGATTCAACGAGTGTCGGTACTGTCGTTTTCAGTGGGACGCTGGGGTGTTGGGCAATACCATACGCGTATCGTACGGGTGCCTGGCCTCCACCGCGCTTCCTGCCTGTTGCCTGCCTGACACTGGCAGTTCCTACAGTAGCGGCCCGCTGTCAAAGAGCCCCAACGGCTCACCACTTCTCTCCCATCCCTTCTGCCCGGCCGAAGCACGGAGTTATGCCTGCGTGGCCTCTTTTGGGTGTAGTCCCACCCAGCTGACCCTGCGACCATGTTTAATAATGGTCGATTCGATTATTCAACATGCCCTTATTTGCTCGTCCCACCATGCTGCCCCGCTCACCCGGACGCAGAATACACAGTCAAAAGTAGTCAAGTAGTGGTTCCTTGATGCCGGGTGGTACCTGGCGGTCCCCAAGTACAGACGCCAACAGGCCAAAATTACCACGCGGTATCCGGTATTACCACCTGCATTATCGGCGTATCTCCCACCTTTTTTTTTTTGCTGCATCTGGTCCGCTCTGCCTCCAGACCTGCTTCCCCATTCTCCCCTTCTCCCATTGTCTATTATCGTCTTGTTTTAATTTCTTCATTTCTTCTTCTTTGGGATCCCTTCTTTCCACGCCGTGCGGGCAACACGAGAGCGACGAAGTCCCACGTTGCGCCCTCACCTCCAAGGACTCCCCAGTCCGAACACCTACCTTAATATCTCTTCTCCTCGATACCCCCCTCCTCCCTCACAAATACTACATCATGCGTCCGGAGATCGAACAGGAGCTGGCTCACACCTTGCTGGTGGAGCTGCTCGCCTACCAGTTCGCCTCGCCCGTCCGATGGATTGAAACCCAAGATGTCGTCCTCGCCGAGCAGCGCACCGAGCGCATTGTCGAGATCGGTCCCGCAGATACCCTCGGTGGCATGGCCCGCCGCACACTTGCCTCCAAGTACGAGGCCTACGACGCCGCTACCTCCGTGCAACGTCAGATTCTCTGCTATAACAAGGACGCTAAGGAGATCTATTACGATGTCGACCCCATTGAGGACGAGCCTGAGCCCACGCCTGCGGCGGAAGCGCCTGCGGGTGGTGCTCCAGCTCCAGTAGCTTCCCCTGCCGCCGCTGCAGCTCCCCCTCCCCCAGTGCTGGCCCTGCGGCCGCAGTCGAAGATGCCCCCGTTACCGCCGTGGACGTGCTGCGATCCCTCGTGGCGCAGAAGCTCAAGAAGAGCCTGGCTGATGTGCCATTGACAAAAGCGATTAAGGATTTGGTTGGAGGTGAGTGCATTATTAGCAATACAATGGCGCATTGAGTCTATTGAACCTCAATGAGCTGTAGCTAACCCAATTCAACTTGCGCAGGCAAATCTACATTACAAAACGAGATCCTGGGTGACCTGGGCAAAGAGTTCGGCTCCACACCGGAGAAGCCGGAGGACACTCCGCTGGACGAGCTTGGTGCTGCCATGCAGGCCACCTTCAACGGCCAATTGGGCAAGCAGTCGTCCTCTTTGATTGCGCGTACCGTCTCCTCCAAGATGCCCGGTGGCTTCAACATCACAGCAGTGCGGAAATACTTGGAAACCCGCTGGGGTTTGGGCTCCGGCCGTCAGGACGGAGTGCTGCTGCTCGCCATTACTATGGAGCCGGCCTCCCGTCTTGGCTCTGAGGCTGACGCCAAGGCCTTCCTCGACGATGTCGCCAACAAGTACGCCGCCAGCGCCGGTATCAACCTCTCTGCCCCTGCTGCCGGTGGTGACTCCGGCGGCGGCGGCGGTGGTGGCATGATGATGGACCCGGCCGCCATTGATGCCCTCACCAAGGATCAGCGTGCGTTGTTCAAGCAGCAGCTCGAGGCTATTGCCCGCTATCTCAAGATGGACCTGCGTGCCGGTGACAAGGCATTTATCACTTCCCAAGAGACCCAAAAGGCTCTGCAGTCACAGATCGACCTGTGGCAGGCCGAGCACGGTGACTTTTACGCCTCTGGTATCGAGCCGTCTTTCAACCCTCTCAAGGCTCGCGTGTACGACTCCTCCTGGAACTGGGCTCGCCAGGATGCTCTTAGCATGTACTACGATATTATTTTCGGCCGTCTGCAGGTGGTGGACCGTGAAATTGTCAGCCAGTGCATTCGCATCATGAACCGCTCCAACCCTCTTCTCCTCGACTTCATGCAATACCATATCGACAACTGCCCCACAGAGCGTGGTGAGACCTACCAGTTGGCCAAGGAGCTCGGACAGCAGCTCATCGAGAACTGCCGCGATGTTATGGATGTCGCTCCCGTCTACAAGGATGTCGCTGTCCCGACCGGCCCTGAGACCACCATCGACTCTAAGGGTACCATCGGCTACAAGGAAGTGCCCCGTGCTAGCGCTCGTAAGCTGGAGCACTACGTCAAGCAGATGGCCGAGGGAGGTCCCATCTCCGAGTACAGCAACCGAAACAAGGTGCAGAACGACCTGAAGAATGTCTATAAGATGATTCGCAAGCAACATCGTCTCTCCAAGACCTCACAGCTTCAGTTCGATGCTCTCTACAAGGACGTCCTGCACGCCCTCAACATGAACGAGAGTCAAATCATGCCTCAGGAGAACGGCAAGAAGTCTGGCATCAAGCGCGCTCCCCGTCCCGGCAAGGTCGAGACCATTCCCTTCCTGCACTTGAAGAAGAAGAGCGAGCACGGCTGGGATTACAGCAAGAAGCTCACCGGCACCTACTTGAAGGTGCTGGAGTCCGCTGCTGCTGAGGGTCTGTCCTTCCAGGGCAAGAATGTCCTCATGACCGGTGCCGGTGCCGGTTCCATCGGCGCGGAGGTTCTTCAGGGTCTGATCAGCGGTGGTGCCAAGGTCATTGTCACCACTTCCCGATTTTCTCGTGAGGTCACCGAGTATTACCAGGCCATGTACGCCCGCTACGGTGCCCGCGGTTCCCAGCTGGTTGTCGTGCCCTTCAACCAGGGTAGCAAGCAAGATGTGGAGGCTCTTGTCGAATACATCTACGACATTAAGAAGGGTCTCGGCTGGGATCTGGACTTCGTCGTTCCTTTCGCCGCCATCCCTGAGAATGGCCGTGAGATTGACAACATTGATTCCAAGTCCGAGCTGGCTCACCGTATCATGTTGACCAACCTGCTCCGCATGCTGGGCTCTATCAAGAGCCAGAAGCAGGCCAACGGCTTCGAGACTCGCCCGGCTCAGGTTGTCTTGCCTCTGTCCCCCAACCACGGTACCTTCGGTAATGACGGTCTGTACTCCGAGTCTAAGTTGGCGCTGGAGACCCTCTTCAACCGCTGGTACTCTGAGAACTGGAGCAACTACCTCACCATCTGCGGTGCCGTTATCGGCTGGACCCGCGGTACTGGTCTGATGAGCGGCAACAACATGGTCGCCGAGGGTGTTGAGAAACTTGGTGTCCGCACCTTCTCTCAGCAGGAGATGGCCTTCAACCTTCTGGGTCTGATGTCCCCCGCTATCGTCAACCTTTGCCAACTTGACCCCGTCTGGGCTGATCTGAACGGTGGTCTGCAGTTCATCCCCGATCTCAAGGGATTGATGACCAAGCTCCGCACTGATATCATGGAGACCAGCGATGTCCGCCAGGCCGTCATTAAGGAGACTGCCATCGAGCACAAGGTTGTCAACGGCGAGGACAGCGGCGTTCTGTACAAGAAGGTCGTTGCTGAGCCCCGTGCCAACATCAAGTTTGAATTCCCCAAGCTCCCCGACTGGGAGAGCGAGGTCAAGCCCATCAACGAATCTCTCAAGGGTATGGTCAACCTCGACAAGGTCGTCGTTGTCACCGGTTTCTCCGAGGTTGGTCCCTGGGGTAACTCTCGCACTCGTTGGGAGATGGAAGCCAATGGCAAGTTCTCTCTCGAGGGCTGTGTTGAGATGGCCTGGATCATGGGTCTGATAAGGCACCACAACGGTCCGCTCAAGGGCAAGGCCTACTCTGGCTGGGTTGATGCTAAGACTGGTGACCCCGTCGATGACAAGGACGTCAAGCCCAAGTACGAGAAGTACATCCTTGAACACACCGGTATCCGCCTGATCGAGCCTGAGCTATTCAAGGGCTACGATCCCAAGCAGAAACAGTTGCTACAGGAGATCGTCATCCAGGAGGACCTCGAGCCCTTCGAGGCCTCCAAGGAGACTGCTGAGGAGTTCAAGCGTGAACACGGTGACAAGGTTGAGATCTTCGAAATCCCCGAGTCGGGCGAGTACACTGTCCGCCTGCGCAAGGGCGCCAACCTGCTTATCCCCAAGGCTCTGCAGTTTGACCGTCTGGTCGCTGGCCAGGTCCCTACCGGCTGGGATGCCCGCCGCTACGGTATTCCCGAGGATATCATCGAGCAGGTCGACCCGGTCACCCTGTTCGTTCTCGTCTGTACCGCCGAGTCTATGCTATCTGCCGGTATCACTGATCCGTACGAGTTCTACAAGTACGTCCACTTGTCGGAAGTTGGTAACTGCATTGGTTCCGGTATCGGTGGTACCCATGCTCTGCGCGGTATGTACAAGGATCGTTACCTTGACAAGCCGCTGCAGAAGGATATCCTGCAGGAGTCCTTCATCAACACCATGAGTGCTTGGGTGAACATGCTGCTCTTGTCTTCCACTGGTCCTATCAAGACCCCCGTTGGTGCTTGCGCCACTGCTGTCGAGTCCGTTGACATTGGTTACGAGACCATTGTCGAGGGTAAGGCCCGTGTCTGCTTCGTCGGTGGTTTCGATGACTTCCAAGAGGAGGGCTCTTACGAGTTTGCCAACATGAAGGCTACCAGCAACGCCGAGGATGAGTTCGCTCACGGTCGCACTCCTCAGGAGATGTCGCGTCCGACCACCACCACCCGTGCCGGTTTCATGGAGTCGCAAGGTTGCGGTATGCAGCTCATTATGACCGCCCAGCTTGCCCTGGACATGGGTGTTCCGATCCACGGTATCATTGCCCTGACTACGACCGCCACCGACAAGATCGGCCGCTCCGTGCCCGCTCCTGGTCAGGGTGTTCTCACCACTGCTCGTGAGAACCCTGGCAAGTTCCCTTCGCCCCTGCTGGACATCAAGTACCGTCGCCGCCAGCTGGATTTGCGCAAGAAGCAGATCAAGGAATGGCAAGAGTCCGAGCTACTCTACCTGCGTGAGGAGGTTGAGGCTATGAAGGCTCAGGGGGATGACACTTTCAATGAATCTGACTACCTGCAGGAGCGCGCCCAGCACATCGAGCGTGAGGCTGTTCGCCAGGAGAAGGATGCTCAGTTCAGCCTGGGCAACAACTTCTGGAAGCAGGATTCGCGCATCGCTCCCCTGCGTGGTGCCCTGGCCACCTGGGGTCTAACTGTCGACGACATTGGCGTTGCTTCCTTCCACGGTACCTCCACTGTTGCAAACGACAAGAACGAGTCCGATGTGATCTGCCAACAGCTCAAGCACCTTGGCCGCAAGAAGGGCAATGCCGTGATGGGTATCTTCCAGAAGTATCTGACCGGTCACCCCAAGGGTGCTGCCGGGGCTTGGATGTTCAACGGCTGTCTGCAGGTTCTGGAGAGTGGTCTCGTTCCAGGTAACCGCAATGCCGACAACGTTGATAAGGTGATGGAGAAGTTCGACTACATCGTCTACCCGAGCCGCAGCATCCAGACCGACGGAGTCAAGGCCTTCTCGGTCACCTCCTTCGGTTTCGGTCAGAAGGGTGCCCAGGTCATTGGTATCCACCCCAAGTATCTGTATGCCGCTCTTGACCAGGCACAGTACCAGACCTACAAGAACAAGGTCGAGGCCCGTCAAAAGAAGGCTTACCGGTACTTCCACAACGGCCTGATCAGCAACACCATCTTTGTCGCCAAGAACAAGGCTCCGTACGAGGACAACCTCCAGAGTAAGGTCTTCCTGAACCCCGACTACCGCGTTAGCGTCGACAAGAAGACCTCTGAGTTGAAGTACTCCGCCGCCGCCCCCAAGGCCGAGGCTTCTGGCACGGAAAGCACCCGGCAAATGGTCGAGTCGCTGGCCAAGGCCCACGCCACCGAGAACAGCAAGGTCGGCGTGGATGTGGAGAACATAGACGCTGTCAACATCTCCAACGAGGACTTTGTCGAGCGCAATTTCACCGCCAGTGAGCAAGAGTACTGCCGCAAGGCTGCCTCCCCGCAGTCCTCGTTCGCTGGCCGGTGGAGCGCAAAGGAAGCTGTTTTCAAGTCTCTTGGTGTGAGTAGCCAAGGCGCTGGTGCCGCACTGAAGGATATTGAGATCGGAAGTGATGCCAACGGCGTGCCCATTGTCAACGTAAGTTTCTATCCACTCTGAAAAATTACCGTGATCGACTCTGATCGGATCGGTATCCGTATTGATCAACAACACTAACGGGAGATCATCTTTAGCTCCACGGATCCGCCGCCGCCGCCGCCAAGTCTGCCGGCGTGAAGTCGATCAATGTCAGCATTAGCCACAGTGACAGCCAAGCCGTTGCCGTGGCGGTTTCGCAGTTCTAAGCAAATTGCTTTACTGCGGCCGTATATTCCGTTCCACCACCACCATCATCTTCCGCCCCATTTAGAGGCTGCTAGCATTAGCATGTAAATGTTGGAAGAAAGTGTTTTTATGCGGCCATGTTGAATGTCTCTTTTCGCTGTTTCTTTGAAACCCCATTTTGCACTTTTGAGACGTGATGACTGTGATTTACTTGTTTCTTTTTCATTTTTCTGTTTTGATCTGTCTAGATTCGGGCCAGTTTCGTCTCCTGGTTCGTTGGTGTTTATAATGGGAGTAATGATATTGAATAATTACGTTTTCGTTTATTCTCTTCCTTTGTGTAGATGTCCCAGGATCACGGTCTGAGTTACCCTAGTATCTAGTAAGCACTAAGACAATGTGCTGTAGCCTTACTCATTTTGCGCCTCATGGGTGATTCGTGTCACGTAATATCATATTCCATTTTCATCTTGGTCTACCGAGTGCTTTTGACACAGCCCTGGGCTTTATTTAAGTTGGTTGGTTTGATCAAAAATATCTATTCCGACGTCAGATATTACATGGTCGATGCAACAAGGAATTATTTGAAAGAAATTGAACCCTCTTGATTTATGCTATCAGGACCACGAGCAATAACTCGGCATGAGAATTCTTTCTACTATTTACAAACAATATACAAGACGTCGATTACATCAAAGAAGAAATGAGTTACGGAGACATAAACACATACCAATCACGAAGCCCGATTCAACGGGCCCCAATTAGCACGCGGGTTAATCTGGTATCGCACCAGACGCTTGTTGGACTGGATGGTAGAGGCATCCCGTCCAAGCTGTGCATCAAACTTGATATCCAGAGTACTAGGGTGTTGCTGTGCAGGAGTGACAGAAGCAGAATGAGCAGCAGGCTGATCTTGCGCCGGTTGGTCGGTGGGAGTTGGAGCAGTGCCTTGGGAGGTTCTCCTTGAACCAGCCCGATAAAGCGCAGCCTCGACCTTGGTAATGAGGTCTGCAACATCCTTTCCAGATTCAACTGTCTTCAGGAGATCGGCTTTGAGAGAAGAAAGCCACGGATCGCCTGTTTCAGACTCAAGACTCCGCAGATTATCCCGGCTATGTTTCATAAGTCCCGCACCTGCGGTACCGGGCTTCAACGCATTTTCCTTGATAGGACTGTGTTGACGAACCCATTCACGCATGATTTCCCAGATGACGGACCATGGGGCGTCGGTGCGGATAGAATTGGGCTTTGCATGTGTGCGGGTTGATCTGTACCCGACTGAGCGAAGGGCGCCGCGGAACTGGTCCATTGGGATTGTTTGGCAGTGCAGTGCGCGGGATAGGGCGCCAAGATTGAAATAGAAGGGGTATGGGTCTCGGATAGCAGGGTCCATTTTGGGGATGATGGCGGGATAATCAGGGTCCTGAGTTTCGGCAGCTTCTTTTTCCTCCATGGTGGAGGTGGCTGTAGTTTTGATATTCGACGGTGTTAAATCGAGGTCTTCTTCCAGTGCGGTGGTAAGCATGCCCTCGAGCCGGGGAATGGTTTGGTAAATTTCCGGGTCTAGGGTTGGAAGCAGAGAGATGATTCTCTGGATGAAGTGTGGGTTATGCAGACGACCTCCCCACATCGGCCCGGAGAGATGTGTTTTGAAGCCGCAGTGTTCACAGAGTGGACCCGCGGTGGGTGCTTGTGCAAGACTGTGGTATGCCATCGGGTTGCCCCTCTTGTCCTTCTTTTGCTTGGTTGAAGCGAGGTACTGGTTCGTCCAGGCGCCGCAGCCCGAATCACAGTTGTAATGGAGTAAAGTATTGCCGGCAGTGAACTTGACCTGGGCTGGAGAGCGGATGACGCGCACGAATGTTCGAGCGTAGAAGTCAATAGAAAGAGAAAGCAGCGGTTCAATAGCCATTCCATATTTCGCAGCGGACATGGCGAGACCATAGAGGATGAGACGTAGTCCACCTTCGTGCGAGTGCGACCCCTTGATCGGAATACCACCGTACAGGGAGAATGCCTTTTCTGAGTAACCCGTGGAGGCCCAGACTCCAGCATCGGTGCAGGTTACACAAAGCAAACCGCCGTCCTTCACGGCTTGAACGGCGGCGTCCATGAATGGCGAGGCGGTACCATAAGGATCCAAATCAATTACGTCGAACTTGTTGTTGAGACCGTACATGTAGATGCGAGCGTCCCCTAGATTGGGCTGGATGCGCTCACCCAGCTTATTGTACTCGATGTTCGTTTTCATGGATTTGATTGCTGACTTAGAAAGGTCGTTACCGACAATCTTGGTCGCGATGGGGATTTCCGAGGCGTAGCGGAGAGCACGTAGGCCTGTTGCCGAGAGCGCATCGAGGATGGTAAATTCCGGTGTGGGGGTGTCTTCCTGCTTTCCATCTGGAGCAGCAGCGGCAGTCGGGACGGTTGCAGCAGCAGTCGCATTTTGCTCGCTCGTCTCGGTTTTTTCGACCTTTTCAGCAGGTTCTCCCTCGGCGGGCTTGCCCGACTGTTCGGCCGACTCATCTTCACGCTTCCGCTTCTTTCCCTTTGGAGCTCCATTCCCAGCTGCTCGCCTCTTCGCCTTCTGGTCCTGCTTGTGCTTCTCAAAGTCTACCACATGCTCGCTAAACGCGCGAATTGCCAACACACTCAGGTCCCGATTGAACTGTTGGATCGGGTTGTAGAAAACGGATTGCGACTCGTCCTCAGTCTTAAGATCCCTTCTCGTCGCCTTGGATGCGGCTTCCTGTGATGGAGGATTAAGAATATAGGCTCGCCCCTCCCTGATAACATTGTACTTTATGCCATTGTAATCCACCAGCGTGCTTTGCGGCGTGGGGGGCGGGGAGGGGTTCGTGGTAGTGGTGGTTGAGTCTTCCATGACTTTAGCGGAGTGGCTGAAAGAAATTCGAAAGGGCGTCAAGCTAGAATGGAAGGGGCTGAGAGTACGTCGGATTGCACTAGTTGCGCATATTGTGGAAGTCAGGCGGAGCAGGCGTGGCATGGATTCCTGTAATTGCGAAGAGGCGAAGTTGCACAGAAGCGAATCTCGCCGCGAAAAAAGATGCCGCACGGACCATCTTGGTGGGACTATATGTTCATCCAAGACGTTCAAGTGAATGCAGAAAAGTGACTACACCTGATGGTAGAAGATCACGTAGAAAGTAAATAGGTTATATATTAACTTAACTATAATACACCTGTACATCGGATTACAACCACTTCCCAATCGCTGGCACCTGGCGATACATTTCATTCCACCCCTGTGCCTCCCATCCAGCACCCTCACCAGCACGCCCAACAATACCCAAAGCACCCGCCAGCCAGAGCGCAGCTCCCATAGCGGCCATTCCATTGACTACCCACCAGATCTTGCGCTGACGCTTCGCGCGATCCTGGTTTTCAGGATAACCGAGGTATCCCTCTAGCGATCCCTTACTACTGCGCTCTTTGCGCGCAGTAGTGACTCTCCACCCCATCCAAGTTGTCCATCCACCAACAAAATGCCACACACTGGCCGTCACGAAGAGCACATAGAAAATGTTCCAAAAGACAGGACTCCGCGCAATCCCATGCGCAACGTATCCCAATCCGACGCCGGAACTACCGCCTTCGACCATGTACGGCATGGCACGGTTGACCAGGACATGGAGACCAATAAGGGGCGCAAGGAAATATCCTGTTCTCGCTTGAAGGGAAACGCGGGGCCAGAAGGAGAGCAGGTCTCGCTGTGCACGAGTCTCTGCGCCATACAAGCGTGCGCGACGGGTAGCGCGAATATTGCGCAGCGCGATTCCAGAAACAATGTGTGTCAGGACGGGGAGAGTCAATACTAGATGCTCTAGTCCTGGCGCTTGATAGACTGGCCGCGTGAGCAGGAGGTAGGGCTCGCTAGCGGGAATAGACTGGGTCATAAGCGGGATTAGGGAGGTATTGGCAAAGTGTAGGATGAAGAATGCGGTAGGAGGGTATGTAGAGTATCTTTGGAACCCGGATACTGTCATTTACTGTTAGTATTTGCCGTTCGTTCTGCTGATTCTTTTCTTTTGTCTGTCTGTCTGTCTGTCTGTGTCTGTGTTGTGTTGGGGGAAATGGTAACATACACAATGCGTCCCAACGATGAGCACGCAACCCCAAGGCCGGGGGAATCCGCAGGTGCGCTTGGGGGGCTCATCTGCGGGCTTAGGGATAAAGTCGCCGCACTCCAGGTTCTCGAGATCCGAAGTTGAGTCGTCCACTGGCGAGGGATCCAATTCTTGCATGGAGATGACCAATTTCGCATCGTCCTGCTTGGACGGCGTGAGGGAGGTCATGATGGGAACGCAGTATTTTTTAAAGAATATTAGGAGTTGCAAGGAAAGACAAAAGAAAATCGTGTTCAAGAGGTCATCACTCGTGGCTGCCAACAATCGTCGATCGGCGAGGGGAGTTTGCAGTGGAGCGCAGATTGTTGACGCAGGAAAAGTTGGGGAAGGCCGTCACTCGCAACGCGCCGCCGCTGGTTCGCCGTCCGCGCCAACTGCACCTCACCTCAGGTCCTCCGAGCTCTTCACCACCGCACACACTCAACATGCAGCGAGTCTGTATCCCTCCACCACAAGAAAAATGAAGATGATTCTGACAAACATACAGCAACGATCATACAGAAACCCTGCCCCGAAGGTACGCGATCCTTTCACTTCTCAGAAAAAAAAAAAGACACTCCCTAACATCGAGACCACAGACTGAATCAGCGCGGGCGGCGCTAGCCTCATTCACATGCAGCCTCTGCAACAAGTCGTACGCGCGGCATCCGGAATATGAAGCTCACATGGGATCCTATGACCATCAACACCGCAGGCGGTTACAAGACCTCAAGCAACTCTCCCGCGATCCCAATGCTGCAGAGAAAGCTCAGCGTGCGGAGCGGAAGGCCAATGAGAAGGCCGGGTTGAGAGTCGTCCACGACGATCCAGGAAAGATGTCCATCAGCACCAGTTCCGGCGGTGGCGCAAGTGCGGGGAAAGTTGGAGGCGGGTTCAAGAAAGGCGGATTCAAGAGCTCCTTTGCGCCGGTGAAGGGTCCAGCGGGTGTGGCGCCCATGAGGAAGAATGTCCTTGGTGGTGATGATGACAATGATGGGCAGGAGGGGCAATCAGGATTGCTGGGGAAGGAAGTGAAGACAACCAAAAAGGAGCCACTCGCCAACGTCCAGGATGAGGGGAGCGATACAGATGAAGAGTATGCGAAGCATCCGGATGGAGGTGGATATTACGATCCCCGACGGCCGACCGGGTGTTTCGCAGGGTGTGCGGCTCATCAAGAGGTGAAGGCCGCTTCATGAGTGAGCTGCTATTCATTCGCTATCTCTTTTGGTTCGAATCTGCCTTATTGGGCTGGTCTGTATGGACCGCACATGGTGTTTTGGGGGCTTAGCGCTACTTTACGTCTACTTTGTACGAATATCATGAATGAATCAAGTCTATTCAATCTAAGTGATCGGAAACAACCACGCGTTTACGCTGGAAGAGAAGAGAGGCGAACCTGGAAGGTAATCGTACAGAGCTTTCCAAGGAATCTGCCTAGGACGGCAATAAATAGCGACATGATGGAACAACAATATGAGGAAAATGAGACAGGGGAAAGGGTACTAGGCACATGGTTTTATTACTGCACATTCCCGCGCATCACTTACAAACGCAGGACCTTGGCGGCCTGGCCGACAATGGTGTCCTCCTGGGGGAAGGACATGTTCTCCAGGCCGAGGGCGTAGGGGGTGGGGACCTCAGCACCGGTGACACGGGCTGCGGGGGCAGTCAGGTAGTCGAAGCCGTACTCCATGGACAGAGCCATGATCTCGGAGGACACACCGTACATGGGGTAGCCGGACTCAACAACCATGAGGCGGCCGGTCTTCTTCAGCGAGGCGATGATGGTCTCAACGTCGAGGGGCTTGATGGAGCGCAGGTTGATGACCTCAGCCTCAACACCGTACTTGGACTTGAGCTCCTGGGCGGCGGTGAGGGACTGGCCGACGCAGCGGGAGACGGAGACGATGGTTAGGTCCTTGCCGGGACGCTCGATCTTGGCCTTGCCGATGGGCAGGACGAAGTCGCTCTTCTGGGAGGCCTCGCTCATCGGGAAAGCCTGGCCGTACATAAGCCTGACAGGCGGCGAAAGCGGTTAGTAACTCTGTTACCCGCCCCGATCTCCGGGAAAATTGTCGGGACCCAACAAAAAAAAACTTACTCGTTCTCGAGGACCACGACAGGGTTGGGGTCACGAATAGCGGCCTTGAGCAGGCCCTTGGCATCCTCCGAGCTCCAGGGGGAGACGACCTTCAGACCGGGGATGCTGCCGTACCAGGCAGAGTAGTCCTGGGAGTGCTGAGCAGCGACACCGGCGGCGAAACCGTTGGGTCCACGGAAAGTGACGTTGCAAGGCTGGATACCACCGGACATGTAGTGAGTCTTAGCGGCGGAGTTGATAATCTGATCAATGGCCTGCATGGCGAAGTTGAAGGTCATGAACTCGCACTAGAATCGAACAACTGATTAATCTCTGTATATTTTTTACCCCGGTGGTTTTCGCAATCTCAAGATGGCTCGCATGTAGACTCACAATAGGGTGCAGACCAGCAAGCGCAGCACCAACGGCGATACCACAGAAGCCAGCCTCAGTGATGGGAGTATCGATCACTCGCTTGGGGCCAAAGCGGTCCAGAAGACCTCGCGTCACCTTGTAACTGCGGAAAACCCATGTCAGCGGACAAGTTGTTCAATAATGACGCGATTTCAATTGCCATTGCGATCAAATCGGTCTTTCCAAAGGAAGGATGCGCTTACGCTCCGTTGTATTGCGCGACCTCCTCACCCAGAATGAAAGTTTTCTGGTTGCTCTCGAGCTCCTCCGCCAGAGCCTCGTTCAGGGCATCACGAACAGTGACCTCCTTGGTGCCACTCTCGGAAGCGTATCCGCGAGCGCGCAGAATTGACGGAGCGCACGCAGTCTGGGTGAAAGCCGGGCGCAGAGGGGTGGAGGCCAGGCGCGAAGAAAGCAGACGGGCCGCAGGGCGGAAAACTCGGGGGGCCGCCATGGTGGGGATTGGGATGGATATCGAAGAGGGAGAGGAGGCGGGAGGGACAATTGAAGGTCCGCAAGGTCGAGAGAACCGGCAGCTGGCGTGGGGGAGACCAAAGGACAAGGTTGGGAAAGAGGAGAAGCCGCGCTTGAATCTTTGAGATGCAAACCCGAAGATGTTGGGCGCTGACTCAGCACCTCACCGGGAGCTCCTTCCGTAACCGTACGAGCAGCTCACAGCTCCGTCTTCTCCCTTCTGTCTGATCTCGAGGTCAGGAATATCGTTTGACCTGGTCTCTCAGCTTTCACAAACCCGTTTCTGTCCCAAACACCAGCCCTTGGGAACAATCGCCGTGTTCACTGCACCCATCCAGCCCTCGGTGGTCTCCCGGTACCCGCCATGTGGTGGTCGGTGTTGCCCTTCCTTTTCCCGTCGGCGCTCGCCGCTCAGCCCGCCGCGCCCGCGCCCATCCGTGCTCCGCTGCGCGACCTCGACATCGGGCAACTCAACTTCCTTCATACGACCGATACCCATGGCTGGCTGGCCGGCCATTTGCAGGAGTAGGCCTGTCGGCGGTCTTCCGTTGTAAGCTCTACTAATGCCTCTGTTACAGGCCTTCTTTCTCGGCAGACTGGGGCGACTATGTCTCGTTCGCGGCGCATATGCGGGAAAAGATCGAGGCACAGGGTCGGGATCTGCTCGTTATCGATACCGGTGATCGCGTCGAAGGAAACGGTCTTTACGACTCATCCGAACCCAAAGGCGTCTATCTCCGAGAGATCCTGCGACACCAGCACGTCGATGTGATGACCTCGGGAAACCATGAACTATACAAACAGAACACCTCCGAGGCCGAGCTCCTGGTCACCGTTCCCTGTTTCAAGGGCAGCTATCTCGCCTCGAATATCGATATCTACCACCCCAAAACCGAGGAGCTGGTCCCGCTGGCCCCGCGGTACAAGAAGTTCACTACCAAACAGCAGGGCATTCGTATCGTAGCATTCGGCTTTCTCTTCGACTTCACCGGAAACTATAATAATACTGTGGTGCAGCGCGTGGAAGAAACTATCAAAGAAGACTGGTTCCAGGAAGCGATCCGCGACAAGGAGGTTGATCTTTTCCTAGTGGCTGGCCATGTCCCGGCCCGCTCCCCGGAGTATAAGGCGATCTTCACGGAGATCCGCTCGATCCGCTGGGACACCCCGATCCAGTTCTTCGGCGGCCACGAACACATCCGTGATTATACCAAGTACGACTCCAAAGCTGTTGCTCTTGCCAGTGGTCGGTTCATGGAAACCGTCGGATTTATGTCGATCGACGGTCTTTCCACGAGCGAAGGCCCGAGCACGGCGGCTGGTCCCGTCTTTAAGCGGCGATATATTGATAACAACCTCCACTCCTACTACCATCATACAGGTCTCGACGAAGATTCGTTTCCGACCGAAAAAGGCCGGAACGTGTCCCGACTAATCGCCGAGTCCCGCAATGCCCTTCAGCTGGACAAGATCCACGGCTGCGCCCCTCGTGACCTCTGGATGTCACGCGTCCCGTATCCACACAATGACAGCGTCTATACTTGGCTAGAGAAGCAAGTGCTGGCCGACTCCTTGGAAGATGAGTCTCGTGGTGACGGACCTGCTGTGGCCATTCTGAACACGGGCGCTATTCGGTTCGATATCTTCGAGGGCCCGTTCACACAAGACACCACGTGGATTATCTCTCCATTCACGAACGGATTTCGCTATGTGAAAGATGTTCCTTACGACAAAGTACAACTAATCATGGAGGTTCTCAACCAACAAACCAAGGTCATGCGAAGATGGATGGACGAAACGGATGATCACCTCGACTCTTTGGGACCCCCGGCCCAGCTTGAGCATACCGGTGATGTGATCGCGGACGCGGATGAGTCGCACGATTGGCCTGCATTTGACATGGTTGGCACCCAGCAGATTCCCCTCGCGGCCAAGAAACCATCTGGTGAAATTGTACCAGGTTATACGACCCAGGACGACGCAGGCGACGACGGAGACGATAGCATTCACTCTCCCATCTCCTTCTACCGTGTACCCAACTGCATCCAGGCATTGGTGTCTGTAAATGCATCGACTGCGCTCGAGACGGTGGACTTGATCTATATTGATTTTATCGAGCCGTACTTGACACTAGCTGCCAAGTTCGCTCAGCTTGATGTTGATTTCGCCAAGGAGGGCAAGGTGTACTTGCCGGGCAAGACCATGACGGACGTGATTTTAGACTGGGTGAAGGCGAACTGGAAATGCGAGTAGCGCAACACTCCTCGATGACATATCACGATAATACATCTGAGCATCAATTTCGGTTAGGCGTGGATTTTCGGTTATACGATCTCGAATTTGGACATGGGACACATCTGCTTTATAGTACAATTCCACTTGTTAAACCACTTACTGCATGTTTGTTCATCACCTGCGATAAACACTTTGGATCCGCCAAATACTATACTATTATGTTACACTTCCTTACTCATCGCCACCGGTGAAGGTAAACACGCCCTTTCCACTGCGGTATCCACCCAGGGTGCCCTGGACGCTCTCTGCCAGCGCATGCCCTTCGGCGTCCCAGCTCCAATGCACATTGTCCACGGGGATGTCACGGAAGCGGCCCTGACGAGTGAGCTGCAGAACATCCTTGATGGTGTTCTCCTTGAGCAGTGGGTTCTTGTCACCCCACTTGCTCACCCAGAATCCATCGAAAGAGAGGTTCTTGAAGATCAGAAGCCCCGAAGGGAGAGCCACCGGCTGCTTCGACATTGCACCGTAGGTCACCATATGCGAATCTGGCGCCAGAGTCTTCGCCAGCGCCGTAGCATTCTTGCCACCCACACAGTTGAGCGCAAGACGAATCGGCTCCCGACCCTGACGAGTAAGTTCATTGACCATATCGCGGAAGTTTCCTGTCAGCATCTCCTCCTCAGTGATGACAACCGTCGCACCCAACTCCTTCAACTCTTGCTTCAGCGCCTCCGTCTCTTCTGGTGTCTTCCGCTGCCTGACGACATTCAGCGTCTTGATTCCCCACTCACGTCCAAGCTGAATCGCAGCGCGACCAACACCCGAGTTCGCTCCATTCTGAATCAGCCACTCCTCGCCCGCACGCATCCAGTCCCACTCGCAGAAATCCCTAATCATGCGGTAAGCCGTGACGGGATTGACGCTGACGGTCCCGACTTGGAGAGGGGTGAGGCCCTCCTTATCCTCGATGCGAATTAACTGGGACTCGTCCAATTGCGCGTGTGTGCGCCAGGTTCCTTGACCCGTCCGCTTCATGATGACCCAATCACCCTTGGTCAGATTCTTAACCCCTGCACCGGTGGAGATGACTTCGAAAGCACCTTCGTTCCCGCCGACTGCGGTAGGGATGGTTGTGCCGAGGGCGGTTTGGAAGGGCGGTTTGCTGGGGTAGACGCCTTGGATTTGGTTGACGTCTGCAGGGTTCATGGGAGCTGTGAGGAGTCGCAAGTTCACTTGGGTGCCATGGGGTGCGGAAATAGAGTGTTTGTGCAGACTGCACGTCATCTTGTTAGCTAGAACTTTTTTTGCTCATTCCGCGGATGCGACCAGCTAGCTAGCCAGTCACCTGGAACGTAGAGAATTGCTCATACCTGAGAACATCCTTCGGCTCGCCGTATTTCGAGTATACCAGTGCCTTAGCCTGTGTGTAACCATACATGGAGATGTACCTCCGACCCGAGGGCAAGGTGGAACTGGCGCATTGAGCTTTACCGGCGACCGCGGGGAAGGAGGGTGTCGTGGTTGCGGATCGAGGGCCGATTTGCCGGCTACTGTGAGCTGCAGCTCGGAGTGCACTGCGCGATAGCATTGTGTGCGTTTGTTGCGGAATGCGTATGGGGAGAGGGAGAGAAATGCAGGAGGAAGAGGAAGGCGAGGGAATACCGGGCGGAGAATCGGATGACGTCTTTCGTGTTGGGCTCGGGCGGAAGGAGCTACGCGAACAGCATACCTGCTGTTACTGGAGGCCTAATGATTTTCGAATCTCAGTTCGATAATGTTACAAAATTCATGCAGATCATAGTTGGTAAGTTCTTTTGTAGTTCAATCTCTTTTTGGTGGCCGACTGGACTTTGCGATGCTGTAGTAGCCGACTCGGCAATTCCCTCGCTTCTTTCGAGCAACGCCGAGATTGCTTTTGATCATCCAGAATTCTATTATTGCAGATCTCGAACCTCAGATTGAATGAGGTGTTGAATAAATCTTCACATGTTCGGTTGATAGAAGACGCGTACTAGTATCTCTTGGGGAAAGACCAGTGGTAGCCAGCAATTTCCGAGGCCTGAAGAGCGTCTTTGGAGTGTTTACTGTGAAACAAGACAAAGCTGCCTCGATAAGTAGGGATCCTTTGTCTCAAGAATTAGACCATTGTTCAGAGCCAATCTTCATTAAGGCTTCTATATGCAGATGAGAAGCTGCTTGTCGCAAACAAATTGCTATTTTCTCTCTGCGGCCATTGTACGCGGCTGTGATTGTTATACCCATCTGACCGGCTCTTGAATATGGTCGACTGCAGATATAAAATACCTAGTTACCTCATGTGGAGAGGCTTATCCCATCTTATCCCATTCTGAGCATTTATCAGCGTAGAACAGTTGATCAGACAACCTACTATCTTGCTTCAACATTCTAACTCAATTTAAAACGCAGGCATGTCTTCCTCTGCCGCGCCTTTTGACAATAGAAATATCGCCTTCCTAGGTGATGGGTACCATACTTTGACCCCAGTGGAAATTATAAGGTGTCAGTTTGGCCCTAGGCGCTGCGACATTGTCCTGAGGATCAAGGCGTTGAGCAAATCGGAAGACATCCCCGACGCAACGATCCTTACCGACCTTGAGAGAAGTCCGCTGCCACGTTGCTGAGTGGCGTATCCTTCCAGGAACTGAGACTTCTAATAATTGCTTCAGGCGGAGCTGGAGTCATCTCCGAAGCTATCGCAGATTCATCTCTCATACAGAATACCAGATCATAGTCGACAGACGGTGAGCTCGAAGTAAGCACTGGAAAGTAGAAGCATAATGACAAACGGCCAATTCTTCGCCCGGGCTCCTAGGAACGGCCGTAGGCAGCAACGCGCTTATCTTCAGAGGAAGTCAAACAAAGAAAAAAAGACTGACGTCGGCGAGCTAGAGCATCGGGACTGAGCGATCAAGGTGCTGCGGGAGCGCTCAGGTCGCCCAGGGTTGCTCAGGGCGGCGGAGGGACTAACTCAGGCTGAGCGCCGGGAGCCGATCGCTTCCCGAGGCGGCAGTGTTACCGCACCTTTTTTACTTATAGAATGACTCGGTTCGATTTTTTTGGATCTGCCCATCTATTATGCTTTCGCTGCCTCGAAAAACGCTCGTTTCTGTTGTGAGTTTAATCTGTGCTGGTGCATGTGAGCTTATGTTCATGTGAAACATTTCGCTGTCCTATCAACCTTTCCAACATACGAAATATGTACCTGTTTTTGTTAGTGTTGTTCGTTCATTCGTCCCAAAGCAAGAAATATATAGTTCGCTAGCCTCAACGACTTCATGAAGGTGACGCCCCGCTGTTGAACCTCTGGTCTAAGCAGCAGTCCCGTATTTATAATTGCTCTGGATGCTACCTTAGAATAATCCCTAACCCATCGAAAACTACGTTGTCGATGGACTCGATGTATAGTGCCGTGCACGTGCCACCGGGCCATGACGATCTTCGACTCTCCGTCTGCGCGGTTTGCGAAGTTGCCTCTTCACGCACCCCCAACCTAAATGTCCCTGCTACGCGAAGCAGAGAGATGCGTCGCTAAACAGCATGCGCATTGTCTCAATGCCTTCATAACCCCATTAGCGCGCACGGGGCAGTGGCTGGACCGCGTGAAGGAGGCTGACCGGCGCCGTGAGAAAGGTAGGAGCTGTCAATGTCCCATCACACTAATGTGCAACCGCGTTCTAACCGAATGGAATCATAAAAGGAGAACCAAAATCGGCGGTAGACGGTCGCCTTGTTGCTATCAAAGACAACATCTGCACTCGCGATCTACCGACAACCTGCGCCTCCGGCATTCTCGACAAATTCACCAGTCCGTTCAATGCGACTGTTGTGGAGCAATTGGAGAAAGCTGGGGCTGTACTGGGTGGAAAAACCAATCTAGATGAATTTGGGATGGGATCGCATTCCATTCATTCTCGATTTGGGCCCGTTAGAAACTCCCGACGAGACAGGGACGGACAAGAGCTCTCAGCCGGCGGAAGTTCTGGCGGAAGTGCAGTGGCTGTCGCCGCAGGTCAGTGCTATAGGTGAGTGATGCCACAGCTCGATAGACATGGAAGCACTACTAACAGGATAATCCCTTATAGCGCACTCGGGACCGACACCGGAGGCTCCGTCAGACTCCCCGCGGCGTACACAGGAACGGTGGGCTTCAAGCCTTCCTACGGCTTGATCTCACGCTGGGGCGTCGTTGCGTATGCAAATTCACTAGATACCGTTGGGATATTGGGGAGTGATACTTCCAGCGTGCGAGACATCTTCTGTAAGTCTTCCTTCCCACGCGGCTTGACCGTACTTGCTAACAGACTGTTACAGCCATACTTAACCGACATGACCCGCGCGATCCGACAAGTCTGTCCCAACTCTCACGATCACGAATTCGTTGCCACCTCCAAAGCCCCCAGCTCTCCTCCCGCCTGAAATCCTCTCCGCTTCGAATTGGCGTACCACTAGAATACAACCTCTCCGAGCTTACGCCGTCAGTTCGACTTGCCTGGGTCTTGTCCCTTGCGCATCTGCAGGCACAGGGCCATACCATTCACCCCGTGTCCCTGCCAGCTACGAAACACGCTCTGTCTGCATACTACATTCTCGCACCCGCTGAGGCATCCTCAAATCTGGCCAAATATGACGGCGTGCGCTACGGAACGCGTGGTGAGGGGCCGGACGGTACCGGCCAGGCAGATGGATATCTCTATGCGAACACACGCGGCAGTGGGTTCGGATCAGAGGTTCAAAGGCGTATTCTCCTCGGTACATTCAGTCTGAGCGCGGATGCCATGGACAATTACTTCATCCAGGCACAGCGTGTACGCCGACTCATTCAGCAAGACTTCAATGCCGCCTTCGCACGTCAACATCCCCTGGTTGCGGAGGATACAGACGGGCATGTTTCTGAATCGGCAAATGTCGATGTGATCGTCTGTCCCACTACTACTTCATCTCCGCCACGACTATCTGAATTGACGAATGGCACTTCCAAAACCTCACCTTTGGATGCATATGTCAATGATGTTTTTACAGTGCCGGCTAGCTTAGCAGGACTCCCGGCTATTTCTGTACCGGTGACGGTGTCGTCAAAATCTGGCCAGGATTCTAGCGCCGACGAGCTGACTGGGATTCAGGTTGTTGGTCAGTATGGAGATGATGAGCTTGTCATGAATGTCGGAGAACTGCTTGCAGGTTCTCGACTTGGTGATAATTAATGATAACGTGATTAGCCCTGCGTTGTCGGAATGTCTCTATTTTATATTTGTATATGTACAATTACAATGATACCATCTACACTGTTTCTCATGCACCATATATCGAGGGTTGGCAACTTGACTTAGTACTCGACCATCGTCGAGCCCAGGCCAAATAGTGAGTGACTGCCTCCACTCGAGGTCATAGTCTGATTGTACATAGCTAGGAAACGCAGCCTCTACCGACATGGTCTTGCACGGGTAAGTCAAGCAGCCCCCGACGTCCACTATTTGTATCGTATTTGAGTTGCTGTTAGTCGAAATGAGCATGAGAATGTATTATCCTTCAATTCAGTTGGTATCAATGCGTCCTATTAGCCCCAAACGCCCCTAGTTTAAACAAAGCTAATGGCTCCTGTGTATATCTCAAGTCATTTCAACATCTTCATCAGGATTTTCAGCCGGGATCTCCACAGCAACACTCGGTGTCTCAGCCGTACCAGCACCGTTGTTTTCGTTAACCGAATTCGGGACATCGACAACAGCCGCAGGTGTAGCTTGATTGCTATTTGCCGCCGAATCAGAAGCACCACCAAGACCAGGAGTTGGTGCAAGAACGGAATCCAGCGCAGCCCCAACGCCGCCTTGCAAGACTTCCGAACCACTGACAACGCCAGGGGCAGTACTGTCCAACGTTGCTGTGTTGTTATTACCAATGACATCGCCGTCAACACCACCCCAAGCGAACATCGCCTCAACTTCATCGACGATATCCGCGACCACGTCCTCGACAATCTGGTCGGTGTATCGTTCACCAATGGGCCGAATCACCTCTCCGGCCTCGGTCTTCTCTGGAGGCCCAACCCACCAGGGACCTTCAAATCGACATTCCACTGCACCGCCGCCATAGCAGCTAACAGCAGGGTAGTAGCCAATCATGCCATCGTCTGCGTTTTCGCGTTCGCCGATACCAAGGTTATTTGTGCCGTTTGCGAGGCGGCTAGCGGGCGGAAGGAAGGCGTAGAGTTCCTTGAAGGGGGTTCCCATCTTCACTCCATTCTTGAAGATGGTGATGCTGGAGCCCGGTAGAGTGCGCAATGAGGCATCTTCATTGTTCAGCGGGGAGGGTTGACCGAAAGTTGGTGTCTCTTTCAGGTTAAAGGCGTAGTCACGGAGGTGCTTGGTGGAGAAGACGTTGGACTGTTGCCAGCAAAAATCGGACTTATACTGGAACGGGATGCGGTCTCGGATGATGTTGGCCGCACTTGCACTTCGAGTTGATGGGTCTGAACCTTCACCATCTACAGCTGGATCGTATGTACCTTCGACAATTTTCTTGTGCATGGATAGTGGAGGTAGCGTAATGAGCATGCCGATAACGTCGCCTTCATTGATGGCTTCACCCTTCGGGAAGAAGTATTCGCAGCGCATGCGATTGACGACTTCGCCATTCACGTCTCGAATGCCATACCCGTAGCAGTCAACTCCAACATTGACATCCAGATCTGCCTCGCGCCGCGCAAATCCCAATCGAACGTGGCCACGGGATGAAGAAGCCGGAGCGCCGGGTCGCGAAGCGGCTTGGAGGTTATTGTCAACACCACTAATCACGCGCGCCTCATAGTAATACGTCCCTTCTCTTGCGCAGACATTCGCTCGGGCAGTATGCCACGCATCGCTCGTTGTCACGGCCGTCGCATCCTCCGAGAATGATATGGCAGCTGGGGAATCTTCGAAGCTGAATCGAGCATGGTAGGGACGGACGTCCGTTTGGCGGTATTTGATATGGGGGAAGCCTTGATCAGCGATGGCGTAGGAGTAACGGAATCCGTTTTTGTTCGTGAGCTTGTCGACGACTTCGTAGAAATCCCAGCTTTTACCCAGCACGTCGGAGGTCTTCTTTGTGACAAAGCTCAGCTGGCGAGGCTGTGGGGGGTATCGATCAGACGAACGCGGCTCGGCGAGTAGAAGTGGTCGTAGAATGGAAAGATTCGAGCTTGAGACAGCATGATTTGCAGCAGCAGTTGCGCGCTTCTTTGGCGGTGGTGCTACCGTTTCTGTGTCGAGACCTTTCGCTTCGCGCTTCTTGCGACTGTCACGCTTGGCTCGCTTTCCACGGGCCCCGTCCCCTTGTGCAGACGCATTGCTGGCCGGTGCAGGAGAGGCTCGGGAATTGAGTTCTGTAAAAGTGCCGTTGAGGAGAGGGCCGTTGTTAGGGGGGTATAATGGGGGAATTGATGTTGGACGAAGGTGCCGAGGAGCCCGGAGCTTGTGCCGATGCCATGGCGGAAATCCTAAGATCAGATAATAGCGGGGGATGTCGTCGAATATTGTGACATCTGTAGCTGGGGTCAGATAAAAGCGGCGTAATACAACATCAATTGTTTCACATACAAACCTAAGAAGCTCGCAAAACCGCTAGATGTCGCCGTTGCACTTGGGAAAAGCGCGTCTTAGTGAATGCCGCCGCATGTCTTGGCGGCAGAAAGGGGAGCCCGAGGCGGTCTGTCAGGATTGGCAGGCGGTCATGATAGCAGAAAAGAAAAAATTACTGATTAGACCCACGTGACCGAGAAATTTACCCACAAGCGATCAAGCATTGCACCTGCAAACCGCCATACGAGCTTGACTCTCCCTTTTGCCCACCGAATTTTCCTGCCGACGGACATTTTCGACATGCCCAAGGCTACCAGCTCCCGCGCCGCCGCGGCCCGCCGGCACAACCCTCTGGCGGACGATATTACGGCCGCGGGGCATGTCCGTACACAGGCCAACAAGAAGGGCAAGAACAGATCGCAGAACGAGGACGAAGATGGCGAGAACGGACAGCGCTTTATCGATGCAAAGATGTCGCGCAAGATTCTGCAGATCGGTCAGGAATTGGCGGACGAGGATGCAGCTGAGACGAAGCGTGCCATGGGCGCGGGCGAGACGAAGCCCAACCCGGCTTTCGAATTTGATACCCGATTTGACGAAGAGCCTCTCTCTGACGACGAGAATGAGAAATATGCGAATGATGAGTGGGTCGACGACGAGGTTGAGGAAGTTGTAAGAATTGGACAGTTATCCCAACTCGGCGCTGCCGAAGCTAACTCCCGAGTAGGAGGTTGATCCCAACGACCTCGATATGTTTAACAAATTCATGCCCGGGGACCATGAAGAAGATCCCATTTTTCATCCCAAAGACCCTAGCTCCGCTGGCCCTACCAATCTTGCCGATTTGATCTTGGAGAAGATTGCTGAGCACGAGGCGAGACACAACGGTGAACCCGGTACGCCCAAGATCCAGGGTGGTGGACTGCCCGAAGACGCCGTTCAGATCCCTGCCAAGGCCGTCGAAGTTTACGAGAAGTATGTTGAGCCCTTCGCGATTGAAATCACTGAAGTACTCAAGCTAACTGAATGTACTAGGGTTGGCATGATCCTCTCTCGCTACAAGTCTGGACCTCTCCCGAAGCCGTTCAAGATTCTCCCGTCCGTGCCGAACTGGCCGACTCTCCTCGACATTACCCGACCTGAGAACTGGACCGGCAATGCCGTCTACGCCGGAACCCGTATTTTCATCTCCTCAAAGCCCCATGTCGCCCAAGAATTCATCTCTACCGTCCTTCTGGAACGCGTTCGCGAAGAGATCCACGAGACCAAGAAGCTGAATGTCCACACCTACAACGCCCTTCGCAAGGCCCTTTACAAGCCCGCTTGTTTCTTCAAGGGTCTGCTTTTCCCGCTCGTCCAGAGCGGCACTTGCTCCCTCCGCGAAGCCCACATTGTCTCGTCCGTGATCGCTCGTGTTTCTATCCCGGTTCTGCACTCCGCCGCCGCCCTTCTTCGCATGTGTGATCTCGCAGCAGAGCAATCCATGCGCTCTTTGGAGAGCACTGGTGCTGTCAACACCTTCATTCGGGTCTTCCTGGAGAAGAAGTACGCTTTGCCTTACAAGGTCATTGACGCCCTGGTATTCCACTTCCTGCGCTTTCGCGCCGATAACGGCGATACCATGATGGGTGATGGCCCTGGCAGCAGCAAGGCATATAAGCTGCCTGTCCTGTGGCACCAGTCTCTGCTAGTCTTTGCCCAGCGATACCGTAACGATATTACCGAGGACCAGCGTGAGGCTCTGCTCGATTTACTTCTCGTTCGCGGACACAAGGATATTGGCCCCGAGGTTCGTCGTGAGCTGCTTGCTGGCCGTGGCCGTGGTGTTGTCGTTCCCGACCCGGAGGCACAAAATGCTCTCGATGCCGGTGACGATACGATGGATGTGTCCATGTAAGAGCTTTGAAGCTCCGGTTACTCTTTTACCTTTCTTTTTTCACACCTCCCCAAAATTTCCCCTGCATATACCACCTACGACCTGGTCATGAGCACGTATTGATGGAATGGCGTTGTTTTTTATGATTCTTTTTTTTGTGCATATAATTCCCCTGGTGTCAGAACGAACTAGTGGAGTCGATAGATCGTGTTTCTATGGACCAAAAGCATTGAACATTTCATTGTGACATTTCAAGCAGTTTTCGTAGATCCACAACCACGTGAAGTTGGGTTGTTCTATTGTGAACTATGCCGAACTTTATGGGTGAGAAATTAGCGCTCTTGACCTGGTTCTCCTGTGCGGGTGCCTGCTCGAAAGCAGGTATTGGGGAACGGACGACGAATTCCAGCCACGCCCAGGCACACCAAACATCGAAACTGTTTGTGGGGTTTGAACTCACTGAAGTATGTTGCCAACTCTCTGGGGGCATTGTGAAGCCATCGGGGGTCGTAGATCTGGTACTGGAAACCCGGCGAGAACGCATCCAGATGTGTTACCCTCGCATGAACCCGCGTGGTTCGTCGTCATTTGACATCAGTTTGCCAAAGTATACAGGATTTTTCACGTGATTGTATAGCGTAGGTGCCTGCGAACAAACAGCCCAGGTATTTACAGCACTCATGAACAGCCAAAACTGCAGGAAGTCACATGCTAAATCTGCAGTAAATCACAATTAATTGGGAGAAGTTGTGAATCAAAGATTTACTCCCTTATTATCGAGGGTGTGGTTTGATATAAAGAAGTGAGGTGACGACATGCCGCGTTCCTGTAGAAAGAACATTTAGTTTCCTGCAAAAGAACTGCACCAATAGCCCTGGAAATAGGTATCACGTGGACGTCCATCTTTTGCTATATTTCACTTTGGCATCATGGTCACGAACTCGGCGTGTGTCGGCGAAATTCCGTATTGTTCATTCCAAAAGGACGACCTGGAGCGATATCAGCACCAATTAAACGCCATAAGCGTAGTCATTTCCAGATCGAGAAAACCCGTGGTAGGCTTTGTCTTGGGCGCCGAGAGCTTTGGTTTCGTCGAGCTTGAATCACATGTCCGACTTCAATATCGTGAAGGAAAGTGAACCAAAGTGAAGTAACGGTGCGGCGTTGCGGTAGCCTCGACAGGGACGAATTGCACATGCCGAAGAAGTGCCCATCTTCACGACATAAATTCTGTGAGGCTGAAGCTTTCTTTCCTTCCTTCTTCGCCCATCCAGAAAGTCCCTCTTCACACACTCACGCATTCCCATTCACGGAACCCAACTTAACCCATCTTCGCCACTTACCTTCCTGCAACTAATCGCCATCACTGCTTCCCTCAATGGATACTACCATGAATACCACCCAGAACACCGCTCCTGAGACCCCGGCTCCTCCTGCCATCATGAACCCCCCTGCTATCGCCAAAAAGAACGGAAAGCAGGACAAGAATGGCAAGCAGGAAAAGTCCGACAAGAATGACCCTGGTCTCGGTCTCACTGCCATCGACTACAAAGTCCTCGTCCTGGGAATTGCCTGCACGATCGAAGGAAAGGTAAGCTCAGTTGAACGCATGATCCCCACCCACATGTGCCCTATATCTCACTGGTTCGAACAACCACGTTTCAAACAAACCCCCGTCTTTTCCCCATTTGAACGAAGCACTTTTGAGCAATGTTGTGACACTTTATTATCGAACCACAAGTTAACACATGAAACACAGATCGACTTTGTCAGACTGGCTGACAAGGCAGGCTACACCCGAAACTCGGCCCAGGTCATGCACGGCAATGCCCGCCGCAAGTTGATGAAGCTGCACGGTCCTAACGGAAACAACGGAAACAACGGTGCCTCACCTCCCAGCGATGCTGATGCTGACGACGAGGGTCCCGCGACCAAGAAGGCCAAGAAGGCCACTAAACCCCGCGCTGGCAAGTCTAGGAAGACACCCCCGGCACCAAAGAATTCGCCTAAGACGACGCCCAAGACGACATCCAAGCCCAAGCCGCGCAAGCGTAAGTCGGCTGGGCCCCCCGAGGAATCTAAGGAGGCAAAGGATGACAGCGCCATCAGAAACGGAGACAGCTTCAGCGGTGACGATGAAAAGCCTCCTAAGGATTTCGAGCTGAGCGATGTTGCTGCGGACACTGGCGCGGAGGACAACGGGGTTGCGATGCCCGACGACGAAGTCCTTGCTGTCTTCGACAAGGAGGTTAGCAATGACGCTGACGATGACGAGGAGGAGGTTTAAACCGCTCCCACGAAATTGTTTTTTTTTTGCGGGGTTGAAGTTCTGGATGTAGTGTTTGGGCCTTTATTGCTTAAATACTTAGTTTGGAACCTGATACTCGGCCTGGAGGGGAATTACCATTTGCTATCTGCCTTTTGCCCACCATCTGCTTTCGCTTCTGAACTCCCCACCCTTGGTCTCTCCTTGGAGGTTTCCTTTGCGGTTACTTTGCTCTTCTGGCGCTAACCTTTTGGTCACTCTTTGGAATTTCACGGTTGCTTGGCGTTTCGAGTTTGATTCCCCCTCCATGGTGATACTTTTTTTTTCATTTTCGATATTTTTGCTGATGCTGGAATGGACAATTTCGACAACCCGAGTACACAACGTGGGCATGGTCTATGGAACTTCCATTGCAATCAGTAAATATTCCCCGAGCGCGATTATTTCTCTTTTTGACTTTGATTTAGTGCGTCGCCGGACTTGAACAAGTCTGTGGAAATAGACATGGGCCACGGTTCGTAATTTGGAGTTTTGGCAATGGACATGCACCTGGGATGCTCATGCGGGCGTTGTTTCATGAGATTGTCTTTTGAACGCTGGGAGGAATTTTCACGAAAAGCAGATAATCCTCAGATAATCCTCGAGTTTCTCGATATTAGACATTGGGCTTTTTGAAAGAAAAAAAAAAATTTGGCTCCATTATTCAGAAACTTCGAAGTATGTACATGTTACGAGGATGCCTTTACTACCAAGAAGTCAGCAAATATCCTAGGCTAATCCTCAATCTGCCGTGAGATCTCATTAGAAAGGCACTACCCATGCAGTCTATGCAGGGGAAACAAAAGTACCTCATTCCTGACAGACCAATGTATGTATGTCGTTGCATTGCATTGCTTGGATCTTCAGGGGAATTTCTGCCTGAATTATCTGGCAATGACAGCTCCGCGCCGATCAAACATCGTCGAAACAAGCGTTAAAGTTGCGAGGTTGCAGGAGTGTCTCAATATTAACATAGGGTTAATCTCTTCTAATTACTCCGGCCGACTGTCAAATTTCCCGGCCAGCACGGCATCGGGAGATTTGGTTTCTAGAACGTCGCCCCTTATTCTTGAGCGGTTTCAACTTGACTCCTGACCCAGGTGGATGGATCTCCCCACAGTTGATGAGCCGTCAATTGCAACTGTAGACCTGGCTAGGCACGACTTTATACTCGACTGGGCCTAGTGACGGGCCAGTTCGTCAGATCATGGGGGCACGGGGCATATGCCGGCTTGCAATCATTCTATTCGGTGCGACAGTGTCGTGCGCAACGCGGACGGGCTCGCGGACTCCGGTGGCGGGCGCAGACGCGGCCCCTGCATGGCCCAGTCCAGTCCATTCCAATCCCATCCACCGAGTCCCCGGTGGGCCGGACCAAGCGCCACTCTCCTCCGGACAGAGCGCAGGCAATGCAGTGTACAGGTCTGGACGGCCAAGTGGGTAGTGGAGAGGGGATAAACCGAGTATCGATCACGACAAAGCAATGTATGAATAAAGTGTAGGGTGGATGATGTTCAGGGGACGCGGGACAATCCTCGTAGTGATCTGATCCAGCGATCGGGCGGGGCGGTTTCACCTTGGGCTTCGATGGGCTTCGGTGGAATTTTGTATGTACCTGTGTACTACTGTAGAGCAGTCAACAGTCGTACTGTACACTGTACAGCAGTGTGGGTGAGGGTAGCGCTGCGCTTGTGAAATGAACCCCCTTCAGGAGTTGCATTCCAGGGGCGACGACTCCTGAATGGACGGGGGAACATAGACCGGGGCATTCTTCCGTGGGTCCACTTGGTTCTGGGCGTGGATGTGGAAGGGTGGAGGTGGGACAATGATGCGTCGTATTTGCGCCATGATGTGTACCATGTATCGCGAATGCTCCGGGTCATGATGGTGGCCTTGCAGACTGTACGTACAGTGTTGACTGGATCTGGCGTGGAGTGCGAGGCCAACAGAAGTGTATTGTGGGCAACGTCCTGGAGTCGATCGCTGCGAATAGGGGGCCTTGAGGACTGCTATTCATAGCTGAGGCTGAGGCTGAGCGCTGAAACGGGGTCCACATGCGCCTTGGAAGAGGGCGGAAGAGTGGGAAGTGGTGAGGTGAGTGGCAGCCAGCCCGAGGGCGAGACAGGGCACATGGGTGGAGTCCCCCCTGCCCTCCTTGGCCCTCCTTGGCCCCCCCTGGCTCAGCGGTGCTCCTGCCACCTGGCCTCTACTTAAACATCCGCCACGCCCGCTTCCGTCCTTCCCATCAGACCACCTGGCCTCTTCTATTTTGGAGTGACTCACAGGACTGCCAACTTGCTGACTCATGGTCCGACCGTGATAACCCCGACTTGATCTCCCTGATCTCCTCCACACGGCACCGGCATCATGACTGACACCATGAACCCGATGGATCTCCCTGCCTCGCCCTCTCCGGAGTTGCCGTTGACAGTGTCTCCCGCAGACACCTCACTGGACTCTCCGGAGCCGGAGCTGATCAAGGAGGAAGACGACAAGAAGCCAGCAAAGAAACGCAAGTCCTGGGGTCAAGAACTCCCCACCCCCAAGACCAACCTCCCTCCACGGTATGTTCGACAGCGCTGGTATTTGTTTATGGTGGACGACGACTGACCCTGACCCATGCAGAAAACGAGCCAAGACAGATGACGAGAAGGAGCAACGCCGCATCGAGCGCGTTCTCCGGAATCGCGCCGCCGCACAAACATCCCGTGAGCGGAAGCGACTAGAGATGGAGAAACTCGAGACCGAGAAGATCCGCATGGAGGAGCAGAACCAGTTCCTCCTGCAACGTCTCACCCAGATGGAGGTTGAGAACAGCCGCCTGGCCCAACAGGTCGCCCAGCTGTCCGCCGAAGTCCGGGGTTCCGTCCGGGGCTCTCGCAGCACCACGCCCATCTCCAATAAGGCCGCCTCGCCGGCCCCCATCACCGAATCTCCGACGCTCACACCCACTCTCTTCAAGCAGGAAGGCGAGGAACTCCCCATGGAGCGCATTCCCTTCCCCACCCCCGCCACCTCGGCCCTCGACTACTCCCCGACTCTCAAGCCCTCCACGCTGGCTGAGGCTTCCGACGCGACACAACATCCTGCAGCGGTGTTGTGTGACCTGCAGTGTCCGTCGGTAGCCTCGAAGGCAGTGGAGGCCACGCCCTCCCTCTCTTCGACCTCGCGGGCGAGTCTCACACTGCAAATGACGTTGCAGCTCCTCTTTCTGACGATGATTTCCGCCGCCTCTTCCACGGTGATTCATCCGCTGAGTCAAATCCTTCATTCCCTGAAGACGGGTTTGCCTTTGGCGCTCTCGACGGAGGAGACCTTTCAGCTTTTCCCTTTGATTCATTGGTTGATTTCGACCCCGAGTCTGTCGCCCTCGAAGGTGTCGACCCGGCCGGTCTTTCGGATGAGACTGCTTGCCCGCCTGCTAGCGTGCAGCCCAGCCTTGGCGCGTCCACTTCGCGATGCGACGGGCAGAGCATTGCAGCTAGCGGTTAGCGAGCAGTTCTCTCCGCAGACCCGGTCGGCCGACGCCCCGGAGGGCCGACCGCGGTGGGAGTCGTTGTTGACCATGGCGTGGGCGATTGAAAGGCTCAGCCGCCGACAGCGGATTTCCAATCACACATCCGGCCGGCGACGCAGTTACGGAAAGATGGTTCGGACACGGAGTTCCTGGCGTTCCCCCGAGACACTGTCTCGCTTAGGCAAGCAACTGGGTTAATGTACACTACAGTATTCAGCTTTTTCGGCTTCCCAAGAAATTGACTGGCTCGTTTCTATAATTGATTGGACTTGCAAGTAGTGTAGACTGTATAGACGTAGACGATATACCTAGAGTAAGGGCATTATCGATGAACCACACTTCCTATTAGACAACTGTATCAGCATTTTATGTCCAGTATCTCGACAGTAAGGTACCGATATATAGTTCCGACGAGATCTATATGTCCATTTATACTTCATGTCCTTGTTAGGCTGCCGCTGCTACAAATTGCCCGAATCGGCGCTAACCACCGAATGCGGTCGATGTTCGCCACCACCCCGACTTGACCTTTTACACACTCCGCGCACTCCTCTTGCACACTCCCTTGACGCCCTCCATCCACAGCTACGCGCAAACCGCCCACCATGGTCCGCAAAGATCCCATCTTCGAAGCCCGCACGAATGTCAAAGTGAGCCCTTCGCCTCCCCTCACTCCCCGCCGAGTGTCCACCTCCACCCATACAAACACCCACCATAGGCAATAGTAAAACTAACAACCCCAATCTCAGCTCCACTCCAACCGTCTCAAGAAAGAGGCCGCCCGGGCCGAAGCAACCTTCAAATCCGAAAAGGCCAAAGCCGACCGGGCGATGAAAGCCCGCGAATTCCAAATCGCCCGCATCCACGCCGCCTCCGCCGTCCGCGAAAAACGGCGCCAAGTAACGCTGAAATCCGAAGCCGCGCGCGCAGACGTGATCATCAACGAGCTGAAAGCTGCCCAGTCAACCCGCGACACCTCACGCACCCTCGCCCTCGCCTCCCGCGGCCTGGATGCCGCCAGCAAAAGCGTGAATCTCGAACACCTCGTCTCGCACGCGAACAATTTCCTTGCGCGGAGCGAAGACTTCAAGATTGCATCCAGCGCCATCGAGGACGTCGCGGCTGGTGTCAGTATGCAGGAATACGGGGCGGAGGGCGAAACGGAGGTTGATCGGATGATGGAGCAGCTTGCAGATGACGCCGGGGTTGATATGCGGCTTGCGTTGGAGGCTGATAAGGCGCCGGAGAATGAGGTGAAGGAGCAGGCGCATCAGCAGGCCGTGAAGCCGGATGCGGAGGTGGAGGATGGGCTTGGGGCGAGGCTGAGGGCTTTGAGAGCTGCTAATTAGACTGGGATGCATGCATACACCACTGCCCTGTCTAGGCTTGTCTTGTCTGGCCAGTCTCATCACTCGCATTATTACGTCTTTCCTCGAAGTGCTGATCCGGTCCTCTTTGCCTTATATAGACGGACTTATTTGTTGGTTATAGTTTGCTTGCTTTACGAAGTTACGCCACTTGCACAGATATTGTTCGTTTCGTTTCTTTTCTTTTTCTTTTTGCTTTGCCAGCTTGTCTTGATAGGTTTACGAGGCGTTGAATGGAACTGGAGTGTTCGACTGATCAATTATTCTTTGATTGAAACTGTATTGGAATGTGTAGTTGCGAGGAGATATCAAAAATCGTCATCTTCATCCTCCGGCAGATTCGCCGTCTCACCGCACTCCTCCGCGGGTAACTACCATCTCATAGGAAGTATCACCGTCTTTCTCAACAACTCGGAACTCTTTCGCTTCTGGGTCAACGTCGCGAAATCTCGCCTTTTCCACGGACTCGGACCTAAATGCATGTGCCGGGGGCAGAATCGCCGCCAACCGGCGATACCTAAAATATAAGCCCGCAAAGAAGACCACCTTCCTATCATCCGGCTCGCTCGCCTCGGTCGAGACCCATCCTGCCTCTCCATGCGATATATACCAAGTCGATGAGGGAGCAACTTCGCCAATCTCACTGACGCCAGCACGGAATCCAACCGAAATCTCCTTCTCTTGTTCCGCCCAGGCGTTCATCATCGCTAAGCGAGTCCGATGGGTCGACGTGACAATGATCAGGCCGTTGTCTCTCACATCAGGCCATTTTCGCAAGATCGTCTCCGAGTTCTCCTAGCACCAGAGACGAAATGCCGTCGCGCCATACACCATATCTTTAAGCACCGGACTTTCGGTCATAAGGATTGCCCCGAAGCCATTCTTATTACTGTACCGATACAAGGCCCCGATATCCATCGGGATACCAGCCGGAATAGTCGACGCACCAGCTTCGAAGTCGATCTTTCTCTGAATGACCTGGCCGCTCAATTTGGGGCCCCACGATCGTTCGTCCGGGGGCGCTGGGTGGAAGTGTTCGAACGGTGTGAGTCCGTTCCGGGTGAGAGATCGTGCGTCCTATAAAACATGGTCAGAAAACGGAATGCGATGAGTATTGTTTTTTACTAAATAAGGCGTGGCACTTACAGTCGCTTGATTAGATCCTCCGTTGCAGGTTGAACGATTTGTTTCACTTGAGTTCGGTCCATCCAATCTGTAACCCCATCTACTTGGTGTTTAACAAATTGGAAGCCTTGAACATCCAAAGTGAATTCGTGTTCTTTGCCGCGAATATCTTTGATCGCAACGTCTCTTATATCCGTGATACCCTCGCGTTGAGCATTGCGCCGTTCCTCCTCTGGTAGATCGGAGTCGATTGGTTTAACCCTTCACGATCAGGCGGTATCATATAGTTCAATGTCGTAGAAACATCGAGGCCCCCCTCTCATGGGAGGCTTGGATTCGGATCCGGGAGGAGTGGCCATCCTGGTGAAAGAGGAGGAAGCGTAAAAAAAGAAACGAAGGATGATTTCCTTTGATAAAAGCCTTCAATGCTGAAGTTGAAAGGAATTCGTAAAGAGATATTCGAATCTCTTGCTATACAATAGGTGGATAAAGAGATGAGCTTTTTTGGTTGGACAACCGCAGTCGTAGCGAGAAATGGAAAACAAGATTTGTCTCGTTCTAGAAACTGGGAGAACGAGGGCCGGGTTTTTATACCTGGTTTCACCATACAAAACGGCTAGGCAGACGGGTAACAGATACCAGAATGCGGTATCACTCTGGTGGCGCCACGGCGAGCCCACATTTTTCGATGTCGATGTGGATTCGGGTTCGGACTCGGGTTCGTAGTCAGGCTGATGTCAAGCAGAACAAAAGTTTTGCATTTAAGGTAGCCAGTTTACTCAGTGTACGATAGAGGTGGGGACTAATTATACATCCTCCAGCTGGGGATTTGGACTCGTATTCGGATTCGGATTCAGGTCGAGGATCGGCACGATAGGACCCACGAAGAAATTTTATTGCCAGTCAAAGGGTCCACTCGTCTTTACAGAATCAGTTAGCTGTTTTAGGCTGTGCCAGCAAATTCGGTGTTCTTTCCAGGGTTGACATTTTTCCGAGTTCGCGACAAGCTCTTTCATATAAAGCTAGATGAAATCCCATCTACCGAAGCATCGCGTTCCTATTCAACCTACTTATCTGCAAGATCTCCTCGAAATACAAAGCTATTCTTCATTATGTCCACCAAAAGCATTGCAATTCTTGGATGCGGAGGTATGGGTTTGCCTATAGCTCGCCGCCTTGGTGTTGGTCGAAGAATATTTGTTGCCGATTTCTCAAATGAAATTCTCTCTGCGGCCCAGCAATCCTTAACAAACGATGGTTACATGGTTGAAATAAGCCAGGTGGATGTGTCGAACTATGATTCTGTCAGCCGCTTTGCACAGGCCGCTGCATCACATGGACCCATCGAAGCAGTTATCCATACAGCCGGCTTGTCCCCGTCCGCAGGTTATGCGCAAAAGATCCTTGAAGTAGATCTTCTCGGCACTGCCAATGCTCTTGATGCTTTCCTAGAAGTGGCGCAATCTGGAACGAGCATGGTCTGCATCGCGAGTATGGCCGGTCATATGGGGTCAGTCTTGCCCTCGGAGCTAGAGTGTCATCTCGCGACAGCGCCTAGAAATCAATTGTTAGATCACGCCGCTTTAAAGATTGACGGGGCCGATCCTCATGGTCCCGCACGGGCCTACGGTCTGTCAAAACGCGGAAACGTTCTACGCGTCCAGGCTTCAGCTAAAGCATGGGGTAACGTTGGAGGGAGAGTCAATTCTGTTAGTCCTGGAGTCATCTCTACAAGCTCGGGGCGCCAGGAAATCAATGGCCCAGCTGGGAAATTTATCACTCTCAGCCCTGTTGGTCGCGTTGGAACGCCGCAGGACATTGTAAATGCTGTGTCATTCTTGGCTAGTGCAGAGTCATCGTTTATAACAGGCAATGACATCCTCGTGGACGGTGGCGTGGTCTCATCATTAAAATGGGATACATTGAAAGCCTGAACATCGGCTAGAATCAGTGACCAAGGTTTGAGAGCGGATGTTGAAAGTGGAGATTTTGCGGGTGTCTTTAATTCTCTATACGTCGCGTCAGTTGCGTCCTATATCAAGGGAAGTGCAAAAGAGGAGAGTCTTGGTGCTATATTGTTTTTCGCTTCTAGCAATTCTCGATATCCATTAATGCCAGGCCGACAGGCATGCAGGAGTAAACAGAACCTGCCCTCAAAAATGGATGGTCATCTCTGCACGCCGAGCACCAGAATGATCAGGCAAATAAGAGCCATTCGCAAATATAGTCGTCGACGTTTTGCTCGCACAGAGTACTGTATGACCCAATTACGACAACATTGGAAGCCATTGATTGGTAAGGGAAAAGAAATCAGAATTTGTGGAGTTGCATGCAAATTCGAAGTCAAGGAGGAAAGGTCTCGGAGTTCAAAAAAGAAATAGGGCAAGATAGGTTGGCCAGTGGTGGAAGGGAAGAAATCGGATATCACCCTCACCCTGGCCAAAGTGGTTTGCATTGCCCCAAGGCTATATCATGACGATACGGTTCCACATAAACCAAGAGTGACTGCTTTTGGAAGTAGGTTGAAGGCTGCCAGAACCGTGAGTGTCCTCTCTATTCAGTTTGGCCCTTTCCCTTTCTCGTGCGCGTTTGTATTTTCATCACCCTGTTTCTCAGCCTCGGTCGCATTTATCCTGACATCTTTTAGGGATTTACGGGCGCCTTGTATCACGGCATCACGGCTTTGGTCAGCTAGCCCAGGGATGTTATGAAATCAGGCGGTGGCAAGGATTTAGCAAAAAGGTTAAGGAAAAGTATGGGTAGGCTTGTATTAAAGCCCATCGCCGATACATTTAAATAAACATCAATCCCCTTGCTGTTCTCACATATAGTTATGATATCCTAACGAGGAGACTAGGCGTATATGGGTTGGTAGGGTATCCTTGGGGGGCCTGCGCAGGAAGCTCCTCAAATCTCTGGGCAAGGTCGTAGAGAGAAAGATCATCCGAGCACGGATTTGGCAAGGTTCAGAGGAAGTACAGGCATATTCGCATGCGCAAAGAGCCAAGGCCATCCAGAAATGGGATCGATTTGAGAAACGGCTTAAGGCATGATCGTCGATCGCCCGTGATTATACCAGAAATCATTGCCACACTCGCCAGGGCAATTAATTTTTTTATGTACTTACGTGCGATGTTTATGCACATATGAATAAAACTTATGTTCGGGTGCACTCAAGAGACATGAGACGGAAGATTCCGTACGGTGTAGCACATGATGCGAGAAAATTGGAAATGAAGATTATCAAGCGGTCGGTGCTTGGCATCAATTTTATGACCGAGCGGCACTACAGTAATCAAAGTCTTAAGTGCTTTGCCAAGCACCGTGCCCCAAGAAACCACGAAGCCGACGTCTTCTGTGAAACGCCTGGGGTTTGGCTGAGTTAGCTACATGTTATTCTGAAAGTGAATTTTTAGTGACCTTCATTGCTGGTAGAGCCCTTTACATAATATGTGAATCTTCCGTCCAACAGTCTATCTTCCAACTCAGTCCTCATCCGTCATCCACAATGGCGAACGACAAGGAATTACACGATAATATTGCGTGTCAAAGCCATATCTCTCGTTGGAAAATCCATCTTTATTGGGCTTTGCCTGGCAGATGCACTTTGACAATACACCTTTCTTCATGGCGGCCGGGCCTCTCGGCTTATTTCCCGATTCAACAGCACACCCTTACCCGTGACGGTTGCTCTCAATGGACAGCTCCGGCCCTACTACCAGATTCTCGTGGCAATTTCCCTTGGCGGTGGCGTAAACAGGCGATGCATTATTTCGGAAAAGGAGCTGTCGGCTGGATTGGGATTGGCATCGGATTCTTCAATACCGTTTTCAACTCAACGAATCCTCTTTGGTATTTATTCTGCGACATCACAGCCCCTGCGTCTGAAGATTGGCTCGGAGTTTTGTCCAAGGTGTCCTTGGTCGTGGGCATTTTGGCTTACTTCGTTGGCATTCTCACTGAGATCATTTCCGAGCTCCAGCAACAAAGATTCACGAAGAATCCAATTCTGTCAACAAAAGAAAGCCATATGGCGACTGATTATTCTCGCTCGCAACCAAAACCAACTACGGTGCATATAACTGCGTATACTGTGGCGTGGTGGCTTTGCGTTGGCAACCGGAGGCTGGCCGGGGAATCTCTTCACATTCTCATTTCTCTTCTATGATTTTGTGACAGGTGGGATTTCAGTTCTCGACCAGTATTGCACTGCGAGAGCAGGCTTTTTCCCCGTTATCGAAACAACCACCCCATAGACTGTCGCTTGCTAACTTTTGAAATTCTAGTACAGGGAGCCTTGGAAGGCTATCAAAGCCCGTGTTCGTTAACACCTACTACCGTGGATTTACTAGACACCGATGGTCCAGTCACAGATCCATAAACAAAAGTAATTGCGAGAATGTACTGAAGAAACTGGCTTCTACTCTTGGTCCTTGTCGCTAAGTTGAATCACTTCTTGTCTCACTCTCGACTGGCAGTGCTTCGATATGTAAGTCGAAGAATCGCTATACCGCTGGGGAGTGGACAGAGATTGCGTTATTGTGATACTAGAAAATCAAACACGAGCTGGCCTACATTTAATTAATATATCAAATAACGCTATTGCATTCACCCGTCCCCACACTATCTATATTTTCCAAAAAAAAGCCGCTGGAAGAAGGGGACCAGGGGCTTGGTAGCCCGGTGGGGTTCAGTACTCCGGACCCAGTACCAAAGTAGTGACAATTCGAATACGTCGTGACCTTCCAGCCATCTAGAATGGTGCTTGGGCACGCAACGGGACAGTGTGGGGCAGTTGCCGAGAGGATTTTCTGCCGCGGTTCTAACCATCCTCAAACTTCAACCCTCTTAACCCTCTTTTCCTCCCCAAGCCACTCGCCGACATGGTTGAAGAATGACAAACTGAGGGGGTGGTCAAATACCACTAGGACCCTTCGGGATTGGCTTATTCATCGTTCACCCAATTTCCACCTAGTATGGTGTCATAACAAGCCATAGTTCAACTATAAAGACCCCTGAGATCGCTCAACCGATCGGAGGAACCTTCAATCAATCATCTTATTCTGTTTGGACATCTTCAGTACTAGCCAGTACATCGATTCCTCATCCTGACAAAGAACATGACGAAATTCTTGATCCGCAAACATTATACGGAGATGGTTCTGTTTTCCCCCTTCGTAGTTGTTATGACTGTCATCGAAGAAAGGTCAAATGCAGCAAAGTATCCCCCTGCGAGAACTGCGTTCGGCTTGGGGTTGAGTGCACATTCCCGCCACCTGGTCGCAAGCCCTGAAATATGACGAAAAAGCCAAAAAAAGCCGATCTGTCTTCTCGATTGAGCTTCTTGGAACGACAAGTCGACAAGCTCAGCGCATCAAATGCTCTCTTCGTCGCTTCAAAACCCGACCAGGAGAGACTGGTCGCTCAGCAGAGCCCAGGTAGTAGCCGCAATTTAGAATCACCGCCCCGGAGGCCTCATTTTCTAGATTCTCGAAGGTGCAATGCAGAGATGGAAACTGAGACTCATAATGAGGAGCTCGGTGCCACCAGTTCACCATCAGCGACAAATACCCTGACACGTCAATTCGGCCAGCTATTCGTAGATCGAAACAGCGGACAATCCCAGTATGTTAATAATGACGTTCTGACAGATCTAGGTAGTCAGGTAAGTCGCTCTGGCCTTTCTGTTTTGCTTTCGATTTGCGAATAAACCTGGCCATACAAGAAGCTTACTGAGCGTGTATACAACTGTAAGATCAAAGAGAACTCAATGACCTTTTTGAATCTGCTCCCTCGCCCAATCCGTCCCTCTCATCAGACGAGCACCCTTCATCGCCTACTTTGACTCCATCTTTCGACAGCAATAGTCTGTTCATATTTGGATACTATGCTCAGGCTCATTCCTTGCGAAGCTACCACCCGACTCCGACCTGTGCATATGCCCTTTTGGGTATTTTCGAACAAAATATTGCCCCATTAGTTCAGATTGTTCATAAGCCGGTGTTGAGAAGCCTCATTCACACGGCATGCATGGATCCAGAACAGCTTGACCGAGGCTCTGAGGCTTTGACGTTTGCCATCTATTTTGCCGCCGTGTCTAGCATAACGCGAGAACAATGCCTTACGTACTTCTCAGAAGACCACGCCGCCCTGGTCCAACGATATCGCTTCGCTGTTGAGCAGACGCTGTCGCGCGCCGGTTTTCTTCACACCCAGAAGCTTATAGTTTTGCAAGCGGCCGTCCTCTTTTTGACGTGCGCTTGTCACCCCAAGAATGGGAAATTTGTCTGGACAATGATAGGCTTAATCACTCGGCTTGGCCTAGGCCTGGGGCTCCATCGCGATGGCAGTCAGTTTGGGCTGAGTCCCTTCGAGACGGAAATGCGCCGGCGGCTCTGGTGGTATATTTATTTGTTAGATATTCAAGCATCTGAATATCAGGCGACGAGCCCCCAGATCCGGGAAAGCGATTGCGATACAAAGCTGCCATTGAATCTCAACGATAGCGATTGGTCATCTGAGCTGGAAGTGCCTCCGCAAGAACGGACCGGCTTTACAGAAATGACCCTTACTTTAGTCCGCTGCCAGATTTTGATGGCCCATTGCAGGCTCATGCAAATGAAAAACTCGACCGGGGATGACCATGCAATCCTTTTCAAAAATCGCAAGCTGGCAATCGACGAGCTTCGGAAGAGACTTGATCTACATTATCTCCAATATTGCGACGTCCAAATTCCTATCCAATGGGTGGTTGCAACCATTGCACGGGTTGCCGTTTCACGATTGTGGCTCATCTCTCATTTCTCGCTGCTGAATTCCCCGGGGTTTGATTCCAACTTGTTGCCCGACCAGTGTGATATACTTGTCAGAACTGCTATTGAAGTCCTCGAATTCGCCTACCTGATGGAAACTCACTTAAACACAAAGCAATGGAGTTGGCTCTTTCAAGGGCATGCGCAGTGGCAATCGTTTGCTTTTGTTCTGTCCGAGCTTTGTGCACGTCCGACCTCTCCTTTGTCTGATCGTGCATGGGCAGCCGTGATGAAAGTTTTCGAGCGATGGAAACAGCCAGATTATCAAAAGGAGGGTCTGGTCATGCGAATTTTGGAACGTCTGATGAATCGTGCTGCTTCGATTCGGGACCAGCTACAGGCCCCCGCACTGACATCTCAGCTCGAATCCAATCCACCGAGCTCAAACAATGTGGATTTGCCTCCAAACCTCGAGGATGATTATTTGACGTCAGTAGCCCTTGAAAAAACCAGTGGTCTGGATATTTTCAGAGATGTGTTGTCCAACATGGACCTATCCCAGTGGGGTTTAAAGTGAATTGTGAACCTGTGCCAAAATTGATCACCCCTATTCCAGTACATGAAGACTTACTTCAGCGTGTACGGATACCCAGTTTTGTATAGTCATGAATACACATGAGTACGTAATGCCCACTCGCCCTTGTGGACCAGTCGAAACAACCCTCAACAACATTAGCCCGCGCACGTGACGTGATCTCCCGGCCTAAGATCACGTGCTGATCCAAAGGGAACTGCCGTTCTGGCGTCGATTGGCTGTCAATCATTGGCCGGAATGTGACCTATCAAGTTGGCCCAAGCCGCGTGTGGGGAGCCCAAGTATGCTCGGTGGCCGACCCTCGCCGAAGTGGCAATCGGCCTCCCGTTGACGCCGAGATTACTCATGGACCAAGTCATAGCAGTAAGAGCAAAATATAGCATAATGGAAGCCCGAGTTCATTTTCAATGAGGAATCGGGCGCTAATAAAGGCCGCTTGAACCCATTCCCTTCGGCCTCATCAATCCAAAGTCACAGATTAGCATCATTAACTTGCTTCTGCTTCTTCTCATATCCCTCAATTGCCCAAAACACTCAATCTTCCAAAACTCCCCGCCCCCCGAAAACATGTCCAAGCTCATCACTGTCTTCGGTGCCACCGGCAACCAGGGTGGGTCCGTCATCGAGGCCATCCTCGCGGATTCCCAGCTCTCTAAGGAATTCAAGATCCGTGGCATCACCCGCGACACCACCAAGAAGTCTGCCCAGGACCTCGCCAAGCGTGGCGTCGAGGTGGTCAGCGTAAGGATTTCCCGTGGCCTCCCTATCTCCGCATGTCGCGAGCAACGGCTCCGGTGATGCCCTTTAGATCAAAGCAATATGCTGACCGTTGTCCCTCTCCGGTCATCCAGGCCGACCTTAGCTCTCTCGAGTCCCTTACTGAGGCCCTGAAGGGCTCCCACACCGTCTTCCTCGTCACCAACTACTGGGAGACCATGAATGCCGACATTGAGTACTCCCAGGGCAAAAATGTGGCCGACGTCTCCAAGGCCGTTGGTGTCTCCCACTTGATCTTCTCCTCCCTTCACCACGTCAAGGAGGAGACCAAGGGCCGCCTCACCAAGGTTCCCCATTTCGACAGCAAGGCCAATGTGGAGAAGTACATTCGTGCCTCCGGAGTTGGATGCAGCTTCGTTCTTCCTGGTTACTACATGAGCAACTACACACAGATGCTGGCCCGCTCCGACGATGGTTCCTACACACTCTACTACCCTGTTGGTAACAACGCCAAGTTCCCCCTCTTCGATGCCGCCCAGGATACCGGTATGTCATTCTCTGCTCGTCCATCTCCTCTCGGCAAAGGACTAACCGATCCTCCCTAGGCCTTTTTGTCAAGGTCGCCCTCAAGCACGCTGGTAAGCTGAAGAACAAGCAGGTTATGGCCGCTGCTGCGTACTACACCCCTCAGGAGATCGTGGATACCTTCTCTCGTGTTACCGGCAAGAAGGCCTCCTTCGTTCAGGTTTCTGCTGAGCAGTACAAGGCTTCCCTTCCCCCTGCTGTCGCAGATGAATATCTTGAGAACCAGCTGTTCGTGGAGGAGCCCGGTTATTACCTGGGAGAGCCCCTTGAGCCAAGCCTGAAACTTCTTGATTCTAAGCCTACCACTTGGGAAGAATTTGTCAAGAAGAATGTCTCCGCTTGGAAATAAGTTAGTTATACTTGTGTTGAAAGGATTTGGATTCAAATGTCTTGACAATAAACAATAAATGATTATTTCGAATTACATTATTCTCTTGATTTTGATTGCTTTTCCTTTGTGTAACATCATTTTACCTCTGGCATGCCAAAAAGCCCACCAAAAAAGCGTTCAAAGAGCAATAAATCGCAAGGGCTTTTTTGATAGCTTAGCGCAGCTTGTGAAGCCGCGTCTGATGGTGTAGTTGCAGTCGGCTGCATCACCACGAAAAATTCCATCCACGTCGTCATAGGGACGAATGCTAGTACGTGGTTATGTTGCTTCCGTGAATTGGCCACCTCACTCCAAATGTAATGATAGTAAGCGAGTCTGTTTAAGTTTTGCATTCTGGCATGTTACCACATTATTTGTTACACTCAAGAAAATATTATATTTATAATGACGAAGAGCGATGACATAGATGGATGCGATATAAGTTCATCTACTTGATCTCTGATTTGCGAAAGAAATGCATGGTGTTGTGATTGATATATATATTAGTATAGGGGCCTTTTCCTAACGTATACGTCCTCGATGCGTTCTTATGGAGAACTTAAAAATAGTACACCCCGTCACTGTTCAACTTGCCATCATCGGCCAGATCTCGTAAACAACGCGTCACTCTCTCGGCGATCTCCTTGCCGTATTCGGGACCAAGAATTGGCTTTGAGCTGTTTGGAGGAGGGCTAGTCGTTATCGCATGACGCAGCCAAGGGACAGTGCTGATGCCGTGACATGACTCTCGCATAGCTGCAAAGTCCGCATCGCTGTATCCACCTCCGATTATGACGGCCAGCGGTTGGCGACCGTAGCGTTGAGAGCCGAGATTGTCTGGATCCGTCACTTGCGGCCGATTTCCAAGTAGAAGAGATGGAATGTCAGCTATCCCCGCCTCCACAGAGGTAACAATATGTATCGCTGTGAACCGATAAATTGGCGTATAAACGTGGTAGAAAAATGCCCAATGTACCTTCATACGTTGGCCTGAGGCCGTCTCTGACCGCGATTGCCACCCGCGGAGCTTTGCCGCATAGCACAAGAGGAATAGGTAGCATCTGGAGAGTGTGCACCGTATGATGACACAAACGCCGTTTTCAGTATCACAACGAAGTCGAATCCGACGAGGAAAGATAAAAAGCAGCAAAACAAGGTGTTTGAGTTGCCTAAAACTACCAGTGACAAGCTACTGGACCCTCGGGATTAACGCCACTTCAGCACCGAGGCACTTATTCAGCGTCGGTAACGGAGTAATTTCACCACCCAACCCCGATCTAGATTAGTAACTTTCACCGCGTTTCTACGTCTCTCTAATTATCTGCCAACTAACAGGCTAAATAATTGGAGCCTCTCACGTTGGAATCGGATCTCATTCATCACTGAATTTGTCGTTTGTTCCATGCGGTACATCTCAGCTTCTCGGCAGTTCACTCGTTCAACAGCTTCGAATGTTTCAATCTTCAAAGAAGAATATGCACACCCGTGGAGTAACATCATCACCGAGGGGCAGAGCCAATCGGAATGCGATTGGCCAGGAATGTGCTACTGGGGACGCATTGCCTAAGCTGTCGCCAACTGAGTTCAAGCGGTACAATCGTTTGGGGGAGCGGATGAGAAACTTGGTAAGTCTTATTAGTAGTCACAGCTACTATTCAATATACGGATCGTTCACAGCCAACTTAATGTACTGGAGGTACATTGTGATTCTCACTACCCTCATTTTGTGCAATAATTTCGTCCGTCGATCGCTCCTTATTCAACCACCCGCTAATCATCACGGGCCATCTCTTCCCCTGCCTTATGGTAGATGGGACAGAGGAACGGCTTCAAGCAGCGACATACCACAACCACTTTCGTCACTCCTGGGGTCAGCTCTATGCTGCATGCTCCAACAATAAGCGACCAGCTGGTCTCTCAATCCGACGGTTTATCATGATGGGTCTCGACTTCTGCTCACAGCTGGGCAAACATCACTCGATAGAGGAGCAGTATCTATTCCCCTATCTCGCCCAAAAAATGCCGCAATTCCACGACGAAGTAGAGCTCCTGCAGCAGCATGACAACATCCACGCCGGAATGAGCCGTCTCGAGGATTACCTGAAAGAGTGTCTTTCTGGAACGACAGAATTGCGCCTTCCTGAGATGAAGCGAATTATGGATGGGTTTGGAGAGGTCTTATGGACACATTTGGATGATGAAGAGCGCACTCTAGGGGCGGATTCAATGCGAAAATACTGGACATTAGAGGAGATGGATAACCTACCATTCTAAAACAGGGGCCTTTCTCAGGCCCTCTTTTCTAGAGGATCAGCGTGCAAGAGGATAAAGGGTTTAGAGCTTATCGCGGGGAGAGCTTATTTCATACAGTACTGTTTGTTAATCCACCCATCTCCTGTTAACAGAAAAATTCACTTCCTACCTAACGAACTTTTCTCTCGTTGTGGGACATGAACAAAGGAATCTTGCGGCCTCCTCTCAATGTGGCCAATAAAGTAAGTTTTTGATGGAGATATCGGCGCCCGGTGTTTAATGTCGCCGATATGAAGCACCGATGCCGACATTTTCGGCTGTGCGTAAGAGCCTCCTCGATCGCTTACTTCACTCATGCAGGAAAGAAATCCCCCCTTCGCCCAACTTTCGTCAAAAAAAGAAAATAAAAAAAGAATCAATTAATAAGCACAGGCTTCAAATCGTTCATGGAGGACACATAAAGTGCCGATACTCCGAAATGAGCGACACCATGCAAGCCAACAAGGTAAGGCAAGACGGAACCCGACAATCTCTGTGTAATATAGCAAGGAAATTATAACCTTTCAAGCATTTTATATCTCGTTTTAGTGGACCTTGTTGGCATGCAGCATAGTGATGCTTGGCAACTATATTTCTGATTACAAATGGCAAACTCGCAATATCTTCAGGAACTATAAATACTGGATAATTGAATCAAGAGCAGTTCGTGTGCGAGCTTCGCGAGCAGTTCTTCTGGGACAATCAAGTCCTGTGACGCTTCACTTTGAATCTGGGTAGCCAATATCCTAATCATGGTATCTGAGATCACCGTTGTGGTGATTGGAGCTGCGGTTGCCGGGATAAAAGTTAGCCATGGTGTACTGAAACATATACCAACTGCGAAGATTGTTCTTGTCAATCCCCACAAGGATTATTACTTCCATATCGCCGCGCCTCGAGTGGTGGTAAAGCCCGATGCTTTCTCGGCCGATCAGTACTTCTACCCGATTCAAGACACCTTCAAGAAATATCCGGAAAGTTCATTTGAGTTTGTCCTGGGCACTGTCACAACGATTGACCCACAGATAAAAACGGTGACTGTAGAGCAATCTGCAAATTCACCGTAGTCGATTTCCTACGATTACCTTGTGATCGCCTGCCACGATCGGACAAGGGAGTGCGATAGTACCATTCAAATCCATTGGTTCAGGCGACATCCATTCCCAAATTCAAAACTCCCAAAAAGCTATTCAAAATGCAAGGACCATCATAGTTGGAGGAGGTGGTACTGTCGGCGTTGAACTTGCTGGCGAGCTTTCCGACGCTTTACTTGGCAAGAACGACAGTTCACCGTCAATCACACTTGTGTCAGCAACCCCGCATCTCCTTCCTAGATTGAAAGACGCAGCGGGCGCAGCAGCGGAAAGGATTCTGAAGGAGAAAGGCGTCAAATTGCTGGCATCACGGAAGGTTGAAAAAGCAGAGCAGAATTTGGGATCGAACGTATGGACCGTGATTTTGGACACGGGGGAGGTTCTCACCGCGGATCTGTATGTAGCCGCGACGGGTTTACTTCCAAATAACGGATTCATTCCTTCTGCCTTCCTTGACAAGGATGGTTGGGTTGACGTTGATGATCAGCTACGTGTCAGAGCAGCTGTTGGTGCGGATGGAAACAGTGCCATCTACGCGGTTGGAGACGTCACCACCTTCCCTCGCCGTGATGGTTACAGAATCGCCGAACAGGCCTCCGTTGTTGTATCCAATATCAAATCGGAAATTACCGGCATTGGTCAACGAACCAGCTATACACCCAGTGATAGGATCGTAGCGATGGTTCCGGTGGGAAGGTCTGGCGGTACTGGTCAAATGGGCAGCTGGGTCTTGTGGGGCTTCTTGGTGTCTTTCATCAAGGGCAGAGATTTCTTTGTGTCTAAAGCTTCTTCATTTGTTCAGGGATAAATGTGTTGTTTCCAGTGCCTGTGGTTGATACACTTGGGTATATGAGAATACGATCACGGGATCGCAAATATGTAATTGGCTACATATAATTAGTGGAATACAATGTTTATACCACTTCTGTTGCTATCAACCATGTGTTAATGTACGGTTCCCTGGTGTATGCTTATAGGAATGGTGAGGTGCACTACCCAATCACAGCAGAAATATAGATACATCCTGGAATTTTTGTTCAGGATACACCAGATACACTTTGTCGGGTAGGGCAAACCTTCTTAGGACATTGGAAGGATGGCAAGGCTGGATTAGAAACTCTCCAGGAAGGAAGCTCATAATCTATTTATGTTAAAGACCAACGCCCCAACACCTACTTATAAATACTATTAATTGTACATATAACTGGCAGAAGTTCTTCGATGACCCAAGTTTCAGTGGTATGTTTCACGTAGACGGACTGAAACAGTGAGGATCCACGAGTCGAGTGGATATAGGGTCAAAGGTGGAAGAGGCTGAATTATGAAGAACCCGGTTTCCGGTTTTGTCTCAGTGGATGTAGAATTTCACTTTCGAGGCTATTTTAGTTGGTTATTCACCCGGACTCTACGGCGGTGATTGAAGGTGGTTCAGCGGCAACGAGATATGGTGCATTTGTCAGGTAGATCGTATCAATGATGAGCGTGTCAGTTACAATGTTTTTTGAGTGAGTGGGACTTCATAACAATGCAGCGCAAATACTTGGCACTTTGGCATCGCCAAGTTGCATGTACTATTACTTGTTGAGCAAGTCGTAAGGCAAAGAGCCGACGGAATTCTGTGGAAGATAGAACAGTTTTCCCTATGCAAATGTGTCTTGGGTAACATTTTAGATGATGTTTGAATTTTTACAGAATGTGTTCGAACATTGCGATAGAAAGTCATATTGAATTACATTGGAAAGTATTTCAACATGTACGTTTCTATTGTCATGGGTCATCTCAAATCCGCAACAGCGGCAACGGACCTGACTTCCTCATCCTTTGGTAGGATATCAGGCAGGGGTCCAAGGGATGTGATTTGGAACTGATTGAGCTGGGGATGACTCTTGGTGTAGTGCTTTTTGATGTGCTCAAACTCGGTCGTCTCCCGGAACGCTGGGATGTCCCAGTATAGGGTACGCATTCAGCGGTGGATACTCGGGTACCCCGAGCAAATATCACGGATATTCGTCTTGAAATGCTGAACATAGACTGGGTCGAACCGAATCAGGGTTGTGTAGAGCCTGATGTCAGTCTCCGTGACGTTTGAGCCAAAAAAGAATGGGGTTGACCCTGACTCTTTGTATGCGAGGTGGATCTCAATACGATCAAGCGATGAGAAGAGTGCCCACATGGCCTTCTCGTAAGCTGCCTGTGTCGTGGCGAAACCAGCCTTGTACACACCATTGTTCAAATCATTGTAGATCCATTCATTGGCGCCATCGATTGCTTGGCGTAAGGAGGGAGGAAAAGATCAAGGTTGCGATGTTCTTCGGAAACAATATCGTCGAATTCGTAGTAGAACATGCGCATGATTTCCGCACTCTGTTGCGCTTCCAATGCAGTGTCAGTCGATAAGAATCAGAGAAAGGCTAATGGAGAAAAATTGACCTCGTTGTTCACAATCTGCTTGGTCTTTGTATCGTAGAGAACCGACACAGATACCCGACCATTGTATTCTGGATCAATAGAAAGATATAGATCGCGCAGACGTGTGAACTGTGGGTGTGTAGGGTCCTGCAGAGTGTTCTCACCGGAAACCCTATCTTGTGCCGTTGCGAAGCGCCAGCCTATTTAGTTGAACAAGAAGATTCCGAATCGGTTTGAAATTGTCATCACCAAGCACATTTGGCGATGTATATTTAGGAATAAGAAGTGCAGAACTCAAGAAACGAACCAGATTCATCCATGTGCCAGTGCACGGATGTGAAAGTCACAGCATCCTCCAATCCCTTGAGCTTGCGGGTAATCAAGGCTCGATGAGCTGAAAGTACGTCTTCATCAGCAGGAGTCAGGGGCAAGATGAGATGAAGATCATACCCCATGGACATGCGTATGAGACGTATAGGTGATAGCGACCCTTCTCTGGTGGAAACTTGGCTTCAGGCTTTCTGGAAATCGAGTCTCGGAAAGTGGTTTGCGCACGCCGGAACTCGCCAGATTCATCAACTGGGGGCGCTGCCTGTGGAGCTTTACTTCCAGTTTGACTCTGCATATATCTCTTGTCAGCATCGAAAAGGACAGATCGACAGAATGGTAATATAAGAATCTTCCGGCATACCAGCATTGTAACCTGCGAGACCGATCCTTAGAGAGTAAGTAGGTGACTAGTAAACAGTAACCCCAAAGGATGGATGAATAAAGGGCGTGTGGAAGAGTCTGCTTTACGTCTTGACGGGGAAGTGAGTCGCATCGACGGGAAAAAAGAAAGCAAAAGAATCACAAGGGGGATAGAAATAAAGGGGCGAGGATCCAGTAAACCGCGAAAAGCCATTGGTACCTACGAGGCAATCCCAGAGTCTTGAATGGATACGATGCCATTTTATTTGCACCCAATCGTCGATCAAACAACCTTGAAAGCGGTGAATTTTAAGCCCGATTCCATATTACGTGAACCTGATGATCATTCGATTGAACTTCCAATGCGACATTAGGTCGGCCCACGGAATCACTTTGCCCGACGGTTTGACCAGTAAGTTTTATGCCGCTGAATAATGCGGCCTCGACCTACAACTCTTACCTTATTGGCCTTTATTTACAATCACTGCATCTGCGAATGGGCCTGCGATGTCGCAATGATGCATTTCGAGCGTTATAAGCAGATAAAGCAGGAAGTTGACAAGGAAGAAGCGATGAAGTACTTCAACAAAGCTATTGAGCTCACTGGGGAAACGCCACTTCGCGCGCGACATCTTTCCAACAAGGCCCAAATTCTTTACTTAATTATATGCGAAGGCGATGACGCGAAGGTTTCTGGAGGTGATGAAACAGAGACGGAGGAGCTGTTGACAGAATCCATCGAAATCCACGAGCGAGCTATCAGTGTTTGCGATGCGCATCCAGGTTGTTCGTCTTGGCCTCACCATCCTTTCAGCCAAATTCACCGCGACGCTGCCTTGGCCTATAGAGCACGATTTCGCATCACCAAACAAGATGATGATGGTAAAAGGGCATTTGCATTGATGGAAAAAGCAATGACCTTTGAAAAGCCCGGGAATTCAAAATGGGAGCAGTTTTTGGACGAACTCGCCTGGACCCAGAAAAGTAATCGCAGAAAAGACGGGCGAGCCCAACCCCGAGAAAAAAGCTCGCGATATATGGAGAAAGGCCCTCGAGACGTATCCGAACTTGATCGGTGCCAGAGTTAGCCTAGCCATATCCTATCGCGACAGCTCGCAGAAATTCATCGTTCAAAACCTTGCCCTGAATATGCTACAACAAGCCGTTGATCTTGCCGAGGAATCTGTGAGTCTATCGGATGGCTATTACAGACCTTGGTTCGTCTATTTCCACTGCGCCTTGGTACATTGGTCGCGGTTTGAGTCATGCGGTGAAGTGGACGACATCGACCGAGCCATCGAATGTGCGCAAAAGGCTACCCAGGACCAGAATTATGAGAAACGGTGGGACTGTTACCGTCTACTTGCGCAGGTTCTTCTTCTGAGATATGATCGCCTCCACCGCATACAGGATTTGAGTGATTCCTTATCTGCAGCGTCGGAGGGACAGTCCAAATGCCGGCCAGGTGACACCAATGCGCAGGCGAATATTCTGTGGATGGTTGGAAAGGCGTCTTATGGCATGTATCACAATATGCCATCAATCGAGCTGCTTCACAAAATCCGTGGAGCGTTTTTGCAAGCAAGTCAGCAAATGGAAGACAATCAGGCGTCGAAGGCCCTGGTGTTGAACGATCTGGGGAATGTGTATACCCAACTCTTCCGGCATGAGGCGAAACCGGACCAACTCCAGAAAGCCATTGATGCCTATAAGGAGGCATTGTCGATACTGGAGGCTCTCTCTGGAGATGAAAATCATTCTCACATATTTATGGTGAGTGGTGCACTAGGATCTGTGATGTCTGAGCGATTCAGTCATTGGCAATCCGATGCCGATATCGAATCTTCGATCCGATACTATCGCATCAGTCTTTCTCAGATTGACAACCGCAACCCCCGGTTTCGGATTCGGGCTGCGAATATGTGTTATGCATTGACACTGCGCTTTCGCCACAAAAAGAACTTGGACGACCTACGAGAGGCTCGACGGCTGGTCATATCGGCACTCGAGGGACCAGTCTCATTGAATAATGAACAGAGAGCTGACCTTACCATGCATGTGGCGGATACTTATCAAGTTGCATACGAAGTTACTGGCGATCTATCCGACCTAAAAGATGCCATCAAGTATTATGACAAGGCAAAAGCCATCCAAGGCAGTTTTGGTTCATCTTCTCAGCGCGGGCTGCGAGAAATCAACAAAGGAGTCGCTCTTTCAATCTTTGCTAGTGCCACTCGTGACCTGACTGTGTATGAGGCACGAGAGAAAGCATATCTTGAAGCCTTGAGCATACTGGAAGAAAGTGACCCCTTCCATTCCACGGCCGTTCATAATTATGCTCGTCTCATCTATGATAGGTACTCTCAGAAACTGGGAGCTGATGCTTCACTCAGAGAAGATGCAAGACGGGCGCTGGAAAAGTATGAAAGTATTACCCGCATGAACGTCTTTCCGGCATTTTCGCGCATCAGTGCCGGGTCCATAGCAGCTAAGATTGCAAATGATGAACTGAAAGACCCTGTGAGAGCCCGAGACAATATCCTCATAAGTCTGGATCTGCTCCCGGAAGCAATCCTCATGCACGAAACTCGACTGAAGCAGCTGCAATATATTCGAAGACATCAGTATGTTCCTGGGGTTGTCGCGTCTCTGTCACTCAGCGCGGGAGATTCTCCAAGTACCGTGATCCAGCGTCTAGAAACAGGCCGGGCCTTTATCTGGGATCGTATCCAAGGTCGACCAACTCAGCTTGAAGTTCTAGAAGCCGAACATCCCGATCTGGCCGCAAAGTTCAATACATTGCAACAACGAGTTTTTCAAAAGTCTCGTTCTTCTAGTCAACTGAATAGAATGGATTTGGCATCTGTCTCGTTGCATGACGAAACTCGAATGCAGAGCCATTACGATGCAGATGCATATCGCCGTGTTCTTGAAGAAATCAGAACTCTGCCTGGGTTTAGCTCATTCCTGAAGATTCCAGATTCCCCGGCCGATATTCAAGCCTGCGCCACAGATTCTCCCATTATCTTCATCAACGCGACCAAGTACCGAAGCGATGCTATTGTGATTACTAAAGACGAAGTCTGCCACATACCTCTCCCATCTTTCGGTCAGGAGGAGATAATGCCCGCGATAAGGCGGTTCAGAACCGCTTTGTATTACTTTGGAAGCGCAGAAAATCATACCCAAGCACTATATGAATACGAAATCGTGATGAAAATGCTCTGGGAAACAGCTGCAAAGCCAGTGCTGAGCGGGATTGACTGGAGCAAGTACAAGTGCGGTCCCTCAGGGAAGCCCAGAGTCATCTGGGTGTCAACTGGATGGATTAGCATCTTGCCAATCCACGCAGCAGGGGATTTCACGACTTCAAATTCGACTTCCGAGGGTATAAGGAGGCAGAATGAACCGAGATGCGTCCACGACATCGCCGTGTCGTCATACACAAACTCCCTCAAGTCTTTGTCATTCATCAAACAGGTCACAGAGATCCGCAAGAAATCACAACCAAGCCAAAAGCCCAAACAGCAAGCGCTCGTGATAGCCATGGCAACAACCCCCGGTTTTGGCCCAGACGGCAATCTAGACGTCCAGCCCGAGACCACCGCAATTGAAAATATGCTTTCGCCGAACTTCGAAACAAACATTCTCATGCAACCCGACTCGACAGCAATGAAGAAGAACATCCACCCTGAAACCACCATCCTCCACTTTGCCTGTCACGCTCGCGCCGATGAAAGCGACCCCTCCCGAAGTGCCATCATGCTACAAGATAATCAGAAGATGCCTCCTCCATTCTCCGTGAGGACACTCCTCAACCTGAACCTGCGAAGCTGTGAACTCGTCTACCTATCTGCGTGTGAGTCGGGCGTAAGCAAAGATCCGAAGCTACGAGACGAAGGCATTCATATTGCAGGTGGTTTTCATATCGCGGGTGTTTCGCATGTGATATCTACATGGTGGAAGGTTTCGGATAGTATCTCTGCAGAGCTGGCCGGGCTATTCTATGAGCGTTTGAATGGTTCTGCGTCGACATCTGCGTCTGGGTTCGATATGGCTACTGCGCCGGATGCGCTTTATGATGCCGTAAAGGAGATGAGAAAGAGGAGTGTTCACCCTATGTTTTGGGGAGCCTTCATTCATTCCGGCCCTTAGGCTCTTGAGTTTGACATTGTGCTTTTTTTCGGTTGTGTACTTGTTTGGAGATTTTTGTACTACTAGTATGTCGACATTCATCATCTGTATTTAGTGGTTACATTAGTTCTCAAAACTTCAAGACTGCAAGGAGCGATAATATGATGGGCAGGTGTTCGCGTATTCTGGAATTTGAAGTTGAATTGAGTGACAGAGGCCTTTCCAGCAGTTATTGCGGTATTTGAGAGCTGCATATTATTATCCATTGAAGATGTTGATGGTGCTTGATTTTGGTTTTGCAAGCAGGGTACACGCAGCTCTTGAGAAACCCCGTAGGTGAGTAAATAGCTCTGCTTCTTCAACTTGCTATATGGCTTCACTCTGAAATTTAACTGCAAATTCGCGTTTTTTGTTTGGTTCTGTTAATTGTAAAATATCCATGAGCAGAGTTGTGAGCCTTATCACATGCTGTGGGAGATTTTCCAGTACATACGACCATAGGGTGTGGAGAACAGGGCTTCCCGTCCGCTCAGCCGTACTTAAGCCAAACGCCGGCAGGTTAGTAGTATGGTGGGTGACCACATGCGAATCCCTGCTGTTGTATGTATTTGCTTTCTCTTTTTTTTGTCATTAGCTGCTGGGACGGTTGCCCTGAAGCCCCTCTATTCTTCGCCCGCCGTGAAGTGCTAATGTGGCCCGTCGGCTAAAAAGCTTTCCCTCTTTCCCACTCTCCTTCCCGCTCGTGTCCCAGTCCTACCTACAACATACTTTTTTGGTGGCTAGAAGTATTCCTGATCGGAACTGACCACGTGAAGATAGATTCACCGTGGCTATCTATCTCTTCTCCAAGGACACAGTGAGAATTCTGACCAAAGAAGAGTTACTGAAACGAAGGGCTTGCTCCTATGAAATAACCACAATTGAATGGATCGCCCGTGGCCGAACGCATGGGGTACTTCGCCAATTAGAACTGAATTGAACTGGCGACCATTTTTACTCTCCCGGATGGACCACCACTGTGAAGGGCCTGGGGATCTGTATCTGGGGAATGGGTCCACCTCTTGGGCCTTGGTGTTATGTTGTCCCCTATAGGGATCTAGTAGATATTGACTCGTTAGTGTTCAATCCTCTGAGGGCTGACAGACCCTCTACTTATTGGGTGCTTGTCCGGCCCCGTCTATGGAGCCTTTTGCTGGCTGCTAGTCGCTTCTTGTTCGTGGCTACATATGGCCGTATCTAATCAAAAAGGGTGTTCATGATCGCTTAGATTTACAAAAGGATACCGTGTGATCGGATCCGTTTTATCCAAACAGTACACCAGTTCGTAGGTGGACTCGCGGTCGTGAAGACCGCGTTTGACGATAGCATAGGGAGAGAGCAATAGCAAGTCCCGGCTTGGTTATGAATCCCAGCTAGGGTATTTTCTCGTATACATATAGGATTCCAATAGGAATCGCCGCCTAGACATAGTAGTATTCGCAGATTGTTATGAACTTAAATAGCCGCACCTAGAATCTGCGAAGTGATAACAGTGATGAGGCCTGAAGCTAGGCAATATCCGTGCCTTTCTGCCCACCCAAACCGCTTGTAAGCGGTTTGGGTGGGCAGAAAGGCACGGATAGCTGGACACCATGATGAAGGCTACCGAACGAATTATTGAGTTTAATCAGAAGATTCACAATCCATGAGACGAAGTTTCTTCGCCGGATTTCTTAAGAGTCCTAGAGCCAGACCGCTTTAAAGTCGATGTAATAGCGCCCGTTCCTTAAAGCAGTTTGACAATCTCTTGATGGCCTCGTAATGAGGCGGTATACAGAGAGCATTGCCGTAGTCGGCGCCCTGCACGTTGACTTCTGTGCCCTTTTCTAAGGGCATTTTGATAATCTCTTGATAGCCTCCTAGCGGGGCGGCCTGGAGAGCCGTGCCGTATTCGCCGCCCTGCGTGTTGACGTCCGCTCCCTTGCCAATAAGAACTCTTGCAGGCACTATGAGCCCAATGAAGCAAGCATAGTAAAGCCTGGAACCTTGCGGAGGACCAGGGTCAGCGTCCTAACTCCTATCAGCCTGATACAAACGAGCCTATCGTTTGAATATTGCTTCCTGTTCTGGGAACCTGACTCTCTCTCGAACTATATCTTCGAAAGCCTGAGCTAACGCAGCATATCCTATTCTCGCGGATTAGGATAGAAAGAAAACTTCTCAATGGTGATTTATAGGAGGTTTTGGGTTCAGTTTTACCTCAGGAGACCATGTTCCCCAAGGATGCTTCTATGATTTTGTATTCCTTTTTTTATCTGTGGCCAGTGAATTTCATAGAAAATTCAACTAGTTCAACTTCCAGAGTTGGAATAAGAGGGTTGTAGCAGTCGAAATGCAAGATAGAAGGAATCCAGGAAACCAGGTAACGTAATTCTCGCCCGAGTGGCCCACCCGGCCCTGTGGCCCACCACGCTCACTATAATATTTTCAAAACAGATTTTGACCACCAAAACGCTGGTATAAATTTAAATATAGCTATTTCTACGCTGATTTATCTTATGGCCTATCTCCCTACACCCACTACACCTCGGCGGGGCCCTCTGCGCGGCCTGCAGAGTCTTAATAGCCTCTGTAGGCTCAGTGTGCTGTATAGCCTCCGCCGGTGTTTCTCGCTCCTCAGCCAACGCCTGAACCTCTTGAATGGTTAATCCGCCTTCATCTGGTATCTGGCGTCTGGACTTAGCAGATTTTTTGATTTTTTTCTCAAGCGCAGCGCGAAGGGTAGCGTTTTCCTCCCTTAAAAGTATTTCCCTATGAAGAGAGCCTGCATAGCCTTTGAACACCTGTTCAAGCTCGGATTTTAACGGGCTTTGAGGGCTTCTTGATCGTTGTTTGAGGCGGGCCTTGATCGAAGATGCCTGTTTCTGAAGCTTTTTTAAGTGGTTTTCGGTGTTTTTGGGCTGAAAACGCTAGATCTGCTGCTAGGCCGGCTGCTAGGTGGTGTAGGCGTATTAAGCGATATATTTAGCTTTTTAAGCACTCGCTCTGCGTTGATAGGCACTAGACCTGCTGCGGCGAAGCTATTTTGAATAATCGCTGGCTTATAGGCCTCCGCGCGCGCATAAGGATATGCTGCTAGAAAATCTAGCTTGTCGATGTGGTTATATCCTATACGCGCTTGGTTCTCTATAATGCGACCGTATGCGCGCTTTAGCACTGCAAAACACCCAATATCAAGCGGTTGTAATAGCGCGCGGCGGCCATAGTAGTCAGCGCGTGTGACTACTTTAGCAGTAGCTATTAGTCCCATAGCGAAGCCAGTCTCGTCAAAATTATATATATCCTCTGGCAGTATAACCGTGTTCGGTAATCACGCGTTGAACGGTGGCGAACTATGCGCGTAAGGCCTTCGGATCTTCGTTTTTGGCACGTTGATAGTTATATCGCCGTGAGTATCGCGTATGAAGGGCTAGCTGGCGACTAACGAAGCTTGATGCCCAATTTTTGCCGACCGTGATATAGTACTATCCCCACGCTTCGCGAGAAGGAGTTTGGCCATATCTCGAACAGTAGAAGGCCTAGGCGCTGCTCCACGCGCATCTAGATCTAATATCCACTGCACAAGCGAAGCCTCTTCTGTTTGGGTCAATTTATGGCCGCTGGAGCGTGTATCCCCGCGAAATTGCTGGCCAACGAGTCGGCGGCGAAGGGTCGTACGAGGTATACGAAATCGCTCTGCGATATCGCGTATAGAGTCGGTAAAGCCATTTTGAACATGTTTAATAGCTAGGAGGATCCTGCCTTCCTGCTCAATAGATTTTTGCGAGGATTGAGCACGTTTTGGAGGCATGGTGAGTGTTTGAAGAAGGAAGATGGTCATACGAGCGCGTCTTAGCGCGTAGTGGGCCACAGGGCCGGGTGGGCCACTCGGGCGGGAATTACGTTATCATGAGGGTCTGGGAACGTCGGAATATATTCCCGCTTTCTATTGCATTGCCCGTGGGCCCAGTCGCAGCTTTGGCAGTCGAGGTGTTGAGCGCACAGATCGGCGCAATCCTTCAAAGTAGCCGCTGGCACTGTATCGAGGGCCTTTGCATGCGTGCCGTGACCGCATTTCACGTGGTATAAATCTTTCCACTATCAGTATTTCCGGCACAGGTATAGCTGGCCTGGTTTTGAGCTGCTGTTTGGGCTTGCGTGGTGGCAATCAACAGGAGCCCGAGAGCTGCGAGCTTATAGCCGGACATCCCGCTTGACGTACTAGTTTGACCCTTGCGCGCAGAGGCGATGGCTTTAGGGCTACCAGAATGAAGAGGAGTGCATGACGGCGATTTGTGGGATATGTGTCTTTTGTAATGTCGAAGTTTATGAAAGGGGGGGAGTACTCCCAGTAAACAGGGTAAACGTTTCACCGCGTCAGCTCTGGAGCAAGGAGTGGAATATAGAAATGACACAAACCTGAAGCAGGTGCGTCAGTTTCTGCGATATGAGATAATGATTGCCTCCCTTACCCAAACATGTGGACTTACTCATGTTACACAGATCTACAGATCGACAGGCAGTAGGGGCTCCACATATGAATGCAGATCTTCAGCTGCATAATCTATCTTTATTGTATACATTAACGGGATCTGGTTTTGTGTAAACTGGACCGTACCATACGCGCGGTTTTACTTATGTGTCGTCCGACAAGATAGGGAATAGCTACTATAGAACACAAGTATGTGATACACAAGTACCGGATATAATTCTTAATAAGAATAATTAGGGTTCATATGGACAGCTCATGACCCCTAGTGAACCTCTGCAGCAATTTTTGGATCAATCCTCCTACGATTACTCGGGAAACTTCTCTCGTTTGATGTGAACGCAAGGGCAACTGGAAAAGGCCATCCTACGTATCTCTGAAACCGAGTGAAACCTGAACACGCAACGAAAAAGGATGACCCCTCAGGACAGTGTGACGGAAGGAGAAGGATTGTGCCCGTTAGGAGTGCAGTGCCAGGTCCACTGTACTCCCTTGATGCAAGCGAGCGCAGGAGCGGCAGCCGACGGCCCAGAGGGCTGCGCAGATGAAGACGGTGGGGGATGAAGTAGATCAGAGAATGAAGTCTGATTGTGGAAAGGAGAGTGGGTAGAGGGGAAGCGACGTTCTTTTTGGATTTCTTTTGTTTATTTTGTCTATTTTGTCATGTTTGCATACATTCCCGGGCGACCAATCAGGGGCTTGCGTTGCAAGCCATGGAAACAATCGTTCAGTGGGCTGGCGACCACCTTCAAGCTGTCGGCAGGCCTGACAGCACTCCCGCATAGCAGCATATATTTAGAGCAAGCTACATCGGGCAAATGAATTCATCATCATCATCATCATCATCATCATCATCACATCCCCAGTTACCTTGAGCTATGATAAGGCACACCATGCTCCCAAGATCGCAGATGCCATCTCTACGTCCAAATGTAACCTGGCCAATCCTCATTGATCTAGTTAGCTTAATTTTTAGTACCGAACAGCGACAATTCGCAGATGCTGCGTCTTTATCTGACGCAATTCAACTTCAAAAAATAATAAGATTAATGCTGGGTGCACTGAAATCGGAACACACCCAGCACTTCATTTCATTGTCATATTAGGTTTTCATGCCAGATCAAACCCTGGATTTCTTTGAAACAGGATCGGGGTTATTGGGGCTCATATGGCCACTTAAATGTCGGTCGGCTTCATCTTTGAGGGGGGTTATCAAACGAATTTTCCATCTACAGAAGGATAGTAACGGTGGAATTTTAAGTGTCCAACACTTTTCACGGTTTCTGATGAGCGTTTATTATAGCACTTTCAAGTTGCATTCGATTCGTCTTGAATTGCCTGTTTGGTTTAGCAAAACTGCTCGGTAAGAACTCTGGATTTCAATCATTCAAGATGGCATCTCACGTATTTAAACTTTGAGACTGGGTTAAGGTTGCTTCTTCCCCGGGCATCGAGTTATTTACTTTGCCTCATGGAACTTCATTCGCACTGTAATTCCATCGCGAGAACCTTCAGAAGCATCAGCTACTCGAGCTTTTTTCGATTTTGTCTTTCGCTCCTATACCGAAATTCGACAATCGAAGTGCACGTCGGAACCTCGAACTCTGCAAGTCACATTATTTCTGCAATGAGGCTGGCTTTTCTTACTCCAATTAATTTTTCTCACCAGAAAAGCTCTACACTCTGATCCGCATCCGATTTGTTGCCACATACTAAAGTATCTAGAAGGGTCCAATTTAGTGGCTGCAAGGCTCGGGCGCGAACCGAGATTGACTCTTAAACATGGCGGGTCTCGTGGTTCGGCAGTTTCTCCCATCGACAATTTTTTTTTGTTGTTGTTTCTACCGGTGAGCCATTGCTAGCTCTGCCATTAATCGCATATTGTTTTCTTTTCTCTTCCAGTCTCCTTTTTAGGGTCGTTCTGTCGAGGCGATTCCCGATTCCCCAATCTATTTTCAGCGCGAATAAGCGAGGCCAGGCACGCCGACTAAAAACGCCGGCGACGCCGCCTGCCAATCGCGCCGCCCGCTGCACCGCTCCACCCCCGCATCGACTCTAGTCCGCTGGAACGACCTCTCGATTCGAACTAGCCCCGCTGCTAGAGCCTCGCGCGCGTCCCTGGAAATCCTGCGAAGGCGTTCGTGACCCTGAAAGAGGAAAATACAGAGCTGCGCGAAACCAGACCAGCGCCACAGGGCGTTGCTCATAAAAACCATGGCCGCACCAACCGTCCAGGAATCTGCAGGATTTCTCCAGGGGCAGCGGCCATTCTATCGCATCGCACTTCGTCGCATACCGAAAGGAATCGGTTTCCCAGGGCGCCATGTCGCCCACACGCTCGTTCTCGTCACTCGTTATCGCCGGGCTCTTCTGCTCGTCCGCTTTCGCCGCTCCGTGGATCATCACCGAATATAACCAGGGCGTGCCGGCCACTTACTACCACGTGGGCGACGATCTACATGACACTGCGCACGTCTCCACGAGGATCGAGGCGATCACGCCCACCGTGACCTCGCTGCCCGAAGCGCTCTCCACGGTCACCCAATACAACTCGTACCTCTACCAAACCGAGCCGTATGAGACAGTCGTTCAAGTACTATACCCCTCGGGTGTCGGCGAGCCCGCCGACTACAACTACCAAGAAGACTACTACCACTCCACGATCTTCGTCGTCGACCTGACCTACACCGCACCAACCGGCTGTGCCTCGGACTGGACAACCACGACATCGACTACAGTCACTGTGCCAGACGCAACCATTGAGGCCCTGCTTCCGCGCACCAAAACCTCCGCCTCGATCTCTATCAATACCGACTCCGCATTTCGGCCCACCACTTACACCTACGACTACGTCTGGGTCAACCCAACCCAACTCCCCAGTTCGTCGCTCGCCTCTCTCCGCGACACGAATTTTCCTACGGCCCTCTACACCGCCGATAGCTGCGCCTACACCGCCAACAGTGGTGTGACTTACAGCACCAACTCCGGCTACTACGGCGGCTACTATGGCGATTACTACTACGACTACTACGGCATCAGCCCTCTCGCCATCCTCCTCATCTCGGTTCTCGGCTGGATCGTCCTCTGGTTTCTCCTCGGCATCATCGAATCCTGGGTCCGCTTCCGCAGACTCATGCTGGGCTGGCAAACGCGTCGCGGCTTACCCGTTTGCTGGTGCATGACCCTCCTCCCAATTTCCTTGTGCTGTCTCTTCGGCTTCCGCAAGGGCTTCCGCGCCCGGAATGCAGCTGATGCCGCGATTTTGAAACAACGCTGGGACAAGATGAGTGCCTGGCGCAAGTTTAGTCTGTTTTGGATCTGGGGATTCCGCTACAAGTACCCGACTGTCCTCGGTCCGGCCCCGCTTAGGGTAAAGGCGAGTAAGCGGCCTGGAAAGGAGGTTGCGCCGCCGCTTTTGCAGGGGTCGCCCCCGCAGACGGCGGAAGGGGAGCGGGGTGCGTCTGTTTCTGCTGGTGATCCGGAGATGGGGCTGGCGAACCCTCAGCCGGTGCCTTTGCAGCCCATTCCGAGGGCTTTTGTTCCAAGGGCCACGGGGGCGTTGAGGACGGAGGAGATTGGGCGGGCTCATTCTTGTTGATGCAGTTGGATGGAGAGAATTGACCTTCTTTTACGAGTATATGATACAGACTCTACCTAGTCTACCCTAAAATAATTTTAATTGTTAGATTTCATTACCGCAATATCCTTCCGTGGGGTAAATGTTTATGGCGCTTTGGCTAAACCTTTGTTGTATATGTAATGTACCGCAATGGGAAATCGACCGTTGTGAAATATATATACCAACTGAATATATTTTGATGACTATCGGCCTCTGCTCGAATATTTTTTAACCGGTACACATTTACAAATTGTTGGTGGACAATTGTATATTTCTGCTGATAAGCTCGTGTTCCTGGACTCGGATAAGACATCAGAGAATCCAAATGCACGGGACTATAAGATGAGAGGGTAAAAAGAAGAAGACCATCGCATATGTAAATTTCGAGGCCAAAATTTTCATAAAAAAATAAAATTAAAAAAGAAATCTCGAGGTTTTGTAGGAAAAGCCGAACGCGGGGGTCGAACCCGCAGCCTTGAGATTAAGAGTCTCACGCTCTACCGATTGAGCTAGCCCGGCCGGGCTGTTGGAAGGCGATCTGATCTTGGTTACATAAACAAAAACTCCACATCTGCCGACGCGGCACTCCCGTCGCTTTCCCACGGAGAGCAGCACCAGCGGATGCTGATTTCCCACCCGCCATGGAGATGGAGACCGACGCGGGGGCCAGCGCAGGAAAACAGCCGGCCTGCCTGAACTGCCGTCGCAGCAAAATTCGCTGCAATCGCCCGCCCGGCCACGCGCGGTGTGAGAAGTGCCGGCAGTTGAATGCGGAGTGCGTCGTGCCGAGCCACCATCTGGGAAGGCAGAAGGGCGTGAAGAAGTGAGTCATGTCCATGTGCGACGGGAGTATATTCCCCTGTCAAAGAAATACTGCACATGTCGAAGATCCAAGAGCACCGCTAACGAACGCAGTAAGCGCAAAGGCCTGGAAAAGGCCATACATCAAATCGAGCAAGCCATCAAACGGCCAAAGACCGACTCCGGTTCAGGCCCCGACGATGCCCAGAAAGCCATTGCCGGACTACAGGATCTGCTGTCACGGTTCCAGGGCCAATTGACGAATGACCCGGAGACATTCTCGTCGGGCTCAGATCGAGATCGCGATCGAGAGACCGAGCGAGATGGCCGCACGCGTCATCCACTTTCCCCTCGTGAACAGGTTACGGATGAGAATCTGATGCTAGATGATGCGGAGAATCCGTTACAGTTGCTGGCACGAGCTTCTGATTTGCAGATCTCGCCGACAGGTGTGCGGCATCTTCCTATATCTTCTCCCGCGCCGTTGGTTGCTGCTTCGCCTCCTCTACCGCAGGCCAGCGGGAGTGGGGATGTACTAGGTCAGCGGAGTGCGAAGGATTTCTTTGTTCCGACGCGGGCAAGCTTGGATGTTGGGGATGAACTGGATCCTGTTGAGCTGGGGCTTGTCACGTTTGATGAGTCTGAGTCGTTGTTTTCTTAGTACGTTCCCCATCCCTTCCTGATGCCTACTCAGTGGTTAACTCCGATACAGCTTCTATCAGAATCTCGCGCACACTCGATGGGGACTGGATCCTCTTGTGCACAGTGCACGCTTCGTTCGAGCACAATCTGCATTTCTCTTTACCTCGATTATGGCGGCTGCCGCTCTCTTCTTACCATCCGCTGGAGCCCTGTCGAAAAGGCTTTCTCGCCATGTGAAATGGCTCGCAAAACGGGCGATGACCCATCGACATCGTTCCGTCGAAATAGTTCTGGCATTCATGGTGAACGTCCCCTGGATGGCCCCCGGAGACCGATTAGGAGATGACGATACATGCTCGTATATTGCCATGGCGCTCACCGTGGCGCTCGATCTCTCGCTGAACAAGATTGTCACGCCGTCGTCGAGCTTCGATCGAGGTCTTCTCAGCAGACTGGCTCGGGCTGATTGTATCGACGCGAGAAGGGCATTGCATATGGACGGTTTTGATGATGTTGATCCTGGATCGGAGTGGGGGAGGAGGTTGTTGCGGCGGCGTGAGAGGACATGGATTGCGTTGTTTGTCGTTGAAAGAGGGTGTGTTGACCCGATGCATTGTTGAAAAAAAGAAGCTAACAAATTTAGTGTCTGTCTTGCCCGAGGAAGAAGCTATACAGTTCCACCAACGGCATTGATTGAAAATTGCGATTACTGGCATAGGTCAGATATTGCTGATAGACGAGATGGACCGATGAATTCGATGGCCATTCTACGGCGAGACTTGGTGAGCTTTGGAATCTTGCACCAAATGCTCATGTTGGATTCTCAGCTCACAATTGGCAATAGGATGACCTCTTTCGCAAAGTCAAGTTTAGCTGCGACAGCTATCGTATCGTCGATACCGGATCCGAGGCAGCTCAAACGTATGTTTCCCCGCAAGTGAAGAGGGTCCAAGTGAGTCACTAACGTCCTCAGGATAAAAAAAACCATCGAGAGCTTCTACGCCAACTGGTACGCAACATGGGCCATGGCCATCAGCGAGGATGGAGGTAAGAATAAGAAAGCCCCCGCTGGGCAAAACCCGCTGACAGAATAGCACACCACCTCCCCCCATACGTCGAGATTCTCGTAACACATACCCAACTCTCAACCTATGGCGGCGTCATTAACCACCCAACCGCCCCCATCGCCGTCAAGCGATTCTTCCGAGCCGCCGGACTCTCCTCAGCACTCAACGTTCTCCGAGCCGCCATCCAAGGCGAAGCAAGGCTCAAGTCCATGCCCAACAACACCGTCATCATGATATCCTTCGCCGCATGCTCTGCCCTGAGCCTAAGCGTAACACCAGGAGATAGTCGCTCCAGCCTCGCGCCCAGCGTGCGGGCCCTTATCGAAGAAACAGCCGGTGTCCTCGAACGCATCGGCGCAACCCCAGACCACCGCAACGGCTCCTCGGTTCTATACGGTCGATTCCTTCGCGAACTTATCCGTCGCGGACCAAACATGCAAATGCCACAGACCCGTGATCCACGAATGGATCTACCAGAACCGGTATTAAATCCGACTGGCAGTACGAATACAGCCACTACTACAACTCTGCCTGCAGTTCCACCTGCAGGTACAAGTACAAGCATACCCGACCGACCTCCATCATTATCAATATCCCAACAGCCACTTCCACCCGACCTCTGGTCGGAGCCGATGCAGTTCTCGGCCATGTCCGACGGCCAAATCATCGATGCGGTCAACCGAGCTGGAAGTGCGTTTGGTTCCTCGATTCCGGATGTCCCTTTTGATGATATGCTGAGTTGGGACTGGCCTGATTTCGCAAATACAGAATTCTCCTTTTGAGATCACTCCAAACCTCAGCGGCTGTAATCATTCTTGCTACCCTAATGAATTTCATCATTTACTTCTTTAGGTTATCACCCCACCCTCACGTCTTCTGCACATAATGTAAAAAAAAGCAGTAAATGCACCGTCGTAGCCCTTCTACAGTAGGAAATCACAGTCCCTGACAACTCTCATAGTCTCTACTACACCAATCAACACCAGAATCTCGTTTACTATTTACTATCAACCAAGTCCCCACAGAACCAGCACCCAGTATCCGCGTCCAACCCTTTCCCCCACCGTAAACCCAACCACGCTAACGCCCATCACGAAGACCGCGCACCTGCGTCACCTCCAGTCAATGGAACTTTCCGTTAAAAGGGTGGCGTGACTTCCTCGAGCCCTGAGGAAGGCAGGGTATGACGTCGACACGTGCTCACACAATGCTGAGAGAGGAAGGAACCCCAGGCGCCTGCCGTATTTAAACCCCCCTCCGCCACCATCTTCCCTCCCTCCCACTCTTTCCCTCCTCAACTCCCCTCCACCCCCCAGCTTGCGGCGCCTTTGCCATCCTGGAGCGGCTTTCCCATCCTGCATGGTGGCTTTCTTTGCTCTTGCATGTTCCCACAAGTCGAAGGATATCTTCCTTTACCTCAAGAAGCTTCGCACACCTACCGGGAGCGTCTCTTCCCACCCACCCATCATTCCACCCAAGGATTTCTTCATCATCCAAGGATGCATCCACTCATCATGCACGTCCCCTGCATGTCTCCACCGATTAAGCAAGTCGCCGTCGCCGCTGATCATGCCGCCTCCGCTAATCGAGGCACAACTCCGCTCATCGGAGCACGTCTCCGTCCATCACGGCATGTCTTCGCCAATCGAGGCACGCCGGAGCTCATCAAGGCACATTCCCACTCACTGAGGATGCAGCCTTTCCAATCAACTTAGCCTCGCCTGTCATTCGACAGTCAAGCATGTCTTGCTCGTTATTGAGCATGGTATCGTCCATCGAGACACACCATCTCTCAAGGCACGCCTCGGTTCATCGAAGTACGTCTCCATCGACTGAAGGTGCATTTTCAGCCATCCAAGCTGACCTCGCCTGTTATCCGACAGTTAAAATGTCTTTGACCATCATTGGACTTGGATTCGTCAATCAAACATGTCTTTCTCATTCACCGGAATCGTCTTGACAGTATGTCTCCGTTCATCAAGCATGAATCCATACTGCGGACCTCGAAGACCCGACTGGGGTTCTGAAAAGAATGGAAGTTTGCCGGGGCTTTTGCAAGGGGCTACTTCTTCTTCAAGGTCTACAGTGAATCCAGATCGATGAATGATCAGATTATGAACGAGCTTTCCACTGTTCATCGAAAATGCTGCCGTCAACTAAACTATGTCGCTCATCCATCACACCAACACTCAACACGTCTTTGTTCACTGAATACAACTTCACACTTTGAATTGCGAAGGCCCGACTGGGGTTCTGAAAAGAATGGAAGTTTGCCGGGGCTCTTTGCAAGGGGCTACTTCTGCTTCGCGGTCCACTAGTGAATCCCGACCAGTGAATAATTCAGATTATGAACGAGCTTTCCACTGTTCATCGAAAATGTTGTCGCCAACTAAACCATGTCGCTCATCCATCACACCAACATTTAACGCGTCTTTGTTCACTGAATACGACTTCACACTTTGAATTGCGAAGGCCCGACTGGGGTTCTGAAAGAATGGAAGTTTGCCGGGGCTCTTTGCAAGGGGCTACTTCTACTTCGCGGTCCGCTAGTGAATAATATACGTCATGAACAAGGCTTTGTCCACCATGATACATTTTGTGTTGCATCGCTCGCCTACACTTCGACATGACATTTGATCATCGGTTCATGAAGATACTCGCCGATTGTCTTTACGATTTGCTCCCTGCGGCTCTTCAAATAATTTTTTCTTGGAATCCACTCTGAAAAAAACTTGATCGGCTGTGCAACATACCTCAGATGTGTCATCGATTGCAATCAGCCCTTCAAGATGCCCCGACTTACTTGCCATACCAAAGCGTGATATCTGACTGCACGTTTACCAAGAAACTCATCGACATCCGCCACTCTTCGAGCCAGAATTATCGAGGTTGACCATGGTGGCTCCATGATTTCAGCCTTCTACTTTGTCTCATCTGCGGGGATGCATCTGGCCCATGACCGACAGACAAACAGCTTCGTTCATCTTGCCTCAAGCCTAGGCTTGCGAAACGTCGTCAATGCGCCTCAAATTCATCAATACTGGTTTTGGATCTCCCAAGGATATCTTCCATCCTCGGGCGGGCCATGTCATTCTCTCAATTCCTGGGAAGTTGTAGAATTACACCCTTCGGTTACTGGGTGATGTCGGTAGGAGCTCGGCAGAACGGTACCTCTCGAGAGATATTCCTGTACAGTCTTTACTGTTGGGCAGATGAAATCCTCGCGGGCGTAATTTGATTCGCTCCCGTACCTGTCGAGAGCTGATGGCCACCTTAGAGACCAGAAATTCTCTGATTACCGGGAAGAAGAGAGATGATATGGTTGCTGCCTGCTTCGAGATACCCTGGGACCCGGGGCCAGTGATGAGGCCCTTCATCGAGCGTGTCTTCATCCACTCCATCATGAAATACCTCCAAGGCGATATACTGCCAATGCAGCGGCCACTACACTATCCACCAAATGGATCCTGATGTGCACTTGGGGTCCTGAGGATGTTTACCGCTCCAGGGTTTCTTGGCCAGTTCATCGAAACACCTCCCACAATTCACACCATCTGTCTCACACCACTTGTCATCGACTTGGTGTGGCATTTGGTGGCGTGGTTCATAAATGCATATGTCACAGGTTTCAGCAGCTTGCCTCTGAAGTAATTTCCTGACAATCGTTGACCTCCACGGTCTCATTTTTTCACGTGCCTGACAATTCACTACATTTAGAATGTTCCACTCCTGCATGGTGGAATCCACTTTGCTCTCGAGGCAGTTTTTTATCTTCGGAGCACCACCTATCGTCGAGGAACCCTCAGACTCGAGAAACCACTTTACCTTGGGCGCAGATGGTCAGGGATATCCTTTGGTTATTGACCAGTTGAGCGGCGTACCCACAGCGAGTGTCATCATCCCTGGAAAACCTTGAAATGGCATCCGACAACAACCACAACCACAACCACAACCACAACCACAACCACAACCACAACCACAACCACAACCACAACCACAACCACAACCACAACCACAACCACAACCACATCCACAACCACAACCACATCCACAACCACAACCACAACCATAACCCACATTCACATACACATCCACATCCACAAACAAACTGCAAAAAAAAAAGAAAAGAAAATAGAGAGAGAGAGCGAGGGAGGGAGAGAGAAGAAGTGCAAAAGAAGAAAGGCAAAACACTCGGCCAGGGGGCTGGGCTCTTTTTATTTGGGGGAATCGGACCTGCAACGGAAACTCGACCAGTGCCATTGCGACAGCACTATCATCCACAACACCATCCACAACACCATCCACAACATCATCCACAACACCATCCACAACACCTTCCACAACATCATCCACAACACCATCCACAACACCCTCCACAACACCCTCCAAATTAAAATCATCAAAACCCTCGCGAAAAGAAAATTAAATATGAAATGCGACGGTGGAAGGGAAAACGAAGCCAGGAACGCCCAAAAGAAATTCGAAAGTGAAATCAGCGACTTCATTTTACCAGTTGGGGGCACATACACTGAAAGGTACCTCAGAAATCCAATTTACCAGACTCTGAAGATTTTGCTAACAGAACCTCTCAAAAGGTTTTGATCTTCTCCTTTCGCCGTTCGCCTTGCCGCACTTGTCCATACTTCAGGATAATACCCGACCGCACGATCTGCAACAACATTCATCAATGATTCTTTCTTACTGCTCCTCTTTACCAAACCGTCGAAGTGCCTTCATATGGTCGCACCATCAGTCCTGAACAACCTTTCCATTGTCCAGGCTGACATCCGACCGGACCGATTCTCCGCAATATCCAACAGCATTTGCCATCGACCTTCTGTGTGCACACGTGGAAATCGGCCGTAAAAGCTCGTTTTTTCGCCTTCACAGTATCCTTGCCAAACATATCTACTCAGTCGTTCCTCCTCGTTGTCCGCCAATATTCCACGATTTGACTCGGCCGAGGGCAGCAACTCCGAAAAAAGAAGGCCCAGCTCACTTACTCACTTGGCCGTATATACATGCCGCTCACCCCCGTCAATACCAAGACCTGGAACTCCTCTACCGAAAGGAAGGCCCCGATGAACCGCCCTGTACAAGAAGATCGGCCTTATTCTCTGACTTCCAGACTATGGCAGTGCATCCTTACATTCTCTGGAATTGTTTTTATTCAATAGTTCTTATTGGCCTGCGCCGATGTGGCGTGGCCGCTCCGCTCGATCTCCGTGATGCCATCGCCTCTAGCTCCTCTTCCGCAGTTTATATGGCTCATCACCACCGATTGACGACCTCCACAACGGTCACTACCTCCGCAAGTGCTACACCGTATGGTACGATCTTTCTTCCACATCATGTTTGACCAAAAAATTCTCGCCGCGCCCTCGAGCGTCAATGTCGCGAGCGCGAGGAGAAACTCAAGACCGTGAATGATGGAAACGGCGACGCAATGTCTGATGCAACGACACTTGCACACTCCACAACCGAACGAACACAGACAGAGTCACATACAGAAGAGCAGAAGAACGACCAACCGGAACTCGATGAGTCATCTCGGTGTGAGAAAGAGACGAGGCAGACTTCCCAAAAACAGGGTATTTGGAAACGCATGGCGAGGAGGCTGAGGGGAGATTTTATTTACAATTCATTGATGTATCTTAGCGAGTGCCCCAACACGACCAATTCTTTTACGCCAAAGTCTCTACCATGAATTTTCAAGGACAACATCCTGTTACGTAGGCTTGATTTGTATGAGTGTAAGCAGGAAGATAAACTTATCTCCTTGAAGTGTGAACCCACACGCACCCTGATTCAGTTTTCCTTTGGGTCGACTGGGAATTTTTGAAGCCTTTCACCTTGTTCTGCGCCACCAGGCTGGCTTTTTTCATTGCTGTGCTGTCCAAAGATGGTGGATATAGGAAGGAGAATGATTGACTGCTTTTTAAACTGGTATTAAGATAGCTCTTTGTGTTTGCCTATCTCTGCCGTCCCTTGAGTAGTGCCGGTCACGTTACCTGCTACGATCCATCGGATTTCTTTTCGTTTCTAGGGTCTGCTTGAAGATATGGTTCGAGGGAAAGGAAAATGAGATTTGATTGAGAGAGGCTAATGATTCATGATCGACGAGTAGTAATAGGAGAAGGGAATAAGCTGCACTTCCGGGGAGGCCTCTCGAAGACTTCAGTGGCTCCAGTAAAACTGACGTGAACCAGCCATGTTGGTATTGATTGAATAGCTCATGCTATAGTGAGGTTAATTCCGTAGGAACCAGTCTACTGGATATCTTGCGAAGGTCGAGGGTAAGGCGTAGTCCCGTGACTAGGACAGGCAGAAGCATGCCCGCATAAGTGAAATCAGTCCGCCCCAACCCTTAGCTGTTCCCAGGATGGGTAGAAACCTGGGAGATCAGGCACCAAAACATACTTCACGGCCGTCACAGGCACTGGTCTCGCAAACACCTAGCCCAGCCCTCCGCCCCACCACTCTCCATCCGCACTTACCACTCGCAATTCCACGATCCCCAGCAATAATCAGCGTCACCATCATAACGTTCTCATCATCATCATCAGCTTCCGCGTCGAACCGCGCAACTGAGCAAGTAACAAAGCACGCCGCATGCAGCTTGGAAATTATTTCCAACTGGTTCAAATCCAGAAAAAGATAATATTTTTTAAGGAAGAAAATAGAAACTAAATCATTACTAGATATTAAAAATACACTAAATCAACACTTGGCCCACTGTGAGATTGTATACCTGATAATGGAGGATATAATGTTGTGAGTAAATACTACTATTAAAATAAAAATATTTTACTTAGATGCTTTCAACACTTATCTTTAACTGATGTAGCTTTCCTTAAAAAATATTATCTTTTTCTGGATTTGAACCAGTTTCACCGAGATAAAAATTTACATCCTAAAGCAAACACAACAACAACTTTTGTCACTTGAATTATGAACATCCAAGGTGTAATAACTATAATTTATGCAAGTTTTAGTACATTAAGAACAATAGATATTAAAGAACTTATTGCATATTCATCAGTATCTCACGCAGCTGTTTATTTAATACATTAAAATATCCTTTTAATATATATATTAGTATATATATAAGGAACTTATTGAAATAAAATTAATTAGTTTTAAGATTGTAATGGTAAACTAGCAAACGCGTGAGGTTTTGGTGGTATTATGGCTATAAGTTAATGGTAGACTGTTTACCTTCCAAGTAAAGTGTGTCGATTCGAATTCGACTAGCCGTATAGGAATATCTGGTGGAGCTAGTCCCCCAAATGCGACGGGGGTTCCCGGGCCCTGACAGGTGCATGGGCCCCCTGCCTACAGCCTCCACATACCCCGAGTTGCTCAGATCCACCACCCCACACCTCCAAATCGACCGACAATCGCGTTATTCTAACATTGCCGCTCTCAGGTGACCAAGATTGCGCAATGTCGCGCCGTCGTGGCCGTGATCGATCACTGCCGCACCCACGTAACCGAGAGGGATCCCTATCGCCCCCAGCCGATCAAGGTCGATCAATCTCACGCCCAGATGACCGAGAGAACTCGAGGTCGCCCTTGTCACCTGAAGAGGCTCAAGAGGTAAGCACCATAATGAAGCAGAGTGATTACGATACTTATTCTGTACTAGGTTCTGGATCAGCGACTGAGGCAGTACAACCCCTTGGGCCGCAACGACAACACAGTGATCTTCTTACGCAATTTCTTCGATGTACTCCCATCCGGTGGCCAAGAAACTCTGGCACGCGACGTGGGCGGCTATAGCAGTGACCACAAAATCCGACAGACAGTTGACTCGATCCGCAACGGGCTCGTGTGTCCTCTCCGCGCCATTGGGGGAAGGACGCCCTCCGAAATCACTCCGGCTCCACGACCGGGCGTTGAGGATTCGATCGAAAATCTCCGAAGCCTGGATGTGCGTCCACTCGCCCGGACACATCAACAGCAATTGCGCGACCGCTGTCTCGAACGGGACGGATATTGCTGCATGTTGACCGGTCTCCCAAGCGGCCAGCATCCACACCCTGAAGGTGCAATGACCGCACGTCTGGAGGCTGCGCATATCATCCCGTTCGCGCTCGGGTCGTTCGACTGAAATAACTCCGAGGCGACCCATCAGAATGCGACTGCCTGGGTCAACATACGCCGTTACTTTCCTGCATTGGGAGCTATGGCTGAGGGCTATGAGCTCATCAACCACGAGAGTAACATTATGATGCTAGAGTACGGTGCTCATAAGGAATTTGGGGAGTTCCACTTCGTCTTGGAGGCTACACCGGTCATGAACCAATACCGCATCAAGAGCTTTCCGAATGTCATTGGCTTGACAATGGCGTTTATGCCTGCCAACGGACTTGTCCAGTTCACCGTCAAGGGGGAAGCTGGGCCCTTCCCGATCCCAATCTACTGCGTGTCCATGCCAGTATTGGGAATTTTATCCACATGATGGGGATGGGGGAGAAACTGGACAAGTTGACCCATGATTACGACGGTTGTGCAGGCCTGGCCCCAAGTGGCAGCACGGACGTCGCCGCCCTTCTCGCACTGCGAGGACTTTCCCTTTTATCACCCAATACCTTTGCGCCACGCTCTTTCCGAAATGTGGAGCGGAAGCATGTTGACGAAAATGAGGAGGGAGAGCATGAAAGGGTTCAAGAAGAGATGGACTACTAGAGCCGCTGGGCCACTGTTCCTTACTTTATTGCCTTTTCTTACTGAGTCGCCTCTTAATCGGGTCTAGGTCGTCTGAGAAGAAGAGAAATAGCAGATTAGAAGTGCGCCCTATGGGCGGATTTAAAAGTCTATGGTGAGGGGTGAGAACGGGTGAGAATTACCCTGGTCTAAAAACCTCTCACCCATCTCACCCACACTCACCGTTAGGGTGATATCCATTGCTGGTTTAACAGTCGAGGCTTCTAAGAAATTGACCGCGTATAATATGTGGCTTAAGTACGGCTGAGCGGACGGGAAGCCCTGTTCTCCACACCCTATGGTCGTATGTACAAAACAAGTAACAAGAAGGGTATATGAAAAACAATATCACAGATCGACGGCGAATCTCCGTTTGCAATCCAACTACAGACTCGAAATATTCAGATTGATTCTTCAATTCCTATGCAAACAGTACCTCGGACTATTTTACAGACATTGGAGAAAGCCATTGAGAGCCTCGACGGCCACACCCCAGCGGGCACATCTCCGTCCATTTCGCACCTACAGGCGCCAGTGGGATTCCGTAATAGGCTTAGCCTCCCTGCGGCTGCCTCTATACTGCGGCCATCCCACAACAAAGCTCTGCCCTCCTCATCCATCTTCGGTTTACTCTTCAAGCTTTCCAACGGAAATCAAAACGCAACCATGGATCTCAACCTTTCCCCGCGTTCGATTCCCTTCTCGAGCACCCCTGCCGATGGCCTTCCTGAGATGGCTCCACTCAACTCTACGAGTGCAACCATGTTCGAAGACGCGTCTGTCCCGCACCAAGTCCAGGGCTCTGACTTCGAACTTGTCATCCGTCAGCAACCTGATCGGGCGCGCGTCCTGGGAGGCAAAAAGACGGGAAGTCACCTCATCGACCCTCCCCCGATTGTCCAAGTCCGGATGCGAGACGATGGGTCCGATTTGGCACTGTACCTACAAAGTCGCTACTACTTTATGGCCTGCAGCTTGCATGATGCTTCCGCCGATCGTCCCGTGGTTGTCGCACCGATGCCGCTCACTGGAACCCTCGTCTCTTCCCTTCGCCGACTGAAGGATGACAATAATAAGGACGGAAGCTTCTGCGTCTTCGGCGACATGACAGTCAATATCGATGGTGAGTTCCGCCTCCAGTTTTCGATGTTCGAGATGCGCGACAAGCAAGCAATCTTCCTAAAGTCCACCATCTCAAACCGATTCAGAGTCTGGCGTCGCAAGGATTTCCCGGGCTACATCCCGGCCACCCCCTCTCATGCGTGTTTGCGACGCAGAAGGTAAAGCTACTCATTCGCAAGAAAGAACCGACTACAACAAAGCACCTTGCATCTGAGCTGGAGGACCACTCGGACGCAATTCTTCCTCGGTCGTCAGATTACCAATCTGACGAGATTGCCGCCATGGGAAAGGTTGTTGGACATTCCTCGACGCCGCACCAAGACCACACACCCAAGCAGGCCAAGACCAAGCGACCTCGTACCCCGAAGAGCCCTGTGCTCCAGAGAACTTATGAGTCTGCGCCAACTGCTCTCTCGGGAGATTCCCATAAAAAGCCTCGGAATTCCCACACAACCCAGCCGGGACCACGTCGGCCCACAAGCCGGCTTCTTGAACTCAGTGAAGTGGTGCCGGTCTTTACTATGCCCTCCGAGTTCTATAAATACCAGCCAGGACCAAGTCAGATGGCAGTGCGGTCATCAGTGCCCAGTGAAGCGGTGCCAGACCAAGGTAAGTCTCCTGACTCCCAGAATAACCAGCTAGGTCTAGGTCAGTCAGCAATGCCGTTCTTTGCACCCAGTCAACTCGCACCCAGCCCACTCGCAATTGGCGAAACTGTACTTGAAGGACTGGCACCCCCTCAAGCTGGGCCCCATCGAGCTGCTCCGGGCGAAGCTGTACTCGAAGGACTCGCACCCGTTCAGACCGCACCTCACCGAGCCGCACGCCGTCGAATGATATTCCCTCGGCTCGCACCCCGTGCAATCTTACCCCGTCCTCCCGGTGAAGCCGCACCCGATGAGGTTGTACATGGTGAGGTTGGACCTGATGAGGCTGCATCTGGCGAAGGTGCACCCGAAGAAGACGCTCCTGATGAAGCAGGAGCAGAATATGGTACGTACTCTAACCTGCCGCGACCAGCTCCTCAGTACGAACCGGCTGACGCGTCTGGATATGGCCCATCCAGCCAGGAATACACTGAAGAAGAGATGATGCTGATTCTCCAGGCGTACAACGCTGAAGAGCAGCATTTCTTCGATCAGTAATAGAACAGCGAGGAGGATTTTGTGTACGATATTGAAGACAGGATTTGCGGCAAGTCTCTCTCCCCTAAGCAGATACTGAGAGAAAGAGAGACTGATTTCTAAGCAGTAGTGAGGGGTCAAGAATTTAAAGGTTAGGATACTCACATAGTCCAGATAAGTCACAGTTCCCTGACCTCTCCACTTTCTTTTCCTCACTTTTCCCTCTAGACTCGATCACTTCGTTTCCTAATGCAATCTGATTCCCGGCACTGTCGGATCGTAGTTCGACTGTCACTAGTAAGTTGGTTAAGTTCCTGACAGCATCCACTATTCCCTTGGACAGGGGAACATAACAAAGGCCTTGTTACAGTAGGCATCTGCTGGAGGATGCCTCCTTATTTTGCTTTTGCCTGTTATTGTCCATTCTTTCTTTCCCTCCTCTCCTCTCTCACTCTCTAGGTTTGTGATTTAGATTAAAAAATGTGATTCTACTGTCTGGGCTCTTAGCTGGGACAGGGTTCGTATTTGCTTTCGCCTACATAATTTCCCAGCCATCTAATTCCAGTACATACGGCCATAGGGTGTGGAGAACAGGGCTTCCCGTCCGCTCAGCCGTACTTAAGCCACACGCCGGCAGGTTAGTAGTATGGTGGGTGACCACATGCGAATCCCTGCTGTTGTATGTTTTTTGTTTTATCTTTTACTTTTAGCTCTTTCATTTCCAATTCGCTGGACTTTCTTACGCCTTTAGCAGAGCATTGCTTAGCAACTTTGCAGTCACAAATTTCTGGTCGGTTCCTGGCTGTATGTAGCGTCGTAGGGTTATTCGATGTATGCATCATTTTTCTCTAGTCATAATTCTTTTAGTGACGTTTAGGAAATAAAATTTAGCGAGACATTACAGAGATGGAGACTCAACTTGGGAAAGTACATCTCTCAATAGGACCAAAGTTTCCCGGGCAAACGCAACCATATTCTCTGCACGATCATTACTGCCCGTCTCAACCTCTCGCGTAACTTGCCCCTTGGCACTCGATACAGCCACCGCTACATAACCACTGTAGGAAAAACATTAGAATTGCACATCATCCCCACGTGGAAGCTAAACTTACGGGGTCCGATTCCTTGTCGTTCCCCCCGTTGGTCCAGCAGTACCACTCTCGCTGACTGCATAAGTCGAGCCCAACGTGCGTCGGGTATGGTCGGCCATATTGGCAACAATCTCAGCCGTTGGCCCGCTGTAGTTTCTCATGTTTTCTGGTGTCCAGCCCGCAAACGCAATGCGAGAGTCTAGGGTGTAGACAGTGAGCCCGCCTTTGTAGATGGCTGATGCTCCTGGTGCCGAGAGGAGACAAGCGGAAATGAGACCGCCTGCAGCCTGGTAGAAAGATGTTAGAATTGTTGTCTTGGCTTGGCTGGGCGGAGTTATTGCAGATAGCCCCTGGTTTAAAGACCCGTGGACGTACTGTTTCAGCAACGGAGATAGTTTCATTCCGGGCTTTCAGGAGATCGAAAACTTCCTGGATAAGTGGCTGAAGACTGGCTGGAGGAAATTCTGCCATTGTGCCGTTTGCGTTGGATGGTCCTGATGATATAAATCCGTCCAAGTCACTCGAGTTGGTTGATGGCAGTGCAATGTGAGGTTATCTCTGGCGGGGTAACTTACTAGGATGTTGACTAAGCCAAGGCAAAGGGCACCATCGTGGATGTTCTACGTTTTCTTTTGCTCTGTATTGTTTCAGTAGTTCTGGAAATCCAAATTTACTGAGGTTGTGAAACCATCATTTGATTCGCTGTGAATGAATTTTCGATTTAGGGTAGTAATTGCGTTGGAGCGTAGAAACGCCTCCAGATTAACTTGTTGAGGTTCCAGGATAAGGCACTGGATTGATGCCTCATTCCCAACCTCTGTCGGCATGCCTGTTCAGGGAAACCGGAGGCACTGAGCTTGATATGCGCTTAAGCGCTCTTGCCACCATTATATTCTACATTCGGGAGATCTTCATGGAAGAACCCCGACCGAGACCGATTATGAAGGATTTACTACTGTCAGGGGCTTGCCGCCCGTCCATGGATAAATACCCCCAGAATCGCATGTAGACAGTTTAACACAACAGAGTCAAGTCAAAGTTCTGCCAATTCATTAAGGTCGATTTGTCTAGCAGGCCCTCATTCAATACTCAGTGCTTCGTCGTAGCCCATCTCAACATGACTAACTAGTGGAGTCCACATGAGCGAGAAGGAAGCGATTTCCCCAGATATATATCCTCATCCAATAACATTTGAAACTAAAACCTTGTTGGTTGCGCTATTTGTATATGTCGCAGCTAGCTGATACAGTATGGCATTGTATGCAAGAATGGGGCTAATCTACCAAGGGGAACCAATCCAAAAAGATAGGATGAATTAATTGAAGAAAAGAAGAAAAGAGCGGATGCTGCGAGGACACGTTAGGGTGTCCTTGCTTACATGAGTAGGGTGAGGGGTTGAACCTCCCGATCTCGGAGTGTCGAGAATCCCCTAGTACAAATGAAGATATCACGACACAAACGGAACTAAGCTATTTCGGGTGCTACCCCACTATCCTCGACAGTATACATTCCAATCCGAAAGACAATAAAAAGTGATCGCAAATATCGTATCAATTACTAAAACTTGATTACCGAGCGCCGCCTTTACGGAGGGTAAGTTTGTAACGGCCAGAGCTCTCTTTCCTTGTTCGCCCACGTTGACTCGCTGCTTTCGATTTATGGCTGATCCAACACTGACAGACAAAAAGTAGCTACGAATAACTAAAAAATTCATTTCGAAAACCTTTCGTTGACACGTCATCGACTGTACAAGATCGAGACCGGCTATATTACCAGGTTGGTGACTTTCCAAATGACTGTTTGTATGCATTGTGGTCACATTGAGGATAAAATCTTTATTATTCAGGCATCAACTCTACTGGCATTGGAAGATGAGCTTTGGCGGCTAAAATCTTCCGTACGCATTTTGCTTTCTTGATAGTGTCATTAGTAATAACCACACCTATCTGCTTCGTTACTCTGTCGTGATATTTATTGGCACTGCGATCGGATAGCCGAGGGCGTGGGTGCTCTATGACCTTTGAGTTTGTCTCACTAAAGCTGGAGTGGAGCTGGAATGCGTGTTTTGAAAGCCGGCTTTGATAGCGGAGGAGTTGATTCCATCTTCACTAGCATACTTGCCGACTAGAGTTACTTAATCTCACGCATGTGTAAGGAAAGACTCTTTTATTGTGTTTGCGAGTCATCACTTTCAAATCCGGTCAAGAAAGAATCCAACAATTTCTGGGTAAGGGGGTCCGATTGAAAAGGGGGGTTGTCCATTCCTGCCCCAATGCGGGCGTCCGGTGGAGACATAGGTTGAGGTTGATTGGCATAATCCGGAGGCGGGACGTAGTCAGGTAGCTCAGGATGGGATCCGAAAGCAGAAGTGCCAAATGTGTCCACTTCCAAGTTCTGACCCTGTCGACTCGGGAAAGAGGGCAAATCGCTAACGTCAAGCCCCATTGGCGACGCAAGCCGACGCAAGGAGCTATCGCAAAGCCGCCAAGCTCGGTGAGACGCAACGCTATTCTGAGATGTCCGATATAGCCACCGGACACATCCCTTAGCCAGGCGAAGGATATTGTTCTTTTCCTCTACCATGTGAATGGAGTTGAGAGAAAGCTCAAGAATCAAAACTGCCGCTGTCTGCATGACATAATGAAGACAACACCACCATGGACTGATCCCGAATGACTGTTCATTGCTTAATACACCTGATATCAATTGAGCCATATGAGCAGCAGCCCTGATGGTAGAGACAGCCATGAGTTGGGTGAATTTTTGGTCTTCGTCGGAACCGTCTAGAGATTCATTCGGCTTACAGAGACAAGGACGGCCCAGCATGATTCGCGCGCTGTAGTATTGGCATGCCATCCGTGTCTTTTCGTCTCTAGCTTCGTCATCATTCGTGATATTGGTGAAATCCAGACTGGGTGGAAGCGAGATGAACCATTCATCAACTCTTTTTGTAACTCGCCGATACGGGCTTTGAGATCAGTCCAAGTCTGATGCACCGAATTCACTGTGTAGATATGGTCCAAAAGCTCTTGCACCAAGATGGCTAGGTCGCAGGTGTAGAGAAACCCAAGCTCGGGTGTAACTGGAAGGCCACGAAGCCATTCACGGGACTCGTCCATGTCCTCTTTGCCATGGGATCTGCCAAAAGACGGCTGCCGAAGATGCAAGCTAACCATGACGTTATTGATACGCTTGTCTCGGAAAGCTGTATCGGTGAGAAGTTGGATGCCCAGCGGTGCTTGTAGTTGCTCATCACTGAGCGGTAGCGGAAAGGGTGAGCTACACATGTTTACTGAAACACATGTAGGGCGACCAGTCATGAGACCCAGTCTGTTTTCAAGGTTAAAGAGAGACCACCAGACTCTGTTGCGGGTCTCCTTGGAAAGATCGGTGACTGCCCGGCTGCTACTTTTCATGTTGATACCGAGAGACACCGCAGAACGAATCGCCAAGGATGATATTATCCATGCTCTGCACGGCCTATTAGACTGAGTTCAATTTGAGAAGGGGGGTCGATAGATGATACCTGTGAATTTGTTCCGTGGAAAGAAGGTAGAACGAGATTAAGCCTTCGACCTGGACTTGCTGAAGATCTGGATGACGAAATAAATCTTCTCCGTTCAAGCTTAATATTCGAGCACGAGTCAAATACAGCAAATGATCCTGTGGATTTCCGTGTTGATCCAATTCGGTCATCTGCACGTAGGTGGATGCAATGGCAAATATCATGTTGAGAATTGCTAACCATTTGTCGCCGGGAATCGCGTAACTGTCGAAGAAGCTCCGATATTGTTCACAGAACAAGGGCCGATTAATGATGGGAAAATATGGATGCACCACCCGCAAATAAATATCGAAAAGGGTATCTGCAAGCGGACGAGGAGGCAACCAGTATGTCTGCACCGGTTCCGAAACACCAATGTCAAGATCGTCGAGGTGATAGTTCAATTCGTGCGGATGCGGCTCCTCCCTTGCCCTGCTATCTTTGTAAGTACTATCGAAGCCAAATTGGCCGGACGGACCGCTCTGGTGTTGCTCTGCGGCCTTTTCAAGTCTTTGAATCCATGTGATTTCTGAGCTCTTTCCGATATTGCCTGTGGCTCGAGATTGATCGTTTTGGTTGACATCATACTCGATCTGGTCCAAGGATTCCAACGATCCAACTGAAGAGGTTGAACTGGATTCTCCATCTGCTGCTTCGTCTTTGGAGCGTTTAACTCTGTGCGACGACCCGCTGGACACGTCATTGGACATGTAGCCCACGTCGTTGGACATGTAGCCCGAGTCGTCATCTTGCTACAAAACTATTTGTTAGCGACAGCTCACTATTGATGCTAGGCGAGAATTCAAAATTCCGGATCATTAGAATGGGTCACTCACAAGATATTCCGCTATTTTCTGCGCCGTGGGCCCTGGCACAAATTGTTTCGCTTCCTTCAGTAGATTCTGGCAAGCTTGCAGTTTTGTCGAAAGATCCGTTTGCTGTCTGAAGAGCATATTTCTCAGCATACCGATGTTCCGAATGGGTTGATTTCTCAAATACCTTATCATCCGCTCCCGCTTACTCGACGGATATTGACATGTCGTTCGCAATTCGCGACACATTCTACAAACCGGAGTCTCGCCGCTGCACTTGGTCTTGCGTATTCGGCATGATTCGCACGCCCTAGAAACGCGCTTTCGCCCCTGTATGGCCACAGAGCGGCCTCTAGGAATCGCGACCTTTCCGAGAGGTGAGGGACGGGGGCCAGCGGAAGTCTGCAATCTGATGGACGGCAGTGCCCTCTGAGACGGCATTTGCATCTGAGCTGCCTCTTGGAGAGGAGCGTTGGAGACTACAGGAAAGTCGACTTCCTCAGCTCTAACGCTGTTTCTAAATGGTAATTCGGCCATGTGGATCGAGGTCCTGTTTTTCGTTTTCACCTCGATACCGGCCTGATAAGAAGGATGAGTGTTGGCGATATTAGCGCATGTCGTCGGATCGCGAAGGTCGCCCCGGATCCCCACATCAGTGACATCAGTTTCAGGCCGGACCGTTAATATTCCAGAAAATGCGGAGCTGAGAACAAGCCGCGGCTGGGTTGCCAGCCGATTCGGGAAGGTCTGATATCATCATCTAGTCATTCAAAGATCACGTGACACACTCTCCATGACTGTCCCCAACAAGTATAATGTGCACGACGGACAATGGTCAACTGCCAGTTGGATTTTTGACATCTCTTCCAGGCGGTCGACCGTTGCACCGGGGCTAGTGATCAGCGGGCTAGCGATCAGTGGCAAGTGCTATTACTCGGATCTTTAGCCCATCCGAACGAGTGCAGGGTAAGTTCAACCAGCTCACTTTGTTAGGAACACGTTCTGAGCATATTCCAAGAGCAGATACAAGGAAATAAGACATTGCGGGATTATCTCAGGACCGTAAGAGTCTCGATTGGGAAGAAAGGGAAGTGATGAAGCAGTATAAAGAGCCTATAAACGCTCAAGCCGGGTCACTCAACTATCGCGACCTGCTTCGCCAGCTTTTCGAGGCCGTTCAACTTGGGGATCATAACCAAGAACGACATCTGCTAGACATGATTCAAGATCCTGACTCTCTGCGAGAAGTTCGTGTAGCCCTTGACGGAATGCTAGCAAGCGAAGGAATCTATCGCCTGAACGACAGAATCATCAGCCAGTCAAGAAATGTCGACTCCGAGAGTAAATCTGACAGTGCTGTTACTAGGTCTCAGCCTATGGTTATGAATATTCAATACCTGTGCAGCACTGTTCCGTTCAGAGTCCCAGCAAAACCTTGGACAACTGTCACCGACAGTGATGACCTCGTCTCACATTTGGTGTCACTCTATCTGACCTGGGCATACCCTTTCTACGCCTTTTTCTGCCGTGAGACATTTGTCAAGCACATGAAAAATGGCAATATGAACTCGGATTTTTGCAGTCCGCTCTTGGTCAACGCTCTCCTCGCTAACGCTTGCGTAAGTGGTGGCATTTGATGAGTCAATTTCAAGCTAACGAGAATTTCTTAACGTTCTTAGTTCTTTTCTGATTATTCAGAGGCGTACAGTTTACCTGGTGACGTGAAGAGAAAGGGGGCTCACTTCCTAGCCGAGGCCGAATCATACCTGAGCTCGCACCAATTTCAGAGCAGAAACGATGTCCGCTTGTCTTCTCTCCAGGCAATTCTGTTACTATACGAGAGGTAGGTAGCAATTCAGGTGATCTGCCGATTTTATTGATCTAATGAAATTCAGATACTCCTTGTTAGGCCGGGATGCCTACGGATACACAATGCTCAATAGAGCGATCAGCATGGCGGAGTCAATGGGTCTAGTGAATAATACCGGCGATATACAACTAGAGGCCTCACAAGTTTCCGACGACATGAAGCGGTCTCTCAAACGAACTGCGTGGGGCCTGTTTCAAATTGATACGTGCGTCCTATTTCATTACTATCTCTGAAAGCAACTGGAAAATCTGACCACTTTCAGGATTGTCCATATGAACTTCCTCAAGAACAGCCGCATTAAATCAGTGAACCTCAGTCGGATTTCTCGCGATGATACCCAGCATGATGAATTGTGGATACCGTACCCACTACAAGCAGAACCACGGTGGTCCTACATGAGCTTGTACTTTGACGAGGCATGTAGCCTGTCATACATAGCCAGGGATGCATCATGGGAGGTTATGCGCACCAATAAGGACGACCGGGCCAAACGAGCACTATATGATCGCCTCTGTGACTGGGATAGAAATCTTCCCACAGTATTTCAGTCAGAGAAGATGCCAGCGCCATACATCTTGATCCTCAGGTGTGTTGCAATTTATCTGCAGATTTGTGACATCCTAAATTACTGACGAAGACAATCATAGGATGAGGTATCATACCCTCGTCATCAATCTGTGCTGCCACGATCTTCAAGGAGACATATCATCTGTTCCGATAGATACACACACCCCCTATATGGGTAGCTCTATGAAAACGGCTATCTCCTCAGCGCGGGAAATTGCGTCTCTCGTCCAGACTTTCAAAGAGCAGTTCGGACTCGAATATAGTCATCACTTTGCTATGTACGCTATCAACGTTTCACTTTTCTGTCTGATCATACAGGACGGATTCAACATTCTCGATCAAGATTTTCTCAACCTCACAGAAGCATTCTCCATCATTGCATGTCGCTCGCAGGTAGGGCGGAACCTATTCCACACGTTCAAACTGGCGATGCGCACGAGCATCAAGACGGGCCAAGGACCTGTCTCGGGCGCCCTCCCACCTGCACTCGAAGAATTATTTGAGCCGCGCGAAAATACTCATGAGCCAGATAAATGGGACGAGTATGCAGAAGGGCTGGCTGGAGTTGATGGCGACGGAAGCTTCTTGAAGTATCTTGAAATCAACCCGGTTGTGCCGAATTTGAAAGACATGTTGCACTGGTACGAATACCTGAGCATTGGTGAGGAGGCTCCGTGGAGGAGGCCTAGCTCCCAGGCTGCTTTTTGATGGCTTGAAAATCAGCCAGATGGCTGTTTTGGACTGTGAGAAAACTTGTCTCTACTAGACAATGAGATTACACTAATGCTGTTCGGTTTCTTGGTTGTTGATGTTCGAGTCCAGTACGCGCACGGGCCTTTTTTTGAACTGGATTGTTAAACGATGTCATTCCCATTCCTGAAGATGTCTGTATTATAATAATGATCAAAGTTGTAGTGATCTGTTGAGTGACAAGCAAAGCCGTCAACTGGAGGTTTGCTCGTGTAGAGTAATGTAATCCACTGCCCAGTCGGCCACATCTATCAACAGAATCAATTGATTATTTGCTTTGGAGCATACAAACTGTCCACTTAACTGTGTACACAGTACCTAGCTGGTGATACCAACACTCACAGTAGATCGCCTAAGTACTACACCACGTAAATATATAGAGAGTATCCACTATACAAGCCAATATTCCTTTTTTAAATTCAGTCAATATCTGGCGACCAAGGCGAGTATCACTAGTATAACGCGTTCCTCTCATTCGCGCGCGTGCTGTAGCCTCATGTATGCTGTATGTCTTAGCTGCAGCGCGGAGACTAGGAAATTGACCGTTTTGAAAATTCTGAATAGTTGGCATGATTAGGCCTCGTGATTAGCCGAATCTTGGCTTGATGCGTGTTGGTGACATGGTGGGCGGTTGAAGATGGTGGGTACGCGTCGGAACGCGTTTCTGGGCGGGCTGCACAGCCTAACCGTGTGCGCAGCTTAACCGATAGTTACGTTAGTCAGGTGAAGCCCGATGAAAGTTGTTCCGTGTAGGGCCCCTTTGGGCTCGTAGCTAGATTCCAACGGGTTCATGCATAATTATTGGCAACTAAAGAGTAGACTGGAGGTATCTGCAATAACATGCTAGGATCTGCCGAGTGCGCACCGTATAGTGGCGGGACCTGGTTTTCATCCTGTTTGAGCTCTTGAAGATTTTGCCAATATACGGTGCCGTTTTCCATGACAGCACGCGGACACATGTACACATTGAATGGAATATTCCCAGAGACCTAGTGAAAGACAGTTGTTAGTGTAACACGATGGAAAGAAATTGAGGGTAGCTTGCCGTAGTCACATCTCCATCTTCGTCTTTGAAATCGACTTGAAAGCATAATGTATGATTGACTGTAATCGTCCTCGACTGCACAGTTTGTGTACAGGACTGCAGATCTTGGGGGAGATGAACAAGTTTCGATGTTGACCACTCAAGGTCTAAAAGCTCCGACTCGCTCCCATTCCAATCCTTCTCATCATATGTCTGACTGAATATCAAATGACTTTTGTGTGCGCGGAAGCTCAAAGAGTTGTATGTGACCGTTTCCGAAGCAGTTAGTGGAATTTGAAGTTGGTGTTTCTCCATGACCTGTAATGTGATCGCCCCCGGCTTTAAATCTTTGCGAAATGGGGCGAAATGGAGGTCGACTGGAAAGCTTGAACCAAATGGGATGTTTTGGCTGGGTATTGTCACGCGGTAATTCAGCTTTTCGTCTATTTGCCCTTCTTCTGACTGGAAAGCGAAATTTTGTCAGCGTCGAGTTCACAATTTCCTCCGGCGTGAAAACTCACCATTAGGAATGGCTCTTCGATATCAATCTGATGCAAAGGTGATCGATATATTATGATTGGTTGCGACAGCCTCACATCCGCCGCAAATCGTCGATGCAGGGCTGCATGTACTTGATATGAATGATATTCATGCCCAGGTCCCATGAGGGTATCCATCATCTTGCGCTCTAACGGTAGTTCGAATGGGAAGTCGTAAGTACCAGCTGGCAACTCAAACGAGCTTCGCATTTTTGACGTGGCCAGTACCTGGTTTCGCTCGTATGTGATCCCCTCTGAATATGACTTTGTAAACGTATCATCGCGCAGGCTAGTAGGAATCGGCGTTAGAAAAATAGAGGGAGTAATGGTTTGTTAAAGGTGACTCACATTTTCAATCGTCCAACCAATTTGACGGAAATACTTTTGCCCAAGATAGCTTGGGAAAGATGGAGATGTAACCTTCCAGTGACGCAGGAATCTTCGCTCGAGACGGGATTGATGGGAACGAAGACACATCCCCGATCGATGCTGCCAGGCGGAATTGATTAGACTTCGAATCAAGAACATGGTGGGTATCGTACCTGAGCGTAGCCTGAACTGTATCCTTCCGGAACATTTTTGCAGGAGACGGGAGGTTTCAGGATGCTCATATGTCAGTGTGTGGCTCCTATGGCACTCCTTGGAAGATTCTCTCCTTAATAAGCCATATATTTATCACTCAAGCTGTCATGAAATGGGTTGATATGCAGATCTTTTTCCATAGGAATTGTCCTCGTCTCGAATGGGAAAGTGGATTGATCCACGTTCCTTTCTGAGGAGGTCGGTACCCGGCTCGGCTTGTCGTGCAGACCGGTTTGCCAAGCGACCTAGTGCGTGTTTAGAGATCTTCGTGCCCGATCGTCTATGTAGCTTCTTTAGAGTCCTGGCTTTGACAGAGTTTTGGAATTCCCTTTTATAGCTTGAGGCGTTCGAGTCCAGTTTTCGTGTGAATCAAGGGGCGTGAGCGGAACGAAACTTCCGAAAAATGCATGTGAAGAATGTCGCTAAAGGTAGATCATGACATGCCAGCCATCCAGGGGTTTCCTATGAATCATGTGCCCGACGTCATGGTCGACAACACGTCAGCACTGTACACTCGGTGAATCTCAAAAAGACATAAAGCTTGTTCAGTACGCAATGGCTCACAGCGATCGCGCGATGTAGATCCTTGCATTGCCTTCATCGCAATTAGTTTCGGGCCATGCTTTGACCCATGATGGAATTTCCGGCCTCGACCCGACTCCAGACAGTTTATAGCCAGAAAGCACCAGGATCAAACGCCACAATCTCATGATTTCCCAGCCAATTTCTTCATACGTACTTGAACCCTGTGGCCTTCCTGGTCGTCGAGGATGGTGATGAAGCTCGGATGGAGGGCGCATTGGCCAGACCAACTTGACGACATGGACTGATAAAGAGCAAGAAATCCTTCAGCAAGAAGACCTTGCCGGTAATCATTCATCACCGGATAAAAGATTCGACAATGGCACTGCGTTTTCAGAATCCTAAATTTCGTAAGTCGGAGTTTCTGCAAGGTCTCTACCGAGAAAGACAAACATCCTCGAAGGTACAGAAGCGCGTTGGAAAAGCAAGACAGACCGGCTGGTCTAGAGGCGTATTTGATTCGTGAAGTAAAGGAAGTCGAGCAGGCTTTATAATGTATAAACGCAGTGAGTGGAACGGCCAGAAAGTATTGACATGTTATATCGAAACGGTGCGCGTAAACGGACGCCTTTGATTCATGATCAGATGATGGTACAGCAGCTGGGAGATTCTGGTGGAGGCGAAGATATCCGGGAGTGAGTACGAGGAGGTACATGGTGTTCTGAAACCTCCTCACAAGGCGGAAGAGGCGATCGCAGACCCTGCAACAACAGAGCCATTCCTTCCCGTCCCAACTGATCATGTTCAGAATGCACAGGTAGCGTACCGACATATGCATTGAAATTGTAGATACCAAGTGGACATCTGTCAACAATGTCTCGCGCGCTGACCCCGGAGAGAGCCTCGACAAGAGTCTCTCCCCGACGAACCTCGAATGACTGGGTACCCACACCCATCGGAACAGACCACTCGTGCGCACCGGCCGGCGCTTGCAAGGTTCGAGTATTCGGCCCCGACAATACCTTCACAAGGGCGGGCTCCTTCAGCAACGTCACGACAAATACTTCATCCTCCATTGTATCCCACCCGTCTGGCTTCCCGCGACAGTAATACCCGCCAGTGGGAGTGGTTTCCTGCATGGTGTTGTCGGTTGCGTCGCAGTTGACACATTTGGGGGCTGGGCGGTACCAGTACACTATCATTTCTTCGTGAATGAAGCTGGTTGGCGACGGGGAGCCTGATTTGTAGGCCGCGATGAAAGGTTTGGCCATCTCGAGCCAGCCTTTGTGAGGCCTTCAACTTGTTAACGAGAGCCCTTGGAATTGCGGGAGTAAAATCTCACATATCCATCACCCATTTCGATGAGCCGTCATCTGTGTGTGGTGACGATAAGGGACTGATGTAGTGCGACTCGCCGTAGTCGTTCCATGAGATAATTTCCACGAAGCGAGGCATCAGGTCCAGAATATGTTTCCATCGTCGGTACCATAGCAGGTCAGAGGGAAACACCCAGTTCTTGCTGTAGGAGACTTCGTCCCCAAAGTGCGTAAAGAACCATGGAGAGACGGCTATTGAAATCAGCAAACAATAGTGAAGAAAGGCTCCGGAGGGGCTCGGGTACTTACGCGCAATGTATGCCTTGTCACCGAGCCGTTGTACATACGCATCATCACCATCCGCCACAGATACCGCGTTTCCTTCAGTCGGAGCCTTGTTCTGTCCATTACTATCCCACGCCATCCAGTTCAAGGCACCATCAATATTACCGAAATCGCCCTGGCCAGGATGGAAATTTGGTGCGAAGAAGATCTCTCTACCGGCAGAATTTCGAATTGCATCGGGATCGACACCATCGCCACAGAAGGAGGATACAAACACTTTGCCGTCAACCATGAGTTGAGCGGGATGATCAGCGAATTGGCGAACTTTGACTCCGACATCGCTACCCTGGTCTGGACGCCACCAGTTGAAGTCAAACGAGATAAACACTTTCATATCATTTCTAGCGGCAGAATCGTAAGCGAAAGACAGCTGGCTGTCGGTATAGGAGTCTGTGCCGATGTTCAGGGCGAATGCATCAATGCCGTACTCCCGTGCTTGTTGCATGTCACCATCATAGTCGGTTGGATTCTGTCGATTACTGACAATGCCAATCTGAATAGTGTAAGTTGGGAGACCCTATAAAACCGCAGTAGTCTTTATGACTGGGTCATATGTATTCGTACCATGAAATGGCAGAAAACCAAGCGATCCGTGCAGCTGGCATCGGGGGCGAGCGAATTCAGTTGGATAGGTACATCCATTGTGGCAGACAAATGCAGCCGGACCAGAATGCAGAGTTCTTGAAAAGTGCCAGCAGGCGATAACAATCACAGCCACGAATTGTTATGATCAGGTAAGATGGCCGGGTACCTCAGGGCGATCTTCGGTTCCTGGGCCGAGACGGGACTGACTGACTCAGCACGGAAGACGTTCCCAACTAGGCTTAGTTCCACTGCTAGCGCCGATCTACTTCGCGTTCCTGCATCACCCCCTTCTCTGCTTCTCTTCTCACAGCTCGAACATCACGCGAAAGCGTGGATTATCATGGCAAAATCAACAGGCCGCAGATGACAAGAGGTTTTGAGCTTTGCTGCTCTGCCGCTCAGTGACGACCCCGGTCGATTGTCACCCTTCGAGGAGGCCTTGACGCTACCGAGTCCAGATGAGCCACCAGGCTGTCTGATCGAGCGATATGGCTGCTTAACCTGGCCCGCACAGAGCTCTCTCCCGGGAGTCTCCAGAGTCGCCTCACAGGGGTGTCACCGAAAACGAGCTACACCGCAAAAGGGGAAACGTTGCGCATCAGAGACAAGTCACACAAGGACAGAAACCTCCCAAAACCCTCCAAGGGTTGCCAGAAAACAAGTTCGTCCCTCAACTATAGCAATGCTACGAAAATTCCTCCCTTCCTATCCACTCTGCTGGCTCAGATCATTAACAAACGATCTCCTTCTAGATGAATGAGCTCATCAACATCTGCCCAAGGCGGCGGAGCTCCATGGCCGAACAGGCCCACGCAACCTGTACCGACCGATCGCGGTTCATCGATTGAGGAGTTCTCTTTGAATGGTCGACCTGTCCCGGCGAGGTTAGGCAGGGGTCCCTTTGACGATAATTCCTCTTCGCAGGTTATCTTAGGGATCGACCACATTGGTTGCCAACCCTGACCCGGCGAGACTAGGCAGGATTCCTGAGACCACAATCCCTTCTCACAGGTTATCTCAGATGACCAACTAGCGTTGAACTGACCTGCCCGGGGAGCTAATAGGCAGGGGTTTTCTTGATCAAAATTCCTCTCTGCCGGATGTCTTGGGGACCGAACCACAACGAGCATGAACCTGCCGTGGTGCTGTTGACTAGTAGCCCGAACTCGGGTGAAGCTAACACATGCTCCACCTCTTCCTGATTTCCTCTCTCCTTCTAATTTCTCACACAGGCACAGGTTTCCTGATTTGTTTTGAGAAAGATTTTGGCCAGGAATTGGTGCAGGAGGATCGCTCAGTTCTGGTCTTGTCGTCGGCCAGTGCACCTCTATTCTTCCACTCCCACCGACCTGTCCCAGTGATTGGTAGGAGTTTCCGGAGGCTATCATTCCTCTCCGTTGCCTTGGGGGAGGGGGACCCGGCAGCGATTAGCAGGCCCTCTGTGCGGTGTTGTTGGCCAACAGCCCAAGCTCGAGCGAAGTCTGTTGTGATATGTCGTATCGTAACGGAATCAATTCCTAACCTCACGGAATTACCAGCTTTGATTGGAAATCAATCTGGAGGTCGCATGTGTATATAAGCCCTCAAGTTTTCTGTCCAGAAGGAATACAAGCAATCTTCCTCTGAATTACAACAAAGTCAACACATACTCATTTGAGCTTTCTGCATGTTGCAGTCCGGTACCCTAGATAGTAGTACAGGAGAGTGAGGATAAGTCATAGCACTACTGCGAAAGCCGCCCCAACGAACTGAACTTTGGTCTTACGGCATCCAGCATGTTGGCTGGCGATGTGCGCCTACGGCACGAATAGTATGATGGATAACGTAATCAACGGACGAGTGGGCCATTCAGCCGAAAAGAGGGTTGTTTGTTATATGTGACCAATCATAATAGATTACAAATCGAGCACCGTACCCGGAAAATAGATCTTCCGGTCGAATGTGGCCCGAGCCACTTGTTATTGTCGACCTGATCTGCTTTCTGGCCGAAATACGCGCTTTGACGCGAACCCTCCCCTTTCAACCACCCAGCATGCCACCAAAACACGCTCGATCAAGCCGAAATTTAGTCGAACAGGAAGGCCGAATTCTCCTGGCCATCAGAGATATTCGGAATGGTTCTACCGACTCTACACGTGCTATCGCTGCGCGTTACCAGATACCCCGTTCAACACTCGCGCGTCGTCTCCACAATACACCTTCTCGCATTGATACACGCGCTAATAGTCATAAGTTGACTGAATTTGAAGAAGAATCGCTTGTTCAGTGGATACTCTCAATGGATTCACGCGGTGTAGCGCCTAGGTCCTCTACTGTGAGAGAAATGGCTAATATTCTACTTGCCAACCGTGGAAACACTCCCTCACCGACTGTTGGGATCAATTGGGCATCAAACTTCGTGAAACGCAAAGAAGAGCTTCAAACACGTTTTTCAGAGCGCTATGACCATCAATGTGCTCAAAATGAGGACCGGAAGACCTTACGTGAATGGTTTAAGACGGTTCAATCTGTCATCAATGAGAATGGCATCCAACCAGATGATATCTATAACTTTAATGAGACTGGATTTGCGATGGGCCTTATATCAGCACAAAGGGTGATTACTCGAGCTGAATATCATGATCGTCGGGCAGTTCTACAGCCGGGAAATCGTGAATGGGTGACTGTTATTGAGTCAATTAGTGCGGCTGGTTTTGCACTCCCACCATACATTATCTTCAAAGCCAAAAACCACAACACTAGTTGGCTTGATGGGATTCCGAAAGACTGGCGAATTGAAGTCTCTCCAAATGGCTGGACTTCAGATGAGATCAGCAACAGATGGCTCCAAAATCTATTCATCCCATCCACATCAATCCGGACGAAAGGAAAATATCGCCTTCTGATTCTTGATGGCCATGGAAATCATCTTACACCTCAATTTGACCGCATTTGTTCTGAAAACTCCATCATCCCACTCTGCGTGCCGCCACATTCATCCTATCTTCTTCAACCTCTGGAGATTGGATTTCATGCTGTTCTCGAACAGTCCTATAGCCGCTTGATTACAAATCAAGCACGGTTAGGATTCAACCATATCGACAAGCTAGATTTTCTAGCAGCATATCCTCAAGCACGTGAAGCTTTTAAACTAGAGACTATTCAAAATAGTTTCGCGGCAGCTGGTCTAGTCCCACTAGACCCAGAACGAGTGCTCTCAAAGCTCAATATCTCTCTCCGAACACCAACACCCCTAATCAACCGACCTTCCAGCCAACCAAGCCAGCTCAGCACAAAATCACGAACAGTAGTTGAACTACAAAAAATTGCTTCTTCACTCAAGGCCTTACTCAAAGAACGATCAAGAAGGCCTCCTACATCTTCCAGTATTGCCCTAGATCAGATGATCAAGGGCTGCTATCTCATGTTGCATAACACCGCGATACTAGCGCAGGAAAATGCTGATTTACGTGCTGCGAATGCGAACAAACGGCAAGGACGAGCACGGACGAATCGCCCTTCCAAGATTGCCCTAGATCAGTTGATCAAGGGCTGCTATCTCATATTGCATCACACCGCGATACTAGCGCAGGAATATGCTGAGCTACGTGCTGCAAATGAGAAAGAACGGCGAAAACTAGCACGAACGAATCGCCTAGTTCGGTGCGAACAGGGTGTTACGGTTGGAGAGGGCATACCACCACCAGTGGAGCAAGTTGAACGTGTTGAACAGCCTCGGCCCGCACCGGTTGAAGAGGTTGAACAGCCTATTTTGCCAACCCCACCAGCCAAACGGGCACCTCCTAGGTGTAGCGGCTGCCGGAATATTGGCCATTCCATTAATCGGTGCCCTAATAGTTAGTTTTTTGTATTAATGGTGTTTTGGTGGCTTGATCTACTTTTTGAATATTCAGTAGTGGGCGGCTGCGTCAGTATTTAATTACGTTATGCATCCGGGGGTACATAAATAATAATTTCAAAGACTTCACTATCTGCTACTTCCACAAATTACAGGGTTGATAAGCAGCTAGTTAAGCTATCAGTTTAAGTAATCTGAGGTATCATGGACGTCAAGAAAACATCACTCATACAGCTACTAGTCCGCTTTGGGAGGTAGACCCCCGAATCAGCTTTTTCTACGTTGAATGTCCGGATTTGTTTTAATTTCGTCCTCTAATGTCTTCAAAGCCTCCCTAGGGGTCGATTCAAGCTCTGTATTCTCTATCAGCCACTTCACCAGCTCAAGTTCCCCGTGAGAAACCAATTCCTATTGGACAACAGGAAGAAATCCACCATTCATGCTAAACCATGAGAAGCTTGGACGGGCATGCAGACTGTAAGTTCCGATTGAAGACGTGGTGTCAGGATCTACTATCGCAGTTTTCTTTGCCGTCGAGATGAGATATCGAGGCTGCTTCTTGCTGATTATGCTTTATGTGAAGTGCAGCAATAGGAAGAAATGTTGCAACAAAAGCTAAGAATACTACAGAAAACTGGAGGAATCGAGTATAACGAGGTTCAGTATGAAGAGGCAAGCCAAGAACTGGAAAACGTCAGAAAGGTTTATTACCACGAACAGCAAGTGCTTTGCCGGGCGAAAGCAATGCTCCATGGGTAGCTAAAAAAGGATCATGATAGCTTGAGATGTGAGCCAACATGGTTTACGCGCAATGAGTTAGTTCAAGACTGCTCTGGTCGAGATGGACGCTGTAGCCGTTAAAGTAGCTGTTGCACAAATAGAACCTTATCAAAAAAGTCAAAGGCAGAGGCCATTGTACCACAGAATGCTGGACACCCGCTACCGCCCCCGGAACCCCCGCGTTCAGAGAGGACGTTACTACCTTACTGTAAGTAATACCCGATCTTAATAGCCCTCTCCCATTTCCCTCAGTTGAATCACCTTGTGCATCAGTTCGAGGCCATCGAAGCCTCGATCGTAGAGGCCAGGCGAACGGTGCATCAGTTGAAAGCACCCGAGCTAACTAGATCAGTAGCCTCGCGGGCGCCATTCCGGGCCATTCGTACCGGTATCGACGTGCCACCTGGACCTTCCAAGAGAACAAGCATATGTAAGATAATGTGATACTAATTTGAAGTACTGAAGTTACTCTTTCTTCTAGCCTTATACTGTCCGTCAGGTCTTGGAGACCGTGGTCGACGTCGCTGTGTGCTGGGGTGGTGAACACGCCCGAGGCTTGAATCATGTATGCCTTGATCATTCTCATGCCCCCCAAGGCAAATCGGTTCATTGAATCGATAAGCCGACGTGAAGCAGGTTCTGCTGGTGTTCGTTCGCTGGTCCTTGGCTATGTACTAAGTACAACCAAGCCTGTCGACGGGTATGTCCACTTCAACCATATATTCCCAGGGAATTTCGATTGCCATCTTTGCTGCTGAATATCAGGACCGATATTCATTCCACCCCTTGCAAACCCAAGCGTCGGATCGACGAAGCGATCGACCAGCAAGATTCGGTGTCAAGGCGAGGGGAATTCTGGAACTCGATGGACCTCGACGGATAATAGGAACAGAGACGGCGAGGTATAAGGAGGTGTAATGGTAGTTGAAAATTGCTGTTGGTTGGTGTTGCTGCTGGATGCCGAAAGGGGCATGTTGGTGTACAATTTGTTCTTGTGAAGATATCTGTTTTTGCCTGACCTGGCATTGATTTTGAATACTGGAATGCACTGTGCAATGATACCATATTGCATTCAGATCCTGAGCAGTGCCACGCTGGACCACATTTGTGGCAGGAAATTGAGTAAGGTAGAGAACCTTAAGTGTTACAATTGGAAAAGTGAAACCTGCCAAGAAAAAAGATGAGACTTCGAACTCGCTTCCGATATTGATTTCGAGCCGGCGCCACCATTATCCGCCAGCCCGAAACCGCAGGCCCGCCCGGGCAGCGACCGGCTTGCATGTCACATACCGAACGCCGAAGCGGAAGCGAACAACTGACGAATTATTTGAGCCCGGTACTTCACACAGATGTACTGTGCGCCAAGTCTCTTGCCGCCAACTGGCGAGTTTGCCCAATTGTTATGTACCAACTGCTTTTTTAGGAAGTCCTTTCGTTATCCTTTGTAGATCATACTTTAGCATACTACATCCCCCATGCTGTCTGGCTGATTGCAATGTCAGCTCGCACAAACATAGATTAAAACTTAACCTATGGGCAGTGTGGAATGGTTCCACTTTTTTGACCTATGGGTCTATGTTTTTTATACCCTAGGATAGATCTTCTGCAAACGACTAAAATGACGAAGCGGGCCGTGTACGCAGCTAGGTAGCTTTTGTTGCTATGAGGCGATGAGCGTCAGCCCGACCTTGGCTGATTTGCTGGTTAAATCCCGAACCTCTGCATCAAAGGTCCCAGCAGCGCCGGGACTTGGAGAAAGGCGTCCAGACGGCGGGCCCCCGGGCCTGGGATGGCGACTCTCCAGTGGACTGGGCGGCCTCGAAGCATCATATAGCCCGAGAACAGGGCTCCCCGGGAGGTTTTGTGGCCGCCCAGCAGGTGATCCGGCCGTACGCTGGGGGCTCCGCTGGATCTTTGATAAACTTACTACTACTCGCTATTGAATCGAAAATTTTTATGTTCGTGTTGAGTATAACTGGCCCACGAGGACTTTCAATGTTAGATTTGAATGTTTGCTGCTATTTCTATGCTATCTATTGAAGAGGGGAACGCTCGATGGCAGCACGTGCTGAGACGTGCGGGTCGATTCAGCAGAAAACCACCACAGAACACACGCGTAGCTGTCAGGAAATAGCGGGGAGGCGTAAGAAGGTGTATTCTAGAACTAGCTATCCGGCCACTGTATACTGCCGGCTATGTCACATAGTCTGGATGGCACCCATGTAGTAGGGGGAGGGGGTCTCCTCACTACACTATATAAAATGTTTTTACCCTAAGTACACATTTTAGCCAAAAAAGCTAACAAATAATTGGTTTTACTTTCTTTCTTCTTCCAATGCGTCCCTCAGTTAATAGTACCCCGAAAGTTCCGTCCCTCAGCACCGCCATCCCCATCAAGGGCCCCGGCAGCGCTGGGGGCTTGGAGGTGCCGACCGGCGCACCGCAGCACCGGGGTGGGGACAACCCTTGACAGACTTCGGCTGTCCGGTGGGCGCTTATCGACAAAGTTAGAGCTGGTACGGACAAGTGGGATATGGCTTTCTACAATTGAAAACATAGCATCACTATGGCCAGACAGTGATGGGTTTATCGGTTTATCCTGTAGTACCCTATATTGTAAATAGGCATGGTTTACCAGTTGGTCTGTGACTATTTAATGGTCGGAAAAGGGTATTCGCCAATCATCTGCAGATTCGATATTGCTGATGAGGCGAATTGACTGCTTAACTATTATAGTCCCCTCAAGTTCTTCGTTTTGTAAGAGTACCAGGCCGCGAAGATAGTTGAGCGAACTATTGTCGAGCTCCTATGTGCAAACACGGGACCCCGGGCCCAAAAGGCACCGGGGTGCCTGTGTCCATCCCAAGGGTTCCTTCGGCCCCGTCCCCCATCCGTGCCCGACACGGACGTCTCATGCGTCGGAGGCCAAATCAATCAACTGGCAAATGACCTGACCCCCGTCGACGGGAACAGCCCGGGAGACGAGCCTTAGGGCCTGCCGGCGCCCCCCAAGCCCTGGGCGCTGCCGGCGCCCTTGATGAGATAGGTGATTTATGAACCTCATGGGTACTGAGGGTTAAGGACGAATTGGAAAATTAAAAGCAATTTTGCAGATGCGTTTTTGGCCAAAACATATAAATCAAACACCTTATAAATAGTATAGCATAGTAATAGCAGCTGCCAATATGTGTCTCCTAATGTGTTTGTGCTACTTATGTATGTTCCCAGGCATGTCCGAACCGCAGGTCCAGACAAACTTGGTCTTTTGGCCTGGTGAGATGCTGCAAACCCGGTTGCACGTAACAATATGATTCACCCTTGAAAATCTCGATGAACTATAGTCGTACCCGACACCAACATCAAATTGTCGATTTGAGAGCGAGTGTAGTAGGTTTATCAGAGTCCGGAGGAGCCCCCAGCGTACGCCGAGGCTTCTGCTGGAGGGCCTCGAAACCCCCCCCGGGGAGTCCCATCCCCGGGCCATGGTGATGTCCACTGACGAGTCGGCGCTGCTGGGACCCTAGGTGGGGAGGTGCTGCCGCGCGCCCTCTACTCGCAATCGGCTGGCGAATGACCCGGACAAGGTGCCACACAGGAATGCGCTGTGCACCAAATATCGGCCGGCAACTGGCCAATTAACACATAGATTAAAGAACAACTTTCTGAGTGCTTCGCACTTAATTATCTAGGTGAGCACGTCCCCATACCTCCCTCCTGAGAGGCCATCGGCAACCCCAACGCATGCTGGGAACCTCGCTAGACTTTAATAAATCTACTGCTACTTAGGCTTACAGGGAGTTTGAATGTTGAATGTGATAAACATGGCCCCCTCACACTTTTATATTCTGTATTTTTGTACTTTTCCCTTTGGTAATTTTTTTTTTTTTTTGCTCCTTATCTGCCCCTTACGGTTTTGAGTTCACGAGGCCTTGGTCTCTCAATCCTCGGTGCCCCGGCTGTTTCTGTTTGCCCTTCACTCTTCAGTGTCCTGAAGGTCGTCCTTCACTCCTCATTTACTGGGGCCATGTCCTTCACTCCCAAGCGCCTCTATCCTCCAGTACTCCGCGATTTGTCCTTCAGTCCACAGTCACTAAGTTGGCTTTTCTCCCCGTGCCGCTCAACTGTCCGGCGGCTTGTCCCTCAGAAAATACATTTGCTTTGGTCTCTTGCATTTCCTTTCCTTCTTTTTTTTTTCGGAGCATGTGTTGGCTTCACCCAGGTGTGGGTCACTGGTCGACAGCTCCATGGAGAGGTCCATGCTCATCGCCGTCGTACCACGACACCTAACCTGTGGACAGGATTTACAAGTCTCGAGGTCCCCCTGCTTTTTGTGAGGTTTAACGAATCTTTAACGAATCGTGGGCTTTAGATTCTCCTGATCTCTGGGGCAGTCACCAGACCTCAAGCGTAGAAGGCTCTGCCCCGGGAGAGTGCATATGCCCAACAGTCTCGACTGTACAGGTATTGCCTCCCAAGAAGTACCGGTAGTATTTCTAAGGCCTTGTTGAAAATACTCAGTAACCGAAGGGTTGAATTTTGCTCACGCCCATGCCCATCACTGATGGACCGCCGGGAAGTCGTAGGGGCTGGGCATGTGTTAGCTTTACCCGGGCTCGGGTTACTAGTCAGCAGCACCACGGAGAGGTCCATGCCCATCGCTGCTGGACCCCCGAGCAAGCCCAAAACCCAAAGGAAATGGCTTTGCAGTCTCGAGGGCCCCCCGCTTTTGGTGGGATATAAATGATCGTGTGGTCTGCGAATTCCCTGATCTCTGGAGTGGTCATCAAGTCTCAAGCAGGGCTCTGTCCCGGAGAAGTATCATCTGCCCAACAGTCAGGGATATGCAGGAAAGGTTGCGTCTGCCCAACACCCCTAAAATGTACAGGAATTATCCCCCGAGAAGTACCGTATTTGTTGAAGCCCCACTGACACCACTCAGTAACCGAAGGGTTTGATTCCCACAGATCTCCATTTCCCGTCGTCGGGGCGCCGAAGGAGGAGTTGAGCATGCGTTGGCTTCACCCAGGCCTAGGCCTGGGATACTAGTCAACAGCACCGCGGAGAGGTCCATGCTCGTTGCTGTTGGATCCCCGGGATAACCTCGTGAGGAATTACAACCTGAGGGGATCCCTGCCTTTAACAAAGCAGGTAGGTTTGTGAGGAATGCCCTGATCTCTAGGGCAATGATCGAGCCCCAAGCAAGCTCTGCCCCGGGGGAGTACGTCTGCCCAACAGTAGGGACATGCAGCAATAATTCGTCTGCTCAGAAACCCCAAACTGTACAGGAATTATCCCCCAAGAACTGCCGTATTTGCTATGATCCCACTGATGCTGCTCAGTGACCAGAGAGTTCCATTCCCACGAAAGCCCATACCTATTGTTGCTGGGCTCTGGGAAAAGGTGACGAAGACTAGTCTTAAAATCCCAAGATGATCCTTCCATTCTGCAATACAGGAAGGGACCCTTAACAAATGGTAAGGCTTGAGCATGCGTTCGCTTCACCCGAGATAGGGTTACTAGTCAGCAGCACCACGGAGAGGTCCACGCTCATCGCTGTTGGGACGCCGAGCAAAGTCCAGAGAACCCAACAGAGAATCCTTTTTTATAATCTCGGGCGACCCCTGCTTAACCAAAGCAGGCCCGTACCCCAGGACAGGGTAGGGAGGGATTTCACTCTCCGCCACCTAAATCTGCACCGGTTACCCGGCCTAGATCCTTCTCGGATGCTGATAAGGCTGCTTGGGGAGGAACGGACCCAAACAAACCTCACACCAGCCGATGTCAAAATCAGAACTCGTTAGGCAGTCAAATATCCGGCAAGCCCAAGCGCAGGACTGTTTAGGACATGGGCCAGTATGAGGCGGTAGGGTGGTGGGATACAGAAGGACTCAGAATTTAGATCCGAATTGAAGGTCCTCTCTGCGCCGGTGTCCCCTGCACCGGTACCCCCTGGATAGATTTCTCGGTAAGGATTTTACCTAATCTCATCAGAATGCTCTCGACAGTGCGGCAAATTGAGAGGAGAATAGGGTGGGGGGTTTTGAGCATGTGTTAGCTTCGCCCGAGTTGGGCTACTAGTCAACAGCACCACGGAGAGGTCCATGCTCGTCGCTGCTGGGTCCCCAAGACAATCAGCGAGCCGGATTTTTCGTCAAGGGTACCCCGATCAATAGCCGTGATCGGTCGGTATTTGAGGAAGGGGGATTGGGGGGAGGGGTTTGAGCATGTGTTACTAGTAAGCTTTACCCAGGTTTGGGCTCGACTTTACCCGATGTCGGGTTACTAGTTAGCAGCCCCCGGAAAGGGTCCATGCCCGTTGCTGCTGGGCCCCGAGAAACGCTTAACGAAACAAGCCTTATGATCCCAGGGGCACCTTTCACTCTCCGAAGTAGGTGGGCTAGTGGGTATATGGAGAGAAGGGGTGCACTCTCCAGCGTCAGGATCAGTGCTGTGTGACTGTACCAGTTTCCTGGCCTAGATCTGTCTGTCTCAGCACTGAGAACGCTGTCTGGAGAGCCCCGGAAAGCTCACACCGGCAGATGCCAAAATCAGAGCTAATTGGTCTATCCGAACCCTTTAAAAGCCCTAGGCCGCCTCCAAGTCTCATTAAGATAGGCAATTGTGGGTCGGTAGGGACGGTGCAATTGGAGGGGAAGGATAAGGCCCCTGAAGTTCCTGCACCAGGTTCCCAGCCAAGAACTTAACCGAGCTCAACAAGATGCCCTCCCCAATTTTGACAAATTGAGAGCCGGAAAAGCCTGGAGGAGGTTGAGCATGTGTTAGCTTCACCTAAGCTAGGTGGCTTAGGCTACTAGTCAACAGCACCACGGAGAGGTCCATGCTCGGCGCTGTTGGGCCCGCGAGACAACCCTGCTCTGCAAGGACGGTTTTTATAGTCCGGGGGGCCCCTTGTCGATTGTCTCCCGGACAAGGACGGTCTGTGCTGTGGTCTCAAGAACCCCTGCCTATTGTTTCCGGGTAGGGCGGCTAGCTGTCTATTGGCACCGGTACAGCGCGGTCCAGCACAGGTGGAGTCCCAAGAGAACGGGGGAGGGGAGTGGGATCTCTTCTTAAACAGGACCTCTGCCTATTGTCTCCCGGGCAGGGCGGTCACAGTGCTGTGGTCTCTTACATCCCGCGCTGTGCGATGCGAGAGGGACCCCTGCCTATTTTATCCGGGTAGGGCGGCGTTCTGCATATTTTAACCGTGCAGCATCGGTCCAGCACTGGTGAAGCCCCCAGGGAGTCGCAGTGTGCAATGCGAATATAGGGACCCCCCTGTCGAGGATGACCGGACAGGGACGGACAGCACTGCCCAAGTCAGTGCTGTGAACCCCCGAGAATCCAAGGATGTCTCGTTAAAGGGGTCCCCCTGACTATTATACCGGCCAGGGACGGTCAACGCTGTGGGCTCCCGAAGGCCCTCGCCGCCTATTTATACCGGGCGGGACGCGGCGAACCTCTTCCTCCTAATTAACGCCGGGAGGGGCGCGGCGCAGCGTTAGTGTCCCCCAAGACAGCCTGCAACAGGACTTACATCGAGGGGGCCCTCTGCTTATTATCTCCCGGGCAGGACGGTCAATGCTGTGGTCTCAAAGGACCTCTTCCCTTTCCTCTAGCCGGGAAGAAAGGCTCAAGTCGATTAACCGAGACAGGCATCGGTCCAGCACTGGTATGTTTCCCCTAAGAGCTCTGTAGCACTCCACACTGTTGGAGGGCTGACTCTTACTTGTCTATTGCTGCCGGACAGGGACGGCTAGCCCAAGATACCCACTCTTTAACCCCCAGATACCCACTATTGAGCCCCCAGAGAAGCTCCGCGAGGAGCTTTTGTTGATACCAGTGGTCGAAGCGGTAGAGGAGCCTCAGCAACCCCGGCACCAGATCTTCAAGCTCCTTTGGTCCTCAGAGGGACGCGCTCTCCGAACAACATGCCGTCAAGTAACTTACACCCCGGGGGGACGTGCCTTCCGGACATGGCCATTGAGTGACATACTCCATTCCCCGAGGAGAAACTCTCGAATCTTAGAACCGTTGTGCAGAGGCCCGGTGGGGAGACCCTGGGCCCCGGAGTAACCCCATCTTACCACTAAACGGTGCCACTGAATCTACTCCAGGGACCCCTGTCTATTATAATGCCGGACAGGGACGGCCATATCCCCCAGAGCCACAGTCAAGCCCCCAGAGAAGCTCCGCGAGGATCTTTCGTTGATACCAGTGGTCGACGAAGTAGAGGAGCCTCTGCAACCCCGGCACCAGATCATCAAGCCCCCTGGTCCTCAGGGGGATGCGCTCTCCGAGCAACGTGCCGTCGGGTAACTTACGCCTGATTGGATGTGCCCTTCGACCCGGTCTTTGAGTCGACCTACTCCATTCCCTGCGGGGGGAACCCTCCGATCTGAGAACCGTTGCGCAGAGGTCCGGTGGGAAAACCCCGGGCCCTGAGTCACCCCGATTTACCACAAGACGGTGCCACTGAATCGACTCTAGAGACCCCTGTCTATTATACTGCCGGACAGGGACGGCAACTGTTCAGTCCCGTAGGATGGTCAGCCAAAGCGGCTATAATCCCCCAGATGCCCACTAGTTAGCCCCCGGAGAAGATCCCCACTGATCTATCTCTTGAGACCCCTGTCTATTATAACGCCGGACAGGGACGGCACCGCTTCAGTTTCCTAGGACAGGTACCCACTAGTAACATCATATCCTCAAAAACTTACTGAAAACATATCCCGCAGAGACCCACTGATAATGAAGCCCCCCAGGACCCACTAGTGACATATATATATCCCCCAGAAACCCGCTGGTAAGTCCCCGAAGATAATCCGCGGGGATCTCTTCAGGGCCCTTGCCTATTATAACGCCCGGGCTAAGGACGGCCATTCGCTTCACACACCGCGATGTCTTTAGAAGAATTATAGCATGTGTTAGCTTCACCCGAGCCCGGGCTACTAGTCAACAGCACCGCGAAGAGGTCCATGCTTGTCGCTGCTGGACCCTCGAGAGCAAGCCTGGAAACAGGATTAAGAGACTCAAGGGCCCCCTGTCTGAAACCGGAACAGGGACGGTGAGCACCGGGGTGAAGGACCCATACCAGTGCCTTGGGCCCCCGAGAATCAAAGGGTTTCTCGTTAATGGGACCCCCTGCCTATTATACCGAGCAGGGACGGTCAGCGCCGCGGGCTGGAATCAGGGCCCTGTCCCCCTATTCTTTATTGCCTGGGGAAAGACGGCAGTGGGAACCCTCCTATTCTCACCGGGAGAGACGGTCCAGCGCTAGAATGTCCCCAGGATAGCCTGCGGAACAGGACTTACGGTCTGGGGCCCTCTGCTTATTATCCCGGGCAGGACGGTCAGTACTGAGGAGAGCACTAGTGAGCCCCTAAGAGCACGATGCAATGTACAATGCAGACTTATGCCCCTCGAGACCCTTCGATCTATTTGCCCGGACCGAGACGGTCAGCCTATCGGCCATTTCCACCGGAGAACCTGCAACTAGGAATGGATTATGACCAGAGGACATCTGCCTATTGCGCGCCGGGCAGGGCGGTCAGTGCTGTGGTCTAGATAGAGCCCGCGAGGCAGACCCTTCCAACCTCTACCTTTAACCGGGTAGCACGGTAAAGCTGCGAATTTTAACCCGCACAGCTGGCGGTCCAGCACTAGTAAAGCCCCGAGAGGATATCAGAAGAATACCCCCGAGACCCCAGCCTATTCAATGCCGGACAGGGGCGGCACCCTCCCTATTCTGAACGCCTGGTGAGGGGCGGCGCCCTATCTATTATAAGGCCGGACAGGGGCGGCCATGCTGTGGTCTAGATAGAGCCCCGCGGGGCAGAACCCTCCGACCTCTACTTTTAACCGGGTAGTACGGTAAAGCTGCGAATTATAACCCACAAAGCTGGTGGTCCAGCATTAGTAAAGCCACGAGAGAAGTTCAGGAGAATGCTCTCAGGACCCCAGCTTATTATAATGCTGGACTGGGGCGGTGCCTTCCCTATTCTTCAAGGCTGGGGCGATCACATGTTTTCTCTACTGGGACAAAGCCAATGTACCCTGTCTATCTGAATTCTGGGTTAGCGACGGGTCGCTGTCGACGATATATATCCCACAGATCCACTGGTAATTTAGCCCCCAGAGACCCACTGATAATACAACCACCGGTAAGCCCCAAGAGATATCCTCATGGGCTATCTCTAGGGACCCATGCCAATAATTTATGCCGCGGCATGGACGTCACTCTCATCACTATTCTGTACTGCGGGCCACCCTACCCATTATGACAACGGCTTAGAGACAGCCTTTGCGAACCAAACTAACTTGCCCCCAGGGAATTTAAGCATGCGTTAGCTTCACCCAAGCCTAGAGCCTGAGTTACTAGTCAACAGCACCACGAAGAGGTCCATGCATATCGCTGTTGGACCCTTGAGAACAAACCTCCGAAGAGGAATTACAGTCTCAGGGCCCCCCGCGTATTCTATGAGCCGGTGCAGGGTCGGCACCCCAGTCTATTATAATGCCGGAAAGGGTCGGCACCCCAGTCTATTATAGCGCCGGAGAGGGGACGGCAACCCATCTATTATAGCGCCGGAGAGGGACGGCACCCCCGTCTATTATAGCGCCGGAGAGGGACGGCACCCCCGTCTATTATAGCGCCGGAGAGGGGACGGCAACCCATCTATTATAGCGCCGGAGAGGGACGGCAACCTATCTATTATAGCGCCGGAGAGGGACGGCACCCCCGTCTATTATAGCGCCGGAGAGGGACGGCACCCCCCGTCTATTATAGCGCCGGAGAGGGGACGGCAACCCATCTATTATAATGCCGGAGAGGGACGGCACCCCCGTCTATTATAGCGCCGGAGAGGGACGGCACCCCCGTCTATTATAGCGCCGGAGAGGGGGACGGCACCCCCGTCTATTATAATGCCGGAGAGGGACGGCACCCCCGTCTATTATAGCGCCGGAGAGGGGACGGCAACCCATCTATTATAATGCCGGATAGGGGACGGCACCCTGTGCAATAAAATGCCCCCAGAGCCACAGTTAAGCATATGATGGCTTCACCCGACGGCTACTAGTCAACAGCACCACGTAGAGGTCCATGCTCGCCGCTGTTGGACCCAGAAGCAAACCCCCAAGGGGTATTACAGACTCAAAGGCCCCCTTATCTAGTCTATGGACCGGACAGGGACAGTCCTCGTCTATTATCATGCCGAACGACAACAGCACCCCCCTATTCTAGCCGCCGGGGCAGGGAACACGGCCAGGTCCCCCGTTCATTATAATGCCGTACGGGGCAGAAACGGCACCCTCCCTATTCTCAACGCCGGGCGAGGGTCGGCCAGGTCCCAAGTTTTTTATAATGCCGAACGGGACAGAAACGGCACCCTCCCTATTTCACAGGCCGGGGCAGGGGCGGCCAAGCAGCGATCGGCGGCGGTCGTGGGTCGGGGCAGCCCTGTGTATTATAATGCCGAACAGGGCTACAACAGCACCCTGTCTATTATAATGTCGGGCAGAGAGGGCACTGGTAGGTTCCTGCAGTCCGCGATGGTGGTTATGTCCCTCAGTGCCACAGGGTCTTTTCCATAGTCAGTGGGCTGGGCGGTCCGGACCGTCCCGCAGTGCCCGCCGTGCGCTTGTCCCGCAGTGCGCCCCGAAGCCTTTAACCCCCAGTGTCCCGCGGGAAGCATACCTCAGCCCACAATGCCCCCCAAATTCGTCCCTCAGTTTGTACCGTTAAGGAGATGCGGTGCAATAGTTACCATCCCGGCCCTCTATACACCCTGAACCTCGTAGAAGATCGGCCGCGAGGTTTACCATGGAGCCTCTTAAAAGGTTTGGGGAAGCATCTTAACCGTCCTCGAAAAACGCCAGCTATCGTCACATAGCTATATTACCCACAGCCTGCCCTTTGCCCCACTGTACCCTCTGCGCCCTCTGCACCCTCTGCACCAGGGGGATAGTCCCTCAGTTAAACGTCCAGTTAAGTGTACCGTTAAAAGGGACGGGTGCGATGGAGACCTTTGAGGCGCTGTAGATATCATCATCATAGCAGATCGGTCACAATATCAAAAATATACTCAGAACTCACTAGCAGGATTGGTAGATTTCCTGAATGGACCATCGATTTTCTCACACACCCACCTCTCTCATAGTCCCACCGGCTACCCCGGGCCATCGGAACTGGCCGCTGCTGCCGGGCTTCCTACCCTGAGCCGTGAAGCGCCGCTTTCTGCCTCTATCTATAGCGGCTAGGCCTAGAGGGCGGTAGCCGCGTTGGCTGCATACTAAGCCGCGATCCTATGTTCGTGGCACCACTATATTTTCCCCATCCTCCCTCTTCTCCTCCTTGAGTCAACTGGCGAACGAGAGCGTCCTTTCCTTCCTTTTTCAAAGTTGCTTCACCAACTGGCGAGATATCACCTGCTCGTTCGGCCACAACGCGTCCGCGTTGCCCCCAGGCCCTTCTGTACGCGTCCGAGCCCATCAAGACCCCATTACGCGTCCCATCCACCCCTTCGTGGCCTGCATCGACGTACAAAGGCCACAGCTCCGTGTCAACCACAGCAGCGACACCTCTAAACCCACCCCCCTCTTTGTCCACCACGACCGCAACAATAAGAACAACATCCCCCACAAATCGGCATCAGCGATTATTTGTATTTTTACTTTCGTCGATCGAGCACGTAAACATTACAATTACAACTTGAGAATAACGCACCGTTATTTTGCGTCTGTTAATTTTGTTCTACCAGTCTCGTATTCATGCGCAATGAGCGCTTGAATTGTCAGCTTCGTAAACCGGATCCTCAGCCTGCCCACTCTCGTAACCGCCGCCATTCCACGGCATTGCCTATTCCAATAAACCTTGAACATCTTCCCACGTGGGGAATTGATACAAATTACTCCTCGAGAAAATATATTCTACGCAGGGACTCGAGGCGCCATTCGCGCAACATCGACTGACTCGAGACATTCCTCGAGTACTTGGGCCCTCGAGACCATTTACTGCAGGGCTCAACATTACTTTTTGATTACAAGATCGACTATATGCATATCGTTACTGCGCACGCGCCAGCGCGCCGCGGCAATCCCACCTGGAGTGCTGAGTCTTCGAGCATCCACTGTAGAGCTAAAAGTTATCGCCCATTACGACATCGACCACGTGTACAATGGATAATCACTGCGCGCGTGCGAGCGCTTCTACGCGCCATTCGGGCTTCAGTGCCGAGACTTTGAGTCCTCGAGGGCGTCTGCGGAATTGTCGATGAGGCTAAACTCAATAAAGATAAATATACACAGCGCACGAATGTCTCCGTACTAGCGATTAGCGATTAGTCCTACTCATTATCAATGCAGTCCGCATATCCAGACCTCGATGGCATTTGTGGTTTTGATTGACGTGATATAGACTTTCTCAAAAGCAATTTTAAACTCACGTAGTGCGGTTCGATTATTGGCCCATTGCCCATCGCCCCTCATGCCAGTCGAGGCTTAGCGCCAGTCTGTTTCTCATGTGATAATTTACGGAGATACTCCTAGGACTACGGGTCAAGAACTGGGACTTGGCAGTGGAGGATTCAAAATTTTTATTATTGGGGGCAAGAAAAGTACAACGGTCCCATAGGGACACAACGTCCCGAACGGGTAAGCCCCCAGACGAGAAACAACGCGAAGATAACACCACACAAAGATGACACCACAAGGCGGCGACACCACAACTTCTTCACATTCTTCATCCTCACTAGTCCTCAGAATCAAACACGTCATCCCAGAAGGACCGGAGGATCTCACGACCGGGCGACACAGCGGGACGGTAGAAGGAAGGGGAAACCTCAGTGGGACGACTGAGACGTCCAGGAGCGAGACCAAGGTCGTGACCCTCGAACAGGTCGCGGCCATCCTGGCCATCCGAGAGACCGGCATCGCCAAGCGCACCACAGCCGGCCCCACCACCGTGGATAGGTCGATCGCCGCTGACACCGGTGCTGGGAAGAGCACCGCAAGCCTGCATAGCGACACGACCAGCAGAGAGGCCAGCCAGGCCAGCAGCACCGTCCAGGGCACCACGGCGTGAACCAAGGCTGCGGCGAGGACGGCCAGTACTGGCACCGGCGGCACGAGAAGGACCACGAGGAAGACCAGTGACTCCAAGAGTGTCACCACCGTGGGTGACAGCAGTTTGGATCCCTCGGTCGATGCCTCGCGCAGTTGTTCCTCGCTGCTTATGGCACATTGTTGGCTTTTGAAACGATCAAGGGTGGATGGCGGTTCGTGGCACTTACTTCTTGCGCGCGGTGCAGGGCCTCGAAGCGGCTGATCACTTCGTTGTGCATGACGTGCGAGGTGGAGATCAACTCGGGCTATCAATACTGTCAGCTTGTCACTGTTTATGGAATGATCTACTTTCCGATTGTGGGCATTGCTTTGAGCTGGGGTAGGGAGTTGATATGGAATGACTTACCATAGTGAGGGGCCGAAGCCACTCGGCGAACCGGGATTTCGCCTGGCGAGCAGCTTCGAGGCCGTCGATGGCGGGGGCTGCTGTCACCTCCGTCTGTTCATGTTGTCAGCTTGCTGCCGTACAGTGACCGATCCGCTCTGGTCGTGGCCTTCATTTGAAGGGCGGGGCAGTTAATATTGAATTACCGGAACAATGGCCTGCTGGACTTCAGGCTGGTGAGCAACCTGAGAGGCACTGGCGGTAGCGGCCTCCCTCTTCAGACGCTGAACCAGGTAATACTGTCAGCTTGCAACTCAAAGCAATGTGATCTTGCGATACTCACCCGGGTCTTCTGCCTCTGGCGCGTTCTCTTCCTCGCTGCCGTGCGGGCAGCCCGCGCCTCGTCGGACCGGACACGCTCTCCCCGTTTCTTTGGAGGATTACACCCAGTTCCAGCAGAAGCAGTCTTCATCCTGGCTACGAGGAAACGTTAGCCGGGTACAGGATACCATGTGAGGGGTCTTCAAATCACTTGCAAGTTTGTTCACAGCAATGGTATGCCGTTGCGTTGTACTGCTGTGATGGAGGAGAAGATGTTGCAGACGATAGAATTGCTGTGCGAAAAGCAGTCGACTACATCGTGCGTGCAGCGCGTGCCTGCCTAATTTGTTACGCCTCCGTTTGTCAATAGAACCGGGTGTCACGTGACATGATAGCCCTACTTCGCGGGATCCCCCACGGTCATGTGCCCGCCGGCCGCTATTTCTACGAGCAGCCATCCATGATCATAAAAGACGCATGCAACGATCCTAGTGCGCCTATATGGAGCAGTCCATTGATAATCTCCATTTCCTGAAGTCTAAATGACCTGTAATATCTTGTGTAATAGCGCCCAATCGAATGTGTTGCTATAGCATACCCCTCACCACTGGAGCTATTTGATACGATAGTAGTCCTAGTCGCTTTCATTTCGAATTCACATTCATATTCTACTTTGTCTACAAAGTGAACGTACGAGGGGTACCAGTTGAAACATTTCATTGCCGGGGTAAAGGACAATGAAAAACGACCGCACTCACCAAATACACCGATGTGTAGCACAACGAAAGACAAGAGAAGCAAATATAGAATTAGTATGCGCAGAGCAACCACTTATCTAGAGAATCCAAGCCTCAGCGTCCACCCCGGTATGACCATCCGTGGCCTCGAGGCAACCTCACTTCCGTCCCTCCTAACATCGTACCCTGGGGGAGAGTCGGCGGGGGCAGGTCCAGCGGAGGCCTTGCGTTTAACCTCGATGAATTGGGACAGGGCGAGACCTTTTTCGGTCTGGAGGGAAGTGTCAATGTCAGATCGTGGGAGACGGCTACTTGCCTCTTCGCGCTGACGCCAGGCATACAAGCGCTGCTTGAATTCTTCACCAAGGACGTTGCTGTCTCCATCGATTAGACGATTGGTCTATCAGTTGTGTCAGCGCGGCTCTATACCAACATCAGGTCTGAGAGACATACCAGAGTCTCATCTTGAACCAACTTGGGCCAACGGCGTTCGAGGTCGCTGGCGGTGCTCGGGCCGACTATGTCAACGAGGGCGTTGCGTCTAGTCTGTCAATCTGGTCAGCCTGGATTCATGGACGATACTTACCTTCATTTTCGAGTTAGATGTTCTGTCGGAGGGGGTTCAACAAGCACGAAGGCCCTTGGTGTCGGAATGGTCTGACGTGGTGGAGAGAAGAGAACAAGTAGTCAGGATATGGATCACACGGATGCAGACTGGTGGGGTGTGATCAAATGCAGCTTACCTGGAGTGTCTTCCCTCGCGGGTTGTACTTGCGCATATTCCGCCCCTTGCGCAGTTTGCTGAAGAAGTACCGAAATGGCTTCGGGTCCTCGACGTGCTCGGTCGAAGTTCCCTCCGGTCCTGGTGCTTCCGGTGCGGCGTCGCTCATTTTGACAGACTGCAAATGATCGTTAGCTCAGTTGCATGATGATGTGAGTTCTGACAATACTTGCAGGTGTTGGTACAGCGATGGAGAATGCTGTCAAGGGTTGCTGTGTCTGGTGTGAAAGCCTTGCGGAGAGGAAGATGTACCTGTTGTGGAAAGATGACGAGGCGTTGTAGCGGGAGCCGAGCATGGCCACCTTGTTTTGGTCACCACTCCCGCAAAGTCACGCCGTCAGGTGACTCGCTTTCACATTGGGAATGAAGGAAGGCACGTGTGACCGGCCACCCAGACATAAATACCTGGTGACTCACCGTTCTGAACTCCTCTTCTTCAACCCCCGCAAACCCCGGACTAACGGCCGTCTAGATGCTAATTACGCAGGTGATTTATCCCTTCCTCTATACCCCGACTAACCACCATGTAGATGCTAACCACGCAGGTGAATTACCCCTTCTTCTGAAACTCCCGACTAATCCCGTAGACACTAACCCTCGCAGGCACATTGAACTGCGAGGCAAGCGTGTAATCACTCCCTCCGTAAACCACTGGCTGACCATCTAGTGGCTAACCATCCAACATGTAGTTATACAGCATGTAATCATTGTAGAAGCATCGCCTTCCCAGGCACCACCGCCACACACTATCATACCCGCCTTCGATAGAGACGGCTCTTCCATCGCTACCCATCACGTGCCATACGCGTCTACGTCTAGGCAAGCAGGTCCTTCATCCCCTCCACGCCACCAACGGCGCCGAAAAGCTAGTCTCACGTCTTTCAGGGCCGGAACACCGCGCCTCCTCGTCGGCGACGTCGCGAAGGGCACAGGGTGGCCCACTGCGAACCTTTTTTCGAGGGGCGTGTCAAGAGACAACAAATGCGCAGTCCATTCCAGGGAGGGGTGAGAAGAGAATTATCTTTTTTATATGCTATACATTCTGACTGTTTGGTTTTGAACGCTCGTGCAATTTCATTGTAGTGGATTCTATGGGGAGAAAGAGTATTACTGCATCTGCTCAACGATCGCGGTTTGACATGAGGCACGCGAGTAAATGCTTCGGTTCTGACATGAGGGGCGGATTGGTTTTTCATTATGTACAGAATACATGTGCTGATTGAAACGAGACTGTTCGAGATGGAGCACATATTGATGGTAACAGGAGGTTCGCTAGATGTGAGGGAGGGTAAGTTTTGTGAATTCACAACGGTACAGACAGTTCTTTCACCTGATCTTGATACGCAGTGTGGTGATGACGCAGTCCCAAGTCACAAAGGAAATCTTTTCCTCCCCGGGAGCTGTGTTTTATATCCTGGTTCCGCTTGGGTGTCCATTGACGAGGATGCCCCGGCACGTTGGTGGTCGGCGTGATCAATGAGGGAAGACGAGTCGAGGAGGAGTTTGCCTTGTCAGCTGGATCGTACCGCGTCGCCATAATATGTCGAGGCCGTTTGATGGCAGGCCAGAGACATGCAGCATGGTAGACTGAGGACCCCTAAGAGTTGGATTCTGAAGTTTGATCAGCCTGGCATTGGTTAAGCAATACGAGAATGCCAGTTTCTTTATAATACTAAGAGCCTCTCACATACCTCTGTTTGCTGTGTGCTCATTCATTCAAGTCCAGGGCATCGGTTCAAACCTTGCAACTCGACTGGTCCTTCGTGACTGGATCCCGTAGACAGTCCATTGGCCAGCCTATGCGGAGGAATGTGGAGAAGCGCGGTGAAGTGTGACTTCCAAGGCTGTTACTGGCCCAGCTGTGAAGATCTGCACTCGAGTATCATGAATGACTTGGACAATGATGCACACCGAGTCGAGGATTGACTGCCTGCACCAAGGGTTCCGGGCCAGGCTTCTAGCGTCGGTACAATTTTCGGTTCACCCCTAGACCTTTGCCGTCTCTGTGGTCTTCAGTCTGCATGTCATTATGTTGCTGACGGGCGTCCGGAAAGGTAGCAGGGCGAGTCGGTTGGGGCTGCGTAAAAATGGAAGAGGAGTAAGTATAAACGAGGAAGTCGAGGAAGAGCAGACAGAAGGGCGGCTGCAAGGAAGACTGGCCGATGCTTGCTCAACTTCGTTGGTAGCCGTGTTCCCCCGCGTGTAGTATGGCACGAATGGCTTGTTTGTTCGAGTTGAAATCGTTGTGGCTCTCGCGTACATCGGAACTAGTGGCTCGATGCTCACCACGCATCTAGGTCAATTGTGGCTGTCAATTTCCATATCTGATCCTGGGGTATGGTTCATGGCTTGCTTGGCCGTCTCTCGTGGTCGTCGGGAAGCCTTTTGAGTGTGGTCATCAGCGTGAAAAAGCAACAGAGTCACTAGGAGGCGAGTGACAAAAGCTGCAAGCTATTGCATTACAGCGTCGTTGCATGCCCCAGGCTGCCTGCATAATTGTATAAAACCTCAGACCATGACGTGGTTCTCCGTGACGTTCAGTATGCGGGGATCACCTGACCCGCTTTCATAGACTCACGGCAGGCACACGCCCCTCCAAGATAAAGCCTGGTCATTTCGTCCACCACAACTTTCCTTCCGCATCTATCCCCATCCTTTGCCTCGCTCGCAATCAAACCCTGCATCGACTATTATCCTCACCGTGCACGATCTTCGCTGTCACTGTTTCCATTTCGCCATTGCCAATCACAACCCTCGCCGTCCCTTTTCCCCATCCTCATTGAAACCATCCGCATCGATCAGCCCGTCCCGGATCACAAACCACCCAAACCCCAAATCACTCACCATTTCACCGCACCCTAAAAGCTATAGGCGTTTTCATCCTACGAACGAATGTAGTGACGCCGTATCCCGTCATACTTCGGCCTACATACTAATGACTTATCAGGCTCGCCGCCTGGATATTCACGAGCTCCCTTCGGGTTGAGCATCTTCCAACTAGGGTGCATGTCAACCTTCTCACTCTAGTTGGAGGCCCCTCTGACCTTGCATCGTAACCGCAGTCCCGGCCACGATGGATTGGTCGGGGTCCCCTGAGGCTGTAATACTGCTCTGCGACAAGTTGTCTCGGGGACGCAGCAGCGACGGGCATGAACCTCTACGCGGTGCTGTTGACTAGTAGCCTTCGGGCGAAGCTAACACATGCTCAATCTTCCTCCCATTTCCATCCGTCTCCATTCAATGTCTTCCACTGCCAAACAGCCACTAATACCAGAAAGAAACAAAAATCCAAGTCCTGACCCTCATTTTGTATCAAGAGGATAAATGCTCACTGGTTTCCCTTCAACAGTTGTCACGGCATCACTGAATTTTATCTGAATCCCTGAGCAGTTCGCGGCCAGCCATGCGATTGTTAAATCGAAGTATCTGGTCTCTAGTTTGTGGCGAGTGTGCCCACAGACGCTCTGCTGCTCTCTGCGGTCCGGGAGCGTCGTTAGCGGGCATTCTCTGCAGTGTTTCGATGGTTCTGTCGACACTTATTTCGACATTCTGGTAATTGCGACGGTTTTCCTCAGCGAGCCGTCCGGCCTCCACGACATATTCATCAAGCGGGCGGAGGCGAACTTCTTCAAGTTCACGTATTTGGGCATGTGGTCTGTGGAGCTCGTCCAGGTCGTCCATGCGGGTAGTCAGGCGACGCAACTGGGTATGTGTCAGAAGGTTTGTAGATCGGCAGACTTGGAAGCTCACGAAGAAGTAACTGGTGAAAAGATGAGCGACGATAGCCACGAGAAGAATCGCAAGAATGAGCGACAGGTACTCGTTGGCGAGGTCCATAGTGATGCGAGAATGAGATATTTGTACTGCACTGGATGTTGGTGTTATGTCGGAGGTAATGTGAGAGGAAGGAAATGGAAAGCGATATTTGGATGATGGATTGAACGTTGTAAAAGAGCAGTTATTGAGACAGAAAGGATTGGAGGCTGCTGGGAGGTCACTTCATTTTTGCGCTCGTATTCATTAAAGAATAAGAATTCCTGGATTTTGGAAGGTCAAGAAGGCAATGGTGAGTCTGGTTTGCAGGAGAGTGTTGGCAGCCGGATTCCAGTTCGGGAAAACCTTCGCCCCTGGGACTCGAAAGTAAAATGTATGATAAATCCTACATTCCAAAGACCAGTACAGAAAGCAGCCCGGCCCTTCTCCTTCTAGAAACCTTGTCAGGGGCGCCAGTAAATGGGGGCTTCCATTGTTTCTCGAGTACGGCCGGGCTTGCAAGGCGAGCCGTCGATTCCGATTCTGATAAAGAGCCATGGGAAGCCACAGTGGTGCCTTTGCTCTGCTTATTTCAAGAATGTCACGGCCTAATCTTCAGATACGACTGTTGATGTCTTGCAGGTTTCCAAATTTCAAATTGCCAGCCATCCGATTGAAGCAACAGTTTCATCCATGAGCCAAATGCGGACCTCTTGAAGCTCTCTGGCTTCAGAAAGCTGTCTATGGCGCTCGTAATTCTCATCCGTGAGGCCGTTGAGATGGCTGATCTTGACAGTTATCAGTATATCCGTATATAGAAGATCGGGAGAACGCACACTTACGTAAACGGTCGGAAGAAAGCCAGCAGATACCGTGACAGGAAACATCACAAAAGATGCCCGAAGGATTCTCAACGGTAGCATCCATAGTAATTCGGGAGATAGGGACTTAAACTCGCTTCGATGTTTGTGGGATGTTCGATATGACTTGTAACGTGAAGAGAGTCGGAAATGACCCGCGGGTGACGGATGCAGCGTTGAAGAGAAGTGTATACGATAGGGACGGGCTTCGTATCATAGAATGAGTCTTACAGGCCACATGACCTGGGGGCAAGTGAATGTTGGCTCGGCAGTGAATTCGGCGGCGGGTCGCCCACCATGAGAATGACCGGCCGAACCACTTTCAATTTCCCTCCCGCAACGCCTTCACAAAAGTTCTCCAAAATTGCTGTTCCATCACATAACTTTGCAGCAAGTCAGTCTCGCTTCACCCCTACCTTACCTTCTCGTCAGAACCACACTCCATCCCATCATGGATGTTGCGATCGTCGTCCCGGCCGCCCCTCCGGTTCGTGCTGTGAGTGCTCGCCCCCGTAAGTCAGCGAGGAGGTCCCGAGCCAAGATTGACCAAATCAAAAAGAAACGAGGAAAGCCCGTTCGTCACCCTGTGACCCCCGTCAAGAAGAAGCCCGCGGCACCTGCTCCGTTCGTGCGGCCCCTGATGGTATTGAACTGATGGATCATCCCCCAGTGCAAGAAGAAGAACTGACTTCAGTGACTAGTCACTACCGCGCAAAAGCGCGCGCAGGCCCGGCTCAACGGGTTCACCCGTCGAGCCCATAACCCCCTGCTGGTAAGCCCCCGCTGCCCATCACATCTATCAGAACTGAGAGCGGACGTATATTGACAGAAAGCACCGTTCCAGCAACTCCTGGGTATTCTCGCTGTCCGCTTGAGGAAGGTGCACATCCAGTCTGTGCCCACCACCAACAATAAGCTGGATCGCCTGGTGGGGCAGCTAAAATCTGCCCACATCCACTCCTAGCCATGTCATCCCCCATGGCTTTAGCACAGGTTCGAGTCCTGTTGCTTCTTCTTTCGGCCCATCCCGCCTCCTGGTCATTCCGTCACCCCATGGTCTTGTTCCACCACTCACGGATAGGGGGTGGTCTGTTGTTGTTGCCGCATAGTTCGGCGTCGTGGGTTCTTTCTTTCGGATTCCGGTTTTGTTTTTTTTCTGTGAGCGTGCCTGTCGTTCCTGTTCCCGGTGGTTGTCGGTTTTCGGTTTCTCGTTCCTGGCGGTTGTTGGTTGGGGGTTTCTGTTCCCTGCGGTTAGTGGGGGCTTTTTTTCGCCTCGGCGTTTGCTCTGTGGGAAGGTTAGGCTCCCCGACTTCTATCTAAATGTTTTGGTTTGATTAAAACATAATTTCTTAATCTACTCTAATTCCACTGGGTCATTCAAGTTCTCTTCACTTTCCCGTCATCTAGGAACAGACAGTAGACCCAGACGGCGATTCCGTAGACACTCCATGGTGTAGCACTAGACACCTATAGCCACTTCGCCATTGTCCTAGTATTTTGGCATCGGTAGAACTTACCTACTACCTATCCAGTACCAGGTAATCTACCCCATTATTTACTCGGAGCCATATACCGGATCTTCTGCCATATCCAGACACAGCAGGCGCCTATGTCCTCCGACCCACCTCCCCCGCGGCATCAACATCATCGTCGTTTGTCCGTCAAAATTTCGCCAGCCTATCAGTGGCGATGTTTTAGGCATTCATAAGCAGTTCATTCAAGTTCTAGATACTAATTCCTATCTATTAATTCCTCATTTCCTTACAGAGCATCATGATCATGCTCTCAAGGTGCATACCCGGCTGGAACCAAGGATGGAACGCCTTGGATTTCCAAGACGCCAGGGTATCTACTCTACCGAGTCAGTTACTCCATTCGAAAGGCCTCCATGCTAGATATCGAGTTGAACTAAGTGAAGTGTGAGCCATACGTGCTATTTCGATTCAAATAAAATCCGATATTAGGAATGAGATCTCTATCTTGCACCGCTGCTATGCTGCCATTGCGGCACTGGGCTGCGCGATGACCTGATTTACAATGCAAATCACATAGGCGGGCAGCGTCGCCCACCTTAAGAGGCGTCTCCCCTCCTCACAAATCTTCCCTCTCCCACCCTCTCAGCTTTTTTCAAATTAATCAATAAGATCGCTTTGAAACGGTATGTCAAGGTAATCTATTTCCCTGCCTACATACTAACGGGCCTTGTAGGTTTTCCTCCGATTCTGGAGCTGCTGTCGGCCCGGGTGGCCTTAGTGCCCTCGTGGCACTGTTCATGTCCCGCCCCAGAGCGCCAGGCCGCCAATGTGGATCGTGAACGGCACGAGGAGTGTGTAAAGGAGAAGGTGGACGCTTTCCTTCGCCAAGCCGAGGAGCAGCCCCGTGAGCCTTGCGGCCCTTTCAAGCGGGCTCCTCTGACGCCCCACAAGAAGTGCCGCAAGGCCAAAGACCAGGTACGATATGGCGTCTGGCTGATGAGCTGAGATCTCGCTGACTAGAAAGCAGCGCAATGCCCGCAAGGCCGGCAGGAAAACTCCTTTGCCACGAGCAGGAGGCTCGTCAGCATGAGGCCCAGGTCGATTTCGACACAGAGGACTCCAAGGACACTCAGCCGAACAAGTAGGCTGGCCGGTGAATTCTTCTTTGTAAAAACGTGGTTGTCCTGTTTTCGCTCTTTTTTCCTTTTGCTGGGTGGCTTGCTGGGGGTGGTTTCCGCCTTCGGAATGCAGATGTTTCTTTTGCCAGCCCCAAGGTTGGTGTTTCCATTCCTCATTCTCGTATACTATGTTTTTCTCCCCTGTCTTTCGCGGCGACGAGAGACATGACTCAACAGCAAATTTCGTAGTCGTTCTTTTTCACTGTACGCTCTAAATATTCATTCGTAGCCACTTACTCCGCTCGTCGGTAAAAAACATGTATCTTCTCCATCTTCCGAATCTATTCCAGTAAACAGTTCAATGATTCGTTTGATTGACCACTCTGTCGCTCCGGCAAACGCGAATGCTGCCGCTAATGTAGGAAGAAACATTAGCATATGCATAAGCTCAGCGGCCATATATCCAGCGCATTCCTTCCCCACCCTCCTTATACAACCCCATTCTGATCCGCAAGACCTACCTAGGTACCACTCCCAGGAAACCTTCATTTGACACCCTTCAGGCTTCCAGAAAGAAGAAAGTACCTCAAAATTGGGTCATCTAGCAAGTGAGACCACCGAAAACGCGAGTCCAATACCCAAGTCCAATACACACTCGCATGTTGTCATGATGCAGTTTATGAAGTGATCAGGAGTTAAGGAAAACTGATGACCGGGTAAAGAAAATTATATAATGAGCTTCTAGAAGAGCATAGTAATCTCGCGCTGAATAACTAGACGCATACTGCTTCTCCCTGGTCATGAATGGTGATGGGATCACCTGACATGGCCAACAAGAGAGTTTACTGAGTAGGCAGAATCGCAACTCCAAGGTGCCTCGGTTCCAACTTGGATGCTTTCTCCTCCCCATCCTCTGTCCGACCTCCCCCTTGTCCACCTGACAATCCCACGACATCCAACATCATTCGAGTTATATCAAGCTATCTTCATTTTAAATCACATCCAGGCTAACATCGCATGTCATAGTAGCTGCACGTCGACTTCCCTGTCGCTCGGACATGGATGCTCCACTCGCGCCTCGCGTTTCCGCCGCTGGGGGAGGGGACCCCACAAAACTCCCCAACAACACGAAGCCGGTGAGCAAGAGCAGCCGTCGCAACCAACGCAGAAGGCAGCGTAAGAGGGAGCTGCGGGAGGCCTCAAAGGTCGCAAAGGTCTCGAAGAAAATGGGCAAAAAGGCCGGCAAGGAAGGTGGCAAGGTCCCGGTCGCTGAGGATGTATATAATCACATTGGCGAAGGGCTGTCATCATCGATGATCAGTCTGGTGTACGCAGTACCGTGACGGATAGCACTAACAAAGAATTAGGGATCGGAGGGTATTCAGAAAAAGGGTCCCAAGGCCAAGCGGGCCCAGGGCAAGCCCAACCGCCAGCAGCGCCGGAAGGCCCTTAAGAGCGTGTGTTTCCTGCTGCCCACACAATGAGTTCTAATACTTACACATTTATCCAGCGCAGGTCTTCCCGGACCCTGGATGAGGAGATCGATTTCCTGGCCCTTCGCCTGGCCAACTTTCATCTCGGCCGCCATGTTGCTATTTTTGTGTGCCATTCCTCATTCATAAGGTGCAGAATGATGTGTCTAATGTATGGAATACAGCAGATCATTACTACCACCGGTAAGTTCGAAACTTCTTCTGCTGCAGCAAGTGGTCCCTCTCCCTCCGCTCCTTCCAACACCCGCTCTGATCGGGATTATTTCCTCCCCCGTCGCCTGTAAATGGCCACTCATTCTCCTAGTAATGTTGACACAACATGGCTGATGAAAGCCAGAACTGGAGAGAAAGGGTGTGAGACAGGATGTGAGTATTGCTGTGGTTTTATCTTTTGTTGATCCCTTTGCCTTCGGTTCCTAACCGGCCCGGATACAATTTGTCAATTTCCAATCCCTGCTTCGACTGAGTGAACATCATTGCTAGTACCATCGTACCATCCCCTTCCCTCTTTCCTCTAACGGCTGCAGTATTTGCTTTCTATTGTTTATTGTCATCCCCGAAGACGCAGTTGACACAGCAGGTGATTTCGTAGAGGGACTAAACGTGTAGGTTCACGTGTCGACTTTTTTACCGCTCCCTAACTATCTTCCGCGCTTACCTAAAAGGTATACGACATATCTGCTACATCGACCATTGCTCGCTAGCATATGTAATGATCCTCTCGCCGCTCAACTGGAAACCTTGAAGAACGGCCTTTCGATAGTCATGAAGGCTTCAGCTCATATACCACCTGGATTGTTCGCTGCGGATGCCCGATTGCCGCGGATTTACATTCCATCGTCACACTCCGTTCCGGGAGTCGGATGAGGCTCAAATAAACGAAAAGAGAATATTAAATGAACCACTGCAGTGTCAATTTTAATCACTCAACGAGATACAATTGACAGGAGGACTGCTCGACAATTGTAGGATACTACAAATCATAATAGGGTTTTCTCACCGCTGCAAGCGAGGGCACATGACCTGGGCACAGTAATTGCTGGATGCGGCGGCTGTCCACGCACGCCTTAAAAACCGTCTCTGTTCTGGCTTGACACGTCTCCACATCACCCGCTTTCCGCGTCCAGCCTCCCTTCTCACAAAGCACAAAGCTGCTCTTTGTGGACGGTGATTCCAACCCCCCTTATTCTTACTCATTCTCATTCTTCTTGGCACACAGTGCTAAATGAACAGCCTTTCTGTTTCCGCCGGTGGTGAGGGAGAAGATCCCCCCCCACCAAACCCCTCACCCTAATGCACAGTCCCGCCACGAAGACAAGGTATGATTCCCAAATCCCGTGACCCAATGTTGTGTTATTTTTGAATGGCCGCAGACCGTTGTTGTGTTTTCGATCTGAGGGAAGCTAATGAGAAGTACAGCTGGCAGCAAAGGAGGCCATGAGGGCTGGGGCCGAACTGAACAACAGCATCGACCACCTTGCCAACCGTCTTGGCAATGTCCGGGTCCAAACAAAGAAGCAGCGAGTCCGTTGCCCATCCCCTGGTCATGAATGTCCGGATAGCTAATGAACATGTTATAGAAGGCTGCCCGCGAAGCCGCTGCTTCCCCCGCAAATGTCCCGGCCAATGGCCTCCCGACTCCCTCTACCCGCACGGGTAACAAAACTCCCCGCGTGCCCAGGATGGGCAAAATCATTGCCGTGTCTGACGGGCATCACCAACGGTACGTTCGAGAGCGCAGAGGCAACACCGGCAAGGATGATACCAACACCCACCGCGCTGACCCTCGTCTTCTTAAGAGCGGTAAGAAGAACCGTCGCCAGAAACGCGCCGCTAGCGAGCCTGCTGAGGCCAACTATGCCAGCGACGACCTTCGCCGAGGCCAGCTGCTATTGGACAACCAACCGGCTGAGAATAACGGTGCCAGCGTGTCAACCCCTTTGGTGGTCCCACAGGCCCTTTTCGACGCCTTCGGCACAGGTACGCCCATGGGCGAAGATACGCCCATGACTGGAGGTACACCAAGTCTTGACTGTACTCCCATGAGCGAGTGAGTACTTTCACGTCGTACACTCACGGAGGTCAACTTTTTCAAAGGGTGTCAGGAATTGGCTTTGTTCTGGTTGTCAGGTCCTTTTTGTGAGACATGCTTGTCTCGGATGGAGGTGAGTTTAAATATCCTTGTTAATCCTTTCGTTCCCCGCATGATCCTTTGCCGGGCCGAACTTACTAGCAGCTGATAGTATTTTCGAGAAATGATGATTCTTCCGGCACCAGGTGAGTCCCATTCCCATTCTCCTAACATTCAAAAGTTTCTGTCTTCAGGTACTTGTCGTAGGCCTCGTTGTGGAGGGCAGTAATTTCGTAGATAACCGAGTGCGTAGCTACAGCGACAAAGTATCCGTACACCTTATAGATCTCTTGAACAATTGCATAATGAATAATAAAACCCATAAAATTTCAGTATGGACATCCGAGTATCCTCGTACCAACCTGTCCTATCATGTAGCCGAGGCTCTTTCCTGAAGATTCGGGCGTCTCGCGTCACGTGAGCAAACGTTGTCTTAAAGGGAGGAGTTTTATTGGAGTTGCCTCACGTTGCCCACGCTGTCTCACGTGACATCTACACCGACATTACGGAGGGCTCCTTCCTCCTACAACTGCCTCTGAAGAGTCAGTTGCTTGCCTCTGGTGGTAGCTTGTCGTCTCTCACGCAGTCAAGACTCGATTTTGTCCCTCCCACCTCCCCTCTGTATATAGAAACCAGCATTGCAATATACAGACACATTGCCTCCCTACGAGGGAGCGCAGACGGGCCTTCTCTGACGTTACGGTCTAATGCGTTTACGCATAAGACCGCAGAGACAGGCGACCCGTTACGGCCAAACTGTACACGTTTCTGTTCCCTTCTTGACTGCGAGAGGTCACCAATAAATCTCATATATATCCTGCAAAACCAACCTCCTCCATTCAACCACCGTCGACATCTGCCTCTGTTTCACTTCCTCGAGGATTGTACTCTGCCGAAAGCAGTTTTTCACTCCTTCTCACTTTCATACCAGAAATTCTTCCCGAATTCTTCACTTCTCAACATATCCGAACAACCCAGACCCAAGATCGAAACAAGGCCTGCTGATCACACTCATCCCCACTATGAGCCACGTTGACATGAATCGAGGATGAATCCTACAGGACCACATGTAGGCGTTTTTAACCTTCCTGGATGCCTATGAAGATGAAGCGGGTCACGAAACACCGTGGAGAAAGTCCCCGCTTACTCGAATTTGCGATGTCTACCTTTACTCAATCCTCCGGCGAAGAAACTTCGCCTGAAAAACGACTGCGAAATCGATTCCGATTCCAATAGCCGGTCTCTTATTGACATCCCCAGGGAGAGAGATCCCTCCTATTCTTCTCACTATACCATTGCCGTCTTCGACTCGCCAACCTGACATCTTTGTCGCGATTGAATGATCTTCTTGCCATTCTCTGTTTGGCAGAAGCAGCCGAAGGGTTACCGATACCTGGATTTTGGGGTCGGGGGATGATAACCGAGTTCAACGTCGACGGATGGGTGGCTGGAAGAAAGACAGATGAGAAAAATGGAAAGGTATGGTACTCAAAGGTTTCTAGGTCTTGCTTTCCTCTGCAGTAGTAAAGAATGACTGGAGTGACGGGTACCAGGAACGTGGTCAGACCCGGTTCAATGGCCACACTCTCAGGGTGATGAACCCGCTGCTGGTAAGTCTCCCTGACTATGCCGACTATCTGACCTGGAAGCTCACGCATATGGACAGAATGCCCCGTTCCAGCAGCATCTAGATATTCTTCCCGACCGCTTGTTCAAGGTGAACATCCAGTCTCTGTCCACCACCGGCAAGAGGACAGTCCCGCTAAGCCAAACTCCGGGAATTCGAGAATTTAGAACAGCAAAGTGAGCATCAACGACGACGAGTGGACACGCCTGGTAAGGGAATAGTTCAAATTGATCAAGGGTATTAATACCCTGGTGTGAAAGCACAGAGTCAAGCCAGTCCGAAAGATTCTGTGCGAGGTTGTTGAGGGAATGAGGAAGCTGTCAATTAACGAGGACGAAGATAAGGGTGAGGAATTGACATGCCTTGAAACGGAGTACAAGCACAGGGTGCGAGGATTGAGGGCAATAAGAGTCTGGCTTGGGAGCGTCCAGAGGCCAAAAGTGCCCAAAGGCTCCTACGGGGAAAGAGAGCACAGATGCGGGAATTGCAGCTTGAGCTCGGCCAGATGAAATTTGTGTTGAAGAGTGAACCAGGCTGCAGAAACAATACGAGCAATTGTGCTACGTCATCGAATGCATGAGGAACCTGGGCATTGATAACGGAGTGGACTGGAACCTGAGTACACTGAGTACAAATATGCTGGCGGATACAATTGACATAAACGTATTGGAACCTCGAAGCAAACAAGAAACGAGTCTCCGTCAAGACTGGGTGACCATATTTAGTACACGAGAATGCTTACCAACTGCAGTGCAATCCAATCCGGATAAGTCCAGTACTCATTCCACCATCAGAAGATCCTCTAACAATTAAAGTAAACAGTACAATCCGACTCAACAGACTCCCCAAGGCCATAGAAGTTGGTCTCACTAGTAGGCTCCTCACCATCAATATGAGTCTGAGTAGCGTACGCACCGTGGCAGTTGCTGAGAGCACACTCTGTCAGTACCTTCCAAGATGATTTCGCAAGCGTTGGAAACGACGTACCTGAAGCCACTTCCACCACACTCCGCGATCCACGAAAAAGCGTCTTCCAGCGAGTCAGAGACAAAAGTGATTAAGTCCGAGCGCACAGATTTATCACCATCGTACTTGCCGATATCATTTCCGTCGCCATCGTAGAGCGTGCTGCCGCCGCCGGGTGTGACGGTGTTTCCGCCCGAACCGAATCCCGCGGAGTTGCGGGTGTAGTGGACCATGTGCGGAGCATTGGGCCTGCCATTGCAGTTGGGAGGCCGAGGGCTGCTAGGATAAGGGTGGGAAGCGCGAAATGCATGATTGCTTTCGAAAGGTCGGAAAGATTGTGAGCTTGAAGACTTGGATGAGTGATCTTGAATATGTGATGGTGTGGATGAATGACGGACTGAAAATCAAATAGTGAGAACCTTTATATACCTTTTCCTGCTCCTCGATGACCTCGTTCGGCATGTCTTCAAAAGAGAAGAAGACCGTTCTTTCTCTCGCCCGACGTCTTTGCCCGATGTGCCAAGATTGCTTTGCAGTAGTATAGAAGTCCGTTTTAGTTTGTGCATCTATGAAGTGGATTCTAGTAATGATCATATCCTGAAGAATCTACTTCATACCTTTTTATGACCGGCAAATGCTGTAAAACGGGGCATTTGCCCCATGTTTGGGGGCTGGTTTTATGACTTGCGGCTGATTTATGGTTGGCGATCGTCTTGGCCGAAGTCCATCACATTTCGAAGGCCATGAGCTGAAGCAGAAACTATCTGCTTGTGAGTACCGATTCCCAACAATCTATCATGGCTTTTCCTTCGGAGTGTCGGGGATGTCATGCGTAAAACTTGCTGCTAAATAAAGTGTTCGTCCAAATAAACGCTTTTTTCATTGTGGCCAATACCCCAGACTGTTATAACCGAAGCTCCACAATAGTCTGTTAAAACCGATGCCCCCAAAGAACTTGCTACGACTCGAGAACGAAGGACAATGCAACGTACGTCAATGGTCGAGTTAGGGTGGTTCCTGCAGGAGGGAATTCATGCACCCAGTCAAAAACGCAATGAAGTCTTGAAATTCACGCATCGAACTTCTCAACCTCCATCACTTTGTTTGCCCATCTCTCGCCCCTTTTAACACATCATCTTCTACTCGCACCGCCTCTTGCAGTCAGTGTCATTCCCAATTACAGATGAGCATCACACAGCAATTTCCAGGGGTGCACTGGATCTGAAGCGGAGGCATCTAATTCGTCGGCGAAGTCCACCCCCCGCATCGTAATCAAAGTCCCCCGAGCCGACGATTTCGACAGACAACAGTTTTAAAACAAGTCAAGATCTGCGACATATTCGGTCAACATCCGCCATGCCATTCTGCGGTGCAGTGCTTCTACTCCACAGAAAATGCCGTTTTCCTCGAGTACATGCCAGGTGGGGTCCCCATAACCTGCATTTAACATTCCAAGCTATTGCGAAGGTTCTTGCCTGATGAAATCCTCTCTTCCAGGAACCAAGAAAACCATAGCTGAGATCGACGCACCAGCGTGGTGGCAAAACTGCAGAAACTGGAACCACTATCTCTTCGAAAAGAGTGGATGAATGACCTCGTTTAAGCCGTCGCTTTGAATCGCTCAATCTCGCGGACGGCGATCTACGACCGAAGGACGTTCTCATCGATTGGGATAGATTGAAGTTGTCGGATCTTGACCAAACGGCGGAGATTAGGACAATTTTCGAAGCTTGTACGCCTCCATGCGGAAGGTTATCAGAGGCAATGTTAAACTGCGGGGTTTCAAGGCCCGCGAATATTACAGCAACTATGGATTTGATGTTTATGGTGATCGATGACTTGATGAGGATCTGAATGTGCATGGTCCCAATCGTTGCGAGTTGTTGCAGAACATGAAGTTTCCAGAACTTGGCAGAGATCCAGTCGTTGATGAGACTATTGATGAGTGTTGGCATAACAAATATGTCAGTATAGCGGAATTGGCCGCATGCACCGAGTGTCTTCTTCCCAGGAGAAACGAGCGGGAAATGGCTGATGGCACAGATCAGAAGTGTTCATTGGAGGATTTTGCCTCTAAGAGAACAATTTGCCAGGACCTGGAAAGAAACGTGGAATTGTTTCTATGCTTGAGTCTGGCGAGCCTGAGGAACTGGGATGTAAGATAGAGTGGCACCGATTGTCTCAGAGTTAAAGCACGGCGGTTTCGGAGTAGATTGACTCATTGCATTGACTTATTGAGCAAAGAATGCTATCTTGACAGACTATACACATATATACAAGACCTGTCTACGCCGTATTAGCCTCGGCGAGGTTTGACAGTATTTACAACTTCGCTCTAGGCGAAGCAAAACTCGACCCCGAACCCTGCCCAATGGCCTCAACAATCCGATCAACACTGTTCAAAATCCACTCATTCCCCGCATCACTTGCCAACCACCTAGCCCCCTCCTCACTCTCAACATCCGCAGTCCAAGACCCATCCTCCAGCGCCTTCCGCAGTCCAAAAATATGCGACAGAACCTGGGGCGCAACGCCCGACTGCGCACGCAAACATGCAATCGCAATAATGGACGTGACAAGCCGACCAGCCGAGGTCCGCGGATTTTCCCGCTCTGGATCGGAGAGGAGGGACCCGTAGTGCGCGTTGAGGATTATGACGGGGAGGTCGGGGGTGTGAGGAGGCGAGTTTGCTGTACAGCTTTTTCTCGAAAGGTCGGTAGATTGAGGTCCAGAGGGAGTGGCCGCGGTTTGCGATGTTGGTTATGTTGGTCGGTGTGGGTGTGCGGGTGGGGGTCGTAGAGAGGCTGTCGCTGATATTCTCGGGCAGACTTGCTTTGAAGGCGTTGAGGTTGTTTATTGTTCGCGGAATGCCGTTGAAACTTATGCACTTTAGCCCGATTTCGCGCATTAGCTCGGCGATTTCGAGGTCGTTGTTTGCTTCGACGGAGGTGAGGGTGAAGAGGGCGGCGAGGGACTCGGGGGAGTTCATTGTCATCGTTGCTGCGGTCTACACCGTGTGAGCCTTCCAATCCCTGCGACGAGCAGCTGCAACATCTCCAGGCGCTTACCGACAGCGCGAGCCAGGACGGCTGCGAGACATTATGCGCCTTGGCAGACTGCTGGATGTCCTGGTAAATAGCTGTAATATTCTTCGGCGCCGGCAGTGTATGCGGACGAGCTGCCGGGCTGTTAATCAGCGCCTTCAGGCTGGCCGAGAGCTTCGACATGTTGGCACTGGCACCGACAAGGAGCTGTCGAGGGTAAAGCGGGCGCTCCTCGGGAACTTGGCCGGTCGGCCTCGGCACTCAGAAATGCGCGCCGAGGGCAAAGATACCAACAATACGTAAATTACGCGTATATCTGATATCATTAGTAATAGTCTGACCAAGCTTCGCTAGTCCGGGGAAAGTGCGGGGGGACTTGCTTGGCTGCGTTCCCACTAATGTCACTTGGCTGTGGAGCCAATACGATCTCTGTCGGCATTCGCAGGGTTCGCTGGAATTGTTCAGGGCAGGCGTCGGCGCTAGAAGTGCAGCCCGAGCTCGCCTTTTGTGTCCGCGCGGTCGACAGAGTCCTCCTTTCTGCATTTTACCTGTACCCTGCACCTGCAACTTGCACCGCATCGTCCTAAGAACCTCTAGTATCATGGATCCAAAGCCCGTCGCTGCAGAGCTGGAAGAGAGTAAGGTATACGAGAGTCCTCTCAATCGCTTTGGCGATGAGGTGCATCAGCAGAAACTTGCGCGAAGGATTCTGTTCAAGCTGGATACGCGGTGAGATGAGCCCCTTTCGTCACCCCTTGACATGAGCGCTTAGCTAACGGGGGATAGGATCCTGCCGATGCTGGCATTGCTTTTCCTCTGCTCTTTTTTGGATCGTACGAATGTCGGCAATGCAAAGATTTATGGGCTGGAGAAGGATATCAATATTTCGGATCAGCAGTATGACGTTGGGCTTACGGTTTTCTATCTCACTTATGTCTGCAGGTAAGCAACTCGCAATGGAATTTTTTTTTGACAACACCCCTTGGGTACATCCACATGCTGATTATCTAGTGAACTGCCGAGCAACCTCGTCCTGAAAAAGGCCTCGCCGAAGATCTGGTTGCCGTTTTTGACCGCGCTGTGGGGAATTATCACAATGTGCTTGGGGTTTGTGCAGAACTTCGCTCAGTTTACGGCCGTGCGAGCATTACTCGGCATTGCAGAGGGTGGATTGCTTCCAGGAATGGTATGTGCTGCTGTGATATCCTGTGGAATCGACGCTGACGTCAACAGGTCTTGTACCTGTCTGCATTCTACAGACGAGGTGATCTTGCTCTGCGCATTGGCCTATTCTACACGGCTGCGTCTTTGTCGGGGGCTTTTGGAGGTGAGCAAGCCTTCTTTGGCTGGTTTTCTATTGACAAATACTGATCGAGTTAGGTCTTCTTGCTCGTGGACTGTATGAGATTGGTCCGCGTGGCGGGCTGGAGGGTTGGCGATGGATTTTGATCATTGAGGGACTGCTGGTAAGTGCTCTCCCACTACAGGTTGAGCTCTAAGCTAACAATAAACAGACATTTGCTGCTGGCGGCCTCAGCTTCGTTGTCCTCCCGAATAGCCTGGAGACTGCCCCCTTCTTGACAACCGAAGAAAAGGAGTTCGGACGAGACCGGCTTCTGCTTGACAATCCCAAGAGCTCGGATGGGTAGGATCATCCCCCATCTTCCTACAATTCCCTTCACTTACATCTGCAGAACATTAACTGCCGAACACGACGGCTTCCGGTGGTCCGAAGTCCGCCGCGGTATCCTCGAGCCACAGGTCTGGTTCTCCGCCACCGCATACTTTGCAATCCTATCCGGCCTCTACTCCTTCGGCCTATTCGTACGTTCCCCCTCACAGCCGAAGATCAGAATCTAACAAGCCCAGCTCCCCACAATAATCGAAAGCCTCGGCTTCGCCAAAGATGCAAACGAAGTCCAGCTCTGGTCTGTCATCCCCTACGCCGTCGCCGCAGTCCTCACCGGTGAGTCCTCCCTCCCTTCTTCTTCCGAAAATCTTATACTCATCACGGATAGTTCTGGTTGCCTTCGTCTCAGACCGTCTTCGTCTTCGAGGCGTAGTCATGCTCTTCACTCTCCCCATCGCCATTGTCGGATACGCCGTCATCGCGAACATCGATAATCCCCAGGTCCAGTATGGAATGACCTTCCTCATGGCGACGGGAATGTATGCTAGCGTTCCGTGTATCCTGGTATGGATGTCGAATAATTCGGCGGGACATTATAAGCGGGCGACGACCTCGGCATTGCAGTTGGCTATTGCGAATTGTGGTGGTTTTGTTGCTAGTGAGTCGCCCCTTTTGTCTGCTCTTCGTTTACGGTCTTGGTATTGATGAGTCTCTAGCTTTCAACTATCCTTCGCGTGATAAACCTTTGTATCATCGTGGACATACGATTATTCTTGGGTTACTGGTTTTTGCGTGGTTTATGTGAGTCCCAGCTTCAATATCGTTTTGCTTTTTCGAAATTCGAATGCGCGGATACTAATACTCGCAGGATCTTGTTCAATGTGCTCTACTGTGCAAAGGTAAACCGTGACAAGCGGAAGGGCAAGTACGATCAGTACAGTGGATATAACGATGATCGTAACCCGGAATTCATCCTGGTTCTGTGAGACGATGCTTATATAACGGGAGATTTCCAGAAAGATTATGACACTGGTGGAGATATGATAGTACATCAAGAATGAATACTTGATAATGGCCGAAATTAAGCACATCAACACCCTCTCTCACAAGAGCCCTCCAAACATAATTCCTAACCCCAACCGACCACTACGGCATCGACCGGTACGGTACCGAACCTTAAGTCCAAGGTGGTGAGCCGTGCGAATCTGATTCCGCAGCTTAGCCAACTGCTCCTGTAAGATACGGCTGAAAGACAGTGGCCCGATTGTTATGGGGCGTTGGGATCATCACCACCCCGTTTGTAGAGGTCAAGTACCCGCTTTTGCGGAGGGTGGTTAGTATTTCCATCACGTAGGGCCAAAAATTTTTCGTCTTCTTGTTTGAAGTCGATGAGTAAGACCAGGGACTGGGTTGTACATGTTACGAAGATTGCGACCGATTCGTCTGCTTGTGGTTGTGCTTGGGTTCGTAGTTCGCCCGGTGTGGAGTGGAGGTATCCAGATCGGGATGGTATCATATGTAGGTTATGTTGGTTCAGCATCTCCAGTACCTGAATTTGTTCTCCCAGAGCCGGACATTTCTTGCTTCGAACCCGACAGAAGTGAGGTTCGCCTCACTCCCGCATCTCTGCCAAGCTTCATCCTGCCACCTTGAACATATAACCTTCATGATATGGTGGTTCCAAAGAATCAGCCACATTAACGAATGAAGTACAGGGAGGTTAGCGCCTGAGAGCCTGACCAACGAACCAACTCCACCACCTTTATTGAATGAGCCCAGTTTACTTCTTTCATGTGCTTGAAGGCTTGAACCGGCCACCTACCCTTAGGAACAAAGAAAACATATACCTGGAAATAGCTTGAGTTAAAAGAAATCGTCATAGCTCCTCCACCATTTCCTTTAAAACCCTGGAACCACTAAATTTAGGGTGCTGTTACAAGGACGCCCCCCACGCTGAGTCACTCCCGTTTCTGCACCTTGACCGTTTTTCTGCCTGGTTTCTTCGGTTTCTTCCGCATTAATGCCTATTCAGGTTTAGCTCACTTCAATATATGGTTAGTCAACTATTCAGCATCTGTTTTCAAAACATCGGCAAACTGCTTTTCTCGCGCATTTGAACGACACAGCTACCATGGCTCTTTCAGGCCTAAATGCTTATACGTCTGATTCCGATGAAGCTGTCGATGCAACTGCTGACGCAGCACCGGCCACCGATGCCCCCGACATGCGTTCCGAGGCATTACTGATGCCTCTTCCTCCCTAGATCAGCAGTTCTCAACCCCAGAAGCAGCAATTGATGCAATCAACGAACTCGTAGTGCCTTCGGGGTATGCAGTTGTCAAGCGCCGCAGCAAGAAATCGAAGCGAGGGATCGTTAAAACAGTTACTCTGCAATGTGATCGCGGAGGTGAATATGTACCAGCTGTTTTGGAAAATGTCCGCAATGTGACGGATGAACCTGGGAATAGTCTCGCCTCGTGGAAGGGTGTTTGAGGCATAATTTTTGGTCGTTTGCACTACGCGTTTGCTGGTGCGCGTTTGCTGGGTACTTAAGCCCTCTTTTTCTGGCGGACTTTCTTTCTTTCTCCTTCCTTCTTCATCTTCGAGATTCTCGTCTGTAGGCACCGAATGAATCTGTTTCTTTCGAACGGCCTGTAACACGCAAGATGAAGACCAACACATACGCTTGTGGGCGTAATTTCCAGGTTACGCTACGCCTACAACCTCTGCGCTTGGAGACCCCATGGAAGCTTACAGTGGAGAATCAATGGCATAATGATCACGAGCCATCAGAAGCATCTGTTCATGCTGTACATCGCAAACGAGAGGTTGCAGAGAGAGAGGCATTTATCAAGACACAGCTCCATCTCCAGATACCGACACGTCAAATTCTGACTACTATCACAAATGAGAATCTATCCTCATGTATCATTGCTGCAAATATCAACAATCTCCGTGCAAAACTCAACCGTGAGTTCCTTAATGGCCGTACCCCTATCCAGGCACTGCTTATGGAGCTTCCAACCAATGGTGAATGGATGTTCCGTACGGAGCTTGATGATGGAGGTCATCCTCTTGTTCTATTCGCAATGCATAAAGCCAGCCTTCAGATGCTAAAGCGTTATCCCTGAGTTCTCTAGATGGACTGCACATCTAAGACGAATCGATATAATATGTCATTACTTGATATAATTGGGTTTACATGTACTGGCGCCTCAGCTTACCTTGGTTGGGCATTTGTCAATGATGAGAAAGAGGAGACATATGATGTGGCTCTCAGGTTTTTCTTGGAGAGATATATGATCATATCCGAGCCACTTCCATGGAATCTGACCCTCGGGACTTCTCTCCGCTGTTGCAATCCGCTACAATCCTTACCGATAAGGAGCCAGGCCTGATCAATGCAATTCATAGAGTGTGACCGGAAACCGATACGATTATCTGTATCTGGCATGTGAATATGAATTCGATGAAGAAGGCCCGTCCGTTAATCTGCAAATATATCGCTAATATCCGAGAAGAAGGGCTTGAGGCCACTTATGAAGGTATTGCTCTTCCACTTGCAGCTCAGTTGACTAAGAAAGAGCTCGACGACGCTCTTGTCAAGATCGCTGATAAAGGATGGAATAAGATGATGAAGCGATAGAATCGCCTGATCTATGCGTCCTCACAATCAGAATTCGATACTGCCAGGGAGCGGTTCCAGGATACCTATAGTGCGCCTGTTTATTCGACTCTGTAGGATTATATTCGGAAGGAATGGATTGAAGACTGCCCTGAAAACTTCCTCAAGATGTATACTGATCAGTATCTGCATCTCGGTGAGGTTTCTACCTCTCGTACAGAAGGCTCCATTGGCTGTTGAAACAAGACCTACATGTGTCTACAAAATATCTACTCCCTGTTTTCGATAACTTCAAGGATGTTATCACCCGGCAATACAGCAAGAGCAAGAGTCAGATTACAAGTGAGCGAGATCGCAGGCCAACAAGGAAGCTGCATTCAATTTTTCAACCAATTATTCGGCACGTTTCTCTCAAAGTTATCAGTTATGTTGAAGAGACGTACAACAACTACATTCCTGCGGCAGAAGGCAAGCCTTCTATTCCTCCTGGCTGTTACTGCAACTCAAGAAACACATCTGGATACCCTTGTATCCATGTCATTGTTAAATGCATGGAGGAAGAGAGGCCATTTAGCCTTGAAGATTTCCACCCTCAATGGCATCTGTACAAAATTGGCCAAGCACCACCGATTGACCCTCTTCTCTTAGTGCAGAACCCTCGTACAGTATGCCGCCGAGGTCGACCTGCTCGCCGAAGGAATAACCTTAAATCTCGGCCTATACAGCAGCCACCATCAACACCGGTAATCCAGGCTCCAGAAACGCAGCGGACATCTCCGGACCCGCTTACTAAACCGCTTACACCTTTTGAACGCTCAACACAACGTGAACTGTCGGCATTTGAACACATACTAGCTGCAGAACATGGCCGTGGCCGAGGGAAGGCAAAAGGACATACAGCGGCTAGCCAGGTAGGAGTAACCTCAGGCACCAGGATGCAGACCCGGCGTAGGGGTTGGAGAGCTGTGGAAGTCGAGGATGTCGAAGAGCATGTGTGAGGTAGTGCCAGCAGCTTAGATGCTGGCGCGGTTATTGGCTCGGATGACTCGGAATTCGATGGTTAATATATGTAAATAGCGTTCATACAAATTGACCGAGAAAAGCAGTTTGCCGATGTTTTGAAAACAGATGCTGAGTAGTTGACTAAGCATGATATTGAAGCCTGCTAAACCTGAATAAGTGTCAGCAATCGGGGTCTATGACTCGTCTTAGTCATGTGCTGGACCTCGATTGACGTGGAAAGATGAGATGGGTGAGAACAGCTAATATTCAGAGATGAGAACCTTCAACTGCCTAACTAGCTAACGTTGGAATCAATCTCATATAAATAGACCAAAATAGAAGCAAACAAGCAGACAAACAATATAAGCGAAAGCGGGGTAAATTTCGTACTTTCCCCTTTACACACGAGCTAACTCTCTTATTCCCCAGTGAGCTGATCAGGATTACATTACAGCCTTAGAAGTCAGGTGTTGAACTACTTTGACTTCCAACAATAAGTTAGTTAGGCATTAATGCCGAAGAAACCAGGCAGAAAGGCGGTCAAGGTGCAGAAACGGGTGTGACTCAGCGAGGAGGGGGGCCCTCCCTGTAACAGCACCCTAAATTTATCCGGTCTGTTTCTGGAGCAGGAAGAGGTGATGCCAAAGAAGCGCGAAAGATGAAACAGTATGCAAGGAGAGGTCGCAGGGCGCAGGCAAGCACATTCAATATATAAATGTGAGACATGAAACATCTCCCCAAAAGCCACCAATCCAAAGCAGTGAAATCTTATATCTACGATACCGCTCTCCAAGTTCCAAATGTCCCAAAGATCAGCAAGTTCATCTGGCCTTCCCTTCATAAGATGGGGTACATACCCAGCACACATCACCAGTCATTTCCACACTAACAGAAACAGACGCTAAAAAAGCAGAGAATTGGTTCATCTCCAAAACAGACCTAGGTTGGAACGAGAAGTGCAAATTGGTTCATGATATTGAAAATGCGTCTCTAGAATGCGCCGACGGGTTTCGCGGAGACGAGCGGATGTGTTTTATGCGAGCCTTTGGAAAGCTCTTACCGGATAACTTGGAGAAAACAAACTACGTGACTAAACGCAAGGAGTCCGAGTGTCCGGGCTACTAGGACTACTTTTACAACTATGTCCGTTGTGCTGATTGCATGAATGCAATCGAGTATTGTACAGTAGTTTTCGAATTCAAGTTGACCACTCACTCTTTAGACTTAATTCCCGGAAAATAAATCCGAAATACACTAATCCTGTTTGGGGTCACCGCTTTAATTGTTGGGCAGAAGTATGGTGGTAATGACCATGCCTCGTCCAAGGACGTATTGTAACTATACCGTAATTATACATCGAATCCCCTACTGTAGAGACGCTTTGTAGATCTGCGCAGTAAATTACCCCACAGATGGAAGTTATATTCATTAACCCTTTTCTGGTGTTCTTGGCATTAATATTGTCGTCACAACCCTCTTGCATCGAAGATTGGCTCCACTTGAGCCTACCCACTATCTCATTCGCCTACAAGGATTACAAAACTATCTGTTCCAGCTTGTTCCGACAGGTAACTATAGAATTTGAATAATTATCTAAAAACAGTTTACATGGCCATGCCTATTCTCTTAACTTCTTTAACATTAGCTCCTGGAAGCCCCGCATCGCCTGCTCTTCTTTCGTCTCGATCAGACTCCCTCCAATCTGAGTGATAAATCTATCTAACTTTTAAGGCTGGCCGGCCCTTTTCATAATCTATGCTCCGTAATTAATATTATTTATGAGCTTGATCGGGATGAAGAACAGCGCCACGGAAATGATGACGTAATGTGGCGTAGCCCAAAGTTCGGCTATATAGTTGATGCTCCACCGCAAGAGTGGAGCCAAATGATCTCTCGATTCTGGTCACATCGCGGTCCAAAATGCGATTGCCTCCAACATTTCTACAACGCGAGGACTGGGATACACCTATTAATCGGAGCGTGCAGACCTGGAATTATGTGTGCCAGTCATTATGCATCTTTTGGATGTCCGCCTTCTTTGGTATCCGCCTATATACCCGGCTTTTCATTGTCCGTGGTTTTGGGAAGGAGGATTGGACATGCTCTATAGCATGGTTCCTTGGTGTCTGCTACTCTGTTATTGCTATCATCATGGGACGTTACGGAGGAGGTTTGCATTACTTCGACGTCCCCGTTGAATACCACGTTCCGTTTGGAAAGACTGTCTACGTGACAATGGTCATGTATGGACCGACCGCATATGTGACTAAGGTGTGTCTATTATGGGTTATGACTCGCGTCTTCAGTCCGGTCCGTAATGTTGTCATCTTTATCTATATCTTTATAGGCATTATGCTTGCCTATTACATCCCAGTTCTCGTCGTGAAGATCAGGATCTGCAGTCCGATTGCTAGATTCTGGGACACAAATATTGATGGCACATGTCTTGATCAGAAATCGATTATTCTAGCCGACGCCGTCATCAGTGTGGCAAGCGACTTTGCCATTCTTATTCTACCGGTACTATTAACTATAAACTTACAAATGTCAACCAAGAAAAAGATCAGGGTCGCGGTTGTCCTTGGTGCAGGTGGATTTGCTGTTTTGGCTAGCATCATCCGCCTCGTGCTTATTGTCGTTACCGGACAGTCAAAGGATATTACTATTGCTTTCATGAGGATCAATATGCTCGGAAATGCCGAAGTCTCCATCGGAGTTATCTGCACATGTTTACCTGCCCTTTTGACCTTCGTCAGACACATCGACCACGAATACCGGAGCAGCAGAACAACCCGCACTTCTGAACATAGGATGGTCGAAACACGGAATGCAGAGCCAGCCGAAGACACCTGGATGTATATCGCACAGGAGAACTCAACGATCCGAACAACTATCCAGGGGGACATCAATGCTCCGGAAGTCTCGGGCGATTTGCCAGCCGACAGCACAAGTATTACAAGAACAGTTGATATTTTAACGCATGTGCAGTCGGAATAATATGACGAACTGACGAAGTGGTCAAATACCACTAGCACACTTCGGGATCGGCTTATTCATCGTTCACGCAATTTCCACCTAGAGACCCCTGCGGTCGCTCAACCGATCTTAACAACCTTCAATCTATCATCTGATTCTATTTGAATATCTTCAGTACTAGCCAGTACATCAACTCCTCATCCTGACATAATATTAGATGAGAATACGAGTGCCGAAATGAGCAGTTGATAAGTTTGTGAAGTGTTGTTTTTGTTCGTGGCATAGCGTCATGTATGAAAGGCTGTAACACGGCCTGAGGTCATTTCAAGGATCTAATCCTATGCTATTTTGTCTCTGGAGGCATCTCCGTGCCGTTCTTTAGACCAACCTTTTACGACAAAGGCTCTTCTAATGCTGGAGATAGTAACCATAGCCTGAAATTCATCCCATGCCATAGGAATACAATTATCTCCTCGAGATAGAGGCCGGTTTTCTCAGATAGATGATCACTGAGGATTTCTATTATTAGGGGCGTCTCAGTTCGCTTCCGTCCTACTCGGGTTTCTGGTTCGTATATGCCCCCAAATTGTCTCAAGTTTTTACGGGAACTGATAATGGTCTGCCTGCTGCGTTCAGCCCATTCAGCCATGCCAGATATGGTGAAAGATTCACTCTCAGAAATAGATCCTCGTCAATTCAATACAGAATTAGAAAGACTTCCTCTAGATTTATACTAGGTCTAGTATAAGGAGTCTGTGACAATCTATAAGTAAGATGGATCGCTAGTAGCGAAGAAAACGGCGGCATCAACGAATAACAAAAATAATTATGAATCTGTTCGAATCTTCGGGCATAAGATCCAGCGGCACCTGAGCTAGGATCCAAGTTTCAACAGCTTATTATATATTTCTACCTTCTCTGACAAGAGGAGCGCAGAGAACTAGATGCTTAAAAGAAAGAACCGGTTTGGGTGCCGAGACTGCCAAATAATCGAGATTAATGTTCCGGGTGTATTGCAAGATCAGGGGTCGATTTTTCATGCCCAGGATATATTGGATGCCCTGTCGTTGCCGATTCCGTGACCATCATCGGCTCGTGTCGCTGATGAATACCTTACTCACTTCGGTGTCCTCCCTGAACACATTGGCGAACGGCAAAGTGTGGACGAGGTTGAAATGGGTAATTTTTTTTCACTTCCAGCTATGCAGTATATACTGCAAGCATAACGATTCTGTCGTACTGACATTGCTACTGTATAGCTCGAAGGTTGTCACCCCCCATGTTACAGGCCGTGGCTTCTCCAGAACTCATTGCGTGGCTGGGAGGGATGGGACTATGATCAAGTGCTCGGAATCGGTGGATCCGTCCCACGACAGGTCCTGGAGATCGACTGCTCTAGGCGATATGTATTAGCGGCACTCACTGAACAGAGTTCGAGAAGCAATGAAATAATACAGGCGGTCGCGTCAATTTGGAGCCGTAATGTATTGGTGACGGATAAATTTGTGTCCTGCCAAGTACAACCTCCACCATGATTGGCCCACCATCTCCACCTTGACATCAATGCGAATCCACCGCGGGGTCTCCAAGCAGTTTTGCCTCTCACCCAACCTGTCAGGACTTCAATCGCAACATGTCACCCCAAAATGCCCACGCGAAAGGCATGCTCGGCGCAAACTACAACGAAAAACTCACCTGGATCAACCACGACGAGCTCCGCGCCGTCAACGCAAAATGGATCCGCGGCTTCGTCGACATGCACCTAATCAACAGCGAACAGCTAGACCAAGATCCAAATTTGAAAGCCCTGTTCGGTGCAATTGACGCCGGATTCAACACGATCCTGAGCTTGAAATGGGATTTTACGAACCTCGACTTCCCGAGATCAGGATCCCCGGAAGTCGACACAGAATTGCGGACCCTGAACCGCGTGCTACCTCTCGTTTTGGGAAAGGTTGATATCCTCGTCATTGGGAATGAACCTTTCATTGAAGCGAAAGAGGGGCAAAGGGGTGAGCGGTTGAATGTCTTCTATGAGACCATGGCGAGCGCCGTTATCGAGCGACAGCGCGGTTCGTCAACAAGATTGTACATGGGCGCGCTGAATCGGCTTGACCTTCCGGAAAAACGGACACCAGCTATACAGCGCTTTTTGAACTTCATTGCCTCAACGCCGGAACTCGATGGTGTCGATCTGCATCCCCATATGATGACGTTTGAAGGGCATCGCAGTATGCTGGAGTACTCTCTTGCCCGCATTCGGCCTGATCAGACCTTCCTCGCGACGGAGTTCACGATGGTTTGGCATTTCAAGAAGCATATGGGTCATGCAGCGCCGCCTAAGTTTTGTGCGAAGTACGGGTTGGCACCTGGGATGAAGAATTTCCAGGTTATTGATGCCGCCATCAAAAATCCGATGACGTTTGAGCAGTGGCAGGAGTATCTCACTCTAAGTCCGTGGTATATGCAATTTCGGGTCTTCATTACAGATGCAATGAGGCTTTATCGCTCCACTGGAAGACTGGCTGTCGCAACATACGCATTGTGTCCGATGCGCATGCGGAAACACCCGTTTAAGGAGGCTGATACGCCGTGGATGTTGAATGGTGTTTATGCGCCGTCGACGGTCAAAGTAAAACCCGATGGATCGCGGTATGAGAATTTTCCGTGGGCGGAGGAATTCCGACGTGCTCAGCAGGCAAATTGATTTGTTGTATTGAAATGTAATTATCCTCGTATATAAATTACTCCGACTTGGGCGGCCACTTCACCCGTCTCTCGGCCCGCACATACAAATTATTCGGCCTGATCAACTGGAACATCGGGTCATACTCGACGGTCCCACTCTCCTCCTGCGTAAACTTATACCTATACAGCAACTTTGGCAGGAAAACCTTCACCTCCTGCAGGGCAAAGTTGAACCCGATGCACATGCGTGGTCCTGCGGCGAAGGGAATATAAGCTGCCTTGTGACGATTCTTCACCTCGTCTGTCTCCCAGCGGTCTGGGTCGAAGCGGGCAGGGTTGTCCCAGACGTTCGGGTTGTTGTGGATGTGGTGAAGGGCGGGGATCACGACGGAGTCGGCCGGTAGCTTGTACCCACCCGGCAGGATCATGGAGACCTTTGCGGTGCGTGCGGGTTGGTAGGAGGGGTTGTGGCGGCGTTGGGTCTCTTTGATGAAGCGGTCCATGAAGGTGAGTTTGTCGGTGATGTCGGCTGTGATGAGGGTGTCCGCGGTGATGTCGTTGTCGATTAGTTCTTGAAGGAGACGTTCTTGCATTCCCGGGTAGGTGACCAGGGAGTAGATGAGCCAGGAGAGGAGGGAGGAGGTTGTTGTGAAGCCGGCGCCGGTGGCGACGACGAGGGCTTGCATTAGGCTTGTTTTGGGGAGTTTTTCGCCTTTGTTGTCTGTGGCGCGGATGGCGTAATCTGGGCAGTCAAGTTAGCTCTCTGTCTTAGGGTTAAAAGTGAGTAGATGGGATGGATGTTTGAAAGTAGTACATACCGACCATGTTCGTTGCCTTCAGGGCAGCGTCTTGCAAAGGAAGATCCTCTACACCACCACTTGATGCGTTGGCGATTGACTCATTGACCATCTCGATAATGCGCCATCGAGCATTACGCAGCTTCGCCGGATCACCAAACGGCATCTTCGCATACCAGTCACCCCACGCCGCAACCTTCTTATTCAATGTCAAGGATTCAGCAATGCGATAGACCAGTTCGTGGGGCGGGGCATTCGGGGAAGTGAAGTGCTTAAAGTCAATTCCAAGAACCAACTTTCCAACAGCCTGCGAACCCAGCTTCAACATATACTGATAGACGTTCCAGGCCTCGTCCTGCTCGTCCAACTCGTCGAAAACATTAAATGCGTCCTCGACAGTCTCCTGCATCGTCGGCGCGTAGTGTCGCACCGCCTTGGGACCTAGTGCAGGGGGAAGGAACTTGTGTGCAGCGCGCCATTCCGGTGTATCGGTGTCACCGAGGAACACACCGGCTTCCTGGTTCTTGATCGGGTGCAGAGGGTGCGCCTCGTTGATCTTCTTCGTGAAAAAGTCTGATTCGGAGAAGACGATGGCGGAGAGGGTGGGGTCGTTGGTATGGTAGATTGTGCGGCCCATGTTGGTTGTTTGGAAGATGGGGCCGTACTGGTCGAAGAGGCGCTGGTGGTTGCCCAGGTGGTCGGGGTAGATCTCGAAGAAGTTGCCGACGAAAGGGAGGCCCTTGGGTCCGGGGATCTCGCGGACGGCTTTTCCATCGATGCTGATTGCGATAGGGTCCTCATTGGCCAGGATCTCGGTGACGCTGGTCAGTGTTGAGTCCGAGGATTGAAAGCCGATTCCTTTATACGGGTTAGTATATACTGCATCTGGTTGAGTGCGCAGGTCACATACCATTCGGCTCAACAATGGCGAATTGACCCGCAACGAGATGCTGCAGGCTCTCAAAATCTAAGCTCGAGTCCACCTCGACATACTGAGCGGACGAGTTAGGCTCGCCCAGCAAATGAAATAACTTGCCCGACATGATGATATCGCGATGAAGCGGAAACCGAAGGAATGCGAGAATTGACGGAGCCCAGTATATTTATAGCAGCATTGCGCACACCCAGCATCTTCGGGATGTCCATGTTGGCCTCCGACGACTCCACTGGGTTATCGCCAAATTTATTCGCGCATAACTTGCGACATTTTCATAGTGCAGGTCGCACTTACAAAGTCTGGGTTGGATATGCGCGTCTGTTGTGCCTCGGCATTTTCACCTCGATCACGACTCCACTTGTCGAATTGAGCGATGATCGGCGGAGCTAACGTGATGAGACGGCGGTTGAGACTGTCAACGATATTTTTACCGCTTGAAAGGAGAAATAGGGGAGGTTGAGATTAGACAAGTCAATATGGTTGCAGAAAATCAATATTGCCGTGCTGAACTTAATTGAACCCCGTAACAACGTCGCCATCGCGCCCGCGACACCTTCAACGTCTTCAACGCCTTCAACGCCTGCAACGATCGGACATTCACTCGCCCCACCGCGTCCAAGGTTAACTCGGTGTCAACCTACAAAGAGACGTAAACTTGTTCCTAACCGGGAATGGTCTCTCGGGACCGCAATTAACTCGGCATCGGGAAGCCGTGCCGTTTGCGGGCCCCGACCGAGTCTAGAAGAATTGTTGGCCGAGGTTCAATAGCTTTTTGAAATGCAACAAAAGAGAGTATTTTATGCATCGTCCATGGATACCGTGTCGAGTCTGCCTTTGGAGTATTTGATTTGCATCCACCCGGACCAGCGATATTTTCGAAGGTTTCAGGTTTTCTTCATCTACCGCATCCCACCAAGGACAAAATGGTCGAGGCGAAGGAGCTCAAGGCTCAATGGCAGACTCAAACCGAGCTGCCCGAGTATACATTGAAAGATGTCACGGCACATAACAGCAAGAGTGATTGCTGGATTGTCATCCACGGACAAGGTTGGTCCAGTTGCCTTTGAAGTGCACATTTTCTGACTTTGACACAGTCTTCGATATCACCGAGTACCTGCAAGACCACCCGGGCGGCGCAGAGGCCCTCGTCGAAGTCGCAGGCAAAGATGCCACTGCCGAATATGAAGACGTCGGCCACTCAGAGGATGCGCACGAGATCATGCAGCCCTATCTGGTCGGCACGCTGAAAGATGCCCAGCAATATGTGCGCCCCAAGTCCGTCCGCGTCGTGTCTCAAAAGACCGAGGAGAAGAAGCTTTCATCGTCTTCCTCGCTACGCACCCTCGCCGTCGCAGCTAGCGCCCTCACCCTCATCCCAGCCTACTTCGTCTGCAGCAAGGGAATCAACTTCCCTCGTCACCCCCACCAAATCCACACCCTCCATCTCCCGCGCGGTGGCTTCGTGAATGGCTTCCTGGCAGCCAGCATCATTTGCGGCTCCATCGGCGCAGTCGTCGCCAAACAGGCCAGCCGCTTCACCAAGATCGAATCCGGCTTCATGCGCTACCCGCCACGTATCAAGGCGAAGAAAGTCATCCGCGACGACCCGCACTTGACTCGCGGCTTCCTGCAGCCACAGACCTACCAGCGTCTTCCACTCGTGGAGAAGACCGCCCTCTCACCAAACGTCTATCGCTTCATTTTCGCTTTGCCCGACTCAACCAGCGTCCTGGGTCTCCCCATCGGCCAACACGTCGCCATCAAGGCTGGAATCAACGGTACAACCGTCACAAGATCCTACACGCCCACCTCCAACAACCTCGACAAAGGCCGTCTTGAGCTCGTCGTGAAATGCTATCCGGACGGTCTACTTAGCGGCTACCTCGCCAACCTCTCTATCGGCGACGAAGTCGACTTCCGCGGCCCTAAGGGCGCAATGAAATACACTGAGGGTCTTTGCCGCAGAATCGGCATGGTAGCCGGTGGAACGGGCATTACGCCCATGTACCAACTCATCCGTGCAATCTGCGAAAACGAGTCCGATACCACGGAGATTAGTTTGGTTTACGCCAACCGCTCCGAGAGCGATATCCTCCTTCGCGACGAGCTTGAGAACTTTGCGAGACGGTATCCGAAGAACTTCAAGCTGTGGTATATGCTGGATACGCCGCCCGAGAATTGGAAGTATGGCAGTGGGTATGTGGATCAGAATGTCCTGCGCGAGCAGTTGCCGGGCCCGGCGTCTGAGACGAAGATTTTGCTTTGTGGGCCGCCTGGCATGGTCAGTGCCACTAAGAGAAATTTGGAGGCGTTGGGTTTTACTAAGCCTGGTTCGGTGTCGAAGATGAGCGATGAGGTTTTTTGTTTCTAGTTTGACCTGGCAATACCGAGCCGAGGCTGTTTCTGCTTTGTTTCTGCATAAAGGTGCTGATGGGGTTCTTTTCTTTTCCTTTTGTGGGGCACGTGGACCAATTATCGGTCTAGCATTCGTCAGGCTCGGAGCTGTCCTAATGCGTTATGCTCGGGTCCAACAGAACTTGGATAACAAGATAGGCAATAAAATGTTGCATAAGGCTTAACCGTGAAGGATATGATCAAAATTCGAAGCCTAGTGATCGAAAACTCCGAGACGAGGCCACTCGTCTGATGATATATGCTTTCGTGAGCCCTACATTTCGATATGAGCGGGCTTAACGGAGCGCTATATTCCCACAGTTCATGGGAGTGTTGTGTTGCAGGCTATTGATGGTGGACCAGGCCAGCACGTCTGCGAAATCGAAGTCGAAATGATATTTGGTACAGGGGCCCACTACACAATTATCGCCGAAGACCTACTTCTCCTGATTTTCGACAATATCTTCAGGAACCCATCCATGACCCTTATCGCTCACCCGATTTTGCGATTGTACAAGTGGAAGCAAGAATTGCGCTTTCAAACCATCTTATTGTCAGCCAGGCTATCGCGAGAATTGTCCCAGCATCCCGAATGCCCAATGGCAATGCTTGCATCGTATTTGGACAATCATCATGCATAGACCAACTCAACCTCCAGCTGATTCCTCGCTCCATTTTGGTGGCAAAGGGCGAGCATATCTCAGAAGACATATCTCAGAAGACATTTGGGACGACATTCAAGTGACTGAATATGTCACCATTGATGGTGAAGTCATTTCTGTTTAACTTCATCTTTATCCCGCGCCCCTTGAGGGGATGTACACGGAATCTATTAGCACAGAAGTTTTGCCCCTCTCTGTCGTCGAAACTTCTATTATCTGAAGCAGCCACAAATTGCTCGTATCCCAACTGTTGAGTCATGGTATGAGTTACAGTTCCCCTGACCTCCCATTGGTGGATATCTAGCTCTCCTGCTCCTCACCGCCCACTGCCCATTTCCTTTCCTCGTGCGACATTCTTCTCTTCCTTCCTCTCTAGTTAGGTAGTTAGCTCCATTGATCGCCTCTCTCGTGCATGTCCTGCCCAGCTTGTAGCCTCTCTACCAAGGACGACTCCTACCGATCAGCGAAATACTCAAATAGCGATTTTCTCCAATCTGCGAAAGTATAGACTAAACGGGAATGCAAAATTACCCAAGCCTATCTGCTGCAACTTTGATGCCATACCGGTAGTTAATGATGATTTATGATATGAAAATGCTGACTAAGAGATCTTGAGGAATCGGCCAATCAGAATGCATATTTCGACAAGCACCCAAGTTGCAATAGACTTGAGGTCTTGATTGCTTGGGTGATTCATCTTGACGAAAAGGACTTCTTTAAGTAGCTAATCTAGCAAAAGCGGTTGGCGTATTCGAGATAAATCAGAATGGAATAACTCACAGTAAATCAGAGAAGACAACAGGCCACGGCCATATAGCCGTATAGAGGTACATGTCTACTGCCTACTGGCACCAACTCATCTACCACAATGAGCAATCATATAAAGCCTTCGCTTTATATTATTCAAATTGTTGATATTACGATAGTGGAGCAAGACAGCTGGCTATGTCTACAGCTCAGCCCGATGTCCTCTACTTAGAGGGTACTGCCGGGTCTTACCTTCTAGTTCGCGGTGTCAAGCCTGCCCACCCTACTCACTAACCGCTTCCCACCTACACTACTCGATATCCCACGTCTGATCCCCCTCCAGTATCGCAGTTGCTTCCTCCCCCTCACACAGGATCTCCGCATTACGAATCTCCCACGGCAGCAAAAACCCACCCTTGAAACTCGACCAGGCGATATCTCCCAGCGCCGCCGTGTCTGTAGGCTCGAAATGCTGCGGACAGATGGGCGTCTCGAAATGCTTGAATAGCACCGCCCGGCAATTGAGGTCTGTTGGCTGGCCTAGGCACAGCACTGAACCCGAGAGACCCTCCATCTCTGTTCCATCGTGCATGGCTCGCCAGAGCAGAGCCACCGACTGCGTGCGCGACTTGCGGTCCCAGAGGTATTCCGTTCCCTCCACCACGGCTTTTTGCATTGTCCCGAATAGATCATGTCTGAATCCGTCTCGACTGGATCCTGTGGCTCGTCGGTGAGTGCGCTGAGGGCCATTGCGAAGGCTGAGTGTCCGTCTAGGGCATCGCGGTACTCGCCCCAGCCGATGATTTTTGGTGCGCGAGGTGGATTTGAGACACGGGGGAGGCGGTCGCCGGTTACGATGGAGGTGTCGTGGTGGATTGTTTGAGGGAACGTCGAGGCGCGAGCGATATGGTGGTCGAATGTCGTCGTTGACATGGCCGATTTTCTGCGGGCATCAACTCGAGTCGTCACCAGAGGGAGAAGAAAACGCACACCTTTTTTGGGTCCTGCACAAACCAGACGCTTTTTCCGAGCGGCGATGCCACCGCCGTCGTCCCCACCCTGATGAACTCTTTCAGCTTCAGCGCGGTCGCTTTCGAGAACGTCGCCTTCGTCTTCGACAAGAGACTCGCCTCCTTCCGTGCCATGTTCTCCTGCGGCGTCTTCACATCCACGAACGCGTGCGTCGGCACTGTGATACCTTCAGAATCATCGGCGAATTTCAGCTTCAGACCCAACGGCGTCGCAGTATCACTGCCCTCTGCGGAATCTGAGACCGCATTTCCGCTGTCGACGACCGTCTGTGTGGGATAGTGCACCGCGACATCATATCCCAACCTGAGCAGGCCAAACGAGGGCACACATCCCTCCAACCACGACGCCTCGATATCCTTGTAATCCCGAAACAGCACGATGATAAACCCCGAGATGAGCACGCGCGCTCCAATCGCCGCAGGGAAGAACCGACGGAGTATCTCGAGTTCTGACGCTGGCAGAAACCGTCTCGGATTGATGCGCCGAGGCAGAGGGTCTCTCTGACTCCCGCTATATGCCTGCGACAGCTGCGGCAGCAGGAATTCAGGGTGGATGTGAATCTCGCGGCCGGCGGCGTGGGTGTCGTACACAGGCACATTTGGCCCAATACTCACGCCCCAGATCTTGTTCCCGTCGGCCTCGGTGGTCTCGTATACGAATGGACATGGCGCAAGGGAGCGGTGGTGTGTGCGAAGGAGGCATTCGTTGCCGAGGTGGACTCGCGTTTCCTGTAGAGCTTTGGCGACTGCGATTTCGCGTGGGCCCCACTTGTCCGAGTGCGTTCCTAGAGGAAACTGTCAACACTACGATCGCAATCGCGATTGCTTGCAAAGCAGTGCTGCGAAATGGGAATCCGACTCGTCACTAGGTCCATCTCCCAGGGCGAGTGGTGGCCCGGCTTGATGCTATCCACGCAGTCGGCGGGGATCGGCGGGTATGGGTAGGAGCGGGCCATCATGAGATCTACTCTCGATTCGGATCCCTGCAGGAATGCGCGACGAGCTGGAGGAGGCTGGGAGGGCCCGGTGGGCCATCGACATTATGTCAAGCTGAGAACTCGGACCCGCTCTGACAGCCACGGGCTGGGTCGATTCCGTGCCAATCAGTGAAGACGGATATCAACAAATGTCAACAAACATGACTGTCATAGGGGATGAAGCTAAAGGGGTGCGTCTAGCGATGACGAATGCTGTGCTGCATCTGCCACGCCCTTTTTGCCTCTTGGATACACACGCATCGCAAGAACAGGGAATGAGTGACGCAACAAGCGGTCAAGCGTCGCGCGTGGGTTTTGATCAGATTCTGCGCTGACCATTGTGAAGAACCCCATTTCCTCCCAGTGGTTGCACTACAGGCCGTAGTGCGCTGGGTCTGCGCCAACTTGCCAATCCCAGCCCGATCGGCGCCCGCCAATCTGCGCTATTACATCGCGATCGTGCCGATCTCGCCAGCTAGACTGAACTCGTCGTGAACGATGGAGTCGACAGGCGCCATTATCCCCACGTCTGTCCAATGATGACCCGCGATGAGATCTGTCGATCGGACGCCCAGCTGAAGATTGGTCTGCAGGAGGACCATGCTAGCCCTTGTAAATTGGTTCCCCCGCCCCTCCCGTGAAGCTCTTTTTCTTCTGTTTACCCTGAGACACATACTGTATACCTCTGGCAATCGATTCTCATCATGTCAAACGAGATCCCCGGTCCGCCCGGCGTGCCGCTTCTGGGTAATATTTTTGATGTCAATCCGAATGAGACCTGGAATTCGCTGAACAAGCTGGCCAAGGAATATGGTGAGTCGAGCTGGGCGAGCTGAGCTGAGCGAGCTATTCTAAAGAGCTCTGTACCAGCTGGGTGAGTGCGAGTGCGAAGCTAACCACACAACTGTATAGGCCCCATCTTCAAGATCAATGCCCTCGGCCACCAGATCGTCTTCATTGGCAGCGTCGCTCTCCTCGAGGAAATCTGCGACCAGAAGCGCTTCCGCAAGTGTGTGACCGGCCCCGTTGTTGAAATCCGCTACGCCGTCCACGACAGTCTGTTCACGGCTTACGATGATGAGAAGAGCTGGGGCATCGCCCACCGCATCATGGCGCCCTACGTCACCCCCGAGGCGACCGACGCCGTCTACAAGGACATGATGGAGGTTGTCCCCGACCTGACCAACAAATGGACCGCCAGCTCCAAGCAGCGCGTGCTGGCCACCCGCGACCTGGACGCTATCCTTGTCGCCTCCTGCAACAAATGCTTCTTCAACCAGCGCTACTACAGTCTGGACAAGGACAAGGACCAGAAGAAGACCCTCAACATGGTCGACGCCTTCGAGGGTGCCACCATGGAAGCCATGAAGCGGCCCACCCGCCCCAAGCTGCTCAACTGGCTCTACCATAGCAAATTCTCGAACCAGACCAAGTTCATGCGCAACTACTGCGCGGAAATCGTCAAGAGCCGCAAGGAAACCCCCTCGCAGGTCCGCAAGGACTTGCTCGACGCCATGCTCAACGGCGTCGACCCCGAGTCCGGCGAAAAGCTCAAGGACTCCCAGATCATCGACGAGATTATCTCCATGTACATCGGTGCCGCGACGGCCGCTAATCTCCTCTCTTACGCCCTGTACTACCTGATGAAGAACCCTGAAGCCAACAAAAAAGCCTGCGAGGAAATCGACCGCATCGTCGGCGACGGGCCCCTCGAGCTCGAGAAGCTGAAGCAACTCCACTACGTCGAGGCCTGCCTGCGCGAATCCATCCGTCTCTCCGCCACCGCCCCCGGCTTCAACATCGAGCCCATCCCGTCGGAAAACAAGGCCCCCGTCATGCTGGCCGGCGGCGAGTACCAGATCCCCCACAACCAGCCCATGATCGCCATCCTGAACGCCGTCAACCGTGACCCCGCCGTCTTTGGCGAGGACTCTGAGGAGTTCCGCCCCGAGCGCGTGCTGGGTGAGAAGTGGGATAAACTCCCTGCGGCTGCGAAGAAGGGCTTCGGTAATGGCAAGCGTGAGTGCTTTGGTAAGGTCTGGGCTTGGCAGTGGTCTTTCTTCACTCTGGCCAGCATTATCAAGGAGTGCGAGTTTGAGCTTGCGGATAAGAATTATAAGTTGACTTCCAATGGCGCGTTTAGCATTAAGCCTCTTGAGTTTAATGTTCTTATGAGTCCCCGGAAGAAGTGAGTGAGCTCCTGCTGAGGTAATGTGATTGGGGAGTGATTCATGCTTGGATCAAATTGTATTGGATATGGATTTTGGTTAGCGTTACGACTGTCAGTAATGAATTTGTCTATATGAATCGGATATCTCGGATTGAATGAGTCCCATGTTTACTTCACCTCTCTCTTGCGCCGAGTTCACAGCAGACCACTGTGCTCAAGTTTAGAAGATGATTGTTGCTGGTGGATCACGTGATGCAACCGGACGACATTGTTTGAATTTCCTCCTTCTCCCTTTCTCTTTTCTTCTCTCCTTCTCCTCTGTCATTCCTCGTATGGCCTCTCAGTGGACCCATTCGAGACTGACCATTCCCTCACTTCCTGCTTCCTCGAGGATCTGAGTTCGCACCGAACACAGTCTCGCTTCAACCAACCGAGATGTGATATATCTAGATCCCCGCAATCCTACGACTGACTTGCAAAACACTTTATCGGAACTTCGTCAATGGCATCGCAGAAGCGGTACAGCTAAGCTTTCAAAATTTTTCTTGGTTTCCTTGCCACCCATCCACCTACAAACTGGGAGCGTGATGAGCTTTAGTCGAAATCTACGAATATCTGTGATCGACACAAGATCTATTCTGGATTCACTCACCTCCCTGAAAACAGCTCTGCGCACAAAGCATGCGATGAAGGGATAGCACTACAGTGGATTCGACATGGCTTCTTTGCTACACGAAAAATAAAAAGGGCAGTGAGGTACATCCTGTTGCAGTCAGACAGTTGCGCGATCAATGCTTTGTCGAGATAAGGGCAGCATACTTGACTCATCGGACGATCACCGTGAAAGTGACGGAAAGCGATCGGCAAAATTGCTTCTTCAGCTACCATGTGAAGAAGATAGTGACGATAAACGTTTCGACATACAAAACGTGGCTTGTCTGCGTGGTGTTCCAAGAGGATCAAACAACCGGGTGATGGCGACGAAACCTCATGATGCTGGAATCATCATTTCAATTGAAAATGCAATCAGTCGGTGAGTGGGCCAAGAATTGGGCGGCACAGACTATACATCCCCTGTGTACACTGCTTCGAGGCAATGGACACCTCGGTGGCAATGACAGGACATTCTAACGGAAGAAATTCCATGTGGGGCAAGTCGTGGCACCTTTCGCTGCGAGTGCGGACAGGGGGATAGTTTTTTAAATTGACCGAAAAACACTGACAACGGCCGGCGTACCACATCCGATGCTCAGCGAAAGATGCTAGCAGACTTGCTGAAGACAGACCTCAAGCAAGAACGAGCAAGCCACAGCGAGGACTGACATTCCACTCATGTATGCCTTGGAGACTCTACAGGAAACATGGGACACGCTTTGCATGTTACGAGAGGACTGGGCAGAATTTTGGTATTTAATCGGCACCATAAGGTGCCACATCGAACGTCCTGACAAAAGCCCATCGAGGGCATCACGGTTAGGACAGGTTCGGGTGCTCAACAATGAAGATCTATGCCGACTACGGAGAAATGCATTGTTAAGTCCTGGTACCCATTTTTACCAATTCGTTATCTCGGTCTGGACAGAACGCGCAACAGCCATATGGTTGTTATTCTCCCTGGCAAGGTTGAGAAGTACAGAGGAGGACAGAAAAGGCTACTTAAAAGAAGGGAACTCTACGTGAAATGGTTGGGTGGTTTCCCACTTGAGGCAGAAAGCCTTCGTCTTCAAGTGTGGAACCCGGCCTTTCCTGCAAGAGTCCAGATGTCTTGAATTGTTGTCCTCTCGGTCGCGTTGAACTTTACATCGTCGGCCTGGTTGGATCTGGCTCGTTACCATCCTCGTTTGGAAAACGCAAACGTCTGTGTGACCGACGCACCACTGCCCGGTGGTAGGCATTCTAGCCGTCTCTTTGTGGCGTCATTTCCTGAGATCGTCATGGATACTTTCATCACCGAACGCCAAACGTGAAAGTTGGAAGTCACGGCATAGTATGCCATCCAGCTGGGAAGCTTTCTTGTTTGAATACGACAGTGGCTATACTTTCTACCGGGGTGTCCGTTGAACGGCTTCGAAGGAGTTCTTTTCCAGATCAGCGATATGGGCATCGAACCTGTCCTAGTTCCGAATACCGAATATCTTCACCAAAGCATGCCTATATCCATCACAGTTCTCGCAGAGACATGCAGACGAACAGACAAAGATGGTGTTCGAGCTAGGGGCATCAAATGAGGGATCGGCTTGATACAAAGGACACTTGAACAACCATGATCTCAATGTTGAGGTGCAAATTGTGGGTGCTCCAATCTGAGAGCTTTTGTGCATTTACTTTCATCGGCCCGCGTACCGAAGCGAGGAAACCGGAAATCCTTGTCTGTCCCGCTATCTTTCCAGTCGGGAACATTCTAATTCCCTCATCTACCCCATATTTGGTTGACTTGGGTGGCTTCTCATTGTTCCTGCAACCGACCGAGAATTGCGCAGTGGACATGATTTAGCGATCATGTGTCGTGTGACTAGAGGTGCAATTGGGCCCCTGCACTTTGTGATATTTCCTTATTCTCAAGTGCCTGCGTTGATGACAGTGCAATTTTCATTTCGATCTTTTTTCGCAAGGAGAGTAAAGCATCGGCATGGCGCATATCTGTCCCAAGATCTTCTCACAATACCGGACGATCAGATGTTGTATCTTTGTACTGACTAGTTCAGGCTTGGATATTTGCACTTGCTCCTGCTTTCTTCGAGGGTTTCTGCCATATGCAGTACCACTTCACGGAGTGGCGTCCTTATCACATGGTTCGCAAGTACGCGATGGCCTCCCAAGCCGAGAACCACTGGTCAGTCAATCATGATGCCCTTTACACCTGCTACGGTTCCCTCTCTCGTTTTGCGTGTCGCCTGCATTTCCGGGATTATAATTTGCGCGAAGGAGGCTATGCGAACAAGAGAAAGCAGCACTCGATGTGTAAAGGCTTTTCTTTCTCTTGCCATGGGGCAGGGCGATTCCCTTGACATATTGTCGGGAGGTTTTGTCACAAGTCGCACATATTCTCTGGGTTCGATGTTCGTGCCAGATTTATGCGAGTATGGTCGAGATGACTTTATCACCCTGCCGCATCGAGTGGAACCAGAGGAGGATGTTGTTCTGGCTTTTCATATTTACTAAGCTCAATCTTGCGACCGACCGGCCCCGTCCAAGGTGTGCCGGCTTCTATATTGCCGAAGATGTCAATAACGCGGCCCTTTTGGGGGGTATAGGGAGCGCGGCTTCGTACTGGATATTCAGCCCTATATTCGGAGTTGCCTTGGAATGACATCAACAAGATGCTGTCCCTAGGGGCTATGACCTCTCAAACAAGATATGGGATTGTTCCCGGAGGCAAGCAGCCTGCGGCTAAAACATGATGGATGCCGTTAGGAGAATTTCTGGGTGCTACAATGCTTTATTGCACAAGCTCACCCAGAAGCAGGAAGTGCTAAATAAAGTGGCGATATCCCCGCGGTCTGGCAGAAGCGTGCAAGAATTTTTACCCGAGTTGTCCTGTGTCCAGTCTATCACAAGAGTATGACCGCCTTGGCAGGAACGAAACATCAATATGTAGGCTTTGCCAAGTAATTCTGGCCAATGAGAAAATGTCCAGAACAATCCGGCTCTGGACACGGCGAACACCCTTGCAACAAAGCCATCAACCCGAGTTCCATTAGCGACAGGTGGGTAGCTAAGCAGGGAATTGGGCACGAGTACCAGATCACGCTCAATTGAAGGTTAGAAATACTGCTGCTATCCCCGCACGGGTCAGGGTATTGACAATCCAAAAATGACAACGGGAAGTAAGCCAAGCTCAGAAATGATGCCTCTACGCAGCCGTCGCGAGAAGGTACATATTGCAGACATCAAAAGAATAGCCGACCCCAACCGAGCTCACTGTTCTCTCTTTGGTCAAACATAGCGAAGCCTTGCATCAACACGTCCCCTGCTCACCGGACAAAGAAGACAATTCTATACCCGGCACTCTCATCGATGTCTGCAAAATGTCAGGTGAGATCAATGCGTACCTGGGAGATGGCACTTCTGTCACGCATACCGTACGTTCTCATAATCTTGTGGATCTCTTCATTTGTTCGCGAACGGATATGTTGATATTATCAGTGGGTGAACAGACAAGCACTGGGGACAACTGTCGTCGTCAAGGTGTGTAAAGAGATCAGTACATATTACCCATTATCGGGAAAACAAACACCAGGTATTTGTGCAAGAGGGAATGATTGCATTGCACGGCTAAGCGGATAAGTCTATTGCCGCTCCTTTCATCCGGCCAATGGCGATTTTGAAGAGATAATGCAGCACAGGTCTGCTATTGGCTACGAGATAATCAGGACAATCACGGGGGCCCTTGTCTAAGAGGCTTCCGAGCTTCGGCGAGACCCTGTACTTCAAAACCTCTAGATCAGAAATCACAAATCAACTGACGATCGATCGTGACCAAGCAATAGTGAAGTGAGTCGGCCTGTTGCTAGTTTCATATCGGGTGCCATCCATGTGCTGATCTCTGCGCTCGGGTGTCTCGATGTCTGGTTCGTCGGGAATAGCCTTATGAGGTGCTTCATGTGTTATAGTTTGCTCAGCTTTGTGAATTACTTCCACATGGGCGACGAAGTGTTGCAGGTTCAACAACTTAGGCGATTCTCCAGGGGGTTGAAGCCAGGGTGGGGACTCGAAAATGACGAGACCAGTTCCTGCTTGTTCCTTTCTGGAGTACGGACTGGGATATGCCATGCATCATACTGAGAAGAGCAAATCCCTATGTCAATCGAGTCTATATTCCCTATTAGATTCACTGCCACCCTGAATGCTATCCCCGACACTCCAGTCTCGTGTCGAAAGAGCAGCCGTGGCGAATTTCATTGCCCAGAGTGGACGCTAAGCTGGGACAGATATATGCGAAATACAGCATCGCGGGCAAAGGAATTCGCGCAAGAGAAGATTCGAGCTGCTTGTGCTCAGGAATATTACCTAAAGGTCAGTCACCGGAGTTTAGAACCTGAGGAAGACGAGCGATATTGTCGGTGGTTGGCAAAGAGCTACTGAGCCTGGAAGGTATCTGCGATCATTGGATACGAGGTTACTGCCTCCAACCGGCGTTTCCAATGTTTTTAACCAAGCCTCCATTTTCAGTCTCAACTCACTTGATGGTCCTCAGCTAGAGAGTAACATGGGGAGCACTCTGTTTTCGAGGAATGTTACGCCTAACCGTTTCGTATCCTTTTTCTCTCTGCCCTGCACGATTCCTGTCTGGCCAACACAATTTGGGAAATTATTTTGGAACTATTATACATCATCAACAAGCGGATATCATTACACATATTTTTGTGTTGAAAGACATCCAAGCTGGGGACTCTGTGTACTACGCTGAAGAGCCGACGCCGATATCCCACGTCCTCGTGTCCAACTCGGCTGAAGAAATGTTTAAAAATTGGCCACCTACCGGCATGCACATCTCTGATGAATGGGTGATGATAGCCTGACAGTCTAGGCTCGCGAAGAACCGCTCCAAATTCCCAGATTCTGCTGCCGATGGACACATCAAGCCAACACGACCGAATTTTGGCCGTATCGGGGATGTTTCGAGGAGCCGCAAGAATAATTCAACTCTTCTGATTAAAAGTTCTCTGTGTGGGATCTGTCCGGTTTCCTTGCAGCCTGCTAAACAACTCACGATGCGTTCACTCTTCCAGCAAAACCGATAGTAAGTTTCAATGGCAAATCGGCCTCAACGAGCCCTGCAGGGCTCAGAGACCACTTTTTGGTCGAAATTTTCTCGCACGACAATTTTTATATTAGTTATGTGTTAACTAGTTATCAGGGAAGTCAGGTGATCTCGCGTTGCGTCCCTTGGGAACCCTGCCCCGAAAGACGACCAGTTACCCAGGGATGTAAAAGGCAAAGGCAGGACAGTCGAGGAGCCAGTAGACGAGATAAAGGTTAAAGGTGGTCCGTAAGGTCGCAAGAGATCACGAGGCTAGCGTCGAACCGACACAGGACGATGATGAAGTCGTCTACCTCTGCTCAGGATGACAAGTTCCAGAACCAGCTTGACCATCGCTTACAGTCCAATTAATAGAGGGTTTATTTCCACTCCTTAATTGCTTTTACTTCTTTCTCTTGTTTGGAAGGTCTCACGGACCCCATTTCAAATTCTACCTGCAAAAGTGGTGACGAATTACTCCCGACGTATGAACACATTCAATTTTCAGGAGTCATCTGCTAGAGCCCAATCTTCAAAGACACGACAGAAAGGATCCACACGCGTATCGTAGCAATCAAAGTCCAAATTCAAGGTCGTTGACCAAAAGTCATCTGTCACAAGTTCTTCGGAAGGTGGAGGTTGAGATACATCGAGGCAATAGGTGGTCTCCACAGTTGTACCAGCCCCTGGAAGATGGGTGTCAGCCGCGATATTGACCGTGTCCGTATCCTCTGTGTGGGATTCTTCCGATTTATTCTGATTGTGCAGAGACTCAAGCAGCGAAAATCGAGACGTGGTTTGTCCTTCTTGTGTCCCATGCTGCCGTAGGCTGGCTCTCCAAGTTGCAGTCAGAGACTGCTGGTAGAGAGTATGGCTGTGGCTGGTGTAGAATGTTGTCACGATGTCGAGGTTATCAATGAGTGATTTTATTTCGGATTTCTGTGAAAGAGCATCGTCGGTCAGGTCCTGCAAATAAGGCAAGGGAAGAGGGTCCTCACAATCTCCGCAACAATAGGATAAATCCCCGCCAACCTCTCCAAAAGCCCCACGATACCAGCCAATGACCTCCGTAGCTCGCAATCGCTCGGTTTACAACCTTGAGAGTCCAAATCCCACAAGTTAATCAGGATATTCGCGCACTGGTATGCATAAATCCCCATCGCCTGATCCGTGATACGGCTCATATCAGCCTCCCGCATCGTCTCTGTCCACAATTTGCACATCTCATTCGCATAATGTAGACAAAGTCGTCGACACTCGTCTGCGTATGATGTCGGCACCGTGCGCAGTATGTATTCCGGGATGGATTCCCTGATCCCTGGGATCATGAACCTGTATAAGTCGCAGTGGCATTGGTGCCAGAGAGTGTGCAGGCCAACGTAGCCGCATATGTCAGATGTATAGGCACGGCTGAGGAGGTTTGGAAGGGTATTTTGGAGGTGTGCTGGGAGGCTTGCGATGAACATTTGGAGCTTTGTCGATAGAGCTTGGATTTCAGATCTGGAATCGTATGGGTTGGCCTTGTTGGTGATGATTTGTTTTGTAACTCTGTTTGATGTTAGATGGTACTTTGAGTGCATCTCAGGAACGTACGCTAGCACTTCGTGCCGGATCTGGACGAGTCGAGACATGTGGCCCATTATTCCTATATCACTAACAGACTTGCAGGTTTGTGATGGTGATGTGTTCAGCGGAAATGTTGTAACCGGTATATCCAATTCGAAATTCCTCTCCTCGCAGGGCAAATTGACATGCATGGTCTCGGCATTGCAAAGCGTTAACTCTCCAAACCCACCGGCATAGTATTTATCGAGCATAAAAATCGACCACATAAGGCGTCGGCGGACCTCTTTCGACAGAAAGGGCACATTCCCAGGCGCTTCGTAGTTTAATCGAATGCCGTACGCAATCCGTGCGGCCATCGCTGATGCGGTCCACATATTCGAGATCTTACGTTCCAGCGAGTACCAGCAAATCAGTAGCAGGAGAAGTTGCAAATTTTGTACCTTCATGTCGCCCAATCGTGGAAAGATCTGTGCCTCCACATCCTGAAGCCACGAGGAAACGTAGGTATTATCGGACTGGGGCTGGAGGAAGCGGGAGGAAATACCGCAGACGCAGCGGAGGAAGAGAGGGTCGACAGTGTCGTGATGGAAAGCTCGGAGAAAGGTGGCTTTGTGGAGGAAAGCGTACTGTGGAATCGTGCTGAAGGACCCGAAGTACGCGTTGACGTGGGATTCGAGGAATACTTTGTCACCCGGTAAGTCCATGTTGATGTTTAGATTTGTGCCATGTCTCTTTGGCTCGTAGACTGGCTGGGTCACATCGCGAGTCTTCGGGAAATGAGCCAGAGTGCTAGAAGTTGCGTGTGCATTCGGAACAGCAGTTGGAAGCACTGGGACTGTGATCTGCGACAAGTCCATCGCGTTCTTTTTTCGTCGACTCGGCAGATACTGACAATCTAACCCTCGCTGCTCGCAATGTCGGCATTTCGGCCAGCCGCCGCTGCAGCGCGATTTCGAAGTCCGACAAGGGCGACATGCTTTAAGGCTGCGGCGTCGCTCGATTCCACCGATTGTGTACCTGGTTCGAGAGCCGAAGTGTTCGCGCGCGATTGTTGCAGGAGCATTGTTGGTGTGAGCGGGCATGCCCTGCGGTGGAAGGAACAGGCAGGAAAACTGAAGTCGGCTGCAGTTCGAGCAGCCCGTGAGCTCGCCGTCGCATCGCACCTGAAGAAAGTCCTTAACACCTATTCTTGCCTAGACTCGCTCATAATTGAACCTTTCGCTTTCTACACTGCAGACACGTCTGCTTCTTCGGCTCTTCGGCCATTTTGTCACCCTCAACGCCCATGATGTTGAACAAAAGAACTGCGCCCTCAGTAAATGTCTCAGAGCACAGAAAAACATTTCAAACCAACCAGAACGATGAGCACATGGCTGCTATTTATGGCGAATTGGCCGCGTCCACGATTGGCCCCACGCGAATCGATTCTCCACAAAGGCGCGAATTTACGGCGACTCTTGACACGTTCCCCGCATTTTCCCACGCTTTTTCGAATCTAATACCGCCATGCTTAACTTAATCGGCTTTCGGTCACCGATAGCCGGATTTGGCAGCGGTTGTCGGTCTCTCGTCAGATTGTCTCCGCTTGAGGTCATGGCGTTAGCCTGAGCAGCTTCTTGGATGGGGGTCATCAAAAGTCAGGAAATTCCTGGCGTTCGCGCGATGGTTTGAGCGTGCACCTGCGCTGTCTGCCGTACATTTTTCTGGGTTACTCGCAGTATGTCGGTATCGGTTATCGCAAAGCATTTTAATCGAACGCTAGCGTTGTCGTGTACCCTGATCGCGATCTCGCAGATCAACTATGGGTTTGATAATCAGGCGTTCTCGACGACGCAGTCGATGACTGCATTTACGAAGCAGTTTGGGGACTATGATGCGGAAACGGACGAGTATGCTATTCCGGCGTCTTTCCTGTCACTGTTAAATAGTCTGAACTATATTGGGTTTGCTGTGGGTATGTTTACTGAAGCAGCGGGATGCTGAGATTGACATTGACACTTTTCAGGGTTAATGATCGGGAGTCTAATCAGTCAGAAATATGGGCGTCGTCGATGCATGTTTGCTATGAGCTGCTATGCTCTTGTGACTGCAACTATCACTGTGACCTCCCAGACCAAAGCGCAGATTCTTGCTGCACGGATATTGAACTGTGAGCACCCTTCAACTTCTCCGACAGTACTGAGCTGATCCGTCCAGATATTTATGTCGGAATGGAATTATCTGTGGTACCCGTTTACCAGTCTGAGATCGTGCCTGCTCCAGTTCGTGGCTTCGTGGTCGGCACCTACCAGCTCAGCATCAATGTAAGACGTACACTCCCAATTCAAGATCAACACTGACCGATCTCTAGATGGGAGGCGTGATTATCAATGGGATATGCCGAGGAACTAGTACTATCGAAGGCAACAACTCCTGGAGAATTCCCTTCGGGCTATTCTACGCCATCCCTTCGATCATCCTATGTCTAATCTGGTTCATTCCAGAGGTACACTACTTCGCCAAATCCTGAGTAGAGACCCAGCTGACGCTCTCCCTGCATCTAGTCACCCCGATGGCTCCTCCTCCAAGGACGCACCGACGAAGCCGAAAAATCTCTCAAACGCCTCCGCCACGGGATACTGACCGACGACGCGATCGCAGCCGAGCTAGCCTCCCTAAAGCTCGGCCTGGCCATCGAGCCCGAGAAAGGTGCCTTCACTGAGCTCTTCCAAGGCGTCAATCTCAAGCGGACCTCCATCGTCATTGCAATTAGCTTCTTCCAACAGGCAACCGGCCAAGCATTCGCTAGCCAGTACGGCGCTATCTTCGTCAAGTCCCTGCACACTATTAATACCTACAACTTTACAATCATAACCAGCTGCATCGGGGTAGCAGTTTGCCTCTGGTCGAACTTCTTTAACGACAAGATTGGTCGGCGGAAGCTCTTCATTGCTGGTGCATCGGTTCAAGCTGCGGCTTTATTCACGATGGCGGGTCTGGGAACCGCGAATCCAGTCATACATGGGGAAAGTACAGGTATCGCAGCCATGATGGCTATTTTCGCGGCGGGCTTCGGACTAGGTTGGGGACCGCTCACTTATGTGGTTGTTACTGAGCTACCTGCTTTATCGCTTCGAGATCACTCGCAGCGCGTTGCGTCACTGGTAAATATTGCTGTTAATTTTGCAGTGACTTTTTCCATTCCTTACCTTCTCTATGATGGATATGCAGGTCTGCATTCGCGGGTCGGATTCATTTTTGGCAGTATTGCTGTTGCCGCGTGTATTTTTACATTCTTCTGTGTGCCCGATTGTCAAGGGAAGTCGCTTGAGGAGGTTGATCGGCTTTTCCATGAGGGCATTTCTGTTAGGAAGTTTAAGGGATTTGAAATACCGCCTCTAGATGAAGCGGAGTTGGGCGAGAAGGAGACGAGGAGTGAAACGAGGGCAGTCTAGGTTATCGATCTGCCTAGTCGTCAGGGAATATCTTGTTTCCGGCTTTAACTCTTAAGGAATACATGGTCACAACTCGCGCCATTCTTTTTCTATCCCTATGCCTATACGGAATGGCCTGCTAAGATACTCCGGTGGTTGCAACAAAAGCTCAATCTCGTAGGAAGCGCGAGTGCTTTGTCTATTCCAGCCTATAACTCCGTGTGTCGTAAACATCTGATATAGTACAGCCCACGCAATTACAATATCTATTTGAGAAAAGCCATAGGTGAGTGGTTAATACTCCCCTTTCCTCGCTACTCGATAAATTCAACCTTAATTCTTCCGCACGCCTTCAAATCATTCTGTGTCAGAATCTCAGAGCACTGCCCACACCCACAGTCACCAAAGAAAAGAGCCGCCTGGCAGCAACATAATACTGCTGCGGTGGCGACACAACCATCTGCTTCTCACCAAGCGAGTACTCCAAACTGGAAAATGACTTCAAAGCCTCAGCCTGCGACTCCTGAGCCAGCGCGACCTGCAAATCAACACTCGGCCAAATCTGCAACCTTCCAATTTCGGTCTGCATCATCTGGATCATTATCTGGTCGTCCAATGAAACCGGATAATGTGCTTCCATTTTACAATGAAGACTATTTGCTTCGTACCTGAGGTTTGTCAGTCTTTCCATGGAGCATGCTGAGAATCGGCTCGGACTAAATGCTTTGGTCTGTTCTTCAAGGTAGCCCAGGTTGTTGATTAAAACTGCTAGCAAGCGTTTGGAGTCATTTTCCCAATCCTGTTTTGAGGGTCTGTCTGAGACTTGGTAGAAGTTTATGTTGTTCTGCTCCATTACCAGGTTTAGGAGGAAGCGTGTGTATTTTTGTAGGGACCAGAATGTAGACGTCCACGTAGGACTGGTTCATTTGGGTTAGGGAGGATATTGGGGAGGGCGGGAGAATGGGTAGATCGAATGTCATGGTTGATGATGTGAAAGGGTTATGTGCGAGTGGCTGTGACTTCTGATGAAATTTGTGGTGTGATGTATTCAACGTTTTCATATCCAGGACTCGGCGCATGGCTTGTTTATGTACTGGCCATTTCCACGACCTGGGATGAATACAGCTGGAATAGAATTACTTGATCTTCTCAATGCTCGAAAATAAAGCTTCTTTGTATATTTGAGCTGTTGTGGTTAGCACATTCATGGGCTTTCTATTCCCGTTGCTTTTCCCCATTGTTCCATCCATTTTCTCCGTTCCGAAGCCAGAATTAGACATTCGTCGCAAATATAGCATTACCCCGATCGCAAACAAAAGCTTTGATGGATAAGGTACTGGATTGAGTTGAAGGACTTTTGACTGCTTTCTTAGCTTTGTGTGAGGCCGAAACTCCCCGATAGGCGGCAGGTTGTCTAAGCTGCCGTCGGCGTTCGGGAACCCTCGAGATTGAACATATTCAAAAATAGCAAAAATTTAATTCAAAATCCCTTTGTGGTCGCTCCCATTACTAATTATTCTGATCGCCGCTGATTCAAAGTGACATGTTCGCCGCACATCCCAAATAGGAAAGTGGGTACCCTCAGCGGCCGCGTATGCAATGATGCGGTCATGCGCCACAACACACCAGCCAGTCCTATCTCAGCTGAAAGATATTTCATGATAGTACTGGCGTCTACTATTTGAAGATCTACAATTATTGGAAAAGAATTGTGAAACCAGTCCGGTATTGGTCATGATAAGAAACAAAGTCAAACAAAAAAGGACCAGCCTTGTCTCTATATCCACAAAGAATGGGAGAAAAATACCAACCGGGCTAGGTATACACATTCGACCCCTGCTCGTGTGCACGCGCCTGAAACAGCGCGCTCTAAGTCTATTGAATTGCAAAGCAAAAGAAACTCAAAACCGACACATCACCCACTTAGGAGCTGTAGTCGATGGTGCAAGCCAGACGAACAGCGTCACCAGACAGGTTGCCCCCGATACCACCGATATCAGTCTCGGCAGTGGTGTAGGCGTTGTCGACAGAGGCCGCATCAGCAGTGATCGAAGAGCAGGTGGAACTAAGAGCATCGCACAGGCTCATTCCCTGGACGGGGAGACCCGCGTTCTGGGCAGCGATGGCACTAACGTCGAAGCCAGACCAGCCCGAGTTGCCGGACGAGCCGAAGTCGAACTCACCCCAGGTGGAGGCATAGCCTCCGTTGGAGTCGGTGGGGATGGTAGAGCCCTCGGCAGCGGCCCAGCCACCCTGCGAGTCCTGGTCGAAGGCGATGTACTTAGTGGCGCCGGCGGCGAGGGTAAAGGTCTTGACAGCGTTGCCGTACCAGCCGTCCATGGAACCGTCCTCGCCGTACTTGTTCCAGATCGCAACGGTCCAGTCAGCGGTGCTGGAGCCGGTGAACTGCACGACATATTGGTAGTTGCTGGCCTGGTCGCCGGAGACTTCGATGATGTTGCTGCCGTAGGGGTTGCCGACGTTGCCGGAGTAGGTCACGCCGCTACCGGAAGATGTGGTGACAGCGCCAAAGCCACTGGTCGAGTAGGAGCCGCTTGACGGAATGTTGGTCCAGCCGGAGGAGGCTCCGGACGAGGAGCTGGAGCTGGCCGCGGAGGTGGTGGGAGTCTGGCGGCGGGCGTGGCCCTCGAAGGGACGGGCGAGGGTGCCGGTGGTGAGAGCTGCCAGCAGCAGAATGGACTTGGTGAACTGCATTTTTGTAGAGATTGATAACAATCTAAGGTCAAATGTTGTAGAAGAGAGAGTGGTGGAAGAGTTTCGATAGACAACTGTATAAAGGAATGACAGAAGTATGAAACCTCCTTTTTGGTACTAAAAGAGCGTAGTTTTTTTGCAAAAAGAGAGTGTGGTGTGACAGATGAAAATCTAGGGATGAAATGAGGATATAAATACCTTTCAGACAGACTGGGGGTACGTCTTTGTGGCCCGTTACGTTCGCCTCCGACCAAAAAGATTTACCCCTCGACCCATAAATCCTGTCGCAAGCCACGGTGCCTGGTACCTGAAGCACATCCATGGGCAAATGCACCGGGGTTGCATGTACGTCAGGGAAGAAGGCGGGCTTGTCGAGAGGCGTTCCAGAAGGGCCGACGCCGTGGGATTGACGAGTGTTCCAGGCCATGTCGAAAATGTGGGAGTGGATCGTGGCTTGCAAGACCGTTTGACGATTGGCGCTAAGACTTGGGTCCGCGGTTCGGTGGGGATTGTGGTTGATTGTGGGATCTGCGATTGGCGTACGTGTGGCTGGCGACGTGCAAAAGAGGCGTGTTCGAACGCCTACTGAAGTCGTAATTCGTGGAGCCCCCAGTTTTGCGCTCAATTGTGTTCGTTGGATCGGGTGGGATGGGCCTGGGAATTTTCCATGGTGGAGCGAGAGGGACTACCGGTGTGGTCTCTGGATTAAGTCTGGACATAGCCATCGACTCTTGGGAATCTTGTGATATTCTGGTTATCCTCCGCATTGTCCGTCTGGGACGCCAGGGGCAACTTTCTACGGAGCGCGTGGCGTTTGCCAGTGATGGTATGTATTGGGACAGATAGACAAATTTGTATGTAAGTCTGTATGTGGTTTCGTCAGCCCAGACAAGTGCTGTGTGGAAGCCATCAAACTTTTCAGCTGGAGAGGCGCGAATTCTGGCTAAATGGGCGAGAGCGAAGACACGTAGCACAGCTCAGAATTTAGTACAGTGGGCCTCTTGGCCGGCAAAGGAGTTCGGTGGACGATCCGGCTGTCCGCTGGGTACACTAGGCTCTACGGCTTGGAATCAGCTAGACTTGGCACGAGTTTGCGCGAGTTTCATTGACTTGAAGTTGTTCAGTGCCTAGGCATGTGCACTTCCCTGCCCCTACCCCGACGACGACAACTGCATGTGCAATGCCAATACTTGGACTGCGGGCTGGAATTCAAGACATTGCGCTCTTCCCCCGATGTCGCCAAGGGAGTTACGTGGTGGCTGCTAATTTTGTGCTGATTTTGCAGCGTGCCATGGGCAGTCACCGCATGGTCCAGGGCATGTGAGAAAGTATCGCGATTGGCTGTACAGTCAGCAGAAGCGGGTCTTTTGTGGGGTGGTCTTGGAGTCTCGTGGAGTCATGTGGTGGGTCTCAACGAATGGTGAAGCTTTGCGGATTCTTGGCAGGGCAGGATGTAAAATGCACCAATCAGTCCCTTCTTCTCTGTAACTCAATTTTTAATGGGCGAGCGGACAATTGGCTAAAGTCGGATTGTTCCTGAGCTCGCTTCGCTTCCATGGGAACTTCCTACTTGAATAAGGGTGAGGTGGGGGAGTACGGAAACGAGGTCATCCGAGCAATATTCGTGCGAATGGAAGTAAGAAGGCGATATCTCGACAGAGCACATTTTCGATGAAAGCATGAAAGAAGGCCAAGAATACGGATTGTTCTCATGTGTGGAACTGCAACCCTACATACGCAATCACAAAGAGACCCTCGGCATTCTTTCGGCGATGTTTTGTACAACAGCTTCGTAAGGGCTTGGGAGGGTTGTGGGTTCCCGATCGGGTATCCACAGCCCTCCCAGGTCCGATTAAATACGGATATTCACGACCTGCCATTCTATTCGGCCTTCAGTCCTTATCAGCCCACTTCCTTCAGAATTTTCCCACTTTTTCCAATCGCTATGATACCCTTCGGCGGGGCCGCACACAATAGACCGAGTCTTTTTCTCGTCCCACTGTTCCACTGGGGGTGCGAATGGTGTCTGGTCTCTGTGCGGAAATCTAAGCCGGTTAAATTCGAGGATTGGAATAGTCTAAACTAGATTTTGGAGGGTGGCATGCGATCGGTCTCTTTGTTCAGGCTTGGCTAGGGGATTGATACTTGGAGTTTACATGTGTGCACGTGACCCGAGGTTATAGTAAGGTAGATTATCATAGTAGGGAATGCAGGCATATCCGGGTATATGGTTTAGTGATTAGGGTCTAGATCAGTTACACCCTTGCGTGTCTGGTCTTCTGTAGTCGAAATTCGCGGGGGAGGGCGACCTGATCGGGCAGGTGATCAGCTAAGTGACCGGGCAGATTATCGCGCACGTGAGCGATAATATAAGACGTGATAGTCTTAGGCTGTACTTACCTTATTCATACAATCTGCAGTAGGCAGAACGGGTTAAGAATAGATATGCCTGAATTTCCGGTTAACAATACTGATCACCACACATACCGTGGTGATATCACTAATCATGAAAAACGGCCTCACTTACCTCCTTTACTGGCACCTGCTTTACGCAGTAAGGCCGGACACACGAACCTCCTCCTTCTCCTGGTCCCCGTCCTGGGCCACCGCCTTGGTGTATCGGCGGCGCATCCCGACGACGAAGACGGCCAGGCCAACCACCCACCAAGACCAGAGGATCGGCAGGTCCCGGTGCAGGGAAGGGAAGCAGTCCTCGGTCCAGATGTCCAGCAAGATCTCATAGAGTTCGTGTGCTGGGAATGCATACCCGATGCGGTAAAAACCAGGGGACAGGTTGAATGGAGCAACCGTGCTCGAGACGTTTAAGATGATCCAGGTCAGAATCACAAAGGGCATGAACTTGATTGATACGATAACGGTCACTGCATCGATGAGGAGGAAGTTAATGTGCGCGACCAGCCAGATAGCCATCCAAGTGAGGGCAAACTGATGGCCATTTACATGCCAATCCTCTCGGAACCCCCAGATATAGCCTGCCATACACAGGGACCCGATGAAGGTGTAGGCCAGGGACAGTGCGAATCGCAGGATGACGGCTGCCTTAATTGACAGCTCGCGGTACGCCTTGAATTCCCCAAAGATCCCGTTTAGCGCCATGATGAAGAAGAATTGTTGCAGGATCGGGATGACCATCGTGAGGCTGTTGTAGTAAAAGCGCACACCCTGGTTGGTGGGCTTGATGTCGATGGACGAAGATGAGATCGGGTTAAGGAGTGCCTGGGTAATGAACTTATCGCTGGTGTTGGCGCTCATGAGAGCCGCCGTTCCGTTGCTCTCAGACCATTGAATTCTGGTCGCCTCCACAAGGATCTCTAGGTCGGAGTAAATTGTCTGGGCCTGGGCGGCGTACTTGGCACTGTTCCAGACGTAGGTAAGCGCGTCGGAGCCGTTGTAGTGCTCAGCATACGTGGGCGAGGTAAGAGCCGACGAGAGTCGAGAAGAGGCGTCATGGTTCGCGTAGATGGCTCCCCAGTACTTTCCTTTGCATACCACTTGTCTGATGTCGCTGGGGGTGGGATAGTCAGATGGGCTTTGCTGAGCGATGGTTAGGAAGCCGGGGCTGGCCAATCCGTGGTAAGCTGGCATCACCGAATTGCCGATGACTCCATCGTCGTAATCAACGTAGAGGATCTTGAAGGTGTCCACGCGGGATGAACCGTGGTATGCTGTGCCAAACAGGTATGCCATGTTGGCAAGAAAGAGGATCTGTAGCATTACAAACGATGCCACGAGGGCACCGATGAAGGGCTTCGGAAGCGGCATCCTGAAAAGATTGCAGACAATTCCGAATGATCGAAGTAAGGTGGCTTTTGTCTTTTCAGTCAGATGTGATGTGACTGAGAAAGAGATGAGGATTCGGTGAGAAGGTGTGGATGAGGGAGATGTTGAAGAGAAAATCTGTGCGGGAATGCGTGTGAGCGGACAGTGGGATGAGTGTGACGGAGGGGCGGTGGCCTAGGTCAAGCGAGGCGGCGAGCTCGATACGACAAGCAGTATAGTTGACTGTGTTTTGAGTGCTTGCGGGAAGGTGCTCGGGGTACAAGCTTAGGTGTTACATTCGGGGCAGGAAAGAGACCTATTCATGGAGACTAAATCTCCAAGCTCACACTATGCAAGTATTTTAACATGTATGCATGTTTCTCTACCTTTCTCACTCTATCAAAGCCTCATTCTCAACGACTGCAGATGCCCCTGGTTTTATACAAGAAGCTGCGCAATTATCCGTATGGGTAGGTATCTGCTTTCTTTGAATGATGTTGATGGCCGTCCTAGTGGTAAGTTACATAGTAGTACTTGCACGCAAATACGACATTCCCGTTACGAATGTCCAATGGACTTAATAATTGGGTTAAACAATAGCGGGGCTAAAAATGGAAGGCAGAGCCGTGTATAGAAGAAAAAAGACAAATATTGAGCAACTATAACTAACTAGAGGGATAATATGCGTACTTAGTAAAAGTCTTGGCGGAGTTTTCTTCTTTGTGTGTTTGGCGAAGACACGCCAAATTGAAGCAAAATCTGAACTCAATGTTTTTCTGTTCCACAGTATACTTCAATTATCATCATTCACCGGTCTTCCTTGCCTCTCTAGTTTGTTTCGAGCAGGCTGTGCCGCGATACCAATCACGAGATCTAGTCACGTGACCTCGATGATTGTCTGCGCGATCAAACAACGTCCAGATTATCGAAGCCTGCAAGGACACAGAGAGGCCTGGGACTCCGATCTCGCTCAAACTTTGGCGGTCTGATTTCAGATATTTTCTCGAAAATATTTACCCCCGAAAACGGTGATCGCTTTCTACACTGGACATGTTTAGCGGAATCTACTTCTTGGTCGATGACGTCATCTATCACCCAATGAAGCACCCCTGTCAAGTGTGTACGCCCCGAAGAGGTGTGATCATTGCAGTGTGTGATCATCGCAGTGGGCATTCAAGGTAAGAAAGACTAAGACTCAAATCAGCATCCGCTTAGTATTCTGGATGGTGTTATGTTCGAGTGTGTTTTTTCCGGTTCTTGGGGCTCTGTGAGCCGATGCTATTTCGGAAGCTACCTGCGCGAAATATATAAAGCTCACCCAAAACGTTGCAAGGTACATTCAGTCGGACAACAACAACAACAACAACAACAACAACAACAAAAAATAAAAAATAAAAAAGTATTATTACTAACTCCGCAGTGAGGATTGGAAGCAGTAAGGATTGGAAATTAAGAGATTTGTCTAATGAGGACGTTGAGAGGTTGACAAATCATTGAATATTCTGAATACGTTGAGACATGGGAGTTCACAGTTCCATGTCTCACCTCAATGTCGAGTCTTGGAACAAATATTGTGGACAACACCTGTGAAGTGCACATTCAAATTCGGTCGCATAGCAGAGATCGAGTATATTGGCGATGTATCTGGATGTAGACCTCTATTCCAATCTACTGTATCTGCTTGTCGCAAGGAGCCGCAAGAAATTGGAGCGAAAAGTCAACTGACCACAAAGTCCATGTCAATTTGGGTCGTGGTTCAACCAATTGGAGGTGGTGCCGTTGAGAAGGGAGAAGCAAGTGGGGAAAATATGCTGGGGATATCCCTGACAGTCGAGCATGTGAATACGACCTTGGACGGTGTTCGAATTATTAAGCTCCCGCTGATTAATGCTGTGTTGACTATTTAGGGTCCGCATCAGTATCAATGATACTAAAAACGCTGCATGATGAGGATACGGGTAAACCAAATCAGTCAAGCACTTTGATACTCACTCGGTACGTGACTGGCTACAGCCTGAGATCTTTTTTAGACATATGCTATACGAACGCCGCCTCATTCCTCCTGAGTCCCCTGCAGGGGCATTGTAGTGAGAATATCACAAGATTGACAGCAGCCACTCGGAAACTTGGTCCGATTGGGCCTTTTCAATATCTTCAAAATCCAGATTTTCTGATTGTCAAGGAGTTGACGGGGTTTAATAAGGTGTCATCGGCAGGGCTGGTGGAATGTGATCTGCATTCCTATGAGCTTGGCACACGCAAACCCCGGACGAAACTACCCAAATTTGGATTGCGGTGCTGCGAATAGCTTCGGAAATTCTACCCCTTAGTCAAAGAAGGATTATGCCCTAATCCTTCAGTCGGCAAATCCAAGTAACACAATTCCGATCTGCGTTGGCACTGCGTCGTAGCGGAGAATCGAGTAGAATGCAAATCCCAGGGACTCATGGTTACATCTGGTCAGAATAAGGAATTGTGGCTTTCATGCCACTCGAACTCTAACTGGGACGAAAAGGCAGGTAGGCAAGAGCCCCCCAGGTGAAGTCATCTGAGTAACAGAAATTCCCCAGGTTTAGGATAAAATCAAAATCCATGAGAGTAATCATGATGCTTTTTACTCCATGTTCATGCAGATCATGCAACGAATGATGAAACACCTGTGTATGTAGGGTACCGAGGCTGGAAACCCTTTATTGCCCTCAGTATTTAACTCTCGTTGTAATCCCGAAAGCACGTTTATCAATATTGACTAAATGATTCAACGAAAGCTCTCTCCAAATACCTCAAAATGAAGTTACCGGCCTCCTTCCTCTTATGCCTCCTATTCATCATGGGCGCCACTGCCGCAGCAATCTCGAAGCACACTCTTCTTATGCATTGCGTGAACAAACAAATGGACAAAGCGAATGTCGAGCACAAGCTCAGCCCGAGTGATCTTGCCAAGATGAAGCGCGTTTTGGACAAAAAAATCTTGCAAATGTCCTTTGAAAAACCCACGAATAGCGAGACGAGAAAGCGACCGAGCGCAGCGTCAATGTCCCGTATGGCCATTCCAGGGGTGCCACACGAGACGATCGATAAGATGTTGGAGTCAGTCGGCAAGTCGAGTGCGCATTGTGCGAATGAGATGCTGGAGGAGTCTTGATTTGAGTCCCTGGTACACTATGCTCCGAAGTGCAATCATTTTATGGATGGAGTGGAAGTCCTCCAAAGAAACGAGAAACGATGAAGAACGATGAAAATTGTCAATGATTTGTTTGTGTTTTTCGAGAGCTGGATCTCTTCACTTGATGTCTCGTGATTTTGCGACTTGCGAGTATATGCAGTTACGTCAAATTTGTATGAAATCGTATGAGCTATCTGTTTATGTCAAAATGAATTGTGGTACCTATCAAAATCCTCTACCTGTGCTATGAAATGTCGACCCCATGTTCTTGACAACTGTAGGATTAAAAAGATCGCCCTTTGGATCTTTGAACATTGAGAGCAAGATTCGTCTCGCACCTATACTCTCGATGAGATGAAGAGCCGAAACGGCTTGAATATTGACACTCAGAAGCAAAGATCTCGATACAGTCAATCTTGAAGATTGTGAGCTAAGCTGTGCGCAGGCAGCACTCCGTCGGACTGTTCGGAAATATACCTGACTAGTATAGCTTTCCGGTCGGAGTCAACAACAACGACTCGCCAAAACGAAAATATAAGCTCGGGTTTAGATTTTAAAATATTGTCAATGATTCAGGCCTGCTGCTGTCAACAATAAAACTTTACATCTAGAGTCCATATCATGTTTTATGTTGACAACTGATGTCATGCCGCGCTCGAGAGAGGTGCTGGGAGCTATGGGTGCTTGAAGGGATGGCATTCGTGTGGGGGGAAGGTCATAATGAGATAATCACAGCTCAATTGATAAAATTATGACAATCGATCGTCTGATTTCAGATATTGAGATGAACTATACACACCTGATAAATAATATGTATCCGTTTTATTCTGTTTCCAGTACATACGACCATAGGGTGTGGAGAACAGGGCTTCCCGTCCGCTCAGCCGTACTTAAGCCACACGCCGGCAGGTTAGTAGTATGGTGGGTGACCACATGCGAATCCCTGCTGTTGTATGTTTTTGTGTCTTCTTTTTATTTATTATCATTTCTTTTTGCTGCCCCTCGTTTCTGTCTGAAAACTGGATCCATCTTGCCTACCCCGAATTTTGCCTCAACATTTTCCCTGACTCATGCTCATCCCCACGTGAAAGCTTCCAAGCTCGAGCTGCTGACCACCGCGGGGAATTTGTCACATCTTCCGAGCCCAAGCTCGAGCTCAAGGGCTAAGAAAATGCCGAGATCTGCGGCTGCCTACGCCCTGCAAGAAAAGTATACTGGTACACGGGTGGAGCACCGAGGGCCGCGTGGTTAATTCCTACGGCCGAGCTATTGCAAATTCCCTGTATCTAGCTCGGAAGTCCTTGCATATCGTCATCCCGAAGCTGTTAGCTTTTTGACATTTTGGTACAAGCTCTTAGAATGATGTCTTGTGATTCGCCCAGGGAAATTTACCCCTACATTCCAGCTACGAAAGTACACCAGCATGACCATGAGCGGCAAGATCAGCAAGAGCAATGGCGAAGAATGTAGAACTTCTAATTATCCGATTAATTGTCCGCTAGCTTATAAAATAAAATAGCTAGAGCCAGCTATTAAGGGTATTTGTGAAAGGTGAAGATTTTGCCTGTCGACAACTAGGAGAAGATGGCGCCAACTACTGACCGTGGGCTGCGAAAGCTGAACACCGGCATTGCTTTGATGCTGTCTGCGTCTGCTACTTCGGGGTACAACGCTAGCCAAATCAACAGCTTGCTCGTCCTCCCTGAATGTGAGCTATCTCCGCACAACCTGGAGTTTTCTGATGCTAATACGCAAAAGTCGCTTTGTTCATAAGCGGTCTCAACTCCAGCGCCAAAGGCCTCATCATCGCCGCCGTTTCTTTGGGATCATTCCTCACTTTCATCCCTGCCTCATACATCGCGGATCGTCTGGGCCGCCGAACATGCGTCAGTATCGGAGCAATGCTAGTAATCCTAGCAGCAATCATCCAAACCGCCATCGCACACCCATGGGCCTTCTTCGGGGCCCGCGTCGTCACGGGAATGGGAGTAGGCGTTTCGCAAACCGCCGCACCCCTCTTGATCACAGAATCGGCACACCCCCGTCAGCGAAGGACACTGACTGGACTATACAACGCCGTCTGGTTCATCGGATCGATTACAGCGGCTGGAATCGCCTTCTCCACTTTATCGTTACAGAATAGCTGGTCCTGGCGAGTTCCTTGCCTAATGCAGATCATTTATCCAACTCTACAACTTGTCGCGCTATGTGTCATCCCTGAAAGTCCGAGATGGCTAGTTTCGAAGGGGCGGAAGGGTGAGGCGTTGGCTATGCTTACGCGGTATCATGGGAATGGAGATCGACAGGCGAAGGTAGTGCAAGAGCAGTTTTATCAGATTTGCAGCAGTATTGATGCTGAGGCGGGTTTGGAGGCTGCTTCACAGTGGAGTTCGTTTTTGAAGACTAAGGGCGACGCGCATCGATTGGCTATTTGCATTTTGCTGGGCTTTATGCAGGAATGGACGGGAAATGGTACGGACTATTCTTCTCTTGCAGTTGACTCGTTTCTGACTATTTGCAGGCGTCATCTCTTACTATCTCGCTCCGATTCTCTCATCGGTCGGAATCAACGATGCAGCACATCAGGCGGCTGTCAACATCAGTCTGCAGGTGTGGAACCTGATATTCGCTGTCGGCGGCGCGAGTACTTCCGATCGCTACGGCCGACGTGTTCTATGGCTGAGTGCGACGACCCTCATGTTGATATTCCTGTCAACATGCACAGTCATGTCCGGGCTATTCACAGAACTCCATATCCTTGAGGCAGGAATCGCAGTCGTGCCAATGCTATTCCTGTTCTGTGGATCCTACGACTTCGCCTACATGCCCTTGTTCATCGCCTACCCAGCCGAGATCCTCCCATTCCAGCTCCGAGCTAAGGGTCTCGCTATCACGCTTACCACGGATTCACTGGCCTGCTTCTTTAACCAATATGTGAATCCGGTTGCATTTTCCGTTCTCCACTGGAGATATTTTTCCCTCTACTTGGGCTGCCTTGTCTTTTTCATTGGTGTTGTATACTTCCTGTTCCCGGAGACACAGGGCAGATCGCTTGAAGAGGTTGCACAGATCTTTGATCGGAAGGAGGTTGAATCTGTGGAGTCGTCTGACGAGAAGGTTGTGCAGACTATGCCTACTGCTCCGAAATACGAGTGTTAGCTGAGATTCTGTTGACGATATACGGACTATATACGGGAACTGGACTGTTACATAGCTATTGTTGGTTTTTGTGTTTGCTATGTGTTTGCTTTGATCTTTATGTATTAGACAGTATCAATCCAACTGAACAGAGCCACTTGTTAAGTTAAATATCGCAAGTGACTTCGATTTGCCAGCGCAAACTTTGACATGGATTAATTGCATCTCATAGATACAACACTAGTATTTCCGATGCTTGACAGATGCCCTATAGCGGTGCCAACAACCAGATGGATGCTGAAGTCTACAGCGAGCTGACCGACACAAATGGTCTTGATCTGGAGGTTAGTACTAACAAGCTCTGCCAGTCTTTATCCTCTATGTCGCTGACACTGACCAGTCTTATTATGCATCCCTCGTCGACTGCTACATTAACGGTAGCGGCGAGGTCGACGTGACGGCTACAACGAGCAACGGCAGATCCCGCGCTACTTCTATAACGGATATGCACGAAGCGGGTAATGGCACAACGACGGGACTTTGATGTCGAACCTCTCTGGTTTACGGATTTTCAACTGCACAACTGTAGCACAGGCTGAGGGCCACTAACGGGGAGCACTGGAGACGAGATAACTAGTTTGCAAGAGGCGATTGCTTGAGCCGGAGGATGTAGGATATTAACTCTGTAATAATTCTTTGACATTTCTTATTTGATAGTGGGAATCAATAATCGGAGTGGACATTGCTGATAGCCTCGGCTTCCCAGCCCGAGGCTATTGACGGAGGGCCAGATGGTCCAGTTAGCGAAAATCCGTAATTCCATGCCAAAAGGTGCTCAGAATTCCGGAATTATTTTCAATTATTTCTCAGGCAAGGTGATTGCGGCCAGACATTTAGCACCTCTAGGATGTTGTCAAATTGGAATACTGTCCTTGTTCATCTAAGTTAATGTTAAGTTAACTACAACTGCATGACTAAGCAACTCGTGACTCGCGGCAGCTGCACCTGAGTTTATTTGGCACTTCGCATCCATCGAATCTTCGTCGCTTCGATGCGCTTTCCGGCAATTCCGGCAGCAAAAACAGCGTAGCCCCATCGGGCTTACCAGGCCCGGAAACCGGAGGTCGGGCTACGTATGGCAGCTCGCTTGGGGGCGAGGCTCCACAACGCATCCGTGGGTCGCAACAAGGGGGGAATGTCGGAGTCTGGAGTTTGGCCTGGATCAATGCTGCTCGACGGTGTCTGGTGGACGCGGATTGCACGTTCAGAAGCATACTGACAGTGTGTATACACGACGGCAATTGAGTAGGGCTAAGCTCAGCAACAACCTGAACTCGCCCCAGCCCCCAGCTCTAGCTACAAATGGATGCCGGGGATCGGAAATTGGACTTGGCAGGGTTGCAGCCGCTTCGAGGCGCTAGACCGTGCGAGTCGAGGCTCAAGCGCTGTATGGTCGAGTACTGTGCACATGTAACATATTCACTGCGCATGCCCCCGTCTCAATGTGCTGGTGTTCGAGAACAATGGTCGACCGTCATTGTCCAGCCCAACTGGAGCAGCCTGAGACATTCGCTTGCTTCTGTGGTGGCAGCGCGGTCAGGTTCACATCGTAGGGCCCCACAACGGTGGTTGGTGGCAATGCATGTGCTTCTCGTTCTCACCACGGTTCCTGCAATCTTCAGCTGGCCTGAGATATACCCGATGTTCACGAAGGTCCTCCGATCTGATATCGGTTCATCGAATGAAATAAGTATTGAATTCTTGCTAGGGATCTTGGTTAAAGTCACGGTCGCAACCTTAACCAGCATGGTCCCAGCTGGCGCTGTGACCGCTAGCTTCTCGGCATTGGATTCAAGCGGCAGCAGCGCACCATTGCCCTAGCAGACTCATAGTCGGTGGTGATCGTGGTGATCGCTGGTGATGGTCGACTAGGAGGAATATTGGATACCCTAGGCAGTACTCGTGACTCTTAGAGCCATCACATTTGCTCCTCAATTGCTGCTCAACGGCCAACGCCTGCGACCGCCGCAGGTCTCCGGCAGTTGTGATACTTTCCGCTAGCACGTGGATGGCGGCAGGGATTTGCCCGTTCCAAGAACTATACACAAACCTAGTTCGACAACTGTCGGCGACGCGATGTTTGTCGTTAGGTAATTGTCTGCAGCCAGCGTGGAGTGTGGACGGGACATGCACTCCATTTGTCACACGAGAGCCAGCGCAGCAGTCGCGGCCAGTGCAACTGCGACCGGCTACAGACCGAAGGCATGTCGTCAAGCATCGACCGCGTGGAGCTAATTGCGTGCTTTCCACGATCAGCGTGTCCACCAATCCAAATACTTTCTTGCAGACTACATAGAATGCATCTCCCGACCCCGGATTTCCTCCTGCCCTTGCGCTCTTACTCCATCGAAATGCATTCTCGGCAGACCCATGGGGCCCAAACCAAGCCCCCTAATGCACCCTCCCTAGACCATTTGCGGAGATGACATTGCAACACGAGCACCAAGAAAAATCCAAGAAGCCACTACCCCGGACTCTACCCCGTATCCTAGCCCCTTGAGGCCGGGATGGGGCGACCCGGGGCCTGGTGAAGGCATCCCAGGGCTAATTTGACCGAGGTCGGTCGCCTCCCGCCGCCTCCACAGTTGGAATTGTGGGGAAAATTGCACGAAGTCGGCAGTCTCGTCGATCACCGGGGACCGGCGAGCACCGAAAGTGCAACCCCATACTTAGGCTTGCGTTCGCGCAGCGAGATAGCGGGCATCACGAGCTAACCAGCCTATCCACCGCCCACTCGTTCATCAGAATCCACCAGAGTATATGAGTTGAAGAGGTCGCACTGCGCTTCCATCTACTCTACACCGCACATAAGGGCTCGTTGCGCGTCTTCGATCCGTCGCCATGGGCAAACCGTTCATGGGCTTCCGGGGCAATTCCCTCCTCCGCGCAGCCGTCTGGCTCGTCGTATGCCCGACGTTTACCTGTTATGGATATAATATGAGTGTGGCCGGTGGCCTCTTGACGCTCGATGCGTTCAACCGCCAGTTCCCACAAATGGACACGATTAACACGCACGGCGCGGAAAAGAGTTATAATTCAACAATTCAAGGTCAGCTTTGGTCTGCCGTGGTCTGCCATGGCGTAACTCTATTTTTGAGTCTGCCGCTAACTGATGGGGCTCAACAGGCACGGTCATCGCTCTCTATACTGTCGGCGGTATCTTCGGCGCCCTCTCCTGTGTATATTTGGGCGACTTGCTCGGTCGTCGCAAGGTCATCGCTATCACTAATTTCATTACCATTATCGGCGCTGTGCTGATGGCCTCGGCGTTCCAATTCGCTCATTTTATCGTTGCTCGACTTGTGCTGGGATTGGGAATCGGTGGCTACGTGGCCACGGTTCCGGTCTGGCAGTCTGAAATCTCGCCTGCGCACAAGCGAGGCTCAAATGTTGTGACGGATGGTATCTTCGTCGGCGCCGGCGTCACGCTGGCCCTTTGGATTGATTTTGGATTCTTCTTTGTTGAGGATAGCTCGGTTTCATGGCGGTTCCCTCTCGCTTTCCAGATCGTCCTGTCTCTCATCGCGATGTTCTCAATCATGTTCCTCCCCGAATCGCCTCGCTGGCTCATCAAGGTCGGCAAACGTGCCGAGGCTGCCCACGCTCTATCCGCGCTGATGGACGTCGACATCGACGCCCCCGTTATTGAAGAGAGCATCGTCGCCATCGAGACGGCCCTCCAGGTCTGCGGAAATGTCAGATGGACTGCCATGTTCACCAACGACAAGCAGCGTCTCTTCCACCGCACCTACCTCGCCGCGACCGGTCAGATGTTCCAGCAGATGTGCGGTGTCAACCTCATCACCTACTACGCTACCACTATCTTCCAGCAATACCTCGACATGGGCCCCGTCAACTCGCGCATCCTGGCCGCCGCTATGGGTCTGATGCAGCCCTTCGGTGGCTACCTCGCCTACTTCACCATCGACCGCCTCGGCCGTCGTCCCCTTATGCTGTGGAGTGCTTTTGCGATGGCCATCTGCATGGCTCTGCTTGCCGGCTGCACCTCCGACCCTGCAAAAAGCCATACCGGTGCCCTCGTCGTCGCCGTTATTGCGCTCTACTGCTTCCAGTTTATTTTCACTGTTGGCTACTCCGGCCTGACCTTCCTGTACGCCGCGGAGATGGCGCCTCTCCAAATCCGCGCGACCGTCAGCGCCGTGGCCACGGCCACAGTCTGGGCCTTCAACTTCCTGCTGGCAGAAGTGACGCCCGTAGGCTTCGACTCGATCGGGAGCCGCTACTACATTGTCTTTGCCGTTGTCAACGCCGCCATCGTGCCTTCCGTCTACTTCTTCTTCCCGGAGACCAAGGGCCGCTCGCTGGAGGAGATTGATGAGATCTTCGCGCAGTCCAAGACCATCTTTGACCCGCCGCGTGTGGCGCGTCGCATGCTGAAGCTGCAAACAACTGAAGCCATTGGCTCTGAGAGCGGGGATAATGCCGGATCGAATGATGATGAGATCATCAAACAGGAGATTAAGGCTTAAATGAGATATGACTGTCAATATGATCGAACTGGTTCGACTTTCACTCTGAGTGATATATTTTTCTCTTTTGTTATGGAAGGTTCGTCGGACATGCTCCCTGGATATGCCGGGAATGCCGACTGCCGAGATTGAGGAGGATTACTGTATATAGGATGCATTGCGAATGATCTAGGAGCATACAATACCCACCACAGATCTATTCACCACACTATTCTTCGATGAGACTCTACTACTGTAGTTCACTACCTAACGGCTTTACGTTTCCTGCTTCAACCACGTAGTGCCCGTTGCTTCCTATCTGGCAAGACGCCACGGTGGGTCTCTTATCATCGATGTTAGATAATTAGATAATGTTCTGACACAGCCGGGCTCCACTCGGTCGTTGCGAGTGTACGTCAGTCTCGGCCGCGGGTTTAACAAAACAGTGCTGCCCGCCAGCTGCTGCCAACCACTGCGTTGCACTGGCCCGCGGCCGAGTTACTCTAGGGAGGGGTTGAAGCCAACACTTATATAACCGCTATAATGATTGCAAGTCTGTTGATAGTAGATTTATCCAAACAATCAAATCAATAAATCCTACAAATTGAGGAGCGTTTAAAACAATGCGACCCGACGAACCGCCTGTCATTGATTTTAGTCGTATGGTTCTTTACAAATTGCTAAAAATAGCTTTCTAACAATTTACAGCATTCTATGGCACTAATGAATCGCAAAAATCGACTCTCATCGAGCTATTACGACATGCCTGTGAACAATTCGGATTCTTCCAGCTCTTCAACCATGGTATCACGGAGAGCCTCCAACAAGATGTCCTCCAGCAAAGCAAGGAGTTCTTCGAGCTCCCCTTGGAAGTAAAGGAGAAATACAACAAAGGTATACTTCTATTGTTAGAATACATCACTATCAAACCCGCTAACTCTGCTCATAATTGCATCCAGATATCGACGGCTTCAACCGTGGCTACGAACCCCTCCGTTCGCAAAACTTCGAAAAACTAGGAAAAGGCGACCTCAAAGAAGGCTTCTACATGGGCAAACACCTCCCCTTCGAAGACCCCTACGTCCTCGCCAAACGATTCGGCCAAGGCCCAAACAAGTACCCCGCGGAGCTCCGCGACCCGAAAAAATTCCAGAGTGTCATGGAAGAATATCATGAGAAGATGACCAAGCTAGCGGAGAACCTTCTCCAGGTTTTGGCAGCGACGCTGGACCTGCCGAGCACCTTTTTTGATGATTTTTGCGAGCATCCGGTTGCTGCGTTACGGCTTTTGCATTATCCGCCGCAGGATGTTGCAGGGGAGGTTGAGAAGGGTATGTCAATGCACCTGGCACTACTTGAAAGTTGAGTTGAACTAATTGATGAAATGGTAGGAATCGGCGCCCACACAGACTTCGGCGCAATCACAATCCTCCTGCAGGACAGCACCGGCGGTCTACAAGTATGGAATAACCTTGCCACGGAATGGGTCGACATAACCCCTCTCCCGGGGGCGTACGTCGTGAACTTGGGTAACATGATGATGCGCTGGACGAATGATCGCTATTTGTCCAATTTGCATCGGGTGAGTAACAAAGATGGTCATGAGCGTTTTAGCGTGCCATTTTTCTTCTCCGGGAACCCGGATTATATCGTGCGGTGTTTGCCTAGTTGTGTTGATCACACCGCGGCTGCAACGGGGTCCAGCGGAGCTGATACCGGGGCTAAGTATCCCCCTGTCTCTGTGCATGATTGGATGACGGGCAGGTTTGCGGATACGTATAACTCCGGCGAGAAGGGGTTCGGGGATCTCCGTGGGAGTGTTGTTGCTGAGATGAAGTAGGGTTTATGCTTTTGGGCGACTAGCGCATCTAGATGCAGGCTTAAGGGTGGGGAGGGCGATCATGGGAAATGAATTTGAGACATGTTGATCCTTTCTATTCTTTTGAGTTGATGAAGTAAAACGTACTCAGATCTCACCGAATGAATTTATGATATCTTCCCATTGCATATAATCACCCAGAAACAGGTCTGCTATTTGCGAGAAATTCGGCTCTGGGGAAGATTCTCCATGCGACACTGGGTGACTGTCTTTCACCTCGACGCGAGATATTATCTCTTTTAAAGAGAATTGTTCGCGTGTGCCTGTTTTGATCGCCATGTCCATGTCCAGCAGACTCTCGATGAGACCCACGCCTCGTTTGGCGATGGTGCTTCTTTCTTGGTTCCTTTGTAGGAATTGGAGACTTCTCACTGCAAGGTCGCGGATCTCTTGCGCTTCGAAGATCTGACTGTTCTCTTTTGTGAATATGAGCTCGAATAGCAGCCATACGGCCGCTGTTAGGACTTGCGTGTTGACTGTCCATAGGTTGTTGACGATGTGGGTGAACGGATTATCTGGAAGAAAGAGGAAGTTCAGGAGGTAGCGGCGCATTAGAGGGAGGCAGGAGACCTGGATGATATCAGTTGTCGGGAAAGGTGTTGTTGAATGAATGCTGAAATACCTTGGTGTAGGCGAACCTTGGGTCCTTTAGGCTGGGGATTTGGAAGTGGCGATGAACGGAGTAGAACTGTTGATCTAGTCAATGACTTGCTTATGAGCCCATAGATGATGCCGTATACCTTATGTGCATATGATAGAGACAGCACCGAGCTTATTTGAGTGATATAAGTAGGTAACTCAGATACAACCTCATTGCCTGGCTTGAAGAAGCGAGGCATTTTGTCGATGAGTTGTTTCAACTCGCGGTCAGCTTGGAGAACTTCCGAGTAGAGATTTCCCATTTTATCGCTGTTTTCGGGGTGCAATTTCTGACACGTTCGATCCTGCATCTTCCAGATAATGACAGATACTGATGTCGTCAGCCGTTGCCAGCCGAGATTTGGAGACTTGGTAGTACCTTTGTTCAAGACGGACGTGTAGCTTCCCTGGGTGTAAGTTTCCTGGCTCTTTTCCATGATGTGATCCTCCGTTGCCATCTCAAGAACTTCTTCTTCGCAGTGCGTAGGCATCGGGGTATTAAATTGCGAGGGGTGGATGTTGTACGTGTTATTATACGGGATCTGTAGCCAATCCTGCCGGACCAAGAACCACCACACTCGTTTAGAGACTTCGCGATCAACCAGCTGCTGTGTTCTGTCACTTGACTCGGTAGATTTCTGTGTGGCAGCTGGTGTATCGGGACCGAGGCGATGGAGACCCAGGCATTGTGCAATTCGGCTAGCGCTCGCAAGGAGAACGGAAATTCGATCGGATTGTCCAGCATTGTGGCCGATGTAAATGAGGAGGCAAATGGCTTGGACGCTGAAGATGCTGTGGTTTTTCATGAAGTCTGCGGTGTTGAGGCTGTCGATGCTTTTCTGGTAGCATAGCAGGGATAACTCGGCTGCAGCACAAAGGTCAGTTTGGCTCGGTGGTTCATGAGAAATGGTCTTAGCGTACTCCCTGAATAAATCTCAAACTCCTCAAGTTTTTCTGGATGTGTGTGGTATAGTGTTACCTGTTTTCATTAGCGAGTTCTTCTCTAGAAAGCTGGTAAGGCATGCCTACCGCAAGCATCGCGTAATACAGGGAGAGCCACGCTCCTTCAATTGCATCCACGCTGTTGAGGCTCAGCGAGCATTGTTCGCGAAAGGTTGGCATGTGAACAATATTGTGAATCCAGGCAATGCATTCTTGATGATAGGTCATCATATTGTCCACCTGCGTCGCCGTGAATACCATATCGGTCGCATCGGGTAAACACCGGTCGCCATTTTGACTAGGCTGGTCAATCTGCGCGAGATGAAGGACTTGTTGACGACTCAGAGCCAGAAATTCCAGCATGACCGCCGCATCTTGAGAGACGCTGTCCAATATCTTAGGCGACTGTCGAAGCCCCGGTGCTTCGGTCGGCTTCCCTGATGATACTTCCACCTTTGCCGACATACCCGGGGAACAGTTCGCGGTGGCGTCGATGTTGTAAGAGAGTGGAGTATTTGCGGGCTCAGCGGAATCTGCCAGCGATTCATAGCCTGTGAGAGTTGCTGGAGGATCTAAACCCTCAACACCCCGCGAGCGGGTTCTCCTCGACCCCCTGCGCGATTCGAGGTCATCGCGACGCCGACAATCCTGCGCAGTCCCCCGCTCGATACACGCGAGGCATGGAATTTGTTTCGAGCATCGCAGTTTTCGCCTAGTGCATTCCGTGCACGAGTAAGATGGGCGTTGCCGCTTGATCGGGGTTCTGAACGGTCGAGATCGAGCTCCACGGGTGGGATTCATCTGGTTTCCCATGCGGGAAGAGGACATGATGGAGAGGCAAAGACGGGGTTTGTGTGTTCTAGAAAGTAACAAGTCTGGAGGATAGATTGGGGAACACTCGAACGGCCACCTCCGAGGATGCGGGATGCGGGGAGGCGATCTCCTACAAATTGATAGGGAATGGCTTATCACTCTATCACTGCGTTGCACTAGTAATGCAATCAACGCCGAACGGGCGGGCTGCCAATATGAGTCTAAAATTTCGATAACTTGCTGAGTGAGCTTTTAACTTCTTCAAGCTACGGTTGGAGTTTTCTCTTTACAGAGCGAGAAGGCGGATCCCGGCCTTCCACCGATGCAGACAGAGTGCGGGGGCGGTTTTATGGTGCATATTGTGTAGGTGGCCCCGTGTCATGCTACTGAGACACAAAAACAATATATAATACAATAGATAAAACGAATGGAGAGTTAGTAAAAACTAAATAGATAAATAAATCAATGCAGCAAAAGGTTAACTTTCATTTGGCTAATGCTCTAAGCATCGCTCACACGTGGACAGACGGCTTTGCATGTGCATACCCGGAGCCTTGACAATACGGACATATGCTTTTTTTACCAAAGCACAACTCCAATAACCCTGGCAGTAAGTTGCAGGGCCCTGTTCTTTATGCGATCCGGGGTTTTGCAGGCTGGACTCGACTAAGTCCAGCCGCTCTAAATATTTCTACATGGGGATCGTCCCCGATCGTTTTGTGTCCGGGTACGCAAAAGGGATGAATTGAGGATCGTGACAGTCGAATATGAAAGGATATACCATTCGACCACAGACCCTATCTTCGTGATGATATCCTCCTTCTCCATCTAATAACCTACCTCGAGATGGCAGGCGTTGTCCCCATTAGATCAGCCAAATGATTTAGGCCACCACTAATTAAAATTTTTGAAAATACAAATATTCCCCTCGTGATTCCGTGCAGGATATGGGATTATTAATTATTTCCGAACAATGTTGAAGTTGGAAATGTGCGTCGGGATTGCGTTGCAAATGCAGGTGACGGGATGTGGCAGGCTCTTCCACTTTTGGGCTAGACATAAAGAGGCATTTCACGACGGATATGAACTACCGGATGTCCCGAGTTTGATTCACGGTGCGCGCATTGAATTTTTTTTTTTTTGGCAATAATTTTGGGTTGGATCAATTTTGTGGTTCGAAACTGGCGCTGCTGCCGCAGTCCTCATCGAATACTAAGCACGTGACATTGCAGTCGGGAGTGACGCGCCTATTCGTCATACCGACACTAGAGAAGGAGCTTCAGGTGGGTTCGCAAATGTAATTTCTGAAACAACTAAGCCAGATTCCATTACCTCACAATGAAGTATAACCGTTTTTTCCTGCCGAATGGACAACGCATTGACGTGTGTCCCTCATTCGATGGTTTCAGATTCACGGTTGCCGACCATAAGCTGTATGGCAGCTTCCCCCTGAGTGGCGTATAACCCTCTACACCGAAAACGCAGATAAGAAAGAAGGATTAGGGGAGGTATCGGAACGTGAATTACAACTATCTGCTTCTTGTTCTAGGTTTCAGTTTACCACGCCTACCTTGCTTGGAGATGTGATGCATCTTTCTTCAATGTCGCTACCAGCCAGAGACGACATGAAACCTGAGAGCGCCATTACCAGGCAAATTGCAATGATTTTATGGGTTACTTTTCTTTGGTATTTCCAGGAAGAGACGCCAAGTCCGCATATCCCAGTACATGACGAAAGTGAACTACCGGAAATTGCTCGAGCTACCGGCCTGTGGATGCTCAAAGTAAAAGATGATGGCCTTTTGCGTGGAAAAGACAGAATGCTAAAACTCGAAAGAATGGGCTTGTTGGCCACTACTGACCCTTCGGTCGGGTCCCAGGAAAACGGTCAGCTCCTGGGGGACATGTTCATCAGCCAACGAGCTTTTTGGCAATTAGATCCGAGGATCTATCTTTTTACACTTGGCCCCGCTCGATTCCCCGAGAGAGATTATTCTGATCCACTGGCATCGTTGGACTCCTTCGGAGTAGGATTTCCATTCGGAGCTGGTCCTCATACTTCTGGAACTTTCATGCCTTCATACTATCCACCAGCTCCTACACAATATACTTTCACAGGAGATTTTAGGCATCCAGTCCGCCCAAGGGCTCCGCGACAAGGGGAGGTCTTCTATACGCGGTTTATCCCCAGTGGTGGCCAGCATTTGACATTTCGTATACCAGTCGTCCCAGTCAAAGGCTCAAGTGCGTTGTCTTCTAGCACCGACCAACAAAGCAACCGGATTGGACCGAACCTCTGTCTTGACTCCGAGCTCCTAAGTGATGTGAGGCTCTTTCATCGATGGGTAAATCAGTTCCCTACCCACTCTAGTCTATTACAGAAAGGTCCTCTGGAAGTCCAGCTGGAAAATTTGAAAAAAGGCATGTCGAGTCAATCGTCATTTCCCGCACTTGCATGCTGGAACTCGACTGCAGTCGGCTATTTCGAGATATTTTGGACCCTTGAAGATTCTCTTGGGCGATCAGTAAGTGATGTTGGGGATTGGGATCGGGGCATACGGTTTTTTATTGGTGACAATAGATTCGATGATTCTAAGAGTTTGGCGTTATTTTTAAGCTCTGTCGTTCATTATTGTTGGTTGGCAGATCAGAGAACTTGCGCAGTCTTTGTAGAAGCCCGTGCAGACAATGAAAGGTGAGCTTTTCTCTACCTCAAGATTCACAATTCTCTATGCTCTACATCGATACTCACCCTTTTATAAGACTTTTGTCCTGTCTCCAAACGATTGGCTTCTACAAAGAAAGCGAAATCAATGTTTTACACGAGCATGCCGTGATAATGAAGGTAAAGCGCATTACATGGCTTGCGCCTTCCGTCTAAGAAATATGTTTGATGTTTTGTTCACAGCTTGTTGGCTGGATATGCGTCGTGCAAAGTCTCACATATCTCAATCGCATAATTAACATGTGACGGAAAAATGAAGCTTCGAAGCGAAGAGTATCGAGCCATCTTGTCATGTCCTCATGGCAGCAATGGCCTTGGCTTGGCTAAAAATATTACCGGAGCTTGTGGTAGGGGAAGTCTGACTGCGAAAGAACGGGAAGGAGAGGAGGCAGTGACGTCGCCTTTGTATACTGTATATCCAGTTCATAGTGCTGGGAGACGCAATGGGGAAGAATTCTACTTAGCCGAAACTGATAAAAGGCTGAGTGATGAATTGAAACAAAGCAAAGTGGACGAATAATCTGACCGAGAATCCGAACATTGCGGTTGCCGATTCGACTCAAAATTGAGAATGTTAACGTGGACCGCTCGTGAAATTGGATGCGACTTCTTTTATGCATAATTCGAGAAACCTGAGAGAATGATGTGCTGTGCAAAAAGAGTTCTGCATTTGCTCCCTGACGGATAGGCTGCCATCCGGTCACTGGTCGGTTTTTAATATTCTCTTCCGCCCATTGCCACTAACTCTGCTCGGGAACTATACCTCAAGTCGTGTTTGCAACAACCTGACCCGACCGGAGTATAAGGAGAAAACAACTGAATCGCCCTTCATTGGTAGGGCCTGGATGTACTAAATCAGCCTTCTAACGTCCCTGAAGGTTGGACCTCGGTACCTTTCAGGCCCGATTACTTCGTACGAATGATTGACGACGCGTAAATTTCGTAACTTTCGGCATTATTCTCTAAAACTTGTTCGCCACAGAAGACGTGGATAGGCCGGCTGAAAGGGGGCTGAAGCATAATAATATATTCCGTATCGAGACATGCATTTGTTTTTTATGTCATTTCACACAGCCACAGACACGATGCACAGCCACCCACATACTATTTTGTAATCGTCGCGTGGTATTATTAAAACTAGTATATTTCTAGCGAATAAAGCTCTATCATATCGTGAGTTAAGCACGTCTGAATTTTGATTGTCGTCACTTAATTGACTGTTTTCGAATTTGGGACCGAGGCAATTCAAGTGGCGCCCTTTTAACTTGTACCTGGTCGTTCAATTACGTCACAGCTCTGTGTCGTCTTATCATAAATAAATGGCAATTCCGAAAACTACTCCACTGCTATCGTGGTTGTAGTTCGCCTATTTCATTATTAACGGCGGATCATCAAATCACAATTTCAGAACTTCGGATTCGGTAATAATCAACTACAACTCAGGCAGAGTGTCTTTTAAATGGATGATACAACCGGACAACAAAAGCTAATCTGGTAAAATGCTAACTTGTGATATTATTTATAAAATTGGCTGAAAATGGACGAGAATGCTCGATATCCATCAACTGCCTTGGGCGAGGCCGAGAGCTCTCAGAAACATATTCTTACCACATATAAGCATGCTCCCTTAAGATATCAGTGAGACAAAAATGGCGAGCCCCTATACGTAAGTGCGCTGAGCTTGGCTACATTCCGATCGTTTACATTATCACGGATAGTGTGTTGAGGTTCCAGGATAAGGCACCGAATTGATGCCTCATTCCCAACCTCTGTCGGCATGCCTGTTCAGGGAAACCCGGGGCACTGAGCTTGATGTGCGAGCAAACGCTCTCGTGCGAGCAAACGCTCTCGTGCGAGCAAACGCTCTTGTGCGACATTATATTCTAAATTCAGGGGATCTTCATGGAAGAATTCCGATTGAGACCGATAATAGGGGTTTACTACTGTCAGGGGCTTGCCGCCCGTTCAGGGATAAATACCCCCAGAATGTATGCAGACAGTTTAACATGATACAATCAAGTTCAAGTTCTGTCAATTCCATCAAGTTCGATTTGTCTGCCCTTATTCAATATTCAGTGCTTCGTCGTATCCAAATCTCAACATAGTGAGCCAATGAGACTAACATCCCGGATAAGGTTGACTTTACCAGGTAAGGAACAATATAAAATCAATATATATATATACATATATAAATGCATTTTTATAATCCTTTCCTACAAATCTCAGAACTGCCCAGAGTGCCTTGATGGACTATTCGCCTGCGGCGCCAGCACAGCATATTTCTTAAAATGGAACAAGCAAGAAGATTTTATCAAAAGTTTTGTATCGGAGGAAAGAATATCTTTTTTAAAAGCCAAAGAATACTCCAGGGAATGCGAGATTGCTCCGGGAGCTGCTCAGGGCGGCAGTGTTACCGTCACCTTTTTTACTCAAGTATGTTATACTCGTCATTCCGCATTCGGCGTGGCGCCGGACTAACAAAAACGCGGACCGAAAACCGGGTTGTGGAAACGACTCTTTTGACGGAACTCGCGTCTGTCTACCACCGAATACGCTCTTTGATGCCTCTCCACACGCCCAGCAGATCAGCCTCCTTGGTGGAAAGCAGGCTGACTGGAAAATGACCGCCGATAACCTTCTGGTGCAGCTCCGGAAGGCGATCAAGTAAGAGCGCGACCCACGCATCGCAATGCATTTTCTAAACTCACATTTTACTAGAGAACCCCATGCAGCCATACACCGATTGAATTTGTCGCGAATTGCGCTCTGCTTGCCTCCTCAAGTCCACGAGCCTTATTTATATAAGCTCGGGATATCGCGCTATGCGGAGCTTTACTACGGACTGGAAGAAGCATGGGTGTCATGCATGGACGATCCGGCTGATTGGATTTGCGATTGGTCTGATGAGATTGCGCTAGACGAGGTGTTTGCTGTTGCTGACGATAAGCATCGCGTGCAACGATTGCTACGTCTACTTTATATTCCTGAACTTCCGCGGACAAGAGTGCTCGATGCTGATCTTTGCCTTTTACGATCTTTGAGCCCCTGCGATCAAGTCTCGGTTTCTGAGAATGTTTGGGGCGAAATTAGAAAGGACATATTCCAGCGCATCATGCAGAAACCGCATCTTCTGGTCGCTTATACCTGGATTTTGTACTCGGCTATTCTTTTTGGTGGACGCGAAATCCGCTCGCAGCTGCTCAAAGCCGGCCCGGAGTTTTGGGGCTTGTCGGTGACAGACTTTGCCTCTAGTCGGACACCTGCTCCGTTATCATTTTGGAATATAGATGATGATATAGCTGTCCGAGCCAGGTTTCGCCACCGCATTGCCAGGGCTGATCGTTTGTTGACGAATCAAGAGCGACAGGATGTTTTGGATGAGTCGGCTGAGATATTCCGCATTTTCGAGCTATTGACTCGGGCTTTGGATGAAGATACGAATTATACGGATGAGTGATCGAATGTTACGATGAGGATCTTTAAGGCTGTGATACCCGTGAAATAATGCAAAAATTTACTGAAACAGATGAATCGCCAAGATTCGTTGATATTTATGAGTCTCGGTCAAATCAATAACATCACAATGTTGCAGATCTACTGCGATCATAAAAGAGCGTGTTCACATGACAATACTTCTTCCCCCAATCTTCTTCGACATTTTCACCCATCATTTAGGTCCAGCCGAAATTACCTCTCGTGTTCTCTACACCTCTTCAACACCTTGACGTTTCGTCGATTAGCAACCGAGCTCGCCGTGGTTGTTGCTGATGCACTTGTCTATCAAAGCGTTAGCCTTCATTCCAGCAGTATCTCGTTAATAGGCGAGACCTACTCAGATCGATGTGAGCACGGACATAGCGGTGTCCCTCATCAACATTGCGGCACATGCATTCAAAGTCGGTGTGTCCTCGCAGAGTGCAGTTGATGCAAGAAGCGGTATAGTCGCCGCTAGACAAATGTTAGACATGAAGGATTCCACGAGAATGACTGAGTGTACTCACTTCTTTCCGCACTTGAGTCCGCCTTTCTTGTTCTTGATGCAGCGGTTCAGGTCGAGTGTGCTGGTGCGGTACTGACCATTCTCGTTCTCGCGGCAGTCGGCACGAATGGCGTTGCCGTTGCTCTCGATGTTTTGGCAGGTGTTGGCGAACTTGGAGGCGCCCGATACGGCCATGGTGAAGAGGGGAAGGAGGGCGATACAGGTCATGAAGAAATGCATGATGGCGGTGGTTTATGAAGGTAGAGAGTTGGGTTTGTGAAGATGTGGTACTTGAACCCGTGATTCTTGATGCTTATGATGATTCTGTACCGGGCAGGAGTCCCATATTTATATCTCTTCTGATGGCTGGGACTAAAGCTGTTGGTCTCCTACTGTGCACCGGTGACATAAACTTAATGCGAGAGAGAGCAAGGCACCATCAAGCTCTCATTGCTCCTTGCTTGAGCTAGCTGCCCCGCCCGCCCTAAGAATGCATCTCAACCATTATAAATGCTCTGAAATCATCTTACATTTGCTTCTGGGGTAATGGCGGTGGTCCATCAATCATGCAGCGAATGAAAAAGCCGCACGATGGGAGAGATATCATGAAGAAACATAAACGCTATCTAGAAAGTAAAGGAAAAGGCCAGGCGCCAAAAAAAAGAAATGAAAGCCGAGTAAAGCTACCGTGTATATCGTGTCCTCGGGACCCAGTCAAGCGCGCCAAAACCTCGAGGCCCAAAACAAGAATATTTCATCGTCTAGTTTGCCCAGAAAAAGGCCCGTAATAGTTGCAGAACTATTCTGTGAGAAACTATTACCAAGACAAACGTGAGCGTAGCGGTGTATTATCCGAGATAGGTCTTGCTTCAGCTGTAGTTTGGAGCGTCGATCTTCTATTCTGCAAGGGACGGTTTTGTCTCACACGGACATAACACAACCCTATGTTTTCGCGATACCTATTACCTCACCTTCAAGACCGTGCCAATCAGAGTTGTTGAGTAATGCATCAAAGACACCCATATGTGAATATTTCATTGGCCTATCTCCAGTGCTGTTCTCTCCCAGGCCTCTTCACATACTAATGACATCGATCGAAGCCCGGCTGCATTGCTACATACTACATTTTATTTCTATCCCTATGATCATCCCTTGATTTATCGTGGCAGCTCTGGGTCATCTGATCCTTCAGAGAGCTTTGGCGTAGCTTCTCTAGTTGATTGAAGTCGGCGAGCCACTGAATCTTGGATACTGCTTGCAAAGACATGATTTACATACACGCTCCACACAGACTGACGTATATAACGACCCATATGCTATACAAGTCCCTCGACATGCTTTCTTCGCAGCGTGGCCACTGATAAATGTTTTGCTGGGCTCGGCAAGGGGTAAGACCAAATTGGTGGTCCATGGGCGAAGTCACGGCTCGCTGGGGATCAAGCCGAGCAGGAACCATTTCTGTTAAGCACTACTATCATCAATAGATTTCCCTAAGCCTGATTGCAAGCCACTCTTGAGCATGTCGGGTATGCTGCATAGATTGATGTCGATCAGACAATGTCTCGACTACAGGCCCGACCCGGAATGAATTCTCGGCTGGTTAGGGGTGACCGACACAAGTAGACCTCTTTCACAGATCGAAAACCTCACTGTCTGAGCAGCCAGGGCTTGTAGAAAAATGTCTCCGGATTGTACAAAGTTGCTGGGATGCTCTGTAATTGGTGCCTGAGGCAGCAAAGCGGCTCTTGAGGCCACACTTTTCTTCCCTTCTGCATATATCCACCATCACGCGCCCAGAAGCACCACGGAAATCCTCGTCGCTCCTTGAAACCAATATTCTCAAACCTCAGAGAGAATTTCGCGACTCAATTCCGTCTCTAGCAACTAAATCGGCCGCCGGGCCGTCTCAGTCCTGGAGAATCCGGGGAAGCGATCCCAATTGCGGGGCGACCAAGCACTAGCGCCCGGCCTAGGGCAGTCGCTTCTGCAAGTTTTTTGCGCTGAGTCAGTCAGCGAACTATCCACTTGCCTGAAAATGAGTTAGGCTCAGCCTTTCCCAACCTGACAAGGGCCGTTCTCCGGTTCTCGGCCAATCGCTTCAAATGCCCTTCAATCTTAAACCCTGGTTGTTTCTAAATAGACCCTTTCCCCCTTTGGCTTCCCGAGGCTGACCGCGCGACCAGGGACACCATTCAAAAGCCATGTTTCTTTCAGGATAGACAGGTTGGCGCTCAGTTTAGCCTAAATGGAGCTGTGAGAGGAACCTCGTGCTCGTTCTTTGATGTTTCGTGCTGCCTAGGATGAGGCAAAGCTTGGTGAAGCCACCGCTAGGTTTATTGCCGCCCCTTGCCAAGATGTGACCGGAATATTGCGATTTCGAGGGCTTGTTATTTATCCTTATTTGCCGTTGAGTCACAGGCTAAGTTGGCTGATGCTTGTCGGGATGTCGGTTGACTCTTAAATACCTCCTTTGGCCGCGGGGCAAACTGTGACTTGATTCGACTGGAGATCCTCAGGTATTTTGCCCTTATTCAGAGCCTACTACTGTTCTTGGGGCCTGTACTGGCTTTGAATATTTTCCGCGATGGGAAAGGACACCTTCGAGCTTGGTGGCCAGCAATGGCCCAAGGTCACTTGGTGGAAGATGAAGGGGATGCGTTTTGTCTACCTCACACTGTGGGCAGCAATGATCACCTCTGCGACTAATGGTGAGTTACCAGGGTGCACGAACGCTTGAATTCTGACTAACCCGTCATGCCCAGGTTATGATGGCTCCTTAATGAACGGCTTGGAAGCCATAGAGTCCTGGAATGAGTGTACGTTCTGAAGTCCCCACGCAGACATGCTCCTGTTATTGGCTGACTACTATGAAGCTTACAACTACCCATCTGGTTCCACACTGGGTCTTCTCGCCGCCGCAATGTCCATCGGGTCGATGTTGTCGATTCCCGTTGTCCCGTACGTTGCAGATATTATGGGCCGACGTGCCGGCGTTGTCATCGGTTGCTGCATCATGCTCGTCGGTGTGGTCATGGTTTCCATCGGCTACAAGATTGCCTTGTTTGTCGTTGGTCGGATCATTCTGGGATTCGGGCTCGGGATCGCACAGGTGAGATCATAATGAGCGAGTTTCATAATGGTTGGAGCTGATCAGTGCGAATAGGAATGCTCCCCGTTGCTGGTCACTGAGCTGGTCCATCCTCAGCACCGCGCTATCTACAGTACCATTTACAATTCACTTTGGTATGTGGGTAGCTTGATTGGTGCCTGTGTTGCACTAGGTTTGTTCCGCAAATTAGACCTTGGCTACAGAAGATGCCTAACAGTTCTCAGGAACAAATCATATCGTGGGGAGTGCCTGGTCCTGGCGGGTTCCGTGCATGTTGCAAGGAATTCCATCCATCTGCCAACTGGTGTTCATTTGGTAAGCGATAATGTCGCCCAGGGGACCAATACAGATACTCATCTCAACAGGACTGTTCCGGAGTCTCCTCGGTGGCTCATCTCGAAAGGCAAATTGGAGCAAGCTAAGAAGGTCCTCGCATACGTGCATGCTCAAGGTGATGAGGACGATGCCCTTGTGAATGTCGAATTTGATGAAATTCAACAAACACTCGCCCTCGAAAAGGTATTCGAGGGGAACAACTGGTCCGAATTCTGGTCTACTGCGGGTAATCGCCATCGCTTGATCATTCTCGTATCGATTGGCTTCTTCTCCCAGTGGTCTGGCAATGGAATCGTGTCTTATTTCCTGCCTCAGGTAAGCTTTCCAAACACGCTCGCAAGATGAAGATGACAAGCTGACGTAGCCAGGTCCTGAAACTTATCGGAATTACAAACAGCAATACGGTCCTGACAATCAACCTCATCCTCAGCGCCGTGAACGTTGTCTCCGCGACCGGCATCTGCTTCTTCGTCGAATACTTCGGTCGCCGCAAACTGTTCCTCACCTCCAGCATTAGCATGCTCATATGCTACGTCTCCACAACGATTGCGCTCGCCCGCTTCTCCATAGCGTCCAATGATGCCGCTGCGCGTGCCGTACTCGCTTTCATTTTCCTCTTCTACATCGCCTACAATATCGGGTTCAGCGGCATGCTCGTCTCATACTCGTCCGAGATTCTTCCATACCGTCTTCGTGCCAAGGGATTGACTATCATGTTCTTCTGCGTTGATCTGAGTCTCTGGTTCAACCAGTACGTGAATCCGATTGCGCTGCTGAAAATTGAGTGGAAGTATTACATTGTCTACTGTGTCTTCCTACTCTTTGAAATTTTCATTGTCTGGAAATACTACATTGAGACAAAGGAAATTCCGCTCGAGGAAATTGTGAAGAAGTTTGATGGCGATCGCGCAATTCTGGGTGGCGCTGCTGCTTCGGAGAAGATCAATCAGCTTTCTGAACAGACCGAGACCCGTGTTGCGATGGATAGCGAGAAGGCGATGACTACACAGGTCGATATCAAGTCCCAGTACGAATGAGAGGTAGATTAAATACTAGCACGCTTTTGAGCCTGGACTTGTCTTCCTCGCATCCCAGATCCATGTACACATCTGGGAGCTCCCAATAGCAAGCGCCAGTGGCGCAGGGCCCTGCGAGCTACATTCCTCCTACCGATCTATAAAATTGAGCTCATTCCAATAGATCGCATCAATGATTCGAACCATCTGGACTAGATATAGCCGTCTTCCATTCAATACCTCCAAGTGACCTGATTTGTGCGAATGTAAATGGACTCTTTAAGAGCGCGGGTCTCCATTCCCGTGTTTCTCGATACTCACGATGTCGAAAGAACCGTAGTCAATCAGGCATCTAAAATTTGCAAATCAGCACCTTTAAAGCGAAGTATCATGAACGTACCCGCGTGGCTGCCAAAGATTCAAGCGTCTGCAAACAGATCGAAAGTCTATTATTACTATGTGGGAGTGAGCTACTGGTTTGACGCTTGCAGCGATTCCCGGTTTAGCATCTCAACCTACCAAAGGATCTCTGCAATCCCACAGAACAAGGTCAGGGGAGAGCTCCTAGCTACCTTGCGGGAAAATGGGAGTGGTGCTTTGAGCCGCATGAGTCGAGCCGAATTTTAAAGATAAAAGCTTAAAGAGCTTCCTGTTCCATAACTGCGGCGCACATCCGAATCGACATGAAACACTCATCTCGCGAAATCTTGGCACAAAATGAAATAAAAAATAAGGACGATATAATAAGCCACAAAAATTATGTCGGAGCCTGAGATAACTCACTTTATTCATTTGTCGCATCATAAATGACGGTGGTAAAAGATGAGCTCAACACTTCACCCACGAGACGAAAACGGTGGAAATACCCCGATAATGAGGCCCCCCTGCACCAAAACATGCGAGGGACACGACCTTGGACGATCCACCCGTGGAATAAAACAATATTTTGTGCAGTATGCCAAACAAACCCCATATCAGCAGAACAGCACGCAAATCGAGCCTATAAATTCGAGATCACTCTCGACGATCAAATTCTTCTGTTCATCCTCGTTCCATCAGGCCACCGGGATCTACCTCTTCCAAGCAACCTCCGCAATTTTCCATTTATTCCGAGGAAAGACGCAGAGTGCGCGACGAACTTTCCTATTCAGATAACTTTGAACCTTGCTAACAATGGACTAGACCTTCTTGACAAAATGCGTCTGTCGCTTGTCGCCCTCACCATCTCCTTGGTCATCGCTGCCATTGCAGCCCCGACCAATTTCGAACGGGACGAGAACGCGGAAGACCCCGGCGTGGGCGTCGGTGCTATCCTGGGCGTTGGAAAGCGTGATGTGAACGAAAATGATCTGTCGATCAGTGGTGGTGCCCGCGGTGGCATCAACAAGCGTAAGGAGAACGCCGAAGATCGGAAGTTGGCCTTGGTGCTGCCGTCGGCATCAACAAGCGTGATGATGATCTGAACATAAAGCTGAAGATCAACACTGATGGCAGCATCTCTATTCTTAAGCGCAATGTTAATGAGGAATATCTCTCTATCACTGGCGGCGTCGGTCTCGGCGTTTCAAAGCGCGAGGCTGCCCCCAATGAGAACCTGGATATAATATGCATTAAGGTAAATGCCGACGGTAGTCTGACTATTGGATAGGGAATGCCCAAGCCGCCGAGCCTACCCCGGTGTTGACCACGACTTAGTTAATGACTGGTGACTATGCTTGAAGTGGTCAGGCTTTACTATAAGACACGGCCTGGTGGTGGACATTCTGGATAATTATACAAACTAATTAATTAATGGAGAATATCGGAACACTTTATTAATACATTTCCTCATCACTACACACAGCCTTCTAATAACGTAGCCCCTACTTCATAAAGTACAATAAACAGTCAAACCCTCTGCAAGACATTCTTTCCGGCATTGCGGATCCGACACTTTGAGTCAGTCACATAATGTGATAAAAATGCCTCAGATACAGAAATCTTTCAAAAGGTTATCGTGCTACCGTTTGAACTTATACAAAAGGAGAATATTGCGAAGCTCAGCTTGTCTGCGACTCACAATTCGACGGGTTATGGTATGCCAACGGCACAGGAGTTGAAGCGGAGTTGAAGTCCACGCCAATGGACACAAATCCCATTTCTTTGCGCTAATTGCATATCATTCCTTTAACTCAGCTACCAAGTATTAGCACTTACTTCAAAATCGTTACAGACACTAAATACACCTTGGTTACAGGCTGCGGCGATGGCGGCATCAGTTCTGCGCTCGTCCGAACATTCCATGATAAGAGCATTCACGTATTTGCGGCTCAAAGGGCGCTGTGCACTTGAAGAACGAGACACTGGCGATGGAAATGAAGCCTTTTGAGGCGAAAGTGGTGACCGTCGTGGATGGGAGAGTTAGGGAGAATATCTTTTCGAATGTTCCGGGAGTCTTTCGGCTGATTTCCAATACATGCCCATTGAGAAGAATCTTGGAATCTAGTCGAATGGTGAAGAAGGACATAAACGACAGGAAGCAAAATTCTACGCCGACAGAGTCGTCAGTGATGTTGGGGTGCCCAGGGGAAGATCTATCGCGGCGGGTTATCCTCGTTGGTCCGCGTGATTATTCCGTGGATACCTAAGTCCCTCAAGGTTAGTCGAACACCTCTCAACTCAATCGGAAGTATTGCTGACTTATCGCTCCAGATTGTACCTGCTGCAAAGGGGAGTGGGCTTGATAATTTCGAAGGGTAGAATCATCGCAAGTGCGAAGTGGGACGAGAAAAGAATTGGACGGAATTTTTGAGCGCGTGAAAGAGTTGAAATGAGAACTAAACAATCGCCGACCGAGCGAATTTCTCGGAATCGTCAGTGACAATGAACAATTTTAAGATGCGATGATTTTGAAAACAATTGTTACAATTTCATTATTCTGTTAGGTGCCATTCTGGGTATTTATTTACGGATTTATCCTCACTACGGGTGTTTGTTTACGTTGGATGTCTCTATGGTAATTCATTCGTCTGGGTATTCCTATAAAGTTATGAACCGCCTCACGTAGCCGAGCCGAGGGTCGTCAATTTATCGCGTTGGGTGGTCAATAAGCTGGGTGTGGTTGTTGAAACCTGTCGCTTTGGGGCGGGTCCAAAATCGGGTTTGTTGAAGAGACTTGATTCCGGACCATCGGGTATCATGTTTTGGGTCGTCTCGGGTGAGTTTGGGGTTGTTCGGTTGTTCAGGCGCGCTGGGATTTCTTGAGGATAAGGAGAACCGCTTTGTCGCCGTGTCCTTTTACATAGTCTATCAAATCCGTGGAGACAACTTCCACCAGACCTTCCGCTTCCAACTTCTCAACCTCTGCCTTGAATCCGAAGGGGACCCAGATCTCTTGGAGAATTGTCGCCACGACAATACCCTTGGTCTTGGTGACTCGGACGAGTTCCCTAAGAGCTGGGTCGGGGCCGACGTGGCCGAGAGTGAATGTTCCGACACATGAGACGATGTCGTATGTATCGTCCTTCTGGGCGATTGGTTTGTTCATATCGGCCTGGGCCAGGTCACGGTAGGCACCGGTATCGCGTGCAATATCGAGCATGGGCTGGGACAGGTCAATGCCGTCGATGGCTCTGGCGCCGGAAATCGCAAGGGCTTGGCCCACAAGACCGGTTCCACAACCGGCATCGAGGATCACACTGTCGGCTGGTGACTTCGAGGACTTGAACTTGATGGCAGCCTGGGCAACGAGAACGGGAGCGACGTAGGACTGGGCCGAGTCACCGACCTCGTCATTGTATGTGGCGGCCCATTTGTCGTAGATTTCCATGCAGTCTTTCGAGTTAGGGCTGTTGCGGGCCTGCTTGAGGTAGAGCTGTGCTGTGGCAGCGGGGGCCGACATCTTGAATGGAGGGGATGGGGAGGCTTTTTGAAAATATTCAAAATGTTAAAATGATCTTGAAGTCGGAGGTGGGCGATGGGAGGATTTGTTGTTCTGGATGAGAAGTACAGTTGCGGACTGACTTCGGACGCCGGGCGAGGATACCCGTTCTTATAGCACTGAGCCCCGTATTCTGACCCATCGTCTCAGACTGTGATTCCGAATATGGCGTGATTCCATTAGCTGCGGGGTCAAGAGTGAATTGTTCGCAAAGGGGTGAGGATTCGACGATCGATGATGTCGGTGGATTACCATCCCGAGATGTTCCACGACTCGCCGGCATCATATATAAAAAATGAAGACATGTGAACACCGCAAATATGAATCCAATCTTCGAAAATTTTCAATATTCCATGCTTTATTCCACCCATTCGCAGGCCTCATGCACTTAATTGATTTTCTACCTGTTCTGGTTGTCGAGTTATTCGCAAACTGGACGAAATCAACATCCAGCCTGGCTTAAAGATGTAACTGGTATTGTAAACCTGTGGTAATATGGTTAACCTAGGGTAACCACAACCTGAGACTCGCCTGAAAGAGCTAGTTTCAGGATACAGCCAGCCAGATGCTCTTGGCCAGTATGCGTAGGTTCACTTGCATGCATGGAGATGTCGTTGGTCCCACTGGTCTCCGCGTCCTAGCGCGTCCTAGCGCGATTCCACGCGCCCCTCGCGTAGAACCCCGCTTTTGTCATTCACCTACCGTAGGATCGTAAAGGTTCCACACGCCCCTCTAGCTTTGATATCGATCAATAGCATCAGGTATAGCGAAATCGAGCTATTCCCGTTTGATCGTGGTATTTTCGGTGGCCTTTTGTTGGTCGGTACATCTTTAGCGGTATTATAACAGCACTACGAAAGCTAATGGTGGCCTCGCTTTGACGGGCCAAATTGCCCGTCGCAAAAGCCTTTGGCGACAGAATGAAAGTTGACCCTGGGAGGAACGACTAGTCCTTAAGATCTACTTAGTCATGGTGGAACGCTTGTCGATTAGATAGATTCGGTCCGATACTGCCGGCAGCATCGTGACAAAGATAGTAAAGAATTCACGCAGGAACTAGATTGAAAGGGAATCGGTCTAGAACAAGATTCCGCCTTCTGACCTGCACTTGCCGGGGCTGGTGACCCCGTACGTCAGCGGTGGCGAAGCACATGAAAGACGGATGACTCTCATCCGCTAGGACAAGGGCCCGCAGCGATGTGTCCTGCTGTTATTTTGTGCAGTAGCTCTGTGCCACGTAGGACCGAGAGCGGGCGATCCATAATTTCTGCGAGCTAATTCTCATTACATGATTGTCTTTACTCACTTACCCCCCATTCAATTGATATCGTCTCATGTCTCTCCAGATGGTGACTCTCATCGTACTTTCCTCTCGCATGCAGAGGCCAAGAGCGGGAAGAGGAAAGATGCAGACTACAGCAGAGAGATTTGGGGTCTCTTTTCTGATTCGTTTCGCAGATTTTGTGTTGCCTAATCCTCATCAGCCTGTACCCTTAGCTTTGCTGGCCCTCATCAGCCTGTACCCTTAGCTTTGCTGGCTGCTGAGGTGGCTTACTACCGATTTACGGCAAATTGGCTTTTTTCTATTAATTTCCGGGGGTAGATCATTATTGACCGGATCAATATCATGATCCCTGCCCCGTTGAACCTCGCTGATTTCTTCACAAACCCCTTCTATCAGATAGAAAGGGTTGCACAGTAGGAATGGGACGATTGAGTTTACAAAGTGGGAAGCGGGGGTGGGACGGAGCCCCGTCAATCTCCCAACAAACCCGAATGAGGGTTCAGAAGCGGGGTGCCTGACGTCGGCAACAACAGGAGAGCCTGGGAGCACTAATTGAGGGAACGCGGGGGAGGGCTGAGGGATGGGGCATGTGGGGAACCTCTAGAGCTCTGACCTCAGGGCAAATCTGGACGAATAGTTCAGGCTGAAGGGCGGGCCGATTTTTGTCCAAGCGCCTTAGCCTTGCGAGGGATCAGACGTTCCAATTTAGCCTGCCACAAAGTGTAGGCCGCGCTTGAGCCGCTCCATTGTGAAGAGGGCGGGCCCCACCGGCAGGGGAAATCAGGTTTACGGATGTATGGAGACTTGAAGGGGCCAACTGTGGAATGCAGCCAGGAGGCGAGGGCCAGGCCTGGCAAATGACTGGCCGTCATACTTTCCTTTCCAAGCGACTGGAAGGGAAACACGTTTTGGTTTGGCGTTGAGGACTGGATTTGGGATCGGAGTTTGTCGGACTAACTTGAGGCGTCTGGTTTGTCGAAAGAGGTGGAAGTTTACGGTGGGCTGTGATACGTCATATGAGTGACTCGAATTCTGGATTGGGAGGATTCTGGGTGCTTTGGTGAACCTGTTACAAAGGCACTTTACTCGATCATTTTTAGTAATCGAGTTCTGCTCTCGGGCCTCTCGCGTTGATCAAGGGTTGATGAACGGGTTGAGATAATGATGGCTGGGGGATAGCAATAGATGGAGAGAAAGAGTTTCAAATTATTTGGTTCTGGATCTAAAATATGATCTACAAAGGGGGACTTTTCTATGCGACGTGGGTCCTAGAACACCCGACCGTAGAGGCCACTCAAGGAACACGCGAGATAGAAAAGAAAAGGGAAATCAGTCCTTTTGGAAGTGTAGTGTATGTATTGTTTTTTCTGTCGGATTGGACTGGCAACGCAAAAAGAAAAGAAAGAGCGAAGGGCTAAAGAGAGCTGTCTACAAAGCACGTCAGCCCATCGGATAAGGAAGGGGTACCATCTGCCGGTTGTCACTCCTTGCGGCCTAAGGCAAGAACTGCACCTGAATGGACCAGTCTAACCGTGCTTTATACATCCACCTCTTCATAGTTTCAGTCAGAAAATGATAATTCGTATGCAAAATTTGCGACCCTTGGCTCAGTTTTGTGCCTTGAATCATGATTCGTCAAAAGTGTATATCCCATGTCGAGGGGTGCAACGAGGCTGCTAATCGCGTAGGTGACTGGACAAATATTCTGGATGAGAAACGATGACTCACCTAAAGAGAAGTCGACTCTGGCAAACAAGATGTCAAAGGAGGCGAAGAGGTTGGATATGACTTTGAAGAACTTCGACTTGAGCAAGGAACTTGACACATATTTCCAATTATCCTACCTGACATGGCGCGAGCTCTTCATTTTTGTACCAGGATGTGGATGCCCGGAGTGTTCTGATCCTGGAATGACTGTTCAAGTTAGGCTATCCTGTTGATCTCGTATTGTTTTCTTTTGGATTTCAATTAACTATCGATTTCTAATTTTGGTGATGGATATATAGCGAATAGAATGGTTCCGTTGCCCATGAATTTGAAAAGCTTATAACGGAGATAAATGTATAAGGCCCAGGACTTGTAGCATTGGCCTGGTTAGTCAGTAGCATCATGAAGGCAAACAAAGAGGGCAATACTTGTTGCTCCCCCAAGATTCAAGCTGGGAACAGTCAACGAAGCCATCCAGCAAAGCGGTCCGGGTGGGGTGACCGCGGCCCCGCCGCTTCTTTGTCACGCGTTTTGGGCAGTAGGGTTTAATTAGTAGTATTGTGGTAGCCCCTCTCGCCCTCTTTCCCTCTCCCCTCCCCGAGGAGCCGAGAGCCACAACGCAGAAATCCACTATTTCATCGACCTTTCAAGCCCCTATCCTGAAGAACTCACTTGACCCCCGGAGGTTATCCGCAATCATGCCATCCACGGCGGCGCAGCTAGCCGTCGGCGAGCAGTGTGCCGACCTGGTAGAGGATCTACATCAACGGCTCCGACGCCTACTCCACCAACTCGACCCCGCCGCCATCCCCAACTATGTCCACACAGAGAGCTTGGACCCCGTGTCGACTATCGAGGTGTTGCTGGATGCAATCTCCAAATTCCGCGGATGGGCAGAAAATGGTGAGGTGATTGTTCAAAAATGCTTTGATCAAAAGCTAAATGCCTTCGAAGAGGTGGCGTGGGAGATGCTACACATCTTCTACAGCGAAACACTGACTCCAGTGAATCTTACTACGGTGCGGATGCTGGCCATGGAAGTTGGCCGATTGCGGGCGAGGCCAAATGGTGAGAAATACATAACCACGTTAAACAATATTAACCGCGAGGCCAGAGGTTTCGAGCGTTCTCTGCAGAGAGACGCCACAAGGAGCCCGAATCCCAACTCGGAGGCCTGGCAACGTCTTGAAATGTGGCGCCGGGTACGTGTCGCAGTGCCGGACTGCAACTGCCGCCAATGCGGCTGGCGCGAGGACAATGGCTGAGTCTATCACCAGCGTGAATCGTTAGCCCTATTTGGGCACTGCCAAATGCACCCGCTGGCTGATATACTCGGGCCATGTTCCCAGAAACATTGCTAGGAAAATATCCGTGATGGTTTGATTAATACCAAGTTTCTAATTTTTCAGCCTAGATATGCTTCTGTACATTGCACTTCGCCTGGCTAACAAGCTTCTCTCAACGCTCGGTCTCTTTACTGTCGACGAACTCAATGATCAGAACGATCTTCTTTCTGCTCTCCTCTAAGAAAAAATGAACAAATACTCCCAATTATGCGCCTATTACTCGTCTGTGAGGCCATTATTCTTCGCTTCCTTCTTGAATCTAGCCCTACTGGGAGCCCAGGACCTGTTCTTTTCCTCGTTTTCGAACATTTCTTTGGTGAATATGGGATACCCGGTAAGTATGTCTTGGAGACCTTGGATATGCTGAACCATTGTCTCCGCGCTCATCGGCGTATGGGGGGACTCAGCGAATGTGGAGGCTGGGGCAAAATTGTCAATTGGATTCGGTGCTAGAACTTTGACAAAGGCATCGCCTGAGAGGGATGCGAAGCCTTCTAGGAAAAATCCCCACGAAAAATTTCTTCCAGCTTTATTACGACAATTTTATTCAAGGGGTGCCTGGATTAGAATGCCTCCTTACGCTAATTTCAGGCTCGATTTCCTTAAGATGTCCTTTGTTTACGGTCCTATGGTATAGCTAACCCGGCGCACCACTCAATCTCCGAAATCCCCGTCGGAGAGTCGACCAAGCGAGTCGACATATACGGTTAGAATTGGGTATGTATTAGTCAATCACGTAAACTATGTGAGGGCACCAATGCAATATCTGCTGGTCTTTCTGGGGCTAAATGGCTAGAGTACTAGCTGACGATGCATAAACAAATTTATTGAAATTGAAATCAATCGAATAGTAAAGTGAAATGAATTTGAAATGAATTTGAAATGATTGTTCCACCCCTCCACCAATCTCCCCCCCCCCACCCATTGTGTAAGGTAAGGACAGTGTTCAAACCCAATACTTCTTGATACCCCCATCACTACCAACAACGGGATCCAATTCCGCATTCGAAACCTTCCAAACATCCTCAAAATTCGGAGAATCTCCGCCCTCACCCCAATTCCAACTGAATCCTTTCGGATACGCCCCCATCATCGTAAACCCCTCTAACTGCAAGCTCACCACCAACCCACGCGGATCATCCGACTCAATACCTCTCGCGACTCCAGTCAAACACCCAGACTTTTCATCCTCCGCATCCTGATCAAAGCTCTTATGTGCAACACCGGCTGGGATGACAAAAACATCGCCTACCTCGGCCGTCATCTGCAGTCCGCCTTCCTCGAACGCGTCGCCGTAGATATTTTTCTCTGTGTCATCGTCTAGGTCTGCGACTCCCCATCGAATGATTCCCGGCCCCGTGGTAACAACCATCGTTTCGTGCGTTTCTGGGTGGTAGTGGGATCGTTGGTGTCGCCCGTATCGTGTAACCCATTGTACGTCCCACCCGTTCTTGATAAATGTGTCATAGGCAAGTCCCAGATCGACCTTCCCATCTTGCATGCAAAAGTTTTTGTATAGAAGGAGCGGTTTCGGGCTGTTGGGGATGAGCTTCGTGGGTTTAATTTCGTAGGTCATTGGTTCTTGCATGGTGTCGGACCGTAGAGAGGTGATAAATGAAATCTCGGTGAGAGAAATAAAGTAGGGATACGTCTGCTCTGCAGGGGCCTAGGGTGAAGTACCTGCTTATGTAGAATGGCGTGGTTAGAATAACCTGAAATGGATGCGGGGCTACTATCTTTGCTACAAACACTCGCTGTGAATGCCGGGCTCTATGACGCCCTCGGGACCACTCCAACCAGTCGGTTTTCGCGGGGAGTTTACCCCGCCTGTCAACAAGGGTATAAGGCCGGTAGCCCTGCACGGGCGATCGCTAGGATCGGCCAGCAAACGGCTTCTATTCGAATCTTTCCTGAGCTACGGCGCTCCAGCCCGAGATTACCGGGATCTCGATCCGAGATCGACATGCATATAACAGTGGCTGGGGTGCTGATAACGGTGGACCCGATAGACAGGCACAGATCACCACTCTAGCCAAATCTGGGAGCTTCGAGAACAGCGGGTTCTGTGTCTCGATTGGGAATGATATCGCGCCGAAGTTTGTTGACGCGCGTTAACACAGCGGAGAAGTTGCAGTTGGTTTAAGCTTAATATCACGCCGGCGTTTCTTTAGCTAAGCTTAATGCAACGTGGTAGGGCTAGTCGAAAGTTTCAGAAACGTGTTTCAATTGGTATCATTGGTACTGCAACTAGTCTATAAGATGCAAATGTTCTTTGTCGTAATGGTCTATCATCGTTAAAGGAAAACCGTTCAAGGCAGGGTGTAGCCACCGTCAATGACCACGTTGGCACCGGTCATGTAGCAGCAAGCATCACTGGCGAGGAAGACGTAGGCCTGAAAGAGATGTTAGTATTGTTTGGGGTAAGAAATTTGTTGGATAATGGAGAGTAAACGTACCGACTTCAGCTCAGCGGGATCGCAGATGCGGCCACCAGGCACCATGGAGAGCCACTTCTCGAACAGCTCCTTGGGCTGCTGGGTAAGCACTGCAGATAGAATGTATTAGCAATCGGTTTGTATCAACGCGTAAATGTATCGGTCGGTGAATAGGTAGACTGACTCTTAGTCATGATGAAGCCGGGCGAGATGCAGTTGACGCGCGCAAAGTCGGTCCACTCCACAGCCAAGCTTTTTGCCAGATGCACTGCCGCGGCCTTGGAGGCGTTGTAGGCACACTGTGTCTGGGGGGTGTTGACCAGAATGGCGCTGACCGACGCAGTAATGATCAGGTTACCCTTGCCCTGGCGCTTGAAGATCTTTCCAGCAGCCTGCGCGGTCCACATCACGCCGTCGTAGTTGACAAGGTTGTCACGAGCCCAGCTCTCCTCATCGTATTCCAGGTTGGGGCGGTTGGTGCAGGTACCAGCGTTGGCGACCACAACATCCAGACGGCCGTTGCCGAACTCATTGGCAACCTTATTGAGTGTGGCATCGATCTCGCTGCGGCTGGTCACGTCGGACTGGAAGGCCTGGATGCGCTGGCCAGTCTCTAAAGCGATCTTCGCGGCGGATTCGGGGGCATCGGCGGTGGTGGTGTACAGGAGGGCAACGTCGGCGCCCGCCTCGGCCATTCCGCGCACGACCTCAAAGCCAATACCGCGGGCACCACCGGTCACGGCGACGATCTTGCCGGCCAGCGAGAACTGGGACAGCACGGGGGTGTTCACGTTGGGAGGCTGGTAGAGAGGCATCTCGGAGTCTGTATTTGTGTGATTTGGTGACTGAGCTGGTCAACCCGCGGGGTTAAATAGGCTTCGCGTTTACCATTGAGGGGTTCTCGGGGTCCTGAGCGCTCCTCCCCCCCTTCCCTCCCCCCCGGTTCCCTCGTCCGCGCATTCTGCCTGTGACGATGCTGGGTGGAGATGGGGCGACAGTCGAGCAGTGCGGAGGGCAAGTCGCGAGACTCGGCAAATCTTCCGCTTTGGCCAACTCTGCCGAGCTCCACCCAACTCCACTTCCGCAACCTCCCCGCAATGCCTGGGGCGACAGGCCTCCTACGCCCACTGTATGCCTCAAGCGCAACCTGCTGTCCGATCAGGTATGCCTGCCCGCGAGTCTGTGAAGAGGGGCCACCGCTCGCGCAAGGGATGGTAAGCTGCACTTTCCCAGCCCTACTACAGAGCACGCGCTGATTGTCGCCAGCCCCGAATGCCGCGCGCGCAAGATCAAGTGCGACGAGAAACGGCCCGAATGCACCCAATGCGTCAAAAGCCGGCGATCCTGTCGGATCATCGACGGCCTCTTTCGGCCACATGAATTGTCTATCCCGACCCAGTCGGTTTCCCGAACCCTAAGGTCCCCAAAGCCGTCGCCCAGTCAGGCTCGTTCGGACCAGGATAATGCTGCGACGATGCCGGCGCCGCCACCGAGTATGTCTTCCTTTATCCTCTATCTATACATGGTATCTATCGAACGTCTCAACTCGTGAGACTTTGCTGATTATTCCCGGCCTCTAGCCAACCCGACCGGTGACGTCAATTGTGCTACCAATGGCCCAAGATCGCCCGTATCGCCTGAAAATGAGATACCCGTGGCCTTGCCGGCGCAATCGAGAGGGGCCATACCTATTGGTGGCTTGCTAGCGCAGTCGTCCCCATCGGGTACATTTCGCAAAGCAGTTGAGATGCCGTCGGTGCGGTCATTGCCAACTGCAAATCTATACCTCTCCACCAGTCCAATCGCCACACATGGCCATCCGACTGTAGCCAGCCATGCGTCTTCACAAAGCTCCGCAATCCCTGCAAGTTTACCAGAGGAAAATAATCAAGATAGCGCCGAGGTCGGATTCTTCCTCCGTCATTTCGCAGAGCACGGCGGGCAGTGGATGGACATCTGCACCGGTCAGCGATCGTATTTCAGTCAATATGTTGTCCAGCTCGCAAGCCAAAGCCCTATCCTTCGGTATTCTGCATGCGCATTTGCCGCAAAGCAAATGGGGCAGATGAAAGACTCCACCCGGGCCACTAATATAACGACTCGGTCGAGTATGACAGCTTCGATGCTTCTTCGGGCAAGTCTGGACTTTTTGTGGTATGGGGCCAAATATTATGAGAAGGCGATTCTACTTATGGCTCGCCAAATCTCACACGACCGCTCCACTGTTCAAAATCACCTCTCTCCTGGTGAAATATACCGATCCCCTGGGAGTGATTATCACCACCTCGACTATCACGAAAGCACGTCGTCGGCATTTCGCATATTGGCGGCCTGCATCTTGTGTTCCTATGAGGACCTCAGCGGGACGATGCGAGCATGGACCGGCCATTTGGACGGGATCAATAAACTATTTCGTCCACACCTTGATCTTCCCATCTCCCCCGACAACTTCTACCGCATCCCACAATCCATGAGGGCATTGAATGTGTCATTTTGGTATTTTGCCCTGAATGACATGCTCAACGGCTGTAAGTTTCCTGAAATCTAGCGATCGGAATCCAATACCTTTGACTGACGTGTTGTTTAGTTACCCTGAGTCAACCATGCCGCATCAACCCAGACGACCACCCCCTCTGGCGGAAAATGGGCCTCCCTCTCAGCGATTCCGGGCAATTGATGTCCGAATACATTGAAGAAGAACAACAAGAATCAATTTTTTTCAAAGCCCTCATCCGCCTCCTCTGCAAACTTGTCAATCTAGACAAGTTCAACAATCCCCGCCAATGGACCCTCGTGGACACAGAATTCACACAATGGCGCAACGCCCTCCCACCCGAATTCTTCGCCCCAATAACCCACAACCTCCCACCAACCCAACCTCCCACACAAGAACCACCCGCCGAGACATGGCTCAGTTCCGAAACCTGCGCTGTAGCCATGGCATTCTACCACATGGCCCGGATCGTCCTGATAATCAACCAACCGCAAGAAATATTTATCACTGCCCAAAAGAAACCCGGCGATCTACTAAGTACATACAAAGTCCTGCATGAGAACCTAACGCACCACGCAAATGAGATCCTTCCAATCGCGCACGGGATGCCGAATATCACGGTCCAGAAGTACTTGGTGCAGCCACTCTATGTTTCGGCGCGATGCTTCTTGGGCTGGAACGAGAGGATTACTGTTATTGAATTGCTTCGCAATATCCAAGCGTCTCTTGGCCTGGCTACTGAATACCGGGTCAAGGATTTGGCGGAGGAGTGGAAGATTGACTATGAGTCGATCTCCTTGCCTGAACACGGTGTGAATGTTGTACCATAGCATCTGCTAGAGATATACGTCGGCTACGAAGGTCGTTACGTATGTTCAAGGGATATGCCTACGAATACTCCAGTCTACTCAATCATAGTCGCGACTATCTCCGGGTTTCTTTACCTCGCTATGTCGCCTCGTTCGCCTCTCAAGTATTCCGCACGCTGATTCGCTGACGTGGGGAATCCTAAATAGGAAATTCAGGCGACACCACATCGACGAAAGGGGGCCTGTTCTCCGAGGATTTAGTTTGGCTCGGTATACGGTTCCTGAGGTCACCTGGTACTCTGGAAATAGGCTTGGGGGGCTTTTAGTGTTTCCCCGGCGATCAGCGTGAGTTGAGCAAACAAGATTTCGTCTTGCTTCATCTGCGAGATTAGCATTTCCAATGCTAGTCTAACTGCTTAGCTGAAATGAAAGAGGTCAACTACAGCAAATCGAGGAACTTCTCAATCTGGTAATTTCTGAATCTCAATCTCGCCTAAAACATCACAATCACATTCATTCGTAACTGTAGACAAATTCCAGGAAACATAGCGCACTCAGTGCGGATACTATATACGCCTAGTTACCAGAGACAGCTTTTGCAGATTATTCACAAGTAAAAACTGACAAGGCACTTATTCCTTCCCATCATCATGCACAACCTCCGTGTCAATCGTACTCTCAGTATCCGGCCCAATCTGCCCTTTCTCCCGAATCTGCTTTTGAAATATCTCCGCCACATGGAGCGCAGAAGTTCCATGCTCACTATACGGCAGATAAATCTCTTCAAGCGTCAAATTCGCCGTTTCAGGGTAGCAGAAGTAAACGAAGCGGGATGAGTGCGGCGTTTGTGTACACGAAGGCGAGGTAAGATTCCATTCGATATTCCGGAATATCGTCGGTGTGATCATGACAATGACGAAGCTCTGCACTCGCTAGAATTTTCCCTCGGATGGGGTTGGTGGACATACCCAGAGCCAGTTCGATGAGAAGCCGATGGCGGTTCCCTTTGCGCGCGCGTGTAAGAGTAGGATTTCGGGAAGTGGCACCATGGGGTTGAGGAGGCGGAGGCGCCGTATATTAACGTGAACTAGGGCTTTTTATTAACTTTATCACTTGAGGTACTAGATGGGGAGACGCACGGTGAAGAATAAGGCGATACTATCGGATGCTGTTGGTTCTTAGCTAGCTGTTCCTTTGAAGCTTAGTATGATGGCGATCATCATCATTGAAATGCTGAGACCGGCGCAACCCCAGATCAAGGGTTTCTGCGGCTGATGTGGCCGGCAGATAATGCTGGGAGGAGGGCACCGAAGAAGAACATGCATTGGAATACTTGCTTTGATGTTAGCATGTGTGTATGCTTTGTCGGATGGGGGGACTTACGCTCCACTGAGAAGGAGGTTGAGGTTGCGGCTTGGTCCGATGTTGTTTTCCGAAATGGTTGGAATGCAGTAACTGGATCATGTCAATACGGTTTTCTATGGACGTGCACAATGAAATTGATTCCACTTGCCTGGTTCATGGACTGCATTTCATATGCAAGAAGAACATAATTTCCAGTTTACACTTCGTTCGTGGCGGGTGAAGATGGAAGAGTCTTGTATACATACCACAATTAAGTTCATGGCAATCCACATTGCCCGTCATAAAGTTCAGCAGACACCCTGCAAGATAGTCCAAGTTGTAAATTGTCAGCACGAATCTGAGCAGAGCATCGTTGGGATTGTTGATCGTATTGAGGAAATCCGTGTTAGTCTCAATACCTCCGAACAAGCCTCTGTCATAACCTGTCAAGGCACCCTGAGCCATTTTCCTTCCTCGTCATCGTGAGAAATATATTGAAGAAAATAAAACACAGTTCGCAGTAAATGTGATAGTAGTCCGTAGAGGCAATCCTCTACCAAAGATATTGACGTTCATCTTGATCACTTGGGAAAACAATTCAAAGCTCGACCTAAAGTGATAACATCCAAGAAGTCCGAGACATTTCAGTCGTACCACTCCCAGGCTGGGACTTTGACACACTTTGTACAAGATGGGAAAGGCAAAAGCCCAACCTGACTCCAAACGCGGAGGCCAATGAGATCGGCTACGTCCCAGATTATTCCCCAAACATTCAACCCGCAAAGTGACGCTGCAGCGGCATAGGTATTGCGTGGTCCGGAATCACTAAGGCCCAAACAGCCCCGGAAAAAAGGCAGGAACGCTGTCACATTGGTGCACGAGTGTGAGGGGTGACAGACGTCCGACGAAGCGGATCGGCGCAAAGAAACCGAGTCGTGCGGGATTTTGGAAAGTTGGCGACGAAGCCTTTTTTTTATTTCCGTTTTAGATAAGATCCAATGCGTTCGGAAGTCTCCACTTTGGCGTTCTCGGCCCTGGAATCACCACCCCGCGACCGGCTTTCCGTCATTTTAGGGGTACTTGGTTTCTGATGGCTTTCTTATTCGCTTTTCCCGGGCCGTTGCACTTGGCTATGTGGTCATGTTCCCTATGGTCGGGGGAGAAATGTGACCGGTGGGGATATCACCGGCATCGAATGTGGTTAGGCGGTGCAACACAGTGTCATGGAAAAAGGGAGGTACACTATGGAGGCGATACTAATTTTCCTACGTCACTCCAGCAGATCGGTTAGTTGGTATTTAGTCTTCGTTGGCCCCACTGGTATACTGTCTCTGACATTGGCACAGTGAACGTCATGGAAAAATTAGGAGTACGTGGCATCCACATCACAAAGTACTCTTAAGGTCAACTCCAGCCAACGAGTACACTACATCCATGGCACCGGATTGTACAGTGACAATACCACGGTATAGAAAATGAAGTAAGCTTAACAAGGCTATGACATGGAGTCCATTCTTCAACCATATGTTCATTATGATATATCAACAAGACAGGCAACAATCACTCACACCTCCGTGACAGTCTCTACCCTCTTCGAATCAATATCCACAATCCTCGTCTCCTGCACCTCCCCATTCCTCTCATCGCGCACAGTCAACAACACAATGCCCGTCGTCCAAATGGCCAAAGCAACAGAACATCCAATCATTGCCCACATTCCCTTAGTAAATCTGGGCGCAAAATCCGCCGAGTAGAAAAGCAAAATCCACCACGCATTAACAGCATTACTTCCCATATTCATACTAGCAATAACAACCGACCGGAACCGATCATTCTGGTAGCGCATCGCATCATTGCACCAGGCGAAAAATGTCGCCTGGCACGCATACACGGCTCCGGCCCAATAATACATACCGAAAACTACGGCCGTATCTTCAAAGCGGGTGAGAATTAGTGCTGAGGTCACGATGCCTGTTATCGCGATGAAGTAGCCGACTAGGTACCGCTTGCCGCCCATGAAGTCGGTCAAGGTTGCCCAGAAGAGGGTGGAGATTATGCCCACGGCGGGCACGCCAGTTGGGTAGTTGTTTAGTTGGGAAACGGTGTAGGAGTTGGTTGGGTGGGATTTCATGTAGAGTGCTAGGAGGGCGTTGGAGGAGAAGGATTCTGTTTCGCCAGCGATGATCCAGAGCATGACGAAGGCGTACCAGTACCAGGAGGTGAAGACGCGCTTGACGAAGGTGAGATTTAGGCGTACTTTTTCAGTGCCCGATTCAGGGATGCGAGCGATAGCCATGGCGCGCTCTTCGGAGGTGAGGTATGGTGCTTTGGTTGTTGAGGGTGTGTCTGGGAAGAGCAGGAAGCCGAAAATCGCAATCGGGATTGTTATGATTCCGTCGATCTGGCTTGTTAGGTACTGCGACTCTGGGATCTTGCAAGGGGCGACATACGATAAAAAGCCATCGCCAACCGGAGATTCCGTGAGCACCATCCATGGAAGATTGGATACCAGTCTGGATAAAGCCACCAAACATAGTCCCGGCCAATCCAGACGCAGTGAAAATGCCACTGCGCTTCCCGAGCTCTTTCTCTGTGTACCATGAGCCGAGAATATAATGGGTCCCGACAAAGGTACTGGACTCGGCCAGGCCGAGAAAGAATCGAATAGCCATAATGCCCTGCGGATTCTGCACTGCAGCCGTGATCATAGTCAACCCGCCCCAGAGAAGCATCATCGCTGGGAAAAACAAATGCGGTCGCAAGTACGTAAGTGCCAGATTAGAGGGCAGCTGGCCGACGATATAGCCGACCGTGAAAATAGTATTGATCAGATTGAGTTCATTGCCCTTAAAGTTGAGCTCTTCTTTCCTGTGTAGATCGTCAGCGATGGATCCTGCACTGCAGATCCGGGGTTGACGTACATCCCTGAGACGTATGCATTGTTGATATTGCTCCGGTCCAGGTAGTTGGCGAAGTAGCAGAGACAGCAGAACGACAGAATGAAGGTGTCGATCTTGCGGAGCAGCTTCGCTTCACCGGGCACACGTTCGTGGCCTTTAAGGTAGGAGGTGAACTGGGCGAGGACGCTCATTCTGGCCAGCGGGCATATTTTCTGTTCGGTGGGGAAAATACAACGGAAGGATTCGCAGCGGCGGCGGCAGTTTATATCGCCCGCCTTATCTCCGCCTCCAAATTGCCGCCCCCGCAAGCCCTCAACGAGGTACAAGTGCAGTGTTGCACCTGCGCCGGTTTGGTATACTCGATTTGCACCTTATCTCCTCTTCTCTGATAGAGTCTAGCTTTATCAGAGTGTCGGTTCAGCTGACCCGAGGCTTGCTAGAAAGTGCGGGGGGACTCCACTATCGCTGTTAGCGCTGCGTGGCGAGCTTGGCGATCTTACATTGCTTGCCGGATGGGGAAACCTATCTAGCTGCCTTATCGGAGTACACAGACCTTGCCGACTTGAAGGGAGTTGGAGTATCGTATCTGGCATGTGTTTAGGTTTGCATGTCGATAAGTGATTCCTTGCTTAGCTAGCTTCTTACTCTGGAATATCTGTCACAAAAAATTCTGGCCTAGCCCAGATGATAGACCCATCATTTCCCACCATCCAGGTCTCGCCATACCCAATTACAGACGAAAGAAGCCGCTAACAGCTTTTCAAAATAGCTTATAATTGAAAGCATGACTGATTACTTTTCTAGCAGCCCTACCTATCCAAGTGGAACATCTTCACCACCCCCATACCAAAGCCGTCCCCTCCTCACGACCAAGCCCATTTCCTGCCCAACAATCCACTCGCCTCCATCAGGTATACCACCCTCACTAGGCCAGTATTTCCTCTTCAAATTATCATTGACCTCGCCAATCTTGTCAACAAACCGCTTAACAGCAGCGGAATCAACCTGTCGCCCGTCATCCCCCTTAACAAACCCATCATCAGTGATGAACCGTCCGATCGTGATATGCGCCGATGGCACGATATAGCGCGAGGCCACCGGAAGATTGGCTTGCCGGGTTATGTCGAAGATATCACGGCGCAGATGGTGATAGCTGTAGCTGTCGCTATCTCCACTTGGCGATGCCTCCACTCCTTCCCCGGCGGCTGGGACGAGGGTTAGAGCCAGGGCCGCGGAGTCGAAGCTGATCAAGGGCTTCAGGAGACGAGTCTGGTGAGCGACTGCGTATTCAGAGATTTGTCTCGTAGAGACTTCTGATGATTGCAGGGTTTGAACAAGGTTTTCGATTTCACCTTCTGTCAGTGAGTGCGCGACTTCTAGGACTGTTGTGTGGAGACAGTCGTCTGGCATGGTCCAGAGTGCTGTTTGAAATAATTAATACAGGTTCTTCTTCGGCGTTATTCTCTGGAATGATTTTCGGGGTGGATGATGACTCACAAGGAGCAACACTCTTCAACTCCCCCTGCACAAACGCGATCAAATCGCGGATAGCTGGAGATGGTCTCGCCCATATGACAAGACAGTTCCGAGGATCAAGATACCCCTCTTCTTTCCTCGGACCATCAAGGCGCATAAGGATCTCATCGAGCTTCCATCCCGCAAATTCCGGTCTCAAAATCGCTGTGCGCTGTTGCTCATTGCGAGTTTCCCGGTGGCTTTCATAGCGGGATTGTAATTGCGCCTGTACAAAATCGACTCAGATAGGAAGGCGCTCGTCAGCTTGTTCACGTACCGGATCGTGATTAGCTTCCGCAATCAGCTTCTGGAAGGGATTGTCCTCCGAGATTTTGATTGCTGACATCGTGAAGATCGAATGAACCCTCTGTCCACCATTCAGCTGCGAAAATTCCGAGTGATCCCGAGGACCGTTTTGGATATACCTGTATCCAAGACCAACGGAAATATTCAGATTGCCTAGATTGCTTGCTAAGCACAACGGCGAGGTGTGGATCGCGGAGATGAAACGGTTGAAAGTAAGCGAGCGGCGGGATTCCCCCAGTTTACCCCACACCGCGGCAGAAGGGTAAGCGCAGCATTTTGACATCTGAGCATCTACAGAGATGAGCGACTAGCGAGATGAATTCCTTGGTGAATGTTTAGTACTGTCCAAATATTACAACAGGCCTGAAAGTTACGTTCGACATGATTGACTCTTACGTCAAATGCTGACGTTCTGAGCAGGAACCTGCAGGAACCGCGCCTCGGTTCTGAAATGAGGATCACCATAACAATCACGAAAGCGAACTCAGCCACCCACGCCCTTCACAGATCCACTCCGGTGCCTGGTTCGCCCCAGCTGTGGGCCAATTACCAATCACCCCGGTCGCAGATCCGAGGTCTTACCACGTGTGTTGGTCGCATGTCAACGTCCTCGGCACTCTGGTGCAATAGCGACCCCCTTATTTGGAATATGAATACTTGAAATCGTGAGAAACATGGATTGTTTCCTTTGGTAGAGGAAGCTGACACTTGCAGGCTAAGTTGTGGCGTTGATGCGGTATACACACTGCAGTAGTGCGAAGGAAACTGCCACTGAGAGATGTGGAGAACAGTATGTACGGGACCACGGCAGATGGCTAATAATAAACATCCCGTTTAGGTTCGGCAGACCAGAAATAGATATATCACACTGACAATGCAAGGGGCTTGCTACGTCAGGTCCAGACTGATCTATTGGCAAATACTAATGTACATCACACAGAGCAGATTACAAGATAGAAAAAATCTAGGAATCACTGCGCGACTAAATACCTCATATGCACATGAATATAAACCGCAGCACCAAATCGAGACGTAGATCATGGAATTATGATTGCTGAAAAAGGCCGATTGAGCCCATTTAGAACAGAAGTAAAAGAAGATGGACTTCAATATATCCAACATGAAAGGAAACATAAAATGTCAACAAAAACTGAAGACAAGGGAGTGGCGCCAACTGTCACCGACAGCGTCTGCCATCATCACCTCTACCCGCAGACCACTTAGAACTGCATGGCGACGGCGCAGAGAGCACCGAAGGCAACAGCGATACCGGAGAAGGTAGCGCGGCCAGCGGCGTTGAAGGGAACGGCGCTGGGGGAGGGGGAGCCAGAGGCAGAGCCGCTGGGGACACCGCTGGAGGCGGAGACGATGGGGGCAGGGGCAGTGGGAGTCACGCGGCGGAGGGAGGAAGTCTTGGAGACGGAGGGGACCGCGCCGGAGGAGATGGGGCAGATTGTGGTGTAGCTGGTCGCGGTGACGGTCACAACAGGCTTGGAGCTAGCAGAGGTGGGGTGGACAGGAGAGACACCGCCAGGGCCGGAGGGGACGCCAGAGCTGGCCGGGGCAGAGGGGGCCCAGCCGGAGGAGGCAGGACCGGTGGCGGCAGGGCTACCGGGGATGACAGTCGAGCTGACGATGGCGGAGGTCTCGGTGTCGCAGGGGGTGCTGGAGGCACCGGCGGGACCGGTGGGAGTAGCAATGGCACCGGGGCCAGAGGGGCCGGAGGTCTCGCCGGGAATGACGGTGGAGCTCACGATCTCGCTGGTCAGGGTGTCGCAGGGAGTGCTAGAGGCGCCAGCAGGGCCGGTGGGAGTGGCAGTGGCAGCGGGACCAGAGGGACCGGAGGTCTGGCCGGGGATGACGGTCGAGCTGACGATCTCGCTGATCTCGGTGTCACAGGGGGTGGTGGTAGCAGCGGCAGGAGCAGTGGTGGTGCCGGGGATGACAGTCGAGCTGACGACCTCGCTGGTCTCAGTTTCACAGGGAGTGGTCGAGGCAGCGGTGGTCTGGCTGCCACCGTCCTGGCAGTCAACCTCACCCAGAACTGCAAGGCACAGGTTGACGGGGATGTTGATCAGGCCGCCGGAAGAGGAGGAGCTCTGCTGGCAGTGGGCCTCGCCGAGGACAGCCAGGCAGACGTTGATGGGGACGTTGATCAGGGAGCCACTGTCGCTGCTGGAGGAGACCTGGTCACACTTGGCCTTGCCGAGGGCAGCAACGCAACCGTTAACGGGAACGTTGATCAGGCCGTTGGTCGAGCTCTGCTGCTTGCACTCGGTCTCGCCGAGGATGGCGGCGCAGAGGCCGACGGGGACGCTGATGAGGTCCTCACTGGCCATGACGCCCTATTTAAGTGCGTTAGATATGCAATTGCAGCGTAGATCATTGAGGAGGGTCTCACAGTGCACGAGGCGGCAAGGGCCACGAGGGAAGGGATAATGGTTTGCTTCATCTTGTCAAAAAGAATGTAGATTTGCGTAAATAAAAAATCGAGGACGTGAGGTACTGAAAGTACTCCGTGAGGTATTCAGAAAAGAATGGACGCTGAGAACAGCAAAAAAGAGTGACGGGGAACAAGGCCTAGCAAAGGGAACGAAGCAGTTGCAAGAAGGTGGAAAGGAACAGCGAAGGATAATGTACTAGTAGTCAGGGAGCCGGTGGCCATGCCCTGTTTCCTCGACCGTACCTGCCTTAGGGCACCGCCCAGGCCGGAAAAGGAGAGCAAATGGCGATCTGCAGGTGCCAAGCACATCCGAAGGGGAGACTCGAGGACGACCAGGCCGGGCCATTTGCATTTCGGCTGCATGCTGATTGGCGTGCCCCTGGTTGATGTTGCGAGGTTGCTCAGTTCGTCGAACTAGTGTGGATAATCAAACTCAGTGTGTAATGCCATCCCCACCCCCGAGCCGCTAGCTGCAGTAGTGCTGGCTGTGATTGCTCACACGCACGATCTACAATAGCCGGCGTGGCTAGCGCAGAACTGCTGCCCCATCTCTTATTTTTGCGCTCGTGACAGCACTCAGGGGCACCACAACAAACCATTGGAACGGCTACCACTGCACTTCCTGTCCCAGAGAAAAGCAGTAGTTGAGTGGAATATAGACAAATCACGCTCGTGCCAGCGACTGGTGCCTAAGCAATAGATCAATTAAGTCTCAAAGAATCAATTGCACGATCCAGTCCATGGCCCCGCGGTGGGTGGGCTCGAACTCGGAAAGACGGGGTAGACCGCTAATCATCATTGGCAGTGTGCTGACCAAGGTGGTGCATTCGTTTGGTTGCCCTTGGCATGTCGACCTGAGCACTTGCATAAAAGAAAGAGCTGTCGCCCGAGTCGACGTGGAGACAAACGAGAGATACCTCCGATCCGCCACGCCGTCAGCACGCACATGAGGTGCCAACCACGCCCACCCCCTTTTTTCTGGATGCGTCCAAAAAAGAAAACCCCAATTATGCGGCCGAACTATACATCGCGAACCAGGGTACCTCTGTCAAAGTCGATACATCGCACACGACGATGAACTATAGACTGGGCCGGATCATGGCTTGCACGCCACCAAAATAGACCCTACGAACAGGTGGACCTCGGTTTTAAAGGGGTCTCCGTGCTGAAGATGCCATCTCCACATTTCATTTGGATCGCGTCGTGGCCCACCGCCTCAGCTTCCACCTTTCTGCAGGAACAGTCGGCGAGAGAGATCCTTTCGGCCAGCGCGACCGCGACAAGTAGGATGCGCTGTGGTCCGCTGTGCCCATTCTCCTCAGGATCCCGTGTCGGTGGGCCGGTCTCGACACAGCAGACAAATAAGTGAGGGAGACCCTGGATTTAGGGCGGGAACTGCCCCATACGCCTCATGCTGGGCTCCAGATCGGCCCACATTCTTGTTGCCATCAGAATTTTATCAGCGGATGGAGATGCCGCTCGTTTTCCGTCGGCGATCATCGCGTTCTTATCTCGTGCTAGTCGGGATGGTCGATCGAATGTCTTGCGCGTATTTGCTGGAGGCCACGACGTAGAAGCAGGATGGGTTTGGTGGACGCTGAGCTTCCAAGGTTGGAAGGAGTTGAAGCTCAAGTCCAGGCCGCCGTTTGTGCCTGAGGCATTAATCTCTGACAGGTTCGCTGCGCACCACCATGTGGCTTCCGCAAGGGATCCCCGGTCCTGTCGATTTCATTAAAAATAGAAATGGCACTGTAAGTAACGTAATCAACGGGCGAGTGACGCACCCCAAAACACCATAGGAAATGCGATAAATGATATTTTCATGTCTCAACAACCACATCCTGTGGAATCTACTTTGGAAGCTAGCTAGCATAATTGAAGATTCTGAGTACTGTAGAGGACCCTAAATTTAAAATTTCATGGGGGGATATATATTTACATGCTCAAGGTCGAGATTACCTTGCAATTTTTTGTAATCATACCAAAATGATAATTAAAATAATTGATATGAACCTACGTTGCCTTTGATGATTAGAAAAGTCTTGAGACAAATTCTGAAGTCATGTAAGTCTATGGTTGCTGAGATATGATGTTGTAATTTATCGCATTTATTATGGTGTTTTGGGGTGCGTCACTCGCCCGTTGATTACGTTATGTGTTTGACAGGGTTAACATGGTCGACAATCCAAAATAACAAATCTTACCTGTGCTCGGACCAAGGCCGAACTTGCCGTGTTAGCTGAAAGGAACAACGGAATCCAAACAACTCGAAATGAAACTAAGAGCTGGAAACAAGCGGAAATAATCCGGTCGCCTGATACCAATGAGATTCAGCCCACGCCCTTAGCCTGACAGTCAATCTAGCCGCGTGAAACACCAGTATGCCATTTGAGTAGTGACAAAAGTATGAATTTGGAAGGCTATTGTTGACAGAGGCCTACGGGATACCTGGAAGTTCACTCATTACATGGCAAGCTTCTGTATAAAGGCGAGTGGAAGAACATATACTGGCAGCTTCACGAGAACATTTCAAAGCTAATTTGTGAATACTTATGTATGATTGCAAAGTTTGTAACTCCATGTTCTCGTGGGTTCACAATATATATCGCACCCTCTTCGCGGTGTTGGAAAACCGCTAGAGCAAGCTCTTGGCGCTCTCGGCAATAGTGTATCAACGATCGTTCTGAAGTCAAATCAGACAATAGACCAAATATCCTCATTATCGATCCGGATTACCATACTGCCAAATGGAATCTAAAATGCGATTCTCCCTCATCAACGTCCACAGCTTTGATCGCCGGTCGAGCCACTCAAACAGCTGGCCCAAAGCCAACGAGTGCAGGTCCGTGGACAGGTAGTCAACTGTATCCAGAAAAAAAAAGATGTGATGCTGTGACAATTGAAAATACTGATTTTTTAATTCAAGTTCGGGTCCTGCCAACTTTGAGCACCATTCACCTTTCCTCACAGATATCACGATGGACGACACTAGCCACTCCACTTATCTTGCCGGCATGAACTAGGTCGGATACTCGAATAAGACTAGCAATGGCGGAAGCTGCACGGGATCAGCTTTGAGTTGTAGATAGATATGGTGGAGTGATGATCTATACGTGGTTTATTACACGTGTACAAGATAGGTCGCAGTGTGACGTGTTGCCCCCTCTAAGTGCGATTCTCTCCGTATTCAACTCTGCTCTATGCTGTCACAGTTGACACTATAGCTCACTGTTCGAACAGGGGCTCAAGCAGGCACGCAAGTCGTTCTGATTGGGGACACAGATGAAGCTCACGCAGCTTAGGTGACCACCCTCGACGGCCATGTCTAGCCGATTGCTGCGAAAGATATGAAGCGGCCGCACAAACATCGAAACAAAGTACATCGCGTCGAACTCGATCTAACCTTCGCTCCACACGGCTTTCCGAAAACAGTCATCGTCAAAGAAAAAAATAGAGGACTAGGATTGGGAGTTCTTGAGCGAACTAGAACATTCAAGAGGCTCTAAAAATTTCAAGGGAAGGTGATCCCTAGGTTTTTAGGCCAAGGCGCCCTCAAAGGCCGTCCATCCTTTGTTGTGTCGGAAATCCTCGGGGTAAATTTGATCCAGCTTGGGGTGCTTATCCGCGATGGCGAGCTGGAGGTCAGCGAAGAAACAGTGCGAATTGCTCATTCCAGTGCGCTTCGCGTAGTATTCGCTGCGGGTGTGATGAAAGCCCGAATTACTACATATTTTATCACAAGGATGGGCCTGACAAGGGAAAAGTTAATGATCATTGATCTCGAATAGGTTGCGTTTGCCGAAGATGTTTGCACCCCCTCGGTTGGGACCAGACCACCGCGAGGTGCCTCGCTACCCAATTTGGAAAGAGAGTATGGCCCATGTCGGTGCAGGGAGCAAGATGCAGGATTTCGCCAGAATCATACGTGGTCCACCCGACGGCGGTTTCACGTTGACCATAGGATCCGAGGAGGATCCTCATTACTCTATTCCTGCGTGTGGCTGGGATGAAGACCACTTCTTTTCACATTGGAGGCAAGACCATGAGGAGGCTCTGTCACAATTGGAGGGACGATGGGAAAAGGAGGAAAAGGGGAAGATAAAGACCCTAGGGTGTTAGCAAGTCACCTCCTGACAATTTTCAATTCTGATGTGGTCAGGGCCAATGTATCCAAAATGAGACGTCCTGTGATTTCCTTTCGGCATAAGATCTGGCGATTTCCTTGCACCAAACCCTCCATCACGGAATGTGATGTACTTGCTCCGTCCCGTATGGTTCGCCATGGAAGGTACTGGAAGCACCCATGCAGCAAACAAATTACCTGACAGCTTAGGTCTATATCTGCTCATCATGATTTCATCAAACTCTTTGACCTTGCGGAATTGTCTATACAACCTGGTCAGATCACACTGTTATATAATAGACCACTACGCGGAACGCTTTTCTCGCTTCTATTTCTCCCCGGTTTCTCAAGCGACCTCTCTGTGTCTCCGAGGAACCTCGTCATGGCGCTGTCCAATATGCGCATGAGAGTAGTATCCTTTGTAAAGAGCTTTTTCATGCCCTCGCAAAGTATTGCCAGGATCCCAGAGGTTTGAATTACACTGAAAGAGCAGCGCTGATATTAATTTGACAGCTTGTTCTCCAATCCTCAATACAGTGATTTCACCATTGAATGCAAGATCCCTAGTACAGAATACCGCGTACACAAGTGTATAATCTACTTCCGGTCGGAGTTTTTCGCCCAAGGCCTGCAAGTGTGGATTCCAGGTGAGACATCAAGTTGGCTGAGAAATATTGGAATCTAGAACTGATGCAGTACAGGAGTCAGTCACGGACAGGGTTGCTTGAATGAACAGCAAGGTCTGATTGAGCGCATGATCGAGTATTTCTACAATCTGGACTATTCAGGAGCAGACCATCAGCCAGAGCCTAACAATGAGAGGCCTGATACTCCAGCGGACGCTCCAGCATCATCACCGGATAGCTTGGTTAGAGAAGTCCCGCAATTTATATGTGATTTACTTGTCGCGATAATGGACCAAAATATATCTTATCAGAGGAACCGTGGTGGATATAACACCTATTGGACAGGCTATTGAGTACAATGTCAATGTTTGTCCAAATAGTGGTGGGTCTCAGAGAAAGCACTGAAATTGGATGCTGAGGGTTGGAGGATCTTTCTGATCAACGAAGATTTCAATATGAGATACAATGTTTCACCGTACACCAAGTTAAATTCACGTTGATCAAACCCAGCTATCTAGATATCAAACCCGCACGGGGAAAAGAACTACAAGATCTTCAAACACGAGTAAACGTTTCACCCTCAAGATCCATCGCGCTAGAGAAGGAGAATAGAGACCCAAAAATCATTATTTAGTATAATGTAGTAGCAGAGTCCTTTTCTGGATGGGATGACAGTCAAACAAAACACTGTACCAGAGAAGCCTGTGCCGCGCAATTTCTTCCACAAATTATGTCGACGATACTTGCTATCCTTACGGTTCTATAAAGCATCGTTTCACTAGTCTTAACGATCTTGGTCCTCAAACACACCATTTAGGCATGATTTCATGGTTCCAGTCTCAGCTTCGACAAAAATTAAACAAAATAATGTCCAAAAGTGGGGGGAAAAAAGGCTCTGATGGTCCTTCCAATCTGCCGGGGAAGCGAAAGAGCTTCCAAAACTCTACACAGATACACGACCTGCTCTGAGGCTAGCAAGGTATCTCGATAAACAATTTTTACCACTTTAGAGTTGATTTTGGCAGGAATACCTGCTAATCATATTTTAGCTTACAATTCGAACCAAAATATAGCGACTTTGACATTGTCTGTGCAAAAAACGTTTACGTGGTACACAAGTGTATAGTCTGTACGCAGTCAAAGTTCTTTGGCAGGGCTTGTAATGTAGTGGCCAGCTCCGTATTCACAAATAGAATCGAATTGAAAGAGGATCCTGCTTCGGTCGATTGAAAGATTGCGTATCTATAAACTCTCAAGTACCGGGCAGCAGAACACCAACAAAAGCATGACGTGGGCAATAATGAGATCCCGGCAATCCCAGGAGCCCCCGAACGACCGAGGACTGCGAGACGTTGCCATAAACTTCTTTCTGACTCGCATCGGCTCATTGATGTCTGAACCATTTATGTCGCTGATCAAAGATGGTTCTATGGCCGTCTCGGATGACTTCGTGAAAAGCGTTCCTCAGTTCTCAACGAATCTGCTTTCCAGGCTGATAACAGAAAGAACTGACTGGATGTGTGCAGATACAATGTGACACGCAAAAGCCTCGGTGTAACTGGTGTTCTCACCAGAACATTGCCTGCATGTTATACCGCAATGGGGAACTTGCGAAAAAGGGAGATTATTGGAACAAAGACCACCCATCCCAGGCCAGCTCACATGAAAAGATGGTCTGGATGTTGAATCCAAAGAATGAATCAGTTTCATCGAAGGGTTCCTCTCCTTCAAAAACGGGTTTGATATGCATTTGAAACAATGAAATCAAAACTAACGCTGCCAGCACAATCCCCGTTCCTTTCAGAGAACTTCCAATTCACCGGAATCAACATTGAAAATATCTGCGCTTTCAACGGTCTACCCTTATTCTCGCAAGGAAGTAGAGAGTGGATCAAAACTCCACATGGACCCTTCCATACAATCCTTTATCGAATCCGCTCAATGCAGATGCGGAGGGAGATGTGTATCTCATTTCTACCGTACCCGGGATCAGTGACCAGATTCACCGTGACTCGGGTCTGCATTCGCCAAAGGTCATTTTGTTGAGGGGCTGGCGCGGGAATTCGAGAGGTTGGCTCGTTGAGCTATTCGAAAGGCGCACCGGAAGCGATCGCAATTGCCATCATAAGATGACCCTGCAATTTTGAGAATGAGCATCATCCATTTTCTAGTCTGGCATTTACCCCTGTTTCCACTGCATTACTTCGTGGTCTGTACACTGCGGGGTGCCTGAGACCTATTTCTTGATATCGACCATGCATCCCCAATGCCAGAGCTACAATGCTACATACCCCTGGTGGGTAATTCCGATGTACCAATCAGCGACTGCGCAGAATCGGCCCCCGGAAGCAGGACCTTGGGGCTAAGCAAGTATAATTTCCTTGCCCTTTTCTAAGACGATCCCTACTGCATTAGGAAACTGGTACACCATCATTTTCCTTACAGGTGAACGAATATTGAGATCGGCTTGCCTTTTCGAGGAACTCGTCTTTGAAACATATTAAAAGGTGACAGTGCTTATTCGACGTGCCGGGCTGGTTCTATCTTGAATATAGTAAACGATTGCGAGATTACCATTCAGACATGGCGGGTGCGAATATATAAACCAAAATCCATCAACAAAGTTCTTCGAGACACCAACGAGAGAGAAACACTTCTACAAAAAACCATGGCCATACTTAAACTCGCCGTCCTCATCGCCCTGGCCGCGGCCCTCGCCAATGCCCAATCCGCCAACCCAGGCATCGGCTCGAACCCCACGGCCGACGGTGCGACCGACGACGTTACCTCCAACACTGGACCTAATGGGTGAGGCCACGGACACCGAAGTATACCTACAAGTAAACATCCACTAACACTGAATCACAGCTCTGAAGACTGGCTCAATACCGGCATCACCGGCGATGGCTGGTCACCTCCTTACCTCGCACTCGAAGACATCTACCACATCTCGCTCGACGAATTCTACGCTGGCATCGGCTCCCCCTGCAAACAATACGACCAGTACTTTCAAAGCGCGAGCTCAAAATACGGCGTGGACGCCGTGATCCTCGCCGTGCTAGCAATGCAAGAATCCTCCTGCAACGCCGACGCCGGGGGCCCAACACCAGGCCTAATGCAGGTATCCTGCGACAACTACCCGGACGGCCAATGCACGGATTCGATCCAGGATAATGTTGATGCCGGAACGAAGTACCTCACGGACCAGATTGATTCATCGGGTGGTAATGCGCTGCAGGCGTTTGGATCGTATAATGGCTGGTTTGTTAAGGACAGTGGGTTGAATGGGAACAAGGGGTTGACGGAGGATTATCCTTGTTCGGATGAGGGGCAGTCGAATGGTGTACCGCAGAATTTGGATTATTTGCATCAGGTGCTTAATGGGTGGTTGATGGGGTTGGATGTTTATGGGGATGATAACTGGATTGGGACGTATGGGTGTGATCAGTCTTGTGGGGATGGGAGTAAGTGTTAGATTTACACTGTAGTGAAAGGTGTGGATGGGTGTTTGAAGGATGAGGTTTATTTCTGTACAATGCTGTTGCTATACAAATTCGTGATGCGTCAATTGTCGGAATATTCTGTCTCGAATTGTTGGCACCTCGAGGCACTCGTCGCCAGGGGCATCTCGGCCCTCTTCCCGTAGTTCGTTACCGGCGGAGCCTGCTCGTCATCGGATATTTCCCATCGCGCAGATAAACTCAGCATGGAATTCATGTGGGGGTCTGCTGAGAGCGACCAGTATTTCCGGGCGGTCTGGCGGAGTGGAACTGCCATGTGAAAACCAATTTCGACTAGCACCGACGAGACGCTTTCGCACCAGAGGAATTTGTCTTGGTCGCGGAGGTGCGTGTAGGGTCTGCAGATGTGTGGTATCGCCGGGATGACGATTCGCGCTCCGGCTAACTTTGTCTTTGGTTGGAGACAGAATGGTATTGCGCGACAGATCTCGTCTGTGTAGTGCGCGGATAATATGTACTCTTCGTGGGTGGCTGGATCTACGGGGAAAAGTCCCGAGGCATAATAATGTGCCAGCACCAGAATCTTGGATTGATAGATCAGGCATTGGATCATGGCCAGTGATGTCCAGTAGAAAATGTGTAGTCGGGCATGGTCGAGGGAGGTGAATCGATACGATACGCCGAAGAGGTCGTCTGTGGGAGGGAGTCGGGGGCAGAGGTTCTCGCTCGGGTCGCAGAACATTGGTGGTCCACAGATGAAGCCTTGATTCTGCGAGTACCATCGCAGGATGCTCTGCCGATGTGAGTAGCAATTTTGCAGCAAGGCTTGGCAGGCTTCGAGGTCTGCGTGGTTGATTTGTTCGGTGGCTGCTAGGAGAGAGGCGAGGACGGCGAAGATATCAAATAAACCATCGAGTGGAGTTCCGATAGTATTTTGTCTCAGATATGTATATTCTGATTCGGGCCATTTTATGACGATTGTCGAGTGTATCTAAAAGTGACCGATCAGCACAAGTCAACGGAAAGAGAACAGTGAATACATACCACCATCAGCTTCTGCAGTTTATGATAGATGACGTCAACCAGGGTATCCGTCGAAGCATATTGGTAGCAGTGCCGCAGCAGCGCATTTGTGCCTGCCGTGTGGGCCAGCCAGGCACGAAGACCATAGGGACAATAGAGACTCTAATCACGTGATGTTAGACACTTGCATACAATTGTACGCCAGCACTGATTCGATGCACGTACCTGCAATAGTTGAAAGATGACCGTAGTATAGATCATATCATCGGTATGCGCTTTGCGATACAGCATCCCCGACATATGCCGGATTGCAATATCATAGTGCTGCACCCCCGTGCAAACCAGCGCATCATCCTGCTTGATCCGCCCCAGATACATACATGAGGCCGCGACCAAAGCCCGCTCCAGCATTTCACTCTTACTCGGCCGCATCGTGATATTGACGACCAAATTCGGCAACGCATCCACCGCGTCCGAGAACCCGATGTCTGCCGGGAAAGAAGCATCAAGGAATGTGGAGACCACCTGCGAGCGCACCACCGGACCACTACTCACCGCCAGCGGCAAAATCAACTGTCGTGCACGACCAAGATATCGAACATGGCTGCCATTTCCTTCGCCCTGTGAGGTTGTCTGATTGTGTACGAAGATGCGGTCCTTGTCGTAGCCCGGACAGGGCGTTTTGCGCTTTAGGCATCGCATGCATTCTGGCTTGCCGAGATCACACTGTTAACAAAGAGTTAGCATTGTCCATTGTCTCACAAAGAATAGGGCCGCGGAAATACTCACCCTAACCTTGCGCTTTCTACAGGCCTTGCAGCCTGGCGACTGGTACGGAATGCCCCCCATACTGCCAGTAGATTCGAGAGAAGCTGGAGCTCTGCGCGGTACCCGAACTTGGCCGGACCATGACCAGCGCTCTATAGATGCGATGCGAGGACGCGATCACCCTATGCCTCGCAGGAACGAGGCAGCAGACTCGGCCCCTCTGCTCTGCAGGTCCAAAGAGGCTAGGAGTGAAGTTTGGCGAGGAGCGATGGATGCTTCTGCCCCTCCAATGGCCTTAGCCAAGGCGGTGGGCGGGCGGTGGATGCCAGACCGAAACAACAGTCACGGCGTGAACCTGTACACTTCTCCTCCACCGTCTCCACATGCTTGGCCGCGCCAATGTTCCTTTCAGCTGTACACCGTGGGGGTAGGTGAAGAATATTCTTGCGGCATGGCGCTCTGACTGGCGCTGGCTTCAAGCTTGAAATGTGGCAGGGCGAGGCTGAGGAGTAGCTGACGAGGATCAGGCCTCCCGGAGTCCCGGTTGGGGGCCGTTTCGGCCCTACAAGCGTTGCATTAATGCAAGCGACGGTGCTTGTCTCGACTGCGCCACACCGAGGCTGGCTGCACGCGCGCTAACCTTATCGATGGACGGACTTCGCCGCACCGGGGGCCAACCGAGAACATGATATGGCTACTGCATACGTATGGTTGACGTGATTGTCAGCGGAATCTCGACAAATTCAAATTCCGCCAGCAAGTGTCCTTTCGGACGAAATGTGATCTGTTTGCGTCCGGACTGAGCTGCCATGGGTCACAACTGGCGAGTGATTGCCCCCGGTCGCGACGAGGCAACTGGCTGTCTGGGCCAGTTGATCGACGCATTGCTTTCGGGCAGTGCGGGCGGGCTGGTGTCTCTACTGGCAGTGCCCTTGAACGCACATAGGTCAGCACGACTCCGTACCTGGCAAGTGCTTGGCCATCCCTACTGACTACTAAGGCATATAGATACGAGAATGTCGAGGTCCTGCCCGGAGAGAACGTAGAAGACGAGGATGGTGATTTGAAATGCACCAAGCGATCGCGCAAACGCGGTCCGCCGCAAAATCATTTCCGCAAGGCCGCTAGAATCGACTCGCACAATGTGAATGAGGTAGTCTATCTCGGCGACCCCAGTCCAAAATCCATGTCCACTCTGCCATCCGAGATCCACCAGAAGATCTTTGCGCGTTTAGATGACGTGATCGACGTCCTACGATTCAGCCTCACAAATCGCTATTTCTGGGCGGTTGGTCTATTGCGTATTGAAGAGCACATCGTCCGTTCGCTTGCACCTTGGGCTGGGGAGCGGATAATCTGTATCAATGACCGCTGTGATCCTAGCAAATACCCACCTGGTCTTCTATCGTCAGAAGAAGAGAGGAAGATCAGAGAACTGAACCAGGTCAACAATTTGGGCTCGTCCTCAATTAAGCACTCGTACAAGAAAGTCGGCGGCCCATCACTTTCTCAAAAACTGCAAGATTGGTTCTGCGACCATCGACGCGCAAATCCAATGTCCAAAGCCGACGCTATGGAAATCATGATGGGTCTGAAGCCCGAAAAGCTGGAGCTTTACCCGCGCGACCAAGTCTGGATTCTGCGGAATCTCACCACGAAAGAGTACGTCCGTGGAGAGGTAATTGCCCTGAAACAGGACTTTATCCACGGTCCTCAAATCGATGTCTTTGGCTTTGCAGAAGTCCTCATTTCCCGCATTGCCTGGTCGGACGAACCAGAGCGAATCGGTCGGTGCAAGAACGTTGCGCGCGGAAAGTGGGCTGGCCATCGATTCGACGTCACGCCGTTGTCTCTTTTAGAGCAGCTGGATGACGGAGCCTCGTGGGTTGATGTGAGTAATGAAGTACTGAGAGAGATCGACTTGATGGTCAGCGGCGAGAACGGAGATAACTGGCGTGACAAGCTGGCGGGACAATTTGATCGGATGGAGAGAGCTACGGAATTACAACTGGGGTCATTATGAAATCATATTGTCATTCAACATGTTGTCCTCGACAAGGGAACACGTCGAAACACTGTCCCATCCTATTGCTGCGAAAAAACCGAGAGCTCATCAGATATACTAAAGTACTCCTCTCAATTTATTCCTTATTCCGATCAGCCTTCCCCTTAGGCGACCACGGGAAATGCCAAACAAGAATAATAAAGAAGCTATTACTCGTATCCGCGATACCAGCCAGCGCAGCCCACCACGCGAGGAACGCCGCTAGTGGAGCGAATAATCCGCCGGCCTTGAGGACGTTCTCGTTCGGCTCCTGCATCTCGTTCCGGTGCATTTATCCGACTGCGAGGAGGACGAATGCGACGTCGACGGATGCAAAAAGTGAGCAGAAAATTACGGTTGACTTAAGCGTGCAGAGGAACGTGAGGAAGGTGAAGGTGAACCAGCCCTGAGGGTGTCAGTACAAATTTATGAGGGTTGTGATTGGTGCTATGAAGAGCTTACCATCAGAAATAGACCAAGAGAATCATAAAACGTCCCCGCATAGCCTCCATCCGCCTTCTCCAGCTGACCTTGAATGTCAAAACCACCAGGCGTAAAGGTGATACCCATCGCGATCCAAAAACCATCGTATGAGGACAGCGCCGTCGCACCGAAAGTATTTCCAACCGCCATTTCCCTATCGTTGAATCAGCATGTGCAATATAGCAGCAACTACTGCACTGAGCGCCATACATATACCACATCCCCGATAGAAGCTGCACAAGACCACCATACGCATAAGCAGCAGAAACAAATATATTCGGCTCCGTAATGCCCCGAACCTGCATATTGATACAGCCCAGCACGAACGTGGTCAGAGCGAACCCGCATAGACCCAGTGGTGCGGGATTTCCGATCTTGCGCTGCTCGACCGGACCAGGTCGGTACAGACCTGGCTGCAATTGGCCCGCGAACGACCCGTAGCGCGTCGAGGCAGGGTCAACGTGTGCGGGCGGGCCATAGTCGAGATTCTGATGTGAGTCAGTGCTGGAGGTGGCGTTTGTGTCGTCTGTTTCGAATTGATTGATTTCGTCTGTAGGGCCGGACATGGTCGGAGAAATGTGAGAGCAAACTTGGAAAGTCCAGTGCGAAGCTGCTTCTTAAATTGTCACACATGCGACGGGCAGAAGGAACTGTGAAACAATCTAGTAAAGGGGAAAGGAGGGGGATCGTCAATCGACTCGAACATTTGCTCTACCTCCAGCATTAGAGAGGTGATCGGTAGGATGACGATGTGCGCTGTAGTACCCTACAGTGTAAATAGGGGCAGAACTAACCAAGTTGCGATGCTGCATGCGGAGATACATTTTCTGGGGCGATCCCTGCTTATGCGTCGTTTCCCCGTGGGTTGGTTGGTGGATCATTGCGCAGTTATTTGGAGAGCTCAAGATTGGAGTTTCGGGATCGGCGTGCTATCGGCTACGGGGAAAGAAGCTTTGCCTCATTTCCCCACGCCGACGTGGGGTACTGCTGATCGGTTGGGGTTTCCCCGGTTGGTGGCGATTGGGTCCAGGGGGTGAGCAACACAGGCGCTGGGAGGGACGATGTTGGGTCAGTCTTGATTCAATGGAGTTATGGGAATTTTGCGATCGAGGTTATTTCGTAGCATTTGTGGAGTGTAGCTTGAATCCATTAAATTGTGTACATTTGCCAATTTGGCGTCCATCGATCTCTGCGACGGGCATATCTTCATCCTATTTTCGTTTCCACCAGTTCAATGACAGCGGGTACATTGTCGATATCTGAGTTGTCGATATCTGAGCATTTGAGTTTTCCTGCTCAGGTCTAAGCCTCAATCAGACAGCGATGGCCCAAAGGCGCCATCAAGAAAAAGCACTGCATTACCATCTCCGCATCATTCATCCCTTCCTTGGTGGAGATATGCGCCTCGGGGAATTTCCGGAAAAAAAAGAGCGGTCGCCAGTCGAAGTTCGACGCGAGCAAGGTGCATTCCAATGCAAACTAATTACTGTTAATTCTTGAGACTTTGGAAATTGTGTTTCAGGATAGGAACGTACTTCGTGATCCTCCTCCAAATGGCAAGGAGACATCTTTCATCTCTTTGGTGGTATTCTCCCATCGTTCGGGTTTGAAACTATTACCCTGTTAACAATATGCAGCGTTAAGATCTGAAGAGTAATACTTACCTCTCCGGCTCAGGGAAAATTCCAGGGTCCCGATGAAGACTATAAGACTGCGTCGAAACAGTCGACCCACCAGGAAGGAAATACCCATTAAACTGCGCCCCCTCAGCCGGAACGGCACGCGGCATGCCAAAAGGCACAGCACTATACAAACGCAATGTCTCCGTAATGACATTATTCAAATATGGCGCATTTCGTAGATCCCGATCCGAGACAGGCTCAGGGAGAGCAGACAACTCCTGGACGAGTCTTGTTCGGATCCGCGGGTCGCGACAGACAGAGTAGACCAGGTATGTGAGAGTCACGGCGGTCGTATCACTTCCAGCGACTATGTATCCTTGTGCTTCGCTTCGAATATCCGCATCACTGAGCCCGCTCTTCTCGACGTCGAAGATCTTGGTGAAGAGGGTTGATGTTGGGTTTGCTGGGTTTGCTGCGAGATGGTTCTTGTAGCGCTGGATGGACTGGTATGCGTACATGCCGATTCGCTTTCCGGCTGCGGCAGAGGTGCTGAAGGGTGGAATTGGAATGTAGGCACCTAGTTTGACGAGGCCTGGGAACGTGGTGCGGATTGGTTGCATGCTGGAGATTTTTTCTAGGTCTTTAGAGTATTGGGTTGGCTGTGATATTCACATTAGTTTGTAATCTCTTACATTTTGGAGCGGAAGAACTAACAGTCCCGGCCTCGAGCATGCGGAAGGACTCGCCGAAGCTCAGCTCGCCGATGATATCCGTCGCCATGAACAGCCACCACTTGAAAACGTCCGCCGCTCCACGACTTTCCATCTCCTCCGTGATACGCTCGATAGCATACAGCACCCGACTAGTGATCTGGGGCTCAAGATGGCTAAGAGAGGAGTCGGAGATGGGAGACGCCAGAAGTCGGCGTCGGGACGCGTGGAAGCCGGGGTCGGTCGTCGTGAACATGGTATGAATGTTTCCCGGGACCAGGTCGCGGTAGAACTTTGGCTTGAGGAATTTGGTGTGAATCTTGTGGATTTCCTTCACAGCGGCTGCATCGCAGATGTCGACTCGGCCTGGGCTGGTACGGACGATGGGGCCTTATAAGCATCACGGATGTCAGCACTTTATTTGACCAAGCCAAAGCATGGCACGCGTGGGTTTATGCTTATTTCTCACCATATTTCTCATGCAGACTGTGCACGTAGTATGGAATCTGACCGGTCAACCAGTAGTAGTCGTACAGCAAGTTTGTCCATCTCGAGATCTCGGGTCCGGGGAGATGCCGGAGGGGGTTTGTGAGGCGCTGGAGGAGAAATATCTGTAGTCGAGATAAAGTTAGCCATGCGGACGATATCCGTGGATCGCAAAACCATACCACAAGTGCTGCGCCCACGGCTGAAGTGAGCAGCGCTGGGATATTGAGTGTAGAGAACCGGGCTATAATTGTTTGCAACATGATGGAATGTGACTGATTGCTGGCTGGCTGGCTGTTTGATCGTTCGACTGTTGCTCTTTTAAGAACTTGGTCAGGCGGGGAAATTTTCTTGTGACATCCTCATCGGCAAGGTAAGCTCCGACGCCGACGTGATTTGTCGCGGATGGACTCTGCAAGGCTGGAATCATCTTGCCGCTTACTGGTGGAATGCTCGCTGCAGGTTGTCTATGCGGGGGCCCGATCGGTCGTTCGTGAACGGCCGAGGATGATCGTCGCGAGGCTGCAAGTTTTCGGGCTTAGGAAAAGTGCTTGCCCCGACCGGTGCACATAAGTTGGACGTAATATCAGCGCGGATGAACTTTAACGGGCCGAAATGTTTTCTTAAAAGGAGTTCGGAAGGGAGCTCATTGAGTAAGTGATGTTTTCTCCGGAGATCATCCCACCACCCCCCTCCCCCCAATACCTGCCTGAAACTGCCACTGAGCGCCCCAACGCGGTCAGGTTGTCAAGCTTCTTCCACCCTCCATGGTTATCTGCCCTCTTCATCTCTGTGTCTACAATAACCCTTCGCGACACCATTGTGGGTACATGGTCAGGGACTCTGGTTCTGTGCGATGTTTCACCTTAAAGATGCGGGCGATGAGAAGCCCCGAACATTTCCCGATTTTCGTCATAACATAGTACCAATGGAAGCTCTTCGCGTCAAATGCGACACTCTATGGAATACTTGCAAACTTCGCAAACTGGATGGCGATTCAATCGTGTCTTCCACTGCCTGAGCCCCTGATCGCCTTAGCCTGTCACTCTGCTGTCAGTCTCGCTTCACCAAATCGCCCAGAATAATGTGTTTGTTTCCATTATATGACCAAGAGTGCTTGACCAGCATCTGCTGACAGACATGACATCTCTAACTTCAGTAAAGAAAAGATGCTTTTACAGGGTTATTAAAAAGCATATCCATTTTGGTCGCATTTGGGGTCCCTCTTGGATTCCGTATCATCCTAAGTCGGGCATGAGGATCGGTACGAAGCCCGAGAACCTTGCGATGGGAACTATTAACAGCACAGCCACAAGAACTTATCAGCTCTCGCCCATTCCTCTAAAAGTCAAGAACCCAATCTTGGCAAGGCACAATCTACTAATGTCCGACAAACACCGAATCGTCCGAAGCGGGTTAAACTAGATTTGGTCAAAGAATAACTACAGACGAAAAGCCACTCGTGGAGTTTTAAACGACAAGCCTCTCGCTCTTAGACACTGATGACGTGATACCCTGAATTGGGCATGTGTACTAAGATCGCCAAGCCCGTCTTAGCTTTCGATTTTAGCCTCAACTCTCGACGATCGGACCAGTCATAATGCGCCATTGTCCCCATGGCTAATCCTCGGGTATCCTCCGCGTGAGATTGAGATCCGAAAACAGATTTACTACTAGTGATGTATTTGGAAGATGCCTGTTTTGTTAGCAGGAAGCAGGCACCAGGGTTCTAATTCTCTGATCATTCGGAATGAGTAAGTGTGTCTGCTTACTTGCCGGCAGTGTTTTACTGTGGCTTAGATCCTAATCCTGCTCTGTGATGTGTGTCATCCCTGATGTTCTTGCAGGTATAAAGATCGCACAACCACATGAATACCTGCCAAAAAACCAACGCAATTTCTTACGCAGCTGTCGTCAATAATTCACTATGATGCTTGGGATGATAACTATAGCTGCGACATTGTCCAGTCTCTTCACAAGCGCCCTCGCCCACAAAACACAATGCACAAAGAAGACCTTCGCTTCGTTAAAAGTGAAAAATATCGAAATCATCTCCTTCAACGTGACAGCCGCCCGCGGCTTTTCCACCAGCGGTCGAAACGCAACAGGAGGCGTGGGCATCATCCCTGACATCCCGGGAACCCCTGCACCCACCTTGGACATCTGTCTCATCGTATTGGCATATACACACCCTGGAAAGAACGATGTGGTCAATACATACATCGGACTTCCCCTCGATGCCAAGGACTGGAACTCCCGTTTCTTGATGGATGGTGGTGGGGGCTGGTATTCCGGTGGCGAGAGCGAGGTTCTATCTCCCGTCTTGTCGGGGTATGCGTCTTCTTCAACGGACGGGGGACATGATAATACTGCGTCAACGGTTGATTGGGGTCTCACGAAAGATGGGAAGACCAACTGGCCTGCTCTCTGGGACTTTTCGAGTGTTGCTATCGCCGAGGCGGCTGTTCTTGGGAAGCTAGCGACGAAGATATATTATGGTGAGTCTCCGAAGTACTCATATTGGCATGGTTGCTCGACTGGTGGACGACAGGGACATGCCATGGCACAACTCCATCCGGAACTCTTCGATGGAATTGTGGGTGGTGCGCCGGCGGTTAGTTGGGATAAGTTTGCTGCTGCTGGGTTGTGGGCGCCGTTTTTGTCTCAGCTTCTTGGTATGAGGCTCTTCTGCATTTCTTTCTTTACTCTGACATTTGCTAATTAGTGAACTATTAAGACACACGGCCTCCCAAATGCGTTCTCGACACATTCACCAGCGCGGCCACCGCAGCCTGTGACGAACTCGACGGCGTAAAAGACGGCATCATCGCCTACCCCGGCCAATGCCACTTCAAAGCATCCTCACTCGTTGGCCAAACAGTCTACTGCACAGAGCCAGACGGCAAAATCACGATAACCAAGAAAATGGCCCAGCTGGTAGCCGCAATCTGGGAAGGCCCCCGGTCCTCAGACGGACATTTCAAATGGTATGGCTTCCACTATGACTCCAGCCTCGCCTCCATGCTCGGAACAACCTGTAAATCCGTCGACGACTGCACTGTCGTCCCCTTCCCCATTGCCGAAGACTGGGTCAAGGTCTTCCTAGCCCGTGATCCATCTTTTACCCTCGAAGGTCTTACACGCGCCGACTACGACAAGCTCTTCCGGCAGTCTGTTCGTGAATATGCTCCTGTCATCGGAACTGGGAGCGTGGACCTTTCGAAGATGAAAAAAGCTGGAACGAAGATGCTTGCTTGGCATGGGATGGCTGATCAGCTTGTTCCAACAAATGGAACGGTTGATTACTATGATCGTGCCAGGAACTTTGATCGTCATGTTGCGGATTATTATCGCTTTTTCCTTGCCCCGGGTGTGACTCATTGCGGGTTTGGAAATGGTTTTGATCCTAGTAATACTGTGTTTGATACGCTTAAGGCTTGGGTTGAGGAGGCTGCAGTTCCTGATCGCTTGGAAGCTGTTGCGGCTGCTGTTAGCCCTTCGAATACTTCGGAGACTCGGACAGGATATCTCTGTCCTTATCCGCAGGTTTTTACCTTCATTGGTGGGGATCCAAATAGTCCTTCGTCATTCACTTGTGTTTGATGATTGAGTTGAGGAAACATTTGTCGTTGGTGGTGAGATGGCTATTGTATCAGATATACACAGCTCTTAATGGCTAAGAACTCAAAATTGCATACGACAGAAACGATTCAGTCATTATTCCTATTTCGTAACTTCGTTTGTCAGGCTCACTCATCTGAGGGCTTTACGTCGTACTCTACGTCGGTTCTGATAATGTATTTTGCGCCCTTCCGTACTCCAGTACCCTCATGCAACAGCGCTCCATTTGCTTCACCATGCGGGAAAATAGCGACAGAACCCATCACAGGTCGGACGGGGTATGCATTAAGGGTCCCTTCACGGGCAGCCGGCAAGAAGAAAGTCGTCTCCCCACCCTCGAACTCATCGTTGAGATACAACAAGAAAGTATACATCGAGCTTTGCTTCTTGTCTTCGGGCGAAGCATCGTATACGTATGTGTCGTCGGGGAGAATACCGGAAGGAGGCCAGGCTCCATCGATGTGGCAGCGATACTCAGCGCCGGGCACGTATCTGTACACACGGAATCGACGGTTGATGCCCCGGACCAGCCGGCCGTTGATGGAGGGTGGCACGTAGGACGAGATGCGAGACCAGAGCATATCGTGGAAGGTCGTGTCAATGACCCAGTAGAAATTGTGGGCGAGAATGCTCATGTCGCCGTCCTCGCGCAGGGGCGCGTCGGGGAGGAAGTTGACGGATTCACCGGCTGCGATGATCGCCTTGCATTCGTCTGGGGAGAGAACGTTCATGGCAATACCAAGGCCTGGCACGGCCGGGTGAGGGTGGTATGTAATTTTTGGTGTAATGGGCGATAGGGGGACGGCATTTGGGGCGGTTGTGTAGAGGATGGCGGGGTGGTGGTTTGGGGGCTTGCGTTGAGGGCCGGGGGTCTCTTCGATGACCCGTAGGGCGGAGTGGGATTTGGGGGCATCGTTAAGAATCGACTTGTCGAGGACGGATTCGTAGATGGGGAGGGAGGGCGTTGAGGGGCGGAGATCCCAGATGGACTGGAAGGCGATGGGGGAGGTGGAAGGAACGGCGTGCGGACTGTTGTCGATGGGCGTGCTGACCCTCAGGATGGCATCTAGAACGCCGAGCAGCTCCAGATCCCTCGGGGTGCGCTCTGCCTGGGGATGATTGAGCGTATCTGGGTGAGTTGACAGGCCACTGACGACGTCGAGGTCTCGCACCCAGCGACACAATGATCCGATCTTGGGCTGCTCACCCCGGATCCGCATCTCAGCGAGCAAGACTCGAGCGTCGACATATTTCTGGTCCGCCAGGGCGCCGGTGATTCGAGCTGTGAGGTTTGCACCCTCTGATGAGAATATTAGTGGCAACTCCATAGGATCCGGTAATGCCGTGACGTACCCGCAGCGTTGGCTCCTGTCGTGCACGACTGACGGAAGTCATAGACGGCAACCCGGAGATCCTTGCATGCCTTCGACTTGGTCAAATTGGGGTATTGAGCGAGAGTAGTAAGCGTTTCGATGGTCACGTCGAGTTCTTCGTCCGAGATGACCGTGTTGAGGTGTTTCGGCTCGACAGTGCCATCCGGGGGTGGTGTCAAAACGGTTGAGGCTTTGGAGACTTTCTGGGGAAGATCGACTTGCGTATTGCGCTTGCGCTTCGCAGCTTTGGACTTGCCCATGGTGGTTGGGCTGATCGCAATGCAGCTGATGGTTGACAATCGATAAAGGTTGATAGTGGTGGGGATGCGATTTTTTGTGGATGCGGAAAATCGAATTCCCGGCTGTCTCCACATGTGGCGGAGGTATACATTCCGAAATAGTCCATCATGTTCGAGTTTGAATCAGTGATATTCTACTTCTATTTTATCTCAGTTTCCTCTCTCTTATTTGTATTTTCAAAATTGAGTGTGGGGGTGTATTGAATACATTTGGGTAGTGAAATTCGTGCTCAGGGCTATGAAACGAAATGAGACCCAAATGAACACTAAACTGGAGAAGGAAAGGAATATCTTGGTACACCGTAGGAAATAATTTAATATCTCTACATGATCTCTTTTCCGGTGATCTATTCTGGTCTCATTTTGTTATGACCTCAATTTCGCCTCTCCAGGTCAAAAAACTCGCCCACGTCTGTTCCTTTCTTTGATCGCTGCAACTCCCCAACTCTACATCTAACGTTCCAATTGGATGTTTCAGTAGTAAAGTTACGTTGCGAACATTTCTTTAATTTAAAAGGCTACTTCTAGTCTTTTCATCTATTCATCGTCGTATGTGGAAGATGAGACTAATATATACATCACTCGGCGGTGTCGAAAGGAATTCTTTTGAGCATTTACAAACCATGTGACCCAGCAATATATCGCGGTCTGCTATGAATCATTAATGCTGCGTATGATATTACCATCACTACCCGACCGCAGCTATGTGACCGTTACACTACTGCTTACTAACTGAGTACAGTAGTGGTGGTCGTACATATCATTTTTTGTATCGAACATCCGTAGCAGGCTACACCTGGACAGCGGCAATTTCCATTATGATCACCCAAAATTCACCGGTTAGCCCAAGTACGCTGGGGAGCAGATCGTGACAGCATCCTGGAAGCCATGCAACATCTTGTTCACACCTGTGAAATTGATCATGCCGGTCTACCAAGAATACACCATCCAAGAAGTGACCAGTCAGCCGAGATCCATATCAATCTCATCGCTGCAAGATTGCTGTCATCAGTTCACTGGCCTTCAACCAGCCCGCTCAATCTGTAATATCGATAGACGCGAAGGAGAGGTAACAACGAAGTTGCGGTTAACAGCCCACAGGTGCTGTTCCCAGGTCCCGCGCAGATTCATCCCATGCAACGATTAGACGAAGCCTGCCCTTGAGGACGGATAGCGTCCCCAATAACCCCAGTTTCGATATTCTGCCATCCACTGGACCAATTGCATTGATTTCATCAGTACACCCCACTTATAGTGACACATGTATGTTGTTTTGAACGCACATCTGTTTAAACTTTCCGTATCCACTCCACCAGCCCGGATTTCAATATTTTCTGCATGCTGTCAGCTGCATGTGCGGGTAGCTGTGGCTTCATCGCCCCATCCCAATACTAGCTTAGAACATGCGAGAATGCTGGACCTCGGCCTACACCAAGCACTGAGTTCATATTACCAGGGGAGCAAAGTGGGTTATGGGGTCAAAGCCGGCCCGTGCCGGTATTATTGTATGTGAACTCGACGTGGTATAAGGTTGTTGCCTGGCGTGATCGTCCATTATTTTGACGAAAAATGTTCGGTATGGGTTCATTCTGCTCTACCAATTGGGATTGGGGGATGAGGAATTATTTGAAGAAAGTCTGCTGGCTCGAAATTGGCTTCACACTTTGGGCGCGGAAAGGTGATCTGTGTGGTTGCAAGAAACCGGGCTTCGGCGCCTTCCCCTCGCTTCCAGGCCGGTGGGAATTAATATCGGATCGATTCGGCACCAATATGAGGTACATCATTTACACAGGCTCGTACACTTCTGATCTTTGTTTATTATCAAACATTAACGATGACACATCGAGATATATCGCAAAAACCAAATTTTAGCACGCCAAGATTGAAAAAAGAGACTAGATACACATTATATTAAAATCATAATTGTGGGTCATGAGAGTCATGTCGAATCATGAATCGAAGATGGGCCCATAGGCTGGAATCCCTTGGGACTCGAACTCATAGATAACCTTCTTGGTCATCGCAGGGTTACTAATGACGAACACGGCCTCGGCGCCAAACTCCGTCACTTGCTGGCGCACAGTGGGAAGCATATCGACACGACCATCGCGACTGGTGTCGAAGATGATCGGGTCCGGGCCCATCTGGTGGACCAGATCCATGACACCTTGGCCATAGGTCTTGACCGGGGTGCGAGTCTGCCAGATCACCTTGATCACGGGGCGGTTTTTGTCGCCGAGGAATCCGAGACAGGGGCCAATTCCAGACCCCGTTGTCACGATGATGATCCGATTGAAGACACGCATGCCATAGCCGACACCGCGCATCAGCACAGCTCGCTTCCAGAGGTAGTCGGGGGGATTTTGGATAGTGTCAGCTGTCCAGTCTCCTGCCTTGGATACCACGATCGACCAACTCCTTCGGTGGCCGTGGCCGTGCGGCTTCATAGCCTTCTGAGGCTGTACAGGCTCTTGAGGCTTCTCGGATTCAGATACCTGCGGTGCCTCGGACCGGGGCTCCTGGGGCTTTTCAGACGCCACATTTTCAGTGGACTCGGGGTCTGGGAAGCCGGCGAAACTGTGCCAGTCGCGGAGAGGGTGCTTCGTCACCTGGATACCCTTGGCAAAGGCAATCGGGGTGTGATCGAAGTGGACTCTCGTCGCATGTGTTGACAGAGGTTCCGTCTGGACCTTGATCTTCCGCAGCAAAATCCAAGGATGAGCCACGGCGAGAATCGCCGCGATCAAAAGCCAGAAAGCAGGGAGGGTGACCAGGAAGTAACCAAAGGTCTCCTTCTGGGCCCTGCTGACCTCGTGGACGAAGATCATTAACAGTACAACAAATAGGGCCAGAATAAGCCACGAAGTAAACCGATGAGTGAGCTCGAAATAGTCGTGCATCTTTCGTCGAAATGTGGGGTATGCAACAACAACCATCACCAGTAAGAGAGCCAGAATGATGTAGGAGACGACAATCGGCGCGGCCGAAAATCCAGCATCCGATGCCGTGCTGATGGGCGAGTTGGTAAAGTAGATATTTGACACCATTGCCACGAATCCAATATACCAAACCAAAGACGCAGTGCCGCAACCACTGTGAACACCGCCATAGTGAGCTGCGTTGGCGGCTCTCCGACGAATCCAAAGTGGCCAGGATCTAGGCACTGAACAGACGACTCTGTAGATGGCATTGACGACCATCGGGTGTCGTGCAAGACCGCATGCGACGAGATTTACAGCCGTGGCATCTACCAGGGCCAACAATTGGCGATTCGAGATCATCACCCAGAGAAAGACAGCCAAATTGGCCAAAAAAACCAGCCCAAAGAGGCGGCGATACACGGTGAGCACCTCATAGCGCAAACGTGAGAAACGTTTGCGCTTTGGTTGGTCGGCTTGCGCCTCGAGGTCATCTGGATCGGCGAGCTTCTCGTTCTCCGGCGCAGGCTTCTTGGAGAAGTAGAGCTCGAAGATGGTATTATCAGAGTTCAATCGGTTGTGGACCACCTTTGCCGGGCGATTTGGCAGGCCCAACTCTTTCCGTGAGTCGTCCGCCATGGCAAAGGATAGGGGTATATCTCAGGGATATTACCACAGGAAAGAATTGAAGAAGAGTTGAGGAGCGGATCTGTCCCAAAGGCAGAAACAAATAGTTTATCGTGTGGGGGGGGGGGGCTTCGAGGAGTTCAGCTTCGCTCGCTGGCGAGTTTTCATGGAAAGTCTCTCGCGAAAGCCCCATCGTTCCCGGTTTACGCATCGTGGGTGGAGACCTGACAGCCCCAAAAAGATTGCTGGGGCACGCTTAGGGCAGTGATTAACATCAGCTGGCGTCAGAAGATTTCCCTCGCATCCACGGTTTTTTTAAGTGACACCCACGAACTATCTTGCTGATCGCAGCGCCGGCCGCCCTGCCACCGTGGACTCCGGTCCAGCGCAAGATCAACAGTGGACCCCTCATGGGCAAGTCAGAAAGAGTCCACATCGCCGGTTTGGGCTTCGTGCGATTCCATTTACGGTTGTGTGGGATCGCGTCCACGTTCGGGGAGTCTCGGCCGTCCCCACGGTGGAACTTAATCACACAAGCTGTATGCACCTAGCTATGCAGACCTGGTTTTTAGTCAAGTGTGTCAGTATGCCAGTACCTCAAATGATTCTCTCTCGACGGAGGGATTGAAATGATCGGGTGCAGCGGTGAGAAAAGAGAACAGAGTCTCCACGGGAAGAACCGGGACCTTCCACACGGAGGAACAGCAAGCACCGAGACGCTAATTGGGTTAAGCGGATATTAAATCCCATGCCTTGCGTCCTCACGTTTTCGCCATCCCCTGAGTGCAGCGGGCAGGGTCCGATCTGTCCCTTTTGCTCACGGGGGTGATGGAAGATGCAGCGGACCCCTCGATCGAACAAAGTACTGGATGTGGGTTCCTGGCGAACTTCGCGCCGAGGCCATTGCGATTGTGACATAGTCTCTAGTAATTTTTTGACTGTCAATAATGACATTAAGGGGCTTCCGTGCCGGGGCCCGGGGAAGGGGCCAGTGCCAATCTAAGCTCCGCTTGGACTGTCACCTCGGTACGAAAAGTTCTGTCAGTGTTCATCGGATCGTCTAGATCGCGGTATTGTCGATCCGGATCCCATGTACGAATGGCGCAGAGACCTGTGGGCTGCGGGGACCCGCCTGCGAAGACGGTGGAGCACGAGTAAACACAGGGTTCCTCCCCCAGTTGCAGATGTCCTGTGCATTCTGTAAGTGCTCACCCCCAATGGCATGCACGAAGGATTCTGCGTCTCCTTCTGTAATCGGAGGAGCATCGTGATATCAAGAATGTCGTCGTTATCTGCGCGTGTGACGGAAGAAGGAAGAGGCCGACGGCCACTGTCCGAGACCCACAAGTGCGCGCCACCATGGCAGGCAATAGGGGCCCGACACAGTGGATCTTGGTACGCCTGAAGGAACTAGCGTGTATCTTACTTCGCTAGGGTACTTTGAAGGAGAGTATTGAAAACGGTTTATGACGAGGTATTGTAAACTTAAAACCATTGCTATACATAGGGGGCCAAGTTCGTGGGGAGAAATGTGAGTTCATATGGCCCATAGAAATTAAAAAAAAAAAAAAAACCCCCCAAAACAAAAACAAGATGCCGGAAGTGGGTCACGGAGATCGATCACAAAAAAAAGTCACACAAACACCGCTGGAAAAGGATGCCGCCCACTAGGGAGGCCTCCGATCCAGTCTCTCCAACTTGTCCCAAAACAACGCCATCGCCGAAACCTGAAAGTACTATGTAGGTATAATGCGTATCTAGTTTGATGCAGAGACGAACGAGCTAGCAGAAGCGATCTTCTTAGCTAGCGCCTTGGTTGGTTGCGAGCCCAAGAATTCGAAGGAGGTCAGCTCTGCCCCCAACTCGCGGGAGACCCAATGTTGAACTGCCGTGGCTTTGAGTGAGTCAACTAAAGGGTTGTTAGCATTGCAGTTCTGGGAAATGTAGTGGGGTAATGAGGGGTACATACCACCCAGGGCAGATAGAGGCAGGTCTGTGTCGATGGCATCGGCGGTAGTAGCCATTTCCTTAGCCAAGTACCCGCTCAGTGCCTCGATAACGATCTGTGTAGCTGTTTCCGTAGAATCAGTCGCCTTGAGAAGACTAGCTGTAGTAACGTCTGCCTCTCCATCTTCCTCCACAGCAAGAGAAAGGCGATGATCGAATTTGCGGTCAAATAGCCAGTCTGCCGGAGGGTCGTTGCGAGACAGCGAATCTGTCATGCCGGCAACGATCTGCGGTGGAAGAGAAAGTTTGCTATTGATGATCACCTGGAGGAGAGTTTGGAGCTCTTGGGTCATGATTTCCGTGCCTTCAAGGTGCTTATAGCGACGGCGACGCTGCTCCGAGTCTTCTGCCACATCACTCAATCCGCTGGCATCGGGAACGAGACCAATATTGATAGATACACCCGGAAGACCGTTGGCCCGACGCCATTCCATCAGACCGTCGATGAAACCGTTACCGGCGGAGTAGTTGGCTTGACCCATGTTGCCGATCACACTGGCGACGGAGGAAAGGGAGACGAAGAAGTCCAAGCCATCCTCGGAGAAGAGGTTGTGCAGGTTCAGTGTGCCGCGGATCTTGGGGTCCGTGGAGCGAGTCCAATCCTCGAAAGTCATGTTTTCGAACATGGCGTCCTGGTAGAAAATGAGTTAGTTAGTAGTAAGGACAGTGGGATGGCAGGGAATATCTCACCCTGAGAACTGTTGTGCATTGAATCACCCCTGCAACATTCCACTTCATGCTCCGAATCTTGAATGCGAGATGTTCAATATCCTCAGGTCGAGAGATATCGCAGCGAACGATATCAACGCGACATCCACACTCGCGGAGCGTGTCAAGAGTCAATTGCTGCTCTCGTTGTGCCACTCCAGATCGACCGAGGAAGACGAGATGGCGAGCGCCGGACTGCACCAGAGTATCGGCAAAGGCAAGACCCAGATTACCCAGACCACCGGCCAGGATGTAGGTGTTCTGCGCAGGCAGTCCATCAAGCTCCGGCATAGGCAAAACAATCGGCACCTTGCCTGGTGCCCGCAGATCCAGGATTGCACGGGTATTTGTCTCCTTGCAATACTTGACTGCGCTCTGGAGGTCAGCGACAGGGAAGGTGGAGTAAGCTTCCACGCGATTCAGAATCTGCTGCTTTTTCATGAAGTCGATGACTTGACGGAGAGATCCGTGGAGATTGCCAGGCTTCTCAGAGAAGATTCTCTGCAGTTGAGGCGAAGAGAAAGTGCAACCGCTCTCTACAAAACTTTCAGGGAGTGCACTCAGCTTCATCTCGCTGGACAAGTTGATGTATTGCCCACCGGGAACCAGGCATCTGGCTGCAACGCGACCGGGATATCCGGCCATGAGAGAAATGCTGGCGTCGACGCCGCATCCGTTGGACAGTCGGGACACGCTTGTTTCCAGACTGCTGTGGACGCTCAGAATGCGATCCTTCAAGGACGGATAACGGGAGGAAAGATTATCGATGGACTCTTGAGAGTCTGTAGCCACGATGACCTGGATATCGCTACCAAGGGCGTAGTCAATCATCGCACGCAAGGTCTGGCTAGTCGGACCAGCCAAGAGAACGGAATCGTTCGAAGTCAAACGACCAACCTTGTGGATAATCTGATGGGCGTTGAGGTACGCCAGCGGAGTCGAGACAACTTTAGCCGGGTCCATGTTGGCATGGATTCTGACAGTGTCACTTTCTGGAACGCGAACTGTGGTTGCAAGTGGTGAGGATTGCGAAACCAGCGTCAGGACCTTGTCACCGACATCCAAATCACGAACACTGGAGCCGATGCGAGTGACCTTTCCGACAATCTCGAACATCGGCAGAACTGTCTCTGGAGCCTTGCCGAGCTCGCCGTTGATATCGAACATGGTGGCAAGCTCAACCTTGAGTTCAGTGTGATCGGAAGGGAGCTCCTTGTCAACGTTCTTCTGTTCCTCCCAGCAGACATTCTCCGCATCCTGGTAATTCAACTGCAGAGGCCGGGAATCAAGGGGAAGCTCCGCCGGCACCGGTCTGGGTCCATGCATGAGAGTATGCATAGCTTCATTGATATCCGGGGTTTGGATAACACGCGGGACAAGTAGTCGTCCGTTCGCAAGACGGTATTCCAGATCTGCGCGGCGAGAATTCTTCTGTGTAGTCAATTGCAGAACCTTGAGGATGGCAGAAGCAATGCTGGGGGCATCCTGCAGGTCTTGCGTATCAACAAGCAACTGAGGGATAGTGGTGCTCCAGTGCTCGTTGCGAAGGGTTCGCAGGAGACCGCTCATAGCTCCATGTCCGGCATTGTCGAGGGGACCTTGGGCCCAGAAGGGAGATACCCAGACGAGGTTCTTTGCCTTGATGAGGGCCTTCAGATGCTTGAGGTCTTCTTCGCTCCATTCAGAGACCCAGGAACCATCCAGGTCCAGCAACGAGATGACAGTCTTTCCAGCCAGAGAAGCAGCTTGGTCCACTCCGGTAGGGACCAGACGAGCGCCGTGGACAGTAAAGATCTTTTCGAGGTATTCAAAGAATGGGTGAGAGCTGATCTTGTCGTTGCCGCCAAGCACATAGATCTCGGGGTCGGTAGTCCATGCATCGGAAGACTTGCGCGCGATAATGAAGCTGCGGTCTTTGGTCAGGCCGTGAATGTCTAGACCGTCGAACTGTTGAAGAGTCTGCAGCGCAAGATCGAAGTTCTTCTCGGACACACTGACGGCGACAAATCCTCCCTTGTCGAGGATTGTTGGCAGAGTAGACACAACGGCATTGGTGGTCTTTCCACCCCAGAGGCTCGATTCATCGATGATGACGAAGTCATAAGCTGCCTCTGAAAAGGAGGACGGAAGACTGTCGAGCGAAGGAAGAGACATGACGTGAGTTCCGACATTCTCTGTAGAGACCTTGTCCCTCACTTCATCGCTAACATTGCAGAGTGCAATAGTGGTCTTGCTCAGGCAAGGTCGAGATCCTGTGCTAGGAGCGAAAGACTGCAGGGTCTCGGTCCACGGACCCGAGGCGTTGGAAGTAGTGATCATCACCCTAGCATCGCCATTAGTATGGCACAGTCGCTCAATCCAATCATGCGCACTAAGCGAACTGGCCTCCACGGGAGGGTTCTTCTTCCCACCCTCACGGAAAACCGGGTTAAAGGTGAGCGGCGACTCAAGATGCTCCCGCCATTCAATTGACGAGTATCGGCTCTCAGAGCTAACATCCTGTTGCTTCTGCGAGTTCGGGTTGAAGGGTAGTTTGCCGAGGTGGACACCCTCAAAGGTAATCCATGGCTGCGACAGCTCGGGATCCGATGCGATACATTGCGAGCGCGATTTTCCGTCTCGGTACTGAGTCTCGGTATGCACTACGAATTTCTCGCCTGGCTTTGGCTTGAAGCCCTGAGAAATGTAGGCGTGGTCGACTCCAACAGGAATATTGGCGTTGTTGTTGGAAAGAGCTTCAGAGCAGGAGAGGAGAGCTGTCTGGAAGAGGCAGTCGAGGGTGGTGGGGTGAATGAAGCTTGTGGATTCTTTCTCGTAGGGCATTCCAGCCTTGGTATCGGTAACGAGACCGGAAATCCAGATGCGAGGCTCGGACTCACAGAAAGACACGCCAGTCATTGTCTTGAAGGCTGGGCCGACTGTCAGCCCTCCTGTCTGGGAGAGCCACTGGTATGCCTGTCCCATGTCGCCCGCCTGAGCAACATTCTGTGTATCCTTGATGCGCTTAACGGCCGCATCCCAATTTGCTGCGCATTGAACGCTATCGCGGTTCTCGTACCGAGTGGTGAAGGATCCCTTCGAGTGCTGAATCCAGCCACCACCAGATGGCAGAGAAAAAATGCCGAATTCGTACCATCCTGGCATTCCTTCGTGCGGTGAGACTTGGAGAACGGTCTCGAGGCCACGATCGTCCTCTGGAATTACCACGCCGCGCATGAAGTGCACATCCTGGAATTCAATGCCCTTGATACTGGTTGGCTCTTCGGCGAGTTGACGCGCCGCCTCGGTGACCATCACCAGCATACCGGCCGCGGGGAACATGATCGAGCCAGCAACGACGTGGTCTGCCATCCATGGGTTCTCAGAGAGGCGGAGGAAGTTTCTCCATCGCGGTTCTAGCGCATTCTGGTAATCCAAAGGAACTCCCAGAATATCATGGCGCGGGTGCTTGCGCTGTCGCAGCTGAGCTGTCTCGAGGGGCTCGTGCCAGAAGGCTGTCTGGTGATTCCAAGGGTAGGAAGGAAGGTCAGAGACCATAGAAGGCGCAGTGGTGTCAACACAGCTGTTGGCAGCAGCGAGATCCACATTGTGTCCGGTGCTCCAAAGAGATGCGGCAACTTCAAGTGACGTCCGGAGGGCATGTTGGTTACGGGAAACCAGGGAATAGTAAGGAAGCGTCGCCATACTTGGGCTAACAGCTTGCAAGATTTGCATTACAGGTCCCTTCAGAACGGAGTGAGGACCAATCTCGAGCAAAGTAGTCCATTTGATTGGCACCGGCCGGCGGCGACCCTTAATAGATTCGCTGAGTTTGGCGAGCTGGGAAACAGCAGCAGTGAACTCGACGGTGCTGATCATGTTGCGGACCCAGTACGATCCGCCCAGTTCAGCAGGATACACGCGTTCCTTGGTGACAGATGACAGCATGGGAATTGTGCCGTTAAAACGATCTTCAGGCTTGATACACTGGATGGCATTGCCAACAACCTCGACCAGGTCCTCCATGTGGGGAGAGTGGTAGGCTGTGTCCACGCGCAGCTTGCGAGCAAAGATGCCATCAGCTTGCAGCTTGGCCTCAAGTTCATCGATCTTGTCGACATCGCCAGATAAAGTGGTGCTTGCGGGACTGTTAACGCAGGCAACCACAACTGAACGGTGTGGCAAATCGGCAAGGTATTTCTGCGCGTTTTCTGCAGAAAGTCCGGTAGCCATCATACCTCCTCGCCTGTCGCTCTCGGCAGCCTGCTGCGAGAAGAAACCGCGGAACCAAGCCACTCGCATGGCGTCGGCGTGAGAGAGATACCCAGCAGCATAGGCACCCGCTGTGTCTATTGTTAATCTTGCACCACTCAGGGTGTGTTTTGGGATACATACCAATTTCACCACTAGAATGACCAACAACGGCATGGGGCTGAACAGACCAGCTGAACAGAAGGTCGACCAATGCGATCTGCAGGGCACAGGTGATGGGCTGACTGCGATCCGGTCGGTTGATCCGACTCTCCTTTGCATCCAGCTTAATCTCCTGTACAATATCAAATGGACATCCCATGGAAGCGAGAATATCCTGCGACTTGGCAATGCTCTCCTTGAATGTAGAAATCCGCAACAACTCCTTACCCATGCCAGCCCACTGGCCACCCTGACCAGTGAAGACCCATGCAAGTCTTGTCTGGGCTTTGCGGCTTGCACGGGCGAACTTCGGAAGCCCCTTTGCACACGTCGTCTGCAGCTGCTCGAGCGAACTGGCGACTGCATAGCTGCGGAAACCGAGTTGAGAGCGACGGGTCAACATTGTGTGGGCCAAGTCCTTGACGGGAATATCTTGGTCGGCCTTTTGTTGACGAAGCAAATACTTGCTCCAACTGTCACCCAAACGCTCAATACCTGATTGATCGAAGGTAGAGAATACCACGATGTGAGGGGCCGCCTCTTCGTTCTCGCCGTCGCCACGGAAGAATTCCTTAGTGCTCTCCAAAATGATATGCGCGTTCGATCCACCGAATCCGAAAGAGTTGATGCTGGCTCGTTGCGGCAGATGTTCTGGCCAAGGCATTGTCTTGTCGCTCAGGCGCATGCGCCAGTCGTCGAGGCGAATCTTCGGGTTGAGGTTCTTGAATCCAGCATTCGGCACCAGAGTGGCCTTCTCCAAGCAGAGAACCACTTTGATCAAACTAGCCACGCCGGCCGCGCCTTCCGTATGACCAAGATTCGTCTTGACAGAGCCTACATAAATGGGCTCGTCTGTTGGCGTGCGTGCTTCACCCAGTGTCAAACCAACAGCGGATAATTCTGTGGGATCTCCAACAGGAGTTCCAGTTCCATGGGCTTCGAAATATGCCGTATCCCGCATGGACAGGCCATGCCGTTCATAGGTCGACCGAATCAAGTTTGCTTGCGATGTCGGACTGGGCAAAGTGATTCCAGGTGTACGACCATCCTGGTTGATACCAGTACCACGGATGATGGCGCGGATGTTATCTCCATCAGCCATTGCGGCTGACAGAGGCTTCAATAGCACAGCTCCAATCCCCTCTCCTCGACCATATCCATTTGCGGATTCGTCGAAAGAGTGGCTGAGACCGTCGGGGCTCATCATATGCATATAGGAGAGTCTCTGGGTGAAATTAGGGTGAAGAATTAGACTCGCTCCTGTCACCAGGGCCATTCCGCATTCACCAGACCTCAAGGCCTGGGCTGCGAGATGCACAGCTGTTAAACTCGAGGAACACGCAGTGTCCATCATGATACTGGGACCTTGCAAGTCGAAGAACCACGACAAACGGTTGGCCAGCATTGTCCGGCCATTGCCTGTCGCGGAGTTATGAGGCATATCATAAATATCTCGTGTTGATAGCAGCTCATAATCGTTGGTCATTGACCCCGAGTACACGGCAGTATTACTCCCGGGCAGAGTGTCAATAGGGATGCCTCCTGCCGAAAATGTTAGTAGGGCTTCCGCGTGACTCTGCCGGGGGACTTGCCATTTTCAAAGGTTTCATATGCAACTTCCAGCAACAGTCGCTGCGCCGGGTCCATTCCCGCGGCCTCCTTCGCCGTGATGGAAAAGAAAGGGGCGTCAAAACGGGCTGGGTCTTCTTGCAAAAAGAAGCCGCTGTCATGGTTGATCTAACAAAATCAGCATCGTCCACCCTCACGCTGCCACCACGCGGATCGGTACATACCGCGCCTTTGCGATCATGACTGGGGTGATGCCAGGCCGACGCCTCATATCGACTCGGAGGGATTTTTCCATGGCCAGTGCGTCCGTCACAGAGCATCTGCCAGAAATCCTCCACCGACGTCGCGCCGCCGGAGAAGCGACAGCCGATTCCAATGACCGCGATGGACTCCATCTCTGGACTCGCGTTGGTCGGCAGCCGGGGCATCGTGCGATTATTATTAGTATTAAGGGGGTGAAGACTTTCTATCGGAGGCGGGTTGCTGTGGGGTATTCTTATACTCGGCGGGTGACTTCCGGGATCAGGAAGTCTCCATCGTTCTGGCAGACATGGAGACACTTTGAAGGCGGCAGCTTCCAGGCGGGCGTCATGAAGTGGGCAGACCTGTCTGACACTCGCGTCTTGACTGGCTGCCATCGGCCCAGAGACGTGGAGTGGAGCGGGAAGGGGCTCCTTAGGGCATCTGGTAGGTTCGCGCTATACTGGCGGAAGGCCGGCCTCGGTACGACCAGAGGTTTATTGCTGATCCCCGAGTCCTTGGCCCTGGCGTGCCCTGATTTGGCAGAAGTTCTAGCCCTTTGCGGTTTATCGTGCATGGCGACGGAGTCCATGATCAGCTACACATTGCAGCAGAGCCTTGGTGCGGCTGAGCAGATCATTTCTAGGACTGCCAGTATCCGGTGGATCGTGAGATCCACGAACCAAATCCTCCATCCGACGAACACCTAGACGTGAGGGGCGATGGGGGAATGCGATATCATGATTATGCATGCGATGTTCTTCGCGTGCGACCCCAACACATCTGCATCGTGCTCCACACCCTTATCCCACGCAGCACGTCGCCTTTAGGCCCCCAAACACACCTACCGTGCCTAAGAGTGTCTCCTGAAAGGGGCAGAGTATGATGAAACCTGAATACGCACGGCCGTCACGGTATTTCACGATCCCCCTTTACCACACTAACATGTATGCGACCTGCAGGAAACGATCTTCAGTGCAGACTCCACTGGTCCACATTGGCTTCCAGCAATCATAACCTAAAGTCCACTCGCCCGTCTTGGCAGTCTTCATGCGCCAGAGAATCTGATCGTGGGCGAGGCGATCCCCAACTTGCGCTCCGCAGTGGGGATGCAGCCTCGCTCTCACCACTTTCTTGTTCACGATCAAGCAAAGGATTCAGCACAATTGGCTGTCGCCAAAGATACGTGTCTCTCTCCACACACACAAATTCGAAGAGCAGATGGCGTGGGGATTACCACGCGGCCCTTCTATTAATGTACAATACAGTGTTACTGCAACTGCGCAGGTGTTACCCAAAAAAGATCCCAATCGCCAACTTTCTCCTCGTCCATCCCAATTTCAGAACCGGTGTACACCGGGCAACCGGATCTCAAATCGTTACGATGGCGGCCATGTACCGTAACTTCCTCACGCGCGAACTCAGGGGCTATTTTACGCATATCCCTCGCCCCCACATCGTCGAAATCCACAGAACCGCTCCACTTCATCAGTCTCACTGGAGTTGACGGGCCACGCTAATACCATAGCGCCCTATAGTTCGTCCCGATCAGACGTATAGGCTGCTCCATGGGTTCCTTGACCCCACCAGACACCTTCCATGATTTCGCGCGAGTTCTCACCCCACGCCTCTTCCCGAAACAAATAGCTTTCCAGAGCTTGGAGATTCCTATCAACAAGATTGACCTCGGATCGTGCGGAGTTCTGTTTTCTGTCCTCCCTCGCCGTCTTTCACCCCACACCTCGAAGAGTAAAGATGCCGACCCAGAGAGCCATTGTCGTCCAAGAACCGGGCCACGCAGAGTTGCGGGATGTCCCAATCCCTGAGCTGCCGGAGGATTACATTCTGGTCAAGACCAAAGCCGGTGCGTCCCTCCATTACTCCTGAGCTACCCCTTACGTCATGCACGGACTATTAACTAACATGGCTCAGTGGCCTTAAACCCCACTGATTGGCGGCACATTGACTATGTTGCCTGTACCGGGGCCACGGTGGGCTGCGATTACGCCGGCATCGTAGAGGCGGTCGGTCCGCGAGTCACGAAGCCCTTCAAGCAGGGTGACCGCGTGGCTGGCTTCGTGCACGGTAGCAATGCGGTCCGTCCTAATGGTGGTGCCTTTGCCGAGTATGTGATTGCCAAGGGAGACCTGCAAATCCGCATTCCTGATTCAATGAGCTTCGAGGCGGCTGCGACCTTCGGCGTTGGGTTGACGACGGTCGGGCAGAATCTGTACCAGAGTTTGGAGCTGCCCTTCCCTGGTGAAGGAGAGAGTGAGTCCGAGGAGACGAATATTCTCATCTATGGAGGTGCTACGGCGACTGGGACACTTGCAATCCAACTGGCGCGTCTTTCAGGGCTGCGCGTGGTGACTACATGCTCCGAGGCGAACCGCAGTTTGATGTTTGAGCTGGGCGCACACTCTGTCTTCGACTATCATGACGCCGAGGTGGGCGAGCAGATCAAGGAAGACACCGACGATGCGCTGGAGTTCGTTCTGGACACTGTTTCTACTCCTCAGTCAGCGGCTATTTGCAGCGCGGCCATATCTTCTGCCGGTGGATCCTACAATGCGCTGCTGGACGTCAAGTCTGCCCGCGATGATGTGGATTCCCATGTCTCGATGGCGTACGATGTTTTGGGAGAAACCTATCGCATGGGTGCACAGGAGATTACTCCTGATGGCAGCAATCTCGAATTTGGAATTAAGTGGTGGGCGCTTGCACAGAAGCTCTTGCAAGCGCGCAGGATTCAGCCTCACCCATACCAGGTCAAGTCGGGTGGCCTGGAGGGGATTTTGTCTGGGCTGCAATTGCTGCGGGAGGGGAGGGTCCGAGCTAGCAAGCTCGTCTATAAAATTGAGGGGTAAATCTCTCGACTTGATTAGATAGAATGTTCTCAAGGCAGGTCCTTGACTGATATTTCGCTCATCCTGGAGGTCTCATTACCTCGGTTTGTGTGTTAGTGCTTTGTGCATAATTGCGGCTTCTCAGGAACGTAACGTGGCCTAAACTTAGCGCCTGAGTTTATCTAGACTATGCATATCACATTCGATTCTAGATCTTCGAAATTGTTACTCGCAATTTTATATCTTCTTCTCGAGCTGTCCTCACATTCGAGGCTTGTGTTGGGGGAGCGACTTGAATTCGGGTGGATTATGTATTTTCACCTCGATCAGCGTGACGAGTTTACCCAACTTGACAGTGCGTGATGCCATTGTAGTACTCTCATCCCATACATAAAACGTCATCAGACTTGCAACGTCTTCTCACCGGGCAAGAAACTACCTGATACACTCCTCTTTAGCAAGACCAGTAAACTCCCATGGACTACGAAACCGTGGTAATTATTAGCTAGCTCCATACAACATCGGATACGCCGATCATCGATGCTCTAATCAAAGCTTCGCTTTCATATCTTCTCGGAAGTCTCTAACACGAACATCACAGGTTATCTCCTCACAAAGCTTCTTACGATTCTCGAAGCTCTTGGCAAATTTAAGTCCACTCGCTTTCTCGATATTTGAAATATCCACCTCAAAGCTCGACAGCAACGTATCCTTGTGAATGGCAGCATTCGGCAGCACATACGCACCAACAGCAACCGGACCCAAACTATCCTCAATCTCATCTTCGGCATAGATAATCTTGAAAAAAAGAGTGGGAACAGCAACATTCGGAGCTCCCTTACCAATAACCTCATAATGTACTCTGTAGTTTCCGTGGTCGTCTTAAAGAGGACAAGTCACGATGCGAACAGAGGGATACCGGGTCGTAAGGTTACGGCAAAAGTCCTCGAATTTCGCCCAGTAGTGCCGGTTGTATCCCTCGCCAATTTGAGGGCACATGTTGGTCATCTTGAATGTCTCGTCCATTGCCTTCGGCGACCATGAACAGTTCGCCGCTGGTTGCCTGGTGACCCTTGTCATAGCCGGTGTGCTTGTAGTCATCCACCTTGGCGCGAGAGTCTTCCGGGATGTCTCGATCTTTGGAGAAATTGTTTCTTTCCGCTTTGCGACGGACTGCGCCATCGATTCGGCTGTAATGTGCTCGGCTATCCACAAAGGGCTGCGCATTCGGCGATCATAAGTCCCGACTAGGGCGTCGGTCCTGAGATCGTCGATGACTGGACCTGTGGACGCATATTTGAAAATGCCGGCGTGGTCAACTGGGCCTAGATCGGTGGCTTGCGTGAGGATTTGGAGGGTTGAGGCTGGCCTGGGCATGGGGCGCTTTGGTCTCTATCACTGGACTTTGTGTTGGAGGCGGTGGTGCTGGAGCTGACACCGACTTCGTTTGGGGCAGGTTTGATTGTTGGGAGATATACAGAAGAGCACTACCGGTGCTCGCACCGGCTGCAGCGGCTCCTAGAGCTAGGAGCTTGATCTTTGACATCTTGGAGAACTGAAGAGAGGACCACCGGGTGGAGTCTAAAGTATATGCTTGCAAAGATAAAGCCGAGTCAGTGCTTTGTATCCTCAGCAGTATATTCCCATTCTTTGCCTTTTGTAGCTTGCATCATCGTGCGTCGAGCTGAAAAGAGTAGTCTCGTTTGCAATGTGCAATGCGAGAATTTAATCAAATAGCCGTCAGACTGCTTCTTGACAATAGTTCCAACGTCAATATAAAATATGCGTTTGACTCAGCCGCTATACGAAGCCGCAAGAAGGGTAGCGAAACTACTGTTAAGCTGCTACTTGAAAATGGCGCCGATACGGAGTCACAAGCTGAGTATGGCAGATCAGCGCTGTCATATGCGCCGCTCAATGGACATGAACCCGTCGCGAGACTTCTTCTACTTGAGAACGGCGCAAATGTTGAATCAAAAGACGAGTTTGGCTATCCTATGCTGCTTTTCGCCGTATTGGGCGGAAACGACACTATATTCGAGCTTCTTGAGGAATACTCTGGCATAGAACAAGGCGAAGACACCAGAACGCTCTACGGTCACCATCTCGGTACCGCTGCAATGCACGGATGTGAGGCTATTGCCAGAATGCTGCATAAAACGGGTGCTAGAATTGATGTAAGAGATGCATCTGACGGAACACTGTTATCGTTGGCTTCAGGTTTCGGGAAGACGTCTATTATCGAGCTACTACTACTCGACAATAATGCCGATATTGGGTCAGGGGATGACATGAACCGGTCGCCGCTAGCTTGGACTGCCCATGAAGGAGAAGTAAACATTGTTGATTTCTTGTTGGAAAAAGGAGCTGATGTCGAAGCAAGGGACACGGATGGTATAACACTAGCGCAGTTGGCCGTGGAGAACGGGCATGAGAACGTAGCAATGCTGCTGAAGAAAGAACCCCGCCCTCTGCGAAAAGGATGTATCCTCCGGTTACGACCACCAAAAGCCCTAAAGTCGCTTCATTACACAAGCGGCTCATTTTTTACTTAATGGAAAACTCTTTACAAACCGAGATAGCGATGAATGCTTCTTCTCCACGCCGGTCCAGCTCTCCGCATGTGGGGTTCTCTCGCCCCATGAATCCCACATGGGGCGATCTTACAACTTGCAAACTAGGCTGAGATAAGTGTGGGGTCTTATCCCAGTGAGCGATGAGCTCCTTGGCAGACAAACCGCTCTTTTCGAATTACTCAGGCATTTTTACCTTTCAAAATGAGCCGCTGCGACCCCCCAACAACGACCATTCCGCCGATGAAAGACCTCACCACCGAAAGCATTACGGAAAATGTACACATCGTCAACTCACAATGTCAAGATCGACGAACACGATATCTATTCGAACGAATCGTCACCCACCTTCACGAATTCTGCCGTGAAACACGTCTATCCACAGACGAATGGCAGGCGGGAATTCAATTCCTCACGGAAATCGGACAGATTAGCGATGATTTCCGCCACGAGATGATTCTACTTTCTGATACCTTGGGATTAAGCCTGTTAGTTGATTCAATTAATCATCCTCGCCACCCGCCTGCGACCGAAGGGACAGTTTTGGGCCCATTCCATACACATGATGCACCGGAAAAAGATAACGGCGCAGTTTTACACAATGATCCCGACGCAACGCCACTGTTGGTTGTGTGTTCGATCAAGGATACGGCGGGGAATCCTATTTCCGACGTGAGGATCGATGTCTGGGAAGGGGATTCAAAGGGCTTTTATGATGTTCAGGATCCCAATCGAACCGGTCCTGATGGACGTGGTGTTTTGCATTCCGACTCGGAAGGACATTTCTTCTTTAATGCTATTGTACCTGTTCCCTATCCTATCCCGATGGACGGGCCTGTCGGAAAGATGCTTCAGCTACTGGGTCGGCATCCTAATCGGCCGGGGCATGTTCATTTCATGCTGAACAAGCCCGGATACGACCTTCTAATAACGTGAGCCTCTTTGATCAATCTCCAAGAAGAAAGGTTAATTTTGTTTGCTCTTCTTAGTGCCCTTTACCCCCGTGGCGACCCGTACGAAACCTCCGATCCTGTCTTCGGTGTCAAAGATTCTTTGATAGTGGACCTTTCGGAGGTCACAGATCCTGACATGGCATCTCGATACAAAGTTGATCTTGGGACATCACTTCTCACTTACGACTTTGTATTGTTGACAGACCAACAAGCAAGAGACTTGAGAAAAAGAAATGCAGTGAAGGCGATGGAGAAACAGAAGAGACATGTGGTATTTCACAATAATTTACCCGTCCCTGCGAGTGGAAGCTATCTTAATGACAATCGGGTATCTGAGTCAAGATTCGCAATATGATTCTTGACACTGGATATGTGCATGCAACGAAACTATGTCGAGTTGTCGGCTGCCAAAGCTCTTTCTAAATCGATGACGTCATTGCTATTCCGCATATATATTGCAACATTCTGCACTGCCAACAATTCTCTCAGACAGATTGAGTAAAATCTCCAGCGTATTTTATCACCTGCGATTTCCTGCTGTCTTGGTTTCCTGCTTGAGTAGAACACGGCGATGATCTGCGATCTCGGGGAATTGGTGGAGATTTACTGGAAGATCCTCGGGGCGGTTCGCCACGCTCTCATTCGACCCCGAACAACATCTTGGCAGGAACCCCTACCATCGAATTGAAAGTGGCGGCCAACCTCCGCATGCGTCGGGGAACCTTGCAACTTTAGTATAATGTCTGCTGAAGAGACTCCTCCCTCCACTCCACCCCGAGTGCTAGGAATTAAGCGCCCGAAGCTATCGCGAGAAAATACCGCGACGGGAAGAGGATATGTGACAGCATTTTATAAGAGACCATGCTCGCAAGATTGAGCAACTGGATCACTGAAATCAGTCAAGATTTTCATCATGAGGTCGACCACTTTTGTTCTGGGCGCGGCACTTGGTGCTGTTGCTCCGGCGTGGGGGCAATCGCTCACAGCGGAGATGATTGAGAAGATGGGGAATAACAGCCTTTTTACGCGCTGGAGGTCTAGTTCGCATTTTCTTGCTCCGTCGGGATGGATGAACGTATGTATTTGATGTTTTGTGGTTGATATCGAGCTATGCTAAAACTGTATAGGATCCGAGTGCTCCGATGTATGACCCAGTCCGAGGTCTTTACCATTTGCACTATCAGTTCCACCCGAACCACGTCAGCTGGGGTAAGGATCGTCACTAAACACACCCTTCTCTACCTACAAAATCCGTGTCTAACTCTCTCACAGGCAACGTCTCCTGGGGACACGCTACATCCCACGATCTCATCACCTGGACCGACGTCGACCACCACCCCGACAACGACCTCCCAGCATGGAAGGACGCGGAAGCTCAGTCATTTGGAACAACCAACCTGAGTAGCGACCACAACCCGCCCCTCTACAACCACCTCGCCATCTTCTCCGGCAGTGCTCAGCCCGTCAATCTCTCCGGCGAAGAGGATGGCACGATCCTCGCCTTCTACACCGGTGCATCCCAGCTGCCGACATCATGGAGCACGACTTACTTCCCCGGCACGGAAAGCCAGGCCCTTGCCTACTCCACCGACGGCGGTGTTACCTGGGAAAACTACGAGAAGAACCCCGTCATCAGCGAGCCTCCTAGCGGCTGGAATATCACCGGCTGGCGTGATCCGTACTTCGTCTCGTGGCCACAGCTTGATACCGTTCTCAACGCCAGCGAGCCTCACTACTATGCCGTGTTTGGCTCTGGCATTCGCGAGGTCGGCCCTCGCATGCCTTTGTACAGTGCCCCTGCCTCGGATTTGACCGACTGGACTTTCTTGGGAGCTCTCTGGGAACCGGAGAAGAACACTTCTCTTGGATCTGTGGAAGAGACCGGCTCGTACGGTTTCAACTTTGAACTGTCGAACTTCTTCTCGATTGGTGACCGTTACTTCGTGAGCATGGGCGCCGAGGGTGGTAATGTGAGCTTCCACCAGAACAAATGGTCCCTGTGGAACGAGGGAACGATCTCCGTTCGCTCAAATGGAAGCGTTGCCTTCGAGCCTATTTCTGGCGGTGCCAGTGATTACGGTCTGTTGTATGCGGTAAGGAACAAATCATCAAAGACTTTTTCAATGCAAGTCTAACATACTGGAAACAGATCACATCCTTCAACGACACCAAGAACAACCGCCGAATCCAATGGGGGTGGGCCCAGGAAGACCTAAACGAGTTCGGCACCGTTCAACAAGGCTACCAGGGCGCACTCGCCCTCCCCCGAGAAATCTTCATCCATGACACCTACAGTGTCATCCGAGAATCTACCAAGAACACCCTCGGAAGCGCACGCTACTTCAAGAATGACAATGGCACCTGGACCGCAAGCACATTGGGTGTCCGACCAGCAGCCGACGTCGTCGAGGGTCTCCAGCACGGCTCCAACCACACCAAGTTTGCCTGCGACGAGAACAACTGCACCACCAGTCAGCTCAGCCTGCCTAGCAGCATGTCAGGATCATACCAGCTTAGCCTGAGCATCAAGAGGACAAACGGCGTGGCGGGTATCACGGTGGGAGCTTCTCCTGGTCGCGAGGAATACACGAACATCTACTTCGACCCGTCCAACAACACCATCGGGGTTGACCGTGCCCATTCTTCTCTGATTAAGAACTTCACCAACTACGCACATGCTGGCTACTTCAAGCCGTACCAAATCAAGCTGGAGGATGGCGAGAAGACGGAGTCTATTGATCTGACTGTCTTTGTTGATGGTTCGTTGGTCGAAGTGTATGCCAACGACCGCTTCGCTTTGACAAGTCGGATTTATCCTAGCCGCGAGGATAGTACCGGTATTGCCTTTTTCAAGGAGGAAGGTGTTGATGTTGAGTACTCGCGCTTTGAGGTTTGGGATGGTCTGCTGAATGCTTGGCCTGAGAGACCTCTGAACAGCAGTTCGCTGCTTGTTTGGGATACTCCTGCTGAGACTGGGAACTATACCTGGTGGACCAATTAAGCAGAGATCTTTGGAAAATGGTGTTATAGATTGGAGATACCGGATAGCCTTGAACTTGACACCTTTCGCATTATCAAGACCCCCGCTACGGTGAACTGATTTTGAATGTAGGATGTAGAGGTGTAGCCTTCAGGTGAACGCACTTCTAGACGCATGGAATACGATCATATATCATCGGATAAAAGACTTGAAATGTTTACTTCGCGAAAAGCGAGTCGCACTATGCTAAGTTATACATGAAACCAACCATGGGTATAAACGCACCATTTAAGAACAACAAACCGAGCCGTCAGCCACTATCACTCGGATATCGAGAGACTAGCAACAGATCAAGAAAGCGAAATCTTCGGACGCTTATTATTGAACCCAGAATCCGGCTTCGATCGCTTCCTCTGCTGAGCCTCCATCTCCGCCTTCATAATTCTCTCCGCCTCACTCATCTTCTTAGGCTGCACCATAACAGGGCCTTTCTTCGCAGCAAGAGGATTCTTCTTCGAGGCAGCAGCAAATACATTCTGCGGTTTCTTCGCGCCGAATGACATCGAGATCTTCGGCGCCGGCGTGGAGGTCTCTGTCGTTTCAGCTGCAGTTGTAGAAGCATCTGCTGTCTTCTCCTCCAATGAAACCGTTTCCTGCATCGGTGGCGCGCTCTTTGTCTCGGGCTTGGGCTTCGCCGCGAATCCAAGGTTCAGCTTCACTTTCTCCCCATCCGCGCGGTCCAACATCTTATCTTCGGGTTTCCCGTTGCCATTGTCCTTCTCCTGTGCCTTCTTCTCCGCAGCCTGACGCTGTGCCCGTTCCACCTGCTGCTGAATAGCTTTCTGTTCGCGTTCTTCGTCGCCCTTGTCCATACGCTCCTTCTTCATGAGTGCCTCGCGCTTGCGCAATGTCTCGGGCGAGTTATCGATCCAGGCGATGAAAAGTCCCTTTTCGGTATCCTCAACACGACAGATACCTTCTTTGCCCAAGTACGAGACGAAGTGAGTCAGTGACTTCCATTTGGTAGAGTTCAAGTGGATATGCGTCTTGTCCTTGATAATGTTCTGGTAGAAGTGATTGAACTGAACGGGTTTTTCGCGGTGCATTGTTCGGAGTGTATCGATGAAGTTCTTCAGGAACTCGTTGCTGTAGTTTTCGATGTGCGATTTCGAGTCTTCGCCAATAAGCATCATTTGTCGGACGTGCGATTCGCTCTGGGTGTGACATTTGAATCCGTTCTCATCGGGGCATTGCTTCTCGCAGGCTTGGCAGTACCAGCTAGCTAATTGTCAGTCTGAGATTCTTTCAGAGGCGAAGGCGAAGGCGAACTTACCGCAATCTTCCAAGGCCCTTCCTTCTCGCGGCGTTCGCGATGGCCTTTGTGGACCCTGCCTCAGCTTTAGGCATTTTGAGTTGTTCTCAGTGAGCGCAAGAGAGTATTCGCCGTAACTGAGGTGACTGCGCAAAACGGAGGTTGAAGGGCTAGCTCGCTGAGAAATATCGAAAGTGATCGAAATCGAAGTCGGAGTCGGACATTTGATCGATGCGCCGGTGGCGTTGATAAGGCACGTGATAAAGCAATCGTCCGATCCACATTTAATGGCTGGGCTGTGGCGCACCGAGAATACTGGCCGGCTGGGGAATACGATTCTTGCCTTTCGGAGCGAGCTACTGACTCGATCGAATATCAATCCATGCGAACTGATGTAAGCGGCTCAAAATTACGTTCGAACAGAAAAAATGGAATGAGATATCATGCATTGAACCCAGCTAGCAAAACCAAACACCTCACCCGAGAACCGGTTTTCTAGGCGTAGAGTACAAAACAGGAACCAGAAACGGAACAATCTCTAGATTGCACCCTGGAAACAAAACCAAACCCCCAATTCGCCAAAAATATTTTTCAAATCCAGTAGATACTCAAAATCTGAAATTGCGCTGAGTCGTAGAATCCATCATGCCAGCCTGGCAAACACCAAGTACATCCGCAATCACCACTCTAGAGAGTGGTCTCGTGGATAGCCGATGGTCCACTCTCATTGTAGTCCATGCGGCTCAGGTAGCCCTTTGACAGACCTTGGTCGATCACGAAGAAGACCTTGGCCGCCATCTGCGCACCGAGGAAGACGGCTTCTTCGGTGCCGTGGCCGCCCTGCGAAGTGCTGCCGGGGCCGGAACTGGCGCCTGGGGCATTGGTGTTGGGTTGATCCTTGAACTCGGGGAAGTACTCAGGAAGCTTCAGAGACTTGACGGAGTGAGGGGGTTTGAGAATGGCCGGTTGAGCGGTGGTGCATACTGGGGTCCATGCCCGGTTGGCTGGGGGCCAAGGGCATGCCGGGGTTGTTGTGTGTAGCCGCAACAAGAAGGGGGTTCACGCCGTGAGCAGCTGGGTGATACATGGGACCGGGGGCGGATTGGCCTTGCGGCACGGGGGCCGGGGTGTTTGCTCCAGTGCCAAGAGGAGTTGAGATGGTGGAGGGGATTTCAGAGGTGAAGATCGAGGAGGTGGGAGAGAGGATGAATTTTTGGGTAATGACACCAAGAAGGGCCGGAACAAAACCTGTAACAGTGTTAGCACCGTCGTTGGGAGTTATTATGCAAAATGTAATATGTCGGCTTACCTCGAACTTTGCTGCCACAGCCAACGATGATGAGGGAGTCCCACAGCTCGCTTCGCTTGGAGACATAAGGAACGGAAGAGATAGTGTGGTAAATTTGAGTGGCAATGTCGTCGAGAATGCCGCTGGTCAAGCGAGGACCAGCTTGCTGTCGAGCAGTTGTTGAAAGGAAGCGTTCAACACCAACAGCGATTTCCCGGCTGTTGCGCTTGTATCGCTTGGCACCGCCAGTAGTGTTCTCTTCCTCCATTTCAATGAACTCTTCGAACTGGAATGTTCCCTTGTCCTTTTGAGCGTTGGGAAGCTTGGGCTGCTTGGGGTCAGCAGCACCCTTCTTGGTGTTGGCCTTCTCCTTCTCCATGTTCGCAAGGTACTCCGATGTATTACCGCTGACAATAGCAGCGACATCCAGAACACCCTCCTCTTCTCCGTTGTTCTCGCCGTTACCCTCGGTGCCAGGAGCAGAACCGGAGCCGTTCGCATCCCCTGGCGCCGCAGGATTGGTGCCCTGATGGGCAGTAGCTGACGAACCGGGAAGTGGAGTTCCCGGGGGCAGGATCTCGGTGATGTTGCTCCGCTTGAGCTGCTCACACATCTCCCGACTAAATCCCTTGGAGCCAAGGAGCTCCACCAAACGATCAGTCATAGCATCACCGCCGCAACCTTCCAGCGCGATTCCTCGGCCGTGTTCCTGAATCTGGAAGTCGACCACGGCAGTCACGTCCACTTTGTTCTTGCCCACATCAACGACAGTGGCGGTCTGGACACCGTACCCATAGCACGCGGCCAGCGCCGAGTCCATCAGGGTGAATCCCGGGACCTTGAACTTCTCAAAGACGAACTGGGCAATGGTTTCGCGATCGCGCGCGGACCAGACCGGCTGGGCGATCATCAAGACGGGCGTATGGAATGGCGGACTAAGGGCGTTGAAGATATGAGTCAACAGAGCAAAGAAGCACTCCCAGTCGACAATGCGGCCGTTCTGAATAGGGTAGACGGCGCCTTCTTCGGATGTCACGTCCTCGTCGTAGAAGACCTCTTGGACCGTCTGAGTAGACTCCTCCGTCTTCTCGCCACCTTCCGCGCCGGCTTCAGCGCCAGCAGCGGTCTCAGTTGCAGTGCCGTCTGCGGCTGCAGATGTGGAATCCTTCATTTCGGTGTCCTCCTTTGGAGGCTCCTCTTCGGGGGCGCCCGAGCCATTGGGGACCTTGGCTTCATGGCGTATCTCGCGAATTCGGTATGGCTCAAACTCTCCCTTTCTTTCGGCAGGGAACATGCGCGTTGGGAAGCGGAATCGCGCGGGGGGTGAATGTTTCGGGCAGGCCGAGCTGCGCCAGGGTCATTTGCGAGCCTGGCGCAATGAGCTGGTGGGGGCAATGTTAGCTTCGGAGCTGCAGAATCAGGTGCATCAAATCTAGGACTCACAAGAATGTGCTCATCCTTGAAGGGTGGCATCGTGTCGGGTTCGCGATCGGGAGACACGGGAGGTGTTCGATTTCACTGCAGGCTGTCGGGGAGGCCTTCGTTGGCCTATTCAGGTTTAGCGTGGTCATGGTCACGTGAGGTTTATGTATGAGAGGTTTGCACGTAAGACGGAGCAAGGCAGCGGCAAGAATCCTTGATAAGCGAAATGAGTGGCAGGTTTTGGTGAACATATCAGACTGCGTCCGTCAATGCGAGCTGTACCTGGGTGAAAGGTGTTCTCATGACCTGACAACTTCTCGGAGCTGGCAGATTGGGTTACAGAACTACGAGGACCCACCAGGAATATACACCTATGGTGACTCAAAGGGATAGCAACCTACGAAATGGACGGTAACAGAGAGGTACCCCATCTGTGCTAAATCACACTTAGACTTAGGTGCAGTGATAAAGCCTTTTGGAGATCAAGATAGCCGTGCTTATGCACCAGACTTGCCATTGAATATAGGATATCGTAGCAAGCAAATGAACATGCTTGACATGAAGGCAGATTGGAAAAACAAAAAAGAAACCATGAATAAACGCCAGCCACCCGTGGAACACATCAAAACGCCCGCGTCCGATTTTCTCTATGACCAGCATGAGTGTCGTCGTGAAAGGTCATCTACTCCGGTCCCTGATTGTACTTCTCAGTGGCGGAACGGAACAGCTCCTGCTGCTGGCGCAGCAGTTCCTCCTCGGACAGGCCACTCTGCTCCATCTTGCTCTGTTTCTTCTCGCGAGACTGAAACAAGAAGCTTGGGTCAGCACCCTCCTCTTCGAGCAATTCTTCCAGCCCGGCTTGGTCGGAAGCAGAGATAAATTCACTTACCTTGAGTTGCTCGCGGTGCTCCTCGGCGACAGCCTGGATTTCGGGAACGTACTCGGCAAATCCCAACTCCGTGAGCGCCTTCTCAACGTGCTCGCACGCGATCGTCTTCTTAGCTTCCTTCTCGCTGATCTCGTTGGCCTCGGAAGAGATCAAGGTGATGAACTCGACGCAACATTCCATCAGCAGATCGCGGGCATCCTTGGAGAAGGTCTGGCCGGAGGAAGGAGGGAGGATTTCGGTAATGATCTTCTGGACCGTCGCTGGCAGAAATCAAGTTAGCTTAGCTCACGTGGATTCAACGGTGAGATTCAAGTAAACGCGAGGGTCGCGACGGGTCGATTGGAGTCGAGGAATCGCGAAGTCACCGCCGTCATCGACACCATTGGTCCCAACAAGCACATGCGTATGCTCGATCAGCAGCTCGCGAAACTCAACAGATTAAACAAGAGGGGCGATCGTACCTTTGGGGAGCGACAAGTCGTCGTTGGCTAAACGGTGAATATAAGTCAGCAGGCGCGCGCCAAGAAACTCGAATGGAAACAAACACGGGGGAACACGTACAGTTGAACTCGCGGTCAGACATCTTCGCGGTCCAGCAGGAGGGAACGAGTTAGAAAAGAAAGAGTGAAGCGCGTTGCGCAGGAGGATTTTCTTGGGATGCGTGGGGCCCGCGCCGGCGTAGAGCGGCATTAAGTAGGAAGACGCAGCGGCCATCCGCTACGATCCGGCAGAATCCCACCGCCCGCAGATACTTTTTCAACGCATTTTTTTCCGCGTCCAACTCTTCTTCCTCATTCACTCTTCATCCTCGATTTTATTCGACTAGTCTCGAGTGATCCTTCTCTATGATGTCGGAGAAGGTCCCTCGAGGCTGAACTCACTAATGGTAAGCTTCTTGTCCTGCATTTCTTGCAATTCTCTTGCTTTCTACATGATGAACCTTGTTGTCGCCCCTATCATACAAAACCGTGGTGATTTACCTGTCCTAGCCAAACGGACGAACTGAAAAACATTTCACTTGCTTAATTTCTTGCACACTGTTGAGTTGGACACTCGCTAACTTGCTTGAAGATTTTAGGATTTCCCAAGATAGCTCTTGTTCCAGTTTCTTGTCGCCCAATCAACCTTGTTCATACACTCTATCCTTTCCCTACTGTAGGTCCAAAGCTCTCCCGCCAAATACACAATATATACCCTTTGTATGATGATCACCCTACATTCCATGCTAAGTATGAAGGTGTGTTGCACCTAATGCTTCTAAAATGTACCTGCTTTTCATCTTTCGGCTGATTACAATAACGCCACTACAAAATATTTCACCCATTGCTTTTGCGGCATCATACTGATTGCTGTACAGATATCGCCCCTTCTATAACTCATCATCTCAATGCTTAGAAAAAAATCCTGAAAATCTAAATTCATGTCTGGAAACCCTCGATCTCCTTGTCGTCCCATCTGTAGTCGATTAGCATTAGCATCATTTCTTGGGCTGAGATTTTCTTTTTCGGTGAATAAGAGTGTAGCACGTACGATAGGAACTTTCCGCTGAGCTCCTTCGGCGCGTCGAGCACCAGCTTGGCCATAACATGCGAGGGTTGCTCGACGCGAAGCAATTTGCCGTCCCTGTGGACCCCGGTGAAAATGGCGTGGAACTCAGCATCCATGGTCGTCGTGTGGTCTTCGCGGATCTCTCGCTGCATGTTGGTATCGACCATTCCCGGTCGAATAGAGATGGAAGTCACGTCGGGTTCTTCGGCGCCCAGAGTCAGGGCAAAGTGGTTCATGGCGGCCTTGCTGGCTCCGTACAGACCCCAACCGCGGTATCCCTTGACGGAGGCGCCGGAGGAAGTAAAGATAATTTTTCCCTTGGATTGACGGAGCGCGGGGAGAGCTGCTTGGGCCTATAGGAATGAAGTTAGTACTGCATCTCTTCAGGTTGTAGGCAGTTTGACTGTTTTGCGCTGGGCTGGACACGTACAAAAGCAACCAAGCTGAAGAAATTCACGTCGAATCCCTGTCGCCATTCATCGGTATTGGCAATCGCAATCTTGCCTACTTGGCCCAGCACGCCATGGTTCAGGACCATGCCGTCCAGCTGGCCGAAGCTCTTGATGGCGGTGTCGACGGCCTTTTGGGCCAGGGAGAAGTCTGCCAGGTCGCCGTTCACCACCTCAACTTGCTTGTTGTACTTCTCCTTCAACTTTTGCAGTGGCTCGAGGCTGCGAGCTACTACCACAACATTGTGGGATTGCGGTGCGGTGAGCAGGTATTCCGCAATGCAGAGGCCGATGCCTGGGCAATTGTGAGCTTTGACTTGCGACAGGTGCGGATGGTGTCGTACCTCGAGAGGCGCCGGTTACAATGATGGTCTTGGGTGCCATTTCAAATTGCGAGAATCTAAATTACAGTCAGTATGTCAGTTTTGCGTCGTAGGGAGTATTATGTCCGGATACACCGGCGTGTTTTTTCGTCATAGCCGAGGCGCTCAGTATCAAAACATGTCTTAGACGCCAGCAGCGTTGCTCTCGGTGCGAAATGCTGCGTTTTCCAGCATAAAAATAACTCACGTACCTCTTCGATATATAAACAGTGAAATTGACCTCTTCAGCCGAGCAGTTGCAAGCATGAATGTCGCTGCTGTCGATCTGTTGCGGGGCGTTATGGTGTAAGTGGGCACGTGCGCGGGCTGAACCTCTGACCGCCTGGCATCTCCAACTCAACAGCCAAGCTTGCCAGTGGCTATCAGAAGAGCATGCAGGGGCTTGCCAGGGAGTACCTGAGAATACCCTCGGGTAATCCATAGGCACCACATGCACCACTTGACCTACCTCAAGCTTACGTATCAGACAAATGTTCGAAAGTAGTGCTCCAAGCTCTACAGCCTACCCTATATGGAGTATTCGATGGCAGTCTCGCCCTGTTAAATGTCACTGAGAGAACTGAAATAGCATGTTTTCTGGGCTCTTAAATTTTTCGACACAGATATCTATACCCATGTACCATGTACATATAGGGTCGTCAACTGGGATGTCATCACATCGGCTGTGCCTGTAGATTGGGCGGACAAATGATGATCCGCAAAGCTCCGCTGACTCATCGCCACTCCAGAGCTTCCAGAAACTTCAGGCATCCGACTTGGAGAACCATCACCAAGCCGACCGCGTTTTCCTTCTCCCCGCGTCCTCAACCTCATCCTCGCCGCGCCATCCTTCCTCCTTCCCCTTCCTTCGCGCGGATCACCGAATCTCGTCCCGTGCACCTCACATTTACTCCCAACCACCACCGTGCCGTCGGCCAACCACCACCATGGCCAACTACCTCGCCTCAATCTTCGGCACCGAACAGGACAAAGTTAATTGCTCCTTCTACTACAAAATCGGCGCCTGTCGCCACGGCGATCGCTGCTCGCGCAAACACGTCAAGCCCTCCTACTCGCAGACCATCCTCATGCCGAACATGTACCAGAACCCGGCCTACGATCCCAAGAGCACGATGAACCCCATGCAAATGCAGAACCACTTCGACGCCTTCTACGAGGATATTTGGTGCGAGATGTGCAAGTACGGCGAGCTCGAGGAGCTGGTCGTCTGCGACAACAACAACGACCGTAAGTATCACGTCTTCCCCGGGTTTTGTAGTTGATCAGTAACCAACCTTTGTCTAATGTCAGATCTCATCGGAAACGTCTACGCCCGATTCAAGTACGAAGAAGACGCCCAGATCGCATGCGACGCTCTGAACTCCCGCTGGTACGCCGCGCGCCCGATTTACTGCGAGCTGTCACCCGTTACGGATTTTCGCGAGGCTTGTTGTCGACTGAATAGTGGCGAAGGATGTGTGCGTGGTGGATTCTGCAACTTCATTCATCGGAAGGATCCCAGCGAGGATCTGGACCGCGAGCTGCGACTGAGCACCAAGAAGTGGCTGAAGGAGCGCGGCCGCGATCCCCGCAGCGTGTCTCGCAGCCCTAGCCCTGAGCCTACCCGCCGCTTTTAGGTCTTGCTTTACTTCTTTTTGTTAAAAAATTTAATCGGGGTCTTCCTTCCTCGGTTCATTTCTGGCGTTGGGTGGTATGAGGATCAATTCAATTCCAGGCCTTTGACGCGGTGCGTATAGGCCTGTGCTTCGGGTTCAATTTTGCCCTGTATTCTACTTTTGTGATATCAATCCCCGATTTACGATCGATCTCTTGTGCTTTCGTAAATTTCGTGGTGGACAAGGACGTTGTTTCTCAACTGTACCTGGTAGTGAGTGGTATGCTCATTTGTCTAATTTAAATATCTCACGTCTAAAGATTTTGAAAACGCATTGATCATAGAAGTCATCACACAAGTCGATACAGTGTAACACTAGCATCAGTGGCGCCTCACACTACGTAAATGTGGCAGAAGAACATCCGGACATCCCTTTAGTGTGCTGGACACGGGCCTGCGAGTCGAGGAAACCCCGGACGGAGCTTAAAGTTCTGGACAAGGTCATCTGAGTGTTCTGATGCGAGAAACAGTTCCCTTCAAAGCTCTTTCCAGGCTGTGCTAATCATCAGCATTTAACTATAGGTCTCAGTATAGTATCAAAACAAACAAAACAAAGGACGTGGTATTGTTTCTTTCGAGGTCACATCACATGTACTAATATATGGGTGTGAGGCAAAGAGCCGGGATGTAATCCACTTGAGGCATACTGCAATATATATTCGCCAGTAGAAAACAACCAAAACAAGAACCACCTATTGAAATGGATGCTGCTCATTACCACTACAAGCGAGCCAATATAGTCGTTCTGTAGTACATATTACATTGTGAGTAGATGGTGTAAAAATTATCTTCCTTAACATACATTAGTGTGGTGCTGACTGCGTGGATTTGGAGCTCTTTCACGACGGGGCTTGGCGCTCCCCGCGGCGCGTCACCCGCGTTCCACTTTGTCCCTCTTGAGATCTCAACCACCACTCTGTGTTCACTCAGTGTCGCGCTTCGAGCCAGCTTGTGAAGACCCCGCTGTTTCTGGCTCAGATCTCTGAGAATAAAGACCATATTTCATCATGGGCGACTACGATGATTCAAATCGCGCGTTCCTGCAGGCGTTCATGGCGCGCTCAACCATGACGCTGGAGGAAGCTCAGCCAATCCTCGCGGAGATTATTTCTGCTCACGGTACGAGTAAACTCCCTCTTCTCTGCAAGACCTGTTGCTAACTATAATTGCGCATAGAGGGGCGCTCTGTCAGCCCAGACGACATTACCCAAGAGCACTTCTCGTCCTACATTTCTGCCGCGAACACAGCCATTTCACCCTTCGATTTTGAAATCCGTTCCTCACTCCACCAGACACCTAAAGATCCCAACGAAGACAGCTTAGACAGCTCTCCGACCCGCATTTACGCTCTCGTCAACACGACAAGCGACCCGTTGACCCAGCTGGCAACGACCTACTCCGCCGACGAAATCGCGTTCGTGAAGCGCGTGCTGGACTACATGTTCGACACAAATAACACCCGATACTGCGAGGGCATGGTGATCTCTGCCATGCAAGCTATCCAGCTGGCCAAGGTGTCTACTGCCAACGACGATAACCGAAGACGATCACAGAACCCTGCAACTCAGGCGACGCAAGGCGGTGCTGCGCAGAACCTGGGAATGACGCAGGCAGAGACGATGATGAGGAATCTCGTTGATCAGGGGTGGATGGAGAAAAGCCGCGCGGGGAATTTCAGTCTTACTCCGCGGGCACTGTTGGAGTTACGTGGTTGGCTGATCGCCACATACAACGACGATTCGGCTGGTCCCAATTCGCACAGGGCGGACCGAATCAAGTTCTGCGCGGCTTGCAAGGATATTCTTACAGTGGTATGTTCATTGTGTATTTGCCCCCTTGAGTTTATTTATTGCTGACATGCACTAGGGCCAGCGATGTGGTGATCGAGACTGCAAGGGTCGACTTCATGACCACTGCGTACGCAATTTCTTCCGCGCGCAACAGGCAGAGAAGTGTCCCATCTGCAAACAAGATTGGCCGGGTGACAAGTTTGTGGGCGAACGAGCCGTTGCTGCCTCGAACAGTAGACAGAGCAGGAATGTTCCACAAGAGAGCGTGCCTCCATCGATTCCTCCAGTTGTGGCCAATGGCTACGCTGAAGAAGAGGACAGTGAAGAAGACGAATGATTGACGATTCGAGACCGTTTGTGACGATTACGACGACCTTGGACCGGGATTGTGCTACAAGACATTTTCTCACACGCCATACACGAGTATTTATTTTGTCATGGTCGTGGCTTGACCGAAATCCCTCGCCGAGAGACTCGGCTTGCGTTTGGAAATGGCTCGAACAATGCTTTGCGCCTGGGATTGGAAATACTCGAATTAGACATTGAGATACACGGCCGCATCAGCGGACCCTGACACTCAAAATCAACCGCCGTCTGTTCGCCATCCCAGAGGAGAAGCATGATTAAAAAAACCCGACGACAATTATTTCTGGCGAAAAGTCCTCATAGAAGATCGAACGACTGTTTTGGCTTGGTTTCTTTTCCAGGACACCGTGGGCTACCTATCCTCTTGTGATAAACGCATTTGGCGAGAACTAACTTGACCAGTTGACCACAAATACCCGAATATTCACAGAATGATAAATGAGCGAGAATTCCGTAGCAAGAATCTGAGATACCCATCATATCCAAAACGCATATTGAACCTCGTACCCGCGATGATTTTAGCCGTTACTCCACTTTCGGATGTCGCTTCGGCGAGCCGCGCTTCCCCAATGTCGCCATCCAACCTCACCAACCCAAATAACATGACCACAACAAGAGGAAGGCCCAGCATGTCTGACCTTAGCCTTGCACGATACGCCTGGGTATGTCTAATGCAGTTGCAGGCTGCCTAATATGCAAAGCTCAAAAAGTACATACCCGACCCCAGCCCAGAGTCCAGAGCCCATTCATAGTCTCGTTAACGCTGCACCAGGTGAGACGCGAAAAGCCGATAGGACCATACAGCCAATGTCTCCTGATGGGCCTAGAATGCGGCGGAAAATCGAATGAGAAAATCTCGTCTTCAGATCTGCACTGTCGTGAACGATGCGTTCTTTTTTTTTGACGTGGGATACTTGGAATTTTGGCTATTCGTAATCTGTTAATACCTGATATCAGACAAGCAAAATAAACAAAGCGTCAAATGACCAAGAAGTACTTCCGAGCTGCATGGCTCAGATATGCTTAGGGCCGGTACATGAGTAGCGCAACTGTTCGATGAACGAAGGGGATGATCCCAAAGAATAATTGAGGCCATTTTCCGCGCGGAGGACGACGAGTCACCGGCTATTAGAATCGCGGCTTTTACATTCTTGTCCGTCGTCGATAATCAACCAGTGGGCTCTATATCTACAAGATGTCGGTCATGGACACATTTGGCTAATCTTAACCCGGGCGCTCAGCTTCAATCAATGCACCGTAGGGTTGGCAGCCCTGGACCCAGGATAAAGAACCACTTAGTATTGAAAAGCTAGTGCCAAAAAGGACATTCCAGTCTCACTCTGGGACATGTGCAGCAGCCCTAGTTGAACAAGCTATATGCCTGAGCACTGAATTGACAAATTCGGACACAAAAGTTGCTCTAGTATAGGGAGTTCATCATAAGCTTGAAATTTTTGTATGCTATTTATGTATGAAATATTTTTAAACAAGTGCAAGCCAAAGTAGTGAGTTAATGTCTATACATGAAGTACAGCTTGTTCACAAATACCAAGCAAACTCTATCTAGCGAGGAATCTTATCAGCAACTTCAGGTGGAATATTATCCTTGCCAATAAACCTGATCCACCTTCCCGTATCCTCAAACTCATCTTTAACACCCTCAATCTGATGTTCATTCTTCCACTCACCCGCTAAACCCACAACACCAACCTCTTCAGCATAAACACTCCACAGCCTGACCATCTCGCTGAAGATCTCAGGCAGCTTCACACTCAGATCATCCGTCTCACCCGGGTCATTAGCGATATCAAACAGTTCCCAGCGCTGAGGACCTCGAGGTAGCGGCACATAAGTAATCTTATACCGACCCTTGCGCAACGCACCACTGCCAGCAATCTCCCATCCGAATACCTTATCGTCACCATGAATAGTGGAAGCCTCATGATGAGAAGCAGCCATGGAATCCAGGAACGGCTTCCAGCTCACACCTCGCACAGGAGCAATTACCCTCCCCTTGTAGACCTTGCCTGGATGCGCGAGCCCTGCATAATCCAAAATAGTCGGAACGAGATCCATAACTGTACAGAAAGAGTCAACAATGCGGCCACCAGCATTGCACTTTTCATGCACAACAGGCTTGAGAATCAGCGGAACTCGACACCCGCCCTCCGTCGAGAACATCTTATACAATCTCGCCGGCGCAGTCGCAGCCTGCGCCCAGCGGCTCCCATACCAAACGAACGAATTCCCTCGTCCGATATTCTCAAGAGAATTGTCGTAGTACTTCTGGATATGCTGGACAACGGTCTCTCCCACCAGAGGCGTAGCTTCATAACTTGCACCCTCCGCACCATTATCAGACATAAAGCAGATAACGGTATTATCGTACTCGCCTGTCTCTTTCAGATACGAAATAACGCGTCCGATATTCTCATCCATCCGATCCACCATCCCCGCAAATGCCTCCATCGATCGAGCGGATTTCGCACGCTCATCGGCAGACATGTTCTCCCATTCTAGAGGTTCGCCGGGGGCAGTCACGACCTCGTGTGCGACTACATCTGGAGAAACTATGCCGAGATCTTTGAGTCGCTGGAGTCTTCGCTGACGAAGTGCTTCTGGGCCGTCGTCGTATTGACCCCGGTATTTGTCCATTGAGGCTTTGGGCGCTTGAAGGGGCCAGTGCGGCGCGGAGAAGGGGAGGTACGCGAAGAATGGCTTCTCGCGATCTGAGTCGGAGCGTTCGCTGAGGAAGTCGATCATTTTTGTGGCGTAGTGGTCGGATGAGTAGAAGTTCCCTGGTAATTTGGGTTGATATTCGCCATCTTGCATGTGCAGTGCCGTCACGGCTGTCTCGAAGAAGCGCGGTGGTTCATCGAGGATATTTTCGTATTGCGGTTCGTAGCCTGCGTTTTTGTCAGCCTTGTCTGCTATCCTTGCGTAATGTCGGGATAGTACCGTAGTGATTCGCACACCCAGGCAGCAAAGCGAAGGACCGCTGAAATCCGCGCATATGCGGACCATACTCCTTCTTCAATCCCAGATGCCACTTTCCCGACATAACAGTGAAATATCCGCCCTCCGAGAGAAGTTCCGGAATCGCAACCACTTTATCAGTGAGGTATCCCTCGTGGCCGGGAGCACCCTGGTGCGCGGGCGAATTGCGAATGATCTCAGATAATTGGCCCAGCCCTGTGAGGTGGTGGTCTGTGCCTGTCATCAGCATTGCGCGCGTGGGCGAACATGCTGCCGCGACGTGGAATGAGGTGTAGCGGAGGCCGCTGGTCGCATGGGCGAGGGAATCGATGTTAGGTGTTTGGATCTCCGACCCGAAGCTGCTGCAGTCGCTGAAGCCGAGGTCGTCGGCGACGATTATGAGGAAGTTGGGGCGTTTTGCCATTCTGTTGGTGTTGGAGGGCAGAGGTATGGTGGTACTGATGTACTTATTTGCCCCGCATAGTTGATAGCGGGTGTCGGGTCGGGTCTCGGGAGAGTCAAGACGTTGAAAAGATCGGCACAGAAAAGGAGTGATATATTTGGATCATTTAGTGGGGACGGATGGACACAAAATAAATAATGAATTTCCTTTTATTCCCTCTATCTTCCTGGTTTCATTGAGGTCAATTGTTACTCTCGTTGCAATGTCCAGATTGTTTACGTTGTTACCCTAAGGTAGGGAGGGATTATGTAGAGCTATGTTATTATGATCCATTGCAATTTCAATAGATGAAACGGTCTTGGCCGTTGGAGGCAACGTTCTAGATGCATCTTAATTTTATTTTTTATTTTTTGAGGGTGCCCTTGGATCACCTAGAGCTTGAATAGGTTGGTCGGTATCCTTCCCCGCATTGTCCATTGTCGGAGGGGGAAGTAAAATCTGCCTGAGGCATCATTTGTTTGTCAGTGGCAGAATCCTGTCTGTAGTAAAAGCTGTTGTGTCCCTAGCAATTCCCTGTCCCGAACAAAAGCTGTGCTGTCCCTATCAATTCCCGTCGATCTTCTGGCTGCTAATATAAGCAGCCTCCCTTAAAATCCGCATAAGTCCGTCGCTCCCCTCATTTACTTCACAAGTCTTTTTCAACTCTCTTTACTCTTCGAATACTCCAGACACCCAAGTCGCCATGCCCGAGAGTTGTTGGCAGCAAGTGCGCACCTACGCTGACCATCTGGGTCACCGCGTGGTGCTCGAGCAGTACGTGGCGCCAGACTATGAGCCAGACCCCGAACATGTAATTCCCATCCAGGTCTACAGCCTTGTCCCCCTGGATGACGACCACAAAAACCTCCGGAAGTACCTAATGCAAAGTTTTTGGGATGACGAGGTCAAGCCTTTGTTCGAGATTTATTCATACTGCCCGCCCGACGCCTTTGCCTGTATTGAGCATAACCGCATTGAAATCGCCCGTCGCAAGCAGCAACACCGGTCAGGGGTCGAGAATCCACTCCCGCTGATTCCACGATTCACCCGTCCAACTGACTACTCAACTGTTGGATTTTGTGTCTTGCTGCGATCGCACAGCTATCGACTGGGCGATGTTGAGGACTCAAATGAGCTTGCTGAGCTAGGCGAAGGCCCAGATTTGCTCTACTTCAACCGCTCGTTTTCTAGCACACGCAGTGATGCCGATAAGGAGCAGTTTCCATCTGAAGACGATGAGATTCTCTCAACTGAGGCATTCGAGTTGGCCACCGAGCGCATTACTGACCAGATTTACGTTGGCCAGACTCTCATTGTCGATATCTTCAACAACGTCCCTTTCCCTCCAGAGCGATATGCCTTGGATATAGATGAAGGTGAGCCTCCTAGCTCGGAACTGCTGTCAGAAGAGCAGATTCGCAACCAGCTAGCCCAGGAAACTTCAGTTGGCGGCTTCTCTCTTGATCCGGGTCCAGGTTTCTCAGGATGCCGACATTATAACAGTCACCAATACTCCTGAGGGCAAAACCCCTGATATTCAATATATTGTCCATGCACTTTTTCTCAGCTCTGTCCACGACACAGCAGGGCCCTCTCTCTTGGAAAGCACAGCACGCCTCTTCACAGCATCAATGTTCTCCCACCTCCCAGCCAATAAAACCCTCACTCTCAAATTCTTCATCCCAAAGTCCCCTTCTTGGTCGGCCATTCGCCCCGGCCAAAATGAAGTTCTCGAAATTCTATCCCAGCAAACTCAAGAAGACCGTGAAAATCCCTTCCCCGTCGGCGCCTTCCATAACATCGCCACAGGCGACGATCAACCCCCAACAGCAAAATGCATTACTCCTCAACAACCCGAAAAATATATCAGCACAGCACAGGGGAGGTTCTGCGAGCTCTTTCGCCTGTTCACAGTTGTGCTCGATCGCGCCAAATTTGTCTCCGAGGCCGGAGTTTACTTCTACATGGCGCACCTGGATGCGCCCGAGGACCCTTCCTTGGAGGAGACTCCAGCTGATACGCAGGTTGTGCGGAGCTCGGACATGAGTACAGTTGCTGGGCGGTTGGGGGTGGTTGTTCTTGACGGGTAATTTGGTTTGGTTGGGTGGTCTACAGTATTTTGTGGAGATATAAAACCCCGAGGCAGCTAAGTTCTACTTAAGTAGGGTGATGATGCTAGGAGATAAACCAGTAAGCTACAAATTCGGAATACGATGAACAAACAATACAAATAAAGTATGCAAAGATACAAAAGTAATAAAACCCAGAAACGATATGTAGGGAATGGCCACAGGGAGCCATACAGGTGTATAGCGGTTGATCCGTTTCCGTTATGCGCAAGGTGCCAATAAACGATAGGATCTTGATAATGTTGCATACAATTACGACAATCAGGAATATTGAAATCCATACATTCACTTTGCAATGCTCAGTTGCTGACTGCCAATAGCAGTAAAGAATAGGTGCGTAAGTGTTCCCCGGGCCTCCAAATTTGCCAGCCTTGGCACCGTCAATTCCGGGGATCCAGTACTCTTCATCCTCTGAGTACCTATACTGGTAACGGTGCCTTCTCGTCTCGCGGCTGATCGTACAAAACGGCTCGCATTGCATTATGCATCAGATCTCACTTTTTGTTACATCCTCAATACAATTGCTTTTGTAGTTGAATGACTGTTTTTGGTGTTTCTGGGCTGAATTGACTTAATCGGCTGGTAGGTCGGCTAGATGGGGGTGCAGGTGTTCATAGAGAAATATTGAGTTTTGAAAGTACCCGTCCAGGATCTAGAGGAACTAGACCTGCTGCTGTAAAAATAGACTGGATAATATCTGATTTGAATGTCTCTTAACGTGCTTGATGATGTTCTGCTAGGAAATCTAGCTTATTAATATGATTGAATCCTAGCAGTACTTGATAAGAAATTAAGCGATTATAGGCACACTTAAAGAACAGCAGAACATCCAATATCCAAAGTTTGAAGAAGATAGAATAAATGTGCTGGTATGCAGAGTGGAATGATTGAGATTTCAGCACAAATTCGGTCGAACTGAGGCGTGAGATAGTTACTATGGCCATCAAGAATCAGAAGGCGATATTTTCCTTTTATCCGATTTAGTGTGAATGGGATGAAAAGATTTTCAAGCCATCTGATGCTAATTTCGTCTGAAGCCTAGCTATTTGGAGAGACTTCAATTCGCTAGTCTTTTAGAAGCCCATCAAGTCAACTTATGTTGTGGTTTTGGCTTTGAAGATGATGTAGGGTGGAAGAGCAAAACCAGCCGCACTGAGTAAATAACAGTCGCCCATTCACAGTTTCTAGGCTGTAGAATTGCCCGACGACCATGATACTCGGCTCGAGTAACCACTTTTTGTGCTGATAAGGCCCATCGTAAAACCAGTCTGATCAAAGTTGTATATATTATATATTCTCTGATTAGATGCCGTGCTTATTGATAGCAGATTGAACAGTTTCAAACTATTGACGTAAGGTCTTTGGGTCCTCATTTTTAGCACGTTGATAATCATACCGCTTTGAAAAACTGGTTTGAAGCTCTCCTCAGCGTTTCACAAAGTTGATGCCTAAATAATCCCAACAGTTGATTGTTGGGGGGGGGGTTTCCACGGTCGGCGAGAAGAATATTCGCCATTTCTCTCACAGTAGAGGGTCTAGGCGCTGCGCCACGTGAATTCATAGAGAGTATCCACTGAAAAAGCGAATGCTCTTCAAATTTAAGTTAAATTATGACTATTAGCGGGTGTCTCAGGCCGAAATTGGTGATTGTTGATACGGTCCTGTGGCGTAGTGCGGGGTATCTGGTAACGCGCTGCGGCCGCGCGTATAGACTTGACAGCTCCAGGGTCGTTACACTTCGGCCACGGCAGGGAAACAAGAAGTGATGTGTATAACGAGTAGGAATATCAAGGATACAACCAGATGGATAAGTTCCGAACTACGAAGAATTTCCGTTGCTCATGGTTGTGTTGCCCGTCCAAATGCGGTAGTCTTCATGCCTGAGGCAGCAATAGCTGTTAGTCCCATGTGGTTGACAGCTTAACTCCAACCTCTCCAACAGCCACTTTCCATCCCACTTCTGCCTGCAGACAATTGACCACCACGTCCGACCCACTCCATCCTTCGTCCTCCCTTTCAAATTTAGCTGCCGCACCTTCCTGATCTGGGAAACGGGCGATTGTCGGGCAATTTGCGGGCCCAGCTTCCCCACACCACACGGGCCAAACCTTGCGGACTCGATGACGACGATGCCGGGGCCCCGGGCATCTCCATTTGTCGGCATCTCGGAATGCCGGCAAAAATTTGGCCGTGGTCAAGCGCTGCCCATGAATCTCTTTCAAAGGAGCCACAGTTCGTCATGATGGCTCCCCCTCTGCCGGACGTTCCGGCGCAACCACAAACCATCACCAGGGAGCAGCCACCGATGATTTCTTCACCTGTGTCTTGGCCCTGGCACTTTGTTCCCCACCGTTGACAGGCTGCAGCTCGTACTGTACTTGCCCCCCGACCCACGTTCGCCATTCCCGTTGCAACGCCGGTAAGTTTGGACTTCCCCACACTGAACTCACGCAAGAGGCGCCCGAGCGAGAGTTCTGGCAATAATCTGGAGGTGGAGGAGGTTGTGCCTGGATCGGCACTTCATTTCCTTGCCGACGATGGAGGCTGTGCCGATTTAAATAGTTCCATCCGTGCACTTCCATCGCTCCCCTCTTCTCTCCCCACGATCGAACTGTCTCTGATCGGCTTCTCCGCAGTTCCGATTCTACCGGCGCGACTCTCAACCTGAGAAGAGACAAGAGACCCAATCCCAGCACCCTAACGGGTGAAAACCGACGCAATGAAATTCAAAGTGAGTTCGCATTCGGTTCATTTTGAATTTGTATTTATAAGAGATTACTGATCGCCTTCCAGTCTCTCGCATGGGCGACTGTGCCCTTGATCTTGAATTTTGGTAGTTTGGTGGTGGGGGCTTCCCCGAAAAGCCGTATTGCGACATGCCTGAAGAGGAACACCGGGTCTGGATCCGCAGGCAACTTCAGCCGGAATGTCTATCAGACCGATTTCGACGGCGTCACCTGGGACGAAGACAACTGGCTGTTGACCACTACCAACTTGGAGCAGGGTCAGTTCCAGACACGCGGATCAGTGGCCAATGGATACCTCGGGATCAATGTCGCGAGCGTCGGCCCGTTCTTCGAAATGGACTCGGAGGATGATGGCGGCGGCGGAGGAATTAACGGGTGGCCGCTATACTCCCGGCGTCAGTCGTTCGCGACGATTAGTGGATTCTTCGATTCACAGGCAAACACCAACTCATCTAACTTTGGCTGGCTTTCGCAGTACGGAAGCGACAGTGTGATCAGTGGTGTGCCACACTGGAGTGGATTGATCCTGGACCTTGGCGAAGATACCTTCCTGGATGCATCGGTTGACAACAGCAGCATCTCTGATTTCCGAACTACTTATGACTTTAAGGCAGGTGTCCTGCTCTGGTCATATAAGTGGACGCCAAGCGACAAGGGCTCTTACCAGATCACCTATCGCCTCTTCGTCAACAAGCTCTATGTTAACCAGGCTGTGGTGGATATGGAAGTGGTGGCCTCGGAGGATGCCGAAGGGTCCATCGTCAACGTACTAGACGGTGCATCTGCTGTGCGCTCGGACTTTGTCAAGGCGGACCAGGATGATGGTGCTATTTTCTCGGCCGTGCGACCGAATGGAATCAGCAATGTCACTGCCTATATTTATGCAAACATCACTGGCAGCCCCGGCGTGGACCTCTCCTCGCGCAAGCTGGTGACTGACAAGCTGTATGTCAGCGACAAGGACTCGTCCATTGCGCAGTCTGTGGATGTGAAATTCAAGGCTGGCAAAGCAGTCCGCGTGACCAAGTTCGTTGGTGCTGCATCGACTGATGCTTTCAAAAATCCCCAGGAGGTGGCCAAGAATGCTTCTGCGGCCGCCATGAAGAACGGATATGCGAAATCCCTTCGTTCGCATGTTACCGAGTGGGCGAGCGTTATGCCAGAAGACTCAGTCGATCATTATACTTTCCCTGGTAACGGATCTTTACCCGCAGACAGTATCATTATCGACTCTGCTGTAATCGCCGTGGCCAACACCTACTATCTCCTGCAGAACACCGTCGGCAAAAATGCCATCAAGGCCGCATCCAACGATAAGCTGAACCGGGACAGCATTTCTGTCGGCGGTTTGACATCCGATTCCTACGGAGGTCAGGTTTTCTGGGATGCCGATGTCTGGATGCAGCCTGGTCTGACCACATCCCACCCCGAGGCCGCTCAGCGTATCACCAACTATCGCTTGGATAGATATGGACAAGCACAGGAGAATATCAAGACCGCCTATGCTGGCTCCCAGAACCAGACCATTTTCTCTCCGTCCTCTGCTGTCTATCCCTGGACGAGTGGACGCTTCGGTAACTGCACGGCCACCGGTCCTTGCTGGGACTACCAGTATCACCTCAATGGCGATATTGGAATTTCGATGGTGAATGAGTGGGTTACGAGCGGAGACACGCAGTTCTTCAAGGAGAACCACTTTCCGATTTTCGACTCTGTGGCTACTCTATACTCGGATCTCCTGGTTCGAAATGGGTCTTATTGGACGCTCGCCAACATGACGGATCCGGTATGTATTCACTTTTCTTCAAGAGAGAAAAGCGCAGACATTGACAATATATAGGATGAGTACGCTAACCATATTGATGCGGGTGGCTTCACTATGCCCCTCATCGCGGAGACTCTGCGCGATGCGAATGCTTTCCGCCAGCAGTTTGGCCTCGAGGAAAATTCTACCTGGGATCAGATGGCCAATGAAGTTCTCGTTCTGCGCGAGAATGGTGTTACTCTCGAGTTCACGTCTATGAATGGCAGTGCTGCGGTCAAACAAGCTGATGTGGTCTTGAACACCTTCCCGCTCGACTACTCGGCCAACTACAGTGCCCAAGATTCGCTGAACGATCTGGACTACGTGAGTAGCTTCAAGAAAATTCGGTTAAGTTTATACTAACTGTCCCATAGTATGCCAACAAGCAATCGCCCGACGGACCCGCCATGACCTGGGCTATCTTCTCGGCTGTTGCTAACGAGATGTCGCCCTCGGGATGCTCCGGCTACACCTACGCACTGTACTCTTTCCTCCCCTACACTCGTGCGCCTTTCTATCAATTGTCGGAGCAGCTGGTGGATGACGCCACTATCAACGGTGGCACTCATCCGGCTTTCCCCTTCCTCACGGGACATGGCGGTGCTAACCAGGTGGCCATCTTTGGATACCTGGGCTTGCGTCTCACTCCGGAGGACTACCTTCGCGTTGACCCGAACCTGCCTCCTCAGATCCCTTATCTGAAGTATCGCACCTTCTACTGGCGTGGATGGCCGATCTCTGCCTGGTCGAACTACACCCACACCACGATCAGCCGGGCTATCAACACGCCGCCATTGGACGTCGCAGACCAGCGTTTTGCCAACAAGTCAATTGAAATCCACACGGGTCCCGATCACGACATCCAGGTCCACCTGCTTCCTCTCAAGGGTTCTGTTGTCCTGACCAACCGCCAGATCGGCACCCAGAACACAGTCGCTGGAAACCTCGTCCAGTGCAGCCCTGCCCAGTCTGAGAATCCCTACGAGCCGGGTCAATTCCCTATCTCGGTAGTCGACGGTGCGTCATCGACAAAGTGGCAGCCTACCTGGGCAAACAACATCAGTGCAGTGACAGTTTCTTTGGGAAAGGAGGCCGGCTCCATGGTCTCGGGCTTTTACTTCGACTGGGCCCAAGCACCACCCGTCAACGCAACCGTGGTCTTCCACAACAAGACCCTGGGCAGCGCGGACCTGACAATGTCCAGCCAAGATTCGGACTACCAGGTCGTCTCCACATTGAACAACATCAAGCTTTCGGACCCATATGACGTGAACTCGACCAACCTGGATGCCATTGCCATTCCGACCGGTAATACCACCAACGTCACGCTCCCGTCGGCAGTGCCCGCAGCTCAGTATGCGACCCTTCTAATCCTTGGTAACCAGGGTCTGGACCCTGTGGATGTCGAGGCTAAGAATGGCACTGGAGCTACTGTCGCTGAGTGGGCGATTCTTGGGCAGACACAAAGCAGCAGCAACTCTTCCAGCTCTGAGACTACCCAAAGAATGAAGGTCCGCGCGGCGGCTGCGCTGGCGGATTCGGGATCTTTCATGCAGCGCCGTCAACAGTTCTTTCCCCGCAATTAGATACAATTAGATGATTGATTCCTCAATGTGCCTGGTTTTCTGACGGAATGAATTATACATGTATGGTATCTCCACTTTAAAATTTCGAACGAAAGATTTGAATTGCGTTTACAGCCACCTGAAGCTATCAACAAAACTATACAAAATTACATTAGTGTACTTCCACCTACTCATCCAAGGCAAAGCGATCCAGGAATTTGAAAGTTCTCAGGCCTTCCTTGATACCCTTGACGAACTTCTCACCAACAGACTTGGAAACATAAACTCCGTCCCGGTCGGATGCAATCTGCGCCGACCGAAGCGCACTAGACCCCTTACCGAGCGCACCAACAGTCTTTCCAAACCGGAACGCATCAACAAGGATATCTAGCGGCCGGCCAGCAGGGAAAAGCGTCGAAGCTTTGGTCTGCTTCTCCGTCGCGGAGCGAGCAGAGAACAACCCCTCGGCCCCATCCGCCACAACGACAGCATCAAACTGCACAGCATCAGAAGCAGAGTAAGTCTGATTGACACCATCAACCATCCGCTCGCCCACAACCACAACATCAACGCCAACATCCTTCAGCTGCGCCTGCAAAGCCGAACCCTGTGCAATGCTAGAAGCGTTCTGTACAGACGCAAGCAGACCAACCTTCAACCCCTCCAGCTTAAGCAACTTCTGTCCAAAAGCACCAATATGCGCAGTGGTGTTGTCGTGGTAGAATCGCGGGTCCGGACTCGGTGCTTCAATACCGATGGCTTCGGCAACGCGCTTCGCCAGGTCGTTGCTAATCCGGTTCAGCTGGATAATGACGTTCTGACGGACGACGGAGGAGACCACGTTCGCGTTCTCGAACCGCATTGCGTCGACGACGAATTGCTTCTCCGCTTCCACGAGCGAGTTCCAGAATAGACGGGGCTGCGACCAGACGTCTTCGAAAGTTGAGCTGACGGTTCGTTGGAGCTTGCCGCTTGTCTTTCGGGAGGGAGTCGTGAAGAAACCCTTGCCGGTTGTTTGGTTGGCTTGTTTCGGAGAGCCGTTGTTGGGCGTGTTCGGGGTGTAGGCGTCTTTGTTCAACGGGATGAACATTTGCCCTGCGCCGTCGCGGTTGTTGTTGTGGATGGGTACTCGGGGTCGGTTGATGGGGATTTGCTCGAAGTTGGGACCGCCGTGCCGGTTTAGTTGTGTGTCCAGGTAGGAGAAGAGGCGGCCTTGCAGGAGGGGGTCTTCGGTGAAGTCGACACCGCGGACGATGTGGCCCGGTTGGAACTGGGAGAGCTCGTTAGCTTTTTGCTTGAGTGGTAAGTGTTTTGTCGAATTACCATGACTTGCTCGGTTTCGGCAAAGTAGTTCTTCGGGTTCCGGTTGAGAGTCATCTTGCCGAGTTTCGTGACGGGGACGATTTCCTCAGGGACGATCTTTGTGGGATCGAAGAGGTCGAATCCGAAACGGAGCTGGTCATCTTCGTCCATGATTTGCACGCCGAGCTGGATATGTCAGAATCACAGTCCTATCTTGTCTGGAACCGGCGTAAAACTAACCTCCCACTCAGGATACCGTCCAGCTTCAATCGCATCCCAGAGATCCTGACGCATGAAATCGGCATTTTTGCCCGAAACCTGCTGCGCCTCCTCCCAGACAAAACTAGCTTTACCCTGCAATCCCTTCCAGTGGAACTTGACGAGCTTGGACTTTCCACTTTCAGTCACGAGACGGAAAGTGTGCACGCCAAATCCATCAACGTGTCGGAACGAACGCGGGATTCCGTGGCCGGCCATAGCCCACATCAGCGTGTGCAGGGCGCTGGGTTGCTGGCTGAAAAAGTCCCAGGCTGCGTCGTGCGCACTTGCGGCTTGGGGGATCTCGTTGTCGCCGCGGGGCTTGACGGCGTGGATGAGGTCTGGGAAGAGAATTGCATCTTGGATGAAGAAGACGGGGATGTTGTTTCCGACGATATCTACGGGATGTTAGCTATGTCCACCAAGGAATGGGTAGGGTTCTCATTCTTACCGAAGTTGCCCTCATCTGTATAGAAGCGTGTCGCGAATCCGTGCACATCTCGCGCGGTGTCGGCACTGCCGCGGCTGCCGGCGACAGTGGAGAAACGGACGAAGACCGGTGTTTCTTTGTTTTCCTTGGAGAGGAATGATGCGGCACTGATGTTCGACCAGTCGCCGTAGGAGGTGAATACACCATGGGCACCGACGCCGCGAGCGTGGACGGCGCGTTCGGGGACCTATACAACAATTGGGTTAGCATGGCTCGTGGTCTTCTCCGAGTGGGTGTATACTTACGCGTTCGTGATCGAATCGCTGGATCTTCTGACGGAAAATAAAATCCTCCAGTAATGTCGGTCCACGCTCTCCAGCGCTGAGACTGTTCTGGTCCTCAATGGGTCCGCCAACGTCCGAGGTCATAAACGCATCCTTGTCATTGAGGTAGAACTGTGACAGGAATTCCTCAGTGTCGCCAGCAGCACCATCATCAGCGCGACGGCTCAACTCATGTGGGTTATAATCGCCTGTTTCACCGGTCATATAAGGGCAAGCAGCATTGGCAATGCCAACGAGGCCCGTGGCCAGAGCAAGCAAATGCATTGCGACGAGCTTTGCTCTCCTGCTAATAGCAACGAAAATATCTAAGGAAAAAACCTCGAAGGCAAAAAACTCCGCAACCCAGCAGCAGGCCTTATTTATCTATATGCAGGGGAGGGGCGGACGAAGGTCGGCAAAGTACCAGTTCGCGGGTCCAACGCTGCACAGCACCAATCGTGTCTCCAGTCCAAAGGGAAATCTCACCGAGCAACCCGAAGTATATGGCCATGCCGTCGTCCAAACACATCGAGGATGATTATGCTAGCACGCCGGGCCAGAATCAAATACAGGCTGAGCAATACGGAATCCGACTGGGCTGCATTTTCCCCCGAGTGGAGCCCGCAAATCTGGTACATTCCCAGCACATGGTGAGAGCGGCCACTGAGGTCGTACAATGCTCCTCCCCAGTGGACCGTTGATCCTGTACCTCTGTCCCTAGCGTCACTTCGGTGCTCACTTTTGGGGCCATGATTGGCTGGGCGTGATAGAAACGAGCCGTGGGCCAAGACGGGGTAAGGAGGAAGCACGGCAGAAATAACAAAGGCACCCCGGCTCGCAGACGATTTCGGTCACAGGCTAGGTCTTGGCCTGGTGGAGATGTGATCGTGGACTGGGTGATGCAGTACTCTTTCCTTGGCGGGATAACTTTTTATTGGGAGAAAACACCCAGATGGGCGAGTTCTCGACAGTGGAGAGATTATTCAGGCGAGAGTGTCTGCGTGCGATCTTCCTTGGCACGATTGTCGGATTGGGGGAGGTTGAGTAATTATGAAGGTCGAGTCCTCGATGCTTGGTAATGTCGCCGGTCTGGAGCGGGTGATTTGCTCCCGCTAGCCTTAATCGGCCCTGGCGTCAGCTACCCACCCAGCGTCCGGGCTTTGTAAACCTCAGATGATGGTGGGTCTTGGCATAACAGCTGCCTTGGACGAAGAAAAGCCGATGCACTGCATGACGTACGAATTCGGCGTCTTGGTTTCTTGTCGGTAGAGAGCTGGGGGCTTGGGCTTGGGGTTGGTGGAGCCAGGGGCTGTTGCAGATGTCTACCGTGAAGATCGGCCTTGATGCAATCGACATTGAAACAGCTGGACCTGTCGCTGTCTCAGCTTGATACTTTCATCTACCCATGACAGCTGGAGGCAGATTGACAGAGGGTTGATGTTGGCACCGGATCGGCGTTTTCGATGTGGAATTGCAGGACGCGATGAACGCGACTATCGCAGCGTTGCCTACAAGCTACTGCACTGATCCCTGCAAGCTCCGCTCATCTTCGCCTTTTTTGGCTTGCACCTGCTCCTCACGACACTACCGTGCGGACCCGACGGTCGCGAACAGTTGCGCGCAGTGAGAGGCCGGCCGAGTGTGATTGCCAAGATTTCTGACCCTGCACTAGCACACACAAAAAGGTGACGAGATAAAATTAGACCAACAGGTCTTGTCCTGCATGGGTTCTGGGCTGTCCCTGGCTACGCCGTGCGGGGGTTGGGCGGAGCTGACAAGCTTGCTGAGCGGAGATGCTTGGCGATGGAAGAGATTTTATCCACTTGCGGAGGTGAGTACTTGTGAATATCAAAGTTCGCATATACATGGTCGTGACGAGATATTTTGTGGGAAGATGTGTCGCCAGGTCTCAAGAACAAGATCCGAGAATGGCAGGCCGATGCGAAAGAACGGTTAGAAGTCCCAATTTTTGAGACAGCGCGGGCAAGCGAAAAGCAATATACAGCTTTTAGTGATCATTGATGAGGTGGTATAGAACGTGACCCATACATTATGAACTACTCTATTTGCGCTTACCGCTCTATTTGCGCAAATTTCGATCTTCGCTGAATCGCACGTGTCGCAGCAATTAAATCCCTCAACGGTCAACCAAAACCGATCCTATGCGGCCCCACAAAGATATGCATTGCAACAATCCTTCAAGCAGTTGTCTTGGGTCGGGTCATCGACGCGATCTCGCCTTGATCAGGCAGACTGCGATCCACAAATCCGAATTTCTCATATAATGGTGCGCCGAACTTGCTGGCATCGACGTATGCGGGAAGCCCGTGTTTATCGGCGAAATCGCAGCCCCATTTCACCAGCATCGAGCCAGCGCCGCGTCTTTCCGTACTCGGGGAGTGTGCAGAGGGTATCAAGGTCTAGTCAAGACAGCAATTAGTATTTACTCAGCAAGCGAAGGTGCGCCGGCCATGGCAAAAAATATCGCACGGGATCATACAGCAATGTTCCACATCACCCATCACACGCCTCCGGTTCGCCTCCAGCATATTAAACACCTTTGTACACTCATCGGCCGGAGTCTCCTCAGCCCAAGGAAGAAAGCGAGGCCCTCGAAATTCCGCCGTCTTCGAATCCCACTTCCCATACGCGACCACACTCGGCCGACCCTGCGCATCTTTCGTATCGGGATCAACGACTTTAAGATAGAATTGGTATGGGCGGTTCTTGAAATCGTGAGCGTGGCAATCCGCCATCCAGCCGCGCAGAACCGGCGTGTCGGGGAACAGGCGCATCATTCCTGCGTCTTTCGCGAAAGCTGTGAACCATATCTCGTTTAAGGCCTCGATGTCGTCTGCTGTCGCTGGTTCTATGACCAGAGGTGTTCGTACTGATCCCATCTTGAGTGCAATTGGTGTCGATGCGCGGTGTAATTGTTGAGTGTGAAAGCGTGGGATTCGTGTGGTTAATGTAGCTTGAGTCACCTTGAGTGGGGGCTGCGAAGACGGGGTCTAATCGGGAGGGGAAGTTCCATTGAGGGTCTCCATTGGCTGGTCACGATCGATGCGGCTGTAGAAGATGCGATATAGTTGTTCGCAACGGGATTGCTTCAAGCAAGGAGTGCGATCGGGAGGGTGAGTTTGATCATCAATTGGATGGGAGTTCAGCTTCTACCCCCAATGAGATAGTGATTAAAAATAGCTGCCTCAGTCTGGAACGTATATTCCCACCAAAGGAATTGGGGGGGATACGAAGAGCAGTGTAAGCACGGAATACGTTTTCCTATACAGGGAAGTGCACTTATGGGCTGACAATGGGTCGATTAAACTTTCCCGGTTCTGGAAATCTCGACGATCATAACAGCCGTCTTGACGATTGGCCTGGAAATACGGGAGACCCCCAGTTGACATCGGGGAGGAATAATCGCGAAGCTTACTACATCTGGTACGCTTTGAGATTAGGGAGTCACATGGCAAGTACCCCGCAGTCAGTCCGAACTTTAAAGGTTGTGACAGGAGATTCTATCTGCAACTAAGGTTGAAAGAATATGTCGGACTTTCGGATATCGGTATCGACTAGTACTCATGAGGGCCAATTGAACCATCTCAGCGATCGATTGATTGACTGAAGAACTACCTGTCGGCTCCCGTTCAGGATGCCATCCATCTATTCAGGGGTTTTTAGTGTGTTACAGCGCTGCTTTTTCCGAGAATACCCCGATTACCATACAAAACACGTAGGAGATTGGGTATCTGCTGAATCATCCTGCTCCTGATTGTACTGCGTAATATCAGTCTCTCCGATCGACAGTATACATGTAAACTCCCGTTTTCGGCATGACCAGGTTACGCACACATTTCCATTAGGCACCAAAATTTCGTGGATGGACCCACTTCTTAGAGTTTTATCATATATAAGGAAGACCAACTGGCACATTTTTGTCTGGCACATAACATTCTCTTTTATTATGCTTAGTCATATCAGCACAACCAATCAGAATGCAGGATTCTATCCCTTCCACCCCATCTTGGGTCGCCCTGTCAGCCAAGCTACCAATACCAAAACAGCCTAACAAAGGCATATCCGACGCTCAGAAAAAAGCACTCCGTGTCTATGCATCTGAGACACTCCCTAAACCTACTCAGAGAGCATGTGCTGAGTGGTTTGCATCTAAATTCAGGCGTCATATCAACCGTGCAACCGTCTCAAAGATCCTTTCATCTAAATACGAGTACCTTGATACTGGTTTTGCTGGCCAGAACAAACGCCCGTTAGCATCTCGATGGCCTCTGTTAGACGAGGCCCTACATATCTGGCAACAATGTCACGAGGATGCCGGCTTTCCTATAACAGGGCCATTGATTCAGAGCAAGGCCGTCGAATTTTGGAGGAAAATACCTCAGTATAAAGACCTCGACCCGCCGCTCTTCTCTGAAGGGTGGCTTTCCCGGTTCAAACAACGCCATTCGATCCGATATCATACCTCCTACGGCGAATCTGCATCAGTCCCGACCTCAATATATACCGAGATAGAAGCTATTCAGGCTATCTGCGACCAATATCAGCCAAGTGATATCTATAATATAGATGAAACTGGTCTATTCTGGCGTCGAATGCCAAATGGAGGTCTATCGAGTAAGGGTAGTCCTGGATACAAAAAAGATAAGACCAGGATTACTCTCGCAGTGACGACCAATGCCAGTGGTTCAGACCGAATGCCTCTATGGTTAATAGGCACTGCAAAAATGCCTCATGCTCTACGAAAACTTAATATCCCAGCACTTGGATGTGTCTGGCGGTGGAACAAGAACGCATCGATGCGCGGTGATGTTATGGAAGAATGGTTCCGCTCGTTTTATAGGCATATTGGCTCACAAAGACGAGTCGTTCTATTACTCGATAACTTCAGCGCGCATCTCTCTGCGCTTGATAATACGCCGCCGCCGTCGAATATCAAAGTCCTTTTTTTGCCACCAAACGCCACCTCAGTTTACCAGCCATTGGACCTGGGTATCATCAGAAACCTTAAGCACCATTATCGGAAGAAATGGTTGACATGGATGGTTAATATGATAGACCGCGGCGTCGATCCTACGCAGAGAATGAGCCTCTATTACACACTACATTGGATCACCCAGGCCTGGAGACGTGATGTTCTAGATGAGACTATTCAGAAGTGCTTTATCAAGAGTACACTTATTGGTCCTAGTACTAATGACATGAATACGTCTCAATCTGAGGACCTTCAACTAGGTGATTTATATTCGCAGGTGACCGACCGGCTTCCTGGTACAGAGGTTATGGCATTAGATGAATTCCTAGACCCTCCAGGAGAAAATCTCGATGTTGACGAGCCTGATTTATCTGATAAAATCGTTCGTTTTTCAGAAGAAAACACAGGTGATTGTGATGGGGTCCACGATAGCGAGGACGAACAGGACGAATATATATTCGGACCACCGCTGAATATCCTATCACGTGTCGAAGCTATTGAATATATGCACAAAGCTCTTCAATTTGCTCAGCACCAAGAGGGTATTACCGAGAGAGATCTCTATGATATAGAGAGGATAGGACAGCTTTTTTCTCGACTACAGAATGACGGAAAGAAACAAAGGAAGGTGGATGACTACTTTAGACCAAAAATAGACTAGTGGCTACTAGATTAGGATTAGCTCAATGCCAGTGGCACACTTTCATTAGGCACCCCAAATTTCTGTTGCCCGGAGAGCCGTGCCGAAAACGGGAGTTTACTGTATACATTTTGATCTGGGCAATTCAGTCCGATCAGTTCAGTTCTTCGGCCAGGTAATCCAGTTCCAGCTCTTTCCACTCTTGATGAGCTGCTGATCAACACCGTTGTTACCACTGCTGACATACAGCACCTTGGTGAAGGAGACCTCATTATAGTAAGTGAACGGAACGTGGGCGGGGATAAAAGTCACATCTCCCATGTTCAGGGTCGCGACGGGGTAGTCGCCAATCTTGATGGAAAGGACACCCTCCAGAACCTCGAATGCAGCGGCACCGGACAGAGTGTAAGAGGGCGGGCTGTTCTTAGTCTGGCGACTGATCGAGATGGTGGAGATGGTGTGGTTGGTGTCCTGGGACTGCTTAGGCGAGACAAGAGGCTGGATGACCTGATAACCGTGCTCGGAATTCAGGTACTTCTCACCGTAGCCGTTGGCGATAAAGTAAGGCTCGCCGGGGGCGCCGAGCTCGTTGGAGCCTGTGTGCCATTCACTGTTGTCGACGGGGGCGGTTCCGTTCACCAGATCGCGACGGGGCTCAAAGTCGTTCTGAGCATAGACGTCGAACTTCTGTAGCTTGGACATGATGGAGCCGCTCGGGGAGGAGGAGCCAGTCGAGGCTTTGGGGACGTAGATAGTGCCGGTGTCGGAGGAATAGTTGGTGCCAAAGGCATAGAAGAGGTCCCTGTTGCGGTGTTAATTCTATCTTCATGGCCAAGCCCAGACAAAAACCTACTCGAATCCACCAGGGGAAATAACACCGATCATCTCAGTGTCCGGGTCCAGGATTTGAAAGGTGTGGGTGGTGTTGCGAGGAACAGAGCCATAGTCACCCTGAGTGAGCAGGCGAGCCTGCTGCTCGCTTTCACCCTTCTGAGCCCACAGCTGGAAGCGGCCCTTGAACGCGAAGAAGTTCTCGTAGTGCTTGCGGTGGATGTGGGGCAAAACACCCAGGGAGCCGCTGCCAGGGGCATTGGTGCTCATGAGAGTGAAGGTATAGCCAGACGAGGGCCCAGTAACGGTGAATCGGTAGAGCTGGGACTCCACGGTGACGGCGTGCGAATTGGCGTAGTGAGGAATGACGTAGGGACGTGGGGAGGAGGGCGCATTGTCAACGTAGAGATCCTCAAGGGTCGGCTGAGCCTGGACGAGTCCAGCACACAGAGAGGCGAGCAGAACGAGCGGCGAGGTCAACATTTCGGCGGCGCAAACGTGCTTGATCAAGACCGATCAAGCAAGCTGTAGCAGGATATATTCATCTTTAAGATCTCTCGGGTTTTCCGGGCCATGGTCCCGCAGAAATCATACATCGGGGAGGAGCTCGCCGACTTGGAGCCCTGGGATGGCTGGTTTCCCCACCATGATGCACTCTCCGTTGTAAGAACCCTTCATGTTGATGAAGAATTGTAGCAGATGCCTCGGCAATCCCGGATCGACAGAACCGCCAGGCACGGATTTCGAGAAACCCGGTTGGCAGGGCGTGCCAGGCCGGCGAAAGGGGTTGCGCGGACGCGTCTCCACCGTCGACGATCGTCATTAGGATTTGCCGAATTATGTTCCGGGTCGATTTGGTGACATCTAGCGTAGATGAGGCTTTGGGGCTGTGGTTGTCATTGGCGACAGGAAGGCTTTGGCGGCCATAAAATTGAGAGAAGACAGGGTTGCAGCGCGGATGAAGAGGTTAATCTCTGCCAGGTTGAGAGGGTCCGTTTCATACAGAAAGCGCCTGCCAGTCCGTGACGGATCATCCCAAACAATGTGATTCGAACAAAAGTGAATTTGAATAGTTCTCGAATGCGCTTTGATTGGGAGCGTAAGAACGCTCGAATGTAGCCATCACTACACTATTGTATGTTCAATCGTTGGTTTCATCCGGGTGATGCAGAAACCGATCCACTTGTCGGCAAGCCGCGTGGCGTCGAATGGCTGGTTTAAACGCGGGGCCGGTTACTCAGTGGCTTCATCTGAAGAATCTGATTTCATCTGACGGCTTTTCCGACGATTACAGTTCTGTAGTGTAGCAGTGTGTGACATTAGTTTATCGGTACTCGGAAAGTCCCAACACTAGACAAATGTTAATAGCGGGTCGTGACTCAAACAAAAGGCTCAGGATAAAACTCACGATATAGCCGTGAAGCACGCGAAAAGAATACCACCCTCCAAGTAATTGATTTTCCCTTCAGTATGATGAACCTAACGAGCAGGATTAAGGCAACATGGGTGACCATCCCAAATCGGCCAAAATGCGGCGTCATCGGCTTGTCCTGAACCTACCCCACAAGCACGATCATCGGAGTCACCAACAACCCAATTTGAATCCTGCAAAATGAAATTAGGTCTGATTACCTCTGTCTTCATGAATTGGCCCCCACAAATCAAACGTCGGAATAGGTATGGCACTGGGCTGATTGCCTACGACACTGAGCACAAAAACAGACCTTCGAAACGTGGAGAAATGGTATGGTTGCAGTCGGTAGGGAACACGCCAGGCTTTTTGAGGAGTATTTACCTCAGGATGGCTTCGATACTGTGGTTCACTGGTTCAGGGCCGCTTCCAGGTTCGACTTTCATGGCTAAATTCACGGCCCGGGAGTTCAGAGGAATATGTCAGAAATTCGACAACAAGTCTTGATCGATCGGCTTCAACCCCCGCAATGTTGGAAATCGCAAGGGCCAGACTTATGGTAGGACCACGCGTCGATGTGGGCGTCTGCCGTGTAACCTATGAGACCAGCCGATGCAAAGCTGTCACCGAATGGCGAACGCATGCAGATGCTAAGAAGAGTTTTTGAGGATTTGAGGAAGAAGGTGGGAGGCGATGATATGTCTGGGAAGAGAATGCTGAGAGTGAAAGGAAGAAGACGCGGCAACTTCATCAATGTTGCGGGTGGCGAGCCTAAATTGGCTGGTAACAAACTCAGGGCACCTGACACTAGCCAGGTGTGTTTTCGACTCTCATGGATACTAAGATACATTATCTTCCTTATTCAAGTGTGGGATGCATCACAGATAGAGTGGTATTCATTCTAATGCCCAAATTTTATCAATTCTCCTCCCCGTGGCACAGAAAACAATGAGACGAGCATATGGACAACGCAGTCAACAAAGGAATCCATTTAGCACTTCAGGATAGTACCAGCAAATTTCACCTATTCATGGCAAGCCGACACGCCAGTCCGCACCGTCACCACCAGCCCGAACCTTGTACTGCTCATATACTTCACAGTCGTGCGTCTCATATCTCATATCACGCCTATATTTGCCTTCATATGCTCTACCGGTAGCACGGTGCATCACCGAGCTATTGTCCAAGATAGTCATGTCTGTTTCGTCTTTCCGGTCAACTGTCACTCGATGTTGTGGCTTTTCAATGACGTTGAAGAGCTCACGAATGAGCTTGTCGCTTTCTTCTTTGCCCATGCCTTCTATGCTGTAGACATAGAAGTCGATATAGAGATTCTAAATTTCAACTTAGAAGTCAGCCACAGCAAATTAATTTGTTGCACTTGAGGGGCGCATACCTTCCGGCCACTAGTTTCGTGAAGCTGAGCTAGTTTGCGTTTGCTCAGGGGCAACTTGCTGGGATCGGTATCCTTGAAGTATTCTGGAACTGCCTTCTTTCGAGAGTGAAACAATGAATGGTTTGCTGCCAGGTGTTCGATCTTTTTTTTCTTTGCATTTGCCGAGCGAGATTGAAACTCTTTCTGTCTATTTTTAAGGGTTTCCTCGATGAAACATCTAATGTTGCGAGCTAGGTACGATTTATCTGTACTGAATTGCTTGCAGGCAATACCACAATAGACAGTCTACTTCAATAAACCAACTGACAATAACCTCGGGCTTATTTCAGCTAGTCTATTTCTGCGTGAGATCCCTTCATGAGCGATAGATTGTTACACATTGATCAAGAATCCTTGAAATTCCACCTTCAAGATGTGCACTGCTGTTGGCAGCTTCGCGCGTCCCCTAAGAAAAGGAGATTCCAAGATGTTTCTTGAGCCTCTAGGAGCATGTACACAGTCTATTATGAAACGTTACTTTGCTTTTATCCCATGAAGTTCCGCAATGCGCCAATAAAAATGGGATTCTGTCCTTATCTACAGAAGCGCCCGGCATCGGCTTCCATGCCGCGAACCTAGAGACTAGACCTGGGCAGAACCCATGGGCCGGCCCATTCGGCCCATTCGACCCATTTTAGGGCGAAAACTAGTGTACATGTAACTTTCATAATTTATGTACTTTTACTGTAGAAATCAACTATATCTCATAGCCATCTAATAACCTTGAACGCTTTCGAACTCTTCCTGAAACACGCTGTGTGTTTTGCTCAGGCAAATCAGGCTCCTCAGGCTCAGACTCCCCCTCAGGCTCTTCGGCAAGCTCATTAACACTCCTTCGCCTCTTCGAATCATATTGCGCAGGGCCTTCTTCATTATCACTAATCTCCAGAATGCCCTCCTGCGTACGCTCATCCATCTCTTCTTGTTGGAATTCTATCTCAGTCTCAGTTGCGCACGCCCGAACGAAAGCAAGCTGCTCCTCTTCTAGATCAAATCGAATCCCACACATAAGAAGCATTAGATCCTGAATAGTACTCGATTGTAGTGAGCCACGGCGATAGTGGCAGATATCACGCGCGGAGTTAAAGAGACGCTCTACGCCTGCGCCTGTGGCTGGGACGGAAAGGAAATCTCGAGCGAGAGCTGCGAGTACTGGAAATCTGTGTTCATGATCTCTCCAGAATTCGCGCGGAGGAATTGATACCGTGCCTGTTTCAAGGTATTTAAATTAGAAAGAGTGTTTGGTTTAAGAATAGAAGACCACGTACTACTCTCGAGATACTGAGTGAGCTCAGGGACTGGGGCAGTAGGCCGACTACCACAAGCGAGTAGTAGATCAATCTCACTCGTAGGCTTCACAGTCTGTAAACCTCCAGTCTGTGAGAGAGAGCTATATACACTATCCTCGTAGTGCTTAACTCGGGCTTCGAGAGCTTGTCTATATTGGGCAGCAATGTCTTTCTCGTCATCCTGCCAATCTGAGGTCTGGAAGAATTCAAGCTTATACTGCGGCGCCAAAATAGTCCCAGTTGAGTATATATCACTAAGACCTTCAAGGTCAGTCATCATATAATAGTCCCTGAGCTTACTTGCGGCTGTTCTTAGAGCGTCAAGCATTTGTCGTTTCCATCCGATCTTCTTCCGTTGTAGCTGGCGAATCCGGATCTCAAGATGATTAAAGAGACGATTGTAAATACTGAAAACAGTATGAATCGTTATGTCTATTGTTTGAGAGAGCAGTGGTGAATCTGTAGAAAGGCTGGGTGATACATATCAGGTAATCAACCTGCCGCCACTCATCTGATGTGACCTGAATATGAGAATGATGAAATTCGGAGCAGAACGTATAAAACACAGGCTGTAGCTTCTTAGCCTGGCGGGGCATTAAGAATGTCGAATTCCAGCGCGTCCTGACGTTCTGAATTGAGAATAATCGAGGTGTATTTGACTGGGAGGTGTATTGACTGGGGGTTTTGGAAAGATTCACGGCGCTGAGGGCTTGCATTGATGAAGATAGCGAGGTTTCGGATCTAAGTGATTGTATAATTAGTATATGTTTGATAGGTAGAAAGAATAGTTTAAGATCGAACCTTCTTAAGTGTATTCGCCATACTATAGTCTCTTGCTCTTTGGCGAGCTATTTTCGTATGCTCTTCAGACCAGACCGTATCGACATTCTCAGTCACTGTGTCGGCCTTTATTTGACCAAGGAGCTGCTTTAGGCTCAACTGAATCACATGGGCGAGGCATGGCACTGGGATAATAAGAGTATCAGAACGAAGGCCCTGAGACTGAAGAGAGTCTTGCAGAGATGGGATAAGAGTCGAATTGTTAGACGCATTATCAGTTGTGACAGCTAACGCTCGCTCTTTGATTCTATGCTTTTCAAGCAGGTCTAGAACTACTGTGCTTAGGTAAGCCCCAGTATGAACACCAGACAGAGGCCCAAATCCTAGTAAAACCTCCCAATATTCCCAATCAGCGTCAATAAAGTAACCAGACACCGCCATAAAGGCCTGTTGGAAAGGGGAAGTCCAACAATTTAAGCTTATTGAAAGCTTTGCCTTTAGTGGAAGCTTCTGAATTATTTCTTTCTGCTGATCTTGTGCTTTTGTTTGAATTCGACGCTGTAAGATTCTTCGAGAGGGAAGGCTTATAGCTGTTGCCGATTTCTGAGCTAGTTGTAGAAGCTTAAGGAACTCGGGATGTTCAACAGTCGTAAAGGGAAGCCGTAGGGTAGTAATTGCAGAGATTAATTGGTGTTCCCAACGGGAATCGCTGAACGGCTCTGGTGCGATTTTTGCCTATTGAGTAGTAAAATTAACTTTGATCTAGGAATAAATAAATGAGAGACTTGCCTGTTTCTGTAGTAGCCGGCGGATGCTTGATTGGCCCTTTGTTTTACATATTGTTCCTTCTAGCTGTCTTCGTAGAGCAGTTGTTGCTTGCTTCCCTGCCATCCCTGCGTTGGTATGAAATAGAGAGTTCGGATGGTTCAAAATTGTTCCACAATTCTTGCACATCACCTTAGGTTGTCCAGTAATAAAATGGGCAACCTGTTCGAAGTCGGCCCATATATCTGCTCGCTGGCCCCTTCGATCCCAGAAAGTAGATTGGTGCCCAGAGTGCCCACTCTGGGTCTGGATCCACCAATCCACGAAATTCTCTTTATTCATATCTTCGCATAAAGCGTAGGTTTGTGCTGGATCTGTAGAGCGTCTGAGAGAGGTGGGAACAGAGAGAGGGGGAGGAAGCTGCGTTGTTTGGCTTGCGGAGTCTTGTTTTCGGGCGACGACATTCTCAAAGATCCAGCTTTCTGAGAAGCGGCCGATCGCACCTATCACGAGTCAAAAACGGATCCATGGACCATCCTTCCATGCTCTGTGGCATAAGTGCCGGGGTCGAAGGTCATGGCCAACGAGGTAATCTCTCCACCATCCCCAGAAATGCTCAAACTTGATCGAAATAAGTACTTCGCCGGCTTGGCCTGGTACCAACTGACTCGAGAGCAAAAGAATTGCCCCGGAGGGACATATGGAGTTTATCTTCAATACGGGGAACTGGAGCACCTTCTACCAGGGCCAACTTGGCAAAAAGTACGGCACGATGCTGCAGATACTACAGTACCCGGGTCTAGGAGCTCTCTTCACATTCGAGCTCGATTCCCCGAACAGAAGGAAGAAGGAATTGATCACGGGCCCGAAATTAGTCTGGGCTTCTACTGACCGGAGAGAGGGTTTTGTGATCAGACCAACATGATGCACGCCTGAGAATGGCAGAGAATATCCGCAAAACAAAGCCTCTTGCCAACATCGTGAAGGGCGGAGTTTTCCCTCCCCTCCCTGGAAATCTGAAGTCAGATGACGAGGTCGTCATTGAGAATGCTAGTTTACAGCACAATTTCCAATGCGGTATATCTCCTAAGAACAATGACGAGACTTCCCGCAAACATCCAAATCCGTTTCGCCCTGATGGACCCGTTCAGCCTTCCCATTACATTGAGAGTGGCCTTTCGCGCGAAGATTCCACAGTCTATATGGATGCTGTTTCGAAGTAAACTGTGAATGACTGGCATCGTATATCCCGCTGCTCCAACTGTCTTCGTTCTAGCAAGCTAATCATATCCTAGCGATCGGGACCTGTACGATGAGCCAATCGGGCCTAGAGGGTGTTGTTGATGACCACCTGCGAGTCCACTATGTGGATAGGCTACGGGTAATCGGTGCAAGCATCATGCCCAAGCAGATCGGCGCGCACCTCCAGGCGACAGTGTATGCGATCGCAGAGAAAGGCGCACCCTCGGCGGACTCCGCCAGGAGTTGGATATTTGACGAATAGGCAAAGTGAAACGAAATAATCCAATGTCATTTTAAGTTTTTACCGGCCAATTGAATTTCCAATCTGATTACTCTTCACTCGTTCCCTGATAGTTAACTAACTAACCCGTTTTGCCCGACTAACGTAATGTAGCGCACGCTGTCCCAAACAGGCCTAGCGCCATCCAGACAATAGAGTTTCTACCCCACACCCGCCGATAAGAACGACCCCCTTCCGGTTTGCCTCGTGGACTTCCCGATAGCGCTTTCCCACTCTGCAAAATGCCGCCAGATCGACAACCGCGGGCCACGCGCATAGTCCGCGTTCGCACGGGCTGCTGGACATGCAGGCGCCGCAAGAAGAAGTGCGACGAGGTCCGTCCTATCTGCGGGGGCTGCTCGCGAAACGAGCTGGGCTGTTCGTGGCCCACCACGGTGCCTGGGAGGCGGAATTCAGGCCCAGAGAGCTATTCGCCACAATTGAGTGACGATGGGAGGCGGTTCAGTCTGCCGGAGACGATTGAGGGGCATGAGGTGCTGAACTTCCCGGTGACGCCGGGGTCTCGGCGGCACTCTTCGGTCTCTTCGATCGGGGGACAGTCGGTCCTTTCGGAGCGCGAGACTGATGAGCCTGCTGTACCAGGAGAAGCGGTTGCGAGTAGCGAGGCGAGTGTTGGGAGTGGGAATTCTGCTCTCATGGCCATGTCGGGCTTCGGACATGTTGTACCTAGGACGATGTCGATGTTGCCTGGCTACGATCCAGAGTCGTATCAGCTTCTCAGCCACTACTTGAGTACGACTGCAGACTGTATGGCGAATGGATCCACCCCGATCAACCCCTTTTTGGTCCAGATTGTTCCCCTTGCTTTCAGCAGCGACCTCCTGTTGCAGCTGGTCATCACGCAGAGTGCGGCACATCGCGCGTTTCGACGACGGGACGAGACGGACGCTGTCGCTCATACACACTACTCGAAGGCGATTAAGCTGTTCCGAAATGGAGTTACCGAGTTCATTGAAGGGAAGGAGTCAAACCCGCTGATGCTCCTCGTTGGAGCACTGCTTATGTGCTTTACCGAGGTAAGAGCCCTTGTATGACAGGTCTATCTGAACAGTGCTAATGCGTCTCTTTTAGACGGCAAAAGGTGACATGACAGGAACAGTATTTGATCATCTGTCCGCGGCAAACTCACTACTTGTGAAACTGCTCATGCAGAGCGATGCAGCCGTCCCCAGGGAGTTGAAAGACTTCGTCATAGAGTACTACTCGTACACTGCGACCGTCAGCATGATCTCGATAGACGCCCGACTAAGCGGTCAGCTATTTCTCAACTTTGACCTGGAACAACGAGCCCGCGAACTGCTGCAAACACAGTATGTCGGTAACCTCTGCGGATGCTGGCTCGAGCTGCTCCTTTTGATACCCTGCATATTTGATCTTGGCCGCCAATGGATGATGGAAGATACGCCTGTTCCCGTCCCGACCGCAGACGATATCGCAATGTTTGCCTCGATCCAGGGCCAAATCCTCCGCTGGTCGCCGTATCCGTTTGTCGTCGCAGAGGTGTACTTAGCTGGTCTGATCTTCCAGCAAGCAATGCTCATTTATCTTTACACGTCGCTCGGCAGCTACGAGCACAAGGCAGACGGAATGTACAACAGCCTGATCCAAACCGCCCTTACAGAAGCTATGGCCTACCTCGCCGAGCTGTCGCCCGAAGCCCGGATCAACTCAGGCCTCTGCTGGCCCATTGCCGTCGTGGGCTCCTGCCTCATGAATGCTGAGCAGCAGGACTGTCTCAGGTCACGACTGGTAGCAATGGCAAACCACTTTGGTCTGGGAAATATGCAACGAACCCTCCTACTACTCGAGGTTATGTGGCAAGCACCGCCCTCCGAGGCTGGCCCTTGGAATATCTGTCGGACGATGCAGCAGAACCAAATCTGGATTTCATTCGCATGAGCTCAATTAATTTAACCATTTCGTACATACTACAATCACACGAATACCCTATCTATGGTCCAGCCAGATTCTTCGGCGCCTCAGTCGCCGGTCCCTCGGGTGTCACGTATGCCTTGGTGAGACCACCGTCCACGACAAAATCGGTCGCGTTGACAAAACTGCTCTCGTCGCTCGCGAGGAAGATGACCGCGTGTGCTTGCTCGATCGCTTCGCCGAACCGGCCGGTAGGGAAGTGTACTTCGCGTCGGAATCGCTTCTCCTTGTCATCTCCGAGCCAATCCTGAAGCAGGGGCGTGTTGAGGGGTGCAGGGCAGAGAGAGTTGAATCGGAATCCTGTGGTAAAAGTCAGCACTAAAGCTCGACATGCCAGGATGGGGAACCCCACCTTCTCGTGCATGAACAATCGCCAACTCCCTGGTCATCGCCAACACCGCACCCTTGCTAGCAGTGTACGCCAGCTGCGGCGTCGCTGCACCAACCAGAGCAACCATACTCGCCGTGTTGATAACACTACCGCGCTTCTTTCCGTGCTTCCGGAATCCGAGGACAGCATGCTTGGACCCGAACCACACGCCCTTCACGTTGATATTTTGAGTGAGGTCCCAGATAGCCTCCGGGGTCGCGACGGCGTCGTCATCCTTCGCGTGCATGATTCCGGCATTGTTGAATATCACGTCGATTCCGCCCCAGGCGTCGAGGTGTGCGACTGCAGCTTCGATGTCTGATTCTTTTGATACGTCCACGACTCTGGTCTCGACCTTTCCCACGCGCGATTCGGGTGGAACGACGGCGTTGACCTTACCCAGTGCTTTGCTGAGACCGGCGTTGCTGATATCTGCCATCAGCACGGACGCGCCTTCGCAGAGCATGAGGATTGTGGTTTCGAGGCCGATGCCGCTGCAAATGTCTTAGTATATATTGGAATATTTGAGCTGCTGTGGTGAAAAAGAACATACCCAGCGGCACCGGTCACGATGGCGTTCTTCCCTTGCAGACGTCCGACCATTATGATATGTGGTTATATATATGAGAAACGTTTGAATTTGTTACTCCTAGCGGAAGAAAGCCGGAATTATACTCAAGAAACCACAATCGCCTGCAGGAATTGAATTTATATCTATAAGTTGCACCACATTCCCCACCTATATTATCGCAATTCATCTCCAACAGTGCCACATTACACAACAGAAAGCCCCGGAAGCGCGCAGGATCCACGATCTACCCGTGACATGATCGCCTACTCCGCGTTCACTGCAGTAATTGACTTGTAGTATCGCGGTCCCTTCCCCCGTAGTATACTCATCCGACGGCGCGGTCGCAGCGCGGGAAAACACGAGGGGCATTTCCCAGAATAGAGTTGGAAACCATGATTCGCGATAAGGACTGACTTTGGTCCACGTGGATGTTATCGCACTTTGGAAAGTCAGCGCGGTCCCGGACCGCGGTGTGGGGCGCCGGTCCACCACCCACGTCTCTTTCTTGCAAGATTCTTTTTCTACCTCAACCAACGGCGCGTCAAGGCTCCCCTCACAATTGATGATCAATCGCAAGGTCTGCGTTCTCTGTGTTTTACGACCATGAGCGAGGGGGTAGACGAAGCGTCAAAAATTAGGTTGGGCCGTGAATAGAGCCCCTTGATTTTTTCGTGGCCTGGGGTTCAGTACGTGCGAGACATTCAGCTTGAATCTAGTGATCATGTGTATTCGTAATATACTAGACGGAGGCCCCAAAGTACGGAAATAATTATATACAATATGCCGCCATTGATTCGTCAGCGTAAATGTCATGGCATTAGGCGTTCTTGATGTGGTAGCTCTTGAGCTTCACGAAGCCGTCGTATCCCCGTGGTCCGAGGGTACATCCAAGACCGGAGGTCTTCCATCCTGTCCAGGCCAGGTCCTATGTGCGAGTGAGCATTGATTCCTATGAAAATTCTCGAATTGAATACGTACCGGAGCTGGGTAATCGCAGCGGTTGATGAATACCGTGCCAGCCTCAATCTGGTCAATGAGCTCCTCGCCCCTGGCCATATCCTTTGTCCAGACGCTGGCAGTCAAGCCGTAGTCGCTGTCGTTCATCAGGGCGACTGCCTCTTCGTCGCTGGATACCTTCATGATAGGCAGGACGGGGCCGAAAGTTTCTTCCTTCATTGTGATCATGCCGTGGTTGACGTTCGTCAGAACGGTGGGCGCGATGAAGTTGCCCTTTGGGGCGGTCTTCGCCAGGGCAAAGCTGGCGTTCTCTGGGGTCGCGTCGATGGCGCCCCTGCTGAGAGCGTCGTCGATGTGAGATTGGATCTTCACCTTCGCCGGGGCGGAAATGACGGGGCCGGTTGTTGTGGTTTCGTCTTGAGGATCGCCGAGCTTGTAGCTGTGATATTGTCAGCACATATCAGTATGGAGGTAAAAGAAAGGGCTTACTTCTTCAGCTCCTCCTGTACAAGACGAATGAATTCATCGTAGACCTTCTCGTGCACATAAACGCGTTCGACGGAGCAGCAGCTCTGTCCAGAGTTGAATACCGCGCCATCAACCAGGTTCTCTGCAACATTCTTCACATCGACATCCGGGCGCACGTAGGCAGGGTCATTGCCGCCCAGCTCAAGATTGACAGGTTTAACCTGGCGCGCGGTTGCTTCGCGCAAACGAAGTCCACCGACCGTCGAGCCCGTGAAGGAGACTGACTGGATCGCAGGGAGCTGGGCGACTTGATCGAGGACATCGAGGCTGCCTATGTGGACGACCTGCAGGACATTCTTGGGAAGGCCTGCTTCGGTGAAGATCTCGAACAGTTGGTTTCCGAAAAGAGGGGTCTGAGGCGAGGCGCGAAGAATGACGCTGTTACCAGCCAGCAGGGCGGGAACCAAGGCGTTGACAGTGGTGAGGTAAGGGTACTAGTGATTGTCAGATAATTGCTATTGCAGCAGGGCGGCCGAGCATCTCACATTCCAAGCCGAGGCAATCAGGACCGGTCCGACAGGAACCCGCTTGACCATCCGTCGGAAGCCATCCTGCGGCTGCCCAGGAAGATCCGCAAGGCTTTCCTCTGCAATCTGCATCATGTGCTCTGCGCGCAGGCGCATGGTCTTGATCTCGCCGGCGCAGTACCGAATCGGACGACCCATCTGGGTGGTGAGCTCCATGGCCAGTGCATCGATGCGGGTATCGACGATATCGAGCGCGCGCTTGACGATTTCCTTTCTCTCGGCGAGGGTCGAGTGGCGGTAGGATTCGAATGCCTTTTGCGACGCCGCGGCGATCTTGGAGGCATCCTCGAGGGAGGTGCCGGGCTGGTCGAAGATGACCTCGTGGGTCGCGGGGTTGATGGTACGGATGTGGTTGGACATATTGTGCGGGGATAGGATGGAAAGCTCAAAATGTTTTGTGAGGGGGGCGTCGCCTTATGAATGTTTGCTCGGCGGAGGGGCTGCCTGGAATTGAAAGCGCGGTCCAGCTTGTCGGCTCCGCTTATCGCGGTCTCGTCCCCACGCTGCCCCTCCAGCTATTTGATACATTTCCATCTTTTCAATTGCAACATTATTTTTGATTTTTTATTCTTCTGGTTTGCGACAGATGTAATTATGCTACGGACTCGCAAATGAATTTCACAATTTCCCCGCCCAGCTTTTCACCATCCGTCGTTTTGCTCGCTCTCGACTTCCCATCGTCGTACAGCGCATCGTCAAATACCCCTGCGTCGTGTCGCGCCTTCAAAATACAAGACATGATGAACTCGGTGAACTCGGGGTGTGCCTGCACACTCCATACTCGACCAGGCATATAGAGGCCCTGCACAGCGCAACGCGGGCTGTATCCAAGATTGATGCATCCCTCGGGGACTTCGTGCACGATGTCGCGGTGCATTTGTTGCAGATGCTGGAAAGCGTTAGTAAATCATCCTTGAAACAACAATTTGGAAACCTACTAATTTTTCTTGGCCGAACAGTTCCTGACCGGCCTCAGTCAACGTGATCTCCTCCACCGAAATCTCCCACCCGCCATCGCCTCTCCCAACAGGAGCACCCAGCGCCCGCGCGAGAATCTGGTGCCCAAAGCAAATTCCAACGACCGGCTTCTTATGCTGCTGCACGACCCCACGGACATATTCGGTGAGGCTCACAATCCACGTGTCATCCGCAAAAGCGTCGTGTTCTGTCGCGATTTAACTTTCAATATACATCTAGCAAGGAAGAAAACACACTTACTGCTTCCCGTGAGCAGAAACGCATCGCATTCATTCGGATTTGGATACACCGGATTCCCGACGACATTCCACTTGCTCACTTGAATGTCCACCGGCGACCTAGACGCCTGTGAGCCCCTCTTCAATAGTCCCTCGAAGATGTCTCCATAATTGCCGACTTGCTCAACAACGGGCGGGATCGGTGTATCGCACTCGAGCACTGCAACGCGTATTGTGCGTGTCATTTTCGTGAAATCTTTGCTGGTGTTGCCAGCCTCATGACCCGACGGTGAATGTACATTTATGGAGATGCGATAGCTGGTATCGCTGAGCGCGATGGGACCCACCGCGCGGTCCGAGGAACTTTCTCCGTCGCAGACTTCCCGCTGCCGCGCCTGAGCTTGAGCCAATCATGACTTCAACCGCCGCCTGGTACATCTGATGTTTTTGATGCGTGGGGCTCCATGATCCTCATGGGTCTGGTAGATTTTGTTGGTTGCTTCATCTTGTGTCGGTGCAGATGAGGTGGTGTATGGCTTCCATCTTCTAGAGTGCGAAACGCGCACTGAGTAATTAGTATGCTCAAAAGATGACACATCTCCATCCCGCATTCAAGGTTCGTCGTACCAGGAAAAAAGAAAACACATTCGACTCGAAGCTTGAGCTGCGAGGGAGCAAAAGCATAAAGGGCTTGCTAAATCTGACTTGTGATCCTACCATCCTTGGCGCGCCACAGGCCGGGAGATTTATCGACCAGCTCGTCAAGTCTCTACATAGATGGCTTATCCAGCCGACATCATGTTGGTGTGGCTGCTTTCTGGAGTCTTGAATCCATTGAAGGACAATAGTCAGACTTGGCAGCCTAAAAGTTTTCTTCAGCTTCTGAGGTTCGAGATGAGGGGTAACGCCACATATCGTTATGTATGCTGATTTCGCCCGATTGTTAGGTTTAACACGAAACGAATACGAGGAGGCTTCCACGGCCTGTGTTAGGGCTTCTGGGTGGGAGGTGGATCTAGGCGCTACTGGGATTATGACTTTCTTACCTCCCATCCGCCCCAAGACGATGATGTGCGGGGCATATGACCCTGGTCTCACGGGCACGCTTTGAGATCGGCACTAGTTTAGTGCGCATTCATATAGCTAGTCACTATTCCACTTTAAAGGGACTACCCCTTTTAAAATAGACGACCGGTTACCCAGCAAGTTCAGTCCCAAAGTCATAAGTCCTGTCAGCCACCAGCTTTAGGTTGGGTAGAGGCTAGTAATCAGACAGCAAGCTCAACACTGCACCTAATGGCGAGTACTTATGGAGTGGGGTATCGTCGGGGAGATGGATGATCCATTGCTGTTGAGGCCTGTAAGAAGCTGGATCGGTGCTATATGCATTGAAATCTACATGGGCCTCTGCAGAAAGTCGCCCGTCAACATAACTCTGCATCCCATGATCAATTCTACTGGCACTATATCTTCGGTTGTATTTGCTGTTTAGTTCGTATACCTAGGTACTGTCAAACTATGCAGAGTTTGAATGAGGTATAGCGCCACCGAGAGCATATTTATTGCGACATGGCAGCTCGCTCCAGTGCTTTCTTGGCACCTATCGGCCAGGTAATTAGCGGGTGTGATGGCTTCGACGGAAGGAATAGAGTTTTATCGAGTTTCCAATTATCTAGAAACTATAGATAATGGTGGACTGCTGCATATAACTTTGAAAACAGCTCAAAAGTCTAGAGAAGCCTAGAACATGATCCAACTGGATCCAGCCTTGAATAAAAACAACTGTCAGCGAGTAAACGTTGCTTACCTATGGTTGCCTATCAACCACGCCCATCTACATGGCATATAAGCCGAGCCACGATTCTGGTCCTTGCGGCTCACTCCAAGCCACCGCCTGCTTACCTCGAAGTTAGTCGCATTTGTTTCCCTATCAATTTGACTATGACAATATCCAAAGCCTCAAACTTGGTGATGAGGAGCGAACGTATTATATGACAGTGACACTGATTGCCTGAGATGTTGTGTGAGTTGAGGCTGCTCTTAGTAAGTATCTCCAATATCGGCTCTCACACTATCAGCCTGGGGAGCGCCATTGTTGGAGATTCGCGCTCATTCGCCTCGAAGCAGCCTCGGAAGAATACATAGCCTCCATGGGAGTGTGGAATTGTGTAACGAGAATGCAGTCAGAAGAAGGACTAGCCAGCTGACCCACCGAGACCAGTACGAAGTGGCTTGTTCAGTTGGAGATTATGTTTTCGACACACTCATATTGATCATGGGATGAATGGAGGCTGAGACATGCAAAAAGAGGCGACAGTCAATCTAGGCGGCCAGTAGGCATGTGAAAATAGACGTATGAGGAGCTCAGACAGCCTTGGAGCCTAGTAGTATGACCATGGAATTATATAAAGGAAGGAGGACTCGTGTCGATCCAGATACTCACCTAACACACTTCAACTGAAAATTCAAAAAGAGCACAGTTAAATTCACCCTTATTTCCTCATTGAATCATCACAATGAAGTTCAGTCCCCAGGACACATTCATTGATAAAGATGAGAATGGTGTCGTCCGTAGCCTGGAGCACCTGGAAGCGCCATATATGGCGGACGTATCCTCGATCGAGGGTGATGCTGTGAGCGTCAGCCAGCAATACCTGAGGGATGCTGCGGCAATCTACGGAATACCGGAGGTCTTCCTCAACGACCTCGACACAAACGCTCTGTCGCAGCCAGAACTGACGGATCGTTCGACACCCGCACTCAACCTGGCCGGAGACCCAAGACCACGGCACAAATGCACGATGGTGTCCTACCAGCAGACTGTTCTCGGCTTACCCATTTGGGAAGCTGGTTTCAGCATCACCCTGGACGAGGACATGAATGTTGTCAGTTCCCTTAGCACCATTGAACAGAGCGTCAAGACCAGAAGCCCTAAGCGAGATGCTGTGGCCCGCGATGCGCTGGATGAAAAGCGTCTTCGCCAAATCCTAGGGATCGAAGAAACACAGCCGAAGGTCACTATCAACGCACAGCGTCTCTTGGTATACAAGTACGATTCCAGCAGCCGACTGGATACTGAGGAAGATGAGACCCGAGAGTCTGGCGTGGATGTGGCAGTCCCAACCCTCGAGCTCCCACCTGTCCGAAGCAGCATTGAGGCCGGTGCCTTCTATGTTTGCAGAGAAGTCTTATTCACGTGGCCGCTGCCTAACTTCGGAGACATTAACTGGAGAGCCTTTGTGGAAGTTGATACTGGGAGTGTCGTTTACCTGCGTGCATTGATGGCTTCCATCCATGCGTATGTATACACCATGGACCCTTTCACCCGCCTCGGTGCTACTGGACCCCCCGCTTCTGCGCCACTGGCCCAGCTTGATAATGCTAGAGAATGGAAGGAGCTTCCCGCAGTGACTGCATCTTCCCCACAGCAACTGACCGGCCGGTATGTGCGAGTCCGAGATTTCGACCCCCGGCGATCCCCCCTCCCACCAGTGCGACAGGAAACTTTCGCTATAGCGTGCCCACTGATGGTTTTGCTGCGAGCAATGCTTACTACCAAATGGCACGCCTGTTCAAACTCGTGGAAGAGCTGGGGTTTGATGTGAGGAAGCTATTTGATAGCACCGCTCCCGACTCCCAATTCCCTCTCCCAGTGGACCATCGTGGGTTCAGCAATGCTGTGAACGCGAAGGCGCCGGGAAACACCAAGGGAGATGGCTCTGGGGGATTCATCTTCGGGCTGGCCGCTGCTGGCACGTCCGTAGGCATGGCCTCGGATTTCCGTGTGGCCGCACATGAATTCTGTCATGCTCTCCTCTGGGAAGCTGTCCATAGCCCGAACTTCGGGTTCGCCCACAGTGCCGGTGATGCGCTCGGCTCCATTTTCTGCGATCCGGTGAACAAGCACCCCGATCGATTCAATTCTTTCCCGTGGATCACGATCGGTCGCCGACATGATCGTTCGATCGCCAATGGCTGGGCCTGGGGAGGCACTCAGGACCGCGGAGGGTATCTGAGCGAGCAGATTCTCAATACTAGCCTGTTCCGAGCCTACCGATGCCTTGGTGGTGACTCAGCCGATGTTATCCGTCGCAAGTGGGCCTCTCGATACATGCTTTACCTGATCATTGCGGGAATCGCATCGTTGGCCACCAGCCCCATCACCCCCACTCAAACTCCGGTGCCGTACGTGACTGCCATGATGCTGGCAGATCGGGGTGAAGTCCTAGGATTCCCAGGAGGCGCGGTTAGAAAGGTCATCCGCTGGAGTTTCGAAGAACAGGGGCTCTATCAACGCCCGGGTGCCCCGACTCCGGTCACCACGAGAGGTGCTCCTCCTGCTGTGGATGTGTATATCGAAGATGGACGGAACGGTGGTTATAACCACGCCGTTACCTGGGACCAGGCACCTGGCGTCTGGAACCGGCGGGCGGCGGATTCCGGGACGGTGCATCAGAATCCGCTCAAGGGTGTTGCCAACTTCTGTTATGTTCGGGTGCGAAATCGTGGGACGTCGACGGTGCCTTCCGTTCGGGTTAACGCGTATCACCTGACCGACGTGGCGGCAACCAGCTGGCCAGACGGATTTGAATCCACTACTACTGGCCCCATTACCGTGACGAATATTGCACCTGGTGGCAGCAGGTTGGTCGGTCCATTTGAATGGATTCCTCTGCATAACGCTCCTCGAGACCGCCTCATGGTCTCGGCCACTGCAGTGGGCGACCGGTCCAACATCGATCTAGCCAGCGGGTTAGCTTGTGCCCGTGGTCCCATTGAAATCGACAGAATCGTCCCGTTTGACAATAATATTGCCCTTCGTACAATGACTATTGCTTAAGAGGATGGGCATGGAGGTCATTGAGTTCGTTGGTGGAACAGACTGCCATCTGAATTTTAATTGTACTGAAACTTGATAGTTATTTCGAATGCCACTTTTTTACCACTACTCACAGAACAGAAGTAATACAAAACACACTCTCGCCATACAGTTCATTAATCGCCGTTGATTATATTATGTTGTAGGGATCAGCATATCAGCGGTAGTGATGGCCGACCGGAAGTATGCTCTTGGGCTGGTATTCAACCTCACAGACTAGGAGCAGAGGCAGGGGTATCAATGCAGGCATTCTCACCCTTTTCTCACTTCTCTTATCCCTAGTCTCTAGAATTCGCACCCATTTGGCGTGAGTGAGCCCATTGGCGCTCACTCACCCAAACACACAAACGAAAATTGTTGATTTATAAGTGATGCTTTAGTGTTCATGTTGTTGAGGGGAGTTGATTGTGTTAGATACAAGTAGACTGGTGAACAGGTATATAGGCATGCACATGATCCCAGCCCCCATGATTATCCCAGTAACCGTGATATTTCAACACTCCCACTCGCTAATATCCTTCGTCAGAAGGATATTCGGCGGTTTTTCGCCGGTCGACATACCGATCTCTCATCATCGGCGCTTCAACCATTGGTCCTCGGACAAATTTCGAAGCCTTGCTCAAGGCGATGGCGATGCATGGAATGCGGCCAGTTATTGATCGGGTCTATTCCTTTACGGAATATCGTGAGGCGTATCGGCGGATCGAGAGTGGAAAACACATCGGCAAGGTTGTTATCGACTGCACGAAATAGGCCGATGTATCGAATACCAATTCCACCTTTACCGATTTGGTCTGCACAAATACAACGGCCGAACTTTGATGCCTGAGGTACACTTTCCCGATTCATTTTGTATTTAGTGATCTGACCACATTGTGCACTACTATGAAGATCAGCCAGAATGGTGTCTAATACCTTCATCCTAAGCTATGTTGCAAATCAGTCTAGATAAATTTTCGAAACGTCTAGCTATAGTTTTCGAGAAAAAAGGAAATAAGGAAAGAAGCAATGCTCTTTCTTCTAAGAATGTCCACTACAGGCAGCTAACTCCGCACAGATGAACAGGATACCTGCTATCTACAGATGCGCTCTGAGTACCCGTCAAGGAACTGTGCCATTCTTAAAACCACTATGGAGAGGCCACACGTGGCTCGCAACCACTTTGTCGCTCAAGTTGTAGATATTATGCACCCAACAGGGAGATGGTTTCCAAATGTCCGCGTAGATTAAGTTGCATCAAGCAGGAACTGTTGTCCGCAAAGTGTCCAGCTCCAACTTTTTTATTCGAATTTCTGCTGCAGGGATAATGAGGTACATAAAGAAACATCAGCGACTATATCGCTCAAGGGGCCATAGGCTGATGGGTATTGACCTTGGGCTCTTCCTATCCACCTAAGCATGGGCCGTGGCGAGGTCTACACGTGAGAACCTTCATCCGAATCCGCGACCACAAGTGTAACAGACAAAATCCCGCTGCTGGAAGTATTTTGATGTTTCATGGCGTTGAAGGTGCTCCTTGCGCCGATAACTAGCATCGCAGCCAGGTAAATGACACCTGAACGCCTCGTGTTAGTGCTATCCGGAGGGACCCGGAGGATTCTGGCCGAACACAATTTCGCTGCCGAACCCTTCCAAATTAATTGAAGATCACCACTTAACGCAGATAGCCTGGAAACGGAATGAAGATGAGTGAGCCTTGCCGACGCATTCGGGGCTATTCGGGTTGCCGAGTGACCCCTTGGCCTCCCACCGGCCTCCCACCGCTTCTAAGCTCTAGGGGAAATGTGGAACAAAATTGACCCTTAACATTCGAGAATTTTAAGGTAAACGTAGAAAATGTACAAATAAATATGACGAGTGCGACGATTAACGCAATAAATTGTAGCAAGGAACATTGGAATAATACATGTTGAAGAGGGGAACGCTCGATGGCTGCACGCGCTGAGACGTGCGGGTCGATTCAGCAGAAAAACCACCACAAAACACACGCGTAGCAATCAGGAAACAGCGAGAAGCTCAAATGTAGGGGTCAGGCCGGGGAGGTGTAAGAAGGTGTATTCTAGAACTAGCTATCCGGCCACTGTATACTGCCGGCTATGTCACATAGTCTGGATGGCACCCATGTAGTAGGGGAGGGGTCCCCCCACTACAATGTATAGTTATGACAAGATCGTTATACTTCGGGTAGAGGATGCTGGCGGGCGGCCAGCGAGAGGCCGGTAGTCTTGGCAACAATCAGAAATCTACGAATCATGACTTTCGAACTGATGTCAGCCCTTTTTACGTTGCTAGTTTTTTGAGTTCTTATTGATAAATTACCAACACAAGAAAAATTCCTGGCTATAAATATCCCGCAAGCTCCCCGATATCTGGCCAAAGGACTATATCTCTCTCTACACCTCACAATCATGTCTCATTCCATCTTGTTTGTCGGCGCTACTGGCAACACCGGCCGAGCTGTCGCTGAAACATTGCCGAAATTGCTCCAATCAAACGACACTTTGTCCGGTCACCGCATTATTTCTCTGACTCGCTCCTCGGCCAGTCCAGTGGCACAAGAGCTTGCTAAAATTCCTGGAGTTGAAGTGATCGAGCAGAACTGGGTGGAAATCACCGTCGAGTGGCTCCGCAAACACCAAGTCACCAGAGCTTTTATTGCATCCCACAATGAGCCCAACCAATTCGCCGAAGAGTCGACATTTCACCTGAACACCCTCAACGCCGGCGTTAAGTATGTTGTGCGGATCTCGACCACTGCTGCAAACGTCCGCCCTGATTGCCCTGCCTACTATCCACGCCAGCACTGGGCTATCGAGGCTCTCCTCAGCTCACCCGAGCTCAACAACCTACAGTGGACGTCTCTGCAGTCTAACGTCTTTTCGCCACTTATCATGTCCCCTGCTGCGGAGTTAATCAGAAAATACCGCAAGACTGGAGAGCAGGATACTCTTCGGCTGATGCTGTCAGAGGATGCACCTGTCGGCATTATCGACCCTGACGAGATTGGAGTTATTGCAGCTCATCTCTTGTCCCAGGATGACACTTCCGTGCACAACAAGGCTAAATACGTCTTGAATGGACCAGAGGACATTACTGGAAAGAAGATTGTCGACATGATTGAGCAGCACATTGGTACGCCCGTCAAGGATGTTAGCTATAAAGACGTCTCGTTCATCGACATGCTTTATGAGTACCAGTACGCGGCAACCAAGCAATCAAAGAACGTCATCTATTCCATTCAACAGGCTCCTGAGACAGCGTGGGAAGGGAAATGCTCGACTTCTACATCCAGCAAGGAGGTCCTGGAGCTTGCTGCTCCAAAGCGCACACCTGCTGATATCCTGAAGTCTCTACTGGAGGGATAGGAAATGGTACTGTTAAGATGCATGTTAATCCTGATGATGCCTGGTGCCTGAAGCTGTCGGGATGCTTCATCATTTCCGATTGCTGCTTCGTGCCACGCCAGGCCGTGACGAGGCTCTAAGTTCGTTTTCAGGAAGTGGATCACTCTACATTTACCCACAGAGATGTATATAGTTGAGGTAGCCTTCATATCGCCTTTAAAATATTGCGAGGGGTCAGGGTAAATGAAACCATCATCATCATCATCGTTTGTATCAGGATTATGGTAAATAGAGGCTGCATGTATCTAGAGCAATAACCGCTTAGACATGTAAGTGTTTTGACATTTTTAGAGACTTCAATTGGGTATATTTACCACGGCCCTTCCGATAATAGCATCATCCTTGATCTTGTTAATCAGATTCGGCGCCTCTTTAACAACAAACACTTCAATCTCCGGCTGATCACTCCATCTAAAGCAAGCTGCAACAGCTCATGGATTTGTTCCTCTGTGCCGACTTTAATAGAGAGTCCTATTCTCCGTCAGCATCTCCACGAATTCCAGCAAGTAGAGACCTTATCCACAAGCTTACCTTGGGCAGCACACAATGTCGCAGAATCGGAACTTCTATATCCTTTCTTAGGAGACCGTCGTTAATATATGCCCCATATTCCTAACTAAAGCCGGCGCAGTCTTGAATGCCTCCTTCTCACCCGGCACAACAATAGTCGCATGCGCACCTCCGCCAGTCAACTCAAGCACTCGCGCTGCAACATCTTCCGCCTTGAAGTCAATGAACGCCTCAGCGCCAGACTTGAAACTGAGCTCCCTCTTTGCCTCTCTATCTATAGCAATGACACGGAGCTTCCTCGCTCTGGCTGCAAGCTGCACACCGGTATGCCCGAGTCCACCGCCAGACCCGGAGATCGCGATCCAGTTACCGGGTCGTGGTTCATTCTCCAGGGGAGCAAGAGCGTTGGCCATGGTCAATCCTGCGCAGAGGAGTGGTGCCGCAACCTCATCGGGTAGTCTGTCCGGGATCCTTGTGACGAACCTGGCATCGGCGACAACGTAGTACTGCTGCAGCGTTCCAGGGACATCGCGGCCTGTGCTGAGCTGCTTTGCGCAGGCTTGCGTGTAGCCCTATTGGCAGATGGAGCACTCGGTGCAGGCTTTGTAAAGCCATTTTACTCCCACGCTGATTGAGGGGTATTGGGAAGGCATTGGAGCCGGCCTGGACGACTGTCCCGATACCTTCGTGGCCGATGATGGAGTTGTAGGTGCCCCAGCCCAGCCCAGCGCGGACTTCTGAGTGGCTGGCGTGAATTATTGTTAGAACACATTTATCGTGAGAGAATGCGATATCTCACCAGATTCCGGTGCAGTTTAGCTTAACGAGGATCTCACCAGGTCCTGGTTCGCCGATGGCTATACCATCCCGTAACGTGATCTTGAAGTTGTCGCCTGGGTTTTGTACACAGAGCAGCTTTTTGAGAGGAGGAATTTGCAGTGTCATTATGAATGTTGGTATGTTGTCAGAAGAACAAAATTGGCGACGGAGATGCGCTTATAGCTCCGCTTGCCAATGCCGAAGCAGCTAGCTGCCGACCGAGGGAACTCTAAATATCCCCAGACTCCCCACAATTTTTGTCATTATTTGATGCTAGACAACTACGGCTCTTACTGATGCTTCTTCCTACTACTGACCGAATTGCTATTAAGATTATTAAGATTATGAGTAGTGTCACTTCGAGAAAAGATGCCCGTCCGCCTTTCCCGCTTGGATCACTCTCCTTTTACGGATTCTACGGCAAATCGCAGCTGGTTCTCGTCTTCGACTAGCTGGTTCTATAAATAGATCATGGTGACCTAGTATCCATGAGAATAATTTATTGTTTGTTCTGATTAGTATATCCACTTGGTCCACAACGACCATGGCAACGTAAACTCGTTCAAGAGAGAAATAGGTTCTGGAGGCGGAGGAGAATGGGTTCTGGGGAAGAATAGGTGCAGGGGAATGATGAGTCTAGGTATTCTTCATTGTTAACTTGCTACGTCTGTTCTACCTAAGTACTGCGTACTGCGAACAATAGCGATCATCACAAAAGGACGTTGACCAAAAGTAACTTTCATCAGCCATATAATTTCCAATCGTGGCGAAAAGTGAAAATCGCTGTTTTGCCCCGATGCTCATTGATAGCTGCCATAGGACAACGTGCCACTCCTCAATTGTCTACATAGAAGGTTCAAGAAACGGGATTCTAACGGTCCAAAAAGAAGCAAAGCCTAGATAGGGCTGGCTCTGGCAGGATTGAGCGGCGCATAAATGCGCCTTGCCTTACTGTTGTGATATGTCGTATCGTAACGGAATCAATTCCTAACCTCACGGAATTACCAGCTTTGATTGGAAATCAATCTGGAGATCGCATGTGTATATAAACCCTCAAGTTTTCTGTCCAGAAGGAATACAAGCAATTAGACCTGGGCAGAACCCATGGGCCGGCCCAAATGGGTTGACCCATTTGGGCCCATGGGCCGAAAAATCGATTTTCTGCCCATTCATGGGCCGGCCCATTTGGCCCATTCGACCCATTTTAGGGCGAAAACTAGTGTACAGGTGACTTTCATAATTCATGTACTTTACGCGTGCTCTTGGCTGTAATGCCTTGGTAACAAGAATGATTGATTGCTCTTAGTTATATACGATATTCAGTTAAAAGAGGGCATTTTGATATTACTGTAGAAATCAACTATATCTCATAGCCATCTAATAACCTTGAACGCTTTCGAACTCTTCCTGAAACACGCTGTGTGTTTTGCTCAGGCAGATCAGGCTCCTCAGGCTCAGACTCCCCCTCAGCTCTTCGGCAGGCTCATTAACACTCCTTCGCCTCTTCGAATCATATTGCGCAGGGCCTTCTTCATTATCACTAATCTCCAGAATACCCTCCTGCGTACGCTCATCCATCTCTTCTTGTTGGAATTCTATCTCAGTCTCAGTTGCGCACGCCCGAACGAAAGCAAGCTGCTCCTCTTCTAGATCAAATCGAATCCCACACATAAGAAGCATTAGATCCTGAATAGTACTCGATTGTAGTGAGCCACGGCGACAGTGGCAGATATCACGCGCGGAGTTAAAGAGACGCTCCACGCCTGCGCCTGTGGCTGGGACGGAAAGGAAATCTCGAGCGAGAGCTGCGAGTACTGGAAATCTGTGTTCATGATCTCTCCAGAATTCGCGCGGAGGAATTGATACCGTGCCTGTTTAAGGCATTTAAATTAGAAAGAGTGTTTGGTTTAAGAACAGAAGACCACGTACTACTCTCGAGATACTGAGTGAGCTCAGGGACTGGGGCAGTAGACCGACTACCACAAGCGAGTAGTAGGTAAATCTCACCCGTAGGCTTCACAGTCTGTAAACCTCCAGTCTGTGAGAGAGAGCTATATACACTATCCTCGTAGTGCTTAACTCGGGCTTCGAGAGCTTGTCTGTATTGGGCAGCAAAGTCTTTCTCGTCATCCCGCCAATCTGAGGTCTGGAAGAATTCAAGCTTATACTGCGGCGCCAAAATAGTCCCAGTTGAGTATATATCACTAAGACCTTCAAGGTCAGTCATCATATAATAATCCCTGAGCTTACTTTCGGCTCTTCTCAGAGCATCAAGCATTTGTCTTTTCCATCCGATCTTCTTCCGTTGTAGCTGGCGGATCCGGCTCTCAAGATGATTAAAGAGACGATTGTAAATACTGAAAACAGTATGAATCGTTATGTCTTTTGTTTTTGAGAGAGCAGTTGTGAATCTGTAGAAAGGCTGGGTGATACAGATCAGGTAATCAACCCGCCGCCACTCATTTGATGTGACCTGAAGATGAGAATGATGAAATTCGGAGCAGAACGTATAAAACACAGGCTGTAGCTTCTTAGCCCGGCGGAGCATTAAGAAGGTCGAATTCCAGCGCGTCCTGACATCCTGGATTGGGAATAATCGAGGTGTATTAGACTGGAGGTTTTGGAAGGATTCACGGCGCTGAGGGCTTGCATTGATGAAGATAGCGAGGTTTCGGATCTAAACAATTGTATAATTAGTATATGTTTGATAGGTAGAAAGAATAGTTTAAGATCAAACCTTCTTAAGTGTATTCGCCATACTATACTCTCTTGCTGTTTGACGAGCTATTTTAGTATACTCTTCAGTCCAGACCGTATCGACATTCTCATTCACTGGGTTGGCCTTTATTTGACCAAGGAGCTGCTTTAGGCTCAACTGAATCACATGGGCGAGGCATGGTACTCGGATAATAAGAGTATCAGAACGAAGGCCCTGAGACTGAAGAGAGTCTTGCAGAGATGAAATAAGAGTTGAATTGTTAGACGCATTATCAGTTGTGACAGCTAACACTCGCTCTTTGATCCTATGCTTTTCAAGCAGGTCTAGAACAACTGTGCTTAGATAAGCCCCAGTATGAACACCAGACAGAGGCTCAAATCCTAGTAAAACCTCCCGATATTCCCAATCAGCGTCAATAAAGTAACCAGACACTGCCATAAAGGCCTGTTGGAAAGGGGAAGTCCAACAATCTAAGCTTAGTTGAGAGCTTTGCCTTTGGTGGAAGCTTCTGAAGTATTTCTTTCTGCTGATCTTGTGCTTTTGTTTGAATTCGACGCTGTAAGGTTCTTCGAGAGGGAAGGCTTATAGCTGTTGGCGATTTCTGAGCTAGTTGTAGAAGCTTAAGGAACTCGGGATGTTCAACAGTCGTAAAGGGAAGCCGTAGGGTAGTAATTGCAGAGATTAACTGGTGTTCCCAACGGGACTCGCTGAACGGCTCTGGTGCGATTTTTGCCTATTAAGTAGCAAAATTAGCTTTGATCTAGGAATAAATAAATGAGAGACTTGCCTGCTTCTGTAGTAGCCGGTGGATGCTTGATTGACCCTTTGTTTTACATATTGCCCGTTCTAGGTGTCTTCGTAGAGCAGTTGTTCCTTGCTTCCCTGCCGTCCCTGCTTTGGTATGAACTAGAGAGTTCGGATGGTTCAAAATTGCTCCACAGTTCTTGCACATCACCTTAGGTTGTCCAGTAATAAAATGGGCAACCTGTTCGAAGTCGGCCCATATATCTGCTCGCTGGCCTCTTCGATCCCAGAAAGTAGATTGGTGCTCAGAGTGCCCACTCTGGGTCTGGATCCACCAATCCACGAAATCCTCTTTATTCATATCTTCGCATAGAACGTAGGTTTGTGCTGGATCTGTGGAGCGTCTGAGAGAGGTGGGAACAGAGAGAGGGGGAGGAAGCTGCGTTTGGCTTGCGGAGTGCTCGGGCGCGACGCTAACGTAACCCGTAAGCGAGTGGATCATGTAAGCCAGCGGATCACTTACCCAACTACCCAGCCACGAAAATATATATAAAATAACCACCAACCAATATATTCAATTAACACTGTTCACACACTAATTAGGGCACCTAGTTCTCTTATGCCCTATATTCCAACAATTTGAACACCTCGGCGGCGCTCTCTGATTGGCCGAATTCGCTACCGCAGCCGCCGCCGTATTGTCTATGATCTCTGCTTCAACACCATTTGCCTCCTTCTCAATACGCTCCTGAGCCTCACCAACAGTCATCCCACCATTATTAGCTATTCGCCGATTTGGTAATGCCCTTTTTCGCTTTTGGTGGGCATTTTCAGCGCGTAACCGCTCATTCTCATTGCTTACTAGAGCAACCTGATGAATTGCTTGTTCAGCGCCCTTGATTAGCTGCTGTAACGCAATCTTAGCAGGACTTGGGGGCGTATATGAGCGTTGCCGTAGTAGTGTTTTGATTGAAGAAGCCTGCCGTCGGATATCAACTGGATGAATTGGCGTGTGAGGTATGAAATCGCGGCTACTATCACTACCACGGCTGGTTGGAGGGGTTGGTGTTCGAAGCTGAATATCAAGAATATTAAGCACTCGCTGTGGCTGATATGGTATAAGTCCTGCAGCGGCGAAGCTATTTGATATCGTAGCTGGTTTATATACCTCTGTACGCGTCTGAGGATATGAGGCCAGAAAATCAAGCTTATCAATATGATTAACGCCATTTCGCATCTTAGCCTGAACGTGTTGTCCGTATAGCCGTTTCAAAACAGCAAAACAGCCAATATCGAGAGGTTGAAGTAAATGAGAAGAGTGCGGAGGCATACAGATTGGAATAATCTGGTTTTGCTGGCAAATATCGTCGAATTGAGGTGTAACATGGCTTCCGTGGCCATCCATCACTAATAGCCGCCATACCCCATGTCGACAGTTGGTAGTATGCGGAATAAAGTGTTTTTCAAGCCAAGCAAGACCAATTTGATCCGTAGTCCAGCCATTTGCACTAACTTCAAAGCGCCAGTCTCTTGGCGGAGTAGTAAACCACGCTGAGTTGAAGTTTTTGCCTTTAAAGATAATAGTCGGCGGGAGAACATTAGATCGGTTAATACACTCGATCGCTGTAACCCACTCTCGATTACCTGGCTGCATAAGCTTCCTTTTGCCGTAGTATTCAGCACGTGTGACTACACGTGAAGTGCTTGCTAGGCCCATTGCGAAGCCAGTTTCGTCAAAATTCCAGATATCATTCTCATGAATACCATATTGAATAATGACCTGTCGGAATCGATCAAACCACTCTTGTATAATCTTCGGATCCTCACATAACGCGCGTTTGTAGTCATATCGACGTGAAAAGCGTGTTTTGAGCTCAGGGCAGCGTTGGATATAGTTATATACCCATTTACTACCAACCGACTGAGGCGTGCGTTCTCCACGTTTTAAGAGCAGTATATTGGCCATTTCTCGCACCATATCTTGCCTAGGCGCAACACCACGTGAATCCAGCGAAATTATCCATTTTTGAAGCGATTCCTCTTCCAATTGGGTTAATTTGTGGTTGTTGGCGCGTGTGGTAGAGCGAAACGCGCCTCCTTTCATACGGCGTTGTAGTGTGGTATATGGAACGTCGAATTGCTTCGCTGCTTCGCGAATAGAAGTAATTTCGTCATTTTTGAGAGCTTGTATAGCAAGTAGGATTCGGCCTTCCTGCTCAGTCGAATTTTGTTGAGATTGAGTGCGAATTGGTGGCATGGTATGTGGTTGAATAGGACGCGTTGCAGAACGCGGTCGGAAATTGGGCGGGTGATCCGCTCGCTTACATGATCCACTCGCTTACGGGTTACGTTATCCGTTAAAAGATAGGATGAATCATCAAATTCCCCACTCTCTGAAAAGGGTACTGAGTAGATATCCGATAGTTGAGACATGATAGTTTGGTAAGAAAGCTCAATAATCCCAACGTTAAAGAGAAATCATCGTTGACTATAAAGAGGAGATAGGTTGGCCTATATTTAAGCTAGAATACAGAGTTCGTAGATAGCCTGGACTATCATGCCAGGCGCAGAAAGCCCGGGAAACGCGTCTCCTATGTTCGCGATAATTGGCTATTTAGTCACCAAGTCCCACATCTGAATATCTTTTATTAGTTAGTCCCATGGGCCGGCCCATGGGGCGGCCCATTTGCCTTCGAAATTCGTGCTACGGCATCCCCCGCAGTTTCTATCTCATCGACAACTTTTTTTTTACCCTTCAACGTTCACTATATAAAAGATTTAATCCATCCCTACATCTAATTCGTAAACAAGAAAGCTTTTAAACGTACATAAAGTTATATTTTATTATACGATACTTTAAAAAATCAAGCAAAAATGACCTGCGTCGAGATTTCGGAAAATTAACATCAAGAGCAGAAGGACAATTTGAATTAATTGATTGTGAACACTTCGATATATGTATTCAAGTTAGAAGAGATTACGCTGTGCGTAATCTATTCTGTACTTCTGTATAAGATCTAAGACAGCTATAAATTACGCTAGTAATTCTGGATATTTTATATATTTATTATGCAGATTTGGGGGCTAAATGGGCCAAATCGTGGGCCGACTGACCCATTTGTGGGCCAGCCCAAATGGGCCGACCCACGAGGTTTTTGTCCATGGGCCGGCCCATGCCCAGGTCTACAAGCAATCTTCCTCTGAATTACAACACTTACTGTTACGGACCCTGCCACAGGAGGGGCCGCAGCCTACAGATGGGCCACTGAGAGCCAATCATTCCCAGACAGCTCGTGCACAGTGCCAGCGTGCTGCATCCGAGGATCTTCCTCCGGCGTGGATCAACTACAGTCCGGGAGCCACGTGACCACCATCAGGGGGTCATATACTCCATTCTAGCTTAGATGACCAATAACAACACACATCTCCCTAACAGGTTATGAGACCCTTTTTCTCTTCAATTTGAGCTATACGGAGCTGTTCTATGATAGCTGTGCCTTCAAGAATGTCAGCTGCCTCTCCCTCATCCGGTGAAAAGCTCCCAATCCTTGACTATTCGAATTGGGTTGACTGGAGCGAATTCTGGAGAGACCATCTGATCCTCTTTGACCTCTGGCAATACATCGATCCATCCTCTACAGCAACCGTGCCACCTCCTACCTCCAATGTCAATCGAGATATCGCTAAAACGTTGACTGAGAACCTTGCAAAGCTACGCCAGCATGTTGCTCCTGAATGTCGAAAGCTCCTTGTTGGCCATACAAATCCTAGAGACCTCTGGTCTTCGCTCAAGGCTGGCTGTGATCGAGGAACAACTCTACCATTGCTCGCCCAATACGAATCGTTCCAGAGCATCAAATGGGAACCAAAAGACACCATTTCTACCTATACAAGCCGATTCCGCAATGTCTTTCTATCTCTCGAAAACACCCCCTACAAGATACATCGAGATATAGCAGTCCATATCCTTGTGAATCGACTTCCCGATTGCTACAAGACAGAAGGCCAAGCAGCCAAGCAACTGAACCTACCCTTTATCGAAACTGTTACCTACCTGCTTGCCAATATCAAAGACACCTCCTCTGCAGGTGACAACACCTCTGGCCAAGCTCTAGTAGCTCGAGGTCGTCGACCAAACCGCAGATCAAGCGCTCAGCATCTCCGTGACCAAGGCCGCTCAGGAGTATCAAACCGCCGTGGTCGATCAAACCGAACCTCTCGAAACAAGCGTATCATCTGCAACTGGTGCAAACGAGAAGGCCATTTTGAACGTGACTGTCGAATTCGTCAACAACAACTAGATACTGGAGCTGCAAGATTAGATGGCAGCCGTGCCTATCTAGTCCAGCAGCCGAATATCCCACAGTATCCACCTCAATCTTCGCCTGCACCTCCGCAACCTCCACAGGCGAATATTGCCTATTCACAGCCTCAAGGCTCCGAATCAAATCCCTACAACTATCCGACACACCTCCTCCTCGCGAGAGCTTCCTATGTCAACAGTGAAACCCAGCAGAAGGATTATCTCAGCTGGATCCTTGACTCTGGAGCCACTCAGCACTTTTCGAACAGCAAATCAGACCTCAAGGACTACAAACACTTTCTTGACCCTAAGGAGATCTACCTTGGAGATAATACAAAGATCCACGCAGAAGGATCTGGGACCCAACTTCTACAGATTGGTCCTCATCTCCTTGTCCTGAATGTCTGGTTCGTACCAAAGCTGGCTGAGAATCTGCTATCCCTGCAGCTTCTTGACCGAGCTGGCTATTCAACTCTCATTGAAAATGGCAAAGTCTATATTCGACAGAGTCATGACTCTGCATGGTTCCAGCTCGCCGACTCCAAACGTGGAGATCTTTATCGAACGCATGTGAATCCTGCATCTCTATTGAACAGCCCACGAGCCCTCCGTGCAAGAGAATACAGCACACTTCGATCCTGGCACAATCGACTAGGCCACCGAAATTTCCGCTCAGTGGGAGTTATGATGAAGCTATCTGTACCACGCAAGCTTCCCACCTGTACTGCATGCCTCCAGGGTAAAATGAAGGCAAATCCTCACCCTCCTGTGCTTGAACGTTGCAGCAAGCCATTTGACCGAGTCCATTCTGACCTTGTTCCTCTGGATGGCATCTCCTTTGGTGGATCCAAATATATGTTGCTTCTTGTTGATGACTTCACGCGTTTTGCATGGTGCTTCTTTGCCTCAAGCAAGAATGTTTCAGCCATTGCACCTCTTCTTCAAGGCTTCATAAACATGATCCTGACCCAATTTGATACTATCATCAGGTCATGGCGGACTGATGGTGGTACTGGTGAATTCTCAAACAGCATGGTCAGCGAGATAAACCGCAGATTTGGAATTCTTCATCAGCTTTCTACCTCTGGTGTCAAGCAACAGAATGGTGTACTCGAACGAAGAGTCCAGACAATCAAGAACATGGAACGCTCCATGAGAGCTGGAGCTGGTGTTCTAGATGACTATCGACTACAAGCTGAGTCCCTTGCAACTTCGGTATTCCTATCTAATCTCCTTCCATCTTCTACTCTAGGTAATATCTCCCCACACCTTCTACTGTACAGCAAGCAGCCATCGCTCGCTTCCATGAAGCCCTGGGGATGTCTAGTCTGGATACACCTTCGAAAGGAGCATCGCAGCTCGAGTTCTGATCCTCGCTGCAGGCCAGCCATGATGGTAGGCTATGTACAAGACTCAAGTTCTATTTACAAATGTCTTGATCTCTACACGTTGCAAACAAGCAACCATTCCGAACTCAAGTTCGATGAGGACCTCTTTCCAGGTCCATGGCTTAAACGCCCAGCTGGTTTCAAACCATCGATTGCACATAAACGAAATCCGCCTGGTTCCGCGGTCGATACTGTACTTGGTCAGTCAGTATCGGGAGTGCTTCCCGCAGTATCAGGCATACCACCTTCCTCGATGAACCCCTTCTGGCTGCACCCACCCGCAGCTCCTGTGAACCCAAACGATCCTGCGAAGCCTGCGGATCCTATGGAACTAGCAGATGAATCGGACGTTCCCCCGTCCCTGGCACTCCTCACGGACAGCCAGACCGTCTACAACCAGCGAGGAGTTGTATTCGGCACCTGCGCCAAAATCCACGAGTACGATACTACTAGGGAGCTTGTGGAAGCCGCTTTGATCGTGCAAGGTATGGAGTCGCTCTCCTACCCACCCAGGCAAGCAGCAGAGAGGACAGTCCAAACAGACCACAATGGAGATCCTCTCTCCTATTCGAATGCCTTGCTCCAGGATCCGATTAGGTGGCCACCAGCAGTACAAGAAGAACTGAAATCTCATGAAGAAAATGGAACTTGGATAGTTCAAGAGATCAGTCAAATGCCTAATGGGTGCAAGCCGATCCCTGGCAAGTGGGTATTCAAGCGTAAATTGAGTCCTGATGGAAGTACGCGCTATAAGGCACGTTTGGTGATCAAGGGCTTTCTCCAACGCTTTGGAATTGATTTCATGGAGACCTATGCCCCAACTGCCTCTTTAGCTGCATTCCGACTCCTGGTGGCGATCGCTGTGTTCAATGGCTGGTCCTTACGCAATCTCGATATTATCACTGCCTTTCTTAATGGCAGCATAGACTCTGAAGTCTACATGGGGATACCAGAAGGCATGGATTTAGATCCAACCAGATATATTCTGAAGCTCCGCCGGTCACTGTATGGACTCAAACAGGCACCGCGCATTTGGTGGGATAGGATGACCGCATTCCTATCAAAAGCAGGCTTCTATCAGTGTGATGCTGAGCCAACAATATTCATTCGCAGCCACGAAAACAAATTCATGATACTTCTCCTCTTTGTTGACGACCTTTTGCTAACTGGTGATCAGGAAGCTATTGAGGAATTCGTCCAGGAATGCTGCAATGAATTCAACACTCGGGATATGGGAACACCCAGGCTGTTTCTAGGCATCCATATTAACTATCGAGATGGCAAAGCCATTTTGCATCAGAAAGCATACATCAAGCGAATCCTTGAACGCTTTAATGCACCCAGCAACCCTGTTGCAACTCCCCTAGACCCCAAGCATCCACTTGTTGAAGCAACTGATGCAGACCGTTTAAGTGAAGCAGATTCATCAGAATATCGCGCTGCAGTGGGAGCGCTGATATATTTAATGATCTGTACAAGACCTGATCTTGCATTCGCACTTTCACGCCTATCAAAATTCGTGCAGAAACCGGGTGTAAAGCATGCAGCAGCACTTAAACGATTGCTTCGGTACCTGGCTGGCACCCAGGACCTAGGCATCGTCTTCAGCAAACCATCTTCCACCGAACCAATCCTATATGGCTATAGCGATTCCGATTTCGCTGCAGATCTCAACAATCGACGCTCGACTTCTGGCTTTATATTCCTTCTGAACGGTGGCCCGATAGCCTGGAAATCGAAACAGCAATCCCTAGTCACAAGCTCGACTCATGATGCTGAATATGTTGGATTAGCAACTGCATCATTTGAAGTCATTTGGCTTCGTAAACTCATCCTTTTGATTCTGCCTCAGTATGCAGAACATTCAATGCACTCCAACATCATTTATTGCGACAATCAAGGTGCTATTGCAACTGCAAATCGACCTAACAATTCACCCTCCCCACGATCGAAACATATCGACATCCGTTTCCATGTTATTCGCGAGGCTATTGCTAATGGCCTTATTCGACTCGAATACGTTCGTACGGCAGATATGACTGCAGATATCTTGACAAAGGCCCTGCCTAAGGAATTGCATCAGCGTCATGTCAAGGGAATGGGAATGGAAGCGATATGATGGAATTGGGATCTATGTATCCGAACTGGCCTGGTTTCCTCCATGGTTTTGTCCCACAGGGTTTTGCATGGAGGTTTTCCCCCAGGACTGCCTGTATATAGCTATTTTGTCTTTCTTTTGACTCACCCGTGATCTAGTGGGAGGACCCTAGTCGTTTCTGACGCCTTCGGTAGAGATCTCGGATGAGTGGGAGTGCCAGCGTGCTGCATCCGAGGATCTTCCTCCGGCGTGGATCAACTATAGTCCGGGAGCCACGTGACCACCATCAGGGGGTCATATACTCCATTCTAGCTTAGATGACCAATAACAACACACATCTCCCTAACACACAGTTACGAGTCACGTGAAGCACGCGAGAGTCGGCGTCACTTTTACCCGCACCGATATTACGCCGTATATAGAGAGCCACGGTAAACAAGCATCACGTGACTATCTGTGGTAGGTATATCGATCGACGGGTAGATGATGCCTAGCCTCATCTACCACTACACCATCTACCACTGCTACCAGGATAGGAGGACTAGATATATAAGGACATTCCTTCACGCACATGTATTTAGTTCTTAGCGATCAATTGCACATTGTTACTTGCATCTACTGTTGATTCTACCTCCACTGTTCGATATGAAGCCAAATACCCTACAAGTAGGGGAGCTCTTCGGACTGACCTACTTAGCGCACTCGATTAGCACACCTTTGCAAGCATCCTATACGACCCGAGTCCGTATAAGGCGTCGTACGCAACGGTACGGTTGCGGACAAGCTTGAAGGCACGCATACTTGAGGCAAGTATCACCCAGGAACCCACCAGTTCACCGCGCCCAGTCAGTAGCGCGTAACACTTACCTTACCAGGTCATGCTAGAGTAAGGTGTATTATATCATTGATGGGAATTGGGTGAAAGTGTAAGTTCACCCAACTCGAACCTGCCTTCTAAGCCACTCTCCACTCGCTTTCCATCTGGTCAACTCGCTTTCCACCTGGTCAACTCGCTTTCCACCTGGTCAACTCGCTTTCCACCTGGTCACCTCGCTTTCCACCTGGTCAACTCGCTTTCCACCTGGTCAACTCGCTTTCCACCTGGTCAACTCGCTTTCCACCTGGTCTACTCGCTTTCCACCTGGTCGACTCGCCTTCCCCACTCTCCCCACTCTTCCCATTTTTTCCCATTTTTTCCCATTTTTTTTCCCATTCTTCCCATTATTCCTTTGAAGGGCTACGACCGAATTGATTCAATGAAGGTTAGAGAAGTTTAGAATAGGGGGTGGCCAGCGGTGACTAAATATCCTGGGGAGTTGATAGATCACATCGCACAGGCCAAGCCTGGGCTATCAGCAGGCGGTGATGATATAAGCCAATAAGGATGTGTATATAATTTACCGCTAAAAAAGGCACGTATTGACAGCGGGGGGATAGATCGGGACCTGACCCGTTACACTTCCCATTTCTAGTGCACGCCACTCTGCCCCGTCTGTCCCTGTCTGTCCCTGTCTGTGCGCTGCACTTCTGTCACCTGTCCACCTGACCTGACCTGACCTGACCTGACCTGACCTGACCTGACCTGACCTGACCTGACCTGACCTGACCTGACCTGACCTGACCTGACCTGACCTGACCTGACCTGACCTGACCTGACCTGACCTGACCTGACCTGACCTGACCTGACCTGACCTGACCTGACCTGACCTGACCTGACCTGACCTGACCTGACCTGACCTGACCTGACCTGACCTGACCTGACCTGACCTGACCTGACCTGACCTGACCTGACCTGACCTGTCCTGTCCTGGCTCCACCGAGCCTTGGCAAAGCGTTCAAAGGCCCCTGGGACAGGTTCGCTAACGCAGAGCCTCACGAATATAATACTTAGCAGGTCCCTTTTACTGGAATCTGATTGGAGAAATCTGGGCTGGATACATAGAAAACTTGACGTCTCAGCCCTTCACCGCCTTAGTTTCTATCTCCACTGACCCGTCACCTTATACAAACATCTATGAATCTCCACCCACCTGAGCACACGTGCACAATACTGGTATCACTGGATAGTTCGATCCTAGTTCTATTGATGGCGCTACCCAATAAGGTGTCAAGGAAGTGTCTTGGAAGTGTCACGGAAGCGCTGGGAATTTCGGAATGCCAAAAAAGCCAAACTAAATCAGGAATTACTGCCTGGAAAACCTGGATTGGATTTCCTCTCGCACTCCTGCTCCGTACTCGCCTGGAACCCAATTAGGAACTCCCCGGGCTCTATCCAGTCCGGCTACCGCCGCCGCGGCATGACGATCATAATGGCCAGAGTAAGACAGTTCGCAGAATTCACCCACTAACATCTATCACTTCTAGTAATTTACCAGCGAACCTGTTACATCTCGGGATGGTGGGGCCAAATGATCACTGCGCAGAATTTTCGGCTCGTGGTATTGGTATTGGTATCAAATGGGTATCCAGGCACGACCTGTCGGTAGGGTCATATTGTACTCTCAGGCCGAGGTGAGGCCTATCAAGGTAAATTGATGCTTGCCTCGCAATGGAATCGAATATAAATATTTTGCTCTTCCCCCAGAAGGATTTGTTTCCAGCCGCCAACTTCGTTGCTTTTCTTGCATGAGCATCATCTCAGTCCTGCAACAAAGTTCATACTTTGGCAGCGGCAGGCCTCGAGATGGCCCGTCACTCTCGTGAACTCGGGTTTGACACCTCTACTCCCTTCGCAGAGGAAAAGTTAGAAATTTGGCACCCTAGCAGCTATCTAGGTCCATTTGGAAATCCAACGCCAGTCCCTCAAACCGCGGACAGACAGTGCCTACATGATACTTTGTTGGGAGGCCTCTCGACGATGGTTAGCTCCGGCTGCGTTGCAGCTCCAACTGTCGGGAACAACCCTTTCATTATCGATCACGATGCAACTGAGCCTTGGCTGCGTATGCCTATTGGCGCTTTTCATGACGTACCAGGCCCTGAGCCTCGACACGGCGATTCGACAGAGCCAAAGGAACCTACACGACCAGCGAAAGAAACACCCAGATCCAGCGGGTCCAACGAGCGTCGTCTTAAGAAGAAGGCATGTCATAGTCATCAACGTCCGAGCCGACCAGAGTAAGTCACTTGTCAAGCATTTCTATCTCCTACCAAGTGGATTGTTCTCATAATGATCTGCACTAGTGAGATCCATCGCGATCTTAGATGCACATACAGTGGCTGTGAATATAATCGCCCATTCTCCACCAAGGGATCATTGATGCGACACATCGACACCCAGCATGTGAATCCTTGGGCTTTCAAATGCCCTGAACCGACGTGTGGCAGGTATTTTAAGCGCAGGGACAATCTTGACGATCACTTGCGAAGGCTGCATTGGAAGAAACGACTTCACCTACAAAGCCATGACAGCTGACGTTCTTGTCGTTATTTTTCATTCTGCTTGTGACTATTTCTATGTGTAATTCGACATGTTCATTTTTCATAATATCTAGCCCACTTTGGGATTGCTATCCGGGATTCGTTTTCTCGTCGGAAGGAAAAAAATGGTAATAATTCTGTTCTATATGACCTACGACAGATGAGAGTCGAATAGACATAGATATGATAATGATGAGGGAGCCTAGGTCAAGGACGAAATTGCAGAAACATATCAGAATTCAAAACGGCATCAGAGACTGGAAATTTCCAATATGCGAATTTGACAAATAATGGAGGGAATGGAGGGAACCAGGTCCTTCACTGCCTGGCGATCTATCGTTGAACTACTTAGGTACCCACTACTATGTACTGTCCCCACTACGCTAATGGATAGTGGTGTGATCTTTCTACCCTTATCCTATATCTTAAAAAGGACAGAACAGTAAATGAAACTGCACAAAAAAAAGGAAGGAAAAGGCAAAAACATACAACAGCAGGGATTCGCATGTGGTCACCCACCATACTACTAACCTGCCGGCGTGTGGCTTAAGTACGGCTGAGCGGACGGGAAGCCCTGTTCTCCACACCCTATGGTCGTATGTACTTGAACCAAAAGTACAAGAAATAATATCCTGTTTTCGCACGATCAACATACTACTGCGTAAAATTCGGCTGTGGGGGGCTTCTGCTCAATCAATACTCTAGTGGCTATCGCCTGGATGAGTAGGGTGAGTTCCGCTTTAGCGTCGTGTTGAAATATCCCGGTTACTGGGATAATCATAAGGGCTGGGATCACGTGCATGCCTATATACCTGTTCACCAGTCTACTTGTATCTTACACAATAAACTCCCCTCAACAACATGAACACTGAAGCATCACTTATAAATCAACAGACAGGGTGAGAATCCGGGTGAGAACCAGGTGAGAATCCTTCGGGCCGGCGCGACCGCCGCAATGACCCTCCCGGCTGATCGAGAGTAGAACATCGTTGGGCCACGAGCCCCCATTCTATCTCCTGGCACCTTTACACAGCCCCTAAGTGGGATGACTTTCGACTAAGCCAACGGAGCGATTCTCGAAAGCCAATTCTGGCAGATGTCTCTCTCCTCCCCCATAGAGCAGACTACGATAATGGAAACGCCTAGAACGAGACAATACAAGAGCTCCTTTCGACCCTTTCCTCTCGATATGTGAGCATGTCAGACCCTGCGAAATACGTCGTGGGCTGGATTTGCGCCATAAGCACCGAATATGTTGCTGCGCAAGAGTTTCTTGATGAAGAGCACGAAGGACCGAGCTTCGTGTCGCCAAACGATACCAACGATTATACATTGGGCAAAATTGGAGTACACAACGTCGTCATTGCTGTCTTGCCAGATGGTGAATATGGAACAGCTTTCCCAACGTCAGAATAGGCCTGATGGTCGGCATTAGCGGCGGTGTACCAAGCGAGAAGCATGACGTTCGCCTAGGCGATGTTGTGGTCAGTGCACCTCGTGATAGTGAGAGTGGTGTGTTCCAGTATGACTTTGGCAAGGCGATGCAGGGCCAGGGTTTCCAGCATACACGATTCTTGAATCAGCCTCCAACATCATTACGCGCCGCAATAATGGGGATTCAACACAGTACGAGAGGAAGGGGCATCGGCTCAAGAAGGCCGTCAACAGCATTCTCGACAAGAATGCGAGGCTGCGGCGGAGGTACGAAAGGCCGGAACCAATCACAGACAGGCTATTTCAGCCCGAAGTCGTCCATGACTCAACATGCGGAGCTGCGTTTTGTGCGCATGATTCTTCTAATTTGCTACTGCGACGCGAGCGGACCGAGCATGAGGATAACCTTGCTATCCACTACGGCCTGATTGCTTATGGTAATCAGTTGATGAAAGATGCTACAATTCGGGATAGCCCTGCGGCAGAAAAAGATATTCTCTGCTTTGAAATGGAGGCCGCAGGGCTGATGAACCACTTTCCCTGTCTAGTCATCCGGGGTATATGTGACTACTCGGACTCGCATAAGAACAAAGAGTGGCAGGGTTATACATCGATGGTGGCCGCTGCATATGCAAAAGACGTCTTAAGTAGGATCTCTCCGAATAGGGTTAACAGCGAGAAAAGAATTAGCGATATTCTATCTGGTTAGTCTAGCGCAGACTGGGAATGATCATTTGGATGGTATTAATATAAGGAACTAGCTGCACAGAGATCACTCGGGCCAGAGCAAATTGAAGTACCTTTTAACAAGTCGCCCGTATGAACAGGTTGTGGGCAAGTTCGTGCGGCTGCTGGAATCGTTCCCCTATGTCCGTATACCGGGAGAGGAAGAGTCGCATAGTATTGGTCGAGAGGTCAATCATGTCATCCTATACCAGGTCGAGCAGCTAGCGAAAGAGAAAAGGTTTTCAGACCTTGTCAAAATTCACCTAACAACATGGTTGCTCGAGATTCCGCACTGTACCTACCTCTGGGTATATCTTGTGTTCAACTTTTTGATGAGAGAAGGCTTCCATAAACAGACACCTAAAGGAGTCGATTCCGCAATAGCCACCCTGCCAAGAAATGTCTACGAGGCATATGAGCGAATTCTCAACAAGTCAAAGAAGGACCCAATGGTTCGAAGGACCTTTAGCATCATCTTGGCAGCGAGTCGTCCACTGACACTCTCTGAAATGAACATTGCACTGAACGTTAATAGCGTATCGAAGTCTATTCATGACCTCGACCTAGAGGAAGACGAGGACTCCAGGTCACGCTTACGAACTTGGTGTGGATTATTTATTTCAATCCATCACGGTAGGGTTTATTTCCTTCATCAAACTGCTCGAGAATTTTTGCTTGCTCAGGCTGTATCACCTGCAGCTGCTACCTCGGTCTCGTTGGCGTCACTCCATAACTAGTCAGAGCACACACAATATTCTTGCAGAGGTCTGTGTGAACTATCTTGACTTTCTTGATAACGGAACTATTCCCGCGGATGGCCGAACAGAAAGTCGCCAGAACATCGACAAACACGTTTTCTTAGGCTATTCAGCTAGAAATTGGGTTGCCCATTACCAGAAGGCTAACGTTAGTGCCGATTCCAGTATAATACCTACCATTTTGAGGCTATGTAGCCCAGATTCAAAGAGCCGCTCGGCATGGCTTCCAGATAACTTCACAGGCTATATCTGGAGTAAAAGCTTTACCAGTCTAATGATATCGTCTCTTTTGGGGCTGGAGGCAGTCGTCATGTTTCTCCTCACGAATGGAGATGAGCTCGATTCGAGAGATCATGAGGGCGAGACGCCGCTATCAGCTGCTGCAGCGAACGGGCACGAGGCCATCGTCAAGCAACTGCTCGAGAAGGGCGCTGATTTCGAGTCGAAAGACAATGAGGCCCGAACGCCACTGTTTTTGGCGGCGGAAAATGGGCACGAAGCAATTGTCAACATACTCCTGGAAGCAGATACCGACCCTGAGTCGAAGGATAAAGCTTTTGGGGCAATGTGGGAGTTGTGGCGATGGAAGAAAGGATGATGCTGGTACAAATCTTATGGCCCAGGTACTCAAACCCCGCTAGAAGCGTGGCTAGTCATTCCAGTCTACTAGTATGACGTTCAAGACTGCGATAATTTTCCACTAGAGATCTCCGTACCAGACCTGATGTCCAGTGATTTTAGAATAGCATTTTTCCTATGTCATTCTTCACGCAATACTTTTATAATAGTCAACATATATATCTTACACAATACCGTACATACTATCAGTGATTCTAAAGTCATTTCCATCCCTAATTTCGCCTCTGAAATCATCCTATGAATACCTCTCTTATCCCTACCACATCATCTCCAGCTTCGCCGGAATTCCAAAACTCCCAACACCTCTTCCCAGCTTTATCATTACTCGCCTTGGTCATGGTTAAATAGAAGCCAGCTGCCGTGAAGTCTTACCCAAAAATTTCATGGAGTCCAGAACCGAAAAGCCCACCCAAAGAGGATAGTATTCCAAACCATATCCCTGGTCGGGAGCTTCTTCACGCTCTAGCAAGGTATAAGTATTCTTCCTACAGCCTGGACAGCTCTAACAACACTTTATCCTGCGACTTGACTCAATATTTAGCGATCTGACTATCATTTGTGGTTCGGTAGTGCCCCACTCTGTTCCTCCACATTCCGTGGAAAGGCAGGCTGTCCATCGGGCAGGGAAAGACTCACCTATTCCAACTGGGGCGCTTCCTGGGAAGAAGCCTGTGCGCTAGGATTCAAGTCATTTTGCTGTGATAAACCTCCCCCGTATGAAAATTGCGATTGGTACTACCATGGTGGGAATATTTTGGCCTCTATTCCTCTCATCTGTACGGGAGAAATGTCCCGCTGGGAAGGCCTCCATTGCCACAGATCCCTCGGGCTGTATGACAGGTGAGACCATAAGATCACTTGTCAACCCGTCTGGACGGAACACTTCATGCTAACCCTCTGGCCCATAGGATATGGGTCGTATCGTTGCGACTCGCCCGCCACTACAGTATGTCGATACACAACAAACCATCGTGTCAATTGGCCCCTTTACTGACTTAGTGACGTTACTACTAGAATTACCCCTTTCGTGTCCGCCTTCAAGACCCAGCTGGTCAAGTACAGCCAGAATGCTGTCTGTACCAATGATCAAAAATAGTACTCTAAACGGGAACTTGAACATATTGAACATGGGTTGTCAAAGCGCCACGATCTGAGCAAAGAGGACTGGAAATGCCTGCTCTTCCAGATCACCGCTCTGGCCATCGGCACCAGTCAGACATCAGATGTCGCTGATGGAAACTGAGTACAACTCCAGTTATGCTGATGAACTCCGGCTAAGCCTTGGGGATATTGCCCAGTTTCAAAGTGATTGGTACGTCAGACCTCCAAGATGGTATGTACATGAAAACTCACCCGGCCAGGTCCAATGCGGAACCGATCGCCCGAACGGAAAGCTTGATGTGTATGGGACACAATGCCTTTGATGTCGTCTCGGATGCTGAGACGCCACGGGGCGAGCTTTGCGTCTTACGCTGCCCGACTGCTGGAACCAAAAAGTGGTGTGGCATTCTCCAAGGCTCCCAGTTCCTCGATGATGAAGCCAAATTGCTAGTCTCGAGGAACCTGGAAGAGGAAGCAGAGGCGTATCCTTCGTCGGGCACTGGTAGCGAGCCCAGCTGGGGTACAAGCCTATTCCGACTATGGGAGATCATAGCTAAACCTTGTCTCAGGCTATATGGTTCAAGTAATTATCAACGGCGATCTCACCCTTAGAGTACGAGCAGCTCGTCCTAACCAATCGTGGGGAACAGATTCTGGAAAGTACGCATTACCCTTTTGATACCTAACACATACCAAAATATTCCTTCGCTAATTCCGCAGTTGTGGGGCAACTTCCGGCCAAGAACACCAGCTACCAGAGATCCCCCAAGATAATTATGGGATGTTCCACCTGCATTTCGAGCATCTCATCAACAACAATGGGGTGTGGCGACCGGAGATCTATGCGATCGTTGCCTTCCACGGCCAACAATACAATTATCGAACACGGGCACGCGTTGACGGGAATAACAACGAGGGAGAGAACTGACGGGTGCATATCTTGACTTGTGACACCGGCGATGAAGAAATCCCCGATACTTATTGCTGGTACCCAGGAGCGGCGGAAGCGGTTGAATCAGGGACGGGAAGGACAGTGCAGCGATTAGGCAACTATCTGTTCCAGCACGACCTGATCACCTCGACACTTTCACTAGCGCCGAGAGAGGCTAACTGGGTACCGTTTCATGAGATGACCCCGACTGTCCTGGTCGATGGTACTTTGACTGGCATTGTTATACTCTCAGTCGCCAATTCCTGCCCAGCGGGGCTATTCAGAACACGCGGTGACAGAATGATCAAAAGGACCAGGACGATGTGTCGGGGCCATCGAGGAATTATGGCTTGAGGAGGACACCTGATATCCAGTAGTATGTACTATACTAACATCTGTATGGAGACCACATAGTAGTAAAGGAGGTACATAAATGATGTCATCAAATCAGCCCCGCACGAAGTAGGATGAATAATAAAAACGGAGTCTAATTTATTGATTTAGTTCAGTACTAGTAGTATTAGTAGATATAAATAGTAGATACATCCCTCCCGGTGGACCATCGCGCGATCATCCTTCCCGCACCCATCTCACCTCAGCCATGTCCTTCTCCTACGAACTCACCCCCGACGACCTCGACACAGCCACCGAGATCCCCCCAGCCATTCGAGCAGCTCAAAATCCCAATCCGGCTGTTTTACTGGCGTTATTAGACTTCTACGGCTACGAGCTGTCTCAAGTCGCGCATCTCGCGCCTCGAGACCGCGGCGGCCTCGAGCGATGCTCCCCCAACGCCAACATCACCGGCGCTATTGACTGCGTCTACGAATCCCCATTAACCGCAGCTATTCGCGCAAACCTTCCCGATAATGTGCGTGCGCTTCTGGCGGCGGGTGCGGACCCCGCGGGCATCAAACTAAGCTATCTGTCCGACTACTCTGTGCGCTTCATCCGCGGCCGAGATGCGAAGACCGACACGTCGAGCTTTGCCATGTGCCCGCCGCGAGAGTCCATTCTCGCCGTGGCCGCGGCGAAAGGCATCCGGCATCAGACGCAGCCCTTGACCACCTCTGAGCTGAACGAGCGTCACTCCGGCTTTCCTCGCTTCTGGACCGAGCCCAATCTGCCAGGCCAACGATTCCGCTCCACCAAGGCCTTAACGGCTCTAGAAGTAGCCGCAGCTTGTGGCCAAGAGCAAATGTTTGACATGATTCGCGACGCCGGAGCAGATGAATCAGCCTGGACGGAGATTCAACCATCCAATGAAATTGTTGAGGACGAACCGTCTATCCAGGAGGCAAACTCATCATCACTGTCGACCTCATCGCCCGTCCACGAAGCCATCACCGCAGGTAACCGCGCCATGCTTCACAAATTGCTCCATCAATGCCACTATTCCCCAAACTATCGACCTCTAGCTGCAGCGCCGACTCTGTCCCTTCCGCCACTCTCCCACGCCTTGGCCTGCTGTGATCCAGACGACCCCAAGATCAGGGAGTGTATCATAGAGCTGCGAGACCACCCAGACCTCGATCATCACCTCCGCTCTGCCATCTTCGAAGTCCATCCCCTTCATTTTGCCGTCGCTCGTCACAGCCCAGCCCTTCTGTCCTGGCTCGCCCTGCCCCTCTCGTCTGCGGGATCCACTGCTCTCGGACAGACGCTGCTTCACATCGCCTCGCTGCCCCTGACATCCGAATCTATCGATCAAAACAACCCTGACGTCGTCCGGAGCATTCATTGCGCCAGAACTCTGGATCGCGCCTGGTTACCGCATGCTAGACCCAGTCCCTTACACTTGCAGCCAACGCCGCCGTCCTGGCTCAACCCAGTGCGTCCCCGTGCGAGAACCCCATTGACGCCCACCGAGCAGGAAGCCCAGTTAGATACCCTGCGCGCTCTGGTCGATGCAGGCATTGATGTCCGCGCACAGGATGTTGATGGTAACACTGCCCTGCACTATCTGGCGGTAACCTTGAATATCGACCCCCGCGCAATGCAATTGTTAAGAGAAATGGACGCCGGCGAGGAGGTTTATCATCACGTCTTAAATCGGGAAGGCTTGTCGTCGCGGGCCTTGTGGGAGAGTAGATCGCTCTAGTAGTAACTTTATTCTTTTATATATAGGCTATTCATCTGCATAAGGCTCTCTTTATATTTATATGCAATCTTTCTCAGCTCGTATAATCAGAGATGAAATGTTAATCATTAGATCAAATAAACAAACAATCAGACAGGTGCACCAGTCGAGTGCGCCAAGTACTTAGATTAGTCCGAAGAGCTCGGTCCCTCGAAGTGTAGGATGTTTGGATTGGCCGAACAGCTGCCGGGTGTGTTTTCCTGGGAGCGCTGTATCCACTTGTTTGGCATGTCTCCCTACTTTCTCTGGCAAGCCCTTCCTCTTGGCTGCTTGGGATCGTGCGAAATTTAAGGTTTTTGACTTCATTCTGGAGACCTGTGCTTGTGGGGTAGCGTCCTCTTGCGTCGCGACCCTGGCCTGCTCTTTAGCCATGCCCAGCAGATTATTGTCCTCGCTGGCAGGGACCCAAAGGCGCCAGAGACAACATCGGTTAGGCGCCTCGTGGTCGCCTCTGGCTAAGCCTTAAGAAGTCCGGTCGAATCCAGTACTATCTCATGTCTAGCATTTCTGCTCAGACAGTGATTTTACCCGTCCCTATTGGCAGAACCCCGGTTAAGACGGCATAGGTGAGCGGAGGACTTGTCTTTATGCCAAACCTCGATGCACTTGCACTAGTTTGTGATCGTTCAATCATACTATCGGTTAGCTCACCCAGGGGTGACTACTGGCGGGTGATCGGCGCTCGCGATCGTGCATCTGGGGGGCCGGAACGGTATCGTTGCTGTGCCCCTCGTTCGGTCACGGCACACATCTGACACAATGTGTATATAATCATGTAGATAAGTTCCTTTGTTGATGTCTATATAGAAGTGGGCCACAACCAGGAGAGGCCTGTAGCCAGAATAAACGGTGTCGCAGGTATTAAGAGGGTTGACACAGGCGTGATGAAGATATGTGAGCGTCAGTATCTTGGCAGAAAAGTCACATGTCTGTGGCTGTCTTGAGACAGTCGTCACAAGACGAAATTGGGCTTGTGAAGAGCGTTTTATGCCCCTGTTTCTAAGTATTAGGTCACAGATGCTCACGCTCATGTAACCAAACATATTCCCCACCACTTATATCTTACTCTGCCTTGTACCTTGCTTATTGTGGAGATATCGGTCTTATTGTGGCAATACTATAGTTAGGATGCTGCATCATTGCCAAGAATTGGTTCTCATGCTAAGCCCGCACAGGTTCCTTACGAAAGTGCCCTCACAAAACGGATCGATAAATCAGCAACAATTGTTTCTCGTTAAGAGAGTCATATGTCTGGACCCATATTAAAAGAGTTGTTAGTAGTGCTGGAGAGTTGAAACCGACTAGAGGTTTGAAAATTGACTGGGAAATAGGATCGATAGACGACTTGCGAGTGGGGAGATAGCACTGGCTTTACTTCGTCGTCTAAACAGACGCCGCATGAAGTGACTTTGCTTTATCGCAGGCATGTGTGAGCGGATGTGGGGCACTTTGGGGCACTTTGAATCTAGCACTGGAACTGAATACACAATGAGATGATTTAGAGTGATCTTTGGTCAAGAGAGGTTTTCTGCGTCTGATCCTGCCACCGCAACGGCCCTGCGCTTGTGCTGGTTGTACGACCGGGGTCCTCGGACCTACAGGTCGGAAGAACATGAGTTGAGGCCTGGGGCTGTGTGCCCACGTTCTGATGAACTGTGTACCGGGCCATGTGATGTCAGACCAGGTACGCTAGACCTTGTCCCTCGGACCTGCAAGGTCCGAGGACCCTGGGTCGTACAACCAGCACAAGCGCAGGGCCGCTAACTGGCGACCGCGCTGGACACAAGTCCCCTGCAGTCGCCTATCTACGTTCTTGCGACCACACTGGCTACTGATCCCAATAATATTCACGCTACAATAAGTCGTCTTCCATGGAGCCGCGCTAGGCTTGTTAAAAAACTCATGACTGGCATCATTTTGTCTTTGCAACTTTTCTTGTTCATAAGTGGTTTAAAATGTAGGAAATGGGCGAGGTGGAAAATATACGTTCCCCTTGCTTTTCTTTGGTCGTGTGAGGGGGAAAGCCTCAAGTGAGTGTTTCGGTCTCCACCACCTTCCTGTCTGTAGAATAGACATGCCGGGCCGAGCCGAGTCCTGCAAGCAATCCTCGGGGTCGATGCCGTCGGGAGTTCTGGAGTTTAAAGGTCAAATGAATACAGACACGATTAAGAAACCTAAGCGTACGTCAGACCAGGGAATGGAGGATCTATAACAGGGATGGGAGCCGGAAGTGGTGGCGCCGAGCAACCCTACCAGTCTCGCCCTCAATACACCCTGTCCTGGACCTCATTCGAGGCATCTCCCATGTACATCCCATCGCCCAAAGACGTCTACAGCCGTATTAGATTAAAGACCGAACAATTCATCCATCCTTCAAAATCGGCCTCTCCCTCTTCGAGTTCCGGAAACGCCTCCACAGCTGGAAGAAACCATTGCCACAGCTCTGTATAACAGCGCTCCCCATGCTTCTCCCGGTGCTCCTCTGGCGTCATTGTCTCGCCCAGCGGTTGGACAGCCGCCTCATCCATCACCAAGCACGCGCCGTAATTGTTCCATGCACCTTGCTTATCTTGGGCTTCTACCCAGCCTTCAAAATGCCCCCCGCACTTCGTCCAACGAAGTCCCGTCCAGCGTGGCTGGCTCCTCGATCACGGTTAGCTGGTGGCGCGCCCAGAGCTGATCGTTGGGCGTGGGATCCGGGTTGTCCAAGCCGTACTCGTGGAAATCTTCGTAGACTCCCGCCTTGATCCAGGAAGTGAGAATTTCGATTGCTTCGTGGAATGCTTGGTCGGAGCGGTAGGTTGTGCGGTAGACGACCCAGCCCTAGGTCTCTTCGCGCATGTCCTGGAGCATGCGACGGGAGGTGCGGTTGAAGTCGATGGGCCTTATGGTCGCTTCGTCGAGTTGAGGCGGTCCAAACATGATGGCTAATTGTTCAAGAGATGTGTATTGGGCAGAGAGAGAGAGATCGAGGGTGTATGTGTTTGAGAAAGATCTGGGAGAATGAGTTAACAAAGCAGAAAACAGGAATAGTTATCGGCACGGCGATGGTCCGCATCCTCTTCTACATGCTACCCTCGCTGGTCTTCTCCCTGTTTAATATCCTGACCCCCTCCGCGGCGGTCGTAGTCAAAGTACAGGGTGAAGCGGGCTTGCCCTCCGGAAGTAAACGGGGCAAGATCCAGCTGAAGGAGGTCAAGGTCGCTGCCTGGGCGCTCGCGAACCTGGTCCTGAGCATCGCGACGCAAGCCGCGATCGAGGAAGCACGAACAAGCCTCTTCGGGATGCGCAGCGCGCTGAAGGTTTCCATGAAACTGCCAATGCCATGGGAGATCGTGAAAGATCTTTCAATTCCTGTAAAGTAAGCTGACAACTGCCCTTCTACAGATCCTCGCATATAGCATCCGTCACTACGTACTGCATTCACTAATAATTCGGTCTGCTTTGATAGTGTTCGGGGCGCCCATCGCCCTGTAAAGCCTGCCACAGCACTAACGCGGAATGCATCTTCGATGAAACCTTGGATCTTCGACGTAAGGCTGCCGCGAGACGCACTATTGGGGAAATGAAGCATTACCGTGGGCTGCTCTATTCCTTAGTTGAATTACTCCGCTCGGCAGATGAAGACAGGATCCAGCATTTCCTAGAGACCGTCCGCAACAGTTCTTCGTTGGATCCTATCCCGGCATCAATAGACGCATCTGCGACGATACGGGCGCAGAATCTCCCAGCGACAAACTGGGCGGGCCTGAAACTGTCGTGCAACAGGAACGGCTATCTGCTGATCCCCTAGCAAGGATCACTTTAGAAAAGTTTTCGACATACCACTATTCCAGGTACCTGCCCAGCCTTGGACGACAGTCACGCAAGATGATTATCTTGTCTCTCACCTTATTTCACTGTACTTGACCTGGGATCATCCTTTGTCGCAGATGTTCGATCAGGGCTTGATTCTGGCCCATATGATCACGGGTGATGTGAACTCTGAATTCTGTAGCCCGTTACTTCTCAACAGCATTCTTGCGATAGGAAGTGTATGTCATGCCATCCATAAACTTTACCGACGAGCCCCCTCTGACTCTACTAGACTTACTCTAATTTTCCAGAAGTTTTCGCTGTTCCTGGAGATAAAACATCGAAGTTTTAAATTTCTATGTAGAGGCAGAAAGGCTGTGGAAGGCGGAGGAGGGTCAGATTTCGTTGACAAACATACAGGCCGTTTGCCTTATGAGCTATGTGTATGTGATCTTCAAGAACAATCCCCAAGTATGCTGTTAAAACGCCTTTATTAACCAGTCACAGTCTCGAGAAGCGCCCGGCTAGCTAGATCATGTTCAGACAGGCCGTACAGCTTGTACAAGTCTTCGAAATGTTCCAGGCACCAAGAACAAGAAAGTACGGTGGGAAAGAATGTCCGCCGCAATGAAATACGTGAGGTCAATCACTGCATGTGGTTTTTCATGCTAAAATCGTATGGGTGTTGTTTCGCGTATATTGTGCTTTGATTTCAGGCTGATTGTGCGATGTAGGCAAATGTCGATGGAGCGCCATAGAGTCACAAATCTCCAGCCCCCCTCAGTCCGCGTCATTTTCGGGCAATGATTTCGAGGATAAGGTTCCATGGATCCCGTATCCACACTCGAATCAGAATGGGCCCGGCAAGAGACCAGCTCTCCTCTGGTATGGGATGGTTGCCATGGCATCGTTGACTGAGATAAGTGCAGAAATCCAGGATCTCTTGTCACTCGACATGGATTTCGACCAAATGTGGGTAGCGGCCGGAGGGCTCTATTTACGCCTGCAGTGATGGCATGAAAATCTGCCCGACGCTCTCGGAATAGGCGAAGAGCCGATTCCACAAACATTGTTTGTGCAGTAAGGGCCCCGACTGATGAATTCCATTGACCCAGTGTTGTAACTCGGCTTGCAGTATCAGGTATCATCACATAATAATCAATCTGTTCGGAGTACTCCTGAGCTGTGCGGACGTCGTCTCCGAGTCCAAACAGCCCTCATTCGAAGAGGCGAAGATAGCCCGGCTCCGTTCAGCGAAAATAATTGCTCACTGTCTTTGCCGGCACCGGGACCTATATGGACCTAGGCATATTTCGGGGCGAATACTACAGTCTATCAACTGCAGCGCACGCATTTTAGTCGACATGTTAAGCCACGATGGGATCGAAGACGCATTCGTCGAGGTATGCCGGTCTCTAACTGCGTTTAGCAGAAGGCTCCCAGATACCAAACGCATGATCCATAACATTGAATCGGTGGCTAGACGATCGGGGATAAGCCTGCCGTCGGAGGCTATTGCAGTGCTAGATCACAACAGCCTGGTCTCATCACAGTGGCTTTGAGCCCGTGGCTACACACACAAGGGACCGCTTCTTATTATTTGCTGATTGGACTCCAGATGGATCCTAAATCACCCAATCGGCCTTACAGCTCCGTCAGGGGTGGTCCGGGCCACAATGTGATTTGCAGAGATGACTTTCCGCCAACAACCAATTCCGCTGTCCACCGGTATGACCAAGTACGTGCCATCTTCTGAAACGCTGTGTGGCCTTGGTCTATACCTACAAGTAGCCCAGCCAATGCCTTGGATGCGACACTCACCACACATCAGTGAAGCAGTGTGCGGCAAAACGGAGACCGCTTTTAAACTCTCCGACCCTACAACATGGCTAAGCCGTTCCACCCGGAGAATTTTCAGCCTGCCAGGGAGCTGCCAGCTAGCTACTGAATATTCCATAGAAGGCTATGATTGGTTGGACTTGCCACTGTCTTATGAAAGGCGAAAAGGCTTATGGTTAATGCAGTCTACTCAATATGATGACGTTAGATACGCCATAAAGAACATAAGGCAAGGCAGGGTGACTCTCGTGTTTGGTTTGTCGTCATGGTCTGCATCGGTGTGGTCCCTGCGCCCCAACCCGGAAGCGTCCACATCCTCTAGGAGAACCATATATTGTGAAGAAGCTCAGCGAGTAGCTTGATCAACTTGTTATCGGAAATTCCTGATAGCTGAAGTATACGTATATCTAGTTCGACCTCTCCTACTAGCTATCATAACATTCATGAGCCCGTACACTCCCTAAAACCCGCAAAGCGCCAACATAAGCTGATTGGATCCATCCTCCCCGTTAACATCCCCACAGTAAATAAGATGACCCCGCCCGAGCTTTGCCCCTACAACACCAGCTTGGGCCTGGTTCACGTACATTGGAGGGAAAACAAGACTTTGAGTTACCGCGCCATCAATCGGAACAAATATTTTTTCCTCAGGTTTAGCGTTCTTGACATGAAGTACCTTCATGCTATATGATTCAGGCAAGGAAGATGGTTCAATGCTTTCGGGCAAGAGACCTGATGGATTAAGTTGGAAGGTTGTGCGATGATAGTCGCCATTGTCCCAGGGAAGGCCAAAGGTCTCGAAAAACTCCCTGAACTTGTCCATGTGCGTGAAGTTCGGGAAGTGTAGACCGACTATGGTAAGACCGCCATTTTCAATGTAAGTTTTGATTCTAGCGAGTACTTTTTGGGTCTCTTGGTCGGATTCGGTAAGGCCCTCGTCTGTTATGATGATTGCTTTGAAGGTGGTCTCGGCGATGGCTTTGAGCGCGGCGGTTGCGGTCTTTGCGCGCTTGATGACCGCCACTTTTAAGAGCCTGTTGAAGAGCGTGGAGTAACTTTCATCGATGAAGTCGCTGTACGCGAGAGAAAGAAGAAGAATTTGCGGTCTCTCGGTTGAGGCCATTGCCGTGACTTCGGTGGGTGGGGGGGGGGGGGGGGGGAGGCAGATGAATGAGATATATCAGAATTACCCCGCTTTACACCGCCTGCTTACACCTCTGTTGGCTGCGTTTTACGTAATCCATAAGCGAGTCGGCACCACAACCGAGTCGGCAGTTTTCCCTAGCACCACCATCAAGCACTATTCAACGCGACTTTATTCCACCACCACTATTCAGAATGCCTCTATCTCAAGAAAACCGAATGCAAATGGCCATACACGCGTACAAAAGCAAGCAAATCCAATATCAATCAAAAGCTGCTGGAGTATTTGGCGTACCAAAGTCAACCCTTCAAGATCGGCTCAAGGGAATGAAATCACGGTCGGAAACGCGTGCCAATTGCCATAAATTAACAGCTCATGAAGAAGAAGTCTTGGTCAAGCACCTGCTAGACGCAGATAAACGAGGCTTATCGATTCGACCTGAGTTTCTCCGTGGAATGGCGCAGATCTTACTTCGTGAGCGTACCCAGGATCCTCCCACAACCATTGACGTTAACCGGGCATACAACTTTGTTAAACGCCATCCAGCGCTACGTACACGATATAATCGGAGGATTACATACCAGCGTGCAAAGCAGGAGAATCCGATGGTTATAAAACAGTGGTTTGAGACTGTGCATGAGGCTATTCAGGAACATGGTATCCATGAGGATGACATCTGGAATTTTGACGAAACTAGCTTTGCAATGGGACTCTGTTCAACCTCCAAGGTCATCACTGCGGTGGAGCGTAGTGAAAGACCTCGAAGAGTTATCCAGGGGAATCGAGAATGGGTCACAATTATTGAATGCGTGAGCTCGAAAGGGATCCATATACCCCCGTGGATCATCTTGAAAGCAAAAGAACACCAGGCTGCTTGGTATCAAGAATCTGCTCTCTTTAATAAGGGCTACGCTATCGCAAGAAGCCAGAATGGATGGACGACAGATGAGATTGGCCTTCGCTGGCTAAAAGAGATGTTTGAACCACAATCAAAACATCATTTAACTGGTGCGAAGAGATTGCTTATTCTTGATGGCCATTCTAGTCATCTGACTGCAGAATTTGATGATTTTTGCAAAGAGAATGCAATAATCTGCCTCTGCATGCCTCCCCATACTTCTCATCTTCTTCAACCACTGGATGTTGGTGTTTTTGGGCCGCTTAAACGCGCGTACGGGAAATTGACTGAGGAGATGATGGCTGCCGGCAATAACGATATTGAAAAGGAAGACTTCCTCCACCTATATCCATCCGCGCGCGAGAGGGTCTTTACTCGAGGGAATATATGCAATGGCTTTGCAGGTGCTGGTCTTAAGCCACTTGATAAAGACCGAGTTCTTGAAAAGATTACTTTCCAGCTTCGTACGCCAACACCACCTCTTGTTGAAGTTGAAAGTTCAATCTCCTCTGCTTTTCAAACACCTCAGAATCCTCGCCAGCTTGATCATAAGATCCGCAGAATGCAGAGAAGCATTCAAAAAAGGAAACTTTCTAGCAGTCCGATGTCTCATATTCAACATGTTGAGAGGGCCGCGCAGATGGCAATGAATACGAACCTACTTCTTCAACAAGAAATCAAGGTTCTACGGGCTGAGAATGAGCGGAAAATGAAAAAGAAGGTAAGGAGGCGTGCTACTCTAGGTAATGACCTTATTTTATTTGTACAGGAAGGTCAAAATCGTCTCCAGCAGCTTGATACGCATGTTGAGGAGCAGGCATCCAGGCCTCGCCAGCGAGCTCCAGCACGCTGCAGTAGTTGCGGGACTGTTGGACATACCATAAGAAGTTGTCCTAATAAGTAGCTATTTATTTTATCTTTTATATAGTCTAATTTGATGGCGTTGGTGGTTGAAATGCTTTAATATTCTAGTGATGACGGAGAAAGTGCCGACTCGGTTGTGGATTACGTTACATCTTTATCAGTGTACTTAAGACTGTTCCTGATCATAGCAAGAGGATCAGGCGAATTCTAGGTGAATCTTACCCGCAGGCTCGACCCCTCGAGGCAAAGCCCGTCCTCGGGCGAATGGTCTGTGATTCGTCTCAACCCACAGTATCCTCGGTCTAGCACATGACTCAGCACTGTAAATGTCGGGACATATCCTTTTGTCAGACCAAGCAAGCGACAACTTACCGCTGGCGACTGGTAGATCACATTCCTTTGCTGGGTGACCTTGCGCCAAGCCGCGGCACCGGTATTGGGACCACCGAGGATCGGCGTATTGGATTCAGGGGTATTTTGGACCGGACCTGGTACACATCTCCATCTATCAACAGAATCAATTGACTTTTTGCTTTGGAGCATACAAACTGTCCACTTAACTGTGTACACAGTACCTAGCTGGTGATACCAACAGTAAAAGACCCGGGATGCCGACATGAAATAGGGATTGACATATCCGTTAAAGAAAATGCCTTACAGAATCTCCGGTTTGGACCTCTGTTATGTCCTTTTGAAAGCTCTATCAGGTCGGAATATTCAATCATAAAATTGATTAGATATGTGCCTCTGCTGTCAAACCAGGGATCGATAACATTGCCTACGAAATCACCCCTAATTTAAAGGGCGATGATTCGGGGTCCACAGCAAAGATACAGACCCCCAATACAGGACTACAGTGATCGGAAGGTACCTTACTGGAAATTCTCCTTGAGGCTGACGGTTGCTGTTTACATAGTTAGTTCAGCTCTTCAGCTCTTCAGCTCTCGATACTATGCTCTGATCCAGTGGGTCTCGTCAATTGTCCGCCTAGGCGCATCATATTTATCTGAAGTCACAATGACTGGAAATAAACTAGATGATAAAGTTCGGATTGGAAAAACATGAGACGAATGAATGTTGAAGATATATTATATATAAAAAAACGAAAACAAACATACAACAGCAGGGATTCGCATGTGGTCACCCACCATACTACTAACCTGCCGGCGTGTGGCTTAAGTACGGCTGAGCGGACGGGAAGCCCTGTTCTCCACACCCTATGGTCGTATGTACTTAAATGACAAGTACAAGAAATAATATCCTGTCTTCGCACGATCAAGCATACTACTGCGTAAAATTCGGCTGTGGGGGGCTTCTGCTCAATCAATACTCTAGTGGTTATCGCCTGGATGAGTAGGGTGAGTGCCGCTTTAGCGTCGCGCGACTCGGGTGATTAGGGTGAGTGTGCAATAGACAGGGTGAGAACGGGGTAAGCCCGGGTGAGAATCACTCTCTGTCATAGAGTCGCTCTCTGGCCATCTCAGCTGAAGTAAAGTGCACATCATTGGATGATCTACCAGCACCTGAAACACTCGTCTTCTTGGCACCTGCACATAGCCACCGTATGTGTGAATGAAGGAATAGTGTGCTGTAAGAGTAACTAACTGTCGTGGTTGTTGGGTGAGATGCTGACTAATCTGAACAGGAATCTTTTGCTACCTCCTGCAGATCCAGCACAAACAGCAAACTCACTGATCCTCCCACTCTAAGGATTTCCCTTGGCCCAATAGCAGTGGTATTGCACAGTTGGCGGCCTGCTGGTTAGGCATCAGCGAACCAGATACAGGACGCTTTGTTATAGATGGCAGCTACCGCGCAGCTCGCTTATTATTTATATTACCTCATTTTATTGGTGACCTCTCCCAGTCAAGAAGGGAACAGAAGACGTGTGCAGTTTGGCCGTAACAGGTCACCTGTGCTGCGGTCTTATGCGTAAACGCATTAAACTGTAGCGTCAGAGAAGGCCCGTCCGCGCTCCCTCGTAGGGAGGCAATGTGTCTGTATATTGCAATGCTAGTTTCTGTATACAGAGGGGAGGTGGGAGGGACAAAATCGAGTCTTGACTGCGTGAGAGATGACAAGCTACCACCAGAGGCAAGCAACTGACTCTTCAGAGGCAGTTGTAGGAGGAAGGAGCCCTCCGAAATGTCGGTGTAGATGTCACGTGAGACAGCGTGGCCAACGTGAGGCAACCCCAATAAAACTTCTCCTTTTAAGTTCGAAGTCATTCACGTATCTATCTATCCTCATATTGGATTCTCTCATGCAAAGTAATAATTCGAAGCGACTGCGGTCGGAAAAATGCTGGGAGCACTCGGCCAGGTGCTGAATAGCCTTCACTTCGGCCCCCACGAACGAAAGGTGAAGAGGTATCTCAATGAAGCCACTCAAGGTCAGTCGAAATAGATATATGTTGATGTGACTCGCCATCTTTAACTTCACCAGATTCTGTCCTCGAAGATCTGAAGATAGCCCTCGCCCCTAGAATAAAGGAGGTCCAGCATCTCTGGATCACATTCGACGCCTATTGTGTCGAAGACTATTCCCACCAGCGGTGTACGTGGACCACTAAAAGGATGCTCTCGAAACTAACGATACGTTTAGACTGGAACGTGATAAGTTTCCGGGAATACATTGAGAAAAAGCACCCTGATGTGGCAAATTCCGAGGCCGTGGTCCAACTGCTGTGGAGATGTTTCCTCTACTTTGCCTATCACCCTTTCCCCTGCGATGCCACTGACAGTAGCAAAGTCGACTCGAGCGGCTTCCAACGTGCTGTATCACTTCTAGCCGTTCAAGGCACTGATATCCTGGGTACACAGGACGAAGGGGAGTATTTCTGGCGCCATGACTGCGCTTTCTTCCGCAGAGCCGATTTCCAAAGACTCTTTAGAAGCATTAGCCTTCCGGAGGGTCCAAACAACCAGCCCACAGATCCATCTCTGGAGGAGGACGTCATGGATATTTTGGCCATGACGCAGCCGCAATCGGTGAGCTTGGCTCCTTCTCAGGATCAGCTAGGACCTGCATCCCGAAAGCTGCTTAGTGAAAGTCCAGTCCGGACAGGGTGTCGGGTGACTCGAAAGGATTTGTCGACATTGCTAAGCTTGCTTCTACGGCTGAGACTGCACAAAGCTAAATGGGGATCATACTTCCATTTTGGTACTTTTGATAAATCTGAGCCTGTTGTCGAAAGATTGGCCGATATTCTGGTTAAAGGACTAGGCGGGGACTATAATGGAGAGAAACTTGGATCTGAGCATCTTCTTAGGGCAATGGGTTTGTTGGTATGCGCGCATACACTGAAGTGTCTGGGCATATCTAATCTTTGACAGCCGAACTTGAACCAACGATTCCACCAGCTTTGGACTGTTCTATTTCAACCACCGATGGCTGCAGATAATCAAATATTGTCACAAGTACCGGAGCCAGTAGGAGCTGTATCTGGCGGGATTATTGGGGCTATTACACTGTTTATCCCTCACCCTAAATTCCCGACGAGCACTCGGGCGACGATGCAGGACGCGCGGATTACTTTGGAAAAACAAACACAGAGGCCAGATGACTTGACAGTGACCCGTCTTGTGAAGACCCTGGAAAATAATGCATATCCACACCTGATGCTACTAACCAGCGATGCAACTACAACACCAGCCACGGTGGTAGGAGCATACTTCCCTGGTCCGCTCTGGCTCAAGGCAAATGGAAAAGATATGCGCGAATTCAAGACTGGCACTTCCCATCTCCTCTTTCAGCTTGAGCCTCAATTCCGCCTTCTCCGATGGACCTGCCCTAATATACCGCTCACAGACATCATCAATACACATGAAGAGGAATTGTCGCTCGAAGCTATCGCAGCAAGTGACAAAACACCTCCGACTTCAAACAAGGTCTATTGGATCGGAGACCCGGAACGAACAGGTCCTGGCCTACAAATTGACCCAGTGGCGAGGTCGGCTCTGCTCACGAGCAATTTTACCGACGCCAACGTTGGAGTAGCCTGGTATAACGATGTGGGCAGACATAGCGACCGTGGTGACAAAATACCCAAAAAGCACTGGGAGGTGACTGTCAAGCTTGGTCAGCTCAACTTTTTCCGTCTTTCGTGCGGGTTGGACGCAGACCTCGCTACTGGGAGGATCATCCGTGCCAAGGATCAGGCTCGATACATGCGGGAGGCAATGAAAACAAGGATCGCGGGTGAGGACCTGAAGAAGAGGATTTCAGGCTTCGGATCTACTACATGACAGAAAGAGATCGAAGAAGATTTTCGTCTGCCCGTTCGGTTTCCTACGTATCTATACCAGCGGATTGCCAAAAACACCTAGGTAATTCTGACTTGTGTATGTAGGGCATTTATCTCCTGGGAAAATTTACACTGATCTCCATGGTTCCGCTCACCCCATTGCTCACTGGGCCTGGGTATGGTTGAAATGTTTTGTATATTTACTAAGAATAGGCACCTCAATAATATTCATGCTCATTTATTTGGTTGTTTAATTCTGTTCTTCGAGATGGTGATGAATGCAAAGTCAGGCCCCAAACTCAAATTAGTCATGTGCCGATCAAGGCTATGCGGGGTATTCTCTTCACTTAACAGTGGCTTTCCTGGACAGATACCAAAGCAGCCAAACATCCTGACCATGGCGACACAAACAATCAGCTCCATCCTGGCTACAGAGCCATGGTACTACGACGGCGACAGGCAATGCATCAAGTTTAGTATTGACGGCACCGGTGAGGTACGTCCATTTCCATTTGTCGCAAATGGCGTGCGCTCAACACCAGCAGATCTGGGACGGACACGAAACGGCCTTTACATTGGCCGCGAGCTTTGACTGGAGAGCCCTAAACCCTACAGCCCTGGACGAGCAGCTGGCGATCACCGGAAGCAGGACGGCGAAGACACTGACCCACCTGAGCCTAGAGATAACCTCCACGGAACGCCGCTGTCCCTGTCCCCCCGGTTGGAATTTTGACGAGAATACCCTCGAACGGATTCGGATGACCACGTCAAGGTTCAAGGAGGGCGCGTTCCAGCCAAGGACGTTTTCTGTCCGCCTCGAGAGCGGGAAATTCGCCAAACCTTTTATGGAGGACCATGGCGGCGTAGAGAAATTCGGAGACCAGGCCCGCAGCTATGCGTTGCGGCTGGTGTTCGACAGATGTCCGTGGCCCTCTCTGGAGCAGTACATTAATGGTTCCATTTGGGGGGATAAAATGAAGGTGACCCGGTTTGTGTGTCGAGAAACGGGGCTGTATAATTCATGGATGGGCAGTTGTATCGCAATATAATCGCAGAGCAGGTCTGGAGATTGACCTACAAGTAATAATCGTGCTTCCAGAAAATTTTCTGTTTAAGTGGCACATCACATAGCCCCGGCAAAACGGCCACCACGGTTTACGCACGCCGTGCCAATGAGGCTGTAGCTAAAGGCTACAAAGCTTACAATGTCGCAGGACCCGATGGGCTTCCTCCTACCATGCTTCTTAGTCCATATTCACGGGAACTTCATAGGACACCGATTGGGACTCATTATGAGGTGTTATATTTTGTCGGACTTTCGGATATCGGTATCGACTAGTACTCGTGAGGGGCCAATTGAACCATCCCAGCGATCGATTGATTGACTGAAGAACTATCTGTCGGCTCCCGTTCAGGATACCATCTATTCAGGGGTTTTTAGTGTGTTACAGCGCTGCTTTTCCGAGAATACCCGATTACCATACAAAACAGGTAGGAGATTGGGTATCTGCTGAATCATCTTGCTCCTGATTGTAATATCAGTCTCTCCGATCGACATATTCCAATAATATTCTGCACTTTCTTTCACTTAATGTATGTGAGAGTGTGAGATGTAAAGGATGATCGTGAACGGGTGAGAAGCAGGTGGTATTGGCTATCTGCTGCTATCTTCTGCTATCTGAGAGAGAGAGAAGAGGAAGGAAGAGAGAGCGTGGGAAGTGAGAGAAGAGGTACAGAGTCAGGTGACTGTGGTGACTAAGTGAGTACCTGATGTATGTACGCTCAGTATGAAACAATAAGAGATCTTCATGTAATCATAAATGAATAGTACAATAATGGCCTTATGTGTGGGATTCGTAAAGGTACTAGGTTGTGGCTTTCAGTAATTTCAAGTTTGCTGGGTGATTGTTGGGTGTTATCTGAAATATATATTCTATTCCAACCATTGCTACACTGGCACTGATAGAGACGGATGAGATATTTTGGCCCGCACGGGGCACCTGCGGTCTGAACACTGGCGATGTAGACCTCGTTGACGGAGGGCTACGGCGCCGTGAGGGCTGCAGGCGGGCCCGTGGCACTCCGTATATTCTAGGAGGAAAATAGCTATGCGGGAGCATACGTGGTATATACATGAGGGGGTTTCCGCGGTGGGCGGGAAGAAGCCGTCGCGGAGAGAGCCCGGCTCTCCCTCGAAACGGCGATGTTCTTTTCGAGGGAGGGGCAGGCCAGGCGATATTTGTGTGCGTTGTCCAGCACGGAATATCGTGGGCCCGACGCACCGGGCTCTCACGCAACAGTCCCGAATAGAACATATCATTTTCACGAGCGGAAGTCTATACATTTTCTCTGTAAGCCTTGCAGTACCACACAATTGTTGAGATTGTTGAGATTGGGTACGACGAAGCACTGAATATAGAATGAGGGCCTGCTAGACAATGTTGAGGTTCCAGGATAAGGCACCGAATTGATGCCTCATTCCCAACCTCTGTCGGCATGCCTGTTCAGGGAAACCCGGGGCACTGAGCTTGATATGCGCTTCAAACGCTCTTGTGCGAGCAAACGCTCTTGTGCGAGCAAACGCTCTTGTGCGAGCAAACGCTCTTGTGCCGCATTATATTCTAAATTCAGGGGATCTTCATGGAAGAATTCCGATTGAGACCGATAATAGGGGTTTACTACTGTCAGGGGCTTGCCGCCCGTTCAGGGATAAATACCCCCAGAATGTATGTAGACAGTTCAACACGATACAGTCAAGTTCAAGTTCTGTCAATTTCATTAAGGTCGATTTGTCTGTTGAGATTGGATACTATGAAGCACTGAATATTGAATAAGGGCAGACAAATCGAACTTGATGGAATTGACAGAACTTGAACTTGACTGTATCGTGTTGAACTGTCTACATACATTCTGGGGGTATTTATCCCTGAACGGGCGGCAAGCCCCTCACAGTAGTAAATCCCTCATAATCGATCTCGATCGGTGTTCTTCCATGAAGATCCCCTGGATGTAGAATATAATGTCGGTGAAGCGCATATCACGCTCAGTGCCTCGAGTTTCCCTGGACAGGCATGCCGACAGAGGTTGGGAATGAGGCATCAATTCGGTGCCTTATCGTGAAACCTCAACAACCATTATACCAAATAATAAGGTTTCTATAAAAAAAAACCTACTGAGTGATGCAGAAGTTGTTCGATTACTGTTAGATTATAGAGCAGATTTCAATATCGAGGGTGGATTCTGTGTTAATACGCTAAATACAGCCTATTCACGGTATAACCATGATATACCGGAGGTTCTCAAAGCTCAAATAGCAGCCGGATCTGGAAAGGAATATCCATTGTGAATGGTTAACTTTTCATAATTACGAAATAGCAATTTAATTGAAAGAATGAAGTATGCATTGTGACTAAATCCCGGTAACTTGTCCACCTCTAGTGTGATCTTCATCCCCTTATCCCTTCATCACACGTCAACCCTCAAAGCCTCCAGACCCCCTTTGACCAGCCGAGGCAGAACAAGGGAATGCGCCGTTCCGTCTGCAAACATCTTCATGAAAGCTACGACTAACTGCTCCATTCCCTCAGCAGAGGCTGCAGCAATCCAGTCTGCCGTTGACCGTGCGGTAACAGTCTCCCCAAGCTCCTCTTCCAGGTAGGTACGAGCGTCCTGGACAGGAATAACAGTCTCTCCGCAGTGGTGGACATAAACAGGCTCATTGGTGTTGACAGCTGTTCCAGCCAGTATAGCATCGAGTACTGTTCGAGCGACGGAGTCAACGTGTACAAAATCAAAGTATCCACACCAACCTGGGAGCTCTGGTACGCTCTTCAGGATGCGGGAGAAGCGCAGCACGGTGTGCACAATGTCCATGGACGGAGTATTGGCACCTGTCACGCTCGTCGGTCGGTGAATCCACACAGGCATTCCGGTCTGGAAAGCAACGCGCTCCAGGAATCGCTCACTAGCCCACTTGGAAGCCACATAGCCATCTGTTCCATCGGGTGGGGGCTGATAAGCTGCGACGGAGATTTCGGGATACGAGTCCTTGCCACTTAGATGGGCAACGCCAGATGTGGAGATGAAATGGAAGGGGGTTCGATGCTTGGCTGCAAGGCGGACGAGTTCCTTGGTGGATTCGACGTTTGGCTGGCGAAGCGAGTGGTAAGACTTCATGAAGGATACATCGGCACCATTGTGGATGATGACATCAGCCGATGCGAAGATATCGTTTGCTTCAGTCTCGGAGAGTCCCAGGAAAGGCAGAGTGAGATCGCCTTTATGGAAGAAGATCTTCTTCGACTGCGCGCGGGCTGCTGTGGGGTTTCTCACTGCCAGACATTCAATCCTTTGAATTTCCGGGCAATCGACCAGCTGATGGCACAAGGCACGGCCCAGGAACCCAGTGGCTCCAGTCAGAAGAACGGTTTTTGACTTAGCGAGGGGCTTTGCTGGGCGCGATACGGGCTTGACGGATGTGATCTCGGAAGAAACAGCTGTTTCAGCCTCCCAGTCAATTTGATAGGAATTGCCAGTACTGGTTGCATTGATACGGGCAGCAAGACCCTCGAGTGTGTTGTTCTGGAAGAGCTCAGGCAGGGAAAGTTCAATAGAGAAACGATCGCGGATCTCGGCTTGCATCTTGAGCAAGAGGAGAGAATTTCCGCCGACAGAGAAGAAGTCAGATGATTTTTCAATACTTAACGATTCACCGACGTCTGCCAGCAGAATCTGCCAAATGTCGCTCAGTTGGCGTTCGGTAGCGCTCAATAATGCAGTAGACTCTGGGTCAGGGATGTCACCCAAAGGAACAGTGCTTAACGCGCGACGATCAAGCTTTCCTGAAGCCGTGATTGGAAGCTTAACCAGGTTCTTTATAATGGCGGGCTTCATGAACAAGGGAAGAGGGAGCGTCGAGCGCAATGATCGAAGATATTCTGTTGAGTTGTCCTTGGGTTCACAGCCATCTGCGAAAACAACGAATGCGGCCAAAAAATTCTCCGTTTCTCCTCTGAGGACGACTGCAGCATCAGAGAGCATGCCGTGCGCACTGTTGAGAATTGCGTTTTCGATCTCTTCCAATTCGACGCGCACTCCTCGGATCTTGACCTGCAGGTCTCCTTCCATTCTCCCCAGGTAGACCAATGATCCGTCTCCGAGCATGCGGGCTTTGTCTCCCGTACGATAAAGGGTCTTCCAGCCATCGACGGCCTTTTCAGACCCTGAGATTGTGTCCCGTATGAACTTCTGCTTTGTAAAATCTGGGTTGCGCCAGTATCCAGGACTGATGCCAGGCCCACCAAGAACAAGTTCACCAGGAAAACCGACTGGTACTGGCTTTGCAGCATCATCCACTATATAAACGGCATAGTTGTTGAGTGTGCGACCGATTGGAACTCTCTCATCATTGATAGCCTTGTAGTCAACCTCACACATGGTTGCAACGATAGACCCTTCAGTTGGCCCGTAAGCATTCAAGACTTTTAGTGTGTTGAGTCGGAGGTCACGGAACTTCTCCTTGAGACTGACTGGGAACCCCTCGCCGCTTGAGAGAGCAATACGCCAAGACTTGCAAGATGTCAGAGTCTCTCGGCCATATCGGAGTAAAATCGAATATTCAGAAGGTACACAGAAGGTGAAGGTCACTCCCTCGCGCTGGATCAACGCTGCCAAGGCCTCCGGATCTCTTTGGCTGTCAGTCACAACAAGAGTCCCACCGTTGGCAAGACAGTAGAATATTTGAGCAAGCGACAGATCAAAGCTGACTGAGCTTTGCTGGAGGACAGTCTCTTTTTGCAGACCCATTTGCTGGGACGCTGCAACAACATGGGACGTATAGTTAGCATGTGTCAACTGAACACCTTTGGGTTTGCCAGTTGAGCCGCTTGTGAACATGATAAATGCGTTTGATGCGGCTTCACTGCGATCAGGAATCTTCTTTTCGGTGTGACTCGGTAGGAATGTAAGGTCGACGATATGGCCAGCCTGGGGGCTGAGGATTTTCGCCGTACTGGCTGTTTCCTTGTCGTGGACAAGAGCCTGCAGGCTCGCCTCATCACAAATCAATGCCAAACGCTCTACGGGCATACTGGAATCAAGAGGCACGTAGACAGCGCCGAGCCGCATGATTGCCAGAAGCGCGCAAATCAAATCCGCTGATGGCTGGCAGCACACGCCAATATGGGACCCAACCCTCAGGGAGGGAAGGGTACTGAGTGCAGCGGCGATAGCATTGACTCGGTCACCCATGGCACGGTAGGTCAGGACTCGTTCAGAAGAGTCTTTTAGTGCAAGCTCATCGGGCTGAGTTTCGACCAGATGATTGATCCTTTTGGACAGCGTGTCCGGCCAGGCCGTTTCAATCTTGTTGCCAATCCCCAGCGACGCGGACTGATGAGATTCAGCTTCAGGGAACAGAGAAAAGTCAGTGAGTCGCATGCTCGGATCCAAAGCAGCTTGCTCAAGAATATTGACGTATGCCTTGGTGAGCAAGTTTCCACCCTCGACGTCAAATAAGTAATCTAGTAAGCTCAATGACAAGAAACCACCAGTGCCATCGGCCTTTTCATCGACGGAGACTGTGATATCGTAAGGATTCCGTGCATCTTTATAATCGTGCCATTCGAGGCCGACTTCACCAATAGTGCTTTGCTTCAGGGCACCCATTCGATAATTGAAGATTGTCTGGAATAGCGGGGGCAAGGTGTTTGATCTGGGAATATCGAGTTCGTCCAGAACGAGATCAATCGGGATATCTGAGTTGCCAAGTGCGGCATAGACTGTAGTGCGAGTTTGCTGAACTATGTCCTCGAAGCTGGGGTCATTCTGAAGCTTGACGCGCAATGGCAGAGTATTCAAGAAAAACCCGATTGTCTGCATGAATTCTGAGTCGTTACGGTTTGCATCCACGATACCGATGCACTGATCATCAACGCCAAGGAAATGATGGAGCATAACTTGGAAGGCAGTGAGATAGAAATGCAACGTTGTAACCTTTGCTTTCTTGCTGGCCACTCTCACCCTATTCGTAAGTGCGGGCTCGAGCGGCTGCACAAGCTCGAGGGTCTCGTATTTCGTCATCGCCTTGCGAGAAGTGGTCTTCGCAAAGCCGAACAAGGGCAGGATGCTTGGTAGATCCTGGAATTGTGATTTCCAATACTGAAGTTGCTTGGCATATGCACCGTTCTGAACAGCACGTCGCTGCTTGTCCGCGAATGTCGAATATTGTAGAGGACTTGGATGTTTCACCGTCGGTGACGCATAGCATCGTTCGATATCTTGGAGAGTGAGTTGCCAACTGACGCCGTCCATGATTATATGGTGATATCCAAATACAATCGTGTGGTAGTCAGGCGCATGAGCCAGGAGAACGACGCGGAAAGTATCGCCATTCTCGAGGTCGTAGATGTGGGCGTGCATTTTCTGAAATTCTCTTTCAACGTCACTCTCATCATTTGTAGAGTTCAGGATATGAAGCCTGAATTTGCTCTTTCTCAAAATTACTTGATTGGCATCACCGGTGAAGCTGTCTGTGTGGAATGAGGTGCGGAAGGATTCATGCCTTTGGGTGACTTGTCGAAGTGCCATCTCGAGTCTGCTAATATCTAACAGCCCATTCAGGCGATAGGAGGTAGTGCAGTTATATGTGGTCTTGTCCTCGAGGTAGATAGAAGGGAACCAGATTCGAGATTGCCCGTAAGACATTGGATCGATACGCAACCACGGTGGCAAAACTGGTTTGTTTGATGTGGTAGACTCATTGTCGGATGTCGCAGGGGTTGTTTGTATTTGAGTATCTCCGGGCGTAGAACCCTCGTCAGATGAGGTATTCGATTCCAAGTGTGTTTTGTGCTCGGCAAGAACGGCAGCTTCATTTAGGTTGTCCGGTGGATTCTGTCCAATAGCCAAACTGTTTTCCTGGTTTTCGGCAACCAGCTCATCGTCGCCAGTGGCATTGTCTGCAAGAACGTCGACTGCGAGCTCATCACATACTGTAATCACCGATGTCAATATCAAGTATGTCACTACCAAGAGCCTCATTTTGAGACACGAATACTTACGGTCTGTGACACTTGCGCCTCCCAACAGTTTCAAGACAGGCACATCCTGTCCAATTTCTCGTAGGACCCAGGATCGAATCTCAACCGCCACAAGTGAGTCTGCTCCCATTTCCAGCAGCGACATAGACTTATTGACATTATCGGGCGGCAACTGTAGAACTACAGCCAATTCAGCAACAAACATTTTCTGTAGTAATAGCGAAGCATCTTGGACATTGCCAGCTTCACGGAGTCTGGACTTAGGGGATGCTTCTGAGCCGCTGTCCTGCGCTTTTTGTGGCTCCGATTGGAAGTTATGGTGAGAGAAACGTGGGTTAGCGATCCAGCTGGGCCGCTTGCTGCTATCTGAAAGATCAATTTTAGCCAAACCAGTCATGATCTGAGAGCGGTCGCCAGTAATCGGGTGGCCGCCAAGGATGGCTTCGCTGAATATGTCGCGGATGTCGTGTTCGGAAATTGGCATTAAGTTTTGCTTGCCGAGGAAATGTTCATAGGTTGCCTTTCCCTCGCTGCGACGAATGTATCCTATGCCCATGATCATTCCGATGTCGACAACGGAACCAGCCACACCACGCGCTTTGCGCTGAGCGGCAAGACCGACCATGTACTAAAGGAGAACTCTTCTTAGTGCCTATTAATGACTGAGGTTTGGGTCACATACTTGGTTTGCAGCTGCATAATTTGCTTGTCCCGGATTTCCTATCAAATATCGTTATCCATTGGCTCATCATTGTTTCTAGAGACGGTGAACCTACCAACAACAGCGGCAGTGGACGAGGTCATGATGAAGAAATCCAACTGAGTATCCCAAAATTCCTCATCAAGGTTTTTGGAGCCATCGACTTTCGGGCGCAGTACCTTGCGGAAGGTTTCCTCGTCCATGTCTATGAAGGGCTGATCATGCATAATCATGGCTCCATTGACCACTCCAGCAACCGGAGGCAGCGTGCTTCGCAGTTGCTGAACGAGACGAGCAACATCCTGTTTCATCGTCACATCGCAGGGCTCGATGTGCAGGTCAGCCCCCCATAGATCGGAGCTCGGCCTCCCACCGTGTGCCCCTTTGAGGATTTCTGTGATTTTGCGTGTCAGATTATTTCTCCCTCCACATGCCATTAACTATTTCCTAAATGAAGGAATTTCGTGCGAAACTCACCTGCTGGAGACAACGATGTGATGAGCACCATTGTTCACCATCCATCTGCAGAGAAATTGTCCCAATTCACCTGTCAGTCCAACAAGAAGGTATGTTTTGTTGTTGGAAAATAACTTGGTGGAATCTAGTGGTTGAACGATCGTGGATAGCTTCTCGACACTGGTCCAATCGATGATTGTCAGCCGAGATGTATCAGGGGCCGCGTGTAGTAGCTCGCTCGGTCGCACTCTTAAAAGAGTTTGATCTGCGTTGGCGGATCCCTCGACAAGGAAATCCTTCCACAATTCCCCTGGTTGATTGAGACCATGTGAGGAGGCATGGTCGCTGAAAACGACATCGGATGTGAGAACCAGACTATCATGCGACAGGACATTTCTAAGCCTTTTAAGGAGCTTCTGACCAACAGAAATATCTATCAGCATTTTAGTGTCCCCAGGCAGACTTGATCGAAGCATCAACTTCGACGCATGGGGGTGAAGGTACACCCGAGGAATGTGTTTCGGCAGGGAGTTGTCATCGGGTCTTTCGGTGGCAATGACGACGCGCTTCCCGTTCACCTGTGATCTATCCCAAACTGTAGAAGCGAGTAGATTGTCCAGACCATGTAAAACAGTTGAGCCTGATGACGAGGCCAAGTCTACCACTCGTCGAGCCACTAGGTATCGGAAGAGGCCCGCGGTTGAAAGATTTGGAGAAAGCCCCTCGCGAAGGGGCTGCGTCCACGAAGTGGGAATAGTGACGAGAGAGGCATTTTGAGGAAGGAAGGTCAAATACTCAGAGTGAGTCGTCAAATCGCGTCCGAGTCCGACGAAAACAGAAACTCCTTCCGAAACTTGAACTGCGACATGTGAACTTTCACTCAAGTGCAACGATCTGTCCGTGGGCGGAGGGGATAGGAAAGCGTTTCTTTTGAGACCCTGGACAGCAGTAAACCTGGCTGTTTCGCTGCCATGAGTTGCCCTATAAAGGATCACCTGAGTGGAAGACGAGTCAACGTCTCTCTCCAGGAGTCGTTTGGTAGAGTTCAGACGATCATTGAGCTCCCTCACAGGCACAATTCGAGGGAGCCAGAAAAGACCCCGCTGCAAGACTAATTCTTGTTCGGTGTTCCAGAGAAGTGTTTTGTCGTTTCGAATCTTCTTTGTTTGAATGATCACCAAGCGAAGTATGCTTTCTGCGAGATGCAGTTCAAGGTTGTCGGTCTGCTCAACATCGAGGCACTGAAGATGTAGCTGTGGGACCTCCGCCGCAATGGTTCGGAGGAGGCCAAGTGACGCAGCATGGTAGGGATTGTGTTGACGATGTCCCTGCAAGATCCATAGAGCACTAGGTATACGCTCGAACAGTATTTTAAGGTTAGAATAAGACTTCTTGTTGAAGTCCTTAATGAAAGGAAAGTCGAGGTCTTTTAAAGACAATACGGCGGTAGCGTCTGCCAAGGTTTCCTCTTTCAAGTCTTCAAGGGAATCAATGACCAGAACGCCTTGGAACCAAGACTCCAAAATCATCTCCAGTTGACTGATCAGTTGGGACGTCACCAAGGTTTTCCCACCAAGGATCAAAAGCCTTCCAGGGAAAGGTCCGAATACTTTCCGTGACTGAAGCGGCTTGCGTAAAGATTTGACAACCTCATCTGTAGCCTGAGACACAATAAGAGATATCCGGGGATCTGGGCCGTCATTGAGAGCCGCATCAACACCGGAATAGCCCGTTTGGCGAAGTAATCGGTCCCAGGCGACCAGTGACCCCGTTCTCGCTTCAGACCGGTCTGCATCTTCAAGTGACCACCATTGTGGAAGAGCAGACATTATGAACGGGTAGTGGATGCCATTTCCAGTCGGTTCATAGAACAGTGAAAAACCACCAGGTTTCAGCAATCCCCGAAGTTTCAAGAGGGATTCGCGAAGGGGAAGAGACAGAGGTGTTAGGCTGACCGCAATGATAAGGTCGAATGAGCTGCCCTTGAAATCCTGGGATTCAAGGTCATCGTTCAAATTTACATCCTTTTGCGAAATACCAGTAGGTAGATCGCCCTGTGCATGCGCCAAGTAGTGCGGCGATACGGTAGATGTATGGGCGACAGTGTAATTCGAAAACGCATCGCCTAGTTCTTGAAGGATGTAGCTTGTCACCCGTCCTGCATGCGCCCCAATCTCCAGGATTGACATCCGCGGATGCTTATGAGCGATCTGCTTAGCTATTGACCCGAGTTGGCGAAAGGCCAGTGCGAGTGTGGATCCTGTCCGGAGGGACTGGTCAAAGAGGTCTGCGATATGGTCGTCCGCCAGAGCCGCATCGCCGCTCACAATAGCCGGGAGTCTCTCTCCGATCACTTTGCACAATCTCAGATCATCACTATCGGGATGTTGCGTGATAAGATCAGCAATATCATCTTCGGTATCGCTGGTCCATACGACGCTGCCAACAGAATCGTTACCCGAGGCCTGAGAAGAGAGTTTCTGCGCGAATCGCACGAGGTTTTCATATCCGGGCACAACACGTGGCACGGTGCCTTCCCTGGTCAACTCTCGAAGGTAGAAATGAGCAACACGGTCACACGCATCCAAAGATGCTTGGACCCCGGAGATTCCAAGATCGCTGCGACCGGCACTGAGACCGCTCAAAATATCCAGTTCCCAACGGTCTTCGAGGAATAGCTGGCGATCGTCACTCTCGGAGCCAGGCGCAAAGGAGCTAACTGACAAATCTTCAATCAAGACTTGCATCTGTCCAGTCTTCTCATTAAATATATGTAGGTCGCCATGGATTGCAGGCATTTGGAAAGTATTGGCAGTCACAATGTTAGTGACCACGGCGTCGACATTGACACCCGACTGAGAGGAAATATTGGCCTGACACTCAGAGACAGACAGCACAATCCGGCCAATTTTCCGAGGAAGGAACGATGTTCGAAGAGACCCATCGTCTGGTGAAGCATATGCAGCAAATATTGCCTGGAAACACACATCCAGGGTGATAGGGTGTATGAGAAAGTCACCACTGCCCTCTTCCGGGGCGCCGATCCGGATGGTAGAATTGTGAAGTCGACGCTGTGCAGCTTGAATACCGCGGAATGATCCAGTATAGTTAAGACCAATGCTTGTCATTTGGTCGTAGAAGTCGTCAACGTCCATGGGGTAAAGAATCGGACGAATGTTGCCCCTCGCTGGAAGACCAACGTCCTGTGACTGGCCCAGGAAGACAGACAGCTTCCCAGTGAAAATCTTCTTGATCGGCCCAGAACCATCAGCAGGTCCTGAAAAGCAGGCATACTCTGCATGAATGACACTCTTGTCGGTGCTCTCCTTGGGCTCAACTTGGTGCAGATCGAAGACCACCTCGGCTCCAGGCGGACCGTCTGAAAGGGTGATGGCATTCTCGATATCCAGATCAGTGATCTCAATTGCCTGAATCGGTATATCCTTGCTCAGGGATTGTGCCGCACTAACTGCCATCACACAGTAGGCAGCTGCTGGAACAATAATCTGGCCTTGGAAGCGGTGATTGCGAAGCCACGGTACCTCATCCGCTCGAAGAATATTGCGCCAGCGAGGTTCAAATTCGACATCGCCAGGGAGTCTGGTACCAAGAAGTTCATGGAACGGAGGACGACTGCGGTATTGCCTCGACAGGCGCCCCTCTCTCCAATGAATCTGATTGTGCTCCCACTGATAGGAAGGAAGATCCCCCGGCATGGGACAGGACTGTGAGACGTTTCCCCTCATGGCCGTTGCGAAGCCCTTGAAGTCAATAGTACCAGCAGGAAGGTGCGTCCACAAGAATCCCAAGAGACTTCCAAAAGAAACGACATCGTCTTTGCCCCGCTGCAGCGCTCCTTGGTAAGGCCGTGCGCTGCCAAACGCCTCCTTGATAGTTTGCGTCGCAGGTCCTTTGAGCGTGGCGTGGGGTCCAACCTCGATGCAAATATCAAAGGGACCGCGCCTTTCATAAGCAGCCTTTACAACCTCGGAGAACAGAACTGGTTTGATCATGTTGTCTCTCCAGTAGGTACCCGTGAGCTCCTCCTTTCTGGGCCGCCCATTGGCGCTGTATACGCTGGAAAGCCACACGCAACCGGCCTTGGATGACTGTGGATGGACCGGGGTGGTGGTCAAGGCTTCAAGATAGGGTTCGGAGCAAGGCTGCATGTGCGGGCTGTGGTACGCGGTGTCTACCTTCAGTGCCCGAGCAAACTTGCCCTCAGCATCAATCGCATTCTTAGCTGTCAGGAGAACATCAAGGTCTCCAGATAGTGTGACGCTAGATGGCGAGTTACTCGCGGCTACCACAATGTGACCGTTGAATTCCGGACGATTGCAGAAGTTCCGAGCTTCTTCCAAGCTCAAACCAGCAGCCAGCATTCCGCCTTTTTGCCCATCAGGTCCTGTTGCAAGACCGGCGAAATAACCACGGTAATAAGCGATTCGAATAGCCTCATTGGCTGTGATGCACCCGCTTGTATAAGCCGCTGCAATCTCACCGGAAGAGTGGCCTACAACGGTATGAAAAGAAACCCCTGCGGCACGCAAAAGATTCACCGTTGCAACCTGCACCGCTGTGCATAATGGCTGGGATAATGCCGCTTCTTCCAGGCGCGAGGTTTTCGAAGAGGCCATCAGCTCTTTCTTCAAAGACCAAGAAGGTGGGTGCGGTATTTCAGACAGATGTTGTTCTAAGTCTTCAATTGTCTTTCGGAAGACTACCGATTGCAGAATCAAAACGCGGCCCATGGCGGCCCATTGCGCACCCTGGCCGGTGAAAACGCCCAGAATACGAGGTCCAGTCTCGGGGTCCAGGATTTTCAGGCGTGTGCCAGAGTCACGTCCACGTTCAATGGCAGCATCCATCTGTGCGAGTATATCCTTCTGGGAACCCGGCGAGAAGGCAACCCGGACAGGAAAAACGGTACGACGTTCAAGCAATACCCGAGAAAGACCGTCCAAATCCACTAAGTCGTTTGTCTTCAGGTACTCTGAATATGCATGAATCGTACTCAGGAGAGATTGTTCGGTCTGAGCAGACAGGACTAGTGGTAAGATCGGATATGGATTCTCGCTGCTAACCGTATTCGTGATCACTTCTTTCTCAAGCATTTTGTCAGGTACGGCTTGGGCATGAATAGTCGGGTCATAATGCTCAAGGATAACATGGCTGTTGGTGCCGCCAAAGCCGAAGGAATTGATGCTTGCTCGTCGGGGTATACCAGACGCTGTCACAGGCCATTTACGCGGCGCTGTTGGTATTTCCAAGTGTGAATACCAAGGTTTTATGTCTGGATTCAGTGACTTGAAATGCTGGTTGGGAGGAACAATGCCATTTTGCATGGCCAGCATAGCTTTCAGCACTCCCGCCACTCCAGCGGCCCCCTCCGTGTGGCCTATCACGGTCTTGATAGACCCAACCAATAGCTTGCCTTGGTCCACACTCTGCTCGTTGAAAAATGCTCGGCTGATGGCTGATGCTTCCAGGGGGTCCCCTGCAGGGGTGCCTGTGCCGTGGGCTTCGAAGTACTGGCATCTCTGCTCTGGTTGGAGGGGATCCAGCCCAGCTTTTGCGTACGTGGCGCGAATCAAGCTCAGCTGAGCCTCATTACTCGGCATAGTGATGCCTCGAGTACGGCCATCCGAATTCACGCCGGTTTCCCGGATGATCCCTTCGATAGGATCCCCATCGGCCAACGCACTGGATAAGGTCTTTAGAAACACAGCCGCAATACCTTCTCCCCGAGCGTATCCATCGGCGTTGGCATCCCACATCTGGGACCATCCAGACGGAGAAAGCATGTGCAGATTTGACTCTGCCTGGTAGTTCTCAGGGCTGAGAAGCAGGTTGGCACCAGCGGCACAGGCCGTTTTACTCTCGCCAGACCGGAGGCTTTGAACAGCCTGATGAATCGCCACCAAGCTAGACGAGCATGCCGTGTCGATCGTCATGGATGGCCCGTTCCAGTCAAAGAAGTAAGAGACGCGGTTCGAGATGATTGCCCGAGAGGCACCGGTGGCAATATATTGTGGGAGATAATCAGGATCGCGGACTTGAATATCATGGAAGTCATTGCACATCAGCCCCACGTAGACAGACGTCTGGCTCCCTTCCATTCCTTTCAGAGTCAAACCAGCAGACTCCATGGCCTCAAATACAGTTTCTAGTAGAAGCCTTTGCTGGGGGTCGATTGCCTCCGCTTCTTTTGGAGTGGTGTTGAAGAAGGTTGCATCGAACAGTCGGTGGTCTTCTTCCAGGAAGTAAGACTTAGTGACATTGGTTGTCGTATGGTGCTCCGGATTGGGATGATAGAAGCCATCCCCATTGAAGCGAGTTGTAGGGGGCTTTCGAGAGAGATCACGAGGGTGGTGCAACAGATCCCATAGCTTGGATGGAGAGTTGGCACCGCCGGGAAATCGACAGGCGGCGCCAATGATGGCGATGGGCTCATTCCCTCCACTCATATCGGTCTATGTTTTGGTCTATAACTCTGAAATTGCCAGCGAGAAAGTTTTGAATAGAGAGCACAATGAGTGTTCTGATCATATTCTGATATCTGACAGCTACCTTAGCTTGTATATCGTCAAATAGGTCAATCTCATGCAGTAACTCGGTCAAATTGATACCGGCCCCCACGGCACATCGCCGAAGCAGAGGCTGCCAACGAGCTAAGGTTAGTAGTCAGAATCCGGAGACCTTCTGGTGGCAAAAAGCATAGTCCCCTTTGCTGAAAGAGCAGCAAGAGGGGAAGCCGATACCCTACCCGGGATTAAATCCTGAGACCGCCGATTCCGGCGAATCCCTTCACACGAGCTTCCACTGTTGGCCGGCTGTCAGCGAAGCTAAAAAACCACCGAAGCACTGATCATCAAAATGAGAAAGGTGGCCGACTCGGGGTCATTACTCCGGTTATCACCACGGCATATTGATTGAGTGTCGGACATGAGAAAGTCAGGTCTGAGAGCAGCAGGTAAGGCAATTGCCATTATATAGAAAGAAGGACTCATGGGCATCCCTTTGGCAACGCACCTATGAGAAAGAAAAATGCCATCTCAGCACGCCATTGTCGCAGAAGCCCCTAGCCGGGTCCGACTTGTGTCAAATGTCGAAATACCTCAGCCAGGAGAAGACGAAGTTCTAGTCAAAATTCATTCTATTGCTTTGAACCCCGTAGACTGGAAGACTTTGGCCTACTCCAGTACCCCGGGGGCTATCAGCGGATGCGACTTTTCAGGAGTCGTGGCAGGTCCTGTTGGTGCCAAATGCAAACGGGCGCTGAGAGAAGGAGAGCGAGTCTGTGGATGGGTGATGGGTGCGAATCCTCTCCGTCCATCCAATGGATCCTTTGCGGAATATGTCGCCGCAAAGGCTGATTTACTCTATCGAATTCCGGAAAATGTCACCTTCGAGAACGCGGCTACTATTGGGATCGGGGCGACAACTGGCGGACTGGCCTTGTTCAAAACCCTCGGTCTTTCCTTTGCCGAACGCAAGGTGACCCCGTCCTCACCATCGGTGCTTGTGTATGGCGGAGCAACTTCGTCGGGTATCATCGCCATCCAACTTCTGCGGGTAGCTGGATATCGGGTCATCGCCGTGTGTTCGTCCAGGAACTTCGGCTTTGTCAAAGATCTTGGCGCAGAAGTGGCATTCGATTACCACTCGGACACATGCGGCAAGGACATCCGTGCCTATACACAAGACGATCTTGGTTATGCGCTAGACTGCATTTCCAGTACGAGCAGCATGGGGATCTGCTACGACGCCTTGCGCAGTCAGCCGGGTGCGCAGTACGTGTCGCTCGACCCGTTCCCGGACCGTGTGCAGCGCTTGCGACCGGAGGTCGCCGCCGAATGGATTCTCGCCTTCACGGTGACCGGGGAAGAGGTGGGGCTTGGCGGGGCCTTTCATCGGGACCCAACGCCTGAGGACTATGAATTCGGTGTTTCCTGGTGTCCGAAGATTGATCGGATGCTAGAAGAGGGGAAACTTCATCCGCAGCAGCCCACGGTTGTGGAAGGGGGTTTGGCTGGAGTGGCCGATGGCCTCGAGAGGCTGAAGAAGGGCGAAGTGCATGCATCAAAATTAGTGTATGTGCTCTAGAATAGTTGGAGGCGAAGGATTGTTGCAGTAGTAACAAAGTGGAGTTAAGTCTCGGAGATATAAATTGACTTCAAGCTGGGATTAGGTATACGCATTTTGGAACTAGTAGAATCAAGTTGTGTTTAAATGCATCTTATTTGATTTCATGGCTAGATCTACCCAATCAAATCACTTGAACCCCAAATGCATCGATGTCAGTCCTTCGAAGTGATTTCCTTCCATTGCATCAATTGAATCCGAATCCCCTCTCCTCTCACGCTATTCCATTGCGCATCCTTATTCATCCTTGTTTCGTACGGCAACTATTACGGCTTAGGGTTGCCGCGATTGAGTTATTCACCTAGTTGACTAGACTCGGGGGCCTCGGTGCGGATTCAGGTGGTCGCAACGGGCCTGAGCCATTGGCCCGTTAATCCTGGGTCGCCGAAGGATCCTCTTCGACCGAAAAAGGTATGCACTTCTTTTGAAAAAACGGAATCGTTTAACCGATGATGATGACGCGATCAGTACATTTTTTTTTTTTTCCGAGCTCGATTTAATGGATTGAGCCGTGATATGCACATCCCTCGGTTTCGCATACGCAATGCAGTTTCCAATTGGTAGATTCTGAGCATTTGTGCCTCATTGGACAAGGACATGAATGCCCTTGACTGGCGAGTACTTATGAAACTATTCACAAAACTTAATCCACTTCACTTCTGATGATAATGCTTGAATTCAATTCATCCCCATTAGGGCAAATCTCCGCCCACAGTGTGTCAGATTGCAACTTCACCGTGCTAGCGCGCCATCTTACGGGAAACGCACGGCCGAAAGGACAGCGCAAAAGTACATGATCCAACCGGGCCCGTCAACAGTCATCATGCGGATGAAATTCATAGCAAGCCATTCATGTGTTGCCTGGGTGTTTTTCGCCCCCGGATCCTCCTTCTCGCAGATTCGTGCAATGATCTTCATGGCCCCGGGTCCGTAGAGAAAATGCCCCGCGGAAAAGACCATTCCAGCCCAGTAAAAGTACTTGGTGGTGGGCTCTAGGGTGGCTCCGTATTTCCACGTATTCAGTAGCGCAGTTCCAAATGCCAACGGATACGAGCTGCCCACGACGGTGATGGTGCGGTTGAAGAAGCCCGGGAACCAATGGGGAAGAACAGGTCCGCCGGCTTTGGCGAGAGCAGGCTGAGCGAAGGGTCGAATGGCGGTTGTTTGGTCAATCCCACACATCACGGACGCAGTTGAAATGACCAGAGGGGCCAATCTTAGAAGATTGAGGCCCAGATTTGGATCTGTAGTTGCCATGGCACTGGTGATTTTCGGTGGTTTAGAGTCAGTTGGCTGTCACTGTTTTGCGTCCAGACTGCAGAGGCCGGTCGATGTAGTTATACAGTCTCGATATCCTCTGTCTCTCCTTCAATCATATGATGATATAGGATAACATACGATCATCGATCTCGGCGACTGTATGATTCCCGACCCGAATACTTCGGCGAGGTTGGATGCCGAACCGCCCGTAAGTGGAAGACCCCGAGTCTGACTATATCGAACAGTCAGCACAAAAAAACATCAACAAAAACCTCAACTCAGTCCGCTCCACTAAAGATCGATATGTAATACACACCATCACGGCAGAGTATTAGAATCACGCTTGATTTGAATCCCAAAATGTACCAGTTCTTCAAAGACGGCTTCTTCAACTTCGAACTTGTCCGACTACTGGGATCTGCAACTTTTGGCGGATGCGAGATCGGCGAGGCCCTCGACATTATCCCTCTCATCAAAGAAAAAGATCCTAACAGCTGGTACAATGCATGGGCGAAAGCCGGAACCCGAGCGGAGACACTTGCCAAAGAGGCCGAGCTACAAGGAAATAAAGCTGCCCGCTGTAATGCGCTGCTTCGATCTGCGAATTACTTTCGCGCGGCCCAGTTCATGTTGAATACTCGACCAGACGACCGCATTCTCGAGTCGGCGGAGCGCTCGGTCCATAACTTCAAACAAGCGATTCGTCTCCTGGACGGGCCTGCCTATGAAGTCAACATCCCATACGAGGGCATTCGCCTGCCAGGCTATCTCTACTTGCCCTCGGTTGCCAAGCGCTTACCAGGCGGCAAGACCCCGATCTTGATCAGCACGGGAGGCCTGGACTCCACCGTCGAGGAGCTGTATTTCATTGGAGGTGCCTCGGGCCCCAGTTTGGGATACGCCGTGCTGACCTTCGAAGGTCCCGGCCAAGGCATTGTGCTCCGCCGCGAGGCCGCCTCATACATGCGGCCGGACTGGGAGGTTGTCACCGGAGCTGCGATAGACTTTCTCTACGAATTTGCAACGCAACATCCCGATCTCGAGCTGGATTTGACTCGTATTGCGCTTCATGGTGCCACATTGGGTGGCTATTACGCTCTGCGAGGCGCGGCCGATTCCCGTATCTCTGCTTGCGTCGCCGTCGACCCCTTCTACTCCATGTGGGAGGTTGCCATCACTCGCATGCCCGCGCCTTTTATCAAGGCTTGGACATCAGGGTGGTTGGGCGATGGCATCTTCAACCTGACGTTGCACATTCTGTCCCGGGTCAATTTTCAGATCAAATGGGAAATGGACCAGGTACAGTGGGCCATGGGCATGAAGAGTCCGGCGGAAGCCATGCGACGCATGCAGGACTTTACACTCCAAACTGCAAATGGTGGCGAGTACCTTGATCAGGTCAAATGCCCCGTCATGGTTACGGGTGCTGCGGCATCGATCTACGCCACGGAGGACCCCAGTGCGAACAAGGTATTTAGCCGGTTACAACATCTTCCAGTGGATCGTAAGCGTCTGTGGGTTGGCAAGGAAGTGTCTGATGGAGGGCTTCAGGCAAAGGTTGGCGTGTTCGGCTTGGCGCAGTATCGGACTTTTGCATTTCTGGATGAGCAGTTTGGAATCCATCGAAGTATATAGCGGTCCGGGGATATGACGGAGATACAAAGGTGGCTCGGACAACTTGCCACAGAGCAGGGCCATGCAATGCCAAGATTCACAGTAGTTAGATTATGATTATCGGGGAATGGATTCGATTATGAACACAGGCCAGATCGTCCAAACAATCCACAAATGCACCCACAAGCACCACACAAGCATCAAATTTATCTTCTCTTTCCTCTATTAGATCCAATTAACTCTCTCGCCTTCGGTATCCTAGGTAGAATGTTCCCATGTGTCAATTTTTATGGTTCGGCAACCCCTCCATCCCCCTTCTCCTTCTCCTTTTCCTTTTTCGGATCTTTGAGTCCATATTCGGTCTCCAACTCAGTACGCAGTTTGATCTGCTTTTCAAACCAGGTCATAATGAATCCCAAAGCAGCAAAGGCCAGTGACACTTGCCAAACCAGCTTCAGCGTGTCAGAATACACGCCGATAACTTCCTCTCGTACCTGGGGAGTCAGGGACTTAATGAAAGTTGCTGACACGTGAGAGTAAGCCTCCCCGCCGGAAAGCTTCGCCGCCACGGCAGGATCGGAGATGCGGCCGGACAAGTGTCCAAATTGCGTGTTGAATACAGCAGCGGGGATAGAAATCCCCCAAATCGCGCCGTAACTACGAATGAATGCCCAGGTAGCGGTGGCCAAACCCACATCCTTCTCTTCTAAGTCCACCTGCACCGCGGCCAAGGTCGTCGTGAGCAGCAGGCCCAGACCGATGGCCGTGATGATCTGGTAAATGATCCATTCTGCCGCACTCGAGTTGGCATCGAAGAGTGTGAAGAGGCCCAGTCCGAGCAAAGCGAGTCCCATGCCAATGGCATGGATAGGTTGGTAGCGGCCCCATTTGGTGAGGACGATGCCTGCGACCATCGCAGTTGGCACCGCGAGGATGACACTAGGCAGGAACTGCACGCCAGCGCGAGCCGAGCTGGACAGCTTGACCGACTGGAAATACACTGGGATGAAGTAGACTACCCAGAAGGTGAGCATGTTGTGGAGGAAGGATACTATCAGAGCGGCGAAGGAGGTCCGGTTGCCGAAGATATGCGGCGGCATCATGGGCTCTGCACACCACGGACTGGCCTCGTAGAGGTGGAACACGATCATGCCAACGAACCCGAGCACGAGACAGATGATGATCCGCCAGTTGGACCAGGCATATGTGGTCCCACCCCAGGTGAGAGCCAGCAGGATGGAGACGATGGAGGTCATGAGCAACGCGTTGCCGACATAGTCGATCCGTTTCAGCTTTTGCTGCCAGGGCTCCCTCTGGTAGTTGACATGCAGGAAGAAGAACAGACAGACGAGAGCGGTTCCGCCAATGGGCAGATTGAGGTAGAACTATGAGGCGACGTACGATGAGCCGGTTGCTCCCCCCAAAGCGGGGCCCAAAATGGGAGAAGGGAGGACTCGAAACTTACCACCCATCGCCAGGAGCTCTGTTGTACCAGCGCACCACCAATGAACGGCCCGAGGGAGGTGCCAATGGAGAAGATGGCGAAGATCATCCCCATGAAGTTCCCTCGCTCCCGCAACGGCAGCAAGTCGCTGACAATCATATCGATCATCACGTTGATCCCACCGCCCCCAATCCCTTGGATGGTGCGCCCGGCAATCATCATGGCGGCGTTGATGGCACCGCCGCTGATGCCGCTGCCGAGAACGAAGAACGCGACGGCGCCGATCATCAGCCATCGGCGTCCGAAGAGATTCGCCGTCTGTCCAAAAAGGGGCTGGAAGCAAGCGCTTGGAAACCCGTGAGCCCGAGTCACTCAAAACCCACTGAGGCGAGGGCTGTGGTTGGGGGGGAGGAAGGGAGAGTTGACTTACCTGGTGAGGAAGAAGGAGTTGACAAACCACACATAGTTCTCGCCCGCGTGCAGTTCATCAGTGATAGCCGGCAACGCGGTTGACGTGACGGTCGACTCGACCGCCGCGAGAAGAATTGATACACACAGCGAGACATAGATGGCCCAGAAGCGCCATCCCTTCCCCTGCTTCTTCTTGTCGACGGGCGGTGCCGCGTTGTCCGAGGTGTCCGACATGATCCCCGGTCAGTGCAAAATCCAGCAGCGAAATCGAGCAAGCAGGAGCGGCCGCTTCGCGCACATAAAAGAAGCCATGGCCGAAAAGACCGAGACGTGATTGCTAAGAAGCCCCAGGCGCGTTTGTCAACCTCGCCGACGCCGACTTCGATGTTCGGCGATGTTGCCTATAGATGTCTTCGGACGGGCGACGCGAGCCCCGATTGGCGCAAGGTGGCCGAATGTCCCCTGGCGGCCCCGAACTCGTGCTATGGCCACGGCGAGGAGTTGGATGTGCACGCACTCGCCCCGGCTTTGTCAGGCGCTGTTCTCCGAGCCTCCCGCGCCTCCCTGAGTATGTTAGTAGTCAAGCTCTACGCTAGGTCGAGTTCGTCGAGTTTGCATCTGCACTCAACCTTTGCCCTAATTCCCCCACCGCAATGCCGATCTGCGGGCCGAAGCCCGTAGTGGGTCGTCAGCACTAATGTACGTCGAAACCCATCGATGTCGTGGATCGCGTTGGAGGATTCTCCCGCTTCGCCAGAATGCGTCTCTGATCTCTGGCCCCCCTCTGCATGCTTGACTCGATCAGGTCGTCCGATGCCGCGTCTCACACTTATCTCTCAATCGTGTCTGCAGAGACCCTGGCTAGTCCGCCCCTACCGCACCGCTCAACACGAGCAGCATCGCGCTATTCGTGGACAGCCCCAGCCTTAGCTCATCCGGATCCGCTTGCTCGTATGGAGGAGATGGCGAATGTAGCGAATATGGCGAATCCGGAGAAAGTGGGAGAATATTGAGAATATTTGTCTTCATCTTGATCGGATTCAGAAAACGAACGTCGCCAAATCCATTATTTTTGGCCCCAATATGGTACCTTGCGAGGGACTCCGTATGATTGGACACGCCGGACGGGCGGCGCATACAAAGGCGCAGCGACTTCTGCCGTTCCTCGTCGGCCACAACCTCGACGTACAAATAACAGAGCGCTCGGCGCAGGCCAGAAATGCACCTTCCCAGGGCCATTCTCGGCGCATTCTCCTAGTGGTATTCGCAAATCGTCCCAGGCACGCCGTCGGAACCTCGCTGAACCGGCGGACCGGCCTGTGGATGTCACCTGTCACGCCCCCGAGAGCCTTCACCGATCCCCCCGTTTCCTCCCCGAAGACCATCGCCCTCAAATCGAACCCCCTCCATGTACGAACCGCCCTCCCGGCAAGCGTGCGATCGCTGCCACGATCTCAAATTACGATGCCACCGGACCGATGCAGGGAACTGCAGCCGTTGTCTGCGAGCAGGCGCAAGCTGTGTGTTTAGTCCCTCGAATCGCGGTCGACGACCCGCCCCTCCACATCGCCGATCCAGCTCCCAAGCATCAAAATGGACGAGCGACGGGTCGTCGAATGTAAAATTGGCATCGCACGTGCAACCGCACCTGAGACCCCAGTTGGGTAGAGTTGAACCGCAGCACCAGCTGAGTCCTCCAGATGCCCCTCGGACATCGGGCACCTCAGGCACATCTAGGACGTGCGGACTGGAGAGCACTCACCACTCCTACCGGGATCAACTGGAAACGGTCTCCCCAGACGACGCGGCAGACGACCGCCATGCGCAGCCTCGCCTCCGAAAAGCGAAGCATCCACCGGCCGGGAGTGCCCCGGCAGCGGCGCCGTCGCTACCGGACCTCTGTATAGGCGTAGATCCGACCGTCACGATACCGGACAGCTTTCCCCGGTCGCTGAGTTTTTCCAATCGACCCATGGAATCGAACGTCTTCACGTGCTTCACCCGTTCTGGGGAGGCAACTCTCAGTCCTATCTCCGATCCGTACCTTCCTTTCCTAGAGCCCTTCGCGGGCCTGGGGGTGCCGGAGACCCTCCCCCCAGAAAACGGGACGGGGCCAACTCCAACGGTGGACCTGCGACAGCCTGAAGTTCCGAATCGTGGTCGCAAGGTCAGTCCACAGACGCATTTTCTACAACAGTTTATGGAGGACCTCTTGGAGCTTGATACAGATTTGATCCGGCACACCTTGGAGGATCCGGTGGTCTTCGATACAACCGCGATGCACACAACCTCCTTCGCAAATCGTAGCCATACTCCCCCCGCAGACTGCGCGATTGACACGACGTTCGTGCTCACCCAACGACTGATTCACCTGTTTCGTCGCGGGGGCAACTGGATGGCCCAAACCAGTGCGGCCCAAAGCTCGCAATGGCAATCGCCGCGTGCCGCATCATCATCAGCATCCTCATTCTCCTCACGGTTCCAGCACTTCATGAACAGGGCAACGCCTCAGAGCACCCCCGCTGTTTCAGAGACCGGCTGTCAGCAGCCGGAGACAGGCCTTGACCAAGCGTCACTCCTACACGCTCTGTCGACTTACCTGCGCCTCATCGAAACGTACCATACCACAATCTCACAGACAGCCGAAAAATTCGGCACGGCTCTGGCCGAGGGATCCCCGATCCCGCTGCCCTCGTTGCAGATCGGCGCCTTCGCCATGGACGATCCAGCAGGCCACATTGTGTTGGTGATCCAGTCGGCGTTACAACTGCTCGATCGCCTGGGGGACCTCGTCAACAAACTCACGGCCCCCTTTCTTACCGAGGACATAGGTGAGATCGACGTCAGTCGGCCCACGAGTCCTCCCGGCAGCCATAATGCAGTCAAGATGGTCATGGTGGCCGTTCGCGAACGCGAAAGTCAATTCATGCAGGTGGCAGCACGGCTACAGAGTATCTGTCGCGACGCACAATGATCGCGAGGCTAGCCTCTGCGACGGTGAATGCTAAAAGGAATGTAACCCAAGAAAGCTGAGAATGGCCGGTGCAGTCATCATAATTCCTTCTCGTGTTCCAGTCCGCTAGAGTAAACGCGGTGCATGAGTGGGGCATGTCATGTCTATATGAAGAAAAAAACATGACGAGCAAAAGCAATTGTAGGCCTTTGTATTCTGCCGGCGCTACTTTCCATCTTGTGAATCGGCCATCAATCAGGCCACCGAATCGGCGAACTGCGCGCCGTAACTTGGGTATTAGCCGAACACGATACACGGTCCTCTGCCAAGACTGAGAATCGGCGTTTCTGGGTCGATGCACATTGATCATCGTAATTACCCTGTAGCCATGCCACATGCGAGAAGTGATAAATAGGACCAAGGGTATACAGCTGGCTCTGAATGACGCCCAAAGCCTTGCCAATCATTTCCAATCATCATACTTCATTTGATCCCCTATCAACCATTCCAACCATCATGGCCCCGCAACGCTTGCTCAAGCTAACACTCGCCCACTACCGAAACCCCGACTGCTCCGAGGAAGAATGTCACCGCTTCCTCACAGAGGAGTACATTCCCAAAGCAGTGGAGATACACCAACGCCATAGCCTAGAAATATACAGCTATGTAAGCTTTTCCCTGTCTCTCCTAGCAAGCTCCCGCATCCTAGGCACGCTCTTTTCAGCACCAAAAAGCAAACAGTAGTGGAAAACTCACACAATACACCGGCACTAGCACTTCACCCCGAGTCCGCTACAGAACATACTCCGCAGCGCTTGCGACCGTCTCCAGAACGGCTGGACGGTTGACGACCACGACCTTACGGTAGATTTCTACTTCCGAGATATCGCGGGCTTGGTGACGGTATCGACGGACCCAGAGTTCATTGCTCTCCAGTCCATTGAAGGGCCCTTTATCAGTAAGAAGGGCATTGTGGCCCGTTTGGGATGGGTGGAAACATATATTGCCGATGAGAAGCCTGTAAATTTGATCGAGGGGAAATCGCAGTATGAGAGCTACGAAGAGGCATCTGCTATTCAACTTGGGCTTTGAGCATTGATGAACTTTGATTGGTATTGTTTATTCTATCATTTCAGATATTTGATCGATAATGAAGAGGGGAACGCTCGATGGCAGCACACTCTGAGGCATGCGGGTCGATTCAGCAGAAAAAACCACCATAAACACACGTGTAGCGGTCAGGAAATAGCAAGAATCCCAAGTGTAGGGGTCAGATCGGGGAGGTGTAAGAAGGTTTATTTCAGAACTATCTATCCGGCCGCCGTATACTGCCGGCTTTGTCGATAATCTGCATGACAGCCACGTAGTTGGGGAGGAGGTCTCCCCACTACAGTAGTTACTTCACCTACCGGATGGAGACACGCACGGGCGAAATTGAGCGATAGGATGGCTTACCCCAGCACATTAAAACAACAGCAGATTCATTTTCTGGAAAAGTGTATTTCAGCTTTTCTTTCAAATCTTTTATTCGGCACTTGTGTTCATTCGTTCGGATGTCAAAAGAGGAGGTTGTTGTTGTATCAGGGCTTTCTTTGTCGTTCTTGTCATTTTCCTGATTCAATTCACCGCGTTTGTGTTACGGGCCGTTCGAAAGAAACAGATTCATTCGGTGCCTACACGACGAGAATCTCGAAGATGAAGAAGGAAGGAGAAAGAAAGAAAGTCGGCCAGAAAAAGAGGGGTTAAGTCCCCAGCAAACGCGTTGTGCAAACGACCCAATATTATGCCTCAGGCATCCTTCCACGAGACGAGGCTATTCCCAGGTTCATCCGTCACATATAGCCCACCGCTCACAAGCAAATCGTTATCTCCCTCCCACGCACCTCCCCCACCACAACAGATCGCCTGCCCACCACACAGATGGTCACCACCACTCTCAGATCGCCACAATGAGCACTCCGATACCCCCCACCCCGTGATTTCGAAATCCTGCCCGCCCAACCCACCGATCTCTCCGCTCTCGCCCGCGTCGAAGCCATCGCCTTCGAGAACCCCAACAGCGGTCCGAAACTCGTTCGGATTTTGTTCGGGACCGACGGCGAAGAAGCCTTCCAACAACGGTCCCGGGACTTTGTGGACATGCACAAAAGTCCCATCAACAAGTTCTACAAGGTCGTGACCAAGGCCGAGGACGGCACCGACAAGGTAATCGGCATGGCCGTCTGGAGATTCACCCCCAGCCTGTCAACGAGCGGGCCCTGTGTGCCCAAGCGGGCTTAGCCCCCCAGGTGAGTGATGACCCGGCCGACAGGCTCGCCGACATGGTTGATGAGTGCGAATCGCGGTACATGAGTGGGAAGGTGCATGCCTGTAAGTTGATATGATATCCCTTTTCCCCCTCTGAGGATGATGCTAATCGATAATAGGTTTGAAGGGAATCGCCACCTTGCCCGAATACCGTGGCCGCGGTGTTGCATCGGCGTTGCTCCTGCGGGGCATCCTGGATGCCAGAGCCAGGGGCTTCAAGACCTTCTGGCTGGAGAGCACCCCAGACGCCGTCAGTCTCTACCGGCGGTTCGGATTCTGTGATGTCGAAGTCCTGAAGATGGACGTTACAGTGGACGGTAAGGAGCAAACCATCGAGTTCATCGCCATGAAGCGAACAAACTGACTGAAAAGCAGGGACGATGAGCTACCCGAGAAAGGTAGGGTTGGAAGGTAAGTGATCACGGAATGAAATATTTTCCTTTTACATTTAACCGTCTCACAGAGTCTTTGCAGAGATCAAAAGGAAGTAAGGCCGATGCCTCTCCTGAGCCCATTCAGGGTGCTCGGAAACAGACTCCGTCGATGGAACCCAGTCCTTCAGGCCCGTCAGAACGAACCCATTCTCCAACAGCAAGGAAACGTAAGTTTCAACGGTCCGATGATACTTCTTCACACCTTTCACCCCAAGCCAGCTGGTATACCTCCATCCCTCTTCACTATACGAATTCAACGGCCACACCTTGTGCTCAGCGTCTCCTTCTTGCAATGTCTTCCAGTCTGGCCCGGGAATTATAGGCGCAGAGCAAATCGGATGCTCGACCGAGAACACCAGATTCCCTCCTTGTTTCAGAGCAGCTCTGATTTCGCCAAGGAGCCTCGAGAGATCCTCGATGTAGTGGAATGTCAGGGAGCTGTAGACGAGATCATAGGTACCGCGGTCGTCGCCGTGACCGAAGGTAAGTTCCTCCAGATTTGCCCTTTCGAACATGATATCGCATTGGTTGTTGTCACGGATGCGCTCGAATTCCTTAGCGCGCTCGATCATTTTCGTGGAGATGTCGGTCGCTCGGATTTTGGAGGCTCCTCTCGACCGCGCCCACCGGGAGAACCAACCATACCCGCAACCGAGATCGAGGACAGATTGACCAGTAAGTCTTTTGTCGTCCTTGGCTTCATGCCCTGGTTGTTGGGTAAGTACCTTGGTGATCATTGCTTCGAGAACTGGCCATTCTGGAGCTGACTCTAGGCCGCCTTGTGAGCGCGGGAGGGTGCTGTAGGCGCTGAAAAAGCCGGGGTCGTCGTAGATGTTCTGTGCTTGGGAGGCCATTTTAACTTATATTAGGCGTAGTTGTTGGAATTGATGTGTAGATCGAAACGGCGAGGAGAGGATGGAGTTGAAGAGAATTGCAAGCCGTAGAGGAAGCAGTGCGGATGTTGCCGACGGGTGATTTCCGCATCCGGTGCCCGCCGTAAAAATATAGTAATAGTGTAGGATCAAAACAAGATGAAGCCTCGGTAACAATCAATTGAAACATACTCAGCCATTCCAAATTAATTCTGATAGATAGTTATATGAAATATTGACCACCTGGCAAACTACTAACAGGAAAAAATTCATGCTTGCTCATGACCATTCTCGCCCTCCCCATCTTCAACATATGCTTTCCGATCACCATTTTCCGGTTTGGGGTTAGCCGTAGACCCCGTCTCAGTCGCAACACCATCATGCTCATCATCCGCTTGCTCAGTGATATCCGTCGCCGTGCGGTTCGATTCAGGATTATCCTCTTTCTGGATCGACTTGCCCTTATGTCGAACCGGCAAAGAGGTCTCCACTTCGCTCTTCATTTCGGCCCCCGATTCCTCCGGCGCCTGTGAAGTTCTCGAGCCCCGAGCCATTCGCGCACGTGCATTCGCCCGACGAATCAGTCTGTTATGATAATCTTCCTGCTCGAGATCGGTGTCTTCATGGAGAATGCGACGGGCAGCTTCACGGCCGATCACGGGGAGACGATCGATTCCATGGGGATTGTCGGGTGCAAGTCTTGGGTCAAGAAGGCCGACTTGAACGAGTACGCTGGCCTGGTCCCAGTAGACGTGCTCTGAGTATAGACGACCGCCTCTGAGACTGACGATGCTGACTAGGACTATCTCGACACGTTTGTTGGTGGCTGGTACGCCCGGGAGCATCCATGGGATTTCGTCTGTGTGTTGGAAGCTGACGTAGAGCTCGTCGACGATGCGGTCGGATCCAGATGTTCGCGACAGTAGGCGGATTCGCATGGATTGGGGGAGACGGCCGAGGAAGTAGTGTTCGTAGAATCGACGGAGAGCCTGATTTCCGATCCCGCCGGTAAGGGTCGGGGTGTACGTGACTCCGGGCGTCTTTTGCTGGACATAACCATCCAGCGTCTTGTTGAGATTTGATCTGAAGAATTTCGCTGGTTTCGGTTAGCTTGGGTTCTTTATTTCAAGGGTTCAATTGCCTACCCTCTTGGTGATCCTCCCATAGTCTCTCGAGGTCTGGGTCACGACAGAAGCCCTTTCGCAAGGTCTGTACAGTCCGCGTCCAGGCGAGATCTGCCGCTAGATTGTTGTACTCCTCCATATCATGCTCTGCGAAACCGGGTTGGGCATAATCGTAGGTAAATGCCGGATAGGCTAGTTGTATGCGTTCGCCAGTTCCTAGCCCGGGCTGAAGCTCTCTAGTCTTGCGACGTCTCTTCCCTTGCAGCCCAAGTGCTTGAGGCTGCGTCATCACATCAATCGTGTTGCCTGGTAAATGCGCAAGCACTGGGAGGGAGAGAGGGAAGCTTTGTCTGGTGTCAGGAATCACAGTAGGGTAGTATGCGACCAGAGCGCAGAGTCTGTTGGCGTTCATTGGCTTCATGTAATAGTCGAGGCAGTAGCTTGCTGCTTCGCCGAAGGCTATTTAACAGTGATCAGCAAAGCCCTGTCCGTGGTAGCGAGTAAGCCATACCAATGACTGCGTAATTCTCTCCGACACCGAGTCCTTCTTTTACGCTTTTCAAGCGACTCTCGTAGTCCTTGCCCCCGTTGTTCAGAGGGTGGTACACAACATCGAAGCCCTCATCCTGCCATTCTTGGATGGTTTGCTGATCAAATTCGTTTGTTTCGGAGGTAATGCACACGCGCGCATTGTTATTTCCGTTATTATAGAGAAGGCCCTGGCTGAGCCCTGGTGCACTAATCGAGATGGTTGCCATGCTGTGCTAACTGCGATTTTCCGAACCTGGTGTTTGTTTCTGTCCGATGCGGCGATGTCACGATGGCCCCGCAGCTTCGGAATATCCCGACCGACGAATATTCAAACAACCTTGGGAAAAATATGAAGGCTGAGAATAGAATCGAGAGAAATGAAGTCGAGCGACAAGCATCGCCTCTCAAGGTCGCTGCTGAGCTCGTCGCATGACAGCTAATGGGCATACGTCATCGGCGCACCGCGGGCTGGTTCGACGTCATTGGTGTCGCCTTCCAGGGTAAATGACCGGCCAAAATAGATTAATTCGGCCATTCTCAGCACTCATTCGACGGGAAAAGGGCCATCCCCCACAAACACGCCCATGGGAGCACGGTCGGAAGTACATAGTCGGGGAATAACAAGTATAGACACCTGGACCGGTCGGTTCAAGTATGTAGCGACGTAGATCGGCCGTTAGTCTTCGAATCGGTAGCCTTGACACTTGCTAGTGCATTTCTGGGGATGGTCGGCAGTCATCCGCATGGCAGGTATCCAAATTTAGCGACTGTGGATCTGGGTAGAAAGCACGTTAAGACCGTTGTCATCGCAAACGTGGATAGTCGTACATCGAGTGTTTCCCGGCGGTGCGTGCATAGCATTTTTCGAGGAGAGGAATCATAGACCACAAAAGACGTCAGATATGGCCGTCCCACTTTTCATGTCTTCCGGAGACAGCGGGGGGCTGAATGGCCGTATGAGAGACAAATTGCGAGGAGACGGCGGATGCGGCTTCAAGGAGTGGAAGCCGGAATCTTCAGGCCGAAATCTGTGCCTGCCTCAGGCATAAAGGTGTCAATCGGTCAGCGCTCGTAGTTAGTTACGAACTAACTAGTGAAGAGGGGAACGCTCAATGGCAGCACGCTCTGAGGGTCGATTCAGCAGAAAAACCACCACGAAACACACACGTATCTATCAGGACATAGCGAGAGGCCCGAATGTACGGGTCAGGTCGGGGAGGTGTAAGGTGTACACATTCTAGAATTATCTATCCGGCTACCATATACTGCCGGCTATGTCACATAGCTTGGATGGCACCCATGTAGTAGGGGAGTTATCCGGCAACACCCCTTTTGCGTTTCCTCCTTTTGAATCCCATGGCACTGGAGGACCAGTCCCGATTGGTCTGCTGCAGGACTCCCATTGCTATACTCAGATCACGCCGCAACGTGAATGTCATTCGTTCTGATCGCAGATCCCAGGGGGGGGCAATCCCGGGCGCTTACGATGCCCGCCTCACAGATGTACCTTTAATGGCCGATCCCCAACTTCCCCAGTCGAACGAAGAGCCCTAAATAGCTTTTGCAAACTCCCCATCGCCACCGCGCCGCCATGGCGGAAGTCATCGGGGTCGTCTCTGGCGCCATCACCGGCGGCACAGTCATCGTACAAGCCACACAGTCGAAAGCTGAAGGAATTACGCGATTAGCTCCAGGATGCGCCCGAGGACCTGAGATCTCTGATACGCGAGGTCGAGCTATTCAGCGTGAGTCTGTCGAACGTCAAGGACGATTTATCCGACCCATCTGTGGCCTCTGTCTTGAAGAATAGCAACAATGCTCTGATTCTTGATGGCCATAGTAGTCAGCTAGCGCCTCATTTCGACGAATTTGTGCTGAAATCTCAATTATCCCACTCTGCATGCCAGCACATCCGTCCCATCTCCTTCAGCCTCTTGATATTGGATGTTTTGCTGTTCTTAAGCGTGCCTATAGTCGTCTGATTATCAATCGAGCACGGCTAGGATTCAACCATATCAACAAGCTAGATTTCCTGGCAGAATATCCTCAAGCACATCAAGAGACATTCAAATCAGAGACTATCTAGTCTAGTTTACTGCAGCAGGTATAGTTCCACTAGATCCTAACGGGTGCTTCCAAACTCAATATTTCTCTCCGAACACTAACACCCCAACCTAGCCGAACGTCCAGCCGATCAAGTCAATTCAGCCCAAAAACACCAAAAATAGACTTCTAACTACAGTACGTCCCAAATCTGGTACAAGCACCTACACTCTTCAATTGATTCTCTGTCAAACTGAGAAGAGACTAAATACTGCTAGCCACTTCCGGGGCGTGATTATTCAGCGTGTACTCTATCCACCAGCTCTTCGTGTGAAGATAGGATTTTAGTTCTTCGTACTAGTATGTACGGAAATCCTGCGATCCGATATCAAATACTCTCTCTGCTAATCCCGTATTCCAGTGACAGTATGGGGACTACAGTACTCAGTACAGCACCGAATACGCAACATTGAGTTACAATGCATTAGTATCAATGTGAAAGATAATATTTCGCAAGCTATGCTTTATTTAAAAGATATTCGATGCCTCACAATCATACGTAACAGTCTCTGGGAATCTAGGGTATAGAACAACACTCGTCCCAAAAGACAGCCAAGGCATATTGTTGAAAGTGACACGGCAAAAAGTACATGGGTGGTACTCCGGTGGTAGCCATAGCAAATTCTCTGAGTTCCAGGTGATCCATGTACCATCAGAACTTACACCATATGCATCAAATCGAGACTCTTCAGAGTCGGGTTTTATAGAGGCTTTTTCTGAAACTAAGGACAAACAAACGGTACCGTTGTCAGTTTCAAGATATGAGTTGGTACTGTCGAATAATTTCACAGCGACAACTCCTTCAACATGAACCGTCTGTAGGTATTGGCCGCTTCTGGCATTCCACAATTTTGATAGTTCATCGGCTGGGATGACATCGCCTGAAGCCGACGCGAGGAGCTTGAAATTATGGGAGAAGGTGACTTGTATCTCTGTGGCATAACTTTACAAGCCTGGCTCAGCGAGAATACTTCAAAGATCAATTGCGCGTATATGGAATCTGTGTGAATGTTGCAATTGCATTGATCATAAGTAATTCATATCTTACTTCCATGATCCTTACTTATGCCTTTTAGCCAAGGCATCAGAAGCAACCCGTGGTCAGGCTCTTAACCAACAAAATCATAACACCTACATAAAATACCAATCTGTGCTTAAATCTTTGGATGTTCAGGCTCTTGTCTTTGACTTGGAGCCAGACTATGAATGTCACAACATAGAGCAAAGCATGGCTTACTATTGAGACCCTAATACCCCTCTGAATCTGGATGCAGCTTCTATCACTGCATTTGAGAACACAGAAGAGATAAAGATGATGAACCAGAGGATTTCTTACCTGACCTCTGTGATCTCTGGGGAGCCTCAGCTCTATAGTGACCTTGTCACTGAGCGCACATGACTCTATAGCAGAAAAGCCAAACGCTGACTAGCCTGGAAAAAGGGTTTCATACAAGATTGGTGGGATTCAGCGTATGCCAAATATATCTCTGGAAATGAATTCACTGAGTGTGACAGAACATCTCTATTCAATATCTTCAAGAAATATCTCCCAGAGCGCGCCTGGCTTAGAGAATCACTGTTCACAGAGGCAATGTTGGATAGCGATGTTGGCCAACCGTGCCTAGATGATATGGCTGCGCTCTGTACATCCATGGAAAGCGTGGTTTACTACCCAGGACTGTTGCCCATGAACAACTGCAGCCCAATATGCTCCAAGCCTATGTCTGAGTAAGTGCGTGCTATATTTATCAGTGCCCTGGTGCTAACCATAACAGTATTGAAATGCAGGGTTGAGCAAAACATATATTGCAGTGTCAAAGATGATCCTTGGGTGACCCGCAGTACCAACAACGCTATAGAAATCAAAACCAGGCACATCAGCGTGTTCAACGTAAATTCATTCAATTTTGCTATCTGTGCGCGGAGATATTCACTGATGAAAAGGAATATGGATTTTTCCCATTCTGGAGCGAACGACAAAAAACCCAATGAGAGATTCCAGCAATGACTAGCCAAGGCAATTCTACTGAATCACATCGACAATCATATAGACCGTCTGAGAGTTTCAGCGGTCTTCTTCTGTCCGCATCCTTGCTGCCAAATAAAGGACATCAAGAATGTTTCAAGTCTCCGTCGCCACTTATTCAACGCACATTCCATAGAGGAACCGCGTTCTAATTGTGTGAATCGCGAAAGGAAATGGCAGATGGAGCCAGAGTCTCGGCCTGAACAACAGGCCCCCTTTGATTGCTCTTACCCGGCAGAGTCCAGGTGGTTTCTACATGCGAAAACCACAGAATGAACAATTTCGAAGAAACAGGCATATTTGACATGGAAGAACTCATGGAGGAGTTTACGCATTTCGACAAGAACCAGGTACAGTATGAAGAGAACGAAGGCGGCGCAGGAACATTACGAAAAGAATATAGAATCAGTATTTGAATCAAATGCTGCTCTCATTTTCCAAACCTACAACGGCAATGACAATAGAACATGTGGAGGCGTCTAACACTAACAGCTATATTATTAACGCCCAAAGATCCGTTTGGCGCAAGGTTTCCACTGTACTGGGTCGAGATGGAACTTATGGGGAACAAGGCTACAAGACTTGAGTGCAGGAGGAACAGGGGATGGAGAAACTAGAGCGGTGGTTACAGAGACTGCTGAGGTGGTCAGCGGTCCGCTGGAAAGAACCTGACAACCCTAAAATATTGTACGATCTGTTAGTCATGATGGCGAGACAATCAGAGTTTGAATATCAGATCTTCAAAGATGATGACTGGATTGATATTTTCTAGATGCGGGTAGAAAATGTATTGTAGAGTTTTCCAAGCGAGGACATCTTCTTTTAGCCAAACTCTGTAAATCAGATTTCACCAGCAGCAGATAAAAGTATATCTGATAAGATGATAAATTGACTGATTTATGTACCTGGGCTATGGAAAGCATCTTCGCGCGGTAGATCAAGCATCCAAGCCAAGATACTCCTTTCGAATCTCCTGCACCCACTCATCCAAAGTGATATTCTGGTTCCCCCAAGGCACCTTCCCCTTGGGCAGCGATGCCATTCGGTCTTCATCCCACTTGGGAACTTCAAGAAAGTCGTGATCTTGATGGCAAACGTTCTGCTCGAGCCTGCCCTCTCGCAACTTTCTAAGACAATTTTCTTCCAAGTAGACCATTATGCAGTTCATACATATCCACATCTCGCTAGGTACTCTCCATTTATGTTCGCAAAGACCTGAGCATTGAAGGTCTATGTCATATTCGCGTCCCTCACCGTTGCCAGATTCATCGGATTCATTCCAGAGGGTTCCGAGCGCGAATAATGCGGATACTGCGGCGACGTTTTTCTCATCGCCCAATGGGATGAAGACATAAAGCAATTTCGCGAAAGCCTCGGAATCATTCTTTTCATCATCATCGGAAAGAAGCTCTAGAGCTACCTGAACCATAGTCCGCACTAGCTCGCGAGCCTTTGCATATTCGCGGCTGACATGATGGAATCGGGCAAGATATAGTTGTGGTGGCAGAACAAGCTGAGATTGGTTGACTTCTTCCGGCAAAATATCCGAAATCCGGCGGAGGTATTCTGCTACTGAGTCGAGATCTCCCTTTTTCTTTGCAACAAGAGCTCTCTGTAAATATATCCCGCCTAGCTTGGCTGCCGTTTCGGCCAACAACTCCGAACCTCCTAGCCCAGACGATGGAAAATCATTCTTCAGGGAGGTCTCCCACAGTTCGATAACCTTGTCCTCCCGCCGATTGGGTTGTGTATGGAGAACAAGCCCGTAAAAAGCGCGGATCAGGAACAACAATTTATGGTCGGTTCTTCTCTCGGCCCTTTTGATCGCCACGTGGTATGTCTTGTCCATGATACCAAATTGTTGTGTCGCCATTGCGGTGTCTCGAATGATTTCATGGAGGCGTGACGCCGACCCATGCCTCAAAACCATATCTGCTATGTGCTTCCCATCATTGATCGTTGCCAAACTCTCTAAGAATGAAGAAATGGTGGTCCACTTTTCAGCCTTAGCGTACCGTTCCAGAACTTCCATCGATCGGTCTATGCGTCGTGGTGCTTGTTGGAAGGATGCGGAAAATGTCGAGATGGCTAGGTCATGATCGCCAGTTTCCCAATACAACTCGGCCAGCTTAAAATTGAGGTCAGCAAGATATTCGACGTGTCTCGGATCCTGCATCCATAGCAAGTTTTCTTCTTGGCGTCTTATCAACGCCGTCAGTATCGCAACGGCCTGATCGGGCGGGACGGCTCTCGCTCGGCAAAATGAAGCCCTCCAGTTTTTGGAATCCATCTGCAACGCGAGATCGCATCGCTCGATAGCCCTTTCTGGGAGGGACTGTGTCTCATAGGTCATGGCCATCTGCGTGTGCCAAAGCGTATCTATGTTGGTGAGTTGGAGGACCTCTTGGGCCCACTTCTCAAACCTGGCGACGCGGTCATCTTCCATTTCCGGTTCATAGCAGATCTAATATCATTAGCCAAGTGTTGAGGGACAGATAGTTGAATACTGACTTTGGAGAGGAATTGACCGACAAAGAGGTAGATCTGTCGGACTTCTGTGGCTGACAACGGTTCTCTCATGCAATGTTGGGCCAATCTAACCGCCGAGGGCTTGAGGAGCACCTCAACTGCGTTATCAGAAACGACTCCCTTGATCCAAGCTCGGTCGGACTCATCCGTGACTCTCGAAACCGCTGCAGTGTCTTTAAACCATCTGGCCACCTGCTCGACATACTGGCTATTTTCTAGCAATTCGAAAACTGGTGTGTGATAACTTTGAATGTCGTCAATCTCAGGCCACATGAAAGCGTCGACATATTCATGCTTGGTAAATACTCTGACCAACAACTCTCCAATTTGACTCTTTTGGTCTCGGTCTACCATAGACAAGTCAACTGAGGCTAGGTGTTTGACAAGCTGTTCTCGAGCATAGTCCTGGAGCTCCGCAATGCTCGCATCGCGGCTTTTGGACAGAGCGAGCAAGCAATCCCGCGCCAGTAACAGGTGACCTGTATCCTTGTCCTCCTGTTGGACCTGGTATTGCTTGTGAGTTAGCTTCCGCTGCAGGTGCTTGTCAAGCTCAAGCTTTTCGTACACCTCAGGCGGGCACACTTTGTCAAGAAAGTGCTTTATCATGTTGATTTCTGCAGCCTGGATCTCTTGAGCATTCTGTGTATCCGGCTTTTTTAAATGACGGCGTTGTGGAATGTCTTCCAGTGTTTTTGATAGTCTGAAGCCAACCTTGCCATTGCTGTCAACCTCGAACAACAGATACTTAGTCCGAAATCGCTCAGGCAGTGACTGCATCGGAGCTTCGCCGACGTTCATGAAGAGAGTCGCGGAGATATGTTCCACTGAAATGGGTTCAATAGCAAAAGTGATCCAAAGTATGATGTGGTTGATCTCCTGAATTTGTCGTACGGTTCGCTCGCGGTTCAATTTCTCAATCTGATCTTTAATCTGCCTCGAGCGGTCGTTGTGTGCCCCTTTGATGACCTCTTTGATCTCTTCCATGTAGTCGAGCGTGCTGATTGCATTCAAAGCCGAGTTGATTTTGTAGTAATCCCCTCCAGCCGCCTTGGAAAGATCTTCGCGGATTGTCATTCTTCGCTCTGCTACCCCGATGCGCTCGGTATCAGAGAGGGCGTCAAACCTATCCATTCTTGCGTCAATGAACTTTTTTATGTCATCGTGATTATTTCCGCTGATTGGAATGCTTTGATAGGCCACGCCACATTTTTTGATTTGTGCAAACGCTGCTGGTGTTCCAGTGAGGAAGACCCGGATCCTTTTCGAGGTTTCAGATACCTGTCGCAGAAATTTGACCAAGGTATCATCCAGAATGTCACCCAACCCATCGATGACAAGATAAAAGACGGCGTCCATGTGTTCGGCCCCTGTGTTTTCCAACAGTAGCTTTGGTATAACCTCATGAGGATCAAGCGTCATGGGTGTTTGACTGATGCGAGAAACCGACTTCCTGTATGGGACATCGGCTTTTGCAAGCTGCCAGATGAGGGACTTGGCTGCGGCATCGAAAGTCCCATTTTTTTCATCTCTCTCAAGGAAGTAGAACGATACCAAATGTCGAAGACCTTTGGTGGTCATCTCCGTTTGCAGGAATTTGATTACAGATGAGGTGAGATAGCTTTTACCTGTAAGATCTGTACCCTCCACAGCCAAGATTGGAGATGATGCAAAGTCGGTTCTCCACGAATGAAACACAGCGTGCTCCATGAGCCATTTTCCAGTGCCCGGTACGACATATTTGCGGATTTCATTATATGATCTTTGCCAGTAGTCCACAGGCTCTTGCTTAGCGCTGTCCCACCGATCAGGGCCTTTATCAAAGGCCAAAATATTTACCAGGGCTCGTTCCTGGTCCTCTTTTTCAGCTTTTTCCTTCTGGTTTGCATCATTCTGGGTTATCTTGTCGAGGATTCGCTTGCTAAAAGCGGCTCCCTCTTCCGCGCTGGTAGCTGCTGCGCAGGCGCGTTCGAAAGTCTGAGCAGAAACTAATCCTCGCTCTTTCTCGGCCAATTTTTCCATTTGCCCCAACAGTCCCTGGATGTCGTTCTCTTGGAGGAATGCGATTTTCATGCCAGTTTTGAATTTTTCGGCTGCGGAATACCGCAACTTCAATGCAGCGTCACATATATTGACAAATAGCAACAACTGCTGCGCAGCAACTCCACTCAGCTTCGCATCCATATGTGCTTTGACGTAGTAGTCGAGACGGCCCAGATGTGCCGAGCACTTATCAAGCAGATCCGCAAGACCTTCAAAGGCACCTTGATAGCCGTCGTAGGCATTGATAAGGAAGCTAATAACGTTGTAGCATTGTCCAGCTGGCGCAAAGACCTTTGAAATATTCGCATTAGTCGATATCTACAGACACAGGGAATGTCTACTCACCGTTGATGCCCCATCAGCGACAATACCTCCGACTGTCTTGATCAGGCCCATTGTGCGTCCAAACGTGGTTTTCACGGCCTGGCGGGCAGGAGATTTCTCTTCCTTTTCTTGGGACGCATCGAGGTTTGCAAGAACATTGTCTATTTCCAGGCCTTTATCGACCTTTTTCCCCTCGCTCTCTGCCAGCTGGCTCACCTTCTCTTGGACTTGCAGCCAGATCTTCGTGAGTTCTTTGTTCGCGGTCGCATCTGATCCCAGGGGAGCACCTCCTGAAACAATAGATGCTAATCCACCAGGAGGCGCAATCTGTGCGGGTTGGGATTGTATTGGCTGCGTCGTAGGAGGCTGAACAGATTGAGGCGGGCCGTGCTTCGAACGTGGTGGTGGTGCTGGTGGTGGTGATAGTGACTGTGCTGCAGCAGTTTGGACAGGCTTAGAATAATCACCTTGCGAAGGACTTGATGGTGTTGATTGCACCATAGGAGGCTGGGCAGGTGGAGGCTTGTTTCCTTGCAATGTTGAAGGTAGAGGTTCTTGGGTTGGCGTATTCGGCACCTTTGACTTTCTTCTTGGCCATCGCATGGTGAAAAAGGTAACAATGGTGTCAAGTGGATAGTAGAAAGTTCCCTCCCCCTTTACATTTTCATTCTACATTTTATTCACCAAGAATTGCTTTCCCGCCTTTTCAGCTGACCCGGCCATATGGTTCGCTCAGTGTAGTTCATGCGTAATGATGTAAACAGGACAATCGCAATCTCCTTTCCCTCAGCCGATTTGCTTCTCGGATCTGAACAGCCGTCAATCGGCAATGATCCCCACTTGGACTCGAACATCAGCCACTGAAATGGAATAGACATCTCGTATGAGGCTATAATCAGGATCAAAACTCACTCACGTATCCAACGAGTGGATATCTCCACGGAAGTGGCGCAGGAGCTGTGCCTTTCAGCGCCCCCACAGGCGCTTAGCGTTTAGGGTGGACCACTGTGGAGGCGCTGAAAGGCATTGCAATGATGTTCTCCGTGTGCAGGGCTCATTGTGATTGTCGGGATATATTCTCCTGTCAGAACAAACTGGCTGTGACCCACTGCTAGCGACCGATGGATAACATCCCTTGCTTGGTGTACGCATTCTTGCGCTGGGCTGTGGCCTCGGTGTTGTGACCGCCGAAGGCCGGCGTGTGGGATCTAGGGGTGTTTTTCCAACTAGACTGAACATGAACATCTATCAACAAGAATCAATTGACTTTGCTTTGGAGCATACACACTATCCACTTAACTGTGTACACAGTACCTAGCTGGTGATACCAACAGTGATGGTCTTTTCTTTTTAAGCACGAATATTGTAGATTGATTGAGCTCCCTGACCCTTGGTTTATTGAGCAATAAAATACGTCTAGTTCACGTGCCGATCAATTTAAAAAATGACACGTATTAGAGTAAACATATCTAACATTTCACTGGCGAGTCCACCACGAGGCGAGCTTTGGTAGGCACAAACGACAAACGCCTTTGTCAGAGTTTATTTGTGCGATCGAATTTGGAGAGGCGACATGACTCGCTTTCCGTGAGGCGTCTTGTCCACTCTATTAACCTGAAATATTCAGGCCCAATTCGCTGCTTTTGCTATATATTGAGGAACGGCTTCGTGGTTTTGTAGAACTTTCATTGAAATCTTGTACCACTTGCGATCAAGTCTGATAGGCATTTCGTGTCATCAGATGTCTCACTGAGGTCTTTTTCTCCCCAGGACGCCATCTGAGGTAATGGCCCCTGTTTTTCCTTGGGATTTTGTTGAGACAGGGTCTTTTACCAGAGGAGCTTGTTACAATATTGAGTGCGGACTCACTGAATCCCCGCGAACACATTACTAACTCCCAGTAAAATCTGGTCCGATTGGGGGGGGGAGTGTTTCAAGCTCTTGTGATAAACTCATGCCAGTTACTTTTGCATTCTACTCCGTGGCACTGACTTCATTGAGCCAATCACGGATATCCTGCCCTAGAGCCAGCATGATTGATCCAACACTCTCCGTCACTTTAGTGGTTAGCCAAAGAAATTGTTGGCGGGGGAGCCCCAAAAAATCCTCTCTGACAGTCCCCATATAATAAATCCATGTCTTCGATCAGAAGCTTTCTGAGTGATCTTTCTATTTCCACGTCGATTGGGTCCAGGGGTGAATGAAGAAGCTTTGAAATGAAGCCAGAATAAACCAAGGCACGATCAGTTTCGGACATCTGCACCACAAAGTCGCCAAAGCGCGAGATTTAGTCACCAACTGGCGTCTGATGAAATTCTGCCGCTGAGATCCCTTTCTGCACCAGATCTTGCCAGGTTATCTCGGCAACAGACTGTCTTTCATGTCCAGTTAACTCCATGATGCGGGGCCAAGGGGTGCTGAATAAGTCGCAGACCCTAGCCTCGATCTGGCTGCTGAAGAGAGTGATCCCAAAGTGTTTTGCGATGCTTGCGTTAGCTTCAAGGACGTTGTGGCAAGGATGCAACCAGAGATTTGGAGGCTGTATCTCGAGAAATCTCGATAGGCCTGCAATCTTCGGGGCGTCTGAGAAAATCGTTGACCTCTGTAAAACTGGTTCTGAATCGAGGGAAACTTGAGAGATATACTGTTCGGTTACGAAATGCGAGGATCTGTTGTCGTTGTCTCAACAATGCTATGCGAGGTTCGTTTTGCGGCCTAGGCTGCGGCAGCATCCGCAAAAATCCAAATCCGCTCCGCAGATTGCTGATATGGATACGATTCTGACATCCAACTATCCGCGCGAATTGGATGCGGATTTAAGCCTCAAAAAGTTGGATATCCGCGGATATCTAGCGGATTCGAAAACAGTACAAACATGCCAAGTCTGGTGATCTGGTTTGGCATGCACATCTTATGCGGATTTCAAGGTAATATTATGTACTACTAGTGTTACATTTTGTCGAATTAATTACATGGTCACGATACAGAAATTATTTCTAATAACATATCAAACCAGTTCACTGTTCAACTGCTTCATTCAGCGCATTATATAGTTATACTATGGTTTGCCGATTTCGAATCCGTCTGGTAGCCGTGGCTTCTTCCGAATCCTTCCTGTCCGGGTCTGTGTACCATCGAATACTGTTTCCTCCTGCAGGGTGCTATCATCTAGACCTAAACTATCCACAGGCCGCTTTGAGGAGTGAGGGATCGCCAGTTCATCTATATCATTTTCGGAATCCTCCTCTTGCAATTCCTCTTGGCATCCTTCCTCTTCATTGTCACTAATCGGTTCCATGAACTCAAGTGATAGTGGAGATAGACGGCTCTGATTAAGCATAGCAGCTTCGCCAGATGAGAGATACTCCTTAATCATCTCGATCTCCGCCTCTTTCAGCTCAAATTTAGAGGAAAAGTGATGGAGCATTAGACCCTTTATTGTGTCTGGCTTCAGCTGCCCACGGCGATAATGACAGATATCGCGAGCACAATTGAATAAACGCTCTACTCCTGCTCCACTAGCAGGAATCGAGAGAATATCTCGTGCTATTCTGGCAAACACTGGGAATTCCTGCTCATTTATTTCCAGTAAACACGTGGATTTCCATTACTGAGCGCTAATGTTTTTATTAGATACAGTAGACGGATTAAATAAATAAGATGCTCACCTTTCGATAGATAACCCGTAACCTCATCTTGCCGGCCATCAAATTCATCAGTAGGGAGTGTGGTTTGTTGCGAGTCACAAAGCATTGCAAGCTCTTCATCCTCTATATCATCAATCTTCTCTGAGGTATCTGGTTGGTGAGCTTCCCTCTGAGCTTGTTTCTGATAACTTATAAACTCGTTTCGAAACGAATCTTGATACTGCTTCATAAAATCAACATCACCATCTCTCCAATCCTTAGTATCAAAGTATCGTAGCTTCTTTGATGGTACAGGATTGTTGCTAATGCACAGGTTGTACCATATGCACTACCATCGGTTCCACTGTAATATTTAGAGAGCTTTTTCTGTGCCAGCTGAAGTGCTCGAAGCATGGTTTTTCTTCCAGCGTACACGCTTATATCTTAAGTTCTTCTCAGCCTCTTCAAGGTGGGTAAAGAGTCTGTTATAGATGCTAAAGATATGGTGTACTGTGCAATCCCTAGTCTTTGATAAGACATTGGTGAAGTCAAAGAAAGGCTTGGTAACCAACAGAAGATACTCAACCTGGCGCCATTCCTCATTATTAAGCTTAAACTGAGCATATTGATTTGTAGTGCAATACTCATCAAAGCAAGATTGAAGCTTTCGCGCACGGTTAAGCATCAAGAAAGTTGAATTCAAGCGTGTGCGCACATCTTGAATTGGAACTATGTTTAGCTCCTTTTTTTGTAGCCCTAGGAATGCCTCACGGCGCTGTGGGCTTGCATTGATAAATACTGCAAATCCTCGGACCTGTAGTAGCGATTAGTTGAATTTTTTATCAAAAGGGTATAGAATCAAAGAAACCTTTTTAAGTGTATTCACGATTGAGCGGGTGGAACACTTCGTCTGGAGATCCAAATTTTGCTTACTTCACCATTCCGATTCGGCTTCATCATTCTCGGGTACGGCCTTCAGCTTTCCAAGGAGCTCTTGTAAACAGAGCTGAATCACATGAGCAATACAGGGTATTCGAAATATCGAGGTCCCAGATCGAAGAAGCGACTGGACTGTCTCCTGGATACCAATCATCATGGTATTGTTGTTTGTAGCATTATCAGTTGTGATTGACAATACTCGATCGGAAATCTTGTGGTGTTGTAGAATCTGAATAACAGTATTACTCAGATTACTACCAGTGTGAGATCCATGGAGATTCTCAAACCCAAGTAGCACTTCATGATAGTTCCAATCTTGATCAATGAAATAACCAGTGATTGCCATGAATGCTTGGTTAAATGGAGATGTCCAGCAATCAAGGGCAATTGGGATTCGGCATCCATCTGGGAGTTTATTATCTCTCGCTGCTGGGCTTCTACCGATGTATCAAGAAGTCGCCGTATTGTCCGAGCAGAGGGAATATTGAGCTTTGAGTCTGCAAGCCGAGCGTAGTCAAGAAGATTTCTGAAACTAGCATGCTCGATGATCCGAAATGAAAGGCGGGCAGTAGTTATAATCCAAGAATCTTTTGTTGAAAAGTAGACTGATCGAACGAAGATATCTGTGTATGCGGCTAAAAATATATAAAATGTAAGTAAGGCTTCCTAGCTCAGAGGGCCTAGCTCAGAGGGAACGACAGACCATATTCTGTAGAAGCTGATCAATGCCCTGTTTCTTCGAGCCCGAAGGCTTCGCACATGTAATACTTTTCATATGTATCTTCTTCGGAGACGTCCCTGCCCGACGATGACTAGGATGAACAAGAACAGCCTGGCAGCGCCTACACATCACCTTAGGCTCACCAGTCTTCTCATGTGCAACTTGATCAAAGCAGCCCCAAACATTAGATGTCTTTTGCTTGCTTTGCCATTGGACTGACTTCTGTAAGTCTTCCTTCTCACCAAATTCTGTCTTTAGCCACCACTCAACGAATCGTTTCCGGGAACTCTCCATATCAGGGTCGGTTAGGTTGTCGTTAAAAAGGATCCAATGCTTTTGGAGATGCTTGCCGACACGTTGAAGTGATTCCGGTGCGCAAACAGTATAACGGTGTCGTATAGGAGGGAGAGAGTAATCAGAAAAGGGGGTTGTACGACCTGCTTGGCTTGGGAAGTCAAGGAAATCGTCCGATTGCAGGATATATCTGGATCAATAAAAGTCTCAGCATATTGAGATGCTGGATATTGACTATCTGAATGCTGAGATCGAGACATAGTGGTACGGGAAGAGCAGAGGTCAAGTGTATAGTAAAGAGAAATAAGAAAGACAGAATTCGAATACTTACTGAAGTAACTGTGCTAGAAAGATTGGGGGGTGCTCAACTATTAGGTGTAGCTTGCGCGACCGCAACTTAGGCGTGACTAGAATATGAAACGTCGATATATCATATTCCCCACTTAAGTATAGGGAAGAGCCAATAATATAGTCTAGTAGAGGATTATAACTAGATCTCTGATTGGATAAGAAGATTCGAGTGGATACTAAATTGGATACTTGTTGGATATCTGTGGATATTCGCTGGACATCCAATAATTATCCAACTGATATCCGCATAAGAGCGAATTCAAAATCACAAAGTTTAACAATTCCCATAAACATGCTATGTTTTCGCTCTATCTTTATATTATAATGTACTGATTAAATAGTATTTACTAATTCCTTAAGCTTTGAAGATTTTATATTCAGGAAGATTTAGTTAGATTACAGCAGTTCAAACGTTTTCATCTTTTAATATTATTATTCATAGAATCCACTCTTAACTTTCATACACCAAAATATATATTTTCAACCGCAGCCAAAATAACGAGAACCACCACTTTAATAAATCAAAATTACCACTACCCACTACATCCCATAGGTATTAAATTATCACACATGGCCAAGAGAATAGTATCTCTTCTCAAATTCAATCCTATTTCATATTATTTCAAATAGTAGATCACATATAAGATATTAATTCTACCACAAATAACCATAACATACTGATACATCTGTAATGTGATGGGAAAAGAGTGCTTGGTCAGCTGTATAAGGGTCACATAAGGTGCCAAAATAAGGTAAATTAGCGAATTTTATGCTAGTGCGGATAATTGTTGGATTTTGCGGACATCCAACGGATGTCCGCGGATATCCAACATTTGGATGCGGATGCGGATATGACTTTGACATCCAACGGAGCGGATTTGTCGCAGTCTAGTTTTGCCCCTCCCCAGCTCATTTCTGTTCCACATTATTAATCGAGTCAGGGCTTTATTACACGTTCAACCTGAATTGATAGCGCAAAGGATTTCCCAAAGCGATGCAGGGTCGCGGGCCGGTAAGCGGCCGGATAATTCTACCGGAGCTTTGACAAGCTATCACTCAAAGAAGGATGTGTGGCAGCTCACTCTCCCGCATTTATATCAAAGAACGCCTGGAAATTTCCAGTTATAGAGATTACTCTGGTAGGAACTAGGTCTTCCGAGTCTATAATTACGTTCCTGCTTTGCTTGGCCGTCTTCAAACACATTGACAACGGCGATGTAACGGCCTTGTAAAGACTATTCAATTCCGGGCAAACCTCGCCGTTCGATCAAGAATATGAAAACGGATGGGAAGTTACACTAGTTTCGGTGAGTCTCCTTCGTCCCATAGAGTCCATTCGACGATCGTGCATGTTAAACAGTCCTAGTATGCTTGGCGATTCCCCGCATCGATCAGGTTTTGAAGTTTCTCTTGGACATCGGGGCTGATATTCCAATGTGGGGACCAAAATGGCTCTTAGGGTTATTGAGCAACACAGCAACTGCGTGCAAGAAGGAGTCAATTCATGAAAGAAATGAATTCTCGCCAAATCCTTCTCGTGTGGCAATGATCCGCACCTTTCGTCTCCTGATGGAAGCTTTGGATGAGTTCGCTTTTGAATCCAAGGAGGAAGAGTCTTATATGATGTTCAGCCAATTTTTGTGTAGCACGGCCTGCTTCCAGTCCCTTCGAAGGGAGTTCGTCCCTGAGTTTTTCGAAATGGATACCCCAGTTCGACTCTTCATTCCCTTCGAGGTGATATGTACAGACGGGTGAGGTTTTTCTCATATTCCAGTCTTGGTTCAAACCACTCTCCGGGGCATCAATCTTCAGCCATCGGATCTGGAGATTGGCTTCGTGCTTGGTCCATCATATACCCAAATTTCATTGCTACTAATGACCGTTTTCAAAATCGGCCGGTCACAGGGGTGGTTGGAAAATTGCCACCGGCGGAAAACCGGGTCATCCCACTTGGAACAGGTATATAATGCCGATGTCCTTCGCGAACGACAGGTGCTGTACTTATCATGGAAGAAACTTTTCATGAATTTCTTGAAAGTTGGGCCCGGTGTGCATCAGATTGTCTGCGGGAAAACGGTGTTTTCGGCATATTTATACGGATATCTTGAATTTTGGATGAAGCGTCAGAGACAAATGCTGACCTGGAATATATCTCTACGGGGCTGGATTCAGAACCTCCAAGAAGCTGGCATGGATTTGGCAAAGCTTGGTCTGAAGGAAACGCAAGTGTGGAAGAGATGCCAATGGGACATCAAGAAATCATTTTCATGGGCAAGGCCGTTCAGTTTAGACCCCTTTCACGAAAAGGATTGTCCACTACCGCCATTAGTTGGGTTTACCTATGGCTTTTTCTGGTTCACTGAGCCATCAGATGCCTTCGTTGGCGAATTTTGGGAGACGATAGAACGACCAGTAGAAGCCATGCCCGGCTCATGGCCAGAAAAAGGGATAAGTGCTATATTCGGAACGCAAAACAGTGACTATTTTGCTTTTCGCCATCTGACTATGAGTTACAAGCCATATAATACCTGCCCCTCTCGCCACTACCCCGGAATTCACGTTCCGCACGTGGGGCCAACGTCTAGCCAAGTCTAGCTTTGACCAGCTCACCTAGCTCAGACAGATGCCTGTCCACAGACCCCTGTCAAAGCTTTGGAGTTTGTGCTATTGGCTGACTTTAAATCGGCTATATGCTTATAATAACCCTGCATGAATTAATCCGCCCTGCTGGCGAGTGGTGAGGTCATCCTGCATACATTTGCGGAGATAACAAGCGAGTCATATTATCTGCGCTCGTAAGTTGCCAAGTGGAGGGGTCAAGTCGCTCACGGCAGTTGAGTATTACCTCGGAATGTCCTGGTATGAAGCCTAGAATGGATGAAGAGCCGGTGGTCGAGACGAACATTGTGTTCGTATAGAATGTGTGGCTAAAGTTTAAGTCGCACAAAAGTTTAAGTCGCACATGACTTTCCGCCGAGACGGCCACATTGCTCCTTGATCTGCCGAGGCACCACTCTGGGGGACACCGGGAAAATCTACCTGGACCTATCGGCCTAGCTCTGAATTCGGAATGCTTCCAGACAATTGATCTGATGAAACGGGGCCGAGTCATTCGATGCTGTCTGCCCCAACAGCTTATCTCGAGTCCGTGTAACCCAACCACCACCAACACCAAACAATGCCTTCACCCCACCACGAATACCCTCCGGTTTCAACAAACAGGCGAAGTCCGCCTCAGTCGAACCCACTCTATCCACATCGCCAGTCCAGCCAAAAAGAAGACACAGCTTGCACGGTGTCGCACTCTCTCAACCGCCAAGCACATCGCCATCCCGCCAAGCTCGCTCCCCCGCATCCCAAGGCCAACTTTCCCCAGATCATCGCCCTCCAGCCGCCACACAGGTTCAAAACACGCCATGCCACGCGTTGACTCGTTCGCAGCCCGCGTTGTGTGGGGTTACTTCCCCTCAGCCTGAACCCGGTGGCCAATTTGGCTCTCTCTCTGTATGCTGTTCATCAAAGAGACCGAGGCATGTTTCGCTTTCGTCGGCTATTGTGCTGTAGTTGAGACAATGAGCCGGCAGTGGAAGGCTGGGCTAGGCGTCTGGGCGATAATGTTTCGCGTGTTTTGCCTCACAGCGTGGCTGGCCATGTCTATCGCTGACCTATCGCGCTAGAGCTAGCGCTCCGGTGCTGGTTAGGGGGTCAAACTCAATGAGGTATCTGGCCCGACTGGATGCGAGTGCGATTTGACCCCATGGGGGAATCTGCAGGACCCGCACGTCCCGCATATGGGACGCAGGTGAGCAAGGACTGATAAAGCGTGCTTGCTCCAACCTGGTTTCGCCTCGATTTGTGCGACCTCAGCGTTCTTCTTCCTGACATATCTTGTCTCACTCAGATCTTTACCGGGTTATCACACTCCAACTTACACGATGGGCTCCTTGCCCGACGAGAAAAACATTGGGGATGATCGCATTGAGAATGTTGCGCAGAAGATGCCCAGCAATGAGGAGGAAGAGGAGTTTACGCCTGAGGAGCAGCGCAAGATCATTCGACGCATTGATCTGAGATTGGTCACTATGACTGGACTGGCTTATTGTATTTCGCTCATGGATCGGACGAACTTGAGTGCTGCTGCGATTGCGGGGTGAGTCCTGCGACATTCTTTTTCGATGACTTGAGCTGATTATCTCTAGACTAAAGTCCGAGTTGCGTCTTGATATCGGCAATCGATATGTATGCAGACGTCATGTTCCCTGATAGCAACACTGCTAATGTACATTGCCTTCTCAGTCCATCGTCGTCCTTATGTTCTTCGTCCCCTACGTCCTCTTCCAACCGCCGATGACCATTCTCATCCGCAAGATCGGCCCAACTATTTTCTTGGGAACGATTGTTATGACATGGGCTGTTATCATGATTGTATGAGCAGCATGCTTCAAACACTCTGGTTCAAGGCTAACTCTCACAGGGAACTGGCTTCGTCAAAAACTGGGGCCAACTAGTTGGCCTGCGTGTTCTACTCGGCGTTCTCGAAGCCGGTTACTTCCCAGGCTGCGTCTACCTCCTGAGCTGCTGGTACACCCGATATGACGTGCAAAAGCGGTTCTCCGTCTTCTACCTGATCGGCTGCGTTGCCTCAGCTCTGTCGGGTATCCTAGCCTTTGGTTTGATGCAGTTAGCCGGTACGCATGGACTGGGTGGATGGCGCTGGATCTTCATCCTGGAGGGCGTGGTATGCTCACTCCCCTCAGATAACTTCAGATTTTTTTGATTGGATTGAATACTAACCCAGTTAGATCACCGGTTTCATCGGCATACTTTGTTTCTTGTTCCTGGTCGACTTCCCCGATCGCGCAGCCAAGTCCTGGAGATTCCTTAGCCAGAAGGAGTCGGATTGGATCGTTCGCCGCATCAACAATGATCGCAAGGATGGAAATCTCGAGGCTTTTTCGCTCAAGAAATTCCTCAAGCCCGGTCTGGATATCAAGATCTGGGGATTTGCTTTGATTTTCTTGTACGTGCCCCTTCCTGAATCTGCTGGTCCCTGCTAACCCTTTTCAGCTGTCTGACAACGGTCACCTACGCCATCGCCTACTTCCTACCGATCATCCTGATGGAGAACATGGGCTTCGGCGTTGGCGCGGCTCAGTGTCTCGTTGCGCCTCCCTACGTCTTTGCTGGTTTCGGTATGATTCTCTCGCCCCCTTGAGACACAATCCCTAACATCTTTTTTTCAGTCATGTACAGCACCGCCTGGGTTGGCGATCGATACCGCGTCCGCGGTGTAATCCTGATCACCAACGCCCTCCTCTGCATCATCGGTCTACCCATGATGGGCTTTGCAGAGGGCAATGCAACCCGCTATGCCGGTGTCTTCCTCACCGTAGCAGGTGCGAACGCGAACATCCCGGCCTGCATGGCCTACCAGGCGAACAATGTTCGTGGACAATGGACTCGTGCCTTTAGCTCGGCCACGCTCGTTGGTTTTGGAGGCATTGGTGGAATTGCCTCTTCCCTCGTCTTCCGTGAACAGGATGCGCCGGGTTATCGGCCGGGCATGTACACCGCTCTTGCGTGAGTTTCCATTTCTTGAGGTCAATGAGATGGATTGCTAATTTTTGACAGATGCAACATTATGATCATTATTGTTGTTCTTTGCTTGAGTGTTTGGTTCTGGTTCTGCAATCGGCAAGCGGAGCGTGGTAAGCGGGAGATTGAGGGGGAACCTAGTTTCCGATATACCATTTAATTTACTCTATCTAGCCGGGATCGGTATCCCTGAGTATGAATTAATGACTTTTTCATGGACTTCATATATTGTATATTGTACGTTGTGGTGTTGTGGGGTAGAGTGGGTAGTTATATATTCTGGTATCCCGGAGCTCCCCGCCCGTTTCCCGGTCGGACGAACAATATCTCGGATGATAGGATGATTCATCGGACGAATGACTGAGGGTCCGATTGAGACGAAAGGGGGTCCTTTATCGCATAATTGGCTTCATGGTCTATATTCATTTCACACTGACAGTATGATTGTATACTTCTGAGTAAGCGCACCTGACTAGCATGTGACCGCTGCAATCTGCTTATCGCGGGCTGCCTTCCGATTGACCTCAACATTTCCCGAGGAAAACTGCGGCCGCGCCTGCATTTCAATGGAAACGGCCCCACCCTGACCCGGCAGAGCATCGCCATTGGCGCGATAACACCTTCGTTGGAGCCCCGTCGCGGTTATCACAGTTTTCCGCCGCGTTGCCCGTCGGTCGGACAGCGTTTGGTTCACGCTTCCTACGGCGCTGAAGCTCCGGAAAAACGCCAATGCGGATCATAAATATTGTTTCTCGCGGATCTGATTCTCTTGCTTCTTCTCCATTCTCTCCCCTCCTCGCCCCGACTTCCTGCTGTGTGTTTTGAGGTGTGCCCACCCATTCCTACGTCACTCCTCGGTAGCTCTCCATGGCGGCATCCTGGTTTGCCCTCCGCGGCGGCCGCCAGCTCGCCCTGCGGTCGCGTGTGCGAGCTGGTCCTTCACCCGCGGCGCTGCGATCGGCTGCGCTCTCGCCCTTCAATGCCTCGCGCCGGGCCGTACACACCCAGCAGGGAGCGTCGCCCGCTCGGCGTGGCGTGTATACCAGCTCCGTCAACGCCCACGGTGACCCTCACCCGCCGGATGTCTTCCAGCCCCTCGATACCTTCCCCCGCCGCCACATTGGCCCGTCTCCGGACGCGGCGACGGAGATGTTGGCGGTCCTCGACCCGCCGGCATCCTCGTTGGATGAGTTCGTCAAGCAGGTCGTCCCCGCGGACATCCTCTCTAAGAACGACCTCACTGTCACCGAGCCCCACGCTGATATCAACCTGTACCGCTCCGCCGTGCAGGGTGGCCTCGGTGAGACTGATATGCTGAAGCTCCTCGATACTTACCGGAAGAATATTGATGTGTCTGGAAACACCTATATTGGTACCGGCTACTACCCGACCATTGTGCCCCCGGTTATCCTCCGTAACGTCTTGGAGAACCCCGCCTGGTACACCAGCTATACACCCTATCAGCCCGAGATCAGCCAGGGCCGCCTGGAGTCTTTGCTCAACTTCCAGACCCTTTCTGCCGATCTGACTGGCTTGCCTTTTGCCAATGCCTCTGTTCTGGACGAGGCCACCGCCGCCGCCGAGGCCATGACCATGTCCTTCGCTACTATGCCCACCTCCAAGCAAAAGAAGGCCGACAAGTCCTTCGTTATTTCTCATCTCTGCCACCCCCAGACCATTGAGGTGATGCGCTCCCGCGCCGAGGGATTCGGAATCAACCTGGTGATTGGTGATGTGATGGCGGATAACTTCAAGCTAGTTAAGGAGCAGGGCGATCACCTGATTGGTGTTCTGGCGCAGTACCCCGACACTGAGGGTGGTGTCTACGACTTCCAGGCTCTCAGCGACTCGATCCACGGCCAGGGTGGTACCTTCAGCGTTGCGACTGACCTGCTGGCTCTGACCGTTCTTAAGGCTCCTGGTGAGTTCGGTGCCGACATTGCTTTCGGTAACGCCCAGCGATTGGGTGTTCCCATGGGCTTCGGTGGTCCTCACGCGGCTTTCTTCGCTTGCGCCGACAAGTACAAGCGCAAGGTGCCCGGTCGTGTTGTTGGTGTTTCCAAGGACCGCACCGGCAACCGTGCCCTGCGTCTGGCCCTGCAGACTCGTGAGCAGCACATTCGTCGTGAGAAGGCTACCAGCAACATTTGCACTGCTCAGGCTCTTCTCGCCAACATGACCGCCATGTACGCTGTCTACCACGGCCCCGTCGGTCTGAAGTCCATTGCTCAACGCATCGTCTCCATGACCACTATGCTGCGTCAGAAGCTGGTTGGTCTCGGCTATAATGTTCCTGTCCGATCCAACGTCGAGGGCGAGGCCGTCTTCGACACTCTGGCCGTTGAGCTGGAGAACCCCTTCGAGGCGGACGATGTCATTGCTGCCGCTCGTGAGAAGTCCATCTACCTCCGCCGTTTCGGTGACAGCAAGGTCGGTATCTCTCTGGACGAGACTGTCGGCCGTGACGAGGTCAAGGGGATCTTGGATGTCTTTGCCGCTCACAAGAAGGCTTCTCCTGTTACGGTCGATGGCACTCTGTCCGTCACCCCTCTGCCCACCAGCCTGGAGCGTACTTCGGCGTATATGACCCACCCCGTCTTCAACACCCATCACTCCGAGACTGAGATGCTCCGCTACATCAAGCACCTCGAGTCCAAGGATCTGTCTCTGGCCCACTCCATGATTCCCCTGGGATCATGCACCATGAAGCTCAACGCCACCACCGAAATGATCCCCGTTTCCTGGCCCGAATTCTCCCAGATCCATCCGTTCATGCCTGCCGACAAGGCCCAGGGCTACATCCAGATGATTGATGATCTGGAACAGCAACTGGCCGACATCACCGGCATGGCCGAGGTCACTGTCCAGCCCAACTCTGGTGCCCAGGGTGAATTCGCTGGTCTTCGTGTCATCAAGAAGTTCCAGGAGGCCCAGGGTGATGGAAAGCGCAACGTTTGCCTGATCCCCGTCTCTGCCCACGGAACCAACCCCGCCTCCGCTGCCATGGCCGGTATGCGCGTCGTTACCATCAAGTGCGACACCAAGACCGGCAACCTCGACCTTGCAGACCTGAAAGCCAAGTGTGAGAAGCACCAGGATGAACTCGCTGCCTTCATGATCACCTACCCTAGTACCTTCGGTGTCTACGAGCCTGGTGCCAAAGAGGCCATCAACCTGGTCCACCAGCACGGCGGCCAAGTCTACATGGACGGCGCCAACATGAACGCGCAGATCGGTCTCTGCTCCCCCGGCGAGATCGGCGCCGACGTGTGCCACCTGAACCTGCACAAGACATTCTGTATCCCGCACGGCGGCGGCGGTCCCGGCGTCGGCCCCATCGGTGTCGCCGAGCACCTGCGTCCCTTCCTGCCCTCCCACCCCGCCAATGAATACCTCATGTCCAAGCGTGGCGAGACCTCCTCCCCACCCATCTCCGCCGCCCCCTGGGGTAGCGCCAGCATCCTCCCCATCACCTTCAACTACATCAACATGATGGGCGACCGGGGTCTAACGCACGCAACCAAGATCACCCTCCTGAACGCCAACTACATCCTCGCCCGACTGAAGGCACACTACCCGATTCTGTACACGAACGAGAACGGCCGGTGCGCCCACGAATTCATCCTCGACCTCCGCGGCTTTAAGGAAACGGCCGGCATCGAGGCCATCGACGTCGCCAAGCGTCTGCAGGACTACGGCTTCCACGCGCCGACCATGTCCTGGCCCGTCTCGAACACGCTCATGATCGAACCCACGGAATCTGAGAACAAGGCCGAGCTGGACCGCTTCTGCGACGCCCTCATCTCCATCCGGAAGGAGATTGCGGACGTCGAGGCTGGCAAGCAGCCACGCGAGGGCAATGTCCTCAAGAACTCGCCTCACACCCAGCGCGATCTGCTTACCACTGAGTGGGATCGTCCGTATACCCGTGAGACGGCCGCGTATCCGCAGCCTTGGCTGTTGGAGAAGAAGTTCTGGCCTAGTGTCACCCGTGTTGATGATGGTAAGTTTATCCCGCCCTTTGCTTTGTTGTTGGGGTACTGATTATTGTGCAGCTTTCGGTGACCAGAACCTCTTCTGCACTTGCGGTCCGGTTGAGGACTCTGAATAGATTATGATACCCATGTTGCGTGATGGTTTTTGGTTTGGCTTTCAATGATGGTTTGTGGTCTGTCGCCTGGCACTTAGAGTTGCGTGCCGGCTAGATGGGTCTTCGTTTCTCTGTCTACATTCAACATTTCTCTGTATTCACGATGATGACTCAGTTCTAAAATAGAGCTAATTTCAACATTCAAATATTTTTTCCATGTAGTTAGTTAGTAGCGTGTTTACTCAAGTGCTGCTGCTACTAGACCTAGACCCGACTAGAACGTAACTTTGTCCAGTCGCGTCATCACGTCACTTATCAATTGAGGCCCCATGCTCCTACCCCAGTTACAATCACACTTGGAGCTAGCCAGGCAAACCTTATTTCCGATTTTCACGGTCTCCTGAATGTAGCTTATTGGATGACACAATGAAATCAGACCAAAACACGTATGAATCTTCCAACAACCCAAGTTTATCAGACTTGAAACAAATACCATCTTAGTCAATGCACATGGAACCCCTTCTGATATATAATTCCCTTCATCTATCACAAGACCACGCCGAGCAAAATCAATACCACCTCGTAAACAGGAATGCGGACGAAACCCCCAACTCACCCGCCTTAAACCCGTATCCGCCCGCAATCTCTTATCACCACCCCTCGTACAATACAATACGTTGTACACACCCCACCACCTGCTTTTTACAGCTAATTCAGTCGTGAAATACGTAAAATACCGTCCCCATCTCGGCGACAGGCGATCCCCGCCACGAACTCTGCCCTGTTGATCTCTCCTCCCACCAGACCAATCCATCCAATCCATCCAGTCCGGATGTGGGCTAGTACACTGCGGAGGAGACGTCGGATTCAGAAGGGATAACCTTGACAGCCCTACGAGCGTGTGGGATTTCCTGTTTCGTGCGCTTGGCTCGGCCGTACCCACAGCAGTACGTAGCAAGCCACCACTGGTATCGTTGCAGTCGGAACTTGGGCCTTGGAAGGGTATATATTTCGTCTCAGATTGCCACCCGTGGGATGGAGGTTTGAGATTTTTTGCTGCTTTCGTGCTGCTACGCTTATAGACACCTGGCCTCTCACAACACACCTTGAACTCTCTATTCTCTATACCGTATAGAGGTTAATTAGATCAGACTCCCAACATCCAGCCTTAGTGCTGGCTCGACAAAATGTCAATGCAGGGCGACTACCACTTCGTCGTCTACAGAGGAACCTTCATCCAGCTCCCCCGTCGCCCAACAGACTCAACACCGCTAGCACTGCAGCGGAACATCGGCGCGCTTTGGGTATCCGCGCATGACGGCGATATCAAGGGGTTCGACTGGGGCATCACAGACGACGCATCCTTCCAGAATTTCATGCAATTACATGGCTGGGTGGATGTTGATTCCCAGACGAATGGAGTGGCTGCCACCGCAACAAAGGTCAAGGTTGTTATTGCGAGTGAGGAGCAGAATGAGTTCTTCTTCCCGGGATTCATTGGTTAGTATATAAAACCGTCATAAAACGTGCGAAATGTCTGACATTGATATAGATACACACATCCACGCCCCCCAATACCCAAACTCGGGCCTCTTCGGCTCCTCAACATTGCTGGACTGGCTAGAAACCTACACCTTCCCCGTAGAATCCGGCTTCGGCACACAACCAACACCAGGCTCAAAGCAAGAGCAAAAACCAGAAGAAGCGCCAATATCAGCTCTGCACATCTACGACCAGGTCGTCTCACGCACCCTCTCCCACGGCACAACATGCGCCTCCTACTTCGCAACCATCCACGTCCCAGCAACAAATGCCCTAGCGGTCCTCTGCCACAAGCGTGGCCAACGCGCCTTCATCGGGAGAGTCTGCATGGATAATCCCGACTTTTGTCCGGAATATTACAAGGACCTTTCGGCCGAGGATTCGCTTGCCGCGACGAGGGATACGATTGAGTTTATTCACGGTCTTGATCCGAAGGGGCGTTTGGTTAAGCCGATCGTCACGCCGCGGTTCGCGCCGACGTGTTCGCGACATGCGTTGACGTGGTTGGGGGAGTTGGCGTCTAGTTTCACGCCGCCATTGCATATTCAGACGCATATTGCGGAGAATAAGAATGAGGTTGCGCTTGTAAGGGAGCTGTTTCCCGAGGCGGAGAGCTATGCGGCTGTCTATGATCGGCATAACCTGCTTACGCCGCGGACGATCCTCGCACACGCTGTGCATCTATCCGAGGCTGAGCGGGACCTTGTTAAGAGCCGCGAGGCGAAAATCTCGCACTGTCCTACCTCGAATGCGGCGCTTGGTTCTGGAATCGCGCCTGTTAGGGCGTACCTTGATAAGGGTATTACTGTTGGCCTTGGTACGGATGTTAGTGGTGGGTATAGTCCCTCCATCCTGGAAGCTGCGCGGCAGGCGTGTCTTTCGTCGAGGTTATTGGGGCATGTGAAGGATTTTGTTGATGGCAGTCCGGCAGCGGGGGGGAAGGATGAAGGGCGAGAGAAGCTTTCTGTCGCGGAAAGCTTGTACCTCGCTACGCGGGGTGGTGCAGCTGTTGTTGGGATGGAGGAGAAGCTGGGTGGATTCGAGGTTGGGATGGCGTTCGATGCGCAGCTTGTTCAGCTTGGAAATGCGAGGATGGGTGGGTTATCGCCTCTGATGGTGAATGGGGATGTGCCTGCTGGTGTATTAAAGGGCCAGGATGGTCCAGTTGGCAATGTTGATATCTTTGGGACGGAGACGTGGGAGGAGAAGGTTCAGAAGTGGCATTGGAGCGGGGATGATCGGAATGTTAGGGCTGTTTGGGTGAGGGGGAGGTTGGTGCATCAGCGGGAGTAGGGCTTGCCTCGAGGGGTTTGGAGGGTTTCGGTTTCGTATATCTGGTTGCGCATGTTTGTCAATATCAATTTTTGCATTAAGGTCTTTCAAGAAGTGTTTGAAGGTGTAGCGAAGGGAGAGAGGGCACTGGTGACAATCCGCGGGGTTTGGCGCCTGTCTGGAGCACATATGTGTTGAAAAGTCCATCTACCCTAGGGCAAAAGCCATCCATTGACGGTCGATCCGAGGCCTTGGATGAAGGTAATGGCAGGAAGGGCAGGAGGGCCGAGGCAGAAACCCACCAGCCGCGTCAAATCTGATACTGCCTGATGTGCTGGAGGTCGCTCTTTCGTGAATTGTTATCGTGTTGACAGACAGCACGAGAGAGCAGCATTTACCATGGCAAATTTACGACGCGAAAACTATCAGGAAGTTACAGATGGTTTCTTCTCCATTCGACAAAAAACATACTCTGACCAGAGCCATCAATAAATCAAACACATCACGAAACATCCACCGCAGGATTCTCGATCAACCCACCACACTTTCTTCTCCAAGCCCGAGTCATGACCCAAGGCATGATGAAAAAAGTAATAGCCCCACGAAGGGGATGCCAAAGAATATGTCCCCCAGCCAAGTGAACCAAAGGATCTCCGCGCTGTGCAATGCAGTTCCTCAATGGTGGTACCCGGCCTAATGAACGCCAAAGTACCCGGACCAGCCACGGTTTTCCCGGAGCGTATGAAGACTGGAAAGAAAAAGAGAGGCAAAATCGTTCCGGGAGGAGATATTTATACCTGCCTGTCGGTGTGGCGCTAGGCCGTTTTGGGATGGAGGCCTGGCTGCGATGGCGGTCAGATCTCGCCGACTTGCTGGGGAGTCCTTTTTGTGTTTTTCCTTTAGTACCTGCTTCTTTCTTTTGCTATTGCACATTTTCACTGCGAGGGAAGCGCACAGCACGTCTAGACCAAGTGATTCATTGTTCACGCAGCTGGATCTGCGCCTGGTTTCCCTTGCTTGAAAGCCGTTGACAGGAAACCAATGAACACCAGCCACTTTGTGTGATGCTGATCTTTGTCTGATGGAAGGAGATGGCTCTTAACCACGTTACAAATCATTCTGCTGTATCTGTGCTAGGTATTCCGAAAAGATGTTGGTAAGATCAATACTCAAGTGCTAACAATCCTCGTCTTTACACCGTCCCAGTCTGGCCAGTAAGTACACATGCCTCCCAAAGACAATTCCCGATACGCCTGCAATCACCATCGAAAGAATACCAGCGAAGACATAACAATCCGTGTGCTTCATTACACTTCTCGGGGACTCATTGGACATCTTAACTCCGTTTTGGCCGACCAAAGGCAGAGGCAGGACACCCTCTGGGCTCTCGAAACATATCCTCACACTTCCCGATAAATCAAGGTAAATAAAGCTTCACGTACTGGGCTGCCAGAGATCAAGGTGTCAATATACGGATGAGCTAGCCGCCCGAGGAGACAAGAAGTTCGATGCCAGTGCTTGCGAGCTGTAAGGGCGAGAAGTGACTCTTGGGAGTCAATTTGACTGAGGACACTTCGAGACGCCAAGGAAATCAACACCCGGATAGCAGAATATTGGTTTGCCCTTTCCAGAGAGATTGCAGTTGTCTGATTTACCGCGTATCTCGAGACATGAGTGCCAATATGACTAGAGATCCGAATGCTCTCGGTAGAGGTATCCAGCGCGGAGTCGTGCTTACACCCGATCGAAACAGCGGCAGTGCGAGGGTCGAGAGCTGGAGGACATAGTAGGGACATGCGATGGGCGCTTTCGAGAGGGGCTATATGCAGATGATAACCCTGAGGAATCGTATCTGTTAATCCTACTTTGTCAGATGATGGAAGTCGCCTAGGAAGGTTTAACGTGTCGTGTTGATTTTGACGCTAGTGCTGTTACATCATTGAGCGATTTTAGTTGGTACCAGAGGATGAGAGACTTATTACCTGGCAGAAAGAAAGCGTCAAACCTATTAAAAGAGGGATTATGGAAACACAAAGACATTTCACCAGATCTCTTAGATAACACAGCAGCCGCACCTCTCTTCTCCATGCCCAGGTCCTTGACCCACACATGATGAAAAAAGAATTCCCCAGAGGGCAAGCGCCAAAGATTGTGCCTCCCAGCCCCCCGAAGGTGACTGAACAGGCGTGTACCGCGCTGTGCAATGCGGCAGACGTTCTGTGGTGAACCGCTCTCTTGACCGCGGCCCACCCAAGCGTAAGTGTGGTACTCGAAGAGGAGAGAAAAAGGAAAGGAGAATTGTTTGACGGGTGATATTTATACATGAATAGGTCGCGCTAGTCCGTTTCGGGTTGGTAAGTCATTGGGCTAGGTTGACTCTCGAGCTGCCAGTTGAGGAAGGTACGCGCGGGTTGGACCGTCCTGGTAGACAGGGATGGTTTGCGGCGTCTACTCCGATTGTGTGTTTATAGTGGTTTACTGCGATATTTTGAAAGGCAGAGTACTTGTTTAAGTACAAAGATAGATACAGGTGTTCAAAGGAAATTTAGTGAACGAGACCTGCATGTGTCAATAGAAAACTGTCAAATATTTGGGAATACTGTAAGGAACATGTTGTGGATTCCAGATGTCTATCATCGAGGAAGACGAGGCCCCTACAGATGACCGACATTGGAGTCCACACCAATAAAGCCAATACCAAGGGGTATGCATAGCTCATTGGAAAAGCTCAACGCAGTCGAAGATCTATGACGGCTCATTAGTTCGGTACCTCGCAACAGCAAATAAAAGACACTCACGAAGTTGGGGCTCAGATAAGTATCCCCAGAGCTACCAGAAACTACCGAGATCGTAATCTAAAGAGGAAAAATGAGCATCTTGAATCGATCCACATCCAAGTCGGTCAACTCACCGTGTTCGTCCCGGCAACAATAGTTCCACTAGGGATAGAAACGTCATAAACCTCCCCAAGGCCACGATACGCACCGCGGGTGACGCCACGAGAATTCAGGTTCGTAGGCGCGGACGGGGTACTTCCGGTATAACTATTGATCTGCATATCATCAGTACACTGTTTAAGCCAAACGAGGCAGAGTTTCCTACCTTTGCCTGCGGTCGACCACCCGCAAACGAAAGCGTCGTTCCAATTCTTAAAGTTGCGGCGCCAGTCTGCGAAGAGGTCGCGGTGAACTTAATCGTAATGGGAGAGTTGACGGACTTGAAAATTGCCATGGGGAACTGCGAGGTGCTCGAGCTACCGACTGTGAATGTACCGGGACTCCAGGAGGACATGCGGCTGTCGGAGGGATGCATGCGGAGTTGGTTTGCGGCGTTGAGGAAGCCGGTTGGTCTAAGTAATCAGCAAAGAACTTCAGATTATGGGGGATTGAGAAACATACTGCCCATCCCACTCCCCAATCCTGAAGATCGTCGTCCCCGTCTTCACGCTACCAGAGATACTCTTCGACGTCGTCGAACCCGCGGTAACAGTAACCGTGGACGTGGCAACCGCGTACTCGCCCTGGTAGTAGACCATCGTATAAGTACCTGGCTTCATAGCGGGGGAGGTAAAGCTCCCGCTGGACGAGGTGTAGGTCCAGTACTGCGCCGCGTCATTGTACCAGTGCACCACCCATTCGAAGGATGAGTCTGCGCCCGATGCGGTGCCTGAAACGTAGCCTCGTCCCGAGGTCGCGACGTAGCCTTTGATGTCGAGGTCAGCGAAGAAAGAGGTGTCGATGTTGGTTCCTGGTGTGCCGCTGCGGCTGAAGTACATCATGTATGGGCCGTGAAGGCCTTGGCGGTAGGATTCGGTTTGGACATGGCCCGAGTTCTATGCTGTTAGATGGGTTCAAATGAGGGAATAGTGGGTGCGTACCATGTACCAGTAGAGACCGGTGTAGGAGCCGACGTTATTGGTGTTAATGTCGCTGGATTTGTTGGTGAGTGTAGTTGTTGCAGGAGCATAGAGAACTTACCGGTGGAAGGGGCCGCCGGCTGAGGTTTCGTATTGAGGAATTATCATGCAGACGCGGTGGGCGCTGCCGGATACACCTGGTTCCTGTTAGAGCTGGATAGGTTGTGGTGTTGGAAATTCGTACAGTGCCTCTGGTCGTCGATGAATCGCTCGCTGGAGTAGAACTTGCTGCGCGTCTCGCCGTCGACAAGATACTGTAATTCATTAGCTTCGTAGTTTATACAAAGGCATATCACTCACCACATCGGATCCTTCGATAGCAGTTCCCCCATCAATGTTCGAGACATCTCCGAATGGCTCTTCATTCGGCAGCAGGTCGGCATTCAGTCGTGCGATATATCGCAGCTCGCCGATCGAGGGTTCTAGCCCAGTTAGCAATGCTCACACCATCCTCCCTGGAAACGTACCAGCAGTGGTATAAGTAGCCATATAGATAATCGGGTCCCCACTATGAACAACATAGTAGTGAGTAAGCGTATCCGTCTCGCAGGTAACCTTGATATAATCCCCTGCAACAATTAACATCGTTCCCAGCATACTCGAGAGGTTATTACGCACCACTCTGTGTCGCTGTCACAGTCGCAGACCCAAGTCCAGAACCAATATGCGACCCAGTGGACTGATACTGCAGCTCAGACCCATAGTAGTTGATGGAGGTAATGTCGCAACTGGTACGGGAAACGGTGAAGTAGAGCGGGTTCGACGATCCGGCGTTCACAACATACGAGCCGCTGTTGGTGGTTAGTCCGAAGGCGGCGTTGGCAACCTTGGCCCAGAGGGCTAGACACACGACGCCCAGGGCTCGGGAGAACATTTTGAGAATAGAAACAGCAGCTCCGTTCGCTCGATCTCTCTTCCTTTTTCTGTGTTATATATATTCGTCTAATGCTGGTGTGCTAGTGTTAGTGCAAGCTGGTCTTTCACTTGAAACCCTCTACGCTTAGCGGTGGAGATTTGTACAGCGATTCTTCATCCCTGCAACGACATTCTCGTACACTAGTGCAGTGTGCAGCTCGGAGATCATCCTAGTTTGGAGCTGGTTCCACCAATCCGACAAACTACCTTCTGTACATCAGTTCGCTTGCACGAGGCCTTATGCACCCCTTTTCGTCATGGCAATTAGATAAAGCTAGCTCAAGCCTTGTTTGATAATTTGCCGGTCGAATATACTCCGATGGATTTATTCATGAGTCCAACCAGGCGTCCCTGCATTCGCTGAGGCTTGCCAAGACCCCTGCAATTCCATGTGGGGAGATGGCTGTTTCAACCGAACGGTAGTTGACCGGAGTAAGACACCGAATAAAATCAGCCGAATAGCAAGTGCTTGGCTGTATATTGGAAATAACTGAAATTTATCGAATCTGTCGCGATGATTCAAATATTGCGCTGAAAACACCTTCGGTCCGCTTTATCGCGAATCCCGACCGCCACACCCATCATCCTCCGCCAAGCATAACTTGCGGGGTACATACTAGCTTAACTAGTTTAACTGGTGGATGATTCTCCAAGACCAGGCACAGCCCAGCCTTGCTAGGTACACCTCCGGCGGAGCTACATCATATCGCTTCGACTAGCACAACAACCCACATTCGTCACAAGACCCATCCTCATATATAATCGTTGTCTATATGCAGTACTAACATTCGCTGTGCAATCGTAGCATCCAAGGTCGAATCTAGCGAGCAGTATACCCCCCATCAACAGGCAAACACACCCCCGTGACCCAACTCGCATCCTCACCCGCTAACACAACAGCCATCTTGGCAATGTCATCCGGAAAGCCGGGCCCCTTGAGCGGGTGTCGGCGGTTCAGATCATCCCAGGGCGTACAATGCGAGGTAGTTTCTTTGAAAATCGCAGTTTGCGTATCTATTCGCGTAGTTAGCCCAGATTCTTGTTGTCGAGGGTGATCGGAACATACACCCCGGACAAATCGCATTCGAATGAATCCGATGCATCGCATAGTCCAGTGCCATCTGTCGGGTTAATTGGCTAACGGCGCCCTTGGATGCGCAGTAGGATGCTAGCAGTATGCGTCAGTATAACACTCGCAAAAGATAACTGATTTTGCGGTATACGAACGATTCTCAGGCCCCGCAATCATTCCCATAATCGACGAAATGTTCACAATCCACCCCCGATCACCCGAGGAATGCGGCTCCTGCGCCAACATCTGCGTGAGAGCATACTTGCAGCCCAGGAAAACGGATTTAGCGTTCACGCGCATCGTCGTGTCCCACGTGTCTTCGGAGGTGAGGTGGAGCACGGCTGGGGAGCAAGCTTCGATGCTTATTCCGGCATTGTTGACGATGCTGTTATGACATGGTTAGTGTTGGTGCTTTGTTTCTCGATGTGGTGGAATATACATGTCAAGTCGGCCGTATTTGGTGACTGTTGTTTTGACGAGGTTCTCCATTTGACTTGCGTCGCCAACGTCTGTTTGGATAAAGATTGCATCACCGCCGTTTTCTGTGATTAAGTCGTGGGTTGTGATGATGGCTTCTTCTGTTAATCGCGCTGTGGGGGAGAGATCGGCACAGGCTACCTTTGCGCCTTCTTGGGCGTAGCGGAGGGCAATTGCGCGGCCCAGGCCTGAGGAGGAGCCGGTCACGATGGCGATTTTGTTTTCAAGGCGGGGGGACATCTTGCAAAGTATTCAGGGTTTTGGATGGATTGGCGGCTGCGATCATTGTAAATATATATATTCGACTGTTGCAACAGATCTGTGGGTGGACTGCGTGGCCCAATTTCCTTTTGTCTGCAACATGATGGAGCCGTGGATGTCGATGTATGTCTGGCAATGGCGATTGGTACAAGTTTCTTCACAGACCACTCGGGTGAGTTGACCTGTTGGGAGAAATCGCGGGGTGGAGGGGCTGTAAACAGGTGGGAAATCTTCCCGAGGAGTTGGGTGGAGCACGTGAGCTCGGCTCGATTGCCGGAATCCATGTTGTCTATACATAGCATATATCTCGCATTTTCAATCAGGAGCTACGCTCGTATCGAGAACAGAACGATTATGGTCCACTTGACGGTCCGGATAGACCTCAAGCCTCCGACCTCGGAAGAGTGGACCTTTTTGGTGCGGTCGCAAACCACAACGACTGACAGACAGATATACATGGCGACGAGTGACCCTAGCACAACAGAATAATCAGAGGCGTTCAATGAATGTATTTGATTACTATTTCTTCTAACGGAACAAATTAGCGCAGAAATAATATGCTGGGAACCCCGTTCACAGGCATGCAAATTTAAGCGCTGAGCAAACTATGTACTTTCTTCGTATCCTCTTCAAAAGTCAGCTCATCATACACAGCTCTATTTTCGACAACTTAACTGGTCCCAGTTAAACGTAGAAGCACAAATTCTAATTCCGACATTTTTATTGGCCTGTAGCTTCACTTGAGTACTGGCTACCTGACAGCCGATCTGCAGTCCAACATTCCCCACGATCGCAACATTCCACCACCCGCCGTTCCCAGCCCCAACATTCCAGCCATGACAGGGATAAAACCGGCTCAATTCGATCAGACTCTCAGAATACACCAAGACGGAAATCGCGAGACATCTTCATTTCTGTCAGTAGTGTTTAATTGCTGTCGCGGACATCCCGAAATAAACACGAGAACAATATTAAGGGTAGGATTGTAGTTTGATTAGAGTAAACATCCCTCACTAATGTAGGAGTGACTGCAACCCTACTATACCCGCTAATCGCCGTCGGGAGTCCGATCGCCGACACATGGAAGCGGGGGTCTGGTTTCGGCACGGCAATCGGTGTTCGCGTGGTGGCTTTTTTTGGGATGGCCGAATTGGGCTCGCCACAACAAATACCCCGACCCAGCAGAAGCAGAGGAGTTACTAGTAGAATTGTTTGTCTTGATTCGGTCGAATTAGTCTTGGCGAGTCCGAGACCGATTCAGGGTCTGGTCTACATGTTGGCAGTGCAGCATAGCCACTAACAGTAGCAGCAGCAGGATCTGGAGTTACATCCAACAACGCCCAAGATGCACTAATGTACGTTGACCAGGGTCTCTCACAAATCTGGAAGGAGACTAGGTAAAGTTTCAAGCCTACCTTCCAGTAACATCACCTTCAAGATCATTCTTAACGTGTCGGCATCGAATCAGACAGGCACACAAAGCGCGGGATCGGCACGCGAACGGATTGTCTTAGCTGTTCCTGACATTCACCCATTCACACTCTCCTCCCCGGAGCTCCACCGGGATGCCTGCAGATGCCCGCGGCCGCAAACACTGTCCTCTTAGTATTGTTCTCGGATGGACCCACCAGCACACTACAGAGCGTAGTGACGGCCTCGTGGAAATGCCTATATACTCGCCATGCCGATCGGCAGTTCCTCTTACTTTTTTCTTTTCAGCAAGAAGAAACAAGAGGAGGTTGAATGTGATATCACTGGCAGGAAAGAGCACGATGCGGTTTTCGATACTTTCTTCATTGGCGACGCTGGCCGCGTTGTCGAGCTCAACTTTGGCAGTGGGATTGAGACAGGGGAATTTCAGGCGTGATTTTCAACTCTCTGCTGAGAAGGGCATTGAGCCTGATTTGGTGCTGCACAAGGGGAGGCATATTCCTCTTTCGCATGTTTCGGAGGCGACGAATGTTATCGCGCAGTATGCTGAAGTATATGATCCCATTCCGAAAGATTGTGAGCACGACTGACATTGAGATGAATAGCTGCCCATTGACCATGGTGATGACTCAGTTGGAACATACAAGAATCGGTACTGGCTGTCGGACAAGTACTATCGCGATGAAGGACCGGTCTTTGTGTACGACGTGGGCGAATCTGCGGCGGAAAATGCGGCGAAGGAGCACCTGGGCAACTCCAGCTCGTTCTTCGCGGAGATGCTGAGCGAGTTTGGCGGGATTGGCATTGTGTGGGAGCATCGGTGAGTGTTGTTGAAGAAAGAAGAAGGCGGCAGCTGACATTGGCAGGTACTACGGCGACTCCCTCCCGTTCCCCGTTTCCGCCGACTCTCCTCCCGAACACTTCGCCTACCTCACCACCAAACAAGCATTGGCCGACATCCCCTATTTTGCGCAGAATTTCTCGCTTGGTGCGCATGCCCATGTCGATCTCTCGCCCGCCGGGACCCCCTGGGTCATGGTCGGCGGCTCTTATGCAGGCATCCGGTCAGCCTTCAGTCGCGATGCCTACCCCGACACCATCTATGCGGCCTTTGCATCCTCTGCGCCCGTCGAAGCCCGCGTCGACATGAACTTTTACTTTAACCAGGTGTATGACGGCATGGTCGCGAACGGGTATAGTAACTGCACGAAAGACCTTAAGGCTGCGCTGGAGTATATCGACGACGAGCTGGCGAAGAACAGCACGGCGGCAGCAGCCATCAAACAAGCCTTTTTTGGTCACGGAGCCGAGAAAAACAACAACGGCGACTTCACCGCGGCCCTTGCAGGCATCTATGGCTTCTTCCAGGCGTACGGCATGGGCGGCGGCGATGGCAGTCTGGGCAGTCTCTGCGAGTATCTGGAAACCGATCCGACGACAGGAACCCCGGCAGGCCCACGAGGCTTCGCGCCCTATCGAGGCCGGAAGTACGTGGCGCAGCGGTTCATGTCATGGCCCACCTTCACGGAGCTGGTCAATTTCAACTATGACACGAACTGCGGCGGCCTGAATGAATCCCTGCCCCTGAGTTGCACTCTCAATCCGAAGGCCAGCGACCCGGACACCATCGCGTGGAACTGGCAGTTCTGCACGGAATGGGGGTTTTATCAGAGTAACAATTTCGGTCCCCATTCCTTGCTGTCACGATACCAGACTCTCGAGTACATCCAGTATACTTGCAATCGCCAGTTCCCCGAAGCGTTGAAAAGAGGACTGATGCCGAAAAGCCCGCAGACCGACGCCCTGAACAACCAGACCGGCGGATGGGATATCCGGCCATCCAACGTGTACTGGAGCGGTGGTGAATTCGACCCCTGGCGGACTCTGTCTCCTCTAGCGACGCAGGACAACGCCCCAAAGGTGACCTTCACCACCGAGATCCCCAAGTGCGGCGTGAAGACAGCTCACGACACATTGTTCGGGTACATCATGCCCAACGCCGAGCACTGTTTCGATTTCCGCACAGAGTTCGGCCCTGGTCGCGTGTCAAGGGCGTACTTTCACAAGGCGCTGAAGGAATGGCTGCCCTGTTTCCAGCCCAGAGCCGCGGTCGGGGATGTGATTCCGGGGGCCCCGGAGAAGAGCCTGGAGGAATGATCTCACAGCTCCACTGTTTTTCCGAGGACTCCTCTGCACGGTGGAGATCGGCGCGCCGATCGGGGGGATCCGACGTGCCTGAAAGGTTCTAGCGAGGCGTCTAGCGAGAGCTAATTCGCGTTCTTCATGTGTAATTAAGCCCTAAACCATTTCGAGGTTTGCTTGCGATTCCTCTCCACGTGCGGCTGGGCCGAGGTGTGTGTCATTCAATGATATCGTCTCCATTTCAGCTTTTGCATTTCATGTCTCGTTTCATTCATTTATTGTAGTCGCCTCCCCCTGATTCACAGAGCGTATCTACGGCTTAAGATAGTTGGATAGTTGGGGTTGCACAAATATTCCCCGACACCATGCTCCTCAGCCCCGCCACCCTCGCCCTGGCGCTGGGCGCACTGTACCTGGCGTTCACAATCCTGAGCTCCATAACAAGCAAAATCCATCACTACCGACAATCCAAGGCCCTGGGATGCGAAGAACCGGTCAAGGGATCAACAGCCTTCTTCGGGATCCCGGGCTTTCTGCGCCTGAGCAAAGCCGTTCGCGAAAAGAGATGGATCGACTACCTGGCCGATCAGTTCGATCTGCACGGAACAACCTTCCTGCAGCGTTTCCTGTCGCGGCGGATCATCGTCACCATCGAGCCGGAGAATATCAAGGCCCTCCTCGCGACGCAGTTTAAGGATTTTTGCCTCGGCACGCGACATGAGCAGTTTGATCCGTTGCTTGGGGATGGCATTTTCACGCTTGATGGGGCGGGTTGGTCGCATGCAAGGGGCTTGTTGAGGCCTCAGTTTGCGAGGGATCAGGTTCGTCAATACCATCAAGCAACGCTGTATATTATTCAGTTGCTAATGGTGTCCAGGTCGCCGACCTAACAATGCTGGACGACCACATAACCCACCTAATCGCCCTAATCCCAAAAGACCGCAGTGCATTCGACATTCAACGCCTCTTCTTCCTCCTGACCCTTGACAGCGCAACACACTTTCTCTTCGGCGAATCCGTCGGCTGCATGTCCCCCGGAACAACAGGGGTGCTAGAGAAATCCGCCGTGCGCAACGCGCAGGGTTTTGCGGAAGCATTCACGACAGCACAGGATTACCTCGCTGCGCGCTCGCGCGCACAGAGCCTGTATTGGCTCGTTAATCCCAAGGAATTCCGCGAGGCGAATGCGCGCGTCCATGAGGTCGTTGATCACTATGTTAATGTTGCGCTGGCACGGAAGCGAAATCCTGAATCTAAGTCTGATGGACGGTATATCTTTCTTGAGGCGCTGGCGGCTGAGACGGATAACCCCAAGATGCTGCGGGATAATATGTTGAATATCCTCCTCGCGGGCCGGGATACGACGGCTTCTCTGTTGAGTTCGACGTTCTTTTATCTGGCGCAGTACCCTGCTGTCTGGGAGCGCCTGCGTCGGGAAATCGTGGATGAGTTTGGCGATGTGCGCAATCCGAAATGCGAAATTACGCAAGCAAAGTTGAAGGATGTTAAGTATCTCCGCTACGTCCTCAACGAGGTTCTTCGATTGCAACCGCCTGTGCCCGTTAACTTCCGCGTCGCAACGAAGGATACCTCCCTCCCTGTAGGCGGGGGTCCGGATAAGCGGTCTCCGGTATATATCCAGAAAGGCCAGCTCGTCGCGTATAATGTCTTTGCTATGCACCGCCGGACGGATTACTGGGGGAAGGATGCGAGGATTTTTAGGCCGGAGCGCTGGGAGGAGAATGCGAAGCATGGGTGGGAATATTTGCCCTTTAATGGGGGTCCGAGAATTTGTCTTGGTCGTGAGTTGCTCCGCATATTGTGAGATGGCGAAATTGTGTGGGTGAAGCTAACTGTTGCAGAACAATATGCCCTGACGGAGGCGAGTTATACGGTTGTCAGGCTCATGCAGCATTTTGATACGGTTGAGAACGCGGATCCGCATCCCCTTCAGGAGCCGATTAAGAATTCGAATTTGACAATGATGCATGATCGGGGGGTGCCGGTTAAGTTGTATTCCTCGGATCAGGTTTGATTTTACTGGGGGTACATGAGTGATGATGGATATGGCTTATGCAGTATATATGAATGTTAGTTTTTTCCTACGCTTATGGGATTGTTGCTCAGAGGTGGGCTGTAGTGGAAAGTGGTTTTTCGCCAGAGATCACAAATCTACATGGGTCTATTTGAATTTGTTACAAATGCTTGGAGCTGTGTACTGCACACTCAAGCAATCTCGTTCCACATCAGGCTTCTTCTTGTGCTCGCTGCCATCCCCGGTGGCCGCCACTTTGCCCCCCTTATCCACCCTCTTCTTACTCTTAATTTCCCTCCACTCCATACAGACCGCAGGAACAACACCAAAGCAGATCGTCCCAAGAGCAATATACCACGTCATCGTAATCGCCCGACTATACACATCCAGCACCTCCGGCATCAACCCCGGCGGCACAAGATGTCGAAATTCAGTCGCACCAGCAGAAGCAATACTCGCCGCCGTCCCAGCACCCAGACCACGAATGCCATTCAACCCACTAAGGAGACTCTCACTAAAAACCGTCTCCGCAACAGATAGAAAGATAGTCCCACCAAGCTGCTGCCCAAAGAAAACAAGGGCCATCCCAATCGGGATATCCGCTGGTGGCAGAACAGCCTGCACGGCAATGATCGACTGTTGCTGTCCCAGCCCAATCCCCAAGCCACAGAGAACCTGCAGACCGATCCACGTCGGATGCGTAGTATTGGGACTGAACTTAGCTGTCAGCAGGCCAACCCCGATGGGAGCGATTATACAGCTGAGGAGCATGGTCGGATTGTAGTAGCCGAGTTTACTGGTGACGAGGCCGCCGAGCGTTGATGCGATGACGAGAGAGAAGAGGAACGGGATGAATGATAGCCCTGCATTTACGGGGCTGTCGCCCTTCACGGCTTGGAACCAGGTTGGGATGTAGTACACCAGAAGCGTCATGGCGGACATTGTTGCGGTTGCGAAGCCGATGCCGGACAGGATGTTTCGCTGGAAGAAGATCCTTCCCGGGACGGTGGCGTATTCTTTTTTGATGTACTGGATGGTCAGCCAGGTTAGTAGTGTCACTCCGAAAACCACCAACAACGCGATGATCCGTCCGTCGTCCCACGTGTAGGTCGATCCACCCCACTGAAGTGCAAACACGAGACAGACAATACAAGGAACAAAAACAACAAGCCCCAGTAGGTCCAGCTGTCCAACCTTCTCCTTGAAAGACAGTCCAGACCCGGCAGGCGAAGGAATCCTTACAAGAACCCAAACAGCCACAACCGCAACCCCGGCAATAGGTAGGTTAATATAAAAGCACCAGCGCCACGAAACATTCTCCGTAAACGCGCCTGCAAGAAGCGGACTCACAACCGACGCAATGGCAGATACACTCGCAATCAGGCCAGCGTAGACAGGTCTCTTCTCGAGCGGCGCAACGAAGACAAGGATCTGCATAACACCGCTCATCACTCCCGCGGAGCCAGCGCCTGCGATTGCCCGTCCAATTGTGAGAGCCGTTGACGAGGGCGCGGCGCCGCAGACGGCGGACCCAATTTCGAAGAGCAGGATTGAGGAGAGGAAGATGGACCGTGTGTTGTGGAATTTGTAGATTTTACCGAAGAGGAGTTGTAGGCTGCTGTTTGGGAGGAGGTAGGCGCTGCCGTACCAGGCTATGTCTTTTATAGAGTCTGTGTTGATTAGTTCTTGCTGAGCAGAGGCTGAGGGTGTTTCGGGGTCTGTTGAGGTGTAGTGTGAAGGCGTGGGAGAGTGTAGGGGAGAGTGTAGAGCAGTGTTATGGTCTTACCGAATTCGTCAGTGATGTAGGGGATCGCTGTTGCGATGATTGTTCGGTCCTGGCCGGGTTAGTAGCTATCGGAGGCGGACACTGTGTGTTGGACGATAGACTCACCAAAGACACCAGGAACATGGATGTCATGATTGCGATGATGATCGTGAGCCCCTTGGCTGTTGATGGGTATTCGTGGGCGTTGGCCTCGGGTCCAGGTTGCTTGGTGCCTTGGTGGCTCTTGTTTTGCTTGTCGTTTTCCATCGCGATTTTCATCCCTGAGATAGCTAAACAAGGTGAAGAGTCTCGGATAGAACGACATGATTTATCGTGAGAAATTCTGACTTTATATATTGAGAGGAAAGCACCTCCTGGTGAGTTCTGGCCCAACCCTCCGTTCCTCCGTTGTGATGCTCCGTCCATTCTCCGACGCGAACGGTCCAGCCAGAAGTCGTCTTTTCGGGGCTTGGAGATTTGCCGGACTTAAAATGACCTGCAAGCTCCATTAATGGTCCGTTCTCGATGAGAATGAGATAGGAATGCCCCAAAATGCGATGGATGCAGGTCGCATATATCTCAGAAGTTTGCAACGGGATCGCCGCACAATGTCGGATTCGATTTCGTGTTTGAGAGCGGAAACGACAAGATAAATTAGCTCTCATCAGGTAAGGGAACATGCAGTAGATCTGAGGATTATTAGGTACTTTAAGACTGGCAATTCCTCCACCATCGCGACGCACATCGCACTTAAGGCCCTAGTCGTATCCTCAAACAGTCTCATTTGTATGTGGTATAGGCTTCCTGAGTGCACTGAAATTGGTCTGCCTGAACGCCACATCGGCCTTTGCTCCTGAACCCATCAGGCACAAGTTCCGTCACTGACACAGGCGACTCGGTATTTCTGCTCATCAACACAGCACTGGACGCTCTGTCGATAAGCCCCACACAAACGAGGCTTAAAGGACGAACTAATGCAGCTTCAACCTCTTTATTAGTCAATCTCAAAGCTTCATCCCGTGTGAGGCTCTGCAGGAAGTAAATAATGGCTCATCACATGATGTTTTGTGGCTGCCGCTAACAGCCCCGCCATCGAAGCTCTTCCCAATTCCAATTCTCTTTTACGCTTGACCCGCATGCAGATTCCTCAATTCAACAAGCTGTCTAAAATGACGGAAATCGAAGCCACCGAATCCATTCCTAGCACCTCTACACAGGGCGATATCGAATCGATTGCCGACAACATCAAAAATGGCCATATTAGCCGCATCGTCGTTCTCACGGGCGCCGGCATCAGCACGTCGGCCGGTATCCCAGACTTCAGATCTCCAACGACAGGACTGTACGATAAGCTCGCTCCTCTAAAGCTACCGTATCCCGAGGCGATCTTTCACATTAGCTACTTCTCCCATTCGCCCGAACCCTTCTATGCAATCGCGCGAGCGCGTCATCCGGGAAACCTCAAGCCGACAATTTCGCACGCATTCCTAGCCTTGCTGGCGAAGAAAGGGCTCCTCCACTATCTCTTCACGCAGAATATTGATGGTCTCGAGGAGGATGCTGGTATTCCGACTGACAAGGTACTCTGGGCACATGGGAACTGGAAGAGTCAGCATTGCTGGAAATGCAAGACTGAGTACCCGGATGACCTCATGAAGAGAGCGATCCATAATGGTGAGGTCCCGTATTGTCTGAAAGCCGAGTGTGGGGGTGCGATCAAGCCGAATGTGGTGTTCTTTGGGCAGTCGCTACCAAAGGAGTTCGACGAGAAGGAGAAGGTAGTGGGACAGGGGGATCTCATGCTCGTTATGGGGACGAGCTTGAAGGTCGCACCATGCTCGACCTTGCCACGCCTTGCCAATAAAGGTGTACCCCGGCTTCTCATCAACATGGAGAAAGCGGGCGATTTCGGAAATCGGAAAGAAGATGTTTGTATGCTGGGCCCATGTGACGATGGCGTCCGTCGACTTGCCGATCTTCTGGGCTGGAGAGATGAGCTCGAGACATTGTGGAAAGACGCGGTCGATGCCAAGGAGGATGTTCTCAAATTTCAGGATGGACCGAGCTTAGACGAATGCATTGCAAAGATGGCGGCCCAGATGGATGCTCGGCTAGGCATTTCGAAAGGCCATAAGAACATGCTGGAGAATCATCTCAGCGACAAGTTTGCACAGATGATGTCAAAAGGACCTTCTTGTCAATAGCTGCATCCAAAACAAAATTTGACTTCCTCCGCGTGTGGCTTTGCCTTTCCCTTGATCTGTTCTCTGAAACTCTATCGGCTTCGCCACATGGCACAAACCACTGGTATTGACATTGCTTATATCTATGCAGTGATGACATGATGATGGGACATGTCGTGCCCCTGCCACCGATCCCAATGGATTCCGGAGCTACGTACCGCATACACGACTCCGATCCACAATCTACGATCGCAAATGCAACCACACATCCCAGAAGATGGCCCGCCACAGGCACAAGGAGAACGACCTCCCTCACATCCACCGCTACATAACAACGCACAGCACCGACGGCGAAGCAGTATTCGTTTCCCATGCCCAGATCCCGGACTACATGCCCTCGAAGCCAGCAGGCGAAGACGGGGAGATCGCCCTACTCTACGCGACAACAAGCGTCCCAGTCTCTATCGACGACGAAGCCGATATCGCCATGTACGACGAATTCCTGCACCAATCGCCCGGCCTTACGACCGAACAAGGGACTGTGTTTCGAATGATCGATCTGCGCCCGGGAAAGATGACCCCGATGCATCGGACGGTCAGTCTCGACTATGGAATTGTTCTCGACGGAGAAGTGGATTTAATTCTTGATTCTGGGGCGAGTCGACTGCTTAGACGTGGCGACGTTTCTGTGCAGCGTGGGACGGCGCATTCGTTTCGGAATCGTAGCTCTACAGAGTGGGCGAGGCTGCTATTTGTGTTTTTGCCCATGCAGCAAATTACGATTAAAGGGAAGGAGCTCGGAGCTGAGGTTTATGATGATTGGTATGACAAGGCAAATGACTAGCCTCGGTTAAGAATCGGACTTTGAGCTGCGCGTGCCAGATCTGCTTAGCCAGCAAGGGATGGCTTCACTGGAATATGACGTCGACCTTGGACTTATCTGTACTCGATACCGTCAGTCTAATCTAAAATCGACGCTGTTATGCTGCTGAACTCACAGAAAGCAATGTGGTCCTTGATATTTTTCGCCTTCTCATACGGCTCTGCATAGTACCAAGCGGCGTCTTCAACAGTCGTTTCTTCGATCTTGATTAGAACCCATCGTCTAGCGTTGTTAGGAATGCATACCACCAGTATTAATCGTGTAGTAGTTCGCGGTCCCTTTCCAAGGGCAAAATGTTGTTGTGTCTGTTTTCACGAAGGATGCTTTGTCCTGGACTGCTGAGCGGGGGAACTGTAGCCGTCAGCTTGGGGCCATATTGGATCAGATCAATCAACACACGTAGACATTTCCTTCGACTTCCTCCCAGGACTCGGCCTCCGCGATGACAAGGTCCCCGAGTTTTGCTTGCGCGGTCGGCATGTTGGTCGGTGATGTTTTGCGATCGTTGCGTCTCGCATTCCCCCGAGATCGCGTCACGTCACTGCCGGGGTCGTGCGGGGAAACAATCTCAGTCAGCATTTATGAATCTACCGTTCGGCCTTTCCGAGCTTCTATTGGAATGGTTGCGGCATAAAATTTTCAAAGAAAATCCATACGATCCTCCATCGTACTGCACCTTTCCATGAACTATACTGTTGTACTTGGAGTACACAGGACTACATTGTAAGGGTTCAGTGTATATTGGTAAGACGGAGGTATGTGCGATATGTTGAGATGGGCTATGACGAAGCACTGAATATAGAATGAGGGCCTGCTAGACAAATCGACCTTAATGGAATTGACAGAACTTTTGCTTGACTGTATTGTGTTGTCTACGTGCGATTCTGGGGGTATTTATCCCTGAACGGACGGCAAGCCCCTGACAGTAGTAAATCCCTCATAATCGGTCTCGATCGGGGTTCTTCCATGAAGATCTCCCGAATGTAGAATATAATGGTGGCAAGAGAGCTTGAAGCGTATATCAAGCTCAGTGCCTCCGGTTTCCCAGGACAGGCATGCCGACAGAGGTTGGGAATGAGGCATCAATTCGGTGCCTTATCCTGGAACCTCAACGCGATATATATTTCCAGGCATGTGGTATGGAAGAAGGACCAACATTATTTGTTCCTGAAACCTCGAAGAATTTGCAATCCCAAAATAGGCCTTGCTTCTTTTTGTGGCTTCTGAATTTGACATCGTTTCAGAAAACAACAGAAGGTGGATTGTGATGTCGCTGTTTCGGCATTTCGCGCTAACTCCGAGCCCAAGGCGCTGGCAAGCATGAGATTTGTCATCAGGAACAGCCTTGCCAAAGAGTAGCTTGGACAAAACAACCTTAGCTGAATTCATTGAAAGGCTATCGCGCTTCGAGATATAGCGTCTACCAAGCCGCCAATAAAATTGACAAGAATCAAGCTCCTCTTCAGCCTCATGGATCATATTATAAATGCTCGATTATCAATCTTGTCAGATCAATGTCAAAGGAACGTCCCGAGGCCGAAGACCCACCGCACTTGTTCAAATCAACACTGAAGAAAGGGAAGACGCGAGAATTGTTTTGATGATGTCCGAAAAACTATAAAGTCTACTGCGTGATACGCCGGATAGGCTCAGTCGGCATTGCTGCAATCACACCTCAAAGAACTCCCACTCCAACCAAAACCTTCAAATGGACACCCCAATCCGCCGCATCATCACAGGACACGATCCCAAGGGCAAGGCCTATTTTGCGTCCGATGAGGTCTTGACTCCCTACGACCCGACCACCACACCTGAATTTTCCACCCCGGGTCCAAACTCAGGCTTCGGCGTCGTTCAAATCCACCGTTCCCGCGGCTTCCCCGTCGACAACATGCGTGAGCTTCCCGATCCGCATAAGAGCCTCGTTCCTCTCGCCGACACTAAGGGTCCCTCCTGTCGCATTCTTGATCTGCCGCCCGCCGAACACGGATGGATGCATCGTACTCTGAGCCTCGACTACTTTGTCGTTCTGTCTGGTAAAGTCGGGCTCATTACGGATGGGGGAGTGGAGAAGATCTTACAGCCGCATGATGTAGTAGTCTGCCGTGGAACGAATCATGAATGGGTCAATCGGGGGACAGATGTCGCGAGACTGTTTGCTGTTGTTGTTCCTAGCAAGGAGATTGTTACTGAGAATGGTGTTCGATTGGAGAAGACGCCTGCTGGTCCTATTTATGACCCTGAAGAGGAAGAGGATTGAGTAAAACTAGCGATGGAAATACTAGCGATGGAAATTGGAAACATCTAGCCGAAAGCTCAAAGATAAATGAAGGCCTTCCTGCCTAATGGACTAACGCCTTGCAAATGTATTACTGTTCGCCGTATCATCAAAATTAAGAAGTTAGAATTCTAATTTTATTTTGAAATTTATTCTGAAGCAAAGAACGGAATGGAAATAATTGGCTAGGTCTCTGGGTCACTCCGATTGTTGCAGATGTTCAAGTTGCTCTGGAGATTGAAGTGCCACCGCGCTAGCGGCTGACTTCTCACTTCCTGACAGCCGCCGGCTACACCCTCTGTCCCTCTGTTTTCCAGACACACTCTTCCCATTTCTGGCCTTTACTCTTGAGGCAGCTACATTCCTTCGGGTAATGCACTTTGTATGTGCGTGACAGAATATATTTTTTTCGACCGACTACTCCTGTTCACCGAAAACTCATCTAGAGCATTCGTGACCATCCTTTGATTACCAGCTCAATCACCAACCTCATCAGGCTTCCTGCTTCCCGTCAGAATGGTTCACAATCCGAATGAACAGGTCCATGTGCCCTTCACAGGTACCCCGGCCCCGATCCCACCCACCAGACTCCGCATCTTCCGAGCGCGCCGCAACCCCGTTGGCAATGGCCGGCTCGTTTCAGTCCTGTTCGCCAACTCGACTCTAGACGTTCGTTCCCGGTACTATCCAACGGCCACCTGTGAACTTGTACCCCACGAGCGTAGATCGATTGGACGGACCCTTGGTGTGCAGTACTTCGCCATCCTCCGTGGTAACATCAGGATCATCGTCGCCGGTCGAGAGCGTTCCGCTGTCACAAATGATGTCGTTGTTTGTGGTGGGTTGGATTTCGAGTTGGTCAATCGCGGAGTGATTGTTGTGGAGCTCATCATTGTTTTTGATGATACCATGTTCCAGTTTCACCAGCACCCGTGAGGCCGAGATTGACTGCCTACGCGTCAAAGGAGCTGGTGACTGAGGAGGCCTACTGTGGAGGCTTGTCTTGCCCTTTCCGACGAGGCACAGAGGACCGGATTTTCGGTAAGTTAAATTTCTTCAAATAACACTCACATTGAAACCGCGCAGATCATTTACTCTATGATATTCGAACACGAAATTCAATCACATCTGAGAGCATCATGCCAGTGTATCCTTCACCTGGCCGACAAAGTCCACGACAGTTTCCTTGAAACTGCGATACTTGACACCCAGCTCATTAGCAACCGTTTGTCCATCAACCCCGTATGGAGCATGGGGCTTTTGCCCAGACTGATAGTTCGAAGTAACAGTATCCTTAGCCCACTCGAAAGTATCCTTCATAATATCCGCAGCGTACCCATAAGAGAACGGCTCCAGGGCAGCAGGCAAGAACCGCTTCCCACCAGTCTCTGGTCTAAGTAGAGCCTGAACATGAACCTCCGCCAGATCCCGCGCATCAATCCACGCAGGGACCCGCGAACCAGGAAGAGGATCCACACCAGCCGCCACGCTCCAGAGGACAGAGTTCGACTCATTGAGCTGCTTGATGTTGTGGACTGGATGTACGACTGGACCAAAGACCATTGGCGGGCAGAGGGTAACTAGATCAAAGCACGGCTTCTCGGTCTTGACAAAGTCCCACGCTGCGAGCTCGGCGAATTTCTTCGATCCTCTGTATGCGACCACGGAAGTGGACTTTGGGTCGACGGCGGTGTCGTAGCTAAGCGGGTTCCAGTGTTGGGCAGTGTATGTGAAATCGGGGGAGGGAGTGCTATCGACGTCGACAATCGAGGCGAATGAGGAGGTTAGCACGATGCGTTTCACGGTACCGGCCTTTGCGGAGGCTGTGAGGATCGACTTGACGCCATTGATGGCAGGGATGATGAGTTCTTGCTCGTTGTTGGTTGTGTCGTAGAAGAATGGCTGTACATCATTAATCAAGTCGTCCTACCCCAGGCTAAAATATAATCTCACACTGGCAACGTGGATGACCGCATCTATGCCTTCCATGACAGAGTCAAACACGCCAATCTGAGTAAAATCCTCAACAACGACAAAGTCGAGTCTGGACGCGTATTGCGGTCGCGCAGCTTTCATCTCTTCGCCCTTCGCTGCTGACCGCGTGGAACCTCGGACCTTGAGGCCCTTGGCGAGAAGGTTGTCGACAACATGGGCGCCGATGAAGCCAGTTGCGCCGGTGACGAGGACGTAACTGAGAGTTTTAGTAGAGTGAACAAGACGTTGGGTTGTGGGGGAGTCGTACGATGCGGCCTGAGCTGTCATTTTGGAATTGGTCATATATTCTGCTCGAATCGAAAGAGGATCAGAACGACACCAGGTACTGAAGCAAGAAGAGTTACCCCGTGTGGGGAAATGCGGACACTCGAAACTGATGCTCGGAGTGCCTCCGATCTAATCCCACACTACCCCACCTTTCCCATTTAGTGTGGGGGCTATCTTCGGACTATGCAACGAGCCGCATTGACAATTCCACGAAGGACATTTCTACGTTCATTGCAAAGAACCCATACTAATTTTGACGAATACAATCAATGATTGTGACAAAAAAAACATTCTGCATTGGACTCTTATGCAACTAGGAGGGCCCGTCCGTCAACAGTGTCTTAAGGCATCTCAGGAGCCTGCTTCGAGCCAGCAACGGCAGTTACAAAGTCACGACGCCGAGTAACAAATATCTCAGCCATGATCGGAATATTCGAGTTTTTCATGTTTCCACTCTTGATCTGTGTAACACCAGGCATGCCCTCAGGCTGGGAGAAGATGCTGGTTCCGCAGTCTTGAACCGTCAGCTCGCTCGTCACAGTGAACGAAAGTGGTGTTCTACTTACCTCCACAAAAGAAAAGATGGTGCTTTTTTCCAGACAGATCTCCGGTACGTGCCCATGTCTTGGGGGTTCCCTTCGTGATGGCGAAGTTTGTCGTCAGAACGGCCACGTTCGAGGAGAATGCGCTGCCGCCCCATTGTTGGCAAGCGGTGCAGTGGCACAGTGCGGTCAAGGCAGGTTCGCCTGTAGTTCTTACGTTAGTAGCTAAATAAGGGGAGTTGTTGTTTGAGGTATTCACCGGTGTATTCGAAAGCAATGCTGCCGCAGAGACAGTTTCCAGAGCCAGGCATGTTTTTGGGGGTTTTGGTAGAGATGAAACGAATTGGGGATTTCTGTGATTTGCTGTCCAGGCGATGCTTGGTGCAGGGAATAGTCAGGATAGGACAATGCATTTATACATCATTTCTTAATGTGATTCCACATCATCTCGGACACACCGGATCATGATTCCAAAGATTGTAGGGTGGTGCTTACCCAGATTTAGGATAAGAGCACGGAGCGGAAGATCTTTGGAATCATTCCCAGCATAGGATCCACTTTCAAAACCGGGTGGAATTTGAATCATCATTACTTTTCCATGAGGTATAGCGTGCATTCAAGTGACCGATTAGGGTGTTCTATTGAGGATTTCATGCCGTTTACTTTCCTGGGAGAAAAGTCACAGACTGTGGTCTGGCTATTCTTCTATTCAATGGATAAAGAGGTTGAGCGCCAGAAAAATCGGCCTCTCGGGCCGTAGTATATCAGAATAATTCGCTATACAGGTCTTCAAATATACCATCCTCTATCAAAGCACCAAACCTGAAACATCATCAGCGTATATTTTTTTTCAAAAAGGAACAAGGACATACCCATAACACTTAATATGCGGAATCATAGCAGACCTTAACCTTTCCAGATTCCGTAGATCCAAGTTGGTCAGTTGGATGCGACTTGTTATCCTGTTCCAAGCCTGGACTGGCGTAATATATCCATCCAGATCCAGACATCCAGACAGCTCGAATAACCGATCGAGTTGTTCGGTGGGCACCTCCCATGAAGTTTGATCCTGCAGTTCAAGTGGCGCCCCTGCCAGTAGGATTCCCTGCATTGACATGGCGTGTCCGGATGGTAGTTCGGGGTCTGATGGTCTGGTGTGGAATAAGCAAGGACGTTCCAGACTACTGGGGTTAGTTTGGAATCATTGACCGGGGTGGTTTGGTGTGGGGCTCACGAAAGGACGAAGTCTACGCCTAGTTGGGCGAAGCTGGTGTAGGTTTGAGAAGGGGCCAGCGAGACGCTGCCGTCGGGTCTTGATTTTTGTTGAATTGATTCCAAAGCTGTTGATGGGGGCTGAGTTTGGCGTGGGTGGGGCACGTCGTTCTTCGGTAATTTGACAGATATATCTTGGTGGGAACGGTGATCGCCGAAAATAGTCACTTCCGCCAGACGGGGAGGTTGCGTTGCGTATTCCAGTGGTACTTGAATTGAATGTCGCGCAATAATGTCGCGCAGGACGTCATTTTCAAATCGTAAATCCGAGAGCTCGTCTGCTAGCGTGGTCAGACTGTAAAGACGGTGTAGCTCGTCTTCGAGTTTCCGCAGACGAAGGTCTTTCTGTTCACGGTGTTTCCTATCGTATATAATTAGCAATCTAAACTCAATAGGGTCATGTTATTGCTGCGAATATCTCACTTCTGTGCTTTTCGCACTTGCTCTCGTCGACGATCGTAATTTGTGGACCTGGTTGTCGATGATGGGTCTTCCGGACTTGATGCCCCACCATCATTTCGCCTCGTAGCATCTTTCGACGGTGCCATATTTTCTGCAAAGATGAATTCTCACCGCTGGTCGCACACCAAGGTCCTCAGTTTCAGGCTGGAATCCGTGGCAGACAGAAGGACGAGCAAGCGAGCAGTTAGCGTTCGATCCCACTTACATAATCACCGCCATTTCACCGATTGGTTGACAAAAAGCAGCCATGTTTAGAGCAGAAAGAGCAGCCATTCACAGCCCGCCATGACAGCCAAGTGGAGTCCTGTCAAAATGATTCCAAAGCACGGAAAAGTCTAATGATTCCACATGGCCTCGCATACTCCTCAGCCCACTCGTGTCGCTGACAGGATCGGATGTGCCTTCATCCAGGAGGGGACGACGTGGCCTTGGGCCTTGTAGTGTACGGACGAAGGTACATTCTGTCATTTTAATGACATTAGGGGCTCTAGTCAGTAGGTGGTAGGCATGCAGATAAACACACATTACAGCTGGGTGTTGTAGAACCGACTAGGAGAAGTCATTATCTTGTGCCTTGTCCGGAATACAGACGACGAAATTTAGTTTGTTCTTTTCATGTGATAGCATGATTGGCTCGATTGCAATAGCAATAGCGAGAATGCTTAAGATCATACCTGTTATGTTGTACGACACCCCCAGATGCTTGAACAGTATCCTGTAGCTCTGCAGCCCCAGAGTGAAGAAGGATTAATGCCACGACAACATAGTTACCAGTTCTTTGGCTTTGTGTCTTTGCTTACGAGCAGCCTTGCTCTCGCGAGGCTCCTGGAGAACGGTCTGTGAGACGGTTCCAGCATGCAGGACGAGGTATTTCTGGTCTCTTTATCATCTGATGTCGAGCGGCAGAAACGATATCTCGGGGGTATTACGACCTGTTTCTGGAACTATGTGAAAGCTTTGCCGTCTTAAATGTCCATTACGGCGGGCCAACAGCTCCCCAAAGGGGGTATCATTTCCATGTCTCGGTTGTGCCCTTCCTTGTCACCGGGCGGTCTTCGGAACAGATAGCCTCTTCAAGGTGAGGGCTTCGACAATCTCATACCGACCTTTTCATCGTGTTTAGGGGTATATTATAGAGTTGCCTCCTAGGTGGTTGCTTCAGGAGGGAATTAAGCATCGAAACGTCACCACTTGAGGTGGTTCTCCAGGGAAACCTGACGTATTTGGCCACAACTCAATCAGCTCGGAGCTGGACTTGACTGTGAAACGACCGAAGTTGAAACAGCAACTGAAGAGGTTTTCGAGCTTCGAACCTCGAACAGACGTGTATTCGCGAAGGACGTATGTATTCACGTGGAAACATATACGTGAAGCATCTCTCTGATAAGTTCCATTAAGAGATATGTCTTTCACTGTTTCGGGAAAGCACAGCGTGTCTTGTGAGAATGGAATGATACACTATAAATAAGTGCTGGCGTTGCGATCAAGTGAGTGCAAGCGTTGATGTCTTCAGCTTTCACCCTCATCAGGTGACATCGAGGCCCCGGATGCGTGGGACTGTAAATTTCTCGAGATTTCCTGTCCTCCTGGTTGGGAGAGTATCGCCCCGCAGGAATTTCCATCAAACTAATAGATTCTCGATTCTCCTTCATATAACTACGTAAATTCCCTTGAGCGTCTCATACATACCAAGACAAGTTCACAGTCTGAAGCCTAGCCCAAGGGCCCAGCGACACCGGAACATGCGGATTTTCCGTCGATTCGGTACTTTGCTTGTTTAGAATCATGTAATGCTGCAGTGTGAAGATACGGCCCCTTAAGGTAGAAGGTTTTCGATCTCATCCAGAAGGCCATTGCAACCTTGGCTATCATAATCGTTTAATGCTGAGCGATCCTCTATGGCAATGCGGTCGAATCGTCGCTATTTCTGGCGAAGGACACAGCAATATTCGAACCCGGGAATTAACTCTAGATCGATGAAAACAGAGCCCAACACTCAGCAGGGTAAACTCCCATTACACCGCCGTCCCTGTAGCTTGATAGTATCGATTCGGGGAGTTCATTTTCTCATTGTGGGAGTCTGCCCTGAGAACTTACTCCCAATCCTTTCTCAGACACCTCAAGACTGCCTTGGAATGAAAGTGCCGCGACTGATTAGATTTCATTTGTCTGGATTGTTACCCACCCCAACGAGGCGGCTCGTGCCTCGGCACGTCGGGTATGGAGGTCGGGATCTCAGCTGTAGATGCTGATAACAAGTTGGCAGACATATGAAGGAAAAATCAAATCTGGGTGAAAACTTTGTTTATAGCCGCACCGCTGACCTTGATGAAGGCTTTCTGAGGCGCTCCCCGCATTTTTGTCACATGTTTGTCCCTATCATCACTCCCTTTCCCCCTTCCCCCCTCGCCCCCCGGCACATATATGAGGAAGGAACAATCGAATTTGGATCAAACCTAGTTTTAAATCCTTTTCAAGGACCACGATGATGGCTTTTGAGGTACTCACTGCCCTGTCGACACGACTTTGCTTCCCCTCGGCGTTGCTGGTAGCCGCGGGGTTAGCAGATAAATGAAGAAGATCCAACTTTAGTGAAACCTCATTTTGAATTCATATCACTGGCCAAGACGAGAGCACTTTCGTGCACTTCCCCTGTTGTTGTCACATAGTTGTCTCCCCCAGCCAAAGAAGTGATGTGGGTGGTAACTGCCGGTGAGCAGATACATGAAGAAGCAATTAACCAGTTTGAGTTAAATATGGTTTAAATCCTCATCACTGGCCAGGATCAGGACTTTACGGGGCGCTCCCGTATTGTTTCCACGCGCTTGTCCAATCATGGCCACATCAGGGGCGTCCGATGTACCTGCAGGTCGTCTGTGCCACACTGTCGACGGTCAGACTGCGGCTGGTAAAGTATATAGCGCAGCCTATATCTGTGCACGGTCGAATTTTCTATCGTCTGCCGTGAAAAGAGTTGGAAAAAAGTGGATTCTTTCTTGGCGAAAACGGGTTGTTGAGTCGAAGGAAGCAAAAATGATAGAGAGCGTCCCCCTTCAGACAAGACAGTTACGGGATATTGATGATACCCGTGCGGCCCCGTAGACAAAGCCGAGTAGGATTTCAGCACATTGACTGGGGTCGCCATGCCAGTGGCGAGTGATGTTCCTGCAGAACGGTCGAGTCGCGTGCGGGTGGAGAAGGAACGGGTGGAGCGAGGGAGTGGCGACGGCCGGCTTCTCTTCGTCGGCTTTTTCCCAAGACTTCCTCCTCCCCAACCTCCGCGTCGTGCACAGCTCGCGGGCCAAGATCCTGCATATTCGCGCATTCTCGAGTCTCAAATTAATTCTCTCATTTTTGTACATCCATCCCTGTGCGCCAATCCGTCTGATTTCACGCTCCACCGGTGTTGATTGGGGAACCCACCGGCTCCTCCTGCGCCCCTCTTCCCCAGTTCCTCCACAATTGCGGTTCGCAATTTCCTGTCACCTCATTTCTCCCCTCTTTTCCCCGGCAATTCTCCTCCAAGAGCGAGCAACTCTCTCCAACCCGGTGTTTGTCGCTCAACGGCTCCCGTGAGCCCTCCCTGGCTACGCAGTTACACCCGCGGGTGCCGACAGTGCCTTCACCCTCGGACGACCGGAGACGAAATTTCACCGGCCATTGCTTCGCACACGTCCAGCAACTCGAGACAAGCCCAATTGCCCTCTGCGAGAACCGCGAGACGCTCTCCACGCACATCTCCGAGCAGTCGACTCGGATGCCGTCCACACGCTAAGACTCCTACGATGGCGCTGACACCCTACCACGCCACCACACACCGCATACGACCAGGGCTCCTGCTAGGGGCTCGCCCTCCACCTGCTGCCCAAATCACATAGCGTCGCGCCGCGACACACGCGACATGCACGAACCGGGGCTATCCGAGCCCCCGGACGGCCTTATCGGAGGTTATAAGGGTGGCAACCTGACCGTCCGCATTCTCATGATCGTCTTTTCGTCCATCGCACTGTACAATGCCATCGAACTGTTTATACTCCTCTTCCTCACCTTCCAGCACTACCGCGGCCTCTACTTTTGGACACTCCTCCTTTCCGTCGTGGCAGGCGTCATCCCCCACACAGTCGCCTACATCCTCGAATTCTTCTCCCTCGCGCCGCTATGGCTGGCCCTCACCCTATCCACCATCGGGTTCTATGTCATGGTCCCAGGCCAGTCCGTGGTATTATACTCCCGTCTGCATCTTGTGGTCCAAAGCCATCGCATTCTACGCTTCGTGCTGTGGCTCATGATCGTCGACGCAATCCTCCTCCTCATCCCCACGACCGTCCTCACCTTCTCCACAGCCTATATCCAAACCACCCCGTTCATCCGCGGATACAATGTCATGGAGCGCCTGCAGTTGGCCTGGTTCTGCGCGCAGGAATTCGTTATTTCGGGCATCTACATCTACGAGACAGTCAAACTGCTCTCACTAATGCCAGAGAAGGACCGAAGGCGGTCAAAAATCATGTACGAGTTGCTAGCCATCAACTTTGTCATCATCATGCTCGACGTCGCGCTGTTGGTCGTCGAGTACATCGGGTACTACTCCCTCCAAACAACACTCAAGCCAATGGTCTACAGCATAAAGCTGAAGCTCGAATTCGGCGTATTGGGCAAACTCGTTTCCCTGGTGCAGACTCAACGCTCTCAGCCAACCTCCACAGAACATGAAGAGTACCCCGGCTTCGTGGATCCTTCACAGCTTACTTCGGACGTCACGCGTGTTGCGCCGCCTAACCGCGCGCGAGAGTGGAACAATATCTCCATGGAGAGTCTTGCGACGTCGGAACGGAGGATACGGCCTTCTACGAGAGACACGGATAGTCCCCATTTATCATGATTTAGGTGTTTCATGCGCTACGATGTCCCGATTGTATAATTTTGATCTTCCTGTTGATAACGCTGACATTGCTGTATAACTATGTTAATGACTTTGGACAAATTATGAATTATATCAGGTCTCTCCATTTATTGAATTTAAATCTGTAGACTGTATATCACACCTAATTACCCTGTTTCACATCGGCCCGGTAACAGTAGCATGGCGTTGACACAACACTATGCAACCCAGAGAGTGAAAGACGGGAAAGACCAAGACTTGAGCAGCCCCCGACGGGACCTTCGAAGCCCCTTAGCTCCGACCTGGTGCCAGTTATCGAAGGGCTATAAGCAACTCGCACGGGGTATAAAATCCATACGTTGCGATATAGAGTGCCCTCAACAACGAGATAAGACTGGATTGTGATGTAGAGCAATGCATTCTAGAAATAACGGAGCAAGCAGCCAGACCAGAACCCCTGGCCCTTCTGGCTTCAAATATTGCAAGCTCGAATTTAGCACCTTGATATGGTAGCCTGTGTTACGGGCCGTTCGAAAGAAACAGATTCATTCGGTGCCTACACGACGAGAATCTCGAAGATGAAGAAGGAAGGAGAAAGAAAGTCGGCCAGAAAAAGAGGGGTTAAGTCCCCAGCGAACGCGTAGTGCAAACAACCCAATATTATGCCTCAGGCATCCTTCCACGAGATGAGGCTATTCCCAGGTTCATCCGTCACAGCCTGCCAGAACCAACGGAAATACAGGCGCGTACCGAGGAGGGTGAGGTGTAATTACCAGCAACAGGGCTATTTGACAGCCGGTAGAAAGAGGATAGAAGTAGGAGCGTGTCTTGGAGGGGTGTGACTCGTTTGACGGTAGGGGTGGATCCTCACTTCTCACTTGATCGTCTATAACGCTATAGGAAGGTCGTATTATTCACAATAGTCGGTTGGGGGAGAGAGCAGCGCATGTCTGCGTGTGCGCTTCTGTTAACTATGGCCTTCAATGTTGGTCGTGGAGGGAGGCAGGCAGTTTGTGTTGATCCGTGATTCGGGTAGTCACGAGCAGTGTGCGTGGGATGCAGATGAACCTGCACTAGTATGCATTATCTGGTGGCGTCGGTGAATAGGGTAGTTTCATTACGGACCTTGAGGTCGATGTGTGAAAGATGCGTGATGTTTGATAGATGTTGGTTGGCTTAATTTGTGCGTGATGGTGCGGGAAGTCATTAACAGCCAAAATCGACCCTCCGGTGTAATACGCGCCTAATGAATGCGCAGGAGATACGAAATATGAACACCACGGACACGAAGGACATCCCTCAGTATAGAATGCTTCAAGACGGCTGTATTGATGGAACATTCTGTGCTGTTGATGTCTACATGATATAGCTACATCCACAACGGCCCTCCTAATCAACGGCCCTGTGAGTGTCGTACAAAACATAGCTACTGAAAAACAGACACACCAAGACAGTGGGTAAGTCATGATAACAGCCATGCCTCAATAGATCCAACTAGATATTTCACATCTTCTCCAAGCTCGAGTCGCAGACCCAGACCTTGATGAAAAGAAAGTTGAAGAATCCCCAAAGGGAAGTGCCAAATATGGTGCCTCCCAGACCCCAGAGGGTGACTGAACAGGCGACCAACGCGCTGTGCAATGCGGTGGACATTCTGTGCTGAACCGCCCTCATGACCGCGACTCACCCAAGCGTAAGTGTGGTAATTGGAGAGGAAGGGAAAAACCAAAGGAAAATAAGTTGACGGGTGATATTTATGCCTGGAGAAGAGACCGCGCTAGTCCGTATATGGATGACAGAGTTAATGGAGGGAGGTGCACCTATAGGACTCACCTAAGGTACGGCTGCCTTGGTGAATTGGACTTAGTCAAATTGCTCTTCAACTCCTCTACGCGTTGAAGTAGTACCAATTACTCTTCCACCATCTTCTCTCTGTTCATTCGCTCAAAAATTGCCAAACTCCACCCCCATATCTCCATCTCATTACCATCTGAAAAATGGCCGACCCATCCTCACCTCCGGGCCCCCTATTCCCATCTCTCACAACTGAAACCAACATCAAGCAGTTCAGCCCTGTCGAATGCCTTCACCAGCTCTCAATAACAGAACTGACCTGGACAATGAAATGGATGTACAAGCACATCATCGAGATGAACGAAGCAAACCACATCGACAAGGAGGCTCTCGGCCGGCTCACCATGCACACCGCCTCGATGGGGCTCCAGGAATACTTTTCTACTTTCTGGGGCCTCCCAGGTCTCTTCATCCAACTACCGGAGCCTATTGGGCTTCACAGTTACGGTCTGTACCGGCGTCTGTTCCCGGTTCCGAGCCTCAGGCCGGTGCCTTATACCCGCCTGCCCCGATGGTGTAAGATTTCCCGGTACGAGTGTCGGAAGTGGGGGAAGATGTTTGATGTGGTAAGTCACTTCGTGGATAGTCGGGTTAATATGTATCGTGATTACCAGCTTGCGCATATGCTGACACAGGAGGAGTTGGATGCGCCTATTGTTGAGCCCTGCGGGGGTTTCTGACTGTTCTGCGGGAGTGGGGAGAAGGTGAAGGTGGTTTTACGTATGTATTCCTACGCAATTTTAAAGCTTTTTCAAGATTGAAATGATCAAGAAAAGCTCTGTATCTCGTGACTCCGCATTTTACCATTGCCAGGAAAGTAGGAGGGAAGTCTTGCTTCGGCTCGATGAGCAGACAGCACGAGGCACAGCATGAGTACATCCTGCACCAAGGGCTGATCATCCACAATAACCCTGACGCGTATATATCCCATTTATGGCCCTTCAACACGTAGTATTTCATTCGCGAATCCTGTGCGTATTCTTCGCCGCTCAGGAGGACCTGAGGACCCGCATTAACGCACGAGACTTCGGATCTCATGCCGTGGTAACCCTCCAAAGCGTTCCTTATGTTCCTCACAACAGATTATCATTAGTATCCCCATGACTGCGTGCCTCGATACCCTGTATATCCCCGGCCAGGTAGGCAATGGAGTGTGCTGTTGTGAACGGATGTGTGTGGTCGATGAACCTCAGTGTTTCGGAAGTACTGGACAGAGGATCGTCCAGAGGAGTCGTGTTTCGTCACGCCCACAAGACTGTTCGTTTATCGTCCCATGTTCTAGTGGTGGTTGTAACGAGGCGCAGAGGGCCTGTGGCAAGTTCATTCAACAGGAGTCTTTATCCTGAACGTTAGCAGCGTTTAACGGAGAGTTGGCCAAGTCGAGGGGGTACATATCGGCAAGGATAGGCGGTATACTGAGTGAACGCAGCACAGAGTGCGCTTTGCTGTAATAGACAGCTGTTTTTTTGCAATGCCTGTGTGAGACCGATTGAAATCAACGAGGCGGCGAGGGTGTCCAGAGAGCGCCTCCCGGTTCCACGCGTTATACAACCAGGATTATGGTCCATGGTCTCAAATCCTCGTCACAGCCTCTATGGTCTACAAGATGAAGTATCAAAGTCATTCTACGGTAGCATCTTTTGTTCAATGCCATAAGTGACACCCTGAAATCCTCATCACCCTGCCCTCATTCATGGAGAGCTCGCAAAAGCCCCCTGTACACCTGGCGGAATTTTCCAGCTCCCTCACGAGCACATGCTTGCCCTAAATGAGGGTATTCCCTCCTCGCCTCGCTTCCATTAGTCAGATCGGCATTTTGGCTGCCTGCAACTTGTGAGGAAGGTGCGCTTACCACCCACACCCCAAGACATAAAAGAACGATTTCTCTCGCCGCAGAATTTCTCTTCTTCATCTCCCCATCCCCATATCCAACCCCCGTCGATATTTCCTTTTGTTTTTTCCACCCCGTGGTTCTTTTGCTCGTGTAGTGGCTGCTTCTGTTGATGGCCTGTCTGTGTTGTCTGACTCGTCTCACCCGTCTTCTGTGTGTTTTACTTGCCGCCTTACCCTCCTCACTCACCACCACCTTTCTTGTTTACAGATCCATCATCACTTCACATTCAACTCCACCCCTCATTTGCCTCGACATCGAGCACCTGAAGGTATGTTAACTTTCGTTTTTGTTTGCTCTCGCTTCTTCACATTTCAGTGACGATTTGTCCAGGTCTCGTCTACGCCTACCCTTCCCAGGCTCACAGGACTTACGCCGTCCCTGCCATCGTGACGCTGGGTGTTGTTCCCCGCTCCTGCGAGGTTTAACCTGCACCCAACACATCTCTTGACCCACCGACTAACCCTGGCTTTCGTGACTATTGTTCAAACACGAGATAAGTGTTCAACCTTGTCCCTTGCTCACAGGGTACCTCCGTGGGGTATGTGGCCAATGGGGCATTTCATTCAGCTCCTTGGTATTTTATTTCCTTTGCTATATGAGCATGCCAAATGGTGACATTGTTCTAATCTCCTCTCACATCTAGGACATGCTCTCGAACCGAATATCCACCGACGCGATTCCTCCACGAAAGATCCTGTCAAGCTGAAGATAAGTGTTCCTCTTTCCCCTCCCTGTTCCAAGTTGGGTACCGTTGAGGTTGCCCCGGCCATTGGGGCCTGATCATTGGGGTCTGGTCAACTTTCGGCGGGGGAGCTTGGAGGGTTGGTAACGCTTATTCTAATCCCCTCTCACGTTTAGGAAGTCCTATCGATACGAATATTCCCAGACCCGATGACCCGATGGCTGTACGGAAAGGCCCACATCATACCAAAGATAGGTGCCCCGAATTCCCCCTCTGTTTCAAGTTGGTGCGGCCAAGGTTCACCTGGCCATTGGGGTCCCGTGGATCCTGGCTGGAAGCACGGTGACTTTGGTGTACCTATTCTAACCTCCTTTTACATCTAGGACATACGCTGGATACCGATCACGATTTTTCTGCCTGGCCCGCAGACTAGGCAGCTCACGGTATACTCAAGATATGTACCCTTTCCTCCCCCCTCTGTTTATGGCTGGGGTTCACCTGGCAGTTGGAGCCCCGCCATTGGGGCCGTGTATCTCACCCGCGAAGCATATTGAAGTTGGCGTGTCTATTCTAATCTCCCCACACAATCTAGGACGTCAAACCGAGATGAGCTTCGATTCCTGACCTTCACTGTCACTACCGCTACACCCGGAACCATATCAATTTCAAGATAAGTCCTCTCCCTTCTCCGCTCGTTGAGGCCTAACTGGCATGAGGCTTTTACCTGCGTGTCATTGGGCTTCTTGGGGGTAGACCGAATGGTCCCGGACGGGTCGACTCAATCGCGGTCCCCTTATACCGTACCACCACAGAGTTCATTAGGGTTGGGGTCTTATTCTAATCTCCTCTCACAATCCAGATATCTTCGACGATACCAACGCCGTCCAATGCTGTCCAGACCCGCTGTCATCGCAGTCCAGACCATGTCAACCTCAAGGTAAGTTCTACGATCCCTCTTCTCACTAGTTATGGCTTGCTGATTTCACTACAACACCCCCACTAAACCAACATTCGATCAGTTTCAAATCATGTTCCTAACATACTGACACCTAGCATATCATTCGTCGATCCCAGGTGGACATGTCCCCCTCGCCCCGGGCCCTCAGATTCCTACCAAAAAGCGTGGCTATGGCCATTCCATTTCTTCAGGTACGTGCCTTAAAATCCCTAATTTCTCCTCTTACTCGGCAGTGTGAATGATTAAACAACGGTCCTAGAACCTGATCGTACTATGATGTTTCCGTGAGATCCCTCTGACACTATGATGTTTGCGGCGTGCCTTTTGCCGCTTACATCCTGCCTTTGCTTCATAGGCATTCGCTTTCCATTTCCTTGTCCATCCCTGGCTAATACTCGAGAGGTAAGTATGTTCTAGATGAGGAAATCGCAGACTGTCTGACCGTCCAGGTGACACATTCTTTCTTCCTTCAGAATTCCCCGAAATTCACCCATTGCCTCCATGATTGTTCTCAAATTTGCTCGTCGGTCAACCACCATTGCGTTACTTCGTTGCACCCATCTCCTGGGAACTTGGACTTCGTGTGAGGGATGGTTTGGCAAGAGTGGGCTAGTCAATCTTGGTCCAACTGAATTAAATGATTTGTTATTTGTTACTCTCCACAACTTTAACGCCCGCACAGTAAAACCTGTAGAGACCACTTTGTCTACCCTCGCTCGTTCGAAATCAATGCTAGCCATCACGTTGCCAGATCTCAAGTAGCAAGCTAGTCCTGAACTTTCCATGAGGAGAAGTACTATACTTAAGTTATCTTCATCCATTATTTACTTTTTCTTCACTTCTAAACTTCCAATTATACATGTGTTCCGAAGTATGTATCCGGGTTCTTCCCGGTCGTGGATCTTCGTTATGACACATGATGTGGCTTGTTGTTCCTGCGTCGTGAGAGTACGGGATCGATTCTTCACCATGCAGGCCCGTACGAAGATACCCCGCCCAACGCCTCTCTCGGTCTCCAACCCATCAAGCTCTTCTTCTCAGCCCTCGACACTCTCCGGTACCCTTCATCGCACCCGATGCCTGCCTTATTCTCCTCGACGCGACCACAACCGACTGTTCAATTTCTCGGTCCAGAATTCTGAAGACACGCGTGCGTCTTCACCTCGAATACATCCACCATGAGCATTGGACCAGCTCGCTCCACATTGCGTTATACGGTACTCTGGTGGGCTCAGAGATATTTTCGTCAGTCAAAATTTCGTCTACGACCTAGTTGCTAGCGGAACGATCGTAGTCCACACTGGAACCACCCAAATTTTCATCACTGAGGGACATACATATTCATCCATGTCGAGCCAGGAGATCTCATTTTAAGATCTCTGGTAATGGCGTTGACGATCCATGCGGATACTAACATGTTTCAGCCTTCCTATCTCCATGTTTACCTCGATATGTGAAGACTATTTGCATTTTTGATTGCCGGGAATACAATATTCCCAAGGCGGAAACAATCCGGATAACTGAATCAATCATGAATGTACGGTTCAATTTCTGTCTGAATATAACGCTTCATTCCCTTCTGGTAAAGATAAATAACTCAACACAGGACATGAGGTTGCAATCAGATAGACTCATTGTCATGGTATATTTATGGGGTGAACACAGCTCATCCGGAGCACTCGACAAGCTGCCGTGGGACTACGTGAATATGACGGAGACAACAAAGCTAGAATAAGCAACAACGCTCAACCTCACAACCTCGAAAGCTTGTATCAGATTCAATATGGTGCAATCAACATGTATCCACGACGGCTACTACGAGACCATGGCGCCAGATGCCTCCCCGGGCCTTCTTTTCCTCAAATCCTTCCTACCTGCCTTCGACTCCCTTGATCCAACCACATCCCTCGAACCATTTTTCGCACCGAGAGCGCCCATCCTCATGTGCAACAACCCACCAATCCCAGAAAGAACCAGGCTCCCATCTCTCGAGAGCCGTCGCCAACAGCTCAAGGAGTTCCATCACGAAGTCCATACCGCCTGGGACATCGATCTTTCGTCGCAAGACCACACCACGTCTTCCAACGCGAACGGCAGTCACAACAACTCTGAAGTTGAGCAAGCGGACACGAGGGCTCCCTATGTGGTTCCTTCGAACTCAGGAATCCTCAAGAGAACTGTCATGTTCGAATCAACAAGCCGTACAATCTTCAAAGATGACCCCGACGAATTCGCCGTCAAGGTTCGCGAGTTCAACATTTTGGAACTGGAGGGGCACTCTGCGGACGATCTGCAAATAGTTGAAATGCGCATCTTCGTCGATGCGAAGCCTGTCCAGGCGAGAGCTCAGCAGTTGAGAGTGGCCTACGTCTTTGGTGAAGGGGCGAGAGAGGCGGAGCCTCAGTGAAACCCTCGCTCCCTCCTGCTGTCTATCTTGTTGCACCACCGATGATATCTACCGCATACCTCGTCTTTTCTCCACTGCGGAATCAGCGGAATTCGATATTGGGTATCATCTTCGGCTACCCCTGCTGGGCTTGATGCTTTTGGCAGGGCGTTGCGCTAGCGTATGTGGAGAATATCTCGGAAGATTGCCGGTCGGCAACGGAGGGATAGCGCCTGATGATATCGTTGCTGTTTAAATGGGGATAGGGTCGTATTCTGCATCGCGAAATTTGGAATTGATTCGGTCATAAATCACCTAAATCTTTCAAAATGTCTGTACGTCCACAGTCGGATGTCATTCAAGAGGTCCGCAAGGCCCTCGCGAAGTATCAGTCGAGACTCAGCGAGATCAACCAGAAGGTATCTACACCCCTCGCAAATCAATCGGCTCCAATTACTGACAAAATAGATCTGGTCAAACCCCGAACTGGCTTTCGAGGAGCACAGCGCACACGACGACATCAGCGCCTTCTTCGACAGCCTCGCAAACAGCGGCTACATCGTCCAACGCAAAGCATACAACGTCGACACCGCACTGGAAGTATCCTACGCACGAGGAAAAGGAGGAAGAGTCATCACCTTCAACGCAGAATATGACGCCCTTCCGGGAATCGGACACGCCTGCGGACACAACCTCATCGCCACAAGCTCCATGGCCGCATACCTCGCAACCTGCGAGACCATGAGCACCCTCTACGGCGACGACATCGGGTACACGATCCGACTCCTTGGAACGCCCGCCGAAGAAGGTGGTGGTGGAAAGAATCTCCTCATCAAGGCCGGTGCATACAAATCCGTCGATGCGTGCTTCATGGTTCATCCGTTCCCTCTGCTGTCCGGCAATCCCACGCTCCTTAGCGCCAGTTCTTGTACCGGGATGTACTTGGCCAATGACAAGGTCGCTGTTACATATACCGGCAAGCCTGCGCATGCGTCTGCTGCACCTTGGGAGGGAGTTAATGCGCTTGACGCTGTTGTCGCGGCGTATGTGAATATCTCAATGTTGAGGCAACAGATCTTGCCGACGCAGAAGATTCATGGTGTTGTACTGCGCGGTGGGGAGCGTCCGAATGTTATTCCTGCTTCTACGACGGTGGAGTATTATATTCGGTCGCCGACTGCTGCGTCGTTGAAGCCTCTCACTAAGCGAGTGGTGGATTGCTTTGAGGCTGCGGCGACTGCTACGGGGTGTACGGTTGAATATGAATGGTATGCTATACTCCCCCTGGGCCTGAGATATGACTATTGCTGAAAAACAATAGGGAGCAATCGTACAAGGATATGAAAGCCAACCGTCCCATTTGCGAGTCTTTTACGGACGTCATGAATGAGATGGGGCATAGTACGATCTTTGATGCTGCCAGCCAGGATGGTGGATTGAGTGGTGGATCTACGGATATGGGCAATGTCTCGTATGAAGTCCCTGGCTTCCACGGCGGATTCTATATCCCCGCCGACGGCGTCAATCATACACCTCAGTTTACTGCTGCTGCTGGGTCGGAGGAGGGATTCAAGCGCGCTTTGTACTCTGCTGCCGGCATGGCTGTTGTTGGATGTCGTGTTTTGGCAGATGATGCCTTTGCGAGATCTGTAAAGGAAGATCTAGACGCGTAGAAATATCAAGAACTACCTTTGCTGCTACTACGTTAAGCCCTTTTTTTGGGGGAATCATATCCCCCGTAATTTTCGTGCTCCGACCCTCTATTGACATCGCCAAGATCGATCTCGCGGCTCCTCCCGCCACCCTTACTCAATTCCACCAAACTTCCCCCAAGTACAGCCCAACCAACCGTCCGAACTTCCTAGCGACAAAGCTAACGCATTCCTTACCCTTAGCTAGGATCCCATCTGCCGAATCCAACATCCGACCGAACATACACCCCTCGGTGCGGGGAAGCGGGCCCCACAACTCCAGACCGGCTACAATCCGGGGATTCAACCCCGGGGTTCAGACAGCGTTGTGGTCCGGGGACAACATCGTCGTGGGGGGATTTCGAATCTATTAGCAGCGAAATCTAAAACCGGGGTATCGATTGGTTGAGAGTGGTTAAGCTTCCTTCTGTGGATGGTGTGCTCCACCGCGGAACGTTGCCGGGTCTGCCATATGGGTAGGTTTATGCGGGCGTGCTCGCGATGTCGGAGCGTGGAGGGAAGTTGACACCGATCGTTTGAAATTTGGGGAGCTTGGACTTTTGTGTTTGTTGCGCTTTGTTCCGCGCGTGTTGGGATATATTCTGGAGCGGACCTTGCTCTAGGGGATGTCTTGGACTTTCTTGATTACTGCGAACTTTGGTCTCCTGAATCGCTGTCACTATGGCGGATGAATATGGACGTGATTATAAGCGCGAGGTTGACCTCTCTAGTCAGGATGTTGACCTCGGGCAGATACTTGCTGTTGAGTCGACGCCTGAGCAGGAGAGGAGGGTGTTGAGGAAGTTGGACGGTTAGTGAGTGCATTGCTCTCCTCGACTTTTGCTTTTTGGTAGTGCTGACTCCTGTGCAGTCTCATGCCTCTGATGGGAGCGGCGTACTTTCTTCAATTCCTCGACAAGTTGGCCCTCAGCCAGGCGACGCTGTTCAATCTCAGAGAAGACTTGGTGCGATCTAATAATACTGATCTCCGACTACTTGCTGATCGTGACAGAACATGCATGGGTCAAACTACTCATGGGCATCAGCAGTATTCTATTTTGGCTATTTTTTCTGGAGTTGGCCAAGCTCTTATGTGATCGTCCGGTTGCCGATTGGACAGTACTTGGCGTGCTCAGTGTCAGTATCTCCAGCCCGAAGAAGCAGAAAAATACTGACTCTTTAGGTTCATCTGGGGTGGCATTCTCATGTGCCATGCGGCATGCACCAACTGGGCCGGCTTGATGTGCGCTCGGTTCTTCCTCGGTGTTGGCGAAGCAGCTATCGCTCCTGGCTTTACACTGCTCACTGGCATGTTCTACAAACGTGAGGAGCAGCCTATTCGGTATGTCCCATTATACCCTACCTGCTATCTTCTTGACTAATATTCTAGACAATCTGCCTGGTTCTTCGGAAACTGCATCGCTGTCCTAGTTGGCGGTTTGATTGCTTACGGTATCGGCAACATCAGCACGACGGCAATCGCCCACTGGAAGCTCCTGTTTCTCATTCTCGGAGCATTTACCTCCGCCTATGCCATCGTGCTGTTTTTCTTCCTCCCCAACTCGATAGACACGACTGTCTTCCTGACCGAAAATGAGCGCGCAATTGCCGTCCAGCGCACGATCAAGAACAAGACCGGTGTTTTGGATAACGACAAGTTCAAGTGGTCGCAAGCCGTCCAGGCATTCACGGATCCCCAAATGTGGTGCTTGGTATTGAACTCGCTGACCTCGAATCTATGCAACGGCGGGATTACAACTGTGAGAAACCCGCAGCCTCATATAGGAAAGGCATCACTGACGGCTCCAGTTCACATCGATCATCACAGCCGGCTTCGGCTTCACGGATCTCAAAGCTCTGCTCATGCAAATGCCCCAAGGCGCTGCCCAGGTCGTCTTCCTGATCCTGACCTCACTGGCCGTAACCTGGATTCCACACTCTCGCGTGCTCGCTCAGATTTTCAATACGCTTGTTTCTGTGGTTGGTATGCTACTGATCTGGAAGCTGAATCCCGACGAACAGGTCGGTCGCATGGTTGGGTTGAGTATCGGTATTGTCTATGCGGTTAATCTGCCCATTTCACTCAGTATCGTCACATCGAATGTCGCGGGCTTTTCGAAGAAGAGTGTGGTCAGCTCGTTGTTGTTTATTGCTTATTGTGTTGGAAATGTGGTTGGGCCGCAGTTCTTCCTCGCCTCGGAGGAGCCGTCTTATCCGGTGAGCGTCTGCCTTTTTTGTCCTGCGCCTCGTCGCCCTGCTGATAATTTTCTCTAGACTGGAATCAAGGCTGCGATGTCTGGACTGGTGTTAAGTATTTTCTTCCTCGTTGTTCTCTATTTTTACTACATCTATGAGAACCGTCGGCGGGATCGTCTGTACGGCAGGCCCGAGGACATGAATGTTGGGGCAGAGTTGCAGGATGAATTGTCCAACAAGACTGACACGGAGATTGAGAGCTTCCGGTATATTCTTTGAGTGTTGAGATTGAAATTAATAGTAATATTTTGCAATTTCATTGGAATTGATTCGGTTCGTTGTACTTTTTCACTATCCTCGCCTATTTTTTTCTTTTTAGTAAATATCTTTCATTGCCAGATTCATCCTAATTTCAATTTATCCATCTGAAATCTTCGCGTTGCTCAGTTGGGACGAAGTTGTTTTCATGTCTAATTCCCGACTATAAAACTGTTGATGTGATATCAGATTGGCGCGGGCTTGGGATCATTGTGCCGTCCACACGATTTACAGAGCGAATGATCGCCATCTCCAACACTTATAACTCGTCAACAACACATTGCAAACATGGCCAGGCAAATGTGTCGTCCAGTTGAGACGAACCAAATTCTAATCGACTGGACAATCTTGAATTTAACAATTTCACCGTCAATAGGGCACCTTGGGGCAAGGTCCTTCAGCAACCGCTATGTGGTCATGGCCAACCCCGTGACCTCACCGCGACTGCGACCGCCATTGACATTCTCACCTCTCGCAACCTTCTTCATTCCTCCATGACAGCATTGATGTACATCACCCTTCGTTAAGCCCATTCATCGTTTTCTACTTATCAATTGCCGTCTTCGGTAAGCGGTGGCAAGCAACTCTCAGCAATTAATTTCTGTCCGATCGCCGAGGTTCGGCCGAACGTGTATTCGCGACGCCAACGCGCCCTTCTGGAGCCAGGCAGGAACCGTTGGAATGCAGCGCAGATATTGGACAATTTCGTCATTGCGCAGGATACCTGCAAGCCTCCTCATCAAACAACGATCGAACATTGCGTGTTCTCAAAACTTCCCTGCCGTGATGTCATCGAGGGCTCTGGTTCTGGGCATGCACGGTCATCTCATGCCTGGGCCCACGACTCTTCCACTGGCCGCGGCGTACCCGGTACTTGCAAAATCCTGCTTTTTGTCCCATTTCCCGGTACCGAGTACACCCTGGTTCAGCCACCGTGGTCGAAACAGCCCAAATGATGGCGAGAAAAGGGCCAATGGATTGTCTCTGCTACAGATTCCTACGGGACTTGATCCAATCATTCAACGGAGCTGGCGGCGTCTCCGTGGAGTAAGAGTGGACTGAAATTCCATTCTATCCCGCCTAACACCCAATGACACGGAGGATGCTGAAAGGCCAGTCGGTTGACAGCGGTCTGCATGTCCTTACCCTTTCGCTCAAACGCTGGCTGCACATGTCACTCTCCGCCTGCCACTCTCCACCTGCCCCTCCCTCCATAGGGCTTTCTTTTTCTCCACTGCCTGTCGTGTTCTCCGGATTGTCTCCATTCCCTCGGGTTCTATCATCTCAGGAACCTTCGCCACACCCTCTCCAATCAGATCGACACAATTCATGGTGAATGACGATCCCCGATGATCTCAACTGCGAAGATCCACCCGCCCACCTTCGTTCGGATTCCTATGGTGTTTCACTCACTGCTCCGTCGATAATCACAGGCAGTGTCTGCCCAGCGGCACCAAATATTTTTATTTTTTTTATTTTTTTTTTTTTTAAAAAAAAAAAAAAAAAAGGTCGCCGTCGGCGCGTGGACCTGGGATCTGTCCCTTCGCATGACGGTCTGATCTCATTGTCGTACGACCTCCCGAGCACACCGAACACCAGCAAGATCCAGATCCGAACCCGACGCAGATTTCGCCCCCTCTCAACCCCCTCTTGTTCCCTCCCCGGACATCGGTTAGCAGCGGAAACATGGGTTCTTCTCAGCCAGACGCCAGCCAGCCGGGGACCTCGCGACAACGGTCAGGGAGCGACGTGTCTCGACCGACGAACATCAGCCTTTCCGCATTCCCACCGGACACGAGGGAGCGGTCGCAGTCCACCACACAGAACGATGGTTTCTGGGCGCCCGACACAGGGTTCGACACTAGCGATCGTGTCTTCCCCATTCGATCCGTCGTCTCTGTCGACCCAAATGCTGGAAGGGCTGCCCATACAGCCTCACCGCGGAGTGCGGTCTCGCCAACTCGCGAAGGAGCCCGCCAATACACGATCATCTCGTCGAAACTCTGGGACTCCATGCAGTCGCAGCCCCAGCCGCAACCCCAAAAGCCGCCACAATCACAACCACAGCCACAGGACGCCGTCGGCTTCGACGCCGAACCGACGATTCCGACGGCTATCGATCGGCACGAGACCCATACTGCGAATGACGCGACCGAATTAGGTACACATTCTATGGCGTCCGAGGTGGTTCAACATCCCGAGATTTATGCCAAAATCAAAAGTGGCACAAACTCGGCAGCGCCGTCAGAGGCCGATTCGGTGCCAGGCCAGCCGTCCCATTCAGAAGACGACGGTGGCCTTATGACCGCGCGATTTAAGCATGTGGTCACTGACGCCGGGCACGCTGTCATCACTGGAAGGGATGGGGCGGCGTTTCAATACTGCGAAGATGAACCCATTCGTTTTCCAGGAGCCGTACAAAGCTTTGGCATGATGATTGTTGTCAGGGAGGAGTCGCCCAATCAATTGGTCGTTCGCATCGTCAGCGAAAATTCAACACGCCTTACAGGCTATACTCCGAAGCAATTGTTTGAGCTAGAGAATCTTTGCGATATTCTGAAGGAAGACCAAGCCGACACTCTTCTTGACCACATTGATTTCGTCCGCGATGATGCCTATGATCCCGTCGTAGATGGCCCTGAGGTGTTCATCCTGTCGATTCCGATGCCATCCGGGGAGGAACACCGATTTTGGTGTGCCGTCCATGTGAGCCAGTCTCAAAAGGATATGATTATCTGCGAATTTGAATTGGAGGACGATGAGGAAAATCCATTGAACGTGGCTGGAGCCTCGACCCCGGCCAACCCGATCGATACTTTGGGTTCAATGCCGAGCGCAGAACAGTTCGCTGCCAGTACCATCAATATCAGTCAACCCCTGCGTGTGCTACGCAATGCACGTCGACGCAAAGGCGAGGCGGCCGCGATGGATGTGTTTAGTATGCTGACACAAATCCAAGAGCAACTGGGTCGTGCCAGCTACCTCGATCAGCTCCTCAACATCACCACAGGCCTGGTCAAAGAGTTGACTGGTTTCCATCGGGTCTTGATCTACCAGTTCGACAGCAGTTGGAATGGTCTAGTCGTTGCCGAACTAGCGGATCCCAAAACCTCGATTGATCTGTACAAAGGCCTCCACTTCCCTGCGTCTGACATCCCTGCACAAGCTCGTGAGCTGTACAAAATCAACAAAGTGCGACTCTTGTATGACCGTGACCAGGAGACTTCTCGCTTGGTCTGTCGAACCTTGGAAGATCTGGAGAATCCGTTGGATATGACCCACGCCTATCTCCGAGCCATGTCGCCAATTCATATTAAGTATTTGGGTCACATGCAAGTGCGATCCTCAATGTCAATCAGTGTCAATGCTTTTAACGATTTGTGGGGACTTATATCCTGCCACTCCTATGGTGACCAGGGTATGCGGGTGTCTTTTCCGGTCCGAAAGATGTGCCGTCTTCTTGGTGATACAGTTTCGCGCAATATTGAGCGATTGTCCTACGCCTCCCGACTGCAGGCAAGGAAATTGATTAACACTGTTCCCACCGAGGCGAATCCATCTGGCTATATCATCGCATCGTCTGACGATATGCTACAATTGTTTGGTGCTGACTATGGCGCCTTGTCGATCCGCGACGAGACAAAGATCCTCGGCGACAATCAACACCAACAAGAAGTTTTGGCTCTTCTTGAGTTCCTCCGAATGCGCCAGATCCACTCTGTCCTTGCATCCCACGACATCATCAAAGATTTCCCGGACCTCCACTATCCACCTGGCCTAAAGACAATTTCGGGTCTGCTATACGTGCCATTATCGACCGGCGGTAACGACTTCATCGTGTTCTTCCGCAAGGGACAACTCACAGAGATCAAGTGGGCCGGCAACCCGTACGATATTGCCAAGCGAAAAGCAACTGCTGGGTATCTGGAGCCCCGCAACAGTTTTGCCGCCTGGCGCGAGACCGTTTTGAGCCAGTCCCGCGAATGGTCAGAATCAGACGTTGAGACCGCTGCGGTGTTGTGTCTTGTTTATGGAAAATTCATCAAGGTCTGGCGACAGAAGGAGGCTGCTATGCAAAACTCTCAGCTTACACGACTGCTATTGGCCAATTCCGCCCACGAAGTTCGGACTCCTCTGAATGCCATCATCAACTATTTGGAAATCGCACTTGAAGGAACGATCGATGCAGAGACTCGCGAAAGCCTGACAAAGTCTCACTCTGCGTCTAAATCCTTGATCTACGTCATCAACGACCTTCTTGATCTCACAAACACCGAGAAGGGCCAAGAGTTGATCAAGGATGAGAAGTTCAACCTCGAAACGACCTTCCGCGAAGCAGCTGAAATGTTTGCAGATGAAGCTAAGCGCAAGAACATTTCGTACACCGTCACTGTTCAACCAGGTATTCCAAACATCGTGCTGGGTGACCAGCGCCGCGTGCGACAAGTGTTCTCAAATATCATTTCCAATGCTATTCAGAAGACTACCTCCGGAGCAGTCACCGTTGAGATTTGGCGTTCGGCAGCACAAGGACTACCAGACCATGTGGCTGTCGAGGCCATGGTTGTCGACACCGGTGCTGGCATGTCTAAAGCCAAGCTAGAGGCCTTGTTCCAAGAACTGGAGCAGATCTCTACTGATGATGATTATTACCCCGAGGAGCAATCCGAGCAAACAATGCCAACAGATGTCCCGCAACAAGGTTCCAAGCGCGTTCTTGGACTGGGTCTGGCTTTGGTGGCCCGCATTGTTCACAACATGCAGGGCCAGTTGGGAGTGAAATCCGAAGAAGGGAAAGGAAGTCGCTTCAAAATTCTTCTGCAGTTCAAGGTGCCCGATGGTGTTACAACAGGAACTCCCACCGAAACAACTACTCCTGGCGACACGACAAAACCGCCTACGCCGATGATCTCGGACCGAGAATTTACTCTCGTTAGAGGCGTCGTAGATTCCCAAGATACACGACGACGCAGCTCCGAGAGTCTCCGAAGCACTGGCAGTTCACGCAGTGGAAGGAGTCATGCAGACAGACTTATCAGTGCCATACAGGAGCCACCTTTCTCGAAAAGCTCCAACAGAACTCGGAGTGAGGGGTCCGATCATATATCAGCGAGGCAGCAGGCGACCAGTCCAGCAAGCGCGGGCACTTTCCCTCATTCCATGTCATCTTCGCCCTTGGGCGCGAATCGATTGTCACAGTCGCATCCGGCTTCACAACCACACGACCCTCTTGCCAGCCTTGGCACAGTCACGCATACCCCGCCGTTGACCTTGCAAGCGATGAAGACACCACCAACACCGGGTACGGCTAACGTGACTGACTCTGGTGTACCGATGAGTGCCGTGCGTCTTTCGAGGCACGCCACGCAGAAGCAACCAGAACCACAACAATCATATTTCCCACCCATGTCCATCGAAAACGCCGAGTCATCGGCAGCCACATCGTGTGGGGTACCCTCCTCCACGGCACCGACCTCTAATCAACCAAGTCAACCGCAGTTACTTCGAGTGCTTGTGGCAGAGGACGACCCAGTCAATAGCAAGATCATTCACAAACGATTAACCAAGCTCGGTCATGCCGTCGAGCTAACTAGCAATGGCGAGGACTGCGCCAATGCATTTTGCTCTAATAGCAAGGGCTTTGATGTGGTACTGATGGATATCCAGGTTAGTGCCCCCTCAAACTATCGTGTATCTGAATCTCTAACCGTCATTAGATGCCAATTGCCGATGGATGCGCCTCTACCAAGATGATTCGCAATTTCGAGGCAAATGCCACACCAGAGATTCTTTCAGATAAGGCCAGGCGCAATACACGCATTCCTGTCTTTGCGGTTTCTGCTTCCCTGATTGAGTCGGAGAAGCAGAAGTACATCGACACTGGTTTCGACGGTTGGGTCATGAAGCCCATTAACTTTGCCCGCCTCAATGTGCTCCTCAGTGGACTTGTTGATAGCGAAGCGAGAAAGAATGCCACATACCGGCCGGGCGAATGGGAGAATGGTGGATGGTTCGATCACAAGTAAAGCCCCAACTCCCGTCGACCTATAGCATCGTTGCATACGAGTCATCCCACAATCGTCTTCTCCATCTTGCTGCGCAGCCCTCCTACGCAACCAGCCTCGCCATCAAACACATGCCGCAAAGCAGACCCCGTCCAAATAAAACGACAGCCCACACAGAACAAACTCCTACCACACGAGTCCCTCAGCCGCTAAAAACACGACACATCATCACTCAAACGATTCAACGGATATGACGATTTCCTTTCTCATCGCTAGCATGTCGGACTTATACACAGAATTGGCCCGGGGTGTTCTATTCGGAGTTCTTCAATTGTGGGAATTTTTCTAAGCCTTGAAATACATTCGATACCCATCTCATTTCTTCCTGTCATGCATATTTATCTTTTTTTCTTTGTGATAGGCAGGATATGGGTTTTTCAATGTGTTTACGATAACCCAGTTCTCTTTAGTTTTTACTTTAATGTATATCATATTGGAGTTCCGTATAGGAACGGTAAAAAGGTGATCTTGTCACTTGTTATTGGCTGTCTAGGCTCGCTAGTAATCGTTTGAATTAGATGTATTTTGGAAAAGTATTCCAAGGTTTGTCCCTTTCTCAAGCCCCTGAGCTTAGTTCTCGGTGTCGCCGTCCGTCATTGTCCCCACACCCCTCCAAAATGTTGGCGGCCTTGGCACTGCCATCGTTGCCCTTTCCGCAAAAAGTGTTCTTCGCGTTGGAGGCTTTCCCGCGACAGGATGCATCTGTATACCACGGCTCTTGAAATTTCTTTGAAGCGTTTTGCCGCGGATGGGAAGATTCAACACCACGACAAGCGCATCCAGATTATTCGAGCAATTTTCAGGCCGTTGGTGAATTCAGCTGGTCACGTCGTTGAGTTAGGTATCTGAAAGCTTGTGAGCTTGGCCATAACGCGCTTTTTGGGGCGTTCCTTGTCCCGATCTGCAGGTATAACGTGCTTGATCCTCTGTACATGAAATTCAGGCCGCAATCGTGCGAAAAGAGTAGTTCTCCACACGTACAGTAGGTTGAGAATGTGGAGTCGCTGGTCGGGATTTAAAATCGCGGCGCTTTTTGGGGGTTGAGGGTGGGCTGCGGATTGGTGGCATTGTTTTTATACAGTATTTAGATACGTGTCCTGAGATTGTAGGTGGTATGTACATAGGAGCATTGGAGGGGCTGGCATGACGTTTGTGTCAACTCTGAGAGAGGTAAAATACTGTGGATTCTCCACTGCTCTTGGTTATTCAGCATCCACCCACATTGCAATAGTAATTGTATGGTAATTCGGGTCATTCTCGGAAGAACTGTGATGTAATACGCAGTTTATAGCCCCTGGATCATTTTCAACAGATCGGAACACACAGACACACTCTCGTTAATCCATCTCATGCATCAATTGGCCGTCCCTCGATACTAGATGATACACGTATCCGACATCCTGACAGTTATGAGCCCGGTTAGCCGCGCCGCACACGTGTAACTGCGAGCGTACCACCCCTGGCAGCACTGCAGCAGCGATTCGCACGATCGGGATACCCCTGAACGCACGCATCACGCGAGAAATTGGAACCTCGCCCCGCGCTCAACGCAGCAATCCCGTACCCTTGAACCTAGTATCAACACAGTATCAGTATCATCGCGAGAGAAGACAGGATGGCCGATTCACAAAGAGAGGAGATGGCAATGATCCCACCCGATCAGAAACTACGGGCGGAATCGCAGTGGAGGATCTGGATAGGACATATCAGGTCAGCAGCCATATCTGAAGATGTGTGGAATTATCTTGACCTCGAGAAGTCGGACGAAGAAGTTGAACAGCTTCCAATCGCACATCGGGAACCTATGATGCCTGTGGACCATCGCGGTAGAGAGAAGGATATCGTGGACCTCACTGATGATGAGTTAAGGAGATGGCAGTTGCAGATACAGCTGTATGAGCGGCAGGAAACAAAGCGACAGCGGCTTGTTAAGGCTATGGCGCGCATGAATAGCCTTATTACCCGTTCAGTAGCCACTGAGTTTCACTATCTTATTGTCGATGAGGAAACTCCAAGGAAGAAGCTATTGAAACTGGCAGAGACATTCAAGCCAAAGCCTGAGAATCGACGACAGGAGCTCCGACGTGCGTGGAGATTGATGATCAGGCAACCTGCGAGAGATGTTAGCATTGATCAGTGGCTCACACAGTGGGAAAGCTTATATGAGGAGGCAAAAGCTGCCAAGGTTCCTGACTGTATTGAGAAAGATGATGCTATTCGTGACTTCCTAGATGCTGTGCAGGGGCTAGATGACACCTTCTGCTCGGGATGGCGACGTGAGCTTCGTATGAACACGACTGCTACGTTTCATGAGGTTATTGCCGATTATCGTAGCCGCCGTGGAGATCTAGCACTCACTTCTGGAAAGAAGCAACCGAAGATGGCCTTCGCAACCCTGGATGGTCAGAAAGAGGCAAAGCCAACTGGGAAAACAGAGAAGACTTATCGAACGAAGTGCCCATGCGGATACCCTCGACACCACTACTCAGAGTGCTGGTATATTGATGAGACCCTGCGAAGTGACGACTGGAAGCCAAGAGAAGGAATTGCGAAGCGCTTAACTGATGCTATCAAGCAAATGAGTCCTCAGGATCAACAGAAGATCAAGCAGCTGATGGAGAAAAAGAAGGAAGCACCACCAGCGCAGGCTCAATTAGCAGTATCAGAAGAGAAGCTTAGCTTCTTCATTGCAGCTGCAGCATCAACTGGTCAGCATCAGGTGGCCAAACCGCTCAGAAATCGCTGGATTCTTGATTCAGGCACTACCCTGCATATCTGTAATGATCGTGGGCGTTTCAAAGTGTTCATCAAAGGGGAAAGCTCTGTTAAAACAGGTGATACTATGACTGCTACTACAGGGTATGGCACTGTGGACATGGTAGGCCAGGACCCTCAAACTGGCGAGCCTCAAGTGGTAGAGCTCACCAATGTTCATTATTCCCCGGGCTTCCATACCAATCTGATATCCTATTCAAAGATTGAGGATAAAGGATATTGGTGGAATCCTAGCAAGAAAGCCATTGTCAACAACAGCGACAGTCCAGTGTTACATGTGCGAAAGGAAAAGGGATTATACTTCATGGAATACTGCTCTTCTGATGCAGCCTTTGCCACCAAGCAGTCAGAAAAGCCACTCATTTCAGCAGCATCAGCCAGGCGCTGGCATCGTCGGCTAGGCCACGCATATAGCCAGAAGATTGAACTGTTGCCAGCGATGGTGGATGGAGTCAAAATTGATGGAAAGAGTGAAGACAACTCTCATGGTAACCCTGAACGATGTGAGGTCTGTCAGATCACCTCTGCGAAACGTCAGATATCAAGAAGACCACAGGGAGCCACATACGGGAAATTTGGGAGAATACACTTTGACCTTGTTCAAATTGACCCTGCCTATAATGGTGATCGCTGGTTATCCCATTTCTATGTGGATGGAATTCGATTCCATGCAGCATTCACTCACGAGAAGAAAAGTGGTTGTCAGCAAGCTGTGACACTCTTCTGTGCATATGTGAGGACCCAGTGGAACCTACCAATCCGAGCCTTTCGCTATGATAATGAGCGTTCAGCAGGTCGTACGGTAGAGCAATTCCTAGCAGAGGAAGGCTTTGTTGTTGAGCATAGCGTCGTTGGAACGCCAGAGCAAAATGGCTTCGCGGAGCGATCTGGGGGGGTGATAGTCACTATAGCACGCGCACTACTGCAGGATGCAGGTCTTCCGAAAGACCTGTGGCCAGAAGCAGTCAAAGCAGCTGTTTGGATAGTTAACAGATCGCCCACGAGGATGAGAGATGGAAAGTGGATTGTCCCATACCAGGAAGCACTTCATGTCCAGCAAGACCAACCACCACGAGTCAACCTTGCCAACCTCAGAATCTATGGATGCAGAGCGTATGTACGCAAGCAGGGCATCCCGAATGCAGCGAAGATGGAGCCTCGCGCAGAGATCGGTTATCTCGTTGGCTATGAAGCCTCAAATATCTGGAGAGTATGGTTTCCACAGAGAGGAGCTGTACGGGCAGTGCGAGATGTTGTCTTTGATGAGAACCAGTTCTTCAACCCACGAGAACTAGACAAACCACCAGTCAGCGATATAATTGAATCAATGCCTTGGATCACTGAACAGGATGAGGAAGAGGAGATACAACACCAGATAGTCCCTCTTTCCTCAAATGAAGCAGGAAGCAGAGAAAGCGCTGCTGAGAACATGCATGAACAAGCAGCAAGACATTCAGCAGGAAAAGCAACAAATTCGCAGCAGAAGGAGGGACGACAGATGGCTACACCTTCACCAACGCCATCAGCATCACAGCAACGGGCACCTTCGCTTCCACCAGGAACATTCCCTAGCTCACCGCCACGGGAGTCATATGACCATGCTGAGCAGCTTCAAAATGAGCTCACAGCTGCATCACCCGCACAGGAGACTCCCAGAGCACCTAGAGATATCGATGGTGACATTTCAGAACGAAACATTGTGAGAGGAACGAGAAAACGACGAACAAGAGAGGATGACAACTTTGTCAGCTTTCAAGCTATCTCTGAGAAGGAAGAGGATAGCGTACTCGCAGCCTTCGCTACTGGATTAAACAGCTCCCGCACACACGCGCAAGTGCATCAGGATGAGTTACCTCCAGAGCCAGGAAACTGGAAGGAGATGATGAACCATCCTTACCGAGAGGGATTCCTGGCAGCTTGTGCTCTTGAAATTCGGACAATCAAGAGGAAAGGCACATATGAGGTCATACAACGACCAAATGACCACAGCATACAGATTCTACCACTCCGTTGGGTGTTCAACTATAAGGTTGATAGCAATGGCTATCTCAGCAAGCTCAAGGCCAGAATCTGCGTGCGAGGAGATCTCCAGAAACTTACCACAGAGGAGAAATACTCGGCAACCCTCGCTGCACGCACTGCACGAGCAGTCTTCTCATTAGTGGCTGCTTTTGACCTTGACACTTACCAGTATGATGCTGTCAATGCATTCCTTAATAGTTGGATTGATGAGGAGATCATCACTGAGATGCCAGAGGGTTTCAAGGAACAGAGGCAGTGCTGGAAACTCAAGCGAGCTCTCTATGGCTTACGAAAGTCTCCAAGGCTATGGCAACAAGAAGCTTCTAAGGTCCTGACTTCTTTTGGCTTACAAGTTGTACAGGAAGACCTCTGCCTCTTCTCCACAAACGGCATCATTGTTTTCTTCTATGTGGATGATATCATCATCGTCAACCATCCAGCCCAGCGCACACGCGCAACGGAACTGCGCCAGAAGCTTAATGAGCAGTGGGAACTACGTGACATGGGAGAAGCAGCGTGGTTTCTTGGAATCCGAGTTGTTCGAGATCGGCAGGAGAAAGCACTCTGGCTCTGTCAGGACTCTTATATCTCTTCTATGGCAAGCCGGTACCATCTCACAAATGGCCGCAAAGTTGACACCCCACTGCCCTCAGCACTGGCACTGAAGCCATATGAAGGAGAAGCAACTCGACAGCAGATCCATGAGTATCAGCAGAAAGTTGGATCAACGCAATATGCTACCACAATCACCAGACCAGATGCAGCAAAAGCAACCTCTGCGCTTGCACAATTCCTCACAAATCCAGGACCTGAGCACCTTGACGCCATCAACAGGGTCATTACCTATCTATATCACACGCGTTCTCTTGCTTTGACGTATCGCTCACGTCCACATGGAGACATTGAAGCAGTATCCTTCTTCAGCGATGCATCATTTGCGGATAACAGAGATAGGAAGAGCTCAGAAGGATATATCTGCAAGATGTTTGGTGGAGCAGTTGATTGGCGTGCCAGCAAGCAACGTACGGTTACCACTAGCACCACGGAAGCAGAGCTGCTAGCGATTTCGGAAGCCGCGAAGACCATGGAAATGTGGAAGCGCCTATTCTTATCCATCCGCTTTGATCCCGAACACCCTTTATCGATCAATTGCGATAACCAGCAAACGATTGGTATACTCACCAGGGAAATACCTCATTTACGTACGAAGCTTCGTCATGTCGACATACACCATCACTGGCTTCGACAGGAGGTTCAAACTGGCCGGATACATGTTGAATGGGTGGAAACAAAGGATATGGCCGCGGACGGCCTAACAAAGCAGCTCCCACGACAGAAACACACCGAGTTCCTGCAACAACTGGGAATGGAGGATATCCACACTTTGTTGGAATAACCTCAGCAATGAGAGCGGATGCTGGGGGGTGTGTCAACTCTGAGAGAGGTAAAATACTGTGGATTCTCCACTGCTCTTGGTTATTCAGCATCCACCCACATTGCAATAGTAATTGTATGGTAATTCGGGTCATTCTCGGAAGAACTGTGATGTAATACGCAGTTTATAGCCCCTGGATCATTTTCAACAGATCGGAACACACAGACACACTCTCGTTAATCCATCTCATGCATCAATTGGCCGTCCCTCGATACTAGATGATACACGTATCCGACATCCTGACAGTTTGTTTTACTATGACATCATTTTCTCTATTACACGAAGGGATTGACATACTCGGTCGAAATACACAAATATAGGCTGTAATTAATTGCTCGGTGTTTTTAATACACTCATTTAAAGCCCAGGAGGTTCACTGATAAAAAATTGATGTCTAGTGTATAAGATTAGAAAAGGAGTTGTTCTGAGACTTCGACATTCGAATATGCTCTAATCAGATTGTATACCCAACGAGGACATCCCCTACATAATAATGCTGAATTCAATAGACCAGAATATTTCGTATATTGCCGTATTGGTATTTCACAGCCCTTGAATTAAACCTAACACTCAAACTCAACCTTTCATTCAGCATGAGTAGCAATCCCGATCTCATATAAATCGCTACCCTCTGAAGGTTTCTCCCATCAGTATGAGTCTGATCAGAATCGGCACCATGGCACTCCCTGCATCGGAGTTGGTCAGCGTCTTTCAAATTGAGTTTTCAATAGGTGAGTATACAAGGACTTGAGATTTGGCTGATAGAAAAATATCATCTTCAGCATGAAAATGGGTTATCATGTCTTCTTGAGAACATATATCTCGCGGGCGGCACAATTGATGTGATTTCGTGGATGATTTTAGCGATGCATTCAACGTCATTTTTCAGCCACAGGATCCTTGCCAAGATGTGCTGGCTATATTTATGTATATAATGAGAGAAATGAATGAGGGGATCACCGGCTACTCCGAACTGATCAAGTTCTGGAAGACGTTAGAAATATGGGAAGCCAGTATCACGTGACGGACAGTGCTATCAATCGCATTGTCAAAGTCACAATACAATAAAGATCGACAACTCGAGAAAAGGGAGACAGACTACATCAAATCGAATTTGACGGAGGTATAGCAAGTAGACATAGCATTCACTAAAGAGTGTACTAATATATCTTCACGCCTTGCGCTTCATCACAGTCCCCGTAAGAGGAAACTCAACGCTAACAAGCTTTCCGTCCTCAAGATTGAAAACGAACAGGTCAATAGGGCCTTTCGAGTCAAGGTTCATCCAAGTGAAGGAATTATCGAACAAACCACCCTTACCACCTTCAACCTCAGCACGAGGATTGAGTGGAGTGAAAGGCGTCGCCATACGGTGCGCAATGCTAATCGATCCCTTCGTTTGATACAGCGAGGACAAGGAGCTGGAAGTCGAAGTGAGCCCGGTTGGATAAATGCGGTAATGTGGGCCGGAAAGTGCATTCTTGCCCTCGAGCCAGAACGATCTGATGCCCAGCCCGGGATGGCCACGGTCGACGGTCAGGGTGATGTTGTTACCAGTGTTTTCCTCATCGACGAATGTCCCTGCAAGGTTGCGTGCCGCATTCTCCGCTGCGGCGTGCTCGGCAGCGGGAATGAATGTCTCGCCTACGACATCACGGAGTGGCCAGCGAGCGGGAGTCGCAGTATCCCCGGCAAGAAGAATGGAGTAGCCAATGCCCTGATCGGGAGAAAGGGCGAAGATGGCCGTGTAATCGATGTTTCCGCCAGCTTTGGTGTAGAGGTCTGATATACGTGTTCGGTTGGACGCTGGCATAACCGGGATTTCTAAACGAGAGATCTCCCACGGGGCTCCGACAAGCTCGACTAGGCTGCCAGTGGCGCTGCGTGGCTTCATCCATTCCGAGGTAGTGGGGCCTGAAATCAGCTCTGAATTCAAGATGGATAGACCTGCCCTTCGGAGATCAGCTGTGCTGGAGTAGACACTTCCAGTTCTGAGGAGCGTTAGTAAGACTTGAGTTTCAGATGTCAGACAAGCTGATAAACTGCTTCCAACTTACGATGCAACAATTTCAACATCTGAGCCCCATGCTGATTCGTTCGAGATTCGAAGACGATCGATGACGTTGAGATTGGAGCCCGTCGGAACTTGCGTGGACGTGCTGTTCATGCCCAGTGGCTTCCAGAGGATTTCTTCGAATGCGTCTGTGACACTTTGGCCTGAAAGGCGTGCGAGTACTTGACCAAGGATCGCGAATCCTCCATCCGAGTAAATTGCACTATGGTATGGAGCAACGACGGGTAATCTCTTGTCGCGGAAGAATTCCAGCAAGTCTAGTAGGCTTGGAGTTAGCATGTATATCCTTAAGAGTTATATCAGCGATACATGTTTACCTTCAGCACGAAATTCCAAGCTCTTTGGATCTTTGGGGTCTTGGTAGGCCATGAAGAAATCTAGAATTCAAGTTAGCTTCGATACACATCAAATTTTGGCGGGAATTCTTACCTGTAATTCCGCCAGAGCCAGCTTGATGAGATGCCAGAGCTCCGACTGTGATTTCATCCCAGCTAATCCTGTCCAGTGGATTACCAGTCGAATTACCCGCAAGCTCTGGAAGATACTTTGTCACTGGGTGAGAGAAAACCTCCATCCCGGCCTTGGCGATGATCGCATAGACAGTGAAGAGTTTAGTCACGCTTCCAATACGAGAAATCGTATTATCATCCAGTTTCCCAGAGGTAAGTGCGCGTTTCGACATTGGCCCGACATGGGAGTAGCTGTAGAGCGACTCGTTTGTTGCGGCTGAGAAAACGTCGACGGTAAACGCTAAATCAGTGTGATTGAGCTCGCCAGACTTGAACAATTTTTCGATGAGACCGGGGAATGTGCTTTTGGCATTGTTGATGGCTTTCGAGCTGGAGGGGTCGAAGTTGGAAATGAAGGAAGGGCCGATAAGTGGTGTTTCGTCTGTAGCGATGATGCGAGCTGTTGAGCTTACAGCAAAGCCCAGCAAAGACCCAATGAACAACTTGTTGAGACGCATGGCGAATTTATAGGCTGAAGGATACGCTTGAGCGACCGATTTGAGTGAATCTGCTTCCTTTCAAGGTCGTCTTTGGCCTGTCTTTTATAGTCCCTTTAGTTCACAATCATTGCTCGGGATCCAAAATAAATCAAACGCTGGGGATTTACAGCCTCCGGCAGTGCTAGCTTGGCAGACGTAGATGTGCTATTAAAGTCTTCTCTCGCCAATAACGCAGCTACAAAATGCGTGCATGATCGGTACAAGGAACCATATTCGGGGTAGGCTGAGGCTTGGCGGCTGTGGTAGAGAAGTTTATTTTGGCCCCCAAACCCAATGCGCACCATTTGACTCAAAACGGAAGAGTGTGTTGCTTGCGGAGGTATATAGCGGTGACAGCCCAGGATTGAACAATCGGATGATGTGACATCACTTAGTTTATCGAAGAGAATAGTGTTATGCGCTAACAGGCGCTCAGTAGCTCTTTGCATATGATCCTCGCATCCAATCATGACCTTGTCGCAATCGTCACTGACATTGCTCTGTCATGAACTGTTGTCCAAGGCAGACCGTGTTAGCTCCGCCCCCTCCACCCCGGTTGGACGCCGGACAGTCGATGACAAGTGTCACGAACTTCTGCCAAATACCCAGAAGAATGGCATTCTAGACTCCTTGTCCACTTTGCAATTCCGGCCTCTGGCGATGGTGCTTAGCCACGAGACAACTATGTTCAGAGGAACTTTATCCCAGCTCGGATCGGGACGGTGATTGTAGCGACTCAGAATGGCAAGATCGTGATAAAAAGCGCCGTGGAGAGGATCATATGCTAGTCAAGATCTCTTAGACGAAGAACATAAAGGGGAGCTGCCATATCGACGTAGACGTGCGCTTTATTTGTTGATCCTCTTGCAAAGCATGATTTGTTTGGAGGAGGGACTCATGTGTTGGTCCGTGGTGCGGTTGAGCTGGACTGGCACTGGGTGATTGCACGAGCGTTTCCGCAGCTAACTGCGTCGCGAGGATACATTTGGTCGAGGCCTAACTTGAATAGTGGGTGTCCAAGAACTTGGCGTATAAGGTTCGGCTCTCCCACGATAACACTTTCAAGTGGGCCTTTGGTGGGAACGTGGAAAAGAGATCCGTGCTGTCCAAGGTTGTAATATCAGTGCCTTGTCTTGTTTAGCCGCAATGAAGCAACGCCAAACACCTCTGCTAGTATCATATTTTATTAATTCATCCCTTAACAACTGGAAGTAATACGATGCGGGATTTGATCTGATTTTCGCGCAAATCGAGTGTGCTTGACCATTCTTTTAAACCGATGCAAGGAGCGAGGATAAATATCCATCGTGGATGAGAGAAGACACAAAAAATATATCAATGCCACCGAGTAAAATAAGTCATAGGAGCAGAAGAGAGAACAAAACAAACGCAAACAGAGATTAACCGCCATTAAAAAGACAAAACCACCGCCATCGTAACAGGCAAACAAAGAGAGGGGTATAGAACAAAAGAACAGAATGCCGACCGACGCCCATGGACATGATTAATAAATGAACGCAACGTGCCGATCCCAAAACGAGGCAAAAAAAAAGTAAATGCCGGATGACCAAAAGTGGAAAAATGAAAGGAGAGCCAGAAACAGCTATCTGTGCGATTCCAACAGCTGCCGTTCGAAAGTCGACCTTGTCTCTGTAGACCCAATGTGCGGCCCTGTGCCGGCATAGCAGTTATCAGACGACAGCGAGTCGCCCAGGAAGCAATCCGCTGTTGGAGATGGAGAAGGAAGATGCATGTTTTCCCTTGATGTCGTTTCACGAAGGGTATTGCGAAAGTCGAGGGTGTTCTCCATGCCGACCACACCCCGCTCTTGTATTATGCGCTCCGCATTCTCCACAGACACGCCGTTTTCGAGACTGCCGTTGAATATGTTGATATGAGGGACAGATCGCTGGGACTCGGTGTCCGACGACTCGCGATGTCGGGCATTAACCAAGGCGTAAATTTCGTAGATGTTGAGGTCACTGGATCGGCGTGATGGATCAATCGTGTCAGTCGTGGCAGTGTTATTGTTGCGGTTTCCATGCCCGTTGGCGTGGAAGATGTAGGGATTGTTTGTGGAGACGAGGGTGCGAAGCTTGTTCAAGACAGTGAACTCCAGCTTGAGCTTGACGCTGTAGACAACTGTCTTGAAACTGATCTGGATGAAGTGGGCCTTGAACTCCGTCACGATGAGGAGGATGTTCATGATCATAACGACCAAATTGATTGCGATGAGATGAATTATGACTTTGCGTCCCTCGCGCCCGCGGATTTCCAGGACGGGACCCAGGGCGCGAAGGGCTTCGCGAATGTAGATTGCGCAGATGATGAGGTCCTGTGCGGCGAAGACTACTACTTGAATTCGGTCGTAGATCGCGGCTGACAGCACGAACTGATCAGATCCAAGTGTGACAAAGTAGAAGAGAACAGTCATTGGAATGTGCATCACGACCGCGTTGATGATGATCATCCACAGGAGCCAGCGCAGACAACCCATATCCGCGACGACAAGGTGCAGACGCGAGTAGAGGACGACAGGCTGCCCGCTAACCATACAATACCATCCGATAATATATGGGATTGACAGTGGGATTTCAGCACCGTTCGTCACAAATCGCACCTGGGCCGGGATTGAGTGCAATAGAATCCCCCAGGAAGCGACTTGCATGCTGAAGAAATATAGCCCGCGGTATCGCTTAAAGAGGTCGAGGCAGGCGATGCCCACCTCTAGTGCACTGTAAGTGCCTATAGCGAACATCGCCACGACCTCGACAGTGGCAATGTTTTTCAAAACAAACTCTCCCATCTCCGGGGGGAGGGTAGGCATTCGTGTATCCATGGTGTCCCTGCGTCGATAGTGACAGTTACCAGACGCAGAAATGGCGCCCGGGGGTGGGGGAGCGGGGAAGTTGCAAAGCAGACTGGCCTCGAGGAGAACAGACCAGGGCTGGGGTTAAAAGAAAAGCATGGACGAAGCGATCTGCACATGGAGGTCAGAATCCCCCTTCCCCTATCGTCGAATGCCCGCGTCTAGTCCAGACCGTTAGATCCTGGCATTTCCCAGAGGGGATCGATCAAGATCTCAAATCAAGTTCGCCGGTGATCAACAGCCCTTAAGGTTGTACGCATGGTGATCCAGTTCGATGCAACAGCTCGTGCGCGCCTCTGAATCGCGGGCTGGGCCAACCTTAGACAGGCTATTGCACCGCGGAAGGCCGGACCGGCGACTAGCAGTTCAGCAGTGCCAACTCAATGACAGGGAATCGAATCCATCGCGTGCATGCATGGGTCTGTTCTGATCGGTGGCGCTAGTGATCGCGGCCACGGCCGTTCAACCGTGCAGGCCCGGAGGAGAGCTCAGCTATGTCCATGCCGAATGTAATGCCAACCTCTCCAAACCCAATTCTTTCACGTAGAGCCCGCACTGGCGGTTTTCTTCCCATGGTACGGGAAGCTCGGTTTCTGTACAGGATCATCCCGTTGATCACGGCTAAAGGGCTGTTGGGTCGGTCCAGCACGAGGCTATCGCTGCGCCAGACAGGGGGGTGGGGACGCTCGACAGGCAGACAAAGAACCCCCCCCGAGGAGTTCGCGCACCTGTCAATTTCTCCCTTTCGGTGGCGCTAATCCCAGCCCTGCCAGGCAATCCAGACAGCTTGTTGACCGGATGGTCCGATAGCCATTTCCGAGGGATTATGCCTGGCCTAGGGAGTCGTTGCCCAGGAAGGAGCCGTTTTTGTTGATGTGATAGTGATGATCATCACCCTATTTGTGAACCTGGAGACCATCCACGAAATCTGATCATTTCTGTGCCCTTGACACGCGTCTGGCCGCTGTTGGACTCCCACATCGCTTGTGGTTTGCCTGCATTTTTGCTGTTTTTCGTTTCTGACTGACTGTGAAAGGAGTATCGAAGAAGAGCAAGTGCCAGCGGAACCCGCCCAGCTGTCAGCTGGCCAATCGGTCCGTGCGGCAGCTCACTTCCGCCGCGGCTGCCGGCGAGACTTTGCGACGTCAACGATGGTCTCTCTGTGGCCCTTCAAGGTATGCGATCCCCCGAACACTGCTAGAGATGTAATTTTGGGACTGACAGATCCAGGGCGAGGATAACTCCCCTGCCAGCTTCGAAAAAATACTTTCGGGGCTATCGGCCAAGATCACACAGGCGACCACGCGACTCGACCGTCAACGCTCCCAGGCGCGCCGCTTCAAAGCCCTTTTCACCCTCTACTCCACCTTCGCGTATCTCGTCTATAGTATTGTGCTAGCGCTTGTGCTAGGATGGGAAACATGGGGTGCAGTGGAATATGCCGCCGTGGTGGGCGGCCCAGTCCTGTAAGTGAGCAACGTCGCAGGCAACGGCAACACTTGTTCGGAGCCCGAGTAGAGCAAGAGCGAAACTAGGCTGACACAACCACCCTCTTAGGATTTATTTTGTTCGCGATCTCACTTCCCGCCTCTTCTCCTACCGTATCTCGAGGACTGAACGCCAGCTGGAGCACCTTCAGCAACAACGCGACGAAACCATCGAGAAGCTCAAAGTCGCGACAAAATACGACTCCACTCAGCAGTTACTTGACAAGTACGACGGAAAATCACCCCCTCAATCGCCGACCAATATGCCGCGCGGCGAGTCCAACAAGGATAAAAAGGGAAAGCAGGGACAAAATGCGCCGGGACCTGGTCGAACCAACCTGCCGCCACCCCCGACTGCCAACATTCGTCCTCGTCCTCCTCCCGATGGTGCCTCGCCTCCTCCATTCCTGGAGCCTCCTCTCTCACGCAATCCAGGCCCGGAATCAATGACCAACCGTCTCACCAACTACCCGGGGGAGCTCGGGAAGCCCCATGGTCCTGAGGGCATTCCCTATCCGGAGGAGACCCAAGTTCCGTCTCAGCAGCCGTACCAGCAGCGCCCTGTAGATCAAGCCATGTTCAACCCTACCCCGAGTTTTTGGGGTCGCTGCGTGAACCTGATGCTGGGCGAAGATGACATCTCGCACCGAATGGTCATGCTTTGCGCCCGGTGTAAACTGATCAACGGCCATGCCCCCTTGGAGGTCCACACGGCTCAGGAGCTCGGTCAATGGCAGTGCATGCGCTGCGGCACGATCAACGGTCCCCCTCATCCCCGAACTGTACTCGAGTCAAACTCGCCCGAGGCCCTTGCCAAGCAGCCCTCGCAGGAGGCCGTAGGCTCGGAGGAAGAGACCGATGTCGCTGACAACGTCAAGGAAAAGCGTCCCGAGGATGAAACTCACTCGTCTGGCGATGAGACTGAGGAGGATGAAAATGCGAAGGAGTAGGTACGCAGTATCTACTGAACACTGAATTTTTTTCAACAGGGATTTCGTCGCTTTCTTACTCAATATGGCTTTTGATCAGGGATTTTCAACTGGGACATCGCATTTTTTTTATCTGGACAGTCATCCAATTACTGCAAAGGCGAGGAGTTTTCAAACAGATTTATTTTCATTACCGAAGCATGGCTACTTATTCTCCCTGAATTTCGGATCTATTCTTCAATGCTTTTCTACAACTGTAGCCTAGTTCCAAGATTTTTTTTTTTTTTTACGTAGACTTTCTACGATATAGACTACGTGTTTACCGTGGAGTTGGTGACCAATATGTTATGTCATTTTCTCTTTAGCTGGTTTGAATCGCACCCCATCAACGATTGGCCTATTCCGCTACCCTCCTTTCACCCCCAGGCCTGATCCATTCCTGTCTCGTTCATTCCTGGTCATTGCTCAATGCGCACGCTGTACTGATTTCACAGCTGCTAGTAGCTTCAAGAGCACCATTTCTCCTTGATTCCTGAATCTCATTATGTGTGATATGACGTTCCTCATTCCTTTGGCCCTTTAGACATTTCTTTTTGTGGTGTGTTTTTTTTTGATTTGATCTCATTTCCTTTTCCTTGCTTCCTTCCTGCTTCCTACTTTCTACTTGTTGCCACGCCCTTCATTATTCATTGGTATTTTGATTTCCTTTTTCCTTTTCCTTGTTCCGTATGATTACCTTTCCCGTTCTACATTTTGCTTTTGGTGCTGCGCAGTTTTGTTTGGTTTTTCTGCGATTTTATTTTTAGATTCTGTAATTTTTGCATGTTTGCTTGGCGCTTTTTGTTTGTGTGATGCTGTGTGAGTGTTGTCTTGTAGTTTGCGATTGCAGTTGTTGATGTTGGTTTTGGTGTGGTTATTGTTGTTCTCTTCCCAAGCTTGTGGCCGTCGAGCGTGGTAAAAGTGCGGTATTTTAGGGGTTCGACGGCGCAAATTGGGCTCGTAAAATGCTCAATCAAAAGCAAATCAATGATACCTTGGTCTTGAGCATCGATGACTTCGAAGATGGAAGTGTTTTGGTATATTCCCTTCTCATACCCGAACTATGGGTTCGATGATTCTTGCCACCTGTCCCGATATTTGATCAATATGTCCTCAGAAACTCGGTATAGGCCTCGTGGGGAGGTCGTGCATCGCTCATCTATGCGGAACTCAAGGGCATTTGATTCGAAGTAGGTAGGGTTAGACAGCTCGGATAGGCAAGATTTTGTTTGATCTCGAGATTGCTTAAGGAAGCAAGTGGGTAACCGCGGACGATGCTGGGAGACCAGCTTCTCTAGTGAACCCCGCTCGGTCGCCAAGAAATTGATGCAAACGAAAGTCTTCACGTTATTTAAACAAATTCTGGCCAGAAGAGGCATACCTAGAAGGTTACATCTCCTATGCCCTGGATTCAGGCATTATTCCGATACGATGGTGAGGGACGACTAAAATAGTACAGTACATGTATCATGCTTGTTCTGTTCAATATACATGAATAAATATTTGCACACACTTAACTAACACGTGATTGGCGTCAACTCTGACTTTACCTGACCCCACTTCGTCAATGATCTTCTTGAAATATTCACACATCCTATCGTACATTTGCTGGGCCACGATCGGAGAGATGCCAGTGAGCTTCCTTAGTCTTCCTGCTGAACTCCGCGACGAGATATACATATATCTCCTAGTGCGCAGAGAGCCTATTGATCCTTGGAATGGAGATCATGAGCTGGTACCCAATCTTCTCTCCACCAACTCGACAATCTTACATGAGGCCAGGTCGTTACTCTATGGCCACAACCGCTTTGACCTTACCCTCTCGATTTGGAAATCCGAACTATATCCCAATTTTTTGATACTATAGGCTTTGTCAACGCATCTCACCTTCAGTGTATCCGCATCGACTTTCCTGGACTTCGTGATCTTGAAGACGACGTCAGCCTGGAAGAAGACAGCCTCCGTATCCTGGAAAAGATACAGTCACACTGTACCAATCTAAAAACGCTCATAGTAGCCTCAGAGAGCACCAGTACAATGGAAAACCGGCTAGATTCTTTGGACAGCCCTATGATTTGTGCCAAGGCATTAGCGCTGGTTGCTGCGCGCTTCAAAACAATCACATCTCTCCAGGAAATCATCGTCGAGGTTTATGAGGAAGGTCCAAGCTCAGATATCAGAAGGAAAATGGAGAGTCATGGATGGATACTCAATGTGGTGGAGCCGGTTGAAGAAGAGGAGTGGAACGAAGACAGATCTTGGGATGATGTTGAAGATGATGAGTTTCATTATGATGATTACGATGATGATGACTACGATATTGACAATGATAGTGACTTTTGGAGAAGGGCTGCGGATTAAGAATCTGAAGGTGGGCAGCCATTTCGAGAGGTTGCTATGACCCGCTTCAAAAAGTATATGAAGCCATGTCTAAGCTATCCAGCACCCTGGCAGATCGTTCTTCGTGACTGCAATTTCCTTGATTGCCCAAATTTTTAACATTCAAGACTAATGATGGATTTCAAACCACAGGAGTGAAGACTGGATTCTGACAATTCTTTATGAATGCTCACAAATACCACAACCTTCGCGACTCGGCCTCTTCAATTTCTTCCGTCTTGTTGTCGGAAGAGGCAAGAGCGGTTGGGACCCACTGGAGAGCGGTGTAGTGAGGGGGCTAGATGAGAGGCTAACTGAGACAAAAACCGGGCCAGTCTCTCTTCTGTCAACGCCGAGCTAGACCTTGGGAGAAGTGTGACGTCAGAATATAGGTCTTTGACCTCTCGATGATGAAAGCCCTGTGTTACAGTATCGAGATAAAGCAGCCACCTCAACATCCAGAAATTTGGGACCAGAGTTCAGGAAATTACATTTTAAGTCAACAAAATTGAGACTACTGTAAACAGCGGGCATGTTAAATACCCATCTGTCTCTTCCGATAATCGGATGAAAGGCTGGGTTATGCTGAGGTACTCGGGAGTAATCTGGTCCAAAGTTGCTGCACAAGCCCAAGATTACATACAAAGACATAGGAAAAGGGGGCAATGGAACAACCAATCAGGACACCGAAAGTAACTCTCCATTTTTGCGGACACCATGAATCAGGATCGTACGCACGCCCCATTCTGGCACATGCCACGGATGAAGAGTGCGCGGCGCTGTGTAAAATTATCAATCCAAGAGTCTCATCCATTAAGGATGGCTGCAACTCACACAACTTCTACCATCTGCGCTGATCGTATATGTCGAACCGTCTGTGATACTGTGGCAAATAATAGGTGCACATGGATTGAAGACCAAAATTAGGGAACGCTCATGATAACCTGCTCTGCACGTCTGTACAATTTCATCGAGGTCAGAATTATCGATGTCATTTCCCCGGTCTTGAGGAAATGAATGCACAGATGCAATAAACATCATGAAGAGGAGTGAGAATTTCATCTTTGAATAAGTGAAGGGAGGAATTCAATAATTTTTGGTTTGTTCCCTAGTGAAAGTGAAGGGATCTAAAAAGGTTTTTCTTCAATATACAGCACCTACATATTTATATAGGTCAGTTCGCCCCAGGTGTGACCGAGTCGAATCTTTGGAATGAAGGTTAATTGAGGTTAAGAGGTGAATGTGATATTGAACTCTAATATTAAGCTACAGTACCCAAGCACATCGATCAGCAATTAAGATCCACTTAACCTGAAATGATTTGATCCGCTATTACGAGCTATTGAAAAAGTAGGGTTCAACTCCATCCTACATAGTTCAACCAGCTCGCTTTGTTTTACATACACTCGGGCCGTGCTCCGGCCCAGTCAATTCATACCACCCCGCAGGGTAACTGAATTGCCAGAGGACTCGAATCAGATCGCCAGCTAGCCTGGAGAGCTAAGCAGGAGTGGGAGTCTACTGTATACGAATCTTGGGCAGGTCAAAATGGCTGGACTAGATAGCCGACTCCGGCAACCATTTTGTTCGAGGGAGGGTACGTAAGGCTCCAGCTGACAGGCTCTCGGGAGCATCAAAGTAACCTCTAGAATTTTAGTTCCCGTCACCCGGTGCTAGAGCAATACCAGGCCTTCCCAAGGTGGGTAGGACTGCCGCTAATGCCTCTTCATTCAATCATGTTGAGCTAAAGATGGATGTTCTGAACAGCATGTCGCCTAAACAATCATCACAAGGCTATCATACAACACGATTCCTTTACTAGCTGCCAAGAAGACAATGAATGTATTGTTTTGGAGACAATGTGAAAGCGCCCGACGCTGAAGAATAGCGAGTATGTCTAAGTACAGTACAGATGATTTCGAAAACAGTTTACCCCCCAGACATACAGGCTTTCTTTCCCGGCGCCCCACTCAGATTACGCTAAGCTAGCTTTGGCTAGATCTACTGTAGCCGCTTCGGTGGAGTACTGACGCAATATCATTGGCTGCGGGAAAAGCCGAATCCTGGTGACCTGGACAAGAACGCCTATGTGGGTCTCTGGGAGAGAAGTGTGTGTGTCCGGGGTTTAAACTGTTTTCGAAATCCTCTGGACAGTACTGTAATACTGTATGAACGGGATATTCAATGTTCCCCTTTGTTTACTTGAGAAAGCGGTCTTCTCAGGATTTGATGATTTACAGAGGATTTCGAAAACAGTTTACCCTCCGGATACACGCGCTATCTTTCCCAGCGCCCCACTCAGATTGCGCTAAGCTCACTTTGGCTAGATGAAGCCCCTTCCCTGAGGTATGACGCCGTATTATTGGCTGCAGAAGATTCTGAACCCAGCGACCCGGACTAGACTCCCATGTGGATCTCTGGGAACGAAAGCGTGTGTCTGGGAGGTAAACTGTTTTCGAAATCCTCTGTAACCGTGTCTAATCGGCCCGCCGTAGAACCACAAGGACCCCCAGTATCCCTACAGTCCTGGTCACACTCCCGAAGTTCAAGAACACTTTCAATTTCGCGCTTCAGAATAACCCCATTTCAAACCTCGGCTCTTCATGTCGTTCCATGTGATGCAAGGCTACTTAGAGTGCAGTCCTCCCTCTGTAACGGGAGCAGGCGTGACCGGATTTTGCACATTATCTGTCCGGGTTAGCCACTGCCATAGGTCTGCAGCTCAATGGAAATTGTGCAACCAAACAAGCCGTTGTGTAACAGCAAAATGCTGCTGTGAAACCACAAGAGCTGTTATGTAGATTCCAACAGACCGAAATATATCACTCCAGTACGCAGTTCCCGACTTTCACAAAACCTACCTCTGGTTCTGGTCTGGATATTATGAAAAACCAATCGCGAAACTATTCATTAAGGAAATCAATAGATGTGGGTCCAGGCATTGTAAGGTCTAATGCAGGGTACTGATTTATTTGTACTACTGGGAATCCGGCGGGGAAAAATGACCTTGCGACTGACGACGTGGAGGCCTGGTTCTATGGGAAAGACAACTGTGGTGATCAAAGAAGAAGCGTTCATACAGTAGCTGTTCCCGCACCCGCGTTCAGAGTACTTATAATCTCATTTGGCGTTCTCGAAGCGGTGGCAGTGGCTCGCTGCCGGTACTCTAGCCTCGCTGAAAGTATCGCGCCTCCGCTGATCGTGCTTATTGCACCGAGAAGGACCAATCAGGTCTGGCCAGGTATTTTAAAGCATAATCCAGTCTCCTTGCGCACTGTAAAAAGATTCAGCCGGTGAGTGGCGGCTGACAGCGTGCCTGGTTCGAGGTTGTCCGCATCGTGGTCTGGTCAGTGAGACTGATTCGACTCCTTCCTCCTCGACATTCGTGACCCAGGGAGTAGGCCACACGCCTCTTCTGGAACCCCATCTGAAGGACACGTGACCCTCCAACTCCAGCCTCATGTGTGTAGGTCGAAAATCTTGACAAGGCTGATTGAATTCGTGCCAGAATGGACTGTGGTTTGTGGCGAGCTGAGGAAATATCCCAGCCAAAGTAGATGGATGGCCTGAAGGTGGTGATGTTGATCGTTTTTCTTTCTATTTCCTGGAGGCGAAAGGGGGGTTCCTTTTTTTTCGTTTTTCTTTTCCTTTCCTTTCCTTTCTTTTCTTTTTAGTTTAACCTGGTTTTCGTTTTTGCTTTATAAGGGATGTCGAGTCAAGAGGGTTCCCAGTGACCAGCGAGGATACAGACGCAGCGAGTGACAGGCATCAATATTGACACCCTTTGCTCAGAGAATGTCGTGTCCCAAGCTTGTGCGTACACGTACATATCTCAGGAGCTGAAAACAGTGGTCTCGGAAGGCAGCGACATCCTACCTGGATTCATGTTGACAAAGTGGTAATCGCTGAGCGATCTGTCAGTCGGCGCAGCAGAGTAATCACATCATCGCTATCATGAGTAGGGTGTGACGGGTCCCATGGCCTGGAGCATGAAGAAGCACAGCAGCAGGACATCGTAGTTTTGGGAACCCCCCACTGCTTTCACACGAATGAGAAGATAATGTGTGAAGGGCATGGTATGGATGCGAGTTGGACTGTAATCGCAGGGTGGTGACCTTCGATGGTTGTATGCGCATTTTCACTTTCAACCCCGTTCCAGGGCATCGTGTGATGGTAATGCTCAATCCCTGGGAGCAGGATTAGGCGACCGTTGGTTACAAGATAAAGGGTTCGATCGATAAAAAGAGATATGAGCATAGTTGAGCAACCCTGCTTCTCCTTTTCGGCCTTGTGGATATCGACTGGCAAGTACCAGATCTTTGCGGTTGCAAATCGACATAGAGCAAAGTTTGGAGTATGCGGGCTTCACGGCCTAACTGTGTGGCCAGTCGCTCGGTGAAGTTTAAATTGGCAACAGGTTGGTGTTTTTGGGTCTTCCACGCCGATCGGAATAGCAAGGAGTTACAGGAAATAGTATTTGTAGGTTATGTCCTGATGATTGGAAAGTACAAAGCTCATATTCGTCATAATGGCGAGGATCCGGAGTTCGGCGTTCTTGGCAGTCACCCTTGGTGAATGGGCCTAGGGCCTAGCTGAAAGACAAAATCAGTTGTAGCAGCTTCGGCTGGTCGATCGAACTGATGCAAAAGTGATGGTATCCTGAACCTCGAAACAATCAGAAAAGAGGGTTTAAATTGATGAAAATGAGGTGTTGTTGATTGTTCGAATGACCACTGCTAGGGGAAGAAACGAGAGCTCGCTGATGCGTGGACTACCCCGGAGATACTCACTCGAACCTGAGGCTGTCTTTTTTTTTGGGTCGTATGGAATCAGGGCCGATGCAATCAGAAAGGGAAGACTGATTGATATTTGACAGCGCCTGCGACACAACATCTGTCGTGGTCATTCACATTTGATTGAGTGAACTGATATATCACTGCGATTGCCAGGATCTGTGACCCAGGGCTGTTGGCAGCGCTGTGACTTATGTTCTTTTCGAGAGAAGAAAGGGGAATCTTGACTTGATTCTTCATGCCGAATTGATGTGACATACCTTTTTCTTTTGGGGCCATTCCCGGGCGAAGAATGACTCGAGCACTCCTCAACAGCATTCTACCATCGTAGATATGTTGGAGTCATTCCCCACGGCGCTTGACTTCACGCTCTCCGCAGAAATGCAGAACTCTCACCTCTTCCAAAAATCTCACAACAACAAATCTTCATCTGGTGCTGCTTGGATGCTCACCCATCCTTCACAGCTATGAGGTTCAATTATTTACGTGGAGAACCCCTTCATCCACGGCCAGCTGGGAAAAAAGAATATCGGGACATTCGCATACGTTGCTATTCCCCTGCATTAATAGGGGCCATCATCAGTGGGCTTTCTTAGCCACTGCCTCTATTTCCACTTGCCCCTCAGCCACGACCTCCACCACGACCTTTATCGTCGGAGCTATCCCCGCCTCTTCCTGCACCTCTTCGGCTTCCACGTCGTCCTGCGACGAGCTGCCACCCGTCTGGATTGATTTGTGGGCCTTGTGAAGGGTTTCTTGCAGTCTGGCTGATAGGAGTTGAGCTAGATGATGGGCCTGCTGCTGGTGGTGGATGTCTTTGTGGCGGAAAATTGCCTCTGTCTTGCGTACTTCCCCACTCGTTGCCTCTATCTCTCGCTCCACCACCGCCTCTACCTGTACCCCTGTCGCTACCCTTTTGACCACGCGCAGCTTGGAAGCCTGCCGTGCCTCGGGGCACCCCTGCAACTTTGGGGTGTTTTGCAGGCTGGCTTGTTGAGGGTGGGTTCTTGAGTGACGGGGTTTTCTTTGAGGATCCAGGAAACTGCGTATTGGATTTGGGCGCATTGCCTTTGCCTCGCGTGTCCTGACCACGACCTCTGTCTCGATCATCGCCTCTATCTCCGCCTCGACCTGGTCCTCGAGTACGCCTATCCGCGCTTCGTGCAGATCCCTAGACTGACGGGCCATATGGAAGGCCCCCAGAGGTGCTGCTACCAGGTGGGCTCGGTGGAGGTGGGTTTGATCCAAGCAGGTGAGTGGGTGATGGGCCTGAGGACCGCGTTATTGGCTTTTGGCTTGTTGGTGGCGGGCTTGTTGATGATGGCCCCCCCTGTTCGGGCCCCTTTTCCGCTTCCCTTCCTGCAGATAGTTCGTCAGGGACTGGGGCCTGGTCACCTGTTGTTCGGGTACTGCCAGTAGACTCAGACTGTCCGCCCATTGGCTGCTGCGACAGGCTTGCCTTCCTCGATCTGTTTCGGGCTCTTCGATCCCGGACGCGCTGCCGTTTGTTGGCCCTCCGATCTTCTTCGACACCAGCTTCATCCAAGGCACGTTGTTCCTCGAACTTGCGCAGTTCGGGAATTGCGATTGCCAGGGCCCTAAGTGTTGCCGCGTCTTTGTTGTCAGAAGATTCGTCAGTGGACATATTGACGATCTGCTTGGAGATACGGTGCCTAACGAAAACAGTAACGCTCCAGGATTCTCTGTTTGGGGGGACTACCTTGTGACGGTAGTCGAAGTCCACCTCCCACTGATTCTTGACGATTGCAGCCGCGATGTTCCGCGGATTCCGCACTTCCACTTGCTGGTGGATGTATCGGTGGAGGATCTCCCAAAAGCCCAGTGCCTCCATAAACTGCCTGCAGGGGGTAAGGTCGAAACACGAGTCGACAAATATGGCTCCAAGTACAGATTCCACAATGTCGGAGAGCAAGTCGACTGGACGGATCTCCTGCAATTCAACCCAGGGGTGCTCGCTGCCGTTCGCGAGTTTGTCAGTCGCCGCCTGGTTAAACTGATCGTAACGTTGGAGACAGTCCTCGACATTCGGCTTGCTCATGAAATCATCGAGTCCGCGGAGGAAACGGTAGAGGGGTTGCGGCTCCGAGCTTGTTGGACTAGCACCGCCCCATGGCATAATGCTGTCTGCTTGAGCCCGGTGTCGCATGCAGAGGAAACCGAGCAGATTACCGTTCACTACGGCGTGCTTCAGGAGTGTCACCGCACCCGGTCGAACGTCAGTCTTGGTCGAGAGAAGGCTATCGAGTTCTGAGATGACGAGCATGTCCAGAACAGCGTCACCCAGAAACTCGAGACGCTGGTAATTCCGATCGATATCGGAAGTTACCGATGACGGGGTAAGTGCTTGCTCCAGCAACGTCCAGTTGTTGAAACGGTAACTGCCGAGAAGGTTCGAGAGGATTTGCATATTGGTCGACTGCAGATGCCCGGTTGGTCCGCTAACGGTAGCAAGCATCGCAACCGTTTCCGTGAGGGCATTGTAGTCGAACTCCTTGATGAACAAGTTTATGCAAATCGAGGCTTTCTGGATGCCTCCATCAACATAAGCTGCCCAGAAAAAAGCTTCGACAACGTCCGCGAGGGTCTTCGTAGAGAGGCGGGAATCTTTATCGCGATAACGTCGTCCCTGGGCAATCTTTCCAGAGATGGAGGGCATTTTCCAATCCGTTGGCACAAACCTATCGTTAAACACGTGTCTGTCAATGAACTTATCGGTCGCCTTCGCGGCGAGGTACCGATTGTTGATATTCTTATCACGTTGTTTCGACAGTCTGCCTTCGGGAAAGGACAAGTGATCGAAATAGGCTTGGCAGCTCGCAACGAATTTGAGAACTCCGTCTCCGAAGAACTCGTACATCTCGTAGTCCGGTTTGAGTAACGTCCTCGGCGTTGTCAAAGCAGTAATGACAGGAGTAACGTTATCACTAAAATTCAGTTGTCTCCGAAACAGAGATGTACCATGGAGCCATTCGTATGCGATTGCTGTCCTCTCGAATTCAAACAGGATGGGTGCGATGAAGCGTCCAATAACAGCAGACTTTGCAGAAAGCCTTTCAGCTGTGCATGAGCTGGCGGGAAGATGTTCGTACCTCTTCTCCTTCGGCTTATGGGCTCTCTCTTGATCCTGGTACAAAGACTCCTTCTTGAGGATGTTTACCCGTTTGGCAAAGGTTTCACAGTACAGGTAAACATCGCGCTTCTGTTCATCGACAACCCACTTGATAGCACGGCGTGGCTCGGCATACGCGCTCTTATCACGGATGACGCCTGTGGGGAGCGAGTTTGGGTCCTTGCGATAGAGCTCGATCACGCTCTCTGGTTCGGCTTCATGATCCCGTACCCACCCCTCCAGGGCGTCTAGAGGGATGTTAGGAACGAACGGAGCCACAGGATCCTCTGGAGCCAGACGCGCAGAGCTGCGTGATCTTGAGCCGCGGTCGAAAATGGCACTCGCCTTGCGCATCCAGTAGATGTGATCCTTCGTAACACCTTTAATACGCGTAGGTGCGCTGAATGAAGCAACGTATTGCTGTTCGATGTCCCAGTAGAGGGTAAACGGTTTCGGCATAGTCATGGCTCTTGGCAAAACCATGACTGTAGTCAGGTCATCATCCACGACACCATTCAGCGAGAACGTGATCGTCGTCGCGAAGTACATGTTTGTGAGTGACCAACAACGTGCCAGCCGGCGGAAGATATCTTCCACCTCCTGAGAGCTCCCTGTATTGTCGTCGTCTCCCATGGTGTCGGTACTCGTGGCTGCTGGGAGGAGGTGGTCGTCGACGATACCTTGTTCGAACAAGGTCTTGTAGGCGAGGAAAGCAACTTCCTTTTTGGCACCCTTTGCGGTGGGCCACCAAGTCAGACCTCGCACAGTTCGTGTCAAGGGATCGAGGGTCGGATGGAGGGTAACTGTTGCTTGAAACAGTCGAGTATCTTGGTGCTGGTAGATTGACACCGGGTAAAAGTTGCGGCCTCGGTCGTCGGGGGAAAGACAACTGAAGAAATGTTGGAGATGCTTAAAAGCGTCGTCCAAGGAAAGACAGGCACTAAAAGTGATTGTCAGTCGAGGCTGTAGGGGCAACTTGGGGAGAAAAGGGAAGAAGGAGGAGACAACCCTGGGGAAGAGCTCACTTTATAGCTGTGACGATGCGATGCTGTGGCGCCCAGAACGTGGGCCCCGCCGAGCCCTTTCGTAATTTCTCACTTTCCAGCTCACTTTCCTGGAGTTGTTTGTCCTTGCACGCATCCACCATCACCTTTTCAACCTCTTGCCACTCCTGCACATTGGACAAAGCATCTCTCATTGGTGAGAGAATCGCAAAAGCTGAGTTCTCACTCCTTGCTCTGCCCCGCCGTTGTATAAACGACTTCAAACTTGAAGGTTTGTCGAAAGATATCACCAAGCTGCATGAGCTAATGTCCAATCCCTCCTCGAGAACGTCGGTCGCGACTATTAGGTTCTTCCTGCCTGACTTGAACTCGGCGAGGGTTCCTAGTTGCATATCTTCAGACAGCAAGTCCCCGAGGATCTCGACCTCGTTACTAGACCTCGACCACCCCACGTACGAAGCACATCGGAATTTCTCCTTTGTCCTCGGGTGGATAGACAGGATACGCGTGAGGACAGTGACAACGACACGGCGTCTGGCAAAGATAATACTCGAGGGGTCTGGGTTATCCTGTTCATCCAGATACTCGAGCAACTTCGTCAGCTTCTCCGAGACGTGGAAGTCGCCCATCGCATCGTCAGGCATAGACACTTCTGCCAGCATTTTGAGAAGATAAACCCTTTCCATTCGGTCCAGGTCTGGCATTGCCTCGTCGTTTTCAATCGAGCTTCGCAGCTGGTCGATGGACGCATCGATGAAGTAGTCCGTTGCCCAGCCGCCAAGTTCGTCGTATATGTGGCAGCACCGTTCAAAGAACCGGTCGAGTTGTGCTTTGCAGTATGTGTCTCCTGTCCTGAGGACGAATTCGAGGTGTTCGTCTTGGTCTATATTTTCACGCAACAGCTCGACGGACGGGTCCTCTTCGATATCATAGTTTTCAATGCATCGTTGGAGCGGGAGCAGCAACTGGCTTCCAATGCCGTGCTCACTTTGGTCTGGGGTATATGTGAGAAGGTCAAGACGAGGTTGATGTATACACTGAAGCAATTCGTCACGATGCAGAGACGGTGTTTTGCACACTGCATCCATATTTGCCTCTATGGCCGCCAGTTCCTTCTTCCTGAATCGAACGATCGGAGTGGCTGTCAATCCTAGGATTCGGGGAACCGCTTCCGGTCCAAGCCTCTGGCGTATGGGGTGATAGTGATACTGCATGATCTTATTTGCCGGGTGGCGACGTCGGCAGTGGTGAGCTGTGAGTGATCAGCCAGAGTGTTTCCACTCAGTAGTGGGGTGTTCAACTACGTACCTTCATCAAAGACCATCAAAGCCAGCTGTGAAATCTGAACAAAGCCATGATTCAACGCATCACAAAGCACATCATGAGTGGATACTACTATGCGAACACCTCGAAGGAAGTTGTTCCAGATCGACTGCTTAGTCCACCGATCGACATCATCTTTGCCAGTCAATACCCGACTCCGTACGTTCGGGATCTGCGACTCGATAACTTCCTGCTGTTGCATACACAGTGCCACAGTTGGAGCGAGGAACCAGACCATCTGTTCTGTTGCGCATATTTGCAGTTCAGCCATGATGCGCATGATGGCTCTGCTCTCGTCAGCAGGTTCGCGCATGTTCGCACAGGAAGGACTTACATATGGGTCTTCCCGCTACCGGTGTCCATCTAGCACAGTTTGTCAGTTCTACTCTTACACTACTGACTAGTAAGAACACATACCGCAACAATGATATTCTCTTTCATACTCGCTTCCAGCATTTCAAGCTGGTACTTGCGTGGTCGATATGGGGCGTTGGGTACCGGTAGCGGCCGCGCCACGACCGCTGTCACATCGGGCATTTCATCCATCACGTCCGCGTCGATGAAATCTCCCATGATGGTTCGTTTTACAAACAGAGAGGCGCCCTCTGCCTTTAAAAATACACCTTGTCGGTGACAAACAAAGAAAAGCGAATGTTGGTCGTTAATTGTGGGGGCAGAATTGCCGGCTCCGCCTGGCTCACCGCCAGGTTGAACTAGTATCCGACGGGAGGCGGTGTGATGCTTGAATGACCACTTAATGTTTTCTAGTGATCTTGAGAAATTTTGCACTGAAGCACGCGAAAATTTAGTGCTGTTGGAAAATTTTGCCCATTAAAAATCAACTTCGGGTGTTTTTTTGGGTGTCCGATCGAGGTTCCCATTGTTTGTGTGGCTAGTCGATGATGCACGAATGGACTTAAAACAAATATATAATGCAAACAACATGAAAAGATGTAACTGATTGACCCTTGGGGGGGGGGGGCGGGTGTGTCAAGGATGTTGAGGTTCCAGGATAAGGCCCCGAATTGATGCCTCATTTCCAACCTCTGTCGGCATGCCTGTTCAGGGAAACCCGGGGCACTGAGCTTGATATGCGCTTCAAACGCTCTTGTGCGACATTATATTCTAAATTCAGGGGATCTTCATGGAAGAATTCCGATTGAGACCGATAATAGGGGTTTACTACTGTCAGGGGCTTGCCGCCCGTTCAGGGATAAATACCCCCAGAATGTATGTAGACAGTTTAACACGATACAGTCAAGTTCAATTCCATCAAGGTCGATTTGTCTAGCAGGCCCTTATTCAATATTCAGTGCTTCATCGTATCCAAATCTCAACAAAAGAGACGAAGCTGGAGAATACATGGAAGTGGATTAAACAGGCCCCAAGGCATGCGACACCCTTATCGTAATATGCACCTATCTTTTTGTTATAGAACGCAATTGAGGAAGTTTGTCACGAAAAAAAAACGATCATGAGCTGCAAGATGCAAGTGTCAAATTCTCAAAACAAGCACAATACAGCCATAAAGCCAGCAGTTGAATTATAGAAAATGAAAAAAATTGTGGAGACTTTGATCAGGTACGGCGGTCCCTAGTAGCCACAGGGTCAATGAATATGATATTTGAATTCGAGTTGAGATTCAATGCATAATCAGGATCTGGGCTACTATCTACAGGACGATCCATAATAGCCCTAGAGGGCTATTCAACTTTACTGGTAGCTTCTATCAGAATCACGTCATCAAAAACCGGTTCAAATCTATAGACATGCACCTGCCATGCCTTCACCCGGTGACCTGGCCACGATGTTCCAAATCACGCGCTTGATGGCTGATTAGTGTCTTGTCTGATAGCAGTTTGATTGGGATAGCCTATGCAGAATACAGGGCAGGCTTAGTGCCCTAAATATTTGTGGTTTGTTATCGAGACCTAGTGGTCAGTGAAGATAGATAATCTTGCACTGCTGTTATACCGATCGGATGATTGTTCACGAATAAAGTCATGGTTAGTAGAATGTGTTGTAATTACGGTGTGCATTAGAAACTTGTATTATTCAAAACAGCCTATTCTACCTGTCAAAATACTGATTGCGCATGTAATCTTAGGTCGAATGCAAATATCACAGTGGTTTATCCAGAGGCAGCTAAGGGCCGCTGTAACTGATCAAAGAATGATTACAAGATATAGTGCGTGGTTAGATTTATTACCAGAAATACAGAAGTAAGGTATTTCACGTAGTTCATCGATATTAGGCAACATTACTACATGACATGTCTACGAGAAGATGTCGCGGCGGTGTCTGCCGCATTGTCGCCCGGAGAAAGTGTGCATCAACAGTACGTCATTCTACGAATAGAACTGTATGAAGACACCGAAAACTCCGACTAACAACGTGAGTTGCTCATCCTCTACATCGCCCATATCGTCACATACAATTCAAGAGACAGAAATACCGACTTCTGACGCTGACAGCAGATCCGCCAACGACTGGACTATATCATGCCCATGACCGTTGCGCCGACCCAGAAAGCTACCACTGCCCGGGATAACAATACCACTGCAAATTCAACGGAGTCCGACGCCAGTACTCCAGATACGAGCGGAGGAGGGGAGGTTGGGCAAGTCGAGTCTGCTGATGAGGAAGGAACTGACAAGACAAGCGATACTGACCTGATAGGGCGGGAGTAAAATGTTAGTATACAGCACGAATCCGTCTCCAATAGGTCAATGTTCGATTATGACAGCCATTTGTCTGTCTATGCCTCTCCAATTGCCGAAGTAATTCAATGCGTATTGTGCCCCCTCTGCTCTGAAACACGTAAAGATCGTCATCCCTTCCTGCGCATTGTCCGCCCCCATCAGTTTCACCCCTTCCATCAGCATCTCCTGACCATTATACGTCTGGCTTAGAAGCCCCAACCTATTAAAAAGGCCATGAAAATTTAACGAACTCGGTTGTGCAGCTCACAGAGCCTGCTGAAAGCTTTTCTTTTGTACCGTCGATCAAAACGAGCCAAAACGAGACCTGAACCGCGTATCCCTTACGAAAGTCGAATTCCACACTCGCGTTATGTCGACTGCTTCAGAAGATGCTCAGCTCAAGGTGAGTTCCGTGTTTCCAGGTCGACAATTTGATCTACTAGCGACGATTCCTCGCCATTGGGCGTTAGTGCCGGGACAATTGCTGATCTGCGCGGTAGTCGCCGTCTTACCCAAGCAACTGCCTTCACTTTCTCCGGAACGCTGATAAGAAGTCCACCAAATCTACCAACGAAGGCAATGATAGTACTGTTCAACTCGACATCGCGATCGTGGGTGCTGGCATCGCTGGGCTGGCCACGGCCATTGCGCTAGCGCGCAAGAAGCACACCGTAACAATCTATGAGCAGGCAGAACGACTGGCAGAGGTATGTACATGGCGACAGCTGCACCGTCTCCAAAATTTGTGACCAAGACTAAGTCCCTGCAGGTCGGAGCGGGCATTCAAATTCCCCCGAATTCTACACGCTTGTTGTTGAATCTGGGACTCGGGCCGTACCTAGAGAAGTATGTCACTGAGCCTGGAAGTGTGCTGATGCGCCGATGGCAAAATGGGAAAGTCATCGGAAAAACGAGATTATATCCTGAGTTTCGAGAGCAGTTTGATGCTCCGTACTGGGTAATCCATCGCGCGCATCTCCATGAAGCGATGCATCGGTTGGCCGTTGACTTGGGTGTCACTGTCAAGCTGGTCTCGAGGGTTATTTCGTACGATGTCGAGGTGCCAAGTCTCACGCTGGAGAGTGGATCGACTGTTCTGGCGGATTTTGTCGTCGCTGCGGATGGTGAGTACTGCCTGCCTCTTTCTTCTGCCACAATATCTAACATTGCCTTAATTAAAGGGTTGAAGTCGTCAGCCCGGAAAGTTATTCTAGGCGATGACGATTATTTTCCAAAACGGACTGGCTTTGTCGCGTACCGGACCGTTGTCGATGTCGAACACGTAAAAAATGATCCTCAAGTATCTTGGCTGCTGGAAAAGCCTTCCTTTAACCTGTGGTTAGTCACTCAGTAGCTCCTATCTCTGCGAAGTATGCCAGATGCTGACATAGACGTGGGGGAATACTCAGGCTGGGAGACAACAAGCATGTCATGACATACATCATCGGTGCAGGGAAGTCATTCAATATGGTCTTCAATTGTGCGGACCCTTCAGATCCTGCCGAATGGAGTCAGGACATGTACACACTTCTCGACAGTATTCGCAGAGAGTTCAGGGGCTGGGATCCAGTGTAAGTTGGTCGCGCATCCTAGCAAAGCTCTTGGGGGGAGGTGGTTGTTGAAAGCCCCTGACGATGACTACAAGGCTAATGAAGATAGCCTCATGCGACTTACACAGATGATCGACAAGACGATGAAGTGGCCCCTGTACAGCGGATCAACCATGCCACGCTGGGTCGCTGGAAAGCTGGTTATCCTCGGTGATGCAGCCCATTCCATGATCCCCTACATGTCCCAAGGCACGTTCCCACAAAATCTCTTAATAGGATACAGCCTAGCTGACGTGAACGTCGTCTAGGAGCCGCCATCGCAGTCGAAGACGGAGTCGCCCTCGCCAACAGCATCGACAAGATCTCCTGCAAGGATTCGATTCCGCTCGCACTGTCGATCTTCGAGAATGTACGAATCAAACGCGCTTCGCGAATGCAAGAGGCCAGTTTGCTCAACAGCAAGCTGTGGCATTTTCCCGATGGACCTACCCAGCAAGAGCGAGATAAGGCGATGGAGGCAGAGGTTGAAGGTCGGCCATTCTCCCACAGTCCCAACCAGTGGAGTGATCCCGCAACGCAGATGTGGTGTTTCGGGTGAGAATGATCCCCCCACCTAGCCAACGTTGGCATTTACTGAAGGGTACAGGTATGACACCGACGCAGAGATTGACCGAGCTTGGATAAACTGAGATGCGATATACCTACAGTCGAAACAAAACGGCGTGCCTGCTACCTTGAAGAAAACCTCGAGCACCACGAGGTAAAGTGGTTCTATCGACGGGGGTGTTACTACCGGCTTTTCTATGTCTAAATCGTACTTGAAACGTAGCGGGTTCTTCGGGCTGTCCTTGCCGATAACTGTCATCCAGGTTCTACAACCGTGCAGCGAAGATCGTGGGTACCTGCCTGGCAACTGTGGTCGGGAGAGATTTGAGGTTCAGCTCTGAGGGCAATGTGTTATTTAGAGAAGGTAATTGCATCATTCGTGTCGACCTTTGCTGGTTCGTGAGTGTCAATCCATTCCTAAGCTTCATAATGTTCTCCACACAAGGTAAAAATTAGCTATATGTCCTGGTGATATAAATTTGTATTTGTGGATGTTGCTTGCGCTGTAGATTAAGCGGTACATGTCGATCTGATGGCAATTCTTCTGTTGAATATTCAAACACTTTTAAGCTGTGATCTCAGCAGTGACCCTTTATTCGGAAAGGCCATAGATACTAACCGCTTTGTCAATGTGTGATTACAATGTTGGCGTCGGAAAAAGAAAAGATTATTTGAACCAGTCCAAAATTCAGTGATTTGAACAGAAACTATGACTAATGAAGTGAGTGTCCAGAGGTTTGTTCAACAATGAATGCTTCCTGTATTTAATCGTGCGTAGAACAACCTGTCTAGGACGTTCACCGGACTATCAGAAACCACTTCTATCTCCTCTACCTTTCTTGTGGCCATCTTATCACATAATTTTGAGAGAATTGCCAGGTGCCTCTGCCTAGTTCCTGCCTAAGGCACAAAGTATTCATATTCCATTCACTCCTACCATCCCGAAACGGACTAGCGTCAGCCTGCTCACGGATATAAATATCACCTGCCGGCAAATTTTCCATTCCTTTTTTTCTTCCTCTTTAAATATACCTTGCTCGGGTGAGCCGCGGTCGTGAGGGTGGATCACCACAGGGCATCGCCGCATTGCACAGCGCGTGTGTATACTCTGTTGAGGCACCCTCGGGGGGTCTCTGGGGCGTATTCTTTGGCACACCCTTCGTGGGTTCTTACATTTTTTTTTTCATCAAGTGTTGGGTCAGCGACTCAAGCTTGGAGAGGAGATTCATAGATACTGCTCTGACTACTGTTCCAGGCAGTTACACTGCTTCGCGCCTGCCATTTTGAAGACCACCTCCGTCCCAAACGGGACTAGCGCCGCACACACCAAGTATGAAAACTGCCGTCCATTTTAAAACTTCCTCACCTTTTCTTCCCTCTCCATATATACCTTGTTTGGGTGGGCCGCGATCAAGAAGGCCGTCCACCACAGAAGCTCTATCGCATTGCACAGCGCGATGACCGACTGTTCAGTCGCCCTCTGGGGGCTGGGAGGCATATTTTTGGCACTTCCCCCCTAGGGATTCTCATCATCTTTTCATCAAGGCCTGGATCAAATTACTCGAGCTTGGAGAAGAGATTAATGGTGCTGAGATCCAAGTATTGCTTTCGTGGACGGGGGTCGCAATGTGCCGTTCACATGATAGGGACCTGCGGAAAGTGAGAGGAGGATGATGGTCGTTCATAACCAGTCCTTCCTGCCTTGTACGACCCCTGTATTTTTGAGTATACTAGACAAAGCAAACCATCAAAAGCTGGGCCTTCCAGAACCCTTTCTGCGAGGAATATTTTCGCTAACAGTTACGACTTGTTGGTTGCACGCCCTTTGTGAGGAATCTCGGGCAGCCGTTTGCAAATCTAGAGATAATGATCGCTCAAACACAATCTTTCTGCTGATACTGACATTTGAATTCTTACACTCGAGGCCGAATCCAGGAGATCCCTTGGGATGCTTTTCCATGGCTGGAACTAGACTCAGAGCGCGTTCAACATGGAGGCCGACAATCCGCGTGCGTTACAACATTATCCATGATGCTGCTCTGTTCACCGATGCCGCCGAGAGTTTGTTTACTTTTGAAGAAAGTCAATTCATTTATCATTTCCGGGTTCGAGGATTTTCCCCAATAGTATTAGTAAGTAAGTCTTCTATGCATTTCCGCTGTATCTTTTAGAATGGCTATCACGGAAGTCTCCGCTGCAGCCTGGACGTGTTGCACCTGCCCACAAAGGTCCCTTCGCGTCCATTTCAGATTTTTCCCTTCCACCCTCACCGACTTTCTGCATCCCCCTACGCATCAAAAAATCAGCCCTGATTTGAGTCCCGCTGCTCACGTACACGATGGGTCCTGGATTCTCAACTGCCGAGTCACCATTCCAGTCACTGCTGGAGAAGGAAGCCGCCAAGCACCTTTTCATTACTGCCGTATTTCTCAATAGTTGAACAATAAGAGGATCTGAAGGGATTCCAGCCCTCTACCCTCGGTATCACATCAGTGCCACACTGTGCCGCTATGAGCTCTGAATTGTGGGAGGAGGGTGAGGACTGCGTTCTACTGAAATTGCCGTTCCTCTTCAACGACGAGCCGGATGCCGATCCGAGAGGAACCTCCCGTAAAACACCTCTTGCGAGACAATGCCCATCGATCCGGACCACCAAGTCATTATTCCCCCGCCAGGAAGCCAAATGAGCACGTGTTGGCTCTTCATCAGGCCCCAGATCCAACGCCGATGAACCTGGTGTTGCCTGCGTCAACTGCCAAACACGTCCCAAGCCACCTGCGCGTGAGGCTCCCCGAAGCGGGATACCACTACTCCGAAAGTGAAAAAAAAAAAAAAAAAAATATTGCATCAACGAGCAAAGTCATGAAAAATACGGCTACCTAGAAGAATACGGTTACCTCAAAGAATTCGTCAGGCCAGGAGGACGCCGTGACTTTAAACAGTTCCTCCATCCCGAAAGCCGCGGCGAAGAGTTCAACATCGATTCCAGAACTGCGCATTCAAAGAATGGAACGTGTACAAGATCGCAGGTGCGGCTGGCTTTCACGAGGTAACCGCGAACAAAGGCACGCACGTCGTGGACGATTCTAGGTGCATCATTTCCTATCATTCAAGATTGGATTGTGCCAACTTATCCACTTTTGTCGTCGCCTTCGTGGTTTCCAAGGAGATGCACCAATACACTTAGCCACGTGAGCAGAATCACGGCGCTCAACTTCAGCAATCGGTAGAAGGTGAGCAAACAAAATTCAAGTATATATTTCCCCAGGCAGCACACAACCCAAAGCACAACAAGCAATAACCCCCAATACCCTCTTAATAAATATACCTAAAATTCAAATTCTCCTGGTCCGTCTTATCCTCGAAAGCATGAATCAAATTCGGATCCGCAGCCGAAAGCCCCTGCTCCGCAAGAATCGCATCCTTCTTCTTATTCTGCTTGATCAGGTAGAACCGAAGGAAGATGACAGCGACAGTCATGCAAGCGTAGCAAGCCAGATGCACACTCCAAGCAATATGGTATCTCGGCGCATCCCAGTCCAAGAAGACCTGCGGCCCGATCGCATTACCCGCAGCCCAGGAGATGAAGGTGCAAGCGACGACGGTAGCTTTCTTGGTCTGTCCAGCGATGTTCCGGGAGACCATCGACAAGGCCAGTGTTTGCGCAGACCAGAAGGAGAGCGTGATATAGTAACTAATCAGCAGTCCAACCTTAGTCGCCAGCGTGGTGTTGGCGACAGTCATGAGGACAATTGTACCGATATACGACGGGATGACGAAACCAAGCATGACGAGCAGATTCTGCTGGAAACGCTTGACCAGCCAGGCGGAGGTGAGCAGGATGACGATGATGTAGAATCCCAGTACCATGGCGAGGAGCTGGCTCTGCAGAGTCGTGAAGTTGAAGCTCTTCATGATGATTCCTGCGAAGGCGCCCAGGCCACTTGTCGGGAGGGTTGTGAAGATTTGGATACTGCAGTAGCACCAGGTCTGCGGGTCCCGGAGTGCCTCCCACATCTGGTATGCGCGGAATTGTCTGTTTTGGATGCCGGTTTGGTTGGAGCGGAGGCGCTCGACCATTAGGTGCTTATCTTCTTCGCTGAAGCACTTGGCTCGCATGGGGGAGTCGGGCATCCACCAAATTACGAAGAGGCCCCACAGAACTGAGAGACAGCCGTAGGAGAGGAAGAGAGCTTGCCAAGATTTTAGGGCTTTGTCGCCACCGATTAGCGTAAAACAATAGGCGAGGAGGCCGCCGACAATTTGTTGGGCTCCGTTCATCATGTACCTATAGCAATGTTAAGAGGTTGTTGAGAGTGAAGGCAGGGGTAGACGTACCAGTATGTGACGGTCGCGGCTTGTTCTTCACGCTTGTACCACATTGACGAGAGCAGGACGAAGGTCGGTTGACAGCAAGCCTCGAAGATACCGAGGAGGGTGCGGACGGCGACCAAACCGGCGAAGTTATGGCATGCTGCGTGCATTGCTAGAATGCCGCCCCAGATGCAGATGTTGATTCCGAGATACTTGGCGATGGGAACGCGCTGGATGATCCAGTTCGTTGGGTATTCGACGACGAGGACGGCGATGTAGATACAAGTTGTGAGCCAGGAGTACTGCCCGCAGAGTCAGCACTTATTCTTGTCTGTATGTGATTTTCTCGCGAACACACCTTTTGGCCATCCTCGAGGCCCGCGTCTGTCTTGATGCCCATAATCGATGCAAAGGACATGGTCCCCTTATCCAACGCCTGCAGGAAGTAGGTCAAGATCATAATTACCAGCACGCGGCGGTCGATCATCTTCTTTAGGCGCTTGTTGGTAGCCTCGTCGATCTCGACCTGCCCCCGTCCAGCATACATCTGAATCTCCTTATCGACACGTGTGAAATCCATATCCTCCTTCTGGAGATCATCCGGCGGCGAGAGGACACGCTCAACATGGTCAATATTCTCTTTCGCCTTGACATCGATCTCCTTGCGATCACTCATCTCAAGAGAAGTGCGCTGCACCTCCTCCACACCGAGCCCATCATGTCCCTCCGAAGTGGGCCTGCTCTGACCCATTGTAACAGCTCAAAGACTCTGCAGATCAGATGCGATGCGAGATGCAACAACATACGAGCCCAACTGGGCCATCCCTCCTTATACAAGGAACCTGCCAAGGGAAAGTGAGTGAACGCATTTTCCCGCCCATTCAGCCGTCAAACCACAAGACCAACCAGCTGCCACCGTAAAAGACTTCTCTCAAGCCATCAAACCATCTTCCCCACGAACAAACCAATCACCCCCGCGCTGGCTGCATTCTCCCCGGTTGCTTGGCGCGGATAGGCCTCCCAGCTGCAATCTCGGTCTACTCCACCGAGCGTCCACCGAGACCGACCCCACGCTGGTCAGAGTCCGGGGAAGCAATCTCCCGAAGGCGGTGCTCGCTTAGACTTCTTGGTCACTCACTTAGCGTCGGCCAGCAACACTTAGCGCAAAAGAGAGCTGACTGCTAGCCACGCTAGGGGATTTAGAGAGGAGTTCGGCAGTTACTCGCCCGAGGCCGGCTTGGCAGGCGCGGGGACGGTGGAGGCCCGCCGCCACAATTCTTCCGCAAATCATCGCTGGGCAATATTTAGGAGAGCTGGAGCTGGAATATGGCCACGAGATTCTAACACTTTCAGAAGCACTGGCAGCTGTGCGATACTCACCTCTCTCACAGCATAATGGCCACCAAACTCCCCGCCACCGAAATCCACAAGCTCATCACGCTCGTCATCGACAACCTCGTCAACATCAAAGATGAATCCGGCCAATTCCTCATGCCCCTCGCAGACGGGCGCATAATCGACACAAAATCCTGGCACGGCTGGGAATGGACACACGGCATTGGCCTCTACGGCGTCTGGAAATACTACGAGATGACCGGCGACGAGAAGCTGCTCAGGATAATCGAAGACTGGTTCGCCGGGCGCTTCGCAGAAGGCACAACCAAGAACATCAACACCATGTCGCCCTTCCTGACGCTCGCATACGTCTACGAGAAAACGGGCAACGTGACGTACCTCCCCTGGCTCGACGCCTGGGCTGAATGGGCTATGCACGATCTCCCTCGCACTAAGTACGGCGGCATGCAGCATATCACCTACCTCACGGAAAACTACCAGCAGCTCTGGGATGATACGCTCATGATGACTGTTATGCCGCTGGCGAAAATTGGCAAGTTGCTGAATCGGCCACATTATATTGCTGAGGCGAAAAAGCAGTTCCTCACGCATATTAAGTACCTGTTCGATACGAAGACCGGGTTGTGGTTCCATGGGTGGACATTTGAGGATGGTGGTCACAATTATGCGGATGCGCGCTGGGCGCGCGGGAATAGTTGGGTAACAATTGTTATTCCGGAGATTATTGAGCTGCTGGATCTCGAGTCCACGGACCCGATCCGTCAACATCTTGTTGAGACGCTCGAGGCGCAGGTTGAGGCGTTGGCTTGTGTGCAGGCGGAGAATGGAGGCTGGCATACGCTCCTTGACCACCCCGACTCGTACCTTGAGGCATCTGCGACTGCAGGCTTCGCGTATGGCATTCTCAAGGCTGTGCGGAAACGCTACATCAGCGCGAAGTATGCCCCTGTTGCTGAGAAGGCGATTCAGGCTGTTGTGAAGGATATCGATGCCAATGGTGAGCTGCTTAATACCAGCTTCGGTACTGGCATGGGTCCGAATCTGCAGTTTTACAAGGATATTCCGCTTACCTCGATGCCGTATGGCCAGGCGATGGCTATTATGGCGCTGGGTGAGTATCTGCGTACATACCTGTGACCTGGCCATACTGATCTTCGCATTTCCTGTTCTGTACATAGATGGTGGGATAGACGATTGCATGATAATATACAGTTGACACTAGCTCTGACGACCGCCGACATCCTGCAATGATTTAAACTTAACCTCCGTCTATGAAAAACTAACGGCCGGTCCCGCTTTGCATTCAACTAGAAGATATATCTGGTGAACCCGCACTCGCCCGCATATCTTATCACATCTCCATTAGCCCCTCTTGGGTCCCGTGGGGGTCGGCGGTCTCCGCTCTCCAACAGCCTGAAGATGAAGTCGATCGAGAGGGGATGATCGCCAAGTTAGCGCGGGGCAAGTCTGCGTCAGCTCCAAGAGAGTATAACAAATTATTCAAGAACGGCCACATCCCTGACTGAACCAACAAAGCAATCAAGTATCGATCCAGTTCAATTGACCTGAAGCAACCCACCAACTCGTCATAATGCTCTACACGCATGCAACAATCCTAACAATCGACGGCACCCGCCGCATAATCTCCGACGGCGCAATCTACGTAAAAAATGATACGATCGCAGACCTCGGCAAGACAGACCTGTTGAAAGAGCGGTATCTCGGTGATCAGGAATTCGATCTAACCGGCCGCATCATCATCCCCGGTCTGATCTCGACGCATATGCACACTGCGCAGACGCTTCTGCGTGGTACGGCCGATGACCTCGAGCTCGTGTCGTGGCTTTGTGAGCGGATTTGGGTGCTCCAGGGGAACTTTACGGAGGCGGATGGGTATGCGGCAGCGCGTCTGAGTATTGGGGAGATGTTGAAGAGTGGGACGACCTGTTTCTTGGAGAGTATGGTATGTGATCCTTTCGAACACCGGAGGGTGGGGAGGCTGTGGAGGCTGATGACTGTAGTTCGCTGATCGGTATGGTTTTGATGGCCTTGCGCGTGCGGTCGAGGAGTCTGGTATCCGTGGTTGTCTTGGTAAGATCGTTATGGATATTGCCAAGTACGCAAAGGACGACGCATGGGCTATGCACCCCGGTCTAGTCGAGAATCGTGAGACTTCCCTGTTTGGTACGCTGAAGATGTGGGAGAAGTGGAATGGGGCTGCGAATGATCGGATTCGTGTGTGGTTTGGAGCTAGGACGCCGGGAGGGTAAGCCCACTCCCTCGAATATTCATCACACCTGCTAATGTTGGATCAGTGTTTCCGACGCACTGTACAAAGAAATGACAGCCCTCTCCCGCGAAAAGGGTATTCCAGTCACCATGCATTGCGCCGAAGTCAAAGCAGACCGCGACTTCTTCTCTTCCGTCTCGCACACACCAATGTCCTACTGCGACTCTGTGGGTCTGCTGAGTCCCAGCACCGTTCTCGTGCACATGGTTCACCTCGACGACTCAGACATCAAGCTCCTCTCGAGCTCAGGCACGCACGTCGCGCACTGCCCAACCTCCAACGCCAAACTCGCCTCTGGAATCTGCCGTGTACCTGATCTCCAGCAAGCAGGCGTGAACATCGGTCTCGGAACGGACGGGGCGCCGTGCAATAACACCTGTGATCTCCTGCAGGAGATGAAGCTCGCCGCCATTATCCACAAGAGTATCTCATACGATCCGACCGCCGTCCCGGCGGAGTCTGTTCTAGAGATGGCAACGATTAACGGGGCCAAGGCACTGGGTTTGCAGGATTCTATCGGGAGTCTGGAGGTGGGGAAGAAGGCGGATTTTGTTGCCATTGATATGCGAGGCATTCATGCACAGCCGTGGTTTAATCCGGCTAGTGCGGTTGTTTATACTGCGACTGGACGTGATGTGGATGTTGTGGTTGTTGATGGGAAGGTGCTTGTTCAGAATGGGGAGTTGTTGACGATGGATGAGAAGGAGATTGTTGAGGAAGCGAAAGTGAGGAGTCGGGAGGTTGTTGAGCGGGCGGGTTTGTCGGGGGAGATGAAGGGCCGGTGGCCTGTTGAGTAGTTGCACTGGTTGTGACTCTTATCCTGTACAAAAAAAAAGTGGAGGTAGTGTAGTGTATAATAAGACAGTTATGATTCCTGTCTCTAAATTTGTCCTTGTCCTGACGTAGGCTAAGCTAAGTTCAAATTCAGGGCTTCTGGTAAGTCTTTGATGATTGGTATACGCTCAAATTCCACCATTCTACCATACCTTCAGTCAAGACTCGAGCATCGAAACGGCCACCATCCAATGACCTAAGACTGTCCTGAGGGATCTGGCATGACCCACATACCTGCCTCGAGTGTATACCAAGCTACAGTGACTGAGCCGTCCGAAAACGGACTAGCGCGAACTCCAGTCCACAGGTTGTTGAACAAAAAGGGGGCGCCCCGTGTCGTGGACACGGTCAAACAGAGGTATGAGGTGCAGGACTATTCAGGTGCTCCAACACGCCCCGTCTGCACCCATACTCTCAGGATGGGCCAGGAAAGGCGGCTCAAGGGCCCAGCGGACACTGTATGAGACTTATGAAACATGTGACAAATGACGGAAAAGAATCGCTCGAACTCAGGGTCGAACCTGCACCATGCAAGAGAACAGGCCGGGCTCATAACCTGTTGAACAAAAAGGGGGGCGCCCCGTGTCGTGGACACGGTCAAACAGAGGTATGAGGTGCAGGACTATTCAGGTGCTCCAACACAGGTATAAATATCACCCGTCGATCTATTTTCCCTTCCTTTCTCTTCTTCCTCTTCAAGTACACACTTACGCTTGGGTGGGCTGCGGTCATTAGGGCAGTCCACCACAGGTCGTCCACCGCATTGCACAGCGCGTGTGGTCGCCTGTTCAGTCACCTTCGGGGGGCTGGGGGGCATAATTTTTAGCACTTCCCCTCTGGGGATTCCTTTTTCATCATTCCTTGGGTCAGTGACCCGGGTATGGAGAAGAGTCTGTAGAGTCTGTGGGAGTAGTGCTCAGTGGTCTTGTTGTGTCTCGTATTATCCGCAGCTCGATAGCCCCTATGCTGTCTACACTGATTCCGCTATAATAGAGAATCTTGTTTTGTATGAGAGGCCTGTTGCATATGCCTCCATCTGCCATCGAGCAGCTCTACACTTTTGGCATCTCCGAGTCCCCAATCAACCACAATACAAGACTGCATCTGATCCATCATCAAGCACTCCTCCCACTACTGCCATCACCTCCTGTCCATATAATCTCGGAAACGGTCATGCAGCCATCAGCATGGCCAAAAAGCACAGACTCACCCGCACTCCCAAGGTGGAAATCTCTCGAGGAAAAGAGGAGCGTACGACACCTTACCCCCGAGAAACCTCAACACGATACCGACAGCCCTTCGCGCATCCTCAGACAACCCAAGCATCACGCACCGACGAGAGCCCCCATCACAACCACCGCCAGACCCGGACCACAACCTGTTGAGCGTAAGGACAGCCAGTCAAGGCGTATCTTGAAGAAGATCAAGAGCGGATTCCGGGAGCTCTTTTCGCGCAAGCGCTTTGGCGGACATCAGCGGCTGGATGACGGCAACGATAACGAGGAATATGTGTACTAGGGCGATGCCTGTCGCTGTGGATGATGCGTATTCCTTGACTCCAGATAGAGTGGGGGTGCTTATGAGGTGGTTTACATAAGAGGAATGTGTTGGGATAGTATAGTAGTTTAAGGTTGGGGACATGATGTGGATCTACGAAGATGTGAGACTGCTATACGAGAATGGAATGGATGAGGCAATACAGGCATAGTAAATGATCCAAGGTCAGTTCAATTACTCCTTACTTTATATAAATGTGTTGCTCTTATGATCTAGGCGTACTATACCCGACTAAAATTTGACCACTCAGTCTGCGTACTATCAAGCAGATATGGTAGTGGTAGACGAGAGGCTTCTGTGGAAGGGACAGAAGATGTATTTGATCTTGAACCGCTGCACTCTGTGTATTGTGCCTCACCTTTATCTCTCCTGTGTATTGGAGGTGGTTTGCCTGGGTGTTGCATACAGAGGCAGTCCTGTATTAGAGTCCGTGCGAGTAGGTGAAGTGTTGACAAGCTGTATACCCCTGGGTCCTGTCATCGTCCATGGGCAGCGGCATTGGGTGTTATGAAATACGTAGAGACGCAATGATTGACGAGACGCGCATGGATTCTCCAGGCTGCACAGCCGCAGACGCTGAGCTGGGCCACGATTTTGAAGGTAAGAGAGACCGTACAAACATTCGTCAACTCAAATTTGTGGTACGATTCCAGACTCGGTCAATCGCATTGCTCGAGTAGTATTGTCTTCCTAGGATCGAAGTCTACCACACATTGCGTACCATTGGACTATATAGCGAGTCTCACGCTGCTGCTCTGAGCCACGGATGACTTGCTCAGCGTCTCGTTTCCCTTCGCAAGATCAAGGACAGTCTCGTCACGCATTACAGCGAGCGTGTTGTTCAACCGCCAAACAAGGGGGGAATAGACAGTTCGGGTGTGCTGGATGACAGCTGGAAGCTTCGAATGCTCGAGGGGACGGTTCATGCAAGGGTTCGCAGGTACCTAGAGGCTCGGATAACAGGAAAGTATTGCAGCTGCGAAAAGAGAAGGGTTAGCAAATTCTGCCAACTTTCTCCGTGACTATTCGTAGGGAACGGTTTTGCTGTTTGATGTCTGACACTGAGCGATCAGATACAAAAATGGAAATCAGCACCGGACTGGCGATGCATGTCGTTGTATAGACCAAGTGGCATTATACTTTGTCAAAGCCCACAGGTCAAGCTGTAAACCACTTCATTCATAATAGAGTAAAAGGACGAACGGCACCTGTGCCACAAGGTCTAACGCTGTTTTGAAAAATTTCCAAACCGGGTAAACACATTCACTAAACTAATGAGGGAGGCAACCAGGCCCGCCAGAAACGGACTAGCGCAGATTGTCCTCAGGTATAAATATCACCTGCCGGCCAATTTTCCTTCACTTTTCCCCCTCCTTTTCAAGTATCACACTTACGCTTGGGTGGGCTGCAGTCATGAGGGCAGACCAGGTCGTCCACCGCATTGCACAGCGCGTGTAGTCGCCTGTTCAGTCACCCTCGGGGGACCACGAAGCATAATTTTTAGCACTTCCCCTCTGGGGATTCTTCTACTTTTTTTCATCATATTATGAGTCAGTCATCCGAGCTTGGAGAGGAAGAGGCTGTTGATCCAATGAGTATTCTTTGTCCATCCTCTTGTTGTGTTGGGCATTGCTACAAAAGCAGATGGAGAGCAATCAACTCAGGACATTGAGAGCCTCCTGGGTGTTATTTGTGGGCTTCTATCGTAGAGTGGGCTGTAGGTGTTGTATGTGCCCCTTTCCTGACTCCCATTTTTCACCCGCTATCCGCCATTGTGCACCTGACGCTCGTCCCGGTCAGTTTGCCTGCCCCCAGCCTTGTCGCTACCACTAAATCTCATCGGTATCCCATCAACCATCCCCGTGGGAACCACACTGCTCCCCCAAGCTCGGTGAGTTGGCTGCCCCCGGTTTTCCGCCCGGTGTGGTGCAGGTCCTGAATGGCGGTGATAACCTTGGGCCCATGATGACCGAGCACCCCCGTATTGACATTGTCTTGTTCACTGGCGTGATTTATACTGTGGAGAAGGACCAGGCCATCTGCGAGAAGGTGTCTCAACTGCCATATCACTTTCCCTGCATTGTTGCGGCTGCCGTGGACTAACTGCTGACCTACAAGTAAACAAAGCAACCAGTATTCCTTGCAACACTCTCAGCTCTTTCCAACAAGCAGAAACTTGCTTCTGAACCCTGGAAGGTAATGACGACTCTCAATTCCCAGCTTTGAAGAAACAACCGACCTACAGCTAATTTTTCGGTCAGCACAGTTAGAATGACATCACTCTACCCTATAGGCGGCCCTATCAAATACCACAACCAGGGTATCACCAGCAAACCCCTGCAAGCCACGTCGATCCCTGCCACCAGCCACAAACGGTATTCACCATTCGACATCGCAGCCTGCTAATCTACTCCGTGCGGAGGCGACTAGCACCGACCATGCTACGGATGACGTCCCGAACAAGCGCCACACACCCTTCTACAAGTAGAGGACCTATCATCTCCATTCTAGACGACGATGGCGCTTGGCATACGCGCGACCCTATACACCACTGATGCGATCGCGTCGTCAGTGTTTGATGTGGTTGTATAAATTGTGGCTAACCTCCCGACAGACCACAGATTTCTCAACTTCGTCCCTACAACGAAACTCATCAGTCATCACTTACAATTACTTGACACTACAAGTCCTCCATCTGCCACAATGTTCCACCGTCGTCGCCCTGCTACGACAACCACCCGCTCCTCGAAGCCAACTCTCATGACGCGCCTTCGTGGTCCAAACGCGAAAAGCAAGACAGTCAAGACGAAGACTACAACCACCCGCCATGGCCCCTCTTCCCACCGCACTACGAAGCGTCACTGGGGTGTGGGCAGGCCGGTTCAGCATCATCGTCGGAAGACTACCCTCGGGGATAAACTCTCCGGTGCTATGCTGAAGCTGAAGGGGAGTTTGATGCATCGGCCGGCCGTGAAGGTAAGTGTTACACAGGACTGCGGGTATCTATTTCGTTAGAGTATTTGCCAATGAGTTTTACTATCTAGGCTGCTGGTACTCGCCGAATGCATGGTACTGATGGTCGTAGTAGACATCACCATGTCTACTAAATGTATTTCTACGATTTGATGAGCGATGTGTTGCTTTTTTGTACGATTAATGCCCCATGTATAATTTACCACGCAAATGGAATAAAATTCGAAGCATTTTCCTGACCAAGGTTCTCCTCGTACTGGGTGTGTGAAGGAAATGAAGCGTGTTTGATGATGTAGAGCCATAACGTCACAGCCCCATCTTGGCTTGACGAATCGAGTCAAGATCAGCCTCGTGCGATCCACCCGTCAACGTCGACCCCATTCGTTTTCACCACGCCAGCAACACGATATCCTTATCGATACTAATGACATCAATGTAGACATATTGCCCTGCAGAGCCTACCTGCAATGTGCACAGGGGTTGGATGATGCCACCCCCGCCCGAGCAGCAGACCGAGCAGCAGACCGTCTTGGATATCCTCACGTCCGACTCCTGGACCGCAGACCACGACAACAACCAGATTGAATTTCGCAAAGAGGGATCTGGCGATGTAAGCCATCCCTTTTGCCGACACTGAGGATGATAGCAACTGACTCCCTGCCCAGATCCGGCACTGCGACAACCAGACGGCGGTCATCGCGGCCGAGTTCGACTGGAAGGCGCTCAACCCAGCATGTCTAGACAAAAGCCATGAACACAACAGCAGTGGAAAAGGAAAACCTTCACATATCGGTATCGAAATCACGCTGACCAGGCGTGAAGGCCCTGTCCCCTGGACACATTCCACGCGAAGCAATCTGAACGAATCCCGGCTTAGGGATGCCGCATTCCTCCCCAAGACGTTCACCATCCGCCTTCAAAAGGGGACCTTCACCCAGGCATCCTCAAAGCACGAGATATATTATACCTACCGACTAAACTTCGACAAATCACCCTACCCTCCAGCCGCGGAGTGGAAAGAAGCGCAATGCGGCCACGAATGCTGGACCCGACGCTCCTTTACCAGCGGTAAATACAAGAAAGTCGAGATCACCGCCTGGTACCGCCTCAAACGCAATGTCCTGTAAGTCGCATGAGCACCAGCTGCAAGTCCTTCGACGTCACCTCGGAGCAGCCCGCAGTTCTGCAGGACCGCTTCCTCAGGCACCAAACCGCAGCTGAGTCACCCGTTTGCTGCCTGAATTTAACGGCCGCATTATATGCCAAGACCTTCCCGATTGATCGCGATCTGATCTCAATTTCGTTTCGTATAGGTCCAACCGATATTCTTACGCCATGTCCATTTTTATGGTGTTGCTGGTAATTGCCGGCGTCGTGGCCGGCGTGCTTACCTCCTCACACCCGCTGCCAAAGTCGTCTGTTGTGGACTTGGGGTACGCGCGGTACCAAGGGGTGTCCCTGTATAACGGTGTCGACGAGTACCTGGGCATGCGCTTTGCCAAGCCGCCTTTGGAGGAGCTGCGGTTTCGAGGACCGCAGGATCCAGAAGATACCTCCGAATTGCAGGATGCTTCGAAGGTAGGTTGCTGTCCTGCCCTTGACGGGTTGGTACGCGTTCGGAATCAGACCTGACCTGTGCGCAACAGAATGGCCCACTTTGTCCCGGCGCTGGCGATTCAGTCGGGGATGAGAAGGAGGAGGATTGTTTATATCTTAATGTTTATAAACCGACGAATGCGTCCTCGAATTCTAGTCTGCCGGTCTGGGTTTTTATACAGGGCGGTGGGTATGCTAATAACGCCAACGGCAATTATAACGGCAGCGATGTCGTTAAACATTCTGGGCATGATATTGTCTTCGTCAACTTCAACTATCGTGTCGGTGCACTCGGGTTTCTTGCTGGCGAGGAGGTTCGGAAGAACGGTGATCTAAATGTCGGTCTGCTCGATCAGCGGAAGGCGTTGCTATGGGTGCAGAAGTACATTCAGCTCTTCGGTGGAAATCCGGATCATGTCGTGATCCATGGCGACTCGGCTGGTGCTGGTTCTGTCGCGCTTCATCTCGCCGCGCATGGTGGTGAGAACAAGAACCTGTTCATTGGAGCCGTGGCCGAGTCCACTTTCTGGCCGACGCAGCGTACGGTGGGCGAGATGGAGTTTCAGTACAAGCGCTTCGTCAAGCAAGTTGGCTGCGACGATGCCGATGACTCTCTGGCGTGCCTGCGCTCGGCGGATATCGACACCCTCCAGAAATACGATGTCGACGAGCCTTTCCCCGGTGGAAGCAGCACTCCCAAACCGCTTTGGTATTTCCTGCCTGTGGTCGACGGCGATCTCGTGAGCGACCGTCTATACAACTCATTCATGCAAGACAAGATCGTCCACGTCCCACTGATCGTCACGGACGATACCAACGAAGGAACCCTCTTCGCATACAACGCCAGCACCGCCGACGAAGTCTCGCAGTTCATGAAAAACAACTACCCAAAACTCAACGAGGCCCAGCTGCGCGGGATCAACAAGGTGTACCCGCTGATGGACCCCTTGCCAAAACACGCAGCATACTTCCCCTCCGCTGCCGCAGCATACGGCGAAGCAACCTTTACCTGCCCCGGAAATCTAATGACCGCCAGCATGGCGAGTTATTTTTCCTCTGACAAGGTCTGGAACTACCGCTTCAACATCCAAGACCCGACCAACATCGCCGCCGGCAAGGGCGTTCCGCATGTCCTGGATCTACCCGCGATTTTCGGGCTCGGACAGACAAACTCGCCCTCCCTATCTTTCGCGAATATCAACCAGATGATCATCCCGATCACGATGGACTATTATCTCAGTTTCATCAAAACGCTCAATCCGAATACCCTCCGTAACGCGAATGCGCCCGTCTGGGAGACCTGGGGAAATGGGACAGGACAGCGTCTGAAGCTGCAGACCAACAAAACTGAAATGGAGGAGGTGCCCCGGGCGCAGAGGGAGCGATGTACGATGTGGAAGAAGTTTGCAGCGGATTTGGAGCATTAGTCGTGCCCTTTTTTTATGCCTTGGGACAGCGTAGCACAGCGTTCTCTTTGTGACACCAGGTCAATTTGGCCCGGGTATATACATAGCCGTCCGGCGGGTTACCAGATTAACTTGATAGAATAAAGACTAGATTTCTTTCTTGTCAGCAGTCAGCTGCCCATTCATCTTGGCATCCACATGCTTCTGGCATATCCCCACCCTCTCCAATCCTTCCCCACATTGCGCCGTCAGCCACCCAGCCATCGCTGATTTCATCCGGGCATCTCCGCAGGCGTCGAGTCGAGCAGATGAGGGGTAGCCCCGGAAATCCCGCGATTCAAATCTGGGGAAGCTCCACAGCTACACTTTCGTCATGACTTGAGCTTGGAGAATATTCTTCTATACCATCCCAACCTTTCACATCAGTGTTGAGCACCATGAAGCCAAAACCAAAGAACCTAGCACACCTCCCATCCCTCGCCGTCGAACTAACAGAACTCATCGCGCAACACACAGACGACAAAAGCATCCTCTCCCTCCGGCTGGTCTGCCGCGCGCTGCAAACAAAAACCTTCCACCTCTTCGCCCGGCGCTTCTTCGCCACAATAAAAACAGACCTCTCATCTGAAAGTCTCGCAAGGATAAACGCACTGTCCTCAAATGTCGCACTCCGCCCCTACATCCAGTGTTTAGCATTCATGCTGCAGAACGGCGTCGGACGAGGCCTCATCTGGTCCCGACACACTTGGGGTCCTCTCTCTGCACCGTTGGAAGTCGACGCAATCCGCACCCTACGCGATAATTTAATAACCCGCCTGACTAAGTGCCGATCTTTCTTTATTGTGTGCCGATACCCCGAAGGCCACCCGGACATGAAACACGTAACCGTCACCGACGCAGTAGCCGTGTTCTTTGCGCTTGTCGTCGAGGCGAGACTGCCTGTGTCATCGTTCCATTTGATATACGCAAATAAGTACTCCCGCACACTCATCATGGATATGCGACGCATTCCGAAAATGATTTATCGACAGCCGCAGTTTAAGATCGTCTGGGCGAATTTGCAGAAGCTCTCGCTGGAGCAGTACCTCACGCTTGATAATTTCGGGTTTTTGTTGGAACTCGTTCTAAGCGCGACGAGTTTAAAAACGCTCTTACTTAACCTGGGCTCGCATGACCTTGCTTGCGAATTCATGCATGAAATCGCCGAGTCAGCGTCCTTAACGCAACTGTCCGAACTAGCGCTCTTCCGCACCTCGGCCTGCTTAAATGACTTGTTGAACATACTCACCCGGGTAAAAGGGAATCTGTCCGCGTTGACTTTGTACCATGTTTCCCTCGCGTCGGACGATAACTGGGCCGATGTACTGAGTGCGCTGGGTGGGTTTGTGTCGCTGCAGAGCATCTCGCTTTATTATCTTTGGGCGACGGCTCCGGAGAAGGAGGTGTTTTCTTTCCCGGATCTTTGTAAGGCGCCGGTGCTTTGTGGGGAGGGTGAGAGGCAGAGTTTACATGTGTTCTATGAGGAGAGTGCGAAGACGCCTGCTGTGCTGGGGGTTGAGTACTCTGGGAAGAGGATGGGGGAGGTTTTGGGATTGTTACAGGTGACGGGGCGGGGGTGACATTGTTGATGTGGATATCTATGAAGCGTTTTAGTGTAGCTCTGCGTTGTTGTGGAGGTTTTGTATAGGGGGTCGCTCTTCTTTCAGCCGGCACTGATGCTTTGTTTAGCATTTTTAACATCTGCAAATAATCCATTACATACAATTCCACCACTTGGTACCCCATTAAGCTCTGTTCAGCCCCGCCGAATCCCTGCTTACTTAGTTGGCCTTAAACCGAACACACTCACTTGATTGCTGTGTCTGTAGGCAAGTGGATCGCAGGCCATGACAGACACAATTCTTTGCATATTCCATCACTTTCGATCAGTCATAGATTCGCGCACATTCACTTTACCTAGGTAACGTTATTCATGACTGGATCCATTACACTGCCATTTTATTCGACGGAGTTATTTGATCCTTGCTCAGCCTGGTGGGCCCAGGGCCGATCCGTTGCCCCTCATCCGCCATCCCGCATCATTTCTCCTACCACTCTCTGCTGACATGTCGGACGATATTAAGATCTCCGTCGTAGGTGTATCAGATCGAAATTGGAAAAATGTCGAGGCTTATGCGTCTAGGATCCCGATTACTTTACTCGCGAGAAGGAGTTTACGCCGAAGGACTTTGAATCGTGGGTTGATGGTCTATTATCCGTGGTTTTGGCGCGTTGTGCTGACGATGGTAGGGATACGACTTCCATTGCGTCGAGGATTGCGCAGGGGAGAATCGAGAACGGCAGGAGGTAGGTGATTTCCTGCGATGGGACGTGGAGGGTATTGACTGGAGCAGATACCAGGCGTTGAAGGAGGATGATTATTGGTGAGCTTCTCAAAATTGTGCTGGAAGTTGTTTTGTTCAGCCTGGCTAATTGATTACAGGAGCCCTTCCGATGAGAAGCAGTTCGAGGCACAAGAGAATGGGTAAGAAGTACCATCCAGACACGCTCCGAGGCGGTCGATTGACAGACCTAGACACATGGTGTGCCTAGTACTCGACTACCACCGAGAAAACCCCCTGCATCGAGCTCCCATTGGCAATAAACCCAAGGTAGGAACCTATTCTCCCAGTGGAACTCGCTACTCACAATTTGCAGCACATCCTCGACATTGGCACAGGCAAGGGATCATGGGCAGTGTAAGTCTCGCAATGTCACGGATCGCCAGACCACGCTGATCATCCCAGTGATGCCGCCGATTGGTACCCAACAGGTACATTCCCAGGAATTCAAAAATGACAGAAGCAATGCTGATGAGAACAGCAACCGTCCGTGGAGTCGACGTCTTCCCCACCCCCTATTACCTGGATACCACCAAACTGTGTCTTTGAAGTAGATGACGTCCTGAAAGAATGGACATGGCGCGAGTCATTCGACTTCATCCACATCCGGCAGCTGCTCGGCGCCTTTGACGAAGAAGGCTGGGCAGAGCTATACAAGAAGTGCTACGAGTACGCACCCTCCATATTCACATTCCCACGTTAGTGGGTGCATCAACACTAACTCGCAAACCTAGAAACCTCACCCCAGGCGGTTGGCTCGAACAAATGGAATTCGACGTCCGCTTGCATAGTGACGACGGAAGCCTCAAACCAGACAGCCTACTAGCAGGCTGGGGCGACAACTTCATCGGCTGCTCCGCACGCGCAGGGCGCTCGTTGAAAACACAAGAGACAATGAGAGGCGCCATTGAGAAAGCGGGCTTTGTCGACGTCCACGAAAACCTGTATAAAGTGCCGCTGGGCCCTTGGCCGAAGGATAAGCAGCTGAAGGAGGCCGGCCAGCTGAACTATCTCCACTGGCTTTCCGGGCTCGAGGGTTATGCTATGTGGCTGCTGACGAAGTTTGGCGCCCCTGAGCCGTGGTCGCCCGAGGAGGTGCAGGTTTATTTGGCTGGCGTGAGGAAGGAGATAAAGAGTACTAGTACTCATGGGTATGGTTATGCGTGAGTTTACCCTTTTGGTCGTGGGTGTTGTGCGTGTGCTGATGTGCGATAAGGCGGAGGGTTTGGGCGAGGAAGCCGACTGCGGGGGAAGTTGTTAAGAGGGAGCCGGTAGATTAGGCCTTTGTGTTTGGAAATACTTCTTATCCTGTCGACGTGATGCTGTACATAGTCCGTGGGAAGCCACTCGTTACCTTGAAGTTTCTCTGAGGCGTTCGAGGCAGCCCACCTCATCCACGTGTATTCACTGTTCAGCAAGAGAGATACATCAACTCACGCCTACGGAAGGCCTTTTAAATGCAATACCAGCAACGCACATCCTTCTCCATGCCCGAGTCTATAAGCTAGACATGATGAGAAAAAGGTGCAGAAATCCTCAGAGGGGAAGTGCAAGTTCTGCTCATCACCGTGGTTGAATAGACAAGTTATGGATGACTGCCTTCATGATCGCAGCCAGCCGAGTCCTCTTCGCCGGAACCCGCCAAACAGAGGAGAGAAGGGAAGGTAGAACTTAGGGCGGGTACTCACAGGTGCGCCGGGCTGCCAGTGAGGCTTTCGGGGTTCTAGGTTTGTTACCTCCCACGAATGTAACGTGTGGGTATAGAAAGACGTGGTTTGTACGTCCCCGAGCCCAGGATATAGGGAACATCCAAAAAATCCCGATCAAAGAGCCCATTCCTCGTCGTTTGTATAACATGGTCCATAACATCGAGCATACTCGCTAGATCCAGCATGGCTGTCCGCGTCTTTTCGGGTCCTTTCCTGTCCGGAGCTTCCCCTGTTCTTCTGGGAGAGGTCCCACTAGATCCTTGCTGTGTTCCACTTCTGCAGCAGGACGGGGGAGGAGGAACAGAGAATACCGAAGTAGACTGGTAATGGTTTCTCTGTGTAGTTGTCGCTTTGCTCGAGGAGGTAAGCTGTCATTAGGGAGATGCCTTGGCTAAAGCTGATGAAGCCATCGAAGGTGACTTGTTCAAGGACGACTTATGGATGTAGTCGTGCGCGGTGCGGAGGCTTTTGTAGTCGCAGAACTGGGTCCAGCAGTATTATTGGGCCGCCGCCTTCGGAGAGTCTATTTAAAAAAGACTTGTTAGCTTCTTGTTGTATTCTGTTGTTTGTATGCAGGTTGATGGTACCTAGAGCAAGTGGACATTACACAATTCCGTTCAGGTAATAAAACTCCCTTCGGACCGCAGTGTTTGATAATTATGGCCATCTTCTTTGTCATTGCTTCTGCGTAGTTACCGTATGCGTGGAGACAGAGGCTTCGCATATTTGCTGTGTGGTGTTGAAGTTTGTGTTCGATCGGTTGCTGTTGTGGTTCTCGTAGTCAGGAGATTTGAACTCGCAGAGTGTGATCAAGCCTGAAATACCTTCAGCCGACCCGGGCAACTCTTCGAGATACATATTTGCCATAGTACTTTCGTGCTATGGTGAATCATGATGACAAATCGAATCCACAAATCACATTGGGTGTGAGGATGCGTTCGTGCAAAGATCTCACAACGTGTGCCGTTGTGTAATACATGCAACAGTATGAGCCGGAAAAGAGGTCTGATGAAAAATCAGTTGCTCTATAAGACATGAAAAGTACTGCATGCGTGATCGGCTGCAGGCTGATATGCGAGGCGACTCAAAAGTTCATGTCGTGACGATTGCTTCGCGTGCTCTAGCTGTGAATATTGTCCATTGAGGAAGTTGCTGAGCAAAATCACGAGACTTCAGATCGCGACCGCATGATCTTGAGCTTCCTCTCTATTCCTTAAGGACAATATTACGTTGTGGTATTTCCTTGGGTGATGTCTGGCTTGTGCGAACGATCGATCCAGCGCGTTTGGCGACCTCCGGACTCGTGGACGGCGGGGTTGAATTTGCTTGTCTGCTTCTATCGTCTGTCATCGCTGTTGTTTGTGAATTTGTTTTTGAGACTGGCCCCCGTTGCTAATTGTCGAGCATGGCTTGCGAAGGGCCTCAGAGGCTGCAACTGGCTGCACGACAAGCTGTCTTCGGTCGGTGATGTGTGGAATTGCCTTGGTGTGATTCAAGCACGGGAGAGCTGGGGCAGTGGGATCGAGGTCATGATGTCTTTCGGAAAGCAAGACGCGACGCGGGTAGTCAAGGCTAACGATGATGCTTCACGGCTTTGAGACACAGCAAAATCTCAGCCAAGATGATCTTCACACTGTTGTGAGAACACAGGGCGGTCAAGTTTGATTGTTGACTCAACTGAATGATAGGTGAACCGCAAGTCATCCTGCCACACCGCTGACGCCTACAGTACCCGCGGCAATATGAGACGAAGGGATAATTTGATCATGTACAGTATGGTTGGATGGATGGACTTCGTTTACCCTGACCCCTCGCTGTAAAGCAATATGCAGGCTATAACTACTGCTTAAATACATGCTTTCATGTTCCATGGGGATTGTTCGAAACTTCCTGAGCGGCGAACTTTGAGCCTCATCTGACAAGGCCTGTCGTGGCCAATTTGTCATTCCTGATGTTAGGCTGTCCTTGTGGTGCGGTTGTGATGAGTTTCCAAATAAAGCTGCCAATAACTGTTCGCAGCTGATTGCATTTCTGTCAGGAAACGGGAAAACGCTGGCAATGCTGGATCTAAGAATTGGACGACGACTGCGCTGCCGATGTGGTTTTCGGACTTTTCTTTACTTTCTTCTCGAGCTCAAAGGAAGACAGTTTTTTGTGGAAACGGCGGTGAAAATCTTCAATTGTGAGAGTATGTTTGTAATGTGCAGATCGGTGAGATCTGGTAGTCGGTTGTGGTGGAGTTGTAACGGGTTGCTGGAGGACAGACGCGTTGGTTTTTGTTGGCGTTGGCGGGAGAGATTGGTCGTCGGGGTTGATTTGACAGTTTGTGGAGAACCAGTGGCCGGTTATGACATTGACGGTGCCGATTCGGGCATGGCCGGTGGCACTTCGACAGGAGTCTCGTGATCGAATTCTATCTGGCTCGCGGGTATATGAACTGTAGGTGTTGGGCGAGGTTCGGGTCGTACATTTTTTGATGCCGAGCTTTATTTCAAATGATTGTTCGTCCCACTGTTCGTCTGATCTCTCGTCTGATCTCACATGGGGTATTTGAAGTTCAAACTTGTGTTTTTCTTTCTGCTTGTCAATTGCAGCGCTCCTTGATAAAATAATGCGAAATCAACTCATGCGAAAAAGCGGCCGTTCATGCCGTTTCGCCCGCCACTGATTTGTCGAGTAGGCCAGGTCACGACAATTTTGAATGACCCAACCCCAACAATGAGCAAAAGGCTCCGTAATCTCCCACCCAGCCGGATCCCAAGGGTCACTCCAGACTATAATGCCACTTCTCTGTGACCGTGGAGCTCCACTGCCCTTCATATCCAGACAAAGCTGTGTCTCCTCTTCAAAATCTCCGGCAAGGATCAAATTATCTCTCAGTTGAGGATCGGGGAGCAAGTCCAACCATGGGTGATGTGGGATAGACTTCTGGATTGCAGTAGGTTGGAGCATTATTGGAAGAGTATGGAGAGTGTCATTTTGCCATGGCCCAGCGGTATTGAATGATGATATTGCATCGTCGTGGAGTTGGTCGGATGTAAGGCCCAATATTCGTGTGTTTTCCATCAAGGCTCTGGTGAAGTTGAGTTGGACGAGATGGAGTAATAGATCGGTTCGCGGAGAGCCCGAATGGTAGTAATGGAAGGCGATTCGTTCTAGCATAGCCATTTTTCTTTTTGTCGCGGGCAAATGGCATTCTAGTATGTGCACGTCCTCGATCGCCTCTAATGAGTCACGGTCACTGGCAGTGGGTGCGTCTAACACCTCCACTTCATCGTTACCTTGAGAGACAGTAGAAGGCGCTGATGACTCGCGCTGGTCAATCGGAGCGTTGGAATTTCCCGCATTTGTGTTGTTGTCTTCTGACGAGGTTTGTAGATTTTTATTTTGTAGGCCTGCATGTAAAAATGGTCAAACAATACTCGCAGCATGGCTAGCGACGAATGGCGGACTTACGTCGAATTCTTTGATTCAAGCGGTTTTGGAGTCGCCGACGTGTTTTTGGATCGGAGATACCTGACCAATCCTCGTCTGGCCACTCACTCAAGCGCTGCTGGAGTAAGGATCTTGAAGCGATCCTCTTTTCAGAGGGGCCCTGTACTAGTCGATTCATACTTGCGATCCCGCCGGTGTACCGAGCTTATTTTTATCGATCTAGCAATGCTGCAACTTGATGACAGGATGATGTCGATGGATTGTGGATTTAGCTAGGAGAAGTGATGGAGACCGGTCAAGAGGGAATGCATTCACGTCAGGTGGCTCGGGTAGACTTGGTTATTATTAATATCGTCCTCAAGTTTGGAACCCAATCATACATCTCCGCCAAGAGTCAAATAGACCCACCATGTAAGCAGCTTGCATAACACTATTCCCTTGTGGTCAAGTTTGAAAGTACCATGGGTCTGGACCTTGGCACTAGAGGTCGAGCTCAATGACTACTGAGCACAGCTCGATCACAGATACTTCGGGGCTGGCGAGAATTGAAAAAGCACACGATGGAGATCTCAAACGACAACTCCAGAGACAGAACATTTATTGATGGCCAAGCACCTTCTTGGGCTCATACAGGCCATCGATACTCTTCAACTCAGCGGGGCTGAGCACGAAAGAGATAGCATTAACTGCTTCATCGACTCTCTCTTTCTTGCTCATTCCCAAAATTGGCGCCGTGATAAATGGCTTCGAAAGAGACCAAGCAATCGCCACGGTCGCCATTGACACACCATGCTGCTCCGCGATTTTCTCAACTTGCTCGTTGATCCTCTTGTCTGCCTCTGTCGCGGGTTGACCGAGGAAACCCGGACCCTGACCCTCTCCACGCGTAGTCTTCGAAAAGTCACGCCAGGGTCGAGCCAAGAATCCCATTGCCACAGGGCTCCAAGGAATGCCGCCCATTCCAAGTTTGGCACATGCAGGGTACATTTCCCTCTCTTCTTCTCGGTAAATTGCATTGTGAAGATTCTGCATCGAGATAAACTCCGTCCAGCCGTGGATGCGAGCGGTATACTGGTATTCAAGGAGCTGGTGAGCCCACATTGATGAAGCACCGATGTACCGCACTTTGCCGGACTTGACGATATCATGAAGAGCTTCCATTGTCTCCTTCGGTGGGGCTATAGGGTCGAAACGGTGAATTTGCAACAAATCAACGTAGGGCAGGTCGAGTCTCTTCAGGCTAGCATCGATGCTCTCAAAAATATGCTTCCGGCTCAGTCCGTATTGGTTCACGTAACCGGCGTCGTCCTTTTCATCGTCCGTCATAGCCAGTGGCTGCTCCAACCCGTGACCAACTGGTGCCCACAATTTGGTTGCGATGACGAGGTTTTCCCGGCGCCATCCATATTTCTTGATCGCTTTGCCGAGAATCTCTTCAGACAGGCCATTTGAGTAGGCATTTGCCGTGTCGAAGAAGTTGAGTCCTGACTCGTAGCAATGGTTCAGCACCGGTAGTGCTTCTTCTTCCGCGATCGACCACTTGAATCGACCCTCGGGATTTCCAAAGCTCATGCATCCTACTCCAATTGGGGCGATACGAAGACCGCTGCTTCCCAGTTGAACGTATTTCATGTTGACCGTATTTTCAGACGAAAGGCAGGTAGAAAGCTCAAATATTGAAGATGAGAATCTTACCAGAAGCGATCGGGATACTGTGACTACTTGTACCTTCAGGGCTTCCGTATCTCCCGAACGTTCGCCGGTTCAGAGGTGCCCTTGAAGCGTGGGACCCCAATTGCGGTGCTACAGTGTGGCGCGAGATGATGACCAAAGGCATATGATTGGCCAACATTTCAGATCGAATCTCCCACATCGGTTGCGAGCCGGGCCTCGTCACATCGCCCGGGAATAAGTACCATAGCTCCGAATTCCGATCACAAACGGACACTTTTCTTGTGGACACATTGTATGAACGTGCCCTGTGCTTTCCAAGCGTGAGCATCGATATATGTATATTCTGCTCGTAGTTTTCTTCAAGCCTTTCAACCCTCCCGGTGCTTGTTTGGAGTTATCCCGAATGCATCCCTCTCCTTCCCCCTTTCCCGAATCTTTCATTTTTCAGCCCCTTGAAAGGACTTCAAATCCCAGTCAGAAACTCCTGCTGGCATGGCGGAATGGACCAATCGGAAGGAAGTTGTCATCAAGTTGCAGACTAGCTGAGACTAATCCGCGTTATGACCAATCATTGACCTTTCAGTAACCCACTGATCAACACTCAAGAGTGGGGCATACCTATTCGATCCAAGGCAGTCTTGTCCTTCCGGCAACTTCAACTTTGGAACCTCTGGAATTGAATGGGAAGCCAAACTCGTGGAGTCATATGCCGATTTCCATCGGTATTATTTCATTAAGTAGCCCTGATTTAAACTTGTGACATTGTCTCATTCATCTTGTACTATCGCAGGCCATTTCCAGCGGTCCTGAGCAAATATTGCGACACAGGCAAGAGCATCAGACATCGCAGTAACATTGAAAGAGATTTTGCTCAGACATACTTTAGATAATAGCATATATCCCTTCCGCGTCCGATAAATAGCGAGTCGACAGATTCGCGCGCTGATTCAAGAAATGGAAGCATCTATCTGGGATTATGGGGCTTTCCCGCCCGGTCTGGCAGCTGCCCTTCCTCCTTCAACCGCTTGCTGGCAGGCAGTAACAAATCCGGCTTCGCACAGGGCAACCAACTTCTCGTGAAAATTTTGTCCTCGTAGGATTGATTCTTCTATCTTATCATAACTCAAAGATATTCCATTTGACTCGAATTGTGGACGTGTTGAATGAATTTCGACGAACGTAGACGACGGAGACGTCTGGAGGCTGGCATGATTGTTTTGGTCTTGTTGAATATCAATCAAATTGGGGATCACCGCCGCTGAAATGATAGCTGCCACGGACAGCTGCGAAGAGAGGAACACGCAGATGCGCATGCTTGCGAAGTAGTTGAATATTAACGGACTGACTGCGGTAAGGCAAGAAGAAAAATAGGCAGCTCGAAGGCCGCTTTACCGCGCTATTCTGTCTGGTGATCAAATCCAGTGAGCCTAACGTATTCAAAACCTGTTCGCATGTTCGGGTCTTGTATACCTTGGGTTAGTGCCGACACCCCCGGAGATAGGGACGTACTCCGAGCGAGCCAAGCCGGCTTTTGGCAAGATTTCGCCCCTTCTCGGAATGACTTGGCTCTTGAGGTAGTCAAACAAATTGATGACACTCGGCTTGTCATTGGCGGGTTCACTCGATGTGAGTTGCAATTTTGCTCATCCCTATATTCGCCCCTTTAAAGGCTCTTCGCTAGGAAAGAGCAAAGTAGAAGCGTGTCTTGTCTGACAAAATAAGAGAAGAGACGGAAAGAGAGAGGAAGCACCAGGTGTGAGAGAATGGCAGGCAGAGCGAGGTGAGGAAGCGGAGCTAACCGGATGGGGAAACCACATAGGTCCGTCAGTTGAAAACGTACAAGGGGGTTGCAACTGATGATCTTTCGGACTCACCCTACCTATAGACGCTTTTGCGCCTGGACACATGAACTTGAAGTCACAGTATGGAAAGGGATCCACCCTCAATCGCTTCAAGTTGGCTGCAATTTGATGACACCTGCATCATGGTTGGCTCGTAAATATGGGGAATGCAATTTGATGACAACCTTCGTATGATTGGTCAATAGTGTGGGGAATCGGTAACCTGAGCCTCAGCCCGTTGTTCCTACCTTAGGGTACCTCCTAGTAGCTACTAGTAATTACCAATGCATTGACACCCAGCAAATGCCCAATGAAAACCTCTTCGTGAACATTACAACATCGACGGAACCACTGGCAGACAGGACCCAAGTTATCTTAGTGTACGTAAGGGCAAGAGGGCGACAATCCCAGACTCTCTCACGAAGGATGTGTCTTTTCTCTTCGGCAGCGTGGAACTCCTTGCCACCTTGACTCGTCCTTTCCCTTCATGGTACCCCTCAGTATCACCCTAGAAGAGAGAAAAAGAGTCCGAAGTTTAACCGAGTTAATTCTATGCGAACCCGTGGTAGCATTTCCCGGTCTGAGTTGTCGTAGGCAACCACATGTACAAACGAGACAGTTCGAGAGTTTACGCAGTCACTTTGAGGCTTGGGAATATGACGCGTAAGGACTAAAACCCCCTCAGGCCCAGCCTCTTTACACTAGGAAGCTTTGCCGGTCCATGAAGTATAGGATTAAGATCATCGCGTGCACTGCTTGGCACGTAGAGAGTGTTGCAGCTGCAGCAGATGTAGTATTGCAAACCTGGAAGAGGCGTGGATCCTTTCTTGCATGGGGCTCTCGGCGAAGAGATATTCAGTTTGAAACTGATCCTGCAGAAATGGCTTATAAATGCCAGCTGCTTCCTGCGCCAGACCAAATATTTTTCATCCTGGCATTTACGTATCTGCGTGACATCGTCATATCATGACCCGAATTCTGGCTCCACTGGCGTGTCTCGTTGCTACGGGAAACGCCACCACACCTGTCCTTGAAAGAGCCAACGGCCTATCGGCACAGTCTGTCACTACAAACTGCAAACAAGCTGCATGTCCCGCCTAATGCCATTGTTTTCGCTCATAACTGACATGCCTCCAGTGCTCTCAGCTTTCCTCGACTTTCGGATCCGCCTTTCACTGGCCCCAAAATGACAACTTCACGATCTGGGACGCGAAGCAGCAAGAAGTTCACCCAGCTTGTCGAGTTGAACCCTCCTCGGCCAACGACGTTGCCGAAATTCTCGATATTCTCGTGTCTCACTGGTGCTATTTTTCAGTGAAAGGAGGGGGTCACTCCAGGAACCCAGGAGATTCAAACTCAGTTGGCGGAGTGACCGTGGATCTCAACCGTCTGAGCGGCATTGAGATCCTTCAAGGGAACAAACAGGCGCGTGTAGGTGGTGGCGCGACCAGCATTCAGGTTTACCAGGCGCTGGAAACTCGAAATTTATCTTTCGTTGGCGGCCGAGTCGGCAGTGTCGGTATGGGTGGTTTTACCCTCGGCGGAGGAACGTCACCTTTCTCGAACAAGTACGGGTGGTCATTAGACAATGTTTACGAGTATGAGGTGCGCAGTACTTTCAGTCGGACATTTTTTATTAAGCCACTGACATGCTAGCCTAGGTTGTTCTCTCGAACGGAACGATCACGACCGCTTCGGAATCACACAACCCTGACCTCTACTTTGCACTTCGTGGCGGCGGAAATAACTTCGGAATTGTCACGGCCTTTACTGTTCGAACTTTCCCCCAAGGCCCTGTCTTTACCAGCATGACAACCTATAGTGCGAATCAGTCAAACCAAGTTCTCGACAAGGTCTACGACCTATACACAAACATAAACCTCACCAGCGACAAGGAAATGGGGTACGATCTTTACTATTCATACAGTTCTGAAAGTGACCAGTTCACGCTGAGTGGCACCCAGCGATACGGGAAACCGGTCCGAAATCCACCTGTCTTTGCGGCCATAAATCAGATTCCTACGCTGAGCATAAGCACGAACATTGGTCCTATGAGCCAAGCTGTCGACGGGACGGATTCAATGGGCACTACACGGTATTTTCTGTCAGAAAGTGCTCCAACCTGGATTGGAATGTACTCATTTTTATTTTGCAGACACCTTTTTGCTACCCTAAGTGTGGCTCCATCGCGCTCATTGTTGTCGGAAGGCCTCAAGATCTTCCAAGAGGAAGTGGAAGCAATCAAGAAGGTCCCCGGCCTAGATCCCAACTTCATTTCCTATCCGCTGCAGAGGAACGCCATCAAGGCTATGAAACAGCGAGGTGGAAATGCATTGGGAATCGACCGAGACGAACCTCTCTTCTGTACGTCGTATACTATATCCCAACGTTGAGTTTCCCCTGTACTTATACCGACGCATCTTAAAGTGATTCTTATCTCTACAGCATGGTCAAACAGTACTAACGATGCTGATGTTAACCGGATGACGGCAAATACCATTGACAGACTCAATTCCACGGCTAATAACTTGGGTGTTGCAAACCGGTATAAATACATCAACTACGCCTCGGCCGCGCAGGCTAACACGGTGTTTTCTGGCTATGGCGAAAACTTGCAGAGGCTGCAAAAGATCCAGAAGGCGGTTGATCCACGGGGAATATTCACATCCAAAGGCTTGTGGCGTGGATTTGCCAAATTACTCTAATCCGATTATCCATATCCACGTCGGGTCCACAAGTCTGTCGACGTCGGTACATCGGTACACTAGGTGTCCAGAGCCAGGCCTGGTGGCTCTTGGTTTTAAGATCCAGCTGCGCCATGGCTTTCTACAAAGGCATCGCGAATGATAATTTTGCAACGTATTCCTACCGCATTCAGACACTAAATCCAATCAACAGAGCCTTTTTGTTAGTATAAAGAATCACGAACAGGCTTCTTGACCTCTTCGATAATAAATGTAGATTCAGCGACGGCATTTTGTCACAGTTTCTGGTATACTGAATCCTTCGAATTTATGAACATCCGGATCCTCTGTCGGCTTGTCCCACTCGAGAATCGTCTTGTCGGTGCTCACAAAGTGCCAAGTCCCAGTATTGTCCGACAACTAGCGATGGCATGTACCCAGAAGATACATGTGTACGCGGATTGCTGTCGAACTCTGTGGCAATAATAAATGGCGAGCAAGCTGCGTTTTCCTGCTCTTTCGTCAGTTTCTGAGAGTCATTTCTCGGTCTGCTGTTGTCTAACCCAACGCCACCGAGCCCAACGAGAGCGACCCTAGACCCCGCTATTGAGGCTTTCTCCTGTGTCTGGTCGAGGATTTCATGACGACCAACACATTCTGAATCGCGTGGGAACGGTACCGTCGATAAAGGTTCGAGGCGGGGTTCCGATCGTACTGAAGGCGAGGCCTTTGCCAGCTCATCCGACTCTTCGTGATTATCTGATAGTTTTCTGAAATCCTACCTTGTTGCAAGTATACCGATCCTTGATTAACTTCCAAATGGCATCCCGAATTTGCTTGACCGGATGATATCGCGGCTGTAGTCTAGAGCTATATAAAAGTGCTTAGTTCTTACTCGGGAGATAGACCCAGGTTCAGGAACCCTTGTTCCTTGCCCACTGTTATGTGACACTATTAGTAACGGATATCCACTGATCTCCCCACCTCCGAACGGGAGATAGTCTCGGCTGATGTAGATAGATAGTAGGCGCAAAGTTTCCTGTTCCTATTCGTGGTATAGCTACTGTGAGCCATCGAAGAGTCTGTCTAGAATCATCGATGTCTGAGCAAACAGACTACACCACCGATTAATCGCCAGCAAAAGGACCCTATGCCTATCTATATCTTGTCCACCCCTTCCTCAATCTGTTCTCTCTTTCCTTTTCTCGTAACTAACTAACTTTCGTTAGACCTTACAGAATCAAGAACGCTCATTTGTCTTTGTCCACCTATCTATAGTCCTTCCCGTTACTCTACTTACCCTGTCAGCTACACTTCTTTTCCATCGCTCTCTGGTCTTTTTCTGCTCTTAGCTGATATTCTGTGATACTATTAATAGGCTTCTTAGTGGCATTTGCTGTATAGGAGTACTGGTGGTTACTGCTCTAGATAATAGTAATACCTTCGACTCTTAGCTGACATAGCTATAGGACACAACCTCCTTATATGCCCTAATACCTAGTTATATTAGTCGTAACTAGACACTATCACTAAGTTATAGTTCTCCTAAGCCCGAGTAAAGATTAGATAGTCGCTTATAACTAACTAGTCCGGTCAGCCTCACATATCTAGTAGACAATAAAGGAATATCTAGTGAACAGCTCTCAGACTATATTCGATGCACTTACCTGATCGAGTGGGGAGTCACGCTCAATTATTGGGTGATAGTGAAGGACACAGAGCAGGATCTATCTGAACCGCCTAGTATCTTTTAGTCGAGAATCGAACAGGAGGCGGCTAAAATCCTGCAAAGTAAGACAGCTTATAATCGCTGAGTTAGACCAGACGATACGAACGTGGTAGTTTCTGTAAACGATCGATCACAGTGCGATTTAATCAAATGTTTTAAGGGCATAGATATTAATTAGACAGCGATAGAGAAGCAATCTGAGTTGTGGTAAGTGATTTGCTCAGGACCATATCTCGAATAAACTCGCGCGTGGAAGCGGGCAATGTTGGTGTCTTGGTGCCTTGGTGTCTTAGTAGGGACAACGTGGTCGGAGGTGCAGCCTCCTAGGCGGGAGAGACAGTTTGGCAGAAAGCGTATTATTGAAACCCATGATTACAGCAACAGTGGCGTATTAGCCTTGTCAGATATTTTACTGTTTTCTACTGACGTGCACGGGTGATTTATTCACCACCGCCTTAGCGTTAGGGTCTGAGATAGATTCTTTGTGTAAAATATGGAAGTCAATTTCGAATGTGAGTGTACAAGGAACAACCCATAGACAAACAATAACAACACACGAGAGGAATACGATGAAGGAATTCAATAATCGCGGGCAGCTAACAGCTTATTAAGCGCGCTCTCTTCTCCAGACCCGAGTGCAAGACCCAAGGAATGATGAAAACGAATAACCCCACGAAGGGGATGCCAAAGAATATGCCGCCAGTCAAGTGAACCAAATGATCCCCGCGCTGTGCAATGCAGTTTCTCAATGGTGGTACCCGGCCTAATGAACGCCAGAGTACCAGGTCCAGCCACGGTTTTGCCGGTGCGTATGAAGAAGAAAGAAAAAAATTGGGAAAATCCCGGCGAGAGATATTTATGCCTGTGGGAGGGGCGCTAGGCCGTTTCGGGGTAGGCGGACTGGAGTGGCAGGACGCGTACGGAATAGGCAGGAAGGGAAGCTGGGATGATGGAGTTGAATATGGGTATCTTGGGGTGCTTGTGAATATTGTCTTGAATCAGAGTTCTAGATGCCAAGACCGTGATGAAGCTCATATGGAGCGAGCATGACCGATATACCTGCTAAAACGAGGATACAGCTTGAACCAATGGGCGCTGTGCCAATGTGAGCTATGAAAAACCTCTTGTGCAAGCTCTATCCAGATCTGAGTAACCAAGAAGGCCTGTAAACGATGCTCTGAATAAGGATTCTCGAAGCCAGGGCCATGAGGAAGCAGATATAGGACGAGGACGAATATGAAGCCTTCAATCGACATCATAAACACAGCCCAAAAGTGTGTACCGTAGAAGATTTCCTCTCCAGGTCCGAGTCGCTGACCCAAGACATGATGAAAAAAGGTGTCAGAACCCACGAAGGGTGTGCCAAAGAATACGCCCCAGAGACCCCCGAGGGTGCCTCAACAGAGTATACACACACGCTGTGCAATGCGGCGATGCCCTGTGATGATCCACCCTCATGACCGTGATTCATCGGAGCAAGGTATATGTAAAGAGGAAGAAAAAAAGGAAAGGGAAATTTGCCGGCAGGTGATATTTATACCTGGGGCCGTCCACGCTAGTCCCGTTTGGGCAGAGTAGGCTACGGAGATGCAAGAGCCCGGGAACAGGAGGTATAGAGTGCCTGGTCTGCCTGAACAGCTCTAGAGGTTAGTTTGTGTGAATGGTGTGTCAACGACAGCCAAGGACTCAGCTACAATGATCTTCACAAAGAAGCTGCATATTAGACGTAGTCCTTATAACTAGATGTCGTGAAATTCGTGCAGCTGGGAAGCTGTGAGCGCTTTTTTCCGTGCTAGATTTCAGTTTCCGACAGAATCCCTGATCAAGAAAAAGAGGGAAAGACCTTCACAAATAATCAGCCGTATTAACACAGTTGAAAATAGTATGCTTGTTGATGTAAAGGCCGTGAAACCATCGATCCTCTGTCTGTTCACATCCCGGGACATCACATAACAGTTTTCCGTCCACTATCGGCAGAGGAGAAATACCGCAAGACCTCGACCGGCTACGTTGGTCCTGTTCGTCTATTCCACCCTTGTATCTGTACTTAGAATATCCCTAGAATCCCCAGTGGAAAGTAGGCAAATCAGTAGACTGCGACACCGTAGACGAGCTACCATGCCTGCTCTGCTAAAAAGCAATAACCAGATACCAAAAAAAGGGGGACGAGCTTTCCAGAAGCACAGGAATGCCAGTTCCAGTACACTACAGGTGCCGTCGTCGACGCGTAACTCATTTCTCCGGTCCGGGAAGCACGAGAATCATCACGCAGGGTAGCCCTCCTGGTCTTCATACACAGCTTCCCAGGGTTGATCTTTCTTCTCCATACCCGAGTCTCTCGTCTCTAACCCAGGAATGATGAAAAAAGATTAACCCCACAAAGGGGATGCCATGCCAAAAAATATGCCCGCCAGCTCCCGAGGGTAGCCGAACAGGTATCAACCCGCGATGTGCAATGCAGGAGACTTGTGGTGCGCTGCCTTTATGATCGCAACTCGCCCAGACGAGCTTGGGTATTGTGGAGTTTGTCCGAAGCTAAAGTGTGAAGAGGGAAGAAAAGAGGAGGAAGATTGCAGGCGGCAGGCTATATTTATACCTGGTGGTTGCGGCGCTAGTCCCGATTGGGTAGGCACCTATTGTAGGCAGATGCGTGTTGACATGACCTGAAGCCCGTAGAAAGGGCAGAGGGCCAGAGGGCCTGTATGAGACAGTCAAATTGCTGCTTCTGCTACTGCTCCTGTATGAAGGACCATCTCTTCTCCAAGTTCGAGTCATGACCCAAGCTTGATGAAAATAACGAAAAAGATAATCCCCAAAGGGGACGTGCCAAATAATATGCCTGATATGCCCAAGGGCATGAACAGGAAAACCTGTGATGATCTGCCTTCATGATCGCAGCTTATCCAAGCGGTACCGACCTACCGGGGGGGGGGGGGAAGGGAGTGGGAGGGTGCAGGTGGGTACGAAACGTACCAAGCCCAGGTGGAAATTAAGACGGCCATATAGGCATTTTGGTCATAGAGAGAGGAGATGAAGAAGAGAAGTTCTGATGTGGAGAGAAGACCGTATTTATGCACCGGCGGTGGCCTTTTAAGCGAGGTGGAAGTTTCCGCTGTCATCGATGGGAGTCTATGAGGTAGGGGTTGGGAAGCTCGTGATCAGGGTTAGGGGGGCACGTGCTTTGTTGGATTTTCTTGCTGAGACCTTTTGTTATCTTGTGCTTCTTGTGGAAGTTTCTCCTGCTGATTTGTCTTCAATCGATGCTAGGTTTTGAATTAGTACCCCCTTTATGACTTTTTCTTTGGCGTCTAGAGCTAAAGAATGCGTTGTGTGTGTAACATTTGATACTTCACGTTGCTTGGTATATAGACTGCACAGAACAAGTTTACTGGGAGCATACTTCCCAACAGTCCTTGAAGCCTATTGGTCTTGAGAAAGAATTTACGTGAATACAACTATCCATTTTTCACATAGCACAACATTAGTCAGCATAAAGGAATACATGTGAGCAAACATCGAAAAATATAATCCCTCCTCGTTGGAGCATACATGATATCAGCTACAGCCAAATGGTGCCTCCAAAAATCACCCAGAGCAATACTTCGGCACCGCCTTTGACGCTTTCTTCCGCCTCCATAAACCCTCCGAGTCAGTCGATCTCTTTCCCTTCTTATCCTTCAACTCCATTTTCTTCACATTCCGCCCAGAAACCTCAATCGTCGCCCCTTTCATATTCCCCTCAAACGCAACAGTCAAGTATACTTTCTCCCGTGGCCAGAGGGTGACATAATTATCGGACCAGTAGACCGGCGTGATATTCTCGCCGTTGGCGTTTAGTGCACTCAGGTGCAAGAAGAGGGCGGGCCCCTTGGATTTATTTTGCAGCTCGATCTCTTTGATTATCCATCCTTCACGCGGTCTGATGTTCTTGGGGTTCTTGAGAGTTGCTTTGACTTTTGCCGGGGCGAGGCAATTTAGCTTTTTGTAGTCGACGTATTCGGTTACCGGGGTGTAAAAGAAATTTGTCTTGTTCCAGTCCAAGGTGTCTGTTTTTGGGGTAAGCCAGTATACATTGCGGCTTATGTCTTTTTTGCTCTTTTTGTCGTGGAGGACGAGCCGGAGGAAGGCTATGTCATGGGCTTTCATTTTATCAATCCCAGGAACTGTTCCAAGTCGCTTGGAGGAACTGGGTGATGTGGTTGTCTTGACCTTTTTGCTTGAGATCTTCTGTCCCGCAAGAGTAATAAGGTCAATCTGGACCTGTCGCTCGCCCTCTTCTTCGAGAGAGTGGTTAATAAGCCAGACACTCTGATCCTCATAGTCATAGGCGACATGCTCAACCCTCGTCCCAACCTTAGTCCCAAAATACGCCGCCATTGGAGCGAGATAGTAATCAAAAAGCTGCCAATGCAAATTCGGCCACGCACTATTCAACATCCAGTAAATAGCCCCCGTCGCCGGACGAGAAGCATTCTGGCGAGTTGAGTACGCCTCGAACTGTGCGCGCGTAGCCTCATAATCCGCCATCTGGCACTTTTCAACATAATCCTCCGAATTCTCTGCCTCCCCATACCGCGCAGTTAACGCCTCATTATAGATCTTCCGATTATAGAATGATGACTGCTCACGCGACATATGATATAGCCCCTCTTCAGGCTTCGTCCAGAGCGTCTGCAAATCACCATCTGACAAGAACCTCTTCAAACTTCCCATTTCAGGAGTCCCCACGCCCGCCCCAAGCTCGGTTCCAAATCCGAAAGCTGCCCCGTATTTATCAGTGTACCAGTAGTTCGGTGGGACCCAGTCATATGGTCCGTCCATCTTCATGCCCGATGGACCAAGTGCGTCGGGGAATCCCCGCATAGCGGCGGATGCGATTACGGGGCTGCGCCAGTCCATCTGCATCAGGGCGTTGAGATAGACGCCTGTCGCGTGTTTGTCGGGCCAGTAGTCTGATCCCACGAGAAAACCGAGGATAGAGGGGTGGGGTTGCATCATTTCGGCTTCGTGGCGCATTGCGGTTTGTGCGGTGGTATAATCTTTTTCGCTCCATTTTAAGCCGTCTGCGTCTTCGTTGTACTAATGATAGAAATGCTGTTAGCTCGGTCTTCAATAGTGGCTGAAGGATGCTTACCTCCCACCCTTCCCATTTATCGCAGCATTCCCACCCTGGTAGGACCATCATCCCCATCTCGTCGGCCAATGAGTATAGCTCAGGGTGCTCCTGTTTACCCTCCAATCGCACAGTGTTCATTCCCATGTCTAGCATGTATCGGAATATATTGCGGACACGCTGCTCGTCAAAGCGCATGAACATGTCTGGTCCGTATCCGGCTCCGAGGACTTGGAAGGGGAATCCGTTGACGAAAAAAGCAGTGTCGTTGTGCTGATTTAAGCGGGAGCCGACGCTACGGATGCCGAATTGGAAAGACTTTGCCGCATCGGATATGCTGAAGTTATCGGTGACATATGTTTTGGCTTGTACTTCGTACAGCGGTTGATCACCCCAACTTGCAGGCCACCAGATCCGTGCGTCGTCGATGCGGACTTTGATGAAGGCTGTGAGTTCCTGGCCTGGCCGGAGGTAGAAGCTCTGCCCAAATGGGATTGGGTCCGAGGTTGGAGGCCATATCGTGCCGTTCACGCTAACATGCAAGGGATTGGGGGAGTGGTTGATTAGGTCTGTCTTCAGGATGACATTGACGTTATTTCTCTCGTGGGGTTGAGTGAAATCCGTGATGACTCGAAAAGGCGACATGGACACTGCACCAGTTTGCGCAATCTCGACATCGCGCCAGACGCCCGTGCCGTTGTCGGCAGGATATGGGTTCCAGTCGACGAAGCCCATCGCAAAGTCACGGAGGTAGTTCGTAGGGTACGCCCGAATGAGCACACAGTTTTTCCCCGCCTGAACGTGGTTCCTGATGTTGTAACTGTGGCCACCGTATGAACCCTGCTGCTCCTCGCTTGTTGCAATCTGGACGCCGTTGAGGTAGATATCCGCCTTGGAGGTGATTCCGTGTGTGATCAGCGTGAAGTACTGACCCTCGGATGGGTTGACGGTAAATTCCTCTCGGTAGAGCCAGGGCGCACGAAAAAGGTCATCGTCTTCGAGTTCTTTCATATTGTCTGAGTAGAAAATTTTGGTATCGTTGTAGACGCCGCTTTCGATCAGCCCGGCCATGACGGACTTGCGAGGGCCCACGCGATGCCAGTCCTCAGTGTTGACTCCGGGTCTGGACAGCGCGAACATATCATCTGACACGCTGGTGGCAGAGATGAGATGCCATCCTGGGATATTCGCCTTGTCGCCGGGTTGAGAGACGAGTGGTTCGTCGTTGGCTAGTGTATGCACACTGCATACTGCCAGCACGAGGGCACCGATGCCCCAGGAGAGCTTCATCGAGGGTTCACAGTGATATAGTCAAGTCCGAAGTATGATGCGATCGGTATTTTCGTCTAGGGTTTCTGCGGCGTGGCTAAATAAAATACCTGCGTTGACGGGTGCTAGTGCGGAGAGAAGTGGCAATGGAGTTGCATTGCATGAAGGCGAGTGTGGTGGTATTCTACACGCCGCCTCGAAGTGTAAGCGGTGCTGCAGGGTCTGTCCCGGACAGGCTTAGCAGCTCGCGATGCGCCGTCGGTGATCCCGGCAATCTGGAGATTTCCCCGGTTGGGCTAGTGATAGCCCGCTCAGTTCCCTGAATAGGGTATTCCTTTACAGCGGCGGAGCTATATTCGGTGCCGGTTGAGGGTCTTGTTGTATTAATGACATCGTCGGGAACATGATGATCGTATACTCTTGGCATAGCACTTGGAGTATTGAGCCAGCGCAATCAAATAGTTAGGTAGTTGTAAGTGTAGAAATTATGTACGTCACATCGGTCTGCATAGTCTGGTGGATATAATACATAGCACATTGTTTTCCGAGGATGATATCGAGCCCTCGTGTAGTGTTCGAGGTATTTGCACTTCCTTACGTGCCAAGGAAAGAATCGTCCTCGAGATACGCAGCCCAACTCACGCTGGTCTTCCACTCTGATGAGCTCTTGGGGGCTGGCGGACCTTTCTTCTCGGATTACTCCGTACTCTTGGTGGACTCTTGTCTCCCTGGATGCAATGCAGTAGACACAGCAGCCACCCCTTGTACGAACAGAATATGTTCGGGCTGTGGGCCTCTAACATGCATGCGCAGGCGAATCAACTTCTCTAGTGTCGATTCACGATTTTATGTTGAGGACCTGGTAGATATTGACGATAATGGGCTACTAATCGCGCCAGAGAAATGCGTTTGAGACTATTACTGGGATCGAGCGAGCAAATGGGGCACAAACAAACTTGTTCAACATAACACTTGTGAAGCTGAAGGGCATAGGGACTCGGCAAGTTGAAAGGCCCTGTAGAGCCTGGCTCACATCTGTCAATCGCGTGTTCAATATCGTTCGTTATCACTCGCTGCTCGACCAAGTCCCCTCTTTTGTTCCTAGGGCCTTCCCCAATATTTTACTGCCGACCCCATTCCGAATGGATGATTTCCCAACAAAAGCAGAAACACGAGCTTCAGCAAACCCAGGACCAAAACAACCGAGCATAAACAAATCCAACAAAGCACGGGCCCGCCAATACTTTGATTCCCATCGATGGCAACAGAATAGTCCTCATTGTAGGCCCTCTTTAGCCGCTTTTTATCATTTTCTAACAGCTGGTGAAGCCCAAATTCATTCACTCGAAGTCGGTGGTAGGCGGTGACGACTTGTACAGAATCTTCAAACAGCAATGTCCAGCTGTATCGTGCTCAGAGTTTATATGGAGTCTTCCTCGGGCCTCATACTCGGTAATAGAGTCGTCCAAGTCTGTATACATTAGCTCGGGGCGTATAGAGTGTCGCGGTCGCCATCCTGCGTGCGTCGGCGAAGCATCGTAATGTCTTTATCAGCGATGATTCGGTCCTGACGCGATGTATATATCTGCAAGTGGTGGAATGCCTGCGGTCAGGCATAGAACTATCATCCCCAGAGATTCGATATGATAAAGAAGCCCTGCAATACTGTGATGGATCAGTCGTTCTCTACCGAAGGTGGTGGACGAAGGTGGTCGAGGCGCTGTTTGTGGATGGGAGATATGCCCGCATCGCCACTACATGAATCGGTCATGGAGGAGTTCAAAATTTTCTTCAGGGCGAGAACTCTAGAATGACCGACATTAAGTTTGACGCTTCTGAAATCGGTCGGAAATTGTATAGGGTTGCACGTATCACCAAGCAGGCAATCAAAGCAAATGGCTTAATGCAGATCCACAGTCAGGCATTGCCATGGAATTAGATAACTATACTTTTTTTCTACGAGGAAATTAGATCTGTAAAGGTACAATTAATATCCAGGAGCTCCGAAAGGGACAGAGGCTGGGAAATACATGTCCCTCCGGCCAGGATCTATATCTAGTATTCAATGATCTAGCGTTGTGTCTAGAAGCCCGAACCAGGGAATTAAAATTAGATTTATATTCTAATGCCATATCCTGCTTCCTTTCTGGGTTTTATCTCTATTTCCTGCTAGCTTCCTCCTGTTGTGGCTCTGAACTTCGCAGGGCGCGACTTTATTACACCGCGCAGCCGAGGAGCGTGAAACCTGCCACCACCACATCCGACCTTCGTCCTTTCCTTCCCATTCCAAGTCCTCACCACTTAGCACTTTCTCGAACCTCGACACCTCAAATAATTATATCTCGTTTGCTCACACACCCACATCTCAAATGCGAGCCAACCCTTCGAAAAGACCATTCCTCGCTTCCGGAAAGGGATAACCATTACGCCATCGGCATGCCAACCCTCACATCGTCGCTTTCAGCCAGGTACCACAACACACCAGGCACCCAGAGCCAACGGTCGCCAACCCAAGAATCCACCGATCAAGCCCCTCTCCCCATCAACCCGGCTTGCCGACCTGCTTGACAGCTCCCGCCCACATTCCCGTCGATCACCGTCGTGGAGTCGGCAGGCCAGATCCATGGCACACGCGGACCTGACAGGCGTGATGTTGCACTCTTCGGCGAGCTGTGTTCTTATTCCGGGATTAATGGGTCTGCTAAAATGGGGAAATGCTTCATGCGGCCTGATTGCTGCTTGGAGCTGGCTAGGGAGTGCCTGTGATTCGAGGGGGCCGCCTTGTTACCATGCCAGTACTCCTGTGTTGTTGGAATGTGGACGATTGGTCCACTCCCACTGCTGATGATGAGATGGTGCTCGCTACCTTACCTTCTCTCTCTTTTGCTTGTTCGACTGTGCGAAGTGCCTCTATTGATTACTAGAGGTGGTATGAACGCTGAAGCGACTTTGTGAAGGGCTCGCTGTACTCGAGTCATATATCTTCGCCGATTTTGAACGGTCGGGCGACACATTGTCCCAATGCGCGTGGCAGGGAGGAACGTTTGGCCCTCATGGGCAGGTCTTTTGGCCTTTGGCCTGGCAGGGTTCTCGTCTGTTCAGGCGATCCAACTGGATGCTAGCAATGATGGTATGACAATCCACACCAGGCGTACCGATTCTACCATGTCTAACATTTTGCAGAGTCCGTTAAAAAAGCTGCGAAGATCGTCGCGACCGACATGATGAGCTACTACACAGGGTATCGCCCCGGCGACAACCCCGGTAACCTCCCAGATCCATACTACTGGTGGGAAGCCGGCGCCATGTTCAACGCAATCATCGACTACTGGTTTGTAACCGGCGACGACGAATACAACGACTGGACGATCCAGGGTATGCTGTGGCAAGCCGGCGACAACCTGGCCTTCATGCCGAACAACCAGACCAAGACGGAAGGCAACGATGACCAGGCCTTCTGGGGCTTCGCGGCCATGTCTGCTGCTGAGCGTAACTTCCCTAATCCGCCGAAAGACCAGCCTGGATGGCTCGAGATGGCACAAGCGACGTTCAACACGCAAGCGCCTCGGTGGGATACCTCTTCTTGCGGTGGGGGTCTGCGCTGGCAGATCTTTACGTGGAACAATGGGTATAATTATAAGAATACCATCTCCACTGGTGGATTCTTTAATCTTGCTGCGCGACTGGCGAGATATACTGGCAACCAGACGTACGCGGACTGGGCTGAGAAGGCTTGGGATTGGACTTATAGTGTTGGGTTCATGACGCCTGAGTACCACTTTTGGGACGGGGCGAGTGATCTCAATAATTGCACGGAGATGAATAAGATCGAGTGGACATACAATGCAGGTGTCTACCTTCTCGGTGCGGCGAACATGTACAATCTGGTGAGTCTCCCTTCCTTTTTTGTCATGGACACATTCTAACACCCTCCAGACCGAAGACCAAAAATGGAAAGAACGCACCCAAAAAGTCCTCGACTCAACCGACGTCTTCTTTACCAAGTCAAACATCATGTTCGAACGCGCCTGCGAAACAGTCAACACCTGCATGGTAGACCAACGCTCGTTCAAGGGCTACCTTGCCCGCTGGATGGCGGCGACCACGCAAATGGCCCCCTTCACCTACGACCAAATCATGCCCAAACTGAAAGCTACTGGTGAAGCAGCCGCGCGAACATGCACCGGTGGCCCGAAGGGTAGGTCGTGTGGCATGAAGTGGACGGAGAAAAAGTGGGACAATACCAGAGACTTTGGGCAGCAGATGGCTGCGCTCGAGGTGATTCAGTCGAACCTCGTTACTCGTGTCGCACCGCCTGTTACCGATGACAATGGTGGTACCAGTAAGGGTGATCCCAGTGCAGGTGGTAAGCCCGAACAGCCGAAGCCTGATGCGCTCTCGTACGAGATCACGACAGCGGATCGGGCGGGCGCGGGGATTTTGACTGCGATGATGATGGTTCTTGTTGGTGGGTCTGCGGGTTGGTTGTGCTGGGATTAGATACCAGAGAGTCGGGATTTCCGAAGGATTGCAGAATTGGTTTGATTGCTTGTTCTATTTCTTCATGGTTGGCGGGCGTTTTGTGAATACTCGGATGATATACACGCGTGAACCATTATGCATTTTCAACTTTTCCATATTATCATGACAATTCCCTAGGTTCTTCATCCCACTCCACTCTCACGGAGAAACCCCAACTCGGCCTGGTTCAGGCCCCGTCCAACCAGATCCCCTCTGCTGCAGTAGTATCCCATTGGCCCCCCACATCCATCTTGCGGGGAAACCGGGGCTGCTGTAGACACTGCCGGACTAGAGCGAGTGTTGAACACGCTATACCACCCTAGCTCCCTCCGAGTGTAACAGCCCACTTGGGACCGCCAATCGACCCCCGATTTAGGATTGCGACTTTAATTTCGGTCCGGCTGTGATGACACTAAATGACATCGACTAGTACACTCCTAGTCGTAGTATAGCAGTAAGTTGGAGACCACGCGGATTTAAGTTCACGCCACGCCAACCGCGCCCTTTCTTGTCTCCGAGAATTACCCGGCAGGAACGTGGGGGTGCTTAAAGAGAGACTTAAGAGAGCTGTTTGCTGTAGTATTGCGCTGCTGATCCGTTTTGGGATACTTAAGTCATCTAATGTGGGACACTGGCATTCTCGTGAGCATCGCGGCCTTGCTGGCTGCCGCCGAGGGGCAGGAGGTCTTCATCACGACGAAGGGTCCTGCTGCGAGGCCGCAGTGTACGCATGCTGCTACTTCGCCGAGTTATTATTTTCAGCCTTTTTCGTACACGCTCAATGAGACGGTTCGGTGGGTTACCCGGTGAGGACGGGGTGTGTGCGTGCTAACCCGCGCTGCAGATATGCGACCTCGATGCCCTCGCCTACAACTACGAAGAAATATGCGCCCGCTTATACAGATGCTTTGAAGCACTTTACCTCCCTGTCCACGACGACTTGGGGGAATTGGCTCCCCGGGGAGACAGTTATCAGCGCGACGGATTCCTCGGATCCATATGGACAAGCTGCGTGGTCTTCTATGTGGCTGGAGGCGGATCTTCAGAATTATGTATGTTTCCTTCCATTCAACCTGTATTTCATCTGTTGACACTTCTCCAGACGGCAACTGGGATCTACTCAACGACAGTCAGCCCTACCCCAGTTCCAACCAGCGAACTCGTCCTCCCACCGAGCGACTACTTCGGTCCGACAGATTGCTACAGTTTCCCCGATGGCTTCGTCTTCGGCGTCGCGGGCAGCGCAGCCCAGATTGAAGGCGCCGTTGCGCTCGAAGGCCGCTCCCCTTCATTGCTAGAGAAGCTCATTGCCGACGACAGACCGAAGGATTACGTCACGAACGAGAACTATTACTTCTACAAACAGGATATCCAGCGCCTTGCCGCTATGGGAGTGGAATACTACAGTTTCACGATTCCCTGGACTCGAATTCTACCGTTCGTTTTGCCCGGCACACCGGTTAACCAGCAAGCTATCGATCATTACGATGACTTGATCAACACCGTCCTTGACGCGGGCATGCAGCCTATCGTCACGATGCTGCATTTTGACAGCCCTCTCATGTTCGTTGCGAGCGATAATATCAGTGCGTTTTCTTTTCTGTCTAACCACACTCTACGACGCTAACATCCTCCAGCCCGCCATCCAGACATCGGCTACAACAATGCGGGTTACCAAAACGAAACCTTTACCGACGCCTTCGTAAACTACGGCAAAGTCCTCCTAACCCACTTTGCAGACCGCGTGCCAATCTGGGTAACATTCAACGAACCCCTGCTCTACGCCTTCAACTTCCAAGGCGTCGACAATGTAGTCCACGCCCACGCACAGGTCTACAAATTCTACCGCGATGAGCTAAACGGTAAAGGACGACTGGGCATCAAGTTCAACGACAATTTCGGCGTGCCGAAGGATCCGCACAACGACAGCCATGTGCACGCAGCGAACCGCTTCAATGAGATGCAGCTGGGTTTCTTTGGGAATCCTATTTTCCTCGGGAAGCAGTACCCCCAGTCGATCCTTGATACCCTGCCTGGTGCCCGGCCTCTGAATCACTCCGAGCTGGAGGATATTAAGGGGACGTCCGACTTTTTTGGGATTGATCCGTATACGGCTACGGTTGTTTCTCCTGCAGATGAAGGGATTGATGCTTGTGTGGCGAATTGGTCTGCTTCGAATATACTTCTGCCGTACTGTGTTAAGCAGGAGACGGCAAATGGGTATGGATGGAACATTGGGTATCGCTCTGGTATGTTTTCCCCCCAGGGCTGGGTGTTTGTGACTGACGTAGCAGAATCCTATGTCTATATCACGCCGACGTATTTTCGCGAGTATCTCTCCTACCTGTGGAATACGTTCCGACACCCGGTGTTCGTGTCGGAGTTTGGATTCCCTGTCTATGGCGAGGCCGATAAGGATCTACCTGATCAGCTGTAAGACTTTTTCCATTCCTTTTTCCTTTCTTTTGACTTTCTTTTGACTTTTATTCACCTTGCTAATGCTGATGTTGAATAGATTCGACTCCCCACGCAGCGTGTACTACCTCTCCTTCATGTCGGAGATCCTCAAGTCGATCTACGAAGATGGCGTCCATGTTATGGGCGCGTTGGCGTGGAGCTTTGTCGATAATTGGGAGTTTGGGGATTATTCGGCTCAGTTTGGGATCCAGGTTGTTAATCGCACCACCCAGGAAAGGTTTTATAAGAAGAGCTTTTTTGATGTGGTGGATTATGTCAAGTCGAGACAGGGAAAGAAGGTCTGATTGCGCGGTAGAATTATTCGCTACGTAGGTGGAGGGCTCAATGAGTTAGATTTGATGATGAATTGTCTGAGGTCGCGTAGAATTATATCATGCAACAATATATTTCTAGCTTATTCTCTGTATTACATTAATGTCACGTGATCATATAGGTCTGATGTTTCTGTCAGATGAAAACAACTGTAATTGTACATGGACAAAGTATACCCGATATAAGTCCTTACCGAGCAAATCGCACAAGGAAGAGGCCATCTAGCTATAGCGTGGGTAGTGCAGTATATCATCGGTGGTCAATTTCCTCGTGTCGTGCCAAGCTCCGAGTCGTTGCAGTGAATAAAGCCTCACCGCCCACGCTCCGACATGATGTCTCACGCCGAGTGCAGTCCTCCCCGACACACATCCACGCCAATTCAAGTCGCATTCGAGGTCGCACCGACTGTGCCTTTCGTCACCATGGGCGACACCTTCAATCTCCCCCTGCGCCCCCACCTGGAGAAAGGGGACCACCACGATACCCTTCCCGCCGAGATCTCGCAGATCAACCAGCAGTGGGGCTCCTTTCGCGATGTGAACGAAGAGGTCTTGCTGGCCAAGATGGCGGAGGAGGATGCAGCGGGTGGAGCTGTGGAATCGATCGAAGAAGAGGACGAGAACGAAATGACCACCACCGAGCGCCTGGAGGAGCTTTACAAGAAGCGCGCGGAGATGCTGCAGTTCGCCATGTGCGTGAATCCCACGATGAATGCTTGACATACCTGGGAAGCAGCAAAAGCTGACTTGAAATAGGACGGCTCATACGGAAGCGACTATGGCTCTCGATTTTGTCTCGCTGCTGTTGTCGAAGTGGGCGCCGCGCCAGGCTGAGTCTTGCATGTCCCCATACCTCAAACACGCCGTGCCATTGGGATCGATCGACGTCGACATCGTGAACCCGCCCCCTCTACTCGACTCCGTTGCGCAAAATAGCAAGGCTGTATCGAGCGGCTGGAGGCTTTACAACTTCAACTTTGCCAGCAAGAAACTGCTGAGTGCGGCCGGTCGACTTGAAAACGAGGTGGATATTGAGGCGAGGTACTGGGACTCGGTGCTGGAAATTAAGGAACAGGGGTGGAAGATCTGTCGACATCCGCGTGAGGGCCAAACCCTGGCTGTGCAGTATGGATTTTTGGAAGGTAGTCTCCCCTGTCGTTCTATGACGTTGAGATTGAAGACTCACTATTTACAGCTACCCCTGTTTTCCGCAATCGCGGCCTTGCTACTTTGCGACGGGCCCATGATGGCACTTTGAATTTGTATAAGGGACTGGTACCCCCGGGCTCGCCCTTTGTCCGTGTGAGCGTGCTCCGATGTTCGACTGTCACAGGCAGCACGACGCCCCCGGCGTCGTTGTCCGATACCGCAAAGACCATTCACCAGCAAATCCTACACGCGCGCGACTCGGTGTTTGAAGATGAGTTGTTCTATGAATTGCTGCGCGAGGCGAAATCCATGATGGACTGCGGTGTCACGACCCGACACAATTCGATCCAAATTCCTGTTACCGACGATGTCGAGATTCTGCTTGAATTGGTGGATGCCGAAGAGAGCCTGCGAGATGAGCCTGAAAATGCTCAACTCGACACCCAGCTTGCCGAGGGTGTGGCGTACTCTATGCGCATTCTGCTTTCATTTGCCCATCGCTTGAACCACCGTCGTCGAATCCGGCCCCCAGCACCTCTGGCTTCCGAGAAACCGCGTACTCCTGAATATCACCTTTTCCGACCCTCCCTTGCCTACCTCCAGCACGTCTCGCAGGCCCGCTGCGTGGAATCATTCATTCATGGCATTACCGGAGTCATGCGATCCTCCGGTTTCCAGCTTCCAGAGTACACTACAGAAATCCTCGCCAGCCTTAAGATCAACCAGAACCTACCTCCCATGACCGAATTGTCCGCCCTTGAATCCCTCATGATCAACTTCCTCGAGCCGATCGAATCAGTGTTCAAGGTGAACTTGCTCACCCCTAACAGTTCTTTTACCATCAAAATGCGTACCAACGTACTGGAACCGCCGTATGGCACTCATTTCAACGTGACCTACGACCTTCCAGCCATTCCCGACCTCCGATCACCGGGCAATCTGGAGATGAGACACGAAGTCGAAGCCGCGGTCACCCATGCTCTCCTCCTGGATATTGTGACCAAGGTTTCGTCCAGCAACAAGAAATCATCCAACAATATGAAGCAATGGGAAGCAATCTACCCCCACATCGGCGAATTGCGCCTCCCCCTCGACTACGACACATACAAGAAGATGCAAATCTCCCTCTCGCGCGACAACCTCACAATCTCCACCAACCTCATCCACAGTCCCGGCGGCCGCGGCTTCGGCGAGGCCTTCCAACGCAAGAAGACAGTTGAAAGCAAGACGTGGACACTGCGTTCTTCCGACAATCCAAATGAACATTCCTCCGCGCTGGACTTTGTCGCGGCGGAGACCGCGTAGTGTGGCCCAGTCGGGCCTGCCACCTGTCATAACGTAATGCACTTTGTGGAGAATTCTGCCAATAATTGGGGTTGTGGTTTAGTGGTATAATACCCCTTTCGCATTCACCGCCTTCCGGCGGACACATGGGATTAGGGGTGGTCCGGGGTTCGATTCCCCGCGACTCCAACTTTTTGTTATTTTTTTGCCTTTTCTTTTTGGTCTGGTCTTAGAGACAGCTTTCTCATGTGAGAATGTTTGTTGTGCCGGTCTCGAGTTTTGTTGCATTTGTTGACGGAGTCGGATACCCTTTGTTCCTTTATTCGTTGTTAGCCTGGTCGATTAGCTAACACATACCTTTTCGTTCTTTCATTCATGCCCTTTGTAAAATTGTAGTCCATTTGAGTCGATTCGATGTCATTGTAGAGTCATCGTTTTCCGGGTCGCATTGGAATAGCCACATGGCTGAAAGATAGGCAGGGGTACATTCGGAGAATAGCGATGCGCCTATAAGAGACCTCCATCAAAATGCTCATCAATGAAAGCCACAAATAACTGTACATCAAAAGGCAATTCAAACCGACCTTCCTACTCTAATTGGATTGCCCCAACAGCACGGTGCATGCCGAGATGTGGAATGCACGTTTCATGCAGCATGGCGTAACCGCATACCAGTGCGCATTCCACCAAGCAAACCAAGCTTTTCAGCCGACAGGAATGCAAGTATTTGTTTTCGTTCCTGAGAGATAAAACCTCCTCATCTCTCTTCCCCTATTCATCTCTGCAAGTCAAAATGAAGTTTTCTTCCATTGTCCTCGCTGTCTTCGCGCTCGTCTCCACTGGTCTGGCCGATAAGACCTGCACCCCTAGCTTCGATTACTGCTCGGATGTGCTGATCAAGTCGAAGGGTAGGTGGCTCAAACATGGTCAGTGTTGTTAGGCCGCTACTAATTGTTGATTGTAGGCTTCACGGCGGATGATCTGAAGGATGTTTTGAAGGGCACCGACCTCGAGAAAGAGGATATCAAGAACATTCTCTTCCACTGCAAAAATCCTGGTATTGTTGGCCATCCTAAGCTTTGTAAGAGTGGATGCAAGGATTCGTCGCAGGAGGGTAGCCACACGTGTGATGGGTGAGTTTCGCAATAGAGTTGGAGGTCGAGTGGGCGTTGCTAATTGTTGCAGTTAAATTGTTTCTCGGATCTACATAGTATCGAATTTGATATGCTGTATTTAAGCAGCGATAGAGTGATTGGTCTCTTTCCATTTATGTGTAGTTTGTTTTCGAGCCCAATATCGTATGTACATGTTGTAGCTGTGGTCGATTACCACTCGACCTCTTTGCCTTCGTATTGATTCGGTCCGGGCGCCTTCTCCCAGCCTGGGACGTGGATGTTCACGAATTTCCCGTTCTGGTGAGGTCCGGTCTTTAGGACGATGTCGACTACCTTTTCCGCGCCAGTTTCGACGGGAAGGTCTGCTCGTTGACTTCCGAGGTCGGTCCGTAGCCACTGCAATAGTCAGTATACACGTTCAATGAGATAAATGTAACGTGGAAGGGTGTGAGCCTACCCCAGGGCTAACAGCCAAAAAGGTCAATCCCTCAGAAGCAAAGCTCTGCGCGTATTGAACAGTCAACATGTTCAATGCGGCCTTTGTGATCTTGTATGCTGGCGTCGGCGATTGCGCATACTCCTGTGCCCTGGCGATTGAGCCCAGCGTTGTAGATCTATGTTTATGTTAGCCTCTGTTACTGAGTCGTGCCGCATTGTGACTCACATGTTAACAACAGTCTTCTTCTGTCCACGTCTCAGCAATGGCAAAAAAGCTCTCGTCACCTCGTGAACACCAGTGACATTCAAATTGAAAATTTGGTTCAGGTTGTCCCTGTCACACGTCAGAAAAAGTATCCACACCATATTCAGGACAGTGAAACTTACATCCCCTCCAGCCCGGCGGGGTTATAATCCAACGTGCCCGCATTGTTAATCAAGTAATCCAGTCCCTTCCCTGCTAACTTCGACTCAACCTGTCGCGCAGCTTCCTCGATGGTCTTTTTATCCTCAACATCGAGTCGGACTAGCTCGATCCGGCCTGACGAGGCTGTGACGAGCTGGTTCAGTTGTGGGGAGTTGTCTTGGCGTGCGGTCGCGAAAATCGTTTCCACTTGGCCTTTTGGTAGGGCGGCTAGGCGCGAGACGAGGGCAAGGCCTAGGCCACGCGAGGAGCCGGTTATTAGGAATGAGGCCATGGTGTAACTGTGTCTTTGGATGCAGGTTGGAGTTTGCTGTGCTGAGTTTGATGCAAAGAGCTGGATTTAAGCTTGCATCATCTCCGATGGTTTGACTAATCTCCGTTAAGCCCGGTCGCTAGCAGAGGTCGATCATACCAGCCACGTCGATTCGTGGACACCCTTTTTGCATTTATCGGCGGTTCACATTGACTAGTGATGAGTCGGATGTCGAGTCTGGTTTGTGGTATCTCCGGTACAAAGAAATCGGTCGGGATGTTGCGTGCGTGAACGGCGTGATGGGATCGTGAGATGGTGCTGTAGGTCAACGAAAGGAATCAGCCAGATGGACTTTGGATTTTACCTTGACGATATGGGCATTTGAGGAGATTGATATACACCAGACACACATCCTGCCTACAGTTGGGACCGTGTGCAGATGATGAGACGTGTGGTTTCTGGACAGCTGTCGCTGTTTTCGATGAACTCCGGGAGCCCAGAGCGTGACTTGTCCGCAGAGAGCGCAAGATGGCGTTGCCGAATCTCGGATAATATCAAAGAGATGACGGGAATTGAGGTAGGCAAAGAAGAATAGTTGATGGGCTTTCGTAGACAACTGTCGCGACAAACAAAGACAGGCTTGTCCCCATAATATTGGACCACAGCCAACATCACCTTCGAGCCTCATGGTGTCCATCTCTCTTCTTCAAGCTCGAATGACTGACTCAAGACATGATGAAAAAAGGAATCCCCAGAGGAGAAGTGCTAAAAATCATGTCTCCTAGACCCCCGAGGGTGGTTGAACAGGCGGTCATCACGCTGTGCAAATGCGATGGACCTTCTATGGTGGACCGCCCTCATGACCGCAGCCACTCAAGGAAGGTATATATGAAGAGGAAAGAAATGAGGAGGAAGTTTGAAAGTCGTTAGCAGTATTCATACCCAGCGGGTGCGGCGCTAGTCATATTCCGGGCGGAGTGCTAGTGGCTTCTAAAAAGGGCAGGCACGTAACATGGACTGCCCAAGGCAGCGATTTGAGACGTACTGATGGCTACGAATCCTCTCCAAGCTCGAGTCGTTGACCCAACACTTGATGAAAAGGTGTAAGAACCCACAAAGGGTGTGCCAAAGAATACGCCCCAGAGACCCCCGAGGGTGCCTCAACAGAGTATACACACGCGCTGTGCAATGCGGTGATGCCCTGTGGCGAATCCGCCCTCATGACCGCGGCTCACCCGAGCAGGTGTGATATAGAGAGGAGAAGAAGAACGGAAGGGAAAGTTGATAGGTAGGTGATATTTATACCTGGGGATGGTCTGACGCTAGTCCGTTTCCAGATGAGTCCAGTCACAACTATAGAATGTGCTAGCAGTGACTGAGGTGTATGCAGGCATCTATAATATAGAATCGAGAGTTTCTACTTTTAACAGTCGATATTGGAGCTGACTTTCACGATTTTCTACTCCCCATTGGTCCTCTTAACGGGGAACAGCTTGGTCAGTAGTTTGATATAGAATTTTAACAATGCTTTAGACATTTGATCCGTAGTTATAGTACAAAACTGAATGAATTGAGCAAACACATGACGGATGAGTGTACAAGGACAGTGATCACTTCCGCATTCTCACCGTCTATACCACATCCTCGTAATCTTCGTCCTCTGCATCTTCTTCTGCAAAAGGAAAATCCCATACAGCAACGCCTCAGGCGTAGGCGGACAGCCAGGCACGTAAATGTCAACAGGAACAATTCGATCGACACCACGAACAACACTATAGCTATAATGGTAATAGCCACCACCATTCGCACAACTGCCCATACTAATTACCCACCGCGGCTCCGGCATCTGGTCATATAGCAACCGCAGCGCCGGAGCCATCTTGTTTACCACTGTTCCCGCCACGATCATCACGTCTGCTTGTCTGGGCGAGGCGCGGAAGATGATGCCGAGTCTGTCTTGGTCGTACCGGGGCATGGATGTATGCATCATTTCGACGCCGCAGCAGGCAAGACCGAAGGAGAGGGGCCAGAGGGAGCCTTGTCGGGACCAGTTGATAAGGTCGTCGGCTTTTGCGCTGCAGGCTGTTAGTGATACTGATGGGCTGGGAAGGAGGTTTCGTACAGGATGTATCCGGCTGCGCCATCTTTCTTGTTTTCAAACGTAGTGAGTGCAGATGTTGAGTGGTTTGGCGTGGAGGATGTGTTGAGGTATCGTGGTAGGAGCGTCCATTGTGCTCGGGTCAATCGAAGGATGCTGCGGGTGGCTGTAGTTGAGGGCATGGTCACCAATGATAATAAAGTCCTGAATGACACAAAGAGCGATGAGCAAAAAAGTATTTCAAGGCGTTTTGCAGTGTTAAGAGAAATATTGTCGATGGCAGCTTCCCAGCAGCGTCGAAACACCAATCATAGATGCAAATTAGCAGCTCAGCTAATCAGCGCGCTGGAAATTCGGCGACTTGGTGGGTCGCAATCCGCCACTTCGCCGATGCAACTTCGCCGAATTTCATCTATCAAAACTATCCTCGCTGTCTGCAAATGCCGCCCACAAAAGTCGCTTGTCGTGTTTGTCACGATCGACGCGTGAAATGTGATCGCCGGGACGGTGCTGCGTGTTCAAATTGTCGGAATGCTCAGGTGGAGTGTGAGGCGATTGTGTCTCGTCGCGGACGGTAGGACTGCAACAAAACTGTTTATAACGAAGCTGACATGAACTAGGAGACGAAAGCTTCCTCTTTTGCCTTCAGTATCTGTTTCGAACAGTAACTCGCTTCCAATTGCTTTTGAAGCCTCGTCACGCAGGGCAATAGCCCCGAATTTTCCGATCGACTCCGATGCCCAACACGATCGAAATACCCAACAGGAACCATGTTTCCCAACTCGCAGTCCCAGCGGCAAGACCCCCTACGTCGGTGACTCTTCGAATCTAAACTATCTAATCCAACAATTCGGAAACCCCTTCAAGGGCACGACAGACGCCCGTCCGCTCCAAGACCGTCTGCAGAGTGCAATGCTAACACGACTTGGACAGTCAACGGCACAGGAAATCAAGCAAATTAACACGTCAACAATGAACAGGCTCAAGGTGGATGGAGCATTTGACTTGCCCTCTCAAGAAACTAGCGCAGCTCTGCTAGACGCCTACTTCAACTATTCACTCGCAGCCATACCCATCCTCGACAAAGAGCGATTCCTCACATCGGTACAGGAAGGCTCGTTTTCACATCTTCTTCTGAATGCAGTCTACCTCGCTGCTACCTGCTACTGCTCAGACAACGTCATTGCAAATGCCGGGTTCGTGTCTCGCTACGCTGCGAGTCTTTCCTTCTATCGCAAGGCCAAGGCGTTATATGATGCGGGCTACGAGTCGGATGCCATCACGACGATCCAGGCGACGTTCTTTATATGCCATTGGTGGAGTGGGTTGCTCGAACACAAGGATCCGTGGTATTGGCTTGGGATCTCGGTGGGTATTGCGCTGGCTTTGGGTATGCATCAGGAGTGAGTTCTCCCGTTCTCGTAGGGAATGAAACGTTGGGCTGAAGTGTGCTAGGAGATCGTATTTGCGGCTGGATGAGCGAGATCGCAGGCTGTGGAGGCGAATTTGGTGGATGGTCTATGTGAGTCGATTCCTCGGCCCTTCGAGATGAATCCAGGTTTTAATGGCTGGCCAGGCGATGGATATTCACTTGTCCATGCTGCTTGATCGTCCTCCTCGAGTACAGGGGAGGCTATGCAATGTGCCGCCTCTGTCAGAGGCAGACGTTGAACGAGTCTCGGAATCGCAGTTGAAAACGTCTGCTGTGACTTCGATCGACGAGGATCTATTCATGATATATGCGGTGCAGCTAGCCAGTATAGGTATCAACCTCAACCTCTTTCTTCGGTTGATAACCTGTTAACTTCTCAAGTTGACCAATTCTTCACGATCAAATCCGACGAACACGGCCAATCGCAAGACATCTGTCTCGAGCAGATTTCGTTGTGGTCGTCCTCGCTTCCGCCAGAGTTCAAGTCATTGTCGACGAATAGCAGTACGTGGGCTATCCTGACGCAAATACTATACCAGTAGGCAGTCCCTTTTTACATCACCACGCCCCGTTCTGGTTCCTTATGCAACTGTCTCCAGGGAATATCGACTCGTGCTTCACCGTAGCAACCCTCGATTCTCGCAGGAAACAGGACCCGGTACACCGACCTTTGCAATCTGTACGGAGATTTCTCATATGCTGGAGATTATTATGGCCAATAACATGGTCTATGCGGCTGCTGCGAGCATGTACGCTCCTCTCTCTGCCTCACATCTTCCCGGACCCTTTCTGATGATGTCTCCTGACAGAATTGCCCCCACCCTGTCCGTCCTCGCAATCCACATCGTCAATATTCACCGAGGAGATGCCGGCGTCCGCATGATCTCCGAACACCGAGCCCGCTTCTGCATGGCTATTCTTGACAAGCTGCAGGATCGATTACCCGTCGTCGCTGCGTTCTACCCTATCTACGAAGCCCTTCTCAAGCAATTCTCCACTGCCGGTGATACGTGCGAGAATACTGATGCTTCTGATCAAAGGGAAACAGAGCAAACGGTGGAGGGTGGTTCTCTGAGGAATGATGAGCCGGGAGGTTCACTGAATACGGTTCCTGCAGATGGTTCGCTTGAACGCGTGTTGCAGGAAAATATGAATGGGACATTTCCATTTTCGTTCCCATTTGGAAATCTCTTTGAGGAGATCTTTCTTGGTTCGGATGAGCAGCTGTGGCAGGCTCGTGAAGATGATGCTCTGTAGCATTGCTTTGAATTGGGTGTCTTAGTCTCGCAAACTACGTCTTTACCGTTGTGTGTATCTTGGGTATAGCAGACTTCATTTGTTCTTTTCTGTGCCAGGAGGCTTCGGTGATTATTCCCTCTTGGTTCTTCGAAACTCTGGCCGCTAGGTCTCCCAGTAAGACTATTGTTTCACGACCATGTTGAATCTCCTTCACGAATACTGTGTAGATTTGTTATCCATTATAATAATGTAAACCATAGAATAAAGAAGTCAGATGAAAATATTATTATTTGACAAGGACTATTTCCTTCCTTTCTTTCTTCAGCTCTTAAGAGCTGGCTGTTGCTTTTTCGACTACAGTTTATCAAAGGCAGGCTCTAACCCCCCCCCACATCCTGGTGACATGAAATACCCTGTGTGGTGAAACGTCCACCAGGTAGCTGCACATTCGAGCACCATTACTCCCAATCCACATATTGAATATTATGTGAGAGCAGCAGAAACAATAATTATTTGATTTTTTATTCGACACTTTTTCAAACAAAGACTACAAACTGTTAAAGTGGTAAGTGGTGAATTACATGACGACAAGCACTACTAGTAAATCCGCTGTTCACTACTATGACACCGAGATTCACAAGACCTCGAGAATTAGTTCATCGTAGTCGTAACTCTAAGGATTATCATCTAATACCCGTTTTGCTGGGGAGATAGCGCGGCAATTGCGACCGGTGCGAATGCACAGAATTTGCCCCCTATCAGGAGAGGAACATCAAAAACCACGGCCCTCGCGTACCCGCCTTTATTTCTGGACGACATTGCGGGAGGGGCCGGTAAGATGCTTAATCACATTGAAAACAATGGCATGGAAGACCGATATGTCACCGGATATCCACTCCGTCCCCTAGTACGCACTCAACGCCAAACGGGGCGACGGCCAGGGGCCAGGGGATAGTTAAGGTGCTCGAGACGCTGACCAAAATCAACATCGACACAGGCCGCCTGAATGAGCGAATCGACACTATAGAACGACAACGAGCGCATTATCGACGACTTTATGCACACTCCCCCAAAGCGAATTCTGCGGCAGCGTGGCGCAACTTCTGAGCTAGAGAATGGCAGCGCGACCTGGCCAAGGCTGCGGCGCCCAACACGCGGGGCACCGGCACGTCGTCTCCAGGAGTACCGGAAATCGAACTACATGAGGACCGCGAGGTCATTGTCAAAGTCGGACCAAACCGTGAACAAATCCGTGGATTGACGCCAAAGGATCTGGTTGAACGGGCAGAACGACAAAGGGCGACAAATGCCCGGCAGAAGAATTCCGGAGTACTGGCTGGACAAGGCTCATTCGTCGGAGCCCGAAAATTGCCCTCGGGCGACGTGGCGATGGTGGCCAACAGTGCCGCAGGGGCAGAGGTCCTCCGCAAACATCCCGCGTGGTTGACAGTTTTTGGACCAGGCTCGGCGATCCAGGAGCCATTATAGGGAGTCGTGGCGTACCATATTTCTGTGAAGTCGATGGATATTACTTTGGAGACGATGGCTGACGTTGCAACTGAGCTGCTCAGGCAGAACAATTGGGGCGAAGACTCTAAGATCCAGTATCTCGGATGGCTGACACGTCCGCGTGAAAGGGCGGAGGGCTCCATTCTGATCGAGTCCACCAGCCCAGTCGTGGCTAATCCCGCTATCATCCCCGGGGTAGTGTGGGGTAAGCAAATCCATAATGCATCACAATTCTGCCGCGAGGGGCGGATGAAGCTACGCAGGAAATGCCAAAAGCCGGGGCATATCCAGTCACACCTTTCCAACGTCTTCAAATATGGCCACTGCGACGGCGGAGACCCGACCTAGGAGTGTCCGTCGACAAAGGGACAGGTGTTGATACCAGTCAAGTGCGCTAGTTGTGGCGAGGACTATCGTCCTGCAAGTCGAGAGCGTCTAGTGGAGATTGCGGCGATAAATAAAGCTAAACAAGCACTGGCCGACTTCCCTATATACCACCGTGTCCCACCATATTTTCGGATCACAGCAAGTACCGACACAGCAACAACCTCACTTAGCTCAAACCTCACCGCAGCGGACGGAATGGAAGGGTCGACACATGCCCCAGAGAGACAACGGGAAGAGGAATTCTCAAGGAACCGCCAGCGAACTGTGATCGACCTAGAGGCTGCACCAGCGGAAATAGAGACATCGCTAGAGGAGCCCACTAAACCCACCCAACCCAAAAGAGGCCCTGGCTACCCAAAAGGTTCAAGGACCAAGCAAAAAGCTTCCAAGACACCACTGATACCGCTGGCAGGCTAACGGTCAACAAGGTTCTAAGTGGCTTCGCAAAGAGCGACACATAATGAAGCCAATTCAAAAAGGCGCCGCACAGGTAAGCCGGGTGACGATATAGATGAGCAGCCAGATGACAATGATTGGTTCAGCATCCAGCTCACCCCAGCTGATTTCCCCCAAACCAACACTCAGAAGGATAGCCTTGAAGACCGACTTTCTCAATTCATCAGCGAACTCACCACCAGCTGTTGAAGCGTTATCTCGTAAAAGACAATAGCAAGATGGCGGGGTACTCACGTAAAAATAAAATGTCAAAAAATATGACTTGGGAGGCAGCAAATGCAACGGATCGGCCACTAAAACGAATCGGTCACTTAAGACACTGGTTGAGCGAGAGGTTCAAGGAGACAAGCGGGCTTCCTGAGCAAAAACGCCCTCCTCTCTGTAATTATCCTCTGAACAATGTAGAAAAGAAGCGCTTTTGACCTTGACTTGGCCAGCAACATTGGACTGAGCAGGGAACCCTGTTTAGGAGACGTGAATACCACGACCGAAGGCACGTCCAGTGCGGCACCATGTCCGTGGCCGCCGATTATTGGCTGCAGGTTGGCAAATCATCAGAGCCTGGTGACCACTACAGCATTAGCGTGACCCTGTTACAAGATGTCTGCGCTGAAGCCGCACTAACGTGACAAAGTACGAGCGGCTGCACGGCGAACCCAATTCATATTTCGAGAGGAAATCTTGGCAAGCACCAAATGGTCAGGGTCCAGCCTCTAAGTAGCGCCTGGTTTTCTCTGTGACCTTAAACGGAATAGGAACACGAACGTATACTACTTGATCCCTGCGATTACCCAGGATGATCCTTGTGACCACCAAAGCGAACTTCCCTGACCGCCATAACAACACGGACACCTACACGGAGCCCCATCCAACCAAAAGACGTCCGACAGGGCCAATCCACGATACTACATCCCTGCTTAGATATGTTTTTCTGGGATTGGGGGGGGGGGGTGAGGGAGGGGGTTGCCGCCGCCAAATGGTGAAGGCAGGAGGACACGAAAAACTGTAGGCAGCGAATGACTCGAATTGACTACCTCGATGTGTGGAAAGATAGGGGTGGCTCGGCCCCGAGGAGTCCATGACATGGCCACTCCAGAATGGATTTTTCCTGGGAACGACTTCTTGGCCACGTTATCGTGCTTGCAGAGTGCGGAATTGATCGGTTAGTATGACTCTCACCCTGTGAGAGCACAAGCAACCTTGCGCATTTGGCCCCAATAATCCCGACACTCTCTGGGAGTCTTGCTTTGTTGGCTTCAGGAACAGAAGTGGTTGCGGCCAGTATGAATCGTCGACCGCCTTTGAATGGCTCGCTGATATTTCGAGTTAAATACAGTTTCTTACGAGAATAATTTACATACCTGCCTCGTACGTGTAAGAATGAGTCGTATGGACAAGAACCTTCCATTCAAATGCACAGTTGAAACAAGAACAGTAGCCCGTCGATTTGCCAGAGAATCCACCTGCCGCTCAGATTTCACCCAAAGCACGAAAAGGAATCAAGGTGCGACGGGGAGGAACGCACGCTCACAAAGTTAGACTCTTGTGCCCCTTGAAACCAGGTGCCACGAAACAATCTGTGCGCCACTGGTCGCTCTCGTGCGTATCACAGCCCCAGTTTCTAGGGCTGGATGGAGCGATCGTCTACCAGATCCTTCCCCGTTCCAATGAGAAGATCTACGGGTGGGTATTGGCGCTCCTGGAGGTAGTGGAGGGGCGATCTGCGCTGGTATCCAGACAACTGAGAGGCCCACGCGCCTGGGCCGTCGCTCTCCTTTTTTTAAACGATTAATCGCACCACGTACTCACCACTGGCTGTTGGAGTTTCTTTTCCTATTTTTGGTCGGAATTGCACGGGATTGTTAATTACATTGTTCTAGCGTTCGGAGTCTGTTCCTCAGTTTCTACGATTCCACCGTCAAGATGCCGACCGATGAGGAAATCGCAGTCGTAAGTGCTACCTGAACGAATTGACTTATTCACGGTAAATTAACCAACCAGACTAGCCATGGTCGTACACATACAAATCTGTGCGTGTACGGTCATAACCAATGGAGACTTCAGATTCTTGGTGATTGGTTATGGTAAATTGGTCACAAGCTGTTCCGACAAAATTAGACTCGTCGACTCGCGGTGTTTGGGCCAAAATACTTGTGGGGCGCGACTGAACTATGACTCGGATCGTCAAATCATAATGAAACAATCCATTCCTTGTCCCACTTAAATTACCCCTCATCCCGCAATCCCACTTTCTTTCTCTTTCCTCCATCTACCTCCACTGTCAGCAGCTTCCTTGATAACCTCTCAGTATTCTGTCAACATGTCTTCCAACCAGGGATACAACATTACCAACTCTGGCACGAACAGCCAGGTATGTCACATCAAACCCTTAAGTTCTGCCTTGTTCCTCGTTTTTCATGATCTGCCACGAGTGCTCTTGCAGTACGCATAGGCTAGCATGGATAGGATCTTGCATGTTAGGTACTAGATATGGAATATTGGATATAGTACTGACTTAAGGATCAGGGTAACCACTACTGCTCCCGCGACTACGGCTCCAGCGCCTCGAATTCGAATAGCTACCATTACTCGAACTCGTAAGATGGACCTGCTCCCTTGGCTTGACTTTTCCTATATATGCATTGACCGTCGATCCTAGAAACGGCTCTTATTACTACTCTAACCCAAATGGGAGCACGTACTACAACAATGGACACGGGAGCTCGACCTATACTGCTCCCTCAGGCTCCGGGAAGAAATAAGTCCAGCTAAACTAAGGGAATTCGCTTGGTTGACGACTATAAGTGTAGCTATGAATATTGTAGTGGGGGATTGCCAGTCAACCTTGCGATTTCCAAAGAGGAGGTTCTGCCTTTGTGCCTGGCTACTGTGGCATCTTCGCCCGAGTGCAATCATGAGGTTCATCTCGACGATAGTACTAGACTTAGTTTCTGGACACACCCCGAGGAAATGAAGAGTTATTGAACACTTGCATGATATCTGCCATCAACCCATCGCAGCCATTACTACCGCAGGGTTACGAGTTCTGTTTGGTGGCTGGTTTCTCTTGCTCCCGTGGATAGGCCACTACAGCTGGCTGCCACTGCATTCCTCCCTCCTCAATATCTAAATTTCATTGATGATAATTACACTGTGCCTTATACTCGTAGAGCAGAGCCATGGTAACTGTAGCAAGTAAAATTTCTATTCTCCCCAGTAGACCTCGCCATATTGCTTTTTTGGGTATCCTACTGGTACCCGCGAACCTGCCAAGAACCCATCAGCCCGTATATTACGGAATAACAGTTGTAATACTACCTGTAACGCATATAATATGTGTAATATGGTATATATTACCTGTATTCAAATCTCTTGGCGGGTTTTGGGTCAAGGGTCGAAACCCAGCCCGCGATTTTGGCGAGGTCTACTCCCCAGTAAGCGTTCTATTCTCAGCATCATTCCCACTATTCCCTCGTCGCTGGGAGCCATGCCCTCATTCAGAGAGTAGCGCCCCGCTGGAAGAGATTGGCCATTAAGCTAGTGACGGCGTAGGAGCTAATACGCACGTTCCAGCTTGCCCAGGCCGTTGGAGTCGCCGGCTCAAGGGTGTGGGGTTAGGTCCCGGGATGGTCGATCAGCGGTCGGCTGACTGAGTTGGTGGCGAGTGATGCCGCCGTAGTCGAGTTGCCGTAGGCGATGGTGAGGATCAACGAGAACCAGGTGCATCAACGACCAGGAGAGATTGTTCCAGTGGGATTAGCGGCGGTCCAGGAGGTTGAGCTAAAGCTATGACAGACTACGAGTCTGAGGCAGGGTTTAGTATTCGCCGTATTCTATCGACCCCCATAGAATAGGGACCACTCAGAATAATTTATATACACTCCTGACTTGACTCTATCTATTGCTTAGGCTATCACAATGGGTGGATGGAGGACATGTTGATTTGATCTGTGACATGATCCAGGGGTAATAACAGCTCGTGGGGGGTCGACGCGTTCTGACGCGACCCACACTTTTTAGCGCCGCGAAATCCCCCTGACTCTTGCAGTTTAATTTTTGACTCCTGAACTGTTAACACTTCTGACCACTTCACACCATGCCACCCAAAAGAAAATCCGATGGCGCCGCGGCATCCACCACTAAAAAGGGCAAGAAAGCTAGTCCTGTGCCGGACGAGGACCTGTCGCTCTCACGACACCCGCGCTGGGCAAAGGTTTCTGCCTCCGGAAACTCGGACGCAGCGTACCGCGAATTACTGCGTGATCCTGAATACGCATACGCGTGGCTCACTGCGTGTAAGCAGCTATTAGAGAACGGCACTCTAGAAGGAGAGGATGACGAAGACGACGAGGATGAAGAGGGGGTTGGTATCGCTCACTTATGGCAACCGATCATGATGCTGATAGCGTGTTCACAGAAAAACGATCCACATTGTGACGGGGGCGCCACCTGCCCTTGTATGGACCCGGTCGCTGAGCATCCAGAAGCCAAGTATTGTATCTCCCGTGCTGGCATGCAGCGATTCAACATGGTCAGGGAAATGTTCCAATATCGAGACCCTGATACCTTCGGAATGTACACCTTCAACGATGCGTCCGCTTATGGGCTACTCGAGGTCATGGAAAATCAGATTTTGGACTTCGAGGAGGCACATAAGAACTGGAAGGCACAATGGGCTGTGTGCGAGGCCGTGGCTATGTACATTGGAGCCGACGAATTTCCTGCGCTGGGACAGTATGTATTTGTCTCCATAACCTCTCAAACTGGGTGCTAATCTATTCGATGAATACAGTGTCGACGATCCCGACACGCGAGAGAAGTTCCTAGGTCTCCTCGGGAAAATGTTCCTTACTATGCTCGACAAACTTGCGAGTATGGATCTCCTAAATACAGACTCAGAGGTCAAGGACCTGGCTGTAGTGATGACTATGTTTGTCCAGAATTCTCAGAAACTGGGCCAATATGGCCTTTATTTCCCTGAAGACTTTCCGATCAATGTCCTTGCCTATGCCCTCAAGCATGATATTGTTCTGTCGGAGCTGCTTGAAGTTGACAAATTTGTGAAGGATCACTCTGAAGAAGCAGCTGGTGTGAGCCTTCCTGCCTTGGATTCTAATCGCAATGACCCCTGGAAATTTGCAGATGCACTCAAACAATACCGCTCATCGAAACGCCCAAACAAGATGGGCGGGGATGCGTATGATATTACGACTTGGACTTCGGCTAAGCGCAAAGCGAACGCTTTTGATAAGAGGAATGATCCCTGTCCTAAGCACATGATCGACGCGCTCAAGAAGGGAATGTTTATTGGACTTGGTTAATTGAGATGGATTTATTCATCTGAATATCGAATTAATGGCATGATATAGTTGTACATCGGCTGACAAATTGATCGAAGTGTTTTCATCCGAATTTGAATTACCTTGATGTTGGTAGATCTACGATGGCTTACTCATATATGTCGTCAACCTCGGTTAATCCCAACGTATTTTGTCAGGTTAAGGAATTGAGGTACTGGCTAGTACTGAAAATGTCTAATAAAATCAGATGATTGATTGAAGGCGTTAAGATCGGTTAAGCGATCTCAGCGGTCCCTTTTGATTGAACCGTGGCTTGTTATGAAACCATACTAAGTATATTTCTAGTATCGGATAGGAGTAGGCCTCTGCACCCGACCGAAAAGTCTGCAACAAAGACCGCACCGGACTGCACCGCGCGGTCTTTGACCCTAGACCTTGAGACCGCTGGGCGGTCCTACCTTTTTAGGGACCGCACCACTGCGGTTTGGTGCGGTCCTGCGGACCTGCAAACAAGCAAAACATCTCAAAACCTGAGTCGTGCTTAATTTATGTAGAAGCCACCTGTATTTTTGAGTATTTTGTTTTCAACTTCTTTTTGTAGCACGCCAAAATGATGCTCCCGATCTTACGCTTCGATGCGGCGTGGCCGGCCACTCGTGTCACCACCTAAAGGTGAAGGTATAAATTGGCATTTGATGGTGCTTCAGCTTCGAATACCCCGGTTTTTATGTGCCAGCTAGTATCTCTGCTAGACCAATGTGTGAAGTGGCAAACGTACTACTTGCAGAGCCAGTTGATCGTACGCCGCAGTCGGTGGATCTTTATGAGGTCTTAGATAGGAGATGATGAAATAGCAGGTTTGAGAGCAGACGGATAATGTGTAGATCAGGAAACATAGCCAAAGTCTCCCATTCACGTACTTCTTCACCGGGCGCTCTACGTCTCGCATAGATTATCTCAATTTTAAATCTACAATTACCCAGCACCTAGCTCGCTTCGTGTACATACTACAGAATAGGCACAAACACTGCTACAGCAAATGGCACAGATCCAAGCTATTCAGGACGAAGAAAGAGAACGGCGCACCCTGCAAGAGGCCGCTCAAGAAGAACTTCAAGGCAATTTTGGACCACCAAGTCTCTCTTCTGGGGTTCCGTTTGTTCATGTTCTCTCAAAAAGGGTGAAAAGGTGGTCGTGTTCTTTAGTGCCATCTTTTCTGAACTTGCATAGATATAGGCACATTGATCCAATGGGGGGTAAAACATATACCATCCACTCGCAGTTTATCTTCCATCTGTATCTGCCATGCAGGCTATTCGCTGGTTGATCCTCCGAACATTCGTGGGTTCGGTAGGGTCGCCCTTGGTCGACTAGCAACGACCGGTTCGCTATTTCTTCTAGTTTTGCTATTTCCGTTTTCTCGATGTCAGGACCGGCGGTGTTGGTCGTCTCAGGTTCGGTTCGTGGGTGTTCCGACATCGATTCGCTAGGCGTACGCGCTTGAGCTTGTAGCGCCTCGTCTATCTGACTGAAACGTTGATTAGCGCTAACCATCATCGCTGACATCATGGCTTCGATATTTGCCATGGTATTATTCGCTGATTGAGCCACAGGGGCTCCGCTCGATTGTTCGTTCGACATCATTTCGGTGTCGTCTCGTTGGGGGTTTTTCGCTGATACTCTATGGGTAAGAGGAAGCTTCAGATATGTGAAGGGCAACGGCCGAATTGATGTAATTAAGCGATGCAAACTTGCTGTTTATCTGAAGCTCAATGAAAGAAAACACAAGGGGCATCTAGCGGTGAACTGGATAACCCAGAAGCTTTGCCATATCCTGGGCTTCAGCCCGTTATAGGTGGGAACAGAATGAGAGACGCTAGATAACGACCTCAGTGGACCTCCAGTGGAGAGAAGATAATCTGTTCATAGCCCTTGGTGACACCTTTTCTACCGGCTATGAACAGATTTCAAGGGAGTTGTGTCTCATGACGTATATCCCCAGTACGAGGCCTGTTCGGATCCAAAGAGTACTCACCGAGTCCGTGGCAGCGTTCCTAGTGGCATCATGGCTTTCTTTAAATTTTTTTCTTTTTTTCTTTTTTTCTTTTTTTCTTTTTTTTTTGGATATATTAAGGAGAACTGACTATTGCAACCTCGTTTGCTGTCCAATTACAGTAACATATTTTGTACCGCCCATTCCAAAGCATCTATCAGTAACAGCAGACATCATTGCTGAACACCACCCTGGTCATTATCATTTGCATCGTCGTGATCATAACCATCCTCGTCCTCATTCGAGTCACTCTGTTCCCCTTGATTCTCGGTCATACTATTCGCTGCCAAATGCCTAAGAGCCTCCACAAAAGTCGGCCCCAACAACCGTTCAAGATAGTCCAGCTCCCCTTCAGGCCCAGGTGAAGAAGAGCTGACCGCATATTTTGCATGGTATTCCTCCCATTCATCTGAGACCCTGAAGTCCAACGTCACCGATCGCTCCAATCCGCGAACACCCTGATGAGAAACTAGCATCCAGCGATCAGGCTCGACAGTAATAATATTCCAGGACCTAGCCCACAACGAGTAGTTGTTCTGGAATGCATTCTCCGGCTCTTCACGATCCCAATTCTGAAAAGACGGCTGATAGAATTCTGATCTGAATTCCTTCTGCAATTTCGGAAGATCTTTCCTGAGCACAAATTGTCTGCAATAGACAATGATCCTCTTCAACGCCTTTTGTTGCCTAATAGTAGCCAACAGGACCTTTGCAAACGCTGCAAGTGTTATTTCGGTGAAAGAATCCGCGCCCCCTACAGCATCTTCTCGAGGTTTCAATGTTTTCCACATATCATAACTCCCGGTTGGCCGAAGGACCAGTTCCTCGAGGTTGCGAAGCCCAAGCTTGACGAAATCAAAATCAGGAATGGCAAACAGCCAAGTATGTTCCCCTCGACACATCTCATCCACGTAGGAGCAGATAGTGACTGATTTGATGGCCTGGAGTAGATCAGGCTTCAGTTTGGAGCAGCATTCCGCGAAATTCAAGTCTCCCCCGAAATCCAGAGGATACGAAACGCATGAGAATGCCAAAAATTGTGCTTCCTTGTAGATCTGGCGACATGTATGGAGTGGTCTAAGAAGATCTGAGGGGAGCGATCCATAGTGGCTTGGATGATCATCTTCGGTTGGAGTAAAAGCATTACGGTAAATGCGCAAACGAATCTCTGGGGGAAGAGCCAGAAGAGGGCTGGCAAATGGGGTTTGTTGGGTTTGGTCTGTCATGTTGCTTGAAATGGTTGTTGGCTCGGATTTCACTTTTCATGGGGCCGCCCACGGCTCTCGGTAGGTAACTACCCCTCAGTTACAGGCACATTCGTCTCAACTCCTCCTCACGGTTGCGGAACTACGTATGTCCGTGGTGCTAAGAATAGCAACCAACCCAACCAGACGATGGGCTTGTCTTGATGACGCCATAAAATATTTTCGAATTCGATATAGGCCCTATAAAGACCTTTGAAATCGAATGCGAATAAAGAAAATCCATATTCGATCCCACCCCTATATTTGCTTAGATACATTGCCTAGTTATGATGCACACCATTCAGTGGTGTCTCGACATTACGAGAACAGGGGAACCCAAAGGGTCGGCGGAAGAATGGACCAACCCGATCCGTGTGGGGGGAGGGTCCGAGCGGGCGACGCGCAATAGGGCATCCTACAAGCCCGCATCAGGTCCGGAAGGCAAAGGTAAGAGAGGTATGATAACACGCGACAGCGCATAGGCAAAAGGTGGGGCGGTTGAGGGGTGGGTGATTCCAAAGGAGCTGGGATCTCGAGATTGACATGTAGTGGCAGTATCGTTCTACTATTCCCTATTGTCAATTGGGACGAGCCCCTGATCCCAATTCTCTACATCCTGATTCGCCGATGGTGCGCACCTCGTGGTGCGTCGCTCTGCAGCACGTTCGTATCCTATTATTGCCTCGAGCATCCTGGTAGGAACACCGGCAGAAGTATGGACAGGTCAAGTATATAATTGCTTTTTAGAGGGTCGCTATCACTCACTGGACGCGCCGCGTACACGTCCTAATACCTCATAGCGATGTTCAGGGGCTCAATATTCAAATCACTCGAGCCCCCGCCTCCCTAGTATCTATCCTATTCCTCGACTTCCCTTTGACCGTCTACCGACGCGCCACTATAGAGCTTTTTATCTTTAATACGACCCATCGTGTAACGGATCAGATCCTGATCTATTGCCCAGGCCAAGCCTGTACGATGTGATCTATCAACTCCCTAGGATTTAGTCACCGCTGGTTCTCCCGCCCCCTATTTCTAAACTTTCCCAAGCTTGAGATAACCTGCATGTTGGCACCGTTCAATTGAACCAATTCGGCCGTAGCCCTTCACACTGTGGATGAGCGAAGGATACGCAAAATGCTATAGATACAGGTCGGGGTTGTGAAGACTCTACATTTCCCGTGTTGATTTAGGAAGTCTAAAGAATTTTGAGACTAGTCAGTGTTTCGGGATGTTCACATCTAGACAGATCTACACATGCTTCTAGTGCCAGTCAATTCATCGCTTCTGCCTCTTTATATTTCCCTTGGCCTTCGAGCGCTCCCCTAAGGTGACTGACAGTGTTGAGCGTGGAGGGATGGTCGTGTCCAAGCAACTTCCCTCGTGCTTCCAACGCCCGTCAATGCATCGTTTCCGCCTCTTCATATTTCCCTTGGCTGGCGAGCACTAAGCAAGGTTATCGACACTGGTGAGCGTGTCAGGATGCTCGCGTCCAAGCACCTCTTTATATCCTTCTAGTGCCCGTCGATGCATCGCTTCTGCCTCTTCATATTTCCCTTGGCTGTCAAGCACCAAGCCAAGATTACTGACACTGGCGAGCGTGGAGGGATGATCTGGACCGAGGGTCTTCTCATAGCCTGCTAGTGCTCGTTGGTACATCTCCTCTGCCTTCTCCAGCTTCCCCTGATCGTAGTAGAGAAGACAGAGCTTGTTGACTGTATCAAGAGTGAACTGAATATCAAGAGCTCCGCTCTTGGTGTGGACACCAGCCCCTCAATCTAGTAGAATATGCACCAATTTTTCATGGTCTCGATGTGACGCTGCCTGGAGTGCATTGCCATAGAACCCACCCTCCGTTTCATCACGACAACGATAATAATGCGGCCGCATCTATCAATTTACATCGTAGCAACGATCGCAAGACACTTGATCAATGTCTGATGACGACTAAAATCAGGCTGCTCACTCTCATAATCCACGTCCGAGAAATAGACATGACCAGATTCACCCCACCATCAAGCCGTCGTAGAAGTAAATTTCAGGAAGGTCAATCAGACGAGCCTTGGGGATGAGGACGCGCCATGCTGTATTTCCAGTCAAGCGAAGCATATGGTCGGGAAAGAGATGTTTTCTCACGACCTATACAGCTCAAAAATGTTAGTCAATCAAGCAGACGGAGAACATGGGAAGGCTTGCTCCGACGCCCAGAATGAATCCCATCAGCCCCAACCACTAGGTCTGCAGTCACTTCCGTTTGGTCTTGGAATAACAATCGTACCCCGGAGCCCCCCCCCCCCCCCCCCCCAGGTCTTCCAGGTATACAAGCTTTTCGTTGAATCGGATAATTCCCTCGGGTACCTTTGCCAGAAGTGCCGACTACAATCGAGTCCTACGGGCACGGATAGGCCCGCGATTCTCGACATCCGATTTTTCGGGGCGCTCAATCACACTGAACACTTTACCGGTGTATGCATTTCTGAAATAGTTAGTATAAATTGTCAAAACATTGATGCTGAGAGTTTGTCAATGTAGATACGCGCTCACCGTTGATGAGTGTTAGACTGAAAACCTTTAACGCCCTGGCTTGCACCCAGCAGATCCAAAACCTTCCACGCATTGGCACCGAGACTTATACCAGCGGCAGCTTCGCGAGGTTCGGAATTATTTTCGTAAAGCGTCACCTGGAGAAATGGTAATTGGGCGAGGGCTATTGCGGTTCCCAATCCGCCGGCACCGCCGCCAATTATAGCCACGGAGATGAAAGGCTGCTCGGCCATGCCTGCTTCGGATCCGAAATATCAGATTAAGATGATTGTTTCTTTTGACAAGTGGCCCCTCATAATTCGCTCGTCTCGTTTATGTAGAAGTCCGAGCCGAGACGTCAGTCGATGTCTAAATGGTCACATGGCACGTCATTCAGAGCCTGCATGTCTCATGAGCTAGTCGGTTCTTCTTCGGACTTTGGGTACTCATTGGTGATAAATATCCGATGAATGTTGAGCTTGCGGTATGCTGCACGTTTCTTGTGCCCCTATGTACACTGTACCCGTATTTGGATACTTTGTCTTCTTCCTATTATTGATATCACGATGCATAGTATAAAGGAGACATCAATGGCGGTGAATAATATTTGAGTACGATTCGGCGCAACTAGAAAAATCATGGGACGAGCCTCAGCTACGGAAAATATCGGATGATTGAATTTCAGATTAGAAAGGTACCATCGGCCTCAGTGAACACGCGCTCTTGCTCTCATTATACCACCCAACCAGAGTCTTGCTAATAATATACCCAGCACTTCGTAAATACCATGACGTTAAGGTGCTCCAAAGGCCTGATGAATATTGATGGTGAATATTGATGCCTTATGTGCACTAGCCTCTCCCGGCCCTTTATTCCTCGTAGCAGTCAGGTACTATACTCTGTTGTTCAGAAAGTTCTGGACCAGGTGCTAGCCGAATCTTTGAACTAGGTCACTCATAACATCAATTACCCTATTGAGTCCATTAGTGTGGGGCATTAAGTCTGTTGAAGGAAAGCTCACTGAGTGCGAAGTGTTTCATTATCGACAAAAAGCGCTGATACATGGGTGTCGAATCTCCTGACACTATATTAGATTCGTAGCTCTGAAAGAGAGAAAAGGTGGAGAGCAACTCACAATCGATAAAGATCCAGACGGCCTTCGAAATCCTCTTCGGGGGGTGATATTTGAGCGAATTTGCTGTAGGCTGCAATATATTCATCTCCAAACCTATTACAGGCTGGCCGCCACTGGCCAAACTCATCTTTGAGCCGGAGATGATTACTATGAGTATCTGAGGGACTTTGAACAGATCACTTACATTCATTGTGGGCAAAGAAACAGCATGCGTCGAAGACAAGTGGCTGATCACTGTCAACATCAATACCTGCATTTGCGTACCACAGGTCTCCGTGTATAAGCGAGGGCTTCACGACACGACCTTCACTCTCAAGTGGTCTCAGGAGCCTCGGGATGACTCGTTCAAAAAGAGCATGTGAGAGAACATCAAGCTCCTCACTTGGCCCTTTCCTCTGGATCTCCAAATCAAGAGCCTGTTTCATAGTCTTGGCAAAGAAGGTCTCCCAGCTATTTTCCCATTCAACGAATTGGGGTAGGTTCCCTGCGTATGTTGTGATGTGGAAACCGAATTTACCAGTGGGCGATACGCTTTTCTGATGCAGTTTTGACAGAAGAGTGCCGAACCTGTCAGGATCAGGCATATCGTCAATCATGTCATGAAACTCGCAAAGGAAAAAATAGGTGTCTGGAATTGTGCTGTAGGTGCCGCACGCGATGGGCTTTGGAACGAATTCCGGAATGGTGTCGTGCATCGCACTTATAGAGTAAAATTCACCCAAGGTCATATTCATACCCAGCTCGTGCGAGACAACTTTGATGAAAAATGACTGTGGAGTGCCATCGTGGAGCGAAACATCGATGCGACCCGTCTTCGCCCAAAAGCTTACGCCATGATTCTCAGTGGATATTATCGTGCATCCTTCAGGAAGTTCTTGACAGACAGTCAGTATGAGATGGCTTTCAAGATCGCGAAGGTGCTGTAGCTTACCCTTCAGCACAGCTGGGTCGACTTTAGTATTGCCCGACCCGAATTCAAGACCATCTGCACCACTGTAATTCATTTTCAGGAGCAAGAATTGTGGACAAGCGGTTCAGATTCTCACTGCATGAAAGACTCTCAGTGGAAGAGAGGCTGGTTTATAGGGGGTATGTCTGGCAAGTCCCCACCATAATGAGGGGCCGAAAGCGAAGGAGCCCCCGTTCCGACGGCTGAATTCCTGCAATTTCGCTTGCCGCCGAGCTGGCCTCGGCAGAGTATAGCTACGACTGGGATCGTCAGTGAGTTTAATCGATAATTTTTTTATCATTGCTTTTTTCTTTATTCCTATTTGAGGAATCTCCGACGATAACTCAGGGCGAATACGCAAGGCGAGCCTCACTTTTCACACTGTTCCAGTTCCACCCAGGTGATCAGTGATCAAGGGTCGTGGCCCCAGCGCTTAGCTTGCACGGGCGCTTCTATCGTAACATCTAGGATAGGCTCCTCAACATAGCAATGGTGATGCGTGATTGTGCTTGAATTTTTGATTGTCAAAACCTGAATTGATTGGCGATCCGCCATCTCCTGCTTGCATGGTGTGTGATCTAAGTCGGGCTAATGCGGAACACACTCTTTGGGCGCTTCCAGATCCCGGTACATTCAAATGGAGAACAATCCTGACGGGAGCCACGTATGTGACATTCATGGAACAGACAAGACCCATAGATTGATTCATACCGAGACATCCACGCGTGCAACAAGGGCCAGTGTAAAATAGAGCCGCGAATTTGGGCGGGCCGCCCGGGTATTGCCGCAACCCCTCCAAAGGTTCTTTTGCTTAATCCAAACTGAACTGTTCAGTGCCCAGCCATCGAGATCTTGGTAATCTTATCTTGCCAATGTGGAACAGGATAAACAATCTCGACTCCATTTGCCTTTAGCCTTTCCTGTCCGTTATTATGCGCAATAAATGTTCCGGGCTCTCTAATGCCAACGTAAACAGTCTTGATGGCGCTTTTGAGCCTCAGAATCCTAGTCGCACAAGTCATGTTTCCACTGAGTCTCTCATCGCATGGTTCCATGGTCGTGTAAAGGACTGTGCTGGGTGGCAGAACCTCATGGATACGTTCTTCCGGAATGTTGTGCTGATCAGCGATCTTGATAAAACAACACTGCTCTGCGTGCGTGGTGCCAGGATCTCCCTTGTAATCACGCGGGTATTCAAGGGAATACCCTGTTGAGAGGACCTTGCCGGTAGCGGCGTCAGCGAGTACGGCTCCAACGCAGAACTTGTTGCCAGCTGGCGGTGACTTTTGGGCCTGAACGAGCGCGAAGTCCATGAAAGCTTCGTGGTCCCCAATCTCGAAGGTTGGATTCTCTAGGGATTCCATCGCAAATTGTTCCTGAAGCGATCCCGGACCGGAAATTTTTTTGTTGTGGGCGAGACCAGGTTGGATACGTTCGGACTTTGCGAAAGGGGCGCGTGTCGCAGGAAAGGGAGAGAGTATTGAAGTCTTGGGGGCTGCAGCGTGAGGGGGCCGGCATGCCGCTCTTTTTCCCCATCCCGCGGGGGCGGCGACGGCGCCTCGAGAAAGAAGCTGATTGGTGACTTGAAAGAGGAGATAGTGCTTGCCACGTAATAGGTGCTTTTGTCATGGGGATTAGGGCTCACAAGAGCTTCTCGCCGAAACAACCTCGAATATATCCTTGTGTTATTATCCTTTGAAGTAACAGAACGTGGTACCGGCGTAACCTTGGAAAGGTCCGAGTGGCCAAGAGCCCGCGCCCCACACCGGCACGTATATGGACCAACAGAATGGTGAATCCTCACCTGCTTATCCTCTTAGTTCACCTCAGTCCGGTCGCTGACAACACCAGTTCTCGCGAAAACAGCGGCGCACGAAGCCTGACCAAAATATCAACCCTCCGTCAAGCAGCCGCGACTCAGCCAAGAGCTCAAGGAGTCTGTTCTCTCTGTCCAAAGCTCTTCCCACGTCGTCAACTACCCCGGCCGATCGAGCGGAGGATGCGAAGGGCCCTCTGGGACTGAACTTGCTACACTCACCGTCGAGTCCAGAGATTGACTTTATATTTGTTCATGGTTTAGGCGGAAGCTCTCGAAAAACATGGAGCAAGTCATCCTTGGAAACTCATTTCTGGCCAAAGGAGTGGCTCCCCAACGATCCGGCCTTCGAACGTGTCCGCATCCATAGCTATGGATATGATTCACATTACTTGAAGGGGAAGGAAGATTGCCTGAACGTCCATCATATTGGCAAGTCCTTCCTGGGTGCCATCAGCACTTCACCGTACATCCTCAACTCAAAAACCTCTATTGTTGTCATCGGTCACAGTATGGGTGGCTTAGTGATGAAAAAGGCGTACATTTTGGCCAAGCAAGAGGCAGTGCACAAGGACCTGGCTGATCGCTTTCTTTCTTTCTTTTTTCTGGCGACGCCCCATCGAGGCTCCAGGTCGGCCAAGATGCTCAAAAGCCTCCTAAAGGTTGCTTACGACCGCGCTTATGTGGGCAACCTGGAGCCAAATTCTGAAGCTGTTCAAGTAATCAATGATGAGTTTCGACATGTCTCCGCTGGTCTTGAACTTTGGTCATTTTACGAAACGCAGAACATGAAACTATTCAGCTCGCTCATCGTCGATCCCGAATCTGCTGTCCTCGGGTACCGCGAAGAAAAGCAAATACCAATGACGGCCGACCACCGCTCGATCTGCAAATTCGAAACACCTGAAGATCCCAACTACGCCATTTTACGAAACGCACTCATCTCGACAGTGGGAAAAATCACCGCGGATGTCCCTGAGGAGAAGCAGAAGCAGACTCGTGAGAGAAAGAGAGACTTGAAAAAATTTCTGGGAGTTCCCGACATCTTAGATGATGACCTTGCAAGCGTCTCCGAGGCCCGTATGAAAGGGTCATGCAAGTGGATATCGACCAAAGCCAGTTACATCAAGTGGAGAGACGGGCAATGCGGGGATGACAGAACTCTGTGGATCAAGGGCAAGCCGGCAACAGGAAAATCCGTTCTTGCTGGCTATGTGGTGGATCAACTCAAAGAGTCAGGTCATGCATACAGCTACTTTTTCTTCAAACATGGGGACAAATCGAAGTCTAGCCTTGATCGCTGTTTGCGATCATTGGCTTTCCAGATGGCTATTGCACATCTTGAAGTTTGCGATGCATTTCTAGCGATGCAAGCGGACGGTGTATCTCTGGATCGCGTTGATGAACGTACACTTTGGAGGATCCTTTTCATTCAAGGAATCTTTCAGACCACCATGCCCCGGCACTTCTGGGTCTTCGATGCCTTGGACGAATGTTCTAACTACGTTGACATTTTCCCTGTCATGCTTCTCAGCATGAGCGAATCTATACCTGTGAGAATCCTCTTCACAAGCCGGGATACTGTCCATTTTGATCAGGATTTTCCTACTTCTTCATCATTTCCGATTCATTCGTTGAATATTTCAATGGCAGATACGGAGTCGGACCTCAGTCTTCTGGTTGCAAGAAAAACACAGAGCTTGGCGGTGGTTGGCCCGGATGATCGAGCTGCTTTAGCCGAAAAGATTCTCGAAAAGTCAAGGGGGTCTTTCCTGTGGACAATTTTGGTACTCAAGGAACTTCTCCGGTGCCATAGCAAGAAAGCAATTGATCAAGTCCTGGAAGATGTACCAAGAGGCATGGAGCCCCTGTACAGCCGAATTCTAGACTCCATGTCACAGGCAACTAATGGGAAGAGGTTGGCGAAGACGATTCTCATGTGGGTGGTATGCGCAATCCGGCCAATGACAATAAGCGAGCTGGATGGTGCCTTGACTCTAGACATCGACGATTCGTTTCCAAGGTTGGAAGAAAGCGTCTCCGCTCTCTGTGGACAATTGGTGGTCATAGACAAATATGGGAATGTGAAAATGGTACACGAGACTGCTAGAGAGTTTCTCCTAGCTGGTGAATCTGAATCTGAGTTCTGTATCAACTTAATTGAGGCACACACTCGGATGGCGCAGGTATGCCTCAATTATCTTTGTGGGGACGAAATGAGGCCTCCCAGGAACAATCGACGCGGCTATTCAGCAGCCCTACCGACAAAAAGGCAGGATTTTGCTATCTATGCCTGCACATCGTTTTCGTATCATCTTTCAAGGGCCGATTCATCCGCAGGAGACACGTTCCGACTCGTCAAGCATTTCTTGAAGTCCAATATCCTCACTTGGATTGAAATAATTGCAGATTCTCAGGATCTCAACCACCTCACCCGCGCTTCAAAGCGTCTCAAAACATACGTCAATGCCTGCGCTGCCGAGCGGTCACCCTTAGACCCCAGCATACGAGCACTACGACAATGGACTACGGATCTTGCTAGGATTCCCGCGATGTTCGCCAATGCCCTCATGTTATCTCCGTCGACGATATACTCCTGCATACCTCCATTCTGCCCCACGGAATCTATGATACACAAAGCTGGGGCCTCAAGTCGAAGAATAGGAGTATATGGTACGCTGAACAAGGACTGGGATGACAGGCTGATGTGCATAGACTTCCGTCAGAGTCAGCCAAAGGCTTTGCGTTATGGGGACGATTTCCTGGCTGTTGGCCTTAGCTCAGGAAACGTCACATTGTACCACGCCACATCCTATCAGGAGTACAAGGTCTTAAATCACGGTGAAGCAGTACACTTCGTTGCTTTCAAACCAAAAACCGATTTTGTAGCAACCTGTGGGATGAAGGTGTTAAAGGTGTGGGATGTTCAAAGTGGCCAAGTGGTACATCAATTCACGAGCCCTCCGCGCCCGCTGGGAATGGAATTTGACGGAGATACCCTTTCGGTTGCGAGCCGCAACAACTACTTAATGACCTGGAATCTCGGATCTCACAACAGCTTAGAGCCGATGCAAAGGCCGTGGAGCGATAGTGATATGCCAGAGGTAACAAAACCGTCCACAGGCGGAACTCCGTGTGCATTAGCTCTCTCATCAAGTCACAAAATGCTTGCTGTTGCTTACAGTGGCAAATCCATCACCTTATGGGATATGGAAGACGATATCTATGTTGGTAGCTGCGGCAAGAAGCTTTCCAGCGGAGAGACTAGCACGCATATTGTGGTCTCGATTGTTTTCAACCCCAATCCTGACATCAGGCTTTTGGCAGTCACATACCTTGACGGAGACCTTGCTCTCCTCGACCCGTTTTTGGATCAGCAGCTGGAATGCTTCCGTGCCAATAGCCAAGCCCTAGCCGCAAGTCCAAATGGACGTTTCCTCGCAGCAGGTGGTGCGAATGGAATTGTCAACGTCTACGAATTTGATACCTTGAACCTCCTTTACCGTGTCAAGTCTTCAAACTCTTTCATCAAACAGCTTGCCTTTTCCAAAGACAGCATGCTTCTCGCTGATATACGAGGCTCTCAATGCACAGTCTGGGAGCCCGAGGCCCTGCTACGAGAGTCTCTGGGAGATGACAGCAGTGGAAACACCTTTACTTCAGTGGTCGAGACCGTTTCTGTGGAGGCCAAAGCAAGCATCACTGCTATCGTGGCTCACCACACGTCCGAAGTTATCGTTTGCGGAAAGAGTGATGGATCTGTCGCACTGTACAAGCAAGAAACGGGGGCAAATTTAGGGACTCTCTACAGACATAAGTCACCGATCCGTCTGTTAGCATGGGTTCCAGACCGAGACGCCCTTCTGAGCGTCGATGCTTCCAATGGAATCTCTCTGTACAGGGTTCAGAAGTCAACAGAAAAGGGTTGGCTCAGCGACTCGATTCAAATCTTCAAGTCACGCCTCGACTCCAATGAGGCCATCATAGATGTGTTAGTGGGTGAGAAATCAGGCAGATTTTTGGTATCTACTCGTGAGTCCGATCATATATTCAGCTTGAACAGCGGTAAATATGAGAGAGAGCGGAAACACACTCAGACACCAGGGATCCGCAAGTGGCTCCCTCATCCGCGGTCACCCTTGCAACTGGTCTGTGTCGATGGTATCGAAGCTTGCACATACTGCTGGGATGACTTGTCTCGAGTCTCATCTATTTCATTGCCGCTTGAAAACACGGTAGAGCTCAAAGACGCAGCCATCTTCTCGATTGGCAAGAAGCACAGGATTGTGGTTGAATTGATGTGTCCGAATAACTCTGTCAACACAAACAGGGTCTCAATAATCGACGCGAACTTTCTTGCACCTGAAAGCAAGGAGGTTCCTCCCTCGCAAGGAAGAAATGATTCTGTAATGGCATTAAATCAATCCTCCTCAGATGGAAATGATAGTGACAGGGGCATGGTGTCGATTCCAGCAACTGCACTCCATCCACATACAATTCCGTTGCAACTTCGTATTGCCCATGTCATCGGAGTCCACGAATCTGGGAGGCTTGTTTTTTTGAATCGATCCTTCTGGGTATGCTCTATTGACCTCAGCAATAGTCCGTCAGAGGATTCACATCACGAAGGCTCCGCAGCTGTTGAGGTCACAGAGCATTTTTTCGTTCCTTATGACTGGTTTGCCGGAAAGAAAGACATTGTCTGTGCTCTGGTAAAGAGAGATATCATGTTAACTCGGGGTGGAGATCTCGCTGTGATCAGAGGCGGACTTGACTATGCCGAGAGACTGCATGTAGAATAACAGGTCAGAATTGTATCTTTAGTGACCCATAAAATAATTTATTTGATTCCCATAACCTTTTCTTTCGTCGGTGCTCTTGGGTGAACATAAATCAAGGGCCTCCTAGCTATGCCATCAACAGACAACCACAGTCAATATTAACTGGTGACAGGGCTACTGATGTGGAATGAATGCAGAGCGGTGACCACTTTCACGGACCGAGTTGAAAACCTGTGACCATTTGGAGTCACGATTTGAGACACTTCTTTGGAAAATAGCATATTACGTGATCTTTCGCCAAATCTGGCACTGAAAAGAATCCGGGTTCGATATAGCGCAATGGTCCAAGGTTCACGGCAAACGTCTTTGTTCTATGGCAAGATTGCAGATATACTGACTTGGCGTCATGAGAATAGTTGAATTCTTCTTTAATTCCAAAAAACAGCATGAATCGCAACTAAAGCCTTTTGAAGATATGCAAATTGCGCTCTCTTTTTGACGTACTGTGCAAGTGGCGGGACTCACCTCTCTGATACTAACTTTTGTCTTATGTCGAGGCTTCTCGAAATTTATACGGCGACCTTTCCACTCAGACTTTGCCAAGGCCTTGAGATCTCCAAGAAATCAAGACTTAATATTTGATTGGCCATGAGAGCATTAACATCCATGCATCGGAAGGCCAACGGAGTCTAAAAAAAAGGGTATAATCTTTCCTCACAGAGAAAATATCCTTCACACCAAATATGGGTTGAAGGAATTGAGCCTCATGACTTTCACCTGTAACTGTGAGCTTGTATTTCTCTTCTAGTGGCCCCTTGATCAGCGACTATGTTTGTCAAGTAATAAATGCTGTCTCCTGCTCCCGAAGAACCTTCCCTTCTTGTCCTTCCTTTTCATATCTCTGTGGTCGTGAATAATCAGTCATGCCACTACAGGAATTTTTCCAGATCGCGCAGGATAAAGCAGCTCGTCCGTGGTCCTATAATTCTAGACAGGCATCCCCACCCGCTACCTCGCTCTATGTTTCTATCATTTCATCAAATACTGGATCGAAGCCTCGAGATAGACGCGACAACATGGAATCTGTGCAGAATCCGTTCAAACTGCCCGGGGCCGTCAGAAGCCGCGCCTGCCATGTTTACGTGCCTTGGTGTGTCCTACCTGCCCAAATCGGGACTAGCGCCGCACCACCGCCAGCATAAATATTGCCTGCCACTTCCATTCTTCCTCCTCTTTTCTTCCATCTTCACACTCCTAGCTTCGGCAAAACCCAAACTCGTCCGAGTATGTTGCGATCACAAAGGCAAAAGGCAACACACCACAGTCGCCTGCGTTGCAGTTGATGACTGTTCAGCTTCCCTCGGGAGCTGAGAGGCATTTTCTTTGACTTCTTCCCCTCTGGGGATTCTTGACCAGCTTCGGCAAAACCGTAACTTGCTCGGGTGTCTGCGATCACGATGGCAGCAAACCACGTCATGCTGCATTGCACAGCGCAGATGATATCCTGCATTGCGCGCTGCAGTTAATACCTGTCCAGCTACCTTCGGGAGCTGGGGGGGCTTTTTCTCTGACATTCCCTTCGTGGGATCTTTATTTTTTTTCCTTCATCATGCCTTGGGTCAGTGACTCGGGTATGGAGAAGAGAGGAGTCGAGTAGTGAGTAGGTAGAGTGGCACATGGCGTCGCGAGTACCTTGAACGTTGTCTACTTGAGGCTTTCGGCCCTCTCTGCTTAACGCTTCATGACTCTGCCGACCTCGGATCGATTGTCACGGTCACTAATTAAGCTGACCGGTGATTTGGTCTCCGTGAACTCATCAATGATACTGTCCACTGGGCATTAAATAGGATACGCGACCTCCATAGCGAATACGCGCCTTACCTTCACGAACTCATAACATTAGGCCCAAGCCTTTCTTCTACCTCGGCTCCTCGAGTCAGTCACATTTTTCTACTTCGCGTTCGGCGCCGATCATCCACTGCTGTGTACGCCAATCAGTGTTTACAACCCGGATCGCCAGGTTACGGCAGCCTCAAGCCACCACACCCACCAATCCACGAGTTCTACCTCCTCGATCGTTCCCAATCCCAATCCCAATTCCATGCTCCACACTATCAAACTCTATGACTCCATCACTGGCCCAATGTTAATGTAAGGCAGATGCAATCCCGCGGAGAAAGAGCTGGTCTCTTATCTCTACCTCGCCAAGCCCGCCCAAAATGATAAGCCGCTCCACGATGATTTGCTCCCGAGCGCGCCTGCGATCGACCAGCACTTTCAGCAACGCGCAAACTCAAGCTTATTCTTATCTCGTCTCACTGATGCACCAATGAGAATGCGGTTCCAATATTCATGAACAGCGGAGATAACACTCCGCCAAAAATGCTGTGATCAAGTCGATAATGCTTCCGATCTTCTCCATCTTGGGAATCGCTAACGATCTGCAATCTCCAGAGTCTCCATCTATCAGCTGGATTTTGTCAGGTATATCAATCCTCTCGAACCCCTTGTCCTCCCCGGAGACCCCAAAAGTACCATCCCACACCAACTATGGCCGTAGACGCGCTTTCCCCATTCGAGGTCGTCGAGGCCGTCGCCAAGGCCGGCGTGCAAAAGGGTAATATGAGTCTGCCCAAGGTCTTTTTCAGCTCTGTTTCTGCGGGCTGTTTGCTTGCTTTTGCGTGCGGTACTGTACTGAGTACAAATGCCACGCCTTGGTTTCAGGAGAATGCACCTGGCCTCATTCGCACGATTGCGGCGTTGGTTTTTCCGTATGGGCTGTGTATGATTATCCTCACTGGTGCGGATCTTTGTACGGGGTCTTTTATGGTATTTTTCACAACCTATTTGTGATTTGATCTGTTGATTTGCTGATCGTGATCTAGTTCACGACCGTCGCAGCCCTGCAGCGCCGTTTACCCTGGTGGAAAATGCTAATTCATTGGGCTGTGACGTTCCTTGGCAACCTTGCAGGCTCTTTATTCGTCGTTTCAATAATCTTTGGCTGTTCGTCACCTCCTTATCCCCATCGAGCAAAACTAACCCTTCAAATGTCTACAGACGGCGAAGTCTTCGCAACAGAACCTTTCAAATCCGCCGTAACCACCTTCGCAACAAAGAAACAAGTAACACCCGACTTCCACATGATCTTCCTCCGCGGAATTGGCTGCAACTGGCTCGTGTGTCTGGGCTGTTTCTTCGGACTGCAGGGCAGAGATCTCGCGTCTAAGATCATTGGTATCTGGTTCCCGATCTTCGCATTCGTTTCGCTGGGTTTCGATCACGTCGTTGCCAATATGACGTTTATTCCCCTCGGTATTTGGCTTGGCACGCCCGGGATTAATGTGGGGCTTTATATTTGGAAGGGAATTATTCCGACCCTTATTGGGAATATTCTTGGTGGGGGGTTGTTTTGCGGTATGTCTGAAGTTACTACAGTGGTGATTCTTTAGCTGACTTGTTTTAGGAACGTATTATTGGTATATGTACCTCTTGAATTTGGATAATGTTACACTGTCTGGACTGAGGACGCCGGTTTGTGGCTCGGTGCATCCTGGGCTTCCGCCGAAGGAGGGGGATGTTGAGGCTTTCGCTGCGGGTTCTCTTGGACACCGGAGTGACTGAAACTTTTCCGGGGTATTTTTGCAGTTTTGATATCGTCAAACTGCTGAAGTTCTCCTGCTGAGGATCTTGCAGGACGTGCGATGGTGATTTCTTGCTTGAACTCTTGGATACAACTGAATCTCCATAGTCGCCTTATTTCTACGGTACAGCCCAATTTTAATAGTTAATTAGCACTCAACTACCTTTCAGATTCCTATCAGTCTATCGTGATGTCCGTGTTAGGTTCTGAGGGTACGACGAAGGCAAACTATTGCAGCCATTGAGCTGTTGCATCGCCGTACCGTGTAGGCGACCAAGTCATCCAAATGACCTTGCAGGTAACCAACACGAACCAAGGACCCTATATCCTCAATCCGCCAACGGCGTCTATTACACGATCCACTGTCTCCACCATATTTTTAGATCGTCCAGTGGATCTGCCAGTATATAGTGGCGTAGTGCCCGCGGGAAAACCTCGGCGATTGGCTGGACTACCCAAAACAGCAGCTACGCCCGCCGTAGCTCCCCACGACATCGACCTCTCCTCATCACCCGCAGCTCCGCCTACAAATTCACCTCCACCCTGCATACGCGTCGCCTTCTCATTTAACTCCCACCCTCAATTCGATTTCCAACTCTTCTCCTGCGACAGTCATGGCCGCCACCGAAAAGCGACCCGAGATCATCGAGCTGTCCCGCGAGCTGCGGGGCGTTCCGCACTGCGAGGACTACGAGAAGATGATCTCCGGGATGATGTGAGCTCCCTCCCAGCCAACACAGACCATGAACGGGTCAATTAGGCTCCATGATTTTAGGTGAATACAATGACTGACTGGAATAGGTACAACCCCACCATCCCCCGCCTCCTCGAGGCGCGTCACATCTGCCGCGGTCTGACAGACGACTACAACAACCTCGACACAAAGAGCATTTCCTACGAAGACATCGCCGACAAGCGCTTCGAGCTGCTAAAGAAACTCGTCGGCAAAGTCGGCGAGGGAACCTTCATCGAGCCGCCCTTTAGACCGGATTACGGCTGTAACATCTCTATCGGGAAGGAGTGTTTCATTAACTGGAAGTAAGTCCCCTCGCCCCTCGCCTCTCCCTGCGGTCCCAGCTAACACAGATTTTTAGCGTCACAATCCTAGACACAAGCCTTGTGATAATCGGTGACCGCGTGCAAATAGGCACAGGCGTGGGCCTAATAACAGCCGGCCACGACGTCTCGGTTCTATCGCGGCGGAAATTCGTCGAGTTCGGCCACCCCATTTTCATTGAGGATGATTGCTGGATTGGGGCAAATGTTGTAATTCTTCCTGGTGTGCGCATCGGGAAGGGCTCGACTATCGGTGCGGCGTCTGTTGTTACGAAGGATATTCCGCCGTATTCGGTTGCGGTGGGTGCGCCGGCGCGCGTTAGGAAGACCATCCCCTCTGTTGAGGAGGAGATGGCTGATCCGCATAACCCATATCGGAATTTGCCTGATCGGAATGATTAGGGGACTTCTTTTGAGGGGCAGTTTCCGAGGTGGGTTGTTAAGATGCGGGAGGAGTTGGAGAGGGGAATGGATGAGGATTGATGCTGTGTGGGAGAGATTGTGTTGAGTAGCAGATGTGAGAATCATATTGAACAGAGTTTACATTCTTGAAGATATTTCCTGCTTTATACCTGTATACCTGTCCACAGTATATCCAATCCCGAAATACAACGCCTAATATACTCACTAACCCTATGCTTGCGTATGGCCATGCCCATGACCTTGCTCACGCATAGGAATAACCTCCTCCTGACCTCCATACCCACTATCATTCGCCTCAACATCAAATCCAGTTCCATTACCCAACACACGCTCCTGTCTCAGGGTTTCCTCGGGACCGGATGTATAAGAATATGCCCAACTATCAACACCCAGCGAAGTAGGAACCCCAACACCCCGTATAAATGCCCTCCTCGGTGCCCGCGGCCCCCACGCCCAACCAGCCCCCCTCTGGATAGGAAGATGATACATCCGGAACCCAATATACGCAAAGACGATCCCCAATGCCGAACCGAAGAGCACGTCGAAGCCATGGTGTCGATTATCTGCCCACCGCGACACGGCGATGAAGGATGCTGTCGCCGTTGGTACGAAGGCTAGCAGCATCATTAGGACGGGTGGCGCGGCGCCGCGGAAGCGGACTGAGGATTCGTCCGTGTGCGGTTGTGTTGTTCCTTCGACTGGGTAGGACGGCAGGTAGGGGAAGCTAATTGAGAATTTTGCGCTTAGCCAGAGGGTTAGGTAGCCTAGACCTGCGAATGCGACTGGAAACAATGAGGTTAGTGTATCTGGACTTGTATTTTGAGGCGTGGGGGTGCTGGGGGCATACAAGAAGCATGACCCGACGGAAACGACTGAAATCCACCGATCCGCAATGTATCAGACTGATCCTGACAAATCGTCCAGGCAACGATAATCGGTGCACCTGCCACACCAAGTCCACCGACCATATTCTCCTCAATTGCATTGAGGTTGGGGTTACACCGTGCCAGGAGATCGGGTCTCGGCTTCCCGACTAATTCCTTCAATCCCTCCGTCGCCATCCACGCGCCGGCTAGCGAGGATGCAAGGCCCATCCATCCCGCGTTCCATTCCCAAATCTTGGACTGGAAAAGTTGCATATATGAGGTGCGAGTGTTGCCGGCTTGCGCCGGTGTCGTGATGAGTGCGATGGCGAGGATTATGATTGCTGGTGCCATTAGTCCCGTTAGGACAAGGGCGGCTGTTGAGACGGTTTCGGTTTCATCGTAGGGATAGGCGATGGTGGCATCGGTTAGGGAGAAGGGGTGTTTGTTTGGTTCGACCTTGGAGAAGCCGTAGCCTATTAGTGCTGTGCCGCTGGTTATTGTTAGTTTTTTTGGCTTGGGATTGTACTGCGTGCTGGGGACAGGGATGCGGTCGCACATTATGAAGATCCAGTCGATTATGTAGCTGAGGACTAGAAGTTTGGAGATGCGGGCTAAGGCCGCTGCGAGTGGCATTTTGGTGCCGGTTGTGCGCTATAGATACGCGCTTTGTGAATTGTGTTGCTCAGGGTGAAGGAGGTTGGAATTGATGTCGTCTTGGTGGTGACGTTTGTTGGCGCGCGTGATTGTGGGGATGCCGGTGGGTCTTGCGCTGATAGAATTCCTGCGCGAACGATGGGATGAGAGGGTAAATACTACCAGTAGTATATGGCGGATTGTAGTTGAAAGGGGATAGGAAAGGAGGACGTGCTCCTGGCAGAAGCAAGAGGGGATGATTGGGGCGACGGTGACTGAGCGCGTGTGGAGTCGGCGCATTACAGTTTGCTGCTTAGCGCCGGCGTTTCTTGGCTGCCTGAAATCCCTCAATTCAGCAAGTATGAGCAGGCGCAGACCATGATAGTCGGCCTGTGGATGTCATATTGTGCTGTTCTGCTTGGAATCGACTCGTGTCACAGTGTGTTTGGATCGTAGATAGAACTGGAGGAGTCTGGGGTGAGCTCTGCGATCTGCAGCTGGATGGTGGAGCGATAAGATAACAGTGCCTCTTGCAGCTGCTAACAACAATACCTCCTCTAGAAATCTATGGCAGTCTGCAGAAATCGTATTTCGAGGTCAGGCATTTTTCCGCTGAAATGTCTTCCGTGCGGAGAATCTTCCCAGTCACTCAGCCATGAACTTCAAGGAGCTCCACAGCTACAACATTCTACAGTCCCTTGAGTTGCAGCATTTTTACAACTTCCCTTTAAGTTTACCCTATCTAACTCTCTTCTCAATACAGAATTCATTTCAATGTCCACTTCCGACGTCATCCGAGTATCCCGCCGATCTCTCTCCGTCCACGATGTACAAGGTGTTGACGTCCGTTTACGGAAGCATCAACAGCTGTCCATACCCGAGGAATGCTTGACTGACCTTGGTACGGAGGACAAAGCAGAAATTGTTCCTTCTATTACTTTTGGCAGTTCTTTCTTGTCACTGTCCTAAGATGTTCTTAGTGCTGCTGCAATAAATAGGACAAGGACACAATGCGAAGAGACAGTGCTGTCACAACAAATACAACCCACAACGGTCCACAGGAGCTTCCTGGTTAGTGCCAGGTGGCTGCTCTACTACTTACAGCTGTATAGGCGCTAAGGACGGAAAGAAATTATCAGCAGTCTCAATAGCTAGTTAGTGATAGCTGGGCCTGAGGGCTAATCCTCACCTGGGCAGTATTGGAAGATGGCGTATTCTTGAAATACATCCTTAGAAATACAAGTTTAAACCTCAACCTGCATTTCAGATTAATGGACCTTGCAGTTACTTCAATCAAAAACGCAGAAATCCTGCCCGAAGGTTGTCGGTCGTCTTATCTGACGGTGTTCTTTTGTTTACGCGGTTTTAACGGCGCACAAACAACCTGACAAAGAGAAAACCAATTCCTTGGCATTGAAACCTATTCTTCAACAATTACTATAGGTGAAGGATTTATTCACGATATTGTGAAATGCTTTGCAAAATTCTTTTCGATTTGGACTCGGATGATACATATCTGGTGGAGCTAGCAAAATTCAAACTCAAATTTCACGGCGGCCAATCCTTGACATACCTCGTGATTCTGACCCTAAATGATGATCAGGATACCTTCAGCGTGCCCACATACTTTATTCCAGTTGTTTTCTACCACCTTCAAAGCAGACAGGCGACGAATCGCTGATTTGCTTTGCTATGCAAAAGATGTTTCTCGTTTTTATAGTCATAAATGCAGCCATCTTTTATCAACTGGGCTTGTGGTTTAGTGGTATAATACCCCCCTTAGCATGGGGGTGGTCCGGGGTTCGATTCCCCGCGAGTCCATTTTTTTCCCAACAACAGATCCATGCAGTGGGGCGGGTGTTGTCTATTGTTTGTCAATCACGCTGGTAGATCTGGAATAAAGAGTGTCCTGATCATTTTTGGAGATCCTTTCTGGCAATCTGACGGGCGCCTGTTATTTTTGTGTCGGCGAGATGTGCACATACGCGGAAATATTCACTTTGTAGCCTTGCAATCAGAATCCCATCACAGTCAGCCAATTACGTCTATCTTGGTGTCCCTTCTTTGCTCCGTGGGTCCGCTTTCGTTGTCAGTCAGAGTGCAGCTGTCAGCCGGGACTGACCTGAGCCCTTTTTAGCCGCGTCTGAGTCCGCATTAGGTGACTACCTCACGGCCCAGGTTTACAGATGTGATCTGGGTATTCACAGCTATCAGCAACGAAGAATCGTTTTTGTAGCGTACAGTAATCTCTTCACTTTATTGGCGAGGAGTTCACGAGTGGGAAAAGTATCTGTGTCACGTCACAGCTGTGACCGGCGGGTCGACCCACAGAACAACGAGGCTGCCTTGAGGGGTTCGCGAAGGGAAAGCTGCAAACAGCGATATTTGTGTGCATCATAGGCTGGAGGCTCAACAGACTCAGAATCGGTCCTCAATACCCGAGCATGCTCAGTTTGGACGGCCGACAGCACCAACTATTCAAGCCGCGAGCAAGATACACATGGACACGACACTGCTCACCTACGGCATAACCCTATCCTCTTCTCCATACACAGGTCTCTAACCCTGGCATGATGAAAAAGAAAGAACCCACAGAGTGGAAGTGTCAAAGAATATGCCCGACATGCCTGATGGTCATGAACAGGAAAACCTGTGAGGAGCTGCCTTCATGATCGCAGCTCATCCAAGCGATACCGACCTACCCGGGGGAGAGGGGAAGGGGAAGGGGGAGATAGGTGGTGGGTGCGGGTTCTACTTACCTAGCTTCGGTGAGCACGAGGGCGACCACAGATGGTTTTGAACGAGAGGGGAGATGAAGAGGAGAAGTTCTGATGGGGGAGAGATGGTGAATTCATGCCCCTGCGGTAGCCTGCTAACCGAGATGGAAGTTTCCGTCTTAATTTTCGAAATGGGGATGCGGACACACACGCTGTGGGAGGATGGGTGCTCGAGGAATCACGACTTTCCTTCTCGAAGCTCGACTCAGTGACTCGAGGTGTGATGAGAAAGTGTCCACCAACTTTGAGAGCTCCCGAGGGAGTAATTCAAAAATAATGTCGATTTGTGCTGCGATCCGCCACGTGTGCACAATACAGCCGCTGATCAGGTTGGAAAGGCAAAGGTAAGTACGCAGCTGCTCCTTGATTATACTAGAGTGGAAAGATATGAAGAGGAAGCTGGTGGGCGGAAGATACACACCACCACATAAACAAGGCCGCTTAAGAACGGCTTTCATGGAGACGGGTACCAAGTCACCATGGATCTCTTCTCCATGCTCGAGTTCTTGACCTCAGTGATGATGAAAAGTAACCCCACGAAGGGGATGCCAAAGAATACGCCTCCCAGTCCCCCGAAGGTGACCGAACAAACGATCATCGCGATGTGCAATGCGATGGGTCTTCTGTGGTGGGCCGCCCTCATGACTGCGGCCCACCCAAACAAGGTATATATGAAGAGGAAAGAGAAGGAGAGGAAGCTTGGGAATCGACGATGGTATTTATACCCAGCGGGTGCGGCGCTAATCCCGTTTTGGAGGGTGGCCAGCCCAAGAAGCGCATTCACAGCGAGTAACGCCGCCTAACACGGCCTGAGTGTTCGAAAGGGAGATATTCAACTTGATTGTATGCTATTATAGATCTCGAGATATGCGATAGGCTGTAGAATGCTGTAGAATAGCTTTGCTGATTGTGGAAAACTAGATTCCATTGTATACTACCTACCGCTGTGCTACTCCTCCCAGTCAAAGTTCACCACAATCCGCCCAGCAACCTCCCCTCTCCGCAACTTTCCAACACCCTCCGGCAGACGATTAACAGGATAAATCTCACAGATCTGATGCAACATACCCCGTCTCGCAAAATCCAATGCAGCAGCCGTATCACTCCGACTCCCAACAAGGGTCCCCTTAATACTCATATTTTGAAAGATAAAGTCACAAGGGTCCGTCCCGAGCACCATCGAGTCCTTCGCCGGAAGCCCAATACACATACCATTGATCCAACGCGCTTGCCAACAAACGATATGGCTGTCTTATACGCCGCTGGGGCCGTAACGAAGACGCCGTGAGCACCGACTCCATCGGCTATATTGATAACCGCTTTGGCAGGGTCATCTGTCTCTATGAAATCCACAAAGGCTTCTGCCCCCATCTTCAGCGAGAGTTCACGCTTAGACGCACCTGTGTCGACGACGATCGGCCTCATGCCCATTGCCTTGGCCAGTTGAACACCTTGGATACCTACGCCGCCGCCGCCTCCTGGAAAGACGACCCAGGATCCCGCACGGAGGTTTGATTCGATCAGTGAGCGGTAGATTGTGCTTGCGCTGCACATTATTGGTGCGGCGATTTCGTCGGGGATGCCGTCTGGGATTGGGGAGGCGTATCGTGCGGGTGAGACGAGGTATTGCTGGTATGTGCCTGCAAGTGTCAGTTCTATTTGTGGCGGCATGAGTGATTGTTTACTAACCAGACGTCATCAGACCGGTGTGAATAGCGTCTGCGCAATATGTCTCTTTGTCATCCCAGCACATCGTGCACGAACCGCATGTATTGTTGATCGGCTTGATTCCGGCTCTATCGCCCAGTTTGAAGTTCTTGACATTTGCACCGACCTTCACGACGACGCCGACGCCTTCGTGGCCTGGGGATCGTACTCCGTATGATGACATGGTTGACATGCCCAGGTCTCCTTGCATTAGGTGAATGTCTGATGAGCAGAGACCGGTGAATTTTAGTCGGATCAGGATATCGTCGGGTCCTATTCACCTCGATCAGCATATACCGAAATATATCGCGGACGACAGTGATGAAGCACAAACCAGGTTCAGGAACCGGCACCATCTGCACCTCGACGTGAAAATCAGGACCCTCATTAACGACAACACCGGCCTTGCAGAAGGCCGGGATAATTTCCTGCGGCACCGGAGTGATATCGCCCATCTTGTGCTTGCATATACAGAAGAAGTGAAGTCGAAGTCTCGACAGCACATTCTCAGCTCCAGCAGGGTATGATAAGTACGCGGAGCTCTACCGAACCTATACCGAGGTAGAGCTGCGGAAGCCGACCGTTGTATTGACCCCTCTTCGTGCTACTGCGTACAGCAGTTTGGCTTGTCTGCTATGGTTCCCCTCTTCTGCGGATGTGGGGAAGCTACATCTCCGTATATCCGGGCAACGAGATGGCGGAGATCGGAAAGAGGGCGCTTTGCGGAGGATACAATGAGATATGAAGAGTTTGCACGATATCGAGATACAGGGGGCACTGGGATTATGTTCTCGTGGGTGAGCCGTTTCGATTTGACTATTCCCGAGGCATACTCTTTGTGTCACTTGTATATGTAACCACACGGTTCACGAACATACACTATTTGTGTCAATGGCAGGCTCACAGTTGCTGATATGGGATCGAATGGCTCTATAAGTGGTGGAGGTTAGGAGAGTAGGGAAAGGATTAAATTCCGGCCTACCGGTAATTCGATCGTCGGTTGACGACAACGTTCGACACTACCTTCACCATCTTGCCCCCGAGACGAGAAGCATAAGTTCAATTTTTGACCCTTGATGCAATGTGATGGTGTATCAACTTCGCCAGACTTTTGCAAATAGCGAAAGGATTGCAGTTGTTGAGGTTCCAGGATAAGGCACCGAATTGATGCCTCATTCCCAACCTCTGTCGGCATGCCTGTCCAGGGAAACCGAAGGCACTGAGCTTGATTTACGCTTCAAGCTCTCTTGCCACCATTGTATTCTACATTCGGGAGATCTTCATGGAAGAACCCCGATCGAGACCGATTATGAGGGATTTACTACTGTCAGGGGCTTGCCGTCCGTTCAGGGATAATACCCCCAGAATCGCACGTAGACAACACAATACAGTCAAGCAAAAGTTCTGTCAATTCCATTAAGGTCGATTTGTCTAGCAGGCCCTCATTCTATATTCAGTGCTTCGTCGTAGCCCATCTCAACAGCAGTAATGCGAGTGCATAATGTGACTGGTATCATGTCGATGTATATATATCGTTGTTCGACAGGTCGATCTCGCAGCAACACTTTGTTTGTCGAATACTCAGACAGCAGTTAAAAAACCTCAATGTTCATCAAAGCCAAGCGACAAATGGCCTCGAGGAACTACCCTACAAAGCACAGAAATATCTATACACCTCGTACCAGTACGCCGACCATATGATGACAAGACAGGGGCAAGATGTGGGGCCGGACCGGTACAAGTGGAGAAATCCATATTAACATGAAGCAGCGAAAGGTTTCAAGGCCCCATCAGCAGACAAGCTACAGTACACTACCTGGGTCTTGCGAAGAGGTACCTAGGTGGTATGAATCATGCTGCCAACGTCTCCTCCAGATAAAAAACCCCTCCTGCATCTCGGCAAAGTGGATGAAACCAATCCACTCTTTTCCCGTCCCGGCTGTATACCCATCAGGGCAAAAGCCCATGAAACAAGACTGATTCGGGTGATTGACAGTTTTGGATCGTCATTCTAGCCTATTTACGGATCTGCAGCTCCTCCGTGATGGAGACTGTGAGTTGGGATTGGTTTGGTCCTTTGATGGGATCCATTTATCCGCCGGCAAAACCTCGCAGTTTTGGCTGAAGGGTTGTGCTTGTTTGTCCATGGCGCTGGTTAGTGCCTTCCCTGAAGACTGATCTGGACTCGGGTCTGAAATATATAAAGGAGCTATCTCCTGCCTTGGGCTTGGTGTAAGGTCTCAATTACCGTCAACATGCCGTCTTTGACTTCTCTGCTCTCGTTCTTCACCCTCGCTGCTGGCGTCCTTGGCTCCACTGGTGATCTCTCGAAGAGAGAGTCGTACACCTCGAGCTCGACTGGAACGAGCAATGGCTACTACTACTCCTTCTGGACCGACGGCGGTGCCGATATTACATACACCAACGGCGCGGCTGGTGAATACAGCGTGACCTGGTCCGGAGACGGCAACTTTGTTGGTGGAAAGGGATGGAACCCCGGTGGTTCTCGGTAGGTCGCTTCAGAGCTGATCAATTTTCATGTTCTCGCAAGCTAATATACTGCAGATCCGTGAGCTTCTCCGGCTCCTACAACCCGAACGGTAATTCCACCCCTTAACATGTCAATTTCAACTGCACTCTCCAAATACAAACTAACACCCCTACGACTATAAAGGAAACAGCTACCTCTCAATCTACGGCTGGACCACTGACCCCCTGATCGAATTCTACATCGTTGAAGACTTCGGTACCTACAACCCCTCCACCGGCGCAACCAAGAAGGGTACCGTCACCAGCGACGGCAGCACCTATGACATCTACACCAACGAGCGCATCAACCAGCCTTCTATCGAGGGAACTTCTACCTTTACCCAGTACTGGTCGGTTCGCCAGAACAAGCGTTCCCAGGGTACTGTTACTACTGGCAACCACTTTAAGGCGTGGGAGAACCTTGGCATGGATTTGGGATCGTTCAATTATATGATCGTTGCTACTGAGGGGTACTATAGCAGTGGATCTGCTGATATTACTGTTTCTTAAGCTCCCCCTGTGAAGGAGCGAGGCGAATTTGGATATCAACTGAGAAATTTCCACACTGCAATGGCAATTCTTACAGTGGCCAGCGGCTATAGAACATCGAGCGATGTACACAACGCAAAATCCAAACGTAACCACATGTCGATCGGAGAGACTGATAACTAACGTAATCCACTAGCGAGTGAGACACACGGGCGAGTGAGACAGAAAACGCGGTCACGCCCCAGCGCGTCAACTTCCTCATTTCAACTACCCACTATGCCCCCAATTCGCAGTCAAAATCCTCAAAATTCTATCAACCAAGAAGGTAGAATCCAGCTCGCGATACAAGCCTTTCAGAACAAAGAATTTCGATCGATTCGCGAAGCTGCGCGCCGATTTCAAGTACCTACCGCAACTCTCCATCGCCGATACAATAACCAACTTCATCGATCGGAAACCCGCGCCAACAATTATTGATTGACTCCAACTGAAGAGGAATCGCTCCTACGGTGGATGCTCTCTATGGATACGCGTGGACCAGCTCCCCGACCTAGTATGGTAAGGGATATGGCCAATATTCTACTAGCAGAGCGTGGTAGTCAGACTGTTGGAGTCAATTGGGTTTACAGATATACAGAGCGCTATGATGAGCTCAAATCGCGGTATTCTCGTCGATATAATTATGAGAGGGCAAAATGCGAAGATCCGAGGATTATTAAACCATGGTTCGACCTTTTACGACGCACGATCGATGAGAATGCTATCCAACCTGAGGATACCTACAATTTTGATGAAACTGGCTTCGCAATGGGGCTTATAGCTACTGCGAAAGTCATTACAAGAGCTGAATACTATGGTCGGAGGTCAGTTCTACAGCCAGGGAATTGCGAATGGGTCACCGATTGAATGTGTGAATTCAACGGGCTTTATACTCCCACCCTGCATTATCTTCAAATCGTCAAAGTACCAACAATATGCATGGTTTGATGACCTACCCGACAATTGGAGAATCGAAATCAGTGAGAATGGTTGGACTACAGACGAAATTGGGCTTCGATGGCTAGAAAAGCTATTTATCCCTGCGACTACTAGTCGTACTAGGGGTGAATATCGACTACTAGTTCTCGATGGCCACGGCAGTCATTTGACCCCCGTTTTGATCGATTGTGCGAGCAAAACTATATTATTCCAATCTGCATGCCTCCGCATTCGACTCATCTACAGCCTTTGGGTATAGGCTGTTTTGCCCCCTAAAGTGCGCGTATGGGAGCTTGATTGAGCGCAAAGGACGGTTGGGGGTCAACCACATCGACAAGCTTGATTTCCTTGCAGCATTCCCAAAAGCTCGCAAAGAGGCCTTTAAACCAGAGACTATTCAAAATGCATTCATCGCAGCTGGTTTAGTACCATATGATCCCGATCAGGTCATTTCAAAGCTTGATGTTCAACTTCAGACACCTACCCCCTTAGGTAGTCGACCAGGGAGCCAATCGAGCGCGTGGGGCCCTAAAACGGCAGCAAATCTCAAACAATTGAATCGACAGGTCTCGTCAATCAAGGCACTGCTTAAGAAACGCTTGCAAAGCCCTCCAACGCCTACGAATATAGCTATTGATTAGCTCCTCAAGGGCTATCAGCTATCATTGCATTCTAATGCAATTCTTCTAAAGGAAATCCGCGATTTACGGGCTGAAAACGAGACAAAAAGCGAAAATGCAACAGAACGACTAAGCGCGTAGCTCATACGGAGGGCTTTACGGCCAAGAAGCCAGGGAGTCGATGAACCAGGCTCATGAAGCTCCTAATACTACCCCCGCGGAACCAGCTGCGTCAGCTTCCCAGCCAATTACACGCGCACCCCCGCGATGCAGCGACTGTCATCAAATAGGGCATAAAAGAACGCAATGCCCTGATAGGTCTAATAGATAGAAATTTGAAATCAATGGCGTTGTTGATTTAATAAATTGGTTTGAAATAATAGTAGCTGGTTTTCTGTCTCACTCGCCCGTGTGTCTCACTCGCTAGTGGATTACGTTATTACAATCAGGAGGAGGATGATTCAGCAGATACCCAGTCTCTTAACTACCTGTTTTGTACGGTAATCGAGTATTCTTGGAAAAAGCAGCGCTGCAACACACTCAAAAACCCTAAATAGATGGCATCCTGAACGGGAGCCGACAGATACTTCTTCAGTCAATCGTTCAATCGCTGGGATGGTTCAATGGGCCCTCACGAGTACTAGTCGATACCGATATCCGAAAGTCCGACACCACAACCTCGCCCGGACTTAAACGAACGGTCTACGAAAATATACCCGGGAATCGATCAACGCACAGCTGAGCCATGGATATCATTCGTATCTAGACAGCCGGGCCAGTTCGATGACGACAATGATTGACCGCGACGCCTGCATTCCCCACCGTTACATTCCCCACCGCACCGCCCGAACAACCGAGCAAGCATACCCATTGGCAGCTGTGATCGTTCAGCTCTGCCTGCCAGCGCCCCGAGATCGGTTGCGAAAGATCTCATGCACCGCATCTGATTTTTGAACCCTCGGTCGCGGAAGCGGTTCGGCCAATTGTGTGCCCTGCTCAGGCCAGCTGATGCAACCATACGATTATAGTATGGATGGACACAGGAGGGAGTTCAGCTGGTCTTCGCACAAGGGCCGCGGGGTTGGGTATAAAGGAGTACAGGACCCCCGAGCTCAATGATCCTGGAAAGAGCTTTTCAAGTTTAGCTCTACTCTTGGTCTGCTTGCAAACCGTGAATACGAGACATTCATAACTACAATATGGCATTGAACGGCAAGGTTGCTCTCATCACCGGAGGTGTCAAGAACCTTGGTGCCCAGTTGGCGCGCGAGCTGGCGAGTATTGGTGCCAACTTGGCTCTGCACTATAATTCCGAGAGCAGCAAGACCAGCGCCACAGAGTTGGACGCAGAGCTCAGGGAGAACTACCCCAGTGTGAAGGTCGCCTTCTATCAGGGTGACTTGACCAGCGCCGCCAATGTGGACAACCTGTTCCAGGTGGTCCTGAAGGACTTTGGCAAGATTGACATTGTTGTCAACACAGTGGGCAAGGTGCTGAAGAAGCCTATCACCGAGATTTCCGAGGAGGAGTACGATTCGATGTTTGCGTGAGTCAATCACACTATCCCAGACGCCAGCATATAGGGGTCTGAGCCAATGCTAACGGGAGATAGCATTAACTCGAAAGCCGCCTTCTTCATCCTCAAGGCCGCCGCCGCCCATGTCTCCGACGACGGCAAGATCATCACCATCGTCACGGCATTGCTGGGCGCCTTCACCGGATTCTATACCTCATATGCCGGATCCAAGGCGCCGGTCGAGCACTTTACCCGTGGCGTGTGCAAGGAGCTGCAGGCTCGTCGCGTGAGCGTGAACAATGTGGCGCCTGGCCCGATGGATACGCGTAGGTAGTCCCTGCCAAGAGAATTGGGATTTTTGGCTGACATTTCGATTGTAGCATTCTTCTACCCTCAAGAATCTGCCGAGGCGGTTGAGTTCCACAAGGCGAATGGTATGGGTAATCGGTTGACCATGGTGCAGGATATTGCGCCCATTATTCGCTTCCTGTGTACGGAGGGTACCTGGATCACTGGGCAGACTATCTTTGCCAATGGTGGATATACCACGCGCTGAAAAAGTGGAGGAAAAGCTTTGTCTGATTGACATAGGGATCAAATGAGAACCACGATTCATGAGTTCAAGATACACATCCAATGCCAACCGGTGCTGTGTCAATCACCTGCCCCGCCAGCCCTAGACTGTAGCCCTATTTCCTCTTCGGGACATGCAGGTCCTGCCACCCTACTCCACGTGACCAAAGCTAAGCTGACACGCACGTGACCGCGATTGTCCCGCACTAAACCCAAACGGGGTGCGGCAGTGACATCAACGTTTGATCTTTTTGTCGCAAAACCGACGATCGCCCGGTTTTGCAGCAGTCGAACGTCTGGAAAGCAAAGAACTTGTTCTGTTCTCAAAGGTGCGGGCTTGTCGTCACTGCATCCAGTTCCACTGGCGAATACTTAGGGGCACCCGCGAGATCCATCGCAATCGCCATTGATCTCATCTCAACCCAACTGCGTAGTGACGAAATCAACTCCCCACTTCTTATTTGTCTCACCGGAATTGGGTTGAACCCCTCCAACCAGGCCTGAGCTTCAATCGGCCGTAACAATTCAACTTTCCAACCTCTCTCTTCTCTCGCTATCTTCTCCATCGGCTTCTGCTCGACCTGAACCGAGGTCGACATTCCCAACATGGAGCCCGTTAACATCCCCATCGAGGCCAAGAAGCGCCGAATCGGCGTACTCACCTCCGGAGGTGATGCCCCCGGTATGAATGGCGCCGTGCGGGCCGTCGTCCGTATGGCAATCCACAGCGGCTGCGAGGCCTACGCCGTCTATGAAGGATACGAGGGCCTGGTCAATGGCGGCAATATGATCCGCCAGGTGCACTGGGAGGATGTCCGGGGATGGTTGTCCCGTGGCGGTACGCTGATTGGCTCTGCCCGGTGCATGACCTTCCGCGAGCGCGCCGGTCGTCTGCGTGCGGCGAAGAACATGGTCCTGCGCGGTATCGATGCTCTTGTCGTCTGCGGTGGTGATGGTAGTTTGACCGGTGCCGACGTCTTCCGTGCGGAGTGGCCCGGTCTGCTCGAGGAGCTCATCAAGTCAGGCGAATTGACCGCTCATCAGGTCGAGCCCTACAAGCAGCTTAACATTGTCGGTCTGGTCGGATCGATCGATAACGACATGTCGGGCACCGATGCGACTATCGGCTGCTACTCCTCCCTTACTCGCATTTGCGACGCCATTGACGATGTCTTCGATACGGCTTTCTCACACCAGCGTGGTTTCGTTGTGGAAGTCATGGGTCGTCACTGTGGTTGGCTTGCCCTGATGTCGGCCATCAGTACTGGTGCCGATTGGCTGTTCATCCCGGAGATGCCACCCAAGGACGGCTGGGAGGATGAGATGTGCAATGTCATTACCAAGGTGGGTACAATTACATGTCCAAAAAGTCCAATCATGAAGTGCGCTAACCCTCTCTGCAATCAGAACCGCAAGGAGCGTGGCAAGCGCCGCACCATTGTCATTGTCGCCGAGGGAGCGCAGGACCGCCAACTTAACAAGATCTCGAGCTCGACAATCAAGGATATCCTTACCCAGCGTCTGGGTCTGGACACCCGAACCACCGTCCTTGGTCACACTCAGCGCGGTGGTGCCGCCTGCGCCTATGACCGCTGGCTCTCCACCCTGCAAGGTGTCGAGGCTGTGCGTGCCGTGCTGGAAATGAACGCTCAGTCGCCATCCCCCGTCATCACCATCCGCGAGAACAAAATCATGCGCACTCCTCTGATGGATGCGGTGAAGGAGACCCAGGATGTCACTCAGAAGATCCACGACAAGGACTTTGCCGCCGCAATGACTCTGCGCGATGCCGAGTTCAAGGAATACTACCACGCTTACCTCAACACTGCTACTCCAGAGCACCCGAAGATGCACCTTCCTGAGAACAAGAGGATGCGCATTGCTATTGTCCACGTTGGCGCCCCCGCTGGTGGTATGAACCCAGCCACCCGGGCTGCTGTCGCCTACTGTCTGACCCGTGGTCACACCCCGGTTGCTATTCACAACGGTTTCACCGGTTTATGCCGTCACCACGCCGACAAGCCCATCAGCTCTGTCCGCGAGGTCAAGTGGCTCGAGTCGGACGCCTGGGTTAACGAAGGTGGTTCGGACATCGGTACTAACCGCAGCCTGCCCTCGGAGGATATGGAGACCACCGCCAAGTGCTTCGAGCTTTACAAGTTCGACGCCCTGTTTGTTGTTGGCGGTTTCGAGGCCTTCACTGCCGTCAGCGAGCTGCGTCGGGCCCGCGAGAAGTACAACTCGCTCAAGATCCCCATGGTCGTTCTCCCCGCCACCATCTCCAACAACGTCCCCGGTACCGAGTACTCCCTGGGTAGTGACACCTGCCTCAACACTCTCATCGACTTCTGCGACGCCATCCGCCAGTCCGCCTCCTCTTCCCGTCGTCGTGTTTTCGTCATCGAGACCCAGGGCGGCAAGTCCGGTTATATTGCGACCACCGCCGGTCTGGCCGTCGGCGCCGTTGCCGTCTACATTCCCGAAGAGGGCATCGACATCAAGATGCTCTCGCGGGACATCGACTTCCTGCGCGACAATTTCATCCGCGACAAGGGCGCCAACCGCGCCGGAAAGATCATCCTCCGCAACGAATCCGCCTCAAACACCTACACCACCCAGGTGATCGCTGACATGATCAAGGAAGAAGCCAAGGGCAAGTTCGAGTCCCGCGCCGCTGTCCCCGGCCACTTCCAGCAGGGTGGCAAGCCCTCGCCCATGGACCGTGTCCGTGCTCTGCGTATGGCCATCCGCTGCATGCAGCACCTGGAGAACTTCGCCGGAATGGACCGCGAGACCATCGCTGCTGACCCCTTGTCCTCGTCTGTCATCGGTGTCAAGGGCTCGCAGGTCCTCTTCTCGCCGATGGGTGGTGCCGACGGTCTCGAGGAGACTGAGACGGACTGGAAGCGCCGTCGCCCCAAGTCGGAGTTCTGGCTCGAGCTGCAGGATGTCGTGAACACTCTGTCTGGTCGCTCTGCTTCTCGTACACAGGAGGGCTGGTTCTGCTATGAGAGTACGTAAAAGTCGTCGGCAACCCTTGTCGATCACCCCTGGAATGTTTATTTGCGGTTTATTTACGATTACGACAACCATACCCCCTCGAGCGTTTCCTAAGTCAAGACTGGAGTTAACATTTCTTTCTTCTCTTCCTTTCAGATCCTTCTACCGTCCACTCCATCCCCTCGGTCCCCAACTCTCCTTGAAGAGTTCGAGCCGACTCCCACTCCTCCCCCGCTCCCAGATCATCTCCTTTCCCCGGAAGGATGATATCTGGAGTTTCAAGCGTCTCCTAGAGACCGGGCTGCCACGACCTTTACTCCCCCAGTCATAGTTATCTTTGAGCTGGTCGAGGTGGCAGCCGACGCCCCTCATGTTTGTATGATGATGCTACGCAACGCAGCCCCGACATACCCGTCCGTGCATAGCCTCGAGATCGGGCTTCTCTTCCCTTGTGCATTTTTTCTTGAATCTTTCTTTCTGGCTGAAAAGCTGGATAGTAGGTAGATCTGAATTGCATTGCCTATAAACTTTTATGGACTTAAGTGTCGTGTAAAGGTCTAGCTCGGGCAGTCGCCGTGCGTAGTTGAGAGCCTCCTCGTAACTAATGGGGCTGTAGAAAGTTGTTTTTAGAATCAGCGACATAGTACCAAGTCGTATCCTGCAGGCCAGACTAGGATGTGGAAGATGATTCATTCTGGTTCTCTGTCGGCCCGGTTATGCCCGGGCCGGCTGAGTTAATTCAAGGTACTTGGTCAAAGTCAAGGCTTAACAGTGCATCCTCCGAATACATAGCACCTTAGCTGCGCAAGAACGGTCAAAGAAAAACCAGGAAGGATCAGACGACCATATCGTACGAACAGCGTGTGTGCGCGTGCGCGTGTAGTCGGTATGTGTCGAGTAAAATCATTCAGCCAAGTCCGCAATGTCCCATAGCAGACTCTGTGCATCGATACTTGAAGGCCTAGTGATAGACTGTCGACATATCTGGCTAATTCTGAAAACAATCTATTCTATGCTTCAATTACTTGGTTTCTGTCCGATCTATTGATAGCATCAGTTCTCTGATAACTGTAGCTGTATATAGTGTTGGCGTAAGGGAATGGTTATGAGACCCATAATCGTTGTGGCCCGCTGCGTGGTGGGGGTCGAGCAGCAACATTCCTCCAGTAGTCCTCACGTCGCGTCCTCACCTCCTGGTCTGCCGTTGTTTCCCTCTTCTTTCGCATGTCAGACTGCATTAGATTATCCACTCTTTCGTTGAAGGATGAGCATCCTTTAGTAGTACTGCTTTTTGGCTTCGTAAGCTCTGATAACCGTGGTCTGCAGCAGGGTGCTCTGATTCCCGAGCTGCTCCCCCTCCAGCTGCAGCTGTGTGAAAGTCGCCTTGAGGCAATACAGGTGTGGTAGGTGCTGGTAAAAATAATGGATATCTTCCATGAATTGAGTCCTCGCCATTGCATTTGCAAGTGCTCAATATCGAGGCCTTTCGGAACTGAGCGACTTCGAGCCATGCAGCGAGGTGTCGAGTAGTTTACGATCTGCTGTCAAACCTCACGGCTGATTGCCACGCTGAGAGGGCCCGTAATAATACTACCAAGGAACGAACGCTCACTCCATGCTATGAGGCGTTCCCTGATTGAAGACTGGCAATTTGAAGCTGCATAACAATGTCAAGGTTTAGAAACTCAGATATGTTACGACATGCTGCCATCGTACAGACACTTCAATGAAAGAGTCTCAGACTGTTAACAGTATCTAGTTTGCGCAGTTATGAGGGCAGTCGAGTCGGATTACATTAGATCTGAGACATGACACCAATTGACAAGTGCGACATCTGAATAGGGGTCAGGCCCGCGCACGCCGTTCACATTGAGATCATCCATGGTAAATCTTGGCACTGCAATCTGCGCCTTTCTGAGTCTTTTGCAATCGCGGGAACCCGACCTCTTTTCGAACTTTCCACCAAGATCGACACGACGTTTTCCACATCATGTGCCATCCACGTTCGCAACGACGTCATACTCCAAATATGTCTCACAAGGCCATGTATTTCGACGGTGAGTGGTATGAGACATTGACATGGACGTCTATTCCGTGGGCTGTTGACATTATCACGAATTTTCGCAAGATTGTAGACCAGACGACTGACTTGTTTTGTGGCCCTTTTCAGACAGGACACGCTGAACTGAGGTGTTCATCGGATATTCAAAACGAAGGACCAGCACCCCAGCTGTACATGGCTTTTGCAGCTGTTTCGCATATAACATCCCGTTTGCCAAGCTCAAATCGAAAGCTTTGTGGTCCTCTGCATCATTTCTGCCCGTAAACGTGCCCTTATCCGTGGAAATTTCACTATTCCGTGTCCTTACAACGTGTGTATTCACGAAGAAGACATACTCAGCTTAGAAGTGCTGACGAAGCCGGAGTTCGGTTAGTGAAATCTTGATGCTCACGTCGACCGTGTGTTTCCTGTTACGGGCAGTTCGAAAGAAACAGATTCATTCGGTGCCTACAGGACGAGAATCTTGAATATGAAGAAGGAAGGAGAAAGAACGAAAGTCCCCAGCAAACGCGTAGTGCAAACGACCCAATATTATGCCTCAGGCATCCTTCCACGAGATGAGGCTATTCCCAGGTTCATCCGTCACATTTCCGCTAACTCAGGATCCTCATCATCCAGTGAGCCTTCAATCAGCACTCATTACTGGAAATGGTATCTGCACTAGAGCTGGTATTTTAAAATATTGCCTAGACATCCGGTGCCTAGGGAATATCGTTAATGAATTGCCTCTGTTTCCCCATAAATTGCCCATACGCTTTGGTCGACCAACGAGTGGTTGGTGAGGATATGGCCAATTGAAAGTACAAATGACTTTTTCGCATAGGGCTGGAATGGGTGCCTCTGAAATATTTCATGCAAAGCAGTTACCGGAAACCACAGCCCGGGCACTGCACGATGATACTCATCCCTCCTCGTTTCTTGTCGGCAGACGGGCATCCAAAAAGAAGGGTTGATTCACAGCAATGTCGTGGACTTGTGTTTGCAAGACATCTTGTCTTGAGAAAATTCCGCAGAGCTGTAGACTAGGGAGTCAGTATAGCCCCTAGTAAAGAAGCAGCACCAAGTTTCCCAGCTGAGATGATCATTCTGCTCCTGACGGAGTGGCACGACAACTTGAGAGATATCAACGTGCTACTCGGAAGCTATGTGTGCGATACCACTGAGTGTCAGGGTTCTGATCACATATACACTAAACAAGGCCTTTTTGCTCTCAAGGCCACCGTAGAGCCAGAGCTTCCTGTCCAGGATAGGTGAAATACGAGATGTGGAAAGACAGCCCGCGAAAGTAATGGGGTTGGAGAAGTAAGAAGGAACTCGAGGCTTGCAAATCAATAAAAAACCGAGCCAAGACGCAGTTGGCTGTTCTGGACGAGTACCAAGGAATTCTTCAACCGGGGAGGAAATGTCCCAGGCACGAAAGATCTCGGAACATGCGCTCTTCACAAGCACCCGGGCATCGTTAGCACCGTTTATTGAGTCTCCATGCACTTCTCTGGCATGACCGCCCTTTTTACTGCTGCGCATGGGCCATACTTCATTTTCAGGCTTTGCATGTCGTTGACAGCAGTAGACGAGATTAAGCCAGTGGTGTTATCTTCATCCCATCGCTGCCCACCCCCATTTAGGAGTCTGTTTGGTAGTGATTCCCACCGGGCAGTTGTCAGAAAAGGCAGCTGCTGTTTGGCGTAAATGCCAACAATTGTAGGACACAGTGATTGACAGATGTTTATGGGAGACAAATGCTGAGTTGAGTTCATGCTGTCTTTGGCAGATAGTGTAAATGAATTTCTTATATTGTATTGTGCAAAGCAGTTGACGCCGTAGACTGCGACGCATGAATGGCGTATCTGTCATGTGATCCGATCCTATGCTCCTTCTGGGGTTTGCGGATGAATATCTGCCAAATAGTTTGCTTTTTTGGTTGTCGATGTACGTTCACGACTCCCCTGACACTCGTACGAGAAGTCTCAGCACATATTCACAGTGCTGAGGTCCTCTATGATTCCGATCAGCGTAAGCGGCAAAGCATTGACAAATATCAAATCAAGACCTCCTGTCAGCTCAACAGCGTCTTCCCCTACTCGCCAAGGACCCTTTTTCAAGGAAAGTTTGCCAAGAGACGATCGTGAAATCCAACAAGAGATCCATTTCGAACCATGGAAGCTCGCGCACGCAAGAGCATATAGGGGGTCAAGAGGGATCGATAATACAGATTAAGTATAACATGGAGAAACCAGGAGACGCAGACCTAATCGATGGTCTTTTTAACACGAGTAATGAGCAGCAAGCTTGTCTTAGGTCATCGTCTGCGCCTTGAGTGTTTCGTTTAGGAGCCTTAAAGTGCTGTAACATGATAGACGTTGCATGAACACATTCAGACTTCTTGAAAGCTTATGGAGTGCCGAATATCAATTGCAAACACTGGTTTTTGTAAGAGCAGCAGAGACTTTTATGTGGTCTTTCAACCGCTCCCCTGGTTTTCTTGGTGGACGTCGTTCCTCCGATTGGCATCGAGAGCCGAAAGGACCTTAAACTGATAAGTTCATTCTGGGAAGGCCACGTATATGCCTTCCATGACCACCACAATAGCCAAGAAGAAAACCCAGGCAAAATATGATTATAAATTTGGCAATTTTGCAATGACATCAGTACGTCACGGATGTGAGACAAGAGGGACACCCAGTGAACCTTTCCCCATACGCCGTCTTAACAGAGGAGAGCCTCGTAGATAAACTCCTGCGTGCTCCCTTCAAACCTAGGTCAGGTTTGTGGACTCCGGTATTGAAATCGGGATGAAGATCGTATCATGCGGTTCTGCGTCACAGCCAACCCGTTGGAGTCCATTTCGAGAGACAAATAGTTGTCTTATGGTGTGACACGAACCGTCAAAGCCCGGAGGATGCTTAGAGAAGAACTGCATGTCTTTCGAAGTATGTGCAAGCAGTCAGCGTGCATAAACCTGATGATAATTGCAGACAGCATAAGGAAGGTCATGGTTTTAAGACCAGGTGTAAATAATTCTTTCCGTCGATAGGAAGACCACATACTCCGGGCCAGGAAGAGACTCCTTGGTGATTGGTATGTGTCCGAACTCTGTCGAAGACCATCGACTCATCCTGTGAATACACAAGAAATCCAGCAAAATGAGACATTGGCGCAGAAGAGACTTGGGCAGTCTTCCAACCATTCCTCAATGGATGTAAGAAAGGTGGGGATGCCCCGCTACTCTCCGGGTAGAATTCCCTCCTTGTTGTTGCAGTATCGGCAGCTGCAAAGCACAACCCGTCTGAAAACCGCAAAAATGGCCTTAAATTCCATTGCTCGATTGGAACGAACATTTGCATCCATCACGCTTACAGACACGGATGATCTTGTAGATCGTGATTCTCCGTAGTCCCTTTTGGTTCTGGAGTCCCAGGCGCACCGTACAGCAGGCCTGGGCCTTTCTCATAGTCGAATCCCGGTGTCTGAAATGGAAATATCGGACTTGTGCTGTTGTGGACCTAGCCAGATCAGCATGTCAGATGCTCGCAAAACCGCATGAGTTCCTCCTATAGACGCTCATTGCCATATATTCAGGATTTGCCGTCATCCGCATATGTGAGGTATGGTATGGAACTAGAGGTTCCCGGCTCTTGTTCTCTCAAGAGGAGGAACACATGCCATATTTTGACGTAGCCTGATTTCGGCTGCTCCCATGTTGCCTGCTTGATTTTCGTGTATTATGGTCTTCGTTGAAGTATAGTCTCAGTAGTCTCAGTACAGAGCGTTCGCAGATTGGAACGATCGACAATGAATGGGTAATATCCTGCGGCTACAGGAATAAACGTAATGCCATGGGCTCGAACAATCGGCGATGGCCCAGATTTGGTCTGGTCTGACCAGGATAGTCTCATCATAAAGGATGTTGAGCACCCTCATTTCTTCATGCGTAGTCATGGCTTTTTTTGAATTGCCAAAAATAACATCGAGAACGAACGCCAAGGCCGATATACCGATCTTGCGACATTCTTTCCATGCAGCGGAGCTCATTGTTGGAGCCCACAATCTGAACCAAGATATGTCCTGTCTTCATTTGATGAGAAAGTTCAAAACGGACAATTCTTGCTCGCTAGATGTTTCATCTCTGCAGAGCCTTTTCCATTGCCGGACATTCCAGCCCACTGGGAAGCTCGCCACCAAATAACTCATCCAGACGCAACAGACAGCAGTGGTGGAGGAGCAGCAGACCGTTCATAGATGATGGGATAGAAAACGCCTTCGGTTAAACGCTGATCGGTTAAAAGCTGTTAAGGGAACGAGACGTTGGAAGAACTTTCCGCGTATTAGACTCGGTAGCGGCATCAAAATCCCGGCTGGATCTTGGAATGACACATTCTGTGCCTTGCAATAGATAATGTTAGCGTTAGCGGCCCTTGTATCAATCGTCCCTGGTTGTGATTGCTGCTGGTACGTCGTGGGGATGCTTGTTGGATCTCCATAAGTAAGCCCATACTTTTTTAAATAAATCAACCACTCACATGGTGAAAGTTCGTTGTTGCAGATTTAGGACCTGCTAGCGCTGAAACCCCACTGTGGATTTTCATTGTCGCTGTAAGTGTCCTCGAAGAACTCGACCGATAACCAGAATTTGGTTACTCGCTTGTTTCCTAGAATCCCTTTTCAACAGCCAGGATTGTGCCATGAAGGCAACGTCTGACTATCGGAAAGACGACCGCCTGTGCAGGAAGATTTGTGACACGACCGTAAATTTTGCTTTCCGTAAATATGATCGGACTCATTTGCATGCTGTCGGAAACGGGGATATGGCTTCGGTCGGTTGGAATAGCCTTCCATGTTTGATTCGATCTCGATAGTTTGATCCAAGATCGGGCCAGCAGACAGCACCACAGAAGTTCAACGCAAGGTATTCCTGCACCATTTAACGGGCAAATAGATGGCCATAATGTGACAAGACCACAGGTTCAACTAGCTCAGCCGTAAAATGAAGGAGGTAGCTTCAATCTGGCAACGTCTGAAGGTCTTGAGATATCATTTCCCTCTGCAGGTTGATTTGGCGTAAGCGTGCCATATTCTCCATGCCTGGCTTCGAATAATGTGGCTTTTCTCAAAGCCCTTTTCAGAGTCATGAATGCTCAGCTTACACAGTGGCCCATCAGGAAGCAACGGCTCCCGCATAGCCTTGGATAAACAGGAATTTGACAGTATCGTCCGGTGTTCCATAAAGACCGATTGCTTGCCAGTCCATTAGTCTATCCCGCAGGCCTCTCTCCTTGCAGAACTTGCTGCCAGACCACAATTACGCAGCTCCTCCTTTCGCGCCCCTGGCTGCTTGATATACTTCTTGCCAGGGTACTTTTTGGGGTTAGTCTGACTCGCCAACCTGAACCATCGTCACCGTATCTGTCCACATTCCGACACAGGGGTAGGCGCTGAAAGTCGGTTGTGGTTGGGGAGAGAAGGTTGTATCGTAAACATCATCGACACATAATCTTCTTTTCCGGTTATATATGTCTTCTCGACATACCAAAGCGTAAGGGTCTCGGTGCTAATGTACCGAGCCCCGAAGGAAGCACTTGCAGTCTTTTTGGTGTTGGAGCTTACGGGTGCTCGATACAATTTGCGTGTCATCGGTGAAGATTGAGTGAGCAAGACTTGAGTCGAAGACTTTCACTTCATCTTGTGCGGTAATCCCGCTTCCTAGTAATGTCCTAAAAAGTCTTGAGGTTGCCCACTGGAACATGTATTTTATCTCAGACTCGTCCACTAGGGGTCAGGACAGCGAAGGGCTAGCCATGCGTCAGAAAGGATGACGTAGGTAGCGTCAAGGTACCAAGACCTTCGCGTGGCTCCTTGCTTGTCGTTTCTCGGCACGGATGACTTTCCATCGAGCCACTGTTCTGTAGTCGATGGGTGACGAGGAGCCTTCGCGTCAACGTTGAAACCGCGCAGGTCAAAGCGCCCAGCTTGGCTTGGTTGAAGCAGACCATGCCATACCCGATAATTAGGGTGGTCGCACATTCAAATGAGCGCGGCACCCTCTATATCAAATTCCATATTGCAATGGCAAAGCAGGGATCATTATTATCTCAAACGCCCGCTCCATGTAATCTACCAGGAAATTTTCCGGCCCCAATTAACAAGGAGCACGGCAGAGCCCACGGCAGACTCCTTGCATCCTTTGCCATTGTAGTGCGATTGGTCATGTCTGTTGACTCTCACCCTTTCGATGGTGACGATCGAGAGAGAAGGATGAGTAGAAGACCGCTTCATTCCACGTGTGCGAGGAACCCGCTTTCGAGCAGGTTGGAGACCGGTTGACGATTAGTTATCTCACTTGACGTTGCGCGTGGTATGCAATGGCTTTTCAATCACTAATGTACTGGGCCTTTGAGGGATACCTTGTAGCTTTTCCAATTGCGAAGCGAGTTGAAGTCGTCGTAAAGACCCTGAGGCCGCGCGCCATATCATTGCGCGGATTGGAGGAAGAATGAGTTGATCAAAGGCTATTGATTTGCCGTACCTGGGGTCGGCGCTCTCGCGAAGGCTGCCACGGGTGGTGGGTAGGTAAACCCCCTTGCCGCTCAGCGTGAAATACCATGACGTTTGTGTCACTGATACACCAGGCCCAAGGAGAGCGGTTTGCATGATATCTGATTCCGAACTCAGTCAAACAATGCCTTAAAAGTCTCGAACGCGTGGGTTTTCCGACTATGTGCTTGAGGAGGAAGAATGCGTAAGTCGAGAACTGTTCATGCTCCGTGCGCGGCGTCAACCAGATCCCAGACGGGTTGAGGGTTGGTGAGCTCTCCTGCCGCTCAGCGTGATGTACCATGACGTCTTTTTCATTAATGTAGCAGGCCCGAGAGGGGTGGTCCTTGTAAGTCCTTGCGGCTCTTCCGATTGCGAAGGGAGTTGAAAGTATCGCAAAAGTCTTGAGGGCGTGCGTCATCTCACCGTGCGGATATGGAGGAAGAAAGAGTTGATCAAAGGCGGATGATGTTTCGTGCACGATGTTGCTTCGTTCGAAGGGTTGTTGGCTGGGATGGGGAGTTGAAGAGAGAAGGAGGTTAGAGGAGGGTGAGAAGGGGTAGATAGTGGGAGGTGGAACTGATTGGTAAATGAGACAGGTGTGAGAGGAGGGGGATGGGTGTGAGATAACTCGGTACTGCCTGTACGCTACTTGGTTGAAATATGGAAAATTTGACATTGTCTTAAGGACTTTGGAATTTCGTAAATGCTCGTACTTAGCTGGCACTAGGATTGAGGGATATGAAGCCACGTAGAGGGGGGAGGCGGGGTGGTTTAACGTCGACGGGCAGATGCCGCGAGGTAAAGGCTATGGATTGCGTCTGGGTTCGTATCAACATCCTTTGTCATAGTGTGTCTCGGTAGTAAAGGGAAAGATGCCGCGTGGGCGCGCTCAAGTGGATGCATCGATGGCAGTGGAATAGGATTCGCTCAGCGGATGTCAGAGGACTGTGACCGGTCGCGAATATTCAGGAGGCCTTCGCGTGTGTTATAGTCACGCTATCCAGCTCGTCAAGGAGATCGACAGTCTCCTTAGGGCTGGCGATCCAAGCGGTTGTGGACGCCAGACGGGCCTGTAAATTGATTAGCATGTGGACATCAAATACACGGATATTCCGTCTAGGTCTTGAACTCACCCTGAAATCATTAGCCCCCGCGGATAAGAATTGATCGCCGATATGAAGCGTCTTGGAAGGTTCGATGCCGCCCAGATAGCGTTGGCATGCGCGCACACCCCAGGACTTGTCGCCGATATCGACGAACACGTCGTTACCACCTGTTCACGTTAGTAATTTTCGAAGGCGACCTTCTGTGGGAAAGAGGACTCACCATTGAAGGCGCAGAAAGGCAGCCGAGCTCCAACAGCCGATCTCTCGACCGTATTCTGAACCGCGAGGACCGTCTCTTCGAGCAGCTCTCGATCCATCTTCGCCCCATGGATCGGGTAAACACCCACAGCTCGATCCTTCCGCAGAACCTCGACAGGCAGATGCAGAGTTTCCTTACAAGTGAGCAAGGCGTTCTCCGCAAGATCAAGAAGCTCCTTGATATCTTCCTCCTTCCAGGAGCGCATCTCGTCCAGCAGCCACTCCTCCCGAGGAATGTACGACAGCTTAGACTTCTCCGCCGGGTTGAATCGGAACAAAAAGTTGCTCTCACCGCCCATAACGACAAGACCGTCTTTCTGGGCGGTAGTCAAAACACCATTCTCGTGTACAGCATCAAGCAGGCCATATAGGCGCTCGTAGTACTTTGGCGCCTCGGAGTACCCCGCAGCCGTGACGATCCCCACCTTGATTCCTTGGCGGAGCAGGCGGATGATGCAAGGGATGACGGGGTTATCAGACAGGAGATTGGTACCATCATCGTAGAGAGTGACATCTCCATCAAAGGTGATGAGCTCGACGGAGCTGGTCTTGATGAGACCCAGGACTTGAGCGGAGTTGAGGATCAATCGGATGTCGTTGAAAGAAGGGGCGACGAAGCGGCGGCGACTGATGAAGCGTCGCTGGTCTTGATATCGGAATGCCTCCCGCAAGTGCAGGGGAGTGAAAAATGTTCCTACGGTGGGCACGAGCAGTTTCAGCTTGGATTTGCCGGGGAGAGACACTTTCTCGTGGTGCACTGTATACGTGTCAGCTCGATCAGCGATTCCGAAGGTGTTGGGCTCGGCCTACTATGAGCCTCAATCAGTCTTTCCACATCTTGCATAATCTCAGCATAGCGCTGGTGCGTATCAGCGGCTGCAAGGGTCGTCAGACCCTCGCCAGGCTCCTGGTTGATGATTGTCGGCTGGGAGTGCAGGACGAACGGGACGGCCAGCAGACCCTGGTGGGAGATCAGCAAGCGATGACGATACCCAGGCAGAAAAATATAAACCTACCTTGATCCATTCAATCTGTGACCTGTTAGCTTGGACTTCATTGCAGGGAGGCTCGAGTAGTGCTTACCAGTTGGTCCCGACGATGTGTCTACCGCTGCGGTGTCAGTGAGGGGCAACCAATGCCGGGGCAGGAACATTTACCTTGAGCGCATCTAGAGAATATCAGCATCAGGAAATCCAGGCAGCAAGGCAGACGGCTTTACGTACATTCCACGCGATATCTGGTCGTCATGATGGCAGCTGCGAGGGACCAGCGAGGGAAGTGGAGATGTGAAGGTGGGAACTCCGAACTCCGCGCGCACGTCCCGAAAGATCAGCCGTGACTCACGCGGCGTCACCAATCGGACTAGCACTTCTTCCCCATGCTAGTGCTTGTTTCGCTGCGGATTTCCCCCCATTGGAGCTCGATTCGAGCTAGTGCGAGAAATACGATTTTTCTTTTATTTTTTGTCTGCCTAAGACGCCACCGACACTGACACGACACCCCCGAATGGCATTTCCGATAGACACAATTTGCGAGTGGCTTGTCTGATGAAAGTGGGATCGACCGCTGGGGGTTTCGATTGGTCGGATTTATGTCGCAGAAGAAAATTGAGGTCTAGATCGACTCTAGCGCTGGCTAGATGGAGTTTAGATGGACTTGGATACGGTGGACTCAGACATGATCCCGGATGACCCATGGTGACTCTAGAGCCGCAGTAGTATCTCTCTGCCTAACTCGTTTACGAAAGCTAGTCCGAGGAGCAATGAATTCCGAGTCGTGATTATTGGTACCCAACTACTCAATCACTATGAAGCCTCTGACGTGACGGGATACTATGAATATGCGGGAATATATATAGAGGTTGATTATGGGCCTACTTTACGAATCTATAGTCCTCACAGACCTAATTACATACAAACCTGAAAGAACCTCGAACCTTTTTTTTTTTAATCAAACATACTCCTTTTTATATGCCCCAAAGTGATGCTCGCTGTATCACCATCACTACCCACAACGACGATGAACCACCCGGAAAAGACCCATAGAGCCCAATCCCCACCCGGCGCTTCTCCACCATACAACTACACCTACGACAATGACGACGCCTCAACAGAGAACCTTCTTAGACCTCAGCCCTCAGAACCAGGCCTAGCATCCTCATCAATGCTGACAAGAGGTCTCCAAGTGCCCTCCCGAACATCAGCAACAACCTCCGGCTTCCCTTACCCAGAAGAGCTGTCCAGCCACAAAATCACAAAGGAAAAATGGGCGGAATTCACAACAAAAATCTGCGATGAGGCAAAGCTCTCCCGGGATCAATGGAAAGCTGTTATCGGGAAAGGGCTGGGGACGCTCGCGCTTGGCGGCGTTATGATCGGGTTCCTGGGTGCCGTTCCGGCAATCTTTGTTGCGAAAAATGCTAGGAGGCGGCAGGAGCAGCGAAATTTGATCTCCTCCATGGCGGGAGCGCGTGGGAAGGAGCTTGCCAGGCATATCGCGCATTGGAATAATACATTCTTTCAGCCGAGAGGTCTGCTTATTCGCGTTGATCTGCCTGATGAGTATCTTCAGGATATGGAGAATATGAATCTGCATCCTGAGGCGATCAAGAAAGGTGATGCAAAGGGACGGGAGAAGGCTGCTCTCAAAGCGAGAATCGTTATTATTCCCACCGAAGCCGTCAGAGTAGATTCCGACAGTTCTTTCAGAGGGAAGATTAATGGGAGGAGTGAAGGCTTTGAAAATGAAGCTTATTGATTTGGTGGCTCGTAAATAAATAATATATATGCGTCGTGGATACTAATATAAATCAATCCACAATATGGCCATTGTATTCTCAGATTAACAAGTGCTCACTAGATTTATGTACGCAATATACTACTGAGTCTTGACTTTACACTAATATTTTAATGCGAGTAGGCTTTTGTTTGCGCCCAAAAATATTGCGCAGAAATCCATGTTTCTGTGGCACCTACTCGCGCAAAAAGTTCCCTCCGGACATTCCCGTGAAATGCATTCTCTGGACAATACATGCTTTCCTAATAGGACAAGCTCAATCCGTGCCAGCTGACCGAGAAGCCCGCCCTCTCCTCCAGAAATTCCCTTTCCTCTATTCCCTCCAGGTAATTTCCCCCACCCATGTTTTGTCGTCTGTTGATTTCGAACAGGAAAACCGTACCCACGGCTGGTGGGCGGGCAGTCCGTCTCGGGCCCAGAAGCAGTCATGGTCAGAGCAATTGTTCGTGTTTCGTGTGTGTGATAATTGCTTGCTGTGATGATTCTGCTGTTACCATCGAGCCTTATCGTATGGGAATGTTACTTGATCAGCGCTCTGATCGGATTCCCAGTCTTTTGCTGGTCCACACCGTTTGCGGTGCTACGCGTGTTTGCTGCCACTGGTAATCCTCTTCAGCCCTTGAATCATTTCCATCTAGCCTCCTCAGTGACTTTTGCTAACAACAACTCTACTCACAGATCCTGACCACCATCACGTATACACGGTAAAGTTTCTCTACCTCATTTCTCTCCTATCGGCCCTCGAAGACCCTCTTCCCTTACTACTCGCCCCTTAAACACCCATCTATCTCATCATGTGCCGGTCATCATACGAGCTCCTTGCCTACACTCATTAGGTCTAGTGCCTGAACATGTCGCCCGCGACCTACAAACGAGATAGTGGGCGTTTCTCAAATCGGCCGGAGAAAGATTGTACCATGCCCTAGATAAAGAAAATGCAGTCCAACGGCCCCCTGTGCCTACAGACAAAGGTAAGAAACGATATACAACGGGAAACATGACAAAGAAAGGATCCGGAGAACCCTCCTTGTCTTATTGTCGACTTCTCTCCCGGATGGGAAGCACCGTACGAGTCACAAGTTACCAGGTAATCTGCATTGGCGCAACCTCCCTCTTACCGGGGTATTCATTGTGTGAGCTGTGAGGCTATACGCAGGTACAGCTTCGCATAGGCCAACGCCAACAGTAACACTCTTGATTACCTGTTATTAGGACTCACCAAAGCATACAATGCACTTATGGTCATAAATATGAAGCTGTGTTGGAAGCTTGGGCATATATGACTTCTGCGGGTGGCTTGTATATGGGCTAGAACTGATAGGCTATAGCCTCTCACGGCTGAGTGAGGACCAAGGGGCCAAGGACAGCACCAGGCTCTATAAAAGTTTCACAGATAGTTGAAGGCATGTCCGGCGTGTTTTTGTGCCTCCTCTCAGCACTCTGTTTTCTCAGCTGCGCTGATGTCTCAAGGATAATTCTCAAGTTGCAATCTAAACCAGGGGCTTTCAAAGGTCATGGGCATACCTCTATTGAATGAGCTTTGCAAGCCCAGCTATGTCGATTTTCGACCGGTAGAATGCAAGGCAATACCAGGGAGCGTGACGGGAACTGGAAATATGAAAACAGTAGACGACGGACCGGATAAAAGCGTTTCAACAAGTCTGTTGAGCTAGGATCATGGGGTTAGCCAGTTTAAACAGACATACTGCAGGCAGTCACTCGTATTCACCACTCTGCTTCTTCATTCCTGGAGGGACCAATTCAAGAATCGAGAAGAGACTCGCAAAGCCTTATCAGAGCACTGCCTGGGTGGGCCGCGACCAAGAAGGCCGTCCACCACAGAAGGTCTACAGCATTTCACAGCGTGGCGATCGTCTGTTCAGTCACCCTCGGGGGGCTGGGGAGCATAATGTTTGGCTCTTCCCCTCTGGGCATTCTACAACTTTTGACCGTGCCTTGGGTCAGTGACTTGAGCTTGGAGAGGAGATTCACAGCCATTCAACACTGTTTCTATAGAAGCAAGCTCTTTTCGCGGCGTTGTTTACATACAGGCAGGAGTAACCCAAACAGAATCGGTCTAGCGCTGAATGCGTTGATGGGTATAATTCCTACCCTCCTCGCACGAAACCCCCTCTCCTTCGCTTCCCTTATCGGCGCCTTTACTTCCACTACTGACCTAGAACTTCCAAATCTGATGAGCCGCCGCATTGCACAGCGCGGCAGATCGCAGGTCAAAAAAGACGCCATCACAATAGTTTTTGAAACGGCCCCCTATAGCTAAGGTGCACTTTTTTTTCGTCATGGCTAGGGTCAGTGACACGGGCTTGGAGAAGAGAAAGTCAAGTGATTCCAGATATTGCTCTGCTCTGAGTAGCAGTGGATTCCCTGCTATTGCCCTTAGTTTCCTTGTCGTCTACATGTTGCTTCCATTGAGATATCGACGGTTGTGTGCCTTGCTTCGCCGTTCTATGGCAGCTGAATCTCGTCATCTAGCTCCCAGCACTTATCCCATCCTTTACTAGTCTACCACGTTCTTCTGCCCGTCTGAAGCTATCTCCCAGCCGACATTCAGCCCGAGATGTGCTTGACACGCAGGCACGCATCCTGATTCCTGGTCCGTTCCACTGAGCAGACACAAAGCGCGTATCAACAAGAAGCCCTTCAACACAGTGTGCAAAACATTCATTGCTTGCTACGCCGTGAAGAAAGCGGAAATAATCATATTCATTATGGTTTACTGATGACTTTCTCTTTCAACGACAGGCCATACACACAACGCTCCCTCCTTACCCCATATCCTACTGCTCCCACCGCGACGAGACGCACCCCCTACATTCAACTGCATCTTCAAGCCAATCCCCGGGATACCTAGACATCGATACTCAACTTCGCCCTCAGGGTTTGAATAGGCTCAGCTAGAAGAACAGCTCCCACGCTGTGGCCGTCTAGGCTGGAACCAGAATCGTGATAAAAGGCGTGGAAGCAAGCAAAACATCATCAGCTCCCAACAACCCAGACTTATCGTTCAGAGGACTTCCTGCGGTATAGATGTACAGGACATTACAACACCCACAGCTAGAGGCCCACTAAACACGTCGACTGGTGAGCCAGGATCGGATCTGTCACTGGTCTTGCGTGAACCTGTGAGACCAGGCGTGAATATGCCCTGGGACTTGGTCACAGCGAGCAGCTTGCTGTCGACAATCGTGAAGACTACGTAGCTCATTGTGAGGAGGTACATTCACGCATATATCTTCTGGGGGCAATTCCCGTAGGCCAATTACTGTGGTTGATTTGTGAGAGACTGGAGAACTACAAGTCTAGAAGAATATGTGCACAAGGCCTGCTGTATAATAGTAAATAACTACAGCAAAGGGGACGAGAATGGTGATATTCCATAGTCATATTCGATATTGACACTAGCAATAACGCCAGTGTCAGGTAAGAATAGGGTAAGAACCCCTAGACCACAGGAACAAAACAAAAAAAAAAAAACAGTAGCAACAGAAGCCTTCGCCTCGAGGATAATCAGAACATTAAGGGAAAAACAAGTAGGAAAATGGAGGAACAGTGGATATCGTCATAAAACGTTGTCGAAGCTAGGAATTTTCGAACAAAGGCGCGATTAAAGCGGGAGACCATGGCCCTCCTGCTTAGGCACGTTCATACCGTCGTGAGACGTAGTCGACTCGTCATCTCGACCACGGCGGTTGGCGAATTGATTGGCCATGAACGGATTGGCTTCATCGGGTTTGTTGCGCATGCCCAGGCCGGCGGAGGCAATCCGGTTCAGGGAGGTCATGTCGTCGTTCGAGTTGCCGGTGGGTCCAGAGTGCTGGTTACCCTGCTGAGGAGCGGCCGGGGCCACCATGGTGCCTGGCTGGCCAGCGCTGGGGAGACCTGAGGCCATGCCGAAGTCCTGGCGGGGCTGGTGGAGGTCGATGTTGGGCGGGAGTTCGGGGACTTCGGCAGACATGTCCATCAGGCGGGACTGGAGGGTGATGATGTAGTCACGGAGCTGGTAGTTCTCGTTGGAGAGGTTGGTAATCTTATTACGGCACTCTTCGAGGCCTTTGACTTCATCTTCCAGCTTGCGGATGTAAGTTTCCTTGCGTTGACGGAAGGCACGCTGTATTCAGTTAGCAATTGTTGACAACAAATCAGCGGGGAGACACTTGCCTGAGCGGCACGGTTCTGGGCAGCACGCTTGGAAGTTGACAGTTCACGCTTGCCGTGGTACTTAGCGTTACCTTCATCGGGGGAAGGCTGCTGCTGAGGAGCTGTAGGGGGAGTGTGAGGGGAGCTCATCATGACACCGCCGGAGATGGCGGGATCTATGTTGGAAGCATCACGCGACGCAACAGGGTTCTGCATGGGGTTGGGCTGCAGTTGCTGCTGCTGCTGGTTGGGCTGAGCAGGAACTCGCGAGCCCATGTGGTGCTGGGCAGCCAGCAGCTGGTCGTGGAGCACTAGATGTACCGAGTTAGCAACCATTATATCACTTGGATTAGGTGAAACACGTCGCGAAAACAAAATGGGAGTGCGAATGAAGCCATGTTTGGACCAGCCTTGAAAGACACTACTGCACTCCCATCTGACTGCGACGACGCGACTTTGCCAGATTGAAGTGTATTACATACTTCGATCCTCATGGTCCTTGTCGGAGTAGTCAGCATTGTACTTGGCCAGAGACGTGAAAACATTCAGAGACGCGGTATCCCACGCGTTCTCGTGGGAATCTTCGGGTTCGCCACTCACCTGGTGATCGGTGGAAGACTGCATCTTGTCGTGTCTGCAAATAAATCCGGATACTTAATCTTCAGCTGGTAATAGATGTCAATCTGTACAAGGATCGGCGGCTGAGTTGGGACAGATTGGCGTGCCCAGTCGTCGCGGAACTCCTGCGGGACCTGGAACCCCGTCAGCGTAAAGACGCAAAAGAAAAACGCGAGCTCGCACTCACTAGACCCTCTTTACAGTCTTCTGTTGATGGTACACTTAGGGCTCTTGATGCCGAATGAGGTAAGCAGGGTGGTTTGGATGATGCTGTAAGCAGGAGGAGCGAGGAGGGATTACTTAAGAAAACTGCGAACGTGCATCACGTGGGCGGTGCGATAAAGGGAGGCCGCCGGATGAAGAGGCGGTAGGGTGCATGCCGCCATTCTGCCCGGCGATCACGTGGGATCCAGACCGAATTCTGTACGGTAGGCTAGGATTTGGCTTTCATAGGCTGCTAGAGCATTTTGTGGCTATCTTCGGATCTTCAAATAACAAGTCTTCTCGGAAATACACTAATCAATTCCCAATATCGTGACGAACGTTCATTCATTTGCCTGGCAGCGTATCTCGACTACCGGCGCGGTTATCCGAAAAAGGTTAGACCCGGTAAACACATCCTGATATCATCATCGCCTTGTCTCACGTGTTGACACCTTGAGGGAACACAACGGTCTTTTGTACAACCATTCGACTAAGCAACACACCGCGAGAGGGTAATTGCTGACAGCATCTGTCATCTTGGAGATGACACTGGTCTAAATTTTAGGCTTTTGAATACCTGGCTTGAAGCATACTCTTTCTTACGCCGTTCGCAGACAAGTAATCAGCTACAGCTCCAAGTGACTGCTGACAAGGATATTTGCGCTGATGGCGCGGGGAGTCTCAAAGTGAAATGAATTTGTAAGGATTATGAGCACCCACTGCAAACTCATCTAAGCTAGTCAGAAAATAAGGGGAAAATAATTCATAAAATTTCGAAGTATTCTACCTTGCAGCAAGCAAATACCCGCCCCTGACCAACACCGGGGATACACAATCTTGTAGAGCAATCAACTGTGTCAGCACCGTGCCATTTAGGAGAAAATGAAGACCCTGTGGCGCAGGAAACCAGGATGCGAATCCAGTTCCTCGGCTTCGCCGGAGTGATTATGGCAACCTCGTCTACCGCGAGATCCTACATGACAGGAGAAGACGAAGACCCGGCACCTTTGACCATCCCGGTTTCAGCTGGTGCAGAGCTCGCCATGCTCTCTGCTGCGGGGCTTTGCCTCTTGTCGTGCGAAGTCCGGGCGCAAGTGACTGTCCTCCTGGACTAACATCTGCCCGGACCCTACTCGGGATCTAGGCATGCGAGCGGCGCCCATGCTCAAAGATCGAACATCCTCGGGTGTCGGTGCGCCTGATCGCTCGATAGCTCGCCAAAGACCTCGAACCTCTTAGGAAATACTGGACAGAGTCGACGATTTGCATGAGGCAGTCGATCCAGAAGGGTTCGACCTCGGTGACTTGCCAGAGACACTGGATGGGACATCAGTCGTCATTGACGAGTAGCTGGATATTTGAGAGCCTGGGCGTGGCTGTGAGCGGCCCTTTTGAATGATTTCTGGTCGGTTATCTGTACTCGGAGGGTGAGTGAACGCTGTCTGATGTGGCGAGGCAGTCACCAAGGCCGAGTCGGACGCTCTCTTTTGGGGAATTGACCCATGCCTCTTGTCCAGGGGACCAGCAGATGACGACCTACGTCCTTGCCCTTTTTCAATTTGCTCGCTCAATTATGGCTCGTCCATGTGCGTCGGATTCATTTCTGTTGCCCTCATGGACATCCTATCCGTCGCCTTTACCTCTAGGGCCATTTCTACCACCATTACCAGCTCAGCTCTGATCAGGCCCTCCACGACCAACTTCGTGTTTCGTTCCACTTCCCTTTTTTGGGGCCATTCTGACTGGGCTAGAGAATGCTTTTCCAACGTTTGGAAATTAAAATTGATCTGTACGAAAAAGATCTGGTCAGTAAATCGACCGTTGTCTGGGAGTTCACGATATAGAACCGGGCGGGACAGACTCATCTTTTCAAACTGTCTGTTCCTGATGAAGTCGATGCGTTGCAGGATCATATGCGCGAGGGATGTCGAAGGAATCACGGAAGGACTTACGGAACGATGAACCGGCCTCATCGATCTGCCCAGGACCGGGACCGTTGATTCCCTTTTGCTTATAACGGATCGGAAGATCGTCGAGCAGATCAAATGCAACGCCCAACTGAGCCTACTTCTGCTAGCAAATTTCATTATAGCTTTCGAAATTGTCCCAGTCCGGGTCAAACAGCCTGTTCTGTGCTGGATAGGGAGACCTTTGCGGTCTAGTTGATCCCTGGGCAGAGATACGTTCAGACCAGAGCCTCTGCATTGAAGGACTGCTGAGAAAGATTTCTATTGTATTTGAGACGATCATGCATACGTTTTCAAGATTTGCGCTCAATTGTTGGCGTTCAAACTCACCTCTACAGGAACTCCCCCTTCCAATTACAACTTCTCCCGCTCACACTTTGTCTTTCTCTCCTTCCACCATTGCGACATAATCTGGCTTTATTTGACTCCTTTCGTGGACGAGTTACTGAGTCCCGTAAACTGCTTATCACTACACGTCACATATGAAAAGGCTCCCTAGGAACTGCTGGGAATTAATTTGATAAAACGTCTGTCTTCGATCGGGCCTCTTGATTGTTGATGTAATCTTCGCGTAGCTCCTGGCCCCTGGATGACCTAATTATGCCTAGTGGCGTGGAGCTGTGTATCAAAGCTGGGAGGGGCAACTTAAATTTTCAGGGAGGCTAGGCTACGTAAGGATAAGTTGAAGGCAAATTTGTTGACTTTTTGTCAAAATGTAGATCTACCATGCTAGTACTACTAACTGAAGAGGTGTGCCAGGCATTTCAACATTTCTGTCTCTAGAAAATCTATCCCACTTTGCCATGAAACAAAAACGCGAAAGGCATGCTGCTCTATTTATCAATATCAAAATAATGTACTTCAGCACTCCTATTGACAAACTAAGTCCAGTTTTCGCCAAAATTCCAGTAAGCTGTCATATACCATAAAGCCTATCCAACCAGCCCCTAACCTAAACCCCCGCCGCCAACTTTGTCAAAGCCTCCCCATCAACCATCATCTTCATCCACTCCTCCATCCCCTTAGCACCCACCTGCTCATAGAAGCGAATACTCGGCTCATTCCACTTGAGCACACTCCACTCCAGCCGTCTTCCGTTCGCTTGAACAACCTGTTTGGCCAGGAACTTAAGCAGCAAAAAGCCATACCCGTTCCCGCGCGCTGACGGCTGCACATATAAATCCTCGAGGTAGATTCCCGGCGCGGAACGCCATGTGCTGTAGTTGTAGAAGTACAGCGCCATGCCGACGGGGACCGGGGTGGGATTTGTTTCGCTGGCGGGGGGGATTACAAGCGCTGTGTAGACGGAGCCGCGCTTGGGGGCGTCGTTGGGGAAGGACAGCGTTGCTAGGAGTGAGGACTCGGTTGCTTCGACTTCGTGCAGGGCTTTTTCATAGTCGGCTAGTTCGCGGATGAATTGGAGGATGTAGGGGACATCTGCGGTGAATTGTTAGATGGTGGGGCTAGTGAGTGGTGTGTGGCTGGCTTACCCTCGGGGTTGGCGAGGCGGATCGTGGGTTGGGAGGCCATTTTGCTTGTTTGATGGGGTTGCGGAGGTGAAGTTTTTCGACAGCGGTTGGTGGAGACTTGGAGATCTGGGGTTGGGGTGGGTCCACTCTGATTGCAAGTCTGTTGAGGGAGAGAGGAAGCAAGGGATGATGCAATCTAAAGAAAAATCTCTGGATTCGAGTCTGGAATTTAAAATGATTATTCTTGGAGCTTGGCTTTGCTCTTATATTGTTTGTGGTGGGCTGTTTCGGCGCCCGCCGAGGAGCTTCTCCACTGTTCGGAGCCTCCGAGGCTTGTCATGGACAGGGCGCGCTAGATGGATCTAAGGAGTGGAGTGGAGAGCAGAAAGGGTATGGTATTAAATCTACACAGAATAATGTCACGGCATGAATATTGCAAATGGTATTGTACAATCGTGATGTTGCAGTTGCTCTCCTAGTTTGAAATCGAATGCAGTATGGGACCGACCCGCTGACGAGGGGTTTCATCGAGACATGATGGCCGACATCCACTTTTGTTCGTCCGCTCTGTGCAATCAGTTAGTGAATTGATCTGCGAGAAGTTAGGGAAAAGTATGCATACGGTTCAAAGTGGAGGAGCTTTGCCAGGACAGGAACCAGCTGCTTCTGATAGTTCTTGTCCTTTTGCTCCATGAACTGCAGGAGGACGTTCTTCAAGTACATGTAGTCAATCTCTTTGGCACTGCGAGCGTCAATTGGCGTCTCACTGCGTTGAATTGAAACACTCCGCTCCTTTCCAACGGGCGAGGCAAGACCCCGTCGGGATCCCGAGTCCATCGATGATCGCGATGACTGGCGTCCGGAAGGAGATCCACGCAGACGAACGTCTTCACCGAGGGTCTGGTGAGAACGACGCAGTTTCTCCAGGCGGCTGTTAATCTCCTCCACGGAACGACGGAGCTCGGCCTTGTCCTTCTCCAAATCGCGCACTTGTTTCTCGCTGCTGTCCAGTTGATCACGAAGTCCGGCCATCGCCTGACGCACTTCTTCCGCCTCTTGCGTAGATTGCTCAGTAAGAAGCTCCAGCTCGTCTCGACGACGCTGCCAGTCCTTGTGCGACTGCATGAGATCCTCCTTATCCCGTTCTTGGGAGCGCAGGGCTCGTTCAGTGTCGCGCAGCGAGGACTTGAGATCCTCGATTTCTCGAGCGCGACGACGACCTTGGGTGTTGGCCTCTTCCTCGACACGATCACGCTCTTCAATAGCCTCCTCCATGCGCTCCTTGAGCTCGCGGACCTTGGACTCGGTGCGGCCCTCGATGTCGTTGAGCAGACGGCGCATGCTCTCACCCTCGCGAGTTCGCTCATTCAGCAGACGGTGAGCATCGGCCAGTTCTTCTTCGAGACTTTCGCACTTCTCGCGCGCCTCCTTCATTTGCATGGCCACCTCCGAGGTCTGGTCGCGCATGCTGTTCATCAGGCTCTGCGCACTGGCGTGCTGGGCCGTCTTCAGAGAGATCTCCTCGCGGAGGCCTTCCAGTTCCTTGGCCACTTGTGCCAGCTGCTCGTCCATTTCACGCATCTTTGTACGAGAGTTCTTCAGGCCATCTTGGGCTTTGGACAGTTCTCCTGCCGTCTTTTCTTTGGCATTAACTGCCTCTTGCTTCTTGGTCTCGGCAGACCGGAGATCAGACTGGGCGAGTGTAAGATTTTCCTCGGCCTTGAGACGACTATCGGTCTCCTGTCGAATTTTCTTGTTCAGGGTCTTGACCTCTGTATCTCTCTCCGTAATCTTTGTCTTGGAGCTGCGCAATTCGGCGCGCAGGTCCTCGTGTTTCGCTTCGAGGGCAATCAACTCGGTGTTCTTGTTCGAAAGTGTCTCCTTCAAGTTCTTTAGCTCTGAAGACTCGGCGCGGAGGTCACGGAGCTCAGGCTGGATCTTCTGCAGGGTTTCGCGCAGATCCGTAAGGTCCTTAAACCGCGTGGCTGCAAGCTGTTGAGCAGCTGAGAGATCGGTCTCCAGAGTGGCCGCCCGGACCTTGAGGGTCTCGAATTCCTCTTTCAAGCTGGTGTGCATCTTCGCAGAGTCGGCCGTACTGGACTCGCTGCTCGTACGAATTTCAACCAGCTCCTTCTCCAACTTGCTGATGGTCTCTTCGAGAGCTGACTTCTCGGCTGTAAGCTCTTTGATCTTGTCCTTGGATTCGACGTGTTCCTGTCCCACATTGACCAGGTCATCACGCAGAGACTCGATCTCTTCCTTCAGGTCTTCTTCGCCCTTCAGCTTCGCGCTGAGGCGATCAATTGCCGCCTCCTTCTCCTCGAGGAGATGCGTGAGCGACTCTATCTTCTGTCTGAGTTCGCCAAGTTCACCGGAGGTTAGAGAGGGCTCAGCTTCAACAGGTTTCTCTTTTTCTTCAGGAGTCTCGGCTGGCTTCGCGGGCTCCTCAGCGGCCTTGCCGCCCTTCTTCTTCTTTTTATTCTTCTTCTTGCCCCCTCCACTGACACCACCGGTAGCGGCTGCAGCAGGTGCGGCTTTCTGCTCGGCAGCTGTGCTAGCTTCCGGCTCCGAGGGCTTCTCAGCAGCAGTGCTGCTGCCAGCAGGTCCCTCTTTATCAGCCTCTGCGAGTTCCAGTTTAGCTTGTCTCCAGACATCTTCAGTCCGCGTTGCTTGCGCGAAACTATCCAAGAAACCATAGAGCTTACCTAGTTCGAATTTCCTGTTGACCTCCTTCTTGAGTTCCTCAACGGTTGATGTCGACTCCTTGAGCTCATTTCGGAGGCTGTCTACCAGACGTTGAAGAACATCGAGCTTCTTCTGGCTGGCATCCTTGTCCTTGTTGGCTTGCTCCAGTTTTGAAGCGACATCGGCATCTGGCTCAGTCTTGGTCGATTTGTCGGCATTGGAGACCTGGGCCTGGAGTTTCTCGATTTGATTGCCCTTATCCTGGAGATCGGTCTTCAGCTGCTCAGCTTCGGTGGTGGCCTTTTCGAGAGAGCTTTCAGCAGAGGTGAGCTTGTTCTTGAGACCATCGATGTCCTTTTGCTTAGACGTCTTGAGCTCCTCGATCTCAGCATCCAACTTATCCTTGGTATCACGCAGCTCGACCAATTCTCGAGTAGAGGTTTCCAGATTTTGAACCATGCCTTCTGTGGACTCGCGAGTGACGGACAGATCTTTCTTGAGCTTCTCAACCTCGGTCTTGAGAGTCTCGATCTCCTCCTCGCGCTCCTTCAATTCACCCTCCAGGCGGGGTACTTCGTTGTCAAACGAGAAGAACTCCTCACTGGTCTCTTTGTTCTCCTCGGTAGACTTCTTCTCCTCCTCCGCCGGTGTCTGCTCTTTATTCTCTTTCAGTCCGGCCACCTCGTCCCAGGCGTCTTTGGCAGATTTCTGGGCCTCCTCGAGCCTCTTCTTGAAGTCTTCACGCTCAGTGGAAACACGCTTCAGTTCGTCCATCACCATGTCAGTTTTCAGCGAGGTTTGGTTGAGATATTCGGTCAAGGCCTTTGGTTCGCCGATTGAGGTCAGGGGAGTGTTCTCACGCAGGGCCGCTTCAAAGGGTTCGATGGAGAGGACCCGCGAGTGAGCCACACGGTATGCCTTGAGAAGTTCTGTAAAGCGAGTTAGCTAGTGCAATTTTAGAGAAGACATTCCAGCCATCCTCATGCCCGCAAACATACCATGGTAGCGAGTCTCGAGCTTATCGAGTCGCCGCAATTTTCCTTTGACTTCCGCTGGCAGCTCAGATGGCGCCTGGTTCGTGGGCTCGGTACTGGGGGCTGAAGTCGGCTCCTTCTCGGTTTTCTCAGTCTTCTCCGACTTGTCTGTCTTCTGGGTCTCGGTTTTGGCGTCCGCGGTATCGGTCTCCTTGGGGTCAGACTCGGTGGCACCCTCGTTCAGCTCCGAGCCGCCATCCGGCGTATCGACACGAGGCGTGGCTGAGCGACTCGAGCTTTCATCGTCGCCGATGGCGAACTCGGCCTCGAACTCCTTAGGATCGGGGCCGCGGACGGGAGTGCCAGAGTGTCGTCTTGGGCGGGTTCGCTGGCCGGCGGACAGGTTGCTGTTCGGTCGGCGCGCGGACGCAGATCGCGAGAGGTTTTCCTGAGCTGTTTTTTGACGGGCTTGTTCTTCAGCTATGCGCCCGTCAATGGCGTCGCGCAAGCGCTGCATTGTGTCGTCATCAGCTTGGGGTCACATATGCGGTTATGGGGTACGTAGAGGGTTGGGGCAGGGAAGAAGGGAAGGAATGATGCTATGAAGGAAATAGAACGAACCTGAAACATCGCCGCGACAGGTCTTTCGAGACCAGATCAAGGCAGGGGTGTAGGTTGGAAGTTGACAGTTTGGACCCGGCGGTTCCTGAGAGCGGAGCGGATGCGGAGGGCGGAGAACGAAGGCGGCGCGGTTCGAAGTGGCCGAGTCCACGTCCAGCCTAAGGTCTTTCTTGAGAAGCGGTAGTCGCGAAAGCACCACTACGTATCTATGTGATGACTGTGACTCGATTTCGTTATTGATATCTTGAATACGGGCCTTTTTTATCTTGCACTGGTAGATTTTTCTTCGGTGTTGCTCTGTTGATCTGCACTCTCGAAATCCCATGCCGACGTAATATATAAGGAATTTGAGCCCCGCTGGCAAAATGTATACTTTGGGAAATTTTGTACAGCACTCATCAGCTTTGGGTCTTTCCAGAGGCGTAGCTATAGCTGTACAAACTTGTGCTTAAGTTTGCTTGTTTCTCTTTCTTCTGTACCTATGTGATCTTCACGCGTTTCTTTTCTTCTTCCTCCTTTTAATGACTTTCATATCGTCTATCCTGGACTACTACATAACACTTCAAAGTGTTGACACGTACATCTTTACCTGTTGAGAGTTTTGTCCTTTCGAAAAGCACTATCGAAACAACTTTGCAACTTTTTCCCGACACCTTCCCAGTATTTCCTTCGGTACCTTGATTTTGCTGCAACTGACGCACAGATGTGGGCCCGGCAGCACTCGAACATCCATAGATGGCATTCTACCTAGGCAGAAACAGATCTTTATATGCTGGTCTATTTTGAAATATCAGACATACCCAAGACGGTATGATCCATTGAAACGACAGTACCAAACCAAAAAATCGATTAAATCGATTATAGCCCAGAAGAAAGAGAGAAGTCAAAAGTGTCCCTGTTCATGATGACCGCATTTTCCTGGGCGGTGGGCAGCATGAGGATTCTGCCAGCGCAGGAATGTATACCGAGGCATCGACGAATAACAAAAATGCCAAAAGTTGAGATTTAGACTTGTAGATCGTAGTAAACTCGGTATATATGATCTTATTGGCATCTCATTTATTATGATAGGACTGTATTTTGTTTTTCCCAACTCTGGCGGCGAAATTACCCGTGGATTGCGACGCTAATGCACCTACAGGATCGCCAGCTGCCCGCACGTTGGACCGACAGCCGTCTAATTGACGAACGACACGCTCAGTAACTTCGGATCGATGACGGCGAGGACCTGCGTCTTTAATCTCCGCTGTCTGGTACTTCCGTCTTGTCTACAGTATTGCTGCATCGGGGGCGTGAGGTCCTCCATACGGCATACTGCATCGACGCATCCCGTGACCGGTCGCAGTCTTCGGCCCAGCAGCATCTTCGAGGCCAGCAGAACCTGCACCTCCTACACGTCACGCTAACGGCCTCCACCATCCACTGTCGTCAGAGCCCGCACGTTTCCGATGCCCTCACGCTGGCCGACCGGTTTGCCTGTGGTTGGGCCCTGGATTCATGAGCGGGGCACTAGAAACCATGTCTGGCCTGGCTCCGTCGCTGGCCCTCAGCCTAACAGCGGCCACTTCGACTTCAACTTTTAGCGCTCGATCCGCCCCTCCCTTCCCTCCGGCACCTTCAACCATGGCGGGGTGGTTCAGCTGGATCTTGACCTTTATCTTCCAGGTCATCCCCCGCGGCCTGTACTGGCTCATCACCTTTACCACCATCACCCTGCCTACATGGCTGTTCACGTTGTTTTCCATGAGCCTGACCTTCACCATGAACTTCACAACTCTGTACGTACCAGCCGCAATCCAGGTGCAAAACTGTCCGGCTAACTGATTTTCTGTCTAGCATGTTGATCGTCCTGGCGCTCGTCTCGACCGTCAGCTGGTTCATTCGATACCGGTTCTTGAACATGTATAGCCGTCTGCCTCCTGAACCCCAACGCAAAGAAGCCCAGATCGACCTCTTTCCCGATATCCAAGAAGGCGACTCGAAGCCCGGCCTCGCCAACTACCTCGATGAATTCCTCAGCGCCATCAAAGTGTTTGGATACCTGGAACGGCCCGTCTTTCACGAATTGACGCGGACAATGCAGACAAGGAAGCTCATTGCGGGGGAAACACTCATGCTGGAAGAAGAAAAAGGGTTTTGTCTTGTGGTAGACGGCTTGGTGCAAATCTTCGTCAAGTCCACACGCGAGGGCAAGCAGGGTTCGGAGGAAACATTGCACTTGGACGATGCCACATCTGATGAGGAGGGCGACCATTCTGACGGACGGCAAGGTTACCAGCTGCTGACCGAGGTGAAGAATGGCGCCTCCATGTCATCCCTGTTCTCCATTCTGCAGCTGTTCACGGAGGATATTCATCTGCGCAAATCTCGCAGTTCCAGCTCGAGCACGTCCAGTGCAGCAGGTCCTGCCCACAGGCAGGCTCCCGACTCTATGCCTGTGAGCCCACGCGTCGAGATGATGAACAGTCCCGAATCTACGATAAGGGAAAATAGTGATGCAAACAGCGACACCACCACCACCACCACCAATGGCCACCATGCAGATTCTCTGCCTGCTGTTCCCCCACTACACCTGGACGATAGCCATGCCACGGCCAACTACCAGGAACGCCCTGAAACGCACCATACACATCCCAAGAAGCGCCGCCGCAAGTCAGTGCACCCGGATATTGTTGCCCGAGCCACCGTAGACACTACTATTGCGATCATCCCAGCCAGTGCCTTCCGCCGGCTGACTAGAGTCTACCCACGCGCCACCGCACACATCGTACAAGTTATCCTCACCCGCCTCCAGCGTGTGACATTTGCTACCGCACACTCATACCTGGGCCTGACGACCGAAGTACTCGGGATTGAACGGCAGATCTCCAAGTACACGACATGGGACCTGCCCAATGACCTCCGAGGCGGAGCTCTGGACCGATTGAAGGACAAATTCATGCGGGAAAGAGACCGACTCGGCCCGGAGGAAGTGTGCAAGGGCATTGCACTTCACAACCCCTCTGCCGGACGTAGACGACGCTCGAGCAGTTCGCTCCGAAAGGAAGCTGTTCTACAGGCGCGCATGGCCAGCGAACGTCGACCCCCGGCGTTTGCGGCCCGCCAACCCAGTGTGTTCAATGCCGATAGCACCGGCGTCAGTCCCGGCGACTTGCTTTCTACCATCCAGCTCTCTCGATTTGGGCCTCGCGTTGATAATAGGTTTGCGACCCCCCTGTCGGAACGAGAGCCTGTTCTGTTCCGCAATGCTGGTCTTGACGGCCGAACTTCGACGTTCCAACGCAAGGAATCTGTGGATGAAGACTCGATCTTCCGTGAATGCATATTGGATTGCATGATGCAGGGAATTGGATTGACTGAAAGCACTCGTGATACTTTGCGCCAAGGCAGTCAGGTTTCTGGCGATGCATCTCCACGACTACTCTCTTACGACTCTCGTCGACAAAAGGCCGTCTTCTCTAATGCTTTCGGCTTTATCGATCCGTACGAAGGATCTGGAGATGGGGAGACCGAGTCGATGATGTCTATGTCGGTGACCAGTGCCGGTGGCACATCGCCAGTTGTCAATCTCCGTGAAGAGCTCCGTCATGATATCGAGGTCGTGTACTTTCCCAAGGGCTCCGTGCTCGTGGAACAGGGAGAACGTCCACCGGGCTTGTACTATGTCATTGACGGCTTTTTGGACGTGGGTATCCCGGTGGATGAGCGAGGCGAGGATCTTGTCGGCTCTTCTCGTCCTGCTGGTTCTCAGTCCCAAGAGGAGCTGTTCCCGAAGCTGAGACGCAGCACCACCGGGTCTTCACGAACCCCGGGTACTCCAGGAAGCAGCGAGTCGCGGCGCAAGGGTCAATCACGCAAGTCTCTGTACCTGATCAAGCCAGGCGGCATGCAGGGGTACATCGGGGCCCTTGCTTCTTATCGCTCCTACACTGATGTCGTCGCCAAGACGGATGTCTATGTCGGCTTCCTTCCTCGGGGGTCGCTCGAACGGATTGCAGACAGATATCCCATTGCGCTACTGACTCTGGCGAAGAGACTAACCAGCCTCCTTCCGCGTCTGCTGCTCCATATTGACTTTGCTCTTGAGTGGGTGCAAGTGGGCGCCGGACAAGTGATCTACCACCAAGGAGACGAGAGCGATGCCATCTATCTCGTCCTCAATGGCCGTTTGAGATCTGTACTGGAGAGCCAGAACGGAAAGATGACTGTCATCGGCGAATACGGACAAGGCGAGAGTGTTGGTGAGCTCGAGGTCATGACTGAATCGACACGACCGGCCACTTTGCATGCTATTCGAGATACGGAATTGGCCAAGTTCCCACGCTCCCTGTTCAACAGTCTCGCGCAAGAGCACCCTGGGATCACGATTCAAGTGTCGAAGCTAATTGCCCAGCGAATGCGTGACTTGGTCGAACATCCCCTCTCCGAAAAGGGTATTGAACAAGGCCGTGTTGGTGGTGTCCAGACTGCCACTTCCACTGTCAATCTTCGCACAGTTGCAATTCTCCCGGTCACTGCGGGCGTTCCTGTCGTGGAATTCGGACATCGTCTGCTGAATGCCTTGCATCAGATTGGCGTGAGCCGGGGCGTAACATCCCTGAACCAGGCTGCTATCCTGAACCATCTTGGTCGACACGCTTTCAGCAAGATGGGTAAACTAAAACTATCGCAATACCTCGCTGACCTGGAAGAGAAATATGGTCTCGTGCTATACATCGCCGATACCAACGTCAACGCGCCCTGGACACAAACGTGCATCACACAAGCCGACTCCATCCTCCTGGTCGGCCTTGCCGAGGCGTCTCCCCGAATCGGCGAATACGAGAGATTCCTGCTCGGAATGAAGACTACTGCGCGCAAGGAACTCGTTCTTCTGCACGCAGAACGATATTGTGCCCCTGGTTTAACACGACGTTGGCTTAAGAATCGCGTCTGGATCAACGGGGGGCATCATCATATTCAGATGGCTTTCCGTCTCACGACTGAACCATCGCACCCACAGACCAAGAAATTCGGTACTGTACTCAAACAGCGAGTGCAGATTCTACAAGCTGAAATTCAAAAGTATACGTCGAGGCGCATCCAACAGACCCCGCTTTACTCGCCTCAGACCCCCTTCAAAGGGGACTTTCACCGTCTAGCTCGTCGTCTTTGCGGAAAGTCTGTTGGTCTTGTCCTTGGTGGTGGTGGGGCTCGAGGTATCTCTCATGTCGGCGTGATCAAGGCTCTGGAGGAAGCCGGTATTCCTATCGATATCATCGGCGGTACCTCGATCGGCTCCTTCATCGGTGCTCTCTACGCCCGCGACGCTGACGTTGTCCCCATGTACGGCCGCGCGAAGAAATTCTCCGGCCGAATGGGCAGCATGTGGCGCTTCGCTTTGGATATCACCTACCCAACCGTCTCGTACACGACCGGGCACGAATTTAACCGCGGAATCTTCAAGACCTTCGGTGACAGCCAAATCGAAGACTTCTGGCTCGAATTCTACTGCAACACGACCAACATCTCCCGCTCCAGACCCGAATACCACTCCTCCGGCTACGTCTGGCGCTACGTCCGGGCCTCAATGTCTCTCGCCGGCCTCATTCCCCCAATCTGCGACGAGGGAAGCATGCTCCTGGACGGCGGTTACATCGACAACCTTACAGTCGCACACATGAAGAGTCTCGGCGCAGACGTGATTTTCGCCGTGGACGTCGGCTCCATTGACGATAACACGCCCCAGGGATACGGTGATTCACTCTCTGGTTTCTGGTCTGTGCTTAATAGGTGGAATCCCTTCTCATCTGTTCCCAACCCGCCAACCCTGTCCGAAATCCAGGCGAGACTTGCCTACGTCTCGTCCATCGAGAACTTGGAGCGTGCGAAGAATACCTCCGGGTGCATGTATATGCGCCCGCCGATTGATCCGTACGGAACTCTGGATTTTGGCAAATTCGATGAGATTTATCAGCTAGGTTATGCGTATGGGAAGGAGTTCTTGGATCGTCTGAAGAATGAGGGGACGCTACCTATTCATGAGGAGACGGAGGAGAAGAGGAAGTTGCAGAGGACAATGGCGCCTAGACGGGCCAGTATTTGATTTGCCGCCGTACCGGGTCTGGGGTGTGCTTGTTGTGGAATCGCTTTTCCTTTGCTCCCTTTCTGGTGATGGGATATGCGTTCAACACTGAGAAATCCTGCATTGCATCTATGATACCCCCATTTGCTGGCGGTTTGATGATTGTTTATTGCTTGGCTTGGCTATCCAGGTATCAAGGTTTGGTGTGTTGATAGAGTAGAAATGAGAAATGTCAATCGGCTTTTGCCGTCATGAGCTGTCTCATATAACAGTGTAAGCTTTCCCAGCCTTTTCCAAAAATCGAGGGCTAAAAAAGGGGAGTAGTAGTAGTAGTAGTAGTAGTAGTAGTAGTAGTAGTAGTAGTGTCATAACATTGCTAAAATTAGCCCTATCTCGCCGATCACTAACGCTGATTATTCGCTGACAGATATCACCAACTATGTCTGCGCCAATCGATTCATCTGCGGAATACCGTTAAGTATCAGCACAAAAACCGTGCGATTGGCCGAACTATCTCAAGAAGTCAAATCCACCTCGTGGCCACCGTCATCCGGCACCGTGGCACAGGCGCCCATTGACGTCATCGCATGGACAATTAATATAAAGGAACCTAACACTAACAACCAGGCAATTCCAGTTTCATATTTCCTCCCTCGATATCTTCCTAATTGAAGAAAGAAGTGCTTGCAAGATACTAGGGTCCACCATGAGCATTCCAGACAACGAAACTGCCAAAAACACCTTCCCCGGCGAGACCGACCAGCAAAAGAAACAGTCCTACGTCTCCTGGATCAAGGACTTTTACAACACTCAGTACGAGAGTTGGATGCCCTGGATCGAGGACCAGTATTTGAGGTGGTTTGGGAGGGGGGATAATAAGGCTTCTTATGCGACGAAGGGTGAGCTTCGGCTCTTTATCCGAACGCTCGCAAGTATTAACCTCGACTACGGCGGGTAGACTCCCTCTCCAAAACGAAAATCGCCGGCATCGACCAGGTTGATCAGCTACAGGATGATACCGCGAATGTCATCGGTAACCAGATCGGTGATAGAGGTCTTTTGAGGCCTGTTGGAGAGGTTGTTTCGAAGGAGGGGATTAATCGGGCGGAGAGGGGTGGGAAGGATGAAAGTGGTTCTTACATGGGGGGTGCAATGGAGAGCCTGGGGGAGAATAACGATGAAAGGACTGGTGTTGGTAGCTTGGTTTCTTCTGGAAAGGCTTCGGTGGGGAGTGTTGTTGGGGGTGAGGTTGAGGGGGCTAAGGGGTTGTTTGGGGGGAATGGGAAGTTGTAAGGTTATACGATGTAGATTGTTATGATGTTTTATGGTTTATTGTAATGAAAAGGACAGCAACTGTTCCAAGACGAAGCCTCCAAAAAACGCAGGCTGAGTTTGTTGAATCATGAATCCACAAGAGTCAACTCGGAAGGTTGTCAAGAGCTTGCAGAGAATGCACTACGTTGAACGATGCTGTAGACAAGGCTCATAGACGAGCTCAGGAGGTAGAATCGTTTGAGGGCGAGTCAATTTCGGACGCACTGCTCCATGAACTTGGCGATTGTGATTTCTCCCAATCACTCGCTCATTGGCGTGCTTGGCGTACCCTCCTCCTACCTGTGCCTAGTCTACCTAGGAGAGATGGGTTTTCCCCTGTCTAGTTCACAACAGACGTCAATGCCGAGGAAGTGTTATAAAGAACCGTTATCAGTCACGTATATTCGTCTAGATGTCTCATATTTGAACATAGCAATGGCACAGGGTGGGAGAATGGTGACGTCGTCGACAATAGATCAGGACATACAATCGGTGGTAGTGGCCAGGGAGCATGAAGACTGAGTAATAAAAGTTGAATTTGATGAACCTGAGCGCCAAGAGGAAGTCAGGGAGTAATTCATACCACTCACGAGGCCTCTGCTTAAGGCCGTAGAGTTTTTCCAACAGTAGACTACAGCATTTTTGACATTTTTGGGTCTCAGGCGCTAGTTTCCAAAGTTCAAAGTAGCCTCTCCCTGTAACTCAGCGTTCAGGAAAGCTGCGACGAAGTCGGTGTAATGGAGGAACCAGGATGTTTAACAACGACGACTAGGAACAGTTTGATGCTAGTAGTCTTGGCCACCTGCGCCAAGACTTGAACGTAGTCTAGACCAGGTGGTTGAAGAACGCCTTCGGCAACAAGATGAGCTTTGTGAGTACTTTGACTTTAAAGGATTAGCGGTTGGGAAAAGTTTTTCAACGGCTTGGTCGGTCTCCCTAGTGTTGTCTCAAGACTGGGAGCAGGGAGAGTATCTGCATCAACTGTCTCTGGGGCAGGAGCAGCAAATGCTTTAGATTCTGTATGGGGAGCAGGGGAGGTATTCAGCGGTGGTGGGTCCAGAAAGATGTTAGTGTGAGACTTAAATGGGCTGACAGGAGGAGTCTTTCCCTGCGACTTCATTTTTTCTGAGTCCTGGAATTCGCTTTGGAAGGACATTTCGAGAATCTCTTGCTCATCCATGATGGAGAGGATGAGCAGGTATATTGAAGGAATTATGCCTGCTGCTGATTTATGTCTCCGTGTACGACTTCTCGATGGTGTTTTTGTTTTCTGTGTTTGTCGCAATTATCCAGCTTGCCACGTCCCCGTCTTTTGGGAGGCCTGGCAGCTGGCTACACCTACTCCCTCGGGACATAAATAGATGTAACAGCAACAACAGCCTTTTACATCGGCGCGACTGAAAAACTTGTAGGAGACTCGGTCTCAACTGCCTGGGATATCGACCACAGGGCCGAGAAGACCACAAGTAGGTCAAAACTAAGCAACCTCGTACCCCTACCCCAAAGAACCCTGTGCACCAGAGCACCTCCGAGTCGACCCCGACTGCCCCCTGGGGGAATTCCCACACAACCCAGGCAGGACCACGTCGGGCCACAAGTCGGCACCTTGCACTCAGAGAAGTGGTGCCGGTCTACACGTCGTGATCAAATTGCAGATTCAAGGTGGCAGGGACGTCCAGCTCTCGGTTTGCAGTATCAAGCGTCAAATCTCCACTCATTGTCACTGTAGCTCGAGTCATGGGGATGATTGCATGCTGGTTGCTTCAACAGCAATCTTCTTTTCCTCCTTGCAATGTCTAAGACGATGTCCTCTGCCGCTCGTCTTACTCAATCCCTGCCTTCTTCTCCCATTTCTTCAGCCTATGATCCATGCACGTACCAACTTTGCGGTAGGAGAGGTACCTGGTCATATATACGACCAATACCCCTGAAAGAAATGGACAAAATGGCCCTTGTAATTCTATTGCTGACCTCGGACAAGCCTCGATCACATTCCACGAGGACATGTGTCCTGGAAATCAGCATCTCCTCAACACGCCTCTTTTAACCGGCTTGCGATTGCTTTAATTCTTCTCCACCTCTTCACCGCCGATTGTGCTTCCTTGCTTCGATGCCTCGCGCATGGAAAGGAACCGTTGTCTCCGCCGACTGGAGCAACTGCTAGCGGAGTTTGGCGATGGAACGGCCATTTTGCTGCGAAGGCGCTGAAATTGTTCGTGAAAAGGAACGTGACTTGGAACCGTTCGGGAAAATCTAAGTCCTAAAGCCCCGGGGTGACAGAAGACGATGATGGCCGAGCACATCAATGGATTGGTTTGTCTTTGCGTCCGAACAATTAAGCATCGCCTGTAAGTCCATCGCCAGTTTGTAGCTGGAAAACGTCCGACAAATACCTTGGACCAGCCAAGCTCTGCATCACAGTTCAGCTCTTTTGTCGAGGAAGTTTTGCCTCGCACCGGGTACAAGCTGCCGAGGAGCAACATACCCTATCAGTTGACCGCGCGCAGTGTGGCTCTTCCATTTGCTGGTCGCACTCGGAACCCCGCTAGGCGTTTTGCTTGCCTGTCAATTCTGTGTCCTCTCGACCTTTTCATCATATGGACTTGGCTTGTCAATCAGAGGGTCCTCGGCAATATGAGTGGAAATATGGTCGACATATTCCTTGAACCAGTGAAGCCTATTTCACCGGTCAGGTTTTCCACCGAGAGCATTCTGTTTTTTGTGTGGAAGCCACAAACCAAATGCATCATTCTCTATCCGTTGACTAGCCGCACCTGTTTGAATGAAGGTATGGTAACTTCGTCGCTCACCATGCCAATATGGCCGAGTACCACATACAATGCCTCCTAGTGCGGTGACTTGGCCCCTAAAGCATCAGTTTTAGAAGATGACTCGCTCATCTTCAGGCTAGAGTCGAGGAGGATTGTTTTTGGCAAGTGGGATAGACTTTGACGATTCGGACGCTGTTGGAAAGGTCGGTTCTGAAAAGGCTTCCTTCTTTGAGAGCCTGCCTTCGGCATCGATGTCGAGTGAAATAGACCGGGATTTGGAAGTTGAAGTAGCAGGGATGAAGAAAGGATACGCCAGCGAAGTTGTAGCAGACAAGATCGTCAAGACCCCTCTGCAGTGTCAAGCTCAGCTCAAGAAAGGCTTTTAGGTCCTGTCTTGCGGTATAGAAGTAGATCTCAACGTCATAAAGACAAATGTCGTCAAGAACGCCGAACAGTATATATACGCCAGTTAACTCTGCTTGTTGGCATCCATTTCTCGCGCTACTTCTTCTCGGACAGGGAGTTCTGCCGGTGGCATATGCTGCTCCATTTCAACCTCACGGACGGCATTAACGCCTGTCCCCTCCAGCTCTGGGCGAAAGTCATCTGCGTGCAGTTGCGGTTTGTCATCTGGAGGCGGCGGACCATTCGTAGCGAGCTGGGCGGCGTTTTGACTTCGTCGACGACGGTAGAAGAAGAATCCCAGTATGATAATGAGACCCACTATCACAACAGGCACCACGACGGCTGGTGCAATGATGCTGGCTTGGGACTTGCTGTCCGAGCTGCTTGATGTGTCCTTCTGTCCCGACGCCGTCGCGTACACTGTAACCGGTCCGGGCGAACCAGACGTCGTTGTTGCGAGAGTTGTCTTTGGTGTGTTGGTTGCAGACGTAGACATTTCACCGCCTAGCGAGGCGATCTTTGCGCTGATGGAAGCTAGTTCGCTCTTCAGCTCATCGATGGATTCGTTACTAGTCGACGAGTTTTCGTTGCAGTAGTCAAGCAGTGGTTCGAGATCCCCGAGCGTACCGGCGTCTGTGGAATTGGAGTTCTTCTCGATGCACGATTTGCAATTTGACAAGGATTGCATGAAGTTTGAGTTCGGTTCGCAGAGCTCGGGCGTTTTGCCAGTTGACTGGACTTGGATGGTGGCATCGTCTGGTATGCACGTTAGTCTGACACTTGGTGGGGATATAGGGGTCTGGGATAAGGCGCATACTGCAAGAGTCGTAGCATATGGTCGGGATTAGATCGCGCTTTGCGAGGGAGCTCGCGGTGTCCCACAGCTTCTTGAGGACCATGTTGCTGGTTGACGTTGTAAGGGAAGGATCACACGGAAATTGCGGAAAGGTCTGTATTTAAAGAAGCAAGAGCCATGCCAAGCTGGGCCATTTGGTAATGGTATGGCCGCTCTGCTCTCATTTGAGCGAGACGTTCTGCATGGAGGCGCTGTGTACATGATGTTTTGTCGTTGTTATTGGCCGTGGGCCGCAGGGTCCAAAGACGTGACTATCATTTCCGGACAGGGTAACCCATCCCGGGACCCTGCATCCTGCTTTCAGCTGGTGAGGGGGCTATTCCACGGCTCTTGTAGTAGAGAGCAGCGGTATAGAACAAAAAACGATTGATGTTTGAGGTTGGTCGTGATCGGGGGATGCAGGAAAGGGAAGTGGTAAGAAGCTCAGAAGGGAACTTGAGTGTCAGGAAATAAGGTAACCGGGTACCGCCGTAGATGACATGTCATTTATATCGTGACCGCCAATATTGCAATAGCCTACAGGATTCCTCTTTTCTCGTCACTGAAGCAACGTCTCTTACACATAAGTCCAAGAGGCAAAAAGAAAGACGAAAAAAATATTCATTAAAATCGTTAAAACGGTATTAAACAAAAGAAGATAACCAAATTACCACCCAACATTCGCATACTAGCAAGCCATTATATATGCAAACAAACCACCCGACAAAATCTCATCAAAGCCACAGCCTATTCAAAAAAGCGTCCACCAAAAGGGTAAACACCCAATACCCCAGCGCAACATTCGTCCAGATTATCTGCTGGCAGGTAGAAAACAACATCCGACCACGCTGTATATCCCACGGCGCAGCGTAGAAAGTCTTAAACAGCTGTAGCAGGCGCAGCAGGATCTACCGGGGCATCGAGGGGAGGGCGGGCACCGCCGTTCTTCTCGACGGCGGGGGTCGAGCGTTTCTCCTTCCGGTAGGCCCAGAGGGCGGCGACTTCGAGGAACATGCCGAAGAAGGTGAAGATGCTGGGGGAGGTTAGGGTCTGTGATTGAGTGGGATGTGGGATGGGACGTACAAGGCGAGGAAGATGAAGGACTCGTTGGCTTTCTTCCGGCCGCACGTTACACCGGGTGGAGAGTTGAAGTAGCACGAGTGTTGGTTGTAGTCTTGGGCCGCAAAGATAAAAGCGGTTAGCCAGCTAAGGGTTGTTAGTTCTGTTTTGAATGTACCACTGGCAGTTTGTTGTTATGGTTTGTGACGTACAGGTAGGAGAAGATGACGTCGATTAGGAGCACGAATTTGCTCAGTGCTGTTGGGAGGAAGGGGGAAATGAAGGCCGGGAGGAAGAAGACGACGGAGAGGACGGCCTGGGCGATGTTAGAATGTAGTTGGAACTGCGGTCGAGGGCACGTACGATGACTTCCTGGTAGATAATGTGCTGTCCGTGGGGTCCGCGGCTGATGAAGAATGAGGTCAGGCCCATCACAATGACTGCGCTGGACCACTGCAGTGTGCGGGTTGCCAGCTGGAGCGGGCGGGAGACGGCTGTTGAGAAGAGCATTGTGGAGTTGCTGGATTAATTCAATCGGCCGATGGTATGGTATGTGTAGATGTGGGTATAGAAGTCGATATATAAGACAAAGACCTATTACCAAGGTTCGAAGGCCGGGATATCGCGACAAAAGAAAGAGAAAAGGAAATCAAACAGGGACAAGCAGGAACAACTTTATATCTCTAGACCCAAACCCAAGGACTTGCAGAACCAGACCTGAGCGGCACAAAGCAAGCAGACCATACCATGAGACACAAACACGACTAGCGCCGAGTCAAAAGTATCCGACTGCACATACCAGGGTCGAGCCCGGCAAGGACTGAGCAGAGAGATAGATAATTGGGTGCGCATTTCCCCAGATGCGTCATGATGGCCCCGGCATGAAGTCAGTTGGCGGTCAAATAACAGAGGACATGCGGTTCCTGCTTCTGGATTGGGAGATTTCCGTGCGATTTCTTAGTGCTGTGCCTTGCTTGGATACACTGCATGATGTTTACTTTTGGTCGAAATGAAGGATGTGTATGTACTTCTTGTACGATGTCGATCGGCCGGCTCCCAGGGGAGTACAGTAGTTGCTCTTCCCTGGATGCTATGGAGACTTGGGAAGTACCCCTCGTCAGTAGTGTTGACATGTTTGATTTCGCGTGTCCCGTGGGTGCGATCTACATGTCATGTCCTCGTGCAAGGGGGCCAGAACCAACCTGGGAAAGGAGTCGGGACCAGGCGTCCGTTGGGACCTGACAGCGAGTCCATTCGGCATGCGGCGGAAGTGCAGGGCGTAGAATCGACAGGCCTAGAAGTCGTATGCAAGCCTCCCTGAACCTATCATGCTACCTTTGGTAGCTTAACTAGCAGCTTCAAGTTGGAGAGCGCCACAGTCCTTCTGGCAGTTGCCAATCACATGGTCGCAAACAGATCACACCACCCGACAGCACCACGGGAATGTTTGGCGGCACCTCCCAAACAGGTCAATGAGAGGTGGGTTTCCTGCAGAGCCACCCAATAGCGGGGGTCACCCTGCAGAACCGGATCGACGGTGGCGCTGAGGATTCGAGCGAATCGATGTGGCGGGCTTGCGAAGGGATACACAGGAAAGAGCATCCCTTGGGGACCTGCCGCGAAGCTTGTCAGCGTGCCGCATTTTGATATTAGAGTGAGACACACAGCTGAAGAACTACTTGATTGCTTGTTTTTGTCGAGGGCGTGGAAGAAGTGGAAGTGTTCGGCTGCGATGCGATCGCCGTGTGGGATGATGGTGGCTGCAGTATTGTGACACGATGCTCGTAGCACTAGTGACGCAAGAGCTCGGGCTGGGTCTGGTGGTACCGGGAGAAAGTACGTCGGGTGAAGATGCCGGTGGGCTCGGGTAGTCGGCTTTGCAATATCGATCAAGTTGTTGTTTCTTGGGGGTGTATACTTCGCAGGGCTGGTGGGGAAGTTGACAGGAGGGGAAGTGCAGTAAACAAACATGTCTCGGATCCCCAGGTCAGCCCAGATCACGGGGACTGTCTGGAGTGAGGCCGCAATGTTAGGATGTAGGGGACCGAAGCGAGGACTCCTTGCAACTTGGAGGATGCTTCAATGTTGTTTAAACCAGGCATTGTGGTCAAGGGACAGCGAATAAACCGACAGAGTCGAGATAGGCAGAGAATAGCAGGAACAAATATAATGAATTTTATTTAGATAACACCATTAAAACAATCACCAGCCGTTATTTCCGTGCGACGGACTCCAGTACGCCTAAGATTGGATTCCACGTTCACCATGTAACGTTGCCCAGATCGTGTTCCTATAAAACCCATCAGCCCCAGCTCGATCGGCCAGTGTAAATGTTAGGGGAAACTCACCTTCATATACTCACTACCCTTCTCTAAGTATTCCTGTCGAGACACAGACGACCGAGCGAAATCTGCATTGGAAGCCCACTGCGCCGCGCCCTTCCACGCGTCTAGGGTGGGATCAGCGGCCCGACGCACGCGGAGTTCAGCGTCGATGGGGATGTATCCGCGAAGTTCGTTGCGGAGTCGTTCGTCGAAGCCGGTGAAAAGGGTATTTCCACCCGTTAGGAAGACATCCTTCAAGAGGCGGGTGCGGTCTTCGCTGGAGAACCGCTGATTGACAATGTCAGCGGCGATCTCGACAAGACCGGCCTGGTCGACACCGGCAATGGAGGGCTTGAAGACGACCTCGGGCACACGGATGCGCTCGACATTCAGGTGCAGCTGATGGGCCTCGCGCTGGCTCTCGGGGTCGAAGGGCCAGGGGCCGCGGAGGAAGGCGTGGACGAGACTCTTGGTCCAGTCGGACTGGGCAGCCAGCGTGTGGTTCTCGGTGAACTCGGGGTCGTATTGGAGGAGCTCCTGCTCGAGATTGTTGAGCATACCGCCGAGGTCCTCTTCCTCTTCGTCGTCGCTCTGCTCGTCCTTTGCGACTGTTCGGTAGACACCCCAGTCGTCATCGTTCGCACCAAAGTCATCGTCGTCACCACCGCGACGGCGCTTCTTGGGTCCGTCAGAGGCAAGATTGGCGAGGGTCTTCATGCGCTGTTGGCTAGCAAGAGACTTGCGGTTGCCGAGATCTGCCTTCATGCGCTGTTGGTCCTTGATCTTTTGTAGAATAGCCTGACGGTTCATTCGTCGCTCGGCGATCCAGTTTTCAAAGTCATTCTCGCGCTTCTCCCGGTCCAGGCGCTCCTCCTCTTCACGACGGGCCTTCTCCCGTTCCTTCTCAGCCTTGGCGCGGGCTCGCGCCTCGACGTTGGACTTCATGAGACGCTGGTGGCGCTTCTCCTTGATACCAGCCTCATCCAGCTCCTCATCGGGGACATCCACAAGCGGGAACGTCATTTCTTCCTGCGGTTGCTCTTCCTCCTCAATGCCCAGGTCACGATTGCGGGAGCGTTTGATGGACTTTTCAAGATCACGGATCATGCGCTCCAGATGATTCTCATCCTTGAGGTCCTCCGTTTCGAGAATACGACGGACTTCCTTCTTGGTTTCAGAGGAAAGACGCTCCTGGACCTGCTTCCAGTACTCCAGTTCCTGCTCCTTCTTGACCAGTTTCTCCAGACGCATCTTGGCTGCCTGTTCCTGCAGTCGACGGCCGCTCTCCTTCTTGCGCTCCGCAATCTTGGCCAGCTCTTCTTCGCTCTTCTCGACAACAACGTGCTCAGTGAATGGGTACTGGATGACATGATCGCGGTCCTCCAGCCCGGTCCAGTCGAGGTATCCGCTCAACTCGCGGTCGTAGTCTTGAGACACGTAGCAGTGGTTGCGAACCAAGTCCTCAATCTGGTGGTCGAGAAGACGGGCCGGGAAAGTCGGATACTTCAGCTTGAGTTGCTTGGCGAGGTACTCAGCATTGTTGAAGCCTCCCCAGTTCAAGCGGGAGCAGTTTGAGAGAAGAGGTTTCGAGTCCAGAACGGGAATGACATGGGTAGAGGTATTGGAGGAAGACACAATCAATCCGTCGGTTCCCTTGTTGTAGCGGTAGGCGAAGAGCGAGTCGACACCGTAGGCGACAGACGGGGCATTGTAGCATTCGAAGAGAATCTCGTTCATCACTAAATTTCAACGTTAGTACCGCGCCGTCTGGTTGGGTCTGAAAATAAGTTGCCACTTACTCTTCCGAGGGTATCCCATATTAGCGATTGGCTCTGTCATAATAATTGGTCGCTCCACACTGTCACTGGTGCTGTTGATGCCCATCTTGATAAAGACATAGTCCAGCACGCCCTCCATAACGTCCCAGTTGCCGACAATGCTGGAGCCGGGGTCGAAAGCAGGCTTCATCTGGCCGCGAGTGGTCGCATCGACGTACGCATCGTATCCGACGAACTGGCATTGGCGTGCGAGCTTGCGCTCCCGGTAACGGCTCATGACGGGGGAAAGGCGAGGCGCGGGTTCTTCTCAAAGGACCAGCCGGCCTTGACAAGATGTGAACCTAGAAGCAGGAGTTGTCAGTGTGCTGAAGTCTTTCATCTGTCGCGGCTGGGGCTGTCGCATACCATTGTCAATGACGATGGCGCTGGTATCGGGGTGTGCCTGGCTTTGCTCGAAGCCGTCACGCTGCGGCGCCTGGTAGCCCTTGAAGGGGAAGTCGGACACGCTGTAGATTTTCGGAGGGGCCTTTTCGACGCGCTTCTCTGTGGAATTGATCGCAAAGCGCCCTGGCAGGACGGTCTGGACGCCGGTGATGGTCATCGTGGGCTGCGCTGGCGCGGAAACCAGGAGCTTGGGGATTTGGGGTTAGGTCGATGGGTGGTCACTGGCAGTCGGACATGGCAAGAAGATTAGACGAGGCGGGTGTTGATTATATATGAAGTCTGTTTGAAGTGAATGGTTTGGCCCGCGAAGCGCGGAAAAGTTGCGAAAGGAGTGAACGGCGAAGTTCGGCTCGGATTGAATGGCGAGGCGGCGAGCGGAGGGCGGAGAGGTACAGCTACGGTCCAAACTACGATATACAGCTACAACACCACAACAAATAATGGTCTGAAAAGGACAAATCGAGGGACAAATAGAGATCATTCATGCATTTCGTCGTAGCCGAAAAAGAATATTGGATGATCAAGTCGGATTTTTGAGGTTCTCGGTGGCTATTGCGCAGTTAGCATACGTCGCTCCAATCCAGTAAGAGTATATTAGAGCGAAACACTCCAGCATACCTTCAAGATGGAAGAGAACATTCGACTGGTAGTTCTTGAACATTTGGGCAACCAGCTCGACGTTCATGTTCTGGATATTGACCTCCTGTTGGGCATTAGCGTGGGCATCATCCTCCGCAACGCTCGATACATACCTGGAGGCTCTTGTTCATGACCATGATAGCTTCATTAAGCTTCTCCTGTAAGATACAAAGTTAGCTACTGTTGGTTAATCCAAGAAAAGTAGGTGCTGGACGTACCACATTGGTGATGATGCGCGACAGCAGCACCGACTGCTGATGCTCATGGGGGCTCTCCTAGAGGGTGTCAGCCAGCGTTGCTCCTACAATCAGAAGACCATCACCGTGGTATTCAAACATACCATCGCGATAGATCGAGGAAAGGACGGCACGGGTAGATCGTGGGATGCTCGACCTGCTCGCGACGGGCGGTTTGTTCGCCCGGTCACGTGAGAATATACAGCATCCGGGCAACGGCGACCTCACATGGGAGCCGCCACTCGTCAGAACTCTGCAATTCATACCGGCCTCGGTATAAATACTTTGGCTCCTATTACAAACGGTGTCCCTTTCACGAGAAGTCTGCCGAAGACACTGCCGAACGACCTCCGCCTTTAATTCACTGCGGCGTGCCGCCCTTGACCGTCAATTCTCTGGTTGAAAGCGACACCGTCCTCCCTTTGTAAAGGCAACCAACCCCTACCATCCTATATCCTACTTCACACCGAATATTTCGATACTCTGAAATCGCCAGCCTTGGGCCTCCTCGATCCACACCCCACGATGCCTCCCGCAACAGCCGCCAACGACGAAGCTCACCTGCAGCTCCTCAACGACCTAGACCTCGGCGCCCTCCCAAAGCCCTACCGCAATCGCAACTGGAGGCCCTCCCAGCGCCGCAACAAAAATGTCAAACAGATAATCTCTGAGAACCAGCGCAAAGAAGCCTCCGTGATGGCCACGCAAGCCAACTCCGGAGCAACCACCCCCTTCGGTACCTCGGGCGTCACCACAGACGGTACCCAGACACCTACGGACGGAGCTGGCAAGGCGCCTAATCTAGCTCAAGCATCACAGAACCTGTCGACTCTTGTTCTGGAGAAGAATGCCCGTGCGACCTACGCTACCGGACCTGCGGTCACTTACACCAATATTGAGTCGGCGCCCTCGCTGAATCCTGCGCACCAGCGTCACTACTGCGATGTTACGGGTTTGCATGGTCCGTATACGGATCCCAAGACTCGGTTGCGGTATCACAATAAGGAGATCTTTGGTGTTATTCGGACACTGGCGCAGGGTGTCCCGGAGAGCTATCTCGAAGCTAGGGGAGCTCATACTGTCCTAAAATAAGGGGTTTGCAGAAATACACCCGCGGACTCTTTGTCTTATACGCAGAGAGCATATTTACGAGGTATGTTTGAGAACATATAATGGAAATTATATTTCAATACTTTAAAACAGAGCTAATTTCGCTCCTACAGAACTTTGCATGCGGATACGTAGCATGTCCGATCAACACAGTCAAGCCCTTTCCACCCCACCTGTCCCTCTCGAGACAGGCTCAAGAAAGCGCTCCGGCTTATTCGTGACCGTTCTTTTCTCCGCCCGCGCCAGGAAGCACTTTCGACTAGTACCGACATCCCAGGGGATGAGGTGTCAGTTACAGCACCATCGAGGATGCTGTCGTCGCGGCGTGTCCATCATCGATGGATTGTGGTTGGTATATCATGTTTTACGGAGGATAGGGGTAGCTGGAGTGCGAGCGAACAAAGGCAGAGCTTAGCCTATGGGGAATCGGTCGTCATAGCTTAGACAAATCAATCTAGCAGAATGTCTCCCCGGCATTCCTATGTGCCAATGCAAGTGCAATGCCGATTCGCAGTTATTTTCCAGTAGTCGAGTCGAGTCGTAGAATTCAGAGAATACCTAGGGTAGGTTTCATCCGAATGTGCGCAGGGAAGAAATCCGCTCCGCTTTTTTCAGCCTCGATAAATGCCGTCCTGACCGCCTTCGACGACTGGCAGAATTTCTGTTTACGGCCACGCCGCGGCTGCTTTTGTCTTGCTGGCTACCTTTTTTCGTTCGACGCCACCTGCCTCACTCTTGCGCTTTACTTTCCATTTTTCCAAAAGTTCGAATTACTAAAGATGCCTGGCATGTGGTTGTCTGAGAATCAGAGTGCGTATTACCCTTCCTATGGACCTTGCGATTACCGTGCCAGCGCATCGCATGGCCTGCTTTGGATGAGACTGACAGTGAAAATACAGAGATCGGCGTGGTTTTTTGCTCTGCTGGTACTATCATTCTCTATGAGAAGGGTTTAGTGTTTGCGCGACGACTAACCGGCGTTGTTTAGGTGGTCTCTTCCTGTTCGGAGGTGTCCTGATGTTTTTTGATCGATCACTGTAGGTCTTTCTCTCAGACCTCAGACCTTGAATGTCAGATGCTAACCATATTTAAGCCTCGCAATGGGCAACGTACGAGTCCTCAGTTCCCCATTCCTCGAACGTGCATACTCACACGATCCAGATCCTCTTCCTTATCGGCCTTACCCTGATCATCGGTGTCCAAAAGACAATCGCCTTTTTTTCACGCCCTCAAAAACTCAAGGGTACCGCCGCTTTCGCAGCAGGAATCATTCTCATCTTGCTCCGCTGGCCCTTGACCGGCTTCATCATCGAGCTGTATGGCCTCTTCATTCTGTTCGGCGACTTCCTCGTTACAATTGGCCAGTTTGCGGGCAATATCCCCGTCGTCGGACCGTACATCCAGCGCGGAATGGAGATTCTGGCTGGTGGGCGCAGCAATGCTGAATTGCCTGTATGAGCGAGGATTGCGGTAGTTGACTCGGTATTCTTCCAGCTGGACTCGGCCTTGACGAAGTTGATCAGGGGTACCAGTACACCTGGAGATGCGGAGACGCGGACACGACAAATAAACATGACGGCGGACTTGATGTAATTACTAATGACCACCAATTCAATCCAGCGATATCCAATTCCCATTTGTCGAGGCGTTGCGTGGTAGGGTATCTCAGGTATGCCTGGATTATTAGTTTCCTTATACATACTAGGTAATGAGCAATAGACTCCACGACTCTGTGAAAACATCAGACCTTGCGAAGAGCACGTCACCACCAAGGTAGGGGTGGCTGTTCATATAACGTATCTACTGAAAAAAAGACAGATCCCGGGCAAGAAGGGACTCCGTCACGTCGAGCATATCGAATCAAAAGGCTGAATAAAGCAAATTCAAATCACAGAGACCATGCTTCCTTTATTTCTTATTCTTCTGGCTCCGCCTTTACATCCATGTCCCGCGCAAACAGCAGTGCCGTAGCTCATGCCGCATCGAATTCTGTTGCGCCGATCCTTCCCTTCAGCAAACAGGGGGATTTATTTCGGGTTGTTGATGTAGTCGACCAGGTTCTCAACGACGGTCGCGGCGTTGGTAGTTTGGGCGCCCTCACCGTGGTGAGCGATCATTGTGCAGGCGGTGGCGCGGACGACAATGGCGCCGGTCTTGCCCTGTATTGCAGACTTGTTAGTCAAGCCAGTTTCTTGAATGCCCGTGCTTTTCCGAGCGCGATGCTCGGCGGGTCCAGCGCACCTTCTTGCCGTACAGGCTGCGGGGGTCAGCCTTGATGGTGACGAATTTCTCGCCGCCGATGGAGAAGCCGTTGGCGAAGGCATTGTCGGGCGAGGTAAAGGCCGAGGCCAGGGAGTTGATGTCCTCTTGGGAGAGCTATTCGCGGTCAATGTTAGCGACCGTGTTCAACGGTGTTTGGTTGCTCCTGAGCTCCTGAGTCACGTACCTCGAAGCCCGGGGACTGAGCCTCCAGTCCGGAGAAGTCGGCGGCGAGGATACCGGCCTTGTCGAATTGACCCGAGCCCATCAGGCTGTTCTTGTTAGCATTCCCGTACCTCAACGGTGACGATGGGGGCGGAGTAGATGTACCTGGAGTCGACGTAGCCTGCGGGAGTCAGCGGAGTCAGCGGAGACAGAAGAGAGAGCTGCGGGAAGGGGTATACTGACCTTGCCAGATAGCTGAGTGTGCGCCCATGGTGGAAGAGTTGTGGAAAGGTGGGAGAGAAGAGAGGAGGAAGAGGGAATCTCGTGAAGTGTGGGAGGCGAAGGTGCAAGTGGGGGGCTGCGTTGGCGGTAAATAAGACCCCGCCGTCGATCGTGCGGTGAGACGCCCTTGACTGTCACAGCATCCCAACCACGGCGATTAGCGGATATAAAACTGGACTATGGAAGAAAGAGAGAATGCTTTTCTTTACTGAAGCTGCAACAATCTGAAAAAAGGTGTGAAGATGTCCAAATCCGCAGCTGCAGATCTGGTCACGCGTTGCTGAGCTGTCTTAGCTAGCAACAGCTATGTGCCTGGCAGATCGCAGACACTGCACCACTAACTGGTGGCTGAAACTTCCAGCTGCTCCTTTGATGCGAGGGACTGCTGTCAAAATCAGGCTGAAGCAGGTGTATTGGACCTCGGCAACCTGAAGGGGAAGTCCGGGAGAAGATCAATCCAGCACAAGTACTACGTACTCAGCAGTCCGACTACAAGTATATATGTCGTGATACAATCACAAAACGCGCAAAACACATGCAATAAAATAGCTTGGTCTCGTAAAAATTCTTGAACACCCCTGTCCACTACTTCATCCACTTTCATTTGCAATCACAGCCTCACTAAACAACCTCGCAGTCTCATAAATCAGCTTCGCATTCTGCATCCCATCAACCCACCTCTGTGGAATAGAATCCACGCCATAAAATACACCCGCGAGAGCTCCATAAACAGCACCCGCCGTATCCGAATCTCCACCACGATTCACAACAGCCAGAGCACCCTTCTCCCAGCTGTCATACCTGAAGAACCCCCAAAGGGCCACCTCCAGGGTATGAACCACCCACCCCGAACTAGTTATATGCCCAGCGGTCTTCGCCTTCCAATCCTTGATGGTAACGTAATTTGCCATACGGTTTTTCAGGGCGGGATGCGTGAATTTCATTCGGGAAAACGCCGTGCAGAGCTGCTCCTTGGTTTGTCCTAGTGGGATGTTAGCTTGTCTTAGTCTGAAAGGAGCGGCGAACTAAGAACAAAACGCAGGACGCACCCCTCATCGCGCGACAAATTAACTCTGTAAACGCGTCACAGGCTTCTGGACAGGCTAGTGCTGGGTGTGTGATGGTGCTCTGGGCTCTGGCGACTTTGCGTGCATACTCGGGATCTTTCCAGAACGCCACGCCGATTGGGGCGATTCGCATTAAGCTGCCGTTCCCTGAGAACTCGTCCCTGTTCAGCTGGGAGTTGACCTTCTCTTGTGTGCCCTGGAGATTGTCGACACCCTGCTGCTTCCAGACCTTGAGTGATCTTCGCGTTGAGCCGCCCACGTCCCAGGCTTTGTCTGTTGTGCTGAATCGACCTGTCTCGATCCACTGGACATAATACTTAATTGAGAGGGCGTGGTTGTATTTTCCGTCTGTGTCCACGATTGACTGCGCCAGGGCGAGAGTCATGGATCCATCGTCGGAGTAGGATCTGAGTCTGTTAGGATATCAAATCTTCTACCCCCAAATCAACACTGCAACGTACCCAGCAGGCTTCCTAAACGGACTGACAAATTCGAGCTCCTTAATCTGCTCGAAAGTACCCGGTTCCTGGAACTGGACTGGTCCCCCTAGGGCGTCCGCAACACAGGTACCCCAGATAGCCCCGAGGCACCGCGATTTCAGCGAAACAGCCATGCTTGTTGCTGTGCGGACTGTGATCGTAGGGCCGTGAGACTCGACATCGGAATAAAGTGGCTGAGGGAATGCGCTAGCGTAGATCGGGCGCCCAATACGGGTTCGCCCTGCCAGATCCGTTGCGGCTCAGCCCTGCAGGTGTCCCAACAGTCGCTAATGTCGCACAGCGCCTTCGTGTCAGACAAGGACGACTGGGGATCCATGCGAGATCTGTACTCGAGGCTCTGCGGATCGTCAGTCTGCCCTGCAGGGCTGCTGCATGTGTCCTGCCAGAGGCGCTGAATGGGTGGACAGAGCCGCTGTATCCACAACCGTATCCATGGCTCAGCGGACTTCCATAACTCCACTCTTGGTATATCTGGACTTCGAGCCACTAGGATAGTGCAAGAATGCCGGATCTCGGCTGTTGTTTCGTGTGTGAATCCTGGTGCGTAGGAGTTCGTAGTTCGGCACCAGGGCCGATCTGTAGAGGAGCACCAAGCACGAAAAGGACCGGCAACAGCGAATTTCTGAGCAGGACCGTGAACAAAGACCCTATTAGTTCAGAGGCAGGTGATGGATGACTGCAGGGCCTGTTGATGGACGAGCAGTTTGCTGTGAAGGGCAATGGCAGCGTTCATCCCAAGCCCTGCCTGGAAACCGGCACCTTTCACGTACCACGGCAGCCAGGGTATGGTTTGTTTGACCAGGACTGGTCAGACGTCTGTAGACGCGAAGAATGAGGATGCGAACTCCTTAACTCGTGATGAATGGGCTCGAGGGATCGTGGGAAGACGTCCGAGTCTCGTGTGGGTCGACGAACGGGAGGCGAACAGGTCGAAAACGGCGCTTGGGACTCGGAACTGGTATCAGAGACAAGCGCTTTGTCAGTAGAGTCCAATTCTTAAATTGATGAGGGATAATTCAACCGTAAAGTTGGGGTTGTCGGTGTTTTTTTGGAGCGGGTGCATTGAACAGAAAGGCGTTGAACTGACGCGACCGGCACCCGATTTCGGGTGCTACCGGCCGCAACACCCGCATCAACGGCCGTCAGCAGCTGGATTCACGCGGGATAACTTTAGTGTATATCGATCAAGGATTAGAAAGCGCTGATTCTCGTCTTCATGTCGACCCTGGGCCCTCTGTCACCTCTGGTTGGCTTGTGTAAAGATCCTAGCACTGGGTCTAGTGCCGATCCTTGCGCCAGTCATTCGCAGCTTATATCGGGTCTGCATACAAATTTGCTGGTTTTCTTTCTGGTTTTTACGCTCTAAAACTCACAGAGCTAACACAAAAATAAACCTCTATTCTATAGTTTAACTCTATTAAGTGTAAAGAGTTCTTAGCCCGTAACTCTACCAACTCTATCAGGTACTTTGCCCAGTTCCACGTGGAGTCGAAGTTTACGGTTGTAGATCAACGACACTTGGCTTGTTCAACTATTCCTTTCGCAAAATGCTTCTTCAATAATCTATGAATGGTTATATTTACTTTTGGTATTGACTAGAGACGTGGAGGGGAGAGGATCACCGTGAAATCAACGTGGGCTGCTGGCCTGGGCAGGTATACACGCGCGGACGGGATTTTCTTCACTGTCTGCACCCTGCCTCAGTTTGCCCTAGTCCCCACAATGCGGCGAGCAGGCACCTGTCGTAATGCCCAGCAATTTTATACGTGGTCCAGATTCAACCTGTATGATTTGTATTTGTGCCCGGTATTAATGGGTTTGGACTCGCACCATCCAGCACCTTGTACACATCGATCCCGACTCCTAGACGCTCAAAACTTGGATATCATATACTCGTAGTCTATACAAATAAAAATACACTCTTTACTGCTCTTAATACACTGCTGTGGTAAATTCTCACAGTGTTTTCGTGTAGCTTGAATGAGAAACAGGGTCGGCATCTCAGCTCCCCCGTACGGCATCACAAGTTCCCATACTGGCAACTCCCAATAATACTGTAATTTGGTCGGCTTTTTGTTCCCAGAACCTCTAACCGCGGTCCTCAAGTTCACCAATCAACGGCAGAATTCCCCTGATCGAGGCCAGCCTCGTCACCGACCAATTCATATAAATAGCCCCCCGATTTCTAACTTTCCTTCCTCAAATATTCTCCTCCTCAACTTCCCCCTCGACAGCGATCCACACAGACACTCCATCCACCATGTCCCTTTGTCGATCTTCATTATTCCTTTCCTCATCCAGGTCCTCGACGAAAGTATGTATACTCTACACATATCCCCGCACTCTGTGTTCTTGTTTGCTCACTGAACTTCTGCAGACTCGAGTGGATTTCGCACTCCTCGTGCTGATTCTAGTGTGCACTCGTTAACCTGACGCGTCTTGCTGTCTTGGACGCATGATTTAACTGCTGTGGACTCGTGTCTCTCCCCCAACATTGTGTGTTCACTCCCTCTTATTGCCCCTCACTTCTTCCATCTCCCTCTCCCCTATCCACCTACACACCTACACCATTCCTTTCTTTCCTTTCTTCATCCTTCATCCATCACACATGTCTTTCATCATTTTGCACTTTAATTGTATCCTTTTATACCTCTTGTCACCCTCTTGCAACATCCTTTCCTTGCGTTGGTCACCAGTATTGTCCCTGATCATGTCTTGACACACCTTGCACCCATCTTCACACAACTTGTATATCCCTTCATGCCTCTTGAACATCTTGAACACAACGATCTGACCCTTGGACAGTCTCTTGCTTCGGAACCGATCTTGCTGTTGTTGTTACAATCTGATCCTCACGGTCGCCATGCACACATATCACAATGCACACACACATACCCCCCTACATCGCGCTTTCATCGGCCTTACACATGGAACACGCATCTCATCACACTGGAAACACTATCACCATGCACCGCAGCATGCACATTCACGAATCCGAACGGTGTCAATCTCATTCTTGACGGGAGCGATTGGAATTTTGGCCAGAAGGGCTGGCAACAGCAACTTGGTATATTTCACACACCCCATCATCTGGCGATTTCACTGGCATATTTCCTAACCCCTGGCATCATTGTAGCCCCAACATACAGGAACATTCTCTTTATGTTTCCTTTTTTGCCTAATTGGGCCCCGTGCCCCTCAGGTCATTTGGCCGCCCCGGTCGGGCACCATCCACCGAGGATGTCTTCCTGCTTCATGAGGTCTAGACACACACAAAGGTTTATGGCACCCCTTTCCCTCTTCGAGGGACTATAACTTTTGACGACCGATTCTCACCTTTCATACATAGATTCAGAAATTATTTTGCATTTATTGATGGAACCTGGCATTTTGACATAAAGTCATGTCAACAACACCGTCAACCATGCTGCTCTCTGTGTCGGCCTCGCTCCTGTGCGACAGGTGGGCGATCATGAGCAATGGTTCAATCTTTTGAGATTGCGATCGTTGAAGACGAGGCAAATGTGTGAGGTGTTGATCGACTTTCCCAACGTATGCATAAACTCATACTAACATTGCGTATTGCGGTTGGTGATCCAGATCTTCTTGTTTTACAACTCAACCTCCACCGCCCTGCATTTCCGATATGCTTTCAACCACCTCCGAGCCTGCAATAGTTAACAGCTCCGGTTGTTTTTCGGTTTGTTGTGCTTAGACCCTCAAGGTGTATCTTGTTTCATGGTACTCCGCACCCATTCCTTCCTGTGGAGCATTGGAGATATCCCCGCCTTGGAAATTTGCGTTTTTGTGATTGTAGATGCTTACTCCCATTCTAGTCTTCCGATCAACTCTTGCGATAGCTGCTTCAGCCGCCAATTCGACAATTTGACACACTGACGATCCCGAATTCGAAAATTCGACAGTCGAGGGCAAGGAGCAACAAGATTGTGTCCGATGACCCGCATTGAGATTGGAAGTCCTGGAGTGGCCTCATAAGTGGCCCCAGGCAACTAACCCATAGGTTTCGATTTTCCGTATACCGAGCGCGATATCTATACCTCGAATCAGAGCTCCACTGAGTCAATCCGACAACTCGAGCCATGCAACACATGGCCGGAGTGGGTGGGCGGGCATCTGGTATATCCAATTCCCCAATCCCCGGGCATTTAACGTCCCACTATGACAATGCGCATGTAACGGCTTACAGATCGATACTGGTAACCCTTGAGTTTTAAACTCGGGGTGGGCGGGTTGGGGACCACACCGATATTCGACCTTTTTCAGATATTCTGACGCTCCGATATTCGACAACTCGATAGTCGAGGGCAAGGAGCAACAAGATTGTGTCCGATGACCCTCACTGAAAAGAAAGTCCTGGAGTGGCCTCCTAAGTGGCCCCAGGCACCTAACCCTTAGGAATCGATTTTCAACACCCCGAACACGATTTTCCGTACACCGAACACGATCTTCATTCTCCGAATCCGACCTCCACTATGCCAATTAGTCTGCTTGACTGCGAATCGACAGCCTGAGCCAAACAATAATGGCCGGAGAGGGTGGGCGGGTATCTGGTATACTCAATATCCCCAGCCCCCCGGACATTCAACGTCCCACTATGACAATGCGCATGTAACGGCTTACAGATCGACATTGTGGTGCTCCGGGTGTTATACCTGGGGTGGGCGGGTTAGAGGGACCACATCGACATTCGACTTTTTCAGATATTCTGATGATACGATATTCGACAATCGACGTTGCAGATCCGATATCCGACATTCGACAATTCGATAGTCGAGGGCAAGGAGCAACAAGATTGTGTCCGATGACCCTCACTGAAAAGAAAGTCCTGGAGTGGTCTCCTAAGTGGCCCCAGGCACCTAACCCATAGAATTCGGCTTTTGACACCCCGAACACGATCTTCATTCTCCGAATCCGACCTCCACTACACCAATTCAACTCTCTGCAGGCGATTCAACAGCCCGAGCCAGGCAATAAATGGCCGGAGAGGGTGGGCGGGTATCTGGTATATTCAATATCCCCAATTCCCCGGAAATTCAACGTCCCACTATGACAATGCGCATGTAACGGCTTACAGTTCGACACTGTGGTGCTCTGGGTATTATACCTGGGGTGGGCGGGTTAGAGGGACCACATCGACATTCGACCTTTTTCAAATAATCTGACGACCCGATATTCGACAACTCGATATTCGAGGACAAGGATCAACAAGATTGGTGCCGATAACCCAAATTTCCTCCCCAAAGTCCTGGCGCGGCTGTGAGTTAGGCCCCAGGCACATACTAACCCGATGGATTCGATGTTGATATTCAACACAACGAAAAAAATTATTTTTATACACTGCCGCTGGACAACCTGAAAAATGCAATGCACGTTCTGAGTGGGTGGGTGGGGATCTCACTGTACGTCCTACTATGACGATACGAACATAAACATAACGTTTTACAGGTGGATTTGGACTGTGGTTACCCCGAACTTTGCAGTTCGGGGTGGGTGGGCTTGGGGACCACAGAAACATTCGACTTTTTTTCGATCGATACGACGTAATTGACAAATGCCCTAACGACAGCGAAGCGCGAGCCGCATTACAATCTATATCATCATTAGATCGATGTTTAACCGCAATCGACGTTACAATGTCAACTGAGTGACAAATGCAAAATATCTCCCGGCGGGTGGTGGTTGGGCCAACAGTGACGATGTTCCATCTGTCGACAATGCATTGCCCGCAACCACAGGTGAGGGCCGGGCTTCGAGCTCCGACAAACAGGGAGACTTCGATATCAATGCACCATTGAGCAACGATGGATTGCCGCAAGAACGTGGGAGGGCCGTAAATGCCCTCAATGACGAAGAAAGTGTGGAAGTGTGTCCACCCGCCCTATGCAATTGCAATTTGCGTCTCGCATTCGCTATGAACTGTACTCTAGCGGTGGTGTTTCCGAACGTTTTGGTCCTTCAGGATTCAATTATTGATCACATTATTAGGCTTTCTTACGGTATACCGCCGCTCCTTGCGTTATCCTACACAGCATCGACAGCTTCCAGATCGATCAGACGCCATCTGAAACTCACGGGAATTTTAGGACTCATCAGCCATACAAGTGTCACTGTCTCCCTTCCTTTTGTTTTACGATCCACATGCTTTGTCTTTCTCCATACTTGCTGGATTTTCCAGCTACAGCAAAGCCGATGTGGCGGCAGACGATACTTTGGGAAATGACGATCTTACGATCCACTCGGTTATGCGTGTATCAAAGGCTATGTGTTTACAAGTTCTCACAAGTTTTCACAAGCTGCAACACTCAAGAATCTTCCCTTACGATATGTGGGCTATATCACTCATGCGGGCTCCTGAGTCGATGCCAGGAGATATGCCTTCGTCACACTGCTAACAGATTGCAACAGGAAACTGATGCCTGAAGTTCTGGAAGCGAAGCCGTACGCAATTGGCTTTCGGTCATCTGCTTCCTTCTACAACCAATATCAATAGCAGTCCATGCTGGTGTTTATGCAGTCTATGTGTCTACACTCCTGGAGTCTGCAACATCATCTCCCCCTTCCCTCTCTCTTTTCCCTTCCCTCCTTGCCCTATTCCATGCTTGATATTTCCGAGACCGTGCATCGCGGCCGGAATCCTCGGATACAGGTGACTTTCGGTCCTCTGTTTCCTTTCCGAGACTAAGAAGAGAAAAAAATGCACTTGAGCGTAGCTCTACAGCACAAAGTCTACGCGATTAGAAGTTATTACAAGCTGCGACACTTAAAAATCTCTTTTTGCAATATGGAAACTTTACCGCCGAGGCGAGACTCGGATGTGAAGCCATGAGACATGTCTGGCTCACGTACTAACAAACTTCTACAGGAAATCGATACTTGACGGGCGTTGAACACATGTAGATGACTAACAGTCAACTTCATACTTCTTATGGCCTACGAAAAAAGCAGTTTCACAAGCCTTTTACACCGCCAATGTGTTTGCAGGGAGTCCGAGCTGCGACATTTGATATGGTGTCCATATGAGGACGTCGCACCATAGGAAAGAGCATCAGATAATATGCTTGCTGGAATTTCTGAGACATTACTGACTAGTGGCAGCAGCAGGTTGGCCTTCGATTGTTCGAGCTGCTGTACACGCTTGCTTTGCGATCCTCCGTGGTCTTTTCAACACCACTGTGGGTTGATGTGAGGATCACATATTTACTTGTGACAGGCCGTCTACTTTCGACCAGCGGCTTTGAAATGAAATCAATCATTGAAATCAATTACTGATCATCACTCAGTATGCTTTTTGTACTGGTGTCAGTCATTCAAAATGCTCCATCTCACCGCGCACCCCTCGACGGTACGTGAAACCGAGCGCACGCGATTGCCGCGGGCTTCATTTCCAGTACCAAGAGTGAATGCAGACGAAGAAGGTATTTACACAGATAATGTGCTTATACTGATACTACCCTGCTACATTCGATATTGTGTTATCGAAATAATACCAGTCCTCTTTCGCTTTCGCAGTTCATGTCGATCTCGGATGTCCTGTGCCTATTCATGATGCAGGCAGGCGTCCTACGGTATGGGAAGCCGTATGTGGATAGATTTCACTCATCTGCCTACTTCTTGATACCAAGATCAAAAGCAGAGTCTTCGTGGTGTTTACGCTGACTGTGTGTTTACTCCTCTCTACTCTGCGACACCCCACATAGCTTCTGCCAGATTTCACCAGATCCTCCCTGCTGACGCATGTGCTGCCTGTCTTGACTAACTACTTCCTGATTTTTACAAGGCCAATTTACCATTTCTTACTACATCGCGACCGCGCAAGAGAGATTACAACCTGCCCGGGACACAAAGCAGGTTACTACGGCGTCTACGCTGCTGATGTGGTGATACTCAGCACTCTCTACCACATTACAAGGTATGCCTGTCCACCAGATAGCTGGTACCGACATGAGACATTGTCATATGAGATGATCAGCATCAACGGTACTTCTCTGCAGGGCTCGGCACACACCAATTGCCGATCGCTATTACAATAGTACCAAGAGCAAAAGCAGACTCCCACTCGTCATGTCAAGACGCATTCTACGTGTTGACATATGAGAAGTCTGCAATATTACCCTGGTGCCTAGGTATGGGTTCCAATGACTAATACTGATATCGTATTTCACAGCCGAAATCCATCGTGTTGATCAACGGTGCTGTCATTGAAGCTGGACGAGGAGCCCAACAGGCATTTGGTGTCCGGTAGCACAGAGTGCCTGCCAAGAGCGAAAGAAAGCTAGCGGGGTGTTTGGACAAAGTCCATGCGTTTACACTGTAGGGCAGTTTTCGATATAGCTGGATGTCCAGGAGCGATTACTGACTCGATTCTACCAACCTCAAACCTGATGCTCCTACTAGCGTCAAGCCCGAATCTAGATGCGGAGCAATCCAATTGCGGTTACTACCAGCGCATTCCGGCACAGCTCTCAAGGCTTAGACCATACAGCAACATCCAACGCCGTGCATGTGCTGACTGATACCTAGAACGAAAGTAGGCGAAATGGTGGGGTCTACACAAACATCTGTGTGTTTTCTCTGCAACCGACTTCGACATTTTTCATACGCCTCTGGACAGAGTACCAGTTTACAATTCCCTCCTCCGCCTCCCCATCCCCCTTTCCCCGACATTTTCCCGACACCGTCGTTTAATATGATGCTTGGTGTTTGTGGCAATGGCCCTGATCCGGAGACAACGGCGTACCCATGCAACCCTCGGAGCTGACTTAGGCAGTTCCCGGGGAGTGGTTTGCGTACCCCATGCCGTATGTCTTTGATTGCTACATATATTGGAAGCAGGCAGGCGTTAAGGTGGAGACTACGAGAGGTTCATTCGTTGAAAATCATATTAAGCCTTCCACATTACAGTTCACGATTTCCTTGACTGCTCACAAGCTCACTGATGTCTGATACTGGTATAAAAATGTCTTACCGGAGGATGTCCTGATCACGGGTTTGGATATACGACCACTGGATGGTCTTACCACGGTTTGAGAAGCCGTACACTGGTTACTGTCTTACTGTCCGTTGTCTACCTACTTCTTAACACCAAAAGCAACGAAACATAAGGTTGGATCTACACGAGGCCCAGACGTCTACCCTTGATCGCCCCCGCCACACTCCGGCGACTTCTTTTCAATGAGTTCTGCCCATTCGTACTGAAACTGACATACGTTGTCTTATCAGAAGATGTCCTGCTCAGTGGCTAAGATGTATGGCCAGTGCAGTGTTATAACACGGTCTGGGAAGCCGTATGCGGACAATTATCGGTTGACTGCTTTCTTCCGACAGACCAAGACTGAGGACAGATCTCGAGGGGTGGTACACTGCCAATGTGTTCTCATCTATAGAATCTCTGCAACATTACATGGGATGTCTTGAAGAGGACACCAGATCACTCATACTTCGCACAGGTAAAAGCGGAACGCTAGGTGGTGATGCATATTCAGCGTTGTCTTCGACATGTATCCACGGGATGGTCATTTACCGAGGTCTTTGGAGCTGTATGCAGATGACTGTTGTCATCTACTTCCCTTTCCGACCAAGGGCAAAGGCGTCTTAGACTATGACAGGCGTTAACACTGTCCATGTGTCTCGTCCACTATAGGTCTGCTACTCTCCACAGGTGATGAGGACACCATCTCATTTACACTCGGCACTCAAACAAAGTGCAACGCAAGGGCACAATGGCTTTTGCGCGCCATTTTCAATATATGTACTGGGAATAGTCATTTACCAAGGTCCTTTGAGCCGTATGAGGGCAATTGTCGGTTGTCCACTTCCTCCTCAGACCAAGAGCAAAGGCAGGTCACTTCAGGTGTTAACACGGTTAATGTGTTTCGTCTACGATGGGCATGCCACATCCCACATGGTGAAAACACCAGCTCACTCATACTCGACGCTCAAGCAAATTGCAACGCCAGGTGATGATGCTTGTTGAGAGTCAATTTCAGCATAAGGCTGCGTGATGGCCATTCACTTAGATCTCTGGAGCCGTATGCGGGCAACTGTCAGTTGTCTGCACCTCCTCAGGCCAAGATCAACCGCAGATGTTGGCTGGAATTTTCACGATCCATGTGTTTACCTCTGAGGGCATTTCGCTACATCCTCTTTCCCCCTGCGGTGTCATGAAGAGGGCACAAACTCCCCCAGTCGCGGCACTTAGACGAAGGGTCATGTGCGGTGGATTATGTGAGTGAAAACCATCACATTCAGCATATGGTCTCGTAAAGACTATGCATCGTGGCTCGGTAAACTGTACGCAGGGAACTGTCGGTCGTCTGCTTCCTTGACAGAGCCAATATCAACAGCAGGCCTTAAAATGGTGTTTACGCAGTCTACGTGTCTTCACTACAGAATGACTACAACATCTACCCGTGGATCATCATGATGAATCTAGGTTTCTTGGTATCGCATTTCGCATCATGTTGGCTTCTATGATCAGGTCACTAACATCGAATAGAAATCGCGTGCGAGTTTCTGTCGGTTGCCTACACTACCCTCGGATCGAGATCGATAACCCTCTTAAGATGTAACGGCGTCTGCGCGGAGTCTACAATGTCACTCCCGTGGACTGGGTTGCTACAAGAAAACACCGAACTTCCCTGGACGTTGGAATTCATGCTCGTGACAGTCAGCCAGGTTAGCATTCTGATCTCAAAAATAACTGCTCTGGCGGTCTTATAATTCACGGTCTAGGGAGCTGTATGCGGATTACTGTCGGTCTCTGCCTACTTCTTACGAGCAAGAACAAAGACAGGCCTGCCCACAGTATTCACATTTTCAATATCTTCCACCTTTATTTGTCCCGCAACAATTCAAGCGGCTACTGGAAACCACTATATTACCTCCTGACATTGCACTTTATGTCAGTACCAGCTATTTTTCATTGACATCACTGATATTGAATGTCGCAGATCCATCTATCACGGTCTGTGAAACCGCATGCAGAGCACCGTCGGTCGTCTGCGTTCTGCTCAGTACCAACAGAGACAACAGACCCTCTTTGGGTAGACACAAGCACCCCTGTGTTTACCTTTGAACGTTTGCAACATTCTCTTTTTGTGGTTGACAAAGCGCTGGTTCGCTGATAATTGACGCCGGCATGAAGTGCCAAGTGCCTTGTCTGACGATAATATTCATCGCGCCATATCGAGCTATATGGCATGATAAATGTCATACAATTTTATCAATTCGTTCAAGGTAGGTGCGACGGCTGTCCTCAATCGGTCGTCTGCAAAACCCTCGGTGCTGAGATTGAAAGAAGACTGAGAAAGCGTGGTTACACAGAATCAATGTTTTCATTCGTGGTAAGACTTTTCGACATACTTGCTACAGAAATTCCAGTTCTCATTTTCACAGTGTCATGACATTCTTTTTTCTTATACAGGGGGCTGGTAAGGCGATTATGTATTTTCGCTAGATCAATTGACATCATTCCGCGCCGGGAATGATACTTAGAACCACAAAGTTCAACCAAAAATCGGATACTAGTACACAATATGTCACATTTTCATTTTTTTTGGGAATCTAGATCAAGTCATTCATCTACCGTGTGTCAGATCATTGCGTGGCCTGGTAGACCGCGATGCACCGGCCATGATAACCATCAAATGGGTCACATGCGTTGATTCGTGGGATAATTTATGCTGATAAAAGAGAGGAGGAACCCTGACAGCTGGACCCGTTTTTCAATACATTGACTGCTCCACCATCGGCCAAGATACAAAATTTAGGTCTCGTCGTATCGCCTGCCGTCGCCACAGCACCTTGAGTTGATCCGCAGGGTCTTTGCGGTCTTGGCATCACACGGTTTAAGCGCAGCGCTGACTGTCTAAGCACTTTTCTTTAGCAAAACCTCGCCGGCTAATGTTAGCGACGTCAGCCATCGCAATGACGGCACTTGAGCGCCCAATGCGCGCAGCCGAGGCCCCTGTCTCGAACAGACAAAGCCTTGTCTCAGGCGGCGCCCGCTGAAACACGCCTTCTGCGCCCGGGCAGCCCAAGTGGCCCCCCTGGAACGTGCAACCGGACTAATCAACCTGCGGCTGCCACCCTCATTCGCCCGCGATGAAATAAGCATCACGCGCTCCGATCCTCGCGGTGGCTCTTCTCGTTTTGTTTCGCCGGTCGTGCATGCGTCTGGGCCCGTGGCGGCCCTCCAGGCCGTCTGCTCCAGCTGGACCCCAGAGCGCTGGCATTGGCCCCCGAAACCCGACCGTCGCCGCGCTAAGAGATCTGGGGCATCCGGTACGATCGCATTCTGCGCTGCTCGCCGCTGCCAGCCTTTGCTCGGTCCTCCTTGTGTCTCTCCCGGTTGGTCAGCGCTGGTCGTGGTCTGGATGGCAAGGGCAGCGGGCTGGCGCGATGCGGTGTATCGTTGGCTGGCCTGCTCGGCTGACACTGGAGGTTGCTTCACCTAGAGGGGATTAATTGGCCCTGGGTCATGCGGTGTCTCATGTACAGACCTTGGCGTAATCGCCGCTCCACTCGTGCAGACCTACATACGGCTGGCGCCACTTCGGCTGGTCCTAGTGCACGCAGACAATTAAAGATTAAAGAGGCCGGCCCCTTTGTCTACGCGATTGATGAATTCTGGTTTTGTTTGGCACCGAGGCCTTCTGGAAGGCCGTCCTTTCCTTTTCGATCTGTGATCCTGTTTGCCAAACTAGGCGCCTTACGACTATACCTCTTCGCTTCGCTCTATTCAACTATTCTGGACTGGTTCCACTTAACAACACGACTTCACAATGTCGGCAGCAACAATGGTTGTCAAATCGCGCACTGCGCCAGCCAACGAGGCGATTTCCTTTCCAGTCTTGACATACAGCGACGCAAAACCACGGAATGATTTACAGGATCTGGACGATGGGGCCAAACAACGACAGAACCAGTCGAGCTTGGCACAGTTCAACTTCCCGCAACCTGTTGGTGCAGAAGAGCGATCAAATAGAAAACCCCTACCGGTAGACACTGCGACATTCGACTTTCGGGTGACTGCGCCGCCAGATGAAGTGGTACCGTCTCGCGCCATGATGGATCGCAGCCCGATTGGGATCGGTATTGCACTGGGAAGCCCGGGGATGTTGGAGTCAAAGGAAAACCTTCCACCGCCACGGTTCAATACGAATATATTTGTCGACGAACAGAAACAACAGTCACAACCGCGGAAGACAAGCAAGTGGAAGAAGATCGGAGGTCTGTTTAGAGCGAAAAGTGCGCTGGCGTCTCCGACACAACCAAGACCGAACATACCGAAGCAATCAGCAAAGGAGAAGCCTTCTTCAAGTGGCAAACAGACACCCGAAAAGCATGGGACTGAAGAGTGGCCACGCATTGAAACAGATGCCAAGCCGACGACGACTAGCAGCTCAACTCCACAGCGAACGCGCAAGTTCTCCTTGTCCAACAGGAAGGGCTTGAAAGAGAAAAACGGCGAGAATATGCAAGGCCCTAGACTCGACGTGGATATCCCCGATGTACAAATGGAGCGCTACAGCGTCATGTTCAGCACCGTCATGAACAGGAACCAGAGACCTTCCCTGCTGGCCAGGAGGAGCAAGACACTCGACAACCTCCACGTCCCAAGCAATTCGGTAAGCCATGCCGCCACCATTGGAACGATGACAATATTCGAACCTACTAGTAACCATGAGATGCAGGAATTCCTCACGGCTAAGGTGCCCCCGGTCCCGAAACGACGAGCCACTTCCCCAGCTCGCTCCAGCTTTACTCTCTTTCCGACCTCCCAGCCGTCCAAGGCTGCACAAGTACTCGGCACCCAAAACTTTTCTCGTGGCCCCAGTCCACTGCTCAGATCGAATACTCTACCGGTGGAGAGCCCATCGCGAACATCCCCCTTCGAGCTGCCGCCGGGAATTCCTAATAATAATAGCGTTTCATCTTTCGAGTCGCCGTCGTTTCCAAAGCCTTTCTCTGAGCATTCCAATACCCCGCGATCATCGGGCACTTCTTCTCGATTCGAAGACAAGCCTCTTCCTGCGATTAAACCCGAGCCTGAGCCTACCTCCTATACTCAAAAAGCTTCTTCGCTGCCGAAGCCTTCAAAAATACGGCAGCAGTCTATCAAACCGATGTCCAAGACGTATCCTCAACCTAGACCACGCTCCTCATCCCTGATGAAGGAACACTCTCTGCAGCGGGAGTTCGTTAGGTCAAACAAGCCGAACTTGACGATTAACACGGGCTCTCCACCACGGCCCCCTGCCAAGGATAGTTCCATACAATCATCATCAACCCCCGATTCTGGACGGCCGATCCAGAAACTTGTCACAGACCCGCCCGCCATAACTATGTCCCCGGTACCACTCTCATCAGTCAGCGGTACTATGTCCACGATATCCCCACAACTGCCTCAAAAGCCAAGCCCATCCACCCAGATTCCCGTCTCAGACGCAAAGAAAACTGAAGCGACGGCCAAGCAAATCCCGACGATCGAAGTCTCAACCGCACGCTCGATCTCCGTGTCAAAAGGAAGAGGCAGATGCTTGTTCCGATCGGAGCTCGCTTGGACCACTTCGACTCGAATGAGCGGTTCGTGGAGAGGAAGACGTTGACTCCTAGGATCACGGAGGTGTCGTATGGACATCGCCCTGCCAAGTCCCAAGAACTGCAGATAGAGTCTCTGTGATAGGCTTGCTTTTTGATTTTGACATTCTTCATATACCTTCGTGCTGGTTTGTTTGAGCGTTCGGCCTCATGCATACCCGCGCCTTCTTATGTTACTTTTAATTCATTCCTGAACATATTCTATTTCATTTATTGATGCACATATTCATGATTCTTTCACTATTTGTAAACAGAAATGACTATGTTTGGGGCGGCGTTGCTTTGTGATTCCATACGTAGCAGTCGCATTAATTGTACGAGTGCCGCCGTGCTTTATGGCAACAACCCGTCCAGATTGCACCTCACCCCATACCCACACCACGACATGTCTTCACACCCGGCCGCCCCTTTTGAAGCCAGACAGTTTCCGACGCCACCCTAGGTTGATACTGTGCACTTCGCTTATGCCCAGCTGTCAACGACGGCAAGAAACATTCACCCCACCAGGCCCCCTGGAATATTTTTTTTTTTTCGTGCCTAACGACCAACGAGAAGGACACCGAAAACGAAGGGAACAATCCTGCACCAGATGAAGGAGTATACGCTCGGATACCGACCTGAAGAGCATGGAAACGAATGCAACTTCTCGATTGGTGAGTCGGCAGAAGATGTTGACGGCGCTAAGATGTCGCTGCTCCGGCAATCCGCGAGTCCGGTGAGTTTTGCATGCTAGAGCCGGAGTGCTGGGCGGCGCTGTGAGCTTGGATCTAATCAAGACGCTTGACACGCAGGACTGAGAGAACGACTGCACCCGTGAGAGCTGCAAGCCACTGCGACAATATTCGGAAGCTTCCGAGAAGTGGGTCTATATCCCAGACCCCCACCAACCAACGCGTTCATCCTCACGGAGGCTCCGAGAATCACGGAAGTGTCCGAGGCCAACCATGAACAAAATAAGCAGGGCATTTCCTCTTTACACTCCTCCATTCTCTTTTCTCCTTCTCCAAGCCCTCAAAAGCCTGCGCAGAAAAAGCAAAATGACAGTCAAAATCCCCTTGGCAGAATACCTCTTCCGAAGACTCCACCAAACAGGCTTACGAGCCGTCCACGGCGTCCCAGGCGACTACAACCTCACCCTCCTCGACCATGTCATCCCCTCAGGCCTCGAATGGGTAGGAAACTGCAACGAGCTGAACGGCGGGTACGCCGCCGACGGCTACGCACGTGTCAAGGGGATCGGCGCCATCGTGACGACATTCGGTGTTGGCGAACTCTCTGCCATCAATGCTATTGCCGGCTCGTATGCTGAGATGGCACCTGTTGTGCACATTGTTGGGACGCCGATGCAAAATCTCCAGAGTAAGGGTGTGAAGCTCCATCACTCGTTTTGCTCGGGGGCACCGAGAGACTACGAGCTTTTTGCGGAGATGTATGAGAGGGTTACGGTTGCGAAGGCTAATTTGCTTGATGTTGAGACTGCGCCCGCTGAGATTGATCGTGTTATTCGCGCGTGTCTTGAGCAGTCGAGGCCTGTTTATTTGCGGTTTCCAATGGATATGGTGGGACAGATGGTGCCGGAGTCGTTGCTGTCGACGTCGCTGCAGCTTCCGCCTGTTCTGAATGATCTTGGTCAGGAGGGCGTTGTTGCCCAGCGCATTTTGCAGAAGATTTTGGATGCTAAGCAGCCGATGATTCTTGTTGATGGTGGGGCTTCTCGGTATGGTCTTTCGAGACATGCCCAGGAGTTGGTTGAAACCACTGGGTTCCCGACTACCACTACGCCTTTTGGGAAGGGAATCATCGAGGAGAACCTGCCCAATTTCCATGGCATTTACGCTACCGTCGGAGATTTTGACTATGATTCTTATGTCAAGGGTTGTGACTTGGTTGTCAATCTTGGACCCGTGCACAGTAATGTGAATACATACTACTTTGCGACGGTGCCGAAAGAAGACATCACGATCACTATCGACAGGACATCCATCAGGATTGGAGAAGAAGAAGTGGCAATTCGACCTGGTCCTGTTCTCGACAGAGTGATTGAAAGCTTGAGGTTTAGCGAATCTTTCCCTGTCAAGCCCCGTGACGAGCTACCGACCTCCGACACTGCGCTTCAACAACTGCCAGACGTGAATCCAACCGACAAATTCTCTCAATCCATTTTTTGGCGTCGCATGTCACACTTCTTCCGCCCAGGCGATATCCTCTTGACGGAAACAGGGACTGCAAGTCTTGGTGCACGGGACTTTGTTCTTCCTAGAGATACAACACTCATTAACTCATCTGTGTGGTTATCAATTGGCTACATGCTTCCAGCCTCCCAGGGCGCCGCTCTAGCCCAACGACACATTGTCCAATCCGCAGAAACAAATTCACAGTCTGCCACGCCTCAAGGCCGAACAATCCTCTTCCAGGGAGATGGCAGCTTCCAAATGACAGCACAGGAAATGAGCACCATTCTCCACAAGAAACTCGATATGATCGTGTTCCTAATTAACAACAACGGGTACACGATTGAACGACTGATCCATGGACCCGAGGAATCTTACAACGATGTCGCGCCCTGGAAATATCTTGAATGTGCCTCCTTCTTTGGGGTGGAGTCTACAGAGTCGTATCCAACTCTCAAGGCAAGGGTTAGTACTTGGGGTGAGCTTGATGAGGTCCTTGCGAAAAGGGACTTTCATTCTGGGAAGGGACTGCGCATGGTTGAGGTTATGATGGAGAAGGAGGACTGTAATGATACGCTAAGGCTTTTGCTTGACATTTACAAGGCTAAGAAAGGGTGATGGTATATAGTCTGCTATTGAATTGATGAATAATGATTTTGGTTGACGTCTCCTCATGTTCTGTACAAAATTCCAATTTTTCTTGCGAACAGTTGCCGAAGAACGAATCCCATCTGTCCTGGACATCGGCGACAATCTAACAGAAAATCTCACCTAAGCAATCCGGTACACACTCCATTCTGGGAAGGTGCAGGTCACCGGGAAAATGTGGTCCCGCATCCGCGGGTCCTGGCTGCTTACAAGACCGCCTCGGACCCCTCCGAAACGCATACTCATCTTCCCTTCTCCATCTACCCCATCAACAACCGTCATCAACCATCCACATGCCGCCATTCCGGACAGCCCCGAGAACAGAATCCCGGTCCTCTCCGGGTCATAGAAAAGAACAAGTCAAGGTTATTTCTGCGTGAGTTTACTTTCCCGCGCATGCGGCTCCCTGGTGAGGCCGACGCCACTGTTCACACTCCTGACCCTCTTACAGATGCTCCAACTGTAAACAAAAGAAAGTCAAATGCTCTGGCGAGTATCCATGTGTTTACTGCACTCGACGCGAATTGGTTTGCAGCTTTCCTGTTTCTGAGCAGAGGCGTCTCTATTCCGCAGCGTGTGTTTGTCGTTTCCCTCATGACCTTTATCTATTTTGGACTTGCTGACACGACACAGGAGAGTGCAAGAGCTTGAAGCTCGACTGGCTCTATATGAGCCTAGAAGTGATCTGGATGCATCGCCATCTCTTGGTTCCCCGTCTACTTTCAGAGATGTGACTGCCCCATCTCCCGTGCAAAGCACTTGGCAGCCACAACAATCACCGCGTGTCGATCCATCATCGATGCAAAGTGCGTCTGTCAAATCTTCATTCTACAAAAATATTCTGACATCTCTTTGCAGGTATCACTGCCGATCGTGACATCGGCTCCAGCCAAGACTTTGGAAATCGCGTGCAAAGTCTCTTTGAGCCGCGATGCAATACATCAACAACCCGTGCCACAACATTCAAATCAACGCGTGAAACACTGTTTCCACAAACCAGACCCTCTCTGCAGCTCTCTGGGCAGGCAGCAAATGAGCTCAAGGCTCATGTGATCCTGCCTAGCGAGGAGGATGCCTTCCAACTCCTCGACACAATCATGCTTTACTTCTACGAACCTCAACACCTCTTCGACGCACGCGACGTCTCTGACCGTATCTCATCATTCTTTGAGAGCGGCAATCCCCAGCTGCAAGACAGCAACATCTGGACGCTGCAGATATTTCTCATCTTCGCACTTGGCAAGTTACTGAGGGGTGACACGAGCTCTGATGATCAGCTGCCCGGCTTGCACTACTTCAGCTACGTCGAACGAGTTCTCCCACCCCTCACTGAGCTTCGCAAGCATGGCTTGGCTGCCATCGAGGTACTGGCTTTGATGGTTGTTTACCTTCAAAATGCCGATCGCAAAGAGGATGCTGCTATTTATGTCAGCCTCCCAACCTCATCAATGTCGGACATTGACTAACATCAACCAGGCTGGCATTTCATTCCGGTTATGCACCATGCATGGCCTCCATCGCAAGGAAACAACACATTCACTTCGACGGTCGGAAACCACGCACGCCAACCGCCTCTGGTGGACTGTTCTCATGCTGGAGAAGCGACTCATGATCGCCACCGGGTGCCCCTTCACCTTGGACACTTTTATCGACGCGCCTCTCCCCTCAGACTCGCCCGGATTCCCCAACTCGGCCGCCATGCAGATCAACATTCAGATCGCGCAAATCCAGACACGAATCTATTCAGGTACGTCGACCATCCCTCCACCCCGATCCTCTGCTCACCTTCGAAGTCATCTACGGAAATGAGCTCGGTCCGAAAGACAACTTCCTCGCAAGCGTTCGAGAAATCATCTCGTCGCTCACACGACTGGCCCATCATATCTCCCACACTTCATCACTTGGCGCTTCCGTTCTTGGTCACAAAGCGTCCCCGAGAGAACAGCGGACAAGCATCTCGCTTTACACTGTCTTAAACACGGTATGGACTCCTCCACTCGGCCTTGTTCGTGCGTTCCTAACGTGCATCTTGAAGACCATCATCCTCACCCTCCGACCGATTATGCTCCATCTTACCAAGTTGGTGATGCACGGTGAGACCAGCTTTGAGGACAGCACTAGAGACTTCCAACACCTTTCATTCACCTGCATCGAAGCCGCCCGCCGAAGCCTCGAACTTATGCTCGTGTCACAAAAAGAGAACATGATCAGTAGGTCCAATACCTCGCAAACCCTTGAACAAGATTGACACTCCCAAAGCCAAATTCGGGTTCTTTGACCTCGACACAATTTTCTCGGCTGGTTTCATCATGTTGCTCGCTGAAATCATCCATGCAACCGGCAACGGCCAAGGCCCCAAAGCCGCCCTCCTCAGGCCCAGCCCGGGTATATCTGATGCACTGCAACTGCTCGAATATCTAGGCACATTCAACAACCAAGCTGCCATTCAACGCAGAGATCAAATCCAGCGCATCTACTCGCACATTTCCTCTGTGCATAGTCAGTCTCCACCCAAAGAAAGCCCGAGTCCCTGCCGTGATCACACGCACCAGCACGGAGAGCTGCAAGCTCAATCCAGTGCTTGGGACCCTCCTCTAACCCCTCCTCCCGTCAACCGATCTGCAATTGCCTCCGGCTCGATCCCGACTGGTCCAGACGCCACCGGTTTCCCCACACTTGAAACAATGTCAGAGGGGTATACTGCCGCCTCACTGCCCATCGAGTTTCCAGACGACCCCTACGCCATGTACTCCCTGTACTATGACAGGGACCTGAACCTGACCGGAGGCGACCTGCCAGACTTCGAACAGCTGCAAAGACATTTCTTCGGTTCCGATCCTGTCACTTGAGCAAGTCCGCCACACCTCGAGAGTACCAACCCACATTCTCTCGCTCTCTCCGCAACATTCAGACACACAATGCCAACTCCACGTCCCGCCTCGCCCGCCTCAACTACACCCCCCACCTGCCAACACAGCGATCCACCTGGGCATGTGGCTAAACTGCCTGGTCGGTGACATCCGATCTGCAGGGGAAGTCGAATCTGTCTCGTCAACCCTTGCACTCCAGCTGTCCCATTAGCGTGTTGCCGACTTGCATTGGCAGTTCCTTTCGGCGTTTCCTTCGGGTTATGCTAGAAGGCACTAACGATCTGGTCAGCTTCCGCTCTTGGGTCGCCAGTTGTCGGCACAGTTGGGTATATATACATGTGCGGTGGGTAGGTGGGCAGGACATTTGGGTCCTTATAGGGGGGGGGGAGGCACAGTTGGGTATATATAATGTGCGGTCGGTCGGAAGGGTGACGGTAAGTCAGTATACACACGAATGTATATATGCGGTGGGTGGGTGGACGCAGGATGTTGGTCTTCCTGCTCCATAATGTTTAATGTTTAATATGCGGTGGGTGGGCGGGGGCAGGATGTTGGTCACCCTGCTCCATAATGTTTAATGTCTTATGTGCGGTGGGTGGGAAGGGACAGGTAAGTAAGTCTGGCATTTATATACGGATTAACAGTATGTAGTGACACATGGGGAGGGTGGGCAGGGCACAGCAGGTAAGTCATGTATATATTGGGGAGGGTGGACAATACAACACTATACTTCACATGATTCCCTTTCTTAATTTAAACCAAACTCAGTATGATATTGCTAATGAATCAAACGTACCTCACAATCTCCATACAATATCCAAATATTCCTCACATTTCACCGCTTGCCTACTCCCACGACTAAATCCCAACAGGCTGAGGATCCCCCGGCTTCGCCCTGCTATATGAAATCCGCCCAGCAGGCAAAAAGAACAATGCAACAAGTGCACCTCCTCTAACCTCAGGGTAATGATGCGTCCCAGGAGCAGGAGAAGTCCAGCCCGAGCCCTGCCATCCTGACATCCCCATCAACTCGGCCGAAGGATCAAGCTGTACAACACAGTTGATTTCACCATACGGATGGAGGTGATACTGGCCACGATACACCTCTTCACTTTCCATGTAGACCGTCGTAATACTGAAAAACCGCGTCTCCTCGCACGGAGGGCTAATTCGACTCCGTCGGTATTTCGGGCCGTCTAGCTCGTCCGTTGCGACCCAACCTTCGTTGTTGGTTATGCCCTGCCGGATTAGAGTGCAGAGTGTTTCGTAGTATTTTGTTCCGGGGCCGTAGTTGGCATTGAGGCGGTTTTCGAGGGCTTTGCCCGGTGTTCTGGTGTTGTTAGTACAAATAAGCTGTGTGGCAGTGACACGTACAGCTCTTCTACTTCCGCGAAGAATTCGCGGGCGCAGTTGATCAGTTTTTGTTGGTTTGGATGCATTTTTGGCTTTGTCTTGCTTGTTGCGATGGGTATAGATGGGTGATGTAGATTGGAAATCAAGGCGACGCCAATGGCAGTGTCACAAGGGCGTTGCCGAAGCGTACCCGAAGCGGGGATGCGGGCAGTTCGTCGTCCACCATTTGCCGTGCTCAGCTCCGCGTTAACGGCCACCCCACAGACAGATCAGAGATGCCAGCAGGCTGTATATACAGTAGACTACTATACAAAGCCCCAATTGAAAGGTGCTACTCGCAATGGATTGCTACCTACAAACTCTACCGTTTATATTAACCGCTATGACTCATTTCGAAGGGCGCAGTACGACATCCGCGGTCCAAACCACGGCTTAACTCCTGCAACAACACAACAACACAACAACACAACACCCTATTGAGAGTTTTCGAATGATTTCTGCGTACTCGGAAGCTCAATTGAGCAAGTATCTGGCGTACCTTGCGCTCCCATCTCAATATGCACCATACGCACAGCATCCGGCCTCGTTCCCGAAGACCGAGGATGCGCTGACTGCGCTGTTCCAGTGTCAAATTACCAGGTTCCCCTACGACAATTTGTCGGTGCATTATTCAGAGACGAACCTTGCTGAGATCGAGCCCCAGCGTATCTATGTCAAGCTCATGGGTGCCGAAGTGGAGAATCCTACCGGACGGGGAGGGTATTGTCTAGAATGCAGTATCTTCTTTTACCATGCCCTCCTCGGACTGGGGTTTGACGTATACATGACTGGTGTGCGGAATCGAGGGCGAATTGATGGAATTCCACAAGGGGAGTTTAGGGGGTGGTATGAAGCCCGGGTGCTGCATTTCAACAGCCATAGTATGACCGGATGGTTGACGCTCGCAGGACACACATCGTCAACATAATCAAACTGCCAACCGGACAGGAATACCACGCGGACGCAGCCTTCGGCGGTGATGGTGCAACAAGACCCCTCCCCCTGATCTCGGGACAAGTCTGGCAAAACCTGGGCCCGCAGCAGGTTCGTCTGGTATACGGGAATATGCCGAAACAGACGCGGCCCGAGCAGAAGGTTTGGTTGTATCAATATCGGAATGGCGTTGGGAAGGAGTGGAATACCTTCTATAGTTTTGCGGAGTTTGAGTTCTTTCAGGATGATTTTGAGGTTATGAATCGGTTTACCAGCTGGGAGGCGAGGGAGAGGGGTAATTTTTGGGTTGTGAGGTTTATTCGGAATGGGGAGACGCGTGGTTTGCCGTTGCTCGAGGGGGAAGGTAGTCTGCTTGGGGAGGATGATGTTAGCGTTGTTGGGAAGATTATGTTTGTTAATGATGTTGTTAAGTTGAATATGGGTGGGAAGACGAGGGTGGTTGATCAGTTTGGGACGGAGGAGGAGAGGCTGAGGGGGTTGAAGAAGTGGTTTGGGATTTCGATTTAGAGTGTAGGAACTGAGGATGTTGAAATAGATTTCCATTTGCACGCCAGTTTGATGAATGCGTTGTTGTTAGATTGCAAGATTGATCGGCCTGACGTGTCAGACCGCAGCGGCAGCCCAGCATCCGTAGTAGATTGAATGACTCCGAGTCCTTCTGTATCTATCCCCGGTGCAGCATAATCCATCGTGTCCTTTCAGGGCCTTTTCCTGTTACCGGGCCTAAGCTGGAGCATCAAGATATCATAGGCTTGATACAACGACTCGTGAAGGCCCCACAAGCAGCCGACAAGGCAGATAAACGTCCTCCTTCGTCCTCACCCAGACGCCCCTACCCAAGATACGAGCATCGAAGAAGCAAATTGCCGTTCCGCTGAATGATGACACCGATTGTTGCTACCAGGGCCCCTCATAATGACGCTCGGTAAGAACAGTTTGATGAAGAGATTCACGGGTTATCGGCGCATTTTGAGAAGAGAATGTACACTCTCCGTCATGCCGGCCAACCTATTTCAGGCCAATAAATTCACGGACATATTGAATTGTTCACTTTCAATGCGTGAGACTATGTCCCCAGTTCACGCCGGCCATGAAGCGAGCGTCGCAGGTTTGAGCAAGCGTTCTGCTTTAGAGGCTGGATCTTTCTTGGGATCTCAAGATAGCTAAATATCGGCGATCAAAGCAAGAACCAAACAAAGACTATGTGGGAGCAAATACAACACTTGAATTTATCAAGCTAGACGCTATCGCCGTATGTCTGTCAAGGTCCAACGTGAATAGAAGAGAGATACAGTCATTATCATTTTTTCAAATGCCCCTGGGCTTCCATTCACAAGCAAGATATTTAGTTATGAGTCTAAAATTGCAGCCTTGTAGATCTCGATTATTTTGGAAACACTATAGCTCCCTAGTCGGGTTTACGTTTCCTTTTAAGCGGGAATATGGGAAATTGTAGTTCACATTGTGTTTCATAGATCGTTTGATTGTTGGAATGACACAATTGGACACTTTGATTTATCTAAACTGTATTTAATGACTAAAGCAAAATAATACAACGACTGACTATCCGTGAACGCTTCCAGGCGCATTCATTATCTTGCAATTTGTGTGGCCACACTCCCATTCCGACAGCCACGACGGAGACTTCGATCTTGCTTAGTAGCGAAGAGATGGTCCTTTAGACAGCAGCAGCAAAAGAAGCACTTTCGCTATCTCAAGCAGGTCAGACGATCCTTGTTATCCTTCCTGTGGGCTGCAGGCTGTGTCAACGCGGTGTCAACGCGCACCTGCCTGCGATGGCTGCCCTCCCCAATCGGGACTAGCGCCGCACCACGACCGTATAAATATTGCCTGCCGACCGATTTTCCTTCCCTTTTGTTCTTCCTCTTCATCGCCCGTAGACTTGGGTGGACCGCGGTCAAGAGGGCAGTCCACCACCGTCGCCGCATTGCACAGCGCGGTGGCTGATACTTTGACATCTTCCCCTGTAGGGATTCCAACCCACGACCAACTAACCTCTACCTCCAGGGCTTGCACCTTCATGCCCAGGAATCATAACCTGAGGCAGCCCGGGTGGTCCACGATCATCAAGGTGGTCGCCACAGGTACCACCGCATTGCACAGCGCGGTGGGCTCATACCTTGTTGAGAAACCGGGTCTCTCTCGGGCATATTCATGGGCTCCCTGCGTGGGATTCACCGCTACCAACTAACCTCTATCTCCCAGGGCCTCACTTTGTTAGCTTCGGCGAAACCGCAGCTCGTCCGGGTGTCTGCGATCAAGAAGGCAGCACACCACAGTCTACCAGTCCAGCTACCTTCGGGGGCTGGGGGCTTATTCTTTGACACTCCCTTCGTGGGATTACTTTTTCTCTGCCAACTAAATTCTACCTCCAGTGCCTTCACTTTCCATGTCACGGGGGTAATAGCCCGGGCAGTCCGGGTGGTCCACGGTCATGAGGGCGGATCACCACAGTCTGTCCCGCATTGCACACTGCGGCGGACAGCCCGACTGTCCAACTACTTCGGTACGTTGGTGGGCATATAGTTACTTTGCATCTTCCCCTCTGGGGATTCCCTTCTTTTCATCATGCTTGAGTTAGTGACTCGAGTTTGGAGAAGAGAGCACGTCCAGGGATACACCATGAGCCATCATTTTAACTATCTGACACTATTCTAACTCGAAGTCGTGTGCCTTCCTCTTTTGTCGAAGTCCTCGCTTCACTGCCTAGAAACAGGTTGCCATGTGCCCGTTGCACCGCTCGGTATAAATACTGCCGTCGACTCCTAAATTTGTCTCCTTTTATTCCCTCTTCATATATACCTTGTTTGGGTGGGCCGCTGTCATGACGGCGGTTCACCACAGAAGGTCCATTGCATTGCACATTGCACATCGCGATGATCGTCTGTTCAGTCACCCTCGGAGGCCTGGGAGGCGTATTCTTTGGCATCCCCTTCGTGGGGTTACTTTACTTTTCATCATGCCTTGAGTCATGAACTCGAGGATGGAGAAGGGTGTTTTTGCGGCGGGTGGTGTCCGTGGTGAGGGTTTGCTGTATGACTAGGCTATGTCTACCACCATGAGCTACCAAACTCCTGTAGAGCAGAGTATCACTGTTCTTAATCTAGGAGATGCAGTTTATTTCTATCGTGATGATATATAAAATGCGTGTACGATATAATATAATAGCTCATGCTTTCTCGGGCACACTGGGCTCCTCCACAATCTGCGTCGGCAGACCGGTATCCACATCCACCTCCGCATTCACCAACGACCACTGCATGCCAATATAGCTGTCGCTGATGAGGCGCACGTTCACGCGAGCAGTACCGGCAGTTGTAAGGGAGGAGGACTCGGCGAGCGCTGCTGCAGGAAACTTGACCAGAGACCGAGTAGAGATCGGGCCAGTGTGTCTATCTTTGATAGTATTCGATCCTTGCCCTGATCCACCTCGATTGGATCTAACACCACCACGACCCCGGCCCCGGTTTTGACCTCTGTCCTGGTTTTGGGTTTGCTTGGATGGCCAGGACACGCGCTTGAGACCGAGAAGTTCGCCGTCGGTTCCGTCTGGTCGGGCGCTGCAGACGATGAGGAAGTAGCCTTCCGTTTGTGGTTTCGGGAATCGGGGCGCGTAGATTCGGTGCTCGGAGTGTGTTGGGCTGTTGCGGCGTGTGACGTTGATGGAGAGACCCTTGGCTGACATGCCGGCGAGCGAGAGGTCGATGTTCGGGAGCTGTGAGGCGGCTTTGCTGAAGTTGAAGGGGAGGTTGTGTATCTTGGCCAGTTCTGAGAAGGAGGATGATGGTTGGGAGGACAGTCCGGCCAAGGAGGCGGGCAAGCCCAGTGGTGCCTTGGTGACGGGGATACCTGGCAGGATGGAGAGAGGGTGATCCTCTGGCCAGCGAGCGGACTTGATGCATTGTAGGAGTGTGATGAGCATCTGGCACGCCTGGATGTATCCCAGTTCAGCCATAACGTCGATGGAAGCCTGGAGGATACGGATGCCCTGGTCCAATACCGAGGTTTGATCACCGACATAATCAGAGATGGGGAGGTCGATCCGCGACATGTACGCCTGGAGCAGCAGGAAGGCCTTGACGTGTGGATCCCACATGGGCACATCGCCCATCGACTCGGTGGACAGAGGGAGGTTCTGAGCCAGTTCAGCATTAATAAGATCTTCGTTGTGCCGTACGGGCAATTCGTCGAATTCGGTGGCCGAGCACATCCAGCTAAGAACGTCCTGGAAAGTGGGATCGCGTTTGGCGTGCGACATCAGGTAGCGAATTGTCTTATGGGACAGGTAGTAATAACTCATGATCTTGCCGAAGGGGGTGGAGTCCACTTCGCCGGTCGCCGAGTCGACAAGCACACAAGAGGACTCGGCGAGATCATCGAGCGACTTGTCTACCAGATCAATCATGAATTCCTCGGCAATGGATCGTGCCGCGATGGAGTTTTGCTCCTCTACAGAGATCTCGAGACCGTAGTACGATGGGTTTTTGTGTAGTCGGCGAAAGAAGAATGTCCAGGTCAGATAATCTAGCGCGTCCTGCTTGGTTCCAATTGTGCCAGCCGATACTTCAGCGCCCAAGTGGTTGTCCAATACTTTGTGCAGGGTCGACTCGACGGGAAATCCGGTGTGGAGGAAGTGCTTGTAGAAAGCCTTCTTGGAATCTTGGGTGAAGATACGCGCGATACCCGAATTGTCGAATTGTGGACGGCCGGCACGACCGAGCATCTGCAGGACATCAGTCAAGTCCATGTCGCGGTATCCCTCGATCTTGGCATCGAAGAATTGCGTTCCCTTCACAACGACCAGATGCGCGGGCAAGTTGACACCCCAGGCCAGGGTACTGGTAGCAACGAGGATTTGGATCTTGTTGTTGGCGAACAGCTCCTCGGCCAGCTGTCGATCAGACTCAACCAGACCGGCATGGTGCAAGCCGATACCGAAGCTAAGCGCCTCTCTCAAAGCCTCGTCCTTGACTCGGGCAAGGTTCAGCTCCAAGTCATCCTCCGACATGCGAACGAACCGACGAGGGTTGTCCTCCATACCGCAGTAGTTGATTAGGTCTTTAGCCGTCAATCGAGTCTGTCGGCGGGAGGCAACGAAGACAATGACTGGTTTTTCGGGAGAGTGGTTTTTGATTGCAAGGAACGTGGGTCGGTTCATGGACTGCATGAGAGGACAGAAGCCGCGCTGTTCGGGGAACCCGTCGATGAAGATTTCGAGAGGGACGGGGCGGACAGAATGGCGGAAGTTGTATAGACCCTCCTTGACCCCAAGCCAGTTCGCGAGATCAGTCGCGTTGGCGCACGCAGTCGACATACCCATCAGTCGGACTGATCCCTTGGATTGAGAGGCGATGTAGTTCATTCGCGATACGATGATCTCGAGAATGGGTCCACGGTCACCACCCAGGAGGTGAATCTCGTCAATGATAACAAGACTAACTTTGCGAACATAGTCACGCGTCTGCCAGCTACGTGAGATACCGTCCCATTTCTCTGGCGTGGTGATGATGATGTCGGCATCACGAATCGTCCGGGTGTCCGGTGTATTATCACCCGTCAACTCGACAAGCTTCAATCCCATAGGCCCAGTAAGACGTTTCCGCCAGTCTTGAACACGCTCACGAACCAGCGCTTTCATCGGAGCGATGTACACAACCTTCGAGCCAGGCTTGTCGCGGAAGGCCCACCACATGGCCAGTTCGGCGGCCACTGTCTTTCCGCTACCGGTTGGGGATCCTAGGAGAACGTTGGCCGAGGTGTGGTACAGAAGGTGAAAGATTTGCGTCTGCATGGGATTGAAGAACTGGAATCGCTGACCGTACAACTCTTCCAGGATTGGGTTTTGCAGCGCCGAGATCGACAGCGGCTGCAGATTCAACAAATCGGTGTACACACTCTCGGTATCTGGGCGAATGAGGTGCTGGAACGAGACGGGGCTGACGGTTTCGGCTCCTAACCAACGATCGGAAATAACGCGGACGTATATTTGGCTGGGGAGAGGATCGGATAACGGAATGGTGAAGTTGAGCTCGTGGTCGTCGTATAGCTTCTTGCGGCTGAGGATGAAGTACTCATGGTGGTAGATTTCGGAGGTCTCCGAGTTTTCGACCCAGACCCAGAACGACTCGGACGCGCCGTGGTGACGATCGTTCCAGGAGAATTCGGGATAGATGGACAGGCGAATACGAAGAACGTCGCGGTTCAGAGGTGCAATCTCGGTCTCCACGCTCAGAGTAGGGAAGTTGTCGAGCAATCGAGTGATCGTCTTGCCCATCTTTTGGTTATGGACAAGGCTTCCAATCTCGGCGGCATCCATCTCTCTCATGGATTCAATAGATGAAGCCGGTAAACGCTCATCCAAGTACCGGAGAACAGGTTGGGGTAGGTCGAATTGGTGGAAAGGGTGGTCGAAGGGCCAGATCTGCTTCTCTATTGACTTGCACAGTGACAAAAGCACCTGGCATTGGTAGCCCCACCGGCGGTTCAAAGCCACCATGAAGAGAGCACGACAGATACGAGCGGCGTTCTGGGCGACATATCCCATGTCAGACACGAGGGCGAAATCCTCAAGCTTGGCACGAGAGATATGGGACTGCAGCAATAAATTTGTTTTGGCATGGGGTGAATCGTTTCCTCCCTCGACTTCGGTCTGAGCCACGTCGTCGCGCAGTCGCTGGAGCTCCTTGGATTCGGTATCTCGGGATTGGATGTTGTCGAATTCACCACTCATGCTGATCATCTTCAGGACATCTGCCTCTCCAGCCTGTTCCCGCATCATGGTGTTGAAGATCTCCACGCTGGTTTGGAGGACGTAGTACTGACTGGCAATACGACCGACATCCTTGGCTCTGAGATCTTCCGTCTTCTCATTGAAGATAATCATCTGGCTCTTTTGCAGAGTCTGTGCTGCCTGGATAATCAACTGGCGGCGTCGCTGCACAAGCATGGGATCGTCACGAATCTCCGCCCATTCTATGCCATAGTTTCGGGGTTCCCGCTTCATGCGAACGAACAAGTATGAATATCCAAGCCACTGCACAGCTTCCGGTACAGATGTCACAGTGCCAAGCGCGATCTCAGCGTTCAGGTTGTCGACAAGTCGGCTCGAGAATCGCGACTCGATGGGTTGCTGCGCAGTCACAGCAGATAGATAGTGGTCGACCTTGTCTGAAGTGGTGCAAATGAAGCCGATACCAGTATCCTGGAATTGAGGACGGCCGGCACGACCGAAAATTTGCAGAACGTCAAGGATGCTTAGGTCGACGAATTTACCCTCCTGTGGATTGTAGAGCTGGGTGCCCTTGATGACTACCGCGGCTGCCGGAAGGTTGACACCCCAAGCAAGAGTGGCAGTACAGCAGAGCACCTTGATCAGACCCTCGGAGAACATCCGCTCCATCAGGTTGCGATCGCTTCGACTCATGCCAGCGTGATGTGTTCCAAACCCACTGGTGAAGAGATCTCGCAGCTCTCGCGCCCGGGCATGCTTCATGTCCCGGAGACCGTTGGAATAATTTTCATGGTCATGGCAGCTGAATAGATCCTCGCATCCTTCCTCGGCGGCCAGTTGTTTGAGCATGCGGGCTGTCATCACAGTATCCTTGCGAGAGTGCACGAATACCATGACTTGGTGGCCACGTTCGAGCATGTCGCGTACCTTCTCATAGGCAACAGTGTCGATGTTCTCCCGCGACTGCTTAGACCCAGGCCTTCCCTTGACACCAATGAAGTGCTGTTCCAAGGGCACAGGGCGGAAAGACCCATCGAAAAAGAACAGTCCGGCCATTTTGTTGACCTTGAGAAAATCGGCGACGTCGGCATAGTTGGGCAGGGTGGCTGACAACCCCACGATGCGAATCAGAGACTGGGTGCTCTCCACTTGACGTTGAGTTCGGGCAACCAGCGATTCTATCACGGCACCGCGCTCATCGTGCAACATGTGGACCTCATCAATGATGAGCAGCCGCACCTTCTGGACAAGTTCAGTGTCTCCGGTACTTTTGCGAGTCACGACATCCCATTTCTCAGGGGTGGTGACGATGATTTGAGTCTCCACGATCTCCCGCTTGGTCAATTGCATGTCACCGGTCAACTCACGCACTTGGATCCCCAGCCAGGCGAGACGCTTGCCGAGTTTCTCCGTGACTTCTGCGGCAAGAGCTTTCATCGGAGCAACGTAGACAATCTTGAAGTCATCTACATGGACAGTGAACTCGGTAGCATCGGGCTCGTCTAAAGGATTAGGAACAGTATTCTTCCCAATGGCATTGAGAACGGTCAACATTGCTGCATCGGTTTTACCAGCACCGGTCGGGGCGCAAATGAGCATATTCTCGCTGGTCTTGTATGCTACCTCGTAAAGAAGGCTCTGCATGCGGTTGAGGGCTTTATAGCCTTTGAAGGTTCCGCGGCAAAGGCCATCTAGGCCGGCGATTTCGACGAGCTTCTGGTTTTTGGCCAGGGACCCTACCTTGGTTGCTGGAATTTCGTATTCTACATACTTGGGCTCTTCAAATTTCTGGCTGCCGACGGGAAGGCCGTATTTCCGGCCATTTGCTGAAAGTGTGTTCCCGGCGGACAGGGACTTGAACACATGAGGATAGGAAGGCTCTGCGCGGGTCTGGGCCGCCATCAGAGGTGCGTTCTTGTGCTCGAAGTCTCTTTGCCACAAGGCAACCTCCCGTTCGGCACGAGTCAAAAGCTTCCCACTTGCCAGTCCATCTGTCTGTGCCTCCACCCGTTGTCCTTTATTCGACAGAATATCCGATCGGTGGGCGATAAGCTCGATGACCAGATCCAGGTCACCGAAGCCGACGATCTCCGCGAGAGACATCTGCAGCTCTCCGTCATCGCTATCGGCGGCCAGGGTAGCCTCTAGCTGCTGACAGAGTTCACTGGCATCCATGGTGGCGTTGCGTGAGGCGAGCTCCTGGCATTTACTTTCCAGCCAGAGACGGTTGTACGAGGACAATTGCGGAGGGCGAAAGTCGTCCACATCGCCGAGGTCGTCGGTCGTTTCTTCGTCAGAGCTGATGATATCCCAAACATCATCTATCGTCCCCGGTGAGGAGTAGTCATCGTCCAAGTCCAGCTCAATTTCGCTGCCGTAGTTGGTTGAATCGCGGGGCAGGTCTGTCGGGAGCTTCAGGTCGGCGATGGCCTTGCGCATGTCTGTCAGCTGTGATAGCCATTGCGACTCCATGGTGGATAGGTCAGCCATAGTGTCAGGCTGGTCGTACTGCCTGAAGTACTGCGTCTATATAGTTGGATGTCCTAAAGGAGTCATCCGGACTTCTGGAGATGACGGCCGAGGCGGTGAGGTTTCTGCTGACAATTGCGGAGACAGGCCAGCATCGCCGGCGATCAGGAGTTCCACCGCAGCTCCCCTGTGCCCCTCGCCGAGTCCCTGAAATCCGCCTGCCTGGCACACGAGACCGCTTGTTCGCACTTCAGATCACCGTGTGCCTCGGTTTTATCTTCTGTCCCTGTCCCCTTTCTTACGACCCACTTGTACACCCCGCCTCCGCCACCATGAAGATTCTCTACATGGGCGTATGTTGTGTTCAAAGAAACAGCTCCCGATCTGGCTTTGGATGACGCTTGCTGACTCTGGTTTCATACAGGTTCTTCGGAACGACTCTTCGCCCGCCCTTCAGCTTTGCGCCGAGAAGGACCTCTCCAGGTACGCCCACTCGCAGGGCACATGCCGATGCCGTCATAGGGCCGAATGCTGACACTCGATAGTTTCTCCCGATTCACCCGCCAGAAGTACGTTTCGCGAGACCTTTGAACCTTTCTCGATATTATCGCAGATATTGACGTTTGTTTTATCGCAGTTATGAGGAGTTCATGCTGTTGTTCACCCGCACGGTCGCCGAGCGCACGAAGCCCGGTCAGCGTCAGGATATCGAAGAGAAGTCATACACATTCCACGCATACGGCCGGACCGAGGGCGTGGCCGGTGTTATTGTCACCGATGGCGAGTATCCCGCTCTCGTCGCCCACCAGCTTCTTTCGAAGATCGTCGACGAGTTCCTCGCCAAGCACCCTCGCACATCGTTCTCCGACCCATCGCTCCGCGAGAATGCTTGCCCCCTGCCGGCGCTTAAGGAATACATTGTCAAATACCAGGATCCCAGCCAGGCCGATAGCATTATGAAGATACAGCAGGAGCTGGACGAGACCAAGATTGTCCTGCACAAGACCGTATGTTTATCACACTCTCTGCTAGTTAGACTCTTTCTAACAACCTACAGATCGAGAGCGTCTTGGAACGTGGTGAGAAGATCGACTCGCTCGTGCAAAAGAGTGACGGTCTCTCGGCCCAGAGTAAAATGTTCTATACCCAGGTTCGCTTTCACCACCTCAATCTCCATTTTGCTCTTTCTAACATTCAACCTACAGGCCAAGAAACAGAACAGCTGCTGTGTCATCATGTAAACAACTTTCGGAGCTGAATTAAAGTTTACTAGTCTGGGTTTTAAGATTTATCTTGTTGAAGTTCTGGGGTGAATGCCGCCAATAGGACATACGAATATTTGAGCTTCATCGTGACTACACTCTGTCTGGGTCCGGGTTCTTTTTATGTAATCAATCATTCAAGCCATACATGCGCCTTTGCTTCTTCCAGATTTCCTTTTGGCCTCCGCTTCTCTCTTTTTGCCGACGGATATTCGCGTTGCATTGCGTTGCCGTTGGTAGCCATACCATCGTTCGTTGTAGAGCTTCCTAGTACATTCAGGCTTATCCTCGTTTCGCAATATAAATTTCATCGCACAGCACAGCACGTGTGAAAATTCATTTTGAGTGTCTCACTAATGTATCAACGCCATGTGAAATGATGTACTAGTCGGTGTAGTCCCATCTCTATATATTTATAGTCTTGGCGATGCTTATTATGAGTTTTTAGTATCATTTCACCACGATCATGACATGCATCGGTTGTCAACGGACGCTCCATTACTGGGAAAGCACAGAAAATATGACCATGCTTTATAGTTTACTTGGATACATCCTACGTAGACTAGAAACAAGGGTGACAGACCCAGGATGATTGTTCTAACTGTCACATGACCATAGAACCGACTTCGATATGACGTCAGAGGTCAAGTCCAAGGCTGCCAAATCACATTTGCCTGAATTTCTGCCTAAACACATTTATTCCACGACTATGCTAGCACGCGGCCTTAGCACACGACCCAATCTATTCGCGTTCGCCTTGTTCCGCAATTGTCAACTACAATATGGGGAAGGGCACGCGGGGATGCTGATTATGAAAGTGCGCCAAGGATAATCAAATGCTCTGCTCCAGGGCTTCTTCATGAGTCCTCCCGAGGCCTTTACAACGACAGGGAAGTCTCCATTCGGCTCGCTATCGTCAAGAGTCCAAGTCAACCCATAAACACCCGTGGTATTGGTCTTCTTGGCCCAGAATTGCGCTTCGAGGAGTGTATTGTTGTTGTACACCAGCTGCGTTGCGAACAATGCGAAGCCGGAAACAGTACCGTTGAGATAGGCGACGCGAGTTTGCAGAAGGATACCGACAGCATAGTTCTGTTCGGGCTTGATGTACATGGAGCCGGCCTTGGTGCCATTGACGAAGGCGGCATTGGCAACCAGCATTCGCCTCTTATGGAGGCGAGGTCCCAGATGAGAGGAGTGATGCCCTCGTTGGCGGTGGGGTATTCGGTGATATACAGCAGTCTTACAGCAGATAGTGTTAGCCAGGGTCCCTTGATGGGAATGCTGCTCGACATACCATCGTTCACGCCGTAGGCAATGGGCCAAGCAGGGGAGTTGGTGCCGTATGCGTAGATTGTTGCGTTCGTCTCGGCACCACGTTTGGCATGTTCGTGGAGAGTTGCGACTCCGAGGCCGACTTGCAGCAAGAGTAGTGAAAGAAAGGTACGAAATTACATCTTGTCGGATCGACACGATTGCCCAGCTTCAAATTGCAGAGTGAAATGAGAAATACTGCGTTATGCTGAGATTGTAGCTATGGGTATAAGCAGGGCGGAGTCCTATCAAATGGAACTCAGTGTCACAAGCACACGAGTTTTAGTTCAACCGGCACAATAATAGGAGAGGAAACCATGAAATGGAAAGCTCAAAATCGATTAAGCCTAAGACAGTCCCACAGCGTACCCACAGCGTACTCCATTTCCGAAGCTAGAATAAGCTCTGTACTCTATTTAGCACGCGTACGTAAGCCTCGCCGATCTACATGGCTATATCGCAGCTGTGCCTTGTGGTGGATTAAGATTTAACAACAACCAAGCGAATTAGCCGAGAGACGACATGGGGCCCATCCAGCAGGGTCCGCATCACCACGTTCGTCGTCCTTTTCGAATCTTACGTACCCTCTCGTGCTTTTCTTTCGTCAGCCATGGCGCAGTGTCCCAAATACTCAGTTTTTAGATCATCTTCTATTGGTGTATCCCCGGCAGGGCTGAGATAGAGTCTGCTAGCCATCGTGACAGGCGTTAGACCACCTAGATCGGATACCGCCCGAACGGATCAGGGACTGGCTGGAGAGTCCGGGAAGGATTGTGAGTTCTGAAAAGGCTGTTGAACTATTAGCACTAAGCGGGCGAAACTGGAGATAGTAACAATTCAAATGCTAATCATCGATAGTTTTAATACGAACTAAATTGCTGTTACCTTTGGAGTCAAGCCTTCTGCTGAATAAGAACTATATTCTTTTGTAGACTGTTGATTATTTTGACCTTTTTAAGTTTTAAGAAGTCTTTTGTGATGCTACAAGTTGTCGGGAGTTGAACCCGTCCGAGTAATTATCAAGGTAGGTCGCAACTGATCGTCTGCCAAGCTGTCAAGATATTTCGTGCACACACTCTATTCGAGGGACGACGCGCGATGGATGCCTAGATCGAGCTGGCAAAGGATTCACTCTAGAACTGAAGAGCTTGGAAGGAAGACCTAGCGGGAGAGGTGGGCTCGACTGTGTCACTCGACCATGGGTTCCTAGAATAGGCCATGTGGTGAAGATCCCGTTAGTGGAGAACTTGGGTTTGACCATTGGAACTTTAGTACGCTTCGGATAGGACCAGGACTGAAGTGTTCTAAGTCACTGATGCGAGAAGCACCTGTGTGGTTCTTGTTGCATATGTGGGTTGTTTCTATAATTGGCCGCTCGGTGCCTCGACTTTCCGACCCGATGTTTTCCATTCGTTTGTCTTTCCTCCAACTTTCCCTTCCCACCCTTGTTCCTTTGCTTCCGCACTAGCCACCCACTCATTGGGATACTCGAGACTCGGTCGAGATGCGTTTCTCCTTATTTTTACTCTTGTCACTCGTTGAGATCCCATCCGTCCTTGGCATGTCGGTACCTTCCAAACATCCACGAGACACCAGCTGCGTCCACGGACCCAACAGCCGAAAGTGCTGGAGCAAGGGGTTTGACATCACCACGGACTACTATGAAAATATTCCAGACACTGGTGTTGTACGCGAATACTGGTTCAATATAGAGAACGGCACCGCTTCGCCTGATGGTGTTGAGTTTCCTGTGCAGTTGATCAACGGCTCGTTCCCAGGACCTACCATCATCGCCGACTGGGGCGACACAGTCGGTAAGTCGAGGCTCGGAAGAATCGTCCAGAATGTATCCTCATATTGCTGATACAGTTCTCCACGTCAAGAACTTTGCAAAACAACGGCACTGGTCTCCACTTCCATGGCATCCGACAAAATTACACTGATGGCATGGATGGCGTTCCTAGCATCACACAGTGCCCTGTTGCCCCTGGTGACTCCTTCACATACAGATGGCGTGCGACCGAATATGGAACGGGTTGGTATCATTCCCACTTCTATGTCCAGGCCTGGGATGGAGTGTTGGGTGGAATCCTGATTAATGGACCTGCGTCTGCGAACTACAATGTCGATCTTGGGCATGTGTTCTTGAATGATTTGTACCACGTAAGTACAAAACGTCAAGTCTAAACAAGAAATGAACTGACGTTTTCTGCAACTCTAGTCGACTGCCGATCAGCTAGTCTCCAAGCGGCCACAGGAGCACCGCCGACCACACCCAACAGTCTGATCAACGGAACAAACACCTGGAACGAGGAAGACGCTCGCTTCGAAACGGTCTTCAACCCAGGAACCCGATACCGAATGCGTTTGGTCAATGCCGGAGCCTACCAGCACTTCCGGTTCATGATCGATAACCATACGATGGAAGTCATGGCGAACGACTTTGTGCCTATCCACCCTTTCAACACGACTCAGCTCAGCATTGGCATGGGACAAAGGTACGATATTATCCTCACCGGTAAGCAGATCAAAGCGGGCAACTTCTGGATGCGTGCTATTCCGCAGTCAGCCTGCTCCGAGACCGATGCCACAGACAAGGTGAAGGGTATCATTCGGTACGACAACACCTCCGCCACCGACCCTACGACTTCCGCTTACAGCTACAGCGATTCTTGTGCTGACGAAGACCCGTCGAATCTGATCTCGTATCTCAAGCTCGATGCATCGGAGACCTATACATACCAGACAGGAGAGAATGTGGAGGTCCAGGTCACCGATAATGCGATGTTGTGGCTCATGAACAAGACTTCTTTCCACACGCAATGGGAATACCCATCCCTGTTGCAGGTGGCTCAGGGAAACACCACATGGCTGAAGAAGCAGCGTGTCATCCATCTTCCAGCCGCTGACAAATGGGTTTACATGGTCATCCACTCGCCCTTCGCTCAGGATCACCCAATGCATCTTCATGGGCATGACTTCTGGGTCCTTCAGACGGGATACGGAAACTTTGACAGCAGCATGACTGATAGCCTGACTCTTGTCAATACCCCCGTCGAGATGTCGTTATGCTTCCTGCGAGTGGATATGTTGTCATCGCTCTCAAGACAAACAACCCTGGAGTAAGTTGCCCAAGGTCACATCTGCTATATCATGACACTTTGCTAACATTCGCCCTTGCAGGTTTGGCTCATGCATTGCCACATCGCCTGGCACATTTCGGAGGGGTTTGCAATTCAGCAGCTCGAGCGTATCTCGGATATTTCGTGGGATATGGCGTCGCAAAACTCGACTTGCAAGAACTGGGATCGCTATGCCCACGCAGACGACGTGACCCAGTACGATTCGGGCGTTTAATCTCCGCCGACCACTCTTTGACATATACTGTAGTTCAAATGGAACTCCTTCATACAAATCAACACAACGTCATGATCACACATTGCGGGTCCAATGAACCAGCTCAATGAAATGCTACCCTTCACCACAGTAGAAAAGCTTTTTCGGCCATATAGCTGGACTCAGGCGTTGTACCCGCCGCATCCTGGAAATACGCCGGCGGAAAGAGCCTCATGAATTGCCCTGTCGGACCCTACCGACCAGTTTCCAGTCAAAATCTAAGACAGTCTAACGCGATTCGAGGCTGGCGATCTCGGCGAACAGCCTGAGCGCCAATCGGGCGGCTGGCTCGGCAACCACCGAGTCTTGGCAGGAACTAAATCTCGACTAAACAGTTCGCTAGTCATGGTGGCGCGGTGAAAATTAAATCAGCAAACATCGCTAATTAATGCTGGGCGAACCAGGCGAGAAATGGTTTGTTAAATATGGACCACCTGCCTTGATGGCCGCGGCCTACTGAGTTCTTTCAAACCGGCTGGACGAGATCAAGATGCCGCCGTGGGGCATCAGGAGATCATGGCTGTCTTGGATGCTATTTCTCTTTGTTTCCTGTATTCTGGGCTTGGCGGAGGGTTATGAAATGGTTGACGGGTCGAATTGGAGGGTGGAAAATGGATCGGTGACTGCTGGTTTTTACCGATGGGTCGGGTCGTGAGTGTCGTCCCGGGAACATCTTTTCATACATCGAGACTAACTGTTGGGACAGATATTACAATGGAACAACTACGATTGAATTCAACCCATTCGCAGGACTAGCGGCGAACCAGAGTGAGCAGTCTCATCAAGACGATTGTCCGGAACTCCACGGCCCTCGAACCATCGCCAAATTCGACGGCAGACTGGCCGTCACCGAAACAGCCAAGAAGTTCGGGGACGACCAGAACCCCCTTGATTTCTATCTCGGTCTTTGGAATCTCGGATTCAACACTTCGGAGCTGGTAGACACAATCACTTTTCCATCAGAAAAGTGGTCCCTTTCTCAGCTAGGTAAGCGACGCCTTTCGGAAAACTGGCATTTTCAATGCTGATTTCTTCAAGCGCATTTGAAGTCGATGCATCTAGCAATTACCTCAACCTGTCCCTCGCAGGCACGCAGGGCGCACCATATAACGTGTCCACCACCAATTTTGACCATAGCTATAGCCGGCGTCTCCGTTTCAACATGAGCGATTGTTACACCGGCGAAGAGAGGCCGTACAAAGGAATATTAATCTCCAAAGCGTGGACGAATCTGACCACTTATGGAGTGCCAATCTCCATGCGAAATAGCTCGGAAAACTGGCAATATCCGGATCCGGTCATGAATATGCAATTCGACAGCGGCAGTGCAAATCTCACCGTCACTGGGTACCTCGAGGCGCAGCCCGGTGCGAGATATCTGTCCTACTGGAAACCGGAATACTATATTCCAGGTCAAATTAAGATGACATTCCAGGGTCGAGTGGACAATTACCATTCCGATGTTCTGACCAGTGATAGTTCTACTCCGACCTGGCGCAGAACTGTTCGCTGTGGCATTGGTTCTAGCGACGAGGACGTCCCCAATAGCACTGGGAAAGCTGGTGGATCGAGTGCTCGCGTCATCCCAGGAAATCTCTGCCTTGTTTCTTTGGTCGTTGCGGCAGGTATCTCCATTATATACTTTTAATGAAATAATAAGACAGAGCGTTCTCTGCAATTGAAATATATCCAAACTGCTGCGCCATTGCAAGATGCCGTCACGACTCTAATCAACATATCATCAACGAAGATATCAGAAGGGTAACCCTGAGCTGTTATGACCAATGACATTCGATTCAAACGCCTGACTGCAATAACAAATCATCTGCAACTAACTATATCTGCCAGCGTTTCTGGGCAAAGACAGTACACATGACGTCACCGCAGTCACGTGTGATTGCTTATCAGCTTCGGTCGCTGGACTCGCCTATTGATGAGTATTCGGGCCCACAACAGCGCAAAAGCGGCAGGCATATGCGACGCATAGCCTATGAGCCTCACGGATAGCCTATCCAATACCCAATACACTGCGAGCATCAACAGGACTACGATCCTGCATTTGACCCCAACAAACTCAACTAAGAGCAGCAGAGAACCATAGGCTACCCGGAAAGGACCAGCCATGGTGGCCTTACATTTTGGTGGCAATCCTTCGACCCCAACAAGTTGCGTCACGACTTCTTAAAGGGGCGTCTTGTCTACCTCTACAAATTCATCCCGAAAATTCCCTTGCGCGGAGCTACCATACACTCTGTGATCGACCACATATTTCAGACGTACAATTTCAAAATGCAGGAGCCAATCTACGACTCGAGGTGAGCAATACGCACAAGAAATATATATATTTGACAAGCTACATATGCTAACAAGATGGCCAGTCGCCCCAGGTCGGCACTCAACATCGTCTACCAATACAAGCTAGTCAACTGCCCAGGCAAAAGCATTGTCGGCTTGCGCGTCGAGTTCCCTCCGAATGGCTCTACACCTCCGCACCGACACGGCGGAGCGTCTGTTTCCGCATACGTGCTCAGCGGTAGGGTTCTGAATAAAATGAACGACGACCCGATGAAGACGATCGAGACTGGAGGAACGTGGTACGAGGCTCCCGGCTGCCATCACCGAATTAGTGATAATGCTAGCAAGAGTGAGCCGGCTATTTTGATGGTCACTATGGTTCTGGATACAGATGTGCTGGAGCGAGATGGTCTGGATGCGCTTATTCAGATTGATGAGGAGTATCGCCTAGATTAAGTATTTGAAATGGTGCTGGAGTAGGGGAGGAACGACCAGAATGTATTGGAATTGAGCTAGTGTGAGAATGGAGGCTAAGGTCTCTTTGTATTCACCACTGTCCATCACATGATTAATCTGCTGGCAATGAGTAACTGCTCTTTATTGCATAGGATGGAGGATCCTCCGACAAGGGTCTGCCATCTTTAAATATTCCAATTAACGCTTTTGAAATATCCAATCAAATTTGGGACTTGAACGTGAGAAGGGAGTTCGTTCCTCATTGTATTTGTCAAGAATATATCACCCAATCCGGTTGTGCGAGACGAGGAGATGAGTCGCCAACGGCCTTCCATCGGCCAGTGGGAAATGAAGTTCATCTCTCAGTGAACGGAAAGTTGCAATTTAGGAACAAAGAGTCTAGGTCACCACTGCAACAAGCATGAACCTGCCGTAATGCTGTTGACTAGTAGCCCCAACTCGGGTGAAGCTAACACATGCTCCACCCCTACCTGATTTCCTCCCTCCTTCTAATTTCTCACACAGGCACAGGTTTCCTGATTAGTTTTGAGAAAGATTTTGGCCAGGAAATTGGTGCAGGAGGATCACTCAGTTCTGGTCTTGTCGTCGGCCAGTGGACCTCTATTCTTCCACTCCCACTGACCTGTCTTAGTGATTGGTAGGAGTTTCCGGAGGCTATCATTCCTCTCCGTTGCCTTGTGGGGACCCGGCAGCGATTAGCATGGCCCAACAGCCCAAGCTTGAGCGAAGTCAACACATACCCATTTGAGCTTTCTGCATGTTGCAGTCCGGTACCCTAGATAGTAGTACAGGGAGTGAGGATAGGTCATAGCACTACTGCGAAAGCCGCCCCAACGAACTGAACTTTGGTCTTACGGCATCCAGCATGTTGGCTGGCGATGTGCGCCTACGGCACGAATAGTATGATGGATAACGTAATCAACGGACGAGTGGGCCATTCAGCCGAAAAGAGGGTTGTTTGTTATATGTGACCAATCATAATAGATTACAAATCGAGCACCGTACCCGGAAAATAGATCTTCCGGTCGAATGTGGCCCGAGCCACTTGTTATTGTCGACCTGATCTGCTTTCTGGCCGAAATACGCGCTTTGACGCGAACCCTCCCCTTTCAACCACCCAGCATGCCACCAAAACACGCTCGATCAAGCCGAAATTTAGTCGAACAGGAAGGCCGAATTCTCCTGGCCATCAGAGATATTCGGAATGGTTCTACCGACTCTACACGTGCTATCGCTGCGCGTTACCAGATACCCCGTTCAACACTCGCGCGTCGTCTCCACAATACACCTTCTCGCATTGATACACGCGCTAATAGTCATAAGTTGACTGAATTTGAAGAAGAATCGCTTGTTCAGTGGATACTCTCAATGGATTCACGCGGTGTAGCGCCTAGGTCCTCTACTGTGAGAGAAATGGCTAATATTCTACTTGCCAACCGTGGAAACACCCCCTCACCGACTGTTGGGATCAATTGGGCATCAAACTTCGTGAAACGCAAAGAAGAGCTTCAAACACGTTTTTCAGAGCGCTATGACCATCAATGTGCTCAAAATGAGGACCGGAAGACCTTACGTGAATGGTTTAAGACGGTTCAATCTGTCATCAATGAGAATGGCATCCAACCAGATGATATCTATAACTTTACTGAGACTGGATTTGCGATGGGCCTTATATCAGCACAAAAGGTGATTACTCGAGCTGAATATCATGGTCGTCGGGCAGTTCTACAGCCGGGAAATCGTGAATGGGTGACTGTTATTGAGTCAATTAGTGCGGCTGGTTTTGCACTCCCACCATACATTATCTTCAAAGCCAAAACCCACAACACTAGTTGGCTTGATGGGCTTCCGAAAGACTGGCGAATTGAAGTCTCTCCAAATGGCTGGACTTCAGATGAGATCAGCAACAGATGGCTCCAAAATCTATTCATCCCATCCACATCAATCCGGACGAAAGGAAAATATCGCCTTCTGATTCTTGATGGCCATGGGAATCATCTTACACCTCAATTTGACCGCATTTGTTCTGTAAACTCCATCATCCCACTCTGCGTGCCGCCACATTCATCCTATCTTCTTCAACCTCTGGAGATTGGATTTCACGCTGTTCTCAAACAGTCCTATAGCCGCTTGATTAAAAATCAAGCACGGTTAGGATTCAACCATATCGACAAGCTAGATTTTCTAGCAGCATATCCTCAAGCACGTGAAGCGTTTAAACTAGAGACTATTCAAAATAGTTTCGCGGCAGCTGGTCTAGTCCCACTAGACCCAGAACGAGTGCTCTCAAAGCTCAATATCTCTCTCCGAACACCAACACCCCTAATCAGCCGACCTTCCAGCCAATCAAGCCAGCTCAGCACAAAACCACGAACAGTAGTTGAACTACAAAAAATTGCTTCTTCACTCAAGGCCTTCCTCAAAGAACGATCAAGAAGGCCTCCTACATCTTCCAGTATTGCCCTAGATCAGATGATCAAGGGCTGCTGTCTCATGTTGCATAAAACCGCGCTACTAGCGCAGGAAAATGCTGATTTACGTGCTGTGAATGAGAACAAACGGCCAGGACGAGCACGAACGAATCGCCCTTCCAAGATTGCCCTAGATCAGATGATCAAAGGCTGGTATCTCATATTGCATAACATCACGCTACTAACGCAGGAAAATGCTGAGTTACGTGCTGCGAATGAGAAGGAACGGCGAAAACGAGCACGAACGAATCGCCTAGTTCGATGTGAACAGGGTGTTACGGTTGGAGAGGGCATACCACCACCAGTGCAGCCAGTTGAACGTGTTGAACAGGCTATTTTGCCAACCCCACCAGCCAAACGGGCGCCTCCTAGGTGTAGCGGCTGCCGGAATATTGGCCATTCCATTAATCGGTGCCCTAATAGTTAGTTTTTTTTATTAATGGTGTGTCGATCGGAGAGACTGATATTACAATCAGGAGCAGGATGATTCAGCAGATACCCAATCTCCTACCTGTTTTGTATGGTAATCGGGTATTCTCGGAAAAGCAGCGCTGTAACACACTAAAAAACCCTGACTAGATGGCATCCTGAACGGGAGCCGACACATAGTTCTTCAGTCAATCAATCGATCGCTGAGATGGTTCAATTGGCCCCTCACGAGTACTAGTCGATACCGATATCCTAAAGTTCGACATGGTGTTTTGGTGGCTTGATGTACTTTTGAATATTCAATAGTGGGCGGGTGCGTCAGTAGTTAATTACGTTATGCATCCGGGGGTACATAAATAATAATTCCAAAGACTTCACTATCTGCTAGTTCCACAAATTACAGGGTTGATAAGCAGCTAGTTAGGCTATCGTTTGAGTAATCTGAGACATCATGGACGTCAACAAAACATCACTCATACAGCTACTAGTCAGGATCTACTATCGTGGTTTTCTTTGCAGTCGAGATGAGATATTGAGGCTGCTTCTTGCTGGTTATGCTTTATGTGAAGTGCAGCAACAGGAAGAAATGTTGCAACCAAAGCTAAGAATACTACAGAAAACTGGAGGAACCGAGTATAACGAGGTTCAGTATAACGAGGCAAGCCAGAACTGGAAACGTCAGAAAGGACTATTACCACGAACAGCAAGTGCTTTGCCGGGCGAAAGGAATGCTCCATGGGTATCTAAAAATGATCATGATAGCTTGAGATGTGAGCCAGCATGGTTTACGCGCAATGAGTTAGTTCAAGACTGCTCTGGTCGAGATGGACGCTGTAGCCATTAATGTGGCTGTTGCACAAATAGAACTTTATCAAAAAAAGAATCAAAGGCAGAGGCCATTGTACCACGGAATGCTGGACACCCACTGCCGCCCCCGGAACCCCCGCGTTCAGAGGACGTTACTAGCTTATTGTAAGTAATACCCGATCTTAATAGCCCTCTCCCATTTCTCTCAGTTGAATCACCTTGTGCATCAGTTCGAGGCCATCGAAGCCTTGATCGTAGAGGCCAGGCGAACGGTGCATCAGTTGAAAGCACCCGAGCTAACTAGACCAATAGCTTCGCCGGCGCCATTCCGGGCCATTCGTACCGGTATCGACGTGCCACCTGGGCCTTCCAAGACGAACAAGCACATGTAAGATAATGTGATACTAATTTGAAGCACTGAAGCTACACTTTCTTCTAGCCTTATATCTGTCCGTCAGGTCTTGGAGACCGTGGTCGACGTCGCTGTGTCCTGGGGTGGTGAACTCGCCCGGGGCTTGAATCATGCACGTCTTGATCATTTTCAGGCCCCCCCCAAGGCAAATTGGTTCATTGAATCAATAAACCGAAGTGAAGCAGGTTCTGCTGGTGTTTGTTCGCTGGGCCTTGGCTATGTGGCTATGTACAACCAGGCCTGTCGACGGGTATGTCCACTTCAACCATATATTCGTAGGGAATTTCGATTGCCAACTTTGCTGCTGAATATCAGGACCGATATTAATTCCACCCTTTGCAAACCCAAGGGTCGGATAGGTAGCGGACTCGTTTGAACATGATTGGAATCTCTTCTTTAGTGGGGTTGGCTTTCTGCTTGGGGGATCTTGCTGATCGTGCCCAAGATCTACAATTGGGCTGGTACCTCTCGCATTGGTAGGTAGAATGTTGGATTGAGAAGTACGGTCGACCTGCGAGGAAGATCCCACAGACGAGGGGGAGTGCGCTCGGCCGTACGGCGGCCATCGTCCAGTGCTCAAGAGTGCGAAAGTCAGCAAGGATTGATCTTACCGGGACGTAGTCTTCTCCTATCTTCCTTGCCGTAGCCAAAACATTGAAGTAGACTTACTGGATTCTGTATTTGCATTATTTAGTGGTTGTTATCTTTGAATACAAAATATATTAGGTCTATCATATTAGCCGCATGAGCTCTTCGTCGATGCGTGAAGGGAGTTGGTATGGGAAGAGGAAAAGCGCTGAAGAGGAGAGGACGAGTCCATAGCACCTCCAGGCATTGAAGAAGCGACTCGGAGAACCATATAGAACCGTAAGCGGAAGGACCTAGATAGATGAGATACCGCTTGAAAATAGTATTTGAGGAGGCAAGAAGAAGAGCGCGGATAGCTGTGTTCAGCTCGAATCCGCAAAAGAGGTGGAATGTCAGAGGAGCCCCTCCTGGATGCAGAAGCAGAAAACAACAAAACGACTGGCTGCCCAATAAGGGTCGATGCGTCTGAATCACACAATATTTGAAAGGGAACAGAAAAAGGGGGGTGCTCAGAGTTGCCCATACTGGCGCGTGTGCTTGGTTGAGGCCAGTAAGCGAAATCAGTTTGAGCAATGCTGAAGGGGAGATGTTTACTGCCGTCGGCTTCCGACAGCTGATACTGTTGGGTATAGCGATGGGGTGAGACGGATTGCTCAGATGCAACCACCGAGTAAGGCTGATTTTTCCGAAACATGAAACGCCCCATTTCTCGCAACAGCCGCTGCGGGGAGCGCACTGAACCCTCGCATCATTAATTCTTGCGTGACGATGAGCAAAAGTTCATACGATCTATTCGAAGTGTATCCGGTATTCAGATCTTGGCGTTCGGAGATATCAACTTCTGGATCAGGAAGGATCATGCCGCTTTTTGATCGTGTACGTGTCACTCGGTTTGCATCAGAGGCAGCCCATGCTTCGACCTCCTCCAAAGTTTTGATCTCTGCATGGAATGTCCTATTGATCATAAGATTCTCAAGCTAAAGGCCTATAGAGTGTATCTGTCCATTCTCCTTGTACATTTTGAGTGATTCAGCGTGGATCACACGACGTCTTCCGTACTAGTGTCACGGACTCGCTTGATGCGAGGTGAGCTGTCGCCTAAAAGTGAATACAGCCGAAGCAACTGGATTTGCAAATGGAAAATATTCTTTACATTGAATGATCTTTCACCATTTGTGGGTCGATTGAGGTGTCACTGGCATCAGGCTGGGATGTTCTTTCGTCTTCGAGCCCACACAGACATACAACCAGCAAAAAGCAAATGCGACCATAAATAGGTGACTCGACTCTGAATCTCTTTAAAGAGGTCTTCTGATGCTTGCGGCTCCTGATGAACTTTGCGGGAACCAGGGACATAGCTCAGACCTGGTTGTATACTTCAATTGGCAACAAGTAGGCGTAATCGCTGAGCTAGATCGGCCCACTCAGCTATGAACAATGGGTAACTAATCTAGTTCCAGCCTTAGTGTCCAGCCCCAACTCCAATTCTACATCGATGCCAAGCGTCGTCGCATTCAAGCTTATCCAGCATTGATATGACGAATTGTGCAGGACTACAGTAATGTGACTTGTTCCATCAATCACACAGTTCTACAATAATTTGTCCTCTCCTCGTATTATTATTGTCAGCCCTACATAGTTAAGAAAAATCAAGGCTCAAATCGGGCGTACCTCATTGCTTCCTCGTCATCCAGTGTGGAGTGTGGGTCTGCCATTACGCCAAGATCGGTGGCCGCGTGTCCATCTATACTTGACTTCTGCATCTACTGCCACCGCGGCCAGTTCCTGTCTCGAAAGCCAGCCAGCATGTCAATCATGGGGAATCACGCTTAGTATTCCTCAGCCTCGATTCACTGCAGCCTTACACGCACCACACAGCGCTGCGCTCGGCAGTTACGTGCCTTTCTCAAAACGCACCGATCCGACATAGACCTTGTGTTGATGGCTATCCAGACTATTCCTCGGACCAGGCCACGAACAGATTGCTGTGGTCCGCCCAGGCCCCCAGATTATTGGCCGCTCGGGAGATCTTTATTTAGAGCGCCAGGCAACATACATTCTGATACTGCCCCAGAATTGGTCCCAGCATTTCCCCCAGCGGATGACTTCATGTGGGAGAGCCAGATCCACCGGCTTCGTAAGTCCTCACTTTTTAGCATCTGCCGTGATCCAGTCGAGAATAATCCCGCAAGATGCCGATCTATTTCAACTGTATTTTACTTTAACATTGTGTTCATAGATGTGCCTTCAGGCTTCCTGTTCAGGTAACTGGCTGACGACAACGACGAGGAAATACTACGAGCTGAGACAGGATCGTAATGGCAAGCAACATGACGTGACAATGGATTCACCTCTTCCGATGTGATAATTGTCTTGCAATTATCGATCAAGAGGGTATAAAGAAGGGCTGGGAGACGGCCATGTCCTCTCTCATCACACATCCAACTCAACATCGATCATTCCATTGAACATTAATCTACCACACAGCCGCCACAATGAAGGTTTCTGCTGTTATGACCACCCTGATGGGCGCCGGACTAGTTGCCGCTGCTCCTCTTGCACCAGGTATATCTGCTATTATCAGTCCTCGAGTCTATACAGCCTCATTAACAATACCTCTTAGTCCCCTCGGACCTGTCTTCGCCTCCCTCTCTGCCCTCCGGCACCGACGTCCCTCCTCCTCCCTCTGGAACAGACATTCCTCCCCCCAAGCCCACCGACGGCAACCAGAAGCGCGACGGCCAGCCCCCGGTTCCCTCTGAGTCCGATTTTCCTCCTCCTTCTGGCACTGAGGTACCTCCCATTCCTCCTTCGGTCACCAACCCTCTTCCCAAGCCTACCGACAGAAATGAGAAGCGTGATAATCAGCCCCCTCTCCCTCCGGCAGCGAGCTGCCTCCTCTGCCCTCCGGCTCTGACATCCCCCCTCCTCCTGGCTCGTCTGGCGTCCCTCCTTCCCCCAAGCCTACTCAGGCTTAAATATTTCTAGACTTTTGGGACTGTCTAGACTTTGAGTTGTCTTGATCACTTGTTTGTTATGTGAGAGATAGATAACTTGGCTTTGATTATGGTAGGACGGCATTCGGATTCCGAGCGGAATTGTGGAAGTGTCGTGGATAGGGCTGCTGGTTTCTCTTCCAATATCTTTCTGTCCTGTGGGCAGAACTTGGTTCATTACTACATAAATGCCTGAATACGCTCGTTTATTTTGGCTTCAATATCGAGTTTCACGATTCTGTAGTAGAAATAGTATACTGTTAGCAATGTCATTGAAGACATAATACCGCGAGCTCTCTATTGCTTTGCATTGGTAAAGAATAGGGAGATGTAGGCCGTGAATATCAGGACCGTATTTAACAAGAAGCTTTCTGGACCATGTTTTACATTGGACTAGACCTATACCACCTGCATTTTCTACGTAACACTTCGCAACTTTCTCTTGGGGTCTCATCTCTCCATCATAACTGTGGTCGCTGACAATAGTATATATTTTAGAGGAGTACAGGTAGGTCTTGAGAATCGTTATAAATTCGTACTAGCTGTTCATAGACCGCTTCCAGGCTTTCATTGCTTCGACCAGCTTCCCAGCCCTTATACTACGAGCATTTCCTGACATTCAAGCCTCCCCCGCCGGCCCCAACCCATCGGCCCCCTTCTCCATAGCAACATCACTCTCCCACCGTCGAAACGCCCGAGTGGACAACTTCAACCCAAACATCCGATCAATCTCCATCGGCGAACGACCTTTCATCTCCGGAATACTAAACCAAGACGCGAGGAACCCCACCGCCGCAAAACCTGCCATTACGAACCCCGTCTTCCCTCGCAGGTTGCCCGAATCCGCGTTGTACATGTACGGCAGGATTATCGAGAAGACGCCTGTTGTTATTCCGCTCGTGAACCAACCTATTCCTTGTGTCTTGGCCCGCAGTTGGAGGGAGGATGCTTCGGCTGCGACGACGTGCGAGGCGGGCCAGATTCCTAGCCCACAGACCATTGTTATTATCATCATGGTTACGGCAGTGTACCTAGACATTGGTTAGTCAGGGGTGTGAGACCATTGGTTGATATCTAGGGAGTGACATACCAGATCGTTACGATTCCGGTGAAGCAGCCAGCTATTCCCATTGCCAGCCAAAGAACCGTCGCCACTGCAAGTGTCAAGAGGATGAGGAACCGTCGTCCAAATGCATTCAAAGACCACAAACTGACGACGTTGGCAATTAGACCCAGCCCGATGCCGAGGATTAGGAAAATCAAGCTGTTAGTGGCGCTCATTCCAACAATCTGCATGAAATAAGACGCATTCGCCAGCAACTGCAGACCAAAAAGCTGAGGCAAAGCACTCGCAAAAGCGACGATGAACGTGCGCCATGCATGGATGCCCCTGAAACAATCCATATAGTTGTGAGTGCCTCGCTCTTCTTCCTCAGCCCGAATCGAGATCTGGAGATCACTTATAATCTGCTCCGAGTTCATTTCCGCGGTGTCCAGCTTCCGCTGCATCTTCAACGCCTTCTCCGTCCTTCCTCTTCTAACCAACCAAGTCGGGCTCTCTGGTAGAATGGCTGACAGAACTAGCGGAACTGCAGAGAACGGCCACTGTGACGCAAAACAAATCCGATAACTCTGAGATCCTTTGTGCTTCAGCGAGGTGTATACAACAATCGACCCGATGAGTTGCCCGAGAAGGGTAAAAATCGGCAGGAAGGCGATGATGGGTCCGCGGAGAACGACCGGGAGAACTTCAGACATGTATGTCTGCACGACACACAGCAGGATGCCGATACAAAGTCCTTGGAAGAGCTTTCCGGCAAAGAACAGACCTCGTCGAGATTCAATGTCGTCTGGAAGATCGGCGACATAGCACATTGCGACCGCGATGGCTGAGAGAAAGCTGCCCGTTGCAAGGGCGAGTCGACGCCCGCCTCGATCTTGGTAGTATCCGCCCATGAGCGATCCGATCATCATTCCGATTGGGCTTGCTGCATTCCAGAGTGAGAGCCATTCGGATGGGATGATGTACTTTCCGCCTAGCTCCATGCCGAATCGATATCTGTTGAGTGTTGTCAGTGACGTTCGAGAGTCAGGCAAGAGAAACGTACTGGAACGCTGGCATCGCAGAAACAGTTCCCACAATCACCAGGTCATATCCATACAGTAATATGGCCGAGCTCAGCGCAAGATTATACCCCACGACCCTGGGCCATTTCTTCAGCGACTGCCACAGGGGTACATGCCCTTGACTAGGTGCATTGTTTGTGTTTGCATTGACTTCGCTCCGCGACACATCCTCAACGAAGTCCTCAGAAGGTTTAGCCGCAGTCTCATGCATAATGATCGATCTGACCCGACTCACTCATTCTGGATGGTCCGGGGTGATATTATAATCGCCCAGGCCGGTCGCACAGATGAGGGGCAAGCCTAGCACCGAGGTCTCTCTGTTCCCCTATTCCTGGCAGTGTTGAATGCAACATGAGCTTGGACATGATGTAGCACATTCTCTAAGCGAGTACCAAGACGCAGGTCAAAAATCTCCGCCCAATGAGAGTTCTCAGCCAGATTGTTTTGCAGGTATGCGAAATCGGGTCTGGTCCTGTCGATCTTCGCGCCAATCAGCGAGTCCCCCGCTCGAGACCCAGCTCGCCGTGAAAGGCCCGAAGCTCGACTAGTCCGTATAAAGGGGGAACTGGTACATAATACTGTGGGGTTTGATTCGTGCTCGATGTGCCGTGTGGTCTGAGCTCGTGAAGGTTTGCGGGGAAGAGGCAAACTGGGATATGCTTCCGATGGCGGCTGCCCCTGCTTAGCCACTTTGCGGAAAGAGTCGCGATATACGTTCTGCTGTTTGTGCCGCGCGATAAAAACTGAGCTGTTGACGAATAGAGTGCGGGGCGTCCGATACGAAGCCGACTAGTCACCGGACATGTGCTCGGTTATGTATTATTGACTGCAAATATGCGTTCCAGAGCGTCTTGAGTGGTTGCTCTCGATTTAAGTCTCTGCGGGTACGGGGCTCTACACTCGACCCTCTACGCTCTCAACACAAAGCAGATACAAGATGGAGCGGGTATACGGGATTTTCATAAGGGCTTCAAACGTCTTTGATTGATTGAATTCCGCGCAGCTTAATGGTTAGAAAAGGGAGAAGCGAAGGCTGAGAGGATGATCCGCAACCCGTGTAATAAAGACAACTTACCCTCCATACCATCAACATTCAACCAGAACTAGCCATCGCACCTGTGTAGATACTCGGATCGGTGGAAAAGGCATGTCAAAATTTAGCGGTCGTTCCATCGGATCTCCTTGATGGTTTTAATAGCGGGGTGATTCTTGACGCCGAGGATTGATTGGAAGCTCGGCTCGGGCTCGGGCTTGGGCGCTTTGTACTTGTTGAAAGCTGAGTGTCCGATCTTGAGCAAAACGAGGCCGAATATGCCTTGCACGATGGGACTTTTGACGAGTTCCTTCGCGTGGGAAAGCATCGTGATGGGTGTCTTCGAAACGTGTGTTGGTGGGATGGAGATGGGTGGTGTAGAGGGGCACAAAGGCGGCGATCTGTGAAGCGGAGGTAGAGAGGAAGAGAATTGCTTTGAGATTCTCGCGTCGATGTTGACAGAGATACCAAGAGCCAGGCAGCAAGAGCCTCAAGTGGTGCTGGCGTATGCGGTTGCTATTGGGACGAGGAGTCACACATATGTGCTGCGGGATGAATCACTCTTTCCCAAGCCCGAGTCCCTCACTCAGTGTTGATGAAAAGGTGTACCTTCTAGGGCGCTAAGGCCAAGAAGGCCGATATTAAAATTCCGGAACTGTCAACACAGCTACAAGGTTAGGCTTCGCCGACCCGTTCGAGAGTCCAACACAGTCGGGGAAGGGGACTCACCTGGGGAAGAGAAAGAAGAAGAGGAAGATGCACAGTTTCCTACTTCTCTTTTATACTGCCGGCTGCGGTGAGGCCAGTTGGAAATAAGTCCGGCCCAAAATAGAAGTCATGTGCTGTTTCTATCAGCTGGAGTGAAGCTGGTGGACGAGACGGGTCCTGGATTATCGTGAAATGTTGGTGGCAGTGAGCGACCAGACTTATTCTATGTGATGTTTATAACAGCGTGCACCGTTGTAAATGTGTTTCATACGTTCTATGATACTATGCTAATTGTACATACAACATAGCTGTCTTATCTATCAAAATGATCAGGCTGTTAAAAACAATGAAAGACAGCGAAGCAGATAGAGGATGGACGTATACAGCGTGAGCCAGACAAATAAGATTCAGTTGTTTCTGTCATTGTGAGCAACTTCTTTATTCTAAAATTGGAAGCATATCAACCTGCGGAATGTCGTCACTTGTTACTTGTGACTTGCATGAACCAATATTAGCTCGGTGTTCTTGTAGCCCCGATCCCATCATCAATATGGCCGTCACATTGTAAGGATAGATTCTAGGGGCATAGGTTGGGCTGTCAAAGTATGTTTCCTCTTCTCAAATAGGAAAACATCGGGCTTGTCTGACTGCTACCATATATTTCACACGGTACTGATTTCTGAGTGTCTGCACGTTGATATGTCAAATTCAGAAGCTGGATCCTTGAGTGTACGGGTCTTCTCGAGTCGTGTGGACTGCTTTGTCTCTCCGAATCGAGCTCATTGGTGTACGATTTCGGTGTCAATCTCTCCGTCTTGCAGTCGGCATTCGTTGGTCCGTTTTCCTCCTTGGATGTTCTTCTGAGAAGCAAAGGTCATATTTTCTGTCGCTAATCATGACACTTCCGCCTCAGCAGAGCCAGCCAGAGACACAGTCTCTGCCGGCGATCGGGCTTCTCTTATCCGTTCCAGCTTCGCTAGGTTCTCGCGAGTATTGGAAATCTCAACGTCCAGCTCATTGACAGATGCTATTCGATATTTCAAAGTCAGAACACCCGCTGACACAATCAACAAGGCAATGCCAACCAGGTAAGACCACTGGCCGACTTGCTGTGGGTTCTCCTGTTGTGGGCCGTCATTGTGGATCCACCATTCAATCCAAACGACGAAGGCGCAGATTGTAAACGGGCTAATGATCATGCTGAACACGAGGCCGAAAAGAATTGCGCAGTCCAAAATGACAAAGAGCAGTGCTTTCATGAAGCGAGGTGTCGATGCAGCTCTGACGCGGGTCCAGCTGGACTTGTTTGTTGGCAACGAGGCTCTTGATTCCTTTTGCGCCAGAAGCTCTGATGAGGATGTCGACAGTGCTTCTCGTAAATCTCCCTTCAGACTTTCCCATATTGTCTTGCGGTCTTGCCAGATGATGATAATTTGCGCTGATGGAATGTGCGACTTGTATGGGAGCCATTTGAACGTGAGATGGACAAAGTTGAGAAGGACGCAGAGGATGACCAGGCTGTAAATATACCGCTTCGAATAGATGATCTTGTCAATAAACTTCTTTGGGTGTGAAAGCTCCGAGTCACGCGTAGCAGCCCAGGACTGTAGATTTGAAGGCTGTCGCAGAATTTGACTTGAATTGAAGCAAGGGTTGAAACAGATGTCGCCCAGTTCTCCGAAACGAGTGACATTCGAGAATGTGCCCCAGACACTCTCGTTCCAGGTTGACGGCCTCCATGAGGCCTGCCAGCCGTCGCTAGATGTCTCATCGAAAGGTGGAATGTCAGGATAGCAGAACATGAACTGCAACGGTGTCTTGGACTTTTGGTGAGAGTACACGAGGGCACAGATTCCACCCGCCAGCATGAGGAAGTTCCACAGGTAGAAGAGGAGGTTTCGGGCTCGCTCGTTCGTCAACACGCGAGACCAGCATTGCAAGGGGAGAAAGACGAGGTATCCTGTAACAACAATCGCCAACACGGCATCGCCATCCAGCTCGACGGCACCGGGCTGGATTGGGACCTCGGTCGTCTCCGTGACGAGCTGGGGGAAGTCATTCCAGAGGGTCGTGTTGTCGGGCACGTATGGGATCGTGACGTTCGCAGGCGCGGCGAATTTCTGCGGGCTCGAAACAAGGATGAATGCTTCGATGGCTGCTGTGCCTGCGTATGTTGCTGCGGCCCCTAGAAAGACGTCCGCTAGCCAGCCTGTCCAGCGCGTGAGACAACTGGCTGCGAGGAGGGCGTAGAACAGGTATCGTGGACATGAGTCGTAGATTGTGCTGATGGGGTAGAAGCACAGGGCCTCCTGGGCCACGAAGAGAGGACTGGTGCTGTTCATCGAGGTCGGTGCATTGCTTCTGTCGTCATGCGGAGTCGGGAGATCGGCCAGATGCCAGATGTAAGGATGATTGTGCGAGGAACTGAGGCCCAATATGGCAACTTTATCGCGAACAATGGTCCCTGCTCGAATATGTTCAACCACGGCCTCGTGAATTTTTCGATTTCATCACTGACCCTACGATTATTTTCGCCTTTTTTGCTCTACTTTGCTGCCTTGAGTGGAGCCGAAGGGTCGGTCCTGACGTCATCTACTCTCGTCCGCAAAAGAATGCAGCAAGGCCGAACTACCAATTAAGGACGATGTTTTTCTACAATATTTGGGCTCATCGAAGTACATGTATTTCTTTCCCTCTCTTTATTATGTTCCTATTAGAGAAATACTAGTACAGAAATATGTTGTTGGTAGGAGATGCACCAACGCGGAAGCAACGGAATACCAACTCGCGTCTTGTTCTAGCCCTAAATCTAGTCAGCTCAAAAATACGGATTTCGAACGTTCAAATACAGGTGTTTGATCTTTCTATGAATAATTTCGACAACGCGAGAGATTGCAACAGGCTTAAATTGGCGGATTACTATAGAGTACAATAAGTTGTCAGGACAAAGGCTTGCCGAGGACAAAGCAGGCATTGATCGACAGGGAAAGTTAACGGGCATTGATTTAGTCGCGTCGAGGCGGTAGAATTACCTACTTGTAATATAACGAAAATTATTAGAAGAGGTAGACGCCGTGTGGGTAGCAGGTGTGAGGCGGTACAGCGAGCCTGATTAGTCTTTCCCAGGCTTGATTGACCTTGTGGTCGCCTTGTGTTTGTCCACGGACGCATGGAATTTGTGTGATTGGAGACTGGCATATTGAAACTCAGAAATGTAAACAAGAATGGGTCTTGGCGATAAAATCATAGACCAAGAAAACAAAAGTACAAACATATAGCCGGAGTGCCAACAGTCAAGAAAAAAAGGAAGGAGCCAGAGAATATGTGAAAAGAATTACAGAGTGAAAGGTAACAGGGAATAGTGCAATGAGCGAAGGGAAGAGAACAACGACGCAGCTGGATAGCAGAAATCAAAATAATCCTGAATCTCAAAACCTAACTGGACCAGGGCCAAAAAGGTTTGCCGATCGACGCAGGGCGCGAACCTGCGATCTCCCGTGTGTAAAACGTGCGCCTTAGCTCCTGGCCAGCCGATCGATCTTATCGCGACGTGAGAAGGGTTCAGCCAAAATGAGACCTTACACACAAGTAGGGAGAGACGCAGTCCTTGCTTGATCTTAGATGCGAAAGCTAAGCTTATAATCAGGGTTTCAACACTATAGCCTTCAAATAGAAGATATAAAGACCTGAGCGACGCAAGAATGGACAGCGATCAATAAAAAGAGGCATGGAGAGCGCATATTTCTATGATGCCGTTACCTCGCCGTGGATATCGCTATGTCACTACGCTATGCAGCTACCACACGCTCCTATCAAACTGCAAGGAGATCTGATACGGACGAACCTTGTTTTCGTCTTTGAGATGACGATGCCTTTATGCAAGAGTGAGCCTCCAGTATTCAAAGAAGCGTAGACCATGAGGCCGAGATTCAATGTTCGCATTCTAGGCAGGACCCCCTGAATCTCATTGTAGCATGGCGACGATTGATGTTCATTGAACACATAAAAATCTGCGTCTGTCTCACGGCTTGATTCTCCTATCGTGTATTCTAGACTTCATGATCTAAGGAGTGACCCCGAATCACTGGAAACTACATTATTTCTTAGACAGAAATCAATGTCTGCATTGTTGCTGTATGTTTTCTTACCGTCTCATTGTGTCTTAGTGATCATGAATTTGCTTTTAACATGAAAATAACATGTGTGTATGTCCGTGACAGAGGAGACCGACGACAATATGGGCTGGACGATGTAGGGACCGCGGGAGTCAGGCAAGACAGTTGCTGATCGATCGTGGGTGACGGAAAGGTATCCTACGTCAAGCCATAGGAATCAGTACAGGTATTTTAGAAGGGAATTGGCCTGTAGCAATGGCTTAAAAGCAGTATGGCGTAATGATGGCCCTGATGGCCTGATGCTGATGTTAGTGAGATGCTAATTCTTATAGAAGAGCCCGGCAACCACGAAAATGTGGTTTCATCCAGCACCACGGAGTGAGAGGTAACCAAAGCAGACTGAGCTATTCTTCTGTGAACAGCAAGTCAAAAGCATAAGTCAGATGCTGCTTTCGCAGGCAGAATAGACCACGATTGCGCGAAGACAAAGCACAACCAGCTGTTAATCTGGACCATGAAGTCCCCGCAACCATTGCAGATAGCTATAGAGACCTGACAGACTGACAATTGTTCCTTATCGGAGTCACATGTGTAAAAGGAAAGATCTCTTTTGGTTAGCCAAAGGTGATCCATCGTGATGAGAAGTATCAGGGTTGGATGCGTTGTCCGATGGGAAGGAGACGGGTAGCAGCAGATATGACAGAGGAATCTAGACAATCGAGAAGGAATTAATATACATATAAAGAATTTATTCGTGAGATGTGAGGTCAATATCCGTAATACATGTCAACAAAGCTGTTCTGCCGCGTTCTTTTAGGCGCAGGTGACCTGTATACCGATTGACCAATATTGGGACACGAGGCTAGCCGGAAAATATTTATAATGGGCTCAAACAGCAGCAATTCGGTAGAAATGTTTTACTTTCAAAGTGCTTTTGGTTTTGTATGCCAATCCGCCTCGACTTTGTTATATGTGCTTGGTCGGCTGTATTTGAGGGGTGTGAAGGGAGGGCAGGACTCAACCACTATGTATGAAGCAAAGGGACCATGTGAAGAGCACTTAGAAAGATCAGCGTGTTCACCAACTAGATGATAGCACGTCAAAGGCTCTGCAATGCTGGATACTGACTTGACTGTCGAAAGTGGTATGAGAGATCATAACATGGTTCGAAAGCAGACATGATGAAGCGTGCACTCGGTGTGCGAATTTAAAAGTGCCGTTGATGGTATCGGAAAGTAGAAAAACGCAAAGTTGAGCTACAGGACACAGAAAGACCAGGGAAGAACGCGTTGGCAGTCCTGGATGATTCGTTCTAAGTCAGGTGCCATCATGTGCTGGCTCCTGCTCGATTGAGACTAGCGTCGCCTCAGGCCCCAGCACCGCAGCTATAAATATGGGCTTCCTCCCGCAATTCCTTCCTTCTTTCTCTCCTCTCTTCAGGTAAGTTCCTTCTTTCTTAAAGCACTAATGTGTTTATAGGGGACTCCGGGTTGTCGGAACTGTTTTTACAGTGACGCAATTTTTGGAACGGCCCTTGTGGCCACTGTGCCACAGCCGTTACATGCATTTCTTTTCATCAATCCTTGAGTCAGTGACTCGGGCTTGGAGAAGATAGTGGTCGAGTAGGGGCTTCAACAGCAATCATGTCATCATCTGCGGGTCTATAGGGTCTCCCCCTCGAATAAGCGATACTGATACGCGTCTATGTCTTCTGAATCCAGAGCAGCATGTTGTATCTTTCTGTACTGTGAAAATAATCCGCATAATCCTCCTCCCGGCCATGGCACGGCAGCTGCATAATCCCTTCGCCCACACCGGGCTGAGAAATTGCATAGCCGTACAGCTTGATTTACACGAAAAGTAAGCCATCATCTAGTTCGTAAATGAAACCTCACCAGCAGCTCCGTACAAGGCTTACCAGAGGGAGGTAACCTCTCGAACCGGCACCGTGGGGAAGCCCAGCGCAACTCCCATATTTCCACGACGGAATTCTCCATCTCGCTTAGCAGGCAGCGTCTGCCGTCGTGGTATAATATGGGCTTCTTCCCGCAACTTCATCCTCCTTTCTCCCTCACTTCAGGTGAGTCTTCCCTTTTCTAGGTGTCACTGAAATTCTACGTAGGGAAATTCTCCCCGCAGCTTTCCTGACTGTCTTCTACAGTTACGGAATTTTTGGAACGGCCCTCACAGTCACTGTGCCACAGCAGGTATATCATTTTCTTTTCATCAACCCTGGGTCAGGGACTCCGGCTTGGAGAAGAGACCACCAGAAACTCCTCTCGAACACGTCGCTTGTTTTCAGCACTGTGTTTCATTCAAGCTTTACTCTCTTTCTGAAACAAACTTGATGCTTGGGCTCACGGCCGCGATCTCTTGTATCTTGAGCTCTTTCTGTTGTTGTGATTGGTGTCACATCCGGGTTCACTGCCTATCACACCAAGCAACGGGCTGCCCACGACTTTCTTTTGCACTACGTTTGACTCATATTATGTGGCTTTCCAGCTGGCCATTTCGGCGCATGCCCCAGAGTCGGAACCTACACTCAGTTTGCATATCACCTACGTGACCCCCACTGCGTGAGAGACTGCCTCGATGGCATAAATGATTCCGCATAGCCCGGTCTTGCGACGGTTTAAAGGGTCCTGGCCGCGGTTTTAATACGGCCCTCGGTCAAGTGATATACTCGGCATTTGCACACCAGCAGGCACCTGCAACAGTTCTCCTTCAGAGAAAGGGTCCCACACCCACCAACGCCAGAAAATCAACGACAGAGCAACGTCGAACTAGTCGGTTACCCTACACGTTTGGAGCCTTGTAAAAACTGAACAATCTGTCTGTGAGGGAGGGCAAGAGGTCAGCTCTCCCAACAGAACTCTTTCTAGCATTATCTCCTGGCCCCTAGAGGAAATCATCCACACGTGTAGGCCCCATGTTGCTATTGTCACGCAGGACTCTGCCTTCACGCAAGGCTTGTGCCGACTGTCCTGGTGTCGATGCGGATTGAGTAACCAAGGTCTTGCAATTCATTCCAAATCTGATTTGAATTGTTTATCACTGTGGGTTGCTGGACCTTGTGTTATCTCCGCTGTGCATTAACGTAACCCACAAGCGAACCGCCCACATAAGCGAACCGCCCACCCATCTCAACCTATAATTTTGATTTGCATATAAAATAACCACAACGCCATTAAATTATTGATATCACTGCTTCGGACATCTATTTATCTTATGCCCTATCCCTCCACAACCACTGCATCTTGGTGGCGCCCGTTGTCGTGGTGTATTAGTCTCATTTGCGACCGGAGCTAGTTCTGGATGAACAGGATCCAGAGATTCAACGGCTTGGTTCGAACTGAATATTACGTCTCTTCCCTCCTGAATTGACATGCCTTCAGTACGGTCGATGCGTTTATTAGACCTCTTGCGTTTTTGTTTCCGAACCTCATTGGCAGCGCGCAAATCCCGGATTTCTTTCTCCAACATCGCTAGCCTTTGAAGCGTGACATGGAAGCCTTTAAGAGTCTGCTCTACCACATGCTTTGTAGGCGTTGGAGGGCTCACGGATCGATATTTGAGTAGAGCTTTGACTGAAGATTCTTGCCGATATAATTGTTTTGTGTTGAGTGGTGTTGTAGGGCTCCACTCACTTGATCGGCTTCCTGGTCGGCTTCCTGGGGGGGTTGGTGTTCGAAGCTGAATATTAAGCTTCGATATAACCCGATCGGGATCAAAGGGTATTAAACCAGCAGATTCGAATGCGCTCTGAATTATATCCGAGTGATATGAGATCTCGCGAGCGTGCGGGTAGGCGGCAAGGAAATCAAGCTTGTCAATATGGTTGATATTGCATCGAGCTTTTCGCTCAACCAAGCCACCATATGCGCGCTGTAGGTTCGCAAAACACCCGACATCTAGTGGTTGTAGCAAATGAGATGAATGCGCTGGCATGCAAATTGGTATAATATCATGTTCAGCGCAAAGTCGGTCGAATTGAGGTGTCAAATGGCTACCATGACCATCAAGGACTAGAAGACGATATTTACCCTTTGTACGGCTCGCCGTACTCGGAATAAAGAGATCTTTCAGCCAGCGAAGGCCAATAGCATCAGTTGTCCATCCATTATCACTGATTTCGATCCTCCAGTCCGGTCCTACCCCTTTATCTTCGTACCAAGCCTGGTGATGTGTCTTGGATTTGAAGATAAGACAAGGTGGTAATTTGAAGCCCGACGCACCAATACACTCGATAGATGTGACCCATTCACGATTTCCAGGTTGTTTAAGAGATCTCCGACCGTAGTATTCAGCACGGGTGACGACTTTTGCAGTAGCAATAAGACCCATTGCGAAGCCAGTCTCATCAAAGTTATATATATCGTCAGGTTGGATGCCGTTCTCATTAATCGTGCGTTGAACCAAGTCGAACCACTCTCGTATGACCTTTGGATCCTCGCATTTTGCTCGTTGGTAGTTGTACTTTCGAGAGAACCGAGATTTAAGATCATCATGGCGATTAACAAAGTTGTAGACCCAGTTGACGCCAACAGTCTGCGTACAGCGTTCGGCTAATAGAAGATTGGCCATTTCTGCCACCATAGCAGGCCGAGGAGCTGATCCACGTGAATCCATAGAGAGCACCCATTGTAGAAGTGATCTCTCCTCGTCTTCTGTCAATTTATGGTTGTTGGCGCGTGTTTCTGAGCGACTTTGTTGACCGTTGACGCGATCGCGTAGAGTGGACCAGGGGACGTCGAATTGGCGTGCTGCTTTGCGAATAGAGGTAATTTGACCATTTTGAATGGCATGCAGGGCTAATGAGATTCTGCCCTGCCTATCCTGCGAAAATCGGGCAGAACTAGATCGATTTGGTGGCATGGTGGATGGTTATAAAAGAGAGGTTATAGTACTCAGATCAAAATTGATGGGGTGGGCGGTTCGCTTGTGTGGGCGGTTCGCTTGTGGGTTACGTTATGCATAAAATCATTGTATTACGTCATAGCGGGAATTAAATTGTCAATCATTACAAATCAATGTTGGACAGTTTCGTGAACTGAAGCGGTATTAAAAGACAAATCAATTCTCAAGATCTTCTTATCCATTGAATCACAAGCAAAAATGAAGGAAGCTGTTGTTGACAAGTCCATTTCCGTCGCTATCCGGCACGTTGAGACCCCCGTCCCGAAGCCCGGGCAGGTTCTCATCAAAGTGGTCGTGTCCGGCACCAACCCGAAGGATTGGAAACTGCCTACCTGGATTCCTGAAGCATCCGGCACGAACCCGGGTGATGACATCGCTGGGTATGTGGAAGCAGTCGGAGAAGGCGTGTCGAGCTTCAAGAAGGGCGACAAGGTTGCCGCTTTCCACGAGATGATGACTGCGGGCGGCAGCTATGCCGAATATGCGATCGCATGGGAGCATACGACCTTCCATCTGACAGAGAAAACAAGCTTCGAAGGTATGAGCAATAATGTGATGGTCGGACAAGGATTCTCGGCTGACATGCAGCAGAGGCTGCCACGATCCCCTTGGCGGCGATGACCTCGGCTCTTGGCCTGTACCAGCAGCTTCACTTGCCCTTGCCTTGGAATCCGGCGACAGAGTCGCTCCCTCTCGTTGTGTACGGTGGTGCATCTGCAGTCGGGGCTTTTGCCATCAAGTTTGCGCAGTTGTCGAACATTCACCCCGTCATCGCTGTGGCGGGTAGGGGTTCCCCGTTCGTGGAGACCCTGATCGACCGCTCAAAGGGCGACACGATTATCGACTACCGCGAAGGCGATGAAGCTGTTCGCAAGAACATCAAGGCTGCTGCTGGTGGACGCCCCATTCACCACGCGTATGACGCTGTCTCCGAAAAGGGCAGCTATCAGAATCTCGGCGCTGCCTTGACAACACCAGCGAAGATCACAGTGATTCTTCCGGGTCGCGATTTCAGCGATGTTCCTGAGGGTGTTGAAATTGTTACCACCAATGTCGGATCTGTGCATAAGCCTGCTGCCGCAGGAAAGACGATCGGCGATATCGAGTTCGGTGCCGCATTCTTCGCACTGATCGGACGTGGTCTTGCGCAGGGCTGGTTCTCGGGTCATCCGCACGAGGTGCGACCGGGTGGTTTGGCTGGACTGGAGAGTGCATTGAAGGACCTGCAGGCGGGCAATGCGTCGGCTGTGAAATATGTTGTGCGCATCGCGGAGACGGCGGGTGTGCAGTAATTCATATATGCAATATCGGCGGACTCCGTAAGTTGGGTATAGTCAATGTGACACAATTAGACAAGGCGACCGTTAGCTGTAGCTTCTGCAGGCTAAGCCTGTACCAAGTGGCCGATCCACCCGTAGATACAACGCGCGTGGAGCCCACCAAAATTGTTCCGGCAATCAGGGCCGCGCCATTATTCCTTCATTTATTCTTAGGGGCATTATTTACATCGCGCAAACCAGTCAAACACCCGCCGTGGTCCACGTGCCAGACGAGCTTGATCCTCCGACGCCCGGAAGCTTATCGCTTAGCGAACGCCGGCTAACTCGAAAGTTCCTTGGGGTCTTTGCGATCGTCGGTGGATTCCCTCCCGAATTGTACCTGTCTCCGACTCGAACCAGGCACAGACACGCTATGCTGCACCGCTCACACCTAGCCGCGTCGATCGGTATGGATGTAGTAGACCTTGCGAACGGCGTGGGTTTCCTATTCTGAATGATTGGCTTCTCTGATCGGTACGCCAATGTTGTACGCGTATCGGGCTGAACCCACGCCTTCCAGAATATAAATCCTTCGATCGACGCGCCCGTCATGCTGTCAGGGACACTGCATTGTGGACAAATTCGGTTGTCCTGCTTACTCCTCGAGCATGGTTGGCATTACCTCTGTCTACAAGGCGCTGCCCTTGTTGGCAGCCAGCGCGCTGGCTGGTGTGAACTATCCAGCTATTCCGGAGGACTTGACGACGCCTTTCCAGCAGCGGTTGGCTGTGTATGGTCCTAATGGTGAGTTGAACACCTGCGATGATTCTTCAACGTGGAGTTGACCCGGTTACAGCTGTGTCCCTCGGATGGAACACCTACGAGAAGCTCAATCAGAGCTGTGTGGTCTATGGCACCTCTGCAAGCAGCCTGTCCTCCCGCTCTTGCTCCTCTGCCTCTAGCACATACGACACTTCTCGCACCTGGTCCAATGCGGTTGTCTTGAACGGCCTCACCCCTGCCACGACCTACTATTACAAGATTGTGTCCGGCAACTCCACGATGGGTCACTTCATGAGTCCCCGCACGCCCGGCGATAAGACCTCCTTCAGCATGGACGTGGTCATCGATCTTGGCGTGTACGGCAGAGATGGCTTCACAGTCGACAGCAAAAAGAAAGATACCATTCCGGTCGTCGAGCCCGAGCTGAACCACAGCACTATCGGCCGTCTGGCACAAACCGTCAATGACTACGAGATTGTCATTCACCCCGGCGATTTCGGCTACTCCGATGACTGGTATCTCAAGTTCTCCAACATCCTGCAGGGCAAGGAGGCCTACCAGGCCATACTGGAACAATTCTACGAACAGCTGGCGCCTATTGCCGGACGAAAGCTGTACATGGCCAGCCCTGGCAACCACGAAGCAGACTGCTCTGAGATCCCATACCTTCTCGAACTTTGCCCTGAGGGACAGAAGAATTTCACTGACTTCATGCACCGCTATGAAAAGACCATGCCTACCCCGTTCGCCTCGTCATCATCAAACAAGTCGGCCCAGGCACTCGCAGCCAAGGCGCGCAGCAGCGCCAACCCGCCCTTCTGGTACTCCTTCGAATACGGTATGGCGCACATTGTCATGATCGACACCGAGACCGACTTTCCCGATGCCCCAGACGGAACAGACGGATCTGCGAAGCTCAACAGTGGCCCCTTCGGCAAGTCCGGACAACAGCTCGAGTTCCTGAAGGCTGATCTTGCGAGCGTCGATCGCAGTGTTACACCCTGGGTTATCGTCGCCGGTCACCGTCCCTGGTACACCACTGGCACTGGCAATGGATGCGATTCATGCCAAGCTGCGTTCGAGAATATCTTCTACAAGTACGGTGTTGACCTCGGTGTATTCGGCCATGTGCACAACTCGCAGCGCTTTGCACCAGTGGTGAATGGGACCGCAGATGTCAACGGCATGGAGAACCCCAAGGCTCCAATGTATATCATCGCCGGCGGTGCTGGTAATATTGAGGGCTTGAGCAGTGTGGGCTCGAAGCCTGACTACACTGAGTTTGCGTATGCGGATGATTACAGCTACGCGTCCATCACCTTTGTTGATGAGAAGAACTTGAAGGTGGACTTTATTCGGTCGTCGACTGGTGATATTCTGGATTCGAGCACTTTGTACAAAGAACACGGGACTCAGTTTATTGTGCAGTAGGCGTGTCTTGCGAATTGAATGGATGTTCCGTTGTTTCCTAGTATCTGTGTGAAGCACCTGCTCCGGTCGGAACTGGAATCACGTAATGTGAACATCCTCACACTCTTACCATGTCTCGCGGGTGCGGTGGTAATTTCTGCTTTAATTCCGTGTAGTCCTCAGTGTATAAGGCAGAAGAAGTTTCCCAATCTCGTACGTGGCTGAACACTTAGCCTCAACAAGTGTTATGGACTTAAAAGGGTTATTTGTATCTCTGGTAAATTTTCGTCTTTCGGTGTTGGATCGATCATCAATTGAAAATAGGGCATCAACATCGACGAAAAAAGGAAAAGGGAGCTCTGGCCGTTAATACCCTTGTGCACTTGGGTGTCGAATTTTTGGGGATATATGCCCCTTCCATCTGAAGTCTGGTACATACGACCATAGGGTGTGGAGAACAGGGCTTCCCGTCCGCTCAGCCGTACTTAAGCCACATATTATGCGCGGTCAATTTCCCAGGAGCCTCGATTGTTAAACCAGCGGTGGATCTCACCTTAGGGTGAGTGAGGGTGAAATGGGTGAGAAGTTTTTGGACCTGGGTGACAGGGGTGAGAACGGGTGAGAATTCGCCTCACGTCCTGCGATCGACCCGGGCATCTCACGTACGTTCTCACGTACGTTACTGACCCTTCACAACGAACGACGCCGTTCTTTCTCAGCAGCTACAATAGTGGTGAGTAAGATGATACAGCGCAATTCTTTGGAATAGTCAAAGGTTCACCCGCTTGGCGTTGGTCCCATGTTCGTTGTGACTACAGAGGCAGTCCTTCTCGAAGGATTATTTTTGTAGGCACATTACGCTGGAATGCTTGTCAATTCTGTAGTTCCTCAATTCCAGAAACGTGCCTGTCATGAAGAGGGGGTCGCGATTGTATGCGCATGGGGAAAAGGTTGCAGATGAGGAGAGGATGAGCACCTAGGCTGACGACGGGACATATTGGGTACTAGCATATTACATTAACTACCTTACTATGTAAGGAAGAAATAAAATCATGGGAATAATCCAATTTACTGAAAAAAGCAGCAGGCCTGGCAGTTTGTATTTTGCTATGAGTTTCCCCTTTGATGCGAGAGCGAGGGATACAGCAAAGGAAAGTGACAAAAGGGACAAGCAGAAGAATTCCATGAATACACGGAGACAACGGCAATCTAGACTGACCTCTCAGGGGTTTGCCGGCTCGAAAGCTGTAAGCAAGTCGTGGTATGTAGGCCCTTCTTGTCCAGCAAAGTCGATCAAACTCCAGATTGCAGGACTTATCGACTCCAGGTATTCTTCGAGGGCAGGGGGAATCTCATGCGAGATGTCAAGAAGGCGCGCTTCGTCGACAAGGGCCAAAACGGGCTCGACCTCGTCACGCACGACGGCACGGGAAAGCTGCATCCCGAAATGATCGGGACCGATCTCCAGACCCGCTTCGAGCGTGGGCTGGAATGACTGGAGAACCTCATCGAGACGGAACCTGAGGATATCCTAGAAAACCGTTATCAAGGTATTCTCAGCGGGGCTGCTTGTGTGGGGGGAGGAGGGCAGGGTTGATAACTGACCACTTGCTTCTCGATGTCTCGTCGGAGCTGAGCCCACTGCTCCGCGACCTCCTCGGGGTCGCTGGACACTGTATTGAGGTCAAGGCTCACTTCATTGGCACTGGCAGTATTGGACCGGGGGCTACCTCCCTCGGGGAAGTTGATAAGAGGATTCGGGCTATCATCCCCATGGTGGTGGTGATGGGAGTCGGCACCATCGATATGGGCACCGATGGCCACGGATTCGGTAGGCGACACGGACACCCCGGGTGCGACGTTGAGATCAGGGGTTCCAGAAGCATTGGAATCGGCTTGGGAGGCCATATCTATGGTCTCGGCGAAGGCCGGATAAATTTGAGTGGTGAGTTTCTGGGCTCCGGGATGGCGAAGAAGGGAAGAAGTTCACACGGCGGAGAGTGTCAATATGAATTGCAACACCCAGCATTCACAGCCACCAACCTCACGCAACGAACAGTGATAACCTAACGCAAACGATGACCGCTTACTCTATATTTTTTGTTTCTTTTTCAATGATCTCTATTCACTTACTCTTCTCTTCAAAACCTACATCGCCGCGTTCTTTGCCAACGTTGCTTCCTTGCTCCAGCTTGAACACCGCAGTCTAAACTATAGGTAGCCTCCTGAAAGGTCCTGCCATGACTGAATATCGAGAATGGTATATGGGGTGTAGAGAGCAGACTATTGGATTCCATGTCTAGCTGAATGTGGGCCATCAGTCCATCAAATGGTGATACTGTTGTAGGAATTGGTTTATACTGTGAACCTTTCATTATACTTCGTACACCGTCTTCAATAGGTAGACACCCTGCATAAATGCACTCTGGATTTCTCACCTGGTTCAACTTTTGAAGTGGTCAGCTCTCACTCCCATGAACTTCGATGCTGACCTCAGCCATCGCCTCTCTCGTGGTGCAGAAATAAGGAACCAAGGATCGAGACGTAGAGATGACAGGAATTGTGAAGAGGAACTCAGAGGTGATTCTCAAATCGTATTCTTAGTAGCATGGGTTTATGATACATCATACAATGTCGAATCATCAGTTATCCCTGGGCAATCAAAGGCGAAGCCGTTGTCGAAGGAAGGATGACATGTAACCGCGTTCGCTCCGTTTGCGAGAGGAATGGCCGGTTTGATCGAGGCATCGTCACCAGTTGGAAATCGTTACTAACCTATCGAGTTTACTTATTTAGCTTTATCAGGAGGCCATGCAGAAATAACATTCGAGGTGCAGTGCGATGGTGGTAGGGTATGGAAAAGAGGGCCTCAGACGCAAGGATGTAGGTCATTTGCATCTATGATGCATCGTTCGATGAGAGCTCTTATAACATATTGCAAAGTCATCACTGGCCAGACAAGGATAAAAGGGGAGGGTGGTGCATAGTCGGGCCGGCATATTGGAGGAACGGCTGGCGTGATCAAGGCATTGCCGCCAGTTGGGAAGGGGATACAAACCTTTCGAGGGAGCGTTCGGGAGTTGCTTGATCCCCTTCGAGGCCGGTAGTATCATAGGACATCAGTGGAGTTCCAGTTTATCGACAGCATATTCGATGTTTGACTTATCTGGTTTGATTAGCATTAAGTTCAGCGATGTTTTCTCTGCATGCATAAAGAACGGCGCTCGCTGTCCATCATTTGAAGAGCGAGCCTCCTTGTTCAGGAATGGTTAGAACAACTCCTACCTTTCCCTCTTTTTACCTTTGCTTTTGTTGTGCTGGCAATGCATACTGTGGTAACTGTTGTTGTTGCTCCCGGCGTGTGGGATTGTTTGGTTCGCAGTGTCAGGACCCAGCGGGAGAAGCTCGTCGTACCGTGGGTCGGCCGGGATGGACGTACCTGGAGGAATAAGTAGTTATGATGCGTATGCTTCTTCAATAGGACAATATAACTTAATAGCGCTTGACTCGGCTTATGAAACCGTGTGGGTGAGCTCGGTGGACGCGACAAAGTTGATGTGCGTTGGAGTTGGATTCGGGAAGCGTGGGAGGTCACAACAGTGATATCGGTTTCGATGCTGTTCCAGTCCGTAGGTGAATTTGTCAAGGTCAAAATGACTTGTCAGCACAGGAGAGATAAGCGGATGGCGGCTGAGCAGCGTTTTTAAAAGGGCCGTTGACTCGGGTACTTGACGAGGAATGATCGTTATCGAGAAGGCATCCACGGAGCTTTGGGTGTTAAGTATTTCTGTATGTTTGAGAGACAGCAGGCACCGCATTCCAGACAGGCATCTATACTGGCTGTGATGGTATCCTGGTGACTATTTTGCGTTGGTGGGGGAAGGGGCTGTTCCAGAGTTGGGTGGTTGATCAGTGTGGTGAGGTCAGTCGATTCAAACCGCCTGACAGATACTCGACGAGATGAGGTTGTTGCTGTTAAACTGCGAGTAAGCTTGAAGATGTGAGCTTGTAAGAAATGAAACAGTCGGGGTTGTGATGACGGAGACGGTGGAAGAGGGAAGCAGCCTATACCCGAATAGTCGAGCTTTCTACAGCCGTCACCTACAGATTTACAACATCGTACAAGTCGAATTTCTACAATCTACAAGACAAATAAAACGCAAGCTTATACGGTCAACCAATCGATAGTCATGGTAACGCTATGAAAGCTTTAAACTACCGATGGTTCCACGCTGGGAGCGGAGCTTCAACCAGCGGGGGGACGCGACTCCCGGGACCTCGCAAAGTGCCCACCCAAAACCCAATCCCTAATGAACGGACAGACAGTTTCACCACTTGTCCAGGTTGTTGGACAGTTTATTCCCACTTGTCACGGTGGTTGGACAGTTTAACCACTGGAATTTGTCCGGGTGGTTGGTCAGTTTAACCACTTACCCAGGTGGGCTGTCCGCTGAGGGAGTGATAGTCTGTCGGGGGCACCAAGGGGACATAACAGTCTCGCAGTTAGTGTGCGTGACGAGCGAGCGAGCGAGGGCGTCTGCTAGGGTCTGTCGATGTCAGTAAGTGCTGCAGAGATTTGAGAGGGGAACGTACCTTGAGTCACGACAGCATTCTGTAAGAACGTCAGCAAGCATTATTGAGAAGAGTGGGGGTTGGGAATGTACTGACCATCTTGATGTGATCCGCCAACTTTCTGCGGTCCTGGCGGTAGCAAAGTTCCGTGCACGGAGAGATGGTATCCTGATGTGGCTTAACAGGCTGCCTTCTTGTTGCACACGGAATACCAGCCGGCCATGGAGTTGTCATGACCCTCCCGTGGACAGGATTCCGGCTGGAGGGGAGGGTGAAGAGAGGAGGGAGAGTTTGGAGTGGGTGGTCGATGATATTTATACCCTCGTCCGCCTCGCTTACCAGGCACCCATCTTTTTACCGCCTTTCGTTCGCCGCCATCACCTTGTAGCATGTGATCTCTGTAATTCTCAATTCACTGTCATTTATTTGGTACTGATGTTCCTGAAGGTCGCTCGAGGATGCCGGGGTTGCGTTCCCATCGTACAGATCACCATCTACGGACACCAAGTAGGCGTTCCCTTCAGATTCCTGGACGTTGGACGCGATCAGAAGTTGTATGGCCTGTAAAAAGCAAGACACAATCAAGCAAGAATACCATACAATGAGGATCCCGCTCTTGAATTTCCTCTTCCCACCTTCATCCTCAATCCCAGTCGCTCTCCTAAGCAGGAAAGAGCCAGCATACCACCGTCCTCCCTCTTACCTGGTGTTCCCAGCACTCCTATCACCTGCGTCGACTGCAATCATTAATGTAGTCGGCCACGAAATTTCTTCACAGTTTGTTGAGTAAGGTACTGCAGTAGGTACGCAAGGCCACAACTATTTATACTGTCCATGTCAGAAGTCAGTTACTGTCCGGTACTCTATTCTGGGCTGCGTTTTCAATTGGCTTCTTGCCTTTCACTCGGGGCAATAGTTAATTGCTCTTGCGTTGCGTGTTGGAGGAATACTTTGCATGGTCTGGGTCTTGCTTTTATGTCTTCTTCTCATTGGCAGCTTTTTGTGGTCTATGTTCTTATTGACGGCGATGCCACTCCTGTCTTCGTCTCCATTGATATCCTAGACATCCTTCGTCATTTTCGTCGTCATGGCTATAGCCAGAAACAGCTGGACCACGCAGCCTGTATTCTATATTATACAATGATACTGTCTGTAAAAGCCCAGTACCTCTCAAAGCTCCACACAAAACGCCCAAAGCCCTACCCTTTTCCCTTATCTTCATCCTTCCTAGACGCAATCTCAACCATCTCCCCCTTAACAGCATCCCACCTCCACACACCTCCACTCCCAACATTATAATGATAATAATTATCCGTCCCAGCCGGGACGACAGCCCGTCGAAACGTAATATTAATCCTCCCACCAACAGGAACCTTCCCTTTCCGCTTCGGAATAGAATGCAACCAGTTCGACTGTGTCGATCCGCGCATGAGGATCATATCGCCAGATCCAAGAAGTAATTTAATCATGTCAGTTGGAGATTGCTTCGTCTTCTCCACTGTAGCTGGATTCCAGGGCGCAGGCTGAGGTTTATGCTTAAGAAGAAACTCCCTCTCAGCCCCCAGCGACAGCGACGCGATGCTCGGCTCGTGGCCGAGGAACCGCTCGTCGTCGGAGTGGAAGGCGATGCTGTCGTTCCCGTTTGTGTAGTAGTTTACGAGCACAAAGTTGTAAGTGGTTTTTGTAGCGATTTCGATTGATTTTTTGAGGGTGTGCAGGCAGGCGGGGATTGGGCGGGGGGAGTGCCCGTATTTTCCGGGTTGGATGGGGGTATTGTCTTTTTTGTTATAGAGACGCAGGTTGTTGGTTTTGTACTCCTTTTCTGAATCGTGGGTGTTTTGGGACTTGTATGATGTTTTTTCTGAGTGCTTGGGTTGAGAATTTGTGCTCTTCTCTTCACCAGGTTTTGCTGTCTTCGCGGTTGGGGTTGCAGCAGCATACCCCTCGCCATTCTCAGAATCGACGGACGGAGCCTCAGCAAAAAAAGCACTCTCATCAACCCCAAAAACCGTCGTATACCGCGGCGTGTTAATCTGCACATCAACCCCACCCCGTTTCGCAAAATACACAACGCGATAAAAAGGAATTTCAGCACGTAGAAAGCGGAATAGCTCATTCGCCGTCCCCCGCGGAATATACGGCTGGAAGTAGAGGCAGTCTAGATCGGGCCGGTCGTTCATGACGCGTGCTTTCCCTGCAGGTGTTTCGTTGAGCGCGAGTTGAAGATTTGCTGGGAGGGACGCGATTGGGAAGGGGTAGGTTTCATGCTTGCTGGGTGCTGTTGGAGGGTCATTCTGTGAGGATGCTGGCTTTGTACGTTTGCTGGCTGTGCTGAAGAAGGCGTCGAGGGTTCGTTTGGACATTTTTTGGAGTGTTGTGGAGATGAGGTTGGTTAAGATTGATTGATGCATGATGTCATGCCGATGTTCGCGCCGGATCGGGATCGGCGATCGGTGGAGTGTGAAAATGTTGCAAACATCTGTTTGTTTTCTGGGGATTGTGGGGTTCAAAATGGGTATTTGTTTGCATTTTAGGATAGTAGGATTTTATTCCTGGTATTTTGAATTAAATGTCAATGTAGGACAGTCTAATCAGCTGAGTCGTGTTCAGTAGGGATCAAATCGCGTAGGTGGATGCCCTTCGCAGCTGGCAGCTACGGACAGATATTAGCTTGAGCAGGTACAAATAGAACAGACTTGGACAGCCACACCGTTACTACTATTCACTCTACCATAAATATGATATCCAAACTATCGATTCCAGTGGGCCTTTGTCAACCACCACATATTATCCACAGCTCTAATGACAGTAAGACATGGAGATATATTTGGGCTAGGGGCGCCGTGGCTTGAGACACGCCGAGATTATAGCGACGCTCGTGGGTACCGGGCTTGGCGAGGCGCATTGGCATGCCTCTTTCCTTTTTCTGTTCTCAAAGGCTTACCTGGTACTCACACTCTCCAGGGATTATCGCTTCTCTCTCTACAAGGTAGGCTTTACACTGGAGGCAGATTGGCTCGGGAATTCAATTAATCCATGAATCATTTACACCTAATATGCGCACCCTGAACGCCATGTACAAAGCAATGCGTCTCCCGCAAGAAAGTATAGGAAAAATACAGGAATGAAGAAGATGTTGTCAAGAGGGCGGGAGAGGGTGCTCGAGTTCTCATCACTGCACGATGACTTCTTCGCCGTAGACGTCGGCGTAGCATTGGTAGGTATCGGGGCAGCTAATAAAACCGTTAGTAAAAGTTCACCAAGAAAGACGGAAGGGGAGCATACAAAATCGGATCCTTGCCAAAAATAATATGCCACGAATACTCCATAATGTTCGAAGTAACCTCATCGGGCAAGTCATTATTCAACACCCAATCCAGCATCCGCTTGTAATCGCTCTTGGGACGCTGCAGCACCTGTTCCGCGGACACAGCAAACTGCGAGCAGCACGGCGCGCCGATTTGCGTGGGAACATTCGTGTTGCCGAAGAGTTCCTTCCAGGCTTCGGCGTAGTGCTTCTCGCCGTTGTTGCCAGGCTTGGCGGGCTTGCGGAAGGGTTGCATTTCCGCCGGACAGCCGGGGGAAAGCTGACAGCGCAGACTCACGTAGCCTTGCTGAAGCACCCAGTCGCGTTGCAAGGCCCGGATCGAGTCCACGTTGCTGTAGTCCATTGTGTCGGTGTGCCAGGCTATGGGCCAGCCGTCGCGGTGTGGGTGTAGGAAGACGATTACCGGGGGAGGTCGTCGTAGTGGTCGACGATGAATTGGAGGTAAGGTTGGGCTTCGCGGCCTTTGTTGGAGCGAGTGTGGACTGGGGCGTTGATGTCGTCGACGGTGTAGATAAAATTGCGCCATCTAACAGAGAGGATTAGCGATATTTTTTTTTTTTTTTCCTGTTGTTTAATAGGCGACTCACTCCGCCAACTCGGCAGACACCCAGGCCGTATCCTCGTGGGCCATCTTGCCCATCACAATAATCCCCTCATTCGGGACCTCGATGGCCGTCTTCTGGTAGACGACGCCATTCTTGTTGTTGGTGCCAATGCCCCATTTGCGACGGGTAGCGCCCTGTGTCTGCGGGCGCAGGGCTGTGCGGAAAGAGGTGGTGTCGAAGTGCCAGAAGGACTTGGGGACGTTGGTGGTGGCGTGGAATTGGCGGTTAAGCAAGACGAGCGAGAAGAGCAGGAGTGCGACGGCCGCACCGACACGATATGCGAGCCTCATGGCATGCCACTATCTGCGGACAAGGGGGGTCGGGAGATGGTGAGGGGAGGAGGAATGAAGATAGAAGGGGGAGGTAGATTCTGCCGCGACAGCCAAACTGGTCAACCCAAAAATCCCGGCCAGACTCGAATCGGGGTGGAGCCTGGAGAAAGTCGAATCCACCCTGCACAGACTCGGAGGTGGGACGATCAGGGTTCAATTGATACTGGCAGATAAAGCAGGGTCTTAATATTCAGTACGTATTGGAATGAGCGACATGTGAGACGGTGCGACCCTCTTTGCTAGTAAGAGGTCCGTCCGTCCCCGTTTCAGCAGTCCGCCTCCCCCTCCACCTTTGGAGTAAGAGTGAAGATTCAGGGGTGAAACGGGGAGATTTCGGCTTGGCGCGTTGGCGTGATTACAGATGGCCGCACATTGGCCGATCAGCCAGCAGTGGGGCGTCGGGGGGTACTTTCTCTACTGCAGATTTAGTATGGGAGAAGAAGTACCGGTACTTAGTACATACAGTAGATTAGGATGGAGACGCAAGGAAATGCAGCCACGCGTCCCTGCAGGGAAGGGGGAATAGTTTAATCATCGAGATCGCGAGAGAGAGAGAGAGAGAGAGGGGGGAGAGAGAGAGATCATAATTCTCCGATGCCCTAATTTCCTGCCTCAGGTTAACCACTAACTGAGTAAGGCAGATCTGGATTTGTGCTCGGGCACGTCGTGGGGCGATCGGCAATCTCAAGTACGAGATTCCTGATTAGTTTACTTGTAGACCAATATGTAGGAGTCATTAATTTACTACCAGGCTTGCAGGGTATCACAAAATAACCTAAATTACCCTACCATAGATTGAAGTTTTAGCCCAGTCCAACCGCAGATTGTCCCACAAACCCCAACGCCATACTCCGACAATATAGTAGCACCGAAAATCAACGCCAATCCCTCATAACCCCGGGCAAGCAGGCAGAATATTAATATCAAACTCCTCCTCCACCTCAGCCACCCGTCCAACAATACACCTTGTGTTTCCCAGCAGAGTTCCCGCAAACCCGCGATGTGAAGCCCCAATATGCGCCAAAAAAACATCCAAACTCCCAAACGCAAGCACCGACCGATCACTCTCAAAACAGCAGAACATGCACCCAAACGTCCCGATCCGACTATCTCCCGGCGCAGGCCGTGTCCGAGTTCCGATGTGGCTCTTTGCCAGGAAACTCCAGCGGTAGCGGATGCGAGAGGGGGGTGTGTGTAGACTTTCTCGTCGAAAGTGGGTTTGTGACTCGAAGAAGTGGAAGGAGGGGAGATGGGCATGTCGAAGAAACAGTTTGTGCATTTCCATTTCGGGACGAGCGAGTAGTACCCGATCGGAACGTTGTGTACTTTGAACCCCTCGAAGCCGGAATTGAGTTTCCAGGCGCCTTTGCAGAAGCCTGCGTAGTCATTGTCTCGGCTTGGTGGCCACAGTGAGATGCCTGGGTTGTGGGGGATGAGCCGGATATCATTGGAACGGGAGGAGCTGCTGCTTTCGTTGGAGATGTCGCTGTGCGTTGAGGGAGGGGGCCCCGAGAGGTTGAGACTCGGATGTCTTGGGGCGAGGGTTGAGACAGATGTGTCGGCGCAGATTGGAGGAGGTGTCTTTACCTGCCGGTCTACCTCTTCTTCTATTTCGAGTTCTTCGCGCGTTCGCTCGTCCATTACGGAGATCCAGGGGTTGAGGTTTAATTCGTCATTTTCGGCGGGTGCTTCGAGTTCTGCGCGTGTTGGACGCGGGATTGGGCGCGGGGCTGTGGCTGTGGCCGTAGCTTCATTGTGAGCTGTTGGTGGAGGTGAAGGTAGGCCGGCGATGGCTGCGATGTCGGATCGGTCGTCTCGCTCGATGCCTCCGGACGATTCGACGGATGAGCGACGTCTCTCGCGCAGCCAGGTATTGAATGTCGAGCTGAACGAGCTGAATGCTGATGATCTGCGTTCTCGCGGGCCCTGTCCTTGGCCTGGTGATGGTCCCTCAATCGGAGCCCGATACATATCCGGCGGCGAGTTGGATATACTCCCACTGAAAACCCTCCCCGGCGGCGAAGGTCGTGCCGTCGAGATATTACCTCCACGCCATTGCTGCTCCATATACCCAGCAGACCCAGACCCATATCGATAGGAATGTGACGACGCAGACGACAACCGCTCAATATCAAGAATATACCTCGCCAACCCCGAGCCCGGCTCAACAACCGGCAGTCCCGGCGGCACGGGCGAAGTCATATGCCACGGTATAGGCGCCGCCTGTGCCATCCGCTGGTAAAGCTCATGCAGAGCAGATATCGTGCGAGCCCGACTGAGGTCCGACACGTTGAGCAGGGCAAAAATGTCCAGGTGCACGCCATTCTCGCGGAGGTGCGTCAGTAGTGCGATCTGCAGCCCGATGAGGATGTCTTTCATCGTGGCCTGGGCGATGTCGTCGCCCATTTCGAAGCGGTGGCCTAGTCGGCTGACGTGTCCATTCCACTGTGTTAGGATGTCTTCTCTGCTGCGTTGGAGCGAGTATTCGAGGTCTGTGGCGACTGCTGAGGAAGCCTGTGGATGGGAGTTGCGTCGTTCGCGCCATTTGCGTCGGATTTCGCTGAATACTTGGCTGCCGTCGTGGTAGGCAGATATTACTGTCGTTGTGGTTAGTGGATCTCTCTTAGCTCGCTCTGTGTATGAGGTATTGGGATGGAATGCGAGTGGTTGCGGTGCGGCTGGGCTGTCACTGGTACTCTATGGTGTGGAGGGCAATGAACGTACCGGCTGCTACGCACGCGACAACAGCGACGACCTCCACCCCAGACATGCCGATTCGGAGTGGAGAGGACGTGAGATATGGAAGTCAGGTCGAATACGAGAGTGTCTTAGCTGGCGCTTAGCGGCACGGTGGTGGATGGGACGAGATGGGATGTGACGAACTGCCAGTGCTAGGCGATGGGCTAGATGATCTTGAACAAATGTGAAGATGAAAGAAGAATGCCCAGAAAAGCAGGGAATCTTGGGAAGTAGCCATCCGGGCTGGGCAAGCTCGTCGTCAGCACAGACTTCTCGCAAATGTTGCTGGCTAGCCTGTGCCAGCAAGCAAGCTACTAGCCAGTGGCCAGCTTGGAGGAGAAGTGACAGGGACCATGATTGGGTTACTCAGACCTCTGCTGAGAGTGATTGGGCTGCTGCTGCGCTAACCCGGGCTTGCAGGTGCTGCATGAGGCTGAGCCGAATGGGAGGGGGAGATTAGCCCGCGTAGATTTGATTACGGAGGTGAGGCTAAGCGAGGTGCGATTTACCCGGGTGAATTATTTGTAGCCTAGATCTGCCCTTACACTCAACTGTGTCGATATGTAGTGTATTTGTACTATGTTGAGTATGAATACTATCCTATGGAGTAGTCGATCGACACCCCGGAATGAGAGTGACAGCGACCCACCGGATCCGCCCTGATGTCATTCATTGCCGGCACTGTTTACGATCTACCGAGGTAGGGACTTTAATTACTTACTTGGTGCGTATGCTAGGGTATATTATTTACTTTAAGAGTACTGTAAAGAAGGGGTTGTCGCCACCTGTCGATCGCACCCGGGTACATATAACAGAGAAGATTCGGGTTGGGCCTACAGGAGCCGTTTCAGGATCAGTATGACTCAGAAATAGACATAATTTCAGAATTCTAATGGCTTGTGGGTATGTAGACCAGCAAGCACCCATTTACCTGCTGGAACGACTCGTATGAGCATGCCTGGAACACAAGTGCCATCACCGAGGAACCACGTGATACCAGCAAAAGTACATATGCGAAATCGACGAGATCAACAAGAAATGGATTAATCATGCTTCCGCTGCCCTGTAATTAGAGGGTGGCAACATACTGAGCTCTAAGCAGTTGCAGGCGCAAATAGATCAGGATGAGCTGGAAATCACACAACATGCAGAATGGATGAAGAATCAAAAACACGTAAAACATTATCAAACGAGATCTCCGCCCTAAAACAAACCAGACGCCGCCCGAATGTTGGCGTAAACAGAAAAAGGCGCAAAAAAAAAAAAAAAAAAAAAAAAAATTTCCAAACCAAATCACAGGGCGAACGTACCTATGATCATCGGGCCATCAGTTATCACCTCTAACAGCAGCGGCTCTGCCGCCCGCGTGCTCCTGCTCCCACCTCCTCTTCTTCGGTAACAGTCACCACACTAGGCGACGCAAGCCCAAGCCAACTCCGTCTCTTAGCCCCCGCCGAGCCAGGTCTCACAGTCTGAGGATCAGGATTATCCATGTGCATCGCATTCTCCGCACGGCGATGATGCTGCTCCACGAGCTTCCGCGCAATCACCTGGAACACCTCCTCAATACCCTCGCCATCCTTAGCCGAGATCTCATGACAACTATCCCAACCAATATCCTGGCCCCAGAACGTCGAGCTGCGCTTGCTGTCAGGACTCTGGATTGCACACGATGGCGTGAGAAGCGTGCTTCGACTACCAGACACCGAGGCCCCGTTGGCTACAGCGACAGAAGTCGAGCTGAAGAAGCCGGACGCAAAACTCAGGGCTGACGCGCGCGGGGCATCGGCCGTCTGGGGCGGAGAGGGGTACAGGAAGTCTGAGACGTAGGCGATTGTCCGCTCAAAGGGGACCTCCCGACGGCTTGGATCTTCGGCCACGATGTCAGTCTTTGTGCCCACGACTTGGATGACGACTGGGTTTTGGCTCGGGTCGCCAAGTTCTTCGCGAAGTTCGCGGAGCCAGCCGGTTAGTTCTTCGAAGCTGGCTTCGTTGGTGATGTCGTACACCAACAAACAGGCGTCGGCGCCGCGGTAGTAGAGTCGCGAGATGCTCCGGAAGCGTTCTTGTCCCGCTGTGTCCCAGATTTGGAGGCGGATGGTTGTGTCGGAGGAGGCGTCGCGCAGTTGCTTGGTGTCGAAGTCGGCGCCGACGGTGGGGTGGGTGGTCGATGGGTTGAAGGTATTTTTGAGGTAGCGCCGAACGAGCGACGTCTTGCCGACTCCTGCGATATCAGTTAGTTATTCATGTTCCTGTGTCTGGGAAATGAAAGAGAACTCACCCTGCGCCCCCAGGATGACGAGCTTGGCATCGATAGCGCCCCTCATCGCGCCCGAGTCGTGCGGGGGAGTACGAGGCGCATACCGTGCCCCCGGTGAGATTCCGAGATCAGGGAGACAAGAGAGATTTTCAAATTGCACTGAAATCTGATGCGAATTTGCTGGGTGAGTGCGGATGGGATGTGGCGGGTGAGAGGTGTGAAGGTGAAAGGAGAAGAGGGAAAACAGGTTGCTGCGGGATCAGCCGATCGCGTTCGCGTCATCTGCCTACGCCTCGGCACCAAGCAATGTGCGAGGGTAGCCTAGAGCAGTTCGACGATGCTACGCACTTTAATGTACCTAGGTAAAGTAGAAGGTAAAGTGATAGGTCAAGTAAACAATCTGCAGAATGGTGGTGTTTCACAATATACTTGTATGCAGGGACCGAGGCTACTCTAGTTTAGCCGCCGCAGAACCAAGGGTTGCCCTGCGGGAGTAATCGATACAGGGGACAAAGTAAACAGAACATAAATACACTTCAGCAGAGAACACAGAGGGATGACAGAATTCAAAAATAAATAAATGAATAAATAAATAGATAAAAATAAAAAGTAAAAATGAATAAACAAATACTACCTTTGTATTTTCATCTGAACAATTTCTCCCAGACATCTACAAGTTCGGAGCACACTGTAAATAAAAGAGAATTGTCTAGGGTAGTCTAGATTACAACGGCTATAGCCAATTCACATGCCTCATCTGGCATGAAATCATAAAACATAGCACTTTTAAATCGACAATGGGTATATAAGACAGGACCGGCCATTCTGGGACCAACTGTTGGCATGACAGCGCGCAGCGCCGCACTCACTCCCCCTCAATTCAACCACAACACTGCAGGACAGAGATTACTGCTGCGCAAACCCACTGTTCCCCCCCTGCTGCTTCGCATTCTCCTGCTGCTGCGAAGAAGTCGAAGAAGGAGGCTGACCCTTCTCCGGATCCGCACCACCATCACCCCCACCGAATCCATACTCGAGCGCCTTCTGCTCAATCTCGTCATCCGAAAGCTTGGGCAGCTCCTTAGCCGCACGCACATACGACATGTTCTCGCAGTAGCCCTTGGCGAAGATGAGATCGATTTCTTCTAGACTGCGGCCAGCTGTCTCGGGGTAGAAGAAGATCATCGGCGGGATGAAGATGGCGTTCATGGCTGCGAAGAAGAGGTACGTTCCCCAGTGGATGTTCTGCACCATTACCGGCGTGATCATCACAACAGTGAAGTTGAATAGCCAGTTCGAGCAGGTTGAGACGGCATTCGCCTTTGCGCGGGTCCGGATGGGTGAGAGCTCGGCGGGGTATAGCCAGGGAAGGGGGGAGGATTGAGGCGCCGAAGAAGGCCATGTACAAGAAGAGTCCGAAGACGGCGCCCTTGGCGGGTCCGGTGCCGCCGGGAATAAGACAGGCGAAGACGATGATCATGGCCACCATTTGGCCGGTCATGCCGCCGATGAACAGCTTGCGGCGTCCGATCTTTTCGATGAAGAACCAGGAGAAGGTGGCGAAGATGGCATAGACGATCATGTTGACACCGCCGATTAGCATCGACATGAATTCAGATTGGCCCAGGGATTGCTTGAGAAGCACGGGCAGGTAATAGATGACGGCGTTGCAGCCGGACAGCTGCTGGGCGATTTGCGAGGAGGAACCGATCAACATGCGGCGGAAATGTTGGGTCTTGCCGCCGGTGAGCAGGTCGGAGTATCCAGCACCTTCGGCGACACCAGCACTGTGAAACAGTCAGCGATTGCTCTTTTTATTTTGGGATGAGGGGTTGGAGGGGGAACGTACGCCTCGATAGACTCGATGACCAGCTGCTTTTGGACCTGGGTCTCGCGGTCATCAATCTCCCTGCCGGCCAGCGCAGCGAGCACATACTCGCCCTCGTGGACCTTGCCCTTGGAGATGAGGAAACGGGGGAGTCAGGAAGGTAGACCATGCCGACGATGATAATAACACCGAAGACGATTTGGAAAGCAATGGGGAATCGCCAGGCGAGGTCGGGAGGACCATACGAGGCACCGAAATCAATCCAGTAGGCGATCATCGTACCGATGGCAATGACACCACCCTCGATACAGATCAGCAGACCACGGTTGCTGGTGCGCGAGCACTCGGCCTGATAGGTGGGAATGGTTGAGGTGTTCATGCCGTTGCCAATGCCGGTAATGATTCGGCCGAAAAAGAATTGCAGGAGTGGAATATGGCCCACGAACGAAGTGACCTGGATAATCACACCGACGATCATGACGCTGGCGCCAGCCATGACCATAAGGCGACGGCCCATCATGTCACCCGTGAATAGGGCGAACATGGCGCCGAATAGACAGCCTAGTTCGTAGACGGCGGTGATTAGGGCTTGCATGGTGTTGTCGCCTTTGGCGGCTGTGAAGACGTCGGTGAAGGCGTCGGCGGAGATGATGCCGGACATGACACCTTGGTCGTAGCCGAAGAGGCTGCACAGCAGAGTCAGTATAAAGTAGCAATGTAGTGCAGAAGGGGTACATACAGGAAACCCATCGTGGCGATGGTCGACACTGTCAGCGACAGCGGCCTGCCGGACATACCAGCATAGGAGGGCGCCATTGTGTGTATATCTCAGCTGTATAGAGATGTGTATTGAGCGTATATAAGACTTGACTGGATCCTACCCAGCACGAGACACGTGGGACGAGAGTGCAGGATAGGAATGGGGACACGCGGAGAGAAGAGGAAAGGAGAACCTGGGGGGAAGGAAGGGCATATTTGAATGCTCCAGCGTCCAACGAATGTGGCAAGAGATGCAATCGTGGGGCGGCTCCATACTCCCCCGTGTCTCTGCACGCACCAAGGGTGAGCACTGGAAGCAGCAGAGAGTCAGGTAGAGTAAGGCGCACGATGCCGTCTGTACTGTACAGTGGTCCACCATGTACTTGGTGGGCCCGGTGGAGCTGCCGGATGCATCAATCATCGCAACATTAAGCATTTTTCGCGGCCCCGCTCGGTCGTGGCGGTTTGCGTCCCTGATGACATCAAGCTGGGACGATGCTTCGGTGGGCGAAATTTTAAGAGGGTCGCTTGCTTTTCATCGCGTTTGATTCGGTGCTGATGAGGTGGATGGCTGGTATGTGTTCGCCAAACATATACCGCAGCCAGAAAAGACTCGTAAAAGGCTGCGGGAAATACAAAAATTGTGTAATGTTTTGTTTTGATTTGGTCCAAAATATTTTTTTCATGCACCCATTTTGGAAGGCAGGAAATAAACGGCCGCAAGGAGTCGGCTTTTAGTCGCCCAGATCTCTGGGACAATAATCTGGCCCGTAGCTGATAGTGTTTCGCCTTGCCTGCCAGCCGAGTATTTCGGTCTGTGTTTCTGTATTCACATCTGCAATTGTGTATGAGGTTCAATCATGCCACTCAGTGTTGATCACTGAATGCCTCCGTGCAGTCTCTCGGCACGCTGCAATCGGGAAGCCGTCACCGCGTCCCGAATTGAGCGGCGCCAGTGGGCGATGATGCAAGAATGCGCCGTGCTGAAACTAGCGAGCGGATCAGTGGGACCGGTGGAGACGCTGCTGCCTCTATCTCTTCGTAGATTGCATGTGCATTATTCGGTGTTGCTCTCCTCCTTGCGCAGGCAAACTACTGCACGCTAAAGAGAGACAAAACAACTCGTTCATCCTAGTCAGCTGTAGAAGGGATGGTAGGCCGCGGAAATGATAGACTCGACTAAACTATAGTGTGTCCTAAGGTAGAGTGTAGGTTGAACCGCGGTGGAGCATTCTGCACGCATTCTGGCAAGTCTCGGGCGCACAGCCGAATGCATTTGTGCATTGCTTGGCTCGGCTAGGCTCTCGTGCTGAGATTCGTCTCAATTTTGATCTCGGCCAGTGTTCAGCTGTTCAGCTCTCAGCTGTGCTCAGTGCTGGTATAGTTCGAGCTTATCTTTTGGATTTTGGGCCACCCATGGGTGCCGGCGAATTGAGGCCCAATTTAGTTAGTCGCTACTACGTCCCTCAAAATAATCTAATCGTGCTAATTCAGACCTTGAGTAAAAAGTAGGGTAGCCTCTTCGTATCGTACGGACCACTTCTCTTTCTTCGCCCCACGCTGTCTCACACCGCGACCGAAACGCTTGTTCGATATTGGCTACAGACGACGTCAGCCTGGCTCCGCCATGTAATAATGGGGGCCACTCCGCTCGTGGAATTTTTCTCGAACCTTTCACTCGACATGACAGTCTGATCAAAGCAGGCCTCTTGCTCCTTCAAGCTTTCCATGTGTGCTTCTGTGCGGCTGTGCTGCGGACAACGCCTGAGATCTTTGTATACCCGACTAGTATCGACGGGGCGGGTCCGACTTGGACTCGATGCTCAATCGGTGGTGTGTGGACCTCGGATATACACCCTGCTAAGGTACGGACAGCATTCCGCATCGTGCCCCCATGATGCTGGCTACGCTATCTCCCCCGCTCGCTGTGTATCTCCATTGTCAACGCCCGGGTGAGGGGTAAGATGGCGCTGATAGCTCGCTAAATGTGCTGTTGTTAGATAGGAGTGGACAGATAATAGTGCCCTGTCTTGCACTGCTTTGCAGCCCCGCCTGTCGATCCAAAACGTCATGCAGTGACGAAGTAGCCGGCTTGGGACGCGGTTCGTCGATTCGCGGTTGCCCAGTTTAGCTACGGGCGTTTGCTCGAGGGTTTTCGGATGTCCAATGATAGGCCAGGCTGCGTACCTTTGGGTAGGGAACTGACAAACTCTCGGTACGAGCTCGGTTGTATGCTGTCCAGCTCTGACGCGGTGGCAACCCGCCCACCTGTGGTTCGAATACTTACCCTCCAGCCCGGTAGTCTGTTCGAATCCCAATGATAGCGGTCTGCTGTATTCACAAGGCGGAATCAGGTATTTCGCTGCCTGTCAGGGATACCGTAGGTCAGGTCGACGGGCGGTGGTTTGTGTTCGTGTGGAGAAATTGGGGCAACGTGGAGACTCGGATGCGTCGGCTTCGACGGAAATTTGATGAGGGGGTTGCATTGTGCTCTGGCTGGATCAAGCACTGGTCACTGCAGTGGTGCCGATGCTCGAGAGGATGCTGCTGGCTGTTGTTGTGCAGCTGTCGAAAGTGGGCGTCCTGGCCCCCGTCTTTGAATGCGGGATCGACGGTGGCGTCCAATCAGGCCTTTTGATCTGCTGGCATGCGTATCTGAAGAGTTAGCCGTTGTTTTTTGTATACACTGTTAAAACGATATTCGGTTTTGACCCTCGTCGTCGACTTTACTGAATGTCTGCTGTGATTGTCCGGCGAATTTGATTGAAACTGGGTCGCGCGTCTCCAGAAAAGGAGAAAGGGGACGCGGAAGACGTAACTAACTAAACGATCGTCCCTTGCAGCCTTAGGCACACATGCCTCGCGTCGCCTGCTCTCCCGGGCACATCGAAGCCATATCCCTTCTGGAAGAATATCCCTCGCTCGGCCTGCCTTTTTTGTCCCTTCCCTACTGACGCGGTATCCAGTCTCATCCCTGGCCAGCCCTGTCGGGCGCATTCGTGCAACACTCGCAGCTGTGCAAAGGTGAGCACCGATCGAACTCCACCCTACAATTGGCGGGCTGACCACTTGGCTGAAAACAAGCTATATGGCCCCATCTTTGACTAGTCTTGGTCTCAGTTATCCCTTGCCCGCGTTCCCGGGGACTTGGGACAGAGTTGTGTTTGGGTGCAGGTGTTTGTTGTGCCTCCACATGCTGTTTTCGTTCGCTCCGGAAGACTTGTAGACCTGCCCAGGTGAGGACACAAATCGGAGGATTGACAACTAAACTGTAGCAATCAGAACACGTGGACTAAATATGAATGCTATTGTCAATGTTTTGATCCCAAAATTTGTGACTAATTGTCGAGATTTTGTTGTCTGATCGAACCCTGGTTCGGAAAACTCGCCAGTGCGGATATATATTTCTGCATCAATAGATTATAAGTCAGCACACAGCCCTAGCGAGCTTCCTTGGTGCCAGGCTATTAGCTAACAGTAAACAACAAATGCAACATGAAGATTTTGTACTCCATATGGGGAAACACAGATGCAAGCGAACCCCATAAAACGCCCGTTTGGCAAGCCTTCATGGCAAATACAATCGCAAATCTAACTGCTTTACACTGAAGGATGCATCCTTTGCGCCCACCCCCAAACTGCTGTCTACATGCAGTCTTGGCATTATATTTTGCGTGCCGTGCGTCGGTTAGGGAGCCCAATCACCCGACCATTAGCACAGAATCAACAGTATAATAGAATACTGGACACTTACTGTTACTCAAATATCGCATGAATGAGTGTTTTTATACGTGTGCGAAAGTGTTAATGCGCCTGATACATAGCGAGTATTGCTGTTAAAGACTGCTTGCACTGTGCGAATGTAGCTTTCTGGAGCTTAAACCACAAAGACATCCAGACAACCCCTTTTTGAAGAGAACTACTGGTAATTTAATACTGATCTCTTCTCCATACTTAAGTCTTTGACTCAAGGCATGGTAAAAAAAGGAATCCCAAGAAGGGAGTGTCAAAGAATAAGCTCTCCAGCTCCTGAAGGTAGCTGGACGTTCATCGACTGCAGGTACAATGCAGGATCGTGTATTGTCTTGCCTTCTTGATCGCAGACACTTGGACGAGCTTGAGTTTTGGGAAGTTGGTGAGAATGTGGTCTATAGAAGAAGAATTAGTTGTACCAGGCAGGGTGTAGTAATGAATCCCCGAAGGGGAAGGTGCAAAGAATATTTCCGAGAGATACCCGGTTATCTCAACAAGGTAGGATTCCACCGCGCTGTGCAATACGGTGGTACCTGTGGTGGCCGCCGTCATGATCGCAGCCCCCGGAGCTGTGAACACTCAGTGACCCCTAGAGGGGATTGAGTCAAAGACCAAGTGCGGAATCCCCAGAGGGGAGGAAGTCAAAGAATTCGCCCCCCAGCTTCCAAAGGTAGCTGGACGAACTAACTGCGTTGTGCAATGCAGGATTGTGGTGTTGCCTTCATGATCGCAGACACCCGGGCGAGCTTCGGTTTTGCAGAAGCTGGTGGAAATGATCCTGGACAAGAAGATTAGTTGTACCAGATAGAGAGTAAGAATCCCACGAATGGAGTGCCAAAGGTTACGCCTACGAGATACCGGACGTCTCAACAGGCATGAGTCCACCGCGCTGTACAATGTGGGGTTACATGTGGTAGCCGCCTTCATGATCGCGTCCACCAAGCGAAAATGTGAAGAGGAAAAGAGATGGAAAATTGGTAGACAGGTGATATATTACAGACGCTAGCCCGTTTCTGGAGTTGGGAGTCAGTGACGGCAGGTGCGCTGTACACCTGAACAGGAAGGAAAGGCCTCAGGATGAGCGGCCTCTTCTTCATGCTCGAGTTCCTGACCCAAGCGATTATGAAAAGTAATCCCACGAAGGGGATGCCAAAGAATACGCCTCCCAGCCCACAATGCACATCGCGTCTCCTGCTTGCCAAACACCTCCGTTTTATTGGCAACATATCCTTTGCCATCTTATTTACCCGATATACTTCTTATTCCTTTATTGTGACTGTCATTGTAGTCAGAAATGCCAGAAATTTGAGTACGATGAAGAAAGAGTGAACCTGATGCTGAAGAAGATCATCGTGTCATTGCCTTTCCTTGGATATAAATGCAGACCCTTTTCTTTAACAGTCTCCTTCGCATATATGATCGAGAACAACCGGACGACCAGAGATCATGGCCAGTGAATAACCCAACGAACAAGAAGTGCTCATCATCTACCCTGCAATGACAGCGCGAACTATCAATAGAACCCCCCTCCTTTCTCCTCCTCGACGCCGATGTGAACCAATTGACAGATACAGACGCTGATCTTCAAGACTCTGTCAACAGCCCTACTTCACATGTCTGACCTGTCCAATGCGATTCGCAATATACGTGCCTCTTGCACTGGCTCAGGGTCTCTTCAGCTTCCGTCGGTATACACTTCAACCTTGGTTCTATCTGGAGATGACCCACATTCTACCAGAATACACCCACAAAACCTTATAACTTAAAAGTGCCGTGATCTTCATTCATTAAGCTATGCCTCCACATTTATCAATGCAGATTGTCGCTAATTACGAAGCTCAACTTATAGGCAACTTATATATACTGGAATTTCCCCAAGCCCGGACCCCCTCGACACGGTCAGGTCCAAAACATTACAACACCAATAAACCATCAATCACACACCTCCAAACACTCCACCACCTAAGCAGTCGAATTCCCCGGACCAGGCGTATACCCATTCGAAAACTCAACCCTTTCATCATACTCCTCAGGCTTAAGCCTCCTCAAATAGCCCTCCTCAATCAACCCCTTAACATTAGTATACGTAACAAACTGCGTTCCCATACCGGGCTGCTCAAACCAAGGCGCAATAGGCCCCAATCCCACAACAAAACTCTTTGTCACCTGGTACACATAGTAATTATACGGATAATCCCCATCAAAGGTATCAAGGTTCGAGGGCGGCAGCGAACGCTCAATATACGGTGCGCCCAGCGGGGCAAGGAAGGTGCCATATTCCGAGCCGAACCGGTCGACCTTTTGTCCGACTGGCAGTGTGGTGTTGCCGATGATCGCCTGGCCGGCTGTGTTTTCGACGAAGCCGTTGGACGGTGGGTATTGGTACCATTGCTCCGCCGAGGTTGAGCCGGCCCATTTGGTGAGGAATTCGGCTGGGCAGAGGTTGCCGAAGCGTGCGTAGGTGCGGAGTTCGTTGCGTAGTGGGAATTTCTTGGGTGGTACGACCGGGCCGAGGCGTGAGTCGCCGCAGACGTAGGTTGCGTTTGTTGAGGTTATGTTTGCGCAGGGGTTTGGGTAGCAGTGGGAGGGGAATTTGAACTGTCAAATTGTTATTGTTAGTTGGCTTATAGTGAGGTTTTGGTGTTGATGTTGTTAATGTACCTGCGTGTCTCGGGCTGCGTGCGGGACTGCAGTTGCGGGGATTGCGAGGGCGCTGAGCGCCACGAGGGAGGTAAAAAATTGCATTCTCGGTGTTGGGGAGGGTGTCTCTTCGAGATTGAAGAAAGGAGATCGGGGAATTTATGCCATTGCTCTTCTCAGCTGAGCTGCGTCATGCATGGCAAGATTGTCCACTGTCATATTGGCGATTGGTAGGGCTGCACCCAGCCTTCTTCAGCTGAGCTTGCGTGCCGTGCCGAGTGCCAAGATAGTAGCTCGTATAATGATATCCATCTTTATTTCCTATTTTGGTAGAGGTGGGGAGTGGAGTGAGCGGGAGGGAGGAGACGGCGAGCGTAGATCGAATGGGCTGGGCTGAAGAACGCCATTATGCGAGCTCTGCAGATGTCTTACCTGTCAGTGGTCAACACAGCAAAAGGATTCTGGATGTATGCCAGGTCTTTAGAGGGAGAGTGTTGTGCAGAGAGTGTTGTGCAGAATCCCGCGATGTTAACGTGAGTGGACAAGGCAGCGTCGCATGAGTTGCCGGGATCGACTCCAATTAGTCCAACTCAATCTTCAGCTTCCCACAACATCGGGAACAGGTGTTCTAAGCGAGACCCCTGTGGGGCTGGCAATCGGCGGTCAACAAGATGGATTTTTTGATCTTTAGCCCGAATTCAAATTCTTTGGGGTGATGTAGAGTGTGGCTGTGTGATATTGAATTTTTGGACTAGGTTGTGCTTGGACCAGGACAAACATACGGAATATTGGCTTGGTGGCTTATCGTTCAGTGCTCAAAGGCTTGAAGATACGCTCAAACTGCAGCAATATGATAGCTTTATCTCTATGTATGAGCTTGAAGAATTGCCCATCGTCTAAAAGCATAGGAGACCATCTTTTACTCAAAATGCCTGCTGAGATTACCAAACAAACAGTTGACAGTTGTATTATACTGTGTACTGCTCTGAATGCCTTCTCCCTCGGCTTTTGTTCTTTTGAATCCCCCCCCCCGGCCGGGGGGAATGTGGGAATTACACTCCACATTGAGTGGAAAAAAAGCAAATGACCTCTCTGCACCTGCATGACCTGCATTATTTTCCCTATAAGTTGGAAGATAAAGCACATGCATTCGTGTAACTAACTAACTTATTGTTCGCATCCTGTGTTAATAAGCGGATCTAGGCTCAATCCGAAACAGGTCGAGCTTCCACGTGACTTTTCGTATTCAAGGCTTATTGTTCTACACTTTAGTATTTATTGGAGCGACCTGGTAATTTGCTGCGCTCTACTACTAATTGGTTAAATGACCCAAAAATCTCAACCGCCCTAGATCGGATCAGCAAATCAGAGCTGCCAGAGAGGCGGAGGTCAGATCCATTTGTTCCAGCCATCAGTTAATCCCTACAGGAGCAGAAGCATGGTAGATGCATGAAACGCATGAATGCCCGTCGCTGACAGCTTACAGTCTGACTTACTGCCCCTTTCAGCCTTTGAAATGTGCGGAGACATCACAAGGTCTTTTTCTACAAGTCCATACTCTAGGGTTTAAACGTACGGCAATCAAAGCTACAAAGCTACAGACAACTCAGAGGATTCTTCATGAAATTCAAGGTCATTAAGTGGTGGGCTATGATTCAACAGATATCAGACTCCTATATACAGTTTGAATCCAGTGCAAGGGGGACGTATCCCAGCAAAAAAATAAGGCTATGCAAGTCTCCCAGACATAATTACAGCTCAATCACCTGAGGCGGATTACCCAGCCGTCCACTGCTGCGATACATACAAGCAGCATTCACCATCCAGCTGCCGTGTCGACTCTCGCCCCCCACACCTGCGACCAGACAACACCAAGCACCCCATACACCAACACCCGCGCAGCATCGACCCAACTCGCCGGATCAAAGAGGTCACGCAGGAAGCCGGCCAATGCGAGGATCCGGCTATATTTCGCACGTGGACGGCGAGAGACACAGAGACGCTCCCAGGCAAGCTGGGCCTCGTCCCAAAAGATCGGTTCGCGGCCGGCGGAGTTATGGATGTGGCCGAAGACGTGCAGGGCGGGTTTTACACGCCAAGCTTCGGCGAGGAGGTTTGGACAGCCAGTCGAAAAAACCGGGGACATGTCCAGGTGCGCTTGAGGAGGTGTGTGGGTAACGAGAATATCTGTGTCGGAGGGAACGGTGCGGGACCAGGCATCATGCTGGGGAGGGTAGGTGAAGGCGTGTTCGGGCCCAAAAGGCATCAGTGCCGGGACTTGCGGGGCGCCGTAGATTGTGAGGGAGCGGGTGCGGTCGCTAGTGAGAGGTGTGCTGCTGCTGCTGCGATCGCGGTTCTTGGCTGTGAAGTCAAGGGTCACAGCGGAGTGTTGGAGGTAGTGGATATCGCCCCAGTCGATACGCGAGGCGTTTCGATCATCGAGGGACCGGATCGAAGCTGTGGATGCAGAGACAGCGGCAAAAGACGATCCTGCTCCGATTCCTTCATCGCGATCTTCCTCCAGCCGCGATCGGGCATCGAAGTAGCTGTCGTGGTTGCCGCCAATGACCACTTTATGTGGGTGTGGCAGACTGCGCAGCCAGTTGACGGCCGCCTGGATCTCTCGCACGGAGCCATCGTTGGCCAAATCGCCGGCGTGGATCAAGAGGTCGCCATCGGGCACCTCGGGCCACTTGAGGGTGTGTGTGTCGGAAATGCAGACGACCCGAATGGGGTTCGCATTCGGCGGGGGCAGTCGCGGCGGGCCCCGGAGTCGCAATAGCAGCTGGTGGAAGGGGTAGAGAAGGGCGACGAGGGGCGAGGAGATGAAGTAGTCGGACAGCGGGCGGCGATGGTAGGGATTTGCCATGCCGGGTGGTGAATGTGGTGGTCAAGAGGCCTGTTGGTTGGGATTGATGGATGGAGGAGAAGTTGGAAGTCGGGCCGGTGACATCAGCGCAACATAGGCGCCGTGGGCATCAACAAGCATTAAACAGCTGTCATCCATTGAGCTATTGTATTTTGATCGGACTGAATTATGCATTGTAAAATACTTGATCTCAGGTTGATTTTGATCACATTTTAGCAGTCTATCATTATCGTATAGATGCCAGCTGGCGCAAGTGAGCGAGGTATACTGTCATCTATTCCAGCCGGGACTGCCAGCCACTCGATCGGCGCATCTCGACTCTCCTCCGCCACTCCACAATCCGTTTCGTTTTCCTCAACTCCTCATTGCACGCTGCCGAATTCTACTCCGCCAAAGTGCTTACTCGAATCTCTTCCCCAATCGATCGCCAGTACCGGGTCGCGCCCGATGCGACCTTTGCCACATCCGTCTAACTGCTTGCGGAATCGGCAATCTAATTCCCCCCAGCAATAGCAGACATTCTGCCTACACTCTAGCACCGCTGGATCGTTCGTCCCGAGTACTGCTTGCTGCATCTCTTGCACCGTCTCGGCGTGTCGCTCGCAGTCGCTGCTGTGTCCTACGCTAACACCCGCTGCCCCGCCTCTCAGCTCCAGCAACTCCCACTCCCAACATCTTGATGGAGGGCGTTGATCTCACCACGGCCATGCTGAACAAAGGCAAACAGATGGCCAGCGTCGCTGCCTCGGCCGCCAATGGCAGTACTACCAAGAAGAGGCGAAAAGGCACCGACCTGAAGCCTATCGTCACCAATGATGCCGACGCCGATGCGTATGTATTTTTTCCTTCCTCCGCACCTTCACGTTCCCAATCCGCACCCCCCCACCTTAACTTCTCCCTCATCCTCTCTCTCACTCGCCACCTTCACCTCATCTGCCATTTCCTCTCCTCTAATGCCTCCGCCGTCCAGCACCGGCGCCGCCTCTGCTCCGTCCACTGTCAAGCCCGGCGTTTCGCGCACCCCCTCCGTCGAGTCCACACCCGAGCCCGAAAACACCGCCGAGGAGGAGGACTCCGAGGACTATTGCAAGGGCGGCTACCACCCTGTCGCCGTCGGCGAGACGTACAATAACGGGCGCTATGTCGTGGTGCGCAAGCTGGGCTGGGGCCACTTCTCCACCGTCTGGTTGTCGCGCGACACCACGACCGGCAAACACGTCGCGCTGAAGGTCGTTCGCTCCGCCGCCCACTACACCGAGACCGCTATCGATGAAATCAAATTGCTCAACCGCATCGTCCAAGCCAAACCCTCTCACCCCGGCCGCAAGCATGTCGTCAGTCTGCTTGATTCCTTCGAGCACAAGGGTCCCAACGGTGTACATGTCTGCATGGTCTTCGAAGTGCTCGGCGAGAACCTGCTGGGCCTCATCAAGCGCTGGAACCACCGCGGCATTCCTATGCCGCTCGTCAAGCAGATTACCAAGCAAGTCCTGCTGGGTCTTGACTATCTTCACCGCGAGTGCGGCATCATCCACACTGATCTGAAGCCCGAGAACGTTCTTATTGAGATCGGCGACGTTGAACAGATTGTTCGTGCGCATGTGCAGCAGGAAGAAGCCGCGAAGAAGGACAAGGAGGACAATCGCAATGGTCGCCGCCGGAGGCGCACCCTTATTACCGGCAGCCAGCCGCTGCCCAGCCCGCTGAACTCCAGCTTCAGCAGCTTCGACTTTAAGCACACCTCCTCTAACTCACACAGCAGCCTCAACCAGATGGTCAACGATGCCGGTGAGCCCATGGATCTGACTCCTGACTGCACTGTTGAAGTTCTAACCCACGAAGCATCGGAAGACTCGCCCTCCATGAAAGAGGCACTTGGTATCAAAGAGCAGGACGAGCAGCAGAGTCAGAGAGAGAAGACAACGTGAGTGCAGCCTTTATCTATTGTGTGACAAATTGTTCTGACCGATATTCCAGCGATCTCCTGGAGAGAGAGGTGTCGGGCATCTCGCTCAACAAGTCCCCCCAAGCTGAGGACGAAATCGATTCAAACATTATCTCTGTCAAAATTGCCGACCTGGGCAACGCCTGCTGGGTTGGCCACCACTTTACCAACGACATCCAGACCCGCCAATATCGCTCCCCGGAGGTGATTCTTGGTGCCAAGTGGGGTGCCAGTACGGACGTGTGGAGCATGGCGTGCATGGTATGTTTTTTATTTTCATTTTCATTTTTTTTTTTTTTTTTGGTTCCTGTTTATGAGAGACGTCTTGCTAACAAACACCAGGTCTTTGAACTTATTACTGGCGATTACCTGTTCGATCCGCAGTCGGGCACAAAGTACGGTAAGGACGACGATCACATTGCCCAAATCATCGAACTGCTCGGTCCATTCGCCAAGTCGCAGTGTCTGTCCGGTAAATGGTCGCAAGAGATTTTCAACCGCAAGGGCGAACTCCGTAATATCCACCGCCTGCGCCACTGGGCCCTGCCCGAGGTCCTGCGTGAGAAGTACCACTACACCGTCGAAGAGAGCATGCGCATCAGCGAATTCCTTCTCCCCATGCTCGACCTCTCGCCCGAGAAACGTGCGAATGCCGGCGGTATGGCCAGTCACGAGTGGATGAACGATACGCTGGGAATGGACGGTATCACCCTGGGCATTCAGCCAGGTACCCGCGGCGAAGGGATTGACGGGTGGGCGGCAGAATTCAAACGGCGATGAAGTCCCAACTTCATCTTCATCCAGCGTTTTTTTTCTTCCTACCTGCAAGCGCTCTGCAAGATTTTCTCTGCCCATGTCCAAGCTTTTCTTTTCTCCACCTGATGGATTTTCTTTTGTGAATGACTATGATGTGAGTCTTAACGATCTTTTCTCGACGACTATGGGATTCAGTCTGGATGGCTTTGTTTGATTTATCTTGTTTCTTTTTCTATCTGGGTTATCGGTATGGGTCGGGGATTTTCTTTTTCGTGCCGCCCTCCGTGTTCTTTGCCGTCATACCTTTCTGACCTGTGGCTTTGATTGTGACTGGCTTTACCCATAGATGATTCAGCCGCTATGCGGGTGGAATGAGCAGTGTGCATTATGCTTGCCGAGCTAATGTACACGATATCGTTCAGAATTTCTTCGCAGCGTAGGCAGTAACATTATCCTCTTGTAAATCTATGGATGCGTTCTGCAGCATCCTGCATGAGCAAGCTACGTGTCGTACTAATTGTAGTGTATATGTGACATGGGTCACCCCACAGTTCTACAATACTATGAAACACATTAAGAACAAGGGTATTATTGATCTAATAGAAGACTATATAGTCAGTCTAGACTAGGGTGTAATTACTCCTCCTCTTCATCAGAATCACCATCCTCACTAGGCAGATCCCTCGGAAACCAGCCAAATCTCGACAAGTCCACATAGTACTCCCCCATACTGTCCTCCTTAACCTCCACGCCCTCCGATCTCAGGGCCGCAGCCTGCCGCTCTGCGCTCCCAGGTCCACTGCCGTCTCCCGTCAGCGAAACGAATGCGAAAGGGGCATAGAATATGAAGGTCGAAAGGGGAGGTACCGGTGCGAAATCATCCCTTTCGAATTAATCACCCGCTGCCAGGGTACGCTCCCTGAAGTGAAATACAGTCCGGACTCGACCTCCGGAAGGGATTTGAGACATACGCCGACTTGGCGTGGTCGTTGCGCTGGCCATATGTAAGCATAACTAGGTCCATCTGTGAGGAAGGTCTGTTTGTCTCTGGGGACTGGGGAACGTACGTTCACCTAGTAATAATGCGATGTGTCCGTAGCTTGTCACTTTGCCGAGTGGGATTTCTTGGACTGCGGCGTAGACGGCGTTGGCCCAGGCTTCTGCTTCTTGCGAGCGGGGCATTGTGACGGCTTGTTTATTTGGTTGTGCTGAGTTGTGGTAGTTCAAAGCACTGTGTCCGTATACTGTAGGTGCAGGTTAAGAGGTGGAGATATGGGTGCTTTGCTGGATTGGATTGGTCAGCAGGGTGGCAGATTGTTTTTCCGATCCGAGTTTATATCTGTATACACTCGGGATGGCTGTTGAGGATTTTGGTTTATTGGCAGAAAATTGGTGCTTCTGGTTTAAATTTGGCTGGACCTTCGGGGAATGAAGGGGTATCGATTAGGCTGAAACACGCATTCACCGCCACCGGGAGGCAAATCTTCTTTATAATTCCTAAGCGGGTTCCTGTTCCCTGGTTCGAAATCAGCGTACATCAAAGGGAGTGGTCGCTCTAGTGAAGAGAGCCACTATCACCTGTGACAGTCTTGGCTGTGACAGTGTACTTGACAGTGATATACTCAATGCCAACTGCTGTTCCGGTTTGAACCGGTATCTAGAATTGACTTGTGTATCATCTCCGGGACTCCTGACACATTTTGGTCCTCAATATGAGGGTTCTGTCGTCTATCGGAGCTGGATCAAGGGGCCAAAGTCGAACCTATTTCATTCTGTGGGCTCCTTTTGCAAGTAATGGCTCATATCTCGAGAATCGAAATCAGTCGATCGCGGAGTGTTTCGTCTGGGCACTGGGTAGTGTCTGGTTGAGTCAAGGTAGTTGGATGAGCGATGGGGAGCGTATTCTCCGAAATCGAGATTTGCAATAGGCTGCTAAGGCGGATACTTCGGAATATCGATTCCTGCGACGTCTATATCACTTCAGTTTAGACCATGCCATTCCTTCGCATTAGGCACCAATGTTCTGCCTGTTTCGACGTTCATATCCGGTGGCCAAGTGACCAGCTTCTCCCAGTAGTAAATAGGTACGACAGGTAATTCATAGATAAAGTAGAGATCAGATAGAACATGACCAATCTCTTGGTGTGTTTTTGTTGATTGACGGCCGGAGTAGTTGGGGTTCTGACAGGCGTGGAGCCGATGTCCGAGGAGAATATACACGAATTTGTAGACGTTCTTTGCAATATGGGAGATTAATGCGTTTTCCAGGGCCTTGGGTGTTGTTTGTGGGCCATCAACTGGAGAATAATAATGTCAGTCGTGATTATTATGCTGCGCGAAAACCAGTCATGCCATCGGGTATTACGTTGTTAAGAGGGGACTATAAATAACAATATTTGTGAGAAAGTGCTCCTTCGTAGGTGCTTCAACCACTTACCTAACCAGCAGTTGCTGCTGGCTGCTTTTTTGTGCTGGGTGGTATACAGCACAAATCTCCTTCACGGAGGATGTGCTCACAAGTTTCCACACCTATTTCACTCTCTCCCAGCCCCACCTTCATTCCAAACTCACTCGCAGCTTTCAAAGCACTTTCAGAATGCCTTTTGAGGTCTGGGGCCTCTACATCGTCAAAAAATGCACGGCAGTGTTCATGCGCGCCGTGGTATCACTAGCTCACTGGGTGGTCCTCGGTGGCTTTCGCACGAGCCATGACGAAGTACGACACATTCCCACCCGCGACGAGGGCAGAACCATCAAAGCCCACATCTAGTACTCCTCGCAATGTCGGAAATCAGGCCCGAGATCGGTACTTCTCAGCAACCACGGCAGCGGCTTCGTCCTGCCCCGACATGGCACCCATGACGAACTCTGCCGACGGATGAGTCACGAGTCTGGGTTGAGTCGCGAATTCGGGGTTCATTGTCCTCGATTTCGACTATCGCAAAGCGTCTGAGAACCCATTCCCGGCCACGTACCACGACGTCGAAATTGCAGTTCAGTATGTCCATAATCACCCGGAGAAATTCGATCAAAATCTCCTTGCTATTGGAAATTTGATGCTGGCGCGACTCTTGCCCTCGCAGTCACATTGACGTCTACCTGCCTCCTACCCAGTACGTTCAATTGCATGCTTTGCTTCTACCCTACGACAGACCTGGTCGCAGACCCGGGTGACGAGGCAATACCGACTGCTGGAACTAACCTCTATTCCCTGAATATCGCGCGATTCATTCGCCGTTGCTAAGTGCCTGCCAACTTGGATCGACGTGATTCTCGGATCTCGCCCAACTTTACGGACCCAAAGACGTTTCCGCGCCACATGATGATGGTTACTGCCGGCTCCGATATTTTGGCCCACGAGGCCGAGTGGCTCAGAAAACAGTCATCTACCAACAGTCATCTACCAAGAAGATGACTCTCGAGAGCTTGATGTGGTCAGATTCCGCGCCATGGGTTGTCATCATGGCTGGGATAAGATGGTGGAGTTTCAGATGAAGTAGCCCGAACCAAGAACGATGCCTACCTGTTTGCTAGGTACTTTTTGTGGGGAACAAATAGCACTCCCGCCTGAAGTACGCGACTGAGATCAATGCTACATTTCAATGCTACCTACTGAATTTTTACTTTAATTGCTTAGGGCAACTGAAGGATATCTCGACCAGCCATCTGTTTCCAGTGTTTCAAGTCAATCGCATGTGACGGGCTCGGTACAATGGTATTCAAACGCCTCTGGCCTTGACCTATGAGTTGGGTTTGGGAGCATGGAGGACGGCTCTCTACAATGCTCTGTTAACCGATTTATTCTAGTCTGCTACTTCTGCTCTCGATTTACTACTTAATTTTATTCCTGAAGGGCACATGCTTCCTCTGGTACACCGTAGGTGGCCACGTGCTTCTCAGAGCTAAGTTTTTTATACTGGTAGTTAATCCCTGTCAGGAAGAGGTTCACTCTTGTTGACGGAAGATCAAATCTTGTTCTTGTTGGACATGTGTGGCATCACGCACCACATTCTCAACCTTATGTTGACAACATATATCTTCGCATCAGTGCAATCACATGAAGGACGACACTGGTATGTAGAAGGCTGTACGGTAAATGTATACCAGGGTGCTGGCGCCCCCGTACACCCAGCCCGCTGGGTAGTATACGCCAAATGACCTGCGAAGTGTGACGGATGAACCTGGGAATAGCCTCATCTCGTGGAAGGATGCCTGAGGCATAATATTGGGTCGTTTGCACTACGTGTTTGCTGGGGACTTAACCCCTCTTTTTCTGGCCGACTTTCTTTCTTTCTCCTTCCTTCTTAATCTTCGAGATTCTCGTCCTGTAGGCACCGAATGAATCTGTTTCTTTCGAACGGCCCGTAACACGAAGTGAAGCGAGAGCAATCCTTCTGAATCCGCAAACCCGTACGCGTTTAAGTTCAATGCGCAGTAGATCAACACGTGGCAGTAGTTGGACATGCAATATTAGTTCAATTCATTGATTGAACATAGTTGCGGTAAAGAATTGAAGAATTGACAGTCCTTGAGGGTCGAAAACAAGACTGGTTATGCAGTATGCACTGGATATGGATCACGTGATGGAGCTTCTTTCGGAGGTGTCGTCTTCACCGCCCACTGTATATAGCACACCGGCAGAACTGCACGTCATGGGACTTCGGGTCACCTGACGGAAATTCACTCGTAGGCGTCGACGTCCACCCAAAACCGACATAGAGTCGCTAAGCGCAACAATGATTAGATTATCATGGAAAGACAATGGATGCGTGGACTCGGTCATTATCGCTTTACACCAAAGTGATGAACTGGTGCTGACTGCAGTCAGCAGATTCCTCGGAAGAACGTTGCTCCTTCTGGTAAGTAGCTCCGCTATCGGTATCGTTCCGCCAAGAGCTTCCAGCGCTCAAACCCGCAGACCAACGGACACCGCAACACACCGCCAGGACACGTCGCTATGCCGGGCTCCCTCGCTGACTACCTAGCGAAAAATTACCTTACCGCCGACCCGGCTACAGAGCGCCCGAAGAAGAAGCGCAAGAAGACTAAGACCGACGAATCCAACGGCCTCATCATCGCCGACGATGACCCTCCAGACCTGCGCACTTCCTCCACAGCTCTCGACCAAGACGACGAATACAAGCCCATGATTGACACATCTGCAATGTCCGCCGAGTTTCGCCGCGCAAAGAAGTCGGGATGGAAGAAAGTGGGTGGGCCCGCTCCGGGCGCGGATAGCGACCAAGCTGCTGCAGATGCCATCCTTGCCTCTGCAGCCGCGGAGCGCTCAGCACGAGAAGCCAACGAAGAAGAAGATGCGCCGGTGGTTGAGGAGGACGATGATGGTCCGAAGATGGAGACTGGAGCACGAGGGGGTCTACAGACAGCAGCGCAGACCGCGGCGATGGTGAAAGCGCAAGAAAAGAGGAAAAAGGCCGAGATGGCGAAATACCAGGACCCTTCTGCTGCCGACGCGACGTCGAAAGAAACTATCTACCGTGATGCGTCGGGACGAATCATCAATGTTGCCATGAAGCGCGCCGAGGCGCGAAAGGCAGAAGAAGAGAAAAAGAAGAAGGAGGAACAGGAGCGCGAGGCGCAAATGGGTGATGTTCAGCGGGCTCAACGGGAGTCTCGGAAGCTAGAGTTGGAGGACATCAGGGCGATGCCTGTTGCGCGGACGATTGAGGATGAATCGCTGAACGAAGACCTACGAGCCCGAGAGCGCTGGAACGACCCTGCGGCCGAGTTCCTGACGAAGAGGCCTGGTGCCGGATCGAGCGTCACTGGGAAACCATTATACCGGGGTGCCTTCCAGCCCAATCGGTATGGGATACGACCGGGCCATCGCTGGGATGGAGTGGATCGAGGAAATGGATTCGAGAAGGATTGGTTTACGTCGAGAAACAAGCGGAGTCGCATGGAAGCGCTGGAGTACCAATGGCAAATGGATGAATAGGCGAAGTGGTCGATATTAGATCTGGATACTATAGCCGCTATAATCTTGATTGCATCACTTACATTGAAGGTGCAGGCGCCTTCAACAATATTCATTCATCATGGTTCTTCGCCTTGTATGGAAAACTCTCCAGTTCTTAGTAGTAAATTTATTCCTTATAGTCTCATACAGCCTTTTCATCTGTACAATTGTCTTTTGTGCCCATTGTGTTGGATAGTTGCGAAATTGCCTAGGAGCTGCAGAGTACCAGGGATTCCACGCAAAATACCAGGAAGGGCCTCACTACAAAGGATTTCAGCACCAAGACTAGATATAGACAGTAAAAAAGTGTAAAACCAAAAACTAAGTGTTTCCTTTGAGAGGTGAGACTTTGCTGTCTTGCAGCTGTATAGTGCCCGCCTGCTTTCTGTTGCTGCGGAGTCTGTTTACCCAAACAAAAACTTCCCGCTCCGCAACCCGCACTCCTTCCCCTCCATCCTCCCACCGGCAGACCACCATGGAACCCCGTACAGCGGAGAGTCCGATGGAATTCGAGTGGCAGCATAAGCCACCGGGCGATGCCAGCTCTGGATTCTACCAGGTCGGCTTGCAGAGCGACAACAAGAAGCGTGAGCCACCCTTCACCCCAGCTGACCACCACCCTGTGCTATCTTGTCGTCTTTGTCTAACCATTCATTGCCAACAGGTACATATAGCGCATTTGGCTCCCCAGAAAAGACTTCAGTCCCTGGTCTCCGCGCCCCCAACTCCCATCCCTTCCTCTTCTCCCAGCCAGCGTCGCCATCACCCTTCACCTCGCAACCCGCTTCACAGACCCCCCGATTCGGCCAGTCAGCCTGGACGACACCGCGCAAACCTGTCAATCTTGACTTTTCATCCGGTGCCGAAAATTTCTCATCGCCCGAAAACGCAGACAACGAGGATACCCCGGAGCAACCGGTGCGGACGGAGCGACAGAACTCGCTTTTCAACACACGCGGAAGATTCACCAACGCCAGTCCGGGCCGAGGGGAGATTCGCAAGAACCACTACTCCACTGCTGCTGCCCGGCGCGTGTTGAAGCGGAGGCAACGGGATAAGGAGCTCGACCGGCGAATTCGAGTGGATAGCGACGACGACAGTGATCGGCCAAGCAGCAACGAGGGTCTCCGGGGGAAGCCGGCGAAACAAGGCAAAGAAATGGAGCCCGGCATCAGCTCGTCCAATAGCTCCTCCTTGTCTCAGCTATTTACGTTCCTGGAAGCGCACCCGCATATGCCCAGCATTTTATCCTGGTGGGCGCAACTCATGGTCAACCTGTGTATCTTCTCGGTGGTGGTGTATGTGATCTGGTCCGTCGTGTCATCCATTCGGGCGGAATTCGCCCACGCGGCCGATTTGGCATCAATGGACATCCGCCAGGAAATCACCCAGTGCTCCAGGGAATATTTGAACAACAGATGTGCGGATCCGAATCGGCCTCCAGCACTGACCCCGGCGTGCAAGGGCTGGGAGGATTGCATGGATCGTGACCCGGCCAAAATCGGCCGTGCAAAGATCTCGGCGCACACCATGGCCCAGATCATCAACGGCTTCATTGAGCCAATCAGCTGGAAAGCAGTTGTATGTGTCGCACCCCCTCCACAATGATGTAGATCCTTTTTCGGCTAACTTGTTTCCCAGGTCATCTTTCTGGCCAGCATCTCAACAGTGACAGTAGTAAGCAATTGGTCTCTGAGCGCGATTCGGCATTCTCTGGACCAGCGTGACAACGGCCAATACTATCCTCAACAACCGCCAAATTACAACCACCAACAACCTATGCTGCAACATCAACCCAGCTTTGGCTACCACCCACAGCAAGTCAATCGGAAAGTCTCGGACCACGCTTATGCCGAGAAAGAAAACGCCCCGTTACTGTTGGAGAGTACGCCGTTCATCACGGAGCGCAGTCGAGAGCGCGAGGCGCATCTTCGGACTCCGAGTCCCTCTAAACGCAACCGTCAGTTTTCGTGATTCGATCTGACTTAAACACATCATCTTTACTTGGATCGGCGTTTCATTTCTTTCCCCCTAATCTAGTAAGTGACTGGGAGCATAGCCGGTGGATATCGGGGTGGGCCAGGGTGTTTATCTGTGCATCGGTGTATAATTTTAGGCTTTTTTTTCCTTTCGGATGTATTTTCTTTTGATTACTCGCTGCTATTGACAGCGTTTAGTGCTACGGGCCTTTGACTTTTCTTTGAATTTCCTTCAAGCGTTCTGTAGATAAATGCCAAAATCTTCAGCATCTGTATCGGTATTTCCCAGTCTTGGCTTGTTTCAAATGCTTTTCCTCTTAAAATTTTCAATTGGGAACAGTCACGCCGTCGGCGAACATTCGAACAGAAGTGCTCCACGGCAAACTCCTCGACGTTCCCCGAATTGCACTTTGTTGCAAAAGGACTACTTCCATGACTCTCACGTGACTTCGCCGGTGGCCGAGTGGCGGATTCGGCGCCAAACAACCAAGCCGCAAGCTCGGCCAACCTACCAACGCGGACTTTTAAGGTACGGCCATCTGTCGCCGGGAGGAGTAAAAAGAAATAATCTCCGATTGAGCCGAGAACATGATTGGATGCCAGGAGTACATCCTCGGTTTGACAGTTGTCGGCAATCCACTGGCAGTAATGTTCCACGCCTCACCCATCGGCCGTCTTTCTCGGCCAGCAGGCGAACCCCGAGATGGGTCATCATGTTGCTTTTGCAGGCGTGTATGGTGGATTGGGCAGTTGGCAGTGGAATTGGATAGAATGAAAGTTTTCCGTCGGGGTATATAGAGGGGGATATCTACACGGATTTTAGTCTTCAGTAGATCCAATTCAATTCTCTGAACCCAGCTGACTCCAATCGAACACAAAAATCCTCTTCCATATTATCAAACAATACAACGCACCACAACTGCATTCTGAAATGCACCACGAACCCAAAGTCAACAATGCAGACACCTACCCAGAGGGCGGCCTCCGCGCCAACCTAGTCGTAGCCGGCAGCTTCAGCTCCATCATGGGCGGACTAGGCTTGATGAATAGCATCGGTATCTACCAAGCGTGGATCTCAACACACCAGCTCGCCTCCCTGAGCTCAGGGCAAATCGGGTGGATTTTCGGAATATACAACTTCCTCGTGTTCTTTTGCGGTATCCAAATTGGCCCGGTTTTCGACGCCCGAGGTCCTCGACTGTTAATGTTTATCGGTACGGCATTGTTGATACTTACCTTTGTCCTCATGGGCTTTTGTACGCTGTACTGGCACTTTCTTGTTGTCATCGGGATTCTAGGCGGGATGGGAACGAGTTTCATTTTCATTGTCCCCGTGGCGAGTATCGGCCATTTCTTCTGTCGGCGACGTGGTGCAGCCACGGGCCTGGCTTTGTCGGGTGGGAGTATTGGGGGTGTGATCTTTCCTCTTGTGCTTGAGACCATGGCTCCGCGAATTGGATTTGCGTGGTCCACCAGGATCATTGGGCTGATTACGCTGTTTCTGCTTGTGCCGGGTGTCCTGCTCGTCCGTGCGAATCTCCCGCCCAAGGCGCCGTCGCCTGCGTCGCCTAAGGCCTTTTTGCCTGATTTGTCGATTCTCAGAGACCCCGTTCTGGCACTCACGACGCTGGGTGTCTTCTTTATTGAGTGGGGGTTCTTTATTCCGCTCGAGTATATCGCCTCGTATTCCCTTGCCACGGGCATTGATCGTCGCACGTCGTATCTCATGGTTGTATTCCTTAATGCGGGCTCGTTTCCCGGGAGGTGGCTGCCGGGTGTTCTTGCGGATAAGATTGGGAGGTTCAATACCCTGCTCTTGACGAATATCCTCTGTGTGGTCTCGGTGTTCGCTATCTGGATGCCGGCGGACGGAAATATCGTTGTGGTTATCATTTTCTCAGTCGTGTTTGGATTTGCAAGCGGGAGCAACATCAGTCTCGTGCCTGTTTGCGTCGGAGAGCTTTGTCCAGTCCAAAATTATGGCCGTTATTACACCACGGTGTATACCATTGTGAGCTTTGGGTATGTCCTCCGTGCCATTTTTCTGTCTGGGAATTTGCTAACATCGCGACTAGTGCTTTGACAGGTGTGCCAATTGCGGGTGAGATTCTTCACCGTTGTGGAGGAGAGTATTGGGGTCTCATCGCATTCGCGGGGAGTGCGTATGCAGCTGGGATTATCTGCTTTTCGGCCGTCATGTGGCTGCGGCGGCGAGGGGACTTGAAGCGATGAGCTGGATTCTGTTAATATGAACTGAATAATAAACTAGACCACATAGACGAAATGAGATCCATGACTTTCAAGCCGATTGCCAAATGGTGCTGTGTAATCTGTCGAGACGCCCGTAGCGTAAATATCACGTGAGCGGAATCCGCCTGCTAAGCTCATTCCTTCACAATTTCTTCGATGATCTTCTTTCCGATGAGTAGATCGCATAGCGGAAAACTTGCATGCGCATTTTACGCCAATTATGTCGAATATCAGCTTTACTGATTGAGCTTCTAGACCTCGAATGTGTCTTCCCCTCATTCTCCGCACTCCGCACGCCGCCAGCTGCTCCACTTCGCCCGGCCTGGCTTTCCTTTCAGACCCTGTCGGTTCGGGAAGCCTTCGACTAGGCTTTCCTGTTAAGAGCGCGAACAATTCGCATTTCGATTGCCGCAATAACTCGGAATGTTTTCTCGCAATCGATCTTGGACATCGCTCGCAAATGTCAGCGAGATGGCAGCAATGCTTCTTATTTTTGGAGTCGCCGGACCTCCACCCGGCATGGGTCCCCACACCATCGGCTTCTTGACCCGGGACTTCGTCTCCTCTTGTGGTTAATGCACCCCCCTCCATGAAGTTTCCCTCGGGGACGCGACCGGTGGGGAGCTGATGCATTTAAGAAGTGCTCTCAGACCTACTCCTGAATGAGACTTCATTTTTGCATCCACATATCGTTAGTACTAACAAGAACATCAAAAGTGCGTGCTGATGCCAAGCTCAACCCTTCACAGATAGCCATGCTTCCAGGGACTTCAAAGCTGACAATTGATCTCATCTAGTGTCTGGAAATCTCGTCCCCCTCCACGTCGTCAAGGGCGCCGGCCACGAATTTATTCCCCTTCCCCAAGGCGAAAACGCAACCCTTGCCGACTTTCACACTACTCGCACCCAGACAGAGTCCCCTGCGCATTTCACCTCCGGTTTCTACAAGATCCAGGCTGGCCCTGCTCGTCCTGCCCATTACGCTTTTGAGGAGAGCAAGTATGTCCTCAGCGGTCAGATTGACATCCTGGTAAGTTCCGATGCTTCGTTTCGGCCTCTGTTCCAAGTCTCTGCCGCCGCGTCAATTCAGAACATTACTGACAACTATTCTTTAGGACGAGGCTACCGGCGTCACTCACCATCTAGTCCCCGGTGACTTTGCTTTCTTCTCTGTCGGAACCAAGGTTCAGGTATGTCACAATTCCCTGAACCGCCCGCCTATGCAATACTGGAAGCAAGAACCTAACACGAATATCTATTCAGTTCTCCACCAAGTCCCAGGGTCTCGCTTTCTACGCCGTCACCCGCCCGGTCCGCACTCCCCACCCCAACTTGCAAGGACGTGAGGAGAGCAAGTCTCGTCTGTGATGAGGCAGCCATGGAGTCTTGTTATGGTTATGTTGAATATGAAATAGACGATAATAGAATATCGCTACGTCAAAAGAATTGAATACTGCACAATTCCGAACAGAGGGATCTCCAAGCAGATGGCCATCTTGGCTTATCGTAGAGGTTCCGTGCTCTATCTGTTTTTCTCTATTTACCTACGAAAAGACCCGAGTCATTCAGTATATGAACCACAGCCAATCTGATCAACAATTGTGCAACGTGCAACTAAACATTCAAGCAGGATTTTGAACGATCAAGATGACTAGCACTGATAGGCGTCCATAGATATATTCTTCTCGCTATTCGACAATGCCTACGCTAGTCATTTAATGCCTAAATGACCGGCTAGCTCCATTCTGCTTTCAATCGGTATGCCAGGGGCTTGCACAGTTCGATGTGGGCGTTCAGATGAGGATGTGGGAAAGATGTTCTGGCTCTTATAACCTGTCAGTATAGACTCGGTTAAGCCCAACTTCATCATTCAAGGTATGTGCTTCGATACCTGCAACTCGCATGCTTCAACAAGGATTGGTGACCTCGCTAGACGCACGTCATTTCCTCACCGCAGTTGCCACCATTACTGACAGATTAACCATCTGGCTGTGCATAAACCCCGAATTGCGTGTTCGAATTCATGAAGTAAGGGCATCCCATGTGTTGATCCCCAATTTGTAGTGATGAATGGCACCAGCCACTCGATAGGTAAATTTGCACACCGAGTCTGCTCAACCCGTTATCCGTGCGATTTCGGAGCTTGGGAACCGTGTATTACTTTGCATCATCCGATGAGGTCTGGACTGGGGTTGAATCCTGCAGTATCTTGATTCGACGGGACATGCGTGAACAGAGAGGCGGAAGGCTGGGTCGACGAAACATAAAGAGAACGGCTGAGGTATTAGCCGTGACTTGTAGGATGTAGTTGCTCTTGAACCCCGATCGGATGTGTATTCCTGCCTACTGCTGTATGGCAGGGTCCCGTTAGATGGCCCAAGCTCTCAACACGGCCCCAAACTCGCTTCCCTTGTCAGGAATAAATTCCACATGATATTAACAGACGCCGTAGTCATATTTGCGCGTGTTTCACAGACTGGAGGGGTGTGGAACGCCCTCTGGGCTGTGGTCGCATCGAAGGATCTGCTCTAGACAACGAGGCAAGTTAGTAGTGATTCTGTCGGAGGGGTATAAAGTACTGGGAGATAGTCTGCTCAGCTGCAACAGAGACTAGTTAATAATTAGTATGTGTTGTTGCACGCTGTAAAAGAGTGGACGGGATCGTGTCTCATAGGCGATGATCGGATATGGTCGTTTCTCAGCGGACAGAAAGGGAGTGCTGTCGCCAGATGGACATAATTCATCACTGCCTTGAGGCTCTAGCAACTGGGCAATCTATAACTGTCCCTTTGTAGTGCCTCGCAGATGTACGCGTGAATACTACTTGATATCATCTATGAAAGGCTACCACAGGCGCAGGGCCAGTTGCACAAATATGCAGCAAAAGGGATGCAAAAAGAGGAACAGATGGAAGAGCGTTCATGAAAGGAGCCCACACACAAACAAAATATTAGGCATGAACAAGAGGTATTAAGTATAGACAGGATCTACAGATCTCTCTACAGATACACAAGTCTCTTCTCCACCCTCGAGTTCTTAACCCAAGGCATGATGAAAAGATCCCACAAAGGGCCCCACGAAGGGCGCGCCAAAGATTATGCCTGAAAGGCCCGTCAGGTGTGAGAGGACGGTCCCCACGCTTTGCAATGCGATAGACCATTCTGATGTATTATCGCTCGCCTTCATAACCGCATACACCCAAGCAACGCCCGACTGGGTGGATTCCATTCCCTTACTTCGTTATGGACCAGAGGGAGTGAAGGAAAGAAAGAGGAGAATATTTTCTGGGAGGGTGAAGGTATATATCACCCAGAATATTGGCACTAGTCCGTTCCGGAACAGACAGGTCTAGGCAGACGCGCGAAGATGAGGGGTAGGGTACGGACATGTTTAGCCCTTATTAGGATCGATTCACGAACTATACCTTGAAACAGGGCTGGATAATTTCGTATAGGCGATAATTTCAGGACTATTTGATTAGCCTTTGGCACGATTATTGTGATGTGATGTGCTCTGTCCGTTAATCTGTTCAACGTGAAGATATGCACGATGTAGGGACTATCATTATCTACTGTCCGAATGATAATGGATATTTACAAACATCTCCTTTGCAATTTCACAGTATGAGGCTGTGTCAACCATATTACTGAAACTTCTAGCCAGATACCAGCAACTATTCTGGGGGTGGAAACTGCCGCATCCTGCCTCGACTTACCGCTGGTGTAAATACCGCCCTCCTCAAATCTCGACTTCTTACTTCTTCTCCTTCTCTCCCCAACAAGCTTGGTATTGATTAATTCTGCTTCATTGTCCGAAAGTTTGAGTTAAGGATGAAGAAATTCATGATGTTCTGACGCCTAGTGATTGCTCTGTTTTCTGTGATTCAGTGAGCCTTGCTGCCCTGACCCTTCCAGTTGTTGTTCTTCCCTCTCCTGACTCACCATCCACCCACCCGCCTTGTCTTCCTCCCACATCCTGCTGCCTCCTCTCTGCCTCCATCCATCTTCCCACCTCAATCTTCTCATCCTCATGTTCCTCCTGACCATCTTTCTTCACCATCGTCTTGCCGAACCCACCCCCGCCCGGGGGTGTATTCAGGTGCTGGCTGCATTGTGGTTTCCTTTGACTAACACTACTTCCCATCAGGCTTCTCCTCTGCGTTCGTCCTGTCATCCAAGATAACCTCCATGTCTGACTGTTTGTCAGGGCAATGATGAGAACGATACAGCCTAGTCCAAGCCCCTAAGAGTCTCCCAGAGGACTTTGCTATCTTAATTTCTGGTTGTTTTACACTTGCTCGTTTCATTCTTGCCCACGGTCGCGTGATTTCAGAGCACATGGCTAATTGATTCTTGTTTCAGCCACACTAATAGCCATAGTGTTACCACCTCAACGATCTTTCGCGACCCCATAGCCAAAGGTCGAATCATCAGTCAGGCTGAGAGTATACTGGCTATGCATCGGTTTGATCAGGAGCCATCTTATCTTAGTTGGGCTCACCTGAATCCCTCCTGTGAAAGGGGCCATCCCTGTCAACTCATTGAAGACTAAAAGCCCCCATCCCCATCCCTCTACCGCTTTTCTGAGATGTCCGCAGACTGTCCCATCCCCGATTGTGACCACAACAACTTCATTCATCTTGCAATTGATGATTGGACACCTCATTCTTTAGAGGTAGGTACGACAGAATCTTCTATGATCCTTGTTGACAGGGTCACCAAGGTCACCCACATATGGCGGAAAATGAATTTTTGTAGTGGTTATTCATGTTTATAACCGATCCATCTCCCCGATTGTGATATGATCGCTTGTGATCCAGACATGAACCACCACCATGACTTCTGTTCCCTTGCATATGATGACTGGATACATCGTACTTTATGATCCTGTCCCAGAATTACTGCACCCTTGTTGTTGACAAGATCCACCTAGATTGATGCAAGATAAAGTTACTGTCTGGACGCCATGTTTGACCCCATGCCCCTCCCCAATTTTTAGGTGACGCTTGTGATTTGGTCACGAACGACGAACATGACCTCTATTATCTTGCAAAGATGTTTGGATATTCCACCGCATGGAATTTTTTCTTTGGTATTGTCTACATGTGTTCTCGAGTCTGGTGCAAGTGAAAGTTATGACTTGGACACCTGCTTCAGTATACTTGATATCCCTCCCCGATCTCGGATTCTTGGTTGGTGGTGGTTCATGTCCGAGTCAATACCGCCCATCCGTTTCTCTTGCAAGTGATGATTGAATATCTCACGGAAATTCTATGAATTGATGACTACGTGATCCTTCCGGTAATCTGATGCCAGATTCCCTTTTTGACCAGGAATTATTTCCCCCTTCATTACAATGACGATTATGTTGCTTTTCTGATGGCTACTACCAGGCCAAGCTCATTCCCAGTATACGATGATGTGACCCTCCATACGCCCACCACCGTTTATACCTTCGTCCGCATCAATATTACCTGTTGAATATGAGCAAAAAGCATTATACAGAAGACTCATGCCTCCGTATTGACCAGACTAACGATGTGACTTCTAGCTACGTTCCCTATTACCTGACACCCCATTTTCCTCGTATGAATTTAGCCAAGCTACTCATACAGTTGTTCCCTTCCAATTCTCTTCTCCTGGATGTGCATTTCAAATCCTCTTTTGGGCCCAGACCATCAGAGCATCTATGTTCCACGCAGCACCCGGAAGACACGCTCAACATCAATCGACTTAATTGACCAGACAACCAAACAAGCAGAAGAGGATCTCTGTTCATGGTGTTTGAAATCTGGTCGATCACTTGAATCGATTTGTCCTCCTTCTTTCAGCGCGACGCCCCTGGCGAACGACGATGGAGTCCCTGCGGTCCCGGCCTCAAAGTTCTGTGCTCAGGATAACCTTAAAATCCGGCGCCCCACATGCCGATAGACGCACTCGGCAAATATGAATGCGGTCGGGTTCTTTGGGGTTTGATTCCAGAGACAGGAAATTTACCCAGGGGAGGTACCCAGTGAGTATCTACCGATGCCGATTGTTTGGGCCCGAAAATGATGACTTGCGTGGTCGAATCACATCCAGGGAGTGTATACTAAACATAAATTCCCCGGACTCTCCGGGAATGAAAGCACAGCACGCAGTACCCAGTCTGGATCGACGATCTGAAGCCTGTTGGGCTCGATGTTTTGCTGATCTCCGTGCTTATCGCCGAGACATGAAGATTTAAGCTCAGTCATGGCCCTCGGCTTCGGCATGATCAAACTCTGGCTAAAGATAGGCTTTTCTAGCCCTGGAGCGATATCACGAGATCGCAGTTGAACAATCCTGAAACTGACAACCATTCTTGTGGTCAGTGCGATTAAACTATCGGGGCTTTTCTAGGAAATGGCCCTCGACCGCTAGTCTCCCAAGTCTGAGATGAGCGAATCACGGGGTACCACTTTACACATGGCTGCCATATCCTGTCGTGGTTTGTGACAAGTCCATTTTCTTCGTGTGTAGCGATGACTTTATCACCTCGAAGCTTTTACCCGGACATGATATAGTGGATATGCGAGAGTCAGGCTCTCTTTGCCGACGTCTCTCTTGTTCAAACAATCTGTGCAGGAATCCGCAAAAATTAATCATGACCATCTTGATAATTTTTACCTGTATTTTTTCAGTGCCTGGTGGTGTACGATGTAGCTCAGCAGTTGCTCTGTTAGACACTGTCGAGATGGTTGTGTTTAAGGTAATTCGAATTCAGCAAGAGACTAAAATGAAGGCTAGGTAGATAAATAGAGCCCTCACAAGGAAAAAGAGCCCGTTCAACCCCACGTCATCTAAACAGATCGCGCACGTGCAGTCGCGCACATGGGGTTGAGCTCATAGCTGGCTTTATGGCGTGCGACCGAAGTTTCAGCCGGCTCCACACATCAACCGGCCGACCTCGACCTCCGCCAGCGCGACTCTGTCTTCTTCCACAGTAGCATCGCCCCAAGATAGCGACCGGAGACCGGTTTGCCAATTAAAAAGGATTCGAAGAATGTTCGCCGGGTCCTATTTTGCGAGGGATTTCGCCGAATAATCGCCTGGGATCAGCCGCTGCAGGAATCAGAACGATCACCAGATTGTGCCGCGACCGGGGCACAGCACGACATCGCCAGCAAATGAACGCGGCCCACCATCGCTTCGCGGAGTGTGGGACACTCTGAGTCGTTTGCCCGCGTCAGAAAGTGTCGTACTGTCGCGCAGCTGTCAGTTCTTTCCCATTCTTGAATTCTTGATCGTTGGTGGTCCGATGGACGTGTTGAAATAGCCGGATTTGGATATGGCGGATCAAAAGGATACCAGCACGGTCGCATACCGCAGTCCCATTCAAGATGTCGATTCGAAGAGCTTGCATTCTGGCGATTGGGGCAAGCAGGTCGATGAGGAGGTCCCGAGAGATCCCTTCGAGGCGCCGTTGAAGCGGCAGCTAAAGTCGAGACATTTGCAGATGATTGCGGTCGGTGGTAAGTGTGACATCCCCAGCATACTGTACAATTAGGGTTTTGAGCTGATCGAGATAGGAATCATTGGTCCTGGCTTGCTGGTCAGCTCTGGCAATGCGCTGCACGAGGGTGGCCCCGCTGGCTCCCTGATTAGCTTCTCGCTCGTCGGCGCGATTGTGTTCTTCGTTATGTATGTGCGGTCTCAACAATTGCCGGGTCTGGGCTAATTGTGTGCGTTTAGGCAATCTCTAGGGGAAATGGCGACTGTCATTCCCGTGACGGGTTCCTTCATCGAATATGCGGAACGATTCATTGACGATTCTCTTGCATTTGCATTGGGCTGGGCATATTGGTGGTTGTGGGTCACGGTAAGCTGCTTTCGCTTCGCTACGAATCATGACAAGTGCTTAACGATATACTGCTAAAAGGTTCTCGCCAACGAATACAACTCCATCTCGCTTGTTATCGGATACTGGACCGAAGCCGTACCACAATGGGGCTGGATCCTCATTTTCTGGGCGCTCTTCCTTACTCTGTCGAATTTGGGAATTTTGGCATATGGCGAAATGGAATTTTGGCTTTCTTTGTGAGTATTTACCTCTCTATTGTTTGGGCCACGACTGACAACCACCAGGATCAAAGTTTTGGCGCTCATCGTCTTCTTCATACTGGCCATTATCATTAGTGCCGGTGGTATTGGCCCGGGACCAATTGGGTTCAAATATTACCACGACCCTGGGGCATTTAATGACGGCATTAATGGTGTTGCGAAGACCTTTGTTGTTGCTGGCACGCTATATGCTGGAACTGAGATGTAAGTCTATGGGCGATGCCCTTGGCCTCGTATGCAAAGCTGATCATCCGCAGGGTTGGAATCACAGCTGGAGAGTCGGCAAATCCTCGAAAGGCCGTACCTCGAGCCATTCAGCAGGTCTTTTGGCGAATCCTGATTTTCTACATCGGTGTGTGCTCTCGAAATCAAGTACTCCAAGCGTTCGGCTATTGACCAGCCAGGCACGATTTTCTTTATCGGCATTCTAATGCCCTACGACGACAAGCAATTGCTTGGTGATACTTCGAAGACAGCCAGCTCACCCTTAACCATCGCCCTGACTGACGCTGGCATTCTGCCTGCAGCACACCTGATCAACGCCCTCATCGTGATCAGTGTCATATCCGCAGGAAATAGCTCCCTTTACGTTGCCTCGCGAACGCTGCTCTATATGTCTCGCAACAGCAAAGCCCCGAAATTTCTCGGACGCGCCAACAAGGCGGGCGTACCCTGGGTCGGCCTGATCTTCACCAACATCTTCGCGTGCATCGTCTTCCTGGGACAATCATCCAGTGCAGGGAAGGTCTATTCCGCTCTAATTACCCTATCTGGAGGTCAGTAAACCAAAAACCTTGTGCCATGATCTATACTAACAGCCAGCAGTCGCAACCTTCCTCGTCTGGTCCATAATCGGCATCTCCCACATTCGTTTCCGCAAAGCCCTCGTAGCACAGGGACAAGACACTTCGCAACTGCCTTTCCGCTCCGCGCTCTATCCATGGGGTACCTACTTCTCGCTCGCCTTGAACATCTTCCTCGTGTTTTTCCAGGGGTATACTTGCTTCTTGAACCCGTTCAGTCCCGATGACTTTGTCATCAACTACATCCTCCTTCCCGTCTTCGCGCTCTTCGTTATTGCGTATAAATTCTGGAACAAGACCAAGTGGGTGTCGCTGGAGGATATGGATATTTGGACTGGGAGGCGGGATTTTGTTGATGAGGAAGAGCCGGTTAAGAAATCTGGTCGGTGGTGGGCGAAGATTCACGATATAGTTGTCGGATAGATACCCTGCTGGTATATACCACATTGAAGCATATACGCTCTAACATTATGCAGCGCAATTCATTATCTTGCAGCTGCTGAAAAAATAAAATTGGCATTCTTTTTGGTGAAGATCGACCGGATTCCGTCGGAGCGCCGGTCTCAAACGGCGACCTCCGCTGGGTGATGAATAGTCACGTAGACTCTGTATTGTCGTAGCTTCGGTGCTTGTGTCGAATCTGCTTCGAGGTGAGCGTCAGATACGCGGAAACTTTCGTTGTTGTTTCTTGTCTAGGAAGTAACTAATTGATATTAGCCAATACTGATGTCGTACTTAGGAAACTCATTGCCCGTCAATATATATATTCATGAGAGCAGCTCGTATTCTGCGTGGAAATGAAACAGGGGATTGTTTATCACGGGAAAACGGAAACAGGAGCAAGATAGACTGATTCAGACAGAATCGAGAAAATAATCGTAAAAAATAAATTGTGGATGGCCGTGAAAGCTCCCGAATTGCAGCTGTACGACGATGTGGTGGCCTGCAGGATCAAGCACTCAGAATGGCACGTGACAACAACAATTGTATGCATTTGGGTTCAGATTTTTGAACAGCAACCCGCAGTGATTTCGCACTCGTCTCGCGGTTTCAACGAGATGCAACTGTTCCAGTCATTTGATCTTCACTATTCGCAATGGGTAACATCCAGCTCACAGTGTTCATCGCCAAGAAAGGGCATCGGCTGGCTTTAGCCTAAGACGATGATCAGCGCAGCAACAGACAGTGCCAGCTTGAAGGAATTCGCCAAATGGACCCCGAGATTTTGGCTACAGAGGTTTTCCAGTCTAATGAAGCTAGACCAGGGACCATTCTGCCTCCAGCTTCTTCTGCGCGTTCCCGACCCTGTTCATTCCCCTGAACAACCCGATCCCTGTCGATCTTTCCCAGGCACAACACTCTGATCCTATCACAGTGTCCTCGAATGGAGACTTTTTTGAGCCTGTCCGTCGATTCGCGAACTCGACAAGCAGTGCAGACATACTGTACAATCTACACTCCTGCATACTTGACCCCACCCCGAACCAGCAACCCCACAACGGCTCAGGCAAGCCGTTAGAACGGCATCGTGCCCGTCAGCACGACCACCGATTGGCCCGATAGCATCCTGCATAAATCCCCCACTTGCACTCCGACGGGGACACCGCCAGGTCGTCGTTTCGGATACGGCGCATTGACTGAATTCGAGCACCAGTCGATTCCTCACGCTGGCGCCCCGCCCAATCGCTTTCCCTTCGTATCATGCCTACAGATCGGCCAACATACCCGAACGGGCATGGTTGGTTTGTGAAGGATGTGCCCTACGGTAGCTTCTGTTCTTGCGGTTGGCTATGGTCAATTGGGGGTTTTGCGATGGCTTTAGATGTAACATCGTCTGGGTTCGGCTGGGGATGAGGGGTGAAGACGGAGGAAAGGAGACAAGGGATGGTGTTGGTGCTCAAGTTAGGCTATTTAAGGACCTGAATAACCTGCGATTTTGGAATTGATCATCAAGTCTTCTCGATCTATTCTCCATTGATCTCCTGTTGATCCGACCGGATCGAGCGACAAGATGCAGTTCACCGAGGTATACAGTCTTCAGCACACCTTCCCGACAATCCATGCTAACCCCAGCCAGCTCCTCACCCTGGCCACTCTCCTCTTCACCGGCGCTGTCGCCGTCGCTATCCCGGCCGACCTCGAGACCCGCGCCTGCGCCTACAGCTGTGGCACCCACTGTTACACCAACAGCGCCGTGAGCTCCGCCATGGCAGCTGGCTACGACCTGTACTCGTCCGGCGACACGGACGACAGCTACCCGCATGTCTACCACAACTACGAAGGCTTCGACTTCTCGGTCAGCGGTACATACTACGAGTTCCCGATCCTAAGCTCGGGCGAGGTGTATGATGGTGGATCCCCCGGCGCGGACCGAGTGATCTTCAACACTGGAGATCAGCTCGCGGGTGTCATTACCCACACTGGTGCTAGCGGTGACAACTTTGTCGCGTGTACCTAGTTGTTGCTTTGAATATAGCAAATACAATAAATGTGAGAATGATATTCTGAAAAGGACGTCTGACTTACCACAAGGACGACTAGAAGTGAATATCAATGTCGCAGATGGACTCTAGTGTTTACTCATGGGAGAGTGTAAACATCATCTCACCTGCCGGATTTTAAGCCTTCTTTGATCTTGGTACTCTGCTAGAAGCAAACGGCAATTAAACTCGACCGAACTGGGCTGTGAGGGCCAGATTTGTGAGTCTGCCGCCGCTTGACAAGAGTACCGTCCATCAAAACATACCCTGACATCACTCCAAATGCCAGTAAGACAGATGTTGTATGTTTCGGGATGATGGGTTGTACGTACAGAGGATGTCGGAGGCTGTTCTTCGTGTTTACGCGCAGGGATTGTGTAGGCACGCAGTAACTGTTCTCCTTTTGACTTTAGGTACCGCTCTTCAGCGGTCGCCAATCGCTCATACAGCCAGGAAGTTTCTTGAGACTGCCGTCGCCGATTGAAGTTCCCTCCGTCAAGACGTCAATCCATTCACACTGGCAGCATCGTTTGCCCGTGTTGGTGATCCGGTGTCCGCGTGTCGCAACCTGTTAAACAGTGTAAACCAAGGGATCTCTGAATAAACACCTCAAATCAAGTGCTTTGCTCTGGATAGAGTGCTGACAAGAACGCCCACAACAATATAGACACCTCAGATAATGCGTTTCCCACAGCAATGATCAAGTTTTGCAAGAGAGAAGGAAAATGAAGAAAAGTTTCTGTACGGACAATTCTTTTTGAGTTGCTTGCATGATGGTCGCTCCTTTTCAGTCCCTCTGGGAGGCAGACGCGTTCCTTCCCTTTCTACAAGAGGGGTGCCCTCGATGACATAATCTCGAGTATACACAATGCACCACGAAATATCGCTGAAGGAAGAATAGCAAAGATAACGTTTCCTTTAGTTGTGGAATATAACTATCTGTCAGATAATTTTGAACGGTAGATAGATGTAGCCGACAATTTTTCATGTAAACACATCGAGATCGTGTCAACATGCTGTGATGTCTGCGTTCATTTTGGTATCTAGAGGCAAACAGCAATCGACACCCGCACAAAAGCGAATTGTGGGAGCTTGTCGTCGCCGGGGTTTGGTACCATTTGGAAGTTCTGCAGAGTATCTTATTTCGAGTCATCATAGTCTTGCTTGAGGTCCATTTCGACGCGCAAGAACACCACATTCCTTCTATCTTCTCTGCCGACTGAAGCCCCCCAGATCGACATTGGCCATCTCCTCAAGATCTTCTGCCTGTTTGTATCAGAGTCGCTGTGGCCAATTGAACTGGTGCCATCCTGTAAGGCTGTGAGATCCACAGCTTCCTTGTGGACATTGCTGGAATGACGACCGTTGGATTGATCGGGTGTCTCTGATAGAAGCAGATAGACGATCCGCAGGACTGCTTAATAGGTAGGGTCTTCACATGTCCAGTATGATGGGCTATTTCCGACAGGGTATCAGCCCATCGCTGTGGAGTCGGGGTGAGGAGGTAATCGAGGTTGACAGGATATGTCGGATACCTAAATCACAGCGATAGCGGTCAATAGGACAACTTTACCCTCAGACTGTCGGGAAGGGAAGATGGAAAAGAGGAAAAGGGGGGACACGAGCGTTTTTAAATTGGCCAAGTGCGAATCTGGGGTCATGCGGGGAAGGCCTGTGCGACGCCAAGGCCGTGCTCATGCAGGCGAATCACACGATGGCCAGAGTGGAAATCCGTCGATTCGAGATTTCTACACTGACTGGCTTCGAACTGCAGCTGGGAGAGACATCAATCTGTCTAGAGGGCTGTCAGTTTGGTTGTGGGCCAACTGCAAATGGAATCATCACAGTGACGGAGAGTAACCACAGTATCGGTCGCACACCTCCAGGAGAAACACCTTTCAAGAGGAACAGAGGCCATTTTGCGCAATTGCGTCTAGACCTCTGGAATTCTTGGGAACATTCGACACCAACAACGAGGCTTTCGTAAATGAATCGAGAATATTCTTGGTAAAAATTGGGAAACTCTGATGGTTACGGGAAGGCCGACGGAACAGACCACAACAGATGGGTGGCTTGGCAAATAATGGAAATGGCTATTCTGATTACGAGGGAGCGACTCAAATTCCTGGTTACCCAATTTTAAAATCCATCTGTCTTTAAACTACGGAAGGCCATACTGGGACACAGTGGATCACATTTTGATCGAATGCACGCCCGTCAACGTAGCCAAATCTGCCGCGGAACGACCTGTGGATATGCTGTTTAAGGCACCACTAGTTAGTTGTCATGAGGCTCGAATTAACTTGAACCGATTCGACCGCAGTCGCTGCTCGGCAAATAAGGCGACACTGTTTTCATCCGTCAAGGAATTTCCTTGTAGACTCTATAGACCGGGAGGTTCGACGTGAACCAGTTTGGTGGAGAAACTTCGAGGCCTGGGCTCAGAACGAGTGGAGGTTGATGATTGTTGGTATCACCAGCTAGGTACTGTGTACACAGTTAAGTGGACAGTGTGTATGCTCCAAAGCAAAAGTCAATTGATTCTTGTTGATAGATGTAGATAGATGTTCAGTCTAGTTGAAAAACACCCCTAGATCCCACACGCCGGCCTTCGGCGGTCACAACACCGAGGCCACAGCCCAGCGCAAGAATGCGTACACCAAGCAAGGGATGTTATCCATCGGTCGCTAGCAGTGGGTCACAGCCAGTTTGTTCTGACAGGAGAATATATCCCGACAATGATGAAACCTCCTGGAGCAGATCCATCAAAGACACTACAGTAACTGTCGGCTACATGTATATTTCCAGGTCCAGCTTTATCTACCAGGTCTGAAACGCGATGTCTCGCGGCCAAACCATGATGTGGTCCTCTCCTGCCGGATATTCATATTGCCTCGCTCGGCCGACTAACTCGGATTCTCCAACTCGCATCCGACATCGAATACCGTGCTTGACTAAGTCGCTTCACTCCGACGTGGCGTTGAATTGCCATCGTTAATCGTCCGCAGTTCTCCCGATGCCGCGCCAAAGCAGTCTCACCACTGGAAAAGCATCGGAAGTATCGTCTGATCCGGTCGGACTTAATCGCCATTCCGACATGGCAACGACGCGAATTGACTAAGCATTTCACAAGCGCTGCATAATACAGTCATTCTCAACGGCCAATGGTGCAGAATATATTTAATTATGTGGGAATATTTGCACTCGTACGTGCGAGCAGAGAACGATGGCAATTGTTGTCAATCGGAAACTGACGTCAGTGCCATCGGTTTACTTGCTAGTGGAGACAACCAAGCATCGGGTGGGTCTGAAGGCCTGGATCGAAAATCGGTATGATGTAACAAACCTCAAAATCTGACTGCCAACATAAATTTTTAATTTTTTTTTTTTAAAAAAAGCACGTACCTGTAGTTTGTTGCCTCGTTTGAGTTTCCATCGGGCCGAGTGCCATTCCCGTACGTCTCTTCCCTTGGCGCTATTCAGCAATATGCACTGGATGGCTGCATTATCAGTGCCGTCGTTCACCCATGTCATCATTGGTCTCGGTGCATCCCTTCACGGTCGAACGCCTTCCGAGGAATTCCCGGCAAGCCCATTGGTTCTGTTCTTGATCTCGCGACTAGAGTCACGCCCGAAATTTCTGGCCCACCCTTTCGGGCGCGTTTTTCCGCCGCCCGCGAGTCCGAATGTTCGCCGAATGGTAGCGATGCGTTCGAGTGTCGAGAAGCAATCAATTGGACCGAGAATTGCTGTTCGGCTTTAACTACTAGACAGTGCTGGACAGTGCGACTGTGACTCGGCCAGGCACTATCTGATGGACGCACAAGGTTAGCACAAGATGCACCCACTTGAGGGTCCACACACCCACTCCTTCCGCACATCAAATGGATCCTCTATAAATCCGGTTTGGAGACTATGACGATGGTCCTCGCACTCGGAGCCTCCTCAGTTCACCGATTAGACCTATCGTACATATAGGAAAGGGGTGCCCGAGGAAAAAAAATCTGGAGTTGACACCAACTATCTCCATCTTCAGACTTCCCCGGATGGCCGACTCAACTTCCTCCGCTGAAAAGCGCGAGGACATCATTCCCTCGAATGAGAAGCGCGAACTCAAGGAAGAGGACTGCTACGAGAAGCTGGGCTACTGCTGGCCCCGTTGGAAAAAATGGTCCTACCTCGCTGCTGTCGCTTTCGTGCAGGTGTCCATGAACTTCAACACCTCGGTCTTTCCCAATGCTATAAAGCCCCTTGCTGCTGCCTTCGACATTAGTGAGCAGCATGCGCGCACAGGTCAGATGGCCTATCTGGTCACCTACTCTATTGGTTGCGAGCTGTGGGCGCCCTGGTCTGAGGAGTTCGGTCGCTGGCCTATCCTCCAGCTCTCCATGTTCCTGATCAACATCTGGCAAATCCCTGCTGCCCTGGCGCCTAATTGGGGAACCATTGTTGTTGCCCGTGCTTTGGTGCGCTTCCTTGCGATCGCAAACTTCTTTTCCAATTTACTGACGTGTCTTAGGGTGGTATCTCTACCGCTGGCGGTAGTGTGACCCTGGGTCTGATTGCCGATATCTACGAGCAGGAGACGCAGCAGTTCCCGCTCGCGTTCATTGTCTTGTCCTCATGTATCGGTACCAGTATCGGTGGTGTCATCGGTGGTCCCATCCAGCGCTGTAAGTGTCTGGTCCTTCATAGCTTCAACGACGCGTGCTAACATCTCTTGTCTCTAGTCCTTGACTGGCAATGGTTCTTTTGGATCCAACTGATCTTCGGCGCCGTCACTCAGGCCATCATTTTCTTCATGCCCGAATCGCGTTCCACCATCCTCCTCGATAGGGAGGCCAAGCGCCGCCGCAAGTCCGGTGAAGACCCCAACATCTACGGTCCGAACGAGCTGAAGAAGCCCCGTGTGTCGCTGAAGGAGGCCGGCAAGATCTGGATGCGTCCATTCCACATGCTGCTCACCGAGCCCATCGTCTTCTGTCTGTCGCTGCTCTCCGGATTTTCCGATGCGCTCATCTTCACCTTCCTGGAGAGTTTCGCCGTTGTGTACGAGCAGGGCTGGGGCTTCGGTATTCTTGCTCAGGCTTGGGCTGTCATCCCTATCAACCTTGCCTACTTCATAACGTACTTCACGTACTTCCCCTGGTTCTGGCGCGATGAACATATCCGCAAGGCTAAGGGCGACGACGCGATGGTACCTGAGCGTCGAATGAAATGGCTTTTGTGGCTTGCGCCGTTCGAACCTATCGGTCTGTTCGGTTTCGCGTGGACTTCCTTCGGTAAGGAGCGCGGTATCCCCTGGATCGCATCCATGATTTTCTCCACCATGGTCGGTATCGCCAACTACGCGATTTATCTGTCCTCAGTTGATTACATGATTGCTTCGTATGGTGTTTACTCTGCTTCTGCTTGTGGTGGTAACGCCTTCGCTCGTGATCTGCTTGCTGGTATCTCCGCTATGTACGCGACCCCCATGTACAGCAACATCGGAGACAAGTGGCAGGTTGAGTACGCTTCCACTGTTCTTGCTTGTCTGTCTTGCGTTGTCGTTGCTCCTATCTACGTCTTCTACTGGAAGGGCCCACAAATTCGTGCCAAGAGCAAGTTCGCTGCCTCGCTGGCTGCGGAGCGCAAGGAGAACCATGGTCGGAGAGTTAGCAAAGCTGCCCCTGAGCATGAGCAGTTGGTTGAGCCTTGATCTCGCCTGAAACACGGCGTGAGATATTGCATTTGGGGTGCTTTCTCATACAATTATTGATTTGCATTTTGGAATGCTGGTTTGGAGTTGGTGACGACAACCACGTCTAAATTGTGGATGTATATATTAGCTGTCACGCATTACACATAACGAAGAGTGTTATGATATACCAATTGATGTTCACGTTTATGTTTACTCGAAGAGATGCTCATTGCCAGTCTATTGTACACGGACCCGGTACTGCCTCTGGACTAGCTGCTCCCACCACTATTAAACTGCAATCTGATGCGACGCGTTCAGTGGATCTGGATTGACGAATGAGGAATAGTCTAGTTCTCAGATTAATGCAAGTGAATAGTGAATGCTATGATAAATGGCAGGTACCCAGTGTTGTAGGTGATGTAGGCAGGAACTGGCGCAAGCAGACCATGGCGGCCATTGACGCGCTGACAATAACAAATCCTCGCTGCCGCTTATCCCGCCTCTTTCGACACTGACCCTCTCCAAGTTCACATGTCAACCCAACACCAAAACAATGAAGCGCCAAGTCTCGAAGTTGGCAGCTGCACACGCAGCAGCGGCCCTATGACATGCACGCATTCGAGCGCCCAGGGCCAGGCTGGTCGTCGTGCCGCAGTATAAATGCCCCAGCACAGCCCATGCCACACTTCATTGGTCATCGTGGCCGGGGCCGCCTACACATCAACTTCTCTACACCGGGATGTTCTTTATTTATTTTGAGGGACTGACATACTTTCAATGGGACGATATTGAGCCGACGGATGCCAGTCTCATGCCCAAATGAGCCAATAGTGTACACACTTGAATCTCATTGTTATTGGCGAATACTAACGAGTACAGGATGCCAGGGAATCCGAAGATATCCTCGACGACGATACCCTCGCCATGGATACCGATTATCTCCATGTCCATACCACTTACGAGAATTTCCAGATTGTTCGCCGGTGGATTTGGCTGGCGATGTATAACTACGTTCTACCACGCCCACGAGTGTAAGACAATATTTGGTGAATTAGAAGCTGTTTGTGAAGCATGGCAACCCCCGTTTGTTGTTAGATGATGATTATGTTTATTCACAGTGTCCCTACACCTTTCCGTGACATTATTATCCCTTCGCCATCCCTACGCCTCGAGTCCAGAATATCAACGGAGTTGCTGCGAGCTGCTAAGCTCCATCGTTCGATCGAGTCTTGCTCATAAAACAGGCTACCTTGTAACGGCTTTGCGAGCAGATACCAGTTTGCTCACATTCATACGATTATCTATAACACCCCGTTCTGTTCCAATCTCCATTCAACAGTTCAATTCCTCCTTGTACGAACTCGGAACTTTGGCAACATCTGACTGATCTGAATGAAGCTCTGTCTCGTGGTGGGGTTATTCAGAACAGAGCTCCCCGAGTGCATAATGAGGCGACGCAGACTATGGTATACGATCTCTTGTTGGTCGTTGAAGAGTAACCTTTGGCATATGTAGAAGCAATCTATCAGTTCAGCAAAGCAGCAGTGGCGTACGACTTGATATCCTTCCCCAGGAAGCACGCATATACTGCTGTCTTTTCGCAGAAAGCCAGGATGCCTCATGTTTGCGTGAGAGAGCGTGCCTTCCCGTTTCAGCAGGCTCACCTCTACATCATTTACCCGCTGCTTCCGTGTCAGCTGATCAGGCAACATAAATGAAGGCCGACTTCTCCTCCAGAACTTCCCTATACTCCTTTCCCTCTAAGTTCCCCCGCCCCTGTTGCATCGTCTGGCAATTTTTGGTACCAACCTGTCACAGTGACACGGCTTCCTTTTCATCAACACTTGAGCCGGTGGCTCGAGGATGGAGAAGGGGACTGTACGCGGGGTCGTTGATGGACCGTTGGCCGATTCACAGGACGGAGGTGCGTAATTGTGAAGATATTCTTGCGCGACGCAGCTGTAGGTGCGTGAATCTGTTACTTATTTACCTACTCGTACGCATGAAGACTCATTGACATTGAATAATTAACAGGCGGTGTGTTTCTTTCATTGCTTGAATAGGCAGTCCGTGATCCTTGCGGATGAGCATCCAAGCCCACCACCAACCGAGCTCTTCGCAAAGTCACTACTTGGGATGTCGCAGAGCGTGTTCGGGCTTACACACTGGCAGTGTAATCTCAAAAAGTTAACTGCTTCTACTTTTGGTACGATTCAGACACATCAGGCATTGAATTCCCCCGATCCTTGCGGATGTGGGCGTGCCGTAGCGTTGTCTACATACCGTGATTCGTGATCTCCTGGTGTCGCATTTCATACCAGTTTCAGTAATATGGTGTTCTTTGAAGAAAAATTTTCCTGTAAATTATGCCTCTCTTACTGGCACAGTTTAAACAACATGAGAAGATCGAGAATCTCTCACTGTGCAGGGTGCTGTCAGGTAGAGAGAGACGAGAAGGGGTACCGCAGACACTGAGTAAGATCAGGTGTGGAGATGAGGGAATGAAAAATTAGTGGAGAGGTTGGAGACCCTCATTTATACCCTGGTGTGACGCGTTTGCCTGGCTACCACTGAACTGCTCTCAGGCCACCCGGCAGCTCACAACGACAATGACCTTCGCGGGTACTGAATGATCCGTTTCCTGGGGTATTTTCATGCTTTGCAAAGAGCTGAAGAGACCGTTGTTAGTTCTGTCGACATTCCCAAGAATTACTCTATTCCAGTGCCCCTCACGGCTTCTCTTCGCACAGCTGACAACTTTTTGCACCCACTAGGCCTTCTATTCCACTACACCAGGATCCACAGAGAACTTGTCGATGACCCTCTTCCTCAAAACTTAATTACCAAGCAAGTCCACCCCGAAGAACCCAGCTCGGCCAACTTGACAGCTCACTGTAAGAAACGCGCATACATGTTAGAAGAGCTGGGACTTTGAAGGGACACGTCAACTATAAACACAATGTGAGTACACTTCGAGTCTTGTCGATGTCGGCTTACCTGCCTACCCGATCTGCTGTTCCCGATGTGATAGTGTGCTCAGCACTCAATCAATTTGCCAAATGCTCCCTGGGGCCTACAAAATCTAGACTGAGAGACGTGATATACATCCCGGCATCGGGGTCAGTGGAGAGAGCCATGTTTGAGCACTGTACGCCGGGTTAGCTTGATGCTGGCTTGTTCGGGCCCGACTACCTCCACGACTAGCTAAAACAAGATGTGAAACAGCCTACCAAAGGAGCAAGCGAGGATATATCATGACCTTATGATAAAATGATCTTTCTCCTTCATGAGCAGCTGAGTTTCAGTGAACAAAGAGCTTGAACCTGATACGTTGAATACTGGCCTAGCCTATCCTACAGGGTTTATCGTCCTCCAATTGGCACTATAGAGATGCCGAAGGCTTATAGGGAGGGCAGTATTCAGCTCCAGGGACTCAATATCTGTGAACAGTATCAACATGACTGCTTCCAGCAAATTTTCCGTCAGTAAATACCCTTTGGAAGCATATGCTCTGTCTGCTGAGAGTTTGTATTGATTGTATCGGAAGACAGAAACCGTCACAGAAACCGTCTTTCTAGGCTTCACCATTGGCTTCATTGCTCATAGATGGCAAAACGTCAGCAAATACAAAGGTACAAACGGTTCAATCCGTCAAGCTGCGTTGGAGAGTTCTAGGTCTACTTCAAAGCTACAATAGAGAATTTTTTTTTTTTTTTTTTTTTTTTTTTACAATTACATCTGCCATCTGTCTCTGTATCCATATAAAGAGTTACGAAGCCGTTTGTCCCATGAATGGTCAAGCTAGAAGGCCTTCAAAGTTCAAAGAAAGAGTAAAAGGAAGTGTAACTCACCATCCAGCCTGATGAAAGATGAGCCTTCCCCCTTGAAAGTCAATACATGCCAAAATAAATGAGCAGAGTCGCAGTGATTGTTACTCAGACGACATAATCCACCTACATATCTTGTAAGGAACCCTCAACTGGCCTTTTTTGGCTGCTATGTCGCAGCCCCATAGCCACTTCCGCCTTTTGCATCTCGGTTTTCAGCTACTTCTCCAATGTCCTTCTTCACGGATCGCCTCACAGCCGCTCATCCTCCTTTTTGCTGTTCAATGAGGCACTGTCTTTCTCCTGTGACCCAGCCACTGCCATTTTCTGTTTCTCATCTCGCAGCAGTTCATTCACTTTCTCAAAGTTCAAAGAGGCGTTGTGATTCTCCTGCGACCCAGTTGAACGGCCAGGGGCTTAGGCCCTGGGTCTCCTGTCTGTTCGGGTGTTTTCTCGGTGCTGGGGCTTTGTTTGGTGAGAAAGGCAGCGGGACCGGCAGCGTCGTTCGTACGAAGGTCGTAGAGTCCAGTTCTCGGGGTCCACTCAGCATAAATTTCTTTATTCCGGATTGGCGCTGGTTCTTCGCTGAGTTCGCTCACTTCACTGGGATTATTGGAGTCCGAGTCGCTCATCTCGAGCTCCATGCCCGTCTCCAGCTTGATTTTGTGAAGCTCGTCCCTGATCTCGGCCTCAGGAATTGGAATGAAGGTAGGAGTGCGTCTGATCATCTTAAGTCCATTCGTTTCTGGGTTGTTGTTAGTCTAACCCTTCGTTGAATTGTTTGAATGGGAACATGCGTTGTTCGGTTCTTGAGTTGGTGTTTTGGGTTTGTTTAGAAGCGCACGTTCTGCGAGGTACTGCCCAAGGGAAAGGATGGATTTAAAGAGATAGAGTACAGACACGACAGCTGGATGAGTCAGGAGGGTGTTCAGCGAGGCATGCCTGCCTGTTCTGCCAGTGATTATGAGAACGGCACTCGCTTAAGACCGCCGTAGGCAGCGAGGCAGGCACGCGCCGCTCACGTATTAACTACCTCCCGTCTGCTTCTGTTTTCCCCCTCCACAACTTCTTTCACAGAAACTCCATACCACCTTTTCCATACCAACACGTCCGCTTCGAACAAGATGTCGCTCACTAAGAAAACCTTCACCCTCGACGACTACTATACCCACGAGAAGCGTGCCCATGTGCCCCTCCTGGCGTATCTGAAGCGTGTTTCCCTCATCCTCGCGGTTTACTACGCGTTCATGGTCGGAGTCTACGGCTGGAAAGCTACCACTAACCTCTCCCCCCATACCGGCTGGGGTCACCCGATTCTGTTCTTTGCCTCCGTGGGTGTCGTTGCCCTCGTCCAATGCACCTTCTACTGGACCGTCGACACCTACCTGGGCAAGTGGATGCATGGTTGTACCGCACGTCATTGCTTCATGGGATCTATCGCAATCCTCGGTTTTGACCTGGCTACGATCTTCATCTTCGGCCGTAAGGCTATTGGGGACATGATCACCTTCATTATCGAGTTGCCTTACTGGAAAGACCCCAAGTTCTGCCTCATGTTCATTTTAGCTATCCATGCGCTGGATTTGGTCTTCTGGGCTTGCGTGACCCTCGTGGAGGGACGGCTTCCTCGCTATCGCAGTCGCCTTCGTGCCCGCCTATGATCCTCCCTGAGGATCACCTGCACCGTCACGGTGTTTCTGACCTTGGGCTCGTCCCGCCTATCTTTCTTTGCCTGCCTTTGCGCGGTGAAATTTAGGTAAGTCATCTTCTGGTCAATCTTTTCGTTTTTGTTTCGGTTCCTCGACCCTCGTTCGGAGGATTTTCTGAACTGATGCTGTTCATTTGACTACCTACTAGCCATACTCACTCTATTCTTATCCATCTATCATTATCACAGGCCTAGGTAAGTCATCTATGATTCTTTTTACCCCCATCTCCCTATTGCGTTCTCACTTGTAGAAGCAGTACTGTATGAGATGCAGATTTGACATTCTGAAATTTTCCATAATCATCCAGCTATGACATTATTTCTTACGGCTTGATGGTCAATGAATCTAGATAATTTACACAGGATACAGCAGCTCAGTCGCTGGAGGGGAATAAGTGCATTGCAACCTAAGAACATCCCACAGGAGCCAACAAGCATCCCAGTCCAAAATCCCTGTTAAAATCCGTAAAATGAAAGCAAAGCTAACAAAATCGCCAGTGAGAACGAAATCCGTGCACAAGCAAGGTCAACCCTGTCTTGGACTTCGGCGAAGGTGAACTTATGTCGATGAGAGCTTCAAAGTCCAGGTACTTTGATGTCTTCGGGTCATACAGCAACTAACCGGCCTGATCACTATCGTATTCTAGCTCGGGGAAGTGCTCGTCCGAGGCCAGTCTATCGCCGCCCCGGAGATTCGCAAACATACTGGAGATATGCGAGGATAGTGACTTCTTCTAATAGTACTCCTCGTCGTACTCCGCCTGGTCTTCGCGGCCGTCTTCGTACGCCTCGCGGCGCGCCTCTTGGAGCTCCTCCTCCTGGTCGGACTCGCGGTCGGATTCTGAAGTCATTAGTATCAGGTTTTAGACCGGTAGATGAATTAAAGCTTGGGTTGCATGCTACCAACAAGAAAAAGAAAAAGGAAAGGAAAGGGGTGTAACTTACCAACTTCGTGCTCAATCACCGCGCCGGCGATACCACCCAGCGCGAGACCGGCTGCACCAGCCGCCAGATACTTGCCCGCGTTGCTGGACTTCTTTTCCTCCTGCGGCTGCTCATACCCGCCGCCGTAGGACCCGCGCTCCTCGTAGCCCATCGGTGGAGGACCAGGGGGCGGCGCATAGTATCCACCAGCCGGCTCGGGCGGCGGCACGCTGCGAGACCCATCGTAGTAGCCGGAGGGTGGGCCGGGCGGCGGTCCGTAGGGTGTCTCCCACTGCGAACGACCTGTGGCATCCTCGACCCAGAATGCGCGGCGGGTGCTGGGCTCCCATTCTTGGTGCCAGCCGGCCGGGAGTGGTGGTGGTGGGTTGGCCGGGGGTCGGGCGCCCGGTGGAGGGGCACTGTATGGGCCGCGTTCGTAGGGAGGGCGTTCGTAGCCTCCCTGCGGTGGGTAGGGTTGGTCGTAGGGCCCTGGGGGCGGGCGGTTGTAGGGTTCTCCTCCGTAGTAGGCCATGGCGTGTGAGGTGGTAATGTGAGAGAGAACGGAAGTTGGGGGGAAGGGGCTGTTTTATGTTGGGTGTGGGGAGGACCCCTAAATAGGATAGGAGAGGGATTTATTACAGTGAAGGCTAATTAGTATGAGATGGTACCACCAGGCACCTGCCCTCTACTCCCTAGTCTCTGCTAGTGAGCTGGAGTGGATTTGTATATCGCCGTTCCGCCCAGAACCGAACGAAACATTCCCCCACCTCCGATCCACTTTTTAGCGCCGAACAAGCATGAACTAGGCAGAGCAATTCGTGAAACCCTTGCCGGGAGCTGTGGTTGGGACGAAGGTCAGATTGACAGCGTACGGAGGTGAGAATGAGAGTAGATTGTACTGTTGATGATCTGCGGCCGGTCGCAGCTGTGGGTCAATGACAGAAAGTGACAACCGCTCGGGGCCAGTCATTTCCCAGCTGAATGAAACGAGATGCAATCAATGCTAGGCGCCAAGGATACTACCGGCGGCCAAGAGTTGGAAGTGAACAGAATGCCATCGCAAACATGATGTGCTTTTCCATGAAGAACAGGTAAAAATGCGGAAGGAGGTCGATCTCTGGAACGATCGGCCCTTCCCGTCCCCAAAGCTTGTCTCCTACATATCAGGGGCTGAGCTGCCAGACAGTAAGGACACGACTCCTGAGGTAGACACCAGCCACGGCCAGGAAGAGCGGATGTGCCTGGTAGGGCCGTAGGGCCAGCCATGTCAGATTAAGTGCCCATGCCATGCATGCCAACACAACCCGCCGCAACCCCACTGTCGAACACGTCGACAAGCGGAGAGCCACTGTGGCTCGGTTACACAGCCACTCGGAGTGGCACACGTGGCGCAGTTACATTATCAGCGATTTCAACTGCCCGGGGGTGGACCAAAGTCCGAATCATTCCGTACCAGTCCGGAAGACGCGAAACGAGAGAAATTCAAGGGTGAATTGAGTCATAACTGCGTATCGCCAGGATTCGGAGTGAGCGCTTACAGCCCCTGAGGACCCGACAGAGAGTTACAGTGGGGAGAAAATGGATTGATCCTGGCGGTTGGATGAATTGTGGGGAAGGTGGGTTTGGTTTTACGGAGATATATTGGAATAGGAGAATGGAGAGTAGTTTAGGGGAAGGGGGAGTCGATGCTCCCCTGTGTAGCGATAGTATATTCATTTGTTGGGCATACCAACCTTGCAAAACGTGATATCACGTGAAATAAATAGTAAAAAATATTAAAAATGGAAGAAAAAAAAAAAAAAAAAAAAACTCCTACAGTGCCACGGAAGTGGAGCGAGGAGAGCAATGTCGCAACGACAGTAGTACCGCTGCAGATGGACCGATCCGGTATCGAAGAGACCGACGATTCGGGAAGCGACAGCTCCGGTTGAGTACTTGGGGTGACTAAGTCGACGTGCCGGCCAAGGGACCGGCCTCAGGGTCATTGGGGTAGAAGAACGCGCCCAGCCTGGTAGACGAGTCAGTCAATATTCAAAAGGGAAGGGGGTATAGAACACTCACGCTATGATGATGTACGCAGCCATGAGAAGGGCGCCCTCAAGGTAGTTACTCCTACCGTCGAGAACCAGGAAGTTCACGACGAAGACAGCAACGAAGAGACAGACGGTTTCAAACAGGGTGAAGTATAAGGACATGTCCTTGTCCATGATCCAGCCCAGGATGACGACAAGCGGCGTGACAAAGACAGCTACAAGTAGTAGAGTTAGTGATAAGCCCAGCTCTCCCGGGAAAAGATAAACACACCAATTTGAATACTGCTGCCGACGGAGACACCAATGGACAAATCCATCTTATTCTTCTTCGCAACGCTGACGGCCGTCACGTGCTCGGCAGCGTTGCCGACAATGGGCAAGATAATTAGACCGATGAAGGCCTCGCTGACCGGCGAGCTGGCAATCATCTCGGGAATAGCGTCAACCAGGAATTCGGCACAGATAGCAACGAGACCGGTGGACAGCAACAGCATGACGACGGCGGCAGTACGCGACATCTCTGACACCTGGGTAGGAGCAGGCTGATCCGGTGCGACAGGGTCCAGGGATTCTGTGACCCGGGCAGCGCCTCTAGCGAACTGCACGGCATTACCGACATGCGGGGAACGACTAACGCGGGCAGGCAGAGAGTTACTGCGAGCCATTCCAGGACGCTTGGGGCCCGCCCCGGGGCCGAGATGCGGCGAGTTGGCAGGGGACTGCGAGCTGAAGACCGTGTTCGACAGCAGAGAAGGAATTGGGCCGAAGGGAGACCATTTGCGCTGTGCTTCGTTCTCACCGGCACCACTCATGCCCGCGAAGTTCGGAAAAGACGCTGCGCCGGTCATCGATGGACGGGCTCCCTGAACGTTGGCTGCCTGCATCTGCGGGTTTACCTGCGCCTGAGCTTGGGCCTGGGCTTTGTCTGCGGCTTTCTCAGCTCGCTTGGACCGGTGCTTCTTGCGATGGCGTTTCGGGGGTTCGCTTTGCGCAGTACCACTACGACTGAGAGCCTGACCGAAGTCGCGAGAACGGAATTCAGTCGATGCATTGTTCAGATCGTTGTCGGCATCGTAGTGGACTTCATCATCGGCCATGGCGACGGAGTTGTTGCTGCCGATGGAGTTTCCAACGGAGCCCTGGGTCTCGTTGATCATTACTTGTTTCCTAATGGATTGCCGCGAGGCAGTTCCCTTGGAAGTCGTGCTGGTACTAGACTTGCGGCGGCGACGGTTGCTGATCGCCTGTCTGATACGCTTTGCAGTAGATCGAGACGCCGTGGTGTTGTCAGACTCGTCGCTGGAACTGGACGAAGAGTCGGAACTGTCCAGAAATTCAGCCAAGACACCGGGGTGCGACTCCTCATCGATGATGCGTTGGGGAACGCTGGCGTAGAGGTAGGCGTGCGATTTCAACTGAAAGATAATGTAGAGGATATACACGAGCAGGAGAACCACGCTTGTACCGCGGCTAACCTTGAGTGTCTCCAGGTCAGCTCTGTCGCTGTCATTGAACGAGGCGTGGAAGGCTGTTGGCAGGAGCAAAGACGAGGCGGCCAGACTGAGCACAACGGCGCTCATTTGAGTGACAGTGTTATTGTACACCTGCTCCTGGAAACGGAGTCCACCCAAGAGAAAGGCCATGCCAAGAATCAACAGCAAGTTTGCCAAGATAGAGCCAAGCAGAGAAGCTTGGACAATGCGGATTTGGTTCTTTGCGAGCGCGATGATGAAGATGATCAGTTCGACGGCGTTACCAAAGGTGACGTTAATCAGGGCACCGATCGTGTCGCCCAGACGGCTGGCCACACTCTCTGTGGCATGGCTCAGTAGACCGGCTAAGGGAATAATCGCCACGGCGTTCATCGCAAAGACAATGGCCGGGCTGAGGCCGGCTGCCTTGACGGCGATACCCACCGGTACGAAGACCAGCAGGACGTTGACCCAGCTGTGGCATAGGGCCTCCTTGGTATGCGCGGAGAAGCGGATGGTGCCATTTCGCATGCGCACTGGCAGACTGGGTTTCTCTTTGGGTTTCTCATCGGACGCGGACGCGGGCCCCGGGGGCCCTCAGGGGGTTTCACTTCAACATTGGTGTTCTCGGTGGAGGGGACCGTCTCGAGGATCTGGCTGGCGGTCCTTTTGACAGGTTGAGGGTCGCGAGAGGATGCGTGAGCTTTCGCCCACGAATTAATCCGGTCTGCAGCAACAGGAAGGGTGGTTAGCATGACGGGGTGACCTCGGCGAGGAACAGTCGTGTACTTACGCATGTATTTCAAAAAACCAGTCGTGGTATTCTAGGCAAGCACACCTAGACGGGGAGGCAGTGACGAAAGTTGGAGAGGCGGTAGAAGCTCAGGGGACAAGCAGGCTTATTTATCCGCTTGGCAGCTTGGCCGAGTTTCACGTCCGTGGATCGTCTTGGGATCGCCCTGCGCGGGTCCTGCCAACAGCGTCGGTAGGGCTGTCGATCGGCGAATGTTGACGAGGCTCTGACAGGCGCATTCCGGCCTCGTCAGCAACAATCCATCCTGATGTCACTCCCGTTGTCGACTGTGTTACTTCTAGAACACGCGTTTCTAGGATCGTCCAGGGTGCCCTCGCAGACAGCCCGGCTCCACTCGCTGTGTAGGTCCACTGATGAGCGCACGGTCTCGCCCTCTCACCTGCGGTCTCACCTTCGCTACACAAAGAACAACCCGACGCGTCTTTGTCTGCCTAGTCTCGGGTGTCTGCCGTGTCTACGCTGTGTTCTGCCGTTGTGATAGCTACCTTGAGTGCTACCTGCACGGGGGAGGGAGGAATCCCTTTTCGCCTCTCTATCTCCGGCCCACCTCCGCCCGGATCTCGTACCCAGCTATCTGATACGACGAGCCAAAGCCTCACTCGTCGCGAGCCCACTGCCAGTGCGAAGAGTGCAGCAAGCCAAGCGCACATCCCGTCTAGTGTCTTCTGCATGATGTCACGGCTAGTTATCCAGTCTGATCGTGCACGCTGTCCACTTTCACAGATTTCGAACTGGAGATCTCTTTCTGGCTGGTTCCGTGCTATTTCCGGTAACCAATTCGTTGGGGACGGGCCATTGTGACTGGCAATGGCGATGGTGAGTGGTCGACTCTCGGCGGAAAAAGTGGACGCGGCATCAAATCGGGCTGTGGCGGTGTTGTGGCGGAACAGCCACGGATTGGGAATGAGTCACGGCGTCGGTGTACAGCCCGGCCATGATAGGGCTGCAGGTGTGTTACGCCTAATTATAGATTGACATCTCTTTACCATTATCCCGAGGATCATATTAGGATAGATATGCTGCCTTCACGCGACAATTATATAGTGTACTGTAGCGAAGGCACATTGAAAGCTGCCAATCGCAGATATATTTGTCTATGCTCATTCAACCCGAATCAGGGAGATAAAACAGAAAATAAATCATACAGTTCTCCAATATGTCATACACTACTAAGCAACAATACTTGCATCATATTTGTAAGGTAAATTGAAAATGTGTTGTGATCTTTCAGAACGCATTTTGGTGTTGAAGGCCAGATACCATCTAGTATTGCGGAACAGGTACAGGGTCACCCAAAAAACCACTGTAGTGTGGCAGACAAACATGAAAGAGCAGGAATCTCGAGGTCGTTTACGCTAGTGCACCAGAGCTCGATGTCAAGCCTCAGCGGCCTCGCACTCCCGACCCACAAAGTCTCCTACCACAGCAGTATGAGCGCGCACGCCAAAAAGGTAAAGCCCAAGCCACCGCCGTTACTTGCCATCGCTGCCCAAGAACGAAAGGTGATGGAGCTTCGGGAAGAGCTCCAGCGGGCCGAAACCGATTTGACCCGCCTGAAGGAAAAGTGGATTCACGAAGACCAGGCCAAGAAGAACGCGGAAACGAAGGACCCGGATGAGCCCCAACTGCGACTTCGGTCGCGGAGATCATTGTGGAGACTTTATTCGCTGTATCACATGCAGGAGACAGATACACAGGAGGGTTCGCAGGCATCCTTGGACAATCGATATACTCCGGTGGCTGCTCCACAGTGCACGGCTATCTCTGTGTTTGGTCGCCGCTTTCTGCAGGGCTCGCGTATGCGGAAGCTCTCGCTCGTGTCGCTCTATGCGGAGGCAGGGAAAAGCCAACCAAACAAAGAGACCCACATCGACCACGAAAAAGGGTCAGACGGAGGAAGGACTCATGAATAAACCAGATTTGAGTGCTCCTTGATCGAAAATGTGTAGCATAGAGTTATAGTTCAGCACGTACCCTCACGTGACGACCGGACCATACGAATCCGTTCGTGTCTGCCGCGACAACTGCCGCCATCTCAAAAACATTCAAGAGGCCCCTGATTCCACTTTAAGGAGCCCCTGGAACCTGCATGAGTGGCAGAAGACCGATATTTCTCCCCCGTTGCCCCATCGGCACTTGGCTCGGTACGGATCGCGTCGCACGGCATCCCGATCCGAATGCGCCGCTAGTTTGAGCACCGAGAGCAATCTGCAAATTTCATCCCCTGGGGCTACTTATTTTTCGTTTCTGACTTTTGCCCCGTTCGAAGGTGCCAGCTGGATGCTGCAGGATATGCATTTGGATCGTGTTGAGCCGCCATGGTGTCCAAGGATTCGGAACTTCAAGCCAAGAGGAACAGGTAGCTATGCCAAGAGATATGATTCGTGAGACATGCTGACATGACAATAGGTGGATCAGCCCTCAAAAATGGTGGGAATACCTCGATCTGGACTCCCACAGTGTCTTGATGATGCTGAAAGGAGCGCTGGCTCCAACCATTACCATCGCCATGTATGCGACTCCGTAATCGCATGGCCTGGTTAAATACTCACAAGTACCAGATACCAGAGCAATGCGATCTCAGACATCACATCGACAATCGGGTACCTGTCGGCCCTGATCTCTGTCCTCTCGCAGGGCCTGATGCCTCGAGCAAAGTTCATGAAGATCATGTTCTTCGACCTGCTCTCTACGTGTGTCTCTGCCTCTCTTTGCTGTCTCGCTGTTTTCTGTGCTGTCAAGGCGAGAGAGCATACTACGTCACCGGATGCGAGTGAGGCTGTTCGAACGGGTTATAATAGCGATGCCTGCGCCGTATCGGCCATTTGGCTAATCTTCATGATTTGGTACGATGGCCCAATTCGAGAACATCAAGATGGATCTTCACGCTAATGATAACGCAGGGGTGCTAACTCCCTCCGCGCACTGAAGCCAATGGAGCTGCAAGACCCAATGGTTGCATTTTCTATCTTCGCCTCTGTCACAATTACCCGCGCCGGCATGTTCACCTCCCTAGCAGAGGGACTCGAGTTCGTCTCCCGCCTGCTGAAAGGATTCATGATCGGCTTCGCCATCGCGACCGGTGTCTCACTCTTGATTTTACCAATTACGAGTCGAGATAATGTCTTCCACGATGTGAGAGTACGTCGACGCCGTCGAAGGGGTTCTCCAATCGCAAATTGCGCTCGCAGACTGTACAGCGGCCGGCGGGATCTTCAGCAGGGGCTTTCTTCACTATGCACGGCCCGCCCTGGGCCGTAATATGCAGAGTGCGGACGCGGATGCAGACGCGGATGCAGGCACCGGGGTGAATCAGGGTCCCGCGGGACAGAGCGAGACAGATCTGCAGTCGAAGGTTAAGGCGCTGCAGGGGTCTGTGACGAAGCTCAATGGATTGCACATCAAGTTGCACGCTGATGTGTTCTACTCTAGAGACGAGATCGCGTGGGGGAAACTGTCAGCCGTGGATCTGAGTGATATCGCCTCGCTTTTCCGGTCTCTTCTGCTCCCTCTCTCTGGAATGTCCATGTTGCCGGAGATTCTGGAGATGATCGTCAAGAATGGGAGCCCGCGTGAGGGTCCCTTTCTCCAAAAGAGCCGGAATCAGGATCGTGCGGATCGCGCTGATCTAGGGGAAATTTCGAATGAGATGGTGAAAGTGGTGGAGACGCACCACGCGCGGCTCCTGGATGCTGCTTGTCTGGTTCGTCTTGGCTTGGAGCATTTTTTGCTCGCCCTGGAGCTTATTTCGGCTAAGCATTTGGCCAAGAAAAAGACGCATCGTGGGGTGCTGGACTGGGACGAGGAAGCAAGGGGGGAAAGGTTGTGTCCTGGCCAGAGCACGTTTACGTCACGCTTTGAGGGGGAGTTGCATGCTTATTACTCGCGGAGGAAACAGCTGCCCGAGGCGCTGGCGAGCCTCGAGGCATTTTCCGAGAAACATGTTGAAGGGGAGAGTGTTTTCTCTACGGATCCGGATGTGCGACAGGAATTCTTCTTGATTCTGTACATGGGTCATTTACAGGATGATTTGCTGTCGGCCACGCTGAGATTGGTTCCTTTTGCGGAGAGGAAGGTGCAGGATGGGACGATGGCGCGCGGCAGGTTGATTTTTCCGAAGCCAAAGTCTGTGAGAGAATGGTTATCCTTGAACATCGGCAAGAAGGATGGCCAAAGCCCGTCGGCTAGCAGACAGTCCTCGCATTTTGACCCTTCAAATATCCTTCGCGATGAACTATCGACTGGGTTTCCTGACCCGGAACATCTGCCACCAGAAAAAGCCTGGGAGAAGGGGAGTATTATTCTGCGTAAGATTTCTCACTCGCTCAAGTCGGATCAGAGCACGTTTGGATTCCGTGTGGCGGCGGCTTCGTTCTCGGTTGGCATTCTTGCCTACCTGCACCAGACACAGGACTTTTTCATTCGACAGCGATGCATCTGGGCAATGATCGTCATTGTCATCGAGATGAACCCGACCAGTGGACAGACCATGTTCGGATTTGTCGTCCGTATAGCGGCAACTGTCATTTCGCTTGCTCTGAGTCTGATCGTATGGTATATCGTTGACGGAAAGACGGCTGGTGTGATTGTGTTTCTGTACCTTGCTAACGTTTTCGAGGTATGTCCTGCACTACAGATGACCAGGGCTCACGCTAACGCATTCATAGTACTATTTCTACGTGAAAGTACCTCAATACTTCGGAGCAGCGGTCATCTCCATCGTCACACTAGACGTCATTGTCGGCTACGAACTGCAAGTGAAAAAGATTGGGGTAACTGCAGCAGAGTCGAACGGACAACCCTACTACCAAATCTACCTCTTCGGACCATACAAACTAGCTGCCGTCGCGGCCGGCTGCGCCATCTCATTCTTCTGGGTGATCTTCCCCTACCCGATCACAGCAAAATCGCAACTGCGCAAGCTCCTCGGCCGCAGTCTCTTTATCCTCGCCAAGTTCTATAGCTGCATGCACACAACCATCGAGCTCTGGTTTACCGGAGACCTGGGAAATGCAGACGACAAGACATCACCAGGCCACCAGCTCCTCGTCTCCCGACACAAGATCTTCAAAGAGGAAATGATGCTTCTGACCGAACTGCGAATGCACAGTCTTTTCAGCATATTCGAGCCGCCGATCGGGGGTAAATTCCCAAAGCAGATCTACGATAATATCATCGGCGAGATTCAGCAGATTCTGACGAGTATGTCGCTGATGGCGCATACCACACAAGGTCTGGATACCCTTGCTATAGAGTCGGAGCATTCGGGTCATGACGGTAATGAGCAGTGGATGGCGAGGTTGGCGGAGATAGCGCTCAAGTCGGCGGACTTCAATTCGCATCGCATCACGTCATTGCTATGCCATCTTTCAGCTGCTATCATGAACTCGCAGCCCCTGCCTCCGTACCTGTCCACGCCGGATTCGTTCCCACTTGCGCGGCAGATGCAGAAGATTGATGATGAGTTGTTGAGTATTCGACATATTGAGGATCCTGCTTTTTCGGCCTTTGTCTCGCTTGAGGTACTGAGATCTGTTGTTAGCTTCAGCTTGCAGGATCTCATTGGGTAAGTTTGCCCCAACATTTCTCAGAATCTTGCGTGACAAATAATTATTTGCAGTAATGTGAAAAAGCTTGTTGGGGAGCTGAACTTTGACTTTGATATTCGACATACTCAACGCCACGCCGAGTCCGCACAGCTGCTACACCATAACGAAGAACATGACTGATATAGGAAGGTTCATTACCACCAATAAGAATATAATTTCTAGACATCCAACCAATTCTATCGACCAGTGCCCTGCAATATCAATCAGAGCAACTTGAACTTAGCCGCAACACCCATACAAACAACCATAAACGCAACAAAGCAACCAACGATCGTAAAAAACCACCCAAGCCCATCATCATTCTGCCCGGGGACCTCAACATTCATTCCCCACATACCCGTCACCAAATGACACGGCACAAAAATCGTCGCAATGACAGTAACCTTACTCAACGCCGAATTGATGGTCAAACTAACTCTCAAATTCGTCGCACTCAGTTGCGCCAGACAGTTCCCCTGCGACCGACCAATGATTTCATCAATATGGCCCAGCGTCGACAAAGTTGTGATCAGATGGTCCTGCACATCGCCCAGGTACATCAATAACTCGCCGTCCGGAAACACGGGCAGTCGATCCGGTGCTTGGCACCGCTTCACGAAGCCGTTTAGCACGTCGACTTTCCCGTGCAGGCAGCGGATGATGTGCGTGATTTTCTTGCGGAGGGCATCGACGGATGGGATTAGAGCTTTTACGTCGTCGATTCGTGCGATGAAGACTTGGTCTTCGATTGCTTCGGATTCTTGCTCGACTGCGCGTGTGTAGGGCTCGAAGCAGTCGACGATGTCGTCGCTGATACAGAGTTAGTTTGACTTTCTTGGAAAAGTTTGGGGTCGGGGTGACGTACATCAATGCATAGCAGATCCAGTCACTGGACAGGATCAGCGGATCGTGCATCTTTCGAATCCGTTCCCGCACGCGGGTAATGTGTTGGCAGCCGCTCGGCGAGAAGGTCACAACTCCGTACTGGAAAACCAGGATGTAGATCTCCGCCGGATGAGGGAAACCAGGACGTTCAGCTTCTTCTTTCGGATTATCCACCAGCGTCTGGAACGAGATCAGGTAGTAGTTCTTGAAGACCTCGACCTTTTCTCTCGGCTCGTGGATGACGATGTCCTCGGCCGTCAGCGGGTGGATGGAGAGCGCCTGCGCTACCTGCGAGACGTCTTCTTCAGTGGCATCGCGGACATCGAACCACCAGACGGGTCGAGACGGGTCCGGACGCTGCTTCGTCTTTTCTTGGAAGATGTGGTCCAAGTTTCCGGACGGAAACAGTCCGTCCCAGGTTGGCGAGCTGATGGTGTTCTGGGTTTCAGAAGAAAAAAAGCTGAATCTTTCTTCGGACCGGTGGTGGTCCTTCTTTTCAGGGAGTGCCATGGCCGTGTCCAGGTGGTGCCATTAGTTGGATGGAATGAGAGCGCTGGGGTGCGCTTTCTTCAGGTCAACAGGGAGCTCAGCCCATTCTAGTTTTGTTCTTGGTGGCTTGGTGTTCCTTCTCGTGGAGATGGTGGGCTGCTCAGTGCTTTGCATAGGTGTTGTGGAGTGAAATTGCCTGGATGGAGGGCGAAAATGCTTTCACGGCCTTAGTAAGAGTCACTGGCCCCCTGTCCCCCTCCCCAGGCTTTCCAGCCCTACCCGCCGACCCACCGGTCCTGGTGGATGCAAATGTGGCCAATCGTGGTGGGTGGTGGAGGAGAGGCAGCGTGGCAGGGCGTTCGGAGGGTGGCCGGGGCAGAGTTTGAATCCGGGTGTCGGCACCTCGACTTGTACCTTGGCACCAGGCAGGTGGATTTCCCAGCGGGTGAGGTGGTTCTTGGGTCGTCCATTCTGCTGGAATTGTGCTGAATTGGGATCTAGAGGGAAACGGTATAACAAGAAAATGGTTGAGAGGAGATATGGGAGATTCTGCTGGTACATATTAAGTACTAGTATGTAGTGAACGTCGCTGAATAATGACAAGAAGAAGAGAGAAAGACATTGCCAAGGTACCAAAACTCCAGCTATTGCATCTGAACCGAGGTCGTTGATCCGTGACTCCGTCTATGCCAAGTGCACTGCCAGTAGAAAGTCAGACTGCATGCATGCACCCTCAACAAGTGATACAGGCAGGGGCGTCCGTACCTTGAAGTGTGTTTCAGATGTATCAATAAATCATTTCTCATCGTCGACTGACTCCTCTTCCAGACCCATGATTTCTAGATAGGTCTTGCGCAACTTGGGGTATGCCAGAATAAAAAAGACGACGACAGCCAGCAGGACGAGAAAAGTGGGCAGGAACATAAAGGTGAAGAGCACAAGGCTCAGGCCGAGAGTGGCATTCTGGCGGACAGTCGGGCGCGCCATGGATCCGTGTGGCCCTGCCATTGCAGTATGGGGTATGCTCGACCATTCAACTGCCAGAAAGGTACGCAGTCCTGTCGAGGGAGGTATATGCGAGAGACCGGCCCCTTCAATCAGGAACGGTCGGTTTGGTCAATGGATCAGCGAGGATACCTGGACAGGCGCGGAGACGGACGATTGGAATGTCGTCGATCGCGGATCCCCATATATATTGGGATGGGCCAACCGTTGGGATGTCAATTGAAACTGTAGTGAATCTTGATGCCTGCCTCGAAGGCGGTGCTAGTGCGGATTGGGCGTAGCGGCAGTTCGGCGCGAGCTTTACCGATCGGCCGGTTATGCCGAGCTGCCGTCATCGTCTTGGCCTGATTTCTTCAATCAATGCCTGCCAAGCTTGGAATTTGGGTGCTAAATTGTTCGACTCCGCCGACTACGACTTTTCTTTCTGCCGTGACTTGTTTGGCACATCCGGGGCTTCCGCCCTAATTTCTTCGGAATACTACGTGCATCCATACACGGGGGAATCGTCCAATGTTGCCTGGAGGAATGAATGCCCGTGCTTGGCGCTTGGCGCAGGCAGCAGTTTTTTACTCGAATTTTGACGTCGCATTCCAGCAATCTTGGAACTAGAGATGCATAACATGCAGCCCTGGAATCATCAATCCCTGCTGCGATCCTCTTGGTTCCCTTTTCTGAGTATTTAATATTTAGGCCATGTGTAATATTTGGTGTGAATATACTAGTGTTCACCGCCAGGTTGAGTTGGCTGCAAGGCTGAGTGGGGCCGTAACACGTACCGCATCGTGCGGTGTTGGCCCTCGTTCATTCGACCAGCCCTGCGAGGCAAGGAACATATTATCAGCACTCTGCAATCTGTGGGGAGATACAAGGATCAGTAGAAAGAATATTTTAAAGGTGTTATTGTCTCACTCGTAATCGCCAGAGACCAGATCGTGCTCATTACCTAGGTAAGGCTAAGAACAGGTACCACGTCACCGTCAACCCTGTAGGGCTGAAGGTGGAGAAGAAAGCAATCAACAGGTTTCGCCGGGCAATTTCCAGAAATAAATGGAAGAAAAGTGTATATGTAGTTGCGCTAGTCATCATATGAGTGTCCATCATCATCTTCGATGATCGTCTCCTATTTTCTTCCAGAACTCCCCCCTGCCCCTATCGCCCATCTTAGCGCCATGGTGGAACCCCTCTAGCGCTCCTCCCCACACTCTTCTCTTCTCCCATCTCACCGTCTTTTTCACTCTTCTCCCCTCATTACCCCAACTTGCTCTCCATGTCTTGGCTCGCGGGCACCACCACTGCCCATACCGCCGAAAATGACAACCTGGGCATCGACTGGGTGCTGCAGTATGAATTCGGCGAGCTCGGTATGTCCCCTCCCCAGCTGACCACAGCTGCTGCAGTGCTGACGGACCATCGCAGATCAACCGCACGCTATCTCCGAGTTCCGCACGCTCATGACCGATCTGACCGAAGCTGGTCTTCGCGTGCAGGTGCGTCATGGCCATGGACAGGCTCTCCTTGTGTGCATTCGCGTCCCACGGGATCATCTGGGGAAGATGGTACATCAGTCGAGGTGAGTGTCCCACAGCCCGCGGAGTGGGCATTGAATACAACAGGATTCATCGTGCTAACGTCTTACCCTACAGAATCAAAGATTGGATGTACGCCATCACACATACTCTTCCCGACGGCGACCACATCTCCGCTACCGCAGAAACCCCCGCCGAAGAGATTCGCTCAGTTTATCACGCCGTCACATGGGCCAAAGAACTAGGTGGTGCGGGCATTACACCAAACTTCGGAAAATGGAAGAATGTCACGGCGTCATTCCCGCTACATGATCAAGATGCCTGCTCGGAGATGCTGAAGCAGTGGAGTCGGAAGACAGTTCTGACCATCCAGGATCTGGACTCAATCCGATCGTTATTTGGAGAGAAGGTAAGCGTGGCATCTTATCTAGGTAATCTGAAAGCTGGGACAAATACTCATTCTTCCAGGTCGCATTCTATTTCGCCTTCATCCAGTGCTATTCACTCGCCCTCGTTGTCCCAGCCGCACTAGGCATCATCGGCTGGCTATATTTCGGCCCATATTCGATTTTATACGGCTCCGCACTATCCGTGTGGTGTATATGCTTCGTGGAATACTGGAAAGTCCGCGAATTTGATCTGTCGCATCGCTGGGGTGTGCGTGGGTGCGGCGTGTTGAAGGTCAATCGCCCCCAGTATAAATGGGAGAAGGAGATCAAGGATCCCATCACCGGCCAGGTCACTCACGTGTTTCCCGGATGGAAACAATTTATGCGTCAGTTGTTGCTCATCCCCTTTGCTTCAGTCGCGGCGGTCGCTCTGGGCAGCTTGATCGTCATCACGTTCGCGTCGGAGGTTTTCATCTCCGAGGTTTATAGTGGTCGCTTCCAGGGCTTCCTAGAATTCGTCCCGACTATCCTCTTTTCGCTCTCCCTGCCTTTCATTACTTCGCTGTTGACCAGAATTGCGACTCGTCTGACTGAGTATGAGAACTATCGTTCTGCGGATCTCTACGATCTCGCGCAGACGCAAAAGTCCTTTGTGATGAACTTTATCACTTCTTTCCTTCCGACCATCTTGACGGCATACATCTACGTCCCCTTCGGCAAGTCGATTGTCCCTCATCTCGATATTATCAAGCGCGCCGGCCTCAACATCGAAATGGCACACAAGGACTTTCAGGTGGACGGTTCTCGTTTCCAGCAAGAAGTCATCTATCTCTCCATGACCGCCCAGATCTTCAACTTCTGCGAGGAAATCATCCTCCCCTTCGCCAAGAAAAAACTGTACCAGAAATGGCGCAACTATCAAGACCGCAAGGCTGGTCTCACCCGCCAGCGTAGCTTTTCCAAAGCCACCGATCTGTTGCTGCTCGACCCGCCCGGCGAAACATCCTTCCTGCAACGTCTGCGCAGCGAGGCGGATTCGGACAGATACGAGGTTGAAGAGGATATCCTCGAGATGTGCGTGCAATTCGGATATCTCGCTCTCTTCGGCGTCGCCTGGCCGCTCGTCCCGCTTGGATTCCTCCTCAACAACTGGCTCGAGGTCCGCGGTGACTTCTTCAAGTTGACGCGAGAGAACCAACGTCCACCACCGATTCGTGCTGACTCCATCGGTCCTTGTCTGCTTGGCCTCGACTTCCTCGCTTGGATGGGCACCCTCTCGACTGCGGCGATTGTCCATCTCTACCGCGGCGACATGTCCGAAGTGCATCTCTCCTCGCTGCTTTTGACCGTCTTCATCGCCGAACAGGCCTACCTTGCCATCCGCTTCACGGCCGCAACTGCCATGCAGAAAATCTTCGCGGAAACGCTCTCCCAAGAAGAAGCCTGTCGCCACGCGGTCCGGAAGAACTTCTTCGACATGAGCCGAAATCTCCGCAATGGACGATCTGTCTCCCCTGAATCCCCCGGTGCCCGCGTGCGCCAACGTGTCCGGTTCCATGAGCGCGTTAATGTCTACGAGTCTGGGACGGATACCGCTGTCTCGGACGGATCGCCTTCACCTAGTAATGAGAAGGTGCAGGATGATGTGCTGAAGGGATCAGATCGCGAGGCTGCGTTCTGGAATGCACATTCGTATGATACAGCGGACGCTGGCGTCAAGCTGATTCGGGCGCTTAGTGAAAGTGATATTAACAGTGTGGATGGAAAAAGTGCCAAGCGGGCGTAGTTTTTCTTTTCCAATCATTTTTGCATAGCATTATTGGTTGAGTTTTGTTGTTTTTCTTAGCATTTTTGCATTGATTTGTTTGGCTCTATGAATAGCTTAGCGTTGCATAATCTCTTTTCCTGGCTGCCTGCTGGTGGAGTCGTGTTTTGTAGGCTACGCGAGGAGGATACGTGCTACAACAGTAGTAGTCTAGTACATCGTAGGGACTAATCCTGCTAGGGATGCCTTCACGCAGAATTGATCCACGACGTGGCTTCTAAATATGTAAACAATCCCTGCCAATATTCCGCTAGTGAAGTACTTACATACACTAGTAGTTGCGTAGGGCTGAAGGATCGCCGGGTCAGCCCTACGAGGCGCGCCCCACCGCGGAGTCCCTGACCGTCCCTTCTTTCGTTCTTCCCTCCGCACCTCCCGCCTCTCCCTTCTCTTCCCCCTTGCAACGGCCACTTGTCTCAGGCCGACATGTGAAACTTGTATTGTCCTTGCAGTCTGACTCGAAAATGGCGACGCCCGCAGACTCTTCCGACACCCTCATCACTCCTCCTTCCGCAACACACCCGAAACAGCCGCCAGCCATGCTCGACTGTGAACATGAGCTATCAAGCCTCGACTCACCACTCCCCGTCCCCAAGCTAGCCCGTGAAGCGAGCGACATCACCTGGCAGGAATCCCTCGAATCGTCCAAAGACCAGGTCCTGCTTGTCCGTCGCCGCGGCCTGTTCCGCCTGCTCCACCAGCAACAGTTTAAGAACTCGCTCCTCGCGAGCGTGGGCTACCTGGAGCTAGCGAACGCGGGCGACTTTGCTGCCAATGTCTGGAATGAAATTCCAGTTCCGACGTTTGCGGCGATCCTGATGGGGATTGGGGGTGCGTTGGCGCTGGGAATGGTGTTTGTGGCTATTCAGGATTTTAGGCTGAGTTGGCGGAATGTGAGGCTGCTTCGGGAGGAGAGGGAGCATCTCACCCGTCTTCAACGGTATCATGCGAAGAATGTTGAAATTACGCGGTTGTTGGGATCGCGGCTCGGCGTTCTTTTTCGCGAATTGGGGACAGAAATTGTTGATCGGATTGTTATGGATGTGTTGATGGGCTCCGGCTCGATTCTTGTCGGTGTTGGGACTCTGATGGCTATCGGTGGTGCCGATCATCATGTTTACCAAGCTAGTAATTTGCTCTCTGGGTATATCGGAAATGCCCTGGCGGCGCTCTTTGGTTTGGCGAATGCCATCTGGTCGGTATATCTGATTCGACGGTTTACACTGCATGATGCTGCGGTGAAGGCTCGCGAGCCGAGCGATGAGATTCGACGAAGGTTGCATACGCGATTTCGTCGGTTCCAATGGCATGCCGCCGTCAATGGGCTTAATGGACTCGTTGCTGGTGCTGCGTCGATGGTGACGGCGGAGCGGTGGTGGGGATATTGTGTGCTCATCCCCTGCATCATCTCACTCGTTCTGTGTAACTATTTCTGGCGGAAGAAGCTGGGCTACGGCCGTCCGATCCTCGACCACGCTTCCGTTGCCCGCATGCAACTGACGCCTCTCCTCGAAGATCTCGAGTACGCCATCGCCATGCAGCGGGGTCTATCGGAGCCGGAAAATTCACTCTCGCAAACCATCGTCCAGCGGGACTCGCTTCCTTCTATATTGCAGTTTATCGTGCGCAATCGCATGCTGGAAACATACTGTGACTCTTTAGCCCGCGATAAAAAGACCCGACACATCCTCCAGCAGTTACCCACCTCCCCAGCTGACGAAACCATCGCCATCACCCACGACGTCCTCCTGCAACTTTCTGCGAAAGATTTGAATTCGGTTGCAATGTTGCACCATGCACAGAAGTTCATCTGTAAAGAGGGTGTGACCACATTTACACATCGCGAGCGTCATCTTTTAGAACTACTCGGCTTTGCTGTCTGGCGGGATCAGACGACGGCCGCGAATGCTCGATAGAAGCATCTTGTCTTTAATAAAACTTAAGAGTTGGATTCCTACACTGATCCAAGGATCGAGTATTTGGGCGACTGGTCGCCTGCTTGGCATCCTTGCAGTGTGCAAGTTAGAGATGCTGGTCATTTAAATTCATTTATTTTCAGGATTCTCTATGTTGTTCATAGCCAATCGTAATTTATCTGTCTGAAATGCATCACAATACCTTACGATCGGATTTAGCTGTCCAGGCCCGGGCAGTCTTCGCTCGTCTCCGAGGTGATGGAATCATAAGGAGAGGGATCAGTCCAGATGATGTTGAAGCTAAGCGACCGTAGTTTAATCAGTACTCTCCTTGCCACCGGCCATTACAAGGGTTAGGGGCTTACCTATCATCAGGATAATCCGGCGCATCATCATCCCCCAACTTCTTAATAATATCCGTCAACGCATCATGCTCCCAGCAGATCAAAATATTACCAGAGCCATCGTAATCTTTCACAACATCTTCGACACACTTGGAATCATCCCGGTCGCAGGAAGTGTCAACAGTCAACCCGAGGTCCGAGGCGAGCGGCTCGACGGTGTCGAGGGGACGTTGGCGGCCTCCATCTGTTCTAATTAGCATGAGCTCGAAGCAAAGCAAATCAGACGAATCCCAATGTTGGATGGTTGTACCGCTTTTCGGCGTCTGTGCCATGATATGCCCAATGTTGTAGGAAGAGCTGGCCCCGAATACATTCCGCAGACACTGTGCGCGCTGCTCGCCTTGTGCATTCAGTCCGTCGCCGTCGTCGGGCTTTTCGCCGTGGCGAATAAGGTAGACGGTTGGGTCGGCGAGTGCGAGAGTCGCAGCTGCGAGGATGTAAAGGTGCTTGACCATTGCGACTTGTGTAACTTGATTGCGGTGGTAAAGTGTTGATTGAGATGCTCGGTGTCGAGGAATATTTATACTTCGCCCATGCTGGCCTGTCGGAGTTAAGCCACGACACTCCCTACCCCCAGTTTGGTGCGCTACTCTCCAGTTGATAGAAGTCCGCCCGGATGTAACGCAAGCTTTAGCTCGGTTTACGCATCTTCGGGCATTTCCAATCGCTCATGGCCAGAAATCGTGCAGATCGGCAAATCATGCGCGGGCGTGCGGTCGTGATTCGCTTGTCGATCGTTTGGCTAAGGCTTGTTTGGGGAAATGAAGCTTGCGCCCCGCGTCGGCGATGCGAAGTGAAGAAATTGCCAGCTAGATCAGTGTAGATATGAACAGTAATTTATTGTAGTTGGCCTTCAATACTGTGTCTTCGCTTGGCGATGGTAGTTCGTGTATGTTCAGAAGTGGATCGGTAGGAGCAAGGATATTGAACGAGCTTGGCAAAGCTTGCTCAAAAACAAGGAGAATCCGTATCTCGATATCTCCGCAGTTGACACACAACTGATGCAGATTTCGGTTTCGCGATCGAAGCATTTCTAGAACCCTCCCCCTGCATCTGCAGAGGTTTGACCGCGGGGAACTCGCTCGCTCTCGTATCTCGACACGAGGGCATAGACTGGACAACAGGCGAACTCGAAGAGTAGGAATTTCTGATTTGTTACTTCTTCGCAGACTAGAAACTAAAAAGTCCACTCCTCCTCTTCCCATACGGATAAACCACCAACGCCGCAATGAACAAGCCAATGGTAATCCCAATCGCAACCTGAATCATACCAAACCCCAAGCTAAACACCGAGCTACCCTCCGCCAGTCCCGACGGGACCAGGATGAAAATGCCCGGGAGAATGGCCGTTGCCGCGTGTCCGTGCCAGAGCCGACTGTACAGATTTCCCATTATGCCGATTGTGAACGAGCCGACCGTGTTGGCGACTTGCGAGTTTGAGCCGAGCTTTTTCGTGCTGAAGTAGTTCGTTGTGTACCCGCTCAGGGCGATGATCGTCATTGGGGGCAGTTGTTTCCATTTACCTTGGTTGATGATTAAGAGCCAGACTGTCATGATTGTTACGAAGGGGAAGCGCTGTACGTAGGGGTTTGGGAAGGCCCCGTCTTTCGGACAGTTGATGTCGGATACGGCACCGTTGTCAAGTAGTCCGTAGATGGTTGTTCCGACTGTTATCCCGTAGCCGATGAAGAGGGAGAAGATGATTGCGTAGACCATTCGGATTGAGCCCGCGATGATTTGGTGGGACTGAAGCTCGAGACTGCTGCAGAGGACGAGGAATCCAGGAAGAATCAGTGCGATGGAGGCTTGGGAGATGGCGGAGAAGCAGAAGAGGTATTGGCGTTTGCCGTCGACGATGGCCTTGGGAATACTGCCGAATGCGCGGGCGAGGAAGGACGTCACCACAGTCGAAGATACTTCGAATACGTTTGAGTACAGGGCTGAGCGGGGTGCAGCAATGTGCTGCATCGCTCCCACGAGAATGCCATTGAGGAAAATAATTGGCATGTCGATCGGTCGCGCGTTGAATGCGAATGGTCCCACTGTCGCCGTTGCGACACCGTAGATTAACACAACGATGTACTTGGAGTACCGTGGTTTCTTCCTCACTACCTCATCCAGCTCCTGCACCGCTTCTTCAATTCCAATAACATCGTGGATAACGTTCTTGTAGATGAGATAGGTATCGGAAAGACGAGCGAGGTCGACTCCCTGTGCCACGCGAACGAGTTTCACCTCAGTTGTTCTTGTTGACGGATCATCGAATGACATGATCATGCAGCCTGGGAGGTAGAGAAACTGGCTGTCAACCTCTAGCACTTTGGCCGTCATCTGCATGTATTCTTCCAGTCTGTGAGTCGGGGCACCGAACGTCATCAATGCCCTGCAGAGCTGCATGATGTATCGCTGTCGACAGATGATCTCTGCAATGTGTACCGTCACTCGGATCTCGTCTTCTAGTCGCACTTTCCGATCAGATTGCTTGCCACGTCGTTTTTCTGCTGCAGATAATACCTCATTCGATACCGGAGTGCTCGCTCCACTCAGGCTCCCTGCACCTCCACTGGCACCAATCAGGGTGGATGTTGACGTGTTGGGCGGCCTTTTGTACCACTTCACTTTCCCTCTTTTCGCCGTCGCCGCCCCAGACCCCGAATCTGATGATCCCGTACGCGACGCCGGCCCTGGTATCACAGAACCCATCGAGGACATAGATGACTGACTCGGTGTTCGCGATAAATTGTCCCCATTTTGTCCGCCCCCATTCAGCTTGATCAACTGTGAAAGAATGCCACCACCGCCTGATCGATACCGTAATCCCGAATCCATACTAGATTCATCCTCGCCTCCGACTAAATGCGCCCTGCGATACGGATAGGGCTTGCCGCGTACCTTGCGCCGCATTGCAGAGTGATCTTGCGTGAGATCGCGTACTAGGCGATGCGCCTCGGAGCTACTTTCGACCTTGTGCTCTCGCTTCTCTTCCTCGGTTTTGTGCTTGTTGTCCGTCACGTCAGAAAGAGGTGGCTGGCTTCCCGTTGCCCAGTCGCTGTGATACACACCCGAGTAGAGATCGTCGCCGCCGGTGGTTGGGCGACCCATTCGTTCGCCCCAGCGAGAGGCCTTCTGCTTGAAGTTTGTCGCCGCGATGCGTAGTCTGTTGCGGGTGCTTTGCAGGTTCAATGTGTCTGGAGCAACAGGCTGTTTCTCTTCTGATGCCTGGAATTCTTCTCCCTTTCGCTGCTTTTCGCCGCCTGATTGACCCTGCTGTGATCGCTCGCCTAATGGTGTATCGGCAATGTCCTCTGACTCGTGCGAGTACGGCATAGCAGGCCGATGGGGAAGCCCCTGTCGCTGAGAGCGATCCCATTCTGCTCGGATGTCCTCTCGTGGTTTCTGCCGTCGTGCATGCCGCGTGGCGTCGGCATCGGAGCGGAACCGCACTCGTAAAGGCTGTGAGGGTTCTGGTTCATCTGGAATGGCTGTATCGCCAGAGAACCTCGCGTTCAGATCTTCGATCTTTTCCGGGGGTCGGTGAAGTTGGTTTTGCTGTCACTGTCAGTCGAGGAGGCATCATTGCGTTTCTCCTGGTCGGACATTAGGTCTGGTTATGTCCTGGTATATCTTGCTGGAAACATTTAGGAGAGAAACGGCCTTCGATGACAGTGTAGCGAAACTGAACAGAGTAGCTGTTAGTTCTGGTCAATCTGAGGGTCGGGGGATGCAGTCTACCATTCGCTGCAAAAGCCCCGGCTGCGGAATTGGCGTCGACAAGATGTGTTTCTCGAATGGCTCCTGCTAAATTGCACAGTACAACCAGACAACGACATCAATAATTCTGGCTTGCATTGACGTGGCCATATTGTCGCTCGAATGAGCTCATGTGGCGCGACGGCGTATACTCCATCAAGTCGTGGCTGGGTCGCAGTCCGGCGAACAGAACTGGCCAATAATGGCTGGTGGAATTCGGGATTGTTCGTCTAGAAGCAATCAGACTTTACGTGCCGCGATGAGCCACGGTTTGGGTCCACGCCACATATCGGATTACTTGTCCGAGCGATCGGGTTCAGTTTGCGCCGTTGCCAATCGGGTACTGTCGTCCTATTCATTGTATTACGCGCTGAGACAAACCTCCCTGCTCGCGCACGACATTTGCAAGATGGTGAAATCAATCGGTGAGTCAAGGGTGAAGATGAGTCCGAAAAATGGCTGTGGTTATTAGCCTGAAATGCATTAGGCCATCATGGAATTATCCATAAGTGTATGCTCAGACCCAATTGACTCGGAACCCCTGGTTGATCAGTCAATCGGCCATCTGGTAACACGAGGCTAGAGAATCCATTGTTAGCCAGTTCATAGAATCAGTGCCGCCAAGGTTAAAATGGGTATCGGGCATCTAGAAAAAGTCAGTGGTACTTCAGTGATGGCACTGAATCATCAAGAGAAGTCTCAACTTACCATCAAGCTCCAATCCGCCAGCACATCAGGCAACGGCTCGATCGGCATTTCATCCAGCACATTAGATGCCGCCCCCATACTGTCCAGGCTCTGAACATTCGCCTCCAAAATGCGCAGGCACCTTTCTTCAGCCTCGTCCGCAGCCCTGATAACAAGTTCCGGAAGCTCCGTCCTTGATATGCCGCGAATTAGTCCCTCGACCTGGGCATGGACTAGACAAAGGAACAGATAGCCCTTGACATTGGTTTCTCCAGCTTCAATAGACCGTAGAGACAACCTTTTTGCTTCTTCCAGGGTGGAAACAAGGTGCGGTGGTAGTGACTTCGTACCGAGGCTGTCTTCTTCTTGAAGTAGGGCTTTGAGCTCAGCAGCAATCAGGAAAGCAGCCTGGATAGAGTTGGTGCGGAAGGTACCTGAACTGCATAGGGCTAGTCGGGTGAGATCATCCGGTTTCGAAGGGATGAATTTTTCGTCGAACTTAATGGAGCCCCTGCTTGGCGAGAATGGGAATATCGTGTGCCATTTCGTCCATGATGCCTCCACTACCACCATTCTCGAGAAAGCGTATTGATTAGCACGCGTCGCGGCGCCGAAGAAGGGCATGTGGAGTGATGATAGGTATCGACGATAGAGGAAATCGAGAATGCGAGTTTGGAACTCGGAGGGCGCGTTTTGGCGATCGCTGGACTTGTACCCTTGTAGCGTGCGACAGAGGAATCTGTATGAAGAACGGAGTTCGGCGTCCATTCGAAGCGTGTCCTCATATCCCGCATGAGCGGCAATGCCATTCAATGCTTTCAAGATAGCCAGACGTAACGGGAACATTTTCCGAAGAGCCAGTGGGACTGAAGTTTGGGTGAACACAGTTTCTGGCTCGGAAGTTGCATCCTCATAATCCAATGCTTCATCATCGAGGTTACTGGGAGGCTGGGTGTTAAAGTCTTCGAGAGAAATCATGGGAGGTCCGCCTGACTCCATGCTCGTGTGGAGTGCGATCTCTAGTATGGTGTTCCATAGTCGACGACGCATTTCTCGAGAAAATGACGATAGTTTGGGAAGGAATGTCGGATCGCGGTTCAGGCCCATGTGGACTGCGACCCGAATCAGTTCACCCGTCGCGACCCAAACCATTGCCCCCTCCACGCCGACAATCTCCCTGGCAAGGATGAGGAGAATCTGAGTCTGGAGAAATGGTATTCCAAGTCTACTTTTGAACTCGGGCTCGGAGATCCAGGTCTGGGCTTCGTGGATCCACCTGATGGCCGAGACTCGCATAGAGAAGTGATCGTCGTAGATGGTTGCCCCAATGGCAAGTACTAACTTCAATTGAACCATGAATGACATGTTGGGCGTCTCGGTCGACATAAGAGATTCATATTCTCGCTTGAAGGTTGGAATATGGAGGACCCGGTAGACGCTTTCAAAAGTCCGCAGGTAATTGTCAATAAGTACATCTGCGATCTCTTTTGGCGGCAATTCCGTTGTGGGAGGACACGGCCATGCAGGTGTCCGCTTTGCTTTGATGACTTTACCTAGATACTTGCACCTCTGCAAATTGCGCATTGTGTTTGAGGTCTCACTTTGTATGTAGGGCTCGATGATATCGAGGATCTCGGCAAACTTAAATAGCGCGGGGTCAGCGTGACTCGTTTCTGTGGTATCAGCTGGTATCTTACCTGAGCAGCCCCATTCATCCAATGGCTCTGGCCGAACACACGAGTCTTATGCATTATGGTGCGGGAGATCGCAGGCGGCTGACCAGCAGTCGCGCTCTCTTGATGTACATGGAATGTTCCGGCGATGTGAGAGGTTGTGGTACTGATATTGTAATGCGGGCTGGGCGTATTCACGACGGACTGTTGCCTCGATGCAGAGAGCTGCTGCTCAAGCTCACTAATTCTCGATCGTAGCGACTCAGTCTCCTGGATAGATGAGTGACTCATTGGCGTCGAAATCATGGAGCTGGGTGCGGTTGACATTGGCGGATGGCTCGAGACGGTCCTGGCACTCCCCGAAGTGGATTGTCCATCCACCTGCACTGCAAAGCAGTTCTCACCAGGATTTGAAACATTGACAACCATAGACGATCTCTGGGCATCGCGATTGCGCAGGGTAGGTGGCGGCGAGAGCTCCTTGTAGATGCAGGTCGCGTTCTTCGAGCGGCGACAATTGCTACACGGAGCTTCGCGATTGCACTTGATCTTTCGTCTCCGACACAATTCGCATGCACTGTATATTGTCAGCTTTGTTCTTCGTATAGATTCATGGGTTTGTCAGTCCACCCAAGGTACTTACACAGGCGGTCGTCGGCGCCGGCGTTGGGGCTCTGGGTTCGGGTAGTTGGGTCGCTTGGTCAAGCCGTCGTCCGCCATGCTGACGTTCATCGCATACCAGGCCGATATCAGGATTTTGATCAAATTTGAGGTCGCTGGAATGATATTATTTCGCAGAAATGGCCGATTCGCAGCAACGAATCGTCACAAACTGGCGAGATTGGGGAAATGGAAAGTCGGGGCCGAGGATTGCACAATTGGTCCGTCTCGTCTCCCATTCCCCGAGCCAAGGTGGGGCAGGCGGTAGATAGACGGCATTGTTGATATGCAGGGTAGTATTTACTTACTCACTCTCCCTCGTCTAACCACCTCTTTGTTACCACTACCAGCCTCAATCCACTCCACTATGTCACAGTGGGGGCCCGTGCTCGATGAGGAGATGGAAGCTCTACGACGGACTCGATGAGGGTGTTGGGCTTCCTCGCGATGCCCTTGCTTATCTTCTCTTTTTTCACGATTCGGGTCCGCATGCTCCCACGGGAAACCTATCTCGTCCAGACCTCCAATTTCAAAGTGCCTGTCAACTCCCTAATAATTACGGCCCTGATTTTCATATTTATTGGCACGTCCACTCTGCTCTTTTACTTGCCAGCATATGCTGTGTCTCGCGGTATGACTGCATGGTTCGCCTCATACTTGGGGGTCAGTTTCAATGTGGCGTCTCTATTCGAAATTCGTCTCCCATCAATTCTAGCACCTCGAATCGGCCCATTGAATCTCCTTGCCGCGGGAAGGTTTGCCGCAGGGATCGTGATAATGTCTCAATTCTACCAAGTCTCTTCCAGCCCTGGTGCTACTTTCGGTTGCCACTGGATTCACTTCAGGGACAATCGCCAAGAGCAGCGTTCAGGCCTTGAAGGGTTCTATCAACAGACCACGGAATACCAGAAAATTAGTTGCGGTGGATATGGCGATTGTGGTTCTAGGCATGCTATTTGGGCCACCATTAATGAAACATTCGTGCATCGCTACACAAGCTACGAGCAAGCGTCACTATCCAGTGGAGAGGCGTGTGTTTTGGTGGCTGTGCAACCCCTGTATCCAAGGAATATATCCCAGAGGGGGTTCATGAACGAACGTGAGAGTAGGTACACTGACTGAGCTGCGTTCATGGACTGAAGCAATAGCCTGACCACCCGGGCTTGGAGACACAGTAAGCGAAGCACCGAATACAGCATCCACACTTCCACCAGTGGCTTCAGCTGGTGTGGCAGACCTGTTGACGCCAATCGTGATGTTTCCAACAAGATCATCAGCAAGGGACACCAGCAGCAGCAGCCGACCTTCTGTCACTAATGAGTTTCTTTGACCCCCAAGGCATTCTTGAAAATCTGCTTCAACATCAGCCAGTTAAGGAAATTGGCGATAAAAATATGAAATTGGAAGACAAAACAGACATCTGCGATGATGATGAGAGTGCTGGAACCGATTGTGGCGTGGATGATGATTTTGAAGAGAATATTGTGATGTTGAGAAATTACTCGATGATATCTACTAGTGCGGACGGGGCCACATTCGAAATGCATCGGCTTGTGCAACTTGCTATGCGGAAGTGGCTTGAGGCCCATGGACAACTTGAACATTGGAAGCAACAATTCATCGAGATACTTCATGATGCGTTTCCGACCGGCGATTTTGAGACATGGGTAGACTTCGGCAGAACCCAAAAAACCCATGACCCAACCCAACCCAACCCAACCCATCATGGGTTTTGGGTCCTGTTGATTTATAAGTGATGCTTCAGTGTTCATGTTGTTTAGGGGAGTTGATTGTGTGAGATACAAGTAGACTGGTGAACAGGTATATAGGCATGCACGTGATCCCAGCCCCCATGATTATCCCAGTAACCGTGATATTTCAACAGGTCCAATTCTAGAACCCATCATGGGTTATGGGTTTTTGGCGAGAACCCATGACCCACGATGGGTACCCAGTGGGTACCCATTATAGTGTAAACAGGACAAACAGTTCCGAAAGTTAGACCGTGGACTCCGGTCTGAGCTTTTTTTCCTTCTCGTTCCTCTGTCGAAATGCTGCATAATTAATGCACTTTCTGGCTGTAATATTGAGTAATCTGCTTACCGATCTAATTCTGGATTAAACGGAAAGAGAGAAGATTGATTGCACTAATTTCTGGATTTCTTATTCTCGTATACAAAATCATCGTCCTCTCGCTCCTTACGCCTTCTGCCAGATACCCGTATCTGGGTTACACTCTGTGGCAATGATGGCTCTATATCGATATCTACTAAATTTGGAGATGCCTCGCATGACCTCTCCTCCCTCTCATCCTCCTCCTCCCTCTCCTTATCCTCCTCCCTCTCCTTATCCTCCTCCCTCTCCTTATCCTCCTCCCTCTCCTTATCCTCCTCCCTCTCCTTATCCTCCTCCCTCTCCTTATCCTCCTCCCTCTCCTTATCCTCCTCCCTCTCCTTATCCTCCTCCCTCTCCTTATCCTCCTCCCTCTCCTCCTCATTGTCACTAATGAGACCAAACTCAGTATCATCTTCATCATTTATCTTTTCCTCTTTTGCAACCTGAATCTCAGCCTCAGTAAAATACTGCTCAAGTGCCTTTGCCTCTTCATTCTTCAGAGTAAACCTTGTCCCGCATAGATATAACATTTGCTCCTCGATTGTTTCTGACTTCATCCGGCCACGGCGATAATGGCAGATATCTCGGGCTGTATTGAAGAGTCGTTCAACACCAGCACCTGTTGCTGGGATAGAGAGAACATCACGAGCAAGGAGTGCAATTGCAGGGAAACGATACTGATTCTCTCGCCAGAATTGAAGAGGGTCAGCATCAGTTGGATCTAGTAAGATTCATCAATTAGTTTAATCTGACATCAGATAAAGAGAACCAAAGAAATAAAGAAGCATACCACTATTAGATACTGGCTCATCTCATCGCCAGCTGGCTTCACAGAGAAATTGCTCTTTAGCATCTTGTTTAACCGAGAACTAGATGTTGCTATTGAAGGGGCGTCACTTGGTTGTTGTTGACATGCTGCAAGACGCTCTTGGTATGGAAGTAATGACTCCCGGAAGGACTTTCGGTAGGTGTCGCGCCAGTGAGGCTCCCAGTTATCTTGAAGAAAGAACTGGTATCGGCTATCTGGTGCTAGCATTGTTCCGACTCCATAGATATGTCCTTTTAGGTTGTCGGTTTGAGAGTAGTACTCATCAAGCTTTAAGCGACCAGCCTCAAGTGCCGCAAGCATATCCTTCTTCCATAGAACACGTTTGTGTCGAAGCTGTCTCTCTGCATCAAAGAAAAGATCAAAGAGAGCATTGTAGAGCTTAAAGACAAGGTGGGTTGTAACCTCTGTGGTCTTTGAGAGCTCTGTTGTAAAGACATAGAATGGCCGGGTGATTTGGAGAAGATACTCAACTTGACGCCATTCTTGATCATTGAGCAGCATCTCATCACAGTCATACTCATTGCAGAAAGGCCCAAAGAAAGCACGTAGTCTCTTGGCCCGACGAAGCATCAGAAAGGTAGAGTTCCACCGAGTCTTCACATCCTGGATTGGGACAAGTTGTGATTCTGTTAGGGATGCTTTCTCTTGGAGCTTTAAGAAAGCTGCATGGCGTTGAGGACTTGCTGAAATATAGATCGCAAGATAGCGGACCTTATTTAATGCATGTGCTATCCTCTGTGTTTTGTGCTGAGCATTTGCCTTTGCCGCAGATGACCGCTGATCTGTCCATCTTTTTTCTGCAACTTCATTTTGAGGGACAGCCTTCATGCGACCAAGTAGCTCATTCAAGCTAAGCTGGATAACATGAGCGAGGCAGGGTATGCGGATAACTGTTACATCACTAGGGAGTGATCGTTGAACAGCATCAACCATTGTTTTATTGTTTTTTGCATTATCAGTAGTAATGCCAAATACCCGATCCTGGATTTTGTGCTCAGCAAGGGTCTCGAGGACAAAACTACTTAGATTTGAACCCTTATGGGAGCCATAAAGTGGTTTAAATCCAAGTAGAACCTCTTGATACACCCAGTTACTATCCACAAAATAGCCACTGATAGCCATAAATGCCTGGTTGTATGGAGATGTCCAGCAATCTAATGCAATCGAGAGTTTCGCATTATTAGGGAGCAGGTTGAGGACTGTGCTTTGCTGCTTTTCAGTAAGAGTATGTAGGCGACGACGCATTTTGGTAGGAGAGGGAATATGAGGAAGGGAGGCTGAGGACCGGTTGGTTTGGAATAGCCGATGAAATGATGGTTCGGCAAAAAGGTTGAATGGAAGTCGGTTAAGCATAAAAAAATCAAGTAGTTCCTTTTCCCAGATATCTTGTGAAAAAGGGACTTCGATTGGTGGAGGATTCTATTAATTTTATGTGGTTAGTAGTTAGAGAAGATCATAATACTAGGATAGAATAATAAGAATAAGTCCATACTCCCTTTTGAAAGAATCCAGTGATTTCACGTTTCCTGTTCTGTCCTGCGTTGCGACAAGTTATGGTATTCAGATGCTTTGCCATTGTTGATGTACCATAAAATCCCTCTCCATTTGGCAAAAATGTATTTGGATGCTCTACAACTCTAGAGCAGAGTTTGCACATCACTTTTGGTGCACCATCTTTCGCATTCGCAACCTGTTCAAAGTTCTCCCATATCTTTGAACTATGATTCGCATCCCAGGCTAGTTTGCTCTTCTGACCATAGTCAGTTTGAAGCCACCAGTCAACCCATTCTGTATGTGCCATAGCGTCGTAAAGCACATATGCCTTTCTCCGATCAGGGCCAACACGGGTAAAAGAGAGTGGGACTGGACAGGGGGATCGAAGGAAATCAACAGCATCAGAGGGTGTAACTGTAACCTGACTATTAGAGGGTGTAAGATTCTGAGAAGAGGGTAGAGTGTAGGCAAGATGATCATAATCCTCCCCAAAGGTAGAGTAAATGTCAGATTGCTGGCTTTGAGACATTACAACCACTAAGGGAGATTCTGTAAGGGGGAGAGGAGGGAAGAAGGGGGGAGTACGCACAATAGCAGGGAAGGCAGTGATTCTCTAAGTCTAAGTAAAGAGGAGACAGGTCACAAGTAATAATATATAACAGATTATAATTGGCTGCTTAGCCCCACTAATATGGGGATACCCATGAAAACCCATGAAAACCCAGAGAACCCATAGAAAGCCCATCAAAAGCCCATCAAAAACCCATCAAAAACCCATCAAAAACCCATCAAAAACCCATGAAAACCCAGAGAACCCATAGAAAGCCCATCAAAAACCCATCAAAAACCCATCAAAAACCCATCAAAAACCCATCAAAAACCCATATAAAACCCATATAAAACCCATATAAAACCCATTCCCACATTTGAGCTCCCAAAAAATTTCACCCTCGACCCCTCAAAGGCCTTCGGTCGCGGACCAAAGTCCTGCGAAGCCAACTTTTCTGCCGGAGAAAACAACAATGAAAGCTAATTTGGAAGTTTTCCCTGCGGAATTTTGAATCAACCCTTATATTTAAGCCCATAATAATTAAAGAAACATTAGATGGGGGGGGGGGAGATTCTTAATGATTTTTAGGAATACTTTTCAAAGAATGGACCTACTTTACATGGGATCAATTATATATTTCCGCATCTCAAATCACCAAAACACTATAACTGCCTACTCAAAGGTAAATCTATTTTTTTGAGTGGTAATTAAAGTAGAACATAGAGTTCACAATATAATTTTAGTCTTTAGAACAAAGGTTTCAATGGATTTTGGAATTAAATAATTGTTATTCAAGAGGAGAACCAGAACGGTTGTAAATTACAATGCTTAATGATCGGATTTATGAGCGCCAAGACCTAGATTTTATGCAAAAATGGGTTGAAATGGGTTGAAATGGGTTTTTGGGTAAAACCCATGTGGGTTGTTGATTTATAAGTGATGCTTCAGTGTTCATGTTGTTGAGGGGAGTTGATTGTGTAAGATACAAGTAGACTGGTGAACAGGTATATAGGCATGCACGTGATACCAGCCCCCATGATTATCCCAGTAACCGTGATATTTCAACATGGGTTATGGGTTGGGTTGGGTCGGGCAATTGAATACCCAAAACCCACGTGGGTTGGGTAATGGGTCCAGACCTTGGACCCATTATGGGTTTTGGTGAAGTCTAGACATGGGCTGTGTGTCAAACGCTCTTTTCACATGTACAATCCGCGGTCACGCAGCGGCCAGATGAGGAGGGTATGTTGCAAAAATGGGCCAGCCTAGTCCATAGAGCAGCATGGTTTGCGTATACAAAGGGAGATGTTATCGAGAGTGAGAAGATGGCGGTCTTGGTTATGAAGACAACAACGAGATTGTTTGGTCCACACAACGAGCAAACAATTAATAGTATTGAAATGAAGGGCTAGTATATCTGCTATGTGGGAGATGGAAAGACGCAGAAAGCTTGCAGTTGCAGATGATGGAGACACGGAAGCAGGCGCTCGGGCCAGAGGATATTTCAACTCTGACTAGTATGGCCAACCTAGCATTGACCTACTTGCATTAAGGACGTTGGAAGCAGGCCGAAGTGCTCTACCTGCAGGTAACCAAGGCCCGTAAGCAGGTGCTAGGACCAGAGCATCCCCACACTATGACCAGCATGGCCAGCCTAGCGTCGACGTACCGGAATCAGGGGCGATGGAAGGAGGCCGAAGAGCTCTACCTACAGGCGATAGAGGCCCACAAGCAGGTGCTAGGGCCAGAGCATCCTGATACTCTGACCAGCATGACCAACCTAGCCTCAACCTACTGGGACCAGGGACGATGGAAGGATGCTGAAATCTTACAACTACAAGTGACGGATACCCTTACGCAAGTGCTAGGGCCAGAGCATCCTCACACTCTTACTAGCATGGCCAACCTAGCATTGACCTGTTTGGATCAGGGAATATGGAAGGAGGCCGAAAAACTCAACGTGCAGGTGATGGAGACCCGCAAGCAGGTTCTCGGACCAGAGCATCCCGACACTCTGACCAGTATGAACAACCTTGCTCATACCCTTAGGTCATCGGGTCAATACACAGCCGCTTTGCAGTTAATGGCCGAATGCGTTCAACTTCGCGACCGAAAACTAGGCCCTGACCATCCGCATACTATATCTTCCAAGTCTGCTTTAAACGAATGGCGCGGGAAGGTTGACTCCCCGTCCGGCACAGATGGTGCTTGCAATGAAACATTTCGTGGACGCAATCGAAAGGCCGGAACGGTGGAGTCGAATTCAGTGGAATGAGATCATGAAGGATTGTGACGAAGTTGCGACGACATGGAAGACAGAGGAGCAGAATAAATAAACTCGTTCCCAATGCATGGCCCTCGTCGTCTTACGTCGGTATGGAAGATTATGGCTAGCCTCCAGGGCTGAGGCTGTCATGTTATATCTCTGTTTCCTACATTTTAAGTTTCATGAGATGTGTACTTGGTCGTGGTGATGAGGCGCTGTGAGAAAACGATAGACACGCAGCCCAAAATCACTAACAAGGCCGCTCACTAGGTGGTATCCATGGATCCTATGTGCTGCGGGAAGATTAAATTCTCTGTGGCCAATGAGGTAGCAAAGGAGCCGCAGTATGATGAACTTAAATTAATGGGCTTGGTTAGGCGGTCTTGGATGCTTGACTCTGTATGTACATACACACACCTGTCTAATGGTTGTCTGATGGTCGTAATGATAGACTGAACCCATTACTCCCTCGGTCCCAGCTCAAAACTGAACTGCTTCGAAAGATGTGACACTCTCCAGCGTGCAAAGAGCTGCGCATTCTCCACCAAGATCCGCCGCATCATCTCCCCTCTCTCCTCTGCACCAGGCCACACGCCCTGCCATATTCGTACATACGGCTCCATGACCCCCAAGGCCTCCTTGGCCCACCTCCCTGCCCTCTCCTTGCTAATTCTCCCCTTCTGCACCATCCGCCTCTCCAGCTCCCCCAGGAAACATTCCCTCTCCTGCCCATCCTTCACCGCAGCCTGCATAACCGCTATTAGTATATGTGAACGGATTGACAAGTCCAACTCATCCATATCCATTCCTTCTAGTCCTAGCCCAGCTATCTCCTCAACTGCAACAGCGGCTAGGAACTCCACCTCCTCCTCGCTTCCGACCTCTTCCTCCCAACCCCTCCACCACGCCTGCACTCCAATCCCTCCATCGGGCAACCCACACCATATCACCTGCTTCAACTCGCCATCTCCCTCGGCAACCTCTCCTCCCGATGCCTGTGCGGAATACTCTGCTTCCGACCAGTGTATATCATACTTTCCCTGTGCGACCAATATCCCAAAGCTATTAGGCCACCAATCTTCCCGAGAAGGTTTATTAGCCAGACGAGATGGAGATGGATCAGGAGTAAAGTAGTCGAGCCAGAAGCGCGCATGTGATTCCGAATAGGGAGGTGCGCTGGGGCAGGCCGTGTGCAGGCGTGTCATGGTTGCCTCCAGCGTGCGGAGGGCTAGTGCAGTAAGAGTTTCACATGGCAGAAAGGGCTGCCTACGTCGCGTGCGCTCAACACTGTAGGCCCAGCGGGGGAGTTTCAGGACGTGTGCGGATACCGTACCGTGGTGCGGCATGCCTAGCGGGGAGGAGGAGTCGGGGAGGTCCTGGAGGTCAGGTGGGCGATAAAAGCACGCTGTGGTGCGCTGGGCGAGGAAGTGCGTGGAGTAGTATGAGCGCCAGGCGCAGGAGTGCAGGAGAGCGTGGTGGGCGCTATAGAAGGCAGGAAAATCAGAGAAGGTGGGAAAGTCCCCATCCAGTTGCGAGGAATAGCGGTAGATGGCTGCTGCTAGCTGTGCAAGGTAGAATACATCCAGCGTACCGTTATTTGTTAATTATATAGTGCTATTATAGATTACCATAGCAGGAGGTAGCTTACCGGTTAAAGCGTAACTCGCCCTCACCAAAGGACCAGCCATTCGCGTGCAGCTTGTCCACCACATCGAATACCCCGTTGTCAGTCCACAGCCCCTCATCTAGATAGATGAATGCGATCCGTAAGACATCCTCGTGGCAATTCACAGACACGATGCCGCTTTCAACATTGGCCAAAAACTCTTTAGCGCTCATTGTATCAAAGTACGTGCAGCGGTAAGGGGGAAAAAGTGGTAATTGAGGAAGAGAACGTAATTATCAAGGACTGGGATGCACCTGGGCACCTGGGCGGGCATTATCAGTGGCCGATGACCTTGGCACGCTTGGCACGGCTAGTTGATCACGTGTCGCGATCGACAGACAGATGGATCCGATCGTCATCAGTTCTAAAACACGTGGAGACCAAAGCTAAGATTGGCAATATAAACACAAGCACTCTGTCTACTATGGCCTTGGATGATATCTTATAGCTTTCCTCCTTCGATTCCCGAGTACCCTCACCGGCTAGTCTCTGACTACTGACCCTTCCAGCTTCCAATTGGTGCTTCTACGCATCTATCCCCAGCCCCAAGCCCGGCATGGATTGTGTATCCCAATCCTTAGTACCCATATTGCCAATCTGGTCGTTGGCATCCGTCTCCCGCTCGGCACACTGCGCGAGATACACCTCACCGGTATCAATATGGGCCGCCGGGATCAGCGCCTGATCCTTCTCCTCATGATGTAGCACCTTGGAGAAGAGCAATGCCGGCCACGCTGAAAGCAAAGGTCTCGAAGCTACTAGATTATGCCTCAAACAGAATGGCGCAACTATGAGGGGTACAAAACGCGCATGGTTGCTAAATAAATTGGGACTCCTCTGAGAATGCGAACGAAGTGACAAGGTCGTTTTCTGGATCAAGAAATGCCAGACCTATCTTGATTGAGGCTACCGCTGTCATTGTCAGCCCCGAGGTTTCAGCAGCATATAATCGAACGCTGTCTTTCCAAAGTCTCCAAATTGCCGGAACTCGCGATATAAGATGCCTCAACTCAAAGTACGGAGAAGAACTATTTATCAGAGAAGATTCGAGATTTGCATTTATAGTGCCTCATGGCCCTCGAATAGACTGTATATTACTGCGCACTGAAATAACTCTTTAATTCTGAGTACCGGAGCCATTGCCGTTTCTTGTCTGTTCCAGCTCTCTCATCGCCTTATCATAGGTTTGGTACAAAATCCATGAATATTGTATCATTGCTCATTCCTGAGATGTGGGTGGGTCTCCTAATTCGCCATCTGAGGGGATGTACTGCCACTAAGGCCGGCTGATGCAGTAGCATTCCGAATGCCATTGTATGGTAGCCGAATCAACTCGGTAAACGCATATCCATGATGCTAGACTGGTCCCTAGATATAGGATCTCTCAACAGCGGTCTATTATTTTGATCGACAAAGTGCCTTAAGGTTGTTTCCCCCTCAGTATAGCACGTGTGGATTCCTGCGATCCGACAGAATCAATCAAATCGGCCATAATCAAGGATACGAAACTACTCCGGGACAATTTGCGTTCTCCTCTCCGTCTCTCTTTCTATGTGTGTATACGTGTCTCACAGTATCTCGCTACTGCCTAACAGGGAAGCACCTAACTGGCAGCTATGCCTACAGCGCAGATTCGCAGAACTGCTGCTGCCAGTAGGTTGATTTGGCCCTAGCTGAGCGACAATTGACGGTAGCCGCACATCTATGTGGGATCGGTGAAGAGTTTCCTCGACCATGGTGAATGTCTTCAACGCTCATCCGAGCAGAATAGCAATGCAAGCGCGAGCGCGGGGGCCGGGGCCGGGGCGCAAGGAGAAAACATAAAAGCAGACCCCGCCTCCTATCGGCCGTCGGTTGAATTGACAATATTTGCGCTCGGTACAGTACATATTACTCGATCGGCAATGGAAGACGCTGGCCGTCCGAGGACCGTGTGGATCGATGAGACTCCTAAATGGTACTGGGTGAGCGAGTCGCTAATGCCGCCTTTGCCATGGTCTAGCCCCCAGTCCAGCGTCGTAGCGGCCAATCGCGACTAGCCTTCGCCGGCTCTCGTGCAACGCGAAATCCAAGCACGGCCGCTGAAGCCCCAGCAGTTGATCGAAGATCCATGGAGGCCGTCGGAGCCGATCATTGAGATTGTCTATGCACGGCCGGTCTGGCTGGACTCGCCAAGCTGAGAGACAGAGACAACCGCAGAGTATCCATCTCCATTGGCGGTGGAGTAAAGCGAACCTTCAGCATTGGTGGTGCAGTTCAAGGTGGAAAGGTGAGCTTTATACGGGGCATTCTGGTATACCAAGTTGATAAGGTCCTCTTCGAAGAACAGTTGGCCCAGATGCTGAACGCCGGCAGCGCTGTAGCTGGAATCCTTGCCCGTCACACTAGCCTGGACGGTAACGTGAATATGCGTAGTGCGAGAGGTGAAGTAGCCCGGGAAGTTCTTCTAAAATTCGGTCATGCCGGCTGAGTCGGTTCGAGCAATGTCGCGCAGGAAGTTCTCGTCTATGGTACCGTCTTTGCGAGTGGACCAGCCATCCATCTGCGACGCTGTATCTAGGTCGATACCGGTGAAGCCGCCGTATGCGCCAGTGACATTGCAAGCCAGAACAAAGTCAGATCGTTTCTGGCAGCGTAAGACGATGTACACATGATAAGCAGCAGAGAGAAGCTCACTACTTCACGATTGGTAGAGTTGGTAAACTGTAGTGAGCGTTATATCGCTAACATGCGCAAGAATATGCGGTTTTAGGTAATAACAAGTGGTGACGTGGTAACCTCAACGAGATATTTTTGATCTGCAGCTTTGCAGTCATGGCGCTTCTGGTGGTAATGTACCGGTCCTCGACTTGATAGAATGCACTGATATTCTCATGGAGACGCTTCGTCCATAGTTGGTCTATTTCTCGCTGCTAACGCCTCTCGCAGAATCTGCTCCATTGTTTCTAGAGCCCCAACTTCTGCTAAGTCAAGCGGCGTGCATGCGTTGAAGGAATTAATACCAGGATCAACACCAGCACCTAATAGAGTCCGGACGGTGTTTTCATGTTCGTTTTCAACCGCCCAATGCAGAGCCGTCCAGCCATCATAATCCTGAAGATCTCTTATTCCACTGTCTCCCAAAAGAACCTTGGCAATTTCGTCCTCGCCCTCCTGGGCAGCAAGATGCAACGCCGTCTTTCCATTGTTGTCCCGGGCAGACCTATCAGCCTCTTGACCGAGTAAAAGCTCAAGAACTTCAATTTGGCTCCCCAGAACCGCTCGGTGCAACGCTGTATATCCGCTTGAATCGTTGAAAGACAGGTCAATTCCACGTTCGATGAGAAGTTGAACCATCAATTCGTGTCCAGCTTCCGCAGCCTCTAAAAATGCTTCTTTGATGGTCTCATCAAGGTTGGTACCGAGGTCAAGAAGCATATTTGCGATTGCCACATGCCCATGGAGTACTGCATAGTATAACGGAGTCCGACCATCGATATCTCTGACGTCTGATCTGACTTTGATACTCAGCAACATTTTTACCGTATCCTCATGTCCTTCCCCAGCTGTATAATGCAGAGCTGTGCGAAGTTCATTGTCGGTGAGATGCGGATTGCTGCCCCGTTGGATAAGCAATTGAACGACAGTTTCATGACCTTTTTGGGCGGCCAAGTGCAGCGCTGATTCCCCATGTTGATTTTGAATCTGATCGATGGCCCCGGCTTCCAGTAAAGCTGTCGTTATACCAACATGGCCCTCGTTAGCCGCCCAATGTAGCGGAGTCCACCCTGTATGACTGAGAGCATGTATATCAGCCTTGTGATTCAGCAAAGTAGGAACTATCTCTTCATGTCCTTTTGCTGCCCAGTGTAAGGGGGTCTGTTTCTTGTCATTTATGCTATCGACATGCGCTCCAGCTTTTATTAGCATATCGGCGATTGTTGCTTTTTCTGAAAGGACAGCGAAGTGTAGTGGCGTGGCCCCACTCTCATCTGAAATTGAAGGACCGCTTCCGGCATCTAGAAGCAGCCGCACGGTCGCGGCCTCACCGGCGCCACTGGCTTGAAGAAGAGGGGTTTTTCCATCTAAATTTTGGGCAGACACATTCGCCCCAGCTTTTATGAGACACTGGACAACGTCAACGAAACCCATTGAAGATGCCCGGTGCAATGGCGTATCATTTTCGTGACCTTGCAGAGATGGATCTGCTCCCTTATTCAGAAGCTCCTGTACGATAGCAATATAACCGTTGCCGGCAGCGAGGTGCAGTGGCGAGTCGCCTAACTCATCTTGGATGACGACAGTTGCTCCAGCACAAAGCAGCGCCCGAACAATCCCAATATGCCCTTCCGAAACAGCCAAATGAAGAGGCGTATGACCATGGGCATCCTTGACATCAATAGAAGCTCGGTGGCTCAGCAACATCTCTGCAATCAGGCTATATCCCTTGATGGCAACCGCATGTAGAGTCGTTCTTTGAGTCTGGCCGATCCTTACATCCGTAATGGTAGCTCCTTTATTCAAAAGAACCTCCACAACGCGATCATATCCCGTTATAATGGCATAATCGAGTGGACTAAGTCCATTCTTATGGCGTGCATTGATATCGGCTCCCACATCGATGAGTAAAGACGCCACGTTGCAGTGACCGAAAACAGCGGCCCAGTGCAATGGCGTGTTTCCCTCATCATCAGCGGTGCAGGGGTCGGCTCCTCCTTCCAGATAATGCTTGACAATGCTTATATGTCCACATGTAACTGCAGAAAACAATATCGTTCGTCCATGTTCGCGAAGACTAGATGAATATGCTGAGACAGCGAGCTGGGCGAAACCCTCAGCGGCTTGCGCGAGAGCCACGACATCTGAGGGTTCCAAATAATCAAATAGTTCCAGAACAATCTCTGGGGGAAGCGGGAGTCCCCACCAGCGGCCCATGTTGAGTGTCGTTTTCAGTGAGTGTAAGGATAAGGAGAAGCTGAGTCCAAGTGGTCAGTGGCCCTATCTTGCGGAATACGAGATTTAGACCCATCACGTGCGGGCGGGACGGTGTGTCCCAAAGGGACAGACCGCAAATCGGGTGAAAATCTTAGATGTTTTTCCTAGATATGATTCCATTCAAAGTAGCCTGGATCAATGTCGAAGCGCAATGGTACGCAGATCTGATTTCGAATAGTTGTAACTGCATGCCTACTTCGATTGTTTGCATGTCACCTGACCCGCAATCCTCTTTCCGCAGCCAATCACTGTTCTCCCCCCTCCATAGCTGATACGTACACACAAAATTTGTCTTTCCTATGTCTATCCACACATTACTATCGTACATCACCAACCGATTCACCTTCCCTCTAGATGTCATTTGGAAGACCCGATCTACCAAAATGGCTTACCTCATGATGATAAGCTCTAGTGGAGTTCCGAAACAAATCTTACTATTGAGCCTGCCTATCAACTTGACTCCAGACATACCCCCAGGAAGCACCAAGCTCTCTGCAGTAAAAGCAACTGCGAGATGCAGAAGGGAGAAGTTGACACTTTGCCAGTTCTGGAAATTGAGCCGCCGAACCAGACTAGAATCATCGGCATTTCCATTGCTCCGGTGTTATCTGTTGCTCTGTTCCCGTCGATCATGATACCCTCCCCGATTATCTTGATGAATAGGCCTGCGATCTAAATCATCTTATACCGGGTCCAGCGTTGGAGGGGGCCGACGATGGGTCCGGCGACGCACAGGGTTAACGTGACGGTGTTGGTGGCGTAGACTCAGTTTTGATAGCTCTAGGGCTTTGTGATGTAGACATACGAGCTCCAGTAGAGGCTCCGGATATAATAGGAGACTTATTGTCAGCATTTGCTCGACGAAATTCATGAGGCAGGGAACGGCAGCGTTTACGCATATAGATGCTGTCAATAACGATGACCATGATGAATGTTCAGTTAAAGACGAGTCGAGGGAGAGCACTGGAAATGTGTGTCCACAGAATTTCGCAAATAACGTAGGCGATATATAAAATTTCATCTACAACCATCATAGCGACCATGGAAAGGTTCCCCCAGTCTCCGTCTGCGTAGGTCTTAAGAGAGAAAGGAAGCAACAGCAGCGACCATCCAACGCCAAGCAGTATCAATCCAAAGGCATCAAGCTCTTCCAAGTTGTGCTATATGTTACGGGCCGTTCGAAAGAAACAGATTCATTCGGTGCCTACAGGATGAGGATCTCGAAGATGAAGAAGGAAGGAGAAAGAAAGAAAGTCCGCCAGAAAAAGAGGGGTTAAGTCCCCAGCAAACGCGTTGTGCAAACGACCCAATATTATGCCTCAGGCATCCTTCTACGAGACGAGGCTATTCCCAGGTTCATCCGTCACACTATAGAGACTCTGTCCAGGTACGAGAAGGCTCGGCAGCAGGGGCTATGACTCCTCCATGGAGTGCATTGTAGCCTTACTTTCGCGCAGGCTTTCTTTCATCACGGTGGACCGCGTTCGAAGAAGCGATGTTTACCGTTCCACTCTTTCTGGCTTTGCGATCGAGTCAGATCAGGGTTGCGACTGCCGGTCCTAGCGCAGCGGGCATGATAATTGCAAACATAGCATAGCCCCAGTGCCACTGGTCACGGCTGTAGATAGCCTCCACGACCTTCCTGGCGAACTAAGTGTTGATGATGACCCGGGTAGACAACGTAGAACCGGCGAATCCACGCCACTCCAAAGGCGTTAGGTCGGCGACAATAATGTCGTACGTCAGGTTGGGGCCAGAACTTCCGATAGCAACAAATATCTCACCCACAATATAAGTGGAGATGGTCTTGGAGGACGCAGCGATCACGTAGCCGATCACGTAGAACCAAAAGGTCAAGATGTAGGTGTATGGACGGGAGGCAATATTGGGGATTGTGGCGATGAAAGGCTTGCTGACGGCGCTGATGATGCTCGTGGCGATAGATAGGGTCGATAGGATGGAGCTGTGTTGCTTGAAATAGGACACGAGGCGTCCACTGAGTAGTAGTATGTCCTTCAAGACTCGATCGAGTATGCCGTGCGCAAACCAGCACAGAGATCGCGACGAGCCAGAGCAACTTGCGGTTCTTCTTGGCCTCGCGGTGCACAGCTTCCATGCGAGAAACGCCCTGTGACAGGTGAGCATCGCCGACTTTGAATTTAGTGAGGTTCATTTCGTCGCTCGTTGTGGGAGTGATCTTGTCCTTGGGAGACATACTGACGATCACGCAGAGCAGGCGACTGCGGATGAGAGGCCAACGACAAAGGATTGACAGATTCAACGAAGACAGTATCAACCCCCAGATGTGTCCCTTTCTTATAGGAGATTTTCTGCGCCATGGTGGCTAACCCAAGTCAGCCCGTATTGATTGGATGGATGGGACGGTGTCAGACGAGAAAGGCCACAGCGACCATCTAATCTGAATCAGATGGAGGACTTCACCGCCAATGATCGAGCCTTCCAATTCGCCATGACGGGAATGTTCCGGTGTCGCTCGCACAGAGTTGCCGACTCTGAATTAGCGCGGGCCGAGACGACTGGGAGAGATTGGAAGGCGATCCAACCGGCCAGCATAAGACTTCCTTGGCATCTTGAAGCTCTGCCAAAAGCTCCCGGCGGAGGCTTGGCGAGATGGCGCTGCAAGACAAGGCAGTCAGTATCATTTTTCGAGCAATTGAGCATAGCAAGGCGGTTCGAGCAGATGTTGGTAAATTAACGAAGGAGAGATGAGGTAGTAAGTACCTTTGCTCTCGTACAAATCGGGTGTCGGTGGTTCCAAGCGGTTCAAATGCAGTGTGCCTTCCATTTCGGGTGGTGCTGCCGCTTGCAACAGCAGTTTCTCTCCAAATTCGCTTGAATTTCATTCAGACCTGCAAAATCCTGCGCTGTTGTGGGGCGGCTCTAGCCGTACGTCTCGTGAGGTGAAACCTATTGTAAATGCTGTGAGCTGTGTGCCTACAGAAGCAACGATAATGCTAGCTCGCAGGAACTAGAGTAAAGATTACCCTGAGGTGATGTAAAAAATAAAACTTAATGAGCAAATAAGTTTCTTCTTAATTGATTATAATCTTCGTGCTGCTAGTGTAAAATCAAAGGTGTTTGTGTTTTAATGTTGCAATGTCTGATGTATAAATATAGTACTGTTGTCAGAGTGAACAAGGCATGGAATGATCACCACGCATATTGGCGACGACTATTCTACCGATTCCCTTGTGAACGACGTTCAAACCAATCTCTGCTAACCCATCGCCTTGTTTCTATTTCTTGGAGATTATCCGAGGAGAGAAAAGAGAGAAAGATAGGGAAAATAAAGTGGTTAGCCCGGGGCGCCAAGCCTGAAAAGTCACGACCCCATATTCCCAATTGGGCAGCCGTTGTCCGACGCGAGAGGGCTCTCCTCCGGCAACGATCTATATCATCTCTAGAAACACACTGAATTGCTTCAATTGTCCTCCTGGCGGTTTCCACGAACCATGACGCACTCCCGTCGTTGCCTTCCTAAACGCGCAAATCCCGGATCTCGCAAGGGGCGGCGCTCGCGGCCCGTCGTGCGCCGAACACCCGCATTCCAACCAACTTGCCGAGCCCAAAACATTGGCTCCCAGGTATCTTGACGGCGCCATGCCAACCGCCCAAGGGACCGGCGTGCGTGTTGCATGCCGGACGGAATCGAGCCGGCACCCTTTTCCCATCCTGCAAGACCTCCATGTTTATCTTCTTCTCTTCCTCTCCACCTGCTGAATAGCCCATAATCTGAGCTCGAGGTCGTGAATTGAGGATCGCGGTTTAAGGATGCGGGGAACAATGTCTGCTGCTGCTTTGGCAGCTGTTGTCTCTACAGTGTCAGGGTCTGTCCGGCCTCTTCGTGAGAGCGACATTGAGCACGTTCATGAAGTCAATAAGGGGCCCTCCGAGTCGGCGTTTTTCCCTGGACTGTTTCCGACACTACTGTCCGAGGTTGGAGATGCTCCGAATCTCCTAGATACACTGCTTGGAGCAGCGAAGCCAACCGACCCGCCGACTCCTGCTCCTATACCTGAGGATACGGCCACTCCGGAGCCATTGAGTTCCTCAGACACTCCGAGTACAACGGAACCACCAGTTACGCCAGAAACAACGAGCTCTGAGGTGACGCCCAGTTCATCGGAAACATCTGCATCATCTTCAACCCCAGTGTCGACGTCCAGCACTCTAGCGGCTCCCAGCTCGCCGACAATCCCCGACTGGGTTGCTCAGCTCGGTTCTTCACAGACACTGTCTCCTTCTCTCTCTCCTTCTCCTTCGCCTTCGCAGACACACAGCTCGTCTGCATCACCGGCCCCACAGACACAGAGCTCTTCTCAGACATCCAGCTCTTCGCAGGCGTCGAGTTTGTCTCAAAAGCCCTCTCAGAAGCCCACTTCTTCTCATACATCCGGCTCCTCTCAGGCTACCTCGCAGAGCAGCTCCGAGTCGTCGTCGAAGCAAACTCCAACGAAGACTCCGACTTCGACGGTGACTCCGAGCACAACTGTGACGTACAGTCTGATTCCCGCCGCGACCACGAATTCCGGCCACCATTCATCGGTTACTCGTATTCCAACCTTGACGCCTCGTCCCAAGCCTTCGTACGTACCCGACATGTCGAATATACTGACAACGATGAACGCTAACTTCTCTCCAGGTCTGCTAGCACGACTTTTGCTCCTGCATCAAAGACATGTGCTCCCAAGGGCTCAGCGACACGCCAAGTATTCTGGATGGATGAACAAGACCACAAAGGACAAGGAGCGGGGCTGGCTCCGTACGTCTCTGATCCTAGCAAGTATCCCGTTTATCGCAACGTGATGGACTACGGTGTTGCCAACGATGGAACTGGTGACCAGACCGCGAACATCCAGAAGGCCATTGACGACATGGGCAGCGGTGGCTCCCGTAAGGGTAATGGAGTAACTCGTTATCCCGCGCAGGTCTATCTCCCCAGCGGAGTTTACCAACTAGAAAGCACGCTCAAGTTGACAGTCGGGACTATTATCGTTGGTAACCCGAATAACCCACCTGTTATCAAGGCTTCGCCCAAGTTCCGTGGCCAATTCCTGGTGTTCGGCTTTGATGCGCATAACGGTCAGCCCGAGACTACCTTTATGATGTTGATGAAGAATGTCATTCTGGATACCACTGCTGTCGACGCCGGTGTCCCCATCACTGCTCTCCAATGGGGAGTAGCTCAGGGATCTGGATTGAACAATATCAAAGTTCGCATGCCCACCGGTCCTGGTACACACACTGGTATCGATCTCAATGCTGGATCGACTATTGCCGTCACAGACGTCGTACGTTTCTCCCTGCCATACTATTTTCCCATAGTACAAAATCCTAACATCAACAGCACATCATCGGTGGTGCCACTGGTATCAAGAACTCCAACCAGCAAGTCAACTTCAAGAACATTCGCTTCTCCTATGTTGGAACTGCGTTCGCCGCTACCGGTGGATGGTCGGTGCTGCTCCAAGGAGCCACTTTTGAGTCTTGTGGAACAGGCGTGAACATGACTGGAAACGGTCTGGGCAGTCTTGTCTTGCTGGACTCCACATCCACAAACAGTGGACCCGTCATTCTGTTCCATGAGTCGTCGCATGATGATGGAAACCAGAACAGCCAGTTCATTATCCAGAACTTGTCGCATGATTCCCAGAGGCCAATTGCCATCGATAGTAAAGGAGAGACTCGTCTGCCGCCCGCCTCCCATGTCGACTCGTTTATCTGGGGAACACGAGTGCCCGGTGGTTATGAGGCTGGAAAGACGTGGGTTACTCCTGAATCGGAGAGCCTTTTGGTTGGTGGAAAGTACTTTACTAAGAGCCAGCCTACCTATGCTGAATATGGTGGCGATGATATCGTCAATGTGAAGACCGTCTCCGGGCATGAAGTCAAGGGTGATGGTCGTACTGATGATACCAAGGCCTTGAATGCAATCTTGGCCAAGAATGCAGAGGAGTGCAAGATCACTTACTTTCCCTTTGGTGTCTACCGAGTGTCTGATACTCTCCATGTCCCTGTCGGAACCCGGATTGTCGGCGAGGTTTGGTCTGTTATCTCTGGATATGGCAGTGCTTTCAAGAACCCTAGCTCGCCTCGCGCAGTGGTCCGACTTGGCTACCCTGGTGATGTCGGTGTCATCGAGATTCAGGACATGCGGTTTGCCGTGGGTGAAATCCTCCCTGGTGCGAAGATCCTCGAGGTCAACGCTGCTGGAGCCCAGCCTGGAGATGTCGGTCTCTGGAACACCATAATCACTGTAGGCGGCACTGCCGAAACCACCATTTCCAACGTGTGCACCTCGCAAGACCCGAAGGATTGCATGGCTGCCTTCATGGTGATGCACCTTACCAAATCTTCGTCTGCGTATATGGAAAACTTCTGGGGCTGGACCGCCGACCACAATATCGATAGCAAGTCTATTCTGACCATCATCTCTACCGGTCGTGGCGTCCTGGTTGAGGCGACCAAGGGAACGTGGTTGACCGGAACTGGCTCTGAACACCATTGGCTCTACAACTACAACTTCCACCAGGCATCCAACGTGTATGCAGGCCTTCTCCAAAGTGAGACGCCTTACATGCAAGGTACTGGCGAATACGAGATGGCGCCAGCACCATGGACCGCTTCCTCTGAGTTCGGCGATCCCGACTTCTCATGGTGCTCGACTGACGATGCAAAATGTCGTACATCTCTGGCGACTAACGTCGACGGGGGATCGGACATTGCCCTGTACAACTCCGCCGCCTGGGCCTTCTTCGACGGATCCTGGAACGGTCTGTACAACGAGCCCTGCGAGGGCAAATGCCAGTCGAATATGATGCGGGTCGTGGGTGCGCCGAAGAATCTGGTCTGGTACTCGATCAGCACACGGATGACGGATGTGATAGTCTTGGATGGCAAGACCAACCCGACGGAAAACAGTCACCCTGGTGGATGGGAGGGTATCATTCAGGATTATTCTCAGTTTTCGTAATTTGAATGTGCGTGCTGACGGCGTGTGCATAGTTTTAGCATGTTTTTGAACATACATTTTATGCATTAATTAGACGATTTTAGACTAGATAATAGTTAATGACTAGTATGATCTTTATCTCTTGTGCATCGATAGTAGCGGTTTAAAAATGTTCACATTCTTTCGTGGTGTACACTAGTGAACTAACTAGTGGGGACCATCGCGGAGTAGAGATATGCACTTTAGCCGTTGTGACGTGAAACATCAAATTGCGCGACACAGTGTTGCATCAGAATATCAATCATTGTTGCCTAATCAATCATGATGCAGTGTTATATCAAGAATCTCACAATCTTTGTCTTATTATGTGACCTTTCTGATTTCAGTCCGAGTTTATGCTTGCTGCCTCGAAGATTAGCTGTATCGGTGGCTCATGTGGCTATGCCTCCGGCCATGATCGTTCCAGCTGTATACTTTTGACAGGCCATATATTCAATAATATCCTTCCGGTAAGGTGGACTCGACCGTACCGCGCTTTAGACCTACACGCACGTACTATTAGGCCCCCAACGACTGCGCCTACCAGATGGAGCATCCTGGCTGAGGGATCAGGTGTCGAGACCTATTTTTGGTTCACACGTGATCAGCTGCCTCAGGCCGCCAAGTGAAATGTTGACTTTGCCATCGGTGGCGACCGGAACATCGACTCCATCCGCTTCAGCGGGCTTCATCCACCTCGAGGACTAACGTCATCACTCTTGGCTCAGCCCGAAGTGGGAAGGCCATTATCAACTTACCACGCAGAATGCTTCAGCCTGCCCCAATGCCGAGAAATTAGCCCACTCGACGGAGCCTCCCTCCTGAAAAGCCCCCTTCTCACACGACTGCCGTGGCTAGTGGAGATCTTCCCCGGCCTCAAGGGGGATGTGGCGGTGGATAGCCCGTGGTTTCTGACGGTTTTGACTTTAAGAGGCAGCAGCATATCGGTTGCTAATCCAGTGCAGGCTGTGTTGTCCCAGACCGAGCACGTATTGGAGCAAAAGAAACAAGCATCACTGGGCTCATGCACGCTGTCATGACTGAGCGGCCGTACCTCGTGCAGTAGGCGCAGCATGCAGCCACATGCGATGCAGCTCCTTGGATCTTGCAATACTCGGCCCGTGGACTCCGGGACGGAAAAGGCTTGAAACAAATCACTGGCCGTATGCTCAGCCCAAGTGGAGCAGTGAAATGACGATTGGCTTTCCAAGATTGCAGGCCCCGTCGCTCTGGCCCGTCGTCTCCCTGTCGCGCAGATCGTAAGCAAAAGGCTCCGTCGTATAGGGGAAACGGCGTCATTGCCACTGCCCCAACTGCGGACCCCTACGCCTTGTGTTTCTATGTTTAACTTTCAGGAGCAAATTTTGGGTTGAATGATCGTCTATAAAGAACCCCTGGGTTTCCCCGGATCGTTGTTGATTATCTTCCACCAAACCATCCAGCAATATATACTAGGTCGACTATCTATCAACTCATCCTCCACTTTTCAACCTCAAATTCTCAACCTCCCACCGCCACCACAATGAAGTTCACTGCCATCACCTCCGCCCTCTTCCTGGCCACCGCCGTCATGGCCACTCCCGACGGCATCGACGTCGACTCCATCGTCTCAGAGGCTGAGGGCATCGCCAGCTCCGCCGAAGCTGGTGGCAAGTCCATTGGCTCTGACGCCGCCGCGGAAGCCACTTCCATTGCCAACGCCGTCCACACTGGCGGTGCGGATGCTCTTTCCACTTTGACCGGCGAGGCCGCTTCCATCGCCACTGCCGTCGAGAGCGGTGCCAGCTCCATCGCGTCGGCTGGCGAGTCCGCCGGCTCTGACGCCGCGAGCAATGCCTCCGCCTTCGTCTCTTCCGTCACTGCTACCAACTCCGAGGGCGAGAAGACCACCGTTGCTTCCACCATCACCTCCCAGGCCTCCAAGAGCTCGGCCACTAGCACCGCTACCCAGACTGGCTCCGACTCCTCCAGCCCTACCACCTCCAACGCTGCTGTCGCTGGTTACAACGTCAACGCCGCTGCTGCCGGTGTTGCTGGTATGCTCGGTGTCATGGCTGCTCTGTAAAGAGCTTCCGGAGATGTATGATGTGACTTGCCTGAATTGGCGGCATCAATAGATATCCCGCTGAGGATTCGATATTCATGACCTTGTTTCTTTACGATTTTCCTTGATTCTTTCACCATCACAAAACTTTGGCTTGCTCGGCTTAGAAGTGGTAATACTGGTGTTTTGAGCTGTATATATCCCTGTCCGTACTACTATTCATGATACTTGAAATCACTGTTGGTTTATTCAGATTGCAAACTCTTTGCCCGCTACGTACAACCCTCAGTATGGTGCTGCTCCACTCCCTTTGCACTCTCCTCGCACTTGCTAGTCCCTCAGGCTTGTCAGCAGATAGCTCACAGCCTGAGGCTGCCCTCGATTCGATTACTCACCTCGGTTTCGCTGCCTACAACTCGATAAGGAAGGTGCGACCACCACCCACCACCTCAATGCATGAAAGGACAATTTTTCCCGCTACAGAACTTCTCTTCTCCTTCTCCACCTTCCCCTCCATCCTAGGATAAGGCTTTCGAGTCGATTTATAGCTACTTTGGTTGACTGCTATCACGAATGGGCCAACCACAGACTGAGCCCTCTTCGCAATTATGTCGTTATGTGGGAAAAAAGTGGCTCCGGTTCTGTTCATACCTCCACCCCAGGGCTGGTTACTGCCAAGAAATTTTGGCTCTCCCTTCGGGGGAACCCTCCTGTGCTTTGCACTCGAGATATTTTGTGTTTCCCGCTCTGTGCAATGCGAGAAACACTATTCCGGCTTATCTGGGCAATCGAATTTTGGTACCTTCCACTCTATGGGTTCTCTTTTTTCATCAATTTTTAAGTCATTGACTTGACCTTTGTGAGGAAACCGTGTAATAAGTTGGCAATCATAATCTTGGAATCGGGTATCATTACGCCTATGTTCTGACGAACTGGCGTCATGAGAGGTCGTTCTCTGCTACTTGTGCCCCTTAAATGTTATGCTGTTGTTTATGATTCCCTACTTGTTATTTCTCTGTTTGCCATGATTCCCACTCACGCCCATATGTACTGCGAATGGTTCCTGCATTAGGTCAAAAGATGAGCTTCCTCATCGCACACCCGTCTTTTTTCATTTCGACAGCGGCTGACTGACTTTTCCAACACCCACTTCGGACTCAACCGTGGGATTCAACACTGCTGACGCTATTGCATTTGTTTACCAGGAGATCTGGTATAGGATCAGACCCCAGTAACACTACCATGGCCGGACCCGTGTCACCTTACCATTTAAAAGCCCATTTCAATAGTTAGTGTTGGGCCTCTCCCACTCGAATCGTGTATCGTTCCTCGACGACAGACCACAACATCAACCAAACTCTTCACACGCGTCTCTTGATCCTGACACGAACGATCCTGACACGAACGATCCTGACACGAACGATCCTGACACGAACGAACCGGTCAAATCCTCCAGATCTCTCGCTGCCTGGCATTCGGCAGCGTTTCTCTGGGAAGCATTTGCGTCAGTCCGCAAAGGAACAAGGGAAAACAGCTGAATTGGACTTGCATTTCAAGGGAATGAGTTTTACAGCAGCGCTTGAAAGAAATACTTGATGTCTTAGGGGGTGTCTATTGAAAGGGGTTGCTGATAGCTTCAAGTGCATTCATCAGTCACATCCACAGAGGCCACTCCATATCTTAAGATCGACATTTATCGACTTTCCCAGAACTGAGCATCAATAGCAACCAGTCGATTAAACAACTGATTCCTTGACCTCATCCCAGTCAAATGGAATGACTGCGCAATCTCATTCCCAACAATGACCAATCCATCAGCCGCTTCTTTACTACCGGCCGTCAACTCAACAATCAGCTTCCCTTTCCACCCTAGACCCTCTGTCTTCTTCAGTTCTTGGATCTCCGTCACAGGGATCTGGAACAGCACAGAACCCTTCTTCCGAGCTTCAATTCGCAGATCCTCCAATCCAGCCGATTGGTAGGTGGTGAAATACAAGATGGGCGGCTCCTTGGTAGAATCAATAACAGCGGCTCCACGCTTCCGCTCGAATTTTGCATCGAATTTCAATGGGCCGTAGGGTGTTCCGGAGAAACGGTGTTTTTGAAGCATGCCGAGAAGGTTCTTGGTGTGCGCTGAGCCTGCGATTGCCATTGCGCGGTCGAAGGCGATGTGGCCCCGGATTGCTGTTGCGATGGTGCGGCGGACGAATTTAAGGATTTTGAAGATGGTTCGTCGTTTGGGTTTTGGCGGTGGGACCGCTGTGCTGGCGGTTGAGAGGTCGGAGGTTGAGTCGTTTGCGCTTGTTGTTGTTAGGTTGCTGGATTGCGGTGCTATGACGGATTTGGATTTGCGTTTGATGGGCCATGCTGGCTCGCTGTCTTCGGACGATGGGGGTGGTGGGAGGGGCGAGGAGTTGATTTCGCCGATTCGGAGGAGGGTGAGGGTTAGTTGGGCGTTTGTTGGAACGCCGTCGAGGAGAGTCCTACGTCTTCATTAGTGGCTGTAGAGGAAATTGTAAGGGGGCCGGATGCGTACATGTTGATGTCCATCTGTTTCTTCCAATCCGGAATCTTTCGGTTCAAGAGGTCGAATGTCCAGGTGAAGATTGGTCCTCCGAAGAAGCTGATGCCGATAGTCAACCCGACAAGCTTGATGATGAGGTAGCTGGGTGTAAATGGCACAGCAACACACACGATACTTAGGATGGCAGTAAGACGGAGTCGTGGTGCGAGAAGATAGAACGGGGGAGTTGGAGAAAAGATACTGCGGCTTGGTTAGCATAAATCCTTACACGACAATGAACGACACTCACTTGGCAAATCTCTCATAGATATCCGTGATGTCACTGACGACTCGCATAGTCTGATCCATCCCTTGAGAGACCTTTTTCTTCATGGGTTTCTTGGACTTTTCATCAACAGCTTCATCTTCAGGCGTTTCGGGCAGAGAACCAGCAGGCTCAGCCAGCTGAACCGCGGTGAAATCATCGGTAGAGTCGGCAGATGGAGTGTAACCGTATTTTCCTGCAGCTCCCTCGACGGCCATCTTTGCAAAGCTGTCAAGTAGCACCTTAGCCTCCTGCTCAGCTGTCTCACCCTTGTGCTGTTCCGGGGCTCCAGTCAAACTATCATGGGACTCAGGCTCGCCAGGAGCTGAATTGTCGGAAGCGGAATCCTTGTCTGAATTGTTGACTGGTAGACAGGGAAATAGGAAGGACCGAATCGGCGGGCACAGTATCAGGGCGATCATGAGACTCAGAACTGTCGGGACCAGGAGATCCACGGCCCAGGATAAGAAGTACACCTTCAAAAGAGTCAGCCTAACAGCACTCCCAATTATAAATCGATTGACATACCCCACAGAACACAGCAGTCCTGACTGGCTCCTTCCACGACCGCAGCCTCCCAACATGTCGGAAGAACTCAATCAACCCAACCACGACAGAAGTATAAAACCGCTCGAGCGTCATGCGCAGCTTCTCGGGAGGATAGACCTCATTTTCGGCACGATTGAGGTCCAGGTCCTGCGTTGCGCTCGGCAGGGCTTTCACATGATAAATTTGCTGGTCGCACATGTTAGCTCAACAGGAACAAAGCTAGTGCAGGATCCAGCCGTACCTTGTTGAATCGCCGAATCAACATCCACAAATCCTCATTGGAGAGGCCCTCTGCCAGTGTCTCCTCCTGCGTCCGCGATGAGGGCTTCCATTGGACGTTTCGGGGGGTTCGGACGCTGGTTGGATCGGTCCGCTTTCCACGGGGCTCGGAGCTTGGGTGATTTCGTAACTGTCGGTGTCTTCTATCTCTCCGGGGATCTCATGTTCCTGACTCATATTCGGATTATTGGGCACAAAGAAGGCTTCGCGTCGTTGGCATGGGTGTTGGACGCGTGAGTCTGGGGTTGAGAGGTTGAGGAGTCGGCTGCAACCCCGTGCCTCGCGGGGATTTGATTGCCCGAAAGTGTGGGGGTAATGTCGTCATTATCGGGCTAATTTTAGCGAAGATCGGCGTAAACAAGAAGGGACCAAGAAGAGTTAGCCTTGGATAGGAGCTTGACTGATGCTTAAATATATATTCCTGAAGGGGTATCTAGAAGAAAATAGAAGAGAAATTTCACAAAACTCGGCCCCTCACTCCTCCTTCGCACCCGATCCTCCCGGCACACCCACCGGATCATAGTTGACATCCCCTGAATCAGTCGAACTCGAATCATCCACCGTCATATGAGGCCCAGTGAACCAGTGTCGGGCAAAAAGGAAGTAGTAAGTCATACACGCGATCCAAACAAAGCCATTTATGACAATCGTATAGTTCATATCGGCCGCTGCAAAGATAATTAGCAATCAATGAGTGCATAGCACCAGGGGAAAGAAATCCTTACGAGCTGGATTCGGACCGGTAGTCGGAAACATCGACAACACAACACCAAACGCCAGATAAACCACTGCGATGAATGCAATCGGTTTGCTGAAGCGGCCGGCGTAGAACTCGCCCGGGTGAAAGCGATCCTGGCCCCAGACCAGCCGGCAAAAGATCGGCATTCCCCACGACAGGTAATTGCTGGCGACGAATAGTGAAAATAAGGCATTCGCAGCGGCATTGTTGATCAGGCATAGTAGGCCTAGGATCAGGCAGGCTATGACTAGTCCACAGATCATGCGTACGGGCTGGTACTGAATACGTTGGCTGACGTGGCGGAAGAATCGAGAGAAAGGGAGAGCACCGTCGCGGGAAAATGCCCATGCTTGACGAGAGGCCGCGACAATCTAGATTGCTAGAGTTAGGACCAAGGGTTCTCTTTCTGGTAAAGTGAGACATACCAGACTGAGGCCGATGAGGAATTGGGTGAAGCAGAGGACGATCATGAATCCCAGGGAGCCATGTCTGCCTAGGGCATCGTAGTAAACCTAGGAAAGATTGTTAGCCGAAGTATCGATACGCACAAGACTATAGCATGGTGCCGAACCTGTGCCATTGGCTGTCCGAACTTTGAGTTGATCGTGTTGTTCACATTGGGATCCATCGTTGCAGCGATGACAGACAGCGTCAGGAACCCCAACACGCAAGCAGAGCCTGCTGACCAGATGATTCCCAATGGAACAGCCTTTGCCGCATGCATAGCTTCCTCGCTCATGTGCACACACGAGTCAAATGATCCGATTGACCAGATTGGTGCAAGCCACGCAAGCATAAACACCCATCCTGTCGGCCACTCTGTCTCATTATCCAGCTCCCGGAAGACGAAGTTCCCCGAATTGAGCGAGCCTCCACGCGTGACTTTTCCAACTGGCAGCGCAATGACGGTGGCAATCACAAGCGAGATGTTGATATAGATGCATGCAGTCTGGATTTTCGGCATGATGCGCCCTGAAAGTGCAGCACAGATCCCATGCAGGAGAATCAGTCCCACATACACGGCATAAATCACACCGCGCGAGGCGGACCACTCGTCGTCGCGGGAGATCGCGACGCACGAGAGAATCATCAGCGCGAGGGTATAGTCGACGGAGCAGATCCCGCCGATCAGACCGAGGGTGTTGCTGTAACCGATCAGGAAACTGAGGGGGTTTTTGTATTTCTCGCCGGCGAAGTAGTGCGTCCACCAGTAAAGACCTCCAGCGGTAGGCATTGCAGAGGCGAGATCGGACTGGATATGTCGTTAGTCCCTGCTAAATCCATGTTGCGTCATAGGAGCCCGGTATAGAAGCTCGTACCATTGCCAATCCAACCATGAGAATGAATATACTTGCAGTAAACCAGCCCCAGACCATCCCAGCAGGCCCCGCAGGTAATGAGAAGGACAGAGTCGACGCAAGCGACGGGACCAGCCCCATGATGCTAAATGCGATCGCAAATACCTGCGTGGTCGAGTACTGCCGCTTCAATTCCTGCTTGTAGCCCATTTTAGCTGCCGGAAATATTAGCCGACGCTTCGTGTCTACCCGCGTTCTTCTCATCTCCTCAACACTCACCCAGCAGCTGCGAATCACCCGGCTCGGCAAGACCAGCTCTATCGGCCACGCGCAAGGCCTCTGGATCGCTTGTCGTACCCCCGTGATGCATTTTTGAGGTGATTCACTCGAGATCGGTGGGAATCCAATCGTGCGGCATGAGGGAGCTCTTAAGGGCTGGAGATGGCGCACGGGTTACACAAGGCTCTTGCCAGGGGGGAGACCAGCACCAATAAAGCACTCCGGTAGATCTGCAATGGCGTCGCAACCCGACTGGCCGTTCCTGCGATGTCGCGAAAAGAGGAAAGTGTACAGTTCGGTTGATGAGCGCGTGGCGGCAAAACGATGGACTTGCCTCGATTGCGCACGCGTGTCTGAGATAAGCTGACCCTGCTGTTGGTGTGGCTGCGCTGCAGAGCAACAGAGCAACCTCGAAAACTCTCATTCTTCACGCCCCTGCGACCCTTGCGTCCCGAAGCGGCGGTGGTTTGGTGGAGGCACGGGTTTCATGCAGGTAAGCAGCCTCCTCCTCCTCCTCCTCCTCCTCCTCCTCCTCCTCTACCTCCTCCAATGCCCTCGCCTGTGCGGGAGACGGATTGCGTAGCGATAGAGATGCGGGGCATTACTTATTCTTGATATTGATGCCGCTGTCTCGAATCAAGTGTTGGTGGTGCGGCATTCCTCTGCTGGAGGGCGCATCGGACTGCGAGTGGCCGGACCTGCAGCTGACTGGGGCGCCAGCGGCTGATCTGCAGCCGAAGAGGATCCATCTAAACGTCAATATTGCAACTATTGGATTCTTCATTGGCAGTTTGCGACTCTAGCGGAATTCTCGTTTCGCTGGAAGGGGGAAAAACTTCGCCTGCTTTGATTGATTGACCTGCTTTCACAAGGCTGTCGGCTTGCGCCTTCCCGTCGGCAAATTTTATCTCGTTAACTGGTTGTGAGACGGTCAGGCTATACGGGCAGTCTCTGGGCCGGAAGGATAATGATCTGAGTGTTTCAGTAATAGTTCCGGGCGCGCAGGACCTCGACTGTTGGTGCTTTTGGTGTTGTAATCTGGACGACGGTTGAGAATCAGTGGTGAGGCTGCAGGGCCACTAGGCCCGCCACTTTTCTTAACGAGTTTGGCGCTCGTATTTTCTGCAGCTACTTAGCATTATTCGACTATGAGTATCAGGTTTTAAATTATAATTAGAAATACACTGATCATAGCAACATGGATTCAGCCGGTTCATGAATATAGCTCAAAACCAGACACCTGTGAGTGCCAAGACAAAAATCGATGGAAGATGCCACTGCTCTCTCGTGCGCACGCAGTTAAACTCATTCTACCAGGCCACATAAACGCAGATTCCAAGTCCGTCAGATTGATTACACCCGCTTCAAACATGATGAGCTCCATGCTGCACACACTATATGTACAGTTTACACCTGCTGCTCAGGAGGAATCTCGCGGCTCGGTTCGGTCTCGGTCTGGGGACCATTGTGCAAGCCATCGGTGACTGTATGCTCAGAGGCAGCAGACGAACCAGACTTGCCTGCCTTGACTTCCCACTCGTTATAATCCTGGCCAGGGTTGATGTTCTCCCAGCGGACATAGCACATCAAGTGGTAGAAGGCAGAGGCAAGTAGGGATCCGAGAAGAGGTCCGACCCAGTAGATCCAGTGGTACCCGGGGAAGCTGCGATTGATAACGTCGGGGCCTAGCGAGCGTGCGGGATTGAGGGAGCCGCCGGTATAGTAGTCACCTGCATGGAAAGCGTGAGTAAGCTTTCTCTGGCGAGTTTGGATAAAGGTATGCTAACCAATAAGTTCGGTGACGAAGAATGTCAGACCAATGCCGACAGGTGCCAGGTAGGTCGACTTGTGCTTGACGACAGCCAGCATGATGATTACGAGAATCAACTGCGCTGTGAGGAACATCTCGATGAACAGTCCTTGCGAGATCGATGCGCCGCCACCGAGTCGGGTGGCACAATTCAAGGGGCCTGGGAAAAGAGCGCTGACCACGCCTGCCGCGGCAATACCACCGACCAGCTGCGCAGGGAACACAAACAGTCCGCGAAGTGGGGGCAACCCTCCGGTAAGGCAAAGCGCCAGAGTCACCTGAAAGTTATCAGCATGGGAACAATTGAGGGTCGATCTGCATTTCATACCGCCGGATTGAACAGACCACCGGTAACACGGAAGAATGCCCAGACATTGACCGTTAACGCAAAGCCAAAAGACAGCGCAGAGTATAGCAGATTGGAAGTATTCGGATAAGATCCAGGCTCGGGCATTGGCGTATTGGACACTTGCGTGCCGGCAAAAGAGAAGAAAAGGAACAAGAATGTGCCCACAAACTCGCCCATCACACACAACAGGTTATACCGCAGCTTGTCGGGCATCTGCAGCATAGGAAGCTGACCACGGCCGCCGGGACCTGGCGGACCAGCAAGAGACGACGCCCCAGAGTGCGTGCGCTTGTGGAAGATCATCCTGGGCATCTAGGATTCAATTGAACAGGGCAATGAAGTCTGGGTGGGCGAATTGACAGAATCAAGCAGCGTTTTTTTGGAAAGATCAATTGAAATCACATTCTCGTTCAAACGATCCGGTGACGAGATACTTATTCAATCCCCCGGGGTCATAGCAGACGTCACTACAGCTCCCTCCACCAAAGTATAGCTAGGTCCTTGTATCATCGACCAAATCTTGGCGCGGCCAGCTAGCTTTTGCTGTATGCTGTGCTGGGTTGACGGGCATTGGATAGCCTTTTTGCGTGGTGCCGTTTACCCCAGTTGGGCCGGGCTGCTCGACGCGATGAGCGTGACAGCGGAAGCCGAGTAGTGATGAGGTCAATAGATTCGGTGTGGAGTCGGAACCCCACTTGGGCCACCAGCCCGTTGCCAAAACGGGAGCATCCGGCCTTTCGCAAACGGATAGCCCGACATTGTCTAGAACACGACTCGAAGCTTTGAATGGGTTTCCACTGTTTGATCGTGTCCATGAGAGTGGAGGCCCATTGTCATTGGACGGTGGATAATTGAACTGCTCCTACCACGCAAGGTTTTTAACGTCGAGGGCTCATTGTCAACAAGTCATTTTCTGAAGGACAGAGGGAGATTTGGACATTGACCGAGTCGCTGAGACAGGGGCGATCAAATGACTGAGGTGTGCAAGTCCTGTAGACTTTACAATTGTACAATTTCTGTCGTGCATGAGTATTTGTCGGTGGCGGTGGGAGAGGAATGCCGCGGCTATCCGGGTAAGGAATTTTGGCTTGGAATCAGTTGAATTCGAAATGTCGCGCATTGCGACTGTAGGTTTACGTTTCATCACATTTATGTATGAATAAGTTTTATTCTAGCGATTCACACTTTCCGGAGTCTTCCCTGGGCTTGTATCGGAAGATCTCTTGCTTGTACAATTTCCCTTCGGCGCCTTCCAGCTCAGGGCTCACGCGTGGCTGTCTAAATCACGTGGATTGAGAGTGTCGAGATTGACTTCGAATTCCGATGAACCATTCCAGGAGCTAAGTGAGATTAGCTGAGAATGCATGAATCATCATCCCCATGAACCTCGGCAAACTTGAAACCACTGAAGCGAGGAGGCTGTACCGAGTAAACCTGGTAAGTTCGTGAACATTCCGCCTCATTCTTGATTGGGACAGAGTGTCTCCTATCTCGTTTTGGATCTGACTATGCCCAAAAGGGATGTGTGATGTGTTAAGCGCGGGAGTGGTGAACTGTCGTAGGCTGTCTACGGAAGAGTATAGCGGCCAAAGCTCACTTTCCTTTTTTTAACCGCCCGCGTTTTTGCCCTGGTTGAGATTGATGCTGGAAAAGTGACTGTTGAGATGACTGTTCAGCTGCTGATCATTCAAAAGACTGCTCGGATGACTGCTTCGATGACTGTTATGTAGCGATGTCAGATTGAGGTGTAGATCTCTACATAAAACCCAGGCATCAAGCCCGACTGAAATTGGAAAGTGAGCCCTGGCCGCTACACACTTCCGTACTGTCTTTCCATTTTTTTTCCCCAGGAATGAGTAAGATTTGGGAAAGTGATCTACGCATGCAGATAAAGAGACCTCTGGACATGCCACCCTTCGTTACGAGCAAGATTTCATGTCTTCTGGTGCCTTTTCCTTTCCTTTCTTTTTTTACTCCTGCGAGAGCAATCAAGGCCCATCCAATTAAGTTTCTGCTCAACCCAACCTTATCTACCCCGCAAACACGTTCGAACCCCAGCAACAAAACCAGCGATAACCACTTTTCCCGTAGTCGATGCGAACGCAGCTCCTCGTTGACCCTGTCGACCTACTGCAAACTAATCGAAACTGCGTGATTGGAGGCGGCTCTTCTCGCAGCACCGGGCAGTTCGGCATCGGTGGGGCTTCCTAAAGATTTTCGTGTGGGCTGACTCTGTCGGCATTGCCGAAAATGCGCGGCTTCGACGTCGGCAGGCTACCGACTCGCCAAGAGTCACTCAATCTGCAGAGCAAACTGTCTCAATTTTGAGACTCGATAACTGTCGCTGCCTCTATTTGTTGATGCATAAGGATCGTTCTCATTGGTGTGATGGATCTTCCCGCGATCGGCGCTTTGACGGCAACCAACAAACTGATCGCAGCCATGTGCTTGGTTAGAACTCAGTGTTGATTAAGGTGTTGCGCGCTTTTTCACACTGAGGAATTCCTCTCTCGTGAGACTGAGGCTATTTCGAACAGAAATATCTACAGTCCACGTGTTTGCGGCCCGTCGCGGCATGAACCTGGCACCATCGCCGAGAAAAGTCCATCGCCATCAACCCATCCGGACCCAGCGCGGTGGCTGGCTGGCCACTCACATCGCGATGTTTGGTCACCTCCGCGGAGATGCGGGACAATCCGTGAACCAGCCCGTCACGGCCGCAAATTCCGCCAGGCACATTGCGATAGATTTCTAGACGATCCATCTTCACCGGGACTCGGCGTCTGCTGGCTCGCTTGCGGGACCTGGGGGATGGATAGTATAAAATGAAGACTCGGCCGCGACCGCCTCCACTGTTTTCCTGTGCAACATCCGAGTGATACACAACACAAAACAACTTTTTCGATCGACGAACTCCTTCAAATATTTGCATTGCAGACTTCAAGATGGGTTCCATCTCGGGATTGTCGCCAAACCAACTGCAGCTCATCAAGGCCACCGTGCCGGTGTTGGTCGACCATGGCAAGTCCATCACCACGGTCTTCTACAAGAACATGCTGGCCGCGCATCCAGAGTTGAACAATGTCTTCAACATGCCCAACCAGGTCAACGGCCACCAGCCGCGTGCGCTGGCCGGTGCCTTGTTCGCGTACGCGTCCAACATCGACAACCTGGGCGCATTGGGCCCTGCCATTGAGCTGATCTGCAACAAGCACGCCTCGCTCTACATCAAGCCCGACGACTACAAGATCGTCGGCAAATACCTTCTCGAAGCCATGGGCGAAGTCCTCGGTGAGGCCCTCACGCCGGAGATCAAGGATGCCTGGGCTGCCGCCTATTGGCAATTGGCCGATATCATGATCGGACGCGAACAGCAGATCTACCAGCAGAGCGAAGGCTGGACCGATTGGCGGGACTTTAAGATCATCGACAAGGTCCCCGAGTCGGACGAGATCACTTCTTTCTATCTTGCTCCTGTCGATGGCAAGCCGCTGCCTGCTTTCCAACCGGGCCAGTATATCTCTGTGCAGGTCTATGTTGATGAGCTGAAGTGTGACCAGCCTCGTCAATACTCGCTCAGTGATAAGCCGTCGCCGGATTACTACCGCATCAGTGTGAAAAAGGAGAAGGGTCTTGACGCTACAGAGTCGACTGCTGCTGCTCACCCCGGCTACGTCTCCAACCTCCTGCACAACACCAAGAACAAGGGCGATATCGTCAAAGTCTCCCACCCGGCCGGCGACTTCTTCTACACCCCGACCGAGGAGAATCACCCTGTTGTACTTATTTCCGCCGGTGTGGGTCTCACTCCCCTGACCTCGATCCTCAACACATTGACGACCAAGTCGCCTGCCGAGCGCAAACTTCATTTCATCCACGGCGCCCGCACATCCAAGGCGCGCGCTTTCCAGGGCCACGTCGCCGGCCTCGCGAAGGAGTACCCGAATCTACGGGCGACTTTCTTCACGAGCCAGCCTTCTGGCGAGGACAAGCAGGGCGTGGATTACGACCACGTCGGACGCGTGGACCTCAGCAAGCTTGATTCGACCAACGATCTGTTTTTGGACGATTTCCAGACTGAATACTATATTTGCGGTCCTGACAAGTTCATGACTGACACCAAGTCAAGCCTCGAGGGCCTTGGCGTGAAGGCCGATCGCATCAAGATGGAGCTGTTCGGAACTGGCGGAGTCTAAACGGGCATTCTCATATTTGACTGTTCTGGGCACGGCGTCTGCATTGGATATACCATCTCTTCTCTATAAATTCATGAACTAATGAGCCTTCATTATAACGACCCGTGAACTCGTAAGGGGTGGTCATTTCGGCCACTGCGCAATCAATTTCCGACTCCACTTTTGCAATTCTTGAATTAAAGGGGAATAGAACGTTAATAATCTCGCAAACTCTCGAATTGTTGATGATAGAGCGAGTGCACCAAGCATCGCGCTGTGGTGGAATTCCGACGATGGCCCTCGGACGCTTGGTAGCCGAGCCATTTATAAGCAGCTCGGCGTGGACAACACCGCGAAGCGCTGACAACCTTGGCCAACCTTGGCAGACTGTACTTAAAAATCCCGACTCAATCGCAGCGACAACCTACACTTACAGATTCTCCAATTCTGAACTCCACCCAACTCGTACAGCAACAACCGCGTCCCCACAATGAGTGCAAAAATCGGCGTCTTCCCCGCCTCCGGCGGCCTGGGCTCGAGTATCGTCAACCACCTCAAGACCCTCGTCCCAGCCTCACAACTCATTCTCATCGCGCGTCATCCCGAGAAACTGACCGAGCTGGAACATGCTGGTTCGACTGTTCGCCAGGCCGATTATGATACCCCCTCCACACTGACGAATGCATTCGTGGGCGTCGATGTTTTGATGTTGATTTCTTATGCTTCGTTTGAGATTCAGCATCGGGCTGATGTAAGTACCCCAGGGTATTAAGAAGTTACTGGGAATAGGGATTGTGCTGACTGAGGTACAGGCGCATAAACTGGCCATTGATGCCGCAATCAAAAGCGGCGTCAAGTATATTTTCTACTCCTCGCTCGGCTTTGGGGGTGACCTTGCAGATTCAAGTGTGGCGCATGTTATGGGTGCGCATCTTGTTACGGAGAAATACCTCGCCGAGCAATGCTCGGCGGATAAAGTCTCCTACACTTCCGTCCGCGAAGGTCTCTACTCGGAATCGTTCCCTATCTACACTGCCTGGTTCGACCCCGCCAATCCAGTCGACGAGATCGCCATTCCGCACTCCGGCACAGGACCGGGCGTTTCGTGGGTGAAACGCGATGAACTGGGTGAGGCGACTGCCAAGCTAATTCTGTCTTACACGAAGAGCCCCATGGCCTTTGAGTATCTTAATAAGAAGGTTCTGCTTTCGGGGCAGAGAGAGATTTCTCTCAAGGAGACAGTTGATATTCTGGGTCGGGCTGTTGGAAGGCCGTTGCGTATTAAGGAGATTTCTGTCGATGAGTACGTCAAGCTCCCCCAGATCGGGGATAAGCATACGTATCACGGGGTGGATCTTTCCCGGGAGTGGGCGACTGCTTGGGAGGCTATTATGAATGGGGAGACGGCTACTGTGTCGCCGGCTATTAAGGGAATTTTGGGGAGGGAGCCGGAGGATTATGAGACGACTATTCAGGCGTTGATTGGAAAGAACTAACAATGGGTGAATTATACAAACTTGGTCTGCACATACTAGGGATATTGAGGATGGCATCTTGAGGTATTTTCATCTGTTGGTATGCAGCCTCTACGTCCCCTAACGCCCAATGGAGTGCTCACTACCAGCCATCACATGTCGATCACAAATTCTCGAAATAAAATCTTTGGGAATTTATATACCAACACGCTAGCAATATGTAAATTGATGATTAAATACAGGAGACAGAACATATACAAAGCCTCGCTAGGTTATCTTCGCACTTCCAAAGAGGGACAAGTCAAATGCTTCTGGAAAGCATTTAGCAGCCCTTGCACTCCTTAACCCAGAGGTTGACAGAAGCATACTCGGCATTGTGAGCACCGTACCAGAAGATCTCCTTCTCCTTGGCCTCGCCGTAGCCATCAATGGAGAACCAGGTCTTGCCCTCCCAGGAGAAGTAGCCCTTGGGAGTCTGGCCAAATCCGGTGGTGCTGGCGCCCTTGGGGGTCGCACCGGAGTGGGGGATGGTCAGGCCGACGGGGGAGACCTCCTTGTCGATGACGTACAGGCTCTGGAAGGCAGTCGGCACGCCGTTCTTGGAGGTGAAGGAGACGGCGCCGTTCTCGCCGCTGCGGACTGTTTTTGTTGTTAGGCTTTGCACCGGGTATGTGTTGGGATCGGGGGACTTACGGATGGCGATCTCGTGGGTAGTGCTGTTGGCGCCGATCCAGAGGTTATCTGTTGACAATTTTGTGAGCATTCTCTTGGGCATGAGTGGATGGTTCACGTACTGCCGTCGGTCAGGACGGTCTTGCCACCGTCAGCGACGAGGGTGAAGGCAGACGGGAGGCCGACACCAGCGACGGCGCTGGCGAAACCAGCAATGGCAGCGAGTGAGAACTTCATTGTGATGGTTGAGTGTAGTTTGGTTGATGTGATCTGGAGGTCATTCCCGTTTGGAACTGCTGGCTTTTATAGGGGATATCCCAGATCGATGGAAATAATGCCGCGGTTGGAACTAAGACATGCTTAACTCGAGTAGATGTCATAAAACTGGGGCAAGCCCCCTTTCCGACCGGGGTGCTTGCTCCGTCAGAATGGATACTGAATATTGGGTCGTGAAGGAATTGAAACATGTCTTGCAACCCCTCAGAACCAAGTATATTTACCCGCATACTGTCTTTTGCGCCATTGTTAATCACAATTATATTATCAGTTGGCTCTGTGTAGATTTAGAATTGTTTCCAGCATGGTTGGAAGACTTCCGACTTGTTATTCTTCTCTTACATCCCACGAAACTCGCGCGACTCTGAAGACCCTGAATCGCGGCTAACGACAGAAACGCTTTTATCCGATGTGGGGAAGCAGCCACTGCCGATCTGCAGGCAATTGTCGGAGTTGCTTCGGGAGATTTCCCCTTTCTGTCGCCTGTGCTATTCTTAGGGCCAGCAAACCATTTAGCAATTCAGGGGCTTGTGCTTTCTTGGCTTGCAATTAGTTGATTTTGGTTCTTGCGATCAGTCTGCAACGCCTGGTTGGCTCCGCGGATCTCCTTAGGGCTTCGGGCTGATCGGATGGCGCTGTTAGCTTCGGATACCCGTGCCGATTTTGCAGAGAACAGAGACTCGACGGATTTTGTCAGGGGCTCATGTGCATCGCATAGGTCGATAGTATGGCATTGTGAGCGTGTATTTCATTTTGGTGCGCAGGATGCTTTGGAATTTCCATTCGAAGAGTTCGATTCGATACTCTTCAGCACCGGTTGGTGGCAAACATAGTCAGGACTCTTGCGCTGATATTTGGAAGTTAGCTGTGTTTCGCCATGAAAACTGTTGGAATGTAAACTGCAGTGCCTAATTGTAGAAAAGTGGAGTGATTGTTGGCTTCCGACCCCTCCATCTCCAGGGCCATTGACGTACTTTCCCGAGGTTGCAATACGAATCCGAGTCCTTGAGTAAGCTGGATGAGATCGCGGCACCGAGCTTCACAACAGCTCAACACTAGGCTTCTCAATGCAAACGCCTTGTCGATTGATATATCAGCTGGTTTATTGCGTCTGATTGTTCACAGGTGGTCCGGTTTGATAAGCATGGTTGGAAGAACATCGAGAGTAGATCGATCTTATTTGGAGGTCGCCGGAATATATATCCATCGGGGGGACGAAGTTAAATGTAAACTCATCACTCTTCATCACAATTGGACATTGCACACCTATCAAGTACAAATCCATGACACGAAAAACGACGCCCGAGAACAACCCTATTGACAACTGTAGTGTACAGCCTTATTTATGCAAATAAAAGAAAAAAGTCCCGTCAGCCTTCTTCGCATCCATCGCGCCCAAAAGCAAGTCATCCCGCACATATCGGAAGTAATCAATGATGGGCTGGTCATCGTAAATCATTGCAGTGGTAACAACACCCCGGTACTCCATCGGACGCAACTAAAAGGAGATTGTCAGTATTTGCACAGCCTGAGTGAGAAGGTTGGAATACTCACGCGAGCATGACCCCAGTCCGCGTTCCAGACTCGAGATCCGTCGTCCTTGTATACCACTATGGGGTCCACGTCCTCTGTCGACCGGAAGTCCTTACCGGCCCAGTTCATCGAGGTCATTTTCTCTACGACTGGGTGGTTGGTGCGCACACTGCCGCCTTTCCAGGCGCCGATGAACTGCTCCGCTTTGACGGGTTTGAGTTGGTCGAAGAGAGCGAAGACCTCGTCGTCCGAGACATTTTGGCGTTGGACGAGCTCTTCGACTTGTTGTTCGGGTGCGCTGGGCTATGATTTAGCAGGTTATCTCGATTAGTGGATTGGGATGCCTTACAGAGACATGTTTGTTGGTTTCTGTGATTACAGATTTTGGGGATAATTGTGCGGCTTCAGGGGCTTTTACGTCTTCAGCTCGACGGCACACTGTACGCGCATTGTACGTCATGAGGGTCCGGGCTGGTACATGATTCGTCTCAGTAGGCAATATTGATCGGCCCCTCCATTTCGCATCGATCGCTCCATTCGTCTGGCGAGAACTGTGGGGGCATCCGTGTGGATTAAGCAATCCTGCTCCTTCAATGGGCAGCCGAGCGGGTGACTAGTTGCCACAATGAGGGACATGCAGTTTCAAAGTTGATGATGCAAGGCAGGAATCTCGAAAACATGGACGGATGTCCCTGCACGACGTAGGCCGAAGGTGATGGAGCTGCGATAAGATCGCGATGACGATGCGAAGCCTGTACATATGCATCTGAGGGGTACACAACAGCCTTGTATCTGAACCAGAGACGACGGGTCCATTAGGGCTGCCCCACATCGTGATCAATCGAGATCATCGCGGACGATCGTGGAAGTAAAATCCGTGGGGCTGGGATCGGCACGAACAAATCTCGGAGAAGACCGAGAAAATCTTGGAATCTGAGAGAAAAGAGCAGCAGCGAAGATCTTATTGCCTTCAGCAACCACCTCTCACAACGAAAATCATGGCTCATCTCTTGGAGATTGTCCCGTCTTGAAATCCAATCACGTCGGTCGCCGCGCGATAAGCCTTGTGACACGTTGCACGGTTGCGTCACTGGCCTTGAAACGAGGACCGGGCTCGGTTGGCTGTCCACCGCTTCTATGGCGAGCTTGAGATATCGTCGCGTGACCACCAGACCGAGTATTGTCTATGGAGTGGAAGGGAGGGTGTCCAGACGGAGCTCCTCGGCTTCGTCATGGAGGACCTTTGCAGCTGAGAAGGATCTGGTCGACCGGAAATCGAGTCTGGGGACTGAGAGTTTAAGGCTGAATGGAGCAGGAGGGGCATGCCAAGATTTCCATTCAATCCATCTCATCGGTACTGTATAATTGATTCGTGTGGGTATTCGTGCAGTAGCCTCGCTTTCCGCAGCATGCCTCTCGTAGAGATTATTTCGCGTGAACGAAGGTCGACCAAGTCAGCATACTTGTATCTTTCGAGGGACAACCTGTTCTAGATTAATGGGCCACGTGAGGTAAACACGATGGAGCTATGCCTAAATAGAGTAAGCACTGCTTTTCATCATTCGGTATATCGACCACGCCATTCACGGTTGGCGGCCAGTTTGCATCTCCATCATCCACCACAGACAGAGACTGGTCATCTCGCTTGTGTCCTGTCTCGCTCGTGCAACAGGAAGTGATCGCCAACAACAGCTGCGTCACAGCTCTCCCTATAGCAAGAGGTAAAAACTTTACCCCCTCCTGTCTCTTCTATCCGGGGCACCCCTCCCGCCGCCACGGCTCGCAACCGACGTCGATCCCGTCGCCGGAACCCGAAATCCGGGGAAGCGGCCGGCCGGCAGATCAGATCCAGCTCAGATCCGTGGATGCGGCCATCTGACGAGACTAGCGGGTCTCCACCGGGCCGGGCACGTCGACTGACCCGGAATGCGGACGAAGACCGCGATGCGATGCCCGTAATACTGACTGGATGGGGATGACGGGTGTCAACGGTCAGCCCGCAGGGCGCTAGCGGGGTGGCTTGGGTCCACTCGACTCAATGTCGAGGTCGGCAGGCTAGGGCTGAAATCAAGATTTCTGCGCTTCGGGCGCGATCAGGATCCGCCAGGGGCGAGATTGATGCTCGATCAGCCAGTAAATTGGCAGTCTTCTGGAAGGGGTGTCGTGCGCAGGCGTGTCCCCGCGAGCGATGGCCTAACGCATCGAAAAGAACTGGGGTGAAGTCGTAGTGGTGAGCTGGATACTCGTCTCGCGGGTGAACGCCGTGGGACTCTCGATCAGGAGACCATCGCATCCCGAGAGTAGACGCACGGAAGGGTTCACCGAAGCTGGCGTTCCGTTTCAAATTCGTGGGCCTCACAACCGCGGTGTCACGAGGGCGAAGAGGAAGGAGAGGGTCGGCGGGTGCCGGGCAGGAAGGACTCGATCCGAGTCACCCCACGGCCCAAACAGGCAAGTGACAGGAGTGTTCTTGGGTGGAGCCGGTCAGCCAGTATTGGCGGCCTCCGGGTGGTCTAGAGATTATGGTGTACTGGTATGTATACTAGTAATGTGTATAGTATGTATAGTCTGTATGTATAGGAGTATAGGATGTATTGCACTGTTCGGCAGGGAATGTTGTCCTCTTTGGGTGCTCGGCGTTTCACGGCTGCATCGGGCGAGATGGGGGACCGCAGCTGCGGACAGCCTGGCTGATCGGGCACATGGGGACGGAGGATTGTGTCGAATGGAGTGTGACTGTACCATTGCGATGCAGAAACATACCTACAGAAAAGATCTAGAGCCGTTGCCACTGGGTTGAGTTTTCGGGGCTACGTTTAGCGACCGTGATGGCTGTGTATCGCCGTTTTGGGGTATGGGAACAATTCATTGTGGATCTCAGAAAGTACTTTTGAGCTCCCAATGGATTAAAGACAGCAAATTGACGGGCAAGGTTGATCGATCATCTTCACTTTCGCGATCATCACTTACTACTCGACGCAGACAGGCCGTCCAATTGTGCCGAGTCCAGCCCTCCCTGCGATCGTCTGCATGCAGGGATGGACGTGACAGGAAATGCATTTTCCCGGTGCATAAGGGGATATTAGTCACGGATACCTGGCTTAATATAGGATCACCCACCAGAAATAAAGTCGTTGGTACTCGTGGATCCCCGTTGGTGTCGGCTCCGAGACTCGGCCGGATCTGCCAACGGTTTCACCCTCGCGGAATCGCGTACATCGGAGCCGGCCGCAGACCAAAGTACACTCAGATCAGCATAGCAGACGCAGTATTGGGTGCGCAAAATAGTTTACGAGTATCAAAGGTGATCTCGGCTCGCCGTGCTCGTCCAGCAACCAGGAGGAGTGTTAGGCGGATACTATAGTGATGGAGTGGAGCTCACCAGGGTCTCTACACTAGGAAGACACTAACCAGGTCCAGCCCCTGACATCACTCTCGGCTCGCAGCGTCGGTTCTACGTCGTAATCCTGGCTGGGCCGTGACGAAGATCTGTGAAAATACTTCGTACCCTAAAGGGGAGGTATATAACCGGGCGGCCGACGGTAACCTAATGCTGTTCCACGGTAACCTCACCTCCGAAAGATTCGCCTCTTTTATACATCCATCTCCCACCCGATCTCATCGATCGTGATTCAATTCCCACACCTCCCTACTGCTAGTCGTCAAGCATCATCTCGACTACCACTCCCGATGTGTATTCCTCCCATCTCCACCATGGCCGCGTTTAGTCGACCGAATCCAATGTCGACACTCACGGCCGAGGACGAGCGGTACCTCAACCAGCAGATCAGCCCCCAGTCGCGCCCCATGGACCTCTACGGCTCCAAGGCCTCCGACCCGCTGCCAGTCAACTGGGCTTACGACAGCGGCATCGACCTGTTCTCCGTCAACCCGGCTGACATGGACCCCACGGCCTTTGACTTCTCTGAGATGACCAACGCCGATACCAAGGATCTCTTTATGGATCCCTTTGGCACCCCAACCGGCATCAGTGGTTTCACCATGCCCACCGCCGACGACGCCGTCTCGCCTACCTCCGTGAGTAACGCTTGCTACACCTGCTGGCCTGACTGAACCGCTGCTAACATGAACATCACCCAGGAGCTGGACAGCGACGATCAGACCTGGTCCACGGGCGCTCGCCCCTCAGTCGATCTGGCCCTGTCCGAGCCAGCGATGGAATCCAACAAGCCCGTGACCCGCAACGCCTCGCAAAGCTCATCAGCCCGCTGGTCCTCCAGCCCCAACATCAAGACAGAGGAAGACTACCCCGTTCCCCGGGTGACTCGCAAGCAGTCCGCGTCCACTGGCCGCAAGACCCGCAGCCTGTCGCAGGACTCGCGACACTCGTCGACCAGCCAGGATCCTCAGACTCGCAACGCCGCCAAGCGCGCCGCTCACAACATCATCGAGAAGCGCTACCGCACCAATATGAATGCCAAATTTCTCTCCCTCGAGAAAGCCATTTCCCCCGCCGGCGTCCACAAGCAAACCGCCCGCGCCGGCACCGCCTCGCTCAAGAAATCTGAAATCCTCACCAACGCCCTGACCTACATCGAGAACGTCCAGCACGAGAATCAGGCCCTGCATAAGGAGCTCGCCTTACTCAAGCAGAATCTACTTCCTGGCGGCATCTGGCGCCACGCGAAACAGTCTCGTGTTTGAGATCCTTTTCTCCACACTCGATCACATCACTGGCTGGTGCTGATTTCTTTCTCATGACCGTTACGAATCTGTATTTTAAGAGGCGTTGTGGCAGGTGGGCTTTTTGTTGGACTGGATCTGGCGTTCTGGATTAATTTGCATCGCTATGCTGTCCTCTCCCATCTTTATGGTCTTGCCGGGGCCTGGTGACAACAAAAGTGTTTTGCGTTCGTGATTCCCCATTATGGGTAACTGGTGTATCCGATAGTATTCCACATCAATGTAATTGCCAGACTCGGGTGATTTGATTCATTTGCTTGTTTTCGAAGAGCGGTGCGAGTAGACTTGGTCATGGGTGTAGGCGTAGCTCCACTGTGTTGGCTGATGTTCCCGATCGGGAAGTAGTTGCGCTGGACATCGGACGACGCGATCTATAAAGGTGAGTCCTGCGCTCACCAATTTATGATGTCTGCTGAGTGTCATTGACTTTTTTTCTTTTCTTCAAAGGGCTTTTCTTGATTTGATTTCAAGGTGGTGTCGATGTTGGATGCTATTGCCATGTCAAGGTTTGTCCCGTTTGCATTTCTCTGTCCGCACCTGCTCTCCTTGCTGTAAAAGTCAGTGAGCTCGTTCTTCCTCCATTGCAACTCTTTAACCTTTATTTTTGTCTCCTTGATGGTGCCACTCCATCATGATGACCAGTGTGCCCGACGACGCGAGATGAAATGAATGGAGGGCCAGCTCAGCGAAGTTCGATCCAGCGACGGCCCGGTTCGATTCACTAGCAACAGTCTCTCATGACCTCGAACTATGCCTAGACAAACGAAAAAGAAACTTTGGAGTGCGAATTCTTCTGTGTCGAAGCTTTTTTTTCTCTTCACGGACACACCACCGAGCCTTTCCCGTATGGAAAAGTGGCTCGATTGGGAACGCTGAGTCGACGGAACATGGTGAGTTGGCGGGCTTTTCAGGGTAGAGAAGAAGTGACCGAAGAGAGTAGCGTTGTCGCAGGCAGAACCAAGCTGACAAGTCGACTCCTCAGCATGATTGATAATATTGCGAGTCGACAGGCGTCCAGGCGCGGCACCCTAGTCACCCGACAAGCCACGAAGCCCTTTTCCAGCCGGCACTGAAAAAAAGACGCATCATCGATATCTGCGCGGAAAACAGCCGCAGCACGTTATTCATACCGTTATCAAACCAAAACAAATCGACTGCTTATGCAAATTTTCCACGACCATCCCCGAGCTCGGATATCGCCACGGATCCGTCTAGCCAAGGCCGATTTGGTTCTAAATGCCTAAATGGGTTTGGCATGCAGTGCAGTACCTGCATATCGTCAGTAGGACAAATTGCCCTACACAGAGTCTTCGGAGATATCGTGACTTCCATTTGCCGCGGGGAAGTTTGATGTTGTGTAAGTTCAGTCTCAGCCCGAGGAGAATGCTCGTGTCATGGAACCACCCCGCATTTCACATCCCCCCGATCCTGAGTCTATCTCGACTCCATCCGAGTGCACATTTCACAGCTTGAGCGCCGCGAAGGGAAAGAACAGGAGATTCAGCACCGAGACCGGCGGCACTAGCCAATGGTGCGCTGCTCGAGCTCCAGCTCTCGGGGACCTCTCCCGGATCGTCACGACTAGAAGACAGAATCTCCGTTAGAAGACTTCCCGTCATTCCGCGCTACTGGATGGCCGCCACGTTCATGGTCCCGTCTCCGTCCCCGGCCCCATTGCTTCTATGCGTGGGCCTGCTCCGCCCCCGGACATAGGTCTATATGCCGCGGACACATGCGGCTACTTGACGCCCGAGCTATCGTTTCCTCTTTCCTGATACATTTTCGAGAGGTAAGAACTCTGCTTGTTTCTTGTGTGGCGCTAGTCAGCTGCGCGGCTCTATGTTGATCGCCGACCCTGGTATGTATGCAATTGAGTTTGGACTGTCGCAGAGCATACGTCTAAGGGGGGAATATGGTCTTCGGAATTCGATAGGAATGTTGAATCCACCGCGATGATAGATACCAGCTTGATCCACGCGTGTTATCAGGGAGATATTGAAATCGAGATACCATGCCATCATCGTCATCATTTGTTGACCGGTCTGTCCTCGTTGAGGTTCAGCGGAGAATAGTCCGCTGATAGCTTATCGACCGCGTGGACTTGCCGTTTCCGGCGAGGATCGCCACCCGGCATGTTTGGCTGCGTGGCTGCAGGACCCTGACATTTACAGATGGTTCGCAGTTAGGCATGCGGATGCTTATTCTGTGGTCATCGAGTGTGGTCTAGAATGTAAATCATTGGAGTGCTGCGTGGTCAATGGGGGTGTGATAATGATAGTATACCAGTACTTAAGGTAGCTACGATACGGACATACTGCCGACAAATCCCACAGATCACGACCATTGCACCTTCTAGAATGAGCTTAGATATTTTGTACGACTGTTTTCTATCTCGCTCTGCTTTATTAATCGGCACGTCTAACAAATACTTCTAAGAGTAGTCCTTGAGCGTGCCACGGTTATCTGCCAGGCCCACTCCAGCAGGTCCTGCCGAGGCGGTTCCACGCGAGGCCCACACCCCGCAAGAAAAAACGTATGCGAAAAACCATCGACGATCGTTTTCATGACCAACAGCTGTGGCCGGCGTGACCAATTCCTGTCGCGCCCACTCAATCCGTTCCCTGTTGCGCCTGCCATTGGTTCACGGCCTCCATCCCGTCCCCAAGTTTATCTGCCCCATATTTTTTCTGGGGAAGAGAACGCGATACTGCGTCCGTGAGCGAGGGGCGCTGATCGTGCACCGCGGTCCTGTGCATCAAAATATACATATACCGTCGTGCGGCCTACCTCTACTGCCTCTTTTCCTCTGGCTCAATCTTCGGCAGAAAATGGGCGCAACTCCTATCCGCCTTCCCACCGAATTGTTCTATATTGCCTCGGGTTGAAGTATGATGGACGTGGAAACGAATTCGCTGCCCCTTAAGCCGCCGATTGAAGATGAGCAGGATGTTCAGGATGCGACGGATCTCGCTGCCATGGGCCATGCCCAGGCCTTGACGCGCAAGTTTAATATTTGGAGCATGCTGGCGCTGGCCTTTTGTGTACTTGGTAGGTGGTCCCCGCAGAAGCTGCCAGTGGTGGGTGGGGGGGGCGATAGTCGCCACCACCGAGGTGATGGGCATGATGGCTGACTTGATCTGATGTTCAGGAACCTACTCGACATTCGCGCAGGACTTGAGCAGTGGTCTCACTAATGGCGCTTCCATCACCATTCTCTGGGGTCTCGTGCTCGTCACGGCCTGCAATCTTTGTGTCGCCCTCTCGCTGGGTGAGCTGACCAGCAGCATGCCCACGGCCCTCGGCCAGGCGTACTGGGTGTATCGCCTGTGGAGTACGCCGCTCGGTCGATTCGTGTCTTACATGTGTGCGTGGATCAACACGTTTGGATGGTGGACCTTGACGGCCTCGCAGGTCGCTTTCATGACCGAGTTTCTGTTGGGTATGAAGACGATGTTTAACCCCGACTGGGACGGTCCCGACAAGGGCTGGCTGAACTTTGTCGTATATATTGGGGTCGTCTTCCTCTTGACTCTCATCAACGTCATCAGCTGCCGGCGGGAGCAGGTCCTCCCCTGGATTAACAACTTCGTTGGTGTCTGGTTCGCCGGTCTGTTCGTGGTGTTGTCAATGGTTATGTTGATCTGTGTAGGCGTGAAGAGCGACCTCTCTTTCCAGCCTGGAACATTTGTGTTTGGTCAGTGGATGAACGAGACTGGTTGGAGTGACGGCGTTGTCTGGTTTACCGGCCTTGTGCAGGCTGCATACGGTCTGACAGCCTTCGACTCTGTCATCCACATGGTTGAGGAAATCCCCGCGCCCCGCAAGAACGCCCCTCGCGTCATCTGGATGGCCGTGCTGTTTGGCGCTATCACCGGTTTCATCTTCATGGTGGTGTGTCTGTTCTGTATTCAGGATGTCGACAAGGTCACCAATGCCGACCTGCCTTTTATGGAGCTTATGCTCGAGACTGTCGGTCTGAAAGGTGGCGCTACCCTGATTGCTCTGTTCATTTTCAATGGTCTCGGCCAAGGAATCAGTGTCCTGACCACCGCCTCGCGCTTGACCTGGGGCTTCGCCCGTGATGGTGGCCTTCCTTGGAGCCGGTACTTCAGCCACGTCGACCCGGTGTGGCAAGTCCCTGCTCGATCGCTCTGGGGACAAGGCGTCATCGTCGGCATCGTTGGTATCCTGTACCTGTTTGCCAATACTGTACTGGAGGCCATTCTGAGTGTCAGCACCATTGCCCTCACCGTCTCCTATGCCATGCCCATCCTCGCCCTCCTCGTGACCGGTCGCGACAAGCTGCCTCCTGGCCCCTTCCGTCTTGGTCGCTGGGGTCCATGGTTCAACTGGGTTAGTATCGTCTACTGCATCATCACGACCATCTTCTTCCTCTTCCCTGGCGGTCCCAACCCCGCGCCCAGCGACATGAACTACGCCATTGCCGTGTTTGGTGTCATGCTGGTCATCGCGCTTGCCTTCTGGTTCATCCAGGGCAGCCGTACCTATCTGCAGACTGAAGACGCCATTGCGCAGATGGTCTACGCCCAACACCTGGAGGATAACGGGCCACCTGCCCAGGAAGTGCCCGTTGGATCCAAGTGATGTCCTGTGAAATTTGGGTAAAGTAGCAGGATAGATCAATCTCTGCGCGCATTTTCCATGCAATATTGTATATACTGTGGGGATACCACTATTTTTAAACATGACTAGTACAAACAATCAATCAGTCAATTCTTAGCTTGACTGGTTTCCCCGGATCTCCCAAAGATATGTTTGTTAGCCCCCGTAGATTGATGTAGTTGCTTTTCCGGAGCCTGGCACGTGCCGCCCCCATTGATTGTTCTCAGCTGCGGCTGCGCCCGCAGTCTCCTTTTCAGTTTGAACCACTCGACCAAACACACTACACTGATGAGTTACAACTGACTCCCGATCCGGGCAACTGCGAGATTAACTCAAGCTCGTCACTCGGAACATGCGGGTCCGCCGTCGGGCTCCGCGACAGGCGGGGCGCCGGAGATTCCCTCCCCCGCCATGTCCACCATGTCCATCATGTCTTGCGTGGTTCGTCATGTTCGACGGCGACCAGGCACCCGCTGCTCAAGCAGGCTCTCGCAGGAGCTCCGCATGGAGCTATGATTAATACCTGCATTGCAAGGCACAAACTGCCTCGATCCCGGCCCGGATTACCAGCCCCCAAGATCCAACAATTAGTGTCTTGCCCGCCGTCGAGCATGGATCAAGTCATTCATCGCATCCAGCCACTCGTCCAACGGGCCAACCGTTTCTACGACGCATGATCTCAAACCCTATCGCGTGCCTCCGATCGATTGGCATTGTTCCTATCCTTTGAGAAACCTTAACAATGCCCTGCAAATGCAACCCGCCCACACCAAATGATCAATTGCGCCAAGTGGGCGTCGCTTGGCAGGTCCGGATGGTCGCATTCTCCTCAGGCTTCCACCGACGCCCTGGCCAGCTGCTACGACCAACAACAGGGCCATATACGTAGGCCATCGCAAGGCTTCCTCCGTTTAATTTTAAGCTGTGCATGCGTGCAGATGGGAGATGCACGAGCAAGATCCCAGCCTCATCTGCCATGTCTTCCGACCCCCTCGCTTGTCTTGTCGCCCGAGTCGTGTGGGTCTCGCCCCTGCCGATCCTTGACGGAGTGGCGCTGTTCACTCGCGCTCAGGGTCGCATTGTCCTGGGAGAAAGGGAGAATACCAGGTCGCATCATTAGTCCTCCTTCGTCGTCATTGCACGAGTGCGACAGCCCGCGGGAGGGGTTAAGCAACACCAGATGCGACTACGCCGCTGCCTCTCAAATTGCACGACTGATCGATTGGATACAGGCCCGCCGTCCGGCTTGCTGCCGACGGATGCCCGACTGGCTAGGATCCACTGACCTGCAGTCGGTGGACCTGATATGCAAAGCCAGGAGGGAGTGCGACGGCCGGATGGCGGACGGAGGATCAATTCGCTTGGTTGCCAGAACGGGAGATTTGCTTTCTTCGCGCGACCCGAGCATTCTTGCGTGCATCGGACTTTCATTTCCCCCACCAATGCGACCATAATAAATAAACGCCGCGCCGCCCTTCGTGTCTTGCTCATTCCAGCCCCATTGCCCTATTTATACTCTGGTATCCGCGACTAATTGCGCGGTCTTGGGCTGGGTGTCTTACCAGTCGCTCCTTGTCGTCATGCTAGCTTCACTGTTCAACCGCGGAGCCTTGTCGTTGGCCATCGTGTCGCTTCTTGCTTCTACTGCTGCCGCAGATGTGTTCGAACAGCTGCCCGGTATCCCAGAAGGTATTATTGTCCCTGCTTTGGGTTGGCGAAGAACGTGGGCGCTAATTAGAATATCTCGTTCGTAGGATGGCGCTACAGCCGCACCCCCAATGGAAAGCAACCCGTTAAGCTCAATCTCGCCCTGAGCCAGCAGCGCCTGGAAGCGTTCGAGAAGACCCTCCTAGACATGTCGACCCCTGGTCACCGCGACTACGGCAAGCACTTCCAGTCGCACGATGAGATGAAGCGCATGTTGCAACCGAGCGACGACTCAGTGCAGGTGGTTCGCAACTGGCTCGAGGGCGCTGGAATCAATGATATTCACCGGGACGCCGACTGGCTGACCATCCACACGACCGTTGAGAAAGCCAATGATCTGCTGGACGCAAATTTCCAGTACTATGTCAATCGTCACAAGCATGTTGAGCGTTTGCGCACTCTGGAGTACTCCCTTCCCCGGGAGGTGATTCCCCATGTCAACCTGGTTTCGCCCACTACTCGTTTCGGCCAGCTGAAGGCCAACCGCGCGACCATGCACAGCAAGTCCCGAGTCGCCGATGAGGCGTTCAAGAAGGCAGCCCTGTCTCCTTCGTCCAGCTGTGACACCGCAATTACTCCCAAGTGCTTGAAGAGTATCTACAATGTCGGTGACTATGAAGGTCATTCGGACAATGGCAACAAGATCGGTTTCTCCAGCTACCTCGAGCAGTACGCCCGCTACCAGGATCTTGCTCTGTTCGAGAAGAACTTCGCTCCTTGGGCTGAGGGCGATAACTTTACTGTCATCGAGTATCACGGCGGTGGCAATGACCAGAACTCCATGTCTGACAGCAGCGAGGCCAACCTCGACCTGCAGTACATCGTCGGTGTTAGCTCCCCGGCCTCTGTCACGGAATTCAGCACTGGTGGCCGTGGCCCCCTTGTGCCCGACCTGGACCAGCCCGATCCCAACAACAACAACAACGAACCGTACCTGGATTTCCTGCAGAACGTTGTCAAGATGAGCAACGAAGAGCTGCCTCAGGTGATCTCTACCTCGTACGGCGAGAACGAGCAGAGCGTCCCTGAGAAGTACGCCCGGACCGTCTGCAACCTGTTCGCCCAGCTCGGTAGCCGTGGCGTCTCCGTCATCTTCTCCTCGGGTGACTCTGGCGTCGGTGCTGCCTGTCAGACCAACGACGGCAAGAACACCACCCACTTCCCTCCCCAATTCCCCGCTGCTTGCCCCTGGGTGACATCGGTCGGTGCCACGACCCACACTTCCCCTGAGAAGGCCGTCTCCTTCTCCTCCGGTGGCTTCTCCGATCTCTGGGAGCGCCCCAAGTACCAAGAAGAAGCCGTCAGTGCGTTCCTGCAAGACCTTGGAGACCAATGGTCCGGCCTCTTCAACGCAAAGGGCCGCGCATTTCCTGATGTCGCCGCCCAGGGCCAAAACTTCGCTATCTACGAGAAGGGCCGGCTTACCCGAGTCGACGGTACTTCTGCCTCCGCGCCCGCCTTCGCCGGTGTTATCGCCCTCCTGAACGACGCTCGCATCGAGGCCGGCCAGCCCCCCATGGGTTTCCTCAACCCCTGGCTCTACTCCAATTCCACCGCCGTTCTGAACGACATCACCACCGGTGGAAGCACTGGCTGTGATGGAAATGGTCGGTTCAACGGCCCTGCCAATGGCGGCCCTGTCGTCCCTTACGCTAGCTGGAATGCTACCAAGGGCTGGGATCCTGTCACTGGTCTGGGTACGCCTAACTTCGGCAACATGGTCAAGAACGCTGTCAAGAGCTCCTGATTGGCATTGATTTGGCGTTTCATTTTTCTTTTCTGACTTCGTATATCCATCCCGGAAATGTCGGGGTCTCTGATGCGTCCCGGCCGGTGCGCATAGATTGTGTTCACCGGATTTCCAATATATAATGACTTTTTATGTTCCAACCAGCGTTCTTGTAGTCCTAGTCCATTGTGATTGTACAGAGTAAGTTCTCTTAGGCCCACTGTAGCTGCGGTGTGGCTTGCTCGTGAGGACAGTCCGCATGTTATGCAGGTCCAGTCTTTTTTATCATTTCATGCATCATCGCCAATTTTTGCCTCGTGACAGTCGGCAGATTCAATCTAAACAATGACGCCTAGGCATACTCAAAATTGTGATTCCTCAATTAGCATACTCGGTCCTTGCGCAGATTTAGGTCGTTGCTAAATATGGGACTAATCGCTCGGGACGTCGTCGCGGACAGTCAAAGATACAGCTACAAGCGTTATTTGGGCTTCCTAGCTACAATGGACTTCAAATTAGTACGAAGCAGGCGCAAGGCTCATCAGTTCGACCATTACTGGCTGTAGTATACTAGACGATTCGGTTTTTGAAATCGTCTTGCCCAAGAGCAGGATGATGTCGCTTTCGTCGCCCCCCACGTCACGCTGGCCGAGTCTCTCAGCCCCACGGATCAGGCCGACTAGAAGAAACATTTGAACCCCCGAGCTACCTCATCTCAAGCATGCTGCTCAGCTTCATTGATACCCTGAGGCCCAACAACATTTCCAGTGAGTGAAATCACCCTTTGCGAGATAACCCCTCCCGTGCCAGATAATCTAAATAAACTTGTGTGTTTAGTCAATGGAACTACCCAGTGGCCTAATTGCGACATTGATAACCCTAAAGCGCTCGTCTTTGATGTAAACGCCACAGAGCTTTGTCGCCCTGGGAAGGATAACTTCCGCAGTGATGCCATCTCCTACTGGATGGACCTGTTAACCACCAATAACTACCCAAAGTAGACTGTGCTCGTCTTTCAAACGCCAATAGCGGAGATGATACAACATCTGGTCACATCTACGCTACCTCCCACAAATTAATCTGAGGATAGTCGAATTGCAAAATTCGTTCGAGATCAATTGGATCACAATTCTGCCTCTCCCAATCCTCTTTCTCATCGCAGGACTTTGTACATACGTCTCTTAGTACTTGGTTCTGGTTTCTCGTGTTCACTCCCCAATCAATGTGGATTCTTCCTAGATCAGACCATCTCTAGTGAAGGGCCGCCAAGCCTTGAATGATGCCAGCAGCAGCAGTGATAAATCCATTCTCCTTCATTCCTCCTCGGAAGTACCACGCTGAGCTACCCCACGCGATGGCAACAATCACAGCAGCCATTGCACGATTCAGGGACTCATCTAGATCTCCTGGCTTGGACGCCCAGTGGAGGTTGAGCAAGCCTGTCGAATGAGCGTTAACGAAGGTTGAGCGTGACATGATGACTTGAATGTAATGGGATAGTACCCGTCAGAACCAAGTAGGCACTTCCCTGGTACCATCCAACGGTGCTACAGGTGAAAGCAATGCCCGGGAGCGCTTTGAATTGTGCAAGCTTCAGGAAGTCCTGGCCCGAAAGCTTCGAGATAAAACACCGTTAGCTTCAGGAATTTGCGCGCTATTCTGGAGACACGCCCTTGACATACTGCGTGTCCAACGGCGAGCAAGAAAGAGCCATAGCCTGTGGCAGTAAGAAGAGTGGTGTTTGGCATCTTCAGTCACGTTGTTTTGCCGGATTTTCTGTGGTTATCACACGTTCCAAAAATGCGATGAAAGTATTCTCGTAATAATAAATGACAAACCCGGAGCAAACCGACCTCGCAAGGTACATATTCATAAGTTTAGAGAGGGTAGTAGCAGATGTCCCTCTGATGACTAACAAGCGGCGCGGAGTAACAAACCGTCCGTTTACCGAGGTCGAGTACTCGTGATAGCCATGGCGGAAGTGGGCAAGTGGAACAGAGGAGTCGCGACCGTGCTTACAAAGATCCAAAGTTGAAATTCAATCGGGAAGATTAATTATCGATAAGATCACAGATCTTGTACCCAAAATTCAGGAAAATTGATTCTAGAGCTCACCGCGATGCAATTGCTGTCCTATCACGTTGACCTGATCGCGTGGCTTAGTCACCACTTCAGCTTGGGCTCCATCTTCATGAGTCTGACGTTTTAAGTTTGTTTGTACTTGAAGCAGATTTGGGAAACCCCCGAAGTTTATGGGCCTTTACTAGTATTCAAATAGGGCTATTCGTTCCTGCAAGTGTGCCCTAGCCAGGTATAACTGTGCTCGCAATTTTAATTTTTTTCTTAGTACATATTTCATTTCCGGGTGTGCCGAACTCCCGCCGAACTGGCACCGGGAACAGCCGCGAAGCCAATGTCAGGAATGTCAACATCGCTGACAGCTACATGACTTGTCCCAACACTACTGCGAATAGTGCCACATAGTCCCTTGATTTACTGATTATGCACGGTCAAGTTTGAGTCACACAGCCTGCTCTGAACATCTGGCGCTTGGCATCTCAGGAGTTGTTGCGCATACGGGCTTAAATTGGCAAAGTATCCTGAAAATCGTAGAAATTACATTCTAAAAGCTCAACATGAAACATGACTAGCTTGACGATTTCATGTTCCATTCATGGTATCTGCAACCGTAAGAGCTCGATCGCCCAACTACGTCATCAGCCGGGGCTCCCATTACGTTAAGTTTCTGTTTTAACTTTGTCGCAATCGATAAACCCACTCTGGTGGGACACTTAAGCGACTCACGTGTTATAGGACAAACCCCGCAGATCAAAGACGCGAACACTTGGACTGAGCTTGTTTATTACTCCAAGTAATCCATCTTCAATCCCTAGCCATGGCCCCAACAGTTGCGGTAGCCGGCGCCACCGGCGGCGTAGGAAAGACCTTGGTCGAACAGATCCAACATGAGAACAAATTCCCCGTGATTGCGTTGACGCGACAGGTGTGTTCAATCAGAAACCTCCACGTCACTCCATACCGGTGGATCACCATTGACAAGCGCGCGTTTTGAATGGATAGGAGCACGTCGAGTCGCCTGTCGCCGGTGTCCAGTATGTACAGGTGGACTATGATGATGTCGATGCTCTTGCGCGACATTTGGAGGCCCATCAAGTCCAGACGGTGATATGCGCGATTGGCATGTTAGGAGATGATTGCTCCGAAGCCCAACTCAATTTGATTAATGCTGCCAAACAGGCAGCGAGTGTACAGAGGTTTATGCCCAGCGAGTGGGGCTACTATACTGTGACGCGCGAAGAGTACGATGCTACCACCCTCCACGAAACAATTTCTCCCGCAAGGCTCTTGTTTCTGTTGATATTAACGCTGACACACCTCCAGGAGGAAATATATCGACCCTGGCATTGACTGGTTCTTGACCGCCGCAAATGCGCTCAAAGAGAGCGATCTGAAATTTACGCGTCCGGTTTGCGGGGCATTCATGGACTTCTTGGGACTACCACATGCGCGATCAAATATTCCTCCTTGGAATATTGCCGTCGATGTCCTTAACCGAGAAGCGTGCATTCCAGGGGATGGTTCGACACCCTTGACCATGATCTACAGTTACGATGCTGGGACCTTTGTCGCCAAATTACTGGAGCTCGACGAGTGGCCCGAATTCAGCTTCTGTGCTGGGGAAGATACCAGTCTCGGTGAAGCCCTTCGACTGGCAGAAGAGGTCTGCGGTAGGTCGTCTCTTCCAACTGCATATAAGGTCCTATCTAACGCCCAGAGCAGGACAAAAATTCAAAGTCACCTATATGAAGCCGGAAGATATTGCCAATGGGGACATTCCTCCCATGAGGATTGCCGAGGGGAGTGGAATTCAGCCGGAAGATGCCCAAACCTATAATGTTTTTGGCTATCAGCTATATCTCGCCGAGGCCTTCCATTTGCCACATGAAGGACGCGTTGGAAATAGTTTCCCGGATGTCAAGACGAAGACGGTCAAGGAATTCTTGACGGAGACTTGGAGTGCGCATGTTTGATTCACCCGGTGCGGCGATGTTTTTGTATATCATCTACCTTCTGAATACGATGTTCAGTCAAAATTGATCAAAACTCGTCGAGTCGGTTTATATCTGCATCCTGGTGAAGTGTGTTGTGTATCGGTATACTCGCACTCAAAAGACCCTCAACCCCACGAACTCCGCACCCCAACTCTGCGACACGTTCTCCCCAGCCTCATTCCCGACAACGACCACATTCTCCCCATCCTTCCACCCCCACCAAGAACCCCAACGTGGCAGTATCCCACCATCCCTTCCCGGGCCCAAAAAGCTCACTATGCTTTCCAGACAACGGAACATCCAACCGAACAGGGGTACCGCCATTCACCGAGACCGTGATGTTGCGCGAGTTCGATCCGAGGCCCCAGGAGGTCGAAAAGGCGACGTCGTTGTTCGTGTAGTCCACTTCAACAAACTTGGATACTGATGTGCCCTGCGGCACGGAAGCGTGGATCGTTGCGGTTGCCTTGTTGGTGCTGTTTAGGTACGAGAGTTTTGAGCCGGTTGGTTTGCAGAAGCCTGTGCTGCATTTTTCGAGCGTCGCGGAGCCTGAGAGGGTGAATGAGGTGCTGGGGTAGTAGCTGCCGCCGGGTGACTGGATTTGGATTGAGTCGATTGGGATGGACGAATCGAGTTGAATTTGATTGCCGTTGCCGGCAGACAGGGACAGGGTTGAAGAAACAATCTCGTGAGATCGAGGGACTGAGATGGTTTGTTGGTCCTTGCTCTCCTCGGTAGAGAGCTTGATGTTTGTCTTTTCTGATGGTGTTTTTGCGAAGTGGACGGTGATTGTGTGGTTGCTACTGGTGGTGTTTGCATAGATCGAATCGAACGTGTACGTGGTTCTGGAAGCAGTCAGCATCGCATCATGCATTGCTGTAGGGGTTCGAAATACCCATCAGTCTTTGCAAAATTCTTCACGCTGTAGGTACCGCCAGCCACTGTATCCTTCAGCTCCAGAAGCATCACCCCGTGTGGCTGAACAGTAGAAGTATACGACGTCTTGACATCCTTCGTCGTCTTACCTGCCCAGATGTCCTTGACCTGGCCCGCAAACTGGATTCCAATGTCGGGGAAGTTGAGCGTGAGCTCCCGTGCCTCATCAGCCCAGTTCACCAGCGAAGCCACGGTCCGGCCACCCGAAAGAGGACCACTCCAGACGTCGTACGCCTCCTCGGACCAACGTCGGCGGAGATCAGCACTCCTGCCTAGAGAGTCTTGGTTGAGATCTATGACATCCTTGTTCGATAGAATCGCAAGAGATTCCTTGCTAATTGACGTCCGTTCATCTTTCAATGCTCCACCGATGACGAGCGGGCTCTTCAAAATGGCCCACAACGAGAAATGGGTCTGTTCTTCCGACGTGGTGAAGAGATCGTTCCCAACTTCGAGCATGTCCAAATCTGGCCATTGACCGGGTCCTGCGAATGATGTCTGCGGAACAGCTTGGTTGACGGTGCGCCAGATGGCGCGCCAGGCGGGGATGATGTCGTTGCCGATGCGCCAGGTGTTACCCAAAGCCGGTGCCCACAATGCAGGGAAGTCAATGCCCCATTCGCAGATCTGGAAGAGAACGGGCTTGTCCTGCGCCGCGAGTGCTTCTGTCATGTTCGCGAAGCGGGACGGGGGAGGTGCTGGGGGCGTAGTTGGTGTTTGGGTAGCCGGTGGCTGCGTCGGAGAAGCAATTGTCGTCTGCGATGGTTAGTTGCGAATATCCCTCGCTCAGTGATTATCAGGGGCGGCGTACACTTCAAAGCATCGATTTTCCACGATGCAAATCGGGCTGCATCTTCGGCCTCGTGGACTGCGATCGCCGGGTCAGCAGTAGATCTCTCATCCGGATTCGGGATAATAATGTACACAGACTGCCCGCCTGGGCGATATCTGTCTGACACGACTGGATCCCAGCATCTTCATAGACGCCAAACAGAAGACCGAGGTCGTGAATGTACTGTCCGATGGCATAGAATCCGGTGGGGAAGATGGTTTCGTTCCAGGTCAACGACCCGTTGGCAAGGCGATCGGGAATGGTCCAGCCACAGTCGATGGTCACGTAGCGATAGCCGAGTTTGTCAAGGCCCAGGTCGACGAGCGCTTTGGCGTTGGATTTGACGATTGTTTCGTTTGGAGAGCAGGCGTAGTGGTTGTAGGTATTCCATCTGGGGAGGTTAGTGGGGGCAAGACAGCTGCTGGTGGAGATATTACCCCATGGGTGGCGTTTTGGCTAGCCCGTTGTCGATGCGCGGGCTCAGAGCAGCACCCTGGGCTAAATCCAGGACGAAAACATGAAGCAGAAGCCAAGTTGGATGCATCCTCGCGTCAGTCGCCCACCGGTGCTTCGTGTATCCCTCTTGTTTGCGTACGTTCCAATTTTATAGATGAGCTCGGCTAATTAGTAGCTGGGGTGTTTGCTATTTCTCCGGGCGAATTTGCGGGGTTGATAGCTCCAAAACACTCCCCTCATAATTTGAGGGATCCCGGAAAATTGCCTAATGGGGAGGGGAGGGAGCGTTGCAGATACAAAGCAGGCGTGTCGATCGCGTCCGACGATCTGGGAAAAGGCAGGAGTTGCGATTCGCGCTTCGAGCTCTGGTGGACCACAAGCTCGGAGAAGGCGAGGGCGCGATGGGAAATTCTGGAGGCATTGGAATGCGAGATTGTACCATGTACAAAGTAAAGTAAGTCAAGGGTTCATTAAAATGTGTGCGAGGCTAATGCTAGTGGTACAGAGAATCAAAGGCCCCCCAATAGCGGAATCCAAAGTATGTCCGTAGTCCAAATCCGTGTTCTTTTCCCATTCATCAATCACCGTGTGTCCGTCCCTGCGGTCTTGCGGCTGTCATCATCACAGTATGCGCTGTGGAGTAATCGCTTAGGCGACGACGCCGGCGAGAGCGGAGCAGAACAGCATGGCGACCAGACCGAGGCCGGTCTTGGAGATGGGCTGGCTGACGATGGCCGCGCCGGAGGAGGTCGAGGTACCAGTGGAGGTGCTGGTTGAAGTACCGGTCGAGCTACTGTCCTTGGTGTTGGTCGGCTTGGAGGTGGCCGTCGCGGTGTCATTGTTGCCGGTGCAGAAGACGTTGGTGTAGTCGCCGCTCTTGGAGGTCAGGCAGCTGCGGAGTTTCTCGCGGCTCTGGTCCTGGGCGAGGCAGTAGATGTTGCAGTCGTCATTGTACTTGACGGGCTTGTCGCCCTTGCAGCACGAGTCGAAGGCATCGGTCATGTTGCCGCTGATGATGCCGGCGCAGGCGACATCGTCGGTGGGAATCTGCCAAGAGACGGCGCAGGAGGAGCTGGCAGCAGCGGCGGTGGTAGTGGTGGTCGACATGGTGAGATTTGACTGGAAGTGTAGATGTAGAGTGTAGAGTAGCTGGTGTGGTTGGAGACGGGAAAGGGAAACTGGCGGGTAGCTGAAAGAGGCAGTGGAGAGGGAGTGAGCGAGCTGAAAAAGAGAAAAGACTGCAATATAAGGCAAACGAGCCCACGGAAAGGTGAGACATGACGAGGAACGTGTCAGACGCAGCCCAACCAGCGGTGGAGCCCAGCTCCACTTGGCCTATTTACGGCACGCTAAGGCTGATCCAGTGACAGCACTGAAAAAGAGAACAATGAAAATGTTCATCTTCGAGTTGAATCAATGATTCTGCATGGAGAACATCCGCATCGGCGATCGCTGAGCCATCGATTGGCGAGTGCGGGGCGATGTGAGGCATTCGCTGCATGTTGGATATAGTTGCAAGCCACATGGGGAACCGCACACCTTAGTAGCGGTTTAGCTAATCACAGTGGCCCAAACCGCCGATCGGGGCATCGCTGCGAACAGACAGCCGATCCTCGCTATTATACCCAGGCTTATGTATAGTCACAAAGTCAAAAGGCTCGGGTACATTTTACATACAGTAGAGTACATACAGTAGGGCATATATTGGCATCCGATACGAGGGAGTACTAAGGTTAGCCGGTATCTGGCATCTCCTTGCTGATTCAACGCATCCTGCAAACGCGTTGCACCGATGACCGCATCCTTTACTGCTTGGCTTCTACAAACTCCTCGTCACCCCCTTTGTGCTTCTCATCCACCGGGCTTTCCATATTGACCAGCGCTAGCAGCCCGATTTCGCTCTCGATGCGATGCTTGCGCTCGGCGTCTGCAGCCGCTATTCCTGTTGTGCCGAACAGCTCGTCCATCTCCTCCAGCGTGCGACCTTTGGTTTCGGGCACGCCCCAGATGACGTAGAAGATCGCAATGGTGGTTACACAGCCGAAGAAGACAAAGGTTCCCACGGTCGATGCGCTAATGAAGGGGGAAGTGGCGGTCGCAACGGCAAAGTTCATGAGCTGGGAGATGTTAGTTCATCTAGCGGTCTAGTGGCCTTGCGCACGCTGGGTTGCAGGCGATGTGGCACTCACCCAGTTACTGCTTCCTCCTAAACTCACGCCCTTGGCTCGCATGCTCAGGGGAAAGACCTCGGAAGTCACGATCCACGCGACGGGGCCTGGTTGGGTCAGCCATACAGTTATTAAACCGGATTCTGCAGTGCAACGTACCCCAAGAGTAGGCAAAATTGATGACGAAAATCCACACAAACACAATCGCCGTCCATCCGGCGGCGCGATGCTCGGCAAACTCGCCCTGGTAGGCGCCAATGATGCCCGCCACGATGAAATGGCAGATGGCCATGCCGGCTGCACCCACGATCAGGATCTTCTTGCGACCGATCTGGTCGACCCACATGACAGCAGGGATCGTGAAGACAAATTCGACAATGCCGACAACACCGGTGGCTAGCAGGGAGGTCGTGTTGCCGGGAAGCTGCATGTTATCAAAGATGAAGGGGCTAGTAATATGTCAATTAAGAAAAGATCTAGTAGTTGATTGGAGAGACCCACGCGTAATAGTTGATGGCGTTGATGCCGTTCCATTGTTGGAATACCATGATCATGCACTGGAAGAGTCAGATGGGAGTATCGTATATTTTTTGAGCGATGATGCATACCGCAACAACAGTCCGCTTGAACAGCGACTTGTTCGTGACCAGCGAGGCGTAGTCGGCCAAGCCCATCCGGAAGCGACTCGAGAACGAGCCGTCCAGCCACTGGGGGTATTTCTCGGCAGAGACCTCCCTCTCGAACATATGCAGACTCTTGATTTCGAGGTACTCGATGCGCACGAGCATGTCGTCAGTTGAAGTGCCGCGGAGGCGCGCCAGAGTCTGTAAGCACTCCTCCTCGCGGTCGGTGTTCATCAGATGGCGAGGCGATTGAGGCATGAAGAGCATCATGCCGACAGCGAGGATGATGGCTGGAGCAAGCTGAATACAGACCGGGATAAGCCAGGCGGCATCTGATTGCGTGGCGCCGGTGCCGCCAATGTAGTTGGTGCCGTAGCCGATCTAGAGGAGGTAAGTAAAACAATCGAGAGAAACAAACTGGCGAGGTGTATAATGCATACCCAGAAGCTGACCATAATCCCAAAGGTAATGGCGAGCTGTTGGACGGCGACGAGGGAGCCGCGGATTTCAGGCGGTGCCTGCCATTGTTAGCGTCCCCGTGACTTCTTGATATTCTCAAGTCTGTCCTCACCAATTCTGCATTGTACAGCGGCACAATCATGCTCAGACTGCCCACGCCCAACCCCGTCACAAAACGACCACCAAAGACATAGTCCGCATTTTGCGTACAGGCCTGCACAATCACACCCACGCAAAACACCACCACCGCAATCAACACGGTCAGCCGACGACCGACCGCATCCGCCAGATATCCGTTGAAGAGCGTGCCGATCCACGCACCCAGCTCGAGAATCGAGGTCAGAATACCCTGTTTGATACCTGTCTTCTCGGCATAGCCCTGCGTGGCATCGACGAACGCGTGCATCGTCAAGATCTGCGCAAACATGCCCTGGTTATATCCATACACCAATCCACCGAGCGACGCAAACAATCCAATCGCAGATGTCTTCTTGTTACTGATCAAGCCCATGATGCCACCTTTGCCAGCGAGCTCAGCTCGCTTGGCCGAGACGACCGTCTCCCCGGCGATGGGAGGTGCCATGATGAATGCAGCAGAAAATAATCGACAAAGTCACAGCAAAAGGCGTGGAGACCTTCTCTCATTCACAGGCCTGGGATCAGCGCTCCTTATATTCCATCGGCCGGCTCGCGCTGGGTAATTTCCCCGGCTCTTTATCCCCATGGGGGCCAAAGGGCTCCCGCACCAGACCAATCTTCCCCATCCACTCTGCGAGCCGATGCGCCGCGTGTTCCGGGCAGAGAGCCAGACCAGGTCGGAACAGTGCAGACGTGGGAACGTGGCTGCGGCTGGGCTGGGGGGCGTTGCTTGTGGAGGTTAACCGTGCGTGGGCTGGGATTTATCCGGTGACTCGCTGCGAACTTTGGGTAAATTCGGATTCTACGATCAGTGTTTGATATGCAGGATTCCAGAATCCGAAATACTTATCGTGAAGAGCTGCAAGTGTGCTTCGTTTACGCGGGCAACCGGTGAGATAGCGCTTCCTGCATACTATCCCGAACGCCAACGCCAGCATCGTGCAATGTTCCTCAATTCCCCCCTCTTGCAGTAGAAATGCCTCGTTCGCGTCATCGGCATCGCCCGCTCGGCCCTGGAATCGTGAGAGGGGCTTTGATGGAACTGATTGGCGCATTGCTCGGGGGTCCCACATCACGGAGGCGGTCCCGGGGCCCCGCGTGGAGTGACGTTCGCTCTGGAGATGGAGAAACTGTGCAAGACCTGTTTGATCATTCCATCGGAGTTATCTTACTGCATATATATACAATTCTCAGCCTATCATCAACCAAAAATGTCTCGCATCACCGTCTTGACGAACCCTCGGTGACACAGACGGAAAAGCCGAGCCTGCAATGCTGCAATGCGATTCCCCGCTTCGATTCCCCACAGTCTGTCCATCTCTGTCGCATTCTCACCCGCGCCCCGGGTGAATACCCCCCGATTTAGCCTGTTTCGCCCCCCGTCGCCCAGCCTGCACGCCAATACGCCTCTCCCGCCGCCGCGCGAATCGGCTTCGGGCGGAGGGCGTCACTGGCTGGTGTCCGGCAAATTCGGGCTGTTCAGGATAGTACGACCGGCTGTAAAGAAGAGGTAATGAGCGATTATTAAGGTAGTGGCTAAAGGGGGGTATTCGGGATTGAGATGCCGGTTCGTCAGACAATGTTGGCACGATCGCGTCGGGATTTGCCTCGGCTGGTTGTCGGGGATTGATCGGCTGCCGGTGGGATGCTGCGTGCCGGACCGTATGACTAGGAGACGGTAGTGCAGTCTGCGTCGTGCCGAGTCTCGTTTGGGGAGCGTTTGCGTGCAGTTGCGCTAGGCAATGCATTCGCGGATGTGGTTTGTTGTGCTCCTCGGTCGGCTTGTCAGATACAGCGATGCCAGGGCTATCGGGACACCAAGTACGTAACATGTGATTGAACGTGCAAGACGTTACTTCGATAGAAAAATGATACGCACCGCGCGACCACATTATACTCAAGGTTGCAGACGGAGCATTTAGCTGAAGGCCAACTCCAACTTATGTTTCGCTTTACGGTCCCTTTGTGCTGGCTCAATCAACTTATGATTCCTCGGAGAAAGGCATCATTCTCGCATTGTCGCCCATTTCATTGTCTTCGAATGCCTACCTTTGTCCTGCCCACAGAGATGCAATTAAAGCAACTTAGCCCTAGCACCTTCAGAATTCTATTATCGTCTTTCTTCACAGAGCTACAGTATATAAGATTCGAGATCCTGGTGTGCCCAAGCCTACATGTGACAGGCCGAATATACAGTCCTCCTCGAAGCGCAGGATCTTATGGCATCAGATAAGACCGATTCTGAGTCGACGTCCCTGCACTCCCAGTCCCAGATCAGTCAGTTAGAAGAGGGAAATACGGGCGGTACCTGGACGACAATCAGACAGGTACTTTGGAGGTTCTTGGAAAGTCTTGTGCAAGAGGTCGTGCTTGAACTGTTTTTGCACATCATCTATCGACATTGTCGACCTTGACCAAGGCTTTTGACCGACGAAGTCGTGCAAGTCGCCATGTCACATAACCGTGTCGACTCGAACGCAGACAATAACCAGGCCAGTGACGACCCTGTCGAGCCCGAGTCAAATACAGCTGATTCTAGTAGAAGGCCTGTTACTTGCGACGCCCTTGAGGAAGCGATACTAAATATGCCAGGGTATATCACCGGCTATCTAAACACATTTGAAGAACGCACTCCCCGCCGGAGACCGCGTCTTCTAGCGAGACGATATGCCCAGGCAAACATCCATGACACTGAAATGAGGGGTTATGATGGCTATAGCCATGCGACAAGCTCTGAGAGGCATGTTCATTTTACTGATGTGGGTCGGCTTCCTGCTACTCCATCCGCAATGTTAAATCTACCCCTGCGAAGAGTAAATGGGCAGATGTTTCAAATGTCTGGCAACGCACCCTGTGCTATTTGTCTCGAGGAGCTCCCAGTAGGTACAGTTGTCAATTTCCTATCTTGCCTACATTTCTTTCACCCTGTATGCATCCGAACGTGGCTGTATCGGTCGAATAGCTGTCCTATCTGTCGGGAGGAGAGCGAGATCCGCCGGTCCGCGTTACATTTGAGCATTTCTGCACTACCATCTCATAGATCCAAGCTCGACACGAAATATTCCTGAAAATTCTTCGCCATAAAGCATGAACACTTGTGTCATTCTAGAGTTTGAGGTTTCCTTTTTCTCCATTCTTTTTACATCTGCTGAGAAGGTGATGGGCGCATCCAAGAGACCGACACTCCTCCGCTATTCAGATACAGTCGATAGTGAAAACAGCTTCCTCCTGACTACTACAATTCTTCTCTCGGACCGAAATGGATGACTGTCCATCTTTTCGAATAACTAACTAGTTAACTAACTCACTGATGCGCTGATTAATCTCAATACTTGAAAGGCAAATGCTTTATTTGAAAATGAAGAGCAAGGAAGTTTTAAACTCAAGAGCCCTTAATGGGCCCATATCAAAGCACTGAAGGAGAACCGGCATCAAGGAAGATGGTATAACAAGCATACAGTGTGATAGAGCTCGACAAGGGATAAGCTAGGATTCTCAGCTACTAGTTCCACGCATTCTGATGCAGCCTGCGCTATTTCAAATCCGCCCACTATTACACTGCACGATCGAAAACACACGTGAGATCCAACGGACTTGCATTATCTCTATGGAGTCCTGGCTCGATTATGCAAAGCAATAAATAAATCCTTCCAGAAAAAAGCAATTCATCTACAGGCCCATTTATATTACGTGATGGAATCATGAAGTGCTTAGGGATATGAAAAAGAAAGTACGTGCCATGATCTTTCGAAAAGAAAACGGACCCTAAAATTTGAGTATTGTAGGCTGGCGTGGGATATAGAAGAAGTATGCACTCGTACTCACGTGGGTCCATCCCCCAGAGCTTTACCAAGTAGATCATCACGATCACGAAGAGTGGCTGCATTTACGAGAGACATCAAATTCGAAGAAACATCCCCGAAGGAGCTCGAACAAGGCGCTCGGACGAATACCTTACCGCCTGAAATGGAATTTTCATGAAGTCTGTTCCCTTCATACTGTTATATTGGAGAGCCACAAAAGTTTCGGAAGACATGGCTGAGAATCCGCGGACGGTTCGCTCGATCATATATCTTGATCAGGATTTATACTATAGACTGGCGTAGTAAGTGACTTGATAGCCTCTTTTAGCATTATCAGTGGCCTTCTCGTGTATACTCATATCCAACACCCTCTTCGTCAGGAAGAGACTGGTGTGACTTGTTTATCAATGTACCATTTAGTACTTTCTCATAGCGTTAAAATAGGAAGTTTCAAATTGACTGTCATACTCTCAGTTTAGCCTCACTTTATTGTTCGAATTCAAGAGCACGCTCACCTCTTCTCCCCATCCGGTACCAAGTACCACTACCTGAACATTCATAGCAATCGTTTCTACAAAAGGAGTCAGAATGCAAGCAAATTGGAAGACTGGGACATAAGTGGTACAAGCAACTTTTTGAGCTAGCAAGTACTAAGAATAGGGTAACCTTTTGTCGCTCATAGGCCTGAAGATGTAGCATTAAAAGCATAGCTGGGTAATAATATGGCAGAAGGAAGCATTAAATGATGGCTTGTAGATGAGTGTTCCACGAACCAGAACCCAGAATTTGAACTAGAAAAAATAGTGAAGTTCAAGGAGAAAAGGCCGAGCGGAAAAGATTGCGTACGTATTTTGCCGCTCGGGGTTCTCTAATCCTCTCCTTGTTGAAAGAACCTGCATCAGGGTATCTAACGGCCCTGGACAGCCATGTTGGTGACGGTCTGTTGGCGATCATCGTCGGTGCTAGTCTTCTCGCTGTGCTGGGCAGCCACGATAGGGCTGGGGGTGGCCTCTCCGGAAAGCTCCTCCAGCGTCTTGCGCTTGGTCTCGGGGATCAAGAGCGAAGTGAAGATGCCGCAGAACATGAATAGAGCGAAGATCTGCATGACGTGATTGAGCCAGGGCGAGTCGGAGGATCCCTTGGGAGCACCACGGTGGACCAGCGGACCGAACACACACTGCGCGATGATGGCGCCAATCTTACCAGCCGCTGCACTGATGCCATGCGAGGTGGAGCGGTATCGGGTCGGGAAGCACTCACCGGGCACGATGAAGGTGGTGGCGTTGGGTCCGAAGTTAAAGAAGAACTGTGCTAACACGTAAAGGGCAAGCAGACCGTTGTGCGTGTGTTTGAGCTTGTCATAACCGAAACCGATGGCGATGAAGATGATTGTTAGCAGGATAAAGCCGGCGAGCTGGATGCGCTTGCGCCCGATGGTGTCGACCGTAGCGACTGTAACCCAGTAGCCAGGAATGGCACCGGCGCAGATGAGGATCAGGTTGCCAACAGCGTTGCGGTAGAGAATTTCGTAGACGTTCTTACCTCCAGTCCAGCCGATGGCACTGAGTACGATCGAGTTGTTCAGGCCGAGTCCGTAGAAAGCTGTTTCAAAACAATAGGTTAGCATGGGATACCTGGAAGCGATGCGTGACGATGGCGAGGGAGTTTAAACATACCAACATCGAGGAAGAACCAGGAGCCCGCAGTGCCGAGCAAGGTCTTTCCGTTCTCCCAGTTGCCATAGTGCTTAACAAAGTCAGGCCAGCCAGCTTTGGGTGGCGTGAACTCTGCTCTGTCGTGGCGGCGAATCATGATACGCTGGACCTCATCGGGATGTCGGCCGCGGTGACCCTGGATATAAGCATCAATGTCCTCATCGGCCTTGGCAATATCACGCGAGACATAGAACGTATAACGAGGGGTCTCCGGGATGGTAAGACGGTAGTACAATGCGAGACACGCAGGTACAGCCCCAATGCCGATTATGGTTCGCCACATTTTGTCGACAGCAAGCTGGCAGACACCGGTGCAGTGACCTACATCCTTTGCGGTCTCGAGGGACTCGCGGAAGCCTGCAGTCACGATGAGGGCCATAACGGCGGCGGTAAACTGGCCGATACCCTGCATGGCAAAGACGGCGCCCATCATAGCACCACGCCACTTCGTAGTTGCGAACCTGGTCATGTCAGCTTCGAACGACGAAACTCTGGGGGAGGATATGGTGAAATTTACTCAGAAGTGATAATCGAGGAGAGCGGGTAATCACCGCCGATGCCGATGCCCATGATAACACGCCAGAAGATGAACAGACCGACCACGGAAAGCGAGGGCGACGACGAGGTGAGGGCCTGGGTCAGGGTTGCAAAGATGATGATCATAAGTTCGATGCCGTACATGCGCTTGCGGCCAATGCGGTCGGCCAGCCATCCAAAGAAGAGTTGGCCGATGACGGTGCCACCAGAGGTTGCAACCTTGATGGCCGTGTCCGCGTTGGTAGGAATCTTGCCAGCATTCTGCTTGGCTCCTGCCCAGAAAACAATACCCAGCATGTTGGAACACAGGTTAATCGCGAATATATCGTAGGAATCCGTGAAAAAGCCAACGCCTGCGACGATGACGGCACGGACATGGTGATAACCGAAGCGAGCGTTGTCGATTCTCTCCAAGGCCAGACGACGACGCTCGTGCGCCTCAATAGAAGGGCTCGAGGCACACAGGTCCTGGCGAATAGTGGCCTCCTCGAGACTCTCGAGGTTCGCCATGAGGGTTGTCAGCAGTGGAGCTCAAAACAGGATCCAAGTAAACACTGGGGGAAGGAGTGAAGGATGAGAGGCTGAGACTTGAAGAAAGGAAGACGAAAGCGAGCCGAGCGGTGGTTGAGGTAGTCGAGGATGCGAAGTAGTACTCACTTGGCGAGAGCAACGGTCACGGTGTGCCTGGCAGTCCCTTTTGGAGGGAGAGCGTCGATGAAACGAACGACGGAGCCAACCAGGCGGAGGTCGTCGAGCACATGCGCGAACGAGTGGAGGAGTCAAAGTGTACCTGTTTAGGTAGGCACGACAGAACCAGCAAACTTACAGAACCTGGTAAGATTGGACGTTGTGCGGCGTATTGAAGGTACCGAGGCGTACGAGAGGCCGTGGCTGGCTATACAAAAGCTTGGCGTCGATCCCCTAGTCCCTTTTTTAGAATGACAGCTCCAACGAATACTTGAATCTATAGAAGTGAACAAGCTATAGACAACACGGCAGGGCCTCTAGGGCACCAACTCTTCCTTGAAAGGTGAAAGACCCTATCTCAATGCAGGCAGGGACGGGTCGCATCCATAGGTCACCGTACCAACCGCACCCGCGTCTATAGACATGTCATGCCAACATCACCACGCCTCGGTGGTGGTGGCGCCAGCGAGTACTACTTATATTCGACGGAGTACACTACATACGGAGACCAGGTATTCATAAAATAAGAAAACACAAAAAAAGAAGGAGTATACGGGTATTCAACAAAAAAGCATTAAAAGGAATCGGACCCCGTCCATATCAGTGTCACCCGCAACAGATAAGAATACATCTGCACGACGCTCGTCCAATCGAAGATTGTTGTGCCTGAGGGCGCCGGGGAGACGGAGGTTAAGTCCGCCGGACACGAGTCGTGAGTTTTCGATATCTGCAAGTATTCGAAGACAACATGGAAAAGCTGATTGTTTATTAGAGATATTTCCTGCCCCGTCTCTGACGAAGGGGACAAACAAACCCGCCAGGATTTCAATCGGGTGAAGAGCGGCAGTGAGGATGCTAGTAGCATCCAAAGCGGACACATGTGAGTTCTCATTGGTGCTGTATAAGCGTATTTAATGAGGTGATGAAGACTATCTAGCGTTCACCGTCTGAGTGATCCCGCGCGGGATCGCCGTGGCCAGCTGAGCCAGATGGAGAGCTGTCTGACTGGTTTGAGAGATTGAACACGAGCAGCTCAGTCTGGTAGTCATTCAACCGATACGATCTTTACTCAATAAATATCTATCTCTACAATACCCTCTTGGATGTAGGCCAGTAGTAGGAAGTTCATTTTGTATTAGATGGTCAATTTGAGCATGTTCGCTGACGCTCGATGCTAGTCAATCGTGCTTGTAAAATCGTGGTCTGCTCGTGTTCAGTATTGTTTTTCCTGGCTTTGACATAAGATTCGGCGGCAGCATTATTCCAGCCCCCGCTTCATCTTCCACCGCATGATGAAAGTGGCCACCGGGTACAATGCCAGCGAGATGGCGACCCAGATGAACAGGACCGCAAAGTCGAGGCCGATGCGCGAGTGCGTGTCGAACAAGATGGTCCGGATTGCCTCGACAACTGCAGTAGTCAGTATATTTTGTCCGTTGTTTGGGGGTCGTGGAAAACTCACTCCGATGCAGTGGCCACGCATATCCCCATGCATAGAAGCCCGGCGCCAAGTCAAGCACGTAAAAGCCCGTGGCCACATTCGTAATGACCCAGAAGATGAGGAACAGCGAGCTCCACGGGAAACCCAGGATCATGGCCATGTTCTCACATGGAAAGCCCAGTGCCGCCATGCCGACCCAATTGAGCATCCAGAAGACGACAAAAGAGCCCTTCCCGTAGGCATTCGGGCTATTTGCTGACAGCGTATCCGGAGCGGAATCATTGCTGAAGGGGATGTTGAAGGCCAGGGAGACGAGGGAGTAAAAGAGGGAGAGGAAGAAATACGCCGCGATGGCGGACAGAATTCGCCAAATGATCCAGTGTGGTACTTTGAGTGGCGGGTGGCCGTCTGGTTTCATGAAATGAGCGTGGATCCCCATCAAGAACGGGTAGTTGAAGAAGGCGATGATGATGAGGTAGATCAGGCCGATCGTCATGGAGGGTCCGGCAACGGCCGGGGTGAATGGCCGCAGGTCGATATCATTGAAGCCGATGGCTGGGTTGATGGCCTGGGGAGGGGTCTGCGACAGGTTGGTGCTTGACGATGTGGAGGTGATTTCGCGGGCCCACCGCGGGCCGAACTCCATCAGCACAGCTGTTTGCAGGATCGCCAGATCAGGCAAGACGTAGGCGTAGTAGGTCTTTTCATCGCGCGCGGAGATGATCACCGACTGGATGACTCCGGTGGGGTCATAGGTGTAGTTGCGGTCGGTCAGGGCGGCGCGTAGCAGACTGGTGGCGTTGGCATTGACGATGACGGCCGCGTAGGCATGTTCGTCATAGACAGCCTGGCGCACGGCCCAGGGGTCATTGTCAAACTCGGCGGGGGATTTGATCTCGTAGCCTAGATGCAGCGCCGGCGAATTGATGAAGCTGGAGGTGACATTGGTCACGACGGGGCCAACAATGGGATCGTCAATCCGATAGGGATCGACGGTGCCATCAAAGTCGACCACCCAGACGGAGAGCGCCCGATAGTTGGCCTCGGTGCTGTACTGCGAGCCCCAGAAGAGCGAGAGCACGGCCAGCACGAAGACGCATAGAATAAAGACAGTGCGACTCCACTGGATGAAGACGCGCCGGCGGACGGCGCTCAGCGCGGGGTCGAAGAAGCCCACGGGCACAGGTTCGTCTATCGCGTGCTTGTCCATTTTGTTTCACCATGGGATCGGCGGGGTGTCCGTGTCATTTTAAATTTATACGCGGAGAATATCGAGGTTGCGCGAGTCGCCGTTTTCGGATGTTGGCGCCCAAAACGGCGATGCTGGATAACTCCGAGGCGTCCATGGGTGCAACAGCAGGGTCCAGCGAAGAAAAGAGTCAGCAGAGGCAGCCAGGATGGAATCGGTTCCGCTGAACTTTCGATGGAAGAAGTGGTGACCCGACGGAATCCGCAAAAGTGAAAGAGATGAAAGGGAAGAAGAGCAGGGCTGATCGCCAAGAGTCCGCCTCGATCGGGAAACTCCATCGCCCTTCCGCCTTCTCTCCTTCCTTCGACACTCTCGACACGCCTGCGACCCTCGCTGGCAATCCCTGCTAAACGGAGCAACTCCTCAATGTGCCCTGTCAATCGGACGGGGCCAAGGGATGGCCATCGCCACTGACGAATCGCATCTCCTGCTGAAACATGGCGAAACGCGGACTGCAGCATAACCCCAGGTTGCCCCTGCAAGCCTTCCACGGCTCCGGTCTACTGTTCTGCGCGGGGATGGCTCCGTATTCAAATCGAGGGTATCATTATCTATCGGATGCAAGCAGACAGGAGCAATCAGTCTTATCTATGAAACACAATCAACGCCAAAAGTTCACGGTCCAGCCGGCGAATCTTTTTTTCTCTCCCGTTGGCAGGCGGGCCATGCAGATCGTCGGATCTTCACATTTTCAGCTCATGGCCCTCGTTGCATGTCACCTGGTACGAGCCGTATCGCCGCGCCAACGAGGGCACCTGGCAGGACTCGGCGCCTGTTGACAGGTCGAACACCACGTCCGAGGTCCCGCTTTGCTCGCACATGGTATTATCAAAGAATTCCACTTGGCAGCCGGGCGCGATGGCGTTCAGACGGTAGGCCGCGGCCATCGAGTTCAGGTCGGCGCGGCAGCCGGTACTGCCTGCACCGGAGTGGAGGTCACCGTCGCTGTCGCACTGGCTGCTGGGGTAGAGATCGAAGGACCACTGGATGTCGCGCTTCATGAAGGGAAAGGCGGTGGTCATGTTGGCCAGGAGGGCCAGCAGGGTGAATGAGAAGAGCATGGTAGCGAGTGTCTAGCGAGTGTCGAGTGCTGGGTACGAGTAGGGTGGTGTAGTAGAACGAGTGTTCTGGAGTCGCATGGTTAGTATTGCGCGTGAAGACTGGAAAGACAAGAGGATCATACTGTGCCTGGCCTGAGAGTATTTCGAAGGCAATGCAGAGCCGTAGGTCAGAGTCTGGCAGGTGCAGATTCAGGGTCTGGTCTTGGTCTTTAAGATAAGAAATAAAGTGGATGGGTCTCCAGTTTAATAACCTTGGCTCGCCAATCCCCCTGTTCCCTGCGCCCCCGCCACCGGTGCTGGTGCTGTTGGGGTGAGTGTCGCTGATCCTGCGACGTATACTTCGCCTTGGCGGACGCGCAACCTCGAGTCGACTTGACCCTAGACGACACGCCAAACCGGAAGATTACATTCTTCCTCCTATCGCGCCCCGAGTCCATACATTTACGCACTGGATGCGCACATCCTGGGAAATTCCCAGTCGGAGCCCGCCGACCCAATGACCTCATGCCGATCCTCGTCGCAGGAGGAAATGAGGTGGGCCCGGTGAGACTCGGACGCCGCGAGGCCGCGTAAGTCGCCCTCTGCGCGCTGCCACCAGCCTCGATTGCTGCTGCTGATTGGCAGTGGACGGCACTGCTTCGTGTGTGAGAGAGATTGAGTACAGCCATCTCTGTCAGGCGAGGACCCCGAATCCCCGTCCAGGGCGTACCTGTATGCACTGTTTGTCCGGTGCTTCTATTTTCATCGTCGCCACCGTGGCTCAGTACCTGCATTTTCCGCACCTGTTCGCCTGACCAGCTGGAACAATTCCAGATGCTCAAATTATTCGCAATATTTACGCTCGAGGGATCGCCTGCTAGGCGACCACCCATGTGGAATTCCTTATCCTGGGGTGGCACATTCCGATCTACTGTATACCAAGACTCGTGAGGTGTACGTATACTCCGCGGAGGGCCAACAGACACCACCGGCTGCACGTCTCGCGCCATTCTCCGACCTCAGATGTAAACCTGCCTGGTCCTTGTTCGCGAGCTCCGCTGCGGCTGCGATCGCCGGTTGAAAACTTTGCGACCGACGATCACTTCGTGCCTCTGGTTCTGCTTTGCTGGTCCACCAGTCTTTAACCGCAACGGTCGTAGCGTCTGAGCCTTCTAGAATAGAAGATGGGGAAAACTTCTCCGGTCGCTTTTGGTCCGTATTTATTGAGGTACACAGTCGACACTTTTCGATGTGCTTTGTACTCTTTCGAATATATAATCAGCCATGCAGTACACCATGCAGTACATATGAATATGAATATTTACTCGTCGTGGTGGGTCCCAGCCTCCGCTCGGTTTCCCGAACCACTCGGCACTGTTGACACTGCTCGGCTGTTGATGGTGGGTAGACGGGGTTGGGAGGCCAACGCCTGCGAGATACGCCAGCTTTCGACCCCGCGATGATGTGGCAGGTGGTTGGAGGTGCGGTGCAGATGCATGTGTTACTTTGGGCATCTCCCGAGCAACCGCCCCCTCCGCAGCACCATCAACTATTCCATTATTGAATGCTCCCGGCAATCACCAGTAAACTTAATTCCTTTTTACTGGGAGATCAGATCAACAGCGTTACACTGGATGCTCATTGAGCTGGGTGACTAATTGCTTCACTCGCGGCGTCTTTGTTCTTTTTATCGCTTTTCGTGTCATGCTCATCGCAACTTACGCCAGCCCTCACCCATCACACTCAAGCCTGCCTGCAAATAGCTCCGCACGCATGCAGAGTTCCAACAGAGCATCGATGACTTCTTGATGACCGAGGGATGAAGCAACGTATATAGGCGTGACCGAATATGTCAACGTAGGGCCGATATACTTGTATACATGCCGAGGTGTGTTGATATTTGCACTGTTCTCCAACAAGGTCTGAACGACCTCCTCCTCGCCATCAAAGCAAGCCATATGGAGGACAAATTTGTCTTCCCAAACCCCCTACATAAGGGTCAGCCCCATGATCTAATAGAAAACGGGCAGCTCCCGGTTGTAAGCGGACCACGCTATAATTGAGAGCAGTTTTGCCCTTCGCGTCTATTGCGATGCTATTAGCTCCATTGTCCACTAAGAAATGTAAAACTTCCAGATCCATATTTTTTGCTGTCGCGTGCAGAGCAGTACCCCGGCTCTGGCTCAATTGATTGATGTTGGCACCGTTCTCTAACAGCAGTTTCGCCATTCCAATCCTGCCGTGAATCGAAACGATGGTAAATTCGGAAGGGTCGCCAATGTCGATAGTGGCGCCTTTCTGGAGCAAAAACCGCACTGTTTCCTTTCCGTCGTTCAAAGCCGCACCTGCAAGGTGGGGAACCTCTTTGAGACGGGAAATCCATATCTGTGACCGTATCGATATCTGCTCCATATTGTACCAAGAGCTGTATAATTTCGACGTGTCCGTTTATTACAGCAATGTTGATAGACTGTGTCAAGGCCATTTGTCTAGATTTTGATACTATTCCCGTCCAGGGTCTCTAGCAAAAGATTCGCTATATGCGTGAGAACTTGCATGGGTGAAACAGTGAGTGTCTGGTCAGGAAGGTTTCTCTCATATTCATCGTTTCGTTATGTTCATGGATAATGTGACATGGAGACCAAATTCTATACGAATCCGCCTGGTTGAGGGAGAAGTTTATGATTTCTTTCAGAAGACACTGGTTTATCTGCACCAACTCCATGTGCTCCATCAAGTACTGCCTCGCATCGCCATGGCAGCGGCACGTTCGATCGGCAGGGCTGCGATCCATCCAATCATATAGCAGTCTGGACTACGCATGCTTCTACCAGGTGCCATATTTGATAGGCTCGGCGTGTTCGTTGATGGTGGTGTCGGCTCGATGTTCAGGGGTTGTGGTCTGCAGGTTTTCACGCGGCTGACTGTCTTGGGAAACTGAAGCAATTGCCCATTCTGGCACTCTTTCTTGGTAGTCTTGATCATCGTGTGTTCTAGCGGGCAGTAGTATGTAAGTCTCAAGCCGGGAACGAGTATGGGAAATGAAAAATATAGCGGTCGGTGAAAATAAGTTGTCGGTTTACTGCCTTGGGTAGAAATGTGATGCTCAGCTCGTCAAACGCAATATACAAACCCGATGCAGGAGTAGCCCCCAAGCAATGTGAGCCCATTACGGAAATACCTTACTTCAGAAAAAAAGTTCAATGCTGTATCAGCAGTGACATGATGCATTTGTCTTCTCTATGTGGCATAAAAAATCATCAACCCGGCACCCGGCCCTTTTTAAATCATCTAAGCGAAGGCCTTCAGCTCGCCCTCCTTGACCTTGCCAGCACCGACCAGACGCTGGCCCTCGGAGGACCAGGCAGACTTGACGGCAGCGCCGTCCTTGCCCGCAAGAGTCAGCTTCTCAGCCAAAGCAGCCAGCTCGTCAACATCGATCTTGCCCATAATGAGCTCGACATCACCGAGAACAGAGTCGACTTGAGCGGCGGAGGCCTCGCCTTCAGCGAAGTAGTTGACGTCCTTGACGGAGCCCTTGAGAACACGCTTGTTCTTCTTGGCGGCGTTCTTAGCGGCCTCCTTGGCCTTCTTGTTCTTCTCGCGCTCGGCCTTAGCGGCCTCCTCGGCGGCCTGCTTGCGCTCCTCCTCCTCACGGCGGGCACGCTCCTTCTCCTCGAGCAGGCGGCGGGCCTCGTCCTCCTTGGCCTTACGCTTGGCGTCCTTGCCAGCGCGGGCCTGCTGACGGAACTTCTTGATACGCTCATCACCGGCCATCAGTTCGTCTAGCATCTCACGAAGGCGGACGTTGTCCTCCTGCTTGCGCTTGCGACGGGCGTTGGCGTTCTTCTTCTCAGTGTGACGCTTCTGGTCACGACCCTCACCGTCGTCGGGAATATCCTCATCCAGGTACTCGAATGAACGCCAGCTGTCGAAGTTGTACCAGAAGTTGTAGAACGTCTCGACCTCCTCCTGGGTGCTATCATCGTTACCCAGCTGGGGCACGGGCTGCTTATTAGAGAAGCGGCCCTCGGCCTCGAAAACGGGGCCCCAGGCCTTGAAGTAGTCCTTCTGGGCGGCCTTCTTGGAGGGAGGGTCGATCTCGGCGCCTTCGTCGACGGAATCGAACTGGCGGCGGCGGGTGGGATCCAGAAGCAGCTCAGTGGCCTTCTGGATACACTTGAAAAAGCTGTCGTTCTCATCGCTCTTGCCCATAGCGGCCTTCTTGTCGGGGTGGTGACGCAGAACCTTCTTGCGGTGGGCCTTGCGGATCTGCTCGGGGGTGGCCCGCCAGCGGTGCTTGCTCAGGCCCAGAACGGCGTAGTGATCCTGGCCCTTCCAGTCCTTGGCCTCGCGGGAGAGCATCATTGGGTCCTCGGGCTCGGAGATATCCATGTCCTCCTCATCTTCGGTCTTCTTGACATTCTGCTCGGCCTGGATGCGCTCATCCTCAGAGAAAGTACGGTTCTGGCGCTTCTGTGAGGTTGTTAGTAATCGGTCTTCATTGTATTGTCTCTGGTGGTGATGGGGACTTACACGGCGGGCGTGGGCCAGGAAGTGCGGGCCCACGGGCTCGACGTTACGCTGAGTAGCAGCAGAAAGACCACCGACGGCCTTGAAGTCCTTGTCGGCAGCCCATCCCTGGGGCAGGGAGGGGAGGGAAACGTTGACAACCTGGACGGGAGCCATTGTGTTGAGGGGGAGATGTGTGGGGGTTGAAGGTGAAGGTCACAACAAAGTGGGAAAGTTTTTCGATCTTTTTTTTTTCTGCCCCGACCGCCCGCCTATCACTCCAACTTGATTGACAAGATTCACTACCATTCTACGTACTCTTCTCGCCGTCCCCGATTTCGCATTCATATTTTACTGTTCTATCTGAGCGCCCTACCCTTTCCCAGGAACGCATATTCACGATTCGCTCGGTCAAAAACTCGCTGCCAGGCCCGATTCAGCGTCACCCCTCCAGACTCCTGAAAACAATCCACTCGGAACACTTTCGATCAACCTTACGAGACCTTTCAACCGTCTAGATGGCCTCTCCCAGTCTCCCTGCGCTGAAAGCATACCGCCAGATCCTCCGGGCCACCCGTATTGCCTTCCGAGGTTCGTCCAGTTTTGCCTCCTTGAGAACTCTCGTATCACCTGCCGTCCCGGATGTTCCATACTAACCTCTGTGGCTCTCGCAGATGATACTCGAGTGATGCTCGCTGCTCGTCAGGAAGCCCGCCGCAACTTTGACCAGAACCGCCGCGTAGGCATTGACACCGGCATGCAAATCAACCACGCCATTGAGGTTGCCAATATCCTCCGCCACAACCTTGTGCAGGGTGCACGAGAGGACGGCGACGAGGCTGCCAAGTGGGGTACGTGAATATATTCCTTTCGCAAAAATTCTGGACTGGTATCCAAATTTATCTTGTGGTGGTTTTAAAACGAACGGGAGGACGGAGGCTGACCAAACTACAGAACTTCGAATCCACGACGACATCGAGCGCGGCGACAATGATTCAATCAAAATCGGCAACAAGAACGTGAAGATCCACAAAGCCTGCTCGTCATGATCCGAGTGGGATGAGAGCTTGCTACAATGATTTAGCCGACTTGCTTTCTACCCGACCCCGGCAAGGGTCGGCACGGCATACTTAAAGAGGACCGGCTTCTACGCCGTGACTGTGTATCATAATATACCCAACTCTTTTGATTTCTAGCGTCTCCGGGGGTATTCTTGAATTCGAATCTGCATAAAGAAATCCAGCAACGCCCGCTATTGTACAAATCCATATGCAACCGCCAATCCATGGCCATCAAACACTCAGAAAAGAAATCAATGTTCCAGAATATCGTAAAATGCTTTCTCCTTAGTCGCCTCGCATACTGGCGTACTGGACGTCGCCCGAGCCCGGTGGAGGTGCCACAGCGTAACTCGGGGCTTCGGCCTCTTGGGTCGGCGCGCCCGGCGCAGTCACAGCCTTCTTGCCAGCGGCACGCTTCGAAGCGGGGCCAACAGCCTGTCGTCCCTCGCGGGCATTCCGGACTCGTTCCTCCCGATCCATATTGTCAAGAGACTTGGGCTTACCCCAGCGCACCCGAAGCGGGCAGCCCCGGATGATCGCCTTGCCCTGGCACTTCTCGGCGGCGGCCTCGGCGTCGGCACGATTGACGTAGTTGATAAAGGCGCAGTGTGAACGGTGGGAGCAGACCAACGAGCGAAGCTGGCCAAACTCTGTGAAAAAGGTGCGCAAGGCGTGCTCTGGCAGGTCATCTTCTACACCTGTCACGAACAGCGACGTGATGTTTTGGTCTGCCGGGGGTTTAATGTCCTGCGCAGATGGCGGGAGCTGTGCCGTGCCGGGGAATGGACGACCACCCCGCGCACCACCCCGTCCTCCACGCCCAGCGCGCGCGCGACTGTCGCTAGTGCGGATCGGACCTGGTCCGTTGCCGTATCGGCTGTGTCCTACCGGCTCGGCCGCGCTGGATCCCTCCCCGGCATTGTCGTCGGCATCACCAGAGGTGCCTTCAATGCGTTGCTTGCGGTGATAAGGCTGACTGTTGGCAAGACGGCGCAACAGTTCGCGCGCCTTCTCGTCGGTCTTTTCGTATTCCTCGATGGCGCCACGGCCTTCCTCAATCTCCTTCTCGTTGTTCTGGGCGTAGTATTCGCGGTTGATCGAACTCTCGGGGCCGGGGGCAATCATCTTGAGTGCGGCATCACGGACAACGGTAGGCAGACCGAAGGACAGATCAAGCATGCAGTGCTGGCAGCAGTTCTTGAGACGGGCGCACGTGAGGCAGATGATGGTGCGCTTCTGGCGAGACGTGCGGTCGGCTTTCCAGCGGAAGATCGTGAAAGGACGCGTACACTTGGACATTTGTTAGGACGAAGACCGTCATATCTAATGGGGTGAGCGAGTGGACTTACGATCTTGCATTCGGCGCCATAATCCTCCTTCAGCATCTGCACGTAGGGGTTGTCGGGCAGGCAGTTTTCGCAGACGGAGGGAAAGTCGGTCGACTCCCAGCCGGAGCGGTTGAGGTCCTTTTTGATCTGGGGCGGCATGGTGCAGCAGCTGACGAGGCGTCTCTTGAAGCTGTGGGCAGCTTGAAATCGGCCGGTCAACTTTCAGATCAAAGTCAAGTCTGTGCTGACTCATTCACAAGCTGTGGCGAGTGTGGCTGGTGCACACGTGATTCGTCAACTACGACTTTCACGTGCTCTTGCCCTCCTTTTTGGGCAGACAGTTACCGTCTGAGGCGCTCGAGGTGGGGGTTGTAATGGGTATCTGTTGATCCGGTCGCCTACGCCTGATCGTATCCGCTACCCCGCAAGGCTACCACTTTCCAGTATCGTCTCAGGGTAGTGTGCAGCTGCTATCAGGTCACCGCGCGCTGTGGCCGGATGGGCCCTCCTCCGGTTCAGCCACTGCCCGGAAGTGCCAGTCCCGCCGCTCAGCCTAGACCGCGCTAGCCCCTCAGGGGTTCATGATTGGCCTAAGTTTTCGCATTGCCAAAAAGTGCCTTTGGACTGGTTACTATTTATCCTCCTTTCCCATCCTTCTCCTCTCTCCAAAGTCCGCTTGACTTCAATTCGTTTCTGTCCAGCCCGTCAATTGCAGACCGTGCTGTTCTGTTTCTCTTATTCCCCCTTTAATTGCCTCTCCCCCCTTCCACGTCCGTCGCGACTTTTCCCCGTCTTCTCCACCCCTTTTTATCTCCCACCACTTTTCCTCCTTTTCGCAATGGCTCCCACTGCTCTGGAACGCGAGGATGTCTCGCGCGATGCTGCCTTCAACCAGGCTCTGCACGGCAAGTCCGCTAAGGCCCGTGGTGGTCTGACTGCCATGCGTGGCAAGGACGCCGCTGCCCAGAAGGCCGCCGTCGACGAATACTTCAAGCACTGGGATAACAAGGATCACGCCGACGAGACTGATGAGATCCGTGAGGTATGTTGAATCAACTGCATCTACCCGGACTCCAGGAACCTCCCGCGCTAATCATGTATTTTGTACAGGCTCGCCGCAACGAATACGCTACTCTGACCCGACAGTATGTTGCCTTCTCCCACGCGCGAACACGCAATCCCATTGCCGTATACTGACATAGGCTACAGCTACTACAACCTGGCTACCGACTTCTACGAGTATGGCTGGGGCTCCTCATTCCACTTCTGCCGTTTCGCCTACGGGGAGCCCTTCCACCAGGCCATCGCCCGCCACGAGCACTACCTGGCCATGCAGACCGGTCTCAAGGAGGGCATGAAGGTTTTGGATGTTGGTTGCGGTGTCGGTGGTCCCGCCCGTGAGATGGTCAAGTTCAGCGGCGCCCACGTCACCGGTCTGAACAACAACGACTACCAGATCGACCGCGCCACCCACTACGCCGAGAAGCAGGGTCTGTCCGACAAGATGGACTTCGTCAAGGGTGACTTCATGCAGATGAAGTTCCCCGACAACTCCTTCGACGCTGTCTACGCCATTGAGGCCACCGTCCACGCCCCCGAGCTGGTTGGTGTGTACAGCGAAATCTTCCGTGTCCTGAAGCCCGGTGGTACCTTCGGTGTTTACGAGTGGCTGATGACTGACGAGTACGACAACAACAACGCCGAGCACCGCCGCATCCGTCTCGGTATTGAACAGGGTGATGGTATCTCCAACATGGTCACTATCTCTGAAGGTATCAAGGCCATCCAGGATGCCGGTTTCGAGCTCCTCCACCACGAGGATCTGGCCGCTCGCCCCGACCCCACCCCTTGGTACTACCCGCTGGCCGGTTCGTTCAAGCACATGGGCTCTGTCTGGGACTTCTTCACCATTGCCCGCATGACCTGGTGGGGCCGTGGCCTGGCCCACCGCTTCGTCGGTACCTTCGAGAAGGTCGGTCTGTTCCCCAAGGGCTCCCAAAAGACCGCCGACAGCCTGGCTCTGGCGGCCGACTGCCTGGTTGAGGGTGCTCAGAAGAATCTGTTCACCCCCATGTACCTCATGGTCGGCAAGAAGCCCGAGTAAACAATCACTTTTTTCCATTCCAAAAAAAAAAAAGTTGCATCTTGTGATTCTAGTTTCCTTTTGTTGTTTTCCCTTTGCCTCGGATATTTTGGCCTACGGCTTTTTGATAACCCCGCCGTTTTCGCTTCTGTTGACATTATTTTCCTATTTGTTTGCCGTGTTGGCCTGATCTGACCCGACGTCGACGGAGATCGATTCCCGCTCTCGATTGATGGTGACGATTTCACTTCGCTTCTTCCGTGTTTCATTTGACCCGTGATAAATATGTAATAGTTATTGAGGCAAGAATCATGAGCAAAGGATCTGCATTGTTCTGTATTATTATTTCTAACATGCTTGATAAATGTTTGCAATGATAGACTTGGTCAGTTTGCAGATGAGTAAATAGTTCATGTGAGCACCGTCATCGGGAACATCATGTTCCCCTGGGCGGATTACCTTAATGTATATCATGGAGGCATTTTAACATCCTAGTGTACAAATGTTCTGATTATGCCGCCTTGAACTCGTGAGCTCAGGTCATGATGTGGTCATGCTGCCCTCCCGCATGTTAGATATATATCTGACGAATGTGTCAGCACCCCGCTCCGGACTTGGCGTTCCACCCTCAATACTTTAAATTATCCATCACATCTCGTTGATCTCACGGATCTCACGTATCTCAAGTAGATTATCATTCAAACATGAGCCGAATAGTATATGTGACAATGATATAGATTCTTCCACGAGATCCAGCGCGAACACCTACTTGCGGGGTACATACGCCAAGTACGCGACGGGTGCTGTACCTACCGTAAACACCTTAGGTACCGATGCTACTTCTAGCAGGGTAGTATTCCGTACGCATTCAGTATGATTTTCTGTTTAGAGTTTTTCGACGGTTTGAGAAACTCGACGTCTCGGCAGATAGCATCAGGTCATTTCAATCCGTACTCACAAACGTCGTGCTGCTGAACAGCTGAGACGTAGGCCACGTGGGTGCCGCCTTGGTAAAAGCTTCGGTCGCCTTATTTCGCGATGCAACCGAGCAGCCAGAGTATATTGTCTCCTGGCGATCAGCCAGTGACACGCAGCATGCACACAACGTGCCTGGCACCCGCCCCACTCCCTGTCGCCAATAACAGCGTGTTGTGGCCCCGGAGGAGCGCCGGCGTCTCCACCAACACCCCGCCCGCGATTCCCAGTGCGGATGCGATCTTGTTGTCCGCCAGTCACCCTCGTCCGCAATTGAACGTGATGGCTATGTGACCCCGTCTGGGTAGCGCCCCGTGGAAGCGAGGGGAGCCAGTCCAGATGGCTCGAGAATAGCGCGATGCAAATACCTGCCCAGTGACTGGTCCGGGCCGCCCCTTGCACGAGGTATAAGATCGCGTGCAGCGCCCGATCGTCTCCTGCATTTCTTCTTTCACGTATCAGCCTTGTTGACAATTCTCTGCGGTGCATTTCCTTCGAAGAGTTGCAGCCATGTTCTCCAAGCAGACCTTGCTTTCCCTGGGCCTTGCCGCCCTGGCTGCGGCCAAGACGACCACCGTCGAGAATCCGACTGAAGCGGAGGTCCAGGCTGCTCGTGCCTCTGCCCTGCCTTTTTCGCCCGTGTCCAATGTCAAGGGTCTGGCTTTTAACCGTTTCGCCAACATCTGGATCGAAAACACTGTGCGTATCAGCTCCAATTGCCTTGCATAGAAAACACGCGATATAACTGGAGCACCCTATGATAGGCTTGGAGTATGTACTGACCTTAACTGCAACCATCCAGGACTTCGATACCACCGCTGGTGATGAAAACTTCGCCAAGCTGGCCAAGGAGGGCATTCTGCTCACCAACTACCATGCTGTCACTCACCCGTCGGAGCCCAACTACTGCGCCTCGGCCGCTGGTGACACCTTCGGCATGGACAACGATGATTTCCACCGGATCCCGGCCAATGTCTCCACCATTGCCGATCTGTTTGACACCAAGAGGATTTCGTGGGGCGAGTACCAGGAGGATATGCCATATGCCGGCTTCCAGGGCTTCCGCTACCCTCTGTCCGGCGCCGACGAGTATGTGCGCAAGCACAACCCACTGGTCCTGTTTGACTCTGTCACCAACGACGCTGTGCGTCCGCGCCAGATCAAGAACTTCACCACATTTTACGAGGATCTGAAGCACCACAGCCTGCCCCAGCACATGTTCATCACCCCCAACATGACCAATGATGCCCACGACAGCAACATCACCGTTGCCGGCGACTTCCTGGGTCGTTTCCTGCCTCCCCTGCTCGAAAACGAGTACTTTACTAATAACACCCTCGTCCTGGTCACCTTTGACGAGACTGACACCTACGAAATCCCCAACCGTGTCTACAGCATCCTGCTGGGCGGTGCCATTCCTGAGCACCTGAAGGGCACCACCGACGACACCTTCTACACCCACTACTCCATCATTGCCTCTCTGTCCGCCAACTGGGGTCTTCCCTCCCTGGGTCGCTGGGACTGCGGCGCCAACATCCTCCGGCTGGTCGCTGAGAAGACTGGTTACGTCAACTGGGACGTCGACACCAGCAACCTGTACCTGAACGAGACCTACCCCGGTCCCCTTTCCGACGGTGAATACTCCGTGTATGAGGACTACTGGCCCGTTCCGGCTACCACCGGCCGTTGCTCTGCTGGTCACGGTATCCTGGACATTGTCAAGAAGACCTACCACGGCCGCAAGCCGACCTACAACTACACCACTAGCCCGGTCCCGTACGACTCGGTGAGCGGCAACAGCGCCGGAATTAAGTTCAGCCGTACTATTGTGAGTCTTCTAATTGTTTCTTGGTATTTAATTCACCCCACTAACCAATCCATAGAACGGCAAGAAGGAGACCGGCATCACCGAGTAAATTTCGGCAAACGATGGCTGCGTATTGGATTTTTCTTAAAACTGCACGTTGTGTGTAACTTTTTGCATTTTTGCATTGTTGTGTGTACATATTAATTCAAAAAGCCTTAGTGGGCGGCCACTAATCACATCAAGCGTTTAGACTGGCACCATGGGATGTCGTGGGAAAAGACTTGAATCAACTCGGCGCGCTCGATTCACCTGACTCGTACTCGTAAACGACTACCAGTGCCCTCGGACCCCCTCAGCTACAATTCTCAATGCTTCCACGGTTTCCGAACCAACCATTTGCCATCGCAATGTGCAGCTGGATCCTCCGATCGCATCGCCCCGCGGGCATCCGACCAGCTAAATGCACTATCAACTGCCCCCGACAGGGATCATGACGTCCTCCCAACAAAGACAGTGGGTGCTCGACACGCACATGCCTAAACGGGGATGCAGTGTTTTCTGGGATGCTTTCCCTGCATCAAAAGGCTCCATTGTTTTGTCCTCTGTGCGAGTCATGGGCAGCGCCATTAACCAGATGTATTTGAGTCCCAAAGTTGCGCATGTCTGGTTCACCCGGTGCAAAAATAGAAGGGCTGTTGTTGGCTGGCTGGCGGCGGCGTTCTCCACCGACGAACAATTGCAATGCATCATTCATCGGATTCAATGCCATCCGGGCCAATCAGCTTGTTTACATGCATCAACTGACTTTGGGTCACTTCAGGGTCGCTGTTGTGCCTTGCTGCGTGTTACCCCGTTCAGGTGTTGCGATGCAGTATACCCGGTCCACCTGGACATGCTGAATACTGCTAGGGCACACTATTGCGCCCATGCAGACCAGACTGACCCATTTGTTCATTCCAGTGTCTGCTTCTGCTTCCAGCCGCATCAGCCGCATCAGCCGCATCAGGGCATCGCTGCATCGCTCAAGTGACCCGGGCGCACCAGCCCTCGCTCTCGCTCTTCCCGTCCATTTTTTGGAATTGTCATCGAATAGGTGCCAGCCACCAAATCATCGACCTCGATGGTCCCAAGCTATGACCAAGGGGATGACGGGTAAGACGGAGCTGCAAATGCACTTGGGCTTTAAGGGTCTCCACGAGGCTCCACCGACATCCAACGATCAACACGACTAAGAGCTGAACCCCGCACAGCGCATCATCTGTGCTTGTCAATGCTTGTCGGTGCTAGCTCTTGCTCCTCGGTGCTTCTCACCGGCTCGATCCGCAAGGTGCTCCATGTGCGACCTCTTAACTGGTGCCTGTACTTGGTAAACCGTGGTCAGACGTGTCGCCACTCGATCCGCCTCATCCAGTACCCAAATTTAGTACGTGCAGATGTCGATCCAGGTCCCCGCGAAGTTGCAAGACATATGATTTCATCCAGAGGTACTAGCCGACTAGCTCACCGAAATATATGCCCGTTCTTTTTGGTATGACGTCTTTCATCTTGCTATACGCTGTCCGGTTGGGCTCGGAAGTGAGCAAGCTTCTCTTTGGATGAGGCACCGGGACTATATTCTTGCAGCTATAAGTAGCAGTGTCTTTCCCGGCTTGATTCGGTTTATTCAGATCCGGAATTCAGTAAATTCGTGATCTACCTTCAAGCTTTTTTAACCTCTGTGCCTTGTCGAACCTCCTTGGTTCTCCATTACCAAAATCATGAAGAGCTTTATTACCGTTGCGGCTCTCGCCGCTGGCTCTAATGCCCTCGTCAGCCGTGGTGATAACTGCTGCTTCCACCTTGATCCGTCGGGTGATTCTACTGGCTTTGTCGGTCAGCTGAGCGATGGTCAGAACCGCATCGGCGATAACAGGCTCTCGCCTGCTCAGTTCTGCATCGACTCCAATGGTGCTATCACCGATGGCAATGGCCGCGGCTGCATCCTGACTCGTATGGGACCCCTCAAGGGATCTTCGCCTTTATCCAAAGATCGTCATAACTAATTCATCCCAGCCCCCACTACCCAATTCCAATGTGATGTGGGCGCCACTCCTACTCCGGGCTTCTCGGTTAACTCCGACGGCGTGCTGGAGTTCCACGGCAGCCCCGACTTCATTGCCTGTGAGACTGGTGATAATGGTGGTCTGAACATCCACACCACCGAGAGCAATGACCTGGGCAACTGCAAGAAGATCCAGCTTAAGGCTGACTCGTGCTCCGGCCCAACCTCTCCCCCTCCTGGCCCGTCCGGTAACAATGGTTGCGGCACCATCCTGTCGTCAGGCAGCTTTGAGTTCCCTCATCTGATCGTTCCGATCAACTCTGACTCCCCGGACACTGCCCATGGCACCCAGTTCAATGGCACTGTCAGCTCGAGCATCTCGAGCATCTTCAACTTCGACATCCCTCAGTCGGACTCTGGAAAGACTTGCAGTCTGGTATTCCTCTTCCCCAAGAAGGAGGACCTCGAGACCTCGTCTTTTAGCTTCAGCGGTGATGGCAAGATTGATGTCGCGAAGCTTTCCGATGTGGCCTCCAGCATGACCACCTTTAATAATGCCCCGTCCGTTGAGAAGGATCTTGGTGACATCACCATTTCTCCTGGTGGCTCTAATGTCGTTTCGACCTTCTCATGCCCGGCTGGTCAGACCATTGCCTTTGAGCTGAAGAATGCCGGCAGCACCGACCTGAACTTCTTCCAGGACTTCAACCCTGCTCCGTAAGTCATCGTCCCTACTGCTCCACTTGAACGAGTATTGACTAACTATTCTCCAGTCTAGGCTTGTTCATCACTGTGTGTTAAAAGCTTTCATATTTGAAAGGTGCCATCCATGTCGCCTCACTCTCTTTCAACTTTGTTGATACTCATGTATTATGTCTAATGTATTTATGTGATGATGCCTTAATATGAGAGTATCCAGATTCCCTCTTGCGGAATCCCACCTTCCTTTGCTCGGGCTAGTCGACGGCCAGAACACCAAGGATGGTTCTCGGTGTACAATACAAAATACTATGGATTACGTTTCCAATCGTTTCCCGGCGTACAACAGTAGAAGATATATGGATTATGATTGGATGAACATAGGAGATATGATGGTTAGATGAACGGCCCTTAATGGGACATGAGTTGAAATGACGAATAGAATGAAAAATGACAAGAGCGAAGATTAAATTAGATGATAATATTACATGCCGGCCTCATAGTACGAATGTGTGTGGCGATCACAATCCCAGAATCCTCCGCATCCCCTTATTCTCAACAACCCAACCACCTCCCAACTTGAACACCCCCGAACCCTCAAGCTTCCCATCCATCCGTCCCATCGCCATCTCCGTCAAGAACGGCCCAAGACGTTCAGTGGGTGAATGCATCGACTTGTAGAGCTGCCTGATCCCAGGACCAAGAAGCACCATACCGACTTTATACCAAATACCATTGTTGGAAGGGAGATACGGCTTGATCGCATCGTGGCTCGCCGGATCAACAAATGCGGGTCGCACGGTATCAGCCCGAAACGTGTTCGGATTCTTCTCTGAGATATCGCCAAGTATCGACTCGACCTCACCCTTGACTTGTGCGAAGATCGGCGAGAACCGACCTGGTTCTTGCGTTGCTCCTTCGCCGGATACGTGGACGAACCGGAAGGGAGGGTTTGCAGGCTTGAGTGTGGAGAACGCATTGGCGGCTGCCACGACATAGTCTTTGGTGATCGTGATGTATTGCCTGTTGGGTGTTAACTTGTTTGGGTGCAGGGATGGCATGGTGTCTCGCGTACTCCTTGTTCACGTTGTTTTGGGATGTTCCAAGGGCCCAGACACATCCGTCTGCGTCTTTCAATTGCTCCAGAAGCTCTGGCTGATAGGTCTCAAAATCTTTGTGTGTGATAACGTGGACTCGGGGATCCTTTGCGTCTTCTGCCATCTGCACTGGTCTTCGACTCAGGATGGAGATCTTGGTGATCGCGTTGTTATTGAGCATGGCGTCGAGGACGCCGGAGCCGACCAGGCCGGTTGCGCCGGTGAGGATGAGATGCATGTTGAAGGGGTAAATTCTGCACAATTGATGAATGTCAATGAGATAGTGACATAGTAAGATGGCTGTCGAGCGAGTGTTTCCTCGTATTTATAGTGTGAATTCATCAAGTCCGCTTAAACCCGCGGCACCTTGCAGGCTGATGCTGACAACATACTAACCTACTGTGGTATAGATCTGCGGGTTGTGCTTGACGCTGATTGGCCACTTGCGGCAGTCATCATCGCCGGAAGCCTAACTCCATTAAACTACCCAAAAAATGCTGGAAGCTTCGTCGGAGTCATCGATGAACTTTTCTCATTAAATCTATAGATTTTAAACATTATCATGGGTATGAATGGCGACGCAGCGCAATGCAAGAATCAAAATGCGACCTCCTCAAAACTCAACACCTTTTTGATGACTTTTTAGCCAGCAGCATAAGTACTGCGGGCTCTCAGCTTGGCACCATACTTCCACAAGAAGATCGGGGCCGGAATGCCGATACCAATCGCAACAAAAGCAAGTACGCTGTTTCCCCAGCCATAGTGGAGAGCGTCGTACATGTACGGCGCGAAGAGCGGAAACCCGAATCCAGCGAGCGATCGCAGGAACGCACCAGCTGCGAGAGCACTGGCGGCAAATCGGGTATATGTATCTACCATATAGGTTTGCATGCACTGGAAGGAGATGATCGTTCCGGTTCCGAAAAGGAAGGCACCGATGTTGGGTGCGATCCAGTGACAGAGTGTCTGGGCGGTCCATCCGTAGATGAAGAGGCCGGCCGGAAGGAGAATGGCGGCGACACCGAGCAGTGGCACGCGAAATTCGGGCCGGCCGATGTTATTGTTGCGTGCTTTAAGGCGTCGGTAGATGCGGTCGTTGAGTGGGGCGCAGATCTGAGAGCCGCACCAGAAGCCAAGACCGAGGGAGATGTAGTTGAGACCACCGATCCCGATGGACTCATTATAGTAGGCGGGGTTGGTCCAGAGGGATGGGAAGGTGGAGAGGACTAGATACATGATGCCGTAAACATATGCCATGTACAATGCAAGGACTTGAACAATATTTTGGGTGAGGAGGAGGCGGAATGGTCTGACCAGCGAGCCGCGCAGGACCTGGATGAGGGTCTTCTTCTGGAGTTCGGCTTCGGTCTGGTAAGATTCATCGTTGGTTTCCTTGCGCAGTTGTCTGGCACGGTCACGGAGAATACGAGGACCGTACGTTTCACGGAGGAAGAAGAGACCGGCCAACTGGATAAGGCCATCTGCGATAGAAGTCGAATAGAAGACCCAGCGCCAGGTCGTGTTTTCCGCGATGAAGCCACCTGCAATGGGGCCAAGTGCCGGACCGAGAAGCGGTGCGAGACTGTAGATTGCGATGCTTTTTCCGCGCTCTTCGGGCCGGAAACAATCAGACAGAACACCACCACCGACCTGCCAGAGTTAGCAACTTCCTTTGCAATCAGTTGATCTGGACCGAAGAGGGAAGAACCTACAGCCAGTGGCGCACTACCTCCTAGGCCTGCGAAAAATCGACAAACAATCATCTGCACCTTGGTTTGAGAAACCGCGCAGCCAATGTTAAACACGAGGAAGAAAAGGTTGGCCAGCTGGAGAACAATCACTCGTCCATAGATCTCGGAGAGCGGACCGAGAAAAAGAGGACCCACAGCATAGGCAAGAACAAAGACCGAAAGCATCAGTTGGGAGACGACCTGGTCTGTGACATTCAAGTCGGCCGCGATCGAGGACAGGGCGGGTGCCACCATAGAGGAAGACACAGGCGAGATAAAGGTGAATAGAGAGACGGTGATGGTAGCGGCCCATTTCTTTTTGTTGACCCAGTTCTTGGGGTTTTCTGGGTCGTTAGGTCCCTCCCAGTCCACCTGATATTGTTAGATTGATGTATTCCTATCTATAGAGTGGTAGGACTCGACATACCAGCTTGGCATCTTGGCGAAACCGATTTGGGAGTGCCGATTTCGATTTTTGCAATTCCGGGGTCTGTTGCTGCTGCCCTTTTTCGAGATCGATATCTCGCTCATTCACGATGCCACATCGCACCTCCTGGATGGTTTCCTGTTTTTCCGCAGCAAGTGACAAGTCGTCATCCAGCGAGTCTTCGTCACTCGTCGCATGGCCGCTGTGGTAGACGGACTGGTCGTCCATGTGCTTCGCGGAGTGAACTCGGTCCAGATGGGGCGCATTGGGATTGGAGGTAGTTCGAAGTCGAGATTTAATTGATTCTGTGAAGCCTTGAGGTCGGGATTCGGTTCTGGATGCCTGGTTCTCGGAGTCGGTGCTGGCACTCAAGCTGGACAGAGACCTACTGGGCCGCGAGATGTGATCGCCGGCCATGATTGTGGTCATGCACAGATGTAGAAGGTCAAAAACAAAGCAAGATAAAAAATGAATTATAGAGAATGTTCAGGGAAGGCAGAGGAGTTCGGCATAACGGTTGTAAATTCTATGGATCGAATACATGCGCCGAGTGCAAGAAAACCCTGGGGGGTCTGTTCTTATACCAAGTTGCATCGCGGAGAGGAACAAGCCGACACGGACAGCATAATACCGCCGCTGATAATGCACACGGTGATAATTTAGGCTTAAAACCGTCGGTGTGGGTTCGCTAGACCTGAAACTGCACTGATCGCAGTATCTCATTGGGTGCAATTGCAAAGCTCAAGACCAGGCACCAGGGCCTGGGCCGCCCCGCCTGCGCATTGTCTCATGGAATTTGCATCGAAACTGATGCCGGCGGCGGTCTGAACCGGCGTGGCCACCGTTGAGAGCGGAGCATTTGTAGGAGACAATCGAATCACAGCACTGATAATGCGGTGGATGCGGGACTCCGTATGCCGGTTCAGGCGTGTGACTCAGCAGCTCGGCAGTTCGGCACATGGTCGCGTGGGCCACAACGGGATTATAGGCAATCAAAGAAAACGAGATTTAGAGGCAGCGAGAAAATAGAGAGGAGCCATGAGCTCTCGCAAAACGGATGCGACCCGAAAAAAAAAAAAAAGGAAAACATTTAGACGCGAAAAAGAAATCTCGAGGTGTTATAGGAAAAGCCGAACGCGGGGGTCGAACCCGCAGCCTTGAGATTAAGAGTCTCACGCTCTACCGATTGAGCTAGCCCGGCCGGGCTGTTGAAGTGATGGCCAACTATGGCTACATAAGGGTAAAAGCTGCATCGCCATCAACTGAACATCCCCTTTGTTGGAATCTCCAGGGACATCATACAGGATGTGGCCCAGACACATGACAGTTGCACTTTATCCCAGTCTCAAGATCCTGCAAATGACTGGACAGAGCTCTCTTCCAATTAAGCCGACAGAGAGAAAAGCTTGCACCCCACGGAGAATCCCCCAGAGAAACATTATAAATTAAGCAACAATCCTGCCGCCTTATAATATATACATCTTGCATCGGAACCCACCATCTACGCAAAACCAGCCAGTCACTACACAGAGTTTGTTGCATCCATGCACTCGTACATTCATTGACAAAAATAGTATCTTCATGCTGCAGTAAGATAGTACATTCGATCTCCTGCGATGCGCAGCTAAAATCGTTAAAGTCGTCATGGATACCCGTGAAGCTTTCGATATCTGAAAAATAAACCACCGGGGTTACAATAATGATACTGTAGGATGCTTAAACACCTTGCTGCCCTCGGGAGCGGGGGCGGTTGACGTCCTCGACGTTGATAAAACCGGAGTGGTCCTTGTTGTCGTCGTGGAAACTCTGGGTTTTCTCATCCAGCACCTGGTCCTGGAGCTCGGCATCCTTGTTACCGTGTAGACCAATGCGGTACCACGGCAGCGAGAACAGACGATCCATGCTCTCAAGCGACCGTCCTGCAGTCTCCGGGACAGTGAACCACACCCAGATGCCACCCACGATGGTCACAGCGGCGAAGCACCAGAAGGTACCCTTGGGGCTGATGCCTCCCTCGGCGACGGGGAGGAGCATGTTGGGGACGGCGCGCGCGTTGCCATACTGGTTGGCGAAGTGGAGGGTCATGGCGAGCGAGGTGGCCATGGCGCGGATGCGTAGCGGGAACAGCTCGGCTGTCAGCAGGTATTGCATCGAGTTCCAGCCTAGGGCCCAGCCGAATCCGGAGATGTAGATCATCGCGATGGCGCCGCGGCTGGCACCCTTCTGGTGCGCGGGCAGCACGAATCCTTCCACGACTCCCATTTCAGGGACCGCAGTCAGGAAACCGGCGATGTAGATCATGGAGATGGCCTGGAGGGTGATGCCCAGAAGCAGGGAGCGCTTGCGGCCAATCACGTCGACCAAGAAAAGAGCGCAAATAACGGCAGCCACAAACTTGACGATACCAAAGACAGCGGTCACCAGAAGGTTCTCCTCTGTGCCAGCAACTCCTAGGAGCTCGAACAGGTCGGTGGCGTAGACAGTGATCGATCCGGCACCGGACCACTGGGAGAGAACCTGGGCCATGAGGGCGAGGTAGACACGGTACAGGTTGCTGGGAACCAGGAAAGTCTCCTTGAGGACGCCAATCGGACCCGATCCCAAAGTCGCTTCCATTTCGATCTCGTGGGAGAGCTTGATGTTGTTGAGTTCCTCAACAACATAATCGTGGGTTTCGGGGAGTCCGCGGATCCGGGCGAGGTTGTGAATCGCCTTGTCCATCTTACCCTTCTTGACAAGGAATCGCGGCGACTCGTATTGCAGGAACGAGAGGACAATGATCAGTCCGGCGAAGATGACGTGCAGGCTGGTAGGGACCAACTGTGGGGTTGTCAGTATGTACTTTGTTACATGACGGCATCGCCGGGGGGGGGCCGGGGAAATAGATCATACCCATCGGTTGTGGGTGTTGTCGCCCAGGTTGACTTCACAGCCATAATTTGCGAAATACGCAAGCACAATTCCTGTAGAAAGTGGAGCGTTAGTGTGGGCTTAAAATGGCGACCGTAAAAACAAGCACTGCGCCAAGTACTTTATGCTTTAGGAGGTCTTGGCTGGGAGTCCACGTACCGAGATAGACAAAGCCAGTAAACACGCACGTGCAGAGACCTCGAATGGCAGCAGGGGCCTGGACAGTGTGTCAGAAAAAAAGGTTGGATCACAAAAGTTGGACGGGGGAGGGAAACGAACGATTTCGGCGAGATAAACGGGACCGACGACGACAGTCTGTCCGACACCGAGACCAGCAACGAAGCGACCGGCATAGACAGCGCCGAGAGAGCCACCATTACCCATGAAAATAGCAATACCGAGGATCCAGAGCAGGCAAAGGATACGCGTCGCCCAAATACGGCCAATGCGATCACAGACAAGGAAGGCACTGTGAGAAGTAAACAAGCGATGTCAGTAACAAAGCCGAAGGAAAGGAATCAAAAAAGAGAAACGCACAAGAGAGCACCACCGACGGATCCAATCTGGACCATGGCAGACACATTGGCCTTGATGTTGGTCTGCTCGACCGTGCTGTAGGAACTGTAGTGAATGTAGCTTTGGAAATCCTTCGAGTTGAAGGCGCCGGAGATCAGACCCTCATCGATACCGCGAGCAGCACCCATGAGGCCGAACGAGATGACAGCAAACCAGAGCCTCCAGTTGAACACCTCGGACGGCTCGCCCGTGTGCTTCAACCGGAAGATGTTGATCGGCTTTTTGTTACCACCAGCCATGGCGGGCAGCTGTACGAAGGAGGAAAAGCTGTCTCAGGAAATCGAAGAGATACGCGAACGAGCGCGTAATGATGGTGCGGGGAGAGAGTGAGTGGATGAAAGAAAAGATCGCCAGGAAAGTGAGCGTGCGTGTCTGGGGTGCTTTAATAGCTGCAGCGAGGACCAGGCATCCTGGCCTTGCGGCCTTGCGGGGAACTTCCGGGGGAACAACACGAACAGATTAGCGTCCGACCAGCCCCAGTATCCAGATCTAGTATCTTCCTCCAAACTGGCAAATTCCCCCGTTTCGCGCCACCGGGAGGACCTGCACTGCGCTACGCACCCCAGACTCCCCGGGATCCGCATCTACACCCGAGGCCGACTATCGGTGGGACGCAGACGCCCTCGGCCAAGGCTGGGGGACAGCACCAAGGGAGCTTGGGTCCCGAGAAAGATGGCCGATCATTGCTATTCGACGGCATCGCCGGTGGTTTTGTCGTTTTTCTGGACCGGGGGTTACACCCAGCGCGGCCACCGGGCCCTGCAGCTGGGATCCTGCGGTGTACCCGCTAGGATGAGGGCTCATGGACATATCACACTGTGCACATTGAGGATCAGCTAACACAATAAAGCGGACGCAGCAACAGTAACTGCAATCGCGACTGCCTACTTGAGGTATCTCCCACCCATACCCGCGCTGTCATCTCCAGATCGCAGGGTAAACCTCGGTGAACTTCCGAACGCCAAGCCGCCACTCCACGGGGGGCGAAACTGGGGAAGTCCGTCCATGACCCTTCGGGCGGGCATGATTGGTTAGCAGCAGCCAGAGTACACCGGATCGTCTTGGCGTGGGGGGAAATCTCGAACCACATGGAGGGCACATGGACAGGCATGGGAGAGCGGAGAAGCCGACCCAGATTCGCCCTATGTCACAGAGTTTTGAGGCGTCCGTGCTCCTGGTGCAATTGAGTTGCGCGGGCCCCAACTATATCCCCCTTTGGATCAGAACCCGCCTCGGCTTGTCTGCCACTCTCTAATCCGGCCATCACCTGGAGAGTGGTTACTGCCGATTCCGGGAGATGTCGCCAACCACTTCCATACTGTAGGATACTCCCAGGAAAGACGCAATCTTCCGGACTTCGGACCTCGCGAGGCTCTGGAGCTGCATGCCGGTACTGCGGAGCCCCCCGTTCGGGCCCTATGCGACATCGTCCCACTTGGTCTTGGCCAAATCCAGGCCTGGACATTTGCGATGTCGATGGAAAACCAGCGAGGAGACTAAAACCAAAGAAGGCTCTGGTGCGGTGAAAATTCTGCTTCGCGCATGATCTTGGTCGTGATCGTGACTAAGTGCGAGTACCAGGATGTGACCGGGCAAGGACTCACTGGCGATGTTGGACAGGAATAGCGCTCGGCCAACTTGCGTCTTTCGGGTGGATTCGCCCGGAGAAATTGAGAAAGCTAAAATCGCACCCATCCAAAGAGGTGCCGAAAGGAGAAATTACCTGGACTATGAGTCTCTCCGTTTACGGCACTACTGATGGGAACGAGAGAACTCTATCCTCACTCCTACTGCCGAAATAGGAAGCATAATCAACCGGGAGGACCCGGAATGAAAGAAAACACCCAGAGGTCATGATCTCGCTTATTTAGGACCAGACAGATAGAAATAGAATATAAACGGTAAAAATAGAATTAAGAGAATGGTCTGGCTCTTCAAAGCCTGCCGCCCGACTTACGCCAGCGTTCTTGAACATGGCATGTTACTCTACGTTGCTAAATTGTAGTAGCACCCAGGCGTCTTCAGTCAGGGCAATGCCGTTGCACTTAAGGAGCCCAAGGGAATTCGCAACCAGCATCGTAACAGCCACAAGTTGCGAGCACTAGTAATTCAAACGTCTACCTAGATTTCCCAGTGTGCTTGGAAATAATGGCCTTGAACCCTGAATAGTATATGGTCGCATGATAAGAATAACAAATCACACGTCACCCTACAACCGCAGATTTCCATAGATAGCACCAACTGGCTCGTCCTCGCCAGCATACTACTAATCATCCCAATAGCCGCAGCGAATCAAAACAACCGAATCCTTTGACCACACTCATTTCATCGACCCCAGCGGGCTTCGTCTTGAACGTCCAGCCACCCTGCCAATTCTGGAATATCTCGCAGCGGCCATGACCCTGCGCTTCCTTGCGCCACAGGCAACATCCCAACACACCCAGTTCGGAGATGGTATCGTAACCCGCGCACTCACGACCCAACAGGAAGTTATCTGCAGGCGGAGGCATGATTCTTTCCATGAGGATGTACCGAGACCATTCTACCTGCGATAGGGTCTTTAGGAATTCCGGGATCTCTTCGCCATAGACATTGTGGCCACCTCCTTCCTGGGATGGCTTGAGAATCATGTGCCTCGCCTGCTCGGGATCGGTGGCTTTAGCCCGTCCACACAAGCCATTTTCGGATTTGTCGAGGGGATACATGCGCACGAATGTTGTACGAATTTGGCTGGCTTCGTCGGGATCGAGGAATCGCTCCAATGCCCCTGGCACGGTCAGGGCTTGCTGAACCCTTTTTAAAGTGGCCATATGTCCCAACACGGAGGGGCACTTGATCGCCGCCGACTGCTCGAGTTGCAAACGCGCGTACCAGCCAGCTCCATGCCTCGACTTTTCCGAGAGATCTGCATCCCCGTCGTTGCAGCCCTGCATGTCGCTGTCGTCGAAATATTCGCTCGCGTCAAGGCCGGCTCGCATATAGACAACTGATATCTCCACTGGCTCGGATACGGACCCCGGCGGAGTGAACAGCAATGCCTGTTCCTCTGTGAGCGATGTGCACGCTAGCACGTCGTGTCCAAACCACACTCGATAAATGGACACAGGTATGTCTCGATCCGCCAAGGCATACTCGATCGGTCGCTCGTCAGTGGTATTGACCTGTATTCGAAGTCAGTAGTCAGTTTTACTCGATACAGACTGGAAACCATTGACATTGTGTGGTTGAACAACGAACAGGATCGCTGTCTTTCTCCCAAACTTGCTCCTTGCAAATCCGTAGGTCTCGTGTGCAAGAGCCAGGAGGGAAGCAATCTCGGCAACATTATGGTTCAAAGGCATTGAGCCTGCATGGAACGGCTGGCGACCGTTCAAGTTATAGGCTCCCGTACGCGCAAGGTATTGGTGCATCTTGGCGACTCTTTCTGCGTGGGCGAACCCCGCGCAAAAGTATGTGTTAAACTCCACCTGCTTCAGGCTTGCCTGCGATAGCTGATCCCAGCGAGTGCTGTGGATGCGTTCTTCATCCTGGGGATCAACCAAAGATCCAGTGCCACAATTGAGCATGTAGTCGGAGCGAAACACGCCGGCCGAGATGGGCTGCACAGATGTTCGCTGTCGGGCAGCCTGATAGAGATCCCACAGCTCGTGGACAAGGGGGTCAACGGGAATGAGATCTTTGATCTGCGAGTAGATCCAATCGGGATCCTCAGCGATAGCACAGTACAGCTTGTTGTAGATCGGCTGTAATGTCCTCGCTTGTTCAAACAGCCTCCAGGGAAAAGGTGAGGGGAAGACCTATTCTAGAGTCAGTGGCAGCTGACGCCGAAAGAAAAAAATGCAGCCTCACAGTGACTCCGATAGCATACCCTACTCCACTATCATCCTGATCGTCATCTGCGATGCTCTTGAATAGAGCGCCGTTGTTTATTTGCCAGTCCTGCCTTTGTTAGTCTCGTCGGCATCCCTCTGAATACAGCGAGACACTTACACGTATCTGACGGACCAATTCAAATCCATGGGTCTCATCGATAGATGGGGTTTCGGCTTCGCGATTCAACGATGCTCTCCGTTTCTCCATGGTGGTCGCGGAGAACCGTGGTTGCGGGATGAAAATGCTGGGTCGGGAGTGGAGGGAGGAAGATAGTTCCGCCTGGTGGGGCGACTTCAACTCGCGGGTGAGATGGTGACGTCGTTAAGAGCCTCACTTCCCCCCCAACCAACCAGCCTCACAACCTCCCATTCCACACAACCACCGCAGTGTCTTGCCAGGGAATGTTCACGACGACGAAAGGCCGCTCTGCGAATCAGACTTTGACTACGATGGCGACACGATGCTGCACAATGCCTCCCGATTGATTGTGGACCGCTTCAATATCAGAAAGTCGCGCAATTCGCCAAGATCACAATGGCACCGAGCCAGCATTGGAGAGAAGTCCTGATCATCGTCCCTCTTGTGGGTACGGCGGTTGCGACAATCGTTTACGTCCTCCGTGTCTATGCACGCCATATAGTGACACAAAAGCTGCGAATTGAGGACCTGCTGATGGGGATCGGCCTCTTCTTCACATGGGGCGTCGCGGGATGCATTGTATACGGTAGGGTATCACCGTCGTGAATGAAGAGCCACTTGATTGATCTGATTCTTCTCAGCGGCCATCCATGGTATCGGCATAGGTCAGACCATCTTGGTTTTGCCGCGCGAAGAGCGAGTAAACATCGCACTGGTATGTGTGTGGCCGGCAATTGACGTTGCGGGGCTAACCTGAGGACGTGGTCATTTAGGCCGACTGGATCCTGCAGAAATTCTGGCCCATGGCCCAAGTGCTGGTCAAAGTGTCGATCATTCTCTTTCTGCGCCGTCTGCTTGAATGCCTCGATCGCTTTAGGCTATGTGCCACCCTAGTCATTATTCTCGTGGTTGCCTGGGGTGTCACTGCAATCATCGGGAACATTTTTCAATGCTGGCCAGTTCAATACTTCTGGGTGAAGCGCATCCGGGGACACTGTATGCCCGGGCAGAATACCTTTTTCATCATCATCGGATCTTTGTCCGTGGCCCAGGATGTGCTGATCCTCTGCCTGCCGCTTCCAGTGGTGTGGAGGCTTCATGCCCCATTACGGGACAAACTCGAAATCACTCTGCTATTTTCAATAGGCTGCATGTACGTGGAATACCTCGCGGGGGATCGGAAGACCCCAGGCTAACCTGAGTAGCGTATGCATCTTTAGCATCTTTCGGCTGGTCGCGCTCAAGAATTTCCAAACCGACAACCTCACTAGTACGTATCATCTATTTCTGAAGAATAATGCACTGCTAAGGCCATCCTATAGTCAACAGCTCTTTTACCCTGATCTGGACAGTGCTCGAGCTCGATGTCGCCATCATCTGTGGATCCCTGTTACTCATGAAGCCATTTTTCCAATCGTGTATTCGAAGAGTGCGCAAGAGCATCACACGGTTGAACAGCGGACCTAGTTCCCGTGGCTCGTCTGGAACGGCTCAGACTGCTCAATCCACATGCGAATCCGGGGTGAGTGATCCCAGCTCGCAGAAAGCATATGTGCCGGGGCAGGGCTCTTGTGGTCGGATGCGTCTTCACGACTCCTGGAGTGCTCCTTTAGACACGGATATCCGTGAAGAAATATCCGGCGATTAAAACCTCTGGGCTACCGACATGCTCTTGCGACAGCCACCATGAGATTGACCTTGATTTTAGGAGTTGATGGATCTTTTGAACTCACTCATGGCTTGTTCGAGATTGAATTTACGTTTCTGGGACGGATTCGAAATTCAAGGGTCTACTGGCATTACGCCCGTACCCACCTGGGAAGTCCGGAAATTCTCTACCCATGCAGAGCGGCTCTTGGTAACGTCCAGAACCGAGACTTAGAAGAGCCTATCGGATGAATTACCACATGTGTGCCCTTAAGGGGAAAAAAAATAAAAAAAAAAACCAGAGAAGGGAACGGATAGAAAATGCTGTGAAAGCGAAGAGAAGAGAACATTTTATCCCTCTTCCATTTTCTGTCATTTAATTTCGCTAGAGACTTCTTATGCTAAAGGTGAAGTTGCTCTAGGATATCCTCAAGTGATAAGGACACTGCCGCGAAATACGTTAGCACCGCGTTTTGCCAAGGGAGCCTAAACTAGTAGCGTTCGATTTTTCCGGTACTGAGCGGTAAAACCAGGACCTTCGTCTCATATTACGTTTCATCTTGTGATTACATCTACGTTTCTGCACTGGAATTTCCTGGTGAATGAATTCCAATCTCGACACGGATGCTGGGTCGCCGTGCAGTGGCGCCCTTTCGAACACAAATTCTTCACGCCACGGGATTTAGACATACCCGGCATGCTTTCAATTTATTCCGCGACAGCTATTCGCTTTACCTACCTGCTTTTCGAACGACCATGATTTTGAGCTTCGGATGAGGCCCCATGGAGAGTGCTCGGCGAAGCATATAAACTCGGTCGGGTTCGCCGACTGAGACAATAAACCTCGACCCAGCAGCTCGGTTACAAGCATTTCTACTTCACGTCGATCATCGAACCTATTTTTCCTCAGGCCGGTACTAGCGAAAAAGGTTGTTCTCCACAAAATGCTGCGCATTTCGGCACCGTTCTTTCTCTTCTCATTGGCCGCTGGCCATGGTCACATCAGCAATATCGTGATCAACGGGATTTCATATGAAGGGTGGGATATCAACTCCTACCCTTACATGTCTGATCCCCCTATTGTTGTCGCATGGGGTACTCCGAACACTGCCAATGGATTTATTACCCCATGTACGAAGCTACCTCCCCTCAGGAGCCTCTCGGGCTGTTGAAACTAATCTCAGGAACAGCGAACTATGGAACTGACGACATTATTTGCCATCTCAATGCCACCAACGCCAAGGGACACGCCGTGGTGGCTGCTGGAGACAAGATCAGTCTTCAGTGGACCACCTGGCCCGACTCGCATCATGGTCCGGTGATTACCTACCTCGCTAACTGTGGTGACTCCTGCGAAACCGTCGATAAGACAACTCTCAAGTTCTTCAAGATCGATGGAGTGGGTCTTGTCGACGACACAACAGTACCTGGCACTTGGGGCGATGACCAGCTGATTGCCAACAACAACAGCTGGATGGTCGAGATCCCACCGACTATTGCTCCGGGCAACTATGTAATGAGACACGAGCTCATTGCGCTTCACAGCGCTGGAACTGAGGATGGTGCCCAAAACTATCCCCAGTGCTTCAACTTGCAAGTGACTGGCTCCGGAAGTGATGAGCCATCGGGCGTCCTGGGTACTGTGCTGTACAGCTCAACTGATCCCGGCATCCTGGTGAACATTTACGCTTCTCTCTCAACCTACGTTGTGCCCGGTCCAACTCTGTACAGCGGAGCTGTGTCCATCACCCAATCTTCCTCTGCTATCACTGCTTCTGGCACCCCTGTTACAGGAACTGGTGCCGTGACTACCACCGGGCCCAACCCAACCACCACCACTTCTGCAGACACTACGACGATCACCTCAAAGGCGACTACCAGCACAACCACGGCGACGACCTCTAGGACCACTACTTCTAGTAGCCAAGGAACCACCCTGACCACTACTACTAGCCCCACGGGTGACAGTCCCTCGACCCAATCACTATATGGACAGTGTGGAGGAAGTGGATGGTCTGGTGCTACAGTCTGCACTGCCCAGGCCACTTGCACTTCGTACAACGCCTACTATTCCCAATGTATTCCCACGTCGACCTAGTCATTTGAGTCATCGACAGGGAGTTGATTTCACTTAATGGCGATGGGGACAAGAGTCACTTAATTTATGTTTTATACATGTTGCGTACTGTTCTTATTACATTTTATATATTGGCAACATAAGCATTTCCTAGCAAATCCCATTGAGTGGTTTTGATGCTTGAGATCGTCCATTTTAATTTCGGTATGTGAAGTAAGCCACAGGATAAACGCTTCGCATTGTGGGATCAGCAGCGAGCGTATCACATTACAATGTATTCAACTCGGTGATGCTACCCTACACTAGTGTACTACTCCCACTTTGTCACAATATCACAACGATGTTTAAGGACGGTACCAAGCCGCGGCCCCACTGCGACGAGGAGGTCCGAGCATCACAATCCCCGCGCGTCCTCCCACACGCCGCAGGGATTTCCTAATTCTACGCGCATCGATCTCGGGGGATTTCGCCTCCTTCAAAATGAGTTATCCAGCAGCCCCTGCGCTTCCGGTGGGATACAGCTTCCACGCCGGCTACCCCGACGTCCCCCAGTACCTCCACCTTCGTGCCGCGTCAGGTCTCTCGGCAAAAACAACATCCCAGGCAGCCGCTATTGCCACAGGAAGCTGGTATGGCTGCTACATCACCTACGATGCGCCCAACGAAAGCCCACTGCCGATTGGGATGGGAAGAATCATTGGGGATGGGGGTTGGTACTTTCACATCGCCGACATGGCGGTTCATCCGGACCACCAGCGGAAAGGACTCGGAGATGTGATTTTGAAGGAACTTCTTCGCCAGATTCACCACGAGTCCCCTGCCGATGGAAAGCCTTACATTACTTTGTTCGCTGATAAGCCGGGTCGGAAACTGTACTATAAGAATGGGTTCGTCGATTCGGCACCGGGCCAACTGGGCATGGCGTTGAAATCCTAGCATTACGACGGCAACCACAGGCCGAGACCGAGGGCAGAACTGAAGTCCAAATACAGTGCACATTGCTATCCCACCTCAAGCAGGCCCTTTTCCACTCGCAACGATGAGCACCCGGCCATCTCAATGCCACTGCAGACAGTCATTGACGCATGGCGGGGAGTTTTCCTGGGGATACTCCGTCCATTATATGCGACCCACCATCCTCGGGGTACCTTAACCCGAAGATGAACGCGCATGTAGTCCCCACGGGGAGACCTAGGGACCAATCCGCGGCCTGGCAAAGCAAAACAAGGGCCGAGTCGTCGGCATGGATGGCATTTGTGGACCCGGTGAGCGCACACGGCACCGCAAATGGCACGCTGTGCTCGCTCTCCGCTTCCTCGGGTTCTCCCACCCCGAGCGCCCGATCTTCGCAACCAAATTCTCCGGGCCGATTGGCCACACCCGTGAGGTATAGTGGAGTGTGCAACCCCCGGAAGTGCCAATCTAGCAGGTCTGGGGTCGATCCGCGTCGTGCGGAGGACTGGGGTTGCGGTTGCGTCTCCATCTAAAGTTGCTGGCCTTCCAGTCCGGCCGGCCCTGGGACTTTCAGTCTGTTCACTTGCATCCGACCGTCTCGGTTTACAAGAAGGTCCAACACAATGTGGAAGCACACTTTTCGGGGCCGAGCACTAGTGTTCGCCGTGACGGCCTGTTCTTGCCAGGCGTTCCTGCTTCTTGGATATGACCAAGGTGTGATGTCAGGCCTGGTTGGGGCTGACAACAGATTTGGAAGGGATTTTAACCACCCCGACGCGGACATGCAGGGGGATATCGTGGCTCTATATGATGTGAGTGATCTCTTGTATTTATAATGAGACCAATGGTTGACAACTAATCACATCAGATCGGCTGCATTGTAGGGTCCATTCTTGTCTTCTTTATCGGTGAAAAATTCGGCCGTCGTTGGATGTTGATGGCTGGTGGCTCTATCATGGTCATTGGTTCGATCATCTTGGCAACCTCTACGACTATCGCTCAGCTCATTGTTGGGCGAATTGTAACTGGCATCGTTCGTGACCCCAACCAGTTCTGTGAAACTCACGGGGGCTCATCAGATCATCGCAGGGAAACGGAATAAACAGTTCGACAGCACCAGTATACCAAGCAGAGTGTGCTCCGGCAGACATCCGAGGAACGCTTCTTACCCTTCAGGGTACAGTCACTATACTGGGCTTATGCATAGGTCGGTTTCTTCCACCTGTTGACGACTGCCCTGGGCTAAACATTTCCGTAGCATACTGGCTCGATTACGGCACCAGCTTCACTGAATCATCACTGCAATGGCGATTCCCCTTGGCATTCCAGGCCGTCTTCGCTATCTTGCTGGTACTGCAAGTGATCGGACTGCCAGAGACTCCTCGCTGGCTCATGAAAAACGATCGACACGAAGAGGCTCGGGAGGTGGTGGCTGCGATCAACGGCAAATCAGTGGATGAAGAGGTTGTGGTGCAAAGCCTGGCTGATATCTCAAAGTCGATTCAAGAAGACCTTCAAGGCGAAAAGGTCACTTGGCGTGACTTTTTCAGCCACGGGAAGCTGCAAAACTGGCGACGGATGCTGCTCATTGTCTTCATTGAGATCATGCAGCAATTTACAGGGTCAAATATGATGTGAGTCGCCCAAGTCCAGCCTACCCCTGCCGGAATTGCAAGTGACCTTGACAGCAACTACTATGCGCCAACGGTATACGAGTCTGCGCTCCACATGTCACGGAATATGTCCATGATCTTGTCCGGGTGCACTTCGCTGGCCTACCTCGTGGGCGCAACACTCCCTCTATTCGTCATGGATCGCTTTGGCCGCCGACCACTACTCATGGTTTCTGGTGCTGGGTTGACCCTATGCTTTGTTATGGTCGCGATTTTACTGTCATTCGGTCGCGTCCAAACGGCGTATGGTGCCACAGCTTTCATTTTCCTATTTCAAATATTCTATGGCCTAGGCTGGCTCCCGGTGCCTTGGTTTTACCCGTCAGAGGTTAGTTCGGACTCTGCTTTTTGGTTCAGTTCTCGTTGTCCATCACTGACTTGTATGACTCTTATAGATTAGTACAACCCATCTACGCAGCAAGAGTGCTGCAATCAGCTCGGCTGTGAACTGGGCATCCGTCTTCGTCATTGTGAAGATCACTCCAATTGCGATTGGTATGTCTCCATCCTCAACTATACAGCAACAGCACCGAGCTTAGAATTAACGAATACATTTTAGCAAACATCAACTGGCGTGTTTTTATCGTTTTTGCTGTCCTCAATTTCCTTTGGGTCCCCATAATCTACTTTTTCTACCCCGAGACCAAGGGCTTGGAGCTGGAAGACGTCAACCTTCTCTTCGCCAAGGGAGGCTTCACAGGTGGAGTGTTCTCATCCCGAGGGCGCCCTGTGGTTCCTCATCAACATGCTCAGGAGGCCGGAATCGAGGAGAAGCAACAGACGGGAATGATCGAGGATATCAGGGGTTCTTAATGGTCTCAAATTTACCGAGAGCTTTCATTATATTCGCATTGAAAATAGAGCGCATAAATAGATTCCGGGTTAGGGTGTGACGGAAGACCGAGCACTCCAATCATTACACTTTTGTCATACCATTTCGTACTTATCTCTTCCTCACAATACTTCCCCACGTACCACACCATGACCTTGTTACCCCGCACCGAGGTCAAACAGCCATGTTTGAATCTTAACTCCTGCGAAGTGTATCCGAACTTATGGGCCCGGTCGAGAGAGCCTGGCGTGGATATCGTCAACCCGAGGCGGAGTACCAGAAGATACCAATCTTTTCTGGCTGGTCAAAAAGCTTTTGGGATCGCGCTCAGATGTGCGTCTGTGGATATGCCGGAGCCCCACACATGAAGCAGCTTATAAAGTATCCATCGTGGTCCCTGAAAAATCGAAAATAAGTTGCCATATCATCGGACGATGATCAAGATGTCCCCTCTATTTCATGCTGAGCAGATCGGGTCTCTTATGCGCCCGGTCGACCTGCTGGCAGTCCGTTCGGCTGCCGGCACCTCTACGTACTCGGTCCTGACGGAGACCGAGCTCCAAAAGGCAACCGAGGATGCCATCACGAATGTGGTTAAAAAGCAGCTCGAACTTGGAATCCGGCTCATCACATCTGGCGAATACGAACGCGACAAATTCTATTCGGGATTCTTCGAGCACCTCGAGGGCATGGAAGTCGTCAAGGACATCCCACTCGACCAGGGATACAGAACGAATTTCCCTACGCTGAGGACTTTGAAATCCCTGGGTATCGGCACCAGAGACTCCGTAGTGGCTACTGGGAAAATCAGGCATACACATAGTGCATACCTATCTGAATGGGAGGCCCTGTGCCGCTTGCTGCCTGAGGACAAATGGAAAGAATGCAAACTAACTATGCCACCAGTTACTCATATTCATATGCAGGTGAGCTCTGGATCCCGAATAGGCTGTTATTCTCTCACTAATGGCAACAGATGGCTGTCGGAAGTGCGTATAAGTCGTCTGCATATAAGTCGTCTGCGTATGCTTCGGACAAGGAGTACTTCGAAGACCTCGCAGCTGCGTATCGCGCCGAGTTTCAGACCCTTTACGATGCCGGATTGCGCTCAATTCAAATAGACGATCCTTGCTTAACATACTTTGTCACGAATGAATTCCGCTCTGGATGTGTCGCCGATGATATCGATCCCGATGAGCTTCTTGACAAATATATTTGGGCACACAATCATTGCCTCGCGGAAAAGCCGGCTGACCTTCATATTGGACTCCATCTTTGCCGCGTAAACATGGCGGGATCAACTCATATCATATCTGGGTCATATGAACGTATCTCCAAGAAGATGTTTACTGAATTGGCTTATGATACATACTATCTAGAGTGAGTATCTTTTCGCCCAATCCACTTTCATTTCAACACAAGGTGATTGACAGCCTCACTAGGTACGACACTGATCGGGCTGGTGACTTCGAGCCTCTGCGTCATTTGCCCATCGGAAAAAATGTTGTGCTGGGTGTCGTTTCTACCAAGACTACAGAGCTGGAAGGTCTAGATGAGTTAATGCAGCGGGTGAACTCTGCTGCCGAGGTTATTTCTCGGGGACAGGGGCGTGAGGTATCTGAGGTGATTGCAGACTCACTCGGTGTCAGTCCCCAATGTGGCTTTGCCAGTATGAGCCTTGGAGGAGGCCCAAGGGATGACCATGGAGGTCATGTGGGAAAAGCTAGTCCTGGTCAAGCGACTTGCTGAGCGTATTTGGACGTGAGGTACTCGGGATCTGCACTTTCTCAGCGCCATCGAATGAATATCGCAACATAACTTGCTCTGCAATAATAGACTTGCGTATGCCAACTTTGGGAGGCCCCCGTAGGAGACTGGATGTTTCACGCTACTTGCCGTGACGAGGTCAAAGTTGACGGAGACGCTAGGTATGCAGGGGATGTCGCTGTCAGGATGTAACCGGTCTGACAGGACTTCCTGAAAGGAGACACTGTCGCAATGATCGGCCACCTGTGCCCCCCTGCGATTCCCGTTGTAGCGCATATGCAGCCTAGTGAGGGTTATGCACACCGTATTTAGAAATGCCGCCAATCACGAGAAAGGTGGAGTCCCTTAACAGCCATGTGGGTACTAGTTCCAAATGTGGCAGCTGATCTTCGTGCAACACGGCAGCTTCAACCGTCGCCCGTCCGGCTGCCGAGGGATCCGCGGTCAAACCGAACGGATCGTATAAGATGCCTGAAGGCTGACGATCCGCCTGTGGTCGCCTGAGCCCGAGAACTGGACGTTTCGCATACGCTACACCATGAAAATCAACGCGTTCACTGCCCTCGCTGGCTCTCTTGCTCTGGCAGGGCCTGCCTCCGCAATTAACATCATCTCCTCGAATGATGATGGCTGGGCAGAGGTGAATATTCGCTCCTTTTTCGACTCCCTGACGAATGCTGGTCATTCGGTCGTGGTATCTGCCCCGGCAGAGAACCAGAGCGGAACAGGTTGGCAACGCGATGCTCCCTGTCTTGCGCCCAGTGGCTAATTCGTTCTCAATAGGCTCTTCCCAGAAGAACCCGACCGTGCTCGACGAGGCATGCGAGTTCAACAGTTGCCCTGCCGGTAGCCCAGCCGTGGGGCATAACGCCTCGGAACCTCGCCTCAACTACGTCAATTCATTCCCTGCGACATCCATGAAATACGGGATCAACTCGATCGGACCGCGCTTCTTCGATGGTCGTCCCGACCTTGCAGTTGCAGGGCCAAATGTATGATATATACCTCAAGTCTGGAGCACGAATCCACCAACATTGGTTACTAACTTCAGCAGGTCGGTTCAAATATCGGGCTCGCGGTCTACTTCTCAGGCACCGCCGGCGCAGCCACCTACGCAGCTCATGACGCCGGAGTCCCCGCCATCGCGTTCTCAGGGGCGACCGGCTCTCAGACTGCCTGGAACGCTTCTGTAACCTATCCGAACTATAGTCAAGTTTACGCCGATGCGGCCGTCAACCTGACCAACCACCTGGTCGCAGCAGGCAAACCGTATCTGCCGAATGATGTATGCAATCCGACGCCCCTTCCTGATTATTTTCGCAGTACACTGACCCCCTCATCAGATCTGGCTGAATGTCAACTTCCCGTCTGTCTCAGATTCTGAATGTACCAAAGCCGAGGATATCTCATTCGTATTGTCGAGAATCCACGTCGCCATCCCTTTGATTACCCCTGATGATGTTAACACTTGTGGCGACGACCGACTTCCAAGCGAGATCAAGGTGTCCCTGACCTCTGGATGTTATGCAAGTGTCTCCGTGGGGTTGGCTGGCAGCAAAGAAGACGCGAATGCCACCATGCAGGGGGAAGTTTTGAAGAAACTGGGTAGCCTGCTCACGTGCTTGTCTTGATTCGCAGAACACTCCCACGTATATAATTTTGATCCGATGATTCGAGCATCATGCAGCTTTAATACCACGTTACTCTAAATTAAATTCTCCTAGGACGAAGTAAGCAGCTCGATCGGAGATTTTTCTCCGCCCACGTGTGTTGATATTCTCAAGACGAATCCCAGGCACTAAAGCCTAGATGCATCTGGATAGCACTTCTGGTCTAAACGAAGTGGAAATTTAGAATGCAACAAATTAAGTCGACCCAAGAAACGAATGAATGACAATCGCGAACCCACGGGGGTCGAATTTCCGGCGAAAAGCGGGGGTTTCATCGGCCACCATGCCCTTTGGAGATCGACGGCCCGTTTAGAACTCGGGAATTCTCCGGACCTGCAGAGCTCGGTGATTTTGCCAGATTAGATCGGAATGTGTCCTGATCGGAAGTGCCCTGGACGATCATCAGCGAATATAAACATGATCATCGGCCAAGCGGAAGGGCCTTACTGAGCCAACCCTTTCCAACGCAAAGATTATCGACAATGCTTTTGCAACCATTTCTAGGGCTTTTAGCCATCGCTCAGCTGTCTAAAGCAAGCCCGCGATCGCACCTATCGCGTCGAGGAACAGTCGCCTCGGATGAAATTGTTGGCTTTGATCAAAAAGTTCCTCCGGGAACAGTAGGTGATGTCTATCTCGCCTACCAGCCCCATCTTTATGTCGTGAATGGCTGCGTTCCATTCCCTGCCGTTGATGAGAATGGAGATACCAAGTGGGTCTTGTCCGTCACAAGCCAAGTATGAGGTTCTAGAGTCTAACGGAGATAGTGCTGGGTTGGCCCCGACCGGCTCATCGAATGGTGAATGCAGCAGCAGCACTGGCCAAATATATGTCCGAGGCAGTCGCTCTGGCGACTATTATGCCTTACTTTACTCATGGTATTTCCCCAAGGATGAGCCGTCGTCGGGCATCGGCCACCGACATGACTGGGAAGGCGTGATTGTCTGGCTCTCAGATTCCACCAGCACAACTTCTGACAATATTGTCGCTGTCTGCCCAAGCGCCCATGGAGGATGGGATTGTTCAACGGACGGATATACCCTCGATGGAACATCACCACTGATCCGATACTACAGTGTCTGGCCCGTGGATCACCAATGTGGTTTGACAACCACGGTCGGTGGTACCCAGCCGTTGATTGCCTGGGAATCACTACCGTCGGCGGCACAAAGTGCTTTGGACACGACTGACTTTGGAGATGCCAATGTTCCCTTGAATGATGGTAACATGGCCAATAATCTGGCCAAAGCTACATTCTGAGAATTCCGGGGTACGGGCTGAACATTCCATATGCAAGATCCATTTGGAAGGAGTGAATGCATCAAACCACGCTGTTCTTTTTTGTTTGTTGCACATGTATTCCACCATTTCATAACTTCAAGCGTATATAACAAATTTGAATTATCTACGGTGGAAAGAAAATCTATGTAATATCAAGAAGTAGAAAAGGAGGTCGAAAATGACATGATTAGGTGGCATGCGCCACTATGGAATCTATGGATATTATCTATCAAAAGAGAGCAAGAGGTGGTTGGCTGAGATGAAGAGGAGTTTTTCATTCCGACCGAGCGCTCTTCGTCTTCTTGCTTCTCATCTTCATCATCAAGAACACAAGTGCATATGATGTGATGCAGAAAATCGCAGTGATCCCGGTCTAGTAACAAATGTTAGCACAAGGAAGAATGCCAGGGTGGTATGACAAATACTCACATCTCTCCAAGAATAATACTTCTCCTTGAGGTTGAAAGTCTTTGCATAGTCGGCACCGGTGGAGTATTGACAGAAGGAGCAGATGCTGGTGGAATTGGAATCAAGCAAATAGCCAGCTTGGGTTGAAAGAAAGTCGGCCATATATTCGCCACAAGTCTGTCCTGATGGGGCGCTGAAGGTGACATATTCAGATGGCTCGCATGTCACCTTGACATCCCACAGGACCTGGCCAAGAAGGCCTCCAACAAGGTAGGTGAAGGGATCGAGATAGTAAATCCAGTATCTCCAGAATGGCTGCATCTGGCTGTAAGGTACGACAACACCACAGAAACTGACCAAGCCAGCGCCGATAAGAACTGGATTCATGACCGCAGCGAAATACTCGTTCGGTGCATAGGCAGCAATGGCCTGTCCAATTGAGGTATACAAGAACTCGTAGACTAGCTCGAGGTTAGTAAGGCCAAAAAGCGATGGGGAATGGACCGATCTGGAACGTAGTAGGCTCACTCACATATCATCTGAAGGTAAAAGTGACCAGAAATGCTGGCCACAGACTGAAATCCGGCTGTGAAGTAAAAGCACAAGAAGTAAAGTGTTGCACAAATGATGAGATATGGGATCTCCGTGATAGTCTGAGCGCCAATAAAAGCGATCCAGTGATATGTCTTTGACTGCATTCCAAACGTTCGATTAGTATTACAAAATACCGGAGGTGGCATAGAGGCTAACCTTCTTTTCACGAGTCTCAAAAATATCGCGGTTATGCAAAAAGAATGGCTGCATCTGATTAATGCAACCAGGGGCAACGAAAATGAAGTTGAAAATAGCGAACAGTCGCAGTTGAAGCGAGAACGTGCCGTCTCCAATCTTCCAGAAGGTGAATCCACTGAAAAGGGCCGCAAAGATGTGAAGGATCATCTTGTTCCACATATAGTCCTTTTAGGAGTCAGCTATGTCGTGAATGGCTGGTCAGTAAAAGAGAATGTCTCACCGGAGATCGCCAGATTTGAACCGCAAGACGCTTGGAAACCATCTTGAATTGGAACCAGTGCGATGTGGCATAATCTGCGGTGTCCTCTATATAGTCAGGATCGGCCTGTTTGGCCTTGTTGAGAGCCTCAAGTTCAGCGAGTGCCTGTTGTCGCTCATTCGACTTGCTCCAAACATCGACCCAGTCCACACCACTGCCATCTCTACTTCCCTGAACAACATCAATGATATGCTCAGCTGGGTTAGCATCTGGCGGGCATGGAGCGCCGTTGCGTGCAAAATAATCCAAGATCTTGTTGGAGTCCTCTCCAGCTAAATTCCTACGTTAGTCTAATTTTCGCGGATCATACACTCTTGATAACTTACTTTCGCCAAAATATGTCATCTTGCCACCCTTAGCCAAAAGAAGAAGGCCGTCAAATGCATCAAAAAGGACAGCAGACGGTTGGTGGATTGTACACTAGACTGTGTTAGCTTCATTCGAGAAGTCATCGTGGTAAAAGCTGAAGATACCAGAACAGCTTGTCCTCCATCAACGAGCTTCCGTAGGAACCGGACAATGTTGTAGGCACTCTGTCCATCGAGACCAGATGTGGGCTCATCCAAAAACAGTAGGGTAGGCTTTGCGACAAGTTCAACGCCAAGAGTTACACGCTTGCGCTGCTCAATGCTCAGACCGGCACCAGGAACTAGAAAGTATCAGTGACAATTCAATTTTCCTCAAAAGAGAAGAAGACAGCTCACCCCCGATCAGTGCATCGCCGATGTCTCTGAGTTCGAGAAGGTCAATAATGTGATCAACATATGCAATTTTGTCTTCGTAGGATGTAGTGGAAGGCTGGCGGAGGACTGCGGAAAATACGAGCGCCTCCCGAACAGTCGCAGTGCTCTCGTGAACATCCATCTGCTCGCAGTATCCAGTTGTTCGCTGGAAACTAATTCCCTGGGGGCGTCCGTCGATGAGGATCGACCCATAAATTTCGCCAGAGTCTTTTCGCTGCGCGAGAACATCAAGCAATCTGAACCTTTGGTTAGAATTTGCATTGGAAAATTGCGGTCGAGATACTCACGTTGTCTTTCCAGCACCTGAGGCTCCCATCAAGGCGACTAAGTTTCCGGGCTTGACAAACCCGAAAACTTTATCAAGTAGCTGCTTCTTTTCTCCATTGAAAGGAACATGGTAGTCAAGGTTGTTCCACGAGAAGGTGGAATGTTTGACTGAGCCCTGCAGAGCACCCAGGCTCGCTGGCTGTTGACTCCGTGACATCTTTTCTTCGTCATTGTTACGTTCTTGCTTCTCACTTCCACGCTTGTAAAGCAGAACCGATGAGCCGCTCTGGCTGTTCTTGAGTTCAAAACCAAGGGAGGTGAGTCCGATGAAGAAAATCCAGAAACCAATGATAATGCCGAAGCTGCGCCAGATGTGGTGGAATGAGTAGCTGTACTGTTCCCGGATATATGCGGCTCCATCAATGACACCAACATGGTTGCTACCGAGCACTGAGCATCCTCGATGGGGAGAAGCAGAGCTAGGATACCCGGCACCATACGGGATGTAGTCTGGCTCAATGCATTGGAATTCCCGACCAACGAACTCGTTTGCCATGAGTGCCTCGAAAGCATATGCTCCTGGGTTAAGATAGAAGATCCAGCGGAACCAAACGTGCATCTTGTGGAAAGGGATGAGATAGCCTGGAGTTGATCATGTTAGTAAAATGAACATGACTCAAAAGAACACGACTTACCTCCGTAAACAAAGAAGACTGTCGAGAGTAGACCAGAGATTTTAGAAGCGTTGCCGAATTTCTTACAGACTGCGCCAATAGAACGGAAGAGCTGAATAAAGCACAAGGTCTGTGCAATGACGATGATCCAGAAAGTGAAGAAACGACCAGCATCCATCTGCAAAGCTGCCATGAAGTAAAGGATGAGTGAGAAGCAAGACACTTGAACCATCACCACAGGAATATCCGTAATAGCATTTGCGATGCAGAATGCCGTTGGTCGATAGAACCCAAAGCGCTTTTGTCGGGAAAGGATCGGACGGCCCATGAAAGACCCAGTAGTTTCAGAAAGAGATTCGAGCAGGAAGTAAAGAACGGGGAAGAACAGGACACCAGGACGCATGAAGATAGAACTGCTGTCCTCTGGCAGGTTGTAGAAAAGAGAACCGCAAACCAACGCCTGGATGATAGCCGAGACGACCTTGACGACAAGAGAGAATTTATCACCCCACATGATTTGAAACTGCCGGAGAGTACAGGAGCCAATTTGATCCCACAGACCTGCGGTATAGACACTTCTCTCTCGGGGTAGATGTTGCTTGCGTTTCTCGCTGGAAACAGCCAGGCTTAGATCCTCAGTTTCGTAGACGAGCTTCTCTGTGGGAACCATGGACTCGATCTGGACCCGGTGAATAGAGCTGTCGCGATATGCAGCCTCGAAATCTTCGGGGGTGTTTGGAACTCTGCTTTCCCATCCTGGGCGGACGATCCGCTCTGTGAGAACGGTGACGGAGGTGAGAAAGTCGGCAATGTTGGCGCCTTTCGGGCAAATAAATCCCAGGGATTCAAAATAGCCCCTTGCAAGGGCACGCGGACCGTAGTAAGTGACTTTGCCATCGGCAAGCACGAGAACCTTGTCGAATTCGTCATAGATTCCATTACCGGCCTGGTAAGTGGTTGCGATCATGGTCTTCTCGTTCTTATCGGCTTCCCGGCGCAACATGCGCGCGAACTCAACGGCGGACTTGGAGTCAAGTCCTCGTGTTGGGTTATCCCACATTTGAACGGGACTCTACAGTGACGATATTAGGGTAGTTATGAAAATGGCTTTCGGGTGGTGAACCAACCTGTCCTGCAAGAACTTCGGCCAGGGAGACGCGCTTGCGTTCACCTCCAGATACTCCGCGAATAAATTCGTTACCTACACGCGTTTTCTTCGTGTGACCAATGCCTAATGAGTCCAGAATGTCGTCCCTCTTTTGCTGCACAAATTCTTTCCGGTCTGCAAGTTCTTCGGGTCTCTCATTCGGGACCTTATTCCGGAGTGCGAATTTCATAGTTCGGTTGACCGTTAGAGTTGGAAAGTGAAGGTCATCTATCCGGAGTTGAATAAGCAGCCCTTTGAGAACCCTGAGTGTGGCGGGGAGCATACCTTCATTGTTGAACATGATTTGTTGGCGATACTTCTTTGCAGCTTTGTAGTCCATACTTCCATATCTTGTATCACCATCAACCTCATCGAATGTTTCTCGATCATTCGAAAGTACTCGAAGTAGTGAAGTGCAACCCGAGCCCGGTCGACCTAGGACAAGAAGCTATTTTCGTTAGTTACCTGTCAACAAACCAAGCGCTTTCAGGATCGCGCTCACCATTTCACCAGGTTTGACCTGCCCAGAAACGTCTTCCAGGATTGTCTAGTAATTCGATTAGCATAATATTTTCGCAATATCCAGAATTAGTCAGTCCGTACCCTCTTCGACATTTCCTTTCTGGCCAGGATGTTCCCGAGGCGACGTGGATCAACTTCCGACCATAACGTGTCGCCCAGTGCAGCATCCGGCGCTGTCACTCGAACACTGAGATTGCGGAAGGTGACTGTGAGCCGCTTGCGAATTTGCCCAGGACCAATCTCCACGTCCACTGGCGTTGCTGTTCCAGATGATGGGGTTTCCATGGTAGATAGTAGCTTGGCGCCTCTTCAGCGGGTGAGAGGCCCTTTATACAGCCAGAATTGATGTAAGAGATAGACTCCAGTTGCACCTGTGTATAAAATAGAGTTTCTGGAAGCTTTTGCCCTTATATTCCATGCGCTTCGTGAAGAGCTCTAGATTTTTAAATCCATATTTCCGGTGGTGTGGGCCCGGATAGCGCCAGATATTCCCTTATCGTTATATCGCGAGGGCGAAACGATAAAGAGTTCTCCAAACGGCTTAGTCATAGAGACCACCCAGCGATCGGGCTTATAGGGATATCGTAGTATCGAGAGATCTGTAAACCCGAAGACGGCCTAACCCGTCGGATATACGCATAAGCCCCAGTAGTTGATCGCGAATGATCCACATCCAGTCCGGTCTGCAGCTCAGGGGAAATCTTTGGTGTTTTTCGGATATATCCCATTGGAGTCTGGGCCTTTTTGAGTCAGATTTCCTGGTGCTGCTCTTCCGGCTGCTAGGACTGAGAGCAAGCTGCGCTTCGGCCAAAAATACTCTGACGCACAATTGTGGAGCATACATTTTGTCATCGTATGCTCGGCCCGGTCAAATTCGGAGATAAACAATCCGCCCAAGCTCCAGAGCTGCCAATGTTTGCCGTTGCCTCCGTATTTTCCATGCTGCAGGAAATTTCATGGACGGAAAGCCCGATGTGGAAATTCCATTTGAGTTGTGTACAGGTAGATGTGTGTCCCATTAGTGAACCTCTCCGGAACAGATTATTCGCTATTGATGTCCGAACTCCCGGGGAAGCAAAGTGTCCATGGACGGATAAACAGAAAAGAACGCCTCTATATCCATAGTCGAAAAGTCGAAATTCCATCCCATATCGGATTGGGTAAAGTCCAGGAGATCCTCACTAGAGCCGCCTGATCTTCCAGTTTCTGGGGCCTCCAAGGGGAAGTTCCATTGAGATGCAGGTAAGTCGGGAAGTCGGCCAAACTGTGCGTCTGATGGAAACGCCCTATTGGAGACCTGCTGTCCGCCGATGTTTTGAGGAAATTGCGAGATCGCCGTGGAATCTCCATGTTGCCGAGGATACCTCTCCGCTTCACTCGGGTAGGGAAGCCATTCGTAGGAAGGGTTGATGTTGCTCAAGACTGTTTGTATGGCGGCGATTGAGCTTTTGATGGGGTCGCCTGCCCGCATGATGGATAGATTTTGCAAAGTGGCATATACCCAGGGTAGGTTACCTGCGGCACTCTCTGGGTCATTCAGGAGGTCATATATTAAAGTAAAGGCTGAGCTGCCCATGAAGTAACCATGGTACCGCAGTTCCTAGGGTGAAATCAGCAGAGAAAACACAGGCTGTTCATTTGCGAAATTTGCCTACCTTGACAAGGTCGTTCGCCCGAGAGGCCTCGCATAGATGGTGGATCGTCTTCCTTGCAGCGGTCAGGGCCTGGTTACAGGCCTCATTCAGCCACGACGGAATTTCCTTGTGATGACTCGACTCTCGTTTGCCCTGCTGATGGGGTGGAATTTTCATGTCACGTCGCCAATGACCGCGAAAGATAAGAAAAGGCCGATATGTGAGCAGAAGTGTATGGTAATATACTATAGGAAGTTAGTGAGCCCGGTCAATGCGCTCAGCAGGGGTAGCTCACATGTTGTATATATTGTCTGTCTTACGCCCAACGAGCCTGTTTGAATACCCGCATCTAGCCCAAACCCCAGGGCCTGCTTCATGTAGGACTCATTGGCGCGCAGATCTTCTGTGATAGAACGAGCCACTCGCCACATGTGCAACAGAGACTCATGATTTTCGCTGTAGATTTCGATTGTCGAGCGTGAGATTGTCTTGCACAGCTGAACTAATAGTCGAATGAAGGGGTCTTGAGGAAATTCAATGGCGACGTCGCGCAATGAAAGTGAGCTCGGTCGGCCCACATGAAAGCAGAACCATCTAGTTATACCTTAGTAAAGGAGCCTCTATGGGAGTGGATCAACGTACGTCTCAAACATGTACAGTGACCAGAAGGTGGTTCGCCGCTCCTCGATGGTTTCGGGAGTTTCGATGTTGTCATTTGGTACATCCTTGTGCAGACCTGCGGAGAGAGCTTTCCGGGCCGCAGAGCCCAGGTGGAGGAATGCCGAGTTGGGACGGCCTTGCTCATTCTGGAAATTGGCGTAAGAGAACGTTAGCTGAATATCTTAGACCTTGGTCCTCGATGGGGGATACTTATCATTAGCACCGATATCTGAATGGTTTGCAGGTTCACGACATCATCATACGATATCATGGACGCTTTGACACGATCGTACAGAACGTCCCCCCAGGGGAAGTATTCTGTACCGAGCGCTGCGGTTGCGAGAACGATCAGAATGTTGGCCTGGGTGAGCGTGTCCGGATGGGCCGTCGGGGAGGGATCATATAGTCGTTCCAGGCATCGTTCATAGTAGCTTTGGGGGCGATGCGGCATCATATGATACAGACTCGAGAGGTATCGTGAGAGGAACGTCTTGGCGAGATCATATGGGAGGAACATGACGGGGACATCTCCCACGCCCGCCGGTTTCCCCGCTTCATGATTATCCGGGGTTCCAAAGAAGATTCGGCGAAAACTGAATAGATCCAAGCCTGCACTGGCTTCTTCCACGCCGCTGGACGGTGCGGGCTGGGCGGTCGGGTTGGCGACCAGGTCCCGGTAGATATGTTGCATCAGGGCAAAATGCGAGGTGGGCCCATAATAGAGCTGCATCTGGCACGATGGCGAGGCCATGTGGGTGGCCGAGACGCTATTGGGGAAATCATGCATGAATGAGGAACTCCGCTGCCGCGGTGGCTGCGGCAAGCCTGGGGAGGCTCTGCGCGGCTGGTCTTCGGGACGCGCCGCCTCTTGGTATTCATGCTTCTTCCGCCGGTGCCGGATAAAATCTCGATAGATGCACGGTGTGTTTCTTTGCTGGCAGGTTTTGCATCTAGGGGGGAATTAATCAGACATGGGAGGTGGGTGGTCGCGGGCGTCGCATAGTCTCTCACGGGTTTAGACCATTGCAGCGGATCTTGCGCTTCCGGCACTCTTGGCAGGCCTTGGGAATGCGCCAACCACTGGTGGGGGGATTGGAAGGCTCAGACATATCCGAGAGCAGACCAGGCACCGTCGCAGTGACTCGGCGCTGGCGGTCGTAGAGTGCTTTCTGTACTGCGCGCGCTGCTTGTTTCCGCTTCCTCCGTCTATATCCGGGTCACGTGGTACGCTCTGTCAGCACCCCCATTTCTAAGCAGCGCAGCGAAAAACCTGCCGGAGCATGAAGCTCTACAAAATGATATTGCATAGCGCTGTGTTTTAGGGTAGGGCAGGGATTGATCTGAGTAGGCTCGTTGCTAATACTTGTGTCTTCATTTTATATATATATTTTTTCCAATTGTGCCAGTCGAGTCGAGTCGCAACAGGCCACCAACCGAACTGCCCCTCTTTAATCTTGAGCCATGGGATCCCCACACCAGATCTAGATAGATCTAGATCCGGTCTATGCCTACACAATGAAATCGCCTTAGAACCTCTCAGGGGCCCATATTGTCTACTTTCGTGGTCCTTCTCGTGCGAATCTGTTTGATAAACCACTAGGGGCTGCAAACACGAAACATGCTTCTTGACCAAGTGCTCTGCCTACGCCACCATGGCAGTTCGCAAGGTCGACGTGCCGCGATGCCTCGGCTCTGTTAAGGCTAATCGGACGGGTTCCAGCGCACGTTGAGCCCACGGCTTTTGTTTCCCTGGTCTCGCTTCCGATGACCTCTCAGCCCGCTTCCGATCCCTCGGAAACCCCCGCGCCTCGTCGCGTCGCGGCTTGGCGATGGCGCAGGTGCCGATTCACCTGGTGCACACCTCGCGCGCATTGGACTCGTCTGGCTGCCACGGCGATGCCCAGACTCGGCCGGATGAAGCTTTCGGCACTTGGGTGCTGCGCGTCGGAGATTCCTGGGGCTTCCGGGGGCATTTGCCGGAGGATGCTGGGTCCACGGATCGCCCGAAAGTCTGGGGAAGTCGAACTCGTCAGTGTCTGTGGGGAAGGGCCCCCACCCCCCTACTTAGAGGATGTACGATGTACTAGTGGTGTATACTATACTAGTCAGTATACTTAGTACCTTCAGGCAACATCCCCGCCGCGCTCGTCCTGCCGGGCGATATCGTGATCAAGAGCCTCAGCATACTCTCGGGGATCCTCGAATACTTTCGCCTCACGGTTGGGACAGACATCGTCTCCGCTGCAGCAGAACAAGAAGTACCTGAAGTACAATTAGTAGAATACGCGATTGCACCTCCCGTCCGCCAAGCACTCCTTTGGGACTTCCGACAAGCCGCCGCTTGGCAGTCAAATTCCCGGGAAAGCTGCCAGGCGAGCCGATCACCCCTCCCCACAACCCCGGACGCCAACCAGTCTCGTACCAGACTAAGCAGATGCGAGACAGGCTCGGATCTTCCGTATCTCGGGTCACTCAACGCTATAAAGGGACGGGCTGCCCATGCCGCGTTGGCCCCGGATCTTCCATTGTTCATTTCTCTCCTGCTTTCCCACCGGATCTCACCGCAGCTCACGCATCGCGATGGCTGCATCAACAGCCGATCCCGAGTTCATGGGCGACGACAAGGGCGTCGCCGACCACAAAGAGACCATGGTGGCCGAGATCGCACGCGATGCCGCCGAGCGCGGCCATCTTGCCACGGATCAGTACGGGCATGCCTTGGTGGAATTCGACCAAAAGGCCGAATCGCGCCTACGCCTGAAGATTGATCTGTACATTGTTCCCACCGTGGCGCTGATGTATCTCTTCTGCTTCATCGACCGCGCCAATATCGGTGAGTATAGTCCTGTGCGAGTCCACGCCTTTTCGTCTCATGCTGACCGCCATGGTTACGCAAGGCAATGCGAAATTGGCCGGGTTTAACAAGGACCTGGGCCTGGAGGGATATGATTACAACGCCGTCTTATCGATCTTCTTCGTCGCCTATATCATCTTTGAGATTCCGAGTAACGTAAGAACTGCGCCATCCTGCAGGATGTCGCCGCGGTGATTTGCTGACGAGCGTGTCCCCGAACTAGATCGCATGCAAATGGATTGGCCCCGGTTGGTTCCTGCCGGCCGTCACCCTGGGCTTTGGCATCTGCTCGGTGGCCACGGCCTTTGTGCACGACATTCAACAGGCGTCGGGCGTGCGATTCTTGCTGGGCATGTTCGAGGCCGGGTTGATGCCGGGAATTGCCTACTATCTGAGTCGGTGGTACCGTCGGAGCGAGGTGAGTCCGCATAGAGCTTTTTCCTGACCGCCGCTCAATGTCTAACCCCCTCTTGTCGTTTGTAGCTGGCCTTCCGCCTTTCTCTGTACATCGTTATGGCCCCACTGGCGGGTGCGTTTGGCGGACTGCTCGCCTCGGGGATCCTGACCCTCGATCACGTCGGAAGTCTGCATAGCTGGCGGATGATCTTCGCCATAGAAGGAATTATCACCATTGGCATCGCCTTGATCTCTTTTGTCACACTGACTGACCGACCCGAGACTGCACGCTGGCTCTCGCAAGAGGAGAAGGACCTCGCCATTGCCCGCGTCAAGTCCGAGCGCATTGGCACTACCGAAGTCCTCGACAAGATCGATGTTACCAAGACGCTGCGCGGAATTTTCAGCCCGGTGACGCTAACAACTGCCTTCATCTTCCTGCTGAACAATATCACGGTTCAGGGTCTGGCATTCTTCGCGCCGACCATCGTGCAGACCATCTACCCCGATGCGAGTGTAGTGTCGCAGCAGCTTCATACGGTGCCACCCTATGTGGTCGGAGGCTTCTTCACTTTGCTTTTCCCCTATCTGAGCTGGCGATTGGACAAGCGATTGATTTTTTTCATCATTAGTCCGCCGCTGATGATGGTCGGGTATATAATGTTCCTGGCCAGCAAGGACCCCATGGTCCGCTACGGGGCCACGTTCATCATTGCCAGCGGCGCATTCGCCTTTGGTGCGCTGTGCAATGCCAATTCCTCAGCCAATGTCGTCTCGGACACGGCGCGGTCCTCGGCGATTGGTACGACGGTGATGTTTGGCAACATCGGCGGACTCATCTCCACCTGGTCCTTCTTGCCCTTTGACGGTCCGGATTATCACATTGGCAATGGGCTGAACTTGGCGACGTCCACGACGACCTTAATTCTGGGGGCGTCGCTGTGGGCATACATGTCATGGGATAACCGCCGTCGCAGTCGGGTGGATGTCGGCGCGGCATTGGCGAGCCTGTCGCAGAAGCAGATCCAGGATTTGGATTGGCGCAATCCCGCGTTCAAGTGGCGGCCGTGATCCTCTTGTGTTCAATCGTTTTACTGTGTTTCAAGCGGGTCCGCTATCTTCGTCCGTACCCTAGGATAGTCTGATATTACTTGGAAATGTAATCTGTCCCTGTGTTAAGCCCAGCATCAGTACATCAGCACATCAGTATGATGTGCATCCAATCTAGACCTGGGCACGCCAGGATTCTCCAATCTCCGTCCGATCTCAATGACTAACCCCGTTAGCTCCGTTTCCCAACCAACTGCCTCATTGTGCTTTCCTGGAGGGGGCTTCGACGATGGGTCCTGGCATCCCGGTCCCGGAATCCGTAGCTGCGAGGTGCGATACATAAGGATCGGTCCCCGAGGCCCGCGGAGCTCCTCAGTCCACAGTCAGCATGACTTGCGAAGCCTGCCGAACGATTCCTCCCGTAACCTCCCAGGGGTACACCCCGAAGGGCCAGTACGAGACCATTGCGGGTCTCAAGACGTGTCAGTGGAGATGTCCCTCCCATGCACTTTTCGCCTGTCGCTTTGCGTGCCGGGTTGCTCATTGATTTTAGATGTGACGGGTAACCCGGAGGCCCGCATTGGTCTGGTCGACATTTACGATGTCTTCGGATTGTCCAACCAGACTCTGCAGGGCGCGGATCTGCTGGCGACGCGCCTGAACGCCGTCGTTCTGGTCCCGGATTTCTTCGAGGGCGATGCGCTGGAGCATCATAATATCCCGCCCGACACGGATGAGAAGAAGCAGCGCATCGGGCAGTTTCTGGCCACCCGGGCGAATATCGAGCGGAATACGGGCGTGGTGCTTGCCGCCGTGCCGGAGTATCGCACGCGGTTCCCCTTAGTCGCCAAATGGGGTGCCAATGGTCTCTGCTGGGGCGGCAAGGTGAGCGAAGCCCGAATTGCTGCCCATCTTGTCGAGTGCTGACCCGCATAGGTGACGATCCTCGCATCGGGGTCGAACACCCCGTTCGCGGCCTCGAGTCAGGTGCACCCAGGGTAAGTGATCCCGTGTCCTCGTGAGTGGGCGCCGTTGCTAATTGATTTGTAGTCTGCTGGACCCGGCCGACGCGCAGTTTGTCTCGATCCCGCACATGGTGCTGGCGTCGAAGGACGAGGAGGCCGACAAGGTCGCGGCGTATGCTCCTCTAGTCGCCCCCAAGAGCGGCGTTGTCGAGACGTATTCAAGCATGTGGCATGGCTGGATGGGAGCTCGAGCCAACTTGGAGAACGAGGAGAGTCGGGCGGAATATGTGCGTGGGTGAGTCTCCCTCAATATCAACCTTCCAGCTCCATATGATGATGTGGTGGAAGCCACCTGCTCGGCATGGCGTTGCTAACATTCTAGAAGATACGCACAACTCGCCGACTTTTTCGAGAAGCATCTCGCTTAAGTGCTCTACTATAGGGCAGTAGATTTATTCCATTGTTTTATCAACGAGAATATCAATTGTAGCGCGCTACAAACTTGTCTTGAATATTTCCACTCAGTTCCATTTTGTCGGTTATCTCTCCACAATGTCCCGGTGTATATATCTCTCGAGATTCTCCAATGTCTTTGCAACTTTCACGCTTAGAACGTTGCTTTACAAGTTCCTTAGTTAAACGAAATTCCATTATTTTCAAATTACGATCAAAACACAGGGGATTGATCAATCGCACAAGTTCCTGTTTGGAAGAGTGCCGCTCGCAATGTTTTCCGCCTCCGGTACCGGCCCGCCACCGGCATTGCAGCAAACACACAGGCCGCCCCCGACACGCTTTTGCCTTCACCCTCACCCTCACTCCAAGTACATATTGAGTCTGACTCCCACAGATAGACAAAATGATACGGTCAACCGCTCATTTCCATGGACTTCGCACGCCTGGCTATCGGCACCCCGATGTCGTGCGTCTTTTAGCCGCCTTGATCGGCAACGATGGCTCTCCCGAACAGGCGGCGCAGCCATAGGCGATGAAAGATGATCTGGAAAAGACTCCCGCTACGGTTATGGCTGACACGCCATATAGCGTGCTTTTCCCTGGCGAGAAGATCTTTGTGGTTCTGGTAGGGTCCTTTGCAGCCCTCATATCGCCCTTGTCGAGTAGCATCTACCTGCGGGCGCTCAATTCATTGGCGCGCGACATGAATATGTCGGTTTCCCTGATCAATTTGACCATCACCATCTACCTGGTACCGTCATTCCGTTCGAATATCTTGTCGACTTCCTGACCTCCCCAGATATTCCAGGGATTGGCCCCGTCCTTTAATGGCAGTTTCTTCAACGGCTATGGGCGTCGACTGGCATACATCATCGCATTTGAGATTTAACTGGGAGCCAACATCGGGCTCACGCTGCAGGATAGCTATCCCGCCCTGATGGAGCTTCGCTGTCTGCAGTCGGCTGGGGCCAGTGGTGTACCATCGCGCTGGGCAGTGCCGTGGTGGAAGACTTGACGATGCGGGCAGAGCGTGGCAAGAATATCGGGTATGTAGGTATGAGGATAGCGCTGGGTCCTGCCCTCGGACCGGTCGTAGGCAGCCTGCTGGACCACTTCCTGGGATGGAGAGCTATTTTCTGGTTTTTGGTGTTTAATAGAATCGAGCTTGGCAGCCAGCAATCACTGCAAACTCTTATACATAGCTATTTCCCTGTAAAAATTGCCCCAAGAGGGATATACCGTATTGTGAACTACCCATATACACGAAGAGCACGTACTTGTTTTCGTTTAGGCGTTGCTGCCTGGAGTTGCGCGTCGCTCATTTCCTTTTGGCCGGACACCCGCCAAGCTTCAATCCACTGTGGAGAAGACCCTCACTGCTTGAAATTTATTTACTCCGCAATAAAAATACTCCATCAAGGATGTCCTATCCACTGGGTTGCTGCATTCCTCTGTCCCTCAGCCACGAGGAAAAGCGCGTGGTATTCGAACACGACTTTGATAACCTACAAGAACCTGCTAAGGTCTCTATGACGATTTGATCTACCTGGAAAGCCAGCTCGTCAACTACGAGTTGGATACTTTACAACTGGAGGGGCGGTTGCACGATCTCTGGGATGAACTGATTCACGCAACGATGATCATTGCCACCGTAAGCCCTGCGTATGACGATTAGTGACACTTGTACTTAGTGCGCGCGAACTTTGGACAAAGGGTTCAACGGATCCACAGCAGGAAAATAAAGAAGTGGGGGAAAAGGGGAAGAGGCCGTCTTATCCGATGGACAGCAACTCTGGTACGATCTCCCTTGGCCCAGGTCGTCAATGCTCTCTGGGCTCGAGGACCCTTGCAGCTTGTCGCCACAACCGGGAGAACATGGTTACATGGACCGCAAAACTATGCGTTGCCGGAGTCTTTGGAGAAGAGCTTAGCTCGAGCGCTCTTTGGCTATCTAAGGAAACACTGGAGATTGTGTGACCGCTCGTCAAGTCAACCACCACCGCCGATATCAGCAAGATCCCGGTCGTTGATTTGCTACCTGCATGTGAGGCATGGATGCGATACAACAACTTCAAGCTGGTCAATCTCGCCGCAGCCAACAGGAAATACTAATCGATGGTGGAGAGCAATCAGGGGGAAGTTCGAATTGCGCCGGGCGAACTAGCTAGAAACACCAAAGTTCCACATGAAGGGTTTAGTATTTTCCGGTGGATCTTTTGGTGGATCTTTTGGTGGATCTTTTGGAGGCAGCGCCCGCGAGAACTCCATGAGAGTGGCCACAAACCGATAATCGACCGGAAGAAGGCTTGCTTTGAGGCGATGGCGCTGACTGGGATTCACATCGGAGTTGCAGTGCACGGGGAGCAGAAATATCTGCAAAATGCGTTTCGGGCGTTAGACAAAGAACTAGCAGCGAGGGAAGTGCCAACGACTATTGGCCCTGCAGATAGTCCGATTGATATCAGGCGGGCCGAATGAAGTACAGTGATCGAAGCCGACATAAAAGCGAAAAGGCGGCGGCAGATGTTTCACATTCCCATAACCGATCGGGTCGGCAAGCCGCCATTGGCGGCTTGGGGAGGCGACGGATCTATTTATGTAGGACCGAGCCAGCAAAACAGAAGGCCGAAAGAAAAAGAAACAGAAAAGAATTAAAAAAAAGCCAAGTGTGTTTGGGACCATTCGACGATTTCCATGAGATGCCGATCGGCAATCCTGACAAGCTGAAGAAAAGAACCAAGAACAGGATTGGCGACTCGGTTGGAACCGACTCCGCTGTGGGGGATCGTCGACAGTGGTTGCCCTTTAAAGCACCCTGCGATGATAGACATTGATAGACATGGGATCTACCCTGCCGTCTTCTTTCACAACCGATGAGAATGATTTTGCATTTTGCTTCCCGCAACCCAAACGAACTCAAAAGCTTGCTCGCGCTTGACGGGGCCCCACTTGAGGCGTGGTCGGTCGATGCTCCACCAGAAAAGTTGACGACGCTAGCGCGGAGGATTACGCATGCCTCTGGCGCTATATTTAATCCCCAGCGAAATGGGCCCGCGACGATGCAGTCGAGCGAGTAGTTTCGGTTATTCTTTTGTGATTTCCCGCGACTGATGGCCTTTGCCCGTTGTCAGACCTGAACGCCGTGCACATCGAGGCCTATTCCGTGGTGTTGATAGTACGGATATCTCGGCCCGCTTGACGGATCCCGGAAGAGGCCAATTCCGGCACAATGCATGTTCCAGGGCCATGGAGGCTACTCAGGGGCCTCTTTGGGTTAATGTTGTTGCTGGCATCAACAGAGGCAATCAGTTTAGACATCAGCGATGAACGTATGTGCGCAACTGTTGTCCGTGTGCTGCGACGGATGTACTGACCGCCTGATCTATACGAAACAGAATCGATCAAAGATGCCGCCAGCACCACCGCGTACGCCATGATGACCTACTACCACGGAAACGAGAGCGGCCATATCCCAGGAGCTTTTCCCAGTAAATGGTGGGAAGGATCGGCTCTCTTCCTTGCCCTGCTTCACTACCAATACTACACCGGCGATACCAAGTACAACGATGAATTACGTGTGGGCCTGGAGTGGCAGTCCGGTGATGACGGGGACTATATGCCAAGCAACTATAGTAGCTACCTGGTAGGAAGCGCCTGGGCTGCCAATACCTGACTATAGAATCCATAACTGACTTTCATGACACCATCAGGGAAATGACGACCAAATGTTCTGGGGTCTCGCCGCCATGACCGCCGCCGAATTGCAATTTGCGGATGTCTCCGATGGCTTCTCGTGGCTCTCGCTCGCCCAAGGCGTTTTCAACACGCAGATCAAACGATGGGATACCACGGCTTGCAACGGTGGAATGCGATGGCAGATCTTTCCCTACCAGTCTGGCTATACGATGAAGAACTCGATTTCAAATGGAGGGCTGTTCCAACTATCGGCTCGACTTGCGCGATACACGGGCGATGATACCTATATCACATGGGCCAAGAAAATTTGGAACTGGTCTCTATCCTCTCCTTTGCTCAGCAATTCTACATGGAATGTTGCCGACTCAACAAATATGGATGACGATTGCGCCACCCAAGGAAACACCCAGTGGTCATATAATTATGGGACGTACATGATGGGTGCAGCCTACATGTATAATTACGTAAGTTCTGACTGCTCCGGGTTCTTTGTTGAAGGTCTCGCTGACTCGCAATTTGCTGGTCAGACCAACGGAAGCTCCGAATGGCTGGATGCTGTTGATGGTCTCTTGACCAAGACAATTAACAAGTTCTTCCCCGATAGTAATGGGGGCATCTTTGAGGAAGTTACATGTGAGCCTTCAGAGGTTTGCAACAATAATGAGATCCTGTTCAAAGGACTTGTCTCTTCCTGGCTGTCTTTTACCGCCCTCCTCGTCCCGTCAACCTTTGACACCATCGTGCCGAAACTACAAACATCGGCACAAGCCGCCGCGAAATCATGTACAGGACACAACAACAACACATGTGGTGTGCGATGGTACAAGTCAGAGTACGATGGCTGGATCGGTATGGAAGAGCAAATTAGTGCAACAGATATTTTCGTTGCAAACCTGATCAGTTTCAACAAATCTGCTCCTGTTACCTCTACCACGGGCGGAAACAGTACCAGCAACCCAACTGCCGGCGAGAACGACACGTCTACTTCCACGACCAGCAAAGAAGTTACTACTGGAGATCGGGCAGGTGCTGGGATCTTGACCGTGGTCTTCGTTGTCGGCTGGGTTGGTCTGTTGGGGTGGACTGTTCTCGGAGGTTAAGCATTTATGACTTAGATTTTCACGGTGTTGAAGGAGTATTACCACGGCGTTATAGCATGTTCAGGAGGGGTTTCGAAGAAACCTTAACATTTGCATTCTTCTTCGCCGTCAAATTGACAGTGCCTCTCGGAAATACACAAACCTTGGCGAACACTAATTTTACACCGGTAATTCATGCACTGACTTGTCATAGTCAAGACTATCTCTGACAAGATGGTTATTTGTGAGGTTGCTTATGCCTTGAGACCGGCCACCAGCTTGTCACCCAGGACTTTGATGCTGTCCTCGAATGCGTTTCGGTCCCCAGCTTGCCAGTTTGCATCGTTACCGGGAACGGCATCCTTACCGGTAAATCCAAGGTACAACACATCTTCCTGGCCATGTCCGTTGTTGCCGTTGGTATCGTCGTCGGGGAAGCACATCTGAGCGAGCGATATAGATGCTTCTCCAGTGGAGTCCTCGCCGTTGGTGTCACCCTAGATACCGTAGAGCTAATCAAGATAATCAGAATAAGAACCAAGACCGGGAGTCAATTAGACGGGACATACCACTTGATTGTTACAGACGACAGCCATGACGCTGAGTGGTTCCATTCCATATTGCTGAGGGTCAAAGTTGGTGTTTCCAAAGACGACATAGGGATGGAGATTGGCATCCAGATCTTCGATGCCATACTGGCTCAGCTGGACTTTGAATGCTGTCTCTCCTTGTCCGGTTTCATCGGCTCCGCAGTCACCATCTTTGTCGTTTAAGCCATCACAGTCCACGTCCATGTTGTCATATTCTCCTCCATTGGCCGAGCTATGCGGATAGATGACTCCATCGATGTCGCCGCAGTATCCGAATGTGTGTGCGCCGTTGATGCCATCAGAGAAACCTCCCGCGAGTTTGTTGTCACATTTTCCCGACTAGTCAAATTAGCCAGGTTTCGGCGTACCATCATGTTAGGGGTATTAGCTCACCTTGTGGTTGTCGTAGATCTGCTTTAGGTTATCAGGCAGATCATAAGCAGCGATAATGCCGGCGGATATGAGAGCAGTAGCAACGAAGGCGCGCATCTTGGTCCTAGATGTGTTTGTTTTCAGAAGATATGGGATGAATCGCTCGGAGAGGGTGCGTTCACTACTATATACGTCAAGCCTCGCAGTCCCATTCCATATCGGGATTATGGGGTCTTACAGCCGAGAATACCGAATCAAAGCAGGATCATGCATCGGGCTAAAGATGGGTTTATTCTGGAAATAATCAACTAGGCTTCGACTTGGGGTCCTCCTACAAGACATATGTGACAGTGCGCTTGCAGCTAATTAGACAGCGGCAAGTAAATTCGAATCACACGGCCTTCTATCATTGCTGTTGGAAGCATTGAAACCATTCCGTGTAACTGAATTCGGAAAAGTGATTGCCGATCAGGGGTCTCGACCGCTGCTACGAAACACTAGCCAGGATGCTGATCATTTCAGAAGAAAGACGGTTCACTGCCCAAGTGTATCTGCTGTCTACCTAGGAGCTATTGTCATCTAAATGGCAATATCGAAATTGGAGTTATAATACCTTTACATGGAAATTTCATTTGCAAATTTCTGGCGATCAAAGTTGAAAAGTTTTTTGCCATTTTCTTGCGATGGTGACCAGGTTGAGACGCGTGAGTGAGAAGGCAAGTACCATCTTGATTGGAATAATCGGATAGAATATGTAGAGTGTTCTGTAAGTACTGTTCCTCCTGCAGATGTTGCCAGGATGATATCTCAATGCGACACCGGCACGGTGACCAGTTTCCTAAAATGGTAACAGGCTAAGGCGCAAAATGGTGCTTCAGGCTGCCGGCCAATCAGAGGGTGGGTTGCCTACGCCGATCAATTGAAAATCAATCCTACGCTCACAATTTTGCACAGTAAAAGCTTCACGCGAGTGAAGAAGCAATAAAGCCCCAAGAGCTTCCGTGGAATCATAGCATCATCGAGCTTGAAGTAATTGAGCCTCGGCTTTGCTAGATGTCTGCGTATTCCATTTGCGCTGAAACGAACGACTCCTTATCTACGTCTCCAGAATCATGACCAGGAGTTAAAACCAAGGATTAGAGCTGTACATGAGTATGCATGAGTCTCGGTCATTCGATACCGTACCTCAGCGGACTGCTTTTCCTGAGTCCAACAGTGAAGCTAGCTCTGATTCCAAAGCGATTCTCTCATGTAACAATGAAACAACTTTCTGCGCCGTTTCTTCGGCCCCTTGTTTGCCGACGAAGAAGAAATGATTCCCTGGGACGGCATGGGACATTCTGGATGGTGCTTCGTGGATCAGTTTCGAGATTTTCTCCCATGCCTGCGTCCCTTCCAGATCTCTGAGGGCTTGCTTTGGCACCATGGATTCTAGTTTGTAGGTCATCAAAAATCCCCATGTACTCTTGTCCGTAAGAGCGTGTCCAGCATCCTGGACACTCGTCGGGTAAAGCGCGGATATGAATGGCGTATTAACAATATCAAAGACTCGGGAATCGTCCTCATGTGCCAATTCATCCGGGATAAACGCGCTCTTGCCATCAAATTTGAGCCTAGCCCCAATAAGGTTGATCGGTGTACCTCCGACATATTCCTTTAAATAAATGCCCTGGGGAATGATTTCCCTCCCTCCATTTGCCAAGTCCACCGTGTTTAGCTGCTTGCAGAACGCACCAATCCGTGAAGATATGCTGACGTAACCGGAAGGAGTGCACTCCATGTCCGACTGGGGCGGCCGGATATTTGAAATGCCTGGCGTAGCTGCGAGACTGATATATTGCTCAACATGGAGGCCGAGTTCTTTGCATGCAATATTGAACTGAACCACCATCCGACCACCCATACTCCATGAAAGCAGGATAATTGAGCGCGATGGAAGAAAGTTCTCAACTATCGTCTTCTGGGCACAGACTGCTGCTTGTCGCCCCCAGTCTCGTATCCTGAAGCTATGCCCAGTCGATGGCATCAATGAGGAATTCATCTCCAGCGGGTAGGACACTGACAAGACCCCATAGCCCAGTTGACTGAGCCAGTAGGCTATGAAGTCATCGGAAAGGCTTTCATGGTGCCCTCCATAAAATATGCGAGCCAGGTGCGCTGCGCCGGGTATGCAAACGATAAGCGGCTTGCTGTCAATGCTGTTGGTAGTTGCAGGCTGGTAGTGCTTTATTGTCGGAAACCCTTCGACGATTTCTAGTGCCTCTCCGGGATAGAGTCTCGCATTCTCCGCGTAGTCCATATCGAGATATTTCCGGCTTGGTGAAAGCAAGATTCGACCCTAGGATAGCTTGCAGCTAATGGCTAATTGCAAGAGGCTGCGCTTGTGCGGAGAGAAGAGCGGGTCGGAATGAGGGGCGCGACTGGTGCAACTAATTTACTCGTTCAGGCCCGACCTGTTCCGACTGAGGGTGGCGTCGAGTATGGCCACGCTACAATGGAGACATGTGATGGACGGTGAGGATGGCCGCGATCGTGGCGTATACAGAAAGAGGCGGAAAAAGAGATGTGCTTGTGGGAACGAACTCTCGTTTTGAAACTCGAGTAACGTAATCAACGGGCGAGCCGCCCACCCGACCTGCTACTAAAATTTTAAAACAATTTTAGACCACCAAAATGGCAGTAATTTCAGAAAACTATCTATAGGGGCACCAGGTAAGGTAGTTGAATGGCCAATATCCTGGCAGCCGCTACTTCTAGGGGGTGCTCGCATGGCTGGCTGAGGTGGCAAAATATGCTATTCAACATGTTCAACCGGCGCGGGCGGAGGCTGCTCAACACATTCAACTGGCCGCACTGTTGCTGGTAGGCCGTCTCTAACCATAACACCCTGTTGAAATAGAACTAACAACTAGGTATGACTTGAGATGATTGAAGTTACTGAGTAGCTTCACGGTACCATGAGATTTAGCGGGAAAACGTTTCTGCGTTCTTGATTGGGATTCATGACAAACTTCATTACTGCCTCTATGAATCATAAACGGGAGCTTATGAATAACTTGAAGACAATTGAACACTATACGGGACCACAACCAAATAATGAAAATGTGAGTTGCTTCCGCCAGCGTTTTGCTAAAGTCCTTCAGTCTGCCCAGCTTGCGGGAGCCACAAGCGGAATCTTGCAGATTTTGACATGCAGTTTCAAAGATTCTAGATCAGTTCCATTAGCCATGTTTTCAGTGATGTGAGGCTACAACCAAGTCATACGAAGCATATCAGCCGCGGTGCATGAAGCAGCTAAACAATCCATCAAGACTTCTACATAGTCTGCACTCGGACATGTGCACTCGATGTCTGTGAAGCCTTTGCAGCCGATCGCTGTGATCGCCTGTTGATTGCACTCGATCTATTTACGACCGACATCAGAAACCCTCTATTTGCTGTCTTGCGATGTATTATGGGGGTTGGGGGACAAACCAAGCATGGGCTCATGGCTGAGAGTCCATATGGGTCATCGCCCATTGCGAACGGAACAAATGCCAGGAGAGAAATGCAGAACGATGTCTTCATCTTCAGTGGTCAAATTTTGACAAGTCAAAAATATGTTGCAATTGTAAACTGGTGCGATGGTGAAGCTGCAGTAACAAAAAATAAGGGACTCCAGTCTTCTAAGCCAGGTTAAAAGAATCGTTTATTAACACTATTGCTTTCCAGTCCGGACTCTTTAAAGACCAGGTTTTTCTTTTGGCTTCGTACCACGCTGGCTCGTTCCTTCAAGCGCATTGATGTCAAACTTCTTTTCCAATGTCAAATTTCATTTGCATGAAAATGACTATTTGAGCAGATGACTCGGCTCCATCATCCTCAGCCTGATATGATGTGCTACACAAGTACGGGATTGAAGACGTATACGCTGATTGTCTCAAGGAGTTCCAGAAACTCGTTTCGGTTAATAAATGCTAAAATTAGAATTCCGAGCAAACCAGACAATCAATACAAAAACCAGAGCCAAATTTTTCGAATTGCAAGTAAAGCTGTTCAGTTGACTGACCGCGAGTTGCTTCCGAAGATGACACGATGAGATATGCCGCAAGACTAAGCAATTGAGAGTAACAGGGTTTGATCACGGCGGAGGGATATTTTGGAAGCGTGGGGAGCTCTTGACCTACAGAGCAGGGTAGCTACCATGGCCAGTGATCAAAATTCTCTGGGTTGATGTCTCAGATAGCCATGCAGTCCATGATTGCCAGCGAACTTCTAGTATTACCTAGCATGGTTAGGATTAAACCGACTATCTAGCAATGGTCTTTCATGGATAGGCCTTTGTCCCGCGCATAACCTATCCATTCGCAATTACATTTTTCATTCATTTCGCCTTCCGCGATGGCGGAAGTCGTCGGTTGGGAAATGCCCGTTCGGGTTGGAAAAATAGTCGATATAAACTACTTGCAGTTGACAAAAGGCAGAGTAACCATTTCCTCGGACCGGGCCCAGATGACGTCTGATGGGACTGCCACAATCAGAATTGACTGCTCACATGGCCGCCAAGTGCCAATCCATTCGACCTATGGCACTCACTGCCGACGACGCATACTACCATCGATCTGAGACTGCATTTTGTAATGCTCACAATTTACGAGTGGCAAGGAAAACTATTGACGGCGTGAAGTATTGTGGGTGCAACTGTACAAAGTTGTTCATAAGCTCCATGGCGATACATTGAAGACCGTGACGCTTCATCCGCCCTGCGGCCACGTTAGTCTCATATGTAACTTTGCGCTAGTGGTTAGTCAGTCATCAGATCTATGGACGGTGAAAGGAATTGAAGGGCAAGCTCTGGTCCCTGGGCACAATGTTGGGAATTAAGGCCTCTCTATGAGTGCTCGGACGGGTGCGCGGGTGAAGGGTCCTGGCCGTCGGGCTCATCGTCGGAGCCACTCTCGTCCTCATCATCATCCACATCCTCCCATTCCGCATCACCATCGCCAAGGCCCGTGACCACGGCTTGCAGCTCATCATCGTCCTCTTCCTCGCCGAACTCATCACCGAGCATGCTAAGGAGTTGTAAGAGCCCAGCTTGTGAGCGCCAGATCTCATCAGCTGGAGGACGATCTTGACTTTCTGGGTCAAACAGCCCATCTGCAGTTGTGGATGAAGGAGTATCGGAGTTTGACTTGGAAGTTACTCCAGGGAGATCGGGGGCGAGGCTGACGACACGAATTGCCTTGGTGGGGAAGATGCGGGCGGGATTGTCGTTATGTTGTACGCCGCCCGGGAGGTTCGGGAGTGATTGCCGCCAGCCGAGTGTCTGGTGGTATCTGCATTAGTGCTACTGTAACGAGGCAGGAGGTCGGCCAGATTGAAACTCACAGTGTAAGTGGTCATGATCGCATCGTCACACAGCGTCATGAAGCTGACTGGGACAGCAAGCTGAGGTGCGGAGCTCGTGAGCAGCGAATAAGAGGCTGGGGGATGGGACGCGGTATCTTGGACACGATTCGAATCATCCAAGGCGACGACATAGATTCGATCTTGGATTTCAAACATCAGCCGGTGATTTTGTACAGACAGCCAACCACCGAGATCGAAGCTCGAGCCGTCCGATTTGCATTCAATGAGAGAGCTGTTTGCTGCGAGGCTTGCCTGATCCCGGAGCGCCTTGCGCCAGTCGGAGCAGACGAAGACACGACCTGCACGAGAAAACCCGACGAAGAGATCGCCGTCCAGCATTCCGGCACCCCATTCGTTTGGTCCCTCCCACATGTGCTCTGAGCTCGGAAGAGGTCCCTTGACAATATCAATTGGCACGAGGGAATCCTTTCGAGGAGCCCCCGGAGGAAACGGTCGATGGGCTGCACCATATCGCGCAGCACCTGCAAGCGCAGCAGTCGCAGATGGCGAGCTAGCGGCGGGTGGGAGGATATGGTACTGATCAGTGCAATGAGATGGTTGCAAAACACCCAAGAAGTCGCCCGATGCCTTATCGTAGGCATAATAGCCGGCCGGTCCAATGGAGTAAATCACGACATCTTCACTCTGATCAAGATGGCCGACTGCATCTTTTTCGATCTTGAGGTGGGTAGTCAGTTTGGGCGGTCGTTGAGTCATGTCGTATACGAAGCCTTGGCCCTGGTTCGACACGACACAGAGCGTCCAGTATGAGAGTTGGAAGCCTCGCGTCTGACAACGGTGGTTCAGAACGGCAATGCGTCGAAACTCGCCTCGCGGCGCATCGCCTTGGTCGGCCTGCCAGACCTCGACGGCATCTCCCTCCCGATCAAACACGACCATTCCATCCTGGTATTCAAGGTGGGCGTAGGGGCGAACGGCGTCCCCGTTGCTGTCGAGGGTGGAGGGCAGGCGCCACAGGACGCGGCCGGTATCCATATCGGTGACATTCAACCCGCCGGCATGTGAGGAAGAAACGAAGAAGCGGCGTTTGAAGTCGGGGCGAAAGCGCCAGACCGGATCATTGCCGATCTGCAGGACCGACTCCTGGCTCATCGGCTGTCGGTCGGTCCAGTTGCGCGACAGGAGCGTCTGGCGTTTGCATAGATCCTTCCATGATGCTGTTTCCTCAAAGAGGCGCGAAAAGGTGCGAGCATCAGCGAGAAATGACAGATCACGGGAGCATCCGGGCGGCTGGCGTGTTTTGGATTCCGAGGTGTAGATGGCCTGTTGGTGGGTGACATCGATAAATTCGTGCCAGGCCTTAGAGGCGGCTGTGAGAGAGGCGAGGGCCGAGACGGGCGAGAAGTCAAGGATGCGCAGTACAATCTCCGGAGGGAAGACAGTGAGAGGGTCTGCAAATGGCGAGGCGGGGGTCATGTTCCACAGTGCGTCGGCGATGGAGGTGAAGGTGAAGCTGCAAAGGCCGTTGAGGAGCGCCACTTCGTCATTTCTCACCGCCTTGGCGGGGCAACCAACGCTGGCACTCTGCTTATCTTTTAAGTGGTCTCAGTCGAGGACAAGAAATTTTAACGAGCGTTACATACGATTGGAGAGCATTTTCTTTTTGGAAGCTTCGGTGCCTTTCTCCTTTTTAAGAGATCGCAAGCCGGTGGCTGCGCGGAGATGCACCGATCCAACGATGGTACACACAACGCATTTGGGCTAGAACTATATACTTCCGCAATTGCGGCTAGGGATGGATCACTACAACACCTCAGACCTGTAATGTGACAATGCGGGATATTGGGAGGATCCCACGGAGAGAGCTTCTAATGGGGGAAAGAACTGTGAATTGTATAGGAGATTTTATGTGTACGGATTCCATTGTTATTGTTACCGTACCCTATGGGGACTTGGAGTCCTGCATTCTGATAGTTATATTTCGGCAGCCTCAACCGTCAGCCTCGCAACACATCCTGACTAAGCAGGAGCATGAAATGAAACTCTTCCAGCCGATTCGAGGCGGGTGATGAGATGAGAACAAAAATCCCTGCCACGAAAGCTGTAACTACGATCGGAAAATAGCCCGTGGACCGTACACGACATATATGGCACACGACATGGTACTCTGACGGGACTGTACAACGACATACATACTGACTTGACCGGACCCCGTGACCATGACCTCATCCTCCCGGCGGGGATCGCCCAACTGCACCCCACTAGCAACTCGCGGTCCGCGGTGGAGGAGATTCATGCCAAATCCGGTTTTGACCAGCCCCCCAAACGTCGATGAATCCTTGAAATCCTAATACCGAATTACGTATGTGGCTCAGGTCTCCCGATGGCGTCTATTAATGTTGACGATTCACATGGCTGGACGATCCACCATCTGGTCATTGGCTTCGCGCATCCCCGTCAAGCATGGCCTTAATCATTGATCCCAGCGAACGGTCGCCTTATCGACTGGCACAGGAACGGGAGTTCTACAGGTACCACTCTCCAGCGGTGCCCAGTGCATTGCATCATGGTACCAAACCCTACTGATCAGGCCCCTCCGACAGGTATATCCCGCGCGAGGATTGTGCAACCCATTACGCGCCCTGGGATCACGAGAGCAGCAAAGCCTTTAGACCATTCCCGTCAAGAAACACAGCCTTGAATTGCTATGCTCAGATCGCGGCCACTCGCCTGGAGACCGAACGCGCCCTGATCTCCCTGTTCGATCGTACCCACCAGTATGTCCTCGCCGAGGCGACCCCCACGATGAGTCTCGTCGGGGCGCATTTCGCCAACGACGCCGAGTATCTACAACTTGGATGTTGCATATTTCCGAAGGAGAGGGGACTTTGTCACAATATCGAGATCGCCTCACCGTCGGGCCAGCCAGACAACCACACAGTGGTTGATAAATATACCACGGTCATACTGGATGTGGTCCAAGACGAGCGCGTTCGGTCAGAAGGCCTTCTTGTACCGCTACGGGACGTGCGATTCTATGCAAGCGTTCCCCTCATGAGCCCCCGCGGACTTAGGATCGGCGCATTGAGCGTGATGGACGGCAAGGCGAGGACTTCATTTCCTGACCAGGTTTCCATGCAGTTCTTAAAGGACATGGCTGCGACAGTCATGGAGCACCTGACAATGAAGGAGAGCACCCAGCAAAGCCGCCGAGGAGAAAGGATGATTGTGGGCTTGGGGAGCTTTGTCGAGGGCCGGACAACGCTGCGGGATTCGTGGCGCGAGGCCAAGGCACAACATGATGCAGCCGAGAATTCTGGGGAGTCGGTCGAGGGTCAACTGAATATGGATCAGCAGGATATCCAGCAGTTAGCTAAGGAAACTAAGGACGCTGGGCAGACGGGACGGAAGCCGTCCGTTATGCAGGTGCCAGTGAGAAGCAAAGCTGCTGATCAGATCGGTAAAATGGAAGAACAAAAGAGCACACAGAGAGATTCCACAACCGCCAACCGAGAAACGCGCTCGCCAGAAACGCGCACTGGCAATCAAGTGTCTCTCCCGAGGCAAAGCGCAAAGCGCAGCCAAGAGTCTTCGATCGAGGTCTCGCTCAAGGGCGACTCGTTTCGGAGTGTCCTCGCCGGTGAGAGCCTGCAAGACGATACCTTGCCTACCAGCGTCCGGAATATTTTCTCGCGAGCATCAAACTTACTTCGGGAGTCCATCGGAGCCGAAGGGGTCATGTTTCTGGATGCCAATAGCAAGAAATTCGGTAGTCTTGTCAACCAGAATACCCGCCGAGTGGCGGATCCAACTCCGACGAATGGTACATCAAGCGACAGCGGTAGCGCGGGCTCGGGATCTTCGACCCAGCAGAAAAATGCAGAAGCGAGGCGGCGTTCGTCAGCCGAAGGGAACCAAATGGTTTCAGAATGCCTGGGGTTCTCCAGCTCACAAGTATCGAGCATCGACAACGAAGAGAAAGCCGGAAAAGCCATTGCGGTACCCGAACCTCTATTTACGTCCCTTATTGAGCGATATCCCCGCGGCAAAATCTTCACATACAATGCCGACGGATCGGTGTCCGAGGATACCGACGAACTCACCCACAGCGGATCCGAACCGTGGCCAGGTCGGTCGTCCAAAACTAAGTCCAACGTCCAGTGCGGACCGGAGCCGCTGGTACGCGGGGGTCCTGGCCTGGACCAACGAGCCAGACCGGATATTCACCTTTGAGAATGAGCTGGTGTATATATCGGCATTTACGAACAGCATTATGGCGGAGATCCGGCGGGTTGACACTGAAGTTGCGGAGAAAGCCAAGACCAATTTGGTCAGCAGCATCACCCACGAGCTGCGGAATCCCTTGCACGGGATTCTGGGAACAGCAGACATTCTGAGTGACACTGCCATGAATGCTCTGCAGCATGGAATGGTTCATACGATTGAATCGTGTGGACGCACATTGCTAGACACGATCAACAATCTGCTGGACTGACGTTTATCGATCAATACCGGAAAGGAAATACTTCTCAACCCAAAAAGGGGAAACATGGGATACCCAAGAGTTTGCCGCTCGGCGAGAGGACACCATCCACCCGAGTGGAGCTGGACTCCATGCTCGAGGAGGTCACCGAATGCGTGTTTGCCGGGTATTGCTTCTACAATCACCCTAAGGCACCCCCTCCTGCTCTCACAGAATCTTCTTCTCGATCGGCCGGGCAGCCCGACCAGGCCGACCCGGTCGGTCCTCGGGCTAGTCAGGTTACTGTCATTTTCGATATTGAGCCCGAGACAGAATGGGACTTCTACACTCATGCAGGTGCCTGGAGACGCGTTCTCATGAATATTTTTGGCAATGCGTTGAAGTATACCTCGTCGGGATATATCTATCTCGAGCTTAAATCGGCCCAAGAGGGGACGAGCTCCACGGACAGTCCATCGAATAGCAATGACTTCGAAGTTACTTTGACCGTGAAAGATACTGGAAAGGGCATTGGAGCGGACTATCTCCAGAAAGATCTCTTCAGCCCTTTCTCACAAGAAGATCCACTTGCGTCAGGTAGTGGACTTGGGCTGAGTATTGTTCGTCAAGCTGTTGGTTATTTGGGCGGTGCGATCGAGATCCAATCTACCAAGGGTGTTGGGACTCAACTCTCGATACATGCACCGTTGACCAAATCACCTGCCGTCTCCGATACCAATTCCTCCTCGCGCTCGATATTCAGCTCCCTGCGACACTCAACCGAGAACAAAACGATCGGATTCCTAGGATTTGGCGAGTTGTTACGCTCGCAACGAGACACCCTATTGTATCCCTGGAGCGAATGTGTCGTGAATGGTTTACCTTGGAAGTCACCAAAGTCTCCCCATTAGAAGGAAAACACAAACCGCTAGACTTTTACCTCGCAGTGCAGACCGAACTGGATTCTGAGGATGTCGGAGGACGGGATCTCTTCAATCTCCAGCAGCATCTCAACAAAGATGGGGTCTGGCAAGCCCCAGTCGTGGTGATCTGTCAGTCGCCCGAGGAGGCCCATGGCATGTTCGTGGCCTCCAAGAACCGGGGCGATCCAACATTTTTCGAATTTGTCAGTCAGCCTTGTGGGCCGCGCAAATTAGCTCGCGCTCTGGATATATGCATCCAGCGACAGCAAGAACAAGAATGCGGTCAGCGAGCCAGCAATGAGCCCACTCGTTGGGTCGAAATGCCTGAATCGTCTCATTTGCCCGTCGACGTTGGCCCTACTGATCCGCCCCAGGATAGGATGAAAATCAACAAGAGACCGACGAAAGACACGATCGGCAGCGATAAACGTGAACGACGATCCTCCCGACCTTCATCGCCTGGAGACCATCACCCAGAGCCATCCGAGGCAGACGCAAACAGCAGCGCCCAATCAACGGCTGCAACTACGCCCAACAAGACCAATCCCACAACTAACAGTCCATCTGTATTGCTGGTGGATGACAACGACTTGAATCTTCAGCTGCTTTGTGCCTACACCAAGAAGGAGGGATTGGAATACGTGACCGGGAAAAACGGTGCCGAGGCCGTAGAGCTGTATCAGAACCGCCCGGGAGGATTCCAGGTGGTTATCATCGGTATGTCCCTGTCCTTCTATCCCCACAGTCTACCCACATTGAACAATTCTCTCCCTACATGATTTTCCTACTTGCACACATCACAAGACTCCGTGTTCCATGTACAGGGCTACCAGGAACAAAGATCTTTCAATGCCCGTGATGGATGGTGTTGAAGCGTCACGTCAAATACGCCGCCTTGAGAACGAGCGGCGAGTCACACTACCCGAATCCGAGCAGGAGACTACACCACGCACATTCATCGTCGCCCTGACTGGGCTGGACAGTACCGAGGCGCAGAAAGAGGCTCTTGGCTCGGGCATTGACACTTTTCTCATCAAGCCCATCAATAAGCAAGAAATGCAGGGCGTCTTCAGGAGGAAACCATAAAGTGCAATTCCATTTTAGAAGTTGAATAAATTCGATAGTTAACCCAATAGAATAAGACATTTTCGCATGCGAGAACGTTCTGGGTCTACGTGGTATACAGCCAAGAACGAGACACTGGAATAATGGAATCGGTGGCTTGAACATGCGGGCGACTAACCACAACAGACGAGCCCCGAACGAGGTGACAAGCGCAGACAAGACAACATATCGCGTGGTTCAAGTCATGCCTTTGCCACTCAATTGTCTGGTGATCGATGAGTGGAGTCACCTCGAGCTCCACCCTGATTTCTCGGAAGCTCCAAGACCCCCAAGATTCAGCTCGCCTATCCCAGGGTAGCTTTGAACCTAGGTGAATTATGTAGCAGCGGGGAGTGGCGATCTAGAGCTCGACAGATCGCCGGTCAGGTTGAAATTCACCAATCAGACAGTGGGCAAACGGGTGGATCGCAGATCAATCGCCAGCTAGAGCACGCCGAGCCCGTAGTCAGTGACTAGTTTCTAGCGCTGACATTAGGCTGGTATATCACATGAACGGGAGAGGCAATAAACCGTCCATTGAACAACCAGCCGCCCGCCAAGAACCCGCCAAGGAGGCTTCTCGTACAACCCCGCTTCCTCCGGGCCATGCTACACTTACACTAGTTGAGTCCCCGGGTCAAAGTGAAGGGAAGCAGGCAGCCAGGCAACATGATAACGTCAGTTGGCGGAGCGGAGCCCCCTGAAAGAAAAGGATCCAAGGCTGTGCGATTCACGATCACAGACTACGTTTCCACCCCTTACTCGACACCATCAGGCTACTTGAGCCATCTTCACCTGCGAATAGTATACTCCCCTCAACCCGGGAACCAGCCAGAAGCGAACCTGAGGTAGGGTGACTCTGATCGCCCGCAGTGAACGGGGCTTTAACCAAGACGTGCCAAGCATCAACGGCCCGAATAAATGGGTCTTGAACGCAATGCAGAGAGCAGCTCAGCGCTGCACAAAGAGGATGCGAAAGTCGACGCGCCGAGACGGTATTCCTTCAGTAATTTCTGGAAGGGCAGAAGCCATCATATTCGTCGTTCCAGTCGACCGGACAGTCCACAAATCACCAACACCAGTGTCACAACTCCAGTGGATAGGACAAGTTCAGAACAACGGAGCCCTGAAAAAGACCTGGCTGCGCAGGTGAAGGCAGAAGAAGAGCCATGTGAAACGGTGACTGTGTCTATCCTACGGAAGAGCAACCAACTGGATCTTGATTTAATTATCTGGGATGATTCTTCAAGGGACCGCCTCAATATGCAAAGATCCCTGGTCGATCTCGATAACATGATCTCACGCCTCCTAGAGGTGGGTTATTCAAAGCCTACCAAAAGTGTCTGTCTCAATGAAAGCGAGATCATGGCCATCTGCTCGTCGGCGCGGAATCTACTGCTGTCGCAGCCCGTTCTTCTGGAATTAAATGCCCCGATCCAAATAGTTGGGGATATTCATGGCCAGTTCCCGGACCTCATCCGACTTTTTAAGATGTGTGGACAACCGCCTTCCTCCAACTATCTATTTCTGGGAGATTATGTCGACCGGGGTAAGCAAAGCCTCGAAACGATGCTTCTTCTTCTCTGTTACAAGCTTAAGTACCCGGGAAACTTCTTTCTGCTCCGAGGAAACCATGAATGCGCCAATATTTCCCGGATCTACGGTTTCCATGACGAGTGCAAGCGACGCTCAAGTGTCAAAGTGTGGAAGGCATTCACCGATACTTTCAACTGCCTTCCGATCGCCGCCATCGTGGCGGAAAAGATATTTTGTGTTCACGGGGGCTTTCCCCCAATCTGACAAACCTGGATGAGATTCGATATCTGGCACGCCCGATTGAAGTACCTGAATACGGCCTTTTGAATGACATTCTGTGGAGCGACCCTGCCAATATCAAAGACTGGGGACCCAATCGCGACCGTGGCGTGAGTTGGTGTTTTGGAAAGGCACCGGTGCTCAATTTCTTGAAACGCCATAATTTGGACTTGGTATGTCGGTCCCATATGGTAGTGGAGGGCGGGTATGAATTCTTTGGGAATCGGTCATTGGTGACGATCTTTTCCGCGCCCAACGTGAGTTCTTTGTGGCTTCACACTTCTTGCGTGTAAGAAACCAGAGCTAACATTCCTGGATTAGTACTGTGGGGAGTTCGACAATTGCGGAGCGACTATGTCGGTCTCTGAAGAGCTTCTCTGTAATTTCCAGTTGTTGAAGCCGATCGACTCGAAGAATTCGAGAAAGAAAGCGAAAAAGGCAGAGGAGTCAACTGTGAGGGAAAAGGCACTGTGAGTATCAACATTTGTTGAAGCGGTACTCCTGTCATTGCGTAATGCTGATTCTTGACAGTCTCGGACTCGTGAACTGGAAAGATAGTTCTTGAGTGCGACCTCTCTTCGTTGGTGTTTTCTGATAACAATTTTCGAGCCCACCTGCGTGCGCAAATTACTACGTCTTCTCCTCTCGTGTTTTGCTACCGAGATCTTTGGCTTCAACTTTTTATTACATGTAAACTAAAATTATCTGGGAGGGCAGGATGAGGTCAAAGCTCATGCGGAATGCATATGAATTTCCAACCCGATTTGCATCTGGATATGATTGATATTCAGCGACTGGTAGACGCCCGTAAACTTGGAAGTCTGCATTACTGCCAACCGAAGCGAAACACAACCATGATGGCTTGCACTTGGACCTTGCAAAAGGCTGTATGATGGAAGGAACGGAGGGGGACTGCATGCAAAACACACTGGACACGACGATTGATCGCGAATCCCAAGATGTTTAAATCACATGTGGCATACTTGACACCCAACTCGCGGTAATTGTATGACTGCGTTGCTGATATGCAAGCACCAGACTGAACGCCAAGGCGTTCACTTAGGCCCAATATGGATCTGATATAACTTAGATGGAGTTCCAATGAAGGGTTGAGATGGAAAGCCTCTCCCCGATTCGGCTCATAAAACGAAAGAAGGGGATTAGGGCGACTAAGGCTGTCAGAAAGGTGCTATCCGACACTTGAAATGGTACATTTGTCAGCCTCGAAAAAATACGGGAATGTTGTGACATGGCAGTGTGGACGTGCAGGAGAAAAGGAGGATTTCAATCATAGATTGGACTCCTTCCGGCCTACTATCCCTTAAAAGACATGCTGGTTTACGTTCAAATTACCTCTAAGGGCTCTGCGCGCGGGCTGTAATTTCGAAGATCATGGAATCGGTTCACAGCTTGCCATAATATGAATGTGACATCAAAGCAACACTTGTAAAAAAAAAGTACGGGTGCGTATACCCTAATGCAGGATACTCCATGAGAATACTCAATACCCAAATGGTGGAGGGAAACGTGGCTACCTTTGTATTCACATTACATCTTGGGGAAAGTTAGTATGCAATTAGGAAAAACCCAAGCCAAGGCATGAATAGGACCTTTGTGGTTCACATAGTATAAACGCCAAGGGCTCAGACCATCATTCGATATCAGCATGTGCCTTGTCGAATAGTATTATGGGGTCTTTCTTTACAGCCAATTTTCTTGCAGTCATGAATACATTTGCGAATTCTGGTTCCTCTGATGCCGTATAATATCTCGGATTCACCATCGCTGTTGCAATTTTTGAAAATCAAAAGGTACCGTCAACATCAAACTCAGGCCCGCATGCGCCCTTATCCCGTGGCCTGACTAGCTTGTGGACAGTGCAGGAGTCGCCTTTGTCGTGATTCCAAACAATCCGCCAATTTTTGCCATCTCTATTTGAAGCTGTACTCCATAGTCGATTCGAGGAAGACCAGCGCGGGCCTCGATGCCGATCCCGTTCGGCGTGGTGGGAATAAACATCACGCTTCCACAGGCAAACATGATTGCACGAGCAGCGAAGTGAATTTTCAGAGCCCAAATGTAGGTCACTTCCATCGGAATTCTCCATGAACTGGTATCGGTATTGGTCTCGGTTCCAAAGCTAATACAGTTTGCGACGAAAATTCCGAGTGTGATAAACAACTGATATGTACTGGGAAGTGTCAGTATAAGACTGTAACCATCCCTTTCTGTTATTTCAAGCTTCCAAAATTACGGAGCGATCCTGATAAAAGAAAGGGGAATCAAAGTATAATATTTGTTTGAATGCGTTTGGGACGACAAAGCGAGGTGTCGACAATAAAAGAGCTGTGATTAGGGTGCGGCAAAACCTACGGCAGCCGACAGTGAGGTAGGGGTCAAAAGTCGAGGACCAATCATTCGGCTCACCGCCCTAGACCCCGCCGGCCTGACCGCTCAAGCCAGCATCCACCAACCAGGTTTCGGAAGAGAGATACCGCTGGTTTGTGGGTCATATGGTAGGGGGTTTTTAGTCATACTAAGTCTATTCGGCTTGGATCCAAACCTGGATTTCAAAATACATCAAAATAAATCTCCATGGGACTGAATTCTGGTTTCTTTACTAATTTTTGACCAATTTTGCTCCATTTTGTATGCCCCAAATGACCTGAATACTCTTTTTTTTTGACTACGCTGACCACCTATAGAGACCTGATATGCCATTTGGTCGCCCACGGCTCGACGTGGAGCCATACAAAGACCAAATTACCATGCTTCTGGCACAGAAGATACCTATAAGCAATATTTTAGACATTTTACACGAATACTACGGTCTCAAAATGTCACCGAGGACATTCAAACGTCGCACGCGGGCCTGGGGCATCCAACAGCGAGCACCAAATGGTATCACCAATAACAGAGCCTTACAAATGCGTGTTGAGACCCTTATCTGTGAGGGTAATCTCTCTTCGAAAGAGATTCTTCAGGTACTTTCGCTCGATGAAACACCTATCTCTACCGACACACTCAGGCGAATTCGTAGCCTACTTGGTATACGTCTTCGCATTGACGACCAGGATGATCAGGAGCAGCAGGAGGACGAGATACTCGAGATATTAGTGGACCAACAGGCCATTGGCCTTGTTGAAGGATATGGAAAAGGTCACCTCTGGGCCCATCTACGCCGTCATGGTCATGTCTTCGCCCGAGACCGAATCTTCGATGTATGGTGCTCTCTACGGCCTGACGCCCTCCTACGTCGCTCGACCGGTCTACAGCGGTCTCGCGGTGCATACCGATGCCCTGGGCCGAATTTTGTATGGCATATTGATGGCTATATGAAGTTAGAGCTCTTCGGGATCGAGATATATGCTGCGGTTGATGGGTATTCGCGCTATGTTACCTGGTTTTACGTGGGCATCAGCACGCGGACCGGATTCAGTGTCCTCCACCAGTATCTGAATACAATATCGACCACTGGTTTCCAACCGCGCGCGATCCGCTCTGACTATGGTACAGAGACCATGCTGATCGCAGACGCCCACTATGCATTAAGAAAAGCTGGCGCTGAAGCTGTTGATGGCCACCCAGAACTACAGTTTACCGACTGCTTTTGGTACGGTCGCAGCACCCAAAACCAGCGCATCGAGTCCTGGTGGGGACAGCTTACAAGCTCTACGAACTTCGTATGGCGTGAGCTTTTTAGTTGGCTTCAAGAGCGAGGCTACTACGAGGCGTCTAAGATCGACAAAGTTGCACTTCTTGCTGTTTACATGCCTTCAATTAAGGATACATGTGCGGAGTTCGTGCTCACATGGAACTCCCATCGGATCAGGAAGCAGAAGGGTCGCCCCTATAGCGTTCCAGGCAAGCCATGGTTGAACTACTATTACCCAGGGCGTGACGAGGAGGATATTAAGGATTATAGGCATCATATTGACCCTACAAAGCTTGATGCTATCAAGACTGACGTGGGGAGTTGGGATACTGACGTATATCTACCTACAGAGACTATACACTGGTGCCGTACTCAGCTACTGGGCATGGGCTTTGACCCTGAAAAACCACCAGCGAGAGACCATGGCACCCACCCATATGTCAATACCTACCTTCGGTTACGGGAGCTCGCTGTCGATCATACCGAAGGGGGCCTCTTTCCCGTCCTCTCACTATGCGAGAAGCCAACTATGCCCCCTAACTGGGCGCAGGATTAAGGGTGCGGGCTGCGGGCCCGCACCGTGGTGGAGATTAATGGGGATCAATGGAGATCAATACCTATATTTGGTAGGACCTTAATGACTATCAATCATTAGTTTTTTCAACTTTAGTGGGAGACAGGGTGTAGAGGGCGTCCTAGGCTTTCTGCACCTACTCTGCGCCCTCTGCATCTCCTAGGCTACTACATCTACAAAGCATGGCCTCTCACTATTACCCAAGCGACACACCCGATCTCGTTGATTTAACAGACACATACGATGACTCACCATCCTCCTCGTCTTCCGTCTACTCAGGAGCACCACCGAGACGACCTGGTCAGCTCATACCAAACGAACACCTCCTTCCTGAGCCATACAGCCTAGTCAGCCAGCGAATAACGGGTAGGGTAGCAGGGAGGCATCGCAAGCTCCATATGCAGAAGAGCAGACCAGCGCAGATGCTAGCACCACAGCAGCAGAGAATTCCGACAATTATCCACTTCTGTCTCTGGCGAAAGCCATCATCAGATCGAAAAACTTGGACGATGGACGAACTCAGTAAGTATGACTCTATTACTTGATTCTTTCAAGGCGCGCTTGCTAATAGACGCTACACTGTAGCTGACGTCTCCCAGTGGATCTCTCCCCACCGTGTCTTTAACTTCCAAGACTTTATTACAAGAGACCTTCTTCCTGCGCTTAGTCCGGAGCTTGGAGCCTATAATCCGATACCACACATCGACCGATACCAGCTCGCGACTGGGCTAAAGGGCCAAAAACCAAAGAAGGAACCACAGTGGTTATCCGCTACTGAAAACCATGCACGGTGCGCGGCAGAGCTCGCTTCGCAGTTTACTTTCGGTAGCCAAGCACGCCAGATCTACCTTATCATCATACGTGAAGAAGAGATAGATAAGGACGTGGTCATCAAGCCTGAGTCCGAGTCAGAGCCTCTCCGTGAGGCAAGCTTGGTCAGTAACTGGAGCAATCCAGAGACCCCAGGGCTAAGCTTCCAGTCGCGTACCGCGTCACAGGAGGAGATCCTCGCTGAGAGACTTAGAATTGCTAGTGAGAAAATTGTTCAGCTAGAGAAAGCACACCAGCAGGAGACATCGAAGGAGATACCGCAGGAGGACATAACGCAGCGAAGAGAGGCTTCAGGTGCCCGGCAACGTGGGCGCCCGCGGCGACGTGGTGGTGTCAGGAAAGATAGAGCTAGGTGTACTCCAGTGGCAGCACTCTCGGCACTATCAGGGGCCACCTCACCGCGGCGTACGCGCAGTATGGCCCCTCGTGGTGGAACAACAGAGTCTGGTTAGTTAAAGTAGCTTTCAAATGCATATCTAGGCCATTTTGAGCACCTAAAATCATCGAAATTGGTCAAATTCTGGCACGTAAACAGATTATGGGCACTTGGAGAGCTTTTTTTATATGGTCATATGATCCATAAAACCAACGTCACCTTCTCTACGAAACCTAATTGGCAATGTCAAAATTCCCTATCCATAGATTCTGGCAGAAAATTACGTACCTTAGGTGTCGAGATTACTATATTAATCCTACCGCCCGTTTTCTGCCTGCCAAATTCGACTTTTGGCCCCTACCTCACTATCGGCTGCCGTAGCAAAACCGCATTTGCGGTTACCACTTTGCTAACCGCAGCCAAAACCGCAAATTTGGCTGTGGTTAGCCATGACTAGCCGCAAGATAACCGCACTAGCATAACTCTCGCTAATTTATCCTATTCTAGCCGCCACGTGACTCCTCTTATACAGCTGACAATGTCTTGTTTTTAATTGTAAGATACGCATGTTCTAGTTATTCTGTCGGACTTTCGGATATCGGTATCGACTAGTACTCGCGAGGGGCCAAATGAACCATCCCAGCGATCGAACGATTGACTGAAGAACTATCTGTCGGCTCCCGTTCCGGATGCCATCTATTCAAGGTTTTCGTGTGTTACAGCGCTGCTTTTCCGAGAATACCCGATTACCATACAAAACAGGTAGGAGATTGGGTATCTGCTGAATCATCCTGCTCCTGATTGTAACTCGATCGACATATTCCAATACTATTCTGCACTTTCTTCCACTTATTTAGAGTTATTGTCAGGATGAGGAATCGATGTACTGGCTAGTACTGAAGATGTCCAAACAGAATAAGATGATTGAAGGTTGTTGAGATCGGATGAGCGATCTCAGGGGTCTTTATATTTGAACTATGGCGTGTTATGACACCATACTAGGTGGAAATTGGGTGAACGATGAATAAGTCCATCCCGAAGGGTCCTAGTGGTATTTGACCACCCCCTCAGTTTGTCAGTTATCAAAATCAACCTTCACCACGCGAGTAATCCTCTCTAGGTAGACTCCGGATAATACTCAACCCCCAGACTTGAGAAATCTCCATCAGATACAAGTGGACCCATGACAATATTTCAAATCTAACGACAGTATGGATTTTAGGTATTAATTACCTATCAGCAAGCATCATAATGACCGACTTTTAGTTCCAGAAAAATATATCACATCACATCTGAAATGAAAGCGTGCTCTCTCAGAAGAGATACTTACGCTGCTTACGGGTACTTTGTTCGTGCTTGCGATACAAGCCTGTTCAGTGCAGGCCCCCCAGCGTATTCATTATCGCCATTTGTAGAGCCTGAGGGCCGTTCGACAGCCGTGCTGCCGATGGTGCTGCCCACACCGACGACTTTCGGCCCGGCCGAGTCCCTGAAAAAGCCCCAGGCTGGCGCGCCACCCATTCCGGGGGTAAAATCATTGAAATGGCCAAGTACATAACCGGTGTTGCCGTTGAGAGTAAAGGATTGCAAGCTGGAGATTACGGCACCGCCCTGGTATAGGGGACGCTCTCCTCTGGCACGATCCTGAGCGTAACCAACGCATTGCCAAGATGGAAGTTTGTTCCAGGCACCTTCATAAATTTTAATCCCAGCGTATCCGATGCTGTTACCGATGGGCGGTCCAAAGACCAAGACAACATAGTCGAACGCGGTCTCCTGATCGGTCACGTCGCCTGACACCTTCTCGTAATACACGATATCGGTGACGGCAAAGGTACCCCACGGCCCTTGACCATCGTAATAGCCCGGAGTGAATGTGGCCCATCCGATGGTACCTCGGCCATCAGAATTCCAATTGATAATGCTGCTTGCAGTCAGGACGTGGCGAGGCCCAATCATCACCCCGGACCCCCAGCCGCCCGCGGTGCGAACCTTGCCAACGATACCCCATGGATACCTGGTGTCCTGGAACAAAATACGATCGTCGCTATCAAAGATGATAGCACCAGGGTCAACGTCTTTCCTCTTCTTAGAACCGTCAAGGTTAACGTGCGTCAAGGGTGCCTCATTGGGCGTAAATGAGCATTGCGACCCAGGGGGCAGTAGACCGTCGAGTTCCTTGTCGTCCGGGTGACTTTGTGCCACCAGCTTAACATCTAAAGGGACAGGAGTTGGTGTCGGGAATGGGGAGATGACGTTAAGACCGTCAGCCCCGACGTCCACTGAAACACGCAGACGACCGTTCTCGTGCTTTAAATTCGGTCGGTTGTCATCATCCAACGGAATATCGAGTGCCGGGACTTGTATCCGCACTTCTGTCCCTTCAGTCTTGAAGGGAGGTTGCTGCACAAGAGACTTAATTTCGATGGGAGCGTCCATGACTTGAATGACCTTCACAACCGAGCGTGTTGATATGGAGATGAAAAAAAAAAAAATTCAACAATATTGTACAATACTGTTGACAATCAAATCTTGTTGATCGGGGTTTACTGCAGTTAAAAGATTCAAGAGGTGCTGTGGACTTAGAGCACTATTATACACTTCAGGGCTCGCGACATGGCAACATGAAAACCATCAGGAACAGATGCGACCTGTAATTGACTCAGGGATGACGACTGCATTACAGTGGCGTGAATAATCTAGCCGGGTCTAAAGTGTCTAGAAAATGAAAGCAGACATGGAATGAACAGGATGATGACCGCATTACAGTCGCGTGAATAATCTAGCCGGGTCTAAAGTGTCTAGAAAATGAAAGCAGACATGGAATGAGCAGGATGACGACCGCATTACAGTCGCGTGAATAATCTAGCCGGGTCTAAAGTGTCTAGAAAATGACGGCCGCACGCTGTAAATGTACACTATCAATTGTTTCAGCTTACGTGCAGTAGCTGCGCACTTCTCTGATGAGGGGAACCGTGACTTTTGTTTGAAGCAGCATAAGATAACTTATAGAACGGACTGTTCTAGCTCTTTAAAGTCCGCAAAAGTGATGGTATATATGATATTAAAGCGATGCAAACAATCTCTAAAATTTGTCAACTAGGCTTAGCATGCCAATTCCACCAGGTAGATTGAGCCAAATTCTAGATGGTATGATCAGATGAGTTGAGTTTCGGATAATGCGCGATCGAGAATCTAGAACATGCCTCTCCGCTCCCTACATCTGCGACAAGTTTCTGGCGACAAATGGTTCTGACGAAGATGGATTAACTGAGAATGCCTCGAGAAGCCTAAGGAGACGGAGGTGATGAACTCAATCTCGCGGACACTCCAAAGCGGCAGCAACCAAGACAGACCAGCTATATGGCGGATGTAATATGTTTATGGCAAGCCTGCGCGTGGACAAAATCGGAGTTCAAATGTTACGGCGGCATGATAAACAACATGGGTTTCAATTTATCTGACGGTAAAAAGAACATAAAACATTCACTTTGCCTCGTGATTATTGAGTACTCAGGATAGATCACCCAGTATGCGAAACTAGTTATTTGCGTCGTAGTCCACAATGGGCAACCTACCAGTCTTTTCCATAACTCCAAGATGTGTTCCAGAGAATTGGTAGAAAGTTTTAGTGCTGTCGATATCCGAGGGCTGCATCAGGGGAGGGAATTCGTATGCCATCACTGATGTTGGGTTACGTGGACCAATTTGGACCGAGTTTAGGTTGGCATCAGTTTCCCTCTCCGGGGCAAATTCGTGACGAAGTCCCAGGATGTGACCTAGCTCGTGTAAGAAAATATTCTTCAAGTATTGCACTGTTCCTTCCTGGAATGCAGCAGGATAGACGTTCAGCACGTTCAAATCCACATTATTCGGAAAAAATGCCTCAGCAAGGGTCCCAGGGCTGACTTCCTTTGCGTAGGTGAGGACGAATGCGGCATCTTCGATCTTAGAAACCCATTCAAACTGCACACCGAGCTTCAGCTCATTCCATTCATTGGCGGCTTCATGCAACTTGTTCGCTGCCAGAAAAGCGAGGTCCGGCTTTGGATATCCATTCGCAAGAACGGCGAAGTTGACAGTTTTTGTCGGTCCGGTCTTCCAGCGGGGTATCTCCTTTCCAAGCCCAACTTGAAGGGCTGTAGCACTAATACTACCTGCAATCGCCGCAGGCGTGGGCTTCTGGGTTATGCATGGATATCTCTCGAGTTTAGTCGTAGAGGAGCCTGCTGCTGTCGGAAGGCTCTGGGACTTGGCCTTCTCGGGGTCCAGGGTTTCCAATACCTCATGACCAAGATCCCCTTTCAGGTCCCGGAAGAAATTGGCCCGGGCAGGGTTGATAGTACTTTGAGCGTGGGACATGATGGATCGCTTGGGTGGATCAGTGGATGTTCCACACCAGTTTGTCTTGCTAAGATCCAGCTTGGTTCACTAGAAGTATGGTTGTAATGAATATCAATCTCCATCCACAGACTTTGAAGGATGTCACGGCGAATTTATATTTTGCGGGAGTAAAATCCGCCCAATAGAATACTTTTCACCAAGGAGAAAAACACGCTGCTGCTTTCGTCACCATGATGCCTCAATGACTTGACATTTCGAAAATGGGGTGTCATTTGATCAGTCACCAACACAGTCATTTTGCGGTTGTTCTCGGGGATCAGTGGGTCATACTTCCAAATGCCTAAGTTTGAAGATCTGACTGTCTGTTTTGCTGTTGATGAACCAACCGGCATGGTCTGGACCTTACGCTTATTTTGAGTTTTTCGGGGCCAGCCACACGTCCACCGGACAGAACCTCCGGGTCATTCTGCAGGGCTGCCGGGCGAGCAGTGCGCATATTCGCTAGGATCATGTGGAGTAGTAATACTGGTTGCCAATCAAGGTCACAGTCCCTTGGAACGCAAATGGGCAGTTGTAGGTTGTGCCGACTCCAGAGACATCATTTGGGTTCGCGCACTGGGAGGCAACGGGAGTGCCTTGCGAGTGTACCCTATAGCCGGATATCACACTATCAGATGATCGGCTGCGCTACTCCCTATTGTCAAGTGGGACGAGCCAGTGATCCCAATTCTCTGCATCCTGATTCGCCGATGGTGCGTGCTCTCGCCCTCGTGGTGCGTCGCTCTGCAGCAAGTTCGCACCCTATCATATTCCCGAGCATCCTGGTAGAAACACCGGCAGAAGTATGGACCGGTCAAGTATTGAATTGCTTTTTAGAGGGTCGCTATCGCGCACTGTCTAGAGGGCAAATGTCGGGAAATGGCTCCACCCCCACACAGCACTTTTGTACAGCTCCATAGCACCATCTTATAGAGCCGGTTCCAGACTAGGGTGCGGAAAAACCGCATTTGCGGTTACCACTTTGCTAACCGCACCCGCAATTTGCGGTTTCGGCAGTGGTTAGCCATGGCTAGCCGCAAGATAACCGCACTAGCATAACTCGCTAATTTACCCTATTCTAGCCGCCACGTGACTCTTATATAGCTGACAATGTCTTGTTTTTAATTATAAGATATGTATGTTCTAGTTATTCTAATACTATTCTGCACCCTCTTCTACTTAATATAACGTGATCCACGGTCGCGCGAGCGACCCCATCAAAAATCCACTTCAATAATAATCCATCTTTTTCAACCACAACAACAATGCCCCCCCAACGCTCTGATAAAAAAAAAAAGTTGACAGAGCAGGAGGGTCGCCTTTTATTAGCTATAAAAGCTATAAAAGATGGCAAATATCCCTCTGCTGCAGCTGCTGCACGATCATTTGGGATACCTGTCTCAACTTTGAAGGCCTGGATCAATGGGCGCCAATCTGCTACTGAAAAGAGGCCATCTGGCCATATTTTCTCTCAAATCGAAGAGCAATCGATAGAAAACTGGCTACTCGATATGGACTCAAGAGGTGCAGCTCTTACTTTGCCTATGTTGCGAGATATGGCCAATCTTCTACTTAGTGCACGGAAAAAAGGCCCCTGTACCACTGGTATTAATTGGCCTTCTCATTTTGTCAAACGACACCCAAATCTCTCTACTCGACTTTCACGCAAATACGACTATCAGAGAGCTCTTTCAGAAGACCCTCGAATTATTAAACCATGGTTTGATTTGCTTCAAAGGACGATGGAAAAGTGGGGTATCGCTTCAGACGATATCTTCAACTTTGATGAGTCTGGTTTTGCCATGGGTGTTGGCGCAACACAAAAGATTATCACTTCAGCGGAATACCATGGAAAAAGAGCACTTTTGCAAGCCGGAAATCGTGAGTGGGTGACTTCGATTGAGTGTATAAGAGCTTCTGGAAGTGTTCTCCCTCCACTCTTCATTTTCAAAGGAAACCGATTCCCAGAGCATTTACGACCCTACCTCCTTTTAAATCAAAAAGCAGCTCATCTAACTATGAGCCCAAATGGTTGGACTACCAATACAATTGGTTTATGGTGGCTAAAACATCATTTTATCCCAAATATTGGGACAAGAGTGGGAAAATATTGCTTACTGGTCCTTGACGGTCATGGGAGTCATTTAACACCTGAATTTGACCAAATATGTGAAGAACACCAAATCATCGCAATCTGTATGCCTCCGCATGCTTCTCATCTTTTACAGCCTTTGGATGTGGGTTGTTTCTCGGTTTTAAAGAGACTTTATGGAGGAGCGGTTTCAACTTTGGTGCGGAACGGAGTTAACACCGTTGACAAGGAAGATTTCCTAGAACTAATCGCAGATGCGAGAATGGGTTCTTTTAAGTCTTCCACTATACAGAATAGCTTTTTGGCTACTGGATTAGCACCATTTGATGCTAATAAAGTCTTGGAAAAGCTAAATGTGCACCTGGACTCTCTTCCTCCTCTGGAGAACCTCTCCCAGCGACCACTCTCTTCTGGCAGTGATAGTGATCCAAATACTCTTTGGACCCTCTCAAGATTCACAAAATCGCAATCTCGGATCAAAAAAGGTCTAGAGTCTTCTTCTTCTTTTCTTTCTTCACCAACAAAAAAGGAGATTGAGAAGACCTACAGGATGACTATAAAAGTAGTCCACGGCCACATTTTTCTCCAGCATCGCTGTACCCAATTAGAAGCTACCAACAAGAAACAGGCCAAAAAAACGAGAGACCAAACATAAGTTTACGACCCAGAAAGGCATCTTTGGTGGTCTAGAGGGTGGTGAAGATGATGTGGTGGTTGAGGATGAAGATAGAAGCAAAGATATATCTTTACCAGAGGTGCCTGCAAAACTGGTTACTGAGCCTACTTTACCTTCTACCCCCTTGGTTCGGCGGCAGGTGACATGTTCTAGCTGTGGGATAAAAGGTCATACATATCCTAAATGCCCTACACGTGTTCAATAGCTAAACTTATGTTATTATTGTGGTTTTAATAGTGGTCAAAAATTATATTTATGTAATCATAGATCGTGACCTGACCCGTTGCACTGCTCGGTTGATCAGGTGATTTTGATCGTAGCCTTGAAAGTGTTGAGATTTGGATACGACGAAGCACTTAATATTGAATAAGGGCCTGCTAGACAAATCGAACTTGATGGAATTGACAGAACTTGAACTTGTCTGTATCAAACTGTCTACATGCGATTCTGGGAGTATTTATCCCTGAACGGGCGCCAAGCCCCTGACAGTAGTAAACCCCTATGATCGGTCTGGCAAGAGCGTTTGAAGCGCATATCAAGCTCAGTGCCTCGGGTTTCCCTGAACAGGCATGCCGACAGAGGTTGGGAATGAGGCATCAATTCGGTGCCTTATCCTGAGACCTCAACAGAAAGTTGGGTGTTGAGCTGTGCGTAGAACCATCGTAACTTCCAATATATATTTTCACTTTACCCGATTACAATACATCCCTGAGTGTGGAGCTCGAATCTTCACCATACCTCAGTATTACTCTCATTTCTCAAAGCGAAATGGAGTAGAGATTCATTTCCCTAGATCTAGAGGTTTTAATTTCTTTGAATACGGCAGAATAATTAAATATTTCCTTTATTTATCATCGTGAAGATGGAAGTCATACTTGTTCTGACCAGAACAGCCGTCTTTTACCGTTATTTATTGAGATTAATCATCTTTTTATGCATCCTAATTGGGAAAATATGCAGTACTTGGGCGGGTTGGGCAGCCCATGGGCCCTGTTGATTTATAAGTGATGCTTCAGTGTTCATGTTGTTGAGGGGAGTTGATTGTTTATGTCGGGATATATTCTCCTGTCAGAACAAACTGGCTGTGACCCACTGCTAGCGACCGATGGATAACATCCCTTGCTTGGTGTACGCATTCTTGCGCTGGGCTGTGGCCCCGGTGTTGTGACCGCCGAAGGCCGGCGTGTGGGATCTAGGTGTGTTATCCAACTAGACTGAGCATCAACATCAATCAATTGACTTTTGTTTTGGAAGCATACACACTGTCCACTTAACTGTGTACACAGTACCTAGCTGGTGATACCAACACGATCAAAACAAATTTCAGACCGATCGAAGCAGTTTTTAGTTTGGTTTTGTGGGTTCAAAAATTCCCAATTTTTTTTTGACGGGGTGCGGTAGGGTTTTACATAAGCCGCCGACCGTGATGCATCATCTCGTACCCCGAAAACCCCAGCCCATTAGGGTTAGTGTCACGCCGGCGTCCATATTGTGTTTTCGAGGCCGAAATTTCAGGGGGTGAATTGTCAAGATTTAAATATTCATCTACATCAATTTCAGCCGGATCAGAGCACGTGTTCAGAAGTTGTTGTCGATCGGAGAGACTGATATTACAATCAGGAGCAGGATGATTCAGCAGATACCCAATCTCCTACCTGTTTTGTATGGTAATCGGGGTATTCTCGGAGAAGGGGTTGCTGTAACACACTTAAAACCCCTGAATAGATGGCATCCTGAACGGGGGCCGACAGATAGTTCTTCAGTCAATCAATCAATCGCTGAGATGGTTCAAGTGGCCCCTCGCGAGTACTAGTCGATACCGATATCCCAAAGTCCGACAGTTGTGAACCATCATTGTATTGTCGTTCGAATCCATATTGTTGCCATTGTGTCGGCATCCCGGGTCTATGACAGTGCTGAGTCATGTGCTAGACCGAGGATGCTGTGGATTGAGACGGATCACAGACTGTGCTCGAGGACGGGCTTTGCCTCGAGGGGTCGAGTCTGCGGGTAAGATTCACCTAGAATTCGCCTGATCTTCTAGCTATGATCAGGAACAGTTTTAAATACAAAAATAAAGATGTAAATATGTTAACTACAGCAAACAGAAGTAACAAGCAGTAAGCAAACAAGCGGTGTAAAGCGGGGTAATTCTGATATATCTCATTCACCTGCGAGATGCCCCTGGGACGAACATGCACTCATCTGACAGCATTATTTCGGCCGAAATGAGAGACACGGCCAATTGATCAGGTGATATTGAGCGCAGCCTTGGAAGTCAGGTGTTGAACTGTTTTGACTTCCAACATCTACTTAGTTACATTATTCGTTAATCGGACTGTTCTATCTCTTTAAACTGATCTCACTCTTCTTCTTCCACACATTCCTGGTTATATGATTTAGCATCAGTCAGCTTGCTTTGTCATCGCATACCAGCCAATGCTGACACTAGTTCTAAAGTACACCTTCTGTCGGGAAATAACACGTGATTACCCTTAGGAGTGACGGCCGATGGTTCATCCGAAGTTCTGAATACTGAGCCTTCACTATGAGTGGCGTCCAATATATTGAAGTCACATTAGACGCATGGCGTTCGATGCATCGAACTACCCCTGTTCGTGCCCCTTTTCACTTGCATATTTTGTTTGCATTATTTTGTTCTATTTTCGGTCTATAAACAATCACAAATTTCGGCCTGATTCACGCGCTACTAGTCATAAATTGACTAAGTTCGAAGAAGATTCACTTGTTCAGTGGATACTCTCTATGGATTCTCGAGTTTTAGCGTCTAGGCCCTCAACTGTGAGAGATATGGCCAATATTCTATTAGCCGACCGTGGAAACACCACTACGTCAACTTCCCCACTAATTGTTAGAAAAAACTGGGTATTAAATTTTGTCAAACGCCGAGAAGAGATCCAAAGACAATTTTCAAGGCGCTATAACTATCAACGTGCTCAAAATGAGGACCCAAAGGTCTTGAGTGAGTGGTTTAAATCCGTTCAAAATATGATCAGTGAGAAGGACATCCAATCAGAGGATATATTCAACTTTGATGAGACTGGTTTTGCGATGGGCCTTATATCAGCACAAAAGGTGGTTACTCGAGCCCAGTATCATGGTACTCGGGCAATTCTACAGCCTAGAAACCGTGAATAGGTGACTGTTATGAGTCAATCCGTGCGGCTGGTTTTGCTCTTCACCCCTGCATCATCTTTAAAGCCAAAAACCACAACACAAATTGGCTTGATGGGCTTCTAAAAGACTGGCGAATTAAAGTCTCTCCAAATAGTTGGACATCAGACGAAATCAGTATCAGATGGATTCAAAACCTATTCATCCTATTCACTTCAGTTCGGATAATAGGAAGATATCACCCTCTGATTCTTAAAGAGATGGCCATGGAGGCCACCTCACTCCCCAATTCGACCGAATTTGTGCTGAAAGCTCAATTATCCCACTCTGCATACCAGCACATTCATCCTATGTTCTTCAACCTCTAGATATTAGATATTTTGCTGTTCTTAAACGTGCCTATAGTCAGCTGATTACCAATCAGGCACGGCTAGTTAAGTAATACTTATCTTCTTATCTGGGATGTACCCTCTTTTAGACTGCGGCATATCCTCCCCATTGGATATTGGGTCATATACTATATCCGCAAATTCAGGATAATGGCCTCACGCCAATTAGCGGGAAATGTTATCTTCATATGGGAATCGAGAGACAGGCCAGTCTGCGGTGGCAAATCAAAGCCAGCCGTCCTTACCACCCAATCCCTCGAAGAGGTGCCAAAGGCCCATCAGTAATATCATGAGGTCTCACTTATTAGCTTGGCAGAATACTGTCCCCGCTTACAGCCAGTTGTACCCAGCCACGAACTTGAACTTATGGCTCTGGTGGAGTTTGGTTTGCAGGTGATAAATTCCGAAATTAAACCAGGGAAACTCCGCTAGCGCGCATTACAGTCAAGTGAACAATCTAGCCGAGTCTAAAGTGTCTAGAAGATGAAAGCAGACGTGGAATTGGCAGCAGATACCTATGTTAAGTTTACCAATATGCGGCTCTTTGTAAGAGCCGCATATAGTCGGGAACCGGAAGATTACGCTAATGAAGGTCACACTTACGATGACCTCGTTGCATGTCCTATAATCCCTTGGGACGGTAAATTCAATCTTCAAATCTCGGATCCCTGCGCTGGAGATATAAACTATCAAGATCCGTAACTAGTTAGGAACCGGAAGATTACGCCGACAAAGACCACACTTACGAGTGGCTTGCGTCACATGGGCGATCGAGAATCTAGAATATGCTTCTCCGTTGCCTACACCTGCGACAGGTTCTAGGCCAGATTAAGAAGAGCGAACATGATCACATGAACCCTCGTCCCAGATTTCTTAAGATGAAAATGGACAGAACACCAATGACTGCTTGATATCTGTTAAAAAATGATTAATAGTGGCAAAGGTCTCATTATCCCACCAAAGCGGGGCCGGGGAGTATTTAGTGAGGCGAGAAGCCACCGTGCAAGCGGCGCCCGGCTGGAGGTTCCAACCTACATCATATTTGCAAATAATATTCCTGCCAGGCCTTTTATAAAGGTTGGCGTTTCCCCCACGCTGGAAAGGCATTCATCTTCATATCCAGCTCCACGGGATCTGTTGAGACGGATTTAATATCATACCTACTGCCAATCAGAGCCTTAAGAGAGCGAAATAACAGCGGCACAATGACGTCAGGACATGAATGTGATGACTCGAGACCGTGCCCTGTCCCTCCCCACCCAGATCTCCTTGCTCGACTCCGATATGAACCGAATTCAGTTACTGCTCCCTCTATCACCACACAGATTCCCGGACGTCCTTCATTCAGCGCCAGGACTGGAACACGCACAGGTCTGAATGATGGATGCATCTTCCCTGAATCTCATTTTGAGACTGCTGTCTCTGCGAGCCGTTTGAGCAGAGCTGCATTAGAGCGAACTCCTCTCCGTGGTACTATTCGGTAAGTAAATCGACCAATATATCAGCGCGAGCTGTTATTTTGACTGACAGCAACGTTTGTCAATAGAGCTGCTGTTGTCCTGGTTGACTTCCCAGATAAAAAAATGGGAGCAAATGCCGCACAATACTTCGAAGATCTCTTTTTCTCCACTGGAAGAATCAACACTGGCAGTGTCACCGAATATTACAATGAGGTTAGTGGTGGTAAGATCAGCCTCAGCGGCGAGGTTGTTGGCCCTCTGCGCATGCCCCGTAAGCTTTCAGCCTACGCACATGGCGATAGCGGGATGACCAATGCTACTCCAAATGCTCAGACTATGGCTGCGGACGCACTGGATGCGGTCAAAGGTCAAGTCAATTTCGCTCCCTATGATAATGACCAAAATGGTTACGTCGATGCCTTTGTGGTGGTTCATGCCGGACAGGGCGCTGAGGAGACCGGAAGAAAGGACGATATTTGGTCTCTTAAGTGGACACTACCAGCTGTCACTGATGTCAACGGAGTTAATATATTTGCCTTTCTTACCATCCCGGAGGATGCTAAAGCCGGCGTGGCTGCTCATGAGCTGGGCCATCTCGTCTTCGGCTGGCCGGATCTTTACGACATAGACTGGAGCTCCGAAGGTGCTGGAAATTGGTGTCTGATGGCCGGAGGCTCATGGGGTGGTTCACCACCGGGCGTTAAGCCTTGCCACCCCTCCGCCTGGTGCAAAGAGACCCAGGGCTGGGTGGACAAAGTCGTGGATACCCACCTCCAATCTATCACTTTGGACGCCGTGGAGGACAGGCTACAAGTCCACCGACTGTGGAAGAATGGCGATAATGCAAGCCAGGAGTACTTCCTACTAGAGAATCGCGAGCCCATCGGGTTTGACCAGTCACTTCCTGGATTCGGTCTTCTCGGTATGATTTTCTTTCCTTAATTTGACACGGTTCCGCTCAACTAACCTCAATGTGCAGTCTGGCACATTGACGACTCGCGGGATGATAATCATGACGAACGCCATTACAAGGTGGGTCTCATGCAGGCTGATGCACTGAATCAGCTCGCCACACGTGCAGGCCGCGGTGACCCTGGCGATCCGTTCCCGGGAAGTACGGGAAATAAGAGCTTCACGTTTATATCCAATCCTAGCAGCCGCTCGTATGCGGGTCAGGATTCGAAAGTGTCTATCACGAATATCTCCGCCCCGGCACCGACAATGACTATGGATATTGCTGTGTAATGGCCCAATTTCGGAAGAGATTATGAACTGGAATTTAATTGCTGGCCATCTATTTAACAGGTAAAGTTGTGCTGAGCTCCTATCGAGAGAGTAAAGTCGGAGGCTGGGTTTTTTCTGACACCTGGGACACTTATAATGGTTCAAAGCGCTATCGATTTGTGGTATTTTCTGCTAGTTTGTTGCGTATTGCAAATGTTATTGACAAACTGAGGGGGTGGTCAAATACCACTAGGACCCTTCGGGATGGGCTTATTCATCGTTCACCCAATTTCCACCTAGTATGGTGTCATAACACGCCATAGTTCAAATATAAAGACCCCTGAGATCGCTCAACCGATCTCAACAACCTTCAATCAATCATCTTATTCTGTTTGGACATCTTCAGTACTAGCCAGTACATCGATTCCTCATCCTGACAGTTATTAAAAGTGTATTAGAATACTGGAACTTTCGAATCAGTAAAGTGAGTATTTCACTTTAAATGCGTCCCCTCGCAGTTTTCTCTTTCTCATTTAAATGGGACTCCCATGGGAGCAACTTTGCTCCCACCTCCCATCCCACGAAATTTTTCCTCCTCCCACTCCCATCCCATGGGACCCATTTTCTGCCTAATTTGGCCTGATTCTGCCTAAAACTTGCCTGATTTTCATGCATTAATTACATGTGTTTTGGTTTGGTTCTGTATGAACTACCTTATTTTAAGTCACTCATTCATAATAATATGTATTTTTAGGAAACATCTAAGGAAATGTATATTCATCTTAACATTATACGGTCGCATATGGCCAAATTTGAGATCAATCTAATATTAAGGCTGGTGGTCAACGTAACTTTCACCTGTGGTGGTTGAGTATGGAAATATATATTTTACGCAGAAGTATACTGTGAGGGCTTCGTACTTAGTCAGCATAGTTTACGTCAGACTCGGCCGTAAGGCCCGGGCCCTGACGCTTCAGAATGGACCATCTTCCCCCTCTCTGGCTGATTTCTACGTTCCACGTAGCATATACTCTTTATTTTTCGGCCGAAAAAACTGGGCAAGAAATTTTTTAGAAATACTGCTGGATCTCCTCATAAAATTTACACTCGTATTATTCCTTATTGTCCTATTTTTCTCTACTTATCTATCCTTAGTTTTATGATAAAATTGTAAAAATTGGGTCCAAATTAGATAAAAATCCTGGTGTTAAAGGAAAAGGTTATTATTCTTAAGTATAGGGGGCGGTTGATAGCCGAATTTTTATGGGAGTATAATGAGAAGAAACGGCAAAAGCGAGCACGAAAAAATCGCCTAGTTCGATGCAAACAGGTTGTTACAGTCGGAGAGTGCCTACTGCCACCAGTACAGCCAGTACAGCCTGTTGAACCTGTTGAACAGCCTGCACCCGCACCGGTTGAATCGCCTATTTTGCCACCCTCACCAACCAAACGTGCACCCCGGAGATGTAGCAGCTGCAATAATATTGGCCTTTCAATTACCCGGTGCCCTACTCGATAGTTTTTTTGAATTAATAGTGTTTTGGCGGTTTTATATATATTTGAATATTCAGTAGTGGGTCAGGTGGACGGCTCTCTTGGGAACTACCTTACACGAACACCCTGATTAAAAGTTATGATACTTTATCTGACAGTCTAGTATGTTTTGTTGCCATATCTGAAGGTAGATGGTGCAGGCACTTGAAACTTTCCAGGTTCGTAAATGACCTCGCGGGGTATTGCAAGGTTTCAAAGTTAATTTAAACTCCCGTGTGGCAGATGACCAAAAGATTAGTGAATCAGTTATAATGACGAAGCCCAGCAGGCGGTAGGATAGAGATGACATGACCATTTTACTATTGCACGTGCAGTCTATGGCAATTGCGTATGGTCAGGGTAATGAAGCATGGGTCTAGACCTTCATTTTAGTACACAAGCATCTGCTGATGAATTCATGGCTACGTAATGTTTCCAATGGGCCGCGATACACCGATACCTCAAATTTTCCTGACATCTGCTCCTCCTTCCTTCAATAGTTGTTTTATAATATACAGGATAAATACCTTCGGAACCAAGAGAATCCTGGTCTGCACAAAAATCTCATACGATAAAATGCCTAGTCCACCAGAAGCACTGGAAAAAGGCGAATATCGCCCTGCAGCCTCAGGAGATTTACGATCTCCCTGCCCTGCCCTCAATTCTCTTGCGAATCACGGATTAATTCCCCGCGACGGTCGAGATATCACTGCAGACCAGCTTAAAGATGCTCTCCAACACATCGGCGTTGGCGTCGATATCCGACATACCCTAGTGAAGAGAGCATTTACAGTTCATGATGAGACTTCTCATATAGGCCTCCGGAACCCGGGACAGGTAAATGAGTCTGGAATACCTGTGCTAGATCTAGATCAGACTGGTCGCCCTCATGCTGTGGAGCACGACGTGTCTCTCTCCCGAGAAGACCGTGCTCTGGGTGACTGCATCAAACCAGATCCAGACTTGGTTGACAGATTGGTTCAATATCCAGGCAACAAAGGATCCTTCGCCATCTCCGACCTCGGTCGGTTCCGGAAGCGCCGACATGCAGAGCAAAAGGCAAAGAATTCCGAACTAAATTTCGACTCATCAAAACACAAGGTGGCTTGTGGTGAAGTTGCTCTTTTCCAATCTGTTTTTGGTAAGGGTGTCTTCTACAAAATACCAATCAAATATGTGAAAGCGATGTTTCAGGAGGAGCGTTTGCCATATAAAGAGGGTTGGAGACCGCGATGGATTCCGGCGATGTTTCCAGAACTGTTGTTATTACAGATGGTGATATCACGTTATGCCTTGCCAACTTGATTTAAGAGTATTGGGAATCCTTTTATGCTATGGAATTATCTGTGTTTAACAGGTTGTGGTTGTATATCCAAATTCATATATCCGGTTACCATGCCATCAGATTGTGATTCCTTGCAGTGATCATGTGTGGGCAAATGTTTAAGCATTGCTAATCTCAGAAGGATTCGCCGCCACCGATGTAGTCGGTTACGCGCTCTAGAAACACCTTAAGAATACTGAATCTGGCCAGAGGTGTAGCGTAGTGGGCGGCGTATTAATGCTGGATAGGACAAGTTCTACATTACTCAAGCTAATCCTAGAATAGCTGTGGTCACTAACAGAAGCCCAGTTTAATGCTAACTATAGAATGGGCAAAACTAGGTTGCTACTAGACATTGAGTAATGCCTGGCGTGGAAAGTACGCTAAAACTTCAGTAGAAAAACCTAAGAAATACCAAGGGAAGAAGGAGGAGGCTCATATTGAGGCTAAGAGTTACGGATAATTGACTTGATATAACCACTCAGAAACCAGCAATATGTCTGCTCAACTAATACGTATCACGATGTGAACTTTCTAGGATATCGTCAAATTGTGTCTTCGCGAGCATTCAAGGAGATTAGAATGCGGTAATAATAACGTTTTTAAATCTGGGGAGTGGCAGCGCTTAATAACTGCAGTGGAAGACGGGAGGTAGAGTAAATAGGTATTGCGTGTTTAGAAAGAGGGTTCGAGAGATATAAAACTGATGTCGACTAACCAAGAAGCTCGCACCCTTTTCATAATTTCTTCTCATATTTCTCTGCAGCCTTGCATTTGAGCGCGTAGAATTGAGCCGGTCCAGCGAGTTGTCCACCAGTGCCTGCGCGCCACGCGGTTTCTTGCCGGTTCTCAGACAGAGGAGCACAATTAGGGTAACTGACAATGCAAACAGCTTCTCCCTTGTTAGGCAGGACATCATTTACTTAGTGTTACGGGCCGTTCGAAAGAAACAGATTCATTCCGTGCCTACAGGACGAGAATCTCGAAGATGAAGAAGGGAGGAGAAAGAAAGAAAGTCCGCCAGAAAAAGAGGGGTTAAGTCCCCAGCAAGCGCGTAGTGCAAACGACCCAATATTATGCCTCAGGCATCCGTCCACAAGATGAGGCTATTCCCAGGTTCATCCGTCACACTTAGGTCTATTGAAAGTTAGAACATTTCGATGCGGGCCTGATTATCGTATTGAAGAGAATATTTCTGCGACCACCAAGGGATCTCTTAAGAGCTACCATAACACGGCATATAGCATAAGAGAGTTTACTTACTTGTGCTTCAACTTATCTCTCTTGCACTGCCATTGAGATAAAAAAGAGCCTCACATCTTTCGAACCGCCCACCCCACTACTTCACCCAGACGAACCACCCCACATCACACCAACCAGCCTTGTCGCCATATCCCCACTACCTACTCCACGATCTCGTTTCAAGGACAAATACTCAACGGTGTCACGCGCCTCGATATGGCCCAGAATGTCCTGTATTTTAAGCCCCTCGGGCTCAGCAACCGCACCGCGTGCTGCTTTACATGTGGAACGACGCCGCCCTTATCTATATTCCAGAGAGCTCCGTCGAGGAGCCACCGCGACTTCATGTCGAGAGTTGCGTGTGGCAGGTCGTCTATCGTGATATGAAATCACATTTCGAGAAACCCCGACGCAGTTTCTCAATCAACAACCCCGTCGACCGGACCACTAACTACCAACCGCCACCTTCCTTCGCACAGGTCACCACTTAAGACGGCCATGTCGAACTCCTGTATCAGTGTTAGGCCCTCCAACAGCCCCTAAATCTACTTCCCTAGAGGGACCTCGCATCATGGACTTTGGCTCGCCCACCCATCCGTCCCCACCATGATTGAAACGGAGCCACTGCCTCCTCAATCAATCTGCTCTCCTCAAACCCCCCAACAGACACCACACACCTCTATAGCAGAGAATTAAATTCCTACCTACGCATCAGTCCTCCAACGTCCCGAATCATCTCCACTGCCATCGACACCTAAAAGCTACCACACACATCCTCCTAAACCGGCACAAACAATCGAAGATCTTCATCGCCATTTTTATGATAAGCCGTAACTATTCAAGATTGGTAACAAGACCACGAAATACCCAGCTTATCGAGCCCGCAACAAACCGGCATCTGTAACACAGTCGTTGTTCAGATTTTTAAAGTCGGCATTACCAGCGTTCTCACGGTCTCTAGCAGAAATGCAGCTAAATGGGGACAGTTGCTGCCCGTATTATTCGCAAATCTATTACGGCGGCGCCATGAAGGCAGCTTAATGTAACAAACGGAAACGAGGCCACAACAGGCCTTACTGGTGACGCTCAAAGTTCACCGCGCAGGAAGTTTAGGAAAATCTCCGTGGATCAAATAAATATGAATTTACACAGTTATTGTAGCCTGCATATCGTTCGCGGATTAGATCCTAGATCACGGGTAGAAGTGACTGCTCAATAGGCAGCTACAGGAGTAGGCAGGACGCAGACAGTAACCTCGACTACAATTAGAAGTATCTGCCCTCAGATAGTTCTGTTTTGTTATCACACTTGTACCTCAATTCAGTGTTTCAACTCGCATTAGGTCAGGATAAACGAATTCTTCTTCTACTACTACTACTACTACTACTACTACTACTACTACTACTACTACTACTACTACTACTACTACTACTACTACTACTACTACTACTACTACTACTACTACTACTACTATTACTACTACTACTATTACTACTACTATACTCTAGGAACTTACGCTGACCGCCATTCAACTGGCCCCGTTTCATTACTCTCCGTCTCGGTTACGGAATCAGCATTTACGCCTCAAATCTTTCAGTCAGCCCATATCAATGGGATCAACTAGAGGATGCAACCAGGCCGACTAGTAAGACGGCAGAAGCCTACGTTCTACTCGTGTAGAAACTATAATTTGTAATTTTCAAACTTGATATAATAGCGCAATAAAGGGTTATATAGCGCTGATACTATCGCCATTAGTTTTTTACGAAGCAGATATGAACAGACGTCGGCATCCTAGTAATTGTTTTGTGAATTTCTTTCTGGGTCATCTGTCGCACGAGAGTTTAACTTGACTTTGAAACAATACCCCACGAGATCATCGATCAGCCTTAAATTTAAGTTTGCCTACAATTTACGGCAGTCAGGCAGGGAGTTCTAGACTACCAAATGATGTATATCAGCATTCAATCAGGGTCTTTCTATAAGACGATTGTGGTGCATCTTGTTAATCGCGAAGACCACCATATAAGCTTTTTGCGATCCATAATTTTACGGTGGGGCCTATCTATTCCCACCCCCAGTGGAGGCCGAAAATTATTGATCTCCCGCCATGAAGAAATTTGTCACAATAGCTTTACTAAGGTACCAGTTACGAAGGATGTTTCATTTCAGATTTTAGACTCAATACTATATCGTTACCACCTACAAAATTACGGAATAGCCTTCCAGTTTCAATCATTCATGCCTTAATGACGTCTTTAGCTTCCCAGAGCAGTTTGCTTTCGGTAACCTTAGAGCCTAGAAGGATCGATCTAACGCAATCTGAAATATGACATCATTACGATTTAATACTCTACTAGATGTATGAAGGGCGTAATTCTCTTTCATATATAGTTGTCAGAGCGCTCTGGGGGGCAAGAACCTCTCTAATCATTCCAAATCGCATAATAAGCACCAAATAAAACTTCAAATTAGTAAATATTGTGGTGGGTCTCCTCCAACAGGCCAAATCTTACATCAATCAGGAAAGTAAGTACCTTAATGTTGAATGCTCCAAATAAGCCATCTCCTTAGTACAAGGGTCCAGGCCAAGCCTACGCTTGGCCTACGCTAAGTTTATGTAGAACCTGGATGGTTAACGCTGAACCAGGCTTTTTGAGAATAACAAGCCTCCTTACGAACAGTCATTATCCTTTCTCCCCTGCCTTTCCCGGACGATCCAGATTCGCTCTATTACCACGCAACAAATGCCTAAGCTGGCAAGCTACAAGCGCATAATCCTTTGCGCCGACGGGACATGGCTGGCATCTGACGAGGGCGACAAGTCTGTGCCTTCGAACGTTGCGAAGATCGCTCGAGCGATTGCGACCAGTGGCCCCGATGCTGATGGCAATATCGCGAAGCAGATCGTATCGTACCATTCGGGCCTGGGCTCCGGAGACCTTCCGTTCCAAAAGGCCATATATGGTGAGTGCACAGCTAGCATGCGCTGCTTCCCATTTATTGAACAACTGTGGCTTACGTGCTGCTTGCCTCATAGGCGGCATCGGCCGGGGTTTGGACGTCGACGTGTGCCAAATTTATGATTTCATCTCCAATAACTACGAGCCTGGCGATGAGTTGTTCTTTTTTGGCTTCTCGCGCGGAGCTTTCACGGTGCGCTCAGTCGCTGGCCTGGTAGCCGACGTCGGTGTCCTCTCTGCAGTGCACATGTCGCACTTTGCAGAGATGTGGAAGGCCTACCGTGAGAATACGGACGGGGAGCCCTTCAAGAAGACACCGTGGTATCAGCAGAATAAGGACAAGCTGCGCTTGACGGATGACCTCAGGATTAAAGTTGTTGGGGTTTGGGACACTGTTGGTGCTCTGGTACGTGACACAAGGGATGATTAATGGATATACTGCTACCACGAGCCTGATCTAACATGGCTAGGGAATCCCTGAATGGCCGTTGGTAAGATTTGCCGCAAAAGCTGGCATCGCAATCAACAAACAGTACGCATTTCATAACACGAACCTATCAAAAAGTGAGTTACATCGCCAATAGCTTAGTATACCGGCGCTGAACGGTGCTTTCCATCAGATCTGGACTATGCCTTCCAAGCCCTTGCCATTGACGAGGAACGGCAAACCTTCCTTCCTACCCTCTGGCACAAGACCCCTGGTGCCCCGGCCAAGGATCTACAACAATGTTGGTTTCCCGGCGTTCACGGCAACATCGGTGGCCAAGCAGAATGTCCACGTACCGCAGGTGACCATGAAGAGATCGGCGACATCGCATTCGTGGATGGTAAGGCCCTTCCTGTCCTCCTAAATGACGATTCTAGTTGACTCAATGCCCCTCGCAACCTAGGTGGACAATCTCTCCGGCATGCTAACCTTTGAAGAGGGCGCGATCAAAGTACTCATCAAGCAGCACCAGCAAGCGCTGGCCGATATCAACTCCCAAAACAACGTCATGAACGGCTGGGGCTGCGGACCCATCGTTTCTAATTTCTCTGGGCTGCAAGGGGCCTTCTTCCGTATTCTTGGCAAGCAAGACCGCACGCCGGGCAATTACCCCCGAGCCCCTGGTGAAGGTATTGGTGGCGCTACGAACGAGTATTTCCATCCGATTGCCCGGATACGGAAGATCAAACTCTCCAGTTACAACCCAATATCGCTTTACGGGTATTCCCTCGAGGAGCCTAATGGCGATGCCGGCTGGAAGTGGGTCAGAACTGGCGGACATGCTGTGCCCGAGTATGTGATGCACCCGGAGAAGAAAATGAGGATTGATAGGGATAATAGCGTGCGACCTAAGTGACGATGGGTTGGGAATGTAACATCTCGGGTGAGTGAATGGCTAATTGATACTGAGTTTTGGCGTGCGGATACTGTATTTGTACACCAAATGCTGATAGTACAAGGGTATGTTCAGGCCTTGATATTTGAATCTATGGAGTATTGTATTTTGGAGGAAAGAACACCCGTTATTACTTTGTTCCCTTAATTCAAGTATGAATAAACCATGGAAGTTTCACATGTAAGGCTACCAACTAACGGACTAGATCTGATGTTCGAAAGGAACTAAACACTGCAACCAGCATTATGATGATCATCCTTTTGAACATAAAATAAATATATCCTGTTGTTGGCAATATGGGACGTAAGCTCCGGGTGCCTTTTTCTATAGTTTCAAATAGATCCCCTTTCCGATGCATCTCTTATAGGTGGTGAGCGAGCTGATGCCATGGACCACTGTCTTGCCGGAATTGTCTGGCTCTCGCATGAAGTCAAAGTTGCGGCTAGCTATATCCCCATCTACGATCAGAGAGACTCTATGCAGAGGTATGCAGTCATATGGGTCTCCAGCATGCAAGCAGGACTAACATGCTCCGTAGGCAATCGAGTCCTTGCAAGAGAGGTTGAACGAGATCTAACTGGATGAGGACAGTGCTCCCTTCGAAGGATTAATGTTTGGCGAACAACTTAGTCCGTCTCCAAGCTGCCACTCTAGTAGATCTGGGAGTCGCCCCGAAAGCCGAACAGGCTCTGAGAGAGATGGATTATTTTTAAAAGTGCTTGAGAAAATGGTAGGCAGTGTGTCCAGGGTGGTGGTGGGACCCACCGCCCACTCCACTCACTTCTCCACCCACTCGGCCTTCTTCTCTTCCTTCCTTCTCTCTAGCTAGCCCAGATAGTTTCAATGGACTCTTTCACTGTTCACTGGCTATCTCACTCATTTAACCACTGACAAAGAGTAATATGCACCCCATCAGCAGAGACTAGCTTTAAGTTCGTACCCAGTTGATACCGATTGGTTACATGCAAGCGGAGTTTGACTTGGAGATTGAGGAGGAACCGCGGATGACCGAACCACGGACAAATAAGCACAAGGTTGCGGGTTCGGATGATCGACGTGCGTCATGTGGTGTATCCGAAATCGGTTGGGGTCATATTCGGACGCTAAATTTCAAATTAACCTGAAGGCAAAAAAAGAGCTAAATACTGTAGGACCATTGCCACGGCTCCATCTTTCACTGGGTCGTCTTCGATGTCGGTGTGAATGTGGCGTTTTTTTTTCACTGGGTGATCAGCTCAGTCAGTTGCCGGTTGAAGCCTTACAAAGTTCATTTGAAGGGGCCGGGATTGGTCTCCAAACAGGACCCTTGGTCGCCGCGGTACAGCAGATGGTTACTTATATTCATCAACAAACGTCTTCTTTCAAACCACAGCGTCTGTGGCCGCATCGCTGTTCCATCAGCAAACCAAAACCATTCACCAGGCTCAGAAATAATGTATATCTCTGTCCCCGGCGGATCACCAAAACAATTTGTATATACAGCATCTGTCACAGGCCCTTTTCGCGCCCATCCTACCTGCTAGTTCACTCGCGTTCGCACACAGGCAAAATGGCTTTTCGATACTCGTATATTGGGTGTGGCAAGACTATATCTGTACTCAGTAATTCGAAACGCCACGAGCGCTTCTTACACCGCAACTTCCAGAGCTTCAGTCCTGAAGCAGCAGATGTACCTTGGAAGTCTTCACAGTGCTATGTTCCTCTTAATGGATAAGAAAGTATTGATGTAAACCTGGCCAATCATGGGTGAAAAAGAAAGGATCTTCGGAGTTTGGCAAATTTGTCCTGGTATGTTTCACCCAGGGAGGAAAATTAAGAAGGCGATTAAGTCCACAAAGATGTACATGCCAGAACGAGCAAGAAGGCAACTTCACCAGGTCCATTGAATACCAAGGAGTGAAATAGATTTGACAAAACTAGCGCAGGCTTTCATCAAATTCAAATTCCATCAATATTAATTTCCACCAGGATCAATTTCCGCCAAATTACTTTTCACCAAGCTCCATGTCACAACGACCGAGGCTTTTGTTCCTTGTTCGGCCATTGCAGCATTACAGTGTTGTTTACATCGACCACCTTGGATTAATTATTTGCCTCATAGTCCACAATAGGTATCAATTTGTTGTCTTGCGTGAGACCCTTCCCAGAAGAATGGTAGAACGCCTGAGCGCTGTCAATGTCCGAGGTTTGTATAGTGGGAGGAAATTCGTAGGCCATCACTGATGTCGGGTTTCGTGGACCGAATTGCAGTGACTTCATTCCTGTCTTGTTCCCATCTTCCACCTCGGGGGCAAACTCGTGACGGAGTCCGAGGATATGACCCAGCTCATGCAGGAAGACATTTTTTAGATACTGAATGGTCCCGGATTTGAATGCGTCAGGTACACGTTCAGTATATTCAGATCCAGATCATTCGGGAAAAAGGCCTCAGCAATGACACCGGGAATGTTACTTTCTGCGTAAGAAAGGACGAACGCGGCATCAACAATCTTGTAAACCCATTCAAACTGCACACCGAGTTCTAGATAATTCCATTCATCGGCGGCTTCTTTCAACTTATTTGCCGCTAGAAAAGCGAGCTCCTGCTTTGGATATCTGTTCTCAAAGACAGCAAAATTGACAGTGTTTTTCGATCCCGTCTTCCAGCGAGGAATGGCTTTTCCAAGACCTCCCAGTTGAAGGGCCGCCACACTACTTTTGCCAGTGATCGTGATAGGCATTGGTTTCTGCGTAGTGCACGGGTATCTCTCGAGTCTAGACATGGAGCCCGATACGAGCGGTAAGTTTTGTGCCTTGGCCGTATTCGTGTCCAATGTTTTTTAATCCTCTGGGCCAACAGCCTCCTTGAGGTTTTGGAAGAAGCTGGCTCTGGCAGGGTTGATAGTATGTTGAGAATGGGGCATGGTGAATAGTTTCGGCGGATCAGTAGATGTTCCACACCAGTGTGTTCCTCTTCGTTCCAGTTTGGTTCAATAAATAAGATTTCAGTTTAAATTTATTTTGAATGACATTTTCCCAAAACATCTGATGGACATCATGCCAAAATTTATAACTCGTAAGGCTGCTTACTTGGACCAGAGCATTCTGTGAGTCACGAGAATACTACCTCGTGAACATATCCACCAAGAACTGGCTGAAAGTTGCTATGTCTAGCCTGATTCAATATCTCCACCAAAAAGAAAAGAACTGCTAATCAGCAATGAGGAATTTCCAACTGACCACTTTGGTGATTGATCAGGCAACATTACTGAGCCTACATACATCAGGTACTCACTTAGTCACCACAGTCACCTGACTCTGTACCTCTTCTCTCACTTCCCACGCTCTCTCTTCCTTCCTCTTCTCTCTCTCTCAGATAGCAGAAGATAGCAGCAGATAGCCAATACCACCTGCTTCTCACCCGTTCACGATCATCCTGTACATCTAACACTCTCAATTACCTTTGAGAAGGCTTTGTTCTTCGCTTTGGGTCTAGAGTGCTTGGTTCCGAGTTCCGAGATGCCAAGGAACATGTTCCAGGATTTTGAAATTTGGCTCGTACACAAGCCAGTTACGCGCACCATAAGACTGGATATTGCAACCTTTTGGCGGATGATGGACTCTGCCAAGGCTGCGTGGGAAGTCCTCGAAGCACGACGCACATTACTCCGGGGCTTTCCGCTTTTGGCGATGTTTATCTACGGCGGTTTTCCCCCAATTGCGCTCCGTGCCGTGGCCAATAGCCGCGGAACCCATTCAAGAAGCCAAATAAGAAAATCGATTGATTACCTTACACGTATTCTACATAATTCTGGAGTCAACTAATGGCTTTAGCTCAGAGCCCTGTGTTGTGATATGAGGCTAGCGCAGATCAGGAACAAAGCCGCAACATCGGAAATAACCCCGGGTTGCCAAATCAACTTGGTCTTCTCGTTGTATATTGTAGTGGGGAGACCCCCTCCCCTACTACATGGGTGCCATCCAGACTATGTGACATAGCCGGCAGTATACAGTGCCCGGATAGCTAGTTCTAGAATACACCTTCTTACACCTCCCCGACCTGACCCCTACATTTGGGATTCTCGCTATTTCTTGATTGCTACGCGTGTGTTTTGTGGTGATTTTTCTGCTGAATCGACCCGCACGTCTCAGCGCGTGCTGCCATCGAGCGTTACCCTCTTCAATATAAAGCCTCGTGTATCCCCTCAAGAATAAAATAATACATACCGGTGAATTACAACACCCTGTACTAGTGAGTTTTCTACGTAACACATAATATGTAATGACGTCTACCGAGATTCCTCGAACGATAGAACATATCAGAGCTCTAGATCAGGAACCTTGGTTCATAGAGGCAGCATCGGTTTAAGGTGCCCGGATGATTGACCATGCCTCAGCGAACTCTAGATTTTCATGGCCCCTAGTCCTTAGATGCTAAGTGTGGCCATGCCTGTGAGCTTGTTGAAACATGTGAAGCGGATCCAGCAAAGCTAATTCGCGTAGCAGGCTCGTGATCATGTCGATCGCGTGGTAGGGTTTTGAAGTTGATCTGGACTTCCATTCAATACTGTAGATGATCAAGAACAAGTTCTATCAATTACGAAGAAGTCTATATCTGTTCGTTTTGTAGTATTTATTCCAAGCTGATTGAAAGAATATCAATTGGGCATCTCTCGCTCATGGCCCTTAGGCCGAGAATCCTCATTCCCATCTGCATCTTCGGACAACTTGGACTATACGGCGAATAGAAGAAGTGGTCAAATACGACTAGGACCCTTGGGGATAGGCTTATTCATCATTCATCCAATTCCCCCAAATCGTGAATGAGTGACTGTGATTGAGTCAATCAGTACAGCTGGTTTTGCTCTCCCTCCATGCATCATCTTTAAAGCCAAAATTCATAACTCTTTGCTGTTCTGAAGCGTGCCTATGGTCGTCTGATTACCAATCAAGCACGCCTAGGGTTCAACCATATCGATAAGCTAGATTTCCTAGCAAGTTATCCTCAGGCACGAGAAGAGACCTTTAAACTAGAGATGATTCAGTCTAGTTTCACAGCAGCAGGTCTAGTTCCGCTAGATCCTGAACATGTTCTCTCAAAACTCAATATTTCCCTTCGAACACCAACACCCCCATCTAGCCGGACCTAACAGCTGGTCGAGTCAATTCAGCCCTAAAATACCGAAAATAGTGATTAAATTACAAAAACAAGCTGCTTTGATCAAAAATCTACTTCGACAACAATCAAGAAGCCCCCCTACCCCGACCAACATGGCTATCAATCAGTTAATTAAGGGGAGCTATCACTCAATACATACTGCCGCGCTACTAGCGCAGGCAGTCATTTAGTTTCGGACTCCGAATGAGAATAAACGGCAAAAACGAGCCCGGAAAAATCGTCTAGGTCGATGGAACAGAGTGTTACAGTCGGAGAGGGCCTACTGCCACCAGTGCAGCCAGTGAAGCCAGTTGAACGTGTTGAACAGCCTCCGCCCGCACTGGTTGAATCGCCTATTTTGCCACCTCGACCGGCCAGACGTGCACCTCCTAGGTGTAGCGGTTACAAGAATGTCGTCCATTCAATTACCTGGTGGCCTAATCGATAGTTTTTGGATTAATAGAGTTTTGGTGGTTTTATCTATTTTCAATCTTTAGTAGTGGGTGGGATGGGCCGCCTAACCGGGAATTACGTTATGCGTTTGCTGGTGCGCGTTTGCTGGGTACTTAAGCCCTCTTTTTCTGGCGGACTTTCCTTTCTTTCTTCTTTCTTCTTCATCTTCGAGATTCTCGTCAGTAGGCACCTAATGAATCTGTTTCTTTTGAACGACCCGTAACGACGACGAATACGAATGCGAATATTCGTAGTTCTGGTCACATGGTCCGCATGTGTCTTTAAACATAGTAGACGCCATCTGTACTCGAGATATACATTGAAACAACGTGTATTATCCGTGAAGTGTTGAGTAGCTAGAGTTTTAGACGTGCCTACACTTATTCCTCGAAGTGTTTACTTGTTTTAACGGCTGTTTAGAAGCCCACTTGGCAGTAATAGATGGTGAACACGCGCGAAAGTTTTATCTTTATTTTTATTTTCATTGAAGCAAGCAAAAATACAGCTCAAGCACGGTCAATTAACAATACCCGTCGAGACGATAGGAATTTCGGCAACGCAAGTACGACAAGGAAATTAATCGAAAAGTTGAGGTGTTCAAGATGTTGTTGAAGTTTCTAGGCACCTCTTTGTCTTGCAATGGCAAGTTTCCGCGAGAGTATACACAGCTGACCCGACTTTCAGTGCAAAAGGTTCGGTAAAAGCGGATTTTAGTCAAAGCTCCCTTAGGTCCCTGGGTACCTAGCCAAAAGTAGGTGGTGGGCACTGCTGATGCTCCCAACTACCGTCTTTGATTTTATCAGATATGTTTTGATGAAATGTGGATGAGGAGAGAACATACGACAGTTTTTGGGCTTTTCAAAGTCATGCACCCACCCCTTCTTTGTCTTGTACCAGTTCCTTTCATACCAGTCAGCTTGTTCAAAATGTAAAGATCTATATCTAAATCGCATAATTGGACTTACTTGTACCGGCAACTCGCATTCCACTGGCCACCTGGAGATTCCCGGCTAGTTTTGTCGCTCGAGTCGCACGGGTACTTCCAGTACCAGTATGGCTTTCGGATCTTACAAGGGTTGAACTTATCACCAAATTTACCTCCTCCACCGCCATTAAAGCGATCTCTCTCCTCAAGGGTATCGGAATCCGTGAAATCCGCGGTCGGGGAAGCGGCCACGATTTCAGTTGCTAGAGGAAGCAGGACCGTCAGAAGGTAAAGAGGAGACTTCATTCTCACGACCAACTGATGGTTTTAGGATTTTATTTGCTGATTTGGAGCAGAGTTTTGTAGAAGATATTTTCAACTTGATGAATTCGGATATACAATCAAAGGATTGTTGGGCATTTAAATAGACGATGGCGGCATATCAATCAACTACAGTTCGGTATTTTTGTTGAGCAGCAGAGACTTAACAAATGAGTCTAGATTCTCTCTGCGCGTCATGACTTTCACTATATGACCAATAACTTTCCCAATTATGGTATGGATCGCACTGGAGAGGTCTATACAAGTATTACTTGTCTTGAGTTCTCCGTTCTCCGCTCTTGACCCAAATGGATAAGCTATTCTTGTTCCCGAGTCTAGAGCGAAAGTCATATGTCCCAAATACGAACACAAAATTGTCTTTTTCTTCTTTCTAAGGAAATGAAAAGTTTGGTTGAAAGATCTAGGCCTATGGCTGGCTGGCATAGATTTAGGCCGCTTGGCTTAAGTTTACTGTTGCAAATGCAGTGCAGCTCTTCACCACAAAAACTGAGCCCGCCCCCGGGAATTTTGACATAAGTGAACTTGCGTATTTTTTTCACCATCTTTCAAAGCTCGCTCACTTTAGATATGCCCAGACCTCTTTGCATACGAGCTCAATTGACCATGTGTTAAGACGCCGAAGTCCTCCCTGCTTCAATTCAACAAAGCCCAACGCATTGATCCATTCTCTGCAGTTTACAGTTTCTTGATTACATCTATCCGTCTGGTCGCAGAGCCATCTAGAAAGAACAATCGAGCCTCCGATGTGAAAGTTAAAATCAAACAAGCCCCTGGAGCTCTTTTTCTTGGCAAGGCTAATGAACTGTGCGGAGAAAACTTGAATTAGCTACAAGTTATTAACCCGGTTAATTCGTCATGTGGGCTCATGAGACTAGTCTAGACTTTTGGATTGTTTCAAACGCCCTGGCTATCTGAAAAGTTTGGGTCGAAAAGTCCTTATAACCTGGAAACTTTAGATTATCGGAGTTGGTCGGACTGAACCTGAGAGTTCATGCGTTTTCGGGAAAGTAAGATCTACCTGGTTTACGGGTTCTACAGCCGCTGCATTTGCCTCGCATCTTTGAGCTATTGTATGCAGAGGTAAATGAAATGAAACGGCCCAACTATAAGCCTCTATATCAACATTGTTAACTCAGGTCAGAGTTGACTTTTTCAAAATAACAACTTTACTTGAAGCTGCAACTCCAGGTTTTGAGTACTAGAATACCGATACACCACTCACGTTGTTTCATGGTACAAAATTTACCGTAATTTATCTAGTGAGCTGGATGTGTGGCCTATTCAATCATAAGAGAATGCGGACTAGTCATGACGTAGGTTTGGAGGCGACAGACACATTGATCACGAGGGTGATTTGCGGCTCGGGTAGAGCCAGAAAGCATGTCACTTAAAATAGTGTATTATAGACTTTGCCTGCTATTTTTGTCTTAACAGCACTTGCCGTTGAAAACATGGTATGATTCAATGTGGCGGTGAAAGTCATGAATCTTATCTATCAAGAGACAAATAAAAGCCCCTGCTCCTGAGAAGAAACATTTACCTCTTTCGTTCCGAATTGCCTGCCACCTTTCAAATATTTTGTAGTGGCATCGTATGGATAATGTTAGACCAAATTAACTCACACTTTTTGAAAAATGTGTGAACATCAGTTTTTGTAGTCGTCGGTATATTGTGGGGTAGGTCTTGGGAACAGTTCGTTCCAAGGAACGAGCGTTTGGTCTCTCGGTTATGTGCGCTCAGTTCAGTCCCGAGAGTGGGGAACGCAGTGTTCTGGCATCCCGGAGAATACCGGCTATTTTCATCCGATGACATCGATTCTAACTATTAGCTTTGTGAGTACGTATTTGACAAATTTCTTGGCAATCATTACTGAGCTGATGTAAGCGTCAAAAATGAGCAAGATATGTCCCCCGGGGTTTATTTGCTGGGCGCCTATCGAACGGAGCTCCCTGGGCCGTTTATTTATGAAATGGGTGCAGTGAGATGACAGTTCCAAGAATCGAGCGGGATTTTCACTGAAAAGAGGCAGGAGCTCGTATGGAGTGGTTCAAATGGTTCGACTACCGATCTATTTCATGATCTTCATGTCTGTTCATATGCCAACATCCATCACCTCTGTTACTTCAAAGGAACTCAAATTGGAGGATATGCTCGAAGCTCTAATTTATTCCTGGATAGCTCCTGTAGGCCTGCAGCAACTGTGCAGAGTGGGAACAATCTGGAGATGAGTGACATGCATGAGCTGAAGATCATGGATGGGGAAAGTGTTCTTATTTCGGTTTACCAGCCAATAGAGTATGACCTGGTATCATACGGAATCACGGCTGGGGATGGAGGGGTTATGGACGGCGTTTTCCAAGAGATCAACATCACCAGCGGAGAGGTGCCATTCCAATGGGCATCATTGGACCACGTACCTCTATCGGAAACTTACGTTCCCTTTCAGCTCAACCCGATCGTGGGTGACGGGCTGAGCAATACCACTTCTTGGGTTTATTTCCATATCAATTCAGTAGACAAGTCCAATACGGGAGATTATTTGATCTCCTCCAGACATACCAGCACTATCTACAAGATTTCAGGCCATGACGGATCTTTGATCTGGCGGTTAGATGGTAATCAGTCTTCATTCGCATTGGTGGACTACAACTTTTCGTCGCAACATGATGCGCGCTTCCTCGCAATGAATGACACTCACACCATTAAATTCAATTCAATTCAATTCAAAGTTCTATTAACCTGATGCAGCCCAACTAGAACGTAATGGTTATGCAGGTGCTTCCTCCGTCGGAAACAAGAACTCGTCCAAACGCCGCGCCTAACAGTAACAAATACAAAGAAAACACTGCATGTCGCGATTCAAAAACAGGTGCTAATCTCACAAAAACCGTCATAGAACGCTCAAAATGAATGTAATTGGCTTATGCCAGCACACGCCGTGCCATGCGGCCACATCCCATGCTTCTGCTTCCACATCTGCTCCAGTTGGCATGCCGTTTTTCAACATGCCCTGTTCCTTCGATATCGTTCCTCATCGGCGTTGTAGTTCTCCCACTGCCTCTCGTCGCTGTAGGTTTTTGATCTCTTCCTTATACCCAGCGTCTTCACCTCCTGCTGCCACCTTGCCAAGTTATTTTGGCGTGTTAATATTTGCATCAACATCCTCGTAGTCCACGTGCCTGAACTGGCCGAGGAGTCCTGTCCGGTGCATAAATTCGGCCATGTAGCGGATGGCCTGCGAGTCCGACATGATCGTATCATAATCGGTTGTTCTCCCCAGATCGGTTTTGTACCAGATCTTGTTCAACATCACGGTCCTAAGCCTGGTGTATAACAGACACTGGAGACGACCATGCATGGGAGTCTGGCTGCCCTCGTCGCAGTGACGCCGGTCTGTGGCCCCCTCTGCCCTCTGCTGTGCGGTGGCGATCTTGAACAGGAAATGTCGAAGCCCAATTCGCTGAGACCTCATCTGAATGAGGATTGAGGTGTAGGGCTTTGAGAGCCCCTCATATAGACCTACAGTCCTCTTGTGCGGTGTGTTGACCAGTCGATAGGTCGGTCTTCCTGTATTCTCTCTTACCCACTCCGTTGCCCATCTATCCCTCATCCGCTGCCGCACCCAGCGCCTCGCTGGGGAGGCAAGGCGGTATGCTTCGGGAGCACTATTCTCCGCCCCACCTCCGTTCTCCGCAGCAAGCTTCGCTTCAACATCAGCTGCTTCATTACCATGCACGCCCACATGTGCGGGGATCCAACGGATCTCATGGCTGGGAAGATAGAGAGCAGCGGAACCACCGGATGAAGTCAGATATGAGGTTACATCTCAGATGATCAACATGAACTATGATGTGGGCGGCCCCGCATTTGCTGATCGAGTGGTGTGGGGTCGGCTAAGCTATCCACTCAGCATATTTTACGTGTAGTAATATACTTGCTAAAAATGTAGACACCGGGCAGATCTGGCCGACCTTTACGTAGACTAATAGCCTATAGGTAATTCAGGGCTGATTTTTGACGCACATATTTAGCTTGAGTATACGACGTGCATAATCCCCTGTGACACCTGATCCATTCTAGTGTCTTGACTTGGCTTTCGAAGGAGCCTGGCCGGAATATTAATGTAAGAATTAACGGATCAGAAACGCTTAGGCTGTCGTCTAGGTCTGTATTCAACTTGTTTCTTTCACATCTTATTCGAGAGATCTCTGAAGGTCTCGATTACGGGTAGGTAGTTAGTAAATGAAGAACACACTGTATAGCTCCAAGCCTTTTTTTTTTGGTGGATTTAGGAGGGTTTCGGAAAATAAATTCTGAATTTTACTTTTTGTAATGCAATTTCGTACTTTTATTTGACAGATGAACTATGTGATGGCAACGAAACTTTTTAGATTTCCTCTTGCAAAAGCTTACGACTGAATGATGGAGTATTTTCTCGCCTTACCATCCTACACGTCTCCAGAAATATTTAAAGAATGCTGTTCTTTGTCACCTTTTGTTTGCCATTGAGCAGCTCAACCTTCGCCAAGTGATAGCCTGACTTCTACACCCAGAAGGATTCAAGCAATTTACCGTGACTTCCAGAAACTATCCAGAATGGTTTTCGATCTCCTTGAGCGCCGAAAAAAGAAATTTGTGCTCTGGATACCTTCAGGACAGGTGTTCACTCCGTCGCTAGTACTGGGAACTTTTAGCCATGTTCCTCAGGCTACTGTAACGGAATTCTTCACAGGCCCGCTTAAACGTTCAGACATACCCGATCTGTGGGAACTCGATCCAAAGGACATAGAACCGCCATTAAAGAATGGCACAGTCTATCACTACTGGTTCGAGCTCCAGAGCACATCACCGGATCATCCAGCCACTTTTCGGGTGGCCGATCCGTTTGCATACACGGTAGACTACAGAGCCACAAAGAACCGGGACGAAAACATCCAGCCTCCTTCTGTGACCAAGTTCCGCGATGACAGCAATGGAAGACTATGGCCTTGCGACATAGATGGAAATGAGCCTAGTCCGGTGGAAGTCCCGCCGCAAGATGCAATGTCAGACAATAATCATATGGTGATCTACGAGCTCCCAGCTTCCTGGGCCAAATATAAGCCATTTGGTGGCGTACAAATCGATGTTGGCACTTTCAGTGATGTCCTGGCTCTATTCGACAAGAATACTACTGGCCAACGTTTCAGAGAAATCCCGCAAGTTGCCTCGAGAGCTATCGTGGCTGACCTGGGTATCAATGCACTGGAGCTCCTCCCTGCTGCAGACGCATGGCCAACAGGTGAATGGGGGTATGCTACCGCTCACTACTACGCTCCTGACTTCGATCTTGGAACTTCCTCGGAGTTAGTAAAGCTGGTGGAGGGCATCCACAAAATGGGAATTCGATTTCTCACAGATGTCGTGATGGCTTTCGGACATGATCCATATATATCGATTGCCTTCACGCAGTTTCATCTTAACCCGGAAGATGAGAAGGAAAATCCAGATAGCTACGTATCTCACTCCGGTGAACTCCGAAACCCGTGGGGTGGAACATTATGGCGCTACATCCAAGAAATCAACACGTATAATCCAGAATCAGGTGCACAGGAAAACGTCCATCCTTCACAGGCCTTTCATCATGGCCAGCTTCATCGGTGGATGTCAGATTTCTGTGTCGATGGTCTGAGGCTTGACAGTATCGAAAATATCGCGAACTACGATTTCATCAAATCATACAAAGAGAAAGCATGGTCTCTCTACAAGTCAAGATACGGAAACGGTTCCTCGAAATTCCTCGTCATTGGCGAAGAGATCAAAAATGTCCCTATCGACATGATATCTAAAGACACTCTCAATACCCTCTGGAACGAACCTTTCCAAGAACGCCTCCGTGCCGCTATTATTGGGGAATCATCGCACGGTGACAATTTTGAATGGACGGTCCGCAAGATGATCAACTGCACGCTAGATAGCGCGCACCCTTTCACAGATTGTGCACAAGCAGTAAACTACATTACCTCTCACGACGTCGAGGGATTTCGTAAAGAGCGCCTCTTTGACTTCCTTTGGTTCGCACATGTCTATGACATCGAACGACGAACTAAACTCGCATTCACATGCTTATTGACAGCCGTCGGTATCCCGATGATCTTCGCGGGCGAGGAGTTTTGTGATCAAATGGACCGTCCGACAGGGCAGAAACAACTCGATCCGGTGAATTATGAGCGACTCATGCGAGACTGGAGAAGCAGAGTCTTTAATTATGTTGCAACGCTTGTGGATTTGAGGAAGAAATGTCCGGCCCTGGGTTACAATGATACTGAGTTCATTCATGTAGATCAGAGTCAAGGGGGGAAGATTATGGCGTGGAAGAGAGGAGCACCGGCTCAGGCACCGGTGGTTGTCGTGGCTAATTTTACAGATCAGGACACACCTGGTACGGAGTATATTGTACACAATTGGCCACAGCGGGGGAGGGAGGATTGGAGGGAGGTTACACAGAGGAGGAATGTGCCAAAGGAGTGGGTTGGACGGGAGCCCTTGATGCATTGGGAGGCAAAGGTTTATACTTATTGGTGAGAGAGGTCATAAATATTGTAGTGGAAGATTGGTGTCGGTGTCAGAAATCTGATATCGTCGAGTGCAGCTTGGCAGGCTTGCTGGGATCTGCTGATTGAGAGGGTATTACCCGTTCAGGACTAGCTTGGTTGTCTGCTTCTTGAGGCGCCTAGTTGCCCCTACAGCAGCTACGGTAGCAGGCCTACCAGCCTAGGATAGTATGAATCCTACACATATCTGATCCCACCTTCGTTTACCGCGAAGACCACTCCTGCGTGCTATTCCCACTGTTGATTCTGGTAGCATTTGCCTGTCTGGCGAGCGTAGTGCGCTCGATCTCCCTATCTCGACCTGTCTGCTTGGTCAGACTGTCCCGGAGCGCCCCTCATCACTATGTTTGGATGCTGGTTCGGAAATTGCAAAGTGAACCTTGATAACTTGAGGTGGGGAACGGCTAGCAATTCTCAATGCCAAGCATAAATTGTCGGCTTTTCGTCCTCTCACCCTTTTAGTAAAATGAACCTTATTTGGGTGGGATCGAAATGAAGTTGATGCTAGAAAACTTGGATTTGGGATCAAGTGGGCTCACCTAGCAGCAGACTCTGCTGAGTATATCCTTGGACAAATTTGGCCTCCTCTAGAGGGCTGGAACCGACTTGTTAGTACTAGTTTATCGTACCTCGTAGCGATGCCTTGGTATCGCTGGATAGATTATTAATAATCTGACAGATGAATGAGGTTGTAAAATGGAAAAACAGGAGGAACATTGGATGGCGGGTTAGTGGACGAAGTTTAACGTTCTTGGATAATCGTAGCAAGCCAAGATTGTGAGGTCACCCACTCTACACTTCATTAGCGCTAGGCCCTAAGTTATGTGAAGCATTGATGTTGAACAGCCTCCACCCGCACCAGTTGAATCGCCCATTTTGCCATCTCCACCAGCCAAACGGGCACCCCCGAGGTGTAGCGGCTGCTGGAATATTGGCGATACAATTAAACCATGCCCAAATAGATAGCTTTTTGAATTTAATGGTGTTTTGGTGGTTTTATCTACTTTTGGAAATCTAGTAGTAGGTGGGTTTTGCCCCGTTCACCGTGTGACCCGTTCACGGGAATTGATAGGAACAGCACAGCTTTTATTCGGGACAGGAAATTGGTAAGGACACCCCAACCTTTTAGTAACGGCACCCGGGAATTGTTAGGGACACCGCAATTATGTCATCCAGGCTTACATCTGCCAACACATGACATGTAACTAACTTAGGTTTATAGTGCCCTACCTTTTACATGAAGGCTTATATGAAGCATTAGCGCCCCCCTTCCCTATATTATATTGCCTAATTACGTACAAAATGAATACATGACCCTTATTTGCCACATGTCCTCCGCGTATGCCCTACAACTCCACAAATAGAACACTTTGATGGTGCCTTCTTCGGTTTGGTGGTCCTTGTATCGCTATCTGCCTCGTTTGCAGCCGATTTGCCCTTCTATATAGGCACAGGGAGTAGAGGATTAAGCAAATGTAAATAGCCTGCCTGTGGGCTAAGGCCAATCCTCCAAAAAGGGTGAATATCAGCTAATGGAATTGGCAGGCCGTCTTTTAGCAGGCTAGCTATGCGATGCGCGCATGGAAGCCCTATAGTCCTAGTAAAAACGTTAATACAAGGGCTTAAAGGGGCGGAAGGGGTAGCTTTTTTAGCCTTATCAGCCTGGTCTTTAACTAGGTTAATTGAATAGCACGATGCTGTGCGCTTTATCTCCGAATATAGCTGCTGGGAGCAGTAGGTAAGGTTCTGATCTTATCTGATGCAAGTTCAGGTGAAGGACGTCGAGCTGTGCCTTTATAGCTTCGTCAATACGCTCCCAGACAAGCACGATATCACCAGAAGGCCCCATAATATATTGCTTTGAGGCTGCATGTGAGCCTTCAACTCGAGAGGTAGCCTCATTACCTAGATGGTGATATTGCCTAGTCCACGCACTCACGAACAGCTCTTTATAAGGTAGCCATGTTTATTTAGTATAAGTGAGGTGGTAGGATGATTTATATATAGCCTCGAACCTGCTAAGTTTCGTCCAATATAAGCCCTCGGTTGTGAATAGATCAGATCAAACCAATCCCGCATAAATATATTATATGACTCTTGTGTATCGAAGCAACTCTTCACTTTCTCTGTCACATTTTTGTTAGGCTGCGCATAAAGAACACTCAGATCATACCATTTACGTGTACTTCATTACCCTGGCCCAACCAATTGCCATAGAATGCACGCGCAGTAGCAAACTAATCACGTGACCACTAGCCTCCCTGCGGTTAGGGTTCGTCATTATAACCAATTAATCCTTTTCTTGGTCATCTGCTGCACGGGAGTCTAGATTAACTCTGAAACCTAGCCTTACCCTTTGGCAGTGATGAGGAACTGCGGATGGGCAAAGCACGGACAAGTATTGCGCAAGGTTGCGGGCTCGGGTGATCAACGCGCGTCATGTGGCGTACCCGAAAATGGCGGCGGTCATCCGCTTCGGACGCTCAAATTTAAATTAACCCGAGGGAAATCAATAATTTAGTTGGGGAGGCGACAATAGAACGCACTGGTTGCCGGAACCATTAAAGTATGGTCCAGGTTTGGTTTGAAAGACTGAAATCCTTACCCAGTCAAATATTGATCTTGAATGACAGTGATGTCTTTTTACTCAGCCTGACTTGTCATGACTTGACTGATCATAATAAAATCGTCATAGGTGAGGCTAGGTGGACTCACCACCCTTCCTTTTTCCGTGTGAGAGGTCTAACGTTGCGCGTCACCGGGGCAAAGGTCTTACTGGAGCGAGTAGCGCCATACAGATACCAAAAAAAAAGCTCTGGGATGATCCCATTGAAGATCTTCATTCGTCTTTTCAAAAGTTTAATATGTTTTATCAAATTAAATTTTTAATAGATTTATCTGCAAAATCGTCTGTAGTTTTATTTGCTTTGATGACTCGTCATTCAATTTCCAGGACCAGATGCACTTTGTAACTGCAAGCCGCCTAAGGAGTTCACAGCTAAATGACGGAGTGAGTTATCAGGTTCCACCACCCATTGTCTATCTTCCAAATGATTTAAAGAATCCATTTCCCTATCTTCCGTCGCTTCCGTCGAGCATCTCACCCTTGGCCAAACATTCAATCTAGGATAGCCTGGGCAATCTACCGTTCCAACTACCCACAGTCCTAGATAGCTTTCGATCTCCTCGAACGCTACAGAGAAAAATTTGTGATCTAGGTATCTACTAAGCTAACGCCAAAACCTCCTTCATTAGCATTAAACACTTGCGACTAAGTGAACGAGCACTTCGTGGAACCAGTGCAAGAAGTTATGAGTTCACCACGTCTGAACGGCCCCAGGCCGAGTGAGCTCGAGCGGAACCACATTCTGAATGACATCGTCGAAAATATTGAAAACCGTTTTGCCAGAAAATACAACCTAGTGGATTACGGCACTCTGAAAAATGAAGTCCTTATTCCTGTGATCGAAAAGGAGTTCAACCCAGAGGTTCAACTTCGCGGATTCCTCAGGGCATTTCGGAACACATTGGGGTTCAAAAAGTCACTTAAAAGCATAGGCGATCCTACTCTGAAGAAGCAGATTACTGCCTTCATCGAGGGCAAGCCGGCGGACGACGCGGTTCGCAACCATGACTTCGAAGTTTCTGGCCATCCCGGCCCTGTCAAGCGCCACTTTTCCTTGTGGTCTGTACTCAAGAACTTGTTTATCTGTGCCTTGCAAATCAAGGAGGCAATCAAATACAGATTCCCACCGAGGCACCGTTATATCCAAGAGCTACCGGAGTTTTGGGAAGATGAGGAGCAAACTAAGGCCATGAAGGTAATTTGCTACACACTGCCGCTGTTTTCCCTTAATGCTGACAACTGTAACGCAGGTGGTGGTTACAGGTGTTGAGTTCGAAAACTGGGGTCAGACGGTCAAGAATACCCCGCGGTGCACATGTGTTCCTACAACTGTATACGGTGTGCAGCAGATTGTCCGTTACGCGAAGCAACATGACCTCCGAGTCCGTTGCGGCGGCTACCGGCACAGTTGGAGCAATATTTTCTCGGAAGACAATGAGATATTCATCTCCCTACTTGACCTTCATCAAGCTACGACTATTCCTGACATAATCAGCGTTCTCCCGGGGCAATTCAACTCCTCCAACGGCAATCAGTTGAGAACTATTGAGCTTAAAGAGGAAAATAATGAAGGCAAAAGACTGTGTCGCGTTGGCGTATCCGTGACTAACGAGGATTTTCGGCGCTGGGCGATTGAGAATGACGCTTGGAGCTTGCCAGTCGATGTCATTCTTGTCGAGGTCACAATCGGTGGCGTCAATGGCCCGATCTGTCACGGCGCCGGATATGCTCACAAAACGGTCTCTGACTATGTCCAGAGCGTTGAGTACGTGGATTGTAACGGAGATTTTCGAACAGTCGACGACCAAGTTGACATCAAAGCTTCCGCTGGCGCTTTCGGGCTCCTTGGAGTGGTGACGCACATAACCTTCGAGCTCGATGCTATGACATACGCAGTAATGAAACCCCTTAAAGTCGACATCGGTCTGGCTATCCCCCCAATTAACAAGGATGATATTCCAATTGCCCTCCAATCCGACTGGTTCCACTCAAATGATGCATCAAAGAAACTTGCGGATGCCAAGATAGAGTTTGACAGCCGTGCAGAAAATCACTATTACTCTGAATGGTTTTGGTTCACCTACCAGCGTAAAGCTTGGGTAAATACCTGGAACGCCACGTCGGATCCTACTGGAGCTGAAGAGTATCCGGATGAGGCGCAAACTTTCCTGCAATGGATTCAAGGCTGGCTGGGGGGGTTATCACTACCGTCCCTCTCTTTAACGCTCTACCGGGATATTGGCAGTAAGGAATGCGTCTGACTCCATGTCTAAGAAAGTAGAGTTGCTCACAAAAAGACAACAGAGCACAGCTGCTGGCTACAAACGGAATGGCCGCCCTCCCCCAGCCAGTGGCGAGGATAGCTCACCGACCATAATAACGGCTCTACCTAATGCGCTGCATTTCCGACGTGGTATACAAAATATGAGGGTTAGGGATACTGAGTTCCAGATTCCGATACCGCCCCGCAAGGACGATCCCACCAAGCCTGACTTCTCCATCGTCCAACAAGCATGGTGGGATGTCATCAAGCTGGTCTACCAACAGGCTGAAAGCAAAGATGACCCATCCTCACCGATGCGGCTGACACTTGAACTGCGTATTATGGGAGGCAGTGACGTGATCATGGCGCCTCAGCGAGGTAATAGGCTAGGTACCGCTAGCATTGAGGTGCTCACTATCCCTGACGCTGTGGCGGATGATCAGTGGATGAATTTTATCCAAAAAGTTGCCGACATGTGGATGTCATACGGGGACAATCTGAACGTCCGCCCTCATTGGGCCAAGGAATGGGATGGTCTTCAATTGAAGGGACAGGATGCGCGCAAGTATTTGAAAAACGTAGCGTATCTCTCGCAGATCGATGAGTTCCGTACTGCGCTGCAAAGGATCGGCCAGCCTCACGGCTGGGGCCTTGACGAGCTTCGAAGTCGATTTTCCAATGACCTTTGGGATGAGATTGTTTTCGACTAATGTAATGTACTGTACTACCCCGTACTGTTTTCCTAGTTTCTCTATCCCGTGGTAGTGCTCTCAATCTGCCAGACCGGAGCCGTTGCGTAGCTAGTTAACTAGTACTGTAATTAAATCGCAAGAATGCAAGGTTAAAATTGAATAACCGAATTCCACTGTACAATCGAGTCAATTCCCAGTTCCTTTAACTGTTCGTTGAGATGCGGGTCCACTTTGGGTTGCCTCTTGCGCCAGCTCCATTCATCTCAGGATATGTTGAACGCCGTGATAGAGGTCAGTGGTCAATTTAGTGCACCTTGAATTTTCGTCGACCAGAGCTTGCTAAAGTTATACGCGAGATGCAGTGTTTGGCTTCCTTGTTTGGTGGGTAAGAGGCAGCGCAGAGCCATGTCCCTCATTTCTTCTCTTCTTGACGCAATTCATCATCTTTCATGATCTCTTGCTTTTGTCCGTAGATCCTCTGATAAATTCGCCATCCAAAGTAGATTGTGCCCAAATACTGACATGTACCCTAGTAGCCTGTTGGATCTCCTGTACTGATGGTATTGTCCTGTCACTCTGATACGCACTACTCATGCATTAGGGTTAGACCTGTATCTATACTGGAAGACGCGCGCGTTGCGCGCATCAGCCCTGAAACGAAAGCAAAGGAAAATAGGATTTAAAAGTGAAAAGTCGTGTTCAAATGTTTCGTATGAAGCGGAAATGCGTCCGAAACCAAATGGACCAATGACAGAAAGCCCCAATGATGACTAATGGCCGCAACATGAAATGATGTAAGCATGTTTTCGAATCACTGGCCGCATTTTTATTTGGATTGTGCAAGTATATCACTCCCACGGGGTGGGGCTTGGCGATGAGACATTCCTCGGTGAGAGTAAGATCTTTGAGGACATCGGGGTAGTGCTGGCATAGAGTCACATTCACATTGTTTTTGGCAGAGAATTTTGGAGGCGACCCTCGGAGAAGTGCAGCGTGGCATACAGAGCACAAGTTCCAGTAGCCTTCACACCAGCCGCAGTCATCGAGTAACCTTTCTAATGGGTGGAGGATAGGATCGTTATCAAGAATCCGCCGTATATCAGTGCTAGGGACAAGCTTGCCGCAAGCAGCACATATAAGATCTCGGCTTGCAAGTTGGAGACTCTTCTCAAAGCGAGCTACAGAAAGACGGATGCGGGATGGAGAAATAGGAGAAGGGAACGCCTCCGAAGCATTTACGCGGGATTTATGCTCTTGGCGCAGAAAACCAACAGCACGGTCGATCACAAAGTATGCATTGCAAGTCGTACTGATTTGAAGACTTGAGGATTCTGGGACGTGACAGTCAGGTCTGTGGCGTTTTATTTGTGGGAGATCAAGCCTCTGGAATGAATTAGCGGCAGGGTTGAATGATGTTGAAAAGATGGGACCGAAGTCGACAGGAGGTGGCGCGGCGGACCTTCTGGATCTACAAGTCAAGCAACGGACGACGCCAGGGCGAGCAGGGAAGTTGTTACCACAATCAAAACAAGGAGAATAATTGGGCGCGGAAGACTGCAGATAGACAATTTGTACAACGAGGATGGGGCCAGTCAGTAGGAATTGGATGATGGCATCCTAAGCAGAGGCGGGTTTGGAGAACGGAGGGCAAATTTGATAAACGACAAACAGGACACCTTGGTGGTTGGATAGTTGTAGATAGACGCACACGACGGCCACAACTATTACAGAGCCGGAGAGCGAGCATTATGGTAGAGTGACAAAGTAAGCGTTAAGGAGCAGCATGAGAACTGTGGAGGGGGCCGGTATGTATGGGGAGGAAAGAAGCAAATCTCGAGAGGCATGTGTGGCAATAGAGTGGAGAGCGTCACAGTGAAAAGACAAGGAAGTTGCATAATACGAAGCAATCATAATAGGAGAAGATACAGATTGATGCAGACAAAACCCTATAACCCCAAGCCAGGCTAAGCGTAAAAGAAGGCAAAGAGTGGAACCACATCGGGCGAATTAGCGACGAGCGTGGAAGAACAGACCATATATGATCAAGCCACTCTTTTTGCAACGTCTCGCATGCACGCACATCCGTGTTGATTAATACCCTTTCTCTCACTTCGTTCGTTTCAGGGCATAACCGGGACCGAGACCCACAGATCGGTTGAGATGGGTTACGACGAAGCACTGAATATAGAGTGATGGCCTGTTAGACAGATCGGCCTTCATGAATTGGCAGAACTTTTGACTTGACTGTGTTGTGTTGAACTGTCTGCACGCGATTTTGGGGGTATTTATCCCTGAACCGGCGGCAGGCCCCTGACAGAAGTAAATCCCTCATAATCGGTCTCGATCGGGGTTCTTCCATGAAGATCTCCCGAATGGAGAATATTGCTTGAGAAAATGGTAGGCAGTGGTGTGTCCAGGGCGGTGGGTCCCACCAAGGCCCACTCCACTCACTTCTCCACCCACTCGGCCTTTTTCTCTTCCTTCCTACTCTCTAGCTGGCCCAGATAGTTTGAATGAACTCTTTCACTGTTCACTGGCTAGCTCACTGATTTGACCAAATATAATGGTGGCAAGAGCGCTTGAAGCGCATATCAAGCTCAGTGCCTCCGGTTTCCCTGGACAGGCATGCCGACAGAGGTCGGGAATGGGGCATCAATTCGGTACCTTATCCTGGAATCTCAACAAGACCCACACACAATATACAACCATCATATACACATTCTTCAAGAGCGGGCTATATGGCAAGGCCATATAGTGAGAAGCGGGTTCTAACCCGTAACAGGAGTAGTGCTAGAAAGTGGGAGAAGTGCAGGGAAATCGGAGTAGTGCCAGAAAATCAAAGCCGCACTAGGAAACCAGAGTCGTTCTAAGTACTCTCACTAGTGAATAGTGCTGCTAGAAAGTAGGAGTAATACTGAAGAAATAAAATATTGTAGTGGGTAGTGGGAGAGACCCCTCCCCTTACTACATGGGTGCCATCCATGCTATGTGACTAGACCTCGTCATAGCCCATAGGCCGCCTATGGACTGATTTAAAAACAGCAAATATACTCAAAAAAGTCACTTGCATTAGTTATGTAGCTTTTTGCTGTATCTTTTAAGATTTTTTGTATTCTGAATACAGACTAAGAATAGTTAGAAGTAAAACGAATTGACTAATGCGGAATGTAGCTATATTGTAAAATTATTCGTAGATAATTATAGATCAACCTTATAACTATCCAGAAGCCTCGAGCGTTTCCGAACTCTACTAGATATACGTGTCTGTGTCTCAACTACTAGCAAATTAATCTCATAATCACTTTCGTCTTCACTGCTCTCGTCCTTATCCTCTTCTTCTGAGATCGTATCCCTTAGTCTTTTCCTAAACGCGATCTCTGTGGATATTACTATCGTAGGCTACGATAAAACAACTCTAGGTACCTTTTCACCTAAAAGGCACTGGCGACAAATCAATTCACTGTTCTGGCTCAACTTCCTGAAAATTGGTGTGGCACACCTTACCCAGGCTCAATCATGGCCCCAGACGCTTCAACTACCCGAGAGGCTCTTCTCCAGTTGACCGCACAACATCTTGGACCCGAAGCTCTGACAACTGTCGAGGACTCCAGAATTTCGGCAGTGTCAACTGATACAGAGCCCCTCCCATTGTCTCCTGTGTGTATCACGCAAGAGTCAGTTCCCCGGAACCTAAAGTCCGACCCAGCCGCCATCATGGTTGGGTTGGAATCTGAAATTCCACGCTGGGAGCCTGGTTCCGTGGTTAAGTGGACTGCTTGGCAAATGGGATATGACTCTCCAGCAGATGCGACGCATGCTGCAGCACACCTTAAGCAGGCTGCTGAAGCATGGAACAAGGCAGACGTTGGGGTAAATTTTGAATTTGTCGCCCTAGCAAAAGACGCAAACTTTGTCCTCTCCATGGTGGTGATAAGGGAAATGTGCTTGCTAGTTAGTGCCTACTTCCCAAATCGCAAAGGCCTCAACTTCCTCTATGTCTATAGCCTTGCCTTTCGACCCGATTTCAGAAAAAGCCTTTGGAAAGTTCTTACACATGAATTGGGTCATGTCTTGGGACTCAGACATGAGTTAGCTATGGACCCCAACCTAAGCGTTTCGAAGGCAATGCGGTACAAATTGGCGAGGAAAATCCACTTTCGGTAATGAATTATCGCAAAGAGCTGCCAGAACTTCAGCAATCGGACATTGATGCTACACAGCAATTTTATCGCCTGCCGGTAGGCACTATGCTATCTACGACTCCTATTGTGGATTACGTACCCCAGTGACCACGGAAAACTTCAGGTTATTTGCTCTGAGCTCGATTTATACGCAAGATGTACGTCTTGATGTTGAGTTTCTGTGTGCTCTGTTCTGTTGCGTCCTTTCCGACTTAACTGATCGCAAATTCTCCACGTACGTGTACCTTTCTCCAAGTTGGACTTTACGAAAGCAAAGCCGTAGTGATTTTACTGTACCATTTGTATCATCAAATCAGAATAGGAAAGGATGCTCAAAATTCTACTGAACAGAAATGCCGTTATTAAAATTCTTGTGACTATAGAACTTCCGCTAGTAAAGTTTGAGAGTATTTAGTTCTTGTTCGCTTACGGCCCTATTAATGTTCTCAATGCATATGAAGTGGATGGACTGCAAACCAGCAAATGGATCGCGTGTCGCAGGGGCTTCCAAAGCATACGCTACGGCGGCGCAAGAAGTCGCGGCAGCTGCGTGTAACGGGTAGCTAGCTTTATAAAGGTCTTATCGCTGGACAGAGTAACCTGAGGCTATTCAGGACCTCGAAAGCCAGCCACTTACGTCTTCGACATATATCTATGTTCCCTCATGATATATGCGGAATATCACCTAAAAGATCCTCCGTCGATCTAGTGCCGGCGGTCACACACGCCCAGGAGTGTTTATCGTCGTCGGTGATAACCCAGCTCCTACATAATACTGATCCCAGCTCCCTGGAGCTTTAGCGACGGCGGATTCTGGCCTGGCTCCTACATCTTGTTGGTTGATCAGCGTATCTGGTACCGCGGCTAGCAACGCGCAGACTTGCTCGGTTATTACACATGCGTCCCCTATCTATTTCACACAGTCATATGGCATATAATAATGACCCTTGTCGCCCCTTGATCAATACATGAGTTCTTAAATTTGAGCAGCTTGGAATGTGTCATATTCTGTCTGTCTGCTGCGACTTAATACTGTTGCAATTCAGAGGAAGATTGCTTCTTTTTCTTTCTGGACAGAAAACTTGAGGGTTTATATACACATGCGACCTCCAGATTGATTTTCAATCAAAGCTGGCAATTCCGTGAGGTTAGGAATTGATTCTGATACGATATGATATATCACAACAGTTATTACTACTCGCTAGTTAAGCGTCTTTATAATTAGATTGACCCCCAATCCGTCAACCAAGTTGGGCCGGGGGGTGTCTTCAGCCTCGTTGTCCAGAGTGCGGCCTAAACCGGCACATTTTACAAAATATAGGGAGATCCGACCGTTAGGTAAAAGCCTACTCGTATAAAACCACGAAGGTGGTCCGCTGGAAGTCCTACTCAGCTACTACCTAATGAAGAGGGTAACGCTCGATGGCAGCACGCGCTGAGACGTGCGGGTCAATTCAGCAGAAAAACCACCACAAAACACACGCGTAGCAATCAGGGAATACCGAGAAACACAAATGTACGGGTCAGGTCGGGGAGGTGTAAGAAGGTGTATTCTAGAAATAGCTATCGCGCCACCGTATACTGCCGGCTATGTCACATAGCATGGATGGCACCATGTAGTAAGGGGAGGGGGTCTCCCCACTACACTGAGTATGGCGATTAGACTTCGCCAAAACTCGCAAATGGGTTGATATCAACACACATGCACGGTAGCCAATCCGTCATAGATGCAACAGCGAGGGCAGCGTACGGTAAATGACTTCATATGGTGTCATTCTCTGTAGCATTGATGCTGGAGCTCGCAGCTTCAAATAGACTACCGTGTTTAAAAGTTCGGTCCACCAGGAAGGAGGAAGTTTCGCAACGATCAGGACTCCCGGATAGTGCGATTCCTGCGTTCGGCGCGATAATTCTGCCCTTTGCAGTATGGTGGCGAGGTATCGAACTCAACTCCTGGACTGGATTCTCTCCCGTTGTCACCGAGGAACCTTGTGATCTGGGCGCCAAACTGTCGGTGTACCCATGCATAAGTATGTCCAAAGTTTTGGGGCGCATCTTGCTTCCATCTCATGGCGTATGCCCACGGACCACGAGGATCATCGTCAGTAAAGATGATCAAGCACCTGGAGCCACCCTGGGTGATCGGCATTTCCACAATGTCCGAATGGATCATTTCAAATATTCTCGATGAGTGCAGATGTCGCCATCTTGCACGGGAGTTCCTCTTCTGATTATGGAGTGCCGGTCTGCCGGAGAACCACCCTCAAGTCTCCGCCGTTCAGATGCCCCATCTGAGCGTACTATAGCGCTTCAGTGTCCTGTTCCTCTTCTCTCCATACATCTTCCACAACAGGTAGGAGATTGGGCTTCTGCTGAATCATCCTGCTCCTGATTGTAATATCAGTCTCTCCGATCGACAGGTCACTATTGTGGAAAGAGACTGGTATAGATCAGGAACAAATCTGCTGTGTCGAAATTATTCCTAGCACTCTCTATACGGAAAAGCAAGTTGATTAGAAATCAACTTGGACATCGCATTGTGTATATATCCTGTGGAACACTCTCAGAAATAACGGGAATAATCAATAATACCTCTGAGTTAGAACAGTTGAATGGTAAACTGGATCCCAGAAGCTAGCATTTACTCCATTCGGATTGGACAAGTCAAGTGCAATTATAGAGATTGCCAAGGACACCCATTTCAGCCTAGTATATCTTATACTTTATTTCCTACTGGGACAACGTTAAGGAAAGGATCCCGTCACCGACGAATTTCTCATACTTGAACCATCAACAGCAACTGATTCCGCAAATGCTAGAGGATGGAAGTTAGGGCTCGTGTAGGTAGTCTGGAAGCCCTGCTTGCCGACTGTAGCCAATAGCGCAAATTCATCGGATGCGGAAGTGGTCCCGTAAAAGTTCCAGTGACTGTAATCGGTCGCTCCATTCCAGCTCACCCAAAATGTGGTTGCACCATTTGATGAAGGAGCTTGGGCGGCAAGGGCTGGAGGATCGGATGGGGTCGCTGTCCAATTGTACTTGAATGCGCGGTAATTCATCGAATCATCGTCATTGAAGGTGGCGAAGTAGACTGGTGTACCATCTGCAGTATGCTCTGAAAAGGATGGATTGCTTCCCCATCCAATGAATGTATTTCCAGTGGACAGTAATTGGGTGTTTCCCTGGCTTGTAGAACGTAGTCCTTGTCCTGGAGCCTCGAATCTTTTGACAAGTGTCGCGGTGTTGGTTAGGTGATCGATCGCGATGATCATGCCGGACGATGTGAGTGAAGTATTTCTGTAGTTATCACTTCCGTTATCGAACAGCGAAAGCACTGTATGTGTGTCATTTTCTTCGTGAAAACGCGCATCATGTTGCGAAGAAAAATTGAAGCTGGCCATGTTGAAGGTAGAGTTGAGACCACCTAGTCGCCATACCACAGAGCCATCTTTACCCGAAATTTTGTAGATGCAGCTAGTATGTCTTGCGGAAACAAGATAGTCTCCTTGTGAAGATTTGTCGACTGAGTTTATGTGGAAATAATCCCAAGCGGTAGAATTGCTTAATCCATCGCCTACGACTGGATTGATCCCCAAAGAAACGTATGTCTCCGTAAGGGGAACGTGATCAAGAGATCCCCACTCAAAGAGCACCGCTCCACTTTTAATATCGACTTCCTGAAAAAAACCATCCATGACCCAGCCATTTGGGGTCTTTATGCCGTAGGCTGATAGATCGTATGGCCGTGGCTGGTAGACAGTGAACAACATGCGTTCTCCGTCGAGGACTTCTAGCTCGTGCATGTCGCTTAGAGTCAGTCCGTGGCCACTCTGTACCACCGTAGTCGGTTGATAGTCGTTATTGATTATCATATTTCGGCCCCGCGCATAGCCTTCGATTTGAGTTCCTTGGAAGAAACAAAGATGATCTGACCCTCTATAATTGCAGACGTGCAGATCATGGAAAATCTCAGTGGTTGAACCATCCGATCCACTCCAGACAAGATCCTGGTGAGTGTGAGAAGGTTTCAATACTGGAAAAAGTGAAATACATACCCCGTCGGTAGTATATATGTAAGGTCCCGGGAGTTCCGTTCTGTACGGAGCCACAAATATATAGCCTGGTGTGACCAAGCTCTCGTCGTTGATATTCACATTGAATAAAGGAGCGTGGATGTCAGGCCTCTTTGATGGGATTTAGATTTGTCTCTTAGATTAGAACTTTCGACTCAAGAGATGCTCACAGATTGGAACGATATCCACGATGCAGGTTCCGCCATTCCACGGCTCGCAAGACCAAGAATCATTTCAAAGGCATTGAGCCCAAGAAATATACGGGATTTGCTTCTTCGGGAAAACATTACCGACTAACACTGATCAATATAGCGGGTATTGACAGGATGCAATCTATCGGGTCGCTACGGCGCTTATATATCAACCCATTACTTTCATATTAACATCCAGAGCATGTCACAGCCTAGATTGACGTCAAGACTTGATTCCGTTTTGAGTTTCCATGATAGGGCGGGGTAGCCCTTTTATTACCCCTCCACATTCGGCGACAGGTATAAATCAGTCATTGAGGCTGGCTGATGGTTTGGCGTGATGACGTCAAGGTGATAAGTTTACGAGTCGCATTGGCAGCGGCCGAAGGCCGCTGCTACGTGGTGCGGTGAATAAATTAGCATGGAGTTTCAATTCACAGTCAGAGAGGAAGTAAAAATTCGTGATAAACGACATTAAGCGTGTCCTGATTGGATTTCGGAGAATGCGGATGTCTAGGCAGAGCGGACGCGAGGTAAGCTAGTGTAAAGTTGGCCATGGGCGAAGACCGGCAGAGTGAGATCTAGAACACACGATCCAGAGCGAATCCCTGGAAGCTGTTGAAGATGGTGGCATAGGCGAGATGTAAAGGGAAATTGTCACCGCTGCACAGCCTAGTTCGCACGGTGAGGCTGGAACTCTCAACGATATCCGTTGTAGATAGAACGTCGGCGACTGGGTGTTCGGCGTGCATGCTCGTCACAGCAATTGCACCTGCACCACATTCTGTAGCAATTTAACTACTTGGACCCTCGCGTTTCAGACCAAGTTCTTCTCAATGGAGAGATTCCGCATCACGCTCTTTTATCCCAGAGTACCGGTGCAGTCAGGCTGACTGCAGGGCGGTCGGAGGCCTTACATTATATGGGCAGTATTTTGACCCACCACCCTGACTGCAAGTGATTTTTTCGACTTGACTGCACGCAATTTCCTTTGTACGATCAGATTCATATTTTGGTAAGTCCTAAATTGAGCAAATGTTTCATCTCACATTTCAATTTTAGCGTCTGCAATCATCTACATTGCTCGTACGATCAAAACCTAATTGGCCAAAAACCTTAAATTCGATTTGTAGGGCGCGACCGGGATGGATGCGACCGGCGGTTGGCGGTTTACCCATCAAAAAATCTGGCCACTTTCTGACCACAAAAAATACTACTTAGTAATGTCTGGTCAGGTTCAAACTTGGGAATATAATGAAATGAATGCCAACCTAGAACATACTAAAATTCGGGGTTTCTACGACTACAATGATGATGATGATGAATTCATTTGCCGATGTAGCTTGCTCTAAATATATGCTGCTTGTTACGGGCCGTTCGAAAGAAACAGATTCATTCGGTGCCTACAGGACGAGAATCTCGAAGATGAAGAAGGAAGGAGAAAGAAAGAAAGTCCGCCAGAAAAAGAGGGGTTAAGTCCCCAGCAAACGCGTTGTGCAAACGACCCAATATTATGCCTCAGGCATCCTTCCACGGGACGAGGCTATTCCCAGGTTCATCCGTCACATGAACAACTAACGTATTCGGTAAGCGAGTCGGCCATGTAAGCGAGTCGGCCACGTCACGCGTTTTTAGCCTCGGTCGAAACCTCAATCAATTCAACCACCAACCATGCCTCCAAAAGCGCGTCAAAGTCAAGAAATTCAACTGAGCAAGAAGGAGGAATCTTACTTGCTATTTCAGCTTTAAAAAAGCACGAAATTTCGAATACTCGTGAAGCAGCACGTACTTATGATATACCTCGCTCTACTCTTCAAGACCGATTACGTGGAAAGACATTTCGCAATGAATCACGCGCCAACTCCCATAAAATGAGTCAAAATGAAGAGGAATCGCTTGTACGATGGATCCTATCGCTTATTCAACGTGGAGCACCTCCCCGGCCGTCACATATACGAGAAATGGCCAATATTCTTCTTACTGCGCGAAATACCACACCTCTTCAAACAGTAGGAGAGAAATGGGTATACAACTTCATCCAACGACGTGATGAACTAAAGACATGCTTCTCTCGACGATATGACTATCGGCGTGCTCAATGTGAGGACCCTAAAGTTATAAAGGAGTGGTTTAATCGCGTACAAATTACCGTAATGCAGCATGGGATTGTACCTGAAGATATCTACAACTTTGATGAGACTGGCTTTGCTATGGGCCTAGTAGCTACTGCTCGAGTAGTTACTAGAGCTGACTACTATGGGAGAACGCCTCTTGTACAGCCTGGGAATCGAGAATGGGTTACTTCTATTGAGTGTATTAGTGCCTCTGGATGGGCCCTTCCACCATGCATTATCTTCAAAGGAAAGGTCCATATAGAGGCCTGGTATCAGAGCAATCTACCACACGACTGGAGGATTGAAGTTAGTCCAAATGGCTGGACTAGTGATGAAATAAGCCTTCGCTGGCTTAAGAATCTCTTTATTCCTGCTACTACTGGCCGTACAACTGGGAAATATCGCCTCCTAGTTCTTGATGGCCATGGCAGTCATCTAACATCTCAATTCGACCAGATATGCAGTGAGAATAGTATTATTCCTATCTGTATGCCTGCTCATTCTTCGCATCTACTGCAACCTCTGGATGTTGGCTGTTTTTCACAATTAAAGCGTGCATACGGACACCTAGTGGAGAAGAGAATGCGCCTTGGGTTTAATCATATCGACAAGCTTGACTTCCTTGAAGCTTTCCCTCAGGCGCGTACAGAGATCTATACTACTAGCAATATCTGCAGTGGTTTCTCTGCTACTGGGTAGTTCCATATAACCCAGAGAGGGTGCTTAGCCAGCTTAATATTCAGCTGAATACGCCAACACCACCAGGCAGTCGGTCAACCAATTCAGTACCCAAGACACCCTATACCACCAGGCAGCTCGAGAAGCAGGCATCTATAGTGAAAAGAAAGCTTCAGAGACGCGTACAGGAAGGCTCGCAAAGTCCTACCTCTTCATTAGAGGTTCGATTGGACAAAATCATTAAAAGCAATGAAATTGCTTTAAATGAGGCAGTTCTTATGCGCCAAGAAATTCGCGATTTACGAGCTGTACATGAGAAACAGCTTCAAAAGCGGAAGAAGTCTACTAGGCAGCTTACTGCTGCTGAGGGTTTTTCTATTCAGGAGGGCCAGGAACGATTTCTACAGGAGAATCAGGTCTTTGAAGCTCAAGATACTGTGACTAGGGATCCAGGGCTTCCTGCAGTTGGACTACGCGTACGCGCGCCACCGCAGTGTTCTAATTGTCATATTCGGGGGCATACTAGGGTTAGGTGTCCTAATCCGCCTAGTAATTAGTTTTATATAGAAATGCAATTGTTTTGTTGGTGAAAACGTGCTTGAATCTCACCTAGTCGTGGAAATCGGGTGGCGGTGGCCGACTCGCTTACATGGCCGACTCGCTTACCGAATACGTTAATAGGGTTACAGTACATATCCTAGCGCGAAAGATGCGAAATTTATTTACACTAGGTTATCCAGTATTCTGTGTGGAGTTTAGTAGAATTCAGCCGCCTCTTAGGGAGGGACTAGGAAACTACACGTAATAAGGAGCGTTATTCTATTAAAATTCGATCTACGGCATCATAGCTACTGACCGGCTTTTCTATATATTTCAGCTGACTCTCAACCTTCGCTCCGAGGAAATTGTGTTATTCGAGCTTTGAAGTAAGTATGTGTAAGACCGATTCACTGATGCAATGTACAGTGGTGTTCCATAAGTTTGAAACCATCTCTGGGATGACATAATATTCTGCCGGTCCACCAATTGTCAAAATTTCATCCCCCAAGAATATATTTTGACGGTAAAGGTGGTCGATTATGGAGTAGAGACCTCTTCAATTCAAGCAAACTTTTCACGATCCTTTGCATTGACTATATGGAGATTTCTTGCACATCGGCGTTGACGCTGTAGGCGGAAAAATAGGCGGTAAGGATCAGAGGGTTTCAAACTTATGGAACGCCACTGTAACCGGCCCCACGTAACTAATTTTTACCAAAATTACTGGACCTTCGCTTGGGAGGGTCCGACACCCAACAAAAAACCACCCAAACAAAAAACGACCCCCACAATATAAATTATCACAGCATCCGAATTTGACACCCAAATTACCCACATTTACATTAGAATTACTAGTAATTGAGGTCTCAATATGTGTGTATTCATAGGACGAACAATAAATAAAAAAAATTTCAGCGCTTCGAATGGCGTCCTGACTGCCTACAGTGCCGTTTTAGTTCAATCATAACCTTCTTCCACTGGGGCCGCAATTTATCAATTGCCTCCAAATCAGTCAGCTTTTGTTTATCCCGGCATAAATAATGAAAGTTATGATAGACCCCACAAACTGGAGTACATCTGCCTCATGCAAGAGAAGCAGGCTCTTGAATGATTTTAGCAATTTTGAAAATGGTTTCATGTTGTTGTACAAGCGCGTTGGATTCATTCTGGTTGACAAGAAGCTCACTAGCCGATATCTGATAAGTCACTGAGCCCACCACAGGCGCAATGGTCAATACTTTCCGAGACTGTTTGAAACTCTCCCAGCCCTCCTGCCCCACTCCCTTAAACTAGTTGTTTGCATCGTAATCCACAATCATCAATCCCCATTTTGGTTCTCCTTGTGCCTGTCCAATATATTTCCCAGGGAATTGGTAGAAAGTTTTAGCGTTCTCAATGTCCGAAGGCTGCAACTGGGGAGGGAATTCGTACGCCATTACCGATGTAGGGTTGCGCGGACCAATTTGCACCGATTGTTCGTCGCTTTCCAATTCTGGGGCAAACTCATGACGGAATCCCAGTACATGACCTAGCTCGTGCAAGAAGATATTCTTCAAGTACTGCACAGCTCCCGGCTCAAATGCGGCGGGGTATACATTCAACACATTCAAATCCAGATCATTAGGGAAGAAGGCCTCGGCAAGGACCGCGGGGTTGTCGTTCTTTGCGTAGGAGAGAACAAACGCGGCATCCTCAATTTTATAAACCCAGTTAAGCTGAATGCCTAGTTTCAGCGCATTCCATTCGTCGGCGGCTTCCTTTAACTTCGTAGCTGCTAGAAAGGCGAGCTCTGGCTTTGGATATCCGTTTTCAAAAGCGGCAAAGTTGACAGTTTTCGTCGATCCGGTCTTCCAGCGAGGGATCACCTTTCCGTAGCCGACTTGAAGGGCCGCGACATTAGTAATACCGGCGATCGTCGCAGGCATAGGCTTCTGCGTGGTGCACGGGTATCTCTCGAGTCTGGTCGTGGAACCGGTTGCAGGGGGAGGGCTGTGGACCTCGGTCGCATTTGGGTCCAAGGTTTTCAGAGCCTCTAAACCGACAGCCCCCTTTAGATCCTGGATGAAACTGGCCCGGGCGGGGTTGATAGTATTGGAGGAATGGGGCATGGTGAATGGTCTCGGTGGACTGCCAGATGTTCCACACCAGTGTGTTCCTGTGGATTCCAGATTGGTTAAATTAAGTTTGATTGTGATTGATGTTTAATCTCAATCTCATATACAGAGCATCAGACTGAATTTATATCTCGCAGGTTTATACCCTGCCCAAAACATACTAGTGAACAACGGGACGAGAGATACCTTTGCTGCCATCATGACGCCTCGAGGCCTGTTCGATGCTCTAGACCCAATGTATGACTTCGATTTACATGGAAAACATGTTTTGCGAACAGCGTGTCGCCTGATCGGTGAACAAAACAGTTGCCGTCTGAGTGGATTCCATTGTCGGTGATCGGCGGTCTATTTGTTGGAAGTTGTCTTGTAAGCCTGAAGATGCCAATTCATAGTTTTAGTGCCTTCGAACTAATCGACATGTTCTGGGCGTCTAGTACCAAAAAATATCATTAGCAGTTCTTGGTTCGTGCGCAAGTTAGCCGCAAACAGCCATATATTCCACAAGGCTGGAGTCTGGCAGATGATCGACTGCGCCAAGACTTCGACCCGAGAATATGTCGGTCAGATGCAGAGAGTGGAACTGAAGATGAGATAGCTCGGGAAGGCCGCCCTCCGGAGGCCCCACTGACCCTACGGCTCCGATACTACTGAAGCAAGAGCTTACACAAATACTGGGATATGTGCGTCATTTCGTACTTTTGATAACGCCGTTTTTGTCTTTATTTTACACATTTTGCCGCATGGATCAACTAGATGAATTTGTTACATCCATGAATTGAATGCTCCACAAAATTAAGGTTTCGAGGGCAGCCTCAAATCACAAATACCACGACAGCATTGCTGTTGGGTTGTTTTGCCAGTTATCTCTTTTGCTGCTATCTCTCTTTCGTGCCTCAACCTGTCTGTACCGACCATGCTGCCTTGAGCTTTCCCACTTTAATAGTTAACGTAATCCCTAAGCGAGTGAGTCACCCAAGCGAGTGAGTCAGAAATCGCGATCGTGCCCCACCGCGTCAACTTCCTCAATTCAACAACCTACCATGCCTCCAATTCGCAGTCAATATTCAAGAACTTCTGTTGAGCAAGAGGGTAGGATTCAGCTCGCGATACAAGCCCATCAGAACAAAGAAATTCCATCGATTCGCGAAGCTGCGCGCCGATTTCAAGTACCTCTTGCAACTCTTCAACGTCGATGCAATGGCCAACCCTTTCGCGTCAGATTTAATAAGCTAGTAGAAGCTTAATTAAAATTGAGTTGTCTGGATTATGCTGCATGCAACCGAGTTGGTCAGTTGAATAGGTGGTCGTGTGACCTCCCACAAACGGTGGTATTGGAGGATTTTTTACCGAGATCATGTGAATGTTTTTGTCGGATTTTATTGAAAGAAAGCTTTTAGGCTGTCGGTGGCAACTGTCTGTCTGTCCTCCAAATAATATCTCTGAGCTTCAAACCAAAGGGGCGGGAACAGCCACTCGGTCGTATACTGATCGGCCATAACTGCAACCTACAAATACTTTCACGTAAGGTTTTTGATCTACCTAAGTTGGATATGGCGTAATCTACTGTTCATGGATAAAATGATGATCATTAACTCGTATGTGGCACTCAAAGCCTTATGGACCGAATAAATGTGTGGAAACAACCTCGGCTTTCCTTGCTGCCCAATCCGACTTTGATGTCCAGAAGTTTTCGCAGTTCATCTTGACCATGCAGGGAAGGATTCATCTGGTCCGTCACGCCGAAGGTCTCCATAATCTACGCTCTGATTTGAACATCCCGGACGCTCCTCTGAGCCAAAGAGGCTGGTACGAAGCGCAGGAATTGGGCAGACGTTTCATCAAAGATAATTCCAACGTTGTTTGTGCGATTGTTTCGAGTCCACTGCGCAGAGCAATTCAGACATCTCTCGCAGCATTTCCACGAATACTGAACTCCGCCCTTTCTCCAGAGGATCGTGGACGAGCTGTAAAGCTGGTCTTATATGCCAATCTTCAGGAAATTAGCGACTACCCAGCGAACACAGGCTCTTCCCTCAGCAAGCTGGAAAATGAATTTCCAGAGATAGCACCGCAAATCCATCACCTAGACCCAAAATGGTACATCAAGTCAGGGTCTAACTCACCACTGCCGGATTTTAAGGCTGTTATCTTGGAAGAGTTAAACCGAATCCTGGAATCATTAACAACCACCGAAGAGCCAGAGATTATTGTTGTGACTCACCAAGGTATCATCTCCCTTCTCGCGCCAAATGTTGACATTCCGATGGGGCAATGGAAAACCTTCCAGTTAAGTAGGAACGGTGGAGAACAGCTCGTTCTGCACTAAAACCCCAGTACCCAGACAACATATTTGCGTGCAATTTCGGAAATTTTCTTTATATTTTCACCTTGAAGTTGGAAACGCTTATATTTATTCAGTCGTCTTTTCAAAATTGTCTCTAACTTTAAAGACATTCTCATTACCGCGTTCTAATATCCTTGAATCCTCGCGAAGACACAATCTGACGATATCCAAGAAAGTTCGCATCTCGATACGTATTGGTTAAGCAGACATATTGCTGGTTTCTGAGTGTTATGGTTAAGTCAATTATCTCTAAACCTTAGGCTCTATATCAGCCCCCTCCTTCTTCCCTTGATTTGCTTAGGTTTTCCTACTTAAGTTATAGCGAACGTTCCACGACAAACACCACTCAATGAGTGTGCAGTAGCAAACCTAGCTTTGCCCGCTCTATAATCAGCAATAAACTGCGATTCCGCTAGTGACCACAGCTACTCTAGCGTTAGGTTGCGTAATATAGAACTTGTCCTACCTAGTATTAAAAAGCTGTCCACTACACTACACTTCCCACTAGATCCAGAATTCCTAAGATTTTCTAGGCCACGTAACCAACTAAATCAGTGGTGGTGCCTTCTTCTGAGGATAACAATGCATAAATATCTGCCCACACATGATCACTGCAATAAATTACGATCTGATGGCATGATAACTGGATATATGAATTTGGATATACAACCTGCTAACACATATATAATTCCATAAGATAAAAGGGTTTCTAATACCCTTAAATCAATTTGGCAAAGTATAATGTGATATCACTATCTGTAATATCAACAGTTCTGACAGTTCTGGAAACATCACCGGAATCCATCGTGGTCTCCAACCCTCCTTATATGGCAAATGCTCCTCATGAAACATCACCTTCCAACAGGCAAATTGTGGCAGGTGACCACAACACCACAACGCCCGGATGGAGATTATTTTAGTATGATTAGAAGGCCCGCATCCGCCAGACTCTAAAACCATTTCTCTTTTTACATATTATTGAAAATTGGTGGCAGGAAAGATGAAATACTCTCAGCCAATAGAAACTCGGACGAAAACCCAGACTAGTCACGTGCCATTCCCTCTACTGACCGGGGTTCTGTCTGTTGTGCTAGGCGTAAACAGGAGGAAGTAAGCATCCAAAACTTGTATTCTCACAACTAGACAGTCGCATAATCATCAACATGTGATATCATGATCCAATTTAATCATGACACACACCAATCTATATCCATTGACTGCCATTCGCGGTGCACACACATATATTTCTGCCAGTGAGCGCTGATTGTTGTGCTCAGTGCCAAGAAATGATATATCCAGTCCATGGTGTGTCATCAGGGGTGGACTGCGCTGTCAAAAGTTGACAAACGCACCTCACACACTTATGACGGCCAGCCATGCTACCTCATCCTATGCTGTCCTGGCCACCCTTTAAAATCTAGCATAATGGGTCGAAGAGGACCTACAACGACATACAAAACAAGGGCCGCGAAGAATGCCGCTCGACGGCTCCGCTATTAGCAACAAAAGCGAGCTCAATTGCTATCCCAGGAGTCTTCAGTCCCAGCACGTCCACGAACACGTAAGATGGATAACGTAATCCACTACTGAGCGGTCAACTACCCTGCACCCCGGCGGTCAACCCCATCAAAAAACGCGTCCCGTCGCGTACCTACCATCTTCAACCACCCACTATGACACCACCACGCACTCAATCAGGCCAAGGATTGGCTAATCATGAGGGCAGGACCCTATTAGCTATCCAGGATATTCAAACTGGAAAGGCTGAATCAACACGCGCAGCCGCATTACGATATAACGTCTCATACACTACACTACGCGCGCGCCTTAAAGGGCGATCATGACGCGCTGATACACGTGCGAATAGTCATAAATTGACTAGTTTTGAAGAAAATTCACTAGTACAGTGGATTCTCTCTATGGACTCGCGTGGTGCAGCGCCTAGGCCCTCTCATGTGAGAGATATGGCTAATATTCTACTGGCCGACCGTGGAAATACCCACCCCCCCCAATTAACAGTGGGAGAAAACTGGGTAACCAAGTTCACTAAACACCGAGAAGAACTACAGTCACGTTTTTCAAAACGATATGATTATCAACGTGCGAAAAACGAGAACCCAGCGTTCATTATTGATTGGTTTAAAGCTGTTGAAAAAACGATTAATGAAAATGGTATCCAATCTGATGATATATACAATTTTGACGAGACTGGTTTCGCGATGGGGCTTATATCAGCACAGAAGGTGGTTACGCGAGCTGAGTTTTATGGTCGCCGGGTAGTCCTACAACCTGGAAATCGTGAGTGGGTGACTACAATCGAGTCAATCAGTACCGCTGGTTTCGCACTACCACCAACAATCATCTCTAATGCCAAAAACCACAACATCGGTTGGCTTGATGGCTTCCAAACGACTGGCGAATTGAAGTCTCACCTAATGGCTGGACTTCAGATGAAATCAGTATTAGATGGTTAAAAAACTTATTCATCCCATATTCACAAGTTCGGATAGTACTAAAAGGGTGAATTCCAGTCTGAGGACGATCAGAATTTCTGGATTCCCATATACAATGTCAATTGCTAGCGTTATCGTTCGGAAATAGGTTGAACCTGAATATAAAATAGAGATGCGTCTTCCCAGCGTTAGCCACGATTTCCAAACACAAATTTTCAAAGAGACTATATCGATGACAGGAGACAATATCCTACGCGGCAGATAACCAAATTACAGCTCAGCATTGTGCATGGCGGCGGCATGTTGCCCGTGGCTAACTAGGAATGCCAAAATCTGAGTATCGATGTCCTCGCCAGATTTGTCGGAATAGCGAAACCGTCCAGAATTTTGATATCCTAGTGCCAGACAATATTAGCCAAATGAAGACTTGCACCAACAGTGCACGAAGTGTAAAGTGCTATGCTAAATATGTAGGATCATACCTTCTTGCGTTATGAAGTCATTGTCGCTGAAGCTAAACAGGAGGTATTCTGGATTTGCATTCGAATCCTCCTGGCCCAGAGGAACTAGTGCAAGGCTCTCCCATTTCTCATTCAAGAGGCGGTCATCTTTCGGTCCACCGTTGTGCAGCCCAAACTTTTTGAGTTCCGAGTTCAAGTTGAAATCCAAAAACGGACAGTAAGTCGCCGCCGTGATATTTGGGTCCAAAATCCCCTTGGCGTTTGCAATAGAGCCATTAGTTGAATCCCATTTTCCTGCAAGATTTGTAGCCCCAGTTGTAGAAATAACATCGACATGACGATACTTTGACTCAGTCTCGTCCGCTCCACGTCCAAAGCCCGAATCCCGTGCGAGGATTAAGAGCTGTCCATTGGATAGCCGATGGATTTCGGACTGGACGGCGGCTTTGGATTCATCGCCGTAAGGAGGCAGCGTAACCACAAACTCATGTGACAGAGTTGGGGAATTCTTATCTGAGATATCATACTCCAGGATCCGGGTCTGTCGTCGAGTCTTTTTCTTTGGCCCCCCTTCTTGATTCATGGCTGACTGCATCATAGCGTATAGGAAACGTCCGTCCGGGGAAATGGTGAGACCCTCGAGGCCTTGGTTATTGGCTCGACCAGCGGTGGGATCGAGAGGTCTAGGAAATCGATCCGGTTCGAACATTGGCGGCTCAGCTCCGCTGAAGCTGACTGTGCCATTCCGTAGAGGACGGAACGCGGGCGGAGGCGCGATAGCAAGGAGCATTTTGCCGTATTTTGAGAACCTGTAGATATACGGGCCGTATTCGTCTGAGATCCAAAAAGCACCGTCGGAATCAACCACTAAGCCTTCGCAATCCAACGTAATTCGGACGTTAGTTAGGCCGGGGCCGCCAAAGCCATCTCCGTCATAGGTGGCTCGTGGCAGCGGAGGAAATCCGTCGTAGGATATAAATCCGGTCGCATCCGCATCTAAGCTCGTGGTGGGAACGCCGTCAGGCCCGGTTAACAAGACTGAGTCGAGATATGTCAAGTTCATATTCGGCGGACTCGGGTGGCTGCCGGAGGCGTCTGGGGCTAGACATAGGTGAATGGAAAATTTGTGAATGCGCGATTGATAATTCAAAGTGCCGTTCGTATTCCTAGTCATGAGTAATCAGTAATTGGCTCTCATTGCCCCATCCGTAAGCCAAGAAACATACCAACCACGATCAGGCATTGCCCAGATCATACCGTGGTAGGAACCATCCTGACCCTTGTTCCAAGATGACTGGTCGAAAAACACCGCACTCCCAAACCCACCCAGGGTATCTCCATATCGATCGGTCGCATTAGATGGAACCGTACCGTAAGCTGCTAGGCCGTAATAATCGTAGCGTTGGCCGGAGCATGTGGTTTGGGAAATAGGCGCATTTCCCACGGCGCGGCCACATTGCTTCGAAGGTCCAATAGCGCCGGCCCATGACGCGGAAAGCACAACAGAGAAGGATATCAAATAGTAGATTAGATGATGGGAGAGTTGGAGTCTCGCGACTCGCCGGTCTGGGTCCATGATCGGTGCGTCTTGTCTGCTACTTAAGCTGACAAGAAGGACGGAGATTGAACTGGCCCTTTAATTCCCATTTGGATCTTTATAATATAGGTTACATCAATTGCCCAATTTTGAATCCCATGGTTTGGACTTAGCTGCTGTATTCAACGTAAGTCTCCCAACCATGGTTGTAGACACAAAAGAGTAGTGATGTAAAATTTCCTCATACCTTATCAAGATCCTGGTGAATATAGTGGAAATTGACGGTCATTCAGGAATTGCAAAGATCGATCAGAACGGCATCAGCGAATATGTATATTTACACATGGTGACATGAGCAAGGTGATGATTTGGATGATGTCATGTAATCTTAACTCTCATCGTAATGTCATCGTAATGATTATGTTAAGTGGCAAACAGAACTATTTAGCATGAAATCTTGGGTTAACTGCCCTCTAGATTCATCGATTGGGAGCTGCATTCTGGACGTGACGAGCACTTTCCAAAAGTTCAACTTTCCGGTACACTCTACGTTCATCCCACTTAAACTTTGGATTGATTTTTTAGACTTGGTAATTGAGAGTTAGGCTCTTCGAAAAAGAAAGGCCGGGCGATCGAACGACAGACTCGACTAGCAAGGGAGGTCTAGATGCGCTTAGCTAGTTCATTTGCCACATATTACCAACGCAGCTTATTACCAATAATACACTATGCTATGTTCGTGTTTCTGTCCGGTCAGGATCTAGACATGACACTTAAAATAATGCACTCGAATCATTATTTGAAATCCTGTGATGAGTGCAGGCGTCATCCAGAAGGAGTGAGACTTTGAATGCGTGGTACGTCTTGTCACGACCCTTATCGCGATAATCTAGACCAGTTTAACCCCTAGGTCTTAGGCCTTCCAATTTAAACATCAAAGGTGCCTAGTTGGTTTTCGTAAAAAATCGGTTCATATACCGTAGCATAACAGCATATAGATATAGATATACATCGATCGTCATAGTGAGCTCCTCTCTGCCCTGAAATGCTATTTACTGAAGTAGCTTTACGACAAACCGGTAGTTTTTTAGGTCGTTCACCGCATGAAATCATGAAAATGGAACGCCTGTTTACATCGCTCCAGATTGGCTGTATCTTCTGTCTAAATGAATGATCTGTGGAACAGGTAATCGTGGAAGAGTGCCTCGCGCCACTAATCTGTTACCCGCAATTCATATCCGACACGGTCGGATTTCAGTTTTAAGTTTTCTAAACCCTGGGCCACGTTGGTCTTGTAAGTCTAGGCTGATAATCACTTGATTGAAATCTGTCTGCTGATAGCGGGATCCGGGCGTCCCTTCTATCTTTAAATTGGTTCACTTCCGCCCTACGAAAGCCATTTTTGTGAGGAATTTCTACAGTCAAAGAACCTCATATAACAAATTTGTACAATCAGTCAACGGACCATAATACTACCTTGGAAAAGCCGACAATGTCTGGCAATACGAAGACCTTCAGAGCAGATGTATATGGCGAGCATCAGGGTCGGCATCCCTCCATGGGCGACCTTAAGAATCGACTCTCAACAGAAGTCAGAGCGAAACTTGTTGATACCATTGCTGCTCGCCCGGGCACCGCTTATGTGGATTATAACGGCATAACTAAAGCCGTGGCGGAACATGGCAAGCTTTACGATGATGCACAAGGAGAAGAAATCACCTTTGGCCCTGATGGTTCCGATACCAATTCATCACGTTGGAAAGGCTGGACTACTGCTCATGTGAAAACCACTTTCCATTTTGAGGATATTTGAAATTGTTTTCAATCCGTTTGTTCAAGAAATCCAAGAGCTCGACTTGGTGGCTTCAGGCCAAATCGCGGAGAAAAATGTTTTTATCAGGAACTTTTGCTGAGATGTATGCAGATCTCTAGTATCTACTTGCTTTTCAAATCTTCAAATTAGTTTAATCAATAGCCATTTGTCGAAAACAGGGAGTTCGTATCTAAGATGACCGTTTTTGGTGAAGATTAAGACAGAGAACGTCGATGCAATTGACCTCCTTATTGGCCGGAGCTTTTGCCGCTTAGTTGTATTCGGCTGATACTGGAACATACGGTCATTTTAGTAAAGTCGCGAGAGTTTTTGTCATGGAAAAGATCCCCGAGGTCATTACTGCCTGGATGCCTGGCAGAATTGTGTGCATAACCGAGTCAGAATGAGCGGTTGCCTTCAGAATGAGCGGTCAACCTATGGGTATAAGACCCCTAATCCATAATGCCTTAAGAGGAGGGAGGGCTCCCTCCGACTTCTTCGCCGTCTGATTGGTCCACCGTGCGTGCTCCCGGCACCCACGGTGCGTGCCCGGAAGACCCACACCCCATCTGTCGCAGCTAGCTGATACAGTATGGCATTGTATGCAAGAATGGGGCTAATCTACCAAGGGGAACCAATCCAAAAAGATAGGATGAATTGATTGAAGAAAAGGAGAAAAGAGCGCATGCTGCGAGGACACGTTAGGGTGTCCTTGCTTACATGAGTAGGGTGAGGGGTTGAACCTCCCGATCTCGGAGTGTCGAGAATTCCCTAGTACAAATGAAGATATCACGACACAAACGGAACTAAGCTATTTCGGGTGCTACCCCACTATCCTCGACAATAACCTTAAGTGACGGTTTCGACCGATTGGGAAGGCCCGCCCCACCCATATCGGATGAAGTTCAAACGTGAATAACTTCGCGAATACTAGACATAGAGAAATGAAAAAGATATTTTTGTGGAGCCTGAGGAATCCTCTATTGATTAGTTCTAGTCTCTGCTATATTTGTGATGCTGAGCGTGGTACGTGATTGCATTCATATGCAGGTTAGAAAAAAAGATCTACATTGCTGCTGCTGCTGATGATGATGACATCGTTTGCCCGGTGGACTGACATCATCGTAGTATAGCCAGATGAACCTATAGGGTCATAATTGCATAAATGCACTCAAAAAAAGATCTACGTTGCTGCTGCTGCTAATGATGATGACATCGTTTGCCCGGTGGACTGACATCATCGTTGTATGGTCAAATGAACCTACAGGGTCATAATTGCATAAATGCACTACAAAAAGAGATCTACGCTGCTGCTGCTGATGATGATGAGATCGTTTGCTCGATGGTCTAGACTGCGAATTCGGAACGATCCATTGTCACCCAAACGACGTCAAGGCTGCGCTTATACAAAAATTTATCTTTAGCCTATGATAGCCAAATGGGAAGTGGCCTAGAAACCCCTATTGGCTGCAAATGGAGGCGCTTAAACAGACTTTATAGTAGAACAGCTATGATTGGGGGGAACTAGGATTGAAGTATAAAGAGATCGCTTTTCCTTGAAAGCACCTCTACTTGGTTTGCTTGTTAATCTCGTTACATACAAAATCACTACCACAGAGACTGAACCACGTTACACTCTGGAGTCCAAATCTCTCTATCCTGGTTGGTGCGGGACAACTTCTGATTTACCCACTATGCCTCAACACCACCCAACTCTGGAGGCAGAACCGTCGAGCAATTGGGTGGAAACTTTCAAATCTCGAGTAGGAGCAGACAGCCTTGAAACTATCAATGTTGATGAGACTTTCCAAGCTGTCTCGTACACAATTGATTTCTACCAAAACGATGTGTCAATCGCTATCTCTACATACCCATGCGCAACACAGGGACCCGTGCTGAGGAATCTCGCAGCGGATGATATTGCCAGTGGTATTGCCGATATCCAATTTGGTCATAACGGCAAAATTGACCGCTGGAAAAAAGACACGACAATCCAATGGGCTGCTTACCTCCAGGGATATCCGACACCTGACCTTGCTGTCTATGCGGCCCGTAAACTGAACGAAGCTGCCATGAAATGGAACAGTCTTTCGCTGGGTGTGAAATTCAAGTGGGTCAGCCGGCTGGAAGATGCGGCTTTTGTGCTCGGCTATGGTGGTGATCAAGGTCCCACCTGCGCAAGGGCGTTCTTTCCGAATTCTAATGACATCAACCCTATCTATGTCTACAAGAGAGCTTTTGAAGCAGGTCTTATCAACAACATGGATGGTTTTTTCCTGCACGAATTAGGCCACGTACTGGGATTGCACCATGAATTCGCTCCAGAGAATCCAACGCATGAGGGCAGGACCCTGACATTTGGCACTCGGAATCCAAAATCTGTGATGGGCTACACTTACCCACCCCGAATGCAGCCATCAGATGAAGTGAGCACAAAACTATTCTATGAGTTTGCTGGAACTTCAATTGAAGGCTGGCCAATTCAGGATTGGACCCCAAATAACTGAGGAACAGTGGAGGGAAAGCTCAGTCAAAGGACATATATTCAATCCAGGGTCTTAGGTGGAAAAGTGCCCTTGCTCCGTCACCTCACAAACTGATAAATTTGTTCAATTCATGTTAAGATTTCACCCTTAATTTGAAAAAGAATTATCAATGTCGAGCATGGAATAGTTCCTAGACTGTCGCTTTTCATTCTTGAACTAGAATGTTGTCGAGCATAGTTACACCTCCCCGACCTGACCCCTACATACGCGTGTGTTTTGTGGTGGTTTTTCTGCTGAATCGACCCGCACGTCTCAGCGCGTGCTGCCATCGAGCGTTCCCCTCTTCGCTAGGTACTGTGTACACAGTTAAGTGGACAGTGTGTATGCTCCAAAGCAAAAGTCAGTTGGTTCCTCTTGATAGATGTGTGTGTCGATATTCAGTCTAGTTGGAAAAACACCCCTAGATCCCGCACGCCGGCCTTCGGCGGTCACAACACCGAGGCCACAGCCCAGCGCAAGAATGCGTACACCAAGCAAGGGATGTTATCCATCGGTCGCTAGCAGTGGGTCACAGCCAGTTTGTTCTGACAGGAGAATATATCCCGACAGTTACCTTATTAGTTAATCAGACAGTTCTATCTGGGAATTGTTACGGACACTACAGGATTTACTAACTATGACCAGATGCTTATGTCATCATTAGTGTCGTCGACTTGAGTCTGGAATCCTTCAATCAGCTCGTTCTTGGGTCGAGATCGACCCTAAAGTTAGTTAGCTTGTGGCCAGATGCTTATGTCGTCAATAGCGCCGTCGAATTAAGTCTGGAATCCTTCAATCAGCTCGCCTTGGGTCAAGACCAAATAGTCTTCCCATGTCAAGGTTTTCGGAGCATTCCGAAAGCAGGCAATTACGTACAACACATGGCTTAATTGGCCTCAACCTGCTAGGAGCAGATGCATCAAGAATTTACTCCAACAGATTTTTCAAACTCAACAAGTCTAGACTTTCTTCAAGCTGACTTCAGAGACGGGTAACCAATGTTAGTACAATTCAATATCCACTTCAGTATAATTTTCCATGGTATATCCAGCGCATATGCGAGCCATTAGCTTTGAGAGACATTACGTCGGTTGACGCAGAATGCAAGATATCCTGCCTTTCGTGAGGTTATAAAGATTCGACATGCTGCCGCCCGAGGTCACTATTTCTCTCTGTATTCTCTATTGGTTTTCCAGATCAATTGACAGAAGTACCTTCTAATCAAAAGCTTCAAAATGGCACCTCTGAACAACGTGGACGGACTTGTCAATTTGCGGAACCTAGTTCAAGAGGTAAACGGAACTTCACCTGCTGATAAATCAGTACCAATTGTCTTCGGTAAGTGGTTACGAGTGGTCCCGAATGCATCTAACAATCTACGCAACATAGTGCCTGGATTCTTTGGTTGGGGTGCACCGTTATTTGGTGCCATCAACTACTTTGGCGGTGTCATTAACATCCCGAAACTCCTGGTCGATGAAGGATATACCGTTATCGTTGCTCCAGTGGCTCCAATCTCTACCAACTGGGAACGTGCATGTGAGCTATACAGACAGCTCACTGTCGGCAGGTGCATTTATTAAAACCTTTTTCTACATTCTTAGCTAACTCCTATCAGATTTAGCACGGTTAACCCAGCGACAAGTTTAGTTGACGAGGTCTATGACATCGAAGTCGATTACGGCTCTTATTTTGCTGCAGATCCTGCTCACGCCCCAGAAGACAATCCTAGCACTGGCAGGAGACGAGCGATCCTATTTCCAAACTCACAGTTTCCTAACGACTGGACGTGGGACCGGAGTAACAAAGTTCATTTTATTTGCCATTCACAAGGTGGCAACACAGTACGCTACCTCATCAGTCTGATGGCCAATGGCTCAGCAACTTGGCATCCCGAATACTTTGGCGATGGCGAAGACGAGAGAGATGACTGGATCGTATCTGTCACAACCCTTGGGACCCCTCACAGAGGAACGACTATTATAAATGCCCTCGACAGATTTATTTCCGTATGTATTTAAGCCCTCGGTTCTCAGGATTGTCAAGCCTTCAAAGACTAACGAAGGATCATAGAGATCAAGGCAACAGGCAGTCAGTCTAGTCGCAAGACTCTTCGCTGCAGCATCCTTCTATCCTGCAGAGAAAAGGGCTTACGACCTCCAGCTTGACCACTGGGGAATATGTAGAAAGAAGGGAGAAACATTCCAGGACATGCTTCTGCGTCTGGAATCAGTGGACGGCCCTGTGTGGAAATGGCTGACTTCTAACCACAACGCCTTTTACGACAACAGCATTGAAGGCGTTCATGACCTTTCCCATAAGGCAATCAATACTTCCGGGAAGGTCTACTACTTCAGCCTATCCTTCCATGCAACAGTTCCATTCCCCGAAGATTGGCCTGCATGGGGACTGGATGCAATCAACTCCTTTCCTACAAGGCTTGAGGATTTTGTCCGGGGAGCAACGAGAAATATTCCGATCGTTCCGTGGGTGGTGGACGGACTGATCGGCATAATCACTAGTGCTGGATGGAGCTTTCTCACTACCGTAACCAGTTTTCGCTCCTTCGTGGAGTGGATTACTGATGCAGTGATAGCTAGGATTTCCCGAGAACTGGGTTACGATCTGGTGTTTCCCAAGCCCGGAAGGTACATCCCACGAAAGGACGTCATACCAATAATGCTGCTAAGCGTCTACGCAATGGGAGGCCAGGATCTTACACAGGTGCAAAAGAACATTCTGGGAGTCAACCAGGAAGACTGGTACCAGAGTGACGGGATCGTTAACACCGAGTCCATGCGCGGTCCACTCAACTCCGCCAGGGGTATCAGTTCTCTACCAGATTTCGATTTTAGCATCCCCGGAAAGAAAGGGATCTACTGGCACTTAGGCCACAACGATCAAATGGACCATGCCGACGAGATTGGGGTTTTCATTGAGCAAAACACAGTGAGGCTTCAAATCCCATGCCGCTGGTCCTCCTTACTAACTTTGGAGTAGGCAAATATTATGCAAGACATGTATCTTAATATCGCGAATCTGATATCAAGGCTGCGATGACACGCTTCCTTGTTTGGGCTGTGGTCTATAATAGTTCGTGCTTGGGTGAACGCATGTCTGATGAAAATGCGGTTTCCTGTCGTTGCGATTAGCGGCGGTTGGGCTTTAGGTGTTGGGGGCCCTAATGTTTAATATCTGGTGTTTAAGGAGGTCGCGGAGGGTTTGTAAGGTTAGGGCTACGACAAACAGAGAATCAGGGAGCTCGGAGGTTAAAGGTCTTGCACCTCTGTGATACAGAGTGCCCATGATGAATTACCAGTAACAGCCTATCCCTACTCAAGGTTCACGCTGCAGGCAACGGCTAGTTCATCCGTGTATAATAGCGAGTGCGAAACCTGCCTTATCCCAAAGAAACTTATCTGCCAGTTTAAGGGGGAAAGACTGGGAGAGAAGAACAGCGAGGTGAGAGGCGAACAAACGTCATCCGTCAGCCAAAGAAAGCTCAGACCTTACCAAGGGTGCAAATCTCTGCCAGTCATCCACGTAGGACAGTACTTTTCCCGGGGTCCATGATGGGGGCGAAAAGTTGATTATTTAGTGTCAACTCTGAGAGAGGTAAAATACTGTGGATTCTCCACTGCTCTTGGTTATTCAGCATCCACCCACATTGCAATAGTAATTGTATGGTAATTCGGGTCATTCTCGGAAGAACTGTGATGTAATACGCAGTTTATAGCCCCTGGATCATTTTCAACAGATCGGAACACACAGACACACTCTCGTTAATCCATCTCATGCATCAATTGGCCGTCCCTCGATACTAGATGATACACGTATCCGACATCCTGACATTTAGCTTTGGTTATCACCGTCTCTTTGAGGCTCCTGGAACGCGTACAAGGTGAGCTTGGCTGACCAAATGCAAATTATTGGCTGGATCGGAAAAGTATTTTATCCCCCAAGCACCTGATCTTCACCTTCCGTCTGCTGTGACCGGTCGGGTTGAAGGCTCATCTTGCCTGCGTGGCTGAGTGTCGCCACTCTCCTCTTCCGGTTGAGCTAGGCCTTTGTCCAGAATCCGAGTTGCGACTCACCCGTCTCCGGCAAGAAGTCGGTCTTGGTCTGGCGTAGGGTCGAAAGGCGAGGGGCGAAAGGCGAGGTGCGAAAGGCGAGGGGCGAATAAGACGTATGTAGACAATACATATTCTCTTTGCAGTGACCGTCCTTTGAGTTTAAATCCACCTGCCCGGTCTTAAGTAACAGCGTCCCCACCGTCTTATGTCCATTCATTGCGGCACAGCAGAATATTTGTGAATCGACCGTTCACCTGCCCAGTCTTAAAAGTTCCACCACCGCCTCGTGCCCATAAGCTGCCGCCGCAGATAATGGTGTGCATCCCATAGTCCTTTTCCATTCACGTCTCCCTGCCCAGCCTCGAATAGCAGCTTCATAACCGTCTCATGCGCATAGTATGCGGCCCAGAATAATGGTGCGGAACCTTGAGAGTCCTTTGCATCCACGTCCACCTGTCCAGTCTCTAGTAACAACTTCACCACTGCCTCATGCCCGTACCATGTGGCACAATATAATAGAGTTCGGCCAGTGTTATCCGTCACCCTATCCAATTTGAAGACGTGATGGAATCAAGTTCGAGCTTAGTGAGTAGGCAGAGGGTTTTAGATTTTATTCCATGTACCGGCCAGCATTTAAGTTTGTGACACCAAACACCATTTGAATCCGCCAAGGTTGTTCTAGATCATTGTCTGGTCAATCAGGAATGCCAAACAATGCGTCTCATGACACCAGAATAGATTCTGCTGTCGCACCTCACCGTCGAAAAGTTGGCGATTTCGACTCTCTTGCCAAGAGCGTGACGATTTCCTGATTGAGATAGCGTAGCGTGACGATTTCCTGTTCCGGATTAGTGGATAGACTCAAGACCGCCAGTACCCCAGATCGCTCAGCCGCAGCCAATAATACCGATCATATCCCTGTCAACGCCTGAATCCCTGCCAAACTGGCTGACTTCCTGCGATGATTGGCTGATCTCTGAGCCACGTGTTGTTGAATAAGGGGTTCGATTTGACGTATCAAATTATCCTTTTCTAGCTTCGTGCACTTTCGCACTATCCCCTGAATGAAAGTCTCCGTACGTACTTTTCTTCCTGTTTGGCGTTCTTCAAGATGCCCAGAAAGCACCCGTCTCAATTGAATTGTCCGCAAAGATCTCATCCGCGTTTTAGTGCCGATGACGCAGAGGAGCGGACACGGGAGCACCAACGCCAAAATCGAGCCCGTCGAAGAGCAGTGAAGACATCGAACGACGCGCTGGTTACTCCTGTGGAGGATGAGCGTTGGGCTGAGTCCCCTCACGTACTTTCGGAAGAGGAAGGCCCAGAGCATCCCAATGAGCGCGAAATTATCGCCTCCGACTTGGACCACGCGAGACGTGTGAGATTTGCCCATGACAAATATGAAGATCCTCAGGTCACCCATCGCCGTCGTCTTGATGCTATCCGAGCCAAAAAGTACCGAAATCGCCGCAAGAATGAGCAATGCGTTGGTGCTAACACCAGCACGCGGTACACGCCTGCCATTGGCCCTCCTTGCGCCGAACCTGCCTGTACAGATCAGGTGATTGAAGCAGCCCCATCCTTATCGCCGGCCCCACCGTCACCTCTACTTGAGGCTGTGATGGAGAGTGGACTACGTGACGATGTCAATGACTCGGCCTGTGGCATGGCCGCCAGTCCCGGGGACGAGACTCTCGCTAATGAAACCAGTGAGGATGACATTGAGTATGATCGGCATCACCAAGACGACCCGGTTGAGTTGGGCTTGGCCGATGACGAAGGGTGTGAGACCGTCCCTCAGATTCCAGAGTGGTATGTCGAAGACCCGCCACATCTTGTCCATAACAACAGCTCGTCTACTGATCTGGAATATGCGACGGAGAAGCTTGCTCAGCAATTTTTGGTGGGGATCCATGGATGTAGCGCTCAGAAGCATCGGGAATCTCTTGCAGCCCACATCGAAGGTGAGGAAAGTTGCAATCATCATAAGTTGGATCAGCTCTTCCATCACGCAATCCCTCGCACACTGGATAAGTCACAGCTCTTCCCACGGCAAGCTCTCCAGGAGGAGACGCCCCTTGGTCCTGACCAATGGAGGGAGATATTCTCGGGAACAACACCCCAGTACCGAGATGGCAAGCCGAAGCAGGTCTGCCTTCATGCCGAACGGAGCCAGAAGATGCCATCGATGACCTCCTTTGACGTAGACAGCATCTTGGGCTTTGTGGACTCCCCGGCGGTAGCGGTGCATGGGATCCGGTTCTATTCGGCCCCGCAATATTACCAAAATATTCACAGCGATGTCCACATCACCATCAAACGGGAGGCTGGTAGTCATCAGCGGCCCCGGCTGCTCACATCCCGATTGAAAGACGTGCCACATTTCCTCTTTGCACGAGTTGAGGGCGCCGATTTTCTCACTCTTCATATATTCTTTCCCCACCTGCCGCACCACTGCGACTTTACGAGGTTAACTGACGAGCAATTCTCGCGGTGGTTTGATCAGATCTTCTACCCTGCCCTCCGCCAGGTCTGTGCTGTCGATAACCTTATGCATGTTCTCGCTGTACAAACCAAAAGTATAAGAATCAACTAAAAGGACCCAGTGTTAACTACATCCAACGTAGATCTTGGAAAACTGGAGAAAATTTGCAGACAACATCAAAATCAGTGGTTTGAAATGGCTGGCGCCTTGCCGACCCATGGAGAATCTTCACACATCTCTTGCAAAACCCATCTGACCATGCCTTTTCTGGAAAGAAAAAGCCCATCATCGCCGTATCCCGTATAGGTTGCGTTCACTGATATTTCGGGACCGTTAGTAAGAAAGGGAACTCTGAATATAGTCCATTGTAGGTGGTTGACGTCCTGAGAGGCTATAAATTCCCCCAAACCCCTGAATTCTTGATAGGCACTCCCACCAATAACTTTTACCAAAGTCACACACAAATTCCACTTTAAAGCACCTTTGTCTTGTGGTGCAGGATATGAACATGTGCCAAGCACCATGGCGCGTTTATACTTGTTGGCCACCAACATAGGAAAAATGAGCTTCATCGCATTTGTGATATGCTATTGCTATTTTAGTATAAAGGAGGCATCTTTCCTGTAGATCAAACTTACCGTGCCCTTTGACATTCCTGGGGGTCCTGCGAAGGAGATAAAGATCTGGGGTCCAGCGCCTGCCGCTTGTTCCAACTTCTTTACATCCTCAAACGTACCCTCAATGACCGTAACATTGACGTTGCTGGCAATCTCCCTAGGGAGTTTGTGAGGACTCCGTACAAGCAGGGTAAGCTGGTGCCCTTGTTGCAACGCAGAAAAGCAGAATTCGATACCCGATAGGCCTAAAGGGGAAAGGTGAGCATTCGGGCGGCCGCTTTTGAGATACCTCCAACAGATGCAGGAAACCGCTTACCAGTGGCACCAAATATGAGAATATGCTCTGGCATTGTACCAAGATTCGCTGAGGAGCAGGTAACAAGTTTCGTCACCAGCCACAAGCAATCGATAAGTTACTGATGCGTGTTATAGCGACACTGGTAGGAGCCAAGTAAGTACGAAATAATTTTAGCTGCTATTAATACTTATTAGTTCATTAAATTCACCGCCGGCCAGAGCAACGAGGAGGGAAGGCGGCCATGACGAACTCGGCACGTACAGTATCCGTACCGGAATGTATAATCCCGAGTCCCGACGTGCCAATCTATGTTGCCGTTTCTCCGGAGATAGCGGCTGCAATCCCGCTTGTGATTTCTCAGCATTAGTCACGTCCATTCAGCGTTAGAAAGCGAGTCTAGTTACATGTGGCATCGCCAATGACATAAGCAACAGGTCGCCATTGGGAATTGATACATCCACAGCAAAAAAATTGATAAATCCACAGCGGGAATTGTTACGGACACTACAGGATTTAACGTAATCAACCACCGAACCGCGGATACCACCGAACCGCGGATTTTCAATCCAATTTCTATTCTCTCTGTTTAACGCGTCGAATCTTCATCACCACAATACAATATGCCTCTTTCTAAAGAGTCGCGTATTCAGATGGCTATTTCAGCCTATCAGAATGGTCAAATTAAATCAATTTTACGCGCTGCGCAGGTCTTTGCGATTCCTGAAAATACTCTACGCGATCGGCTTCATGGTTCAAAATCACGGACAGAACGACGCGCCAATGGTCATAGACTTACTGAATTCGAAGAGGAATTACTCTTAAAGCGAATATTGGAAGCAGATACGCGAGGATTTCCAATTCGACCTAATCCATAATGCCTTAAAGGAGGGAGGGCTCCCTCCGACTTCTTCGCCGTCTGATTGGTCCACAGTGCGTGCTCCCGGTACCACGGTGCGTGCCCGGAAGACTCACACCCCATCAAATTCGCGAAATCCGCGACCGCAGCGGGGCCCCAACCCATGGGCGTAAATTCAATGTGCCGTAGGGTTTTAGGGTTTTAGGGTTGCCGTCGTAAAATGGGTTTCGGGGCCCATTGAATTGACATTTTCGCTGACAAAGATACCCCAAATCTGAATATGTTGTAAAAGCAATTCGGTTGGATAGTCAAATCGAATTTGAGGTCAATCCATATTGATATAAGCATGGTTTCTGGGTTTCGAAAACGCCCGATGTTTTTGCAGGGGCGCGCATCACCCGCCGACCGTGGGCGATTTTTTGATGGGGTAACCACCACCCGCCGGTCGCGACCAGTCACCACGACCATCGCCGGCCACCACCCCATTCAGGTTAGCGACCAAATTGGTTTTTGCGATTGCAAATTTCAGGGGTCGATTCCGATATCCCGCCGCATCATCCCGTTTGATTTTGAGCTCGATCCCAGGAGGTCGCGGTGGCACCATTCCCCCGCATCTACAACATCCACCAACATATATATTTGCAGATCCACCATGGGCCGCGCATACCATGCCCGCGACATTTTTTTTGTCAACCCCGCGTTCCAGGTGTTGATTTGCCAGAAATGCCAATGTGCAGTACGACCAGGACAGGTCAAGGCCCATTTAATCAGTACCGCTCATCGCATTCCCATGGGGTGGGCCCAGCACATTCACAGCGTCATTCAGCAGTGGGATCACATCGACGAGCAGCCCCAGGTGGACCGTTGGCCCCATCAGATTGACGAGCCCATCCCCGAGTTACCGGTTTATCAGGATGGCATCATATGTCGGTTCTGCGACCAATACACATGTCGTCAGATCGATGTGATGAAGAAACATTGGGGCAAGGCCCATGATTATCGTGTGTATGAGGGCCGTGGTCGCCCCACGCCCACCCAGATTCGAGCCATCCAGGGCCGCATTGAAGCCAACTGCTGGACCGTTTCATGCCAACGGTTGTTTAAGCAAGGGCCCGGGTCCCATTATATTTGCGTGGGACAGCCAGACCCCGCAGTGCCCGTGAATCCCGTTCCCGACGCCGATGCCATCCGCCGGTTATTGCACACCGTGTCGGAGTATCAGCAGGAAGATCAACAGGCCCAGGACACCATCATCCAGGCCGGCGATTTAGACGAAGCCACGCCATGGTTGAATCGGACGGGATGGGTCCGGTATTTACAAGGGGTCCCCCGCAAGCCATTGGTCGAGAGCACCCGGCGCCCCAAGGAAAATATCGAGGGACCGGAGCGCGCCGCATTCGTGATTTGGCAGGCCATTGAACGATTAGCGCATGTGAGCCAGGAGATTGCCAAGGCGTGTGGTCATTTATTGCGGATCGAAGTCGTCCGCACCACCAAGGACGAGAGCCCGCACAAGCCATTGTTGGCATATTTGGATGCCGCCGCCATTGCAAAGCATGTGGCGCCGTGGCAGCACATTTTGATGTTTTTTGCGCGGACCCAGGTACGTTGTGTTCAGTGAGGGTGTGCCCAGAGCATGGTGTGGGTATGCCAATGCTCCCGTCTACCGGCGGAGAGATATATTGCCGCGTTGTGGATATTCCACCGGGGTGACCAGCCCGGCCCGACCCGCACCGTCGACAACCCAATTCCCACCACAACCCATGTCCATTCCGGACCGACCATATTAACCAGCACAGATCGAACACGATTGGGAGTCCCCCCAATATTCATTCACCGAGCGCCAGCAGCAGTCGTGGGACACCGTGTGGCATCATGCGCAAGCCCGTGCCGGTAGCCCCGACCCCGGCGACGAGGAGGACGAGCCCGAGCCGTTTGAGATCCGCCCCATCGAGAATGCATTGTTGAATTTTTGCATCGATTTGTTACGCCAGGAGATCCGGAACGATGAATACGGGTGTGCCATGGTTTGTGCCACGGCCGTCATCGGTTACAGTGAGGTCGGTTGGGCCACCCCCCAGAGTTTCCCACCGCAGATATCCAGTTTGATCAAGATCACCCGATTTTTCATTTTACACAAAGCGTTGCGGTTGGACCCGAATTCGGAGGAGATCCGCCGTCGATTGGCCGGGCGGCAGGACCACCAGTGGGTCGAGGGCGACATGATCGAGTTTGACGACGCATATTCATACGAGGACGAGGGATACACGAGCGCCCCGTCCACCCCCATGGCCATGCGGAGTTCCCCACCCCCGACCCGCGACGACATGATCGGGCCATTCACCCAGGAGCAGCGCCGGCACCCCACGCGCACGTTCGCCAAATGGGTCAAGTATTTGGTGGATTTGTTCATGGTCCGTGGCACCAACGGTCCCGTCCAGTGGTGGATGGATTTGCGCACGTACGGCAGGACGATCCACATGAACACGCCCACCGAGGGCCACGTGGGGTGGAAGTCGGGCGATGAGTTGTTGTACAAGCAGATCCATTTCACCATGGGCGATTTCCGCGGATTCGTCCATGGGTTGGTCCACCAGATGCGACAGCGGGTCGTGTCCGAGTTGTTGATGTGTCGGGATCAGACGCCGCCCGCCATTCCATGGGACGCGTTGTATGACGACGCCACGCAGAGTGCCCCCGGATGGAGTTTTTTGCAGGACCAGCGCACCCAGTGGCCCGTCCCGGGGGCCGATTGGTTGATCCGGCGGGTGAGCCAGGAGCCCGCGTTGCGGCGGCGGTTCATCCAGCGCGACGGGCACGCGTTCCGGATGCCGGCCATCGATCGATATTTCCGGGTGGTGGCCCAGTTCCGGGAGCAATTGAGCGTCGCCGTGCATGTTTGTGCCGGCCAGCCCAGCCGGGGTCCCGAGTTGATGAGCATCCGCCACCGCAACAGCGAGCGGGAGCGCCGCAACGTGTTCATCGAGGACGGCATGGTCACGTTCGTCAGCCGATACCACAAGGGTTTCCACGTGAACAACGACACCAAGGTCATTTTCCGATATTTGCCGCGGGAGATGGGCGAGTTGGTGGTGTGGTATTTGTGGTTGGTGTTGCCGTTCGTCGAGCAGATGCAGTCATACCAGCGGCATGTCCGCGGGGAGCCCGCCGCCGTGGGCCGTCGGGCCGAGTATATATGGTCCCCCGACCCCGATCGCGGCACCGCATGGAGTGGGGACCGGTTCCGCGCCGTGTTCAAACGGGAGACCGCCGATGGATTACGCGGACACCGATTAGGGTTGCAGGCGTACCGCGACATCGCCATCGCCATCAGCCGGCGGTATTTGCGCCCGAGCAGCCAGTTCAAGAACAACGCCGAGGAGGACGCCGACGACATCGACGACGACAGCACGATGGACGACGAGGGCATGCGGGCATTCGTCGCCGACATGCAGGCCGCGCATTCCGCCAGCATCGCCGGGATGAACTACGGCCGCATGTTGATGGAGAATCCCAACAGCACGGCGCGGCACCGCGAGTTGTTCCGGGCCGTGAGCCACGATTGGCATCATTTTTTGGAATTCCCGTCCTCCGTGGAGCCGCAGCGCCGCCGAGCCCCGGGGATCACGCGGAAGCCCAACCCGTGGGAAGACGCCGCGGCCGAGGCCCGCATCCAGCGCCGATATGACTTGCATCAGACCAACATGGCCGAGGCGTTCCAGAGCATGATGGGCAGCACCGCGATGGCGTTGCGCGGACCGCAGGGCCCCGTGTTGCAGGCGATCAAGCACGGCGACAGTTGCATCGTGGCCGTGATGCCCACCGGGGGCGGCAAAAGTGCGTTGTTCATGTTGCCCGCGTGGGTGAGTGGCCGGGCCGGATTGACCATCGTCGTGGTGCCATTGACGGCATTACGGAGTGATATGATGGCGCGATGTCGGGATTTGGGCATTGCATGTGCCGCGTGGGATCCCCAGCGTCCGCCGGACGGGGCATCCATTGTGTTGGTCACGCCCGAGGCCACCCCCAACGAGGCATTCGTGCGGTTCGTCAACCGGCAGCGGGTGTCCCAGCGGTTGGACCGCATCGTGATCGACGAGTGCCATGTGGTATTGAGTCGCAACCCGGATTTCCGGCCATTATTGCAGCAAATGGGCGCGTTGCGGGCCGCGACCACCCAGATGGTGTTGTTGACGGCGACATTGCCCCCCGCGAGGAGCAGACGTTGTGGGATCGCATGGGGTGGCAGCGGGACCAGGTCAGTTTGCACCGCAGTCCCACCAGCCGGCACAACATCGCGTATCGCGTGCACACCATCCCCGTCGACGACGCATATGACGAGCAGTTCCAGTGGGTGGAGATGCCCCGGGTGATCCGGTTCATCCAGGACCGCATGCGGCGGGCATACCCCGGGCGGGTGATCGTGTATGGCACCGTCCAGTCGCACGTCACGCGGGTGGCCGAGCAGTTGGGGTGCCCGGCATTTTACCGCAACGCGGTCGACAAAGACGGGATGTTGGAAACGTTCCGCCGCCAGCCCGGGGCCGTGATCGTCGCCACCAGTGCGTTGGGCATGGGCATCGACATTCCGGACATCCGCAGTGTGATCCACGTGGGCCAGCCGCGGAACATGTTGGATTATGCGCAGGAGAGTGGCCGGGCCGGTCGTGATGGGCAGCCCAGCGAGGCCATCATCGTGCAAGCCGAGGGCCGGACGATGGGCCGGGACATCCGTCCGTATTGGATGAACGATGCCCCCGAGGCCGAGCATACGCAGGTGGTCGAGTATATGGACCGCGGCGCGATTGGGTGTCGGCGGGTGATATTGGATGCATATTTGGATGGGGAGATTGGCGGATACCAGCGCCAGCGATGCGGGGACACGGTGCCGGAGTCGGTGTGTGATGGACATGGATGCCAGCCCGATTGGGAGGACCACGAGTCGCGGATGGGGTCGTCGTCCCCGGCGGAGGCGGATGCGATGGATGAGGATATTGAGATGGTTGACGGAGATGAAGGCATGCCGGATGACATTGCGCCCCCCGTTGAGTCCGGGCCACCGATCGTTTCCACGCGCATGTCCCAGGTGGCATGCAGCAGTGATACTGGGAGTATTGTGTCCCAGGTGCCATTTATATCACCAGCCGCAGCGAGGACGGCACCAGCCGCAGCGAGGACAGCACCAGCACCAGCAAGGACAGCATCACCCACGACCCCCAGGGTCGAGCCCACATCCATCCCCACCACCACACCCCGAACCATCCCGACGGACATCCGACACCAATTCCGACAGCAGGACATTGAGCGCGCCCACATCGCGCAGCGGCATCACGGTCCGGCCGGACCCCGATTCGACGACGAAGCGTTTTTGGTCAGTGAGGTCGAGAAGTGGGTGCATCGGTGTTGGACATGCACGCAGAGGGGATATGATGATGCGCATGAGATGTGGCGTTGTGGGTTTACCGGGGCCGGGGGAGCCAGCAGGGAAATCCAGGCGAATAAGGATTGGATGAAGATGGTCCGCGGGAAGGTCCAGTATGCCAATTATACCGCACATTTCCCGTGTGGCATGCCGCAGCACATATGTCCATTGGGTGATCATCACGCGGACCATAGCGAGGAGGTCCAAGAACGGTGTCGAGGATACCGCACCGTGTTGATTCCGATGGTGGCCATGATGGGCAAGGGGCCGCAGCGAGATGCGGAGGTCACGCAGCGATGGTACCAGCGATTGGCGTCGCGCGGGGTGGTGGATCCAGAGCGGAATGATGAAGGGTTGATTCAGTATTTCGGACAGCGCGCGCCGGGGACGGCGCAGAAACGGTCGCAATTGACGGAGGAGTTTATTTGGTTACGGCGGGCATATGATGGACGGGAGAAGTGCAGTGATTAGAGGCGTGGGTCACGTTGATGGCATCACATGGGCGCTTCGCAAGGGTTGTTTTACCAGCAGGAATACATGAATGATGATTTTCATATATATATTCCAGTCCAAGAAGATTGGTGGTTTGGTGGGTGATGTCAATGGGAGTCCGCATGCCCGCATATATGTCGAGGAGCCAGATATATATATTCATGCATCCCACCGGCGAACCCCAGCCCACCATTCCACCATTCCATCGATCCATTAACCATCCCAGATCCCCCATGATTGGAAATCGCCCAGTATCAGTTTCGCAGTCCCAGCAGCGGTTGTAGAATATTGTGTGGCGTCATGCGAGGCCGCGGCACCAGCGGGCCCATCCAGTGGTTGATCGATTTGCGTACATATGGCCGGGTCACCAACACGCCCGTGGAAGGCCAGATTGAATGGCAATCCGGGGGTAGCAGTCGGGCGATGAGTTGTTGTATACCAGATCCATTCACCATGGGCGATTTCCGTAGATTCGTGCATGGGTCGGTGGAAAAGACCCGCCCGATGTTGGTTGAGCAGTTGATGTGTTGCCCGCCGGCCACCACGCCCGTTATTCCATGGGATCATTTATACGACGACGCCAGCCAGGGTGGAATTTCATCCAGGACCCCGCACGCAGTGGCCGGTCAATGGATCGGAGTTGTTGATCCAGCGGGTGTGCCGTGGGCCATTACGCCGGCAGTTCATCACGCCCGAAGGCATTGAGTTTCATATGGGGGAGATCCATCAGTATTTCCGTGTGTTCGTCAATCCGGGAGATGTTGAGCGTGGGCATCCACGTATGTGCCGGGCAACCCAGCCGTGCCCCCGAGTTGTTGAGTATTCGACAGCGAGCGAGAGCGCCGGAATGGGTTCATTGATGATGGGATGGTGATGTTTGTCAGCCGATATCACAAGGGTTCCATATCAACAATGACACCAGGTGATTTGCCGATATATCCCGCGGGAGTTGGTGTTGCCGTTTATTGAGGCCATGCAGACATATCAGCGGGGGTTCCGTGGGCAGCCCGCCACCACCGAGCGAGCCCGATTAGATTTGGTCCCCGACCCCGAAAAACAGAAGGAGTGGAGTTCCCCGATTCGGGAGATATTGAAGGCACAAACCCGCACGGGGTTACATGGTACCGCGATCAACATCCAGGCATATCGGGATATCGCCATTGCCATCAGCCGGCGGTATGGACGCGGGAGCAGCCAGTTCCGGTCCATATCGAGGGGGACGAGGAGGCCGGCATTCCGATATTGATGATGAGGATGAGTGGGACGAAGACGGGATCCGGGCCCGGGTGGCCGATTGACAGGCCGGGCATTTGCCCAGCACCGCCGGCATGATGGATGGGCGGTTGATGACCGAGGCATTCCAGCACATGATGGGGGATCCCACCATGCAATTACGAGGGATGCAACAGCCCATATGACGGTCCATCCAGCACGGCGAGAGCCCGATTGTCGCGGTGATGCCCACCGGGGGTGGCAACAGTGTATTACGCATGTGGCCCGTGTGGGTGCGTCGTGGCGGGATGACCATTGTGGTTTTGCCATTGTGATAGCATTACGACGGGACATGCAGCGCCGGTACCAGGAGGTGGGGATTTCGTGTGCGGCGTGGGATCGCCAGTGGCCCCCCGATGGAGCGTCCATTATATTAGTGACGCCCGAGAGGGTACCAAGTCATGAAGTCCGGAGATTCATGGACCGGCAGCGGACGTGGAAGCGGTTGGATCGGATGGTGATTGACGAGTGCCATGTTGTGTTGAGCCGGACCCCGAATTCCGCCCATTAGTAAGGAATGAGGCCAGTTACGATCCGCGCAGACGCAGATGATATGTTTAACCGCGACATTGCCCCCAGTGCGGAGCCCGAGTGTTGCCGGCGGATGGGATGGACCGACGGGGACGTGACATGGGATCGAGGACGTCCCCATCGCCCCATGTGGCATATCGGGTGCATACCGGGGCCCCCGGCCCAATTCAACAGCAGTCGCAGTGGGTGGATATGCCCGAGGGGATTGCATTCATCCAGGATCGGATCCGTCGCGCGCAACCCGCGGGTGATCATATATGGCACCGCCGTGGCCCATATCACCCGGATGGCCGAGTCATTAGGGTGTGCCGCATATCACCAGATGACAATCGACCGCGATGGTGTATTGCAAGCATTCCGGGACACGCCCAGCGCCGTCATCACCATCACCAACGCATTGGGCATTGGAATTGATATCCAGACAACCGGAGTGTCATTCATTCGGTCAGCCACGCACGATGTTCGATGACGCACAGGAGAGTGGCCGCGCGGGATGCGATGGGCAACCGAGCGAGGCCATGATCATCCAGGCCGACGGTCAAAGGGTTGGACGGGAGCAACGGCCGTTGGATGCAGGGTCATAGTGTGGCGGAGCATGTCGGTGTTGTGGAGTATATGGAGTGCGGTCCACGATTGCCGGCGTGTGGTGTTGGATACATATGTAGACGGGCACATTGATGGATCCCACCGGCAGCGTTGTGGCGATATCCACCCGAGTCATTATGTGATGGATGTGCGCCCGGATGGCAGGACCAGGAGCCCGTGATGACCGAGGCCATTAATATTGATCGTTCCCCCGTGGCATCCCAGTATATACCAGCCCCATTGCCGCCGGTGGAGAATGGCCGATGGATGCCCATCATACCACCGCCACCCCAGGTGTGTGATCAGAGTTATGAGGTTTCCATTATAGCCCATCGGCCCAGCAGCAGCAGTAGCCACAGCAGTGTCAGTTTGAGTTCGCCATTAGCACAAAGTACCCAGCCCATTGTGCGGCGGCATCAGAAGAGGCCATCCAGATCCATCATCGCGGGTAGGAAGCGATCATACGAGCATGAGCCCGAGTCACCACAAGCCGGCACCACCCATCCACCACCAGTATCCACGGCCGCCAAACCGGATAGGATCCCGATTGCCCATGGCATCGATTCCGAACGCAGGACATTAAACGTGCCCGTTTATCAGATCGACACCATGGCACGGCATCCCAGCGATATGAGGACGAGGCATATTTGGAGCAGGAGGTGGAAGGTTGGTTCCATCGTGGGATGCCGCAATACATATGCCCGCAGGCGGATCGCACGACAGAGCATAGTCCGGCGGTACAGGATCGGTGTCAAGGGTTTCGGACGGCATTGATCCCGACAGTGGTGATGATGGTGAAGGGGCCATATGCAAATGTGGAGATATCGCAGCGGTAGTCCCAGCGGTTGGCCGCACAGGGGTCCGGAACGCGGAGCAGGACGACGAGGCGTTGATAGAATTTTGGACAGATGGTGCGGAATAGGGCACGGAAACGGGCGTAGATCACGGAGGAGTTGATTTGGTTGCGGCGGGCATATCAAGGGCGTGACGATGCAGGTAGATGTGGGTTCCGGTTGATGTTGACAGCGGTACCACGGATGGAAGCCATTGATCGAGATTCAGCAGGCCACGGAAGAAGATTTTCGAATTCGAATTCCATATGATTTTTTCAGACTTATCAGTAGGGGTTGTTCGATATTGAATCATGGCGATTTCCAGCCGAATCCAATGCACGGTGGAGAGCAGCCCAGATAGGCGATTTATACGATTTCACAGCAGTAAGGATTGGATTACAATTTAGCCAAAAGAATAGTTCAACGCGATCGATTATATATGATTCAGCCAGTGACGGACAGCAATATATATCGACCCCGGTCCAGCGAATGAAGGCAACAGCCACCCGCGGTATACATATTCGAAGGCCCGAGCACGGACACATTTGCAGTTTCCAGATATCAGAGCATAACGGAGATATTTCGGGGTTTTGGAGACGTGTTCAGGATTTGCGAGCAGTGTGTTCAGCGTTTTTAATATTACAGTTTGTTAGCATAGACATTTCGAGTGGTAATTCAGCCGTGTAGCAATTACCAGGGCGGATAAAACAGGTGTTAAGGGATCGATTATAGCGCATAGTGAGGGGTGTTGAGGGATTTAATATTGTGGATTGCCGGTTTCGCAGTCGGGTGGCCGTATTTGCCATGATTGGGAAGGTGGGAGTGATTGATTCAAATGAACATATAGTGGTCAATATCCGTGGATGTCAGGATTGTATTTCGGAAGGATAATGGCAGGGGGCAATCGAGGCATCACGATAGGAGGGATTGAGTGACGATATCCGGGAGGGTCAGTCGGATAGTGCAAGAGGCGAGATGATTGATATTAAAAGGGATATTCGTGAGTGCCGCAGCGGGAGGACGTATCGGCCGAAGACACGAGGACGGGTAAAAAGATCGAGGGGAAAGATTATGGGGGAGGGCCCGAGGGCGATAGTACGGACATTGTGGGAATTTGGGTTGGGTTGTGGTGTTGAGGTTTTAATCAATGTGTTCAGGGATATCGGTGTTGAGGGTTGTCGGGTGTTGAGGGTGTTTGATGGGTCGCCATTTCCAGCCGAATCCATGGGCGGCGGAATACAGCCCAGATAGCCGTTTTATACGATTTCACAGCCGTTAAGATTGGATTACAATTTAGCCGAAAGAATATTTCCGGTACATTATCATTCGGACACGATCAACACGATCGATTATATATAATTCAGCAGGTGACGGACAGCAATATACATCAACCCCGGTCCAGTGAATGAAGGCCATAGCCACCAGAAATATATATATATGAACGCCAGCGCACAGACAGATTCATAGTGTCCAGGTATCAGAGGATAACAGAGATGTTCAGGGGTTTTCACAGACGTGTTCAGGATTGTGAGCAGTGTGTTGAGGGTTTATAAGAGAGTGTTCAGGGTTTATAAGAGAGTGTTCAGGGTTTATGAGAGAGTGTTCAGGGTTTTCAATATTATAGTTTATTAGCAGGGGTGTTTAGCGAGCGCCGATTTATGGTTGAAGGAATATGATTTAGCAGGATAGCGGATACCAGGCCAGATAGAAGAGGTGTTACGAGATCCAGTATGGAATATATAGTGGGGGGTGTCCAGGGTTCCATTATAGTATATGATGAGGAGTGTTGAGGGATTCAATATTGTGGATTGCCGGTGTCGCAGTCGGGGAATATTTTCCATGATTGGGAAGGTAGAAGTGATTGTTTGAAATGAGGATATAGGGTCCATATCCGAGGGTGTGCAGATTGAGATTCCAAAAGATCATGGTAGGCGGCAATCGGGGCATCACGATAGGAATTGGGTGATGATATCCGGGAGGGTCCGGCGGATGATGCGCGAGGTGAGATGATTGATATGCAAATGGATATTGGGGACATTCCGCAGCGGGGGACGTATGGGCCAGGGACACAAGGACGGGTAGAAAAGATGGAGGGGGAAGATGCCGACAGGATGTGAATGGGCGCGGAAGGGGCATTCGTGATGCGGAGAAGGAGGGGAGTAGGGCGGATGAGCGGTATGGTGGGAGTGGGTTTTCCGGGAGTATAGAGGATGGTCGAAGGGCGATGGTAAGAATATGGCGGGGATTCGGTTGGGTTGTCGGAGTTGCGGGTTTTAATCAACGTTTTCAGTGTTATCGGTGTTGAGGGATATTGATGATGTTGAGGGATATTGATGTGTTGAGGGATTTTTTATCAATGTGTTCAGGGTTATCGGCGTCGAGGGTTGTTAGCAGTGTTGAGGGTTATTGACGGTGATTGATGGTGTTAAGGGTAATTGAACATATTCAGGGTGTTTGATGGGGGCGCCATTTCCAGCCCAATCCCAGGGACGGCGGAATGAAGCCCAGATAGGCGTTTTACACGATTTCACAGCAGTAAAGATTTGATTACCATTTATGGGAAAGAATATTTCGGATGGATTGTCAATGTGACACAATCAGCGCGATAGATTATATATGATTCGGCAGGTGACGGACAGCAATATATATCGATCCCGGCGCCGTTCATCAGAGCAATAGCCCCCGGCAATATATATATTGGAAAGCCAGAGCACGAGCCAGGCGTGAGTGGAGGAGTATATGCAGACGGGTGATCCCGGTTGGCGACGGCGGGGATTGGATGGATATTTGGACGGGGTGATTGATGGATATGAGCGGAGGCGGTGCGATGATGGCAAGGAGGATTTGGGCATATCCGAGATGTTGCGTGATGGGAGTGATGCCGATTAGCAGCGCATGAAGGCGATTTGGCGGACCCGTGGGCGTCCGGGGCGGTCAGGCGGGTTTAGGGATTGATGAAGTGGCGGAGGCAGGATGATGATACACGATTGGATTACGGGGTGGGGACGAACGAGGGGGCGCAGGAATTCCAGAAGCAGTTGGATGGATTCCAGATGCGGGTTGAGGTATGCGGCATGTATGGCAGCGACGAGTTGGGCAGGCGGGGTTTGACGATGGGATGAGGGGTGGATTGCGAGGTATATTGGGCGGATGGCAGAAGCACATTGGGTGAAGCATGGAGTTGTTGTGAGGTTTATATGGTTGCGGCGGGCATATGATGGCGGGGAGAAGGCCAGTGAATCGAGGCGTGGGTCACGTTGATGGCATCACGTAGACGTTTCACAAGGGTTGTTTTTTACCAGCAGGAATAGATGCAGGATGTTTTGAATATATATTCCAGTCCAAGAAGATTGGTATTCCGGTTCCGGCGGGAGGTCGGAGAGATGCATCCAAAGGACACAGGCGCGGCACGTCACGGCAACCAAGGGGCAGCGGGATATAGAGCATATGATCCATGTATGGAAGCGTGGTGTTCAGGGTTTATCCGTATGGAGAGGGTTATTGGTTGATGGTGTTGAGGGATATAATGGTGTTGAGGGTTTTGATTATTGTGTTCAGGGTAGTGAGTGTTGATGGGTATTGATGGATATGCGCGGAGGCGGTGCGGTGACACGGTGCCGGAGTCGGTGTGTGATGGACATGGATGCCAGGCCGATTGGGAGGACCACGAGTCGCGGATGGGTCGTCGTCGCCAGTGGCAGAGGATGTGGCGGTGGATGAGGCGGTTGCGATGGACGGGATTGTGATGGCGGAGGCGTACACAACGGATGAGGATATTGAGATGGTAGACCGAGATGACGCCGTTCCCGCGGACATTGGGCCACGGATGGTATTCACGCGCATGTCCCCCCGCGGCACCGACAGCAGCAGTGATAGTGGGAGGATTGTGTTCCAGGTGGCATATGCACCAGCAGCCGCAGCGAGGACGGCAGCAGCAGCAGCAGCAAGGACAGTACCACCCACGATCCCAGGGCCGAGCCCACATCCATTGCCACCAGCACACGCGGAACCATCGCAACAGACATATGATGGAGGAGAGAAGTGCGGTGATTCGAGGCGTGGGTCATGTTGATCGCATCGGCGTGGGCGTTTGGTTTTTGCCAGCAGGAATATACGAATGATTGTTTTCATACATATATTCCAGTCCAAGCAGATTGGTATTCCGGTTCCGTTGGGAGGTAGGCGAGATGCATCCAAAAGACAGCGGCGCGACACATCACGGCAGCCCAGGGGCAGCAGGTTATACAGCAGTAATGTGTAGATATAGCAGCAATGCGTCGATATAGCAGCAATGTGTAGATATTGGATCCGGGGGATATACAGGCATGAATTATTATCCAATCGACCAGACCAGTGTCACGGAAGGCATATTGTGAAGAAAATCGTGTGGTAAAAAAAAGGATACGGGTATGTCGCGATACATATTTAGCCGATCGGATATATATTTTCGTTGCGGTTCCGCGACCAGCCACGACATGTCGAAAATTTTGGACGGCAAGGAATCGATTCCAGATTGATCGCAATGGGTAGTAGAAGTGCAGAATATATGATGATTTGATTAAGGGAGTATATGATCCATGTATGCAAGCGTGGTGTTCAGGGTTTATTGGTATGCAGCGGGAGATTTGTGTTCAGGGTTATTGATGGGGAATGAAGTTTTGGAAGACAGCGGAGGAATAGATGGAATATTCCGGATGCGATTGATTGGCGAGGGTTTCATACCGGCCGTGTTCAGGGGTATCGCGTATGGAGGTGGGGTGTTCAGGGTTATGGATGTTGGGGCGGGAAGAGGAGTCATGGCGGTGCGTGTTCAGGGTTAGGTATGTTGGGCGGGATGGGGTGTCATGGTGGTTCGTGTTCAGGGTTATTCATGTTGCGGTTTGATTCCCAGGTTGCGTTCAGGGTTTTACATGTTGGGTTTTGAATGGCAGGGTGTCGGAAAGCCCCCAGGGGGAACAAGGTAGAGCGGCAGAGGGAGTACAGTTCGAGATCAGACGAGATATTCGGACGATAAAGGCGGAAGCCAGCGAGAGTGGCGTTGGAAAGGTGAAGGGTGGATCGGCCAATCAGGAAAAACGCAGTAGAGTTGAGAGGCAAAGGGGCATAGGAGAATCAAGTCGGAAGCAAGAGGTGAAGAGGCGGTAGGAGGTTAGCGGGTGCAGAGGTCGAGCAAGGATAGAACGACATGATGCAAATGACGGTGGTACATCAGAGGAGAATCATGAAATGGCATAGAACAAACAGGAACAGCAGGCGAGGTGTAATATGGCGGGTTGTGATGGGAAATGGACAGGTCCGGGCAGCCGGATAGCGGCAAGTTCGGCGGCAAGTTCGGCGGCAAGTTCGGCGGCAAGGAGGAGCAGGGATGCCACGGCAACAGCAGGTCAATAGGGAGGAATCAATCAGGTAGAGGAATGGTAGAGGCGATGAATGGATATGAAAAACATAATGGAAGCAGCAGCAGGGCGCGGGTATGAGGGAAATGATATTAAAAAAAAAAAGAAATCGAGGGGGTGTGGTGAAAGGTATATTTTGGAAGACGGGATATGTATATAGGGTGGGCGTTCGGAAGGAAAAAGGGTCAGATCAGAATTATTTTGTGAGACGACATGGAGTATCGGCGGATGGTGATGGATAGTACGGATGGAAAATTGGGTGGAAATAGACAGGGTGGGAGAAGCAGGACATATATGAAGGTACAGTGGAGCGGGATTGTCGATATAGACGGGGAGATTTGTGTTCGGGGATATGGGTGTTAGAGAAGATTGTACCGGCGGCAGTAGGACGACGGATAGGATATGAGCGGAGGAATGGAGGGGAGGGAGTTGGATGCAGCGGGTGTTCAGGGATTTGGGGGATGGAGGCAAGGTGTTGAGGGTTTGGTAGATTGCAGATTGATTTTGTTAATGGTTATTGCGGATGGGGCAGGTGTTCAGGGATATTGATGGGATGGATGTTGGGGGATTGAATTGGAAGTGGTTGTATACCGGGTGTTCCGGAGTATCGGGGGGCCAGGTGAGGGGTTCAGGGAATGGATATTGAGGTTGGATTGTGTTGAGGGTTCGATGATGAGTTGAGATTGGATTGTGTTGAGGGTTCGATGATGAGTTGAGATTGGATTGTGTTGAGGGTTCGATGATGAGTTGAGATTGGATTGTGTTGAGGGTTCGATGATGAGTTGAGATTGGATTGTGTTGAGGGTTCATTGATGAGTTGAGATTGGAAGGTGTTCAGGGTTCGATGACGAGTTCAGATGGGATTGTGTTCAGGGACGGATGATGAGGGTGGAGATTGGAATGTGATCAGGGATGGATGATGACAGCGGACATTGGATTGTGTTCCGGGATGGATAATGGCAATTGAGATTGGATGGTGTTCAGGGATGGGTATTGGCGGTTGAGATAGGATTGTGTTCCGGGATGGATGATGACGGTTGAGATTGGATTCGTTCAGGGATTTAGATGTTGCGGGTTCAATGGAGGTTAGTGGGCAACGGCCACCAGGGCAGAAAAGGAAAAGCAAGTAGGGTTAAAGACGGCGCGGCGACAAAGGAGAACAAGGGTAAGGAAAGTCGGGGTAAAGGCCCCCCCCCCAGCAAGACGGAAAATGAGTCAGGAAAGTGGGGGTTCGCAAGGGGCAGTAAGGGCGAGGAAAAGGTGGAGGTGATAGGGATGCAGGACGGGCCAAGGCGGCGAATGGGTGCAGGAGAATCGGGGTAGAGGGCGGGGGCGAAAGCGGAAAAAAGAGAAAGCAGTGGGGTCAGGAGCAGTGGATGAGGATTGAGTTGGGCATGGCGGTTACGGTGGTTAAGGTAGTTAGAGTGGTTAAGGTAGTTAGAGTGGTTAAGGTAGTTAGAGTGGTTAAGGTAGTTAGAGTGGTTAAGGTAGTTAAGGTAGTTCAGGTAAATCAAGGGCAATTCCGGGCCGGGCCGCGAAAAAGCAAAAACCCGCGTTTGAGGGTTGATTAGGTATTTGTTAGGGTTTAGGGTTTAGGGTTTAGGGTTTAGGGTTTAGGGT